>NW_028258138.1:81390000-83890000 GCF_053883595.1 Heterocephalus glaber | reverse complement strand
TAGGGCACTAAAATTTTAAACTGTAGAACTGCTCATTTTGAATCATCTTGAATAAATTCAGCCTTTTTTCTTTCTTTTTTTTGTTTTTTTGATACTGGGGATCAAACTCAGGACCTTGTGCTTGCAAGGCAGGCACAGTACCACGGAGCTAAATCCCCGGCCCAGTCTTTTTTTTTTTTAAAGGAAACTATAAAGCCTCTTCAAACTGGTATATCCCACTAGCTTGAGACACAATTCTTATGTTTCTGAAATTTCATTGGCTGAGATCAGGCTAACATTTTAGAGCTCAAGCTTAAATAAATCAGTTCAAGTAATTTTAGTTCAATATATAAAAGCTTTTTGTTTATCTCTAAAACAGAACTTGAGCAAGGAAAACTGGAAAGCTCAATTGTACTTATTACATACTATTCCACCAAAATCTCTATGGGGATGTAACTAAAATATATAAATGAAAATACCACATGGACCAAAAGTCTCTTCTTTTAAAAGAACAATAAGTTGCAGACTCAACTGACAAAGAGTCGATAATCAAAGAAAGTTTACAAGCTAGAAAAACCCCCAGTGTGTCAGGGCAGCAAGATCTCTCCTCATGAGCCTCACATTTATTTTTGCTGAACTAAACTGATGGAAAAACTACGTACATTTTAATTTGAGATATTTAGTGATTTCTATTTGATAAGTCACAAAATGTTCAGAAGGACTTCTTAGGAGATAACTTTTTTGCAGTATTAACAAATACAACGTATTTACTGTTTTTAAGACATGGTTAAGAAAAACTCAAGCTCTCTTCTTCTTCAAGTCATGGATGGTAGGTAAACGCGAAGAGTTAAATTTTCATTTTTGTTCATTTTGGCTCCCAATATAAAACATTTCTGTAAATTTTTTTTTTTTTGGTACCGGAGATTGAACTCAGGACCTTGCGCTTATGGGGCAGGCAGTGTGTACTTTAATTTCTTTTTTTAAAAATTTCTTTAAATAACTATTTTCAACTAGGTACTAGGAGGATTATTTAAGTACAATATATTAAGGACTGACTCTAGGAATTTCATTCTGTGTTATGTTTTTCTTTTTAATCTGTAATATTCTTTATTTTTTCCCTTGGTGCTGGGGATCAAACCTAGGGCCTGGTGCATGCCAGACAAGCACTCTCTACCCATGAGCTGCACCCTCGGCCCATCAGTAAGAGTTTAACAGCAAACTAGACAAGGTTGACTTCCTAATTAACGCTTGGATAAAGTAGAAGTTGTACCAAGTGACTCAGATTTCTAGATACACTAGTTAATGTTTCCTTGGAGTAAAATCTACAATCTAGGACATGAACTTAATATATGAGTCCTTAATGAAACAAAATTATTTTGGGGAAATTGTCTTATTTCAATGTAGTTGAGACAAAACAAAAAACCCAGTAACTTTGCTATTCTTCATAAAAGGTGGTTGAGGCTTTTGAGTATCATAAAGCTTAGATGAGTCCAGGTAATTTTACTAAAAAAGCTGTATTTTGGCAAGCATAGTACTGGCATTATAAATGAAAATATACTTGGAGTTTTAAAATGGCACTTAATCTTTCCTCTCTCTATCAGAATCTGCCAAATAAATTAAGTTCTTTGGGAAAAAATCCAAACTTTATATAATGGAAGAAAATTAAGGTTAACTCCTACTTATCAGTAAGTCATCCGCCATTCACAAAAGGACCTATAACTGTATTAACAATTAAACAAAAGCATCTAATATTCAATTTAGTTTAAACATCAAAGCTCTGATCAATTTTAAAAAAGCATTATTTTTTGTTTTGCTTTTTTTTGTATATCCTTTTATTGGTACGTTTTAGGTGTATAATATAATGAGATTCATCACTGGAGATATGCACCTTTACTGTTTGGCTTTGTTTTGTTTTTGGTAGTAGAGATTAAACTCAGAGCTTCTCACTGAGCCACATGCCCAGCCTTTTTGAGGGTCTCACTAATGACTGATCTGGCTTGTATTTGAGTCTTCTGCCTCTGCCTCCCAGAGTGCTAGGATTACAGACATGCACCACCATGCTCAGCTTTTTTTTTAAATACTAGTGATTGAACTCAGGGCCTTTGGACTGAGCTATGTCCCCAGCTTTCCTCCCTTTATCTTTTCTTCTTTCTTTTCTTTCTTTCATTCTCTCTGTTGAGACAGTCTCACTAAGTTGTCTGGGCTGGGCTCAAACTTGCAATCCTTCTGCCTCAGCTTTCCAGAGAGCTCGGATCACAGGCATGTGCCACCACGCCTGGCTATTTTTTATCTTTTAGTAAGTTGAATTGGCCTTAAAATAAAATATCTGCACACATATTTTCTGCATCATTTGCACAGACATGCAAAATCTTGCTGCCTCTTCAATGGCCTGCCATTTGGAACTTTCTTAGAGAAAGTAAAAGATAAAGAAAAGACAACTTGATCTCTGATGAGGGGTCAGGTCGTGGTTAAGGCCACACTGGAGATTTTTGCAAAGAATGAGGAAAGAGTTTCCAAGTTGGAAGTTATCGGCATGATTAACTGGCCTAACGTACTTATTCTGCACATGAGAACACCGGCTACAACCTTCCACTGGTATTTCCCACTTTAGGAAACCATCTTCCTCACGGTTAGCTGTAGTGACCCACAGGGAAAGGGGTGGAGATTAGGGGAATTGTTAGGGAGGTGACTCTCAGACAATGAGCCATAAGCATTTATAATTTGACAAAATTTTTTTTTAAAGATCAAAGTTTAGCATCAATAGAATCAAATTTCAAAGATGTGAAATACCAAAGTGAAACTGAAAGTACAAAAGGAAAGCTGGGCTGGGCGAGGTGGGGCATGCCTGTAATCCCAGCACTTGAGAAGCTGAGACAGGAGGATTGCTTCGAGTTTGAGACCTGGTTGGGCTACACAGTGAGTTCAAAGCCAGCCTAAACTACATAGTGAGACCGTCTCAAAAAACCAAAAACAACTCATGTGACAGTGATACTACAATGCCAAACCACCACCCAATGGGGTATTCTTAAAATAGTCCCTGTTGCAATTATAATTATTGCTTATTAAAACAAAAAAAGAGAAATGAAAGCTATATCTTCAAGAAAATGATGGTTTACTATGAACCACATTTCAGTTCCCGTGTCCTCTAATGACTAGTTCTATACATTATGCTTCTCTATACCTGGAAAAATATTCGAATGTAGTACATCAGAAGTAATTCAGCTTCTCAAGTTTAAAAAATAGTTTGTAATTTTTACAAACTTATATTACAAAAATGTTTATATTTATTCCCAAATTATATATTTATAACCTCACCATGATGTAAGGGCTTTCCCTGTTGAACAGCTGCCTTCTTGCATGATCTTAGTTATTCCCTGGGAGGGGATAAAACATGCATAATTCTTTAGCAAAAAACTCTGTGCGGAGACTTGCTTTGACAGTTAATACTTCGACCTGTTATTAGCTCCGAAGGAAATATTTCAGTAAGGCAAGCACAGGGGTGGGCCAAGGAATTTAAAAAGTATATAGTGTATATAATGCATCTTGGAAATTACACAGACCATATGCTTTTGTTCATTGTGAAGGCACAACTTTAATATAATTAAAAGTAAATGCATTTTAATTCTTTCTGATATGATTGTCGATACCAGCTCGTAGAAATATATATTTGCAAACATGTCACCAAAAATGCTTTCAGAATGTCAATTCAAAAGTAGATTTAAAAAGTCAGACTCTATCGGTAAAAAATCAAGAACATGTTACTGCAGGTCTACACAGTACTATGGCTGGGCAATCTGTTCGTCAGCAGTCACTGAGTTTTCTTCATTTGTTGAATAGTTCATCATCTAGGAACAAATAAAATATGTCAGAAATATGCAAATTTTCAACTTGATCTTTCTTTGCAGTACCGGGAATCGAACTCAGGACCTTGCGCTTGAGAAGTAGGTGCAGTGCCACTGAGCTAAATCCCCGCCCTTCTACTTGATCTTGCCATTCACTAATTTAGCAAAACAATTCCAGATTTTACTGGAGACGCAGAATGTCACAATTACTCTGACACACAGACCAATAAGAGAAATCATTCAGTGTAATTTTGTTGTTGTCGTCTCCAATTCTGAAACCTATAGCAGCAGGATTCGACTCTGCAGCTGAGGCCTGTTTCGCTCTGGGTGGGCGGGAAGTTTCCATTTTGTGGGCCGCAGGGAACAGTGTCGCAAACTGGAGGTGACGACCTACAGCGATGCTAGAAGGGCCCTGCCGCTCCTTTTGGAACCCGGCTCTGCTCCCTCGTCCCATCTCCCAGGCACAGGGCCGGAGCCTCGAGGCGCAAAGACACTGGGGCCCAGGCCAAAGCGGAAGGGTCTCGGGAAGGCAGAGGCAGGCAGAGGCCAGCGGGCCGCAGGATGGGTCAGGAAGGCGGGGGAGGCAGGTTGGGGGAGGCAGGGCAGCCCAGGCGAAGGCTGTGGCCTGAGGAGGAAGGCCCTGGGCCAGGCCCGGACAACGGGAGCCTTGGGGGCCGCCCGGGGCAGAGCAGGGCAGGGCGGCCCCTGTCCTAGCTAAGCAAGCGAGCTTGAGAACCTTTCTGTCTCTCCCTGAGCCTGGTCCATCCTCACCAAAGCTTTGTTCGTCTCCGTTTCCAGAATGCCTCTTTTCTACTCCTCCCTTCTCCAAACAAAACCTGCAGCAATTAGGTCCTCGAAAGAAGTTAGGGTTGCTTCTCCCTTGTATTTCCTTTACTTTGAATTTTAAACATTCCCCCTGCCAGGTGGGTATGTATGCCTCTCTCCACGGTTGTGTCTTTTTTTTTTTTTTTTTTAGTTTTTTGAGACCACCACGTCCGGCCTCTCTCAATGTTTAAACCCATGGTGCTTTTAACTGATGTTATACATCATTTTCATTTAATTCTTCATGAGATACAGCTGTAATGCTCCATCTTATACCCAGCGACTGCTAGACATTTGGGGGGTGTGTGTGCATGTGTGTGTGTGTGTAAGCTTCCCAATTGTGTTTTGCAGCTCTCATAATATTATCATGATTGCCATATGCTATTTCATAAGTGAGGTACTTTTAAAACATTAAAGTAGCCGGACATGGGGCTGGGGATTCAGCTCAGTGGTTCCGGCTGCCTGCCTCGAGGCAAGGTCCTGAGTTTGATCCCAGGTACCAAAAACAACAACAACAACAACAACAAACTAGCAGGACACGGTGGTGCACGCCTATAGTCCCAGCACCCAGGAGGCTGAGGCAGGATTGCCAGAAGTTCAAGGCCAGCCTGGACTACATAAAGACACCCTGTCTCAAAAAATATAAAATAAAATAAAAAACCATGAAACATTAAACTACAGTCATTTTTGTAGGTACCAAATTTGTTGCTATTATTTTGGAGTAATCAAACATAAAACAAGCTATATAAAATAAAGTGAGTGACCAGGTGAGGCGGTACACACCTGCAATCCCAGCACTCTAGGAGGCTGAGGCAGGAAGATTACAAGTTCAAAGCCATCCTGGGCAAATTTTTTTTTTTTTCATCCTGGGCAAATTTAGCAAGACCCTGACTCAAAAATAAAAAATGAAAAAGGGGCTGGGATGTAGAACACCTGGGGTTCAATCTCCAGTACCAAAAAAGAAAAAAGAAAAACTTCTGGTACAGGTTGAGCTTCCTTAATCCAAAAATCCCAAATCCAAAATATTCTCAAACTCTAAGCTTTTTGAGTGACAACATCACACTACAAGTAGAAAAACCTGCATCTGACCTCTGACTGTGCAGGGAGGGTTACAGTCAAAACGCTCGTGCACAGAAAATACTGTAGAAACTCACCAGAAGTGGAACATGTTAGGCAGTCATTATGAAACCCTAATAAACTTCATATTGAGGCGGGGTCCCACGCCAGGACACTTCAGTGTGCAGAGCCAGATGTCCCCAACCCAGAGCAGGAAACACTGAATCCGAAGCACCGGGTCGCGAGCATGGTGGGCAAAGTGCCTGGGCCTCCTCCCCCTTCCCACTGGGGCCTCCAGGGCCCTGACCATCTTTTTACCCGATCTTTAGTGGCCAAACTGTTCCTCGTTTCTTGCTGTAAGATGGAGACTTCGTAGAAATACTTCGGCGTTTGACTAGGAGTCTTTGAGCCTTTTCTATAAATTTCTCTGATCAAAAGCAGCAACGTTTGTATAGAATTCATTAAAACACTGCACATTTGGAAATCTTAACTGTAAACTCTTTTCTCCAGCCCACTGTTAGTTGCAGTGTATTTCCCTAACCTTTTATTCTGGAGGGTTTCAAGAGCCACAGCACTCAGTTCCATTGATTTGATTTTCTAGTAAGCTTTAGTTTAATTAGTGTGCAATAAATAAATAAGGATATTTTTTCTCTTGAGAGAAACATCAAGCAGAGTCATAATTATTTTGACACACAGACTAATCATTTGATGTGATTTTTTGTTTTGAAAATTCAATTTCATTTTATGAACAAGGAGACAGAATCCTCAGAGATGAAGTAACTTGCCAGAATAGATGGTAAACACTATAATAGCCAGGCATGGTGGTGAATGCCTGTAATCCCAGCACTTGGGAAGCAGAGGTAGGAGGATCGCCTTGAGTTCGAGGTTAGCCTGGGCTATGTAATGAGTTCAGGGCAAGCCTGAACTAAAGCAAGACTATGTCTCAAAAAACAGAACAAACAAAAACAAAGAAAGAAAGAAACAAAATCCCCCCCCCCAAAGCCCCACTAGAATCTACTTTCCTCACAACAGCAAACTGAACTAATTCTGACTTTAAAGGTCAGACTCAAGCAGTAAGAGTTTTTTCTTCTCCACATGAACAGGGCAATAATTTTGTGAAGGAATTACATTATATAGCTTCCAAAAGGGCTAGTTTTCTGGAAAAATGCACTCTCTCCTGACAGTAATTTTTAATGCTCTGTTACTAAATTGCCTAAAATTTTAGTTCTTCATTATTTTAAAATTTGGTACACAATGAAAAAATAGCTGAGTCTAAACAATTTTTTTTCTGGGGCTTGTGATGACTTAGGATTTTTTCCTTTTACAAATAAGTTAAAGGAACCAGATTTAACAGAAATTCTAAGTTGTAATATTTAAACTAGGAAGGGCTGGGGATTTAGCTCCGGTGACGCTGCCTGCCTCGCAAGCACAAGGTTCTGAGTTCGATCGCCCCCACCAAAAAAAACCTCCAAGGTAGTATATTTAAACTAGGAAAATAAAAACCTAGCTAATGAATTGAAAAATAACTAAATCAACAAACCAAAACAAAAACTCTCAGCTTCCACAAATAGTAACAAATATATTTTGGCAAGTTTTTTTGAGACAGGGTCTCACCACGTAGCCCAGGCTGCCCTTAAGTTCACAGCAATCCTCTTGCCTCGGCCTCCCGAGTGCTGGGATGATAGGCAAGGTGGGCAGTTTATAATCCCACTGATGGTGTTTTCAGAGCTCTGAAGCAGATGTCCCTAGCACCTGCTGCCTGTCACATCAGGCATGCCCGTCTCACTGGTCTGTTACGGGTCTGTGTCCGGTGGCAGCAACTCTGCCTTTGTAGGCAGCTGCTAGGAAGTGAATCATCATTTTTTTCCCCGATCCTAATTTTTTTAAATTTAAATTTAATTTTAGCCCTTTCGCGATCCTAATTTTTAAGGGTGAGAGTTGGACAGTCCCTGAGGGAAGATGAACGTGCTCCTTGGTTGAATCTCTTCTTTATCTAAGTGCCTTTCTCTTAATAAACACCATGGAGACAGCAAGCAAGAAAGGTGCTAGAATCAACCACGGACACAAATGAGCTATGGAGAGTTTCAGGGAAATGCAGCATTAATGAATTAAAGTATAGAACAACCCTAAATATTCACTATTTCCAGTGTGAGTTGTCACAAAGAGAGAGGAACTGCAAACTATTCAGAGTAGTTGTCCCCACCCCCATCTGTGGTACTAGGGACCAAACCCAGGGAGCACTGAGCTACCCTGCCCTACCCCAGGCCTTGTGAGTTTTGGAGACAGGATCTCACTAAGTTGTGTAGGCTGGCCTCCAACTTGAGATTTTCCTGCCTCAGCCTCCTAAGCATCTGGGATTAAGGTATGCACCATTTGCCCAGCTGGTCAGTCCTTCTTGAGGATGGGAGAGGCATGGGGTGGTCAGAAAACAGTCTTCCACTTTTACTTTCAACATTTTTGTGTTTCTTGTTTAAAAAATGCAAATATGCATTACTCTATAACTAAAAACGCACAAGCAGAAAAATTATAGAAGTGAAAACAGGGTTGGGGTCCACATAAAGGTTTTAGAACATTAACTGCCAATAATATTAACCTGTACATCACCAAAATAGAACAAAGAAGAGCAGAAGTACTGGAGCAAACAACTGTTCACATTAGTTTTGCCCACAGTTTCAGTCATTTTCTGGATAATCTTAGAGAGGAATTTCTGGGTCGGTCAAACTAAACGGGAAAGGACGCTACATGCCCATGAGAGACTATCACACGGCCATCGAAATGATTTTTACAAGGAATGTGAAATGGAAATGCACTGAAAAAGCAATCTAGGAACTACTAAGACATCATCTACGCACCATCTGGAGAGGCCTAAGGGAACTGCCGTCAACCTTAGCTATCTCCAGGTGGCAGGATTATGGGTGGATTTGATTTTCTTGTATTTTTTTTTTACATTTTCCAAATTTTCTATGGTAAGTACCTATTTTTATAACAAAATACTTAAGAGCTGCACTGAAGGGAAAGGACTTTCTCACAAGTAAAAAAAAATGGTGATGAAAATAACAGGAAACATACAGAATTCTGACAGTCCCAGACTTAAATTCTAATTAAGCCAAGCTTTAGTCCCCATGACTTATCCTCTGTCCTGACCTCCCTCGGAGCCTGACAGTGCCCACCTGGTGGACACCCCTGAAGGCCAGCCTGTCCCGTGCCTTCGCCCGAACCCCACCTGCAGCCAGGCTAACTCTGTCCCGCAGACCCATGCACTCAACTTGGGGTGGGGATGGGGAATATGTGAGTGTTTATGTTTTTAAAAATTATGACAGTAAAATAACTGCCATTACTTTCCCTCAAAACCCTCCCCTTCATTGTGAACACGCTCATTCCACGGTTCTTGCCTCTGTTGAGAGCAGCTCTGGAGTGCTCTTTCCCAAGTCTCTTTAGTGGGACTTGTGGCTGCCTCGATGTCCTGAACTGATAAAACGTTCCCCTCTCATGGTCCTTGTGACTGTGGGGCAGAGCGAGACTTGCATGATGCCAGAACTAGTGAATCAGGTGGACGAGGATGCAGTGTCCTGTTTATGAGGCGCCTTTCTGTTGGATGACGCTCAGCAGCAGCAGTCACTGTATTTTTGATCACACCTCATAAAGACACTCAGGAAAGAGGACTCCAGAGCGGCTTCAGAAAGTGGCCAGCACCATGGGATAAGTGTGTTCAAAGTCAGGGGGAGGATTTTTGAAAGGGATTAATAGTAATGTATTTTGTACTGTAAAAAAATATTTTTTTGGTTTTTTGAGACAGGGTCTTGGTCTATAATTCAGGCAGGCCTTGAACTCACTAGTTAGTTCGGACTGGCCTTGAACTCCAGCAATCCTACTGCCTCAGCCTCCAAGTCCTGAGATAATAGGTGTGTACCACCACATCTGGCTTGTAACAATTTTTTAAAGATTCACCATGCATTTTGACCACTCTTCATATTATTTGTCTCTTCCTGTGTTCTAACGGTACTTTGCAATGTCAAATACTGAATTCATCATCTTCCTCCCTAAACCTGCTGCTCTCCTTGCTGTGGCCTTGAACTCCCCCCTCCACATGGAGAGCCTCCCCCTCAGCTGTCTCTTCATTTCTTGGCCTTGTCTCCTTCAGGTTAATGTGGCCTGCGAGACTCTAGCAAGACTTTTCTGCTCGCTTCCTCTCTGGCTCTTCCCTCCTGACCCTGCTGGGCAGGACAAGCCCGGGGCTCAGCCCTCATGGGGCCAGCATTCATTTAACATTGGTCAGAGCTCTCCTGAGCACTGCGGCCCTGACCCGGACCCACAAACACCCACCTCCCTTCTTCGGCTCCAGGGCGCCACCCCTATGGATGCCTCGGTCACATCGGAGAGACGACACCCGGGTTTCCCTGGTCAACCAGAGCACTCCAAGACCTTGGGAATAGGCCTGTGTTGTGTGTCACTTGCTCATCCTCTATCACCACAATCTAAAATGCTACTTAGTTCACAGATCTGGTCGATAAATATTTGTTAAATGGAGAAATATAAAATATAAAACTAATAAACTGACGATGATCCTTGCCAGTGTGGTGGTACATGTCTGTGAGCCCAGCACCTGGGAGGTGGAGGCAGGAGGATTGGCATGAGTTCAAGGCCAGCCTGAACTACTTAGCGAGACCCTGTCTCTAAAAAAAGGTAATGAGTCCTTTTTGGGATGTGATATCCAAAGTTTAGTAGTAGAGTGTATGCAGTAAGATACACTTTTATTTTTTAAAAATCTATAAAAATAGAAAATCTGTGCTTGCCTGCCGTGTGTGAGTCCCTGAGTTTGATCCCCAGCACCAGAAAAACAAAAAACAAGAACAACAAAATCTGCATGCATGTCATCTTCATGGAAACGTTAAAAGCTACCTTACTAGTTTAGCCAAGGACCTGTGGCCATAAACTAGCTCTCTGTACATGAATATGCAGTAGGCAAGGCAGGTATTATTATTTTATACAAATCTCCAAGAAATGGCACGAATTACCTGAAAGGATTCTAAACTAGTGCCTTTCCCAGTGACACAGCCTGTAAGATGACGTGCTGGCCACCTGTCATTAACTGACACCACGACAGACGCTGCACAGAACCCAAAGTGCACTCGAACTCGGGACTGTTCTTCCAGTAATGGCCCAACCAGCTCCCCATGTGGGCCCCAGGTGCCCGGGTGGCAGGAGGGCCCACTGTCCCAGAGCTGCCTTCACAGAGAGGCCAACGCCATGGCCTAGGCCTCAGCAGGCGGGGCTTTCCGAGCCCTCCTTAGCTTCAGCGCAAAAAGACTAGGGGTGCGCGCGCGTGTGCATGCGTGTGTGTTTGTGTGTGTGTGTGTGTGTATGTGTGTGTGCTGGAATACAAAGAACATTTAGGGAAAGAAGAAAGGGGTTTAACTTCTGGGAAGAAAGAGCTCAAACAAGACTCTGGCCCCAAGACTTCCTTTGTTTCAGGGATTTTAAAGAAAGGACCCCTTGTTCCAAGTCGATCTGAAATGGGTGCCCCAGTGAGGCGCACTTGGACGCTGGAGAGAATACATAGAACCTTTATCTGCAAAACCTTAGGACTCACTGTACATAGCTAAGGTCAGGCTCAAACTTCAGTCCTAATTTTAAGCATAGTCCCATCTTTCATCAAGTTTATTTTAATGAGGATTCTGACAGTGCACGTCGCGATGCTGTCTTGTGTCCCTGGCGGATCTGAGGTGAGTTTTCGTACCTGACAGCTCTGATACATACAGGCTCCTCAGGGAGCTCGTGTGTGCACGTACCTGATAGCTGCTGCCGTTCCAGAACTTTTTCATTTCCTTCCGTCTCCAGGCAACAATTGAGGCAGTAATGAGCGTGCAAGGTACTAAGTAGAGGAGTGCAGGCTGGCCCTTCCTCATCAGCACCAGAACAATGAAGGTAAGGATCATGCCAACAGCGTAGGCTGCAAGAATACCAGGTACCAGTCACTTCTCCCTGCTTCAACTTTCAAATATTTCTGAAGACATTTTTACAACATGACCTCTTATCATAATTTCATTGTTTTCCCAGACAAATATCTTAAGAAAAATATTTCACAGAGCTTCTGACAAGTTTGGAAACTGCAAGTATCCATTATCTGTCACTAAAGGTGTTCCACACTTTAGATAACTAAATCTGTCCCTGTAAGTACTAAGGGCTTCTCTGAAGAACCTTCTCCATGTTGATTATACATGCCCTCGGCTTCTTCATGAAGCACATACCAAATATCATTTGACCTTTTCCCAAGGACTCAGGGTCTCAGACTGCTGGAGCGGGGCTGGAAGGATCGTTAAAGCAACGCGTCTAACTGCTCATTTTAAAGTGGAGGAAGGGGAGGGTTCGGGAGGGTGATCAAGTTGCCCAAAGCACTGCTCCAACCTGCCTTTGCACTGGAGCCCTCACTCCACCACACTCCATTAGGATCCCACCTTTAGATGAGGCCACAGTTAATGGGCTCACACTGCCTTTCTTGTTCCTTCTGTCATCTTCTCCCTTGCTTAGCTGTCAGAGTCATTTCTAGGAACATTCTTCTCCATTCCTAACACACACCTTTCAGTGACTAGATTTAACTCCACAGGGAGCTTGAAAGCCTTGCTAGGATAGTAACTAATGGCTCTAAGCAGCAAGAGCTTGGGTGTGTGGACTCTGAGAGATCTGTTCGGTATGTGCAGGAGTATGGAGGTGGTTTTGGGCTTACTTCCTGTAATTAACTCTTTTCTCAATAACAGAAATAGAGTATAAGTGACCACTTCTGCTGTCCAGTTGAGACATAATTGTGCTATAAATTAATTTATATAACATACAACATAACTATCCATATGCTATTTTTAAAAAATCTAGTAATACACAATTTACTGGCTATTATGTGCTAGTATTTTAATAAACATTATCTATAGAACTTAATTTTTTTCACATCTAATTTCCTTTTCAAGCCTCTAAAACCTTGTAATATAAATTCTGAGGTATAATTGTCTCTTTGATGGAAAAAAGTATGGCAAATAAGCAGAATTCAGGACTTGTTATTTTTAGACTTCTGTCTTTTCCTCCAGTCAAAACAACATTAAAAAAAAGTAAGAAGAAATAAAACTTTACCAATTGTGGAAGAAATATAGTATATAGAAGAAGAACCAGTTTGAACATCAAATCTTCTACAGTATGCAATTAACAGGCCTAGAAAAACAAAAATATCCTCTACATTATTGTCTTAAAAAACAATAACAGCAATACAAGTCCAACTACGGACAACACTGTGTTACACTTACTATGTGTATTTAACTTACCTTTCTGCAGTAGGATATCAGTAAAGTACCTCAAACTGTACAAAGTGCTATATTCTGATTTTACAAATTTAAGATTATATTTTAAACATCTTCCTCAAGTCATTAAAGTGTTTAAAAACATGATTTTTATTAACTGCTCAATATTTCGTGTCATAGAGAAAATGTTTCAGCGTTTGTTTCGAAAATGTACTGACCAGACAAACAGGATTGTAGAAAACTAAAAAGCTTCTTTATAGCAAAGGAAACAGCAAAATGAAGAGATGACCTATGCGGTGGGAATATATGCAGACTGCACATGGGACAAACAGTTAATGTCCAAAATATGTAGGAACTTAATTCAATAGTAGGAAAACAATAACCCAGTGTAAGAGAAAGGGCAAATGATTTGAACAGACGTTCTTCAAAAGAAGACATACACACGGCCAACAGGTACATAATGTTCAAAATGTTCAAAATCAGAGGTCACAGAGAAATACAAATTAAAACCACATAAGATGTTACCTCACAATGAGAGAACGGGTATTAGCACAAAGATGAGCGGCCTGGAGTGAACTCAGGGGTGCTTGCCCAGCATGTGTGAAGCCCTGCGTTCCATTCCTGGTATTGGTACTGCCCCCCAAAGATGAATGCTAAGTGTTGGAGGAGATGTGGAGAAGAGGAACCCCTGCACACTGTTTATAGAAATGTAAACTCGTACAGCCACTAGAAAAACAGTATGGAGGGGCCTCAAAAAACTGAAAAAAGAACTGTCATATGATCCAGCAATCCCACTTCCAGGTGTACAGGTATACATCCAAAGGGAACAGAATCAGGATGTGGAAGAGACACCCACATTCCAATGCAGTATTAGTCACCACAGCCAAGAGAGGGAATCGTCCTAAATGGATAAAGGGAATAGAGTGCATATACAAAATACAGTATTATCCATCCTTTAAAAAAGAATGACGTTCTCTCATTTGTAACAACCTGGATAAGCCTAGAGGTCATTACATTAAAAGAAATAAGGTAGCCACAGAAAAACAAATCCTGTGTGATCTCAGTTATAAGTGGAATCTAAAATAGTTGAACTCATAGAAGCAGAGAGTAAAATGGTGGTTAACAATGGCTGGGTAGGG
Source organism: Heterocephalus glaber (assembly GCF_053883595.1). Taxonomy (NCBI): domain Eukaryota; kingdom Metazoa; phylum Chordata; class Mammalia; order Rodentia; family Bathyergidae; genus Heterocephalus; species Heterocephalus glaber. The sequence continues at coordinate 83,875,879 of NW_028258138.1, read as the reverse complement.
GAAGGGGTTGGGAAGGTGTTGCTCAAAGGTGTAGTTTCATTTAGATGGGAGGAATAAGTTCAAGAAATCTACTACAACGCAGTGATGATAACAGCAATGTATGCTGTGTGTGTGTGTGTGTGTGTGTGTGTGTGTGTGTGTTTACGGTATTGGAGATTGAATCCAGGGCCTTCCCACAGAGCTATATCCCCATCCCTTTCTATATTTTGAGACAGTATCTTGCTAAGTCACTATGTTGCCCAAGCTGGTCTCGATTTGCAATCTTCCTGCCTCAGCCTCTCAGAATGCTGGGATTACAGGTGTGCACCACCATGTTTGTTCTGTTCTTTTTTTTTTTTTTTTTTTGGTACCAGGGATCGAACTCGGTAGTTCTGTTCTTAAAAATTGCCAGAAGCACTGTTCTCATCACAAAAAATAAGTATGTGAGTTAATGCATATGTTAATTAGCTTGATTTAGTCATTCTACAATGTATACATATCTCAAAACAAGTTACACACAATATATACAACTTTTATCAATTTAAATAAATACATGTATGTATATATATATTTAAAAATATATTGAAAGGCATCAACAAAAGCAATTTCAAATTGTGATCCAAAAAGTCCTCCTAGCAGCAGAAAGTGATTTGGAGTTTTAATATAGAGTTCAAAAAACAATGAAAAACTAGCCCTCATTTGTAAACATGCAAGTACTGTATGCAGAAACAAGTCTTAATACCTATGTCTTATAAGAAATTTGTTGTTCCTCTCTGAAGAAATCTCAGATTGTATTAAAATTTTTATATTAGTAAGAATGACATTTAACCATTTAAAAATAAAATAATTTGACTATTAGTTGTTTGAATTAACTAGTTTTGGTCTCTATTATTTTTACCCCATTTGGTGTGTAATCACATTTCCACGTATTAAAAAAAACAGTACACCCCCAAATTAGGATGTAGCTCTTAACAGTAAGTCATGTATTGTCAACTCTGCCCTTTGGGGACATATTTCTGTTTGGGACCTTTAACATTTCTTTTAAAGATGGAAAGCTATGTATGATTTTGAATGTCCTTGTCCCAAGGGCTGTATAGATCTTATGCAGCACTCAGTGTGGAAATGGTAAGACCAGGAATGAGGTAGAGATGCTCAAGGAACGGCAGCTGACTTGGAGTGTGACCCCTCCCTGGTCACTTACAGGAATGGAGACTCAATAACCACGAGTTGAGCACTGGTCTTTGCCAGGCTGACTCCCATGGCAACACAGCCGGCTTCCCCTTCAGCTCCCTTCACTCTAAATGGAAGGGTCTTAGCAGAGAAGCCGCACTCTTCGCCCTTGCCCTTCTTGCAGAATCCGGCGAGGTTCAGGGGCCTTCGCCATAGCTGGGGAGCAGCTACCTGCACAGGAAGCTGGACAATGCTATTACTCACTTGCCTGGGATTCTGCTCCACAGGGAGCCCGTGGGGAACATAAGGCATTGCAATCGTCATCAGGATCAGCGATCCATTTCCCTATAATTCCCTGTTTGGATTACAAAGCCACACAGCACTGGTGTTCTAGTTCTTCCACTTGAATATAACCTTGCCTAGTATCCCAGGACCACTTCCTAAAACACAACTATTATTATAAAATAGAAGTAATAGAGGCTTATGTTTGGCAGTGATTTTTTTCAATTTTTAAAAAAGCTCACAAAATAACTTTACTGGGAAAGAAGGTTAAGCTGATCCTAGTTGCTTTCTTTCAGATACTTTTTAAGCCATGGATATTTTACTCTGCTGTACCATTTGGGGATTATCTGCTTTCTCTCAAAATGCTTGCTTTCTTCCTCTGTCACTGAGTCTGGCTCTTGCAACAGCCAGGAATGCTCAACATGGAGCAAGTAACTTTTGACAGAACCGTGCACATGAGGACTTAAAGCCATCAGGACTGTATATCTTCACTGAAACTGTGGCAGTCACTTACCTGGTACGATAATGTCTCCAAAGCCCAATATGGAGACAGGCTGGAGGCACACACTCATTACTGAGAAATAGATCTGCTTTGGCACCCTGATGACTACTGGTAACTGTGAGGGGGAAAAAGAAGACAGAAGGAAAGAGAAGGAAAGAAAGAAAGGCCACCAATAAACCTTTTCCCAATCTTTGTTTTAGAAAGGGAAGGACTAACATTAGAATACTTGTTTTTAACACTTTTTAAACTGACATTAAAAGAAAACAACTTGAAATCAGAGGATGTAATTCAGGTACATATATCTATACACATACACACACAGATATGTATTATACACATATGTTTTGCATGTATAGAAAGCTTGAAAGAAACAGATATGTTGTTTGGGAAAAAGAAACCCAACCCATGAAGGATTGACAACGTAAGTCCACTATCCCCATACCTAACCTTTTCCTTTCCTTTCTTTCTCAGTTTTACTGAGAATAGGACTCAGGCCTTGAAAGAGATTTTTTTGGCAACCTGGCTCTTTCCCCACAGAAGAGTCTTGTCTCAGAGGGCAAGCTTAAATCCAGTGAACACATCTGAAACACATTCTTACTTTCTCATGGGGAGCTGAGGGCTGAGCAGTGGCTTCCACAAAGTTTCCATCATTCTAGGATGAAACCCAAGTCAATAGGTGTTTAATAATTTAGGGTAACTAAGAAAAGGGCTATATTTTGTGAGAAATAAGTTTTATAATACCTTAACATGCACTACAATAATACAGGAAGGCAATACAATTGGCAGGATGCACAGACACTGGGCAGCCACTGCCGTTCAGGTTCATTCCTACCTTTTCAGTATTCCCGAATGGCCCAGCTGCAAGTTCAACCATGATACTCTCCCCATTCTGAAAATGAAAAAGAAGATGAAGGAAACTGTCCAATCATGTCGCGAGAACAACCTGTCACTATTCAAGAAGGAGCCAAGACCCTTGGCACATGGCTACTGTAAACTGAAGGAAAGTGGGCTGTGGGCGGATGGCTCTTCTCCTAAAGCAGTCTCTGTAGAGGAAGAACTGAAGTTATCTCAAAACGAAATTTATCGAACACACCATTTGATATTAGAACTCAATAATTACTCCAAACTGATAAGCCATTCATAGATTATTCAACAGCGTCTTTAAACTCTAGATTGTACTTTTAAAATCTGTAGTGGGTTATAACTTTTTTTTTGTTTTGCTTTTGGTACCGAGGATCGAACTCGGGTCCTTGTGCTTACGCGGCAGGCGCCAGAACCATGGGGCTAAATCCCTGGCCCAGTGGGTTATAACTTTTAAGCTTTTTTTGTTTTGTATAGTCTAGATTGGCAGCAATCCTCAGCCTCCCTAATACTGGGATTACAGGCATGCGCCACCATGCCCGGCCTAGCTACTTTTAATTATTTATCATGTAACATACTACAGTTCTTAGTCATTTTCAGCAACATCGGAGAAGAAAGGCATACTAAAATCTTTTAAAATTTAGCTTTGTAACAAATATAGGTCACTTTATTTGACTAATGTACACTTGATCTTCTGGCTCCTCACCACAATAATAAAACAGTGAAGCCAAGTGTGAGAAGACCCAACCCTAGTGAACCGAGAAAGCTCTCCCACCGCACTCCTGTCTGACTTCACCCTGCCTGCTTTCCATGTGCCAATGAAAACATTTACCTTAGCTGAATTTCCCTCTCCCTGTCTGATGAAAAGACCTTGCATGTGAGCTGTGTGAGGAACTCAGTAAAAAGTCCCTCTGATAACCCTGTCTGCTGGAGACACATTCCAAGGTGGCAGGCTAAGAAGCACCCATTTTGTATTTCACAGCGTGATACAGACATCAGCAAAGCAGACAGAGGGAAGGTACACAAACACTAAGTTTAGGAAAATGTGACTGATGAACTATCATGCTTTCTGTGTGGGTGGGGTACAGCAGGATCACTTGAATGTTTTTAGAAGGACTTCACTGATATCTGAGCCCAGGAGAAAGATAAAATCCCTAGCTACAGAAATCTCATGTCCAGCTTGGGTTACGAGAAGGGTTAAGTCACAGAGGTCTTGGGAGATAAGCCAATACTAGATCGGGTTCTTGAGAGAAGACTCCTAGGCTGTCATCGAGTGTCCCTGTGAAGAGTTCACTCGGCTGGTTCCGCGGCTGTTATTAGAAACATGGAACTGAAGATGTCACTGGCACCTCCCACACGTTCACAGGCATCTGAACAGCTACTGCTGTTCGACTCGAACTGAGTGCAGCGGTGGCAGGAAAAGCAATACAACGCATGGGCTCTTAGTGTTGTGCCCCGCGGCCACTTGCTATGCCCTCCCTCAAGCCCCAGCTGGGACACTAACAGGCGTCCCTAGCCAGCAGGTGATCCTTCAGATTTACAGTCACAACCACACAAATCAGCAATTAAACACCCAGTTTTCACTTTCAATTACCTAAGGCGTCCTAAAAACAAACAAACCGAGACTGCATTCCAGAGAGTTCAGCTTTTTCTATTGAATCAGATTGCTAGAAATAAGTCCTAATCAGTAGGAACTAAGATGAAAAAAAGATGAAAATTTTCCTAGCCACAGAAGAAAGAAAGCTAAAACAAACCTTATTATTATTCCCTACCTTTACAATCCTGAATCATTTTATGTGTAGGGAATAGAAATCGTTTGCTGACACATAAGTTGGGCATTCATAAAGCGAGGCAGGGGTTAAATGGAACAATTATTTTGAAAAGTTTAGCTATAGCCTGTGGGCACTTGCTGCACAGCACATGGCCCCAGGCTGGGGACCACAGAACACTCCTTTGCACTGTGAAGCACTGATGGAGATTCCTGTAATGTTTTTACGAACAAGTAAATTGACACAAACCAGGACAGCTATGACAGACTGAAAATGTGTTTTAATAAATGACCAATATTAGTCCTCACCCACAATGCTAGTTCTATGCTTTCTTTAGGTCGCTACTGCCCAAAGAGGGCAATCTTCATCATCAAGGCAGGGACGGTGCTAGGAAAACAGTGTAGACAAGGGTGGTTGGGATGGTGAGCTTTGTTTCTTACCTAGTGGCCATGTTAGCTCCCCAACAGTTTGTTCTAAGCCTCACAGCAATTACCAAAAGTCCAGGGTTTTTTAGGGGGGAGGGGACGCACTGGGGAGTGAACTCAGGACCATCACATTGAGCTACATCCTAAGCCTTTTATTTTTTATTTTTTATTTTGAAATAGGGTCTAAGTTGCTAAGGTCCCAGGGCTAGGTTCAACTTGCAATCCTCATGCTTCAGCCTGCCGAGTGCTGAGATTACAGACATGTGGCACCATGCCCAGCTTAAGTGCAGACTTATGTAGTAATTTCACAGATGGTAGGGTCTAAAGAATGGATAAAGGACCCATATGTGTGGGGCTGTAGCTCAGTGATAGAGCACTTGCCTGGCATATATACGGCCCTAGGTTCAATCCCCAGCACTGGAGGAAAGTGGGAGAACTTAAGAGGGAAAAGGGTCAAGGCAGGCCAGCTGGACAAACAATAGAGGACACCGCTCACTCATGGCTCTCCTCATTTCACTGAGGAGCCAGGGAGAGCTGGGACTGCATGAGCTAGGAGCTGCCAGCCAAGGAAGCAGCCTGGCTACGGGGAGGAACAAATGGCCATGGGTCCAGTCTCTCCTGACACCAGCCCTGCCTGGCCCTGCACACAGCCTGACATATGGGGCCTTCTGTCCAGAAAGCTCTGGGTGGCTTCTGTTGCTTGCAACCAGAAGGTTTCTACTGACGTGGGTGATGGGTGGAAGGCCAGCTTTGCGTCCTCTCACAGTGGTCAGGAACAGGACGTAGGAAGGGCCAGGAACTTGCCCCGTTGGTGAGGGTAGGAGCTACACTCTGGGCCTTCAAACTTCCAGCAGGCCGCTCTTCCCTGGTCTCAGTCTAGGAGCTTGGAAGTCAAAGTAGCAACAAGTTTCTTTCTGTCTCTTGTTCTTTCTTACTTTTTGTTATCTATATTGTCTACAGTAGACATTTATTATTTTATAGTAAGAAAAATTGCTTTTAAAAGGGTAGAAAAGATAAACATTCTCATTTTTACATCATTTAATAGACATTTCTTATCTAACATAATGGGTTTAAGGCTGGAAAATACCTTCTATTGAGAGGCCAATTTCAATGACAATTCTCTTCAAAGAATTTAGAACTCAGTGGCAAACATCTGTGAAATCTATAATCTAGGAGCAGGTTGAAGATGCTCATTTTTTAGCATGTTTTCTCGTGGTGTTAGAAAATGCAGTCATACCTTTGTGATGAATGGTGTTATGAAAACAAAAAACACATCATAGAGGAGGAGAAGGCCTAGAAGTACCACACATGCCTGTGGAAGAAACAAATTTAAAGGTCAAATTTCCCATGTCTAAATTCAAAGATTAAATATTTTATAAGTGCAAATAAACATACATTTGAATACTATTTTAAAAGGCTTTTGGGGCTGGGGATTTAGCTCAGTGGTTCTGCTGCCTGCCTTGCAAGCACAAGGTCCTGAGTTCGATTCCCCAGTACCAAAAAAACCCCCCAAAACCAAAAACACTATATAAAAGGCTTTTTTTGGGCTACTACTATATGCAGTTTTGTTCTATAAACCACATTATACAAAACACTATTAGTTTTGTCCCATTTCTTTAAAAAAAAAATCACTGAATCGAAGAAATGTTCTTCCCTGATATTTAGCCTCAAAAGGTTTTTATGAACTGGGCATATTAAATGACTAAGAATATTTTAGTCAGCAAATTGGTGGTTGCTTTTGCCTGGGGGTGAAGACAGACTGCAAAAAGGCCCACAAGAGCTTTTTAAGACATGGGAAATGTTCTGCAACTTCAGCGGGATTTATAAAGTTCTACATTTGTAAAATTGCAACAAGCAATATATTTAAAATGGGTGCATTCTATTACATGCAAATTATACCTTAATAAAGCTGTTTTGAAAAGAAAAGAAGTTATTTTAGCTAGTAAAGCAGTGTACTTTACCTTGAAGTTGGGTAACTTCAGTGTTTTAATTAAATTCAGACAGAAAGCAATCCCCAAGATATCCTGTAAAATCCAAGCCCACCTAAAATCAAGAGAACAAGATAACAAAGAAGTAGATCTCTCAAGTAATGCCATTCAATTGCTACAATTTGACTGCTTAATTACAAGAGGCAAGTATGATAACAACAAAAACTCCTCATATTCTCCCCATTTAATAACTACCATCCTAGTAAAATGATGAATACTACAATACTAAGAAAAGTTGAAAGGCTACTGCAGAAGACTATACATAAGATATAAGGGCATATTTGTCTTTAATCTTTGAACCCACACACGTGTCTCTTTCTAGAAAAGTAGCTGTTAACAGAGGGCACTGGTGTTCAGGTGCACCCAGACACCTGGAGCGTGAAGTGACAGCGAAGTAACTCGCTCGATCAGAAACTGACAGGCCTCACTACCAGCTGATGGTCATATAATGAAGCTGCCTAAAGTTGTGTGAACTTTGTTTCCCAAATTTCGGGCCATTAAATGTTTAGGTCATCAGTAATTTTATTAATTAACCATTAACTAAACCTAAGTATGTATGTATTTTTTTCTCGTTGTGTTTCCGGCAAAGGACAATATCTTCTATATCCTCTTCTCTCTGTAAACTGTCAGTATCTTGCACACCCTTTTCTTTTTAACGTGAAAGGTAATACAATCTACATTTTTTTGTATTCTGCTTTTTTTTACTTAAAAATATATCCTGGAAATCACTGCATAGTGATTCATAGAGGTCTTCTTCATTCTTTTTTTTTTCTAGTGCCGGAGATCGAATTCAGGTCCTTGTGCTTGCGAAGCAGACAGCAGAACCACTGAACTAAATCCCTGGCCCAGGTCTTCTTCATTCTTATGAGTTAGACTGTGCTCACTGTGTGGCTATATCATAATTAACTATAGTTTTGAAATCTAGGTATTTAAATCATAACTCATTTCCTTCTCTATATGAGTTTAAATCATTAGTATGAGGTCTGCTCATTTAAAAAGTAGCTTGTTTCAAGATATGTTCTCAGGTAAAAGCAAAAAAATTCTGTAATAATCATAACAAGTAAGTATCAGGGCAAGAGATAAAGTAATCCATCCTTCAATCTACAACAGAAAACATGGAGTGTTCATACCTATTCTCATTTCGAAAAACAGCCCAAACAATAGCTACTGCTATGCACAGTGCAGAGAGAAAAATAAGTCTCACTTCAATGCTTTTGCCACGACATGCGATCCTAAAAAAGATGAAATAGTTAAGTGTATGCTGCAGATAAAGTACACAGCTCACTTGATATAAGAAATGCCAAGCATTAACCAGTCTTAAGAAGTGGCTAAATACTAACCAAGAAGTCTTGGTTCTAAGTAAAACACATGACATGATAGACAATCCCACAGAACTTTCCGGGCTGATGGAAATGTGCTCTCCATACGGTAGCCACCAGCCTCCAAAGAGGCCATCAAGCCCTTGAAATGCATCTGAGACAGAGCAACTAAATTTTAAATGCTTAAAAATTTTATTTAACTTTCATTAATTTAAACAGCCAAAGGTCCGTCGTATATTGGACTGTACAGGCTTAAAATAACACTTGCTTCTCATCATGTTGTATTACATTCAAATGCTGGTACCACAGCACTCTCCATAGAGGTACCTACGCGCATCGTCCACACGGTATCTTCTGAATCAGCGCAGCAAGGCAGTTGTAGAGGCTCATGGCAGATGCTACGCAGAAAATCGCTATCATAACATAAACTAGGAAAAAAAGACATGAACTCATATAACAGAAAGAGGCGTGAAAACAAAATATTCAGACAGAATTAATTCTTTAGCTTTCTGTACTGGATCATAATACTTTCAATGCAGTGACTACATTATTACTTTAGTAACTAAGCTGAAAACATTTAGACTTCCAGTTTCAAGAATGTGTGTTTTATGTGTTGTCTTAGTTCCCTTATAGATGGCAGGATTGCTTAAAGGGCTGAAGGTGGCTCTACATTTTCTACCATTTAATAATTCAAAGTGATGTATCTATTAAAGATTTTTATGTTGTGATTTATTGATACTTATCAGTTTAATTTAAATCTAAGGAATAGAAGAATAAATATTTTTTTTTTTTTGGTACCAGGGATCGAACTTGGGTCCTTCTGCTTGTGAGGCAGGCAGCAGAACCACTGAGCTAAATTCCCAGCCCAGAAACATTTTTTTAAAATGTAACTGCTGGGTGTGGTGGCACATACCTGTAATCCCAGCACTTGGGAGGCTGAGGCAGGAGGATTGCCACAAATTCTAGGCCAGTCTGGACTACACAGTAAGTTTAAGGCCAGCCTGGGCTATATAGAGATCCTGTCTCAAAAAACCAAAGAAAACCAAAAACCAAAAAACAGCAATTTAGGAATGAGAACCAACACTTGTCTTAGATATCAACCATATTTAACCATATTATCTGTATTGTCCTATGAAGAATTTATCTCTTATCCCTAATAATCTCACCTACGGTAAAATCAAATCCATTTAAATGAACCTTCTACTATTTTTTTTTTTTGGTAGCGGGGATCGAACTCCGGTCCTTGTGCTTGCGCAGCATGGGGTGGGGTGGGGGGGCTGCTGAGCTAAATCCCTGGCCCGTAAACGAACCTTTGTTATGATAAGATACTAACTAGTTAAAATTGACAAGTGTTTTTCTAGATTATTCATACTTATTTGAGAATTATTTAAAGACATTTGACCTCTTTGTTGTTAAGGAATACTTTTTTTTTTTTTTTTTTTTGAGCCAGGATCTCACTATGGAGCCCAGGCTGGCCTCCAACTCCGGAAGCTCCTCCTGCCTCAGCCTCCATCACCGGCATGCACTGCCACACCTGGCTAAAGAGTACTTAAAAATATTTCTTTCTGGAGTGTTGTCAAAAATTTCACAACAGTTGGGCCAGGGATTTAACTCAGTGGTTCCGGCGCCTGCCTCGCAAGTGCAAGGTCCTAAGTTTGATCCCTGGTATCAAAAAAAAATAAAAAATAAAAAAAAATTTCACAACAGAAATAAAAACTACTAAATTTAAAAAATTCTACTTAATTTCAGGAAACTAACGCTCCATTATATTGGAGAGGAAGAGAGGCTGATCCACATACCACCTTCTGATTGGTGGTGTTAGACAAATTACTTTTCTAATTCTTTGATTCTCACGTCTAAAATATAAAAGGTGGTAACATCTACCCTGGGGTCACTGTGAGGATTATACAGGTGACAGACAAAGTGCTGGGAATGGTATTCAGCACATACTGAGCATTTTGCCATCTGCTGCTATTCTGGTTCTTGGTCGGGTGGCAAAGCAGGAAGTCAGCCACGGGTTGCCAAGCTGGCTGTGGTGAGTCATTTACCAAAGCTGCCCAACCCAGGCTTTAAAGCATTGGTGGAGATCATGCTTCTTGAGGTCCTAACAGGATTTTCATGCCTCATTTAATAACATTATATATATATATACATATATATATACGTATATATACGTATATATATATATGTGTATATATATATGTGTGTATATATATATATATATATATATATATATATATTTTTTTTTTTTTTTTTTGGTACTGGGGATCAAACTCAGGACCTTGAGCTTTCGAGGCAGGTGGTGGCACTGAGCTAAATAAATCCTGTCTTGGTATTTTAGAAAATTATTATGTAGGGGGAAGAATTTGGTTAACCTAACTCCTCTTCAGTTACTTTCCCAACCATAAAGTGGCAAGAGAAGCCTTAACGATTACTTGATATATTAAGAAATGGCAGTAATGTTAGCCAGAAAGAATCATCCTGAGGAAACAAAATCTCGGAACACCACATCAAGTTTCGACAGAGTCATAATTAAATCCTCTGTCCTGGGATAACCATGAGGTTGCATGATCTTCTTATATCAAAAATTACAGTTATAAAGAGCATCAACCTTTTAAATAACAATGTGCCTGAGGAAATAGCTCATCGAAAATTAAAATATGCTTCAGGATAAGGCAGAAGACTTTCCGTGAATGACAGAATCTATCAACCCAGGGTCGACTGAGAAGGAACGGCTGAAGGCTGACTGAGATTCGTAATTGGCTGCTCAATGCTAACTCACACAAATACTGTCCTGCTTAGCCATACACTGAACTGAGTGATACGGCATCATTTAAAACTTGGGAATATACATCATAGGTCTAGTGTGTAAGATGCTTCTACAGGACAGGAGAAACTGAACAATGAGCTGAAACAAATCCTAGGGCTTCTGTTCTCTCGTCCAGAGATTTATGCTACTGTGCTCCAAACAAGTACTATAGCTGTCAGTGGTTTTAAAATGGGTTTTTGCTAATTCTCACCAGGCACACCCCTTCCCCACCCCTGGTCTTCCTCCTGTTTGTGGCAAGGACAGCAAATCTCCTTGCCGCCAGGCATTAATAATTTGTCTAGAAGTGGCCACCCCACTGCAGTTCCTGTCTCTGCTGTCTAAAGGGAAAAAGAACCTGGTACCGTCTGGACCACAGCAGGTACCTGCGTGTGTGTCTTCACAGACAGCATGATCCTAACTGCTTGCACAAGGAGAACAAAACCTCAGCAATGCCACATCTTGATTTACAAACTGACAAGAGGATAAAATAGACTTTGGGGTTAAGGAGAAACAATAAATCAGTAACTTGAATCATCTTTTACTTCATGCAACTAAATATAGCCACTGAAAAGTCCTCAGTCTGCAGCTTTGAGACCAGGAGGCTATCATTGTTTATCAGCAGAGTGGGATATTTGGGGACCATAGCAATTCTCTCAAGTCACCCATGAATGAGTGTTCTTATCTCAAGTCATAGGATAGTTTTAATCAGATTTTTTTTTTAAATCTCAAGAGTAATAGAGATCTAATACTTCTGGAGACTTAACCAAATTGTTCACTTAAATTTTCCATGTAGAATTAATGCTTTGAAGGAAAAGATAAATCAAAATAAATGAAAAGAATGTACATTAAAAGTAGCAAGTGTAAAATATGGCTTCTTACCCAACCATTTGTAGAAGAAATAGAGCAGGACCATCATAACACAGCAGATGGCCACAAATATCACAACTGTGAGAGGGCTGAAGGTTAAATTCTCCTCCTTCTTTTTCTTCGTTTCTGTGTCCTCGGTGTCTGTCACTTCCTGCATGTTTTCCCTGCATAAACACATGCAGGAACTCTGGCAAATCTCCACGAAGTACAATTCTTTTAAAAATCTACCTCTAAGTCAGATGTGGTGGTGCATGTCTGTCATCCCAGCACTCTGAGGCAGGAGGACTGCAATCTCGAGCCCAGCCTGGGCATCTTAGCTAATTTTATTTTATTTTATTTCAGTTTTTCCAAACAGGGTCTCACTATGTAGTTCAGGCTGCCCTTGAACTCATTGTGTAGCCCAGGCTGCCAGGGAATAAAAGGCATGTACCACTATGCCCTGTCTCAGAAACAAATAACAACCCCCCCAAATCTATCTCTATCACCAATTTAAATTTGTTTCTTAATATATATATATATTTTTTTGGTACCAGGGATCAAACTCAGGTCCTTGCGCTTGCGCAGCAGGCGGCGAAACCACTGAGCTAAATCCCCGGCCCTTAAATTTGTTTCTTGAAAATAATGCACTATATAACTGGGAGTGGTGACCTGGGAGGCTGAGGCAGGGGGTCACTGTGAGTTCAAGGCCATCCTGAGCTCACGGTTAGTTCAAGGCCAGCCTGAACTGCATAGCGAGATCCTGTCTCAGAAGAAAAAAGAAGAGTTTATTTCTGCTGACTGCTTCTCTGGCCCTGCACTGGGGAACACTGATGGAGAAGGCTGCACATGACAGTGAGGCCTGCGTGGGCAGGGAGGAGCCCCTGCAGAGACAACTGCTGTGTTCCCTGGATCTCTATCACTGCTCACAGCCACTAGCACACATTTCTTTTCTTTTCTTTCCTAAATTTGGTCTTGTTGGCACCATATTCTGAGGTTAGATAAAATTTTAAAATGTCATTATATGACTACAATGGTTATAAAACAACACTTTCAACCATTTATGGCAGAAACATATAAGTTTAATTATACTTACAATTCAATGTGCCCGCTCCAATAGCCTCCTAATGCCACCGTGAATACAGCAATTACAAAAATAACCACCATGGTATAGTCAAAGTTGGGCCATGCTGGAGAATACATTCTCACGCTGATATTGCTTCCCAGAGTCTGCAGGGAGAGGTGACAGCGGGACACGGGAATGAGTTTCCTCTACTCCAGAGCTGGGCGCAGTATCTGATCCTGGACTCCGGAGGGGATAGCATGCATCGGGCAGTCCAGAAGCCCAGGCTACACAGCAGATTCTCTGGGCCAGGAACAGTCTTGGATTATGAAATCTGGAAAGCTCAGTGTACTGTACAATCATGTTTTGTTCAGGGATTTAAAATAAAGATATAATATGAGACATGACACAAGAGATTTTAAAAGAACTCAAAATGAATAAACATGTGGTGCAGAGTCCAGCATGTCATTGTACCAAATAAGAGCCACTTTCCAACAAAGAACTTAAGCTTGATAGCAAATAGAACATTTATAATCATCAAAATTAAGGAATGAAGGTAAAAGATGTACTCTATAAATTAACATGTAAAAACTGCTTTACCTGCTCCATATCTTTAAAATCTTTGTGATTTATAAATGCAATTAGTATTTTCATATCAGGAAATTCAGATATGTTCCCTGAGGGAGGAAACTAAGAGAAAAGAGAAAAATAAACATATCATGAAACCTTATTATATATATATTACAGAATAAAAGAAATATAAACCATTCTTCTTTAAGTTATACAACAAAGTTTCAGGTATTCTTTTGTCATATTATACAAATTTTCAGGTGGAATCCTTTAAACACGAGCTTGAATTGATGTATTCTGAATATGGAATCATAACTGTATATGATATAAACCTTGCATATTCGCATGTGTGGCTCATACAAACCCACCATATACATATACACGTATGTTTGCTCCTAATAAAGTCTTCTTTAAATAGCACAGAAACAATAAAATTTTCCAATTAAATGCCTACTGAGTCCAGAATGCTTATTGGCAAGGACTCCTACCATCAGATTGTTCAAAACTGAGCCCCTCACCCACACACAAAGAAATTACTTCGGTTCCGGAGAAATCTGGTGTCATGTGTTTGAAAGAAGTGCACAGTTTTGTCACTTACTACAACACTGTCATTGGCCACCAACAAGGCTTCAGCACCTCCCTCATGGGCAATTCTGGCTTTTTCCAGAAAATGGCAGGGTCCCCACTGCACAACAACTGCTTTGTTCTTTAGGCCCTCAGGAGGAATTTCAGAAAGGCTGCATAGTGGTGTGGCAGTCAGATTCATCAAACTCAAGGAAGTCTGGAAATAAGAAATGTCTTTAATGTAACGGAGACTATATTTCACATAAATGCATTCAGCAACAACGCATCAATACTGGTTTGATAAAATGTTCTTTTAGGGGCTAGGGGTGTCGTTCAGTGGCAGAGCATATGCTTAGCAAAGAAAGAGAGGCCCTGGGCTCAATCCCCCCCACCAAAACCAAAAATAATTTTCTTTTTTTTGTTTTTGGTACCAGGGATCAAACTCGGGACCTTGTGCTTGCAAGGCAGGCACCGGCACCACTGAGCTAAATCCCCGGCCCCAAAATAATTTTTAAAATTACAAATTTATGATGCTGAATGTGGTGGCGCACACCTGTAATCCCACTAGACAGGAGGCTGAGGCAGGAAGATTGCAGGTTCGAGGCTAGCCTGGGCCACTCAGAAAGATCCTATCTCAAATAAATTTAAAAGGGAGTATGGAGATGGGAATGCAGCTCAATGTAGGGCTCTTGCCTGGTGCAAGAGCCTGGGTTAATCTCTAGTACACAGACAAACACACACACGCACACATACACATACACAAGAGAGAGAGAGAAGAAAAAAAGAAATATTTTTATGACAAACAACCAAGCATAGAGGTAGTATTTAAAAATTCCCAAAGGCCAGGGATTTAGCTCAGTGGTTCCACTGCCTGCCTCGAAAGTGCAAGGTTCCCAGTTCCATCCCCAGTATCAAAAAAAAAAAAAAATTCCCTAATGCACTGGGTGTGGTAACACATGCCTGTAATCCCACTACTTGGGAGGCTAAGGCAGGAGGATCACTGAGTTCAAGACCAGCCTAGGCTACATAGTGAGTTCAAGGCCAGTCTGAACTACATAATGACACCCTGTCTCCAAATAAAAAAAAATTAATAAAAAATAAAAATTCCCTAACATGCTTTTCTCATAGAAAAGTACTTGAGCAAAATCAATAAAATAATATTAATCACCATATATCAAAATTAGTTCACACACTAAAACATAATTATCGCTCGATCTCACCTCTCCGATATTTTAATTTGTAGGAATAAATACGAGCTGTGATGTACTTACTGCATCTTCTAGGGTGCTGGGAAGCTCCTTCCAATGTGGGTTGTACAGCATGCAGTAGTCCTTGGACGGCGAGGACGGGGAGCTTCCAGACGCATGTAGGATGGCTTCCTGGGCAGCTGTCTAAGACACAAACGATAACTTTCATAAAGCAGTAATTTGGCTTTTAATAAAACTATTTATACAGGTTTGATCACAGCTTGTTAAGAGGATGTCTTCTAATGAACTGATTTCTTCTTGTTTCAGGAAATCAAATGATGGCTTGGAAATACTCAAACTACACACACTGCCCACAACTCACTCTGAGGAAGACAGGTCACTTTCTTACAGGATCGACTGTGCCTTGCAGTAAGTCATACCCCAAAGGATTCCTGTGACCTTATGATAATGTCACCCCTCCCTCACAGCCCTAACTTTCCCCCCAGTCTCCTGTCAGTCATTATTTGTCAATGTTCTAAAAAAGGAAGGAAGAAAAGAAGAGAGGTAGAAGGAAAAACAAACCAGGCCATTGAAATCCCTCACCTTGTCTTACTTTCTGTATTCTACTAGGCTAAAAAAGGCACATTGTTGTTTTAGAAAGAAACCACCTGGAACTTGAAATAAATTATTTTCACTCAACTTTTCAAGATTCTGCAACTATCTATCTAAAAAGACCAATCCAGAGTTTAAAGGGAATACAAAGAAGGGCTAGAGTAATTTTCTTTCCTTTTGTCTCTTGTTTCCCACTACCTGGAAAGAAAAGGCAAAAGGGAAGAAGATTCTGGAGAGGAGCTGTCACACGGGGATGGTCCATCAATCTTGGGGGAGGGGGACATGACGGGAAGAAACATCCTAGAACGTGTACTGCTCTACACCCCACTTCCTTCAAACTTGGGTAAGCGCAGGTCTTTCCCCTCTCCTCCTTGAGCAAATCTTTTTCTAAAACCATAAGGTAGAAGAGCCTGCTTGACAAATAAACATTATGTACTAAGTCTCTGTCAACCTACACACACCTTAGATTGAATCATGTGGAACTGCTAGTATTTAACCATTTCTCATCTACAAAATTAGTAGTTTCATGCAAGTCAACCAAAATTTCTGAGTACAGAGATGTTCTCATCTATGTTCTCCCACCTAAAAGGTCCCCCGAAGATTTTGGATTAGAGGGCTTTCTGGCATATGTGGTAGCTTCCTTCCCTTAGGGATCTAAGCAAGTGTAGGCAATTCATAAGATGTGATCGAATTATACAGAATAATCGGGTAAGGAAAACAGAAATGTAACTGTTATTCAGCTATAGATTCGGTGGCCCTGAAGGACGGAGAGGAGAGCTGAACCAATGTTACATTCTTTCTAGGTTATTTTCACATTTATCTGACTCAATGTCACAGATTCACAATTGAGGGCCTGAGACTCTGAGAAGATATTAATGACCCCGCTAAGGTCACGGAGTAGAAGCATCCATTGCCCTCTCTACAGGAAGTAACCCTACAGATAAACACAAGGGTTGATGAGATGTAGCTTAGACATTTTGGGAAACACCCCACAAGTGAACTGGATACTTCTTATCCAGTTAACCAAACCCCATGACTGATGCCGCTTGATCACCTGGTTGAAGGTACCTGCAGGATTTCTGCAGGTAAATGTGCATGTTTTTCCTCTGTGACCAGTGAATAATCAATCTGTGTCCCCATGTGAAGAGCCTAACAACCTCGCTCACAGATTTTGGCCTCCACAGTGGTCCTTGGCTGAATTTCATTTTTACATAATTACACTGCAGGTAGAAAATGATGATTTTTTTAATGCGGCCATTCCTTCTGCACTAACTGATATTCTTTTTAAAAAGGTTTTACTCCCTATCCTAACCTAACCACAGTATCACTAGAGACTCATTTACCTTTTTAAAAAATTAATTTTACTTAAAAAATGTTTTTAATAAAATAATAAAATAAAAAAATAAAAAAAATTAATTTTGCTGGTACACTTTTGATATGCATAATGATCACCCTCATCAGAAGGACTTTGTACCTGTACATGACACGTCTTGACTCTGCCTTTCCCCACTCCCCTCCCCTCCCTTCAGCCCTTCTTCCTCTCCTGATTTACAAAAGCTATTTCTATTTCTTCCCTTCTGTTCTTTTTTTCCTTTTCCCTTCTTCCCTGCCCCCTTCCCTTGTTTCCCTTACCCCTTGAACATTTTCTTCCTACTTCCCAATATCTATCATCCATTTTGGTCCTCACTGATCTTTTTAAAAAAATTCAGTGAGGGCTGGGGATTTAGCTCAGTGGTTCTGGCGCCTGCCTTGCAAGTGCAAGGTCCTGAGTTCAATCCCTGGTACCAAAAAAAAAAAAAAATTCAGTGAGGGTATGTCCAAAATTATACAGATTTAATGCAATCCACATCAAAATCCCAATAGCATATCTCACAGAATTAGAAAAAACAATCCTAAAATTCATTTGTAACCAGAAGAGATCTAGAATAGCAAAGGCAATTCTGAGCAACACAGGCAAGGCAAGGGGCATCACAATCCCTGACTTTAAATTATACTACAAAGCTACTGTGATAAAAACAGCATGGTAATGGCAAAAGAACAGACCTGAGGATCAATGGAACAGACTAGAGGATGCAGAAACAACTCCAGACTTACTCAGCCACCTTATCTTTGACAAAGGAGCCAAAACACCTTCACTAGAAGAAAGATATATATATATTTTTGGTACCAGGGATCCAACTCGGGACCTTGTGCCTGCTAGGCAGGCAGTGGAACCACTGAGCTAAATCTCTGGTCCAGAAAGATAGACTCTTAATAAATGGTGCTGGAAAAACTGGCTTTCCACATGCTAACAATTGAAATTAGACCCATATCTTTCACCATGCACTAACCTAAAATTGAAATGGATCAAAGATCTAAATATTAAAACAGAAACACTAAATTTGCTTGAAGATAGAATAAGTAGAATGCTTGAGGACATAGAAGTAGGCAAAAACTTCATGAACAAAACCCCATACTGCACGGGAAATACTACAAAGACTCAACAACTGGAACCTCATCTTATTAAAAAGCTTTTGCATAGCAAAAGAAATCGCCAACAAAGTGAAGAGACAACCCACAGCATGGGAAAATTTTTTTACCAGCTATTCATTAGATAAAGAACTATTATTTAGAGTATATAAAGAACTCAGAAAAATCAGCCCCCCAAATTTAAAGACCCAATCCAAAAATGGGCATCTGAAATGAACAGACAGTTCTCAGATGAAGAAGTAGAAATGGCAAATAAATATTACAAAAAATGTTCAATATCACTGGTCATTCATGAAATGCAAATTAAAACAACACTGAGATTCCATCTCACTCCAGAAAGAATGGCTGCTATCATGAAATCAACCAATAACAAATGCTGGCGGGGCTGTGGGGAAAGAGGAACCCTGCTCCACTGCTGTCGGGAGTGTAGACTGGTGCAACCACAGTGGAAATTGGTATGGAGACACCTCAAAGAACTAGGGCTGGAGGTCCCATTTGACCCAGGTATTCCACTCTTGGAATCTTCCAAAAGAATTAAAAGCATCATGCCACAGTGATATATGCACACCCATATTTGTAGCAGCATAGTTTATAATAGCTAACTCTTGGAAACAGCCCAAATGCCCATCAACTGATGAATGGATAAGAAAGATGCATTTTTTAATACAATGGAGTACTACTCTACCATAAAGAAGGATGAGCTTCAGACATTTATAGCTAAATAGATGGACCTTGAGACCACACTCTTAAGCAAAACAAGTTGGACACACATGTTTAAATACCACATTGTTTCTCTGGTGTGAGAAACTGAAAGTGGGAATAAGGATGAAAATGTATAATACATATTGGGAAATGGGAAGAAAATGTTCAAATGGGGGCCGGGGATTTAGCTCAGTGGTTCTGCCGCCTGCCTCACAAGCGAAAGGTCCGAAGTTAGATCCCTGGTACCAAAAAACAAATGTTCAAATGGAAAAGGGAACAGGGAGGAGAGAGGGAGAAAGGAAGGGACAAGAAAAAAAGTGAAAACAGAAGGAAAAAATGGAAACAAAGCTTTTGTGCAAGGGGAAGGGAGGGGGAATGGGACAAAATAAAAATTTTTTTAAAAGAACATAAAATGGTAAGTGTGTCTAAAGTGAGAGGAAGGAAGTACTAGGAGGGAAATTAGTGGCTATGTACAATAGTTGTTTACTATGATACATTTAAAAATTTAAACCATCAAAATTCTCAGTGAGGGGGCTCAGTGGTAGGGTGCTTGCCTAGCATGCATGAGGCCCTGGGTTTGATTTCCAGCACTGGTAGGAAAAATAGAATCCTCTGAGTCCTATCCTACATATATATTACACAGGAGCACAAATATACATTTATAAGGACATTCACTACAGTGATATTTGTTATAGCAAAAGGAGCCGGAAGAGGAAGGAGAGAAATCAGTAACTTCCAGCAGTAAGGGGCCTATACAATATGTAGCTACTCAAAGAGCTGGATCTGTCTGTAGAAGGAGATAATGTCCGGAGTGAGAAAGGAAGTTCTAGAGAGCTATTTACAGCAGTCCTGTCTTTACACAATAATGACCTCCCCAAAGCCCCTGGGTGCATCTGTAGATGAGTCTGGAGAAAGATATGGAGAGTCATGGAGCATGAGCCCTGGGAGCGGGTATTAAGAGCCTGGCCCTTTCCTTTCCATCTCTTCCCTTCCTCTGGCACCCTTCCCTTCCCTTTTCCCTCTCTCTTCTCCTCCCCCTCCCCAGCTGCCATGAGGTGAACAGTTCCCTCTGCCTTGTGCTCCCCGTCATGATGAACTACTGGCCTTGCCCTAGCCCCAAAGGCAAAGGGCCAAGTGATCATGCATCGAAACCTCTGAAGCTGTGAGGCAACATAAATTTTTCCTCCCCTAAATTGATATCCTCAGGTATTCTGTCATAGCAATGGAAAGCTCACGCAGTCATTATATGGGTTTTGACAAATGCATAATGACACATATTCACTATTATAGGATCACACTGAATAGTTACAGTGAGCTAAAAATCTGTCATCTGCCTACTGGGTTTCTTTTTGAGATCATGAAAATGTTCTATAACTGGTTGTGATGATAGTCACACGTATGTGTGACTAAACTAAAAACCACTGAATTGTATACTCTAAATGGGTGAACTGTGTAATATGTGAATTATACCTCAGAAAAGTTGCCAAGAAAGAAAGGGTGGGGGGAGGAAGAGTGGGAAAAGAGGCACAAGAAATTATAGTCTTAGTGGGGAGACTGAAAAGGACTCTCTAACTAAATACTGAATAGACTATCCCCTATTCTCCAGCCATGCCATCCTTTCCATCTTCCAGGACTATGATCTTGACCTATTTTCGCTTAATCAGGTGAAAGCTGTTAACTTTTACCCTCTCTATATTTAATAACCTTAAAAAGCCCTATCAGATTAGTCAAGCATGGCTTTCTTTCCTGGAGATTATGGTTAGCAATTTATACAAAATTTTCTTACCCTTTATTACAGATCAATGCTTCCTGAACTTTAATGTTCTTACTAAAATGCGGATTCTGATCTAGGCCCCATCACGCTTGTCCCTAGCATGATGGTGTGCGCCTCACGTGCTTCTGGATGACACTGATGCAGCTCCAAAGCTCATGCTTACAGACTTTATCGTGAAGAGCAAAGGCAGTACTGGGGTCCCCCTAGGAGTTTCTCAAGAGACCAGAGCCACATTCCTCTGAAGTCTTCTGGCACAGCCCACATTGGTATTTTGGCAAGCAATTCACCCATTTCTCCCACCAGTTCACTCAAAGCTCTTCAGTAGCTGTGTCACTGGGTCCCCATGTCACCACGTGCCTCCACAGTGTGCCAAGTAAACCTGGTTCATCTTACATAAAAGCTATATTCTACCAGAATATAAGTGGTAAAATGTGGAGGAGCAGCCATCATTTACTCTTGCTCTTCCACTGTAGCAAGAGAGGGAGGAACCTTTTCTTTACAAAGATCTCATCTTACACAGACATCAGTTTGAAGTCAGTAATAGCATCACGTGAGTTGGAAAGGGGCTCTGCAGGAAAGGGCAGCACTGGGATTGCGTTTGAATGACACATGTTCCAAGCCAGGTCTAAATAACTTTCCAATCACTCCTTTCCTGTCTCATAACTTACATAATCCAGACAACCTACATCGTTTCCAATCCTTCTTCCAGTACTCAAGCTTCATAGTAATGATGCACTTCAAATGCCTAGGCCCAGACCCACAGAGATTAAACGTAATCTTAATTGCTTAAATAGGGGCTGAATGGGAGCTAAGGGATCAAACAGAGATTTACAGGAATCAGAGTGGTCTGCCGACCGTGGGAAAAGGAGAGCCTGGATCAGTGCTTGCACTTGGAGAACCCGGAGGAGGTGATGCAGGCCTAAGAGGCCATGGCGTCCAGGGAAGAGACTCAGTAAAGCTCTGCGCTCGCTGTTCTGGAGTCTATGAGACACAAGGGAGGACAGCAGACGGAGCTGGGTAGGTTCCCTCTTCGTGGGACTTAGTTCTACCTGCTACCTGGATTCAGGTTTCTTCCCAGTTTTCTACTGAAAGATATTTAGATAGCTCAACTGCTGGAGAATTTATGATTTACTCTAGAATGCACAGACTCAGGTGCCTACAAGCCCAGAGAGATGATACTAATGCACAAATCAAAGTGGATTTAAGATCAAAGGACATGATAGTTTGGCAAATTCTGGGTTAAAGGCAACAAAAAACGTTTTTTTTTTTTAGTTTAATATTTTAGGAGAAGGAACCATCCCCAGAGACTTTATGATCTAGCTTTTTATAAACAGACCTAATTTCAGGTATATTTTTTAACTAAAAAATTATCACACATGCATATGACTTTTCCCATTTTAAACTTTTTCTTATAAATAAAACCCACAAATTTATCAGATTGGTCTTATGTTGTTTTGGGTTCAGAAAAAAAATTATTACTGCACAATTCAGTGGGAAAATAGCACAAGACTTAGATTCTGGTCCTATTTTTCATGATTTTTCTATATGAGCTAGGACAAGCCATAAGCTTCCTGAACCTTCTCAGGATGTTTTGAGTTTCAAAGGAGATTTGCTCATAGGCACTTAATCTTGGGAAGAAGCGAAATAGCCACTGGTGACTCAGAAAACAAACAGGATACAGAAATTCAGACCTCGAAGACTCAAGAAAGGAAAAAGAAAACAAAATAGGAAGAGCCTAGAAGTTAAAGGAGGAATATGACAAAAATTGTGTCTTAGCCCGGGCCACCATGACAAAGTGTCACAGACTGGGTGGTTCAAACAACTAAAATTTAATTTGTCACAGCTCTGGAGACCAGAATTCCAACATGAAGGTGGCCAGGTTTTCTCCAGGGCTCCTGGCTTGTGGAGAGCCACCTCCTGAGAGTTCTCACACTGAGGAGAGAAAGGGGTCCAAGCTCTCTGTAACTCTTCTTACGGGGGCATTAATGCCATCAAAGGACTCCGCCTTCCTCTAATCCTAATCATCTCCCAAGGCCCCTGTCACTAAATACTCTGGGAATTAGGGTTCCAATATATGAATTTGGGGGGGACATAATTCAGTCCACAGCATTCTACCCTGCCCCCCATTCCCATCGCCTGCACAGACAAAATACATCCATTCTAGCTCAACAGCTCCAGAAGTCTTAACTTGTCCTGAGCACCAACTCTAAAGCCTAAAATCTTATCTAAAGATCATCTAAATCAGATATGGCTGAGACTGGGATATGATTCATCCTGAGGAAAAATTTCTTTCCAGCTGTGAACTTGGGAAACCAGACAAGTTAGGTATTTCCAAAGTACAATGGTGCCACAGGCAAGACAAATCTGATGAGCTCTCGGGTCTCAGGAACGACCCTTGGGCTTGATGTCCACCTTCCAGGCCACAGCCCTGGCCGAAGGCAGGCATCCCATGACTCCCAGGCTGCTGCCCACCCTCCGGCTCTGAACAGAGGGCAGCTGGGCATTGGAAGCAAGGTCTCAGCCCTGATGACCTCTAAATCATCTTCAGGTTCATTTTTCTCTCTTCAGAAAACAACATGTTTTAGCCACATAGCTCTATAGGCCTGTCCTAGTAAAGCCCAAACAGCTGATGTCCTCTTTCATTTGGTTCTTGTCTCCACTCACTTCGGTTCAAACTGGAGGTATTTCTGTTTAATCCTATAAAATCTTCATCAAATGGCTGTTCAACCAAACTCTTAGCATTTTCTTTTGAATACATTCTCATTTCTTTTCCACATAGGTAGGCTAAAAATTTACCAAATCTTCAAGTTCTAGTTCCATTTTGCTTAACAATTCTTTCCTCAGTTCACCTTTCATATTTTACTCCAAGAAGTCAAGATGAAAGAAGCCACACCTTCAAAACGTTGCTTAGAAATCTCCTCAAGTATTCAATTTGCCACTCAGCGAGTTCTACCTGCCGCAAAACATGAGGGCACAGCTCAGCTGGGTTCTCTGCACAAAGCTGGGTTCTTAGCACAAAGTCCCCCTTTCCTCCACTGTCCACACAAGACATTCCTCGTTTCTGTGCAGGACCCCATCAGAACAGAGCCTACTGCCAGGGTTTTAGCTCAGTGGTTCTGCTGCCTGCCTCGAAAGTGCAAAGTCTCAAGTTCCATCCCTGGTAACAAAAAACCCCCCAAAAAACAAAAAACAAAAAGAATGGAGCCTACTGCCCATAATCCGGAACCCTTCCAGGGTCAAAGTCTCCCTACAGTAGCGCCTCTCTGCTCTAAAACCATCTTACCTCAGGCTACAACATCACACAATTGTTACTTAAGCAACAGAAATTCATTTTCTCAGTTTTGGGGGAAGTTGGAGATCGAGATGCCAGTAGAGCGGTTTCTAGGGAGGGCTCTCTTCCTGGCTGGTGGGCAATCGGGCATCTTCAGTGTCTCCACAGGCAGAGGACAGAGAACCAGCTTCCGGGACTCTCTCACAGAGGCACCACCCCTGTGTTATTTCTTGTCTTTAGATGCACCCCGCCCCCCAATGCCTGATACAGTCATAGTTGGGGCTTTTTCAGAGGTGGCTGCATCTAGAGTATGTGATACTGGGACTGCTTCGTGGTGCAATGCTAGGCTCAAGGGCACTAGGATTAAGGGTGTGAGTGCTGCCCACCCTAAGGAGCCTGGAAAAGATACGAGGGGCAGAAAGAGCTATCATCCTCCCTTGCTTGCTTTGCTACCTTCTCCTCACTATGAAGTGTTTCTCCTCTGCAATGCCCATCTGCCATTCTACCCTGCCTTGGACCCAGGCGATTTTATACTGAAACCTCTACCAACTGTGAGCCAAATACACCTTCCCTCCTTTAACTTGTGGGTGTCGGGTAATGTCTCAGCTACGAGAAAACTAAGACACCTTGTCGTGAAGGTTCCACCCTCATCACCACATCTAAACCCCATGACCCCTGTAGGCCATGACCAGACACCTCAGGTGGGGGCTTCAGGGTATGAATTTGAGGGGGCATGACTAGTCACATGACATGGGTGGCTCAGCAGGAATCTGCCTAGCAGAACACACCTGCTTTCCCCTCGAGGCTGGGAGAGGAGGGTGGAAGAGAACAGAGCCAACAAAGATCCCTTGAGGTGGTGTAGAATGCAAAAGGAATGCAAAGAGATTGCTCTTCTGGGGAGTCTAGATCACTTCAGTAAGTTTATAAATAACGCTGTTATATAATACTTCAAATTCTTTGCAGTAAAGAAAAAAACGAAGAGAACTTTTATAAGACATTATTGGTAAGCTGGGCATGGCACACATCTGTACACAATACCAGCACTCTGGAACCTGAAGCCTCCCTAAACTATGGGTGAGACCCTGTCTCAAAAACCAAAACCAAACCAAAACCAAACCAAAACAAAACACGCCTGGCATGGTGGCATACACCTGTTATCCCAGCACTCAGGAGGCTGAGGCAGGAGGATCACCATGAGTTCGAACCCGGCCTGGGTTACATAGTGAGTTCAAGGCCAGCCTGTACTACAAAGCAAGACCCTGTCTCAAAAACACCCTGAAAACCAAACCAAACCAAACAAGCAACAAAAAAAGACACCCCTTGGTGGGGAAAAAACATTACTGGAAAGACTCAGGATTCTTGGAGAACTCTGAAGCAATTTTAGGAAATCTTAGATCCAGGTTAAACATCTCACACTCTCTTTGAAACACAGCCCCATAGCGAGGTCCACACAGAGAGTGAAATAAAGGTTTAACAGTTGGGGCCGGGGCTTGGGTTTGGACTAGGAAAGCAAAAGTATGAAATGGAAGATAAAATTAACCATCAGGTACTCTATTCCTGGACCTAAATGTTGAATGAGTTTAAAAATCATCAGAACAGCCAGGTGCGCTGTGGCTTGAGTTCAAAATGCACGGTGAAGTCACTGTGCCGGGAAGATGTCAGACAGGACAATGGGGAGACTACCTGACCTCGCAGGCCTCTCCAGTACGAAACCCACTGTGGTGGTTTCCAGAATTCCTGTATGTGCTGCTGCCAGATAAGGACAAGGGCCTGTCATTACATGACTAAGGGAAGTACTGCCAGCCTGGGAGCTGAGATAGCAGAAGCTGGAGAGGTTAATGCAAAGGAACTCAGGTCACCTGGAGCAGGGGGTTAGGGAAGGGGCTAGGCAAGGGCTGCAGGGAGAAAGTGATAAAAGACAGCAGCATCATTGGAGAGGGTTGGGGGATAAAGCAGGTGCTTTTGTAGAAGGCAGAAGAACACTCCAGCTGAGGAAAAAGAAATCAGGTCAAACCAAGTGTAGCAGTGCACATCTGTAGTCCCAGCTCTCGGGAGGCTGCGGCAGGAGGATCACTGTGAGTTCCTGGCCAGCCTGGGCTACACAGTGAGTTGAAGACCAGCTTGGACTACATAGCAAGACTGTCTCCCCCTAAAAAAGAAACCAGGTTATTCAAAGTCCTAGGAAAGGGAAGGGGGGGGGGGGAGAGAGAGAGAGAGAGAGAGAGAGATCATGCCGGGAAAATAAGGGGAGGAAGGACCCAGAAGACAAGTCCAGGGCCTGGGATTTAGCTCAGTGGTTCCACCTTGAAAGGACCCTAGTTTGATTCCTGATACCAAAAAAAAAAAAAAGACAAATCCACAGGGAAATGAACAAGAACTAGAAAATCCAGAAAAGCAGCTGATAGCGGAAAAGGACAGTCAAATTTAAAGAGCTCAGTTTATCCAGTGGTCAGCACAGAACAGATGCAAATACTTGAACAGTAAAAACACTGCTTAATCCTCACACACACCGAGCCCAGGACTGAGGAGGGCAGAACCCGAGATTAATATGGTGAGACAATAAAGTCCATATAAAAAATCTAAAATCCAGAAAGTGGCGATATGGGTGAGCCACAATTTAAAACAGGGATGACCTTCAGCTCTGTGAGGCCC
This sequence comes from Heterocephalus glaber, assembly GCF_053883595.1. Taxonomy (NCBI): domain Eukaryota; kingdom Metazoa; phylum Chordata; class Mammalia; order Rodentia; family Bathyergidae; genus Heterocephalus; species Heterocephalus glaber. The sequence goes on along the minus strand of NW_028258138.1, from coordinate 83,849,068 downwards.
ATGAGATCATATCCATATTCTACTTATATTTTTCTGGAGAAAGAGTCAAGAGCTTTTAAAAAGAATTCAATATGAGTTCATGAGGAAATGATGTATTACTGAGCCTGATATCTACGTTGAGAAAGGATTAGCAGGAATTCTTACAGTCAGCTTAAGAGATTCAAATAAAATTGAGGGCAAAGACATTTTGTTGAGTTTTATATGCAGGTTATAGGCTCGGTATATTTACATACTAGCTGAATTGCTATCTTTCGGCCATCAGTATTATCTGTCTGATCACACAACAAATGCCTCAGAGACTTAGCCCTATGCTTTATTTTCTTTATATTGTAATTCTCCACCCCCTCAAAGCAATTTTTATGTACATTCTCTCATTCCTTTTCCTAACGTTGTCTTGCAAAGTTATGAAGACATCAAAGGCACTTAAAGCTCTCTGGCTGAGCTTTTCTCAACAAATGTTAACTCTTGGATATTGGCTACATTCACTCACTGTAGTCCTTTAAACTAGGGGGAACAAATCGTCCTCTTTCAGATGACTTATCCATCCCAACAGAAAGAACCGGACACACCAGGGCAGCACGAGAACCAATCCGGAAGTTTCCTGCGTGGAACTCCGACAGCGAAAGTCCACAGAAACTGGCTTCCTGATCACCCTGCCAATGACCTGTGCTGAATTTTAAAACATTATTACTTTTCTGTCTTTGTGAAAACAAACCCGCCAGCACGTATTTGCTGTTTCTTCCCTAATCACCCTCCACCTCTTGAGACACAGCACTGAAAACCCGAGAGGTACGAGCTCCCTTGGGTGAGCTCTTTTACAAGTTGGTTTAAATGACCACGATGACAAAACCCACGCCCCAAACAAACCCACACAACGCAACCGCGCGGGCAAGCAGGATCTAGAGGTGGGAGGGAACACTAAACAATTTTTAAAAATGCTTTTAAAGAATCAGCATTTGCGCAGTTAAGCCAAAGCTGACTTGAACCCTCGCACACCTAGGACCTCGTGTACTTTCTGCTCCTCCCTGAGGAAGAGGCTGGGAGGCACGGGCAGGCTGACAGTAGAAGCCCGGGGGCAGCTCTGTAAAAGCCAGCACAGCGAGGGCTGCAGAAGGGCCAAGGTCACGGGACGCCCGGGGGCGGGGCAGGGAGGGGTGGGGGAGGGGAGCGGGGAGGGGCGGGGCGAGGAGAAGCGGGTCAGGGTCCCCACGCCCCGCCCCCGGCGCCCCCCCCCGCGCCCCTACCAGGCGGAGCAGGCAGCCCCACAGCAGGGCGGCCGCGGGCCCGGGCGGCCTCGGCCGCGCCCCCATGGGCTGTGGGTCGGGTGGGCGCGGGACTGCGCGCAGTGCTCGGCTCGATCTGCCCGGGGCTCGGCGGCGCTGCTCGGTGGCCGGCACGGCGCGACTTCCTCTTCCGGCCCCGCCCTGGGCGCGGGAAACCCCGCGTGGGCTGGGCGCCCACAGGCGGCGACGGGATGGGGCGGCCCAGGGACCTGGCCACGGGCGTCGGGCCCCTCCCGCGGCCCAGCACCGCTGCGCGCTCAGGGCTAGACCGGCTCCCCGCGAGGGACTGCGAACGCAGGTGACAAAGACAAAAATTAAAGCCAGGAAACAGTTTGCTCTGCTGAAGCACAAGCTTGTGGATCAGACCACGTCCCTGCACCGTTTGGGGCCGAATCCGAACTGTCCCGGGCTTCCTGGGCCCCGACAGCGCGAGGTCGCGGTCCCCGCACTTCCCACGCTCCAGCCTGACGCAGCCCGCTCGCTTAGGCCAGGACGTGGTTTAATTCTTGCATAGCACTTTGCACTCACTGTGTTGTATTCTCTTGCTGATCCGTCTGTCCATTTATTTTGTTTTGTTTTGAGACAGGGTCTCCCTATGTAGTTCAGGCTGGCCCTGAACTCACTGTGTAGCCCAGGCTGGCCTGGAACTCCTGGAGACCCTCCTGCCTCAGCCTCGTATTAATTATGACGCTGCCTCCCACTTGCTAGAATGGGTGCCGTGTTTGCTTGGTGTCCCCAACACCTGCAACACGGGGCAGTGTTCAGTCCTCACGTGCGTGTGAGAGGGACAGTGTCCTTGCCACCCCACCGCTCCAGGGAGGCACACACCGCCTAGGCTGAATTGTGACTCTAGGATGCTATGGAAGGGACAAAGTGTGTGTGGGGGGGCTAAGTGGGGTGCCCAGAAAATGCCAGCCTGAACGGAGTCTTGAAGGGGAGCTAATTTCAGCAGAGGGCTGAGTGTCCAAGCCAACGGTGGCCCTGGAGAAGCCACCAAACTCGTGCTGGGCTGAAGGTCCCAGAGGTGACAGGTGAAGTTAGAGGAGAGGCGGAGGCCAAATCCCAGATCCTCGGGCCCGCTGGGCCTGCGGCCTCCGAGCCGTGCAGGGTGGCGGCGGGTGAGTAGGGCTGCTGTTATGGGAGCTCTCTGTGGTTGGCGGATGGGTTGGAGCAGGGCAGGAAGGGGAGGCTGAGGGACCTGGCGGACCAAGCGGAGACCTCTCCACACAGGGCCAGCGGACAGAGTGGTGGAGGGAGGCCCGGCCTGCAGAGGCCTCAGGTCCTTCCGGGCTCTGGAGGCCCCGGGAAAGCAGAGCGCGGCGATCCTTCCTGCGGGACGCGGCAGGCGAGTGTGCCTGCTAGCAGTCGAGCGGGCCCCTCTGACGCCCAGGGCCAAGCTTGCCGGCTGCCTGGGGAGCCACACCCCCACGGGAAAAGCGGGTGACTTCGTCTCCAGAGTCCTCTCCCCTCCAGTGCAGCCTGTGGCCCTCTGGCCGCCAGTCGCCTCGCTGTCCGGCTGAAGACCAGGCCTCGCCCGCCTGCGTTTCCCTCCCCTCGCCCGGCAGCCGCGCCTGTCTGTGCCCTGGGCCGCTTCCGCGGGCACTGTCTCTGCCAGTGGGGTTTTCGGCTCAAAAATGCGGACAGCGTTCCTGTTTTGCTGCCTCACAGGGTCCTCGTAAACCTGTCACGACTCGCACCAGGCGGAAAGTCACTCGCAGATGGAAAGAAAAAAGGAGGGGGATAGAAAGAGAAGAAGAAAGCAGGAGGCTCCGTCTGTCCTAATTCTTCTTCCACGACGCTTTCTCCTTGGTCAAAGTCCCTATGCAGGAGGAAGGAAAGCAAAGCGAAAGGGAAAAGACGCTTGCTGGTTTGGCCTGGTGAGGTGGTGTATGCCTGAGATCCCGGCACGTCGAGCCTTGTTTCACACACACCCCCCATCTCGTTTAATGACTTGATTTCTGGAGAGGCTGCCAAGAGCTCGTTTGGATATACTTTTGTACCTTCGGGGATTACATGGGTTGAAGGGTGCCTGGGTATCTCTTAGAAAGTATTTTTCTTCTCTGCAGAAACTATATATAAAGCCTAATTGTAGAAACTCATGCTACATTGCAGATCCATTTGATTTGTAAATATATTTAGTTTTTTTTCCCAATGATTAAAGAGCCTTATTTCTTGTCAGACTTCTTTTTTTTTTTTTTTTTTTTTTTTTGAGACAAGGTCTCACTATGTAGTTCAGGCTGGCCTTGAACTCACAGTGATCCTCCTGCCTCAGCCTTCCATGAATCCCCCTCAAAATCCTCCCCCTTGCCTTGAACACATTTATCCCATGTTCTGGTCACTTTCTGCCCCTGCTCTGGAGTCCTCTTTTCTGAGTGATCAAAAATACAGTGAGTGCTGCTGTTGAGTGCCATCTAAGGGAAAGGCAGCTCCTAAAAACACGACGCTGCGTCCTCATCCATGGTCTGGCACCACCGTGTGATTTCTGACTCATCCCCAAAGTCAAAATGCCTGTGAAAGTTCAAAGTTTTGAACAGATTCGGGACATCGAGGCAGCCACAACCACACAACTCAGGTGCGTGTGAGCACACGCGCACAGTGTCTGACCTGCCCTGTTTGTCACAGTCCCAGACTGTAAACAGCCGGCTGTGGTCAAATGGCTTGGCCCCGGGTTGCTGCACTGTGGGGTGTGAGGTCGAGGTTCATTCCCAGGGGCCTGGTGGGAGGCTGCTAGGTCTCGGGGTTTGCTTGGGGAGGGATTAGTGCTCAGTGTGGGGACCCCCGCTTAGGTTAGGAGTAGGTTGCCACCAAAGACCAAGCCGTTGCTCCCTCTGTGGGCCCCTCCCCCGGCCTCTCTGGCTTCCTCCCTGGTGATGTCCCTTCCTTGTACCAGGGCTCCGGCTGCTGTGCCATCTGCCACAAGGTCCTCCTCCGGGCTGAGCTGACCTACACACCTGTGAGCTAAGTAAATTCCTTTATAAAGTCACCTGGCAGGGTGTGGTGGTGCACAGCAGTAATCCCAGCACTCGGGAGGTTGAGGCAGGAGGATCGCCTTGAGTTCCAGGCCAGCCTAGACCATATAGTGAGCTCAAGGAATTTTTTTTTCTCAGTACTAGGGATCAAACTCAAGACCTTGCATTTGCCAGGCAGATGCAGTGCTGAGCTACATCCCTGGCCCTCAAGGACATCTTGAACTATGTAGTGCCTCTTTCAAAAAACAAATAAAATAAAATAATAAAGTAACTTGGCCTCAAGTATTTCATTATAGTAATGGAAATGTGAACAATAAATAATCCAAATATTCACCAACAGGTGAATAAAAAATGCAGCAGCTCCTACAAACTACTGTGATGCACATAATGAGGTAGATTATCTCAAAATAATTAATCTCAGTATATAAAGCCAGATTCCCCTCCAAAATCATGTGCTGTGTTACTTTTATTTGTGTGTAATTTCGGAAATGCTCTCTCCTCCATAGTTATTAGGAAGAGCTCAGTGGCTCCCTAAGGCTGAGTTTGGCAGATGAAGGGACTCATTTGCACACATGAGCAACAAACACATGTGTGTGGATACTAGGGTGTGCAAGAAAGTGTTGGAGGATGATAGAAATATTTATGAACTTGTTATGTGTACGTGCATGAGTGTGGGACTGACAACTGAACCCAGGGGTGCTCTTCCACTGAGCTACATCCCAACCCTTCTCAATTTTATTTTGAGGTCTCCCTAAGTTGCCCAAGGCTTGCCTCGAACTTGCAACTCTCTTGCCTCAGCCTCCTGAGTAGCTGAGATTGGTATTTATTACCTGGATTGAGGTAATGTTTGCACAAATGTGTGCTTACATTAAGAGCTCATTAATTTATAGGCTTTAAATGTGTGCAGTTTATTGTATGCTAATTAATCCTCAATAAAGGTGATTAAAAAGTAATAAATGATACTGGATTAAAGTATTAATTCCAACCTCATCACAAAAAGATTCCTATCTGACCCAGAGCAGGGCTAGAATACATATAGACGGAGTCTGGTTATGCTACCAAGTCTCGGCTCAAACTCCTGGGCTTATGTGATCCCTCTGCCTCAGCTTCCCAAGTAGGTGGGACTATAGGTGTCACCACAGCAGCCAGCTTGGGCCTTCAAAAGCTCCCTGGGTAATTCTGCTTGCATCCAGAGTTGATCATGACTGGTAGTGAGAAGTCAGCTCTTTATTGCTGAACTCTAAGAATTTCCAGGAGTTTTCAGCCCTAGGAGCTATGGACCAGATCTCATTTATTTTTCCTTCCATCAAAGTAGGGGGAAAGTATCCCACTTATTTCCTTTAAAATTTTTTAAATTAACAAATATATATATATATATTTACGGGGTACAATGTGATGTTACAATGCATATAGTCATTATAGAGTGATCAAATCAGGCTAATTAACATTCCATCACCTCAAAGACTTAACAGTTCTTTGTTATGAGAATTTTTTTTTTGTACTGAGGATGGAACTCAGGACCTTGTGCTTGTGAGGCAGGTGGGGCGCCACTGAGCTACATCCCCCGCCCTGTGATGAGAATATTTAATACCCACTCTTTCAGCTATTTTGAAAAATACAATATATTTTTATTAACTATAATCCCTGGCATGGAAAAGATCATGGCACTTATTGCTCCTAACTGAAACTTGCTACCCTTTGACCAACTGTATCAGCCACTGGTCATTCCCATGCTATGCAGAACTTCTGCAAGGTCTGCTTTTCCCCAGATTGTGTGAGATTTGTCTTCCTGAGTCTAGCTTATTTGACTGAATGTAATGTTCTCTAGGTTCATCTGCATTGTTTTAAATGATACGGCTTCTCCTTTGTAATGGCTGTATAGTATTTCACCCTGTTCACCGATCTGTTCATTTGTTCTGATTGCTTTGGTTGCTTCCAAGTCTGGCTGAGCCGAATAGCACTGGAGGGAGCATTCTGATTTCAGTCCTGTGGATATTTGCTCAAAGTGGGATGGCTGAGTGGCCCCGGTTTTGGTTTAGTGACTGTGTCACTGGGGTGTGTCCCCATGATTCTCAGAACACAACTTCTAGGGGACAAGGTGCTCATTACTTTTAGTGAAAAGAATTCATGTCACCAACTCAATCCCAGTAATTTTCTTGTCCCCAGATGACACCGATGTTCGGAGCTTCCCAGTATTGTTTTTCTGTGGGGCCTGTCGGGGCTTGGTTACGCACTTTCCCCTGGGACACTGTTCATGAGGTTGCTTACATGAGGCTCAGAGAGGCAAGCTTCAAGCTGTGGTCCTGTCACTGCCTCCTGTCAGCCTGCCCACCCTTACTTATGCCTGTGCCTTGTTTTGGTTTGCTTTTTTGAGACAGGGTCTCACTATGTAGTCCAGGCTGGTCCTGAACTCACAGCGATCCTCCTGCCTCAGCCTCCATGCCGGCTTTATTACTACTCTTGACAGAGTGGTCTCCCTTGTACTGTATCAGAGAAACACAGCAGGCATGACCTGGGCTAGAGTGGGATGAGGGGAACAGCAGAGAGCTCCAAAGAGGAGTATGCAGTACGTAGGAAGATGAGGGAAAAGGTGTTACTCCTGTCACAGCTGGGGACAGCACATGTAACCCAAGAGGCCCGAACAGCATTCAGGCCCGCTGGCCTTCTCTCAGGGAGCCTTAAGCTCCTGAGAGCTGTTGGCACACAGGCCCACGCAAGGTTTAATGTCGTCTCAGAAACTATTTCTGTCCTTTTTGCTGCTTTGTTAAGTACTTTACTTTGTCTCATTTAATTCATTGAGCCAATTTCATGGGGTAAATTTTACTCCTGTCTTATAGATGGGAAGATTAAGCATGCAAAATCTTCCCCAAAGGTCTGGAGCAGGAATTTAAATACAACCATCTGGATTCCCTTTTTATCATTTTGTAGATGCTCAGCAGCTGTTCACTAAACAAAGACACTTTTGCCAATTATTAAAAAGAAAGACTGTGCTGGATTTTTGTTTTTGTTTTTTTTGAGACAGGGCCTTGCTTTGTAGTTCAGGCTGGCCTTGAACCCACTACTGAGCCCAGGCTGGCCTTGAACTCACGGCAGGCAAGCCTCCTGCCTCAGCTTCCTGAGTGCTGGGATTACAGGTGTTCACCACCACGCCCAGCAGTTGTGGTCTTCATATGACTTGTGCCTCTCTTCTACTATGACTCTAAGAACTAGCACCTATGCAGGGAAAAGCAATTTTCAACCAACAGGACATGCAAACAATAGCTCCTACTGTACATGTAAGAGAAATAAGGGGTTTTTTAATGAGAGGCCAGCGCTCTGATTCAGCAAGAACATTACAATGTTCAGGGCAACCCCCTACGCCTGTGCTGAAAACCTAAAATGTACAATTCAGTTTTCTCTTTACCAAGCTTGGGCACTGTCAGGAACCCTTGCTTTCTGTTTATCATTAACCACATGTGGCCTCCATGTCCGGGGTCCCTGCCAGAGATGGCTGCGATAGAGCCACGATCTGGCAGTGGCTGGGATAGCGTCAGCATATGACCGCCGGTAAGTGCAGCCAGTCATTTCTGGGACAGGAGCTTAAATTCATGTGGACAGAGAGAGGTGACCCCTTGTCATGAGATACAGATCCCAGATTTAAAATTCAGTAACCAAAGGGTGATGCTCAGGAAATAAGGAAGGGGCAAGAAATATTTTACAACTCATGAGGATAAAGAGCAGTATATGTTCTTGAAATTCGCTATTTCTTCAAGTGTGATGTGCATAGAGGAAAGTGTGCATTTTGGAAGTGTACTCTTCGATGCATCTTCACCAACTGGACACACCTGTGTGACCAGCATTATGGGCTGGGAGTGAGCACAGGGGCAGAGTGTGTGCTTAGTATGTGCAAGGCCCTGAGTTCAGTCCCCAGGTAAAGAAGAAAAAAGAAAAGAGGAAGACCTGGATGTGGTGCCGCACACCTGTGAGCCTAGTACTCAGGACGCTGAGGCAAGAGGATCACCAGGAGTATAAGCCCAGCTTGAACTACATATCGAGACCCCATCTCCAAAAATAAAGACCAAAAGAAAGACTGTGTTGTTAGCTCCTCAGATGTCCTCTCGTTTCCCTCTCTAGTTACTATTTGCTTTTCCTGATTCCTATAGCACCTACTGGTTTTGTCTTTTCTTAAACTCTAGGTTAATGGGATCTAACAGCTGGTTCCCTTTTGTGTCTTGCTTCTCTCTCCAAATTCACAGGGGTGCAGACTGGCCATTTTCACACTGTGTACTACTCTGTTTTATGACTATTCTACAACTTAATGTCCATTCTTTTTGCTTTGAGCATTTGGGTAATTCTCTACTTTGGTCAATCAATTCAAAAAGGAAATGTATGTATTTTAAATAATGAAAAACTTGAATTTGCAAGGCCATTACAGCCTTCCACAAACTTGTCCTTCAGTCCTAGCTCTTGTGATTTCCCCTGAGCTCATGGAAAGTTCCAGTCAAACCCATTTTCTTTCTGTTGCAGAATCCAGCTAACTCTTTCTTTCTGGCCTATGAGTATTTGGTTTTGTCTTGCTGGAACACCAGATTTCTACCACCTTTCTGTCTGTCCGTCTGTCTGTCTGTCTGTCTGTGTGAAACAGGCTCTCACTATGTACTTCAGGCAGCCTTGAACTCACTATGTAGCCCTGGCTGGCCTTGAATTCACAGTGCTCTTTCTGCCTCAGGCTCCCAAGTGCTGGGGCTACAGGTGCGCCACCACACCTGGCAATTTTTAAACCTAGGTAATTCTCCTCTGGGCCTCAATGCAGTTGCCCTTCCTCCAGGTCCACCCCGGTTGGGGACTGAGGCAGGGGCTACATCTCGGTGCTATTCATACCATCCCTGGAGCTCCGGCAGAGCCCACACCATGTCCTAACACATCGTTTACAAGCTAATCACTATCTAATCCAGCAACAGCTCATCACTTGAGGACCTACTAAATTTTCACAGAAGCAGGATCCAGCTATTATAATTTCTCTGTTTTTCTCTTTGTTTGCTTCGGGGTTTTGTTTTTGTTTTGAGACAGGGTCCCTCTATGTTGCCCACGCTGGCTATGAATTACTAGACTCAGGGGATCTTCCTGCCTCAGCCTCCCAAGTGGCTATGAGTCCAGGTGCTGGCCACTGCAGAAAGCATGCGTCCTTTTCCTGCCATTTCTGAAGCACAGCTTGAGACATATCCTGCCTTCTTACTGGTATTTTATGGTTGCTGGGCCAGTGAATCAGACTATTGCCTGGCCAGGTCATAAAGGGGCCGGCGGAGGGCCTGCGGGTAGCTCACGGGTGCGTACTTGCCCCGCACGCGCATGCGCAGGGCCCTGGCCTGGCTTCCCAGCCCCACAAAGAAAGCAGAACCGAACAAGGTCGTGAGGAGAGGTTGCCACGTCCTTTGGGGGAGAAATAGAGGAAAAGAGTCAGTCGAGGTGGCCTCAGCCCCCTGCCCCAGGCTGTGCCGGCGCTGGGCGCTGGGCTGGTGTTTCCGCCTTGCCTCTCCGAGCCCTGGGAGCGTGGAGAGTCTGAGGCGCGGGGCTACAGGTCCAAACCCTGGCCCCAAAGTGGAAACCCAGCAAAGGCGGAATCACTTAGGGAATTAGCCCCCAGGGAGACTCCCTTAGCTAGTAGCCCCATTATTAACCCTCCACTAGTGCCAGTGACTGCTCAGGTCGATCTTAAGAGTTCTGGGTAATTCTTTTTTATTGTTTTAGTTTTCGTTAGTCTGTGTCTGTAGTACATAATGATCACCTTCTTGGGGTTGGTACCTGTCCGTAGCACGTCTTATTCTCTTTACTCCGCTTCTCTCTCTCCGTCTTTTTCAAGAGCTCTACCTCCCAGTTTCCTATTAGACCCCCAGGTAATTCTTTTTTAAAAAAAAATAAAAATTTTATTTATTCATTTGGTATTTTGACTTTTTTTTTTTTTGGTACCAGGGATCGAACTCGGGATCTTGCACTTGTAAGGCAGGCACTGGAACCACTGAGCTAAATCCCCGGCCCTCATTTGGTATTCTGAGACAGGGTCTCTCTATGTAGTTTGGGCTGGTCTTGAATTCACTTTGTAGCCCAAAATGTCCTCACCACACTCCTCCTGCCTCAGCCTCTGCGTGCTGGGATTATAGGTGAGTGACACCACTCCCGGCTAGAGCCCTAGGTAATTTAGCAGGAGCGAAGCTTGGGTCTGAGACACAGCTCAGCTGCAGGGCGAAGCCAGTGTGTGCAGGGTTGAGTCAAGGCCCAGCACCATGAGAAGGGACCCACAGGACTATTCGTGGACCACACCCCTTCTCTTAGGGCCAGGGTCCAGGCCCGCAGGCAGAACTGACAGGATATATTCATTCTTGTGGTTAAAAGAATAAAACAAAAAGATGGGAAATACCTGGAGTCAGGGCATCTGGGCTCCTCTGCAGGGAACAGAAGGAGAAGGACCTCGGGCCACGCGTCTGAGTCTGCACCCAGGACAGCGAGGACTCTGCTAAACGCTGAGCCGGCAGGTCTCTCCCTCTCAGAGTCCCCAGCCTCTTTCGATTCTGAACAAAACCCAGTTGGGTGGAGAGATGCAGGGTCTGCAGGGGGAACAGCCGGAAGGACCTCCTGCTGTGAGTCCCCAAGTGAGCAGAGGTCCCTTCACCCCTGCCCTGGACAGCCCGTTCCACTGGGTATTCCTGTCATGCCAAGAGAAACCCGGGAACTCAGGAATCTCCTCGTGCACACGAGGAATGTGAGCAGGTGGCCAGCTGGGGAAGGAAGTCTCTAGAAAAACTTTGTTTTAGTAAATACTGAAGCTGGAGCCAGGTCACCCTGGGCTGACAGCCAGCACGGGACGGGACTGTGACACATCTGGCCCTGCAGGAGGCTCCTGGGGCAGCAGGGCCTAGAGGCCCTGCTTTCGCCTCTCATGACCCTCAGCCTTAGCAGAGCCACGTTTGCCCTCGGGTCTGTGGGCTCCACTGCTCACGAGGCTCTGATTGTCAGCTTCTATTTTAGGGCTTCATTTCTGAGAGGAGCCGGCTCCAACCTGTAATCCTGGGCAGGGCATCCTCAGGGTCACTCACATGTGCGCCAAAGTGCTTGTCCCTGGCCTTTTCCCGGCGGCTGCAACCCGCTGTTGTGAAAGGCAAGGATGAGGTGGGCATGAACAACTGTCTCAAACGGCCCAGACCACTACAGGGACTTTGTTCATCCATTTCTTGGGTTTGTGATACTGTGGACCCGTGTTCAGTAGGGTTAAATCTGAGACAGAAATTGCTCAGAGTCAAGACAGGTACAACAATCCCTTGATCTGCCTGTGCCCTGGGGCACGCTTCAGGGCTCACCGAGGGTTCCTCCCGAACGCTTCCTCACTCCTGTCCGCGCTGTGACGGGGGTGTGGGAGCGTTAAAACTCGGTGGTCTCCCAGTGTGGTGGTGCACACCTGTCACCCCAGCACTCGGGAGGCTGAGGCAGGAGGATCATAGTGAGTTGGAGGCCAGCCTGGGCTACATATGGAGACCCTGTCACAAAAAAACCACAACCCTAAACCCTCCGTGGCCAGGGACTTTTCTCCAGCTGTCTTCGAGGTGGAAGGAAGGGGCTCCAAACTCCCTAAACAAGGCAGTGTGCCTTGAGCTTCTCAGTCAGCTCATGTGGAGTGGGAAGGTCTGTGAGCAGCTGGGAGCTCATCCTCCTTTTCCTGCTAGAGACGGACGGTTGGGGGATCACGTGTCCACCAGGCCTACGGAGCGCAGGTCCCAGGTGAGGCCTGGCTGTGGCCCACGGCTGTGTGTAGATGCTTTTGGGGTTGAAGGGGGCCTTACACCCAGGGGGTCCCAGACCTTGCCAGCTCCCCCATCCAGTGCTTTCTCTCCCCCGCCACCAGGTCAAAAACAGCTCCGAGTTCTCCTGACCCGGAACAGATTCCCCTGAACTCTGGGAAGGCTCAGAAGGGCTTGTTTGTGTTGAAATACAAATGAGTAGCTTCGTTGGGCATGGGGGTGCATGCCTGTGATGCCAGCACCCAGAGGCTGAGGTAGGAGGATCACTGTGAATTCAAGGCCAGCCTGGACTACATAATGAGACCCTGTCACAAACAAACAAAAGTAATTTTGTGGAAACGGAGCCAGCCTCTTTGTTGGTTAAAGTCACAGGAATAAAGCCAGCTGGGCATAGTGGTGCACACCTGTAATCCCAGCTACTTGGAAGGCAGGCTTGAGGTCAGCCTGGGCCACATTAGGGAGACTCTATCTCAAAATACAGTTATCAGAGGGGTGAGAACGCAGCCCTGTGGTAGGAGAACCCCTAGGTTCAACCCCTAGTACAGGGCAGGGGGCATTAAACCTCTCGTGTCACCTAGGCCCCTTTCTGTATCGCTGAACTAATAGTATGTTTATAGTTAGGGGAACTGTACATCCAGTTTGCCAAGGACGGTCCTGGTTTATATCTACTGCCCTTGCCTATTTACTGACTTTTTAGACAGGGACTCGCTATGTAGTCCAGGCTGGCCTTGAACTTACTGTATAGCCCAGTCTGACCTCAACCTCATGGTGATCCTCCTGCCTCAGCCTACTAAGGGCTGGGATTACAGCTGTGCACCACCGCATCTGGCTTCTTGCATAACCAGTAACAGTGATCTCTTTCACTCTCTAAATATGTAGGTGATAAATAATCATGGTATTTTATAGCCCCTTTCTGCCTATAGCCTAGATTAGTGATAGCAGAACTTTTAGAGACCAAGTACCCAAACCAACCCAAAAGCCTTTTATTATTGCAAAGTGTCAACACTGAAATTAAACCTGGATACTGAGGTTTTAGTTTAGAAAAAACAACTGTTGCCTGATGCTTGGCTGCTGAGGCGACCTGGCTCATGTACTGACAGGGAGGTCTGTGTGCCCGCTGCTGCACGTGTGTCACAGCTTCCCCACCACTGGCCTCCATAGTAAGCTCAAGCCAGAATCTTCTCAAATTCCTGCCTGGAGTTGGCCTCCCTTAATAATCTCCATGCCTTTCTCTCCTTTTCCACATTTCATTCCCAGATTGGAAAGCACAAATGACAGCGCGTAGAGTATTTTTCTTTCTACAGTTGATCTAATAATGTAGCAAATCTTAGTAGACAATAAAATCCTAAAGGAGCCCATCTTTCCTAGGTTCCTTATCGATTAGTTTTTTTTTTCTTCAGTACTAGGAATCGAACTCAGGACCCTGTGCTTGCCAGGCAGGCATGGTGCCATTGAGGTAGATCCCTGACCTCTTCATCAATTAATAATCCTTTTTCCAATGCTTCCTTTCTTTTTGTCTAGGAAAGCATGCTTCCTCTGGGAACTGTTTTTTGGGGGGAGTCCCAGGGATCGAACCCAGGTCCTTGTGCTTGACAGTCAGGTGTGGTGCCACTGAGCTTTCTCCAGCCCTCTGAGAACTCTTCTTACTGAACTATGTCCTCCTGGGCCATTTTTATTGGATTTATTCCATTTTCTATTTGGGTTTGTTCCAGCCGTGCCTCTGGGGCCTGTTTCTCATAGGAGATAAGGGCTGAAAGTACCGGGAGTCCTCAAGGTCTAGTCCCAGCTGGTGTAGCTGCAGGCAAATAACAGTCACTAGCTCACCTGGACACATACAAATGGCCCTGTAAGAGGAAGAAGGCAGAAAGCCACAAAGTGGTAATGTTGCTTTGGAGCTGGACGGGAGCTATAAAAAGCACATAACTTAGACACTGACATTTCCAGCTGCCCCATGCTCCTTATCTGTATTATGAAAGTACATGGATATTCATTTGGATTTTTGTACCAGGCAGATATTTCAACAGTTCTCTTCACTTGTACAGCTGTTTTCTTTCGATACATTAGTTATATGTTGCACAACGTGCCTATATAAAAAGCCAGGACGAAAAGAATGAATGCATAGCAGCCAGGCATGGTTGTGCACCCCCGGAATCCCAGCATTCAGGAGGCTGAGGGAGGAGGATTTCAGTGAGTTCAAGGCCAGCCCAGGCTACAAAGTGAGTTGTCTCAAAAAAAGAAAAAAAAAGCATAGACATTTTGCTTAGCACTTTAGATTATGAAATTTTTTTTCTTTCTTTTTAATTTTAAATTCAGGATCTCACTATATAGTTCAGTCTGGCCTTGAACTCACTGTGGAGCACTGGCTAGCCCAAACTTGCTGTGATCCTCCTGCCTCAACCTCCTGAATGCTGGAATTACAGGCATGCACCACCACACCCAGCAAGATTATAGGCTTTTCAAATTCAAGTTTATGTAAGAATCTTCATAATGTTGCCTCTATTACCATTTGATTCCAAATGGATAGAAATTAAGCTGTGTAATGTCCGAGGGACAAAAGGGTTAAATTCTGGCATCAAGGTTAATTTAAAAATAACAGTTGGCCTCCTGTGACGACTTCCTCTTCCCTTTAGGGACTCTTGCTCTCGCTCTTTTCCATTTGAAATGCCAGCTTACAATCTAATGAGCTGCTTTTCTATTTATAGCGTCTTCACCTTAAAAGTTATCCCTCAAATATCAGCAATTATTTCTAAAATGGAAAAGGATAGCTACTTCTGCACAAAACAAAACAAAAACTACACTGGCCCCAAAAAACATTGACAATAGTAATATTCACCATATGAAAACAATTAGTGCAAATGAGAAGTTTATCTAATGCCTGGCATAGTAGCACATATCTGTAATCCCAGCATTCTGGAGGCTGAGGTAGGAGGATCCCAAGTTCAAGGCCATCCTAGACTCCCTAGTCACTTGTAGTCAGAGTTTGCAATGGAATACATTTAATACAGGACCCATAATTTACAGATTTACTTTATAATATTCACACAAAAAGTAAAATGCAGAGAAGTGCAAAAGATCTGTCCACATGCTAGAGACCTGAAGAATCCACCCAAAGGCCTGGATCCCACAGCAATGTCCTGCACAATCCAGCTGAATGCCTAGAGCCCAAGGCAATGTCTCTTGCAGGTCCGTATGAAGGATCTGCCCCTGGAAGGCCCAAGGGCCAGTGGTGGAGGCCAGAAAGTCTGTTCCCATGGGGTGAAGGGTCTGTGGCACCAGGCTGAGGGATCTGCATGGAGCAGGAAGCAATGCTGGAGGCTAAGATCAGAGCTCCCCCGATGAGAACAGCAGTCATTCCCAGCAACAGAAAGGACTCACATCAGGAAAACCAGCAGGCAAGCTTCTAGAAAATCAACAGCATACAATCTTCCCCTCCAGTTCTCCTTTTATGCCGTTGGCAACAATCCTCACGTGGGCCTTCCACACCCAGAGCCACTCTGACTCGGTTCAGCTGAGTGTTCCAAGCTGACCATTCGTTAGTCCACCGAAGTGAGTTCAAGGCCACCCCGAGGTACATAGCGAGACCCTGTCTCAAAAAAACCCAAAACCCCCACGGCCTGAGCTCCCACGGCCTGCGTGGCTGAAGGGTTCATGGAGTAAAAAACCATGGTGAAAGATTTAAAAAGTCAAACAGAGGACAGTAACGTTTATAAAGCTGAAGCCAGGTGGAGTCCCTTTGTTCTGATGAGACAAAAGGCTCAGCACCTTTATTTATAGTGTAGATAAGGAAAGTGAAAGGGGAGGCCTGATTGGAACAGGAAGCTCAGCCCTCGTCTGCTGGAGACAGTGCTTGAAGCTTCTCTGGCAGACGGGTGGGAAGGAAGACAGACCTCTCTAGGCCAGTCCTTGCTCCACCAGGGCCTCTTGTTACCTGTTCTCCTCCCGTGGGGCCCTGCCTGGTCCGCAGGAGGAAGCATGTGGGCCATGTGGGCCCTGCCTCATCCGCAGGAGGAGGCAAGTTAGGTCTGGCTATAGTGATCTACAGGAAATCGCTCCCAGCACAAAACAAACAAACAAAAACAAACCCAAAAGAAGCTTATCTGTTGTTAATAGTTGCCCCACTCTTCTCAGCTGAAGACCTTAGTTAAAGAAACAGTAACCGAGTAGAAATAAAAATGAAAATGTAGATGAAATCCAATTTTAAAGCATTCTGACTTAATGGTTGCAGCGAGAAAGATTTGGGCTACGAGCCCAAGGATCCTTGGTATCAGTTTCCAGTCTCCGATTCAGCTTTGTATCCTCGAGACTCAGTTTTGCCAGGATGCTTATAAGAAATCACAAGGAAACTAATGAATACATCAAAATCGTCATGTATTCAATTTTTAACTTAAATCTGCATCAGTGCATGTGTTACAGATGAATACATGTACAGATGTGCATGCCTGGATGTGCTGACTTATCATATACTGGGACCTCAGGAGGAGAGGGCTGAGGTAATGACATTCTTGCATGTTATCACTAGGGTGCCAGGGGACCCCGCTGTTCTGTTTATAGAAAAATTCATGCATCTGATACAGGGGAAATAGACGTAATTCAAAAACCTACTAGTTGTTCAATGCACTGAGTTCGTGTTTCCCAAAATCAAAGAATGAATTCTGAGTAACAGCGGAGGGTAAGAATAGGGAATTTTGAGGGAGAGAGAGCTCCTGAGACAGGAGGGGACCCAGATTCCACTTACAGGGGAGGTTTTATAGAGCAAAGTCAAGGAGTGGGTACAAAACTATAATCAACTAATAGGATTACAGGATTATAGTTGCTTAGGTAATATTGATCCAATGGGGAACCAAGTCATGTAGCAAGTGTACGTGGATGACATCATTAGCCTTGATCCATAATCCATAGTTTTAGTCTTTTCTTTGTCTTAGTAGTTTTAGTCTTAGTCTAGTGGGTAGGAAAAGATGGCCCGCCATTAATGAGATAATGGTTATTCGTGGATTTTAAAAGGGTGGAACTCAAACTCTTGTTTATCCCTCACAGGTGTGTGGGTCTTTCATCTTTATCTTGAGGCCTGACGTGCAATGGATGCGCCTCCAGCCACAGCTGTGATGTGTTCTCATCCTTTGCACTGACTCTGAGCCCCCAGCCCTGTCTGCCTGCTTACATTATTTCTACCTAACGTAGCTGTCTATATCACATCCATCCATTCCATGTCTTCACCACACCCACTCCCATCCCCTACACCCACAGACAATTTAGCATAGTTAATATGTTCCTTCTTGTTTGAATGTGCTATGGAAACGGCAGTACCTTATGTACTTGTATTTGTGTGTATATGAACAGCATTGCATCATACATCACTGAGTACCACGTTTTAAAGATCTACTCTTGCTTTCCGGGGTGCATTTCACTCCTTGCCTCCAGCCTGGCCACCCAAGGTGCTTCTAACTCCCAGCGCCATAAACACTGCTTCAGTGAGCTCCCTCTTGTGTGATCTCCAAGACCAATCTAATGCATGCAAACTTGTATCTCATTATGCTTTTGAAATATTGTTTAAAAACTCAGTCTTTGCCTCTAAGTTACACATAAACTAGTCTATATTTTTATCTAACTGTATAGCATTACAATTCACAAGTAGGTCTTCAAATGATCTGGTTTCCATAGGTGATGTTGGATATAGGTTATGCTTTATTTTCTTCTATATAACAAGCCAACTTTCCCAATATCTCCTAAATAATCTGTTCCTTCCTCTCTCTCTGTTCAGGTGGAATCTGCACCCTCAGAGAAACAAGAACTTGTGCAGACTCACCTGGTGCCAGAGACTACTGTGAGATGTGTCAAAGCCTGGGTGTCTGAGGGTGTCAGAGGGCACTTGAGGACACAACTCTGTCATTTAGTGCAGGTGCACAACAGACTTTGTTACAAAAATAATGAATCTGCATGGAGGACCACGCAGGTACCACAGGGCTATGGAAGGCTGAGTGGCTGTTTTGTCTAACTGTGTCTCAGAAAAGCTGATAAGGACACACACCTCTTGAGCTCTCATGCTCTGATGCAGGAAATTAAAGTTGGTTCCTGCTGTGGACTGTCTGCTGCATGCTCATTCTTTTCAGTGGGAACCTCTCCTGACCAGGCCTCCCTTCAGCCCACCAGTCCTGATACCTAGGAATCCCTGCTACCTTTCTAGTATCTCTTTACCTGGCAAGTCAAATGAAGAGTCAGAGATTTCCTTAATAAGTATGAAGTCAAGATAAATCTTTTTTGAATTTATTTTCTAACTTTTATTTATTTTATTATTTTATTTATTATTTATTTTTTTAACTTTTATTTTCTAACTTGAAGTCATTGTTTAAAAATCACTACATCTGTTTAGCTAAATGGTAAAAATGAAGACCAGCCCATGAAAGCAAAATATATTAGAGAGGATTGTAGGATGAAAGTGAGACTGAAGAAGGAAAGCACTTTTTTTTTTTTTGGTACCAGGGATTGAACTCAGGTCCTTGTGCTTGGGCAGCAGCCATCAAAACCACTGAGCTAAAAAAAACCCAAAAAAACCCAAAAACACTGAGCTAAATCCCCGGCCCAAGGAAAGCACTTTAAATCTTGCTTTCAGGGTGACTCTACAATAGAGTGACTGGCTGGGCCCCTGGTAAACCTGTATACTGAATCATCAAAATTTATTTTGTTTTTCTTTAAAACAGAATCTCACTATGTAGTCCAGGCTGGCCTTGAACTCATGGTGATCCTCCTGCCTCAGCCTCCTGAGTGCTGGGATTACAGGTATGTGCCAACACCCAGTTTGAGCTGTCAAAACTTTAAACTAGGGGCTAGTGATTTAGCTCAGTGCTGCCACCGCCTGCTTGGCAAGTGCAAGGACCGGAGTTCAATCCCCGGTACCGAAAAACAAAAACGAAAAAAACTTTGAGCTAAATAGCTTGATTTAGCACAATAAAGCACTGTGTTAAATATAAACTATTATATATCCATGTCTCATAAAATATAAGGCCATATAGCCATTAATGTATTTGTGGTAATCTACAATTTAAACACACTTGTCACAATAAATGTTCGGTACAATACTAAGCGCCAGTGAGGAAGCAGAATACTCCAATGACCCCTCTCACCCGGCCCTGGTAAGGCACACTGCTTGCTCACCCTGATGGAGTGAAGGGCAGGGTGACGCCTGGCTCCAGACTCATCTGGACCAGGCAGTGAGGGTTGGCATGGCCTGACCGGAAGGAGGCGCTCTGGAGACTCGGCAGCACAGAGCTGCCTCTGTGGACTTTGAGAGAAAGGGAAACACTTGCAAGAAACGGTTGTTCTGCCAACCAGGGTACCAGGGACAGCGAGGTTCCCCAGCCTGTGTGTCGGGCCGCCGCACACAGACTCAGGACCTGGACAATGGTCCCAAAAGTGGCTCTAGGGTACTCAGCACACATGACGAGAGAGCTCGTCAGTCACATGGCCCAGGCAGGTCTGCGTCTTCCACGGTGCCAGAATTGTGGAATGACAATAAATCTTGAGCCACGCCGATTTCTTCAGCTTTGTCAGGCCGACTACTCCAAGTTCACTTGGGAGCTAGTGAGCTGGGCTGGCACGGGTTCTTTTTTTTTGTTTTTTGTTTTGGTTTTTTTTGGTACTGGGGATCGAACTCGGGACCTTGTGCTTGCAAGGCAGGCGGGGAACCGCTGAGCTAAATCCCAGCAAGCACGGGTTCTTTTATTCCAAGCTTAATTACTCAATCACACATCACACTTCACACCGCAATGCATGGGTTACAGAAAGGGTCCTCACTGGCTGCAGGACTGGAAGAGGAAGAGCTGAAAACCAAGGTGCAGCATCTACAGCGATGGGGGAGTCGGCACAGGTGGGCGGGGGTGAGATCTCAGGCCACACAAGGCTTCTCCCGGAGTCCCGGGCCTGCTGAGGGTGCAGAGTTAGTTCAAAGCTGGGGTCCAGATGGCAGGCAGTTCAAGTGGGCTGCATCAAGGAGGGAGACAGAGCTGAGCAGAAGCTGAGGACAGAGCCGGAGTTTGTGGCCCATCGACTTCGTGATGTGTTCACCAGGGGGCCTGGTGAGAGGCCAATCAGGGTGGGGCTGCTGCACCCCAGTGTTGGGCACCCCTCCTTTAATAAGGTCCAGGTGCAGGGTGGCACTGTCTGTCCCATAAGCTCCTGGGCTTGCTTTTCCCTGATACAACTTAGCTATATCATATGTCCATGTGCCCCTGATTTAATCTGATTCATTTACAGGTGGCAATTGTTATTAGCAAGATTAATTTATTTATTAGTTTACACTTTAAGATTGTGCTATGAAGCAGGGAGTTTGTTGTTGTTGTTTTTTCCCCCAGCATGTTTGGTGTGGCCAGCATCTGGTGGTTATCTCTTTATATAGGCTAGTCACCAAGTCATTCTGCCTCAGCGTTTGCACTCAAAATGCAGCAAACCGCTGCTTCGTAAAATGGAGTCACTCGGGGTAAATCACAGGCTGGAAGCATCTATTCCTGCTGTTCTGTACAACATGGGATAACTCACAGCTGGCACAGCCTGATGTACAATACACACCATGGTTAATTAATGAGGAATGGGCATGTGTAGTAGGAGCCAGAACTCCAAAATAGGGCCCAGCAAAGGCAAAGCAAAGTCTCACTCCTTGGACCTCTGGCATAATTAAGCTGAAAACTTCAAACTCAGGACTAAGATGTCTGAGCAGAAATGGGACCTAGGCTCAGGAACAGGGGCTGTGACTAGGCCAGGCCACCTCATGGGCCCAGGAAGCTGCAACTCCCCAGGAGAGCACTGACCACATCCCAGGTCTGTGTCAGAGAGGAAGTGTGGACATCTCAGGAGCCGTGGTGCACACCCACACATGCGTGCGCACACACACACACACACATGCGTGCATGAGTACCTGCTCCTTGCAAGCCTTTATACACAAGTGTGACTGGGTATCCCAGGCAGTGTTAAGTGCGTTTGATTCCAGCCCTGGGTAGGTCAGGGAACTGGAGTGAACATAGGCTCTGAATGTAATTAACAATCCAAAATCCCAATGGCAAGCACGATAGTTATTTCTTACTCATATTACAGACGAATATGAACCAGCTGGATTGGCTGGGGAGGAAGTGAGTAGAAACCTCTACTCCACGCAGTCATTTGTGGACCTGAGAGTCAATATCTTCCCTCTGGTGGCTCCAGGATCTTTTTAAAATTTGTTTTATTGTTATTTTGCAGTACATAATAATTACCTTCCTTGTGTGCAGTTGGTGCATGCACAAAACACATCTGGATTGTTTTCATCCCCTTCTCCATTTTTTGGCCCCCTTCCCTTTTGTAAAAGACTCATCTCTCTATTTCCTACTATCTTTTATTTTGCGCTTCTTTTTTAATATTTTGGGTTTCTCATATAAGAGAAACTGTGTAGTATTTAAGCTGCATGTCTGATTTATAGTAATGCCTCAGTTCATGAATGCTTCTGTTCATGAACAATGCGGTTGGTAAGCAGTAGCATTCAGCAACATTTTGCTTTTGTTCACGAACTCCACATAGGGTGACAAGCAGGACCGCAGCCATCTTCCCTGCACAAATATGAACGAGGCTATAGTCCCCAGAATCATGGGGCGAATAAAGTTCATGAACAGAGGTACCACTGTACTTCACTTAACATTATGGTGTCAAAGTGCATCCATTTTCCTACAGAGGACACAAGTTTATCCTTCTTTATAGCAGAGTGGTACTCCATTGTGTGTAAACACCACATTTTCTTTATCCGTTCATCCATAGGCTGCTTCCAAGATTTAGCTCTCTATTATGAGTTCTGCTGTTAGAAAATGGGTATGCATAGAGCACTGTAATATGATGTCTTTAACTCTTTCCAAGAAGATACTAGAAAGGGATTAACTGAGTGAATAAAACAGAATTTCTATTTTTAGCTTTTGAGGATCCAGGATCTTCTCAGGCCTTGGAGTCCTGCTGCTCACTCTGCATCTAGTTGAAGGAATAAAGAGAGAGTGAGGGAAGATCCCAGTGACAGTGTTTTGTGAGCTAGACCTAGAGATAGGCACCTCGCTTCTGCTTGCTTTCTATTGGCAAGTGTATCACTCACTTTCCTGTCACTCAGACAAAATACCTGACATCCTCAGCTTAAAGGAGGAGAGGTTTATTTTGGCTCATGGTTTCAGAGGGTTCAGTCCATGGTCACCTGGCTCCAAGGCAGGAATGTCGTGGGGGAAGGGCCTGGCAAGGGAAAGCTGCTCACCTCATGGCGGCCAGGAAACAGAGAGTGAACAGGAACAAGAGTCAGGGATATGCTGTCTATAAGGACACCCCCAGACTCCACCTTCACCACCAGGCCCCACTCCTAACAGTGCCTTCAGCAATGGAATCATGGATGAATCCACTGATGGGTACAGTGCCCCCATGATCCAGTCACCTTCCAAAAGGGCCACCTCCAAACCCATGAGACTTTGGGGGACTTTTATGTCTAAACCATAAGAGAGAGCAACCAGTGAATGTTTTGCACAAGTATCCTAAAGAAGAGGATACTCATACAAATGTAGATGAAATAGGCAGCCATTCTGCCAGGAGAAAAAAAAGCAGAGGTAGTAGGAGAATATTATCTTTCTTTCTTCTTTTTTTTTTGGTATGGGGGATCAAACTTGGGACCTTCCACTTGCAAGGCAGGTGGCAGAACCACTGAGCTAAATCCCCAGCCCAGTAGGAGAATAAAATGAGGTTTACAGGCACCAGGTGAAAAGACTTTCCCTTGTTAAAAGTTAATTTACTTATGGGGAAAGATAAACTGTAATCCCATATTTATTTATTGATTGATTTACTGCTTCATTCATTTAATAATAAAAAGTTTATTTAGAATTGGCTGTATTGAGTGTATCATGAATTTGATTTTAACAAGTCATGATGCTGTGATTTATGATAAGATACACGTATATTTGCGATTCATCCTTGTTTTTCGGGCATAAGGCCTTAACAGCCCTGGGGTCTGCAGAGTGGGAAGTGTCTTGTATGCTAAGGACAGGACTGGTGGCTGAGGCCCTCTAGGTAGCTTTTGGGTGATGCTTGTTACTGGAAAGACCAAAGCATGAATAGAGGGTTTGGACTTTGAGCCCTACCTCCCAGCCTCCGAGAAGGGAGTGGGGCTGAAGGTTGGTTTAATCAATTGTGTCTATGTAATAAAGCTTCTATTTTTTTTTTTTTTTTTTTTTGGTACTGGGGATCTAACTTGGGTCCTTGTGCTTTTGAGAAAGGCAGCGTAGCCACTGAGCTAAATCCCTGGCCTTCCTTCTTCTTTTTTTTTTTTTTTTAATACCTAGGACCTTTGCACTGAGCTACAACACCAGACCTTTGTATTTTTTTTTTATTTTGAGGCAGATCTCGCTAAGTTGCCCAGGCTGGGCTTGAACTTGTGATCTTCCTGCATCAGCCTCCCAGAGGCCTGGGATTACAGGCATGCACCACCATGCCAGGTTCATTTTCACTTTTTTTTGGTACTGGGGATCAAACTTGGGACCCTGCGCTTTTGAGGCAGGCAGTGGAACCACTGAGCTAAATCCCCAGGCCCTCATTTCCACTTTTGAAATCCTGTGGAGTCTAGAGCCTGAGTCAGTAGACTGGGTCTTGTGACTGTTCCAGACAGGCAGGCAGTGGTTTTGTTCCACATCACACTCAGGGACCCAGGAGGCCCCTCAAGTTGGAGCAGGAAGAGAAGAAGGTCTAGAGAACCAGCTCTGTTATTTTTCTCTGCCTACACTTGGAAGCAACACATCAATTCCCTCACAGCTGCTGACCGGAGCCAGAACATGCCCAGCCCACTGGAGGTCTGGCGGCTCATGGGAGAAATCGGGGCACGTGCATGTTGCTGTCTGCTCATCAGACAGTACTTCGTTGACTTTTAATAATGAAGGTGGAGAACAGCAAAGAGAAAAACTCAGAATCTGGCCTGAACCTGGGTGACTGCCTCGACTTTCATTTGCCTCAGTTACTTCTTGTTGGGGGATTTTGGGAGGGAGTAGAACATGAGATCAACCTGAAATGGGCCAAACCCTTTGGCATTTGTTCTTTTGGTTTTGTTTTGTACTCAGGACCTCGAGCTTGCCAGGTAGGTGCTGTGCTGCTAAGCTGCAATCCTGGCCTTGGCATTTGGATTAGATAAAAATGTACTGAATTATAAGTTCAGAGTGTATTATGCAATTTCACTGCAAGTTTTTCCTATGACTGTGTGATAAGTTTTAAAATGAAAACAAAAATGACTTTTTATTTTGTGTGTCTATAAATCTTTCAATACACTGTTTAAGGGTAAGCAGTTGGAAAAGTGCAAGCAGCAACAGCTCCTTCATAATAAGGTGAAGCAGTGTTAGCAGCGCTTGGTGTTAGTAGCTCCAGTCAGCCTGGGGTCCTTTTGCTCAGTCTGAGATAGAAATCAAGAGGAGGTGCGCAATTCCATCCTGGTCCGAGCCTAGGGAAGACAGTGCAAGGGTAAGGGGCCCTGAACCTGCTCGCCAAGGGATGGAGGAGTGGAGCAAAGGCCCACAGGCAACTGACTCTGCAGGCTGTTGTGCACGACGCAGGTCTTGTGCACACACACCCTTCGCTCTAGGCTCTGGGACAGTGCATGGCACAGGGGTCTGCTCCTGGCTGCTGGGTCTGTTTGCACTCCGCTCTTGGAGATGTGCACTGTGGCACCCCAGGAGGGTCACATAGAGGTCAGAGCTGGGCATTCCGTGGATGCAGAGGCTCAGGAAAGCTCCTTCGCAAGGCTTGAAGGAAGCAGGTGGCATAAGTAGGGCTCTCTTAAGATCCATATCTTTCAAAAACCTGTTTCTCAGCAAAGATGGAAAGGATGGTTGGGAAATTAAGAGTTTTCTTATTCTATCTCAGTAATATATTATGAAAAAATATTCCAAAACTGTGTATATGACAGTGCTAGAAGGGTGAAGAAATTAGGAGGAGGCTGGGTGATTAATAAACAGATTATCTGCCATTAAAATCTCCTCTTACCAGTTTTGTGATTAATTCCTTGGGCATTTTTAGATGCATCTACAGTACTTTCTTTATTCCAAACATGGATCAAAATTTGCCTCTTAATCTTATTTTGAAAACAGGCCAGGCATGGTGGCACAGGCCTATAATTTCAGCTCTCAGGAGGCTGAGGCAAGAGTATCCCTGTGAGTTTGAGGCCAGCCTGGGCTACACAGTGAGTTCAACCAGCCTGAACTACAGAGAGAGACTGTCAAAAACAAAAAGAAGGAAAGACAACAGTAGAACAGTCCCTTGGCTCTCACCACTGCCAGCCAGTGAGTTTAGAATTTGATAATCTCATTTAATCCTAATTCCAGTGCAGCTTTGGCCCTGCTAAATTCCCATTTTACAGATAAGAAAAGGGAATTACTGCAAATTAGATAGTCTAGCTGGGATTTGAAGCCAGGCTGACATCTTATTTTCATAATCCTCTCCTGAAAGAAGCATTCTTGCTGCAGGCCCTTGGGGATTCCCCTTTTAAATCCCCCAACCACCAAAGGGAGCTAGGATGGGGCTCTCCTAACAAGCTGTGACAGGAAATCAGCGTGACAGGTCTTTCTGCTTCCTGTTACCAACTTTCCAAGAGGTGGCTCCATCTGTACTTCCACTAACAAAAAAAAAGTGTACTTGGAAGACACTGTGCCAATCACAGACAAAACAATCTCCGTTTCTTTTTAATAACATAATTGTCCCATTAGGCCTGATGTTTACAGTAAGAAGTTCAATTTGGTTGTCCTGTCAGTTTTTTTTTTCTTGAGAGATCCAGTTGTGTAATTCCAAATGACCTAACCACACAACTGATGCATTCAGTGCGACATTCAGACTGAGCATTATCAGATGGAAACATTCATTACAAATACTTACTTCTAACATGATAGGCAGAGACTTTCAGAAGATTTTAATTGTTTTGTTTTTGAGGGGTTTTTTTTTGCACTGGAAATAGATTTATAGTTTTTGCATCTTTTTTTTCTCATTGAAACTTAAAAATGTACAGGGACAGGAGAAGACAGACCGACAGGCACCCAGACAGCAAGCTGTGTGTGTGGACGACTCTACCTGAGCAGTGCTGGCAGGCAGGTGTGCAGGCAGTCAGGGGCCGGGTCTGGATGCCTGGCGTCACCTGTTTGGAGGACAAGAAGATTAAGCACACGCTCTCCCGTGGCAGCTGGAGGTTTCCGATCTCCAGCACCCAGGAGCAAGCTGTAGCTATCAGGGCCTCTTGCTTTCCCTTCTATTTAGCTGTTCTGGGCTGAGGTGGGACAATCTTGGGAACAGAGCCTTACGCTGTGGGGTCCATGCCAGCTCCCAGCAGTTGTGTGAGTTGGACTGCTGGACCCCCTGGAGAGACTCCCACACAACGGGAGCCGGAAGTGTTGAGAGAGGTGTGAGCATAAGGACAAGGCATTTTCCCTGTGTATGTTCTGTGCTTTTCTCCCTACGCCTCCCTTTCTCTTCCTACGCCAGCCCTGTCTTGCACAGTAAGGAAAACTGCAGGTGTGTGTGCACAGCCCACCTTGTACACCCATGCTCTGTTCACTAAACCCCACTCTGGCCAAAATGTCCCCTTTTTGCCAAGCGTGGTGGCACACATCTGTAATCCCAGCACTCGGCAGGCTGAGGCAGGAAGATTGCTGCCAGTTTGAGGCCAGCCTGGGCTACCAGCGAGATTCTGACTCAAAAACCCATAACCAACAAACAACCCCCTCCCCAGGTCCCTTTGTAACTGCCCTCCAGGTGGAAGCGTGGGCCAGAAAGCCTGGCTGGTTTTGGGGAGGCGGGAGCTCAACAGAGTCTGGGGCAGGGTCCAGAGCAGCTGTGGGCTGTCTGGGGTGGTTACAACATCTGGGGTCCCGGGTAAGGGGGGCGCCATCTAGAGCAAGGTCTGTAACCTTTTGTTTTTTCTTGGGTTTCCACAAGACAAGAGGAATTGTCTTGGGCCACAAAGTACATCATAGAGTTCATAAGTAACAAAATATAAGTAACAAAACTTCCTTAATTTTTAATGTTTTAACTTATTCAATTATTCCACAAGCTAACACAAGCCCAAGTTTAATAATAACTAAGAGAATGTACATAAATAGCTATAAATGCCTTTCTTCGCAGGCACACACATGCGTGGGCAGGTTGAGATACTATTATCAATAGTGATATGGGGGAATAGATGTAATTCCCCAACCTAGTAGATGTCAGATATACTGAGTTCGTGTTCCCCGTGGAAGAATGAATTCTAAGGAACAATGGAGCTTAAGAGTAGGAAAATTTACTGTGGCATAGGAATGTGGAAAAAGAGTAGCTCCAGAGAGACAGGAGGGGTACTGAATGGGTTGCCAAGGAGCCCACTTCTCAAGGAAGTTTTATAGAGCAAAGTCACGAGGGGTGGGTACAGCGTGGGTAAAAACTATAATCAACCAATAAGATTACAACTATAGTCGCTTAGGTAATACTGATCCAATAGTAACAAGCGTATATGGATGAGGTCATCAACCTTGGTGGATAATCTGTGGCCTCAGTCTTAGTGGGTGGAGGAGTTTGGCCCGCACCGATGAGATAATGGTCTATCTATAGGAGAAACCCCACAAGGGAGGCACCAATAATCTCCAGCTTTTGTTCACCCCTTGGGGAAGTATGCAGATCTGGCCACTGTGCCTTTAGTCTTCAGATGTGCTCTCCTCCTCTGGATTGAGCAGCCCTGTCTGACTGCCTACAGTATTTCTACCTGACTTAGCTGCCTACATCATTAGCGCTGTATTTCACTCCCAAGTCGCACAAGCCCGCGTGACATGTGACCACATGGGTTTTCAGTTTGCCTGTGCGTAGCTGGAACAGGACAGGAGGTGGAGTCAGCACAGCCCACACCCACCTACCCAGTCGGCCCAAGGTCCGTACACCCGAGTCCCGAGAAGTACAGCTAGAGACCACACAGCAGTTCCACAAGGTTGCTGTCCAGGGCCTCAGAGTCTGGGGGCTGCAGGCTGGACATGTCTGGTCTAGAAGAATGGGGTGTGGGCTTTGGGTGCAGCCTCTTCTTCCCATAAAGAGAAGGAGCAGAGCAGGGTGGGAGCCATCTCCCACGTCCACAGGTGGCCTGGCCTCATGGGAGGCGACTCCTCTCCTCCTCAGCTGAACTTGGAGCCTAGCAGTCTCATGGCCGATCCCACTGCTTCCTGGTAGGGGGCACGCTGGCGGTCAACCAGTGCCCGGGACCTGCTGCTCTGTGGGACCAGGGCACTGTTCCTATTTCTCTTGAGATGTGGGGAGATGCTCCCCAAATAGCCTCTTCCCCAATACTAGTCCCTACTTCTCCAAAGGCTGGCGTCTCTCATCACCTGGGCCAACCCAGCAGCATCACCTCGAGACCACAGGGAAGGCTGGTGCCGGTGTCAGGCTGGCCACACCCTCTACCAGGCAACTCTTAATTCCACCCCACAACATTAAAGCTACTAACCATTCCCCGGGGCACAGCTGGCTGCTTTTCCTGGATGGGTGAGGCAAAGACACCTCCAGCAACCTGAGCCAGACATCGATCGGCATCTCAGGTGGTTGTCCTGCCAGGTGTCTGCACACTGTCGCATCATTTCTTTCCAGCAGTTGGACTGGAGAAAAGAAACTGAAGCTCAGGAAGATCAAGCAACTGCTTAAGGCCATAAACGAAGGGGCAAGTCAGGAACTCATTCCCAGAGCTGTCTCATTCCAAGCAAGGCCTCTGCTTTTTCCATGTCTTACACTAGCACACGGCACCTCTGAGCTTGAAAGAAGCTGAAAACGTTGGGGACAGCTGGCCAATGTGTATTATCTTGTATAGCTGTGCCATCCTTGGTGTCTTTGAGATTCCAGGGTGCAAGGGCCACAGCAAGAGAGGAACTGCAGCTGATAACAGCAGTATTTGTACCGCGTGGTCCTGTTTGCATGGTCACCATCAATCAGCACACGCACGTCATTTGCTTGACTTGCAGACCGCACGCGGGGCAGTCCTGCAGGTGAACCCCCTCACTGTTTACTATTGCTTTCATTCCAAAAGGCCATAGAGGTGCTCATCAAAAAAGCCAGCAACTGCCAAAAAGAGAATTAGGTTAGATAATGTCACCTGGAAATAAATTAGAATTTGTTGTGAAATGTTTGGGCAGTTCTCATTTGCTGTCCCTGTTTGTTTCCTTATTTCTGTTATCCTGCTGGAGACAGAACAAGGGGCAGAGAGATTCCCTCGGCCTGATTTGCTTGATGGTGTATGTCACTCATAGTGAGTTTTAGGACTGTACACCTGTCTTGTAGCTCAGAGGTGGAGGGCCTGGGTTCCACCCTCCGTACACACACACACACACACACACACACACACACACACACACACGGTGAATGATGTGTTGCTTCCTGGTGAGGTGGTATGTGATTGTAATTCCAGCATTCCGGAGGCTGAGGCAGGAGAATTGCCATGAGTTTGAGGCCAGTCTGGGCTACATAGAAAGATCTTGTCTCAAAAAAATAAATACATTAAATTAAATAGAAAAACTGAGGTAGGATAGAGGAAATAAAAACCAGCCAGAAAGGACACAAGGAAATCAAGATTTTAAAAATTGTACTTTGGCCAGGGATGGTGGCACATGCCTATAATCTCTGCTCTCAGCAGGCTGAGGCAGGAGGATTGCCATGAGTTTGAGACCAGCCTGGGCTGCATAGTGAGTTCAAGGCCAGTCTGAAGTATACAGTGAAACCCTGTTTCAAAAAAAAAAAAGTACTTTTAAGAAGCAATGAAGCTTCAAGACACAAGCCCAGTTTATTTTTTCTCTTTCTCTTCTCCCAGAGCCTAGTAAAGCTGGGCAGTGCCCTTTAACCCAGATGGGTTTGCCCACCTGCTCCTCAGCACCGCGAACGGCCTACCTGTTGGCTTCCCCATCTGGACGACCGCTGTCTCAGCTCTGGTGAGCCATGCTCTCCCGCTCACTGGACAAGACTAAGATTAGATCCGAGAGAGCCTGGGCTACAGAGCCCTCTGCCCGCGTGCAGTCACCCAGCAGCTGAGCACTGGACACAGTCGTTCTTCCTCATCTAAAACTTCAGTGTTCAGATTTCATTCCGCTTTGGCACTTCGTGATAAGCATGTGGTTTTGGTTTGGCCACTTGTCCCTAAAGGTTCTCCATCCCTGCTTTAGAGCATTAAGTTCCACAGATTTCTACCTGAAAACCCTTGAGAGGTTCCAGTTCCCAGCTGGAGCTGTCTCCTTGCTCTCAGGGGGTCCTGCTTCTCTCTGAAAACCCTGCTCTGCCTCTTCCTTGCATGCTCTGAAAAGTCTTTTTCTGTGAGGAGAGTCAACTAACCCACAGACTTATTCTACAAAAAGAGTGGGTTAAGTTCCTTATTTCAGCCTTGGGGACCCTCATACCCAACCTAGTGACAAAAGTAAAAAAAAAAGAATTTTTTTAAGACTGTGTCTCACTGGGCTTGAATTCATTCACTATGCAGCCTAGGCTGGCTTCGAATTTGTGGGGATCCCCCTGCCTCAGCCTCCCCAGTGCAGGGATCACAGGCGTTCGGCACCACGCTTCATATACATACTGCAAAATTGTTGAGCCCTGCAACACAAAATATATTTTCCCATTTTTTAATGCTAGAACAAGGACACTACTAAATCTAGATCTTAGTTGTCCCCCATGTGCTTTACGGAGACAATGGGCCAAGCAGGACAGGGCAAGGGAAGAGGCCAGAAAGGCTGCAGCTTCAGGTGAAGGACAGCCCTGCTGCAGGTGCTTGGACCCAGCCCTGAGAGGAGCAGAGCTTGCGATTCCCACTCTGCAGTAGCTCAGGGCGGGCCGGTTCTGGGTTTCTGGGAAACCAGCAAAGCAGCTTCGTTGGAAGCAAAACAAACAGAAGATGGACCCCAGTGAGGTAAGATAGGAAAAATAAAGACAGAGAGAAAGGAGGCAAGGAAACGCATAATAAAAATTGTACTTTTTAAGTAGACAGAACTTCAGAACACAATCAAGTTTACCCGAGGTGGCCCATCACTGTACTCACTAGGTGTGTGCTTGTTTCTTTTCTCCTGACCCCACCCTGCCCAAAGCCTTGGAAGAGACTATAAGTCCATGAATTAACTTAGTGATAGAGTCAAAAAAGGTTTGCAGCCAAAACATCCTAGATCTCTCATCTTCTAAAAATACAATGGACTGGGCCTGTGCCTTTCTCCTATAAAATGAGCCTTTGTTGGCTGGGCATAGTGGCGCACACCCATGGTCCCAGTGCTCAGGAGCCTGAGGCAGGAGGAGCCCTGGGAGTTCGAGGCCAGCCTGGGCTACACAGTGAGACCCTGTCTCAAAAACAAAACAAAAAACAAAACTTGCAGGCAGCTGATCACTAAACAGGCCACAGCCACTGGCTGGGAAGACAAACCACTCATCAGACTCAGATCAAGCTTCCACCTTGCCAAGCTTACGCCATGGCTGCGTAGATGCAGTTCACAGGCGTGAAACAAGTCTGCTCAACTGCTAGCAGATGCTCTGTGATTAAAGCCTGTTGCCTGCTGAGGGGAGAAACAGACACCCTCTGGATACGCTTTCTCAGATTCTTATGCTTGGAGAAAATAAGGACAGATGAAGCCACGTACGTACACAGCAAATCCAAGAGCCATCTTCTCCATGCCAGCTGATAAGGGTGCAGGGCCGGGGACAGTGTGATAAGCACCATGCAGGCCAGTGTGGATGCTGCAGTAGCTCCCGGTCAACAGTGCAGTCACCGTGTCTCAGAGGGTCGAAGTGCATGAAGTGGAAGATGTGCCACTGTTACTTCACATCAAGAAAGTAAAAAATTATACCAGTTAAAACTGCAATCCCATCCGTTGTAAGACTAATTTTTTTTTGAGGCAGAGTCTCACTATGTAGCCCAGGCTGGTCTTGAATTCACGGTGATCCTTCTACCTCAGCCTCCTGAGAAAGACATTAATTTAATTTTATTTATTTTTTCTTTTTTTTTTTTAATTTTGTTTTGTTTTTAGTTCTTTTATGGTACATTTTAGGTATACAATATGTTTACATTTATCATTGGGTGTTTGTACCTAAACATGACGTATCTCGGTTCTTATTTTCTCCCCATTCCCTGTGCGCCCTTTACCCCCTCCGCCCTTCCCTATTTACATAGACTTTGTTTCCATTTTTTTCTTTTCTCATAGTTTTTCCTTTCCCTCCTTCCCTTTCCCCTTCCCCTCCCTTCACCCCTTCGTCTTTGGACCTTTTCCTATTTCAAATTATCAATTATTCATTTTAATCATTTTAACCCTTGTTTACACTATCAGTTTCTCACACTAGAGAAACTTCGGTATTTACACATGTGTGTCCTATTTATTTCACTTAAGAGTATGGCCTCGATATGCATCCATTTAGCTATAAATGACTCTAGGTTTTCATTCTTTATGGCTGAGTAGTACTCCATTTTATATTAAAAAAACCACATTTTCTTCATCCAGTCTCCAGTTCATGGGCACTTGGGCTGCTTCCAAGCTTTAGCTATTACAAACTGTGCCGCAATGAACGTGGGTGCACATATATCACTGTGGTACGATTCTTTTAATTCTTTGGGGAAGATACCAAGCAGGGGAATAGCAGAGAATAGGGTCAAATGGGACCTCTAGTCCTAGTTTTTTGAGGTATATGTCCAAAACTACTATACAGATTCAATGCAATGCCAATTGAAATTCCAACAATATACTTCACAGAACTAGAGAAAACAATCCAAAAATTCATTTGGAACCATAAGAGACCTAGAATAGCTAAAGCAATTCTAAGCAACAGAGACATGGCTGGTGGTATCACAATCCCCAACTTGAAACTATACTACAAAGCTACTGTGATAAAATCAGCATGGTACTGGCAAAGGAACAGACCTGAGGACCAGTGGAATAGATTAGAAGATCCAGAAACAACTCCAGATATGCTGAGCCACCTCATCTTTGACAAAGAAGCCAACCACCATCATTGGAGGAAAGATAGTCTACTTAATAAATGGTATTGGAAAAACTGGATTTCAACCTGCCAAAGATTAAAAGTAGACCCATACCTATCACCATGCACTAAACAAAGATCAAAGTGGATTAAAGATATAAATATTAAGACAGAAACACTAAACTTGCTAGAAGATAAGTTAGGTAGAACTCTTGAAGACATTGGCATAGGAAAAGACTTTATGAACAAATCCTCAGTAGCACGGGAACTAGCACAAGGAATCAACAACTGGGATCTCATCTTATTAAAAAGCTTCTGCACTGCAAGAGAAACCACCAACAGAGCTAACAGACAACCTACAATATGGGAAAAAACTTTTAGCAGCTGTACCTCAGACAAAGGACTACTATCTAGAATATATAAAGAATTGAAAAAAATCAGACCCCCCCAAATTCAAAGACCCAATTCAAAAATGGGCATCTGAAATGAACAGACATTTCTCAGACAAAGAAGTAAAAGCAGCAAGCAAATATATGAAAAAATGTTCAACATCAGTCGTCATTTGAGAGATGCAGATGCAAACAACTCTGAGATTCCACCTCACCCCAGAAAGAATGGCTGCTATCGTGAAATCAACCAATAACAAATGCTGGCGGGGGTGTGGGGAGACAGAAACCCTTCTCCATTGCTGGTGGGAGTGCAGACTGGTGCAACCACTGTGGAAGTCAGTATGGAGATACCTCAAAGACATTAATTTTAAAAAGATATCAATAATACATTTTACTTTAGAATTGATAAAATAGGCTAGAGGAAACTTCTTCTGCGTTTATTGTTTTTCAGTGTATGCTTGTGATACATAGTACAGATATTCCTTGTTTAATGACCTACTTGTTTAATGACCTTTGGACTTACGACTTGTCTTTTTTGGTGCAGTCCTGTACATCTTGTTTATAGAGCCTCAATGTCTTTTTTTGTACAGTACACCTTATTCATACAGCGCCATAATTTTTGCTGATTGCACTGTACAGTGAGTCCTGAAGTTTTATGTTCTGTTATACACTACAGTGCTGCATGTAAGACTTGTGCACATAAAAGTAAAGTCACCAAGTCAGTTTCCTTTGCCCTTTTCTTTGTTCTGAATGTCATAAGGTACGTACTGTGTACACTTCCTCGTTTAGCGACTGATTCACTTAATGACCTGGACCCAGAAGCGGGACGGCCTGTGATTATATTTCTCTTGGGGAACTGGTGCACGCAAGCGCACACACACACACACACACACACACACACACACACACACACGTTAGTCATTCTCTTACTTCTCCATCCACTCCTCTCCTCGCGTCTCCCCAGCCCCAGAGGTTTTGGAGGAAGATGGAAGTGTACCCAGGATTCCTTTCCTACAGTTCTGTGTTGTCAGTGTGTGCGCTTCCCAAGAGAAGAGGAAAAGTGACGAATAACAAGGAGGACTTCGGGTTCTCTCTCTTACTATACTGCGTTTTTGGGGGGTTTTTTTGGTACCAGCGATCGAACTCAGGACCTTGGGCTTTCAAGGCAGGCACAGGAGTCACTGAGCTAAATCCCCGGCCCTCTCTCTTACTAGTTTAATCATGTGCTGCTTCCTCCAGGCACATCTGTTTTGTGGTGCTCATCTGTTATGCCAACTCTCTGGGAAGCTGAGGCAGGAGGATTGAAAGTTTGAGGCCAACCTGGTCAACTCAGCAACTTAGCAAGAACTTGTCTCGATATAAAAATTTAAAGGGCTAAGGATGTAGCTCAGTGAGAAGATCCTGGATTCAAATCCCAGCACCCCACCACACACAGAGAAAAAACAAAACAAACCAGTTCAATCAGGTAATGAGGCCAATAAGAGTATTTGAAATAGTGGCTAATATTTATCAGATGCTCAGTATGGATATGGCCCTGGGCTAACTCTTCGTAGCCAGTACTGCTTTAATTCTTTCTGACCCCACTGAGAAAAGGTTGCTTGTTTGTTTTGAGGTGTTGGGGATGTAACCCAGGCCCTTGCACACATTAGGTGTGCTCTCTTCCACTGAGCTACCCCCCCAGCAATGGTTTTAACACTCCCATGTTCCTGATGATTAAATTGAGATTTAAAGATTGTGAGCAAGGTGCTGAAGTCACACACCTGCTAAGAATTGGGGTTGACATGGGACAGCAGGTGCATGCATCTCTCAAGGTTGTTTTTGGCCACCATGCTAATAAGAAATATGCTAAGACCCAATTTCCTGCAAAGGATTAAAATAATTAAGACATTTCATTCCAGTCAGCATTTATCAGTAACGTTTCTTCTGAGGG
The DNA here is from genome assembly GCF_053883595.1 of Heterocephalus glaber. Taxonomy (NCBI): domain Eukaryota; kingdom Metazoa; phylum Chordata; class Mammalia; order Rodentia; family Bathyergidae; genus Heterocephalus; species Heterocephalus glaber. The sequence continues at coordinate 83,813,779 of NW_028258138.1, read as the reverse complement.
AGATTTCAGAAAGCAAAATATGGTTATGCAGGCTAAAGAGAAGACTGAGTGACCTGTTGTAAACTATGACGATATTCCTGAAGTGACTATGGCATAACTAGTCTTTGCAAATTATACTGCTGGATAATGGATTTTAAATTGCATGTTTAAGTAGACTAAGAATGCTATAGTTAGTGGGTTATATTTAAGACACCACAGAATAGATAAGGTGCACAATTAAAGAGTGTGTTTCTTCCAAACCCTTAATTTGTGTTAGAATATTCAATTACCAACCTCGATGTGCAGGCATGAATTTTGATTCAGTAGCAATGAAGTCTGGCCTGGAAGTTTGCAGACTCTGAATTATTTATCAGAAGGTATTACTTAGCTCTCCTTTGACACAACTGTTTATGTTGGCAGACAATTGGGGGTTATCTGAATTTAGAAGAGTTTGGTTAATCCTTGATTAGCCCTGGGTAATGAGTAGGATTCTAAGATAAAGATGTCAGGTGGTCAAGGTCTTAGTCTGATCACCCTGTAAGCTGCACAACCCAGTCTCAAGTGTTTTCTGAGTCATTTGTAGGAAAATGGATGCACTTTGAGACCATACTGTTAAGTGAAGTAAATCAGGTGCACAAACTTCAATATTGCATGGTTTCTCTTACTGAGAAACCCAAACTATAAATACATTAAAGAGCAAAATAAAAGATAGATGATAGGAAACAGGGAGCTATATCTTTTGCAAAAGGAAAGGAACCAAGACATGGAAGGAGAGGGTGTTGAAGGCAGACTGAAAAAGGTTTACGATGTGTTATGTACACACACCAACTCCCCACGAGGAATGTAATCACTGGTGTGCTGCACACATGGACCACCATAATTAAAAAAAAATTCACTCTTAAAAGATACTGCAGACCCAAGCTGGGGCTGTAGCTCTATGGTAGACAGCCTGCCTGGCATGTATAAGACCCTCTGTTCAGTCCCCAGTGCCACAATAATAAATAAATAAATAAAAATATTGAGGCTTGCAAATAACGTTTGCTTATGCAGATTGTAATTATCATTATTTACATTTTAGGAATTAAAATGCAGGCTGGGCGTGGTGGCTCACACCTGTGATCCCAGCGCTCTCGGAGGCCGATGCAGGATCACAAAATTGAGCTCAGCCTGGACAATTTAGCAAGAACTTGTTCCAAACTAAAAATAAAAAGGGACTGAGGATGTAGCTCAGTGGGAAGGTCCTGGGTTCAACTCCAAGTACTAGGGGAAAAGAAAGTTTGTTTCAAGAAAAGTTTGTGGGTTTTTTTTGTGAAATATACGTAGCATATCTTTTTATCATTTTAACCATTTTAGAGTGTATTGCTCAGTCGTGTTAAGTACACCACACCATTGTTGACCCTTACAACACTCCATCTCTAGATTTGTTTTCTTATTTTGAAGCAGGGTCTCCCTGCTGGGCTTACAAGCAAGCACTGCCATTCCCTGCTTCCCTTTCAGTTCCTCAGGACCTTGTTAGCAATTCCCTAACTCTCTCTAGCTCCTGACTAGATTCTTGCATTCTAATTTAGTTTGTTTCCTAAACTCCCTTTTACACATTTCATTGTATTGTTTTATCCTCTTTTAATAATTTTTTAAATAAATTGTTACTTTAACATGCTAACGCAAAGAGCTTGTGGATATTTCTATTTGTTGTTTTTCTTTTTTTTTTTTAAGAGCTGTAATAAACAAATTTCTTTTATAAACAAAATTTTAACTGAAAAGCCACAGTAGATGGAAAAGAAGAAAGGATATTACTTGGTAAAATCCAGTGACATCTACAATAGTTTTACAGCACATTTAAGCATTCTAGGGTTTTATATCTTCACCTGCCTTCCATTTCTCAGTTGCTCCTTATAAAATTGACTATTGTGAATATAGGTTTAACCTCAAGTATAGTCCTGAATTTGAGTTCCAGAAAAAGCACAACACTCCAAATTTCTTTCAATATTATAGCCTTAATTTTTTAAAAAGGTTTGTTTAGAAGACAATGCCCAACTAAATGGGAGAAAATGTAATTATATATATGTAATTACATGTAATTTAATATACTATTATATAATTATATAATTACATAATTACTATTATGTAATTATATATACTATTCACTGTATGGAAGTGTTTTTTTGTATGATATCTAGAATGCACTTGCTCCATCCATCCCCTCAATATACAATGATTTATACCAACACTACCAAAAGTAAGAGGACTACACAAGGGGCACACAATTACAATTCTGCTAGTCTTAAAGGCAGTAAAGAGAAAATATATCAGATAGTACATGCACATCTTACATAATTTCCATGGAATTTCCAATGGCTTCTATGCAATGTGCCTCTTTTCCATAACTGTATTACCAACTACCAAGAAAGGAAAGAAGAGTTTAAAAGTAATGGTACTGAATTGAATTGTTTGAAGCCCGTGCCCCACAAATGGGGAGAAGTGCATTTAGTTCAGCAGCAGTAGAGCACAGCGTGAAGATAATGTGCTTAGACACACATATTCCAGACTGAAAGATGTGCAAGTCAAGTCAAGATATAAAACCAGAGTACACGGCTAAGTAATCTTGAAATGTACATATATTGCAGTTTTCAAAGAAAGACATTCATTTCATTATACAAGGATAGGGAGGAAAAATCCTTAAAGTTACCTATTGTAGTTTATGATATAATAAATACATATATATAGCATTGTATATACATATACAGAATGTGTTTATGTATAATTTGCCAAATTTGTTAGTTTTTGTGGATTTGCAACTTTCAGAAATGAAAAAAAAATCCTTTTTACTACAAATTTCTATTCTCCCAAACTTAAGAAAACATATTTATACTAGGAAAGGTTTCAATACCCTATCCCTATCCAAAGACTTACCTCAGATTTTGCTCCACAACTTATCAGAGATGTAAAATTAAAGAAATTTTAGAGTTTTCACTATATATTGACATTTTGCCAGTTGTTTCAATAAGAAAATATCTTATATTTAAATCAGCAGATGCAAATTCTTTGACAGAGGATATATACTCTAGTTGTGACTAATTAAAACAGAGCAAATCAAAACAAAAAAAAAATCCAGTGATTTACTCTGACTGTAAACAACATATAAAATTTAAATCTCAAATTTCAAAATAAGTTAAAGAAACATTCTACCTTCAATTGGTAAGGGGAAAATGTTTATGAAAAGTTGCAACAAATTCATTTGCCATTATTTTTTCCAAGAGAAGTGTATATCTAACTATATGACCTCTGTCCTGTAAATTTAATAAATTCATAATTTGTTGGCAATTTTTTAAGCAAACTGGCCTATCAGATTACACAACAGAAAAACATCCATCAAATTCAACAAAGAAAACTTATGTAAGCCTTTTTTACAGAAATTCTAAAAATCTAAATGGCTATGATTCCTCTATTAGCAGAAACACATAATGCAGTCTTTGTAAATCTGCCATATATATCAATATCTACATAAATAGATACAGATACAGATGTGAAACATGAACAGCAGTCTGATCCTGAACAGTGTGTAGGATAAGCAGGTCTGTATCAGACCATGGCATGATACGGACCCTGCATCTTTAAGAACTGAATGATAAAAGAAGGTCCCCCAGCGACAGTCTGAGGAGGTAGGTGACTGAGTGGACACTTCTCAGTACTCACAATTGAAAGCTTGCTGCAGAGATCTAGCTGAAAGGGAAGGCAGTGCAGGTTGGGCTTGTCATTCAAATACAGTTCTAGATTCTCCAGTGTACCAGTGTCCTCAGGAGATAAGCCAGCAGATTTTCTCTGAGCCCCAGGTGTGTGAGATTGGTGAGGTGACCAATGCCTCTGGGAAGCATGGTCAACTGGTTATTTGTCAAGACTAATTTCTGCAAATCCTTACGATAAGCAATTTCATTTGGCAAGGATTCCAATTTGTTCTCCTCTAGATCCAACTCTCTTAATTCCCTAAGGTTCCCAAGACCATGGGGAAGTTTCTTTAGACGATTGTTTGATAATATTAGAACCTCAAGGGAAACTAGACCAGATACATCCTCAGGGATCTTTGTGAGCTGATTAGTAGCTGAATTCAATTCCACCATACTGCTCCAAGTTCCAAAATCCAAAGGAAGTGATGTTAACTGATTGTCCTTCGTAATCAGCTTACTTAATACTTTTGCTCTGGAGAAAATTCCAATGGGATTTTATTGATTCGATTGTGTTCTATGTTGAGGGAATAGATGGTAGAAAACTGAGATGGACCACTGACTGGATATAACTGGAAGCAATTTCTAGCTAAGGTCAAATTATTCAGTTTTACAAGACTGGGTAAAAGACTCTGGTAAAGTAGAAATGTTATTGTTTTTTAAATTTAATTCTTCAAGTGCACTGCATTTTGCTAATGATCTGGGTATTGCTGACAGTCTATTATATCTCAGTCCAAGACGACTTAAACTGGACAAGTTTCCTATGGTATCAGGGAGGTCCAGCAGTTCACTGTGCTGCAGGTCCAGGTTGGTAATCTGTGTGCAGTTGCCAGTCTCCTTTGGGAGGTGTTCAAGTTGATTGTGAGCTACAGCCAGTGTAATGAGGTTACATAACTCACCAATTTTAGCAGTTGTTGTTTGATTTTGTTCTCTTGAATGCTAAGCATGCTGAGTTTTGACTTTTTTGATGTCCTTTTCCACAGTAGTTACACGATTAAAGTGAAGGTAGAGAGTGGTGAGAGAATCTAGCCCATATACCACTGAAGGAATTTCTCTCAGTTTATTATGCCGTAAATCAAGCATCTGAAGCTTCCTCAAGTTATCAAGAGAGTCAGGCAAACTGGTAAGTGAATTTTCACTTAGAGCCAGTGTCCTGAGATTTACTAAACAGCCCACCTCTGCTGGGAGGGAATGTAATTTGTTACTGTACAAATAAAGTTTTGTTAACTGAGTCAACTCTTTGATCGATGATGGCAATATGTGTATAGATCTCTTGGATAAGTCCAAACACATTGAATTTTTTTCCCGGCATTTGCTGAGCTCCTTAGTTCTATATTACTGTATTTTTTCTTATTTCCAGGTTTGATTGTGTTGTCAACTGAATAAGCAACCCCTGGGTGGGCAGGACTGGAATCCTTCTTTCCATCTGTGGCATCTCTCCCTTTGGTTTTAGGTTCTTTTTCTTTGCTTTCTTTTCCAAAACCTCCAGAGGCTTTTGCCTCCTTTTCTCTTTCCTTGGCTGATAGTACTTTGAGATCGTTCTCTTTGGAGTCTTTTTCTTTTCCTAAACTAGTACTCACAGTGATTCAAAAGTGCCTAAAAAAAACTACATGAAGTCCCTTTATTTTGTTTGCCAGCAATCCAAATTCAAAGATGAAGAGACAATGATCCTGCACAATCAAAAACGTGTTGACTTGAAGACGCAATCAGCACAGAGTAACATCCATCTGTTATATGTTGCATCTAAAAGCACTATGCCCATTTCTGATAACTCATTCCAAGTGGTAAAAGGGTGCTGGTCAATCAATGATTCATTAGAATTCCTAGGTGGACAACAGTTTAGGGCTCTAAAACTCCCTCTCCTTTGCAGAAGTTGCATTTGGCACTGCAGAGGGGTGAGAATAGTCTCCGCGGCCCGCCCCAGGTGGAGCCTGTTGCCTACTGGAGCTGCAGTGTGAGGTGAGTGTCCCTAGGGCGCCACGTGGTGGGCTCTATTCGTTGTTTTTCTATGCTTCTTTCCTGACTGCTAGATTTATTTGCTAAATTTACTTCATAGTTGCTATATGGTTCCTTTTTTTTTTTTTTATCTTGTGGTATTAGGGATTGAATTCAGGGCCTTCACACTGAGATTTATCCCCAATCCTTTATTTTTTATTTTGAAACAGAGTCTTGCTATGTTGCTAAGTGGCCCAGGCTGGACTAGAACTTGCAGTCCTCCTGCCTCACCCAGGGTGTTGGGATTCCAGGTGTGCAGCACCACCCTCGGCTTGCTATGTGCTTCCTTTATCTTGTTCATGCTTATACTTTTCATGCACTTTCTTTTCATTTTGTACATGTATTACATGGGCAACGGGGCCAGGAACACAGCTCAGGGGTTGAGCGCTTACCCAGCATGATCAAGGCTCTGTCCCCAACACTGCAAAACAAACAAAAACTAAGGGCAATCTGGGAGGCTGAGGCAAGAAGACCACAAAATGAAGCCAAAGCTCGGCAACTTAGTGACTTGCTCTATCTCAAAATCAAACATTAAAAAGGCTGGTGGTGTAGCTCAGTGCCAGTCCCAATCCCCAAGAAACTTTCAAACAAACAAGCAAAAAGGGCATTGACAACTGTTCTCCAGATGTGTTTTATTCTGATGGAGTTATGGATGTAACTGCTCACGTGACAAGTGTTTGTCTCTTTCTATAGCCCCACTTTGAGGACTAATAAAGGAACAGATTTATTCCAGGTTGTGAAATGAGAAACAAATGAATCATGTGTTCTTATTATAGAATCTCAGTAATTGTTCCATAATGAACTATCTCTTTGCTGGACTGTGGCCGTTCTTAATTTTAGAAGTCTTCCTGCAAATGCGAATCATGCCAGACCGAAGATGGTCACGTTTTTATCAAAAGACTCAACAATTCAGGGCAACTTTATTGTGTATAACTAACATTCATTATGAAACTTTTTATTTTATATTTTTTAATTTAAATTTAAATTTTTTTTAGTTTTTTGAGACAGAGTCTTGCTATGTAATTCAGGCTGGCCTTGAATTCATTATCTATCCCAGGCTGGCCTTGAACTCATGGGCAATCCTCCTGGCTCAGCCTCCTGAGTGCTGGGATTACAGGCATGTGACACCACACCCTGCTTATTTTATTTTTTAAATTGCAAAAAATCATATATCCTCCAGATTATAGGGAAAATAAATATACCACTTGATCTTGCTATCCTTACTGCTACTAAGAAGACCTGGGTGGTGGACCTAGGGTCCTGGGAGAGATCCACAATGTAGTTTGTCTGTGTGAAAGTTCTGCCCAACCGAGACCCCTAAAATTACACAGTGAATATTGAAAATAATAAGATCACTTTGAGATGGAATAGAAACAGTTTGGCAGAAGCAGGAGCAGTAGGAGCAGAGTTAAAGAGCACCCAAGTCTCCTTAAGGACCAGGGCTGGAGCTGGGATTGAGAGCTTGATTGCCGACAACACAATTTACTGTTTTGGGCGCTACAGGTTTCCAGTTCTGGAGCTGTGTGTTACTCTCCTTAAGCCATGTTATTATCTCCCAATAAACTGCCATTAGCAATGGTAGCTTGAAAGAGTCCAGTTTACAAAGCCGTTGAGCTTGTTTCTGTTTTGCACTAGTATGGATGAATAAATTCATGCTCATAGCTTCAGTCTTCTATTGAACTATTTCCATAGCATAGATTCCTGGAAGTCATCTTCATAGCTTCAGGAAATAAGCATTTCTCATCAAGTATGTTGCCATATTACTTTCTAAAAGGGCTGTAACAATTTATCAGCAAGATTTTTTTTTTTTGGATTGAGCTTGGGTCCTTGGCACTTGTGACGCAGGCGGCAGAACCACTGAGCTAAATCCCCGGCCCTATCAGCAAGATTTCTAAATTTCACTTTTTGTTAGCCTACGTTTGTGGTCCATAGTGGTCACATGCATCAGGAGAGTTGCTGCATGCACATGACGCATCTTCATTCTTTTTACTCCCCTCCTCCTTTCATCTCCTGGTATCAGCAAGATTTGAGTACAGTTACTGTAATCTTATGTGTTTATTTTCCCCCTAATTTTATCAGTATTCAACTGTATCCTGAAAGCTTTCTTAGCCTGTATTTTTTGATTCAGATATTTTCGAGACAATCTTGATCTTCATGTAAACCCCAAAGTCCTCATGAGTGGAGTCGCAGACGCAACTCCACAGCAGTAAGTCTGGAGTCGGCAATGTGGGAATCTTGGATTGCATTTCTCCTGTTAGTGCCTGAAACAAAGACCTGGTTATGCATGAACCACGGTGTGAGGCGAGCCAGCTTCTGCCTGCCTAGACACGACTTCGCGGCGCTTCGTTGGAAGACCACAACATACTGCGCTGATATCAACCTGCGGATTGGCTTTGACTTTTTCCTTTCTGTCCTAACAGGAGTCCTCAGTATGAAATGATCGCAGAGATTTGGTCCTCAGACCCATTTTCCACTTGAGCCCATCTAAAAAACACCAACCTAAGGGCTGGGGATTTAGCTTAGAGGTTCTGCTGCCTGCCCTGCAAATGCAAGAACCTGAGTTCAATCCCCGGAACCAACAAACAAACAAACAAAACACCAACCTAATGCTTTTGGGTGCTTCCACCATGGTGCAACTGTGGCTTTAGGCAAGTGCCTGGATTTCACTGTAACCTGAAGTTACCTGCTCTGAATGAGGGGAATGCTTCACCTTTCGGTTCTAATGGCCAAGACCCTTCCCCAGTAGGGAAAGACAGACAGACAGGAAACATAGTTTACGTTTCTCTTGGATCCTTTCTCTGGTTTCATAGGGTTATCTGTACAGAAGCAGAAAAAGGTCATGTGGAAGGATCCCATTAAGTGGTGAAAGAGTAGAGTCCTTTTCTGCCCCACTCCACATGGAAATCCTGGACTAAAGGATAATAATGAGGATGATAATGATTTAAGGAATATATACCCAAAGTCAAAAGCAAGGGGGAAACGTTCTAAAGAAACCTACGGTTATAGGCACGGTGGTGAGCTCCTGGAATCCCAACTCCTCAAGAGGCTGAGGCAGATCACAAGTTCAAGGCCAGCCTGAGCAATTTAGTGAGACCCTGTCTCAACATAAACTGAAGAGGGCTGGGGCACTGCTCAGTGGTGAGCACTTGTCTAGCATGTGAGGCTGGGGAACAAGAAACCTACAGTCATAAAAAGGAGTCGAAGCACCGGGGATTTAGCTCAGTGGCACCGTGCCTGCCTTGCAAGTGCAAGGTCCTGAGTTCAATCCCTGGTACCAGAAAAAAAAATCCGCCAGTAGAATGATATCCAAAACCTGATTAGCTATCATTAAGGACAAAGGCCTTTTCATAGTTACAAATACTGAGAGTTTATTATCTATAGATAACTGAAAGAATACCGAAGAACTACTTCAGTATGAAAGAAAATGAATCCAGAGGAATGAACACAGAAATGTTGTACTTGGGGGGAAATCATACCTGAAATTTAAAAGAACAGAAATTTTTATTTTGTCTTGGGAAATAACGTTTCTACTCAATATTAACTATGACACGAGAGACAAATTATTGTCTCTGAAACTGTTCCCATTAGACACTGAGGTTATCACTGTCATAAAGTGTATGGAAACCATCAGGCTGTCTTAATGGAACGCCCAAACTTGTATCACAAGAATCGTAAACTTTTCAAAATGAAAATTACACATTCACATGTCATAATTAAGCCTATATTTAGGGGTTGAGTAAAAAAGAAGGCTCAGCTTTTCATTTATAATTGACCGTTTGAAATTCCAGTAAGTGTTAATGTTTTGAGGGAGACAGAATTCCCAGTACTACTCGAGAATAAATGACTTCAATCTCTAAACATCCTAAACTTAGACTGAGGTGAGCTGTTCGATTACCTTTGACTTTTCGTAACCTTTCAGCTTCTTTCTTGAATTAAAGGGTTGGAAAAAGATTACAATACTTATTACTGCAAACCAGTATTTCTGCAGTTATAACAGGCAGCACTGCACATCTGAGGCTGACCTCAACCTTTAAACACCTTATCATTTGATATATCATTTTCAACATGTCATTTTCTGCTTATCTCTGCCAGTAGTGTTTTTCTTTGTGTGAAGTCAGGTGAGTTATTTAGGTTAAAACAATCGCTCAGATGAATTTTAGCCCCTTCATATTAAATCCTGAGTACTTATTCGAATAATCTAGTACATTTTAGTTAATTTAAGAAGCTTTCCAACCCGTTTGCTGCTGTGTTTTTAGCCAGGAGATTTGGCAGGATGTTAATGAGGATTTGTGAGGCGGGGTCCCCACCCTGGTGAATCAGGAGACTCGGGAACCTAATTGGGCCAGTTCCCAGGTCCCCACAGACAGATCTGGGCGGATAGCCAAGGAGATCACATTTTACGGTGATATGTGTGTCATCAAAGCAGCACCGAGGGCCTCTGCAGTTAGTGCCAGTCCTTTACTGTCCACAGCAAGGTTGTTCGCTAGTGTGAATTAGTTCAGCAGACTTAGGCTGCAAATTGGAGTCAGCCTGTTACTCAGCAGGCTGTGTTCTGCCTTTCTCACCATCTGCTAGTGTGTCCTTTTGATATAGGGGGAAGAGGTGCGGGTCCCAAACCTATTAGATATCTGAAATGTGAGTTCATGTTCTCTAAAATCGAAGAATGAATTCTAGGAACAATGGAGGTTAAGAGTAGGAAAAATTTATTGGGAGGGAGAAAGCTTCTGCCTAAGACAGAGAGAGGCGGACCAGAAAGTGGTTGCCCACCCACCCCACTTTTCAAGGATGTTTTATACAGCAAAGCCATGTGCTGAGGCGGGTACAAAGTGGGACAAAACTATAAGACCCAATGGAAATTTACAAGGTGGGCATGAGGTGGGGCAAAACCACGATCAACCAATAAGATTTCAAGTACAGTCACCCCAGTAATATTGATTAAATGGGGGTAAAATGGGGGAGCAAGTCACGTAGCAAGCGTACAAGGATTTTCAGGGATATTTCCTGGAAAGGCTGGGTTAAGACCTTGGACCCCCACCCAGGTGATTGATACCTGTTTAGAATCTCAGTCATTGCTATTCAATCTACATGAGTATGCTAATTTCTCTCCTTTTACAATGCTGGCCTTCAGTGAATGTGTCTTCACTGTCCTCCATGTTGGCTCCTCATGGAATGGCCCTGTCTAACTGCCTATAAGATATCTAATTGGGCGGGGGATTTAGCTCAGTGGTGCCACCGCCTGCCTCACAAGCGCAAGGCCCTGAGTTCAATCCCCAGTACCAAAAAAAAAAAAAGATATCTAATTAACTTACCTAACTACAATACTTTGGGATACAGACTTTAACACTGCCTACCCAAGAACAATTAGAAAGACAACATTGGTGCGAAATATCATAGGATCCAGGCTAAATGAGTCTTCCTATTGTCATCTTTTTTGGCTAAAGTCTGCATTTTTGACATTATAAACTGCTTTTCCTATGACTTCTATGATATAACATCATCCCGGTTTTCTCTTTTTCAATTATTAAACGAACAAAAAACCAAGGAAGACATTTGTGTGGTCTACTAGTGGGGAAGGACTTCTCAAATCAGATGCACCAAATGCGAGCCCTGAGGTGAAAATGAGGGCCGTGCGCGGGTGCTTCGATACCCAGCTCCAGAGAGGCCCTTTACAGACCGGCTCCATCGGGTGTGTACAGCCAGACCGAGGCCCTGGGTGTCACCTTATAAGCAGCTTTCAATCCCATCATCATTTGCATTCCACGTGTCTTCTAAACTGTTATTGTGGAGCCTTTGTGAAAAGCCTTGCTGAAATGAAGATTTACTACGTCCATCTTCGATATTCCCTTGACCAACTTACTGATCTAGTTATCCTACCAAACAGAAACCGGGTTACAGTTTGTCCGAGTTTGTTCTTAGTGAATTCACGTCAGCTACATGATCACTCCATGTTCTTTTGTTGTTGTTTTGGGAGTTTTTTGTTTGTATTTTGAGACAGGGTTTCACTTTGTAGTCCAGCTTCCCCAGTAATGGGGAGACTTGTACCACCATGCCTGGCTTCACTACATGGCTTTTAAATGTTTGCCAACTGTTTAATAATCCATTCTAGACTTTTCCTGATAATAAGTCTCAAGCTTTACAGTTTGCAATTCCTTCTTCTTTTTAACAGTATGTCAACAAGCCTTTCATTTTATACTTCAAATTCTCTAATAAAAACTAATGATTACCATGAAAGCTTTACTTTTTATTTTTAGAATGCTTTAGCCCTTGTGATTTCCAGACGGTGTACTTCTTTCTGAAAGTCTGAACCTTTGATCATCCCAGGCTCCAGCTATTGCTTACCTTCCCTGACCATTCTCAGGGTTGGTATAGACTTCGAGCTTCTCTTGGAAGCTGGTCTTGGGTCCAGGCACTGAAATAACTCTGAGGCAACATTCTCTCTGACACTTTACTAACTTTAGGCTGTCGTCCCCTCTGCTGTTTTCCCTCAATTTCGCACTCTAAAATTATGAAAATAAAATATGCTCATCATAAAATGATTCAAACATTACAGAAACCTACAAAAGCCCCCCTTCCCAGCCAATCCTAATGAATGCCCACTGTGAACAGATTGGACTATGTCCTCTGGACATTTCTCATGCACTAATAGATATTCTTACATAGTTTATATCGAGGCCCCAGCCCTTATATTGTGCTGTGACTTGATTTTTTCACCTAACAATCTCTGATTAACATTGTTGCTCGAGTGTCACACACACAGCACAATCTGTTTTCAGTAGGTATGTGGTTTTGCTTTGTATACACTGCAAAACAATCCACCGGCATAGCTTTACAGCTGTCTTCTTTTTTGCTTAAAAAAAGAAACTTTTATTGGAGATAATTGTGGACTTATTTGCAATTGTAAGAAATTGAGCCCATCACTGTGTACTTTACTCAGTTTCCCTCCATGGTAACACCTTGCAAACTGTAGCGTCCTGTGAGAGCCAGGACATAGATGTTGGTACAGTCAAGGTACGCAAGTCCTACCACCACCCATGTCTGTCTTCCTGGCCCTTCCTTTCTACACCTGCCCTCTCTAGAGACCAAAGGGGAAACTGCAGGTAACAGCTGACTGTCTGGGGGGAGACATGGAAAGGGCTCTGCTCTGTCTCAGAGTCATGCTGCCATCTTGACATGGTAGTGCATGCTTTATGACCGCCTTTACCTTTCATTTCATCTTCACACACACTGACTACATAGGTAGGCTAGACAAACAACCACTGCTATTTCTCACATTCAGAGACCTTGTGTGACCTGCCTCATACCTCAAGACTAGAGATGGGATGAGACTGAAACATGTGTCTCCTCTGAAGCCCACTGCTTATTACACCATGTACATTGCACATGGTAGGAAAATTGGGCCAACTGAAAAAACCATGGTGAGCATAGAGTGAGCAGTGCTAGCTCCCGGGGGTTTTCATATGGTGAGACAGAGAGAATGAACGTTCTCTGCGTGATTCTGGAAGCATCGGGATTTCTGCTGATGCAGTGGAGACAGCTGAGATATGACACACACTTCCATCCCTAAATGGAAGTCTGGCTCATAGCCCTGCTTGTGTGATGGGATCACTTGGAGTGCTTTAAAAAAATAATCACCCCAGGGCCTCAAATGGCAGGTAGTCTGAGTCAGTTGTCTAGGACTGGAAAGCATCTCAGATCATTCAGTTTTTTGAGACAAGGTCTCACTATGCAGTTCAGGCTGGCCTTGAACTCACTATATAGTCCAGGCTGGCCTGGAACTCATGGCAATCCTCCTGCCTCAGCCTCCCGAGTGCTGGGATTACAGGTGTCCTCCACCACAGCTGGCTCAGACGATTCTAACATGAAATCAGCATGAAGAACCATAGAGTGGGAAGGTAACCTGGGCTGTGAGTGAAGTTAAGCGTTGCCCAGTTTCCAGGAAGGAACAATCCCCCCTTCCCGAACATCTGCTCATCAGAAAGGTTTCTGATTCCTCAATCACCAAACATACCTCCACCTGGCACAGAACCACGGTTCAGATTTCTGTCCATCAGCTGTCCTGGCAGGTAACGGACCGTTCAGCAATCAGCAAACAAGGGAGAAGCAGGAAACAAAAAATCCTCTGTTTGGAAACAGGGAGCAAAATTAAAAGGAAGTATGATAGAGTAGAGCCTCAGAATTTGCTCCTAAGGGAAATTCCTCGAAGAAGTGCGACTGGATCCTTGGAGGAGACAACAGCCGCTGGTCTCTGGGAGAATCTGGGCCACTGCCAAGCAGTCTTTCCAGGGAAGGGCACTTGTCACCCCAGGGCCTCCAGATTCCTGTCAGCCCCAGGTGGCCTCCAGGGATGAAGTAGTGCCACACACAGCCTGGCTCTGCTTCCAGCGCTGGAGCAGGGACCCAGCTCCAACACAGTACTCCGAGCTTCAGAAGCACTTTCAGGAAACTCACATCCACTTAGAGGACATCTGTCTTTTGACAAGGAGCCAACTCTTGGAGGGCACCACAGAGTGGGCTGAAGAAACCATCTTTAAAGAAGGTTTTGCATTCTTTTCACCTAAACTGGGAATCACTGAGCAATTCTCAGACCCTATTCACTCTAGGTGAAAGGTCATTTACAAGTAAATAACCTAGAATTTAAAATATAACCTAGCAATTTAAAAAAATGTTTCATTATATTTGTTTTTTTAAAGATGGAGTCTCTCCATTCATGCAGCTCCTTCTCTTCTTCCTTCCACTCCTCCTCTTCCCCTCCAGCTCTACCACTGAGCTACATCTCCAGCCCTTTTTTATTTATTTTTGAGACAGGGTCTTGCTATGTAGCCCAGGTTGGCCTTGGACTCACAGCAATCCTCCTGCCTCACCTCCTGAGTCCATACCTGTGGGATCACAGATATGTGCCACCACACCTGGCCTCCAGCCCTTTTTTATTTTGAGACAGTCTCTCTAAGTTGCCTAGGCTGGCCTTGAGCTTGCAATCCTCCTGCTTCAGCTTCCTGAGTAGCTGGGATTACTGACATATGCCATCACAACCAGTTCAATTTTATTCTTCTTAATGATTATTTTGGTAATTCTGGGTCCTTTACATTCCCGTATGCATTTTTAGGAATCTAAGCTGAAAGAACAACAGCAACCAGCTTAGATTTTGACAGGGATTGTGTTGAGTCTGTAGATGAGTTTCAGGAGTATTGCTTACTCTTAACAATATTAAAGTTCTTTTAATGATTTTTTTTGAGATAGGGTCTCAATATATAGTTGAGACCGGCTTTGAATTTACTAGGTAGTTCAGGTTGGCCTTGCACTCACAGCAATGCTCCCGCCTCAGCCTCCCAGTGCTGGGATTACAGGTGTGCACCATCACGCCCAGCTCATCCATGCTTTCTGATTTATGCAACATAAAAGCCGGTGGGAGGGTGGTGAAGGCTGGGTTGGTGGTGGGAGTAGGTTTTTAGCCTCCTGGATGCACGTGAGCATGAGGGAGATGAGGCTACAAAGTGAGAGTTCAGGTTCTCTCCCAGAACAAAAGGGTCGACTTTGGAAAGTGGCTCCCTGGCTTGACTCGGGGCTTGGAACTCAAGGGAAACGGTTCTGGTGACCTCTCAGCATCTGTCTTTGGGTTGTATTTCCCTCTGACTCATGGTGTGAGGGCCCTCACTCGGTGCCCTGTTTCCTTGGACCTGTTTCTTTCAGATGGATCCTGCCTGGCTGCCTGTGACCCGAGTGTCCCCTTGGTCCAGAGAACCCAGACAACCTTGCCTTGCAAGTGGTGGTGCCCGTGAGAGCTCTGACTCGCCTCTCTTCCGGCCCAAGGTCTTGGCAGATCTCAGGTTCCTGCATTCAGACTCCAGCAGCTACAGCACCACATCTGGCTGAGATTCCTGGGATGCTTAGGTCTTCCCAGGCCCCAAGGCTGTTTCACTGGCAGGTCCCCTGAGGCAGGCCTAACATCTTCCATAGCTTGGCTGTCCCTGTTCAGGCACCTTGTGATGGTCTATCTGACTGCAGGGACCCAGCGCCTGTGGGACAGCACCTCTTGGGCTGGGAATGGGACTCAGGGCTTCCAGAATACATGTGGTCTTGGTTGAGTCAGAAAAAATGGCTTTAGTCTTCAAGATACCTTACTGCCATCTGCTGGAAAGTTGTCACAGCGCTACATAAATCTCTACTAACTGCAGTGATAGGGCCCCCTGGATGTGTGCGGTGTACCCTAGCCCAACCCCGAAGAGCACTTCCCAGAAGAAAGGTCTTAACACCCTCTGCTTCTATGAATTCCTTTCAACAACTCATTTTCTGAAAAGTCTTCTCATCTACAGAATATGTGCAGATAAGAGTTGATCTTTTTGTAAGTCTTGTCAGAATGCATCTCTCCCCTCCCCTGCAATGTGGGAGTATTGATCGCAAAAAACAAGTTCAACCTTCCTTGTCCAAAGATGCTACAAGTGAATTCTACCACATATTCAAGGAAGAAATTATGTCAGTTATCTAGAATCTATTACAGAGAATAGAGACACGAGGAATACTTCCTAATTTATTTGCAGGCTAATATTGCAAGAAAAGAAAAGTACAGACTGATATATATCTCTCAGGAGCTTAGATGCTAAAGTCCTCTATAAAATATTAACAAGCTTGGCTTGGAATTGGTGGGTGGCTGGAGCCAGGAGGTGGAATCTATTCTCTTTGGTATTTTTACAGTTTTTTTCCCTCAGTGTTTTCCAATTTCACTATGGAATGTCTAGAAGTATTTGCAGTTGTTGTTTAAGTGTGTTAATGCTTGGACAGTGTTGTACTGGTAAATATTTAACAACTGGAGTGAGAGTGGGACAATTTATAGTGAGTTTACCAATGTTTGTGATATAAACATTCCCACTATGGCCTACTTCAAAGATGTCACAAAAGTGACATCTTTGGATACAAACTTTGGAACAGATGCTATATAGCATGCTGCTGGATTTCAGCCACAGACATACAATAGACATAACTTCGAGGACACAGGTAATAGTAAAATAACTAGGAAATAATAAGCTTTAAATATTACTTCTTTGTATGATAATTATTTAATTGCCAGCTTATGCAATTTAATTTTAATAATGGCTAGCACTTAGCTTGCAAATTTTCTGAAAATGTAATAATCATCTCTGAGGAGAGATGATTCACACTTCTTGTTTTTTTTTTTTTTTTTGGTACCAGGGATCAAACCTGGGACCTTGCACTTGCAAGGCAGGCGGCAGAACCACTGAGCTAAATCCCTGGCCTGTGATGAGCTTACTTTTTAGGATATCCATTTGGATTTCCTTTATGTTTCAACTGTAATGTATTTTTTTTAGTTTTAGAATTTTTACTTGAGATTTGAAAGAGCTATCTTTTTAAAAAAATGATCCTATTCTCACTTTATGTTATCTGTCACTTCATTTTTAAACATTTGAAATTTTTTTCTGCCTATTTTTAAAACTTCTTTCTGTCTGTCTGTCTGTCTTTCTTTCTCTCTTTCTTTCTGTAGTTCAGGCTGGGTCTGAACTCACTATGTAGCCCAGGCTGGCTTTGAACTCCAGGCAATCCTCCTACCTCAGCCCTCCAAGTGCTGAGATTACAGGTGTGAGCCACCACGCCTGGCTAAAATTTCTACTTTTTGAAGTATAATCTGTTTATGATTATTTCAGTGAAGTTCCTCACAGGAAATAGATGATGTACTCATCCTAGGATAGTTCCAAGAAGTTTATTTACAAAGGGATGAGTTACGGAATTGTGGGCAAGGAATGGGTAAGCCACCCAGGATGATGCAATAACCTGTGAGCAATGGCAGCAGAGCCATCGCTTGGGCCTGCAGAGGTGAGAACAGGGAGATCTTTCTAGGCTTTGGAAGGAGCTCAGTAAGACAAGATGACCTTGAGCAGTTCAATGACCTGTTGAGAGATGCCACTGCCAAAAGCTGAGAGTGAGCCAACGGGGGAATAAAAACTTGGCTCCAACTCTGCAATCCAGGGCTTCCTGTTGGCTAAAGGAAGCAGAAGCAGGGAACATGAGAACCTGTGGTGCAGCGCACATGGGTCTGCCTTAGGCAACACGGGCCAGGTGGAAGAGGTTGGAGGGCGGTGTTGGGGGAAGCAGAAGGGAGGCCATGCACTTCCTCACACAGAGGCATTCCTTGGTGTGATTGCCAGGTTCTGGCTGTAAGTTCATCCTCGTAGAGTTTGTTTTACGTGGGAGTTCCTTGTAGGCTCCTCTGGGTTGAGAAGGACTCGACCAGAAGTTTTGTTTCCCTGTTCCTATAAGAAACACTGGATTTGGCCCTCTTTTCGGGTGAGATTCCTACACCTTACAAGTGATGTGAATCCAGTCCTGATGTTCATCTGATTCCTGGCTTCTTTCCCCACAGAGGACCACAGTCCTGGCTTCTTGGCTTACTTCAAGCGTAGCCTTTTGTGGCTCCTGGCCTTATGGGGAGGAGGGAGCTCTCTCCTTTTTGAAAAAATGAGATGTCATTTTAAAATATCTATTAAATTTTTAATTTTTATTTTTTTGTACCAGGGATTGAACTTGGGTCCTTGCGCTTGCGCAGCCGGCAGCGAAACCACTGAGCTAAATCCCTGGCCTAAATTTTTTATTTTTGAAAAATTGTGTTGAGACACAAAAAACATTTGCTATCTTCTCCATTTTAAGGGAACATTCAAGTGGCGTTAAGCACGGTTGCATTACAGTGTTACCAACCTCACTATCCAGCCCGAGAACTTTTCATCTTCCCAAATGGAAATTCGGTACCCATTAAATGTATTCCTCCCTCCTCCCGGCCCTGACAATCACCCTTCTACTGTTTGCCTTTATGAATTTGACTACAGTGAGTGCTACCTCATAGAAGTGGAATCATGCACTTTTCTGTCTTTTTGTGACTAGCTGCTTTCACTTAGCAACATCCTCAAGGTTCATCCTTATTACCACATGTGCAGCATTTCCTTCCATTTTAAGGCTATTATCCCTTGTAAGTATATACCACATCTTACTCATTGGTCCATCCATCCACAAACACTTGGTTCTATGCTTCAGGATTGGGCTATTGCAATATTTGCTTTTGGCTATTGCTGCTGGGCACATGGGTGTACAATCAGCTCCTCATCCTCTGTGGATTAAGACTTAGTGTCCTTTCCTCATGTATATATTTCAACTGTATCTGTTAGCATCAGAGGCCTATTGCCAATTCCCAGGCCTCCCTGAGTGCTTTACAGCCTGCCGTTACCACTCAGGGCTCCCAGGTGTAGAAGTACAGGTTATGTCCTACACATGGGCACCCAGAAAGGTGGCACAAGGGGGTGAAGTCAAGTTGCGCTCCACTCACCAAGCCCTGTGCCTATGAGGCTGAATCTGCTCAGAGGTTGCTCCCTTTTCTGGTTCAAGGTAAGGCCACCTGATGAGTTGGTTGCCTTGCTGCTTACTCTCTTGCCTCTCAGCAGGGCTTTTCATTTCTGCTCCAATTTTGGCATCTAGGAATGTCCTTGTCTTGCTTCTGAACTCATCCATGTACTTAATTTTTTGTTTTAGTTTTAGATGCTTAGGATAAGGCTGTCTTAGTCCAGGCACTGTAACAAATACATCATAGCCTGGGTGGCTCAAACAACAGACATTTGTTTCACATGGCTCTGGAAGCTGGAAGTCCAAGGTCTAGTGTCGGCAGACCCAGTCTGGTGAGGGCTCACTTCCTGGTTTGCAGACAGCAGAGAGACGAGGAAAACAAACTCTGTAGTGTCTCATTTAATGAGGGCAACAGTCCCATGCCTGAGGACTCCACCCTTCTACCTCCCACAGATCCCACTTCCAAACAGCTTCACCTTAGCAACTAGGCTTAAATATTCAGCCCATAACAGGAAGAAAGATCTTTCACTGGCTAGAAGTCATGACCCTTATTCTTACTTTAAAACATTGCAGATGTAGCCAGGTGTGGTGGTGCACACCTGTCATCCCAGCAATAGGGAGCTGAGGCAGTAGGAGGGGTAGTCTGAGGCCACCCTGGGCTACGTATTGAGTTCAAGGTCCGCCTGGATTCATAGCGAGACCCTGTCTCAAAACAAACAAACAAACAAACAAACAAACATCTTTTGTATTTTTTCTTCCAAATTAGATGGAGGGTTTAGTTAGAATAAAAGAAACAGGAGATGGGGGCAATGATAACAAAAGAAATGTTAAATTGTGAATTTATTAAGTTGAGAGCAAAGAAACAAACATCAAATAATAAAGTATGCATGTCATGCTAGGACCATCTTCATGCTAAAGGGAACTACTGAAAAGAGAAAGCTTAGCTGCCTATTTTGAAAAATCAAGACAAAAAGAGAAATGTGATGAGTTGTATTTAGGCTGTATCATTTGGTAGCTCACATTACATAAAATGTATCTAATATTCTAAAACCCCACACAAACATAAAAGACACAGCCTCTTTGCCTCATAAGACAGAGAGCAGAGTGTCCCAGTTATTCCAATCGAGCACGTGTAAGTGCCGACTGGCTCTCCTGCATTTGCAGCCCGTCTCCAGAACCAGACACCTCTGATTTAGACCAGGAACCTGCCCCTGCCTTCCCCTGTTAAAGCATCAGCCCGGCAACCAGGGAAGATCCTCTTGCTCAGTTTCACCGGCTCCACTTGAAGTGGAATTTGAAGGGTTTTCCTTTTAAGGTGAAGGGTTTTAGTTCTCCACTGTCCTTTCCCTTACACAATGACTGGGAGAAGTTAACATGAATGTTGTGCCACTTGTTTGGAATGTGAACGTAGAAGCCATAGCCTAGCATTAGTATTCTGAACCTAAACATGAGGTCAGACTTCAGAAATCACCCTAGTTTGGGGGTCCATGGTGGTAGCCTAGGATATTTTTGTTCGTTTTCACTTTCTATTGGGCAAAGAACATGAGCAGAGGACCTGTGGCTGAGATCTGCCTGGGAGCCTGATAGCAGGTGTGCTGGCTCCAACCACTTGCAGGAGCAAGTCTAGTCTCCCCTCCTAACAAAAGACGGGCTCTTTTATACTGACGCTCTGCTCAGTCTTTAGAACACTCAGTTTTCCAGCAAGTGTCTGATGTGAGAGCAGCCAAAGCAGGAGTGAAATGAACAGGAGTGTTTCAAATCCACACTCTATGGGAAGACCCATCCCTGTGCTCACAGTGGAGTAATGGAGGGTGGGCTTTCCTGGGATGAGAGGGATGTGATCAGAAAGAGAAGGAGGAAAAAGAATGGAATATGAAATTAGAAATAGTATTTCTGGACCGTGAAAACCAGTAGTCCACCCTTTCTAGGATTCTGTTCCCTGGGGGGCTGAGGGTGCAGAATATTAACTCCCAATCTCAGCCCACTGTCTTGGTGGCTACCCTTCATCTAGTTCTGAGGCGGTCTCATGTGGGCAGGAGACAGGAGGTCTGCTGCTCCTTTATCCAGGTGGAAGGAAAGACATCTTCTGTGCAAGTGCGTGTGCCAGAAGATGGAGAAGTGGTGGATGTTCCACGAAACAGGTCTGTAAATAGGTGCATGTAGGCCCCTCCCCATGACAAGGTAGATTAGGTGTTAGTGATTACCCTCCTCGAGAAAATCCCACTAGAGAGAAAGACTACTCTTTGGTGTGACTGCTTATCCATCTGGGCCACACTGTGTCCTCTGTGGATCCCAGCAGAAGCCTGGGTGGTGGTTCCTCCTCCAGTTCCTTCTTCCGATCCCCACACTTGGTGTCTAGGAAAGCCCCCTCCCCATTTTAGAGCTTATGCAGAATCATTTGATCTTGCGGGGTGGAAAGCATGCAGATGTGAGTGTGTGTTGCTCCAAACTCATCATCCACACATTCTCATATGCAGAGTGCTGACATTATAAGCCACTCTCTTTTTCTTTACTCTACTGGTCCTAGTGTAATCGTACCTGCCACACAGGCATAACAATGGGTATTTGTTCCTCTCAGTACTTGGTTGCAGGAATAACATCCTCTCATTAAACTCTTCCCAGAGGCCTGCATCACTTCATAACCTCAGTTTACCACCTTGTCCACCTGCAATGCTGCCCGAGATCTCCTCCCTGCAATGCATCATATTTTCCTGTGCTTGCCTTGCTCTTTTCTGCACAAACTCTCTTTCATGGGCTTTTAGGACTTTCTGGCATTGAGCTGCCCTCTCCCCTCCTTTCCCGACTGGGTCTAGAGGCTTTTGCGGGGGGGGTCTTCCCTGCCTCCTCTACTCTTTCTCCTGCTTCCCTGTCACTGGCATCTCATTCCCCAGTCCCAGAGGACCCTCTAGGAAACGAATTTAGCAGGAAGCCGGTCTCTTCAGATGGGTATTCATTTCCTCTTGGGCCGTATTTTTAGCTTTTGTGCAGTCTCTGAGAACTTGGCTACAGAAACATCGCCAGGAAGAAGCAGAACACGGGAGCAGAGAGGGAAAGGTGAGGAAATGAAGAGAGAAGGAAGGGGCTGCGCAAGGGCAACCCCAAACTCGCCAAGGGGGATTCTGGAGTCACCCTAAATAACCCCTCTTCCGATCTTTTACTGTGCAGAGTCCTCCTCACGTGCGTCACTTGCGGCACAGGCGAGCCTCTTCTGGTTCTTCAGATGAGAAAACCAGGATATAAATTAAGAATAACATACCTGTGATGATGCAGCTGTGAAGGCCGAGCTGGATCTGAGGCTGCTGACTTTGCTCTCCCTTTCCTCCTGCCATTCCATACGCCAGGAAAGGTGAAGCCGTTGGCTGAGCATAGGAGAATTCAGGTCCTCTTCCAAAAGGCTATGCTTTTCACAAATTAAAACAAAAGTTAAGACTTAAGCACTTGGTTATCATGATTCATTTTTGTGTGTGTAGTAGCAAACTGTTTTTGACAGTACTGAGGATTGACCCAGGGGCTTCCCACTGAGCTACATCCCCAGTCCTTTCATTAAGTTTTTATTCTGAGACAGGGTCTCACTAAGTTGCTGACTTTCCTAGGCTGGGCTTGAACTTGCAAACCTCCTACCTTAGCCTCCCAGAGGGCTGAGATTATAGGTGTTCACCACCATGTCCAGCCAGTGAATAATTTTTAAATTAGACTTGTTTTTGTACAGAGAAAGAATGAGTTATTTTCCAAATTGGAACTGTCCCTTAGGAGCCAATAATAGAATGAGTAGAAGTGTGGAAGAGTAAATCTGCTTAAAGTGAAATACAACTTCTGAAAATTCAGAGCATTAGGGGTAATTTCCGAATGGACAGAAGCTCTGCTCCAGAGCAGTTTCTCTGCATCTGGAGCAGAGGTGGAGATGGACACAGAGGCCACTAAGGCTCCGTCCACAAGGCAGAAGTGGGCACTTCTCATTAGAGGGCCATTATCCCTCTCTGTAATCTCAGAATCTTGTGGACTTTCCTTTGTCCTTTCTGTGCTTTGGAAAAAGTTCTTCAACCTTAAATCAAGGAGCTCTTCCAACTTGAAGAACTCTGGAAGACACTGCTGTGTCACTGCCTTTGGAAAGTGAGTCCTAATAGCTGGGAGATGGTTCTCAGGCAGGCGAAAGAGCAGCACAACAAGCCCACAAACAGCCACTGTCAGCTGATTGTGGCCACTCCAGCCTTGGAGCAGAAGGCTGCCTGCTAGGAATCTGAAGCCGTGCAGTCAGGTGGCCTCTGTTTGCCAGGGCCCTGCCTGACTTAGGAGTCAGGTTGCTCCTCCCCCTGCCCCAACTGCCCTGCAATAACCTGCTCTGTGCAGAAAATTCCAACGAAGTTTGGGGTGCCTGAGGTCATAGAGCTCTTTGTAAATTAAGGAGAAAAGTCAAGTTCAGCAGCCTAACCCTATCTCTAAGCCAAATCTGGGTAATGTGAAAGGCCTTCCAAACAACACTGCTTAACCCTTTCTGGGCCAGAATCCTGTGAGTCTGGGAGTCAGGCTGGGAGGGTGTCGCCCGCGGCCCCCTAGAGGCCCAGCAGGTAGCAGCTTCGGCTTCCTGGGTTTACTACGGGAAGGTGAAGGGGACAGGTGGGAGTAGGAAGGGGAAATGAAAGACAGTAAAGAAATGCCCCACTTTGCCTTTAAAAAAAGGAGAAAGAATGGCAATATCAGGGTGGGCTAGGGAACTTCTCTGGCCCCACTGGAACCCAGAGTCCTTCGGCCCTGACGCCTCCAGTCAGTCCTGGCTACACAGCCCCTCTGCTTCTCTCCTTCAGGAGCATTTCCTGGAAGAACCCTAAATGTACTTAAAGGCAGCGCTGCCTAATTTAGGCTGAGAAGTGTTGAGAGACAAGGTGCACCCAGACTCACATCGGCTGCACCCTTGGGAGATGGTGCCAGCATCACCTATGCTCCTACTCTGGTTGTCACTTAGCTGAAAGACCTTGTGTTTATGGGCAACCAGAGAGGATCAAGATAGCTCTGTCCCAGGCTCGCTCCCTGGCAGCAGTGTCCCTCTGTTTTGCATTACTGTGCCTCTTCTGTTTGAAACGTCAAAAGTGAACCAAGCCCGGCTCAGCTGGGGACGCTGGTGTGCTTTTCTGCCGGGCTGCAGCTCACACTGCTTGCCAGGCCAGCCTGGAGGAGGCACAGTGTGCGAACTGCTGAGGTCTTGGCTGCTGTTAGCCCCGTCCAGCTGCCTCCGATGGCTGCCCAAGGTGTGCAGGTGCCCAGGTGCGTGTCCCAGGGGCAGGGCGGGGCCACGCAGGCCTGCATCTGTTGGGGCTGCCCACTGAGTGCCTCCCTCCTGCGCTGTCCACCAGAGGAAGAGGCCACGGCAGGGCTAAGGAAAACAGTGGTATTGGGCACATTGATAATAGCCCTCCTTTACCCAGGAGCTGTCAGGTGTCACGTGGTTTAGGTGCATTAGCTATTCCCGTGACTGCATTCCAAGGTGAGTTTCATTATCCCTATTTTATAGATGAGAAAACTAAGTTTTCAATTATGGAATGTGTTGAATCCTCACTGCTAACAGAAGGTGGAGCCCGCGTTCAGATCTGTGTGCCTGAGTTCGAATCCTGTGTTCCTTTCATATTACCACTGCCTGTTCATTTTTGTCCAAAGGAGAGAATTGTTCTCAAGCTTTCCCAGGATGCTGTGAGCTAGCCAAATCTTTTCTTTCTTCTTTCAAGTGTCCCAATGTTTGTAAATATATGCAGTTATATGAAACCAGGGAATGAACACGATCTGGTAACTTAAAGTTTGTACTGATTTCCATTTCCTCTTGGCTATTTAACAGGCGTCTCAGAATTAGCACATATGAAACCAAATTCTTGGGGGTCCCTCTGTCCTACCACAGCTCACATAGTCTTCCTCATTGCAACTCCGTTCTCCTAGGTGCTCCAGTAAACAATTTGATGTCTTATTTAATCCTTTTTCTGTCATAAAACATCAGCAAACACTGAAGGGTCTACCTTTAAAGTATATTTCAATCTATCTCTTATTGCTGCTACTACCCGGATGCAAGTGTTCCTTTCTGTTGGCTTGGATGATTGTAATAACTCATTTCCTGCCTCTATCTACATCCTCCTATGAGATGTTATCCAATATTACAAACCAGAGTAAGCCTTGAAGGCAGAAGTCAGGTCATAGCATATCATTTGTCTGCTCAGTATGCTGATCAGCTTCTCATATTACTAAAATGAAATGCAAAGTCCTTATAATGGTTTATAAGGCTGTACCTCTTTCAGAGCCTCCCTCCCTTTGTGAATGATTTCCTAATTCTCTCCACTACCCTCAATGACTCTGGCCACACACATCTCCTTGCTTTCCGTAAACATATGATGGCCATTTCTACCTCAGGACTTTGTACTTGTCCACTCTGCCAGGAGACCTATTCCAGACACCTGGCCTCCTCCCTCTTTTCTGAGATTTCTGCTCAAATGTCACTTTATCAGTGAGGCCATCTTTTTAGTAACTGTGGTAGCTAGTGTCCAAAAATGGTCCCATAATGAGCCATACCCTCTAGTATTCACAGCCTTCTGTGGTCCTCTGTCCCGTGATCTAGGGGACCCTATGGTTCATTTTGACCAATAGAATGTGGCGGGGGTGACACCTGCATGACTTCTAAGGTTAGGTCATAAGAAGGTTTGCAGTTTTTGCCTGGATTCTTGGAACACTTGTTTCAGGGGGAGGCACAGCGTGTAAGCAGCCTAACCACCCAACCCTGTCATATTGTGAGGAAGCCTAGGGTAGCCACAGGGATAGGTCATTTGGAGGCAGAGTGACACCTGGCTGGACCCCAGATGTTCCAGCCTTCTCAGCCGAGGGGTCAGCCATGTGAATTATGATGACATTTTAAATGCCAAATGTACTCAGTTCTCTACCTAACTCCAGCCTTCCCCCAAGCGAGAAGCACCAAGTCAACCTACAAAATAATAACAAATTTTGTTGTAAGTTACCAATAGGGTAATTTGCTGTGCAGCACTGACTGTCTGGAATGGAAATCAGTATGACGCTTTATACCTTCCTTACCTTATTTTATTTTCCTTCATTGCTCTTATCACTACCCAGCTTGCTGTGTGCAGACCTATTTGTTATTATCTCCCCATCTCCACTGGAATATAAACTCTGGGAAGGCAGAGGCCTTGTCTTCTTCAGGACTCTATTCCTAGTGCCTGAAACAGTAGAAGCCTTAAGAGGCCCTTAATAAATATTTGTTGAATTAATGCAAGTTCTCCTTTTTCTAAGCATAACAAATCCATAAAAAAAAATGACTGCAGTTATTTTCAATAGCTCCTGCCTTTGAACTTTGCTCTGATGGACACATTGTCTGGAGCAATCTAAAATGCTTCAATCTTTGCCTTCCCGTGGAAGCAAACTTTCCAAGGGGAAGAAAGTAAGGTTCCATTCGGTTCCGTTCTTGTATTATGCTCTAACCCTGGAGGGAGGGACCAGGAGTGTCCTTGCCTCCTCTCCCTGGAAGATCCTTATGTTGGAATCCTAACCTCTCTATGTGATGGTGTTAGGAGGGGGGGCCTTTGGAGGGGACTGGGTCATGGGAGGGAACCTTCATGAATGGGATTATTCCCTTATAAAAGAGCTCTCAGCAAGTTCTCTAGCCCTCTTTCTGCCGTGTTAGGACACAGTGAGAGGATGGCTGTCTGAACTAGGAAGCAGGCTCCTACCACACGTGGACTCTTCCACCACTTTGATATTGGACTTTCCAGCCAACACAAGTATTAGAAATAAATGTTTGGGGCCGGGGATTTAGCTCAGTGGTTCTGGCACCTGCCTCCCAAGCACAAGGTCCCGAGTTCGATCCCCGGTACCAAAAAAAAAAAGAAGTAAATGTTTGTTGTTTAATCCACCCAGCCTACAGTATGCTGATATAGCAGCCTGAACTAAGATGACAAGGAGACGAGTCAGACAGATTCTATGAGAACTTCCGTTAAATGTGACCAAATGGAGGCACCTAGGAGAATCAAGTCAAACTCCCATGAGGGGTTCTTGTCAGTCCTGTACTGCACCAGTCACCTCTCCCTTCACTCATTTCTGGAAGGATAATTGCGGAATGCCTGCGTACTCTTGCATACTAAAATATGGATTCCCTACATTCACAGTTATTAGTCAGAATGAAGGAAATGAATTCTATTGAAAGCCATTGAAATGGAATGCTTAAAGTGATTTAAAACTTTGGAAATAAGATTTTTTGGGGGGTGTAAATACAGTTCAAGATCTCACCCCGAACATTTCTGTCAGCGTAGAGATGTTCTGTTCTAGCCACTGGCCTTGTTTACCTCTTGTTTTTGGCACTTAAAGAGAAAAGAGGCAGATGCTCCTGGAGTCTTTGAAGAAGTAAGTGTGAGCAGGGCCAAGGGCCTAGCCTTGGGCTGGAGTGTCCTGTGCCAAGTGACCACAAAGTCTGAACATCTACCCATCTCCTGAGCCTTCGCCTGAGGTTTCCGTTTGGGCAGAAGGTGCATTTTCTCCAGGCATAGCGACATGGCACCCAGTCCCTTTAGACTTGGATGGAGAGAAGAGAGACACTGCCTTGCTGCGAAGGCTCAGAGGCTCGTAGTGACTGCGCTGCCAACGAGGACACCGAGCAGGTTTGCCATGAAGATCTCGCATTTAGGTTTCCTCAATGTGCTCTTTGTGACCCGGGGAGCTGCCAGTCTCAATTTGGAAAAGGTCACTCTTTGGTCATTTCCCCAGAAAAGGGAGACTACAAAAAATAGCCAAAGTTTTACTTTTCTCTAGACTGAAAAGCTCTCTGGCTTTGCAAAAACAGCTTTTTAAGATTCTTTTACTCCCCTGCCTACCTCCCTGTGGTTCCTTTAATCTTAGAGTGAAGTCTAAGTATCCCGTTGAAACAACCCCATTTACAAAATTAGAGAACTGAGATTTAGAGAGGCTTAAAATCAGCCAGGACATGAGACAAATCTTCAGATGCAAAGTCCATGCATCCTCCACCATAGAACACTGTACAATTATGTGACCCTAAGACTTTGAGAGACATTCGGGACTAAGGTCACAAGATTGCACATGCTCCTACCTGCCTTCTGGAAGAGAAATTAGCCTCCAGTCCCCATGCAACTATAGCTGAAAACAATAAATATTGTTCTAGTTTGCTTCTACAAATTCTGAATTCTAATTCACAGGAACCTACAAGCGAGTTTAGACATCACTTAGTCCAAATCTAATATAGGCTATATGGAAAAATTCAAAATAGCCTTATTTAAAACAACCAGTATAAGTGTCTTTGGATACAATTTTTACAGACACATTAGTGATAAATGACTCTGTGAAAACAATAATATTACAATTAGATATCTTGAAAGCCACACAGATCCTTTTTATGTTCATAGCAAAATTACAGGTTTGACATATACAGCAGAATGAAGGTGAAAAGGTTATTTTAGGAAGACTGAAAGTACAGTGATGGTTTTGGCTTTCATACAAGATTCTTCCCAGCAGCTAGATTTAGGGTTTAGATTATGTGACTAGACTATTTTATAAAAACAGAAGTTTTTGCCAGGCACTGACATGCAAAATATAAACAAAAATCTTTTTCCTTCAGGGACCAATCAGTCCAGTTATAGTTGGAAGTTCAGGAATTCATCTGCACATACATGGTAATTAAATCCAGCTTCTAACAAACTTAAAGTTAAATTTTAATGGCTTTTTATGGCAGGGTAATAAATGGCATGCAAATGAGTTAAGGATGGAGAACTTGGTTTATACAAAATGTCAAAAAAGTACTGATTGATACGTGGTGAAGAAGAGACTGTGGGTATCTGTGGGTACCTGTGTCCTAGATGTAACTCAGCCACAATTGGTTCTTGGACAAATTATTAAGTTTCTTGGTGCCTCAGCTTTCTTTTTGGTAAGATACGATAGTTGTGCTTGTTTTGTAGCTAGTATCCCTGTAGTACTGATGTCTCCAAAGCTCTTTCCTACATATGATCTAATTTAATCCTTGTACTTTTTTTTTTGAGACAGGGTCTTGCTATGCAGTTCCGGCTGACCTTGAACTCACTATGTAGCAAAGGCTGGCCTTGAACTTGCAGCTATCCTCCTGCCTCAGCCTCCTGAGTGGTGGAATTACAGGCCTGTGCCACCATGCCTGGGAATCCTTGTACTTCTATGAAATAAAAAACGACAATGTTACTCTCATTATATAGTGGGAGAAACTGAGGCTCAGAGAGGCTAAAATATATGGCCAAAGTCATAGAGAGAGCTAAGGGTCAGACACAACTCTGTAAGTAGTTCCCATGCCTACTGCCTCTAAAAGTCTGACGTAAGTAGGCTGTGTTTAGTCATTGCTCCGTTAGCACCAGCTTTTTAACGCCCCCAGGAACAGCTTGCTCTCTATCGTGCAGGACTGAATGCTCCTTTGGTTCAGGGTAGGAGGCTCCAATTAATTACTAAGTTAATAGTCAACTTTACAGCCAAGCTAATAGCAGAGCCACATCACACCGGCTCTGTCTCGTCAAAGCAGCCACTTTTAAGGCTTTGTGCTGATTCATGTCCCTGATATTTATTAGATGGTCTGGGCCCCCATGAAAGTGCATTCTTCTGTTGCTGTGTCACTGACAGTGGGAAGAGTCACAATAGCAGCCAGAACACTTACAAGTAAGCAGTGTAAAATGTACTTAACAAGTTTAAGACATGATGCTATTGTGTGTCTTCACACTGTTCCTCAGATCTAACTCCAAACAGCTGGTGATTCCTAACAAGCCACTATTTTGGCAGTTCCTGATTTCCATCCAAAGTCATATCCATTTACATTTGCATGGCATACTTTTACATTTTCAAAGTGCCTTCGTGTTTATTATTTAATTTTATCCATATATAATGCTAACAGGTGGTCGAAATTGTTCTCTGTGGTCTCCCGAACAGCTATTTATTTATTCTCTGCTTTTCTGTTTTTAGTCCCACAAGGGCATTATGAGCACTAAAGAATGAACATAACGGGCGTCATAGAGCCACCATGAAGATAACAGGAAGAAGAACAGTGAAGTGTGGTAATCCGCCTAAAGGCAATGGGGCTGGAAGCCAAGAGTAGTAATGATAACAGAAAAGAGTGAGGTGTGTTTGAAAAGTCATAAATCAACCTCAAGATAAAACCTAAGGTCAGTCAGCAAATGGGCAATTCCAAAGGATAAGAGAAAGTGATAGGAACTGGTATGGATATCTTTGTGGCAGAAATGTCAGTAACATTTAAGGATTCAGAGAGAGGTCTAAATAAACTTTACCAAAATCTATGGATATTCAAAGTCAGAGAAGTGGAGGGAGGTTAATTCTGAGGTGTTGTGGTTTAATCAAATCCTTTTTTATAATAAAGTTTTAAAGATTATTTTAAAATGTTAGTGTTTCTTTTTAAAAAGAAGAAATATATGTTCACATACACTTAGGAAGAATATCTGGACGCATATACACCAACGTCACTATGGTAGGCACAGTTGTCAAGGTCAGAATTCATATTTGTATGGACCTTGATCTGATTTGATGTTGAAGTTTCTAAATGTTCTTGAAATATGTATAACAGTATTTTCCTTCATAAAACAGTAAGTTCAGTGTCCTTTAAAACAGGAGAGCTACCCCAACTTGAAACTATACTACAAAGCTACTGTGATAAAAACAGCATGGTACTGGCAAAGAAACAGACCTGAGGATCAGTGGAATAGATTAGAAGATGCAGAAACAACTACAGACACACTCAGCCACCTCATCTTTGACAAAGGAGCCAACAACCCTCATTGGAGGAAAGATAGCCTATTTAATAAATGGTGTTGGAAAAACTGGATTTCAACTTGCCAAAGATTAAAACTAGACCCATACAGGGCTGGGGATTTAGCTCAGTGGTTTCGCCACCTGCTGAGCAAGCACAAGGACCCAAGTTCGATCCCCGGTACCAAAAACAAAAAAAAACACCAAACAAACAAAAAACTAGACCCATACCTATCACCATGCACTAAACTAAGATCAAAGTGGATTAAAGATTTAAATATTAAGACAGAAACACTAAACTTGCTGGAAGATAAGTTAGGTAGAACTCTTGAAGATATTGGCATAGGAAAAGACTTTATGAACAAATCCTCAGTAGCACGGGAGCTAGCACAAAGAATCAACAACTGGGATCTCATCTTATTAAAAAGCTTCTGCACTGCAAGAGAAATCACCAACAGAGCTAAGAGACAACCTACAATGTGGGAAAAATCTTTTAGCAGCTGTACCTCAGACAAAAGACTACTATCTAGAATATATAAAGAACTGAAAAAAAATCAGACCTCCCAAATTCAAAGACCCAATTAAAAAATGGGCATCTGAAATGAACAGACATTTCTCAGACAAAGAAGTAAAAGCAGCAAATAAACATATGAAAAAATGTTCAACATCACTGGTCATTCGAGAGATGCAAACAACAATGAGATTCCACCTCACCCCAGAAAGAATGGCTGCTATCAGGAAATCAACCAATAACAAATGCTGGCGGGGGTGTGGAGAGAAAGGAACCCTTCTCCATTGTTGGTGGGAGTGCAGACTGGTGCAACCACTGTGGAAATCAATATGGAGATACATCAAAGAATTAGGACTAGAGGTCCCATTTGACCCAGCTATTCCCCTGCTGGGGATCTTCCCAAAAGAATGAAAAGACTCATACCACAGCGATATATGTGCACCCATGTTTAAAGCAGCACCGTTTGCAATAGCTAAAGCTTGGAAACAACCCAAGTGCCCATCAACTGGAAACTGGATACAGAAGATGTAGTTTTTTTATAAAATGGAGTACTACTCAGCCATAAAGAACGAGAAGCTAGAGACATTTATAGCTAAATGGATACATATTTAGGCCACACTCTTAAGTGAAATACATAGGACACACATGTGTAAATACCGAATAGTTTCTCTAGTGTGAGAAACTGAAAGTGTAAATAAGGATTAAAAAGAGTAAAACAAATAATTGATAATTTGAAATAGAAAGGAAAGGTCCAAAGGGGTAGGGGAAGTGGGAGGGGAAGGGGAAAGGAAAGAAGGGAAAGGAAAAATTATGAGAAAAGAAAAAAATGGAATGAAATCTATGTAAATAGGGAAGGGTGGAGGGGGTGAAGGGCACACAGGGAATGGGGAAAAAATAAGAACCAAGATACATCACATACAGGTACAAGCACCCAGTGACAAATGTAAATGTACTGTATACCTAAAATGTACCAATAAAAGAATTTAAGCAAAAAACAAAACAAAACAAAATAGGAAAGCTACTACCTTCCTGTAAATTTCCTTTACTTTTTTTTTTTTTTTTAATGTAGTTCAGGCTGGCCTCAAATTTGTGGCGATCCTCCAGTGCCACCGTGTCCAGCTAAGTTTACTTTTTTTTTTTTTGGTATCGGGGATCGAACTTGGGTCCTTGAGCTTGCCAGGCAGGTGCCGGAACCACTGAGCTAAATCCCTGGCCTAAGTTTACATTTTAAGTCAACGTGCTTCAATCATGGGCCCATCAAAAAATTGGTTTGTGATAGATGAGGGAGAAGGAAGAGAAGAATGAGATGAAAAAGTCACAAGATGGAAAATAAAATATGATGGTCATTATTTTAACTGATCCAGGAATAGAGTACGCATCATCTTTAACCTGAGTCCCAGTGCATTTACCAAGCCCAGGAACACTCAGAGCAAATGGAGAGTGAGGTTAATTCTGAGGTGTCATGGTTTAATCACTAGCCTTTTTTTTTAAAGTCTAATACTCAGGGCCTCCTTACTATTTGATATCTGGAAAGGCTCCCAGGAAAAATCCAAAGATCAGCCCCCTTAGGGAGACCCTGGCTTTGGGACTGAGTTGTTTGTTTTCCTCTCCCTCCACTCCAGATGCAGCCACACAGCCACCTAGTGACCGGGCGGGGAACTGCAGCGGCTGGGGCCCAAGCCTGACCGCTCCCTTGTCGAGCAGACCTGGAAGGAGAGGAGGCCACCTGAGGACTCACTTTGCAGGGGTGTCTCCTCGTGCAAGCACCTCTCACACAGAGCCGTAAATGCTCACCTTGCCTTACAGGGTTATGGAGGAGATGAGATGAAATCACATAAACTGGAACGCACCGATTTTTAAAAAATTACTGTGACTTTTGTTAGTCAAGCCCTTAGAACAGGTCGCTGAAGAGCCTTGTTAGGTGAAAATCTATCATAAATCAGAGAAGTTAAGATAGGCAAAACTGGGAAAATCAATAGTCCAATATCTTTACTTCAAAACTGAGGAAACTAGCCGGGCGGGGCGGGGCGGGGCGGGGCGGGGCGGGGGGGTGGTGGTGTCCACATCCGCAGTCCCAGCACTCTCGGAGACTGAGGCAAGAGGATGGCAGATATGAGCCCAGGCTGCACTTTTTCTGTATGTGTACTTTGCTCTATTTTATGAGACGGACAAACTGAAGGGGGATTATTCCAGGAGACATGGAGGGCCGGCGACGCTGGCAGTGGAGGAATTCACCAGGCAAGGACAGCATGGAGACGAGTGTGGACCAGGTCAGGTGTTGTCCAGAGGCAGCAGGTGAGTTCCAGGAGAGGCCCGCGCCGTCAGGGTGAGAGATCCGGTCTGCATGAGGGTCTGAGGATGCGGACGGGGGGCCGGGCAGCGACGTGAGTACCTCAGGAATGTCCTTCCCGTAGAAGCGAGCCGGGTGGGTCTTCTAGGAGCACCTGTGTGGTGTCTAGGACGATGCGTTCTCAGGTGCAGCTGGACAGGAGCACTTCCTGTGGCCTCTCGGAAGGCCTTCAGAGTCAGAGGAGAGAGAAGACCAGGCCGGGTGTGGGGAGGGACGGGAGGGGCTTACGCCCGAGGCTTGCTTTCATCTCAGCACTTGGTCCGAGTCGCCGTATTATCTTCTGACCACTCAGTCCACCAGGCCGAGCGAGAGCTTTCCAAGGGAGAGCTCTGCTGCTAAGGGTTCTAACCCTCTTGTTTTGAATGAGTGACCACTATAGGAGCCACCATGGTCGTTAAGGGATTTTAAATCTTCATAGGAGGGAAGGC
The DNA here is from genome assembly GCF_053883595.1 of Heterocephalus glaber. Classification (NCBI taxonomy): domain Eukaryota; kingdom Metazoa; phylum Chordata; class Mammalia; order Rodentia; family Bathyergidae; genus Heterocephalus; species Heterocephalus glaber. The sequence goes on along the minus strand of NW_028258138.1, from coordinate 83,779,699 downwards.
TGAAAGAGTCCACAAAGGTTAGAGTGGTTTTTAGTCTTCAAATATCCGGAGGAGGGTACGAAGTGGGTTTTACTGGTCCTACCTGGTGAGACAGTGTGGAGGTGTTCAGGGAGTGGGACTCAGAGAAAGACAGAAGTTTTTCATATTTCAGTTATTGGATAAGAATAAGATCCCAAAGTCACACAGCAAGGTGGAATGAGCACTGCCTTCAGGACGCACTGAAACTGGGCATGAACCCTGTCTCTGTCCCTTGCTTGGGTTAGTTGTGTCCTTCTACCGAGGCTCAGTTTCTGCATCTGCAAAATGGGACTCCCATGCTAACTACCTTGTGGGATTGCTTTTAGGATCAGGGATAAGGGTTTCAACATGCCAAGCCCACTGAAGGTGCCCAATACATGGCAGAGATTATTTTCCGTAGAAAATGAAATACTGTAAAAGATGGATCTATCTCAGTGAGAGAGCATCCCTCTTAATCCCCCAAATCCATGATTGTTAGTATTTTCCTTCTTGGAGTCACACAGCTGGTAAGTGGCAAGGCCTTCTGCCCTGAAATGCCTTTCGGAAGAGGGCTGCCAGCATCAAGCTTTTGCCTGTCCCAGCTAAGTAGATAATCCCCCAAGAACAGTCAGGCCTGAGGGACAGGACCCTGCCCCCATAAATTCAGAGTGGGTTCTGAAAAAGCCCAAAGAGGGAAAACCTGGGAAGGCTGTTCCTGGGATGGGGTGTAACAGACAGGTTACAGCCTGAGGATGCCAGGTTTCCAAGTGTAGTGGGCAGAGAAAGTGTTTTAAAGAAGTGCATCAGAGGACAAGCCAGATGGTAAGCTGCCTCACCATTTCTTAGGGGCTAGCTCATACTGGCTAAGTTAATAAACTGTTAGGTGGAGACAAGAGATGCTACTGTGAAAACTGAATGCAAAGAAAGGGACTCGGTCCACAAAGGGGAGAAAAACTTGGGTCAATGTTCCCACATCCCTTTCTTCCCCTGGTTCCAGACTCCACATTTCCAAAGGACAGGACCTGCTGGGGCAGGGTCCTCACTTTCTCCTCCAGGCACTGTCCCAACCTCTGTGGGCTACAAGGTGTACAATGAATGCTTAAATTTTTAAAAATGTAAATTACAGTAAAAGAGATCGTCATGAATCTACTCAAAATAATCCCATTTGCTTTGAACACTCTTATCCCATCGTTTTTGCCACTTTTTCTTTTCTTTTTTTAGTTTTTTGAGACAAGGTCTTGCTATTAGTTCAGGCTAGCCTTGAATCCACTATGTTGCTCAGGCTGCCCTCAAACTCATGGAGATCCTCCTGCCTCAGCTTCCTGAGTGCTGGGATCACAGGCATGTGCCACCAAGCCCAGCTTTTGCCATTTTCTCTTTTTTTTATTCTTTAATGCAAACAATATTTAATTTTGAAAGGCGGGGTCCTTGTTCCAAGCAACATGGTCAGGAGTGTTCTTATTTCATGAGGTAAGGCCTTTCGTTTTACTGATGCCTTTTTAGACAGCACCATGAGAAGCCTGTATGAAAAGTATTATCAAAACATTTCAAAGTTGAGGTTAAAGTTCAAATATAGGTTGCCTTTCCAAAGATATCACAAAGAACAGCGTATTTTATAACCTGAAAGTACCTGGCCATTTACAAATGTCCTTGCATCTTTGACATATATCATGAATGTTAACATAGTTTAACTTGTTGTTACAGTATTCTGCAGTATGTAAGACACAGGTTTCACCTTGGGTAGAGACTGACTTGTTCTTCATATAAATTCCATGAAATGGAGTACACTGAGATTTGGTTAATTTACCACAGATTTACATTTGTAAGTTCTTTGCAATAGTAATTCTTTGGTGAATCCTGAGGACACAACTTTTAAGAATGAGTTTTTTGTTTGAGATAGGGTCACTTCAGACTGGCCTTTAACTATGTAGCCCAGGCCAGCCTTGAACTTGTGGCTATCTTCCTGACTTAGCTTCCAAAGTGCTGGGGTTAGAGGAATGCACCACCATGCCTGGTAAAAATGAACTTCCTAAGCTCACTGCATTTGTCTAGTTTCACTCCAGAACAAATCCTTTTATAAGAACAAAATTAACACTTGACAAAAACTCAGAATATTCATTACATATGTAAGGTTGCTCTCCAGTTCAACTTTCTATTCCAGTTTTGAAGCTTGGAAAAAAAGCCTTAGCATGCCCATTAACTTTGCTTGGCTTCCGCAAAGAGAAGTTTGATGTCTAGTGAATTTTCAGGCTTGCAAGTCTCTGTTGTGCGTGCGTTATGTTTTTTATAACTGTTGCTCTTTGGTCTGGATTGGGATCTTGATTATTGCTTGACTTCATTGGAAGGTTTTGTCACCCTTCCTACATCTTATCAGTCATATACAAATTCTCCTGTGTTATGCATGGTGTGAATCTGCACATTCATCTCATTTCTATGGTTTTTCTCCAGTATGGGTTATCTAATATGTGCTGAAGTGTGAGCACTGAAGATAGGATTTGCCAAACTACTTATATTTATCTAAGGGTCTCTTGAGGATATATTTTGATGTGTTCTGAGTCCTGAGTGCATATTAAAAAATTTGCGACCCTCACTTCATTTGTGAGGCTTTTTTGCAGTTTGAATTTTTTAGTGAATACTAATGTCATATTTTCCCCTTCAGGCATTGTATTGGCAAGGTTTCTCTCCACTGTGCATTAGCTTATGGTTATTTGTGGTTAAATGATAACTCAAGGCTTCTCTCATTTATTCTACATGAAAATTATCTTCCCAGTTGGAATTGTCCAATGTTTTGTATGGCTTGAACACTGCATGAAGGCTTCTGCCTCATTCATCAGCTTTCTCTCCAGGATGAAATCTCCAAGGAATTCCAAGTTAGGAATTATCACGAAGCCCTTGCCATATTTTTTTTCTAGTATGTATTACATGCTTAGTTAGGCTTACATGCTAAAGCGTGTATACTCATTGAATCTGTAAGATTTCTCACCTCTGTGAGTTCTCTGGTGCATAAAGTGTTAAGGCACATTCATTATATTACTATGGTTTCTCTCAAGTATGAAATCTCAGATGATGTACTAGGAATGAGTTTAGACTGAACACTTTGCCACATTCATTATATGTGTAAGGTTTCTCTCCAGCGTGAATGCTACTATGATGTGCAAGGCGGGGATTGCGACTGAACACCTCATTGCATTTGTTAAGGTTTCTCTACAGTGTGAATTATCAGATGTTTTGCAAGGTATGAATTACAACTGAATACTTTATGACATTTATCATATTTGTAAAGTTTCTCTCCAGTGTGGATTGTTTGATGCTTTGCTAGAAATGACCTACGACTGAACACTTTACCACATTCACTGCATTTGTAAGGTTTCTCTTCAGTATGGATTCTCTGATGATTTGCTAGGTATGACTTGTGCCTGAAGACTTTGCCACATTCACTACATTTATAAGGTTTTTCTCTAGCATGAATTATCAGATGTTGTACAAGGTAGCAATTGTGAGACTTTAAAGACCTTACCACATTCATTACATTGAAAATATTTCTCTCCAAGATGGATTCTCTGATGATTTGCTAGGTTTGACTTTTGACTGAAGACCTTGCCAACATTCACTACATTTGTAAGCTTTCTCCCCGGAATGGATTCTCTGATGATTTTCTAGGTATGACTTGAGACTGAATATCTTGCCACATTCATTACATTTGTAAGGTTTCTCACCAGTATGAATAATCTGATGACGAGTAAAGTTTGATTTCTGATTGAAGACCTTGTCACATTCATTACATTTGAAAGGTTTCTCTCCAGTATGTATTCTTTGATGGTTTGTTAAGTATGACTTTTTACTGAAGACTTTTCCACATTCATTACATTTGTATAGTTTCTCTCCAGTATGCATTCCCTGATGACTTCTAAGGTTTGATTTCTTATTGAAGACCTTGCCACCTGTAACACATGGAAACCGTTTCTCTCGAGAACGGATTGTCTGATGCATAGTAAAGCATGTGTCAAGTCTAACCTGTCTGCTGTGACACTTAGTCATTTGTCTGGATTTCTTTAAAGCACAATTCTTGAATGTCGTGGATTTTATATCTTTCCAACACTGCTGTCTGGAACATTTCTCCAGTATGACTCTTCCTTTTTGGTGGAAATTCTTGATGGCACATTTAGGAGAGGAATCTGTGTTCACACTTTTGACACTTCCCTCCCATTTGAGTTCCTGGATACTTTCATGTGGTCATGCACACTCCAGGGTTCTCCTCCTTGCTCCAACATGAAGAAAACACTCAGGTCGAAAGGAGATTCCCAGGGAGACCAGGTTCCTGTAGTTCTCCAACATCATGTCGCTGTATAAAGTCCTCTGAGCAGGGGCCAGGTAGTCTCACTCCTCCTGGAAGAATTCTATGGCCACATCCCCAAATGTCAACAGATCCTGAATAACAGCCACTTTCAACTTGTTTTCTTTCCTCTTCCTCCTCTTCCAGGCTTCTTCCAGCATGGCGCTGTGACCTCTATTCCACGGGATGCACTTCCGGATCTGCCACTTTCTGAAGTGGGACTGGTAGTGTCATCTTTTTTGGGGGGGACCTTGTGCTTGCGAGGCAGGCGGTGGCACCACTGAGCTAAATCCCCGGCCCCTGGTAGTGTCTTTAGTTGCACTATCATGACTGCTTCGATGTCCTGAAACAATTTAAAATGTTTCCTTTTTCTAGTCATTTTGACTATAGGGAATAGCCAGAAGTTGCATGGTGCCATATCTGGTGAATAAAGTGGACAAGGACACACTGTCATGTTTTTCTGAGTCTGCCTTTCCATTGGATGTCACTCAGCAGCAGCAGCATTCACTGTAATTTTGATCACACCTTGCAAACACTCATGAAAGAGGACTTCCTGAACTGCTTCAGAAAGCGGCGAGTGCTGGGCATGGTAGTATATGCCTGTGATCCCAGCACTTGGGAGGCTGGGGCAGGAAGATTGCCGAAAGTTTGAGGCCAGCCTGGGCTACATAGTGAGTTCAAAGCCAGCCAGAACTGAACCCAATTGTGACCCTGTCTCAAAAAAAAAACAAAGAGAGAGAGAGAAGTGGTGAGAAGGATGGGATAAATGGGTTCCAAGTGAGGGGGAGGATTTTGAGAGGAATTAATGGCAATGTGTCTTTTACTATAATAAAAAATTTAAAATTAAACATTCACCATATTTTTAAATTACCCCTTGTATTTCTGCCCTGAAAACAAGGAGAGTCTTTTGACCAGAAACCAGAGGAAACAAACACCCAGAACACTCTCTCTGTGTCTTGGGCATTGTGCCTTCAAGTCAGTCCAATCCTTTGAACTTGTTTATCCTCTAAGCTGCTAGAAGTTTTGTTGTGGCCCATACAACTTCTATACTGGATGAAAATTGAGTATGAATTTAGTTCACTATAGGTTTGGGCTTAATCAAAGGAAAGAAAACAATAGTAGCTTCCTTTTGTAAGTAGCAACTTATTTTAGCAGTTTTCCTCTTCTAACTGAAGGCCTTGGCAGAAACTGACAGCCCAAGCCCACACGAAACCTCAGGTTTTAGTCATCTGTCTCCTAAGGATGTTACATCATTTTTCAGTTCACCAAATGGGCATCTCCTCACACACATACCCCTTGGGAGCTTCTGCCTCAAGGATGTGGGAAGTTTGCAGCCCATGATGATGTCCAACTAGACCACTTTGTTTGGGTTTCCCATTGATGAGGGATGTTTCTCTCCTCCTCGGTCGGTGGGCTGTCTCTCTCCCAGCAGAACACAGAACAGTCACTTGTCTTACTTTTGAGATCCAAAGAACTCCTTGGTACAACCTCAGAATGCTGCAGGAAATCATGGCAAACTCACAGTGGATAATTTGGGGAAAGTATAATAAAGAAGACTATTTACAGAGCTAAGATAAACAGAGTTTTGGAGCGGCCACAGGGGATTGGGCACCATGCTGGGTTAGTCCCAGGAGGAAAGAAAATGCAGTATTTCCGTGGGGTTGTGGCCCAGATGTTAGTGTGCACGAGACTCACCAGGACTCCTCACTCCCCCCCTTCCCCCAGCCCCTGCCTCAGAAGGTTGGGCAGCACTGGGGAATTGTATTTCCCAGCTTCCCTGGGCGACCAAGCTGCTGGTGCGGGAGCCAGTTTGACACAGGCTGTGGACCCACAGAGACAGGCGCCCCAGCACGGCGGGCTCTGGGGACCTATCAGCCTGGTCTCCTCCACTCTATTCCACCCTTCGCTCTGCACTGATTAAACTCACCGGACTGGAAGGAAAGGGACTAGTGAAGGCCCAGGCTAATCATCCGCATGGAGAGTAGAGAGGAACTGCAAGAGGAAAATACCTCCACCCCACAGTGTCTTCAGATAGCAGTTTCCACTGGGTGTAGTAGTACATACCTGTGATCCCAGCACTCTGGGAGGCTGAGGCAAGAGAACCAAAAGTCCAGCCTAGGTATTTCAGGAATTTAGCCAGACCCTGTCTCAAAATTTTAAAAATAAGTTTAAGGGCTGGGGATGTAGCTCATTGTGAAGATCAAGGGTTGAATTTCCAGTACTAAATTCAAACCAAACCCAACCAAAACAAAAACTACCTTCTCCTCACCATTTTTCACATTCTCTCCTATTTCTACTGCTCTAATGTTCAGTGTATAAATCATTCATATTGTGATTCTCACAGTACTCAAAGGGTAGATAGAAATAGTGTTATTTACGAATAAGGAAACCAAGTCTCAAAATGGTAAACGTCACTAGACAGGGTCTTAGAAGTTCCCAAAGCTGAGATAAGGAACTTAACCCACCCAGCACATAGAATAGGTTCACAGTTTCTCTGACTCTCATGGAGAAAGAATTTCCAGGATTGGTCAGGAAGGGCCATGGGAAGGGTTTACTAGGCAGAAATTAGAAGGTTTGGACTCAAAGAAATAAGATCACGTGTGTGTGTGTGTGTGTGTGTGTGTGTGTGTGAGAGAGAGAGAGAGAGAGAGAGAGAGAGAGAGAGAGAGAGAGAGAGAGGGAGAGAAGGAGAGAGAGGGAGAGGGGCTTATTTTCAGGAGCTGGGCTCATTCACGCTTCACTTGAGGCATGAAAACCCCTGGAAAAAGTGGCCCTGGCCCACTACAGGGATGGGCCGGTTCTGTTTATTTAAGATAGGTAATTTAAACATTCTTTTGATTCCCTCAACCTGTCCCTTTACCTTAGGATCAGGTTCTTTCCTTTACTTTGACAATTAAGCCAATGTGTGGACTTTAGTGTTCATGGGGAGTTGGGGTCCGACAGTCTGGAAGGGGAGGAGCCCAAATTGAACCAAGGGATGCGGGTATGGACGCCTTGGGTGACTTCAGCTGCGTCTCAGAAGTTGCAGTCTTCTTAAAAGTACAGTTTGTAGTTTTTTTCCTTTTCTCTGTTTACTTTTCTTTTTCCTATTCCATCTCAGTAAAGGCTGAGCTTCTTTTAAGAGCTGGGACTTTAACACCCTTCTGGGCTCTTCCTCCTCCTTCACCCTCCAGGCACTATAGTGTTCTCTTCTGGACAGGTGGCTCCCTTTCTCGCCAGATAAGCTAAACCTTCACCTGGGGCATTCAATGATTTAACCTCCTAGGAGGACTATTTCCTTGTATTCTCACAGGTTTTCAAACTCTTTTGATTCACAGCTACTTTGAGTTTTGATTTGGGGGCTTTGAAGAGACCAAGAAATAAAGCCCTTGACTCTTCTTTTAAATTCTTGAACCTCTTGAACCTGTTACCCAATTCTGGAGTTTAGTAGATTCTTTCCAGGTCCTTGGTGTCCCGAACAATGAGTTGGGCAAGACACATGAAAAAGGTAATGAGGTTTTACATTTACTAAAGGTAGGAAAGAAGTAGATTCTGCAGATGAGAGCTGGCCAGTGAGGTTAATGGCAGAAGTCTTTTGTACCCTTCATTCTTCAGGCCGCATCAGATCTAGGCCACCCTACCCAAAACTTGCTTGATTTTGTGGTGGAAGAACTGGAGATAGCCTTTCTGATTGGTCCCAGGTGCAGGGCCTGGGAACTATGCTCTGCATATGGGCTCAGATCTCTGTGATTGACGTTACACACACTTGGTCAGCCAGTTGGGCACACCCTAATCTCCTGCCTAGAGCCAGGTGTGGTAGCATGTGCCTGCAATCCCAGCACTTGGGGGAGGTGAGGGAGAAGGATCACTGTAAATTTGAGGCCCACCTGGGCTACGCAGCGAGACCTTGTATAAATAAATGAATGAATGAATGGCAATTCAGAACCTACCAGGAAATTAACATAAAAAACAGGTGACAGGAGACCACGGGCAGAGGCTCACTGCCAGACCTCCCAAGTGGACACAGGCCTCTGTGGAGCAGGGGTGGGCACTCTGGAGGTAGGGTGGGTGCAGGATGAGAGGATGAGGGTGCGCAGGACCTTGCAGGGATGCTTATGGCTGTGCTGATTTGTCTTCTGCCACTCTACTTAAGAATAGCTTGACCTTGCAAAACTGCAGCTGTAAAGTCATGCTGTTTCCTCCTCGCCAAGCACTGCAACTTCTAAAAGAAAGAAAAAAACAAAAAAGCAAAACAACACTTGAAGTGGCTGAGATATTAACTCCCAGAGTCAGCTACCCAGGAGAAGGGAACTACAGGGAAACATCGGTTCCCAGACCTTCTGATCAGTAATCTTCAGTGTTTCAGAACCCAGAATACCTGGTGGGCTTCCAGTAAGATCACAGAATGGGCCAAAGCTTTGCTAGTCCCGCTGTTTAAGTAAGAGAAGAGTGACTAACTTGCATGGAGATAATGGGGTTATACAAAGCAGAATAGCACCAAGAGGAACAGCCCTGGAGGGTGCACAACCTGGCACAGCCTCCCTGCCCAGTCCCGCACTCCCTCCTAAGAAAATCCCTGCCCAGTACCTACATTTTGTGAATTGGCCAGTTGGATGGGAGTTGGGCCATTTGCCTGATTGGTTAGCTTATGTTGCTAAAACCTGATTTGCTTTCCACTTGCCCTCCCTTCCTGAATGCTGGCTGGCCTGTGGGCAGGCAGAACAGACCGAGAATTGGTGACAACTAATCTCTCCTGGTGTGTGTGGGGGGACCAAGTCGAGGAAGTACCGGTGAAGCCTAAATGTTCTCTTCACAAACCTTGTGAAGTGGTAGTTTCTATTTTATGGACCTGACAGAGGGAGAGAATGGTTTTCTCCAACACGTGCTCTGGGCAATATGTAAGAACTACTGATACCATTCGTGCTGATGTATGATACAGGCTCTGCAGTTTCTGAAGACTTGATGATTCTCAGTAGTAGCCTCAGGGTGGTGGGTAGGTAGGTAGACATTAGCGGGCCTGAGGCACAAGGGAGGGGGGGTCTCAAACAGTGTGCTCTGCCCTTTATAGTTAACAGACAAAAACTTCAATGCAGAGTCCATTCATAACCATTTGTTTGGTCTCAGACTAAAGCCACTGCACAGAGCACAGTGACAGATTAAGGTCACACGTTGTGCACATTCCTTCCAATACCTGGCCCCCTGGCCGGCTATTTCCAAAGCAAGGCAGGCAGCCTTCCTGGGCACCATGACCTATATCCAATGACAGCAGAAAGGGGAGCATTCTTTAAAGACCCTCCCTCCCTGGGCTGAGACCTGATGTAGATTCTTCTATGATTAAGGCCCTGGAGAGAACACTGACCCCCATAAAAGAACAAAGAAGACACTTCTGAGATAATGAGACTCCAAAGTAACTCCTGAGGGAAATGTCAAATAAAACAATGTCTGTCATCATAGTTCCCCAAACTCAAGGAATAACTCTTAATGTATACAGAAACCTGTCCAAACTCACACTTGGCCCAGATTATCTTTGTGACACTGCCTACCTTCTATGTCCATTTTACAATAAAGTCTACCTATACTTCACCTATGTGTCTTGGCTGAAATCTTTCATCAAGGACATAAAGGAACTGAGGACCAAGGAGTGAGGGGCCAATTTCCCAGTGATATTATCACCTTTATGGAATGTTCTGTGTGTGTGTGTGTGTGTGTGTGTGTGTGTGTTACCAAGGACTGAACTCAGGTCCTTTGCACATCTATTTTTACTTTTGAGACAAAGTTTTGCTAAATCAAAAGGCTGCCCAGGCTGGGCTCAAATTTGTGATCCTCTTGTCTCAGCCTCCCAGAGTAGTGGGATTACAGACATGACCACCACTCCTGGATTGGAACATTATTATTATTATTATTATTTATTTTTTGGTACCGGGGATCGAACTTGGGACCTTGTGCTTGCGAGGCAGGCGCCAGAACCACTGAGCTAAATCCCTGGCCCTATTATTATTATTTTTTTAAACTTAATTCATTTCTGATCTCTTCCTACAGTGCTGTGGATCAGGGCCTAATCAAATGCTAAGTACTTCCTTTTCTTCTGGAAGATCCTCCTTATTCTCTCTAGAGTTTATCTCCTTTTCTTATCCTGACCTGGTAGACTATGGGGAAAAGTCATCACAAAGATTTCCTGGGAACTGGAGTTTTAAAATGAGTGCATGTGGGAAAATTCTGTCCAAGTATGGAGGGGGGTTTGTGTTTGCCTCTACTTATTTATTAAGCTCCTTAGGGAAAAGAAATCTTAAAAGCAGCTCAACCAGACTATGTAAATACATGGTACAGAATGGAGTTTTGTTTCACAGGCTGTGGCTTGAAATAGGTTAGACAGAAGCCAGGTTGGAGGACTTTGGGAGGAGCAAGGATTTGCCTTGCAAAGGTGTGTGTTGGGTAGGAACTGACCCAGAACTTGACCCATGGACCTCTTCCAGCTGAAGTTTTGACCAGGCTGATCCAAGGCTGGGAGTGGGGATGGGAAAACATTGCAGATGCACTCTGTCAGCTAGAGGTCAGGGCAGAGGGGAGAAAACCCAGAAAAAGGGCTGTGTGAAATGTGAATCCGAATCACCACAAGAGAGGAAGAAAATAGCATGTGTCATCCTGAAAAAAGCTCTTCTAGGGTGTTTCTTTTGGCTGCCTCTCCTCTGGAGAGTCTCCCTTGGCTCTCGCTGCTACAGTTTCAGACTTAAAAGGAAGCCACCTTCAAGTAAATTCCCTCCTTCTCTCAAGAAAGAAAATAAAAGGAAACAAAGTAGTGTCCTGGTTTGCGAACATGGGTCAGACTTAGAGTGAATTCCCAGCCAGGAGCTGGGAATGTCTCCAGTCACCTCTTGGTCTTGGTCCTCTGGTGCCCTCTTGGGCACAAGAGTGGAACTATGTTTTCTAAAGTTGGTAAATTAGCCCTCAGTTGTGTGGCCCTGTAATCCCAGCCCTGGGAGGGTGAGGCAGGAGGATCCTTGAGAATTCAAGGTGAGACTGGAATGCATAGTGAGTTCAAGGCCCACTTGAACTACAGCAAGGCTATCTAAAAAAAAAACAACCCCAAAATAAATAAGTAAATACAGTAAAGCTGCCTAAATCTCCACCACTACCATTCCCTGACCACTCCCCCCCCCCCCGCCCGCCCCCGGAGTCTCATTCTCCAGTGGGAAGGCTTCTGGAACAACTTCTTGCTATTCTTAGTTTTTCCCTCTGGCCAGCACCTACAGATCCTCCTCAATGTATTAATTTTTTTTCTAAACAAATTATATTTCTGCTTGCATTTCTGGTCACTAAGCCCCGGGGGGAGGGGGGTGTGTGTGTAAACAATCAGCATGAACATGCACTGCTGAAATTAATTTTTAGTTTTATGGAAATATAAAATACATTAATATTCCATAGAACTTCACCTGTCGCAAGTGAAAGATTTTGAGTAGTTTATAGCATTGCACAATCATTGTCACATTAAAATTTTAGAATAGACAGTTTCCTCCTGAGTATCTGCAGTCAGTCTTTATTTTCAGTTCTAGTGTCAGCAACTACTGATCTGCTTTCGACTCTACTGATTTGCTTTTCTGGTAATTTCATACAAATGAAATCGTATGTTGCCTATTGTGACTAATTTGGTTTAGTCTATAGTCTTCAAAGTTCAACTGTTATTTATATTATGTATCAGTGCTTCATTCCTTTTGAGAGCCGAATGACAACAGCCACATTTTATTTATCCATTCATTAGTTGATGGGTGTTTTAGGTTGTTTCCAGCTTTTGACTATTGTGAATAATGCTGCTATGAACATTTGTATACAGCGTGAAGAATAAGTTCAGTTTTTCTTTTTTTTGTCTATCAAAATCCAGTTGTTGAAAAGATTGTCTTTTCTATAAAGAAGTGTTTTGGCTACTGCATAAAAGTTCAACTGGCCATACACTAAGAGTTTATTTCTGGACTCCCAATTCTGTTCCATGTGTAAGTCTATCTTCAAGCCAATACTGCACTGTCTTGGTTACTGTAGGTTTGTAGAAATTCTTGTCGAGTTACCGCATCTTTGGAAAATCACACTGCCATGATTTCTTTTACCAATTTTTCATTCAGAAAGCATTCATTCAGCGACGTCCAAGGCTTTATTGGTCTTCTAGATATTGTATGCCCTTCTCTAGACAATGTGCTGCAATAATGTACTATGCAGTAAGGTGATTCAGTAGGTTTTTCATTTCTACTTTGGAAAGTGATAACAAGAAAGTTTGAGGTTTTACAAAACTCATCATGTCTGTGTTTAAAATATTAAATTCCCTTTCCTTTAAAAATGTGGCTGCTCTCGGGCAGGGGATGTAGCTCTGTGGTTCCGCCATCTGCCTCGAAAGCACAAGGTTCCGAGATAGATCCCCAGTACCAAAAAAAAAAAAAAAAAAATCTGGCTGGTCTCAAAATGATGCCTCAACTTAAGTAGCACCATAACAGTACAGTATTTGAAAAAATTCTGTTGAATAAGATATAATAGGGCAAATGATCAACATCTCCAAAGCCAGGGAAAGAAAGCAGCCTTTATCATACTTCCCTTAGAAACAGTTTTACTAGATCTTCCCCTTCCCGCGTCAGTCAATTCCCTGATCCTGATGTTATTAGCATCATTTTTTCTAGAGTCTTTCCATGTGGGAAGGCTAGAAAGCAAATCTTCAAACTTCCCCTAAAAAGTCATAATCAATTTTGGGGTAATAATCTTATTTTGGGGTAAAATATTAAATTCTAAAAGAATATCAGTTTTAGATAAGAGTTTAGTATTTGGAAAAGTTTTTAATAAATTAAAAAGCATTCTTGGGCTGGGGATGTAGCTCTGTGGTACAGCAGTTGCCTAACATGCTCAAGGCCCTGGGTTCAATCCCCAATATAAGATATAAGTAAATTCCAGAAAGCACAAAAAATACTCAAACATCTTTTGTCAGCTGAGAGAGCAGCCATATTGAAATGGCACTTGAAGGGCACGCGGACCAAGGAAGAGAGCAGCACTCAGAGAATTGAAGGGAAAGATTATCGCTAGTGGGCCTAGTGGAAGTCACCTTCCAGAGTCTGAGCCCCATTTCTAAGTTTGTTCTCATATATATCCGTTCTTTAGCCAGAGTGGGGGAGCAAGCAGAATGTTAAAGTAGAACTCAGCAAAGGGTAGGGACGTGGAGGTAATGTTGCTTTTTAAACTTTTTTTTTTCTTTACAGTTTATCTTTAAGACATAGGGAGATAGGGAGGTACAGGTAGGTGTTGTTTCAGCATGACCTTCCTGGGTTTAGCAGGAGGGGCAAGCTCCGAGAGACTGGGCAGCCTTGAGGCGGTCAGTCTCTGTCCAGCTTTGAGACCGTTGGTCTCTGCTGTCTTTTGTTCCTTTCCATTTCAATATCTCATCTAACTTCTCGAAAACTCCTAAAGTCCTTTGTACACTCAAGAGAACGAGAGTGAAAATGGAAAATATTGTTTTTTTCCAGGCCAAGGTCTGAATCAGGGCCTTTACATCCCTAGCTCCCCATTTTTTATTTTGAGACGGGTCTTGCTAAATCGCTAAGTTGTCCACCCTGGTCTGAAACTTTTGATCCTCCTGCCTAAGACTCCCACATTGCTGGGATTACAGGAGTGACTCGGCAGAGAACACCAAAGTACAATTCTTCAGTTTTGTCGTCAGGTGGCCTGGAAGGGGCTCCGGGCCTCTGAAGTCGCCGACCCACATTCTGAGAGCCCCCGAACTGGATTCTGTTGTAGGGAGGAGCGGTAAAACCTACGGCTAGAGGTCACTATCTCCGTAGTGGCCGCGGAAAGGAACGAGTGTTGTGACAGGCGACAGGTGTCTGTCAGACCCGAAAGGAGCTGGGAGGCCTCGCAGGCGTCCTCCACAGCGAGGCTGGGAGAACGAGGCCCACGGGCTCAGGACTCATCCTCGCGCGGGGTCCGACTGCCACCAAACCGCAGGGCCGAGCCTCGAAGGCCCCTAAACCCCACACGCGGCCGCCATTGCTTCCGCGGACTCGGCGGCCCGGGACGGCGCCGTGCTCGCGCATGCGTGCGTACAGGAACATTGCGGGTTCAAAACGCGCGAGCGCCTACGGAGGCCGTGAGGGCGTCGGCGGCGGGGCGTGCTACGGGGCGGCTCGGGTGTGCGGGCGGCGGCGATGAGCGACATCGTGGAGAGGACGCTGACGGCGCTGCCGGGACTCTTCCTCCAGAGCCAGCCGGGCGGCGGGCCCGCGGCGGCCAAGACGCCCTTCTCCTCGCGCCTGGGCGGCCTGGTCCGCGGCGTCACCGCCCTCAGCTCCAAGCACGTAGGTGCGGGGCGGGGAGGCCGGGGCCGCGCGGGGAGGCCTTCCCTTCCGTGTGACTGGAAGCGACCTTTTCCTGCCTGGACAGACCCAGGGAGGCTGCAGCAGGTTCCTTTCCCCTTGACCCTCCGTGTTTCCCAGCGCTCAAGTGGACAAGCATATTTCATACTTGCTGTGAGCTTACAGGAGGTGTCAAGTGTGTGTAAATACTCAATTCGTGGGTAGTGGCAGGCATTGCTCACCTGCAGTTTCTTCCCCGTTCAGTTCTTCCCTCTGGGTCCCTCCATCAGCTGGACGCACACATCTAGATAGATCCTACCAAGCCAGCCTGCTGTGCGCACCTCAGGGGAGTCAGAGGTTCTTAGGCTAAGGGGTGGGCAGAGAAAAAGAAACTTAAATTCTCCCAGAGTGTAAAATTTGCTGAGTAAGTCTCTGCCTGAGATGGACTTTGAAAATGAGCTGTTCTGGGAGAAGTTGTTTTCCACCGACTTTTGGGAATTGCACGGTTTGTATAAGATGCTGTTTCAAAGCCTCAAGGAATTTATATCTTAAAAACACATAGTGTGTCATAATTTGTTCAACAGATATTTATGGAGCAAGGTTATGTGTTAGACACTGAGGAAGGCATATTCTCTTCTCCCAAAGAACAGCATCCGTTTGAGGCTTAAGTATAAGCATGACTACAAGGCAATAGAAGTGTCAGGAGAAAAGAAAAACAGTATGATAAAGGGTTAGAATGTTTTTGTAAGCTGATGTCAGATGATGCTATTCTGGAGAGGGTTGGCCTGCTACACATTGCAGAATCATTATTTGTGAAAGTTCATATTGCTCATGGTTTTGTCCTTAGCTCATTTTTATGAAATAGCGAATGACTTTTTTTTTTGGCTCAGTGTGGAGGTGAATACCTGTAATTCAAGCTACTTGGGAGACTGAGGCAGGAGAATCCAGAATTCCAGGCCAGCTTGGGCAATTTAGGAAGACCTTGTTTGAAGAAATAAAATAAAATGAGAAGCAAAAGCTGATGATGTATTTCCACGGTAGAGGCCCTGGGTTCAATTTCTAGTGCCAAAAAAAATACATTTTTAGTCTTTACATTGTAGTGTATCCAAATGTGGCACTACTTCACTAGTAGTTCTTAACCATCTCATGAAAACCTGTTATCTTAGTCACTTTCCTGGTTGCTGAGACCCAATACCTGACACCCACAATTTCAAGGAGGAGAAGTTTATTCAGGCTCACATTTTTAGTTCATAGTTGGCCTGCTCCAAGACAAGAAGGGCATAGAGAAGGGGTCTAGTGACCCACCTCTCCTGGCCGAACCCCGTCTCCTGTAGAGCCCCATGATCCAGTCACCTCCCAAACACATGCGTCTTTGGGGACATTTAATTTAATTTATTTATTATTATTACAGAATTATTATTATTATTTTTTGAGACAAGGTCTTGCTATGTAGTCCAGGCTGGCTTTGAACTCATGGCAGTCCTGTCTTCGCCTCCCAAGTGGTGGGATTACATGTGTGTGGCACCATGCCCAGCTGGGGACATTTTAGATGTAAACCATAATATCTGCTAATTCAGTGTGTATTTAAAGGGAGCAATAAAATGGGGCCAATTTTTAAGTGTTTAAGGAGATGAAATATAATGGAAAGGCTGGAAATGTCTACATCGGGGTGTGTATGAGAGAGAAAGAGTGTGGTGGGGCATGCTTGTAGTTCCAGCTACTTGAGAGGCTGAGGCAGGAGGATTGCAAATTCAAGGCCTCTCTGGGCTGTGTAGTGATTTAAAGCCAGCCTGGAATATGTACCAAAACTCTGTCTCAAACAAAAACAAAGAAAGGAAAGAAACTGTTCATTTGTGTCTTCTTACTCTATTTTTCAATTCCATGAAGACTTCATATTTCTAAGAGGAAGACATGAGATTTATCTTGGGCCCGGACACGGAGAATCTCTTTCTACTTTCCGCTTTTAATTTTTTAGATGCATTTTTCTGGTGAATAGTTTTTCAAGGGGCCAGTATCTGAGTGAAGAAAAGAGGAGTGGTGGATTAGCCTCGAAATACTCTCTCTAGGGGTGATTCTGATGGTTGGCGAGATGCAGATCTTCAGCACATTATATTTATCTCAAAATAATGTTCCTTTTTAATTGAAAGTAGTATTTTATTTTTCTCCTTTAAATACTGTTACAGTTTAAAAAGACAGTTATTCAAGCATTTAAATACATTCACCTTTTCAGGAAGAAGAGAAATTAATCCAGCAGGAACTGAGTAGTTTGAAGGCAACCGTTTCTGCTCCTACTACGACACTGGTAAGTTTGCAGTTGGTGCCAACACATGTGCATGTGAAGTCTGGCCCACCGTGACCAACAGTGGCAGCTAACTGATAGTTTCTCAGGTGTCTCAAAGTCAAAGTTGGCTGTAGGTGGTAGCAGACATTACCTTAGATTTTATCGTTGGGTGCTTCAGTGGACTGAGATGACGCTGACTGTGTAAAGTCAGGACAAAGGTGACGGTAATCACACATATGTGACTGTACACCCCTGGGACTCCAGTACACATCTTGTTTTAGTGTTGTATACTCTGAAAGGTTTGTATGTGTCATTTAGCGTAATATTTTCTTTCTGAAATTGATACACATTTTTTGTGGGGAGGCTGGGGGAAGTGGAGATCAAACTCAGGGCTTCATGAATGCTAAACTCACACTGTGCCACTGAGCTACACCCCCTGACTCTGAATTGTTGATCTTTAATTTTAGTGGTATACCTTTTGGAGTATAGGTTGGCTGGCAGGTAGAATAATTTTTTTCTTGCTGTGAAACTGAGTGTACTGCACAGCAGTTAAATCAAGGCCAGTTACCTGTTTTTGAACTGGATAAAATTTAATTTTTTTTTTGGTACCGGGGATTGAACTTGGGACCTTGCACTTGGAAGGCAGGTGCTGGAACCACTGAGCTAAATCCCCGACCCCAAAATTTGATTTTTTAAACAGCATTCATTCACCAACTACTAATGAATAGCCACTATTTGGAGGCTATAGTTGAATTAAAGAGTGGAATTAAGACCTGGGTTTTTGTGGTTGCTATTTTTTTACTTTTAATGATTGCACATTTTTATTGGGTACAATGTGATAATTCAGTACATCTAAACAATGTATAATACCTTTTTTTTCCTTGGTGGTACTGGGGGTTGGATCCAGAGAGCTCTGGATTACATCCCCAGCCCTTTTTATTTTATTTAAGACAAGGTCTTGCTGAATTGCCCAGGCTGGTCTTGAGCTTTGATACTCTTGCCTCAACCTCTCGAGTTGCTTGGATTACAGTGCTGTACCACACCTGGCTTCCTTTTTTTTAAATGAGGTTTTTCCCAACCAGCATTTAATAAGCTTCATTTTAGTGAGTATGTTTTGTGTCACTGTGGGGATGTTTTCCCTCCCCCTAATAAAAATGCCAAGGTGATCATTTTGCATGAGTACATGATCAGGAACATGAATAATATTTGTAAAGTCTGAGAGAATGTATATATTTTCTTTTATGGTCATCATAATATGTGGACCAATAAAACTCAAGATATCAATCTGATATCTCTGTGTAGGTTAGTATGTGTATGTTAGTGTGTATAGTTGTAGATATCTGTATAAAATTTTTTCTTTTCTTTTTTTGGTACGGGGAATTGAACTCAGGTCCCTGAGCTTGCAAGGCAGGCATGGTGCCATTGAGCTAAATCCCCGGCCCGGGTATCTGTATGAAATTTTTGTACTTCATGTATTTGATAGAAATGTTAAAAATAAATGGTTTCATTCATTTATTCATGTTTTGAGGTGCCAAGTCTGGACTCTTGTGACCACCCGCCCCTGACTTAGCCTGTCAGAATGATGGAATTAGAAGTGTGCACTGTTGCACTCAGCAAATAGTTTCTTTTTGTTAGATTTCCATTTTGTGTATTTGATATCACTAGGTATACTCTTTCTTTTCCTTTCGTCCAGTGTTGGGACTAGGGCCTTCTGCACGCTTTCAGTAGCAAATACTATGCTACTGAACTACACCTCAGCCCTACAGTTTTTCTTGCAACAAGGCATAAATCTGGCATTGAATATAACTAAGATTAATAGGTAGAAGTTAGGGAACCAGGGCTTGGAAGAATGATTATATAATAATCATGGCCCTCCATCTCTGGGCATCCCTCTTAGAGTTGTCTAAGGTGACTTTTATTCTTTTATTTTTTTTATACCGGGGAGCGAACTCAGGTTCTTGCACTTGTGCAGCAGGCGGCGAAACCACTGAGCTAAATCCCTGGCCCTCTAAGGTGACTTTGAATGGTATGAAAACTGTTAGAAAAATTGTAAGGAGAATTACTACGTTCAGGAATGCAGTTTTTTTTCTCTAAAAATAAGAGAATAATAATGTATGTAGTAATTTTACTTAAAGCTCATAATGACTTGGAGAACTCTTGAGATAATGTTTTAAATCCAGATTGAAACTTAATGGCTTAAATTAACACTTAGCTTTCTAATTAACACGGAAGCCTTTGAAGAGGGACATAGTCTTTCTTGGTGTTTAGTAATCTTTTTTTGTGGTGCTAGGAATTGAACTCAGGGCCTTGCACAAAGCTAAGCAAGTACTCTGAAGCTCAATCTCCCCAGCTCCTGTATTTAGTAATCTTAATTAATGTGTTAATTAACTTTTATTGCTTTAAGCACAGGTGACCTCAATTGAGTCTCATTCTACACTTTCCTATGGTGTCTTTTTAAGCTCTGTGTTTACACACGTGTGCACATACACACGTGCAGTGCAGTGCTAACTATCCTTGCTTTTGAATACTTAATTTTACTATTACTATTAAATTTTAAAATGCTTATACACTGTAAATATTTTTTGACTTAATAATTCTGTAATATGCTAATTAATTTTTAGATTTTTTTTTTCCCTATTCTTAATTGGCCCAGACCTGCTCTGCAGAGCATGTTTCTTTTTGTGTCTTTTTTTTTCCCCATATATGTAGACCCTATGCTCACATTTTCACTGGCTTCTTGGAAAACAAAGAATGTGTCATAACAGAGAAGCAGTCAGATTTTTGTGGAGACTAGGAGTGCATTCTAGGCACCAGTGTCAAAGGCCCAGATTCTGAATCAAGTGAGTCTTTTTCAGGTGAAAGCACAAGGGATTATTTATGATTAAGGTCTGTCATAAGTTATCAAATAAATGCAAAATAAAAATAAGACATTTTCCACTGATAACATTGGTAATATATATTAATTATAATTAAAATTTTTTTTGTATATCCTTTTATTGATACATTTTAGGTGTACAATATAATGACATTCATCATTGGAAATATGCACCTTTACATAATCTCTCTTGGTTCTTATTTTTTCCCCTTTCCCCTGCCCTCCCTATTTACAAAGACTTTGTTTCTTTTTTTTCATTTTCTCATATTAATTCCATTCCCTTCTTAATTTTAGATACTATTTTGAAGCATTTTTATTTCTGACTAAAATTTGCTACAAATTCTGAGAATGCAAATGTTGTACTGATAAAACAAATTTATGTAATTAAAAAAAATTTTAGCTTGTCTTGCAAATATGAAAAGACCCCACTAAGAAATTAAATATCACTGGAGTAACTATACTTTTAATGAAATCATGCCCCTGAGTCCATGATAATTGTGAGTTACTTAAAGAGCTTAGGCTGGGAGTATAGCTCAGTGGTAGAGTGCTTGCCTAGCATTTGTAAGGCCCTAGATTCAACCCCCAATGTTGCAAAAACAAGGGAAAAGAAGAGAAAGAAAGTAAAGTTGTGCACAATTTTACTGTGACTAGTGAAGGCTAACTAGCCCCACCCCGAGTTCATTAAATAAGAAGTACTTATAAAGCAGACTGTTATATATATGTGGAATAATATTTATGAAGAAAGTCTAGGTGCCATATTATTTATTTTTGTTTGTTTGAGATGGGGTCTTGCTGTGTTGTTCAGGCTTGTATGATGATCCTCCTGTCTCAGTCTGCCAAGTGCTGGGCTACAGGTGCAGGTCTAGCTTGCAATTTGATTTTAAATGTGAAAAATATTTTTATTACAGAAATTGTTGCCAACTTGTGAGAATTTTGTGGGTATTTTCATTTGACAAAGTATATTTCACTTGTATATAATTTTATTTAATTAATTAATTTTTTTGTACTGGGGATCCAACTCAGGACCATGCACTTGCAAGGTGGGCACTGAGCTAAATCCTCGGCCCACTTGTATATAATTTTAGATGCCACTGTGGATGAAATTTTGTATGAGGACCACATGTATCACATTGTAACCAATTTTATACTGTGGGCATATAGAATTAGAAATAGGTACAATTGATTTATTTTCACTATCACCAAAATATTTGAAATAATCTTACCAAAATTAATACTATTGGTAATTAAGATTGGAAGCAACTTCTACTTAGTCTGATATTGAGTGACTAATTTATAATATGTATTTTTCTCTTCAGTGCCAGAATTATCTGTTAAATTGCAACACGTACTAAAAAAAAAAAATTGGAGAATTTTATTTGTTTATATAGTGGCTGGGTATTTTGTTTTCCAGAAAATGATGAAGGAATGTATGGTGAGACTTATGTACTGTGAAATGCTTGGATATGATGCTTCCTTTGGCTATATACATGCAATCAAGCTAGCCCAACAAGGAAACCTCTTAGAAAAAAGAGTAGGTATGTACTGGATGTGTTTATGTGTTTAAGATTTTCATATTTTAATATTGTCATTGAAGTTCCAGTTGCTGTATAAATTGAATGATGGTTCTGGGCATGGTTGTGCACACTTGTAATCCCAGCACTTGGGAGGCTGAGGCAGTAGGATCGCTGTGAGTTCAAGGCCAGCCTGAACTACATAGCGAGACCTTATCTCAAAAAACCAAAGGAAAAAAGAAGATGAATGATGGCAAATATAGAGAATATTTTTAGAACTCTGCATTATAATTTCCAAACCTTTAGAAGGTCACACTTCAGAAATCCAAAGACTATAAATGAAACTACTTTTCCTGATTTATATAACATTTTTGAGTTGTAGAGATGAAAAATCGCCTGCTCTTGTAAAGGTATTTAGATGATTACATGTATTTGTCAAAACTCATGGAGCTATATGCTTAAAATTAGTGAATTTTCTTGTATGTAAATTATACCTTAATAAACCCGATTTTAAGAAGTTCAGCTTTTTCCATCAGCTTAATGGCCAGAAATGTTTCTTTATAAGATAAAAAACTAAAATTGATTAGAGTAATTTAAAATATCCTGTTCTTGATTTCACAAATGTTAGCTATGAGGATCAGCAGTATCTTTTTAAAATTTCTATCTCTGTGGTGATCCTATAGGCTATTAGGAAAAAATTCTCTCCAGGCCTTAAGTCTTCTGTTTTGCCAAGGTTCAGCTTTGTACCGAATCCGAGAGGGAAGCACTTTGGAGTGGTGCGGGGATGCGGCGTGCTCTGGGTGCCAAGGTGTTGACAAGGACTGGTGCTCTCTGTGTTGGAGAGCAGGGCAGGGAGGAGGGCGTCTTGGTAAAGCACACAGCGTCCCACTCGGCGGCCTCACTCCTCCAAAATGTCTTTGATCTTCTAGATTTCTGTTCTCCAGGGAGAGTGTCCTCTGGCACCCTGCTTCCCCTCCATGTTCCATGTCAAATTTTAGCTCTTCTCAGGTCACTCAGATGACTTCCACATCTTAGTTTCTGGACTAATTCTAACATCCCAAAGGCAGGATTTTTTTTTTGAGGTATTAAAGTTGTCTTTATTAATAATTTACTTTTTAAAAATTTGGACTTCTCACAAAAATGTGGAATTTTTCTACAAGTGCTTTATTTTATACAGACTTAAAAAAGCCCTTCCTGTCATATTCACTGTTTTTGAGGCCAACCTATAGCTTGGAGTTCATCTCAGGAAGGGTTTTCATGTGTCTGAAGTCTTTCTAATCATGCTGTTCTGAAAGGTTGTGTATGGAGTATTTTTCTGTTATTTTCTTTCCTAAGAAGGAAAAGCTCAAAAGGAGCTTTCAGCCAGTGTTGAGAATTTTGGGAAAAGCGAAGGCTAATTTCTCTATCTCTTGCACAAATGATATCATACTATATAGCTTCCATAGTTGTTTTGATGTCTTCATAACTTTATGTAGTTGTATAATTTTTGTTGGGTGGATGTACCATAATTTTTTTCATCTAGATCCCCTTATTGGTGGACATATGGGTGGTGTTTGATTTTTTTGCTTTTACGAATACTGTGGTAACATTCTACATGTATTTTCTCATAGTTATGGGAGGTCATCTTAATGAGTTCTCAGAGCCATTTTTATGGACATTTATGATCTTGTCAACTAGAGTGCATGTATCTGTAGGCATTAGATAATCTTGATGTGCTCTCTCAAGTGGAAGTCACTTTTTAAGGTAGTATTTAAACCTTTAATCTTTCTATTCTCTGTGTTGTTGCCTCCTCTCTCTCCTGGGGTTTCTAAGGCCAGCGTGGAACTTCTTCTGGTGGAAAATGCCATCTGGGTTTTTGTGTGAATATTGTTGGATAAGTACCTTTTAGTACCCGTTAAGTCAGGTGTGATGTTAAGGGATTTATTTTGTGAGACAGTATTTATCTTCATTTAAAAAACGAGAAAATGGGGCAACTTCTTTCTTGAACAGAAGCTATCTTTCCCTCAGTATTCCTACTCTTAACCTCATTGTTCCTAGAATTCATTGTTCAGTTTTAGAGAACACAAAGTCAGTGGATCAGACATCTAACAGACTATCTGTTTAGCTTTCCAAGTGCTGCCACAAAAACGATAGCTGAATCAGTTGTTGAAACAGCACACACGATAAATCCGTAGAAGGAAAAATAGAAGACATCATTGATAAGACAATTACAGGAGACTTTCAGAAGGAGCAGAAAAAATTTGTTGAGGAACAGCATACAAAGAATCTGAAGCAGCCATGCCCTCGTGGGTTGACAGTCTGGATGAAGAAACCATTCAGCAACAGATCCTGGCCTCATCAGCTGACAACAGGAATTTCCTTTTTGACCCTCCAGCTGGAGAGCTGTTTCATTTTGACTTTGATCAGATGTACCCTGTTGCCTTGGTCGTGCTGCGAGAGGGCGAGCTGCTGAGCCAGATGCACTTTGCTCTGGTTCCCAACTCGTGAAGAAGGAGGTGTTCTGGAGGAACTATGAATGCATGACCTTCATTGAGTGGTTGGCCCAGCTTACGGCCCTGGCCTGCAGCAGCAGGTCTCAGGCAAGGAGAAAGCAGCCCCATGGATGCCGACTCGCTGCTGATAGTCAGTGCGGCCCAAAACGCCAGCTGTCGTAATCAAATCTCAGTTTAAAACTCAAGTGGATGAGGAAGAAATTTCCACAAGCCCAGGCATTTCTGAGTTTGGCAGTGATGCCTTCAACGGCTGTAACTTGAATCAAGGAAGACTTAAGGAAAGAAATGGAGCAACTTGTGGTTAACAAAAAGGGAGAAGAGACAGCTGTGTGAGAAGAGGATTGTGCCAATTGGGAAAAAGAACTGCAACAGGAGCTTCAGAGGTATGAGGTGGTCACAATTGGAGAAGCAGGATGAGCACTGGATGTGGAAATAGAAAAAATGCTTTGGGGAGAAAACTAGCTGACTTCTGCAGCAAATGAATAACCCTTGCTGTCCTGCAGACTGGCATGAAATTCTTGATGTTGACTCTCATTGAATCAGAAGGCACAAAAATTCTTTTTTTCAAGCCAAAACTTGCCTCTTCTTTAAAAAAAGTATATAGAGCAGTTATTCTAATAATCACGAAAGGGATGTTTTATGTAACATTTCCTTAATATAAATCCCATTAGAGTTGTTCTTTTCAGCAGTAGAAACACAGGTTCTTTGCCACAGAAGCACAGGTACAATTTTTAGAGTTCTGTTTTCCACAAGATCAAAAATATCATTTGTTCTTTGGTTACTGTTCTGTAAACATTTGTGTTCCTCACTACATTGCTGTTGGTACATGGATGTTACAGTTCTTACTGGATAGATTACTATAAAATGGCCAAGTCATACCAAAGGATTTAAGAGGAGCCACTTTCAGAACTGTTTTCTTGCTAGTTTTTTTTCTAAAGTTCCATCTGAAAACCAAAAGGTAAGATAATGAAGTTGATTGGAGATGCCTGTAATCCCAGCACTAAGGAGGCTGAGACAGGAGAATTGCATTGAGTTCGAGGCCAGCCTGAACTACATAGTGAAACCTTGTCTCAAAAAATCAAAAAAATAAAGTTAATAAGATTGCCACAGTGAGCACAGCTTGCCAGAGGGTGATTCCATGAGGAGCTGGGTGTCACCCTGCACTAGAGCGCTTGCCTGGTGTGCATGAGGCCCTAGGTGCGAGTCACAGAAAAAAGGAAAGATTAGTATGCACAGATATTTGTAAAAACTATTTTTCCCCAGGGTCTTGTGCCTTTCATTCACTCTTTTGTTGCTTTACTTGTTCTTTCTTTTTAAACTAGACCACAAATGTGGCATGATGGTTTTTGTAGCAAGCAGAGTCTTCTGTCCTTTTCTATTAATGACCTTCAGAACCCTGTGGACCCTAAACCGTTCTTGTTTTCATGTTCACCGTATATCAGGGTTTGTCTTAATTAAACACCCAATCTTTGTAAAAATAAAAAAAAAATGAGAAAACAGAGGCTCAGAAAGGTCAAGTCACTTGTCCAAGGTCATAGAGTTGGTGAATGTTAGAACCAAATGTGAACCCAGATTTCTGTGAGTCAAAGCCTATATATATTCTTGTCCTATACCTCACTCCTAGTCATGCCAGATGTATGCTCTAGTCATTGTTTACTCTTTGTTGCCCTGAAAAGCTTTTCCTTTTTTGAGTTACAGATTATCTTTCTCCTTCATTCTTTGGTTGTCAACACAGGTGGGTATTGTTTGTAACAGGCAGAATTCCGGTTTCCTTGAGATGGTCTTTGGTTTAGTTGGTGGATGTTGCTGTTGGTGACCGGGTTTGGGTGATGCCGTAGCTGAACACGTGAGTTCTGGGCCATCAGTAAGACTTCGTCTCTGCTCCAAGTGCTTTTTGGGGTTTTTCTCATCTCTCTTGGGCCTGGTCAGGTTTTATGTGTGCGTGTGCACATGTGTGTGTGTGTGTGTGTGTGTGTGTGTGTGTGTGTGTGTGTGTAGTGCTGGGGATTAGACTCGGGCCTCATGCCGTGGTCACATGTCCTCCCACCTGACTGTGGGAGCCATAGCTCTGCTCCCCTGCAGGAGTGAAGACGTTGCAGTCAGCTGTGCTGCTGCTCCTTATCCTGAGAACAGGGCGTTTGTGACTGCTTTCTCGGGTTGCACAACAGATACAGGTGGTACAGATCCAGGGCGGTGATGAGCACGGTTACCATTAGAATGTAAGGATGTAAGGACACGTCCGAGAGACTTGGGAGGAGTGAACAACGGTGAGGTGAGAGTGAGGCCTCGGGCTGCGGGTGCCTGACCAATCCAGGAGGTTGCTCCTTTTCTGCCCTCATCATTATGCATATTGGTGGAATAATAATACCTACCTCCTAGAGCTGCTCTGGGGGTTAAATGAGGTAAGGCCTGGAACGTCCTTGACCCATGGTAACTGGCTAATAAATATTCTTGTCAGTCTCAGAGGCCACAAGAGAATGGCCTGAAGTGTGTCGATTGTATGTCCATGGCATTTGTCATGGCATCAATATATTTCATCCTAAAATGTGCTTTTTCAGGTTATATTATTCAAATAGAAATGCTTATTTAAGGCCATGAGTCCATTCAGTGTGGTAGATAGTTTTTCTCTGCTCAACAGCTGTTATTCTTTCAATAGTGTGTCTTCAAATTGAGAAATACGGAACTGTATGTGGCTTAATGTATCATTTACATCATGTAGACTGTTACTAGGCAGCTCACACCATAATACAACAACCAGTATTGACTTAACTGTAATAACTATGCGAGTTTGTGAAGACGTACTGTTTATAAAATAGAGAACATTTTGATTGATGATGTGGAGATTTGCACAGGAAATAGAAGGCACATCCTAATGTCTTTATAGGGCTTTAACTTGGTATCTATACATCATGTGAAATATGTATTTTTTTTTTTTTTTAGACAGGGTCCTACTCTGTAGTCCAGGCTGGTCTTGAACTCACTGTGTAGTCCAGGCAGGCCTCAAACTTGCAGTGATCCTCCTGGCTCAGCCTCCTGAGTGCTGGGATTACAGGCGTCCACTGCCACATCCAGCCCTGAAATGCATAATTCTGAAAAATTTCAAAATGAAGAACACCTGAAATCTTCCTTAGCAGTTTTTTAACCTCATATTTTGCAATTTGTTTTTATGTTTACCTGAAACTGATATATTTTGACACTTAAGACTTTTGGAACATATTTCATTTAACTTCTTGGGAAAAGTTTATTTTCAGTAGGTAGTAATGAGACTTTCCCCCTTAATTTTCATAGGTTATCTGGCTGTGTCTTTGTTTCTCCATGAAAGTCATGAACTGTTGCTTCTCCTGGTGAATACAGTGGTAAAGGTACGATGTTGTATGTTGTTTAACCTGAAATCCCGCATGACTCCTGTGGGCAACTGATGTTTCTCTTTGATCATAATGAGTTAGATGACTGTGGAAGTAGGTGGGTTTACCAAATAGGTCTAGGAAGCTCTTGTAGACCAGTGTTGTAAAAGGGGGCTAAGTAATAGAACTTACAGAGTTGTGAGGGTGGTATGAGGCACTGTGATGAGCAGCTGCTGCTGCTGCCCATGCTCCTGCTCCTGTTGATGGTATTATCATTTCATTAAAAACCCAAGTTGGAATTACAACCCAGATTGCCAGCCTCTTAAGTACACTTTCCACGCTGCTGTCTTTGTCTCTCCGATCTATCTCAAGAGACAGAGTTATAAACTGAATAGCTGACATCTTTAAAATACAAAAAGTCATTATAAATGGATATAGGATATGATCGAGTAATTCAATTGTAATAAAAATAATTTAATCTGCACTCTCAAAATTTTGTCCTACTAAACTTGTAATAGAATTAAAAATGAAGTGCAATTGAATTGTTGAGCTTTTTCATGTTTATCTTGTAGGTTACGTACATACCTGAGAGTCTATGTGTGTAGTATTTTCTGAATTTTAAGTTGGATACTGTATTAAAGTTACTAATGGTTTAAATTTTTTTCAAACTTTAAAAATATTCTGAAGTACTATTAGAATGATTTATAAACTATATGTATATATGAGTCCATATAAACATACGCAGTCTGTTGTATGACTTCTGTAATTATTTTTAAATTTCCACTCATTGTTAAGAAAAATTCATAAGGGCCTGGGATTTAGCTCAGTGGTTCCGCTGCCTGCCTCGCAAGTGCAAGGACCTGTGTTCGATCCCCAGTACCAAAAAAGAAAAATTCATAAAATTGTTTTTTTTGATACAGGGTCTTGCTCTGTAATTCAGGCTGGCCTTGAACTCATTGTGTAGCCCAGGCTGGCCTTGTACTTCTGGCAGTCCTCCTAGCTCAGCCTCTTGAGTGCTGGGATTACAGGCATGGGTCACCATACCAGGTTATAAAATTGGTTTTTCATTGGTTTGGAAATTTCTCTTTTTTTGTTTGTTGGTTTGTTTTTTTTGTGAGATAAGGTCTCACTATGTAGTTTAAGCTGGCCTTGAACTCACTGTGCAGCCCAGGCTGGACTGAAATGCATGGCAATCTTTTGCCTCAGCCTCCTGAGTGCTTGAATTAAAGGCATGCACCACCATGCCCCCTTGGTTTGGAAAATTTAAAGTATATAATAAAGAGATTACTTTGGCTAGTTTCAAAATGAAAGTTTCCTTTGGTATCAGTTGATTTTTGGCCATATTTATCTGTTGACTTTATTAAGGGAAATGAGAGGAAGGGGATGTTCCTATAAAGTGTGACATAAGTCTGTACAAATTAATTACAGAATTGGAACAGAATTACTAAGTATGTAGGACCATTGCAATGTCGAGTTTGCCATCCCTAGTTTCAGAATTTACACTGAATGTCTTCTTTGCTTAATAATTATGCCAGGATCTGCAGAGCACCAACCTGGTAGAAGTTTGTATGGCACTTACTATCGTCAGCCAGATTTTCCCTCGAGAAATGATCCCAGCTGTTCTTCCACTGATAGAAGATAAACTCCAACATTCTAAGTAAGTAAACTCTTTCAGCATAGGTATCTGCACCATATATTTCAAAACAGAGACAGACTAGAAAATTTCTAGACTTTTACCTTAGTGCTACCAGAATTGAGAATACTCTTTGCCTACCAGGTATAACACAGGAATCCCCAGTAGAAGTGTTCTTATTTTTATGAGGGTTTAGAAAATGTCAGGCAGCTTTTTAGTTAAACTGAGAGACAGTGAGGCTCAGGGTCCGGAATCTGTGGCTTTTCTTCCAATTTTACCACTAATGAGCAGTGGTTCTGTTTTTCTTTCGACTGTGGTGGGGTTGGTTGGAGCTCGTTGGTTCTCCCAAAATTGTTTTGAGAGTAAAGTAAAATAATAGAAAACATGTAAAGGTATTGTAATTGCTGTGAATGTGAAGCTTCCATGTAAAAGGAAGATGCTTTTTGTATAATAAACACAATGTTCAAATTCTAATTCACAGCAGAGTACATCCAAATAAACATTAACTTTTAGTATTTTGCTAATCTGCCCTTATAAGATTACTAACACTCCACTGATGTTCAACTTAATACACACTTTCACCACACTTGTAATTTATATTAACAAAGCTCTTTTTAGTAAAAAGTTTGTAGTCATTTTCCTTTATGATTACATACAGTATGTTAGTTACACATACATTCCCTTTTTTTTTTTTTTTTGGTACCAGGCATTGAACTTGGGACCCTGTGCTTGTGAGACAGGCAGTGGAACCACTGAGCTAAATCCCTGGCCACATACATTCTTGATAAAGAGTTTGTTACTCACACAACATTTCTGTATTTCATATGCTCCATGAAGTCAGTATTGTTTTTTTGAAGTCAGTATTTTTAATGTTATAGATTGTAAAATGTTGTCTTATAACTTGCATTCTTTTAGAAATTTTGGACCTTGAATCCCATAGCTAAAATGATACTATTTACTAAGAATGACAGAATAACTTGTAGGTTTTCCAGACATTTCATAATGTTTTATATGTCAGATCTTTTCAGAACAGAGGATGATTATAGGCAATTAATTATTGGAAATAGTAACTTTTCATGGGTATTTATAGGTTGACCTCATTATAGCAGCAGCATATTTTCATGTCATTTCTCCTTCCCACCACTCTTTGGTAGTGACCATACTTACCAACCATTTGTATGAAATCATTCTGAGAATTAAAAGGCCTCTTTTCAGTTTTTTTCCTTATGGCTTCCCATCCAGTGTAATTTAAATCCTGGCTAGAGTTAGGCTTTTTGAAACTGTACTTCTGTAGTGGCCACGTGCAGCTTCTGCTGGGTCAGCCGGTGGGGACCACAGAGGTGTGAAACCAGGCTTGGACGTGGCTTTTTAGCCTTGGCTGTTGCAGCTTCTCAGTCCTGGAGCCCAGATCTACATCTCTTGATGTCTTGTGTTCGTCCCCCCACTTAGGGCCAGGCCTAGAAGTTCTTGGGCTAAGTTTGTCTTCATTTCTTTATGATCTCTCCACTTTCTCCCAAAGTTAATACTGGTTAACGCCCAAAGACAATACATTGGTAGGTAGTTTGCATTTATCAAGATGTTAATACTAATGGCAAGTCTGTTGCTAATCTGCTGTTATTTTCATGTGAAAAGAATTTTCCATCATGGCATAGTTTGCTTAGAAGTAGTGAGTTGTCTTATTAATGGAATTTAGTAGAAGCTAGGTAACCATTTGTTTGAATTTTATAAAAGCTATTCTTTGTTGTTGTTCTTCTTCTTTGTTTTTTTTTTTCTTTAAAAAGCTATTCGTTAGTAGAACATCAAGTATTGCATTGAAGACCTCAGTTTTTCTTTCTTTTTTTTTTTGGTACTGGGGATTGAACTCGGGTCCTTGTGCTTATGCAGCAGGCAGCAAAACCACTGAGCTAAATCCCCAGCCCTCTCAGTTTTTAGATTGTATGATTTTGAGTAAATGAAATATATATTAAGGAATCCTAAAGTAAATACTTCACTTTTGCATTGTTTTCCTGTTGTTTTGAACATTGCCAGACTGGTCTTCAAATATGTACAGGTATGTAGAAATATGTACAGATGTGTACAGATATGTAGAAATAGGCATGAGAGGGAATACAAGAAATATAGTTCATTGAAAACTCTGTCAAGAATATAGAGGGCCGGGGATTTAGCTCAGTGGTTCTGCCGCCTGCCTCACAAGAGCAAGGTCCTAAATTCAATCTCCAGTACTAATTCCAGCTGCAACTACTCAGGAGGCTGAGGCAGGAGAATTGTGAGTTAGAGGTCAGCCTGGGCAATGTAGTGAGACTCTGTCTAAAAAAATTATTTTACAAAAGGGAGGACTGGGAGGTTAGCCATTAGACTGTTTGTCTAGCATGTGGAATGCTCTGACTTTGTACCCAATGCTGAAAAGAAAAACAAAAGTAAGATAGTATCCCTTTGTTTTTGCTTCATATACTTTGAGGTTTTAAAAACAGACTAGGCAAGGGGAGGCATAACTTCTTTTTATTCTATGTGTCTCTTCATCTCCAGAGTATTTAGAGGATGCTTTCCTATCATACAAAAAAGATTTTAATACTAATAAAGAGACTGTTTAATATTCCTAGCTGAGATTGCCTGTTACTGCTTTAAACTTACTTTTGATGCTTTCCCAGTTTCTAGTGATGAAATTTTAAAAAATTAAATTAAGAAACTAAGAAATTTGTTTATCTTGTTTTAACTGCTTTCAAAAGTAATACATGTACGGGCCGGGGATTTAGCTCAGTGGTACCGCCGCCTGCCTCACAAGCGCAAGGTCCCGAGTTCACTCCCCTGTACCAAAAAAAAAAAAAGTAATACATGCATGTTATTAAAAAGTTCCATAACTAGAGAATTTGTAACATGGGCAGTTAAAGTTTCTTGAGATCTTACCTTCTAGAGATAACTACTTTTTATAGTTTAGTATATTAGAATAAAGAAATTCATATTAAATATATCATTCTCTTTCTTTTTTTTGTACTGGGATTGAACTCAGGACCTTGAGCTTGCAATGCAGGTGCGGTGCCACTGAGCTAAATCCCTGGCCCTTTATTTCTTTTTAGATTAAGGTTATAGCTGACCTTTTTAAATCATCTGGCTTGTAATCTTCAAACCTAATGTCTAGAGATTCAGATTTCATTTTTTGACCTTAGGGAGATTATACGAAGAAAAGCTGTCCTGGCACTGTACAAATTCCATCTCATTGCTCCTAACCAAGTACAGCATATCCACATTAAGTTTCGGAAAGCGCTTTGTGACAGAGATGTGGGGGTTATGGCTGCTTCTTTGCACATATACCTTAGGATGATTAAGGTAAGGTGGAAATTGCAGCAGATACTTCTCTGAATACCATTAGAGAAATACAATTATAGAATTAAATTTCACTAAATGCTTAATTAACATTTGATGCTATTATTGATTTTCTAATAGTAATTTTTGTTAAGTTCTTGATTTCATGAGCTACATGCATGTTACAGAATTAGACTTTTTTTTCTTTTTTGGTACCAGGGATCGAACTCGGGTCCTTGGGCTTGCGCAGCAGGCAGCGAAACCACTGAGCTGAATCCCCGGCCCTAGAATAAGACTTTTAAAAATGGCTATTTTTTCATGTGTCCAAAGAAATATAGAAAAGGGTAGCTCTGGAAGGAGATTTAAGTTGGCAGATTTGTGCTTGTTCAAGCAGTGATTCTCTTACATAGCCTCATGGTTTGAATAATAACTGGTAGAAATGGGGGGAATCACACCAGGTGTAGACTGCAGTGCTGACTCTGTCTGTCCGTACTGTGGCAGATGAGGAAAAAGGGTCAGATGGTATGGTAAAAATTTCCTCTAAATGGTGATGGTGGCTTTATTCTAATTTATTTTCAGTGTATTGTGTGAAACCTTTTCAAAAGTATGTTTTTGTGAGTAATTTCATGAACACTGTAACAAAATGAAATACGCTGTTGAACTCTTACGCTTACGGAACCAAAGCTTGTCTTCTCTTTTAGCCAGTATGTTCCAAAATAGTATGGTATATAAAATCTTATTTTCCTCTAACATTTACTAAAATTTGAGAGGCAGACGCTGGAACCACTGAGCTAAATCCCTGGCCCCAATTTACTAAAATTTGAAAGTGCTGTTTTTTCTCTTCTAAAAATTTGCCCTTGATACATAATAAAAATTACAATGAAGACTCTTAACATCCATTTAGGGAGGATATATTTAATTTTCCCAGTCCAGGAGATTAGTCAGATAGATAATCAAGGCACTCTCATTCAAAAATAGAGATGTATGTACATACTGTGTGAGTAATTAATTCTTGACTGACAGCTCACTGATTTGGGGGCTTTGAACATTTACACAGTCTCGGCTGTGCCCCTCACCTGAGAATGAGTTTAACTCCTGCTGTACACAGGGTACAAAGATTGTGAGCAAGCCTTGATTTTCATCCAAAGGAGTGGTATTACTGGCCCCTTTCAGTATGCCAGTGCTTTTTAGTTTTTGCTTAAATGCCAATATTGGCTATTAAGGGTTCCAAGATGTAATTATAAGAACTTTTGAAATGTGATTAAACTAGGAAAAAGTAGGGAGTAGGAGGCGTTTCTGGAGATGAATCAGCTTTTGGATTGGGCAGCCAGAGGAGTTTCATCATGGAAGAAATGATACATACTAAACACTGTTTCGTTAAATGTGAATATAAACTTCAAAGTGAGCATGTTTTAAGTTACTAGGTTCTATGTGGCATTTCAGCTAGGCGTGTTTAATATTTGAGAAAACATTCACAGAAAGTTGCTTTTTTTTTTTTTTTTTTTTTTGGATGTAGGAGAATTCCTCTGGATATAAAGACCTGACTGGGAGTTTTGTAACAATCTTAAAGCAAGTAGTTGGAGGAAAGCTCCCAGTAGATTTCAATTATCACAGCGTGCCAGCACCATGGTTACAAATTCAGCTCTTAAGAATACTAGGACTTCTAGGAAAAGACGACCAAAGGTAAACTATTCTAAGTAAGTCACCTAAAGCGCATATGGTAGCCTTAGGCTTTAGTCACCAAGAGGTTCATGATAAACCAGATCCTACTGGGCTTTATGCTAAGTAGACCTGTGTGAGAAGTATGTAATTTCTTAGGTTGCTGGGGATCATCCTGGCTCTGCCTATCCAGGCAATCCTCACCGTGACGCTTTCTTCATGTCCTCTAGAAGTTGGGACACTTTCTGCAGAGGGCCAGCGAGTGACTGCCTGAGGCTTTGTGGGCCACTCGTTGTCTGGTGTAGCCCTCAGCTCTGCCCTTGCAGTTGAAAGCGGCTGTGGAGAGTACGTAAATTAATGAGCATGGCTGTGTTCCAGAAACTTTATGGACACGAGAACTTGAATTTCATAGTCTCCACGTGTCCTAAAATGGTGTCCTTTTGATTTTTTTCTAATCATTAAAAAATGTCAGAATGCCTCTTAGCCTGCACTCTCCAAAAGCAAGGGCCTGGCCAGGTGGCTGCCAGCTCTCCCTGGTTGCTTGTGAATTCACTTTTGAATCCGTTTACCTTGGATCACTCTTAGTCCATGACTTGTGTTAGACTTTTTTTTTTTTTTTTTTTTTGGTACTGGGGATCGAACTCTGGTCCTTGCGCTTGCTCAGCAGGCAGCGAAACCACTGAGCTAAATCCCCGGCCATATTAGACTTTTTAGGATATCTTCCCAACCATATGTATTTTTGGTAACTGTAAATTTTGCCATACCTTTTCAAACTTATAAACTTTTGTGGTCCCTAGAACAATACCAGGAAGGTCCCTTACACCCTGCTCCTTGACCGTCAGTTATTTGCACTCATTTCATCATTCTCTCTTCCTATGTGCATGTACACATACCTCTGTTTTTCCTGAACTGTATGTGAGCAAGATCGATTACATTTTAACTCCTTTGAGAACAAGGGCCCTGGCTGGATCTCCTGATGTGTTTCTGTCTCAGGAAACCATTTTCATCAGTTGTGTGAGCTGAATGGACATGGCTTCCTCTCAGGCAGCAGAGCATGTGCATATTCTGGTCTGCTAGCCTCACCTTGCAGCGGGCTGTCCTCCTGCTGTTCCCTAGAAAGGCTTCCTGTGAGCACCTGGTCAGTGCTAACTGGACCTTGTCGCTTCATGGTACTGTGTTAGGTGATTTGCTTTTGTGTTTTCAATGTTTACAAAGCTCAACCCCTGATGGAAACCTAGAGTGAAAGGAGAGGATGGAGCAGAAACATGTTAGACATGTTTGGTTTCAGTATGTTTTATTTTATGGATCTCCAGCGAGTCCTAATGTGGAACTGTAGTTGAAGGTCATTAGAATTCTGTTTTACAACCACTAATTTCATATTAGTATGCGTTATACCTTCTTTGTTTAAAAAAGACTTAATGGGGCCGGGGATTTAGCTCAGTGGTTCTGCCGCCTGCCTTGCAAGTGCAAGGTCCCAAGTTCGATCCCTGGTACCAAAAAAAAAAACCCAAAAAAGACATAATGCCATAAGTTGAATTTGCTCACTAAATTCAGGAAGCTTTCTCTTCCCTTCTTCCTGGGATTTGGAGAATGTAGACAGAGATGCATGAGGAGAGCTCCCCTTCGGAGTGCTGAGTGGTAACTAGGCCCCGTCGAATGAGCGAAGGCTGGAACCCTGTGAATGTCACAGGCCACCAGGGTGCTTTCTCCTTTGCTGCCCCAAGTCTAATGAGATTTTATGTTAACAGGAATTTTAGAATTCTTAAGGCATGATTAGCTCAGTGTGGCAAAGTAAAAATTGCATTTTATAACATATTTAAAGCATTTATTTGAAAGACACAATTCCCAGAAAAGCCTTTTCTACCCTTGCTTATTTTCTTGTGTTTTATAGCATTACACTTTTTAGGTTATTAGCATTTGACTCAGTCATGTCCACAAATGCTTCCGCATTTCATGTGGTTAATTATGACTCTTAGGCCAGACAGCGGCTTTTGAAATTGAGAAACTACAGTATAATCTCGGTTTAGCATTACCAAATTTTGGGGGAAGGATTGGTAATGTCTGCTCTTGTGGAAGAAATGCTTACACGATAAAATGAGAGATTTTAGAATACAGTTGTGGATTCTTATTTTTGGATTTTATACATCAGCCAAGACAATG
This sequence comes from Heterocephalus glaber, assembly GCF_053883595.1. Taxonomy (NCBI): domain Eukaryota; kingdom Metazoa; phylum Chordata; class Mammalia; order Rodentia; family Bathyergidae; genus Heterocephalus; species Heterocephalus glaber. The sequence continues at coordinate 83,743,819 of NW_028258138.1, read as the reverse complement.
CAAGTAAATACACTTAAGATTAATTTTTTTAGCTCTATATTGGGAAAAAGAAGAGAAATTTTTCAGAAAGAGATGTAATGTTCCTGCTATCTAATTTATACAGCCCCAGATTATTTTGGAATTTTTATTTTACAGCCTGGTTTTTCTCTAAGACCACTGTGTGTAACCTGTGTTGCTGTTTCCCATTAGAGCTTTTTGAATTTGTAAGACATATAGAAATCTGAGAAGCAGTATTTTTCACATTGACCTCTTGGAGAAGACTTAGAGGCTTGGAAAGTGCGAGTGCGAGAGCTCCATGAACATTGCATTGTTTTTTAAACACTCTCAGCCCAGTTACCATACCTACGGTAATTAGGGACATAAAGACATATAACTGGTAGAAATCTGTGAATTTCACACATACATACTTATGTATGTGTGTTTGTATACTTTTTTTATTTGGTTGGGAGTGAGGATTGAACCCTTTGCACTAAGCCATATTGCCATTCCTTTTTAAATTAACTTTTGAGACATGATCTTGCTGAGTTACTAAACTACTCAGATGGGGCTCAAACTTGGCAATCCTCTTTTCTCAGCATCCTTAAGTGCTGGACGTACCACCACACCTGGCTTATTTCTTTATTTTTATAAATAAAAGTTAAGTTTCTTACTGAAGAACTGCGTTGCTATATAGGGAAAAACTAGTATTTGAATATCTTTAAAACAACAAATTGATTAAAAACAATATGCTGTTTAGAGTAATTTGGATATGTGAAGTATTACTGTAATAACAGGTAGAACTATTTCATTGCAAAGAAAATGTAAAAGATAGTGTATTCAATCAAATAACAACCTGGTTTGTAAACAAGGACCAGGTAAGAGTTGCTTGACATTTGTGTGTCTTCTCATGGACTAACCAGTCAACTTTGATGGACAGGAAGTTCAACTCTTGAAAAGAGCAAATGAAATCTTTTAGAAGTGAGATTTGTATAACTTCATAAATTGAATTTCTTTCACTTCTCTTCTGTAGATCCTCAGTTTTAAAGAGAGAGAGAAGTTTGAAAAACTGTGTAATAAGGGTTAAAATACTATAATTCCACTGCAAATAAAATATCTTTTAAACAGGACAAGTGAATTAATGTATGATGTTCTTGATGAATCCTTACGAAGAGCTGAGTTAAATCACAATGTCACTTATGGTAGGTAACATGTATGTGCTACTCCAATGGCTAATGCTGTTTTTGGTATTGAAGCTAAACCTGTGTTAGAATACTGTAAATTCCAATAGAATTTTATGGATAATTTTAAGATGATTCTTTGAGATAATATAAGCACTGAATAATAGTAGTAATTTGAAAGTGTGGAGTTTTCTAAATGACCTAAATTCATTTTTATAATTGTTGCTTTATTGAAAACATTTATCAAGTATCTAATTGACTGTGAAGATTCCTCAGTAAGTTTGTTTCACATTTTGTAAAGTTTCTATTTGAAAACAGTTTTTAAAATCAGTCAACTACTTGTCAAGTGATTATTAAGTTTCGGTTATTTGTCAGGCCCTGCACCAGGTGCTTGGAATGCAGCTGTGAATAAAACAGTGCTATCATTGGGTTTACAGAGTGGCGGCATTGTGAATGTTACCCAAGAATTATAGGGCACTGTGGGAGGAGGTGGCAGCTAGTTCTAGGTGAGGGGAGAAGAAGGGAGGCTTTCTTCGAAAGCAGTATGATAGAAGACATCTTGTGGGCCGAGGACATAGCTCAGCAGAGCCACATCCACCTGGCAAGTGCAAGGTCCTCAGTTCGATTCCTGGTACAAGAAGAAGATGTCTTGTTACCTGGCTGGGTTTAAGGGTCTCTGGGGCTGAGAAAAGGACCCTAACCACCCTGTAGAGTAAGCTTGCAGGCTTGCTGACTACCACTTCAGAAAAAGAATTCCCAGGAGAGCTGGGATGCCCATCCTCAGGAGGCAAGTACCCCAAGTCCTTGTTCCCGGCACTGTGCTGGGGGTGGGAGGCCCTCGAGGAGCTGCCCCCTTCAGTGTCAGTGTTGGGCGGCCAGGTGAGAAGCCTGATGTCTCGTGCACGGGCAGGAGTGAGCAGGGCGGTCTCTGCTGAGAGAAGCAGCACTGATCAGGAGGACAGTGTCAGCGGAGCCCGCCCTCCCACCACATGACCCAGACTCTCCACCCTCAGTGTCAGAGGGGCAGAGTGAGAACCCCGCTTCCAACGCCCTGGGGCAGGGATTGACTTCAGTCCAGTCTGAAGAGGGGGTCTGAAGAACCTCATCTGAAAATAATCAAAAGCCAGATGTCAGTGATAAAACTAAAGTCAAGAATGTTAGAGGATTACTATTTTTTAATCAAGTGATTTTTATTTAGTACTTGGATTAGGACCTGGGTTGCTACTGAACAGGGAAGAGAGTTCCGTGTTGTGTTTCTGAGTTCAGAAATACTCAGAGGCACTGATATTTTAACCACTGCAAAGAAGGGCAGCAGAATGGCTGCTCTTTCAATTATGTACTTCCACTCAGATCTTTATAGAGCTGGAGGATAGAGAGACTTAACTCTAGGTGGGAAAATAATTTTAAAGTCCATTACATTTTCAACTAAATTTTGCCTAGGGAGACAAATAATTACTATTTCTGAACTAGTAATTTTTCCTAAATCAGCATCACAGAAATAATGTGAGTATAAAAGTATAGATTAAATTATTTTGTTTTTTGAGACAGGGTCTTGCTATATAGTTCAAGCTGGCCTTGAACTCACTATGCAGCCCAGGCTGGCTTTGAACTCAGCAGTCCTCCTGCCTCAGCCTCTTGAGTGCTGGGATTCCAGCCATGTGCCACCACACCTGGCAAAAGTATAGATTTTAGGTGGGTAATGACAATTTTTTCTTAGTAAAGTAAGTTTGATATCAGGAGAACTGTAAATGTCAGGAGACTGCAAATAAAAATGTCAGTAATGGTGGAAAATAGAACATTATCACTTTTAATCTTATTTAGGACTGTTAGGACTTGGGGAACTTTTTTCAAATAGTAGGCCAGGTCAGTAAACATTTTAGGTTTTCCAGATTACATAGGTTTCTGTTGCATATTCTTCTTTGTTTCCTTTTTTTACAGTCTTTTAAAAATATAAAAACCATTTTAGTTCATATGCTTACAAAAACAGACTGAAGGCTGGACTTGGTAGTTTGCTCATTCCTGCCGTAGGTAGTTACTGGTAATGGGTTGGCCAAGGAGTTGGTTTAGTTTGTGAAATTAGAAAGTCACCTTTTTTCACAGCCCAGAGTGTAGACATTTTATAGCTTATCATTTGAATTCACAAAGTTATCTTTAGGTTCCATCTACAGTAATTAAAGTCAGCTTCCTCTTAAAGAGTAGCTGGGATCCTGATTTATTTTTCTTCTCTTATGGAAGAGGATATATAGTTTTTTTTCTGCAAAATTGTATATTACTTGATAGGCAACACAGTGTAAAATGTAGCCTAATTGAATATTCAGGATAGATCTTGCACATAAAGAAAGGTCTGGCTACTATGTTTTAAGATTTTGGAGATTGAGAAGGAGTGATTTTTTTCGACACTTGACCTTCTTCACCTTGTAGTAGAAGTCTAAGTCTTCAGTGTGTCTCACTTCTGATGCTGCAGTTCCCTAGGACTTGATGTCTCGGCGATTCTTCACTAAGGCAAAGCTCCCATTCCTCAACTCATGCTCTTTAAAAGAACTTGAAAAGGGCCGGGGATTTAGCTCAGTGGTTCCGCCACCTGCCTCGCAAGCGCAAGGACCGGAGCTCAATCCCCAGTACTAAACAAACCAAAAAGAATTTGAAAAAATGTTAGTGTCCACTTTTATCACCATAGTTACCAGACTCTTGACTGTATCTGAAAGTAAAACTTGAACACTATCAAAATGTACAGTAGACTCTTTTATACATTTGAGATTCGTTTTAAGTAACTAGCTTGAAGACTTTTGAATAGTGACCCTCTTCTTGAAATAATTGTAGAGCATCCTAAAATGATCACATTGAAGTAAACTACGTACATAATTTCTGTGTCTAAGTGGTAGAAATGACTTGAGAATAAACTATTTTAAAGCATCAGAGGAGTGCTGGGAAGTCCTGCTGCTCATCAGAATGTGAGCTCCTCAAGGGTAGGGTTTTGTCAGTTTTGCTCACTGCTCTACCCATTGTTCTAATGCCATGTGTGCCACATAAGAGATGTTCAGTAGAGTATTTGGTACACAGATTGAACGTACCATTCTTACATATTAGCAGTGCCATTTCCTTTATATCTGGGGTAACTTACTCCTAATACCTGTACAAGGCTAGAAAGAGTAGAGGTTTTTTTCTTTGAAAATTTTCTGTAAATAAGATTTTTGACTAAAACTGATCTTCCAATTAATTTGCTTTAAGTTCTCCGTGAATATATTTTTATTGTGCCATTTTTCTGTTTTTTTCTAGCTATTCTATTTGAATGTGTGCATACAGTTTATTCTATTTATCCCAAGTCAGAATTACTTGAGAAGGCTGCCAAATGCATTGGAAAATTTGTTCTGTCACCTAAAATAAATCTGAAATATTTAGGTAAGGTGATGGGTCCTTTTGATGGAAGTTGTAGAGAGCTGTTGAAATTTGCTGAGCACTTGCTTCAAATCATTTCCCATAATGTGATCTTTGTTTCTAGGACTGAAAGCTCTTACCTGTGTTGTCCAACAGGACCCCAGTCTGGCTCTTCAGCACCAGATGACAATAATTGAGTGCTTAGACCATCCCGATCCCATTATTAAAAGAGAGGTAAACTGGTATTTTGAATGGTGTGTGTGAAATGTTAAAATCTGTAAACTTTTTGTTGGTATTTTGGAGAGAGATTATAGGTGGCCTGTGTGTGTGTATTTAATTTTGCATATGATTATTTCTAGTAAGTTTAAGTAACTTTTCTGAAAAGTACTTCCAGTGTTCACAGGAATGTCTTTAAATTACAGTTAGAGAGGTTGCATCCAGTTATTTGTATGAGTCCATTAATTTTTTTTAGCCTGAACATTCTATCAATGGGAATCTCATATTTAGACTTTCAAATTCATCTCCTCCCTCCTTTCTTTTTCTTTTTCTTTTCCGTTTTCTGTTTCTGTTTCTTTCTCTTCCTTTCTCTTTCTCTCTCTCCCCTTCTTTCCTCCTTCTTTTTCTTCTTTCTGGCAGGATCTTCCTGTGTACCTCAGGCTGGCCTTGAACTCTAGAGATCCTTCTGCCTCAGCCTCCTAAGTACTGGTATTACAGGCATGAGTCACCATGCCCAGCTACAATTTACTTTTTGGCAACATTACTTTCCTTTGGCTCTTTTTAGTTACAATTTCCATTTCTTTTTTTTTTTTTTTTTTTTGGTACTGGAATCAAACTCAGGCAGGCCCTTGCAGTTAAGAGGCAGGCAGTGGCGCCACTGAGCTAAATCCCCAGTTTGCATTTCTTGATCCCTTGTTAACTGACTGCCCAGTAGCTCTACATACAAATAGAATAATCAATTGTATTATAAACAAATATGTTATTGTAGTTTTTGGTGTTATCATTCATAGTTTCATAATACTGTTTTTATTTCTCTTCCTCAAATAGACTCTGGAACTTCTTTACAGAATTACAAATTCACAGAATGTCACAGTTATTGTCCAGAAAATGCTTGAATATTTACATCAGAGCAAAGAAGAATATATCATTGTCAACTTAGTTGGCAAAATAGCTGAGCTGGCTGAGAAATATCCTTTGCTTGGTACATGCGTCACGAAACACCCTCGATTAGCTGGTGACTAAAATGATTGGTGTAGGTGTTACAGGTGCATTCAGAGACCCAGCAGTAACTTGCATTCTTGAGTTTTAAGCCTTTAATTGTCCAGTATAGGAATTTGTGTAGACTTCCTGGGGGATGGCTTTGTTCCTGTGTGTGTGCGTGTGTGTGTGTTCAGAGGTCAACAGGAAAACAGTGGAAACCTCTCCCCAGTTCCTCTTCCTTTCTGTGTTGGGGGTGGCGAGTGGTGGGGCTTGAACCTCGGACCTCACGCACACACGTGCTAGGCACACTGCCACCAGGCCATACTCCACTCTGCAGTTCCTCTTCGCCTGCTCAAGTTTCTTTTCTGAGTAGAAGTTCTTGTGGGGAAAGGAAGGAGTGGATGGAGGAAGGGGCCTAAAATGCATCCTTTGAGACGTTGTTTGTCCTAGTGGTTGCCACTGTCAAGCAGTTGCGGAGTCATTTTGCAATTTACTTTTCTTCACCCTTATTTTCTTTTAAAGAGACTGAGTCACTTACAGCTTTCAAGGGTATTACATTATTTTAAAGATGTCTGTCATTTAATTCTACAAAAGAGTGAGTGGGTAATGTTATTCACAGAATCTTGGGAGTTGCTGAAGTGTGGTTTTGCCCAAGACAGTGCTGTAGTTCTGGCCCAGAAGAATTATGAGTCTTTGAGCTGCTATGGAGCATGGTAGAAGTTAATTGCTTGTTCAGATGGTCACACTACAGCCTTTCCCCTTCCTGAAGTCCATAGCATTTTCCCATTATTTATTTATTCCCTAGATAGCTGGCTCATTTCTTTCAATTATTTTGCATTTATGAATAGGATGCTTACTATGGGTAAGCCTGGTGCTAGAGAAAGTGATATAAACTCAGTTTATAAAACAAACTTTCATTGAACATCCATTTTACATAAAACTGGAATATAGAACATTGGATAACAGAGGTTAAAGATAACAGTGCTACACCAGAATGGATTGTGGTTGTTTTTAAAAGGTAGCTGCAGAAAGGATGATTTTAATAAGTGGGATTTGGAAGTGTGCTTGTTCTTAACACCGTGGACACATATGCTCCAGATAATGTGTGGTTTATTCAGACAATGAATGCTGTGTTTTCAGTAGGGGGAGATGTAATGCACCCTGATATCCCCAGTAACTTCCTGAGACTGCTAGCAGAAGGTTGGTAAAGATTTTTAAGTTAAGTGTTGTTTATTACAGAGCCCTTAGGGAATTTAGTGGAAATTAAAATGGTGTATCAATTGATTTGTAGGTTTTGATGATGAGATGGAAGAGCAGCAGTTAAGACTCTATGCAGTTCAGTCTTATCTCAGTTTATTAGATATGGAAAATGTATTTTATCCACAGAAATTTCTTCAAGTTATGAGTTGGGTGAGTAAAGTACATCATATCATACAGCTTTATAACTACTTTAAAAAAAACCAAATATTACCATACCTCTTCCAAAAATCATTCAATTCTACTCAGCTAATTCTTTGAGCTGTCAGTTTGATGTCCCTGTGGTTACCCTTGTTGCTTGATTGTTTGTCCTTTCTCTCTCCAGCTCACTCAAGTGGGTGTTTATCAGGGTCTCTATTTATGTTTGCATTGTTTATCGTGTTTTTTATGTGAGTCTGTGTTTGAATATGTGAGTGTTTCCATATCTGTACTGTGTTAATTTTCTTTTGCTGCCTAACAGTGCTACCACAAACCTAGTGGCAAGTCAGGACTCCGGGCCTGGCTTAGCTGGCTTCTCCTGCTTCAGTTTCCCAGGGTTGCAGTTAGGGTGTCAGTGGGGGCTGTTGTCTTCTCTGGAGCTTCCCTGGTGAAGAACCGCTTCCAGGCTGGGCCACAGGTCACAGGTCACTGTGCACAGCTCCAGTTATCATACTGCTTAAGGATTGGTGTTACTTAGTCCTGTTGACTTCTCTCCCATTCTTTTACTAGCTATAAGTTTTCCTTTGCCTCTCTCTTTTCTTGCTGGTGCCAGTATTATACCAAAGACATGAAGATAGTCCATATATGTCATTTAGAAAAGGTTTACACCCCATAATTATCGCTCTGTAAATGATTCTTAGGCCAGTAGAATTGTGTGTCACCTATGTAAGGGAGACATGAGGAAAAGGGTGTGTAATGCAGATCAGTGTTTCTCATGGTCTGTTCTGTGGACCACCTGCATCAGAACCACTGGTGCTTGCTCAAAATGTGCATCCTCAGTCCCCATCGAAGCTACCCTAACAGGATATCTGAGGAAAGAGACTGGAAATCTCTCTGTAGGGTTTTTTCCCTTTATTTCTGGTAATCTGGTGATTAAACCCAGGGTTCTCACACCCTGAGTCCTGGCCCGTTTGAAACAGGAACTTGCTGAGTCACTGAGTTACCCAGGCGGGGCTTGAACTTGTGATCTTCTTGCCTCAGCCTCCAGAATTGCAGAATTGCTGGCATTATAAGTGTGCATCACCAGGCCTGGGTAGAAATCTGTTTTATGAAATACCACAGGTTATTCTTATGCATCCAAGCATGTGAGAACTGCTTGTTTAAACTCTTGCTGGAAACTAATAACAGAATGTAAAAGTGCTTGTAAACCAACAATTCACTATAAAAGTTCCAAAGATCTGGGTGTGGTGCACTCAGGAGGCTGAGGCGGGAGGATCGCCATGAGTTTGAGGCCAGCGTGGGCTACATAGTGAGTTCAAGTCCAGCCTGAACTACATAGCAAGACCCTATCTCAAAAAAAGAAGGAAAAAAAAAAAAAGAGAAAGTTCAAAAGAAAACTAACTTCTAATGGTATTTTTACTTTATGTGTTGTTAATGACAAATATGTGGAAAATCTTTTTATATTGATTTCCAGTTCTTTTGTATTGAACATATAATTCTTGGTATTATTTTGAACCTAAAATCTAGAATTTTTTCTTTAATAATTTCTGCACTATGAGTATGTTTAGTCTAGATTAATTTCACTCTAACAGTAACACTTGGGTTTCTGAGTATAGTTTACTTGTGTAATTATGTAATACTTTTTTTTTGTTTTATTCCTAGGTGTTAGGAGAGTATTCTTACCTCTTAGATACAGAAAAGCCAGAGGACGTTATAAAGAGGCTCTATAAGTTACTTATGAGTGACTCCATTTCTTCAGAAACGAAAGCCTGGTTGATTGCTGCAGTGACCAAGTTGACAGCTCAAGCACAGGCTTCTGATACAGTGGAGAGAGTAATCCAGGAGTTTACCGTATCCTTGGATACCTGCATAAGACAGCACACATTTGAATTAAAGCATTTGCGTGAGAATGTAGAAGTTATGAAGAGCTTGCTTCCAGTCAATAAGAGCTGCGAAGACATGGTGGTAAGATATCTGTGTTGCATTGTTCTCAAAGTTGTCTTGTCTAAACATAGGGAGTTATTCTTTCATTTGTGGTATATGAGGAATATATCAAAATATAGTTTGTGTGGCGCTTAAGGAGAACGTTAACAGTTGTTTTTCTCATATTAGTAGGAAAGAGAATTTGAGAGCTTCCATTCAGTACTGATTCCAGATTGTCAGGAGCAGAAGAAATCTCTTCTGGGGAACTGCAGTCAAGATATTTATATCTTGTAGTGATCTCTTTTAATGATTTAGGGATTATTAAATAATTATTTTAATAATTTATTATCTCACAATATTTAGGAATTTGTCACCTTTGAAATCCTGTCAGTCATAATCTATTTCCTTTTTCTCCTTCCTTGCTTTTCTTTCAATATTGGGGATTGAACCCAGAGTCTTTGCACTGAGCTACATTCTTAGCCCCTTTTTAATTTTTCTTTTTTTGGTACCGGGGATCAAACTCAGGACCTTGCGCTTTCAAGGCAGGCGGTGGAATCACTGAGCTAAATCCCCGGTCCCCCTTCTTAATTTTTTATTTTGAGCTGATCTCTAAATTCCCAGACTGCTCGAATTTATGACCCTTCATCTCAGCCCCCCAGAGTGCTGTGATTACAGGTGTGAGCCACCACATCCTGCTCGCACTTTTACTTTCTTTGAGAATATTTAAAAAGCGGTCCTCCACATTGTGTCCTTCGGCTGTCTAAATTCATTACTGCTTGAATCTGATCACTCACCTTTGGTTCTCCTGTGTACTTTAAGCAACCATTGGTATAAATTAGAAAACTTCCAAAGGGAAAACAAATTTGTTCAAATTTTTATGTGTTAGATCTATTACATTTGGGAAAGACAAGAGGATGGATGATATCCCCACTAATGTTTACTCAGGTTTTCGTGTCTTGTGTTTGTTTTGAACACTTGTTCTTTATTTCCTGTAGCAGCTCTCGGGGGTGGAGGCCTTGCTTTAGCATTCAGTGGGCCTTCTAGATGTGCTCGTCAGAATAGTGACATGCTGTGCATGTGCTACTCCGGGCTGTTCATAGCAGCTTCTGCACTTCCCTTCCCCAGTAAAAATAATCACGATGATGACGTAACCTCATCTCCTCAGAATTGCGTTGAAGCTGACCCCTTCCAAATTCGGAGTGTGAGGTGCCGCTCTGTTTTTGAGAATTACTTGTTGCTGTAAACCATCTGAGCTGCTCCTGCTTCTGGCCAAAGTGGGAGAAGCGAGGCTCTGGTTACTGAGCTCATCTCTGCTCTCTCCCTTTGAATACATTGTGTTTATCTCCCCACCCTTTCTCCTTTTTCCTTCACTCTTTGTTTCTCTTTATCACTTCTTTATCTTTTCACTTAGAAAATTACCTCTTACACCTTTTTACTCTTGCAGAAATTAATTTTCCATCAATTTGTGAAAAAGCATTTTTAGATGGAAAGGAGTAGGATAATTAAGGTACTACAGGAAACCAAATAAAGGCTTCTCAAAGATGCCCAGTTCTTAATCCCTGGAGACTACACACATGTCACCTTAAGTGTTAAAATGTTGTAGATGGGATAATGTTAAATGTTTTGTGGCCGGGAGGTTATTCCAGGCTGTCTAGACAGTTGTGATGTGATCACTAAGATTGGAGAGAAGAATCAAAATGACCACAAGAACAAAGGTGGGCCACAAGCCTCCCTGTGCAATGGGGCCACAAGCCAAGCAACAGGCGAGCTCTGGAAACCGAAGGGCACAGGAGTGGGTTCTCCCCTGAGCACAGAAGGCACCAGCCCTTCGCTCAGGAGCAGAAAACCAGTCCAGTCACCCTAGTTCACAGTGTGTGTGCCTGCTCTCCTGAGAGGTTGACCACTGCTGTGATGCCCCAGCAATGTTAGGTGTCACAGGTACATTCTGCTGTGCAGAATGTGTACCTTACAGGGTCTTAGCTTAGTGATCTGAGTATCAGTGTTACAGAAAGCTAGAGAGTTGGGTAGCATTTTTTAGAATTGGGGCTTCTGTTTTTACCTTAGAATTTTGTTTAAGGGTGTATGGGCTGAAATTATTTATGTGAATATAGTCTGCTGCTTAGAGTGAACTTTTGAATTCCTAATTTTCACCTAATTTTAATATAGGTAGATGCTTCCTTATCTTTTCTGGATGGTTATGTGGCTGAAGGACTCAGCCAGGGGGCAGCACCTTATAAACCTCACCACCAACGCCAGGAGGAAAAGCTTTCTCAGGAAAAAGGTATTTTTTAAGGGTCTATAATAAGCTAGATTATGAGGGCATAATTTTTATGCAATTGATAGTGCAGTCACGTAAGTAAATGACTAAGTACATTTATATTTTATTAGCCCACTTTAAAACTGCTTGTGATTTGCTTACCCTGACTAGGTTTTCAGATACTCAGAAATAAAATAGTTAGCTTTGAAGTCTTCCGAAGCCAAGGTCTGCACATAAATAAATGCTTGAGATCTGAGCACCCTCCTGGAGCTTTGACAGAACTGGAAGGGAAAGTGATGCTGGTTCTTGGGGGAGGGGGCGGCACACAGAAGTGTGAGCTCACCAGTAGAAGTTTCCAGGAAAAAACTGATTACTGTGGACTAGTGAGTTACATTTTCATTCTGAGCAATCTTACATGTAAGTGTATGAGGGAACTTCCAACAAAATACTGGTGAGTGAGGTTAGGAAAAGCTAAGAAAGGAAAGAATAACTTTACACCTGTAAGGGAAAAACTTCTGTCATGGTTTTGGTAAAGATGCAATCATTAAGTTATTTGGATGGTGCGTAGGAGAAATGTGCATATGAATGAAGGGAAAGCAGTGAATATTATGTTTTGGAGTTCAGAATGTCAGTACTGAAATTTAGATACTGAAAGATCTTTTTAAAATTTATTCATCATTCAATGATTTTTTTGGGTAGATATTATTTTCTAGGTTATGCTAGGGTTATTTAGTTATGAGTATAATTAAATAGTTGATTCTAAAATGAGACCAAGAAGATAAACCCTATTAATAGACTTCATATTATCTTTTTGCAGAAGTATTTGCTCTTTTAGACTTCTACATTAAAAAAATTATTTTAAATTTTATTTTGGTAAGAATACAACATGAGATCCACCCTACCACATTTTTAAGTGTATAGTACATTATTGTTGCTTTATGGGTATGATGTTATACAGCCTTTTTAGTCAGCTTTCCAGTCACTGGAACAAAATATCCAACACCCACAACTTAAAGGAAGAGAGATTTAATTTGACTCATGGTTTGGGGTTTTCAGTCCATGCATGGCTGACTCCAAGGAAGAACCAGGATGATGGAAGGGCCTGGTGGGGGAGAGCTCCTTGCTTCATGGCAGCCAAGAAGCAGAGTGGAAATGGAGGAGGTGGGGAGGGGGAGGCACCATCCATAGGCACCCCAATGACATCTCCTCCAACCTGGCCCCACATGGGTCACTCCGCTGATGAGCATAGCACCCCCAAGACCCAGTCCCCTTCCAGAAGCCCCATTCTGAACAGAGACTTTTGGGGTACATTCTAGATCCAAACCATAATGGTTTCCCACATTTCCACTCTTCAGATTTGTGGATTTGACCATCTTAGATACTCTTTCTTTTTTTGGTACCGGGGATCGAACTCAGGACTTAGCGCTGTACCTAGATAGGCTTTTAAGTGGAATCATTCCATATATGTCTTTGTGTGACTGGCTTATTTCACTTAGCATAATAGCCTCAGGTTTCATCCATGTCATCACATATTGCAGAATTTCTCTCCTTTTCAGGCTGAACAGTATTTCTTTATATGTAAACACCACATTTTCTTTCCCATTCCTTGGTTGATGGATACTTTGTGTTCATATCTGGGCTGCTGGCCATTGTGAATAGTGCTGCAATGAACATGGAAATGCTGATACCTCTGTAGCACCTGCTTTCAGTGCTTTTGGATAAATATCTGGAAGTAGGATTGCTGGGTCATATAATAGTTCTGTTTTTAGTTTTTCTAAAGAATCTGCATACTGTTTTGCATAGTGACTGCTCCATTTTGCATTACTGCAAAAATAAAAGAGTAAAACACAATAATTAAATAATTTAAATAACTTAAACACTTAAAATTAAATAATGGGTCCCCGTCCTCCGGTGCCGCCCGGACTCGGCTCCTGGCTGCTCCGACTCGTGTGTGCCAGGGTTCCCAGAAAGGTTCTGCTCACACCACGCGCTGAGGGCCACCCAGGTGCCCACTGCGCTGAAGAGGCGGCAGGGCGGAGGCTCGGGGGTCCACCTGCCACCCCGGGTCTGGAGAATAGTGACTGTGGCACAGGCAGGTGTGCTGACCTGGGCACCGTGTCTCCTCTGTGGCTTTCACACTGAGCTGCTGCGGGGGCTGAGAGTGGGACAGGAAGAGGGACTGCTGGGAAGGACCCCCGGGAGCTCTTAGGCCAGGGAGGAAAGGGTCCCTGAAACATCCCTGTCAGTGGCCTGGTTCTGGCCCTGGAGGAGTGTGTCCAGCCACCTGGGGCAGAGTCTCTCTCTCCTGAATGTGTCCCTGGGGAGGGAGATCCAGGCAAGGAGAACTAGAGACAAAAAAAAAAAAAAAAGTGCCAGGAAGACAGACGGGCATTCGAGAGACAGAAAATGGAACAGAAAGCTGCGGAGCTGCTTGGCAGATGTGAGCACCTGCAACTGATAGTGGGGGCGAAGTCTGGGAAGATGGGCTGAGGGGGCCCTGCCTGGTGTTCAGGCCCCATTGTGGAGAAGGAGGTTAGTCTAGGGTGAGCGGAAGAAGAGCTGAAGAAGGATGAACGAGAGGAGGGTAGTGGCAGATGTAATTAATTACTGCATATTAAAATGTTTGTTTACAGAGAAAAAAAATTAAATAATGGCCAGGAATGGTCAGAGAAGTACAGCCAAATGAGTCAAGGTATAAAAGAATTGCAAAGTAAATTAAAGGAGTGTCCGTATAAGCCAGGCCCCTGGAATAATGAGGGTACAGATGGCTTAGTGTTGGTTGCTTGTGCTCGCGACCCCAAATATGTATTGTACTTCGGTAACTCCAGCCTCGGGGTGGGCTCACCTCGCCCCCAGTCTAGCTCAGGCATTCTCTTCTGCCAGAGCTGCCCTGGCCCCATTCTTCGTCTGGCTCACTTCTGTGTATGCAACGGCCTTTCTTCTCATCCTCTTCCCGCAGTCCATTCTTCTCCTGCTCCCTCACATGCACACTGAGTTAACTCCTCACAATCTTTAGTCCTTTTAGTCATTCATCATTGCATGGATCGCAGAGGCAATTTTCACTAAAAAGTGAAAGTTACATGATTTGGATTTAATTCTCAACCTGAGTTTTTCCAGGCCTTCCTTAGATGACTATCTTTAATTCTTTTGTCCCATTATGGAAATTTTATCTCTGCTCTCTAGATTCTTTCCATATGTAGTTTTTTTCTTTCCACGTTCAGATTCTCTACCTCTAATTTTGAATTTTTCTGCTCTTTGGTCTTTGCTCAAACATTCCTTGAGCAAGGCACTGTTGCTGAAGTGTTAAAGCAGAGGCTGCATGGCTATCACAAAGGTTATTAAAAAGAGGCCAATGAAAAGCATAGGAGAGAATATTCCTGCTGAGAAAGACCTTAGAGAGGTTTAGACAGGTAGTTCCCAAATATGATTATGAATCAGAATCATGAAGAATTTTTTTTAATAAGGCAGATTTTTGAAACCTATTCATAATACCTTCTTTACCGAATCTTTGAAAGCGTGGGTCTACGTATAAAATATTCTTGGAAGAGTCTGTCAAGTCCGATCGATCCTGTTTATCAGGTCAGCAGCTGGAAACTTGCTTTGGTCCTAACTCTTCACTTTGTGGATGAAGGAATTAAATTCTTGTTTTTAGACCTAATTAACATCAGACTTACATTGGGAATTCAGTTCTCCTGATACTTAGCTCCCATTTTTCCTCCTGAACATTGCTTTCCCTTCTGCAGCATTGACTTAGGTACAGGCAGTTCCTCAGTGGGCTTTGACGAGGCACTATTTCCTCTGGAGGAGGCCATGTTGACCCCACCGTTGGGAGGACAGCTCTGGAGCTAGCACCTGGGTTGCTCTGGTGCTGTCCTTTCCTGTGTTTGTCATCCGGGGTGGCTCATGGCAAACTCTGCCACAGTCTCCGCATTTATAAAATGTGGATACTAATTTCAGAGATTGACATATTTTCCAAGACACTTTTTATGATTTAAGAAGGCTCTTTTTATTATTATCTAGAGTCCCAAAAGATAAATTTGCCAGTTGGGATTAGGTTTAGCTAATAGAATGTTAAAAAGAATAACCAGCAAGGGGCTGGGGATTTAGCTCAGTGGTTCTGTTGCCTGCCTTGCAAGCACAAGGTCCTGAGTTCGATCTCCGGTACCAAAAAAACAAAACTAGAATAACCACCATGAGGCCTTATATGCATAGAGAGTTTTTGCCCTCTTCCCTTGAAGAGATAGAGCAGTAGGAAGCCCAGGGCTGGTGATGAAGACAAACCCGGACTCCACCTCTCTCGCTGTTCAGGTGTCTTTGCTCTTTCATTCCTAGTCCCAGATGTCTGCTGTTCCTTCCCAGCTTGCCCTGTAGCCAGCAGGAAAGGTAGATGTGGAGAAGAGGTTGTGTTCCCTTGGGAGGCCTCCTCCTAAAGTTGCACACAAAATGTGTGCAGAACTTCACTGGCCAGAACTCCAGTTACCTGGCAAAGAAGTCTGGAAGTGTCTCCTTTCTGGCTGGCCATGTTCCTAGCCAAGAAGTGAAGGTTCTGCCAAGCCTCTTGGTGCACAGTTGTAATCCCAGCACTCTGGGAGGCTGAGGCAGGAGGATTGCAAGTTTGGGACCAGTCCAGGCAACTTCACAACCTAGCAAGACCGTGGGTAAAAATAAAAAATGAAAAGGACCGGGGATGTAGCTCAATGTGAAGGCCCTAGGTTCAATCCTCAGTACCTTAAAAGAACAATAAAGATGAAGGTTCTGTTACTTAGAAAATGAGAATGGATTTTGGCATCTGCTCTGCCATAATAACTGTGCATTTTCATGGCTCTGATTGAATTCATTTAGATCATACAGGTTTAAAAGAATCAGAACTCGAGTAAACCTTGTTTTTTGGTGGAACTGGGGATTGAACTCAGGCCCTTGCACTTGCTAGACCTTGTTTTTTTTTTGGTACTGGGGATCGAACTCGGGTCCTTGCGCTTGTGCAGCAGGCAGCAAAACCACTGAGCTAAATCCCCGGCCCCTAGACCTTGTTTTTTGCCAGGAAGGGAGATTTCACATTGAAGGCTCCGTCAGATTGTCTGGTGCAAGAATATGCCTAAGAATTATCTTGTTAAGCAAAACATAGCTATCCTTTCATTTATGTATATATAACTCATTAGCATATTTTTGTGTGCGTGCAGCTACTTTTCAGTAGACCTAGTGTATCAGTTATCTTTTTCACTTAAATTCTTTTAAGCTTCTAAGGGAAATAAAGAGATAGGAATGAAGGACATTTTGTCTCTGTCACCTAACATACGAAGATATTATATGTATTCAGTAAAGGGTAGCTGTGTTATTATGTAGAGATTATTGCCATAAATATTGTAATAAGTTTTATTACCAAAGCCCCTTACAGTTTAAGGATTGTGAGTGAATTCCAGTCTTCAGTTACTTTAGTAGTGAATGGACTGGTAAGTTTTGCGTTTTTGCTTTGTTTTAAATACGAACCTCTGTTATTGTTTTAAAATTCTAGTTCTCAACTTTGAGCCATATGGACTCTCCTTCTCTTCATCTGGTTTCACTGGACGACAGTCTCCTGCTGGCATTTCTCTTGGTTCAGATATATCTGGAAATAGTGCGGAGGCTGGGCTGAAAGAGTAAGTTCCTTTCTTACTGAATTGATAACATGGGAGTGTTTGAATGTAGCATTCTATCGCTTTCATCCCTGTGGAGTTCAGTTAGCAGCTGAATTTGCTGTTGGAGGTGGGGCCACGTTGGGTGGGGATCTGGGGTGTGACTTAGAAGAGTGTTCTTACCCAGCTTCTCCGTTTTTCCTCTCACTCCCTGCTTTCTTGCTGCCATGGCTACACTTTCCTCTACCATGCCCTTCCACTGTGCCGCTTCTGCCCTGGAGTCAGCCCACAGTGGACTGAACCCACTGGAAACTGTGAGCCAAGCAAAGCTCTCCTCCTTTAAGTCATGGGTATTGGTATTTTGTCCTAGCAGTGGCACAGATGACTGATACACATCTTCATTCATTTCCAAACTCCTTTTGCAACCAGTGCCAAAGACTTCTGAGTCACATGCTCAGGAGTAGTCTCAGGAATCACCCCACTTCTCTGGTCTTCCTTTGCTCCATTGGTCAGCTTTCCCATTGCTGGGACAGATGCCTGATCCCAGCACCTTACAGGAGGACAGCTGCATTTTTTCCCTTGCTTTCAGGAGTGTCAGCCCTTGGTTGGTAGCTCTGAGCAGAAAGGGCGTGGTGGAAGGGCCCGGGCTGAGGAAAGCCTGGCAGCTCACAGCAGTCAGGAAACAGAGGTCAGGGGTGGAGCCAGAGAGGAAGGGCCAGGGATCAGGTGGAGTCCCCAGGATCACGCCCTCATGACTCACCAGAACGCAGATGTGTGCTTTGCTAACCCCAGGCATCTCCCAAGCCAGTCAGGTTGACAGTCAAGGCGAACCTCACGAGTAATCATTATAATATCATTATTATTATTCAGTCTGCATTTACTAAATGAAGTTAGTGATTATTCTGAATTGTTATGGTCAATATACTACGATAATAAAGTAATGAAAAGGGCTTGTTCCTTGTAAATAAGCTCCATTTAAAGGTTCAAGATGTTTTATGTCACAGCATAAATGTGATAAAACCTCAAAGGTGACAACTTTGAAGGATGACATTTAAGTTTTAAGTTTTCATATTCATTAAGAAGTCAGTCACCTTATTTTCATGATTATATTTGTCTAATGAGATGGTTATAAGAAATACTTATCAGAAGAATGACACAGATTATGAGAATGTAAAATGGTAACTTATTAAATGCCCTGTGTTAAAATTCTCCTTCTCAACCTGTCTTTCCCTGCTCTATTTGCGTCCTTATTTTCTTTGCCAGACATTTAATTTCTGTGCTCCCAGCATGGGAGCAGATGTGGTTTGTGAGTTTATGATAGTGAAGATGACAGCAATAAGTGTTCCAAACAGGGAATAGAGGAGCAGGGGAAGGAGAGACAGGAACCTTCCAAACCTAGGGAAGAGCTTACACAATATTTACACAAATAATTTAGAAGTTTTTATTAGTCCATGTTGCAGTACGTCATCATCATGTTCATATGAAGCCTTGGTACATGTGCATAACACATCTCCATTCTCTGTCCATCCCCTTCTCTCCCCACCCCATCCCTTGGTCCCCATCCCACTTGTTCACCTGTATAGCAGGTGAGAGCACCTGCCTTTAGACATGAGCTGCATCTGGGGATGGGATGGGGCCTTGCAAATCCTCTCTGACATGTCCTGTCCTTGGAGAACTGGCACTGGGCCCACCTGCTAGGAAATGGAGTGATATATACTGTTTTATTGTGAAGTGGAACTTGAGGGATGAACTTAGAATTTCAGAGGACCACATTTCACATGTTACTTCAGATTAGGAGCCTGTGTGGTAATTAGCAGGTGAATCCACTTTTGAGGGGAGTCTGGCAAGAGGAGGGTAGATTGGTAGCAAGCCCAACTTTGAATGTCTTTCTTATAGAAGGCTTTTACTAAATGGCACCCACCTCAGGTGGGAATTGCTAGAACTGAGCTGAAGAACATCCCTAGTCTGTCCAAGGTACTTGTTCAGAATTTATGTCTGTGTTTGAGTGGTCTGTTAGAAACAGTACAAAAGGACTGTACAAACCATGTAATTTATAGCAGTCTTGCCAGAATCCAGGCAAATACGACTCATATTTTTAAAATGTTTGTTTACAAATTGTCATATCATTCAGAGGCATACTTTGGGGACCGGGGATTTAGCTCAGTGGTTTCGCCGCCTGCTGCACAAGCGCAAGGACCTGAGTTTGATCCCCGGTACCAAAAAAAAAAAAAAGAAAAAAAGAAATCATACCAACAGAGGCATACTTTGGGTTTGAAATGGCCTTATGCTGTTCTTCAGGTATTTCCTCACTTTTAGGGAATTTATTTTGATAAAAAGTGTATGCAGTGAAATCATAGGGAGAAATCTTTAAAACAGCTCAAGCTCCTTTTGACCTCCTCTCCTGTTTGCCTGCTGATGGTGGTGTTCAGTGTGCAGAATGGGAAGGCCAGGGCGAGTGCTTGGGACCAGCTTAGCTGGGGAAGAGGGGATGCAGCAGGGTGGGCAGAGGGAGAGGAGGCCGGCAGTGTGGCCGGCAGCCTCTGCTGACCTGGGGAGTTGTCTCGAGTTGGACCAGTCTCTCAGTCACTGGATTGTGGCTTCCCTGAGGGGCTCCGGCCTGGTCTTGGCAAGGCAGCCCCCCTGCAGCCCAAAGCTGCTGGGTATCCTCCCCCAGGGTCCACACCTGCCCTCCCCTCTGATGCTGGTGCCCATCCACTTAGCGGTAAGGCCTGGGGACTTGCTCTTGCTCTTCTTTTAACGAATGAATGATTTTGGTTAAAGGAGCACAGAGGTACCGTCACCCAGCTGTAGGGACTCTCCAGCTTTGAATGCTCAGCTCCTGCCAGGGTTCCTGTGAACACTTTTGGATCTGCTTAAGAGGTTCATTACATAATTGTATTTTTAAAAAAAAACATTTTAGAACACTTTTTTGGCACCTGAAAGAAAGGGGGAAATGAAGATACTTAAAAATGATTACTTCTCTGTAAAAACTGAGAGGAGGAATGAACCAGTTCCCTGCAGGACCTCCTTTATTAACATTCACATTTTCTATCAGCCACTTACTGCTTAATAGCACTAATTCTTTTCTCAGTCTGAAGTATAACTACATGTTTGCTTGACCTCATACAAGAAAATCAAATTGATCATGATTTCAGCAAGTTAGATGGGAGTAATAATAAGTACAAATATTTTTGAATTTACTCTGTTTAGCAGGGTGAGATAGACGTGTGTGTGTGTGTGTGTGTGTGTGTGTGTGTGTTTTAGTTACTGGGAATTGAACCCAGAGCCTTGCACGTACTAGGCAAAGGCTGTACCACTGAGTTACATCTCCAGCCCTTCTTATTTTGAGACAGGGTCTTGCTAAATTGCTCAGGGTAGTCGGAAACTTGTGATCCTCCTGCCTCAGCCTTTGAAGTAGCTGGGATTATAGGCATATGTGTCATCATGCCCAGCTTGTGGTATAAATTTAAAAAGTGCTATTTTCAACTTTGACAGGAATGCTTAAATGAGCCAGTTGCAAAGGGCACAGTTTTACACATTTGTCTTTTGGTAGTGCTTCTTCCATGCTCCCCAGTCTGATTGAGATATGATTGGCAAATAAAACTTACATGCATTTATGGTATACAACACGATGCTTCGATATGTATTTACATGGTGAAATGATTACCACAATTGATCTAAGCATAGTTTTTTCTATGAAGACAGTGAGACTATCTTGGGCTGTTTCATCCTGTGTTTGTGACTGAATTAGTCCCTCCATGGTCACAACTGTTAACTTTCAAGATAACATTAGGTGAGTCCGTATTCTGGATTTGGTCCTGGAGTTTTTGCCTAGGTGCCTTGTCTTGGCTCTGGGGCAGGGCACCTGGCTCTTAATCAGTGCTTTAGCTCTTTTCAGCTTAGTTTCAGAACAATTCCTAAGCCTCCTGCTTTTTCCTAAAGTCTTTTCCTGTCCTTCCTTCTTTTCTCTCTCCCCCCTTTTCCCTCTTCTCTTTCCTCTACCCTCCTTCACTTCTTCCCTCTCTCCCTCCCCCAGTCATATTAGTAAAGAGAATAACAAGGTTCATGTAGGTATATTGTATCTGCATGTAACGTGTTTTGATTATTTTTACCTCCTTTATCCCCTCTCTCTTTCCTCCCTCATCCTCCAGTCTCCTGCCCCATCTCTAAGTCTACCTTTTAATTTGCTGTCATTTCTCCTTTATTTGTTTATTTATTTATTTAGATTGCTCATATAAAACATGCAGTACTTAGCTTTTTGAGACTGGATTATTTCATGTAACACGATGGTTCCTGTTCCATCTCCACCAAAATCTTTTTTCTTTTCCAGACCAAACCTCATTTCATGTTTATTAAAGTACATTTATAATAGTTGAAAATGTAGTGTTCACATTAAGAAAACTTTTTAGATTAAATGTAAATTTACATAGTGTATTTGAATGATTTCTTTTGCTTTCCACAGGATTAGAGTGAATTTATGTTTATAAATTATTATTTAGTGAACTTAGGGTTTTTGTTTCTTTTGTTTTACAATACTGGGAATTGAACCCCAGGGCCTTTGCACAATCCATCCCCAGGCCTTTAAATTTTAAAAAAAGTTTTGAATCATGATCCCACTGTGTTGCTAAGTTGCCCAGGCTGGGCTTGAATTTGCAGTCCTCCTGCCTCAGCTTCCCAGAGTACTGGGATTACAGGCATGCATCACCATGCCCAGCTATGAATTTAGGTTTAATTCCTTTATGTTGCTAAGAACTCGAGTCATTTCTGATCTTTATCAGAATTAAAGATCAGGTATATTTTTTTAATCAATGGAGGAAAACACTGATTTATAGTACATTTTTGTGTAACTTTTCCAAGCAATTAAGTAAAAATGAAATGATCTTTAAATTTAGGTTATGAGACCTTAAAGTCTTGGTTAGAGGGTGGGCTGAGTTTGACTAACTGAGATAAAGTCTAATGATCTAGGTTTACTTCTGTATGACATAGAAAATGAGACTGGCAATAATGTGTTTTTGAAAGAGGACCTCAACAAAGAAACTGTTTAAATTGGTATAATCTCTTCATCCATCTCCTTAGGACAAATAGCTTGAAGCTGGAAGGTGTGAAGAAGCTGTGGGGGAAAGAGGGCTATCTGCCCCAGAAGGAGAGTGCAGCCGGGGATGGAGCAGAAGCTCCGCCCCTTCCTCCAGAGGTCTCCCCTTCGGAGAACATAGACCAGGCTGCAGCAAAAAGGACTCAAGCTCAGGTCCTCGCCCCATCTAAAGAAGAGAAGGAGAAGCAGCTGTTAGCATCGTCGTTGTTTGTTGGGCTGGGATCAGAAAGTACCGTCAGTTTGGTAAGGGACTGGTCTGTTCTCCTGAGAACCTGTGTCCCTGTTTGTGTGGAACACCAGATCTTCTTCAAAAGCCTTCAGGCTGCCCTCTGCATACCCAGCAGAAAGTGGCTTCGTGTCCCTGCCTCAGAGCCACCTTGACACCCGTTTATGTCCCCAGAGGAGAAAATTGGTTCACCTTGAATCAGTTCTTCTCCAGCCTAGTCAGCTAGGGCAAGGTCACAGATACAACCAGCGTCCTCACGCTCTGCATGCAACAGCTGACAGAAGTCTCAGCATTTAGTCAGCAGAGTTGGTGTCTGGGAGGAGTACATCTTAAATGGCTTTTTAAATCGTGAAAAATAGGGATCAATCTGTTTATGTCTAAGGAGGATGGTTATGTAAATTTTCATTATTCAGAAGCTGAAAATGACCACTATTCTGTCATAAAATTTCACCATCATTTTAAAGACATTTTATCTGGCTATGCAGCATTGTCCTATTTGTTTTCTGTAAGTGTTTTAACAAAGGCATCACTGCAGTGCCTTTGGCCCGTGCAGCTTCTGATTGACAGTGTAGCAGAAATCATTAAACTTGAAGACAAAGTGATAGAAACTTTCCAAAATGAAAGAGAGAGAGAAAACAGAAAGGACAGAACAGCTGTGGCCTGAAGGACAGTGCCACACAGTCTCCTACCTGTCTGAGCCTGTAACTGCTGGAAATGGAGTCCTTTGTCCACCTGCCCCTGGGCCCTCCCCCATTTTTGCCTTCTGCCCTCATAGCGTGTTGGTCCTTGCTGGCTGACTTCTGAATTGGGAGGTAGGAGAGCAAGAAGGTGCTGGGGCGGAGAGGGCTGGAGAAACTTGGACAGGGAGCTGCAGTTCTGGACAACAGAGGCACGTGAAGGAGGCCGTGGAGGGGCGCCTCAGAATGGGGCGGCTGCTAGACTGACTCAGGTAGGCTGGGGCCCTTGGCCCGACTCCTCAGTCCATGCTGGACGGGTCCTCAGGATGATGTGATGGAGGCACGCTTGCCTTTCTGTGTCCTGTGTCTGTAGAAAACATCTCAAGTTGGTTAAGAATTCTTTCCCACTGACTGTTGCACACAGCCTCTGTATTTGATTCTTGAGGTGAAACCAGACTTTCTTCCTGGCTTATTAATGTGTAGACCACGGCATCACAGTGGTCTTAGATGAACTGAAACAAGAGATTGATCATCTCTGTATTTAAGGATAACTTAAACTACTCTGGAAAATGTTTTTTAAAACTATTTCTCACTTTTTAATTTGTCCAATTCTGTATGTTAGTATTCTGAAATATAGCAAGTTTTATAATTGTTCAAGACTGACTTTTTGACCTTTTTCTGACTTTATATGGTTTTAATGAGAAATAAGATGTAGCTAATAGTTCAAAGTGAATGTAGTGATAAAAATTTTAGGCCTTAACATTTTATTCATCTCCAATTCTGTGTTAATCTTGTTTGATAGATGGGATTTAGCAAGTTAGTAAATTGCTCATTTGAA
This sequence comes from Heterocephalus glaber, assembly GCF_053883595.1. Lineage (NCBI taxonomy): Eukaryota > Metazoa > Chordata > Mammalia > Rodentia > Bathyergidae > Heterocephalus > Heterocephalus glaber. The sequence goes on along the minus strand of NW_028258138.1, from coordinate 83,720,070 downwards.
ATTATAGAAGAATGTTTAAAACTTGTGACCAGTAACATAATTTCTTTTTATATTATCATGTTTTATTTTTATAGCTAGGAAAACCAGACGTCATCTCTCACAAGTTCAGAAGAAAATCAAAAGTCAAGGCGGCCAAAAGTGGAGAAGCAGCCAGTACCCATAATCTGACTTGTTCTTCTCTTAATTCTCTGTCACATGTGGCCTATGAAGAAAATGATTACTTGACTGCTTTGCAGGATGGAGAAGACACAGAATCAAAGGACCTCCCCCTTGGCCCAGAACTTTCGGATTCAGAGTCTCTCTCAGAACTGCCTTTGGCTGAGAAAGTCTCCGATTGCAGCCTGTCTGCACTTTCTTTGTTTGCTGATAGCGACATGGAAATTTTTCAGCCCCCTTCATCTGCTGCAGCTTCATTGACCAGGGACATCGCCTCAGCCTCTTGTTTCTTGGAAGAAACTGCTGGGGACATGTGTTCAGGTCGCATGGAGGTCTGTAGTGACGAAACTGTGTCTGTGTCTTCCTACAAACTCTGGAAAGACGATTGTTTGCTGATGGTCTGGTCAGTCACTAGTAAGAGTGGTTCCCAGTTGAAAGGTGCTGACTTAGACATTTTTCCTGCACAAAATTTCAAGGTAAGACAATGAATGGTTTGTCATTTCTGCTTTTATGTGGACAGTGGTACTAAGGGTTTCTGCTATTGGCTCTTCCAATCATCTGACCTCTTTAAATAAAAACAAGTAGGAGTTGTGACAAATTTTTGTTATTTTTTAAGTACAGAACATTATTTAAATGAGACCAGCAGGCATAATAACGACTGTCCCAGGGGAGGTCGAGAGATGTAAAGTGTGTGTCAGTGGAGCACAGTACAGGAGCTGGCTCTCGGCTCTCACTGCTTGGCTGCGAATCTTGCTTCTGTAGCTTATTAGCAGTGCTCCATGGTGAAGATATTTAACTGCATCGTGCCTCAGTTTCCTCCTGTTTAAGTGACAACATTAATAGCGTGTGCCTGTTGCTGTGAGGCTTACCCGAGTTAATATCTAGGAGACGCTTCTAGCAATAAATGGTATGATAAATGTTATTTTTTTCTATTTTTAGTGTATTTTGAGTTCTCTCTTCCTGCACTCTTTAAATGTCTCGTTTACCTTTATCATAACCACTGAAACTAAATTCTCAGATTGTTTAACAGAACCAGTTGGAACATCAAGGAGTAAGACTCCTGACGGATAAATGTGCACACCGCCTGCTGCCTTTCTCTCCCACTGCCTTCTTCCTCTGTGCTGAGTGCTCAGATCAGTTGTTTCCTCCCCACCTGAAGGGACTGAAGTGCCATTCCTGAGGAGTGTCTGCCCACATTGCTACCTGCATGTCCTTGGTCCAGTTATTTGACCAGTGCATCTGTCTTCCATGAAGCTGACCCTGTTTGCTCTGGGAACTTAAAAAATGAAGACAGACCCAACCCAGTTGTCTGACCTCTACCACTAGCGCTTGAGTGAGGGCAGACAGTGAGGGTGCAAGACACTTGTGTTACTACTGTTCCTTAAACTCTGCTGGCTTCAGAAATCTGGTGCAGGGGCTGAGGGTACAGCTCAGTGGCTGAACGCTTGCTTAGTGTGCATGGTGCCCTGAGTTCCATCTCCAGCACCATACGTGCACACACCAGGGCTTGGTGCTAGCCAAGATCCAGAGCCACCAGACGAGAATTTAACAGTCTTAGAAAGAAACAACAAACTTGTACATAGGTTTTAACCATAATGTCATTTGGTACATAGTTTTGGCCTGTATCTTTTTTATTATCTGTGCTAGTGAATTTTGTCAGTCATCTTCGTAATGTCCTTTATTAACTTCTCACATTAGTATGATTTTGTACCACTTCATTAAATAGAAAATTGGTATTCATGTAATAGAGTGTATTGTTCCTTCCTTCAGTATTTTTATAACTTTTATTTCCAGATCAGTGAGCAACGTGGATGCTGTTTGCCTGTAATGGAAGCAGGAAGCACCAAAAATTTTCAGTATAGCCTGCAGATGGAAAAGCCTTTTACAGAAGAGAATCTCTCTGGTTTTGTCAATTATCAAATGGTGGATACTCATTCTGTTCAGCTGGAATTTTCTGTAAACTTATCACTATTAGATTTCATTAGGTAAATACTTTTGGAGTATTAATTTAGTCATTTTTTAGTGGATATTATTAGACTTTTTTCAAGACAGAGGCACTATGCTAGGTGGTAAGGTGTATGAGTTAATGAGACAGTCTGCCTTCAGAGAGCTTCCAGTCTAGGGAGGAGCCCTTGAACAATCACATTAAATACACACACAGTTAGGAATTGTGTGTGACAGAAAATAAGTGGTACAGGGAGATACTGCATTATAAGGCCTGATTGGGTTCAGATTGATTGGTGATCTGGAGAAATTTCTGAAGGTAATACTTCATATTTGAAGAATTGAGATAACTCCAAAGATTCTGCATGTCTTTTTAAGCTTTTAAAGTTTCATTTGATTGATTTTTTTCATAAAATCTATTAAACATTAGCGATCTATAAGAAAATTTCTTAAAAGTTATTAAATTTTATTAAATGTACAGTAAGTATTTAGCATTATATTAGATGCTGTGCAATGTTACCAAATAATTGCAAACAATTTCTTGTTTTCATTTAGTTTTATAAATATATCATATGGTATTTGAGCAGTTTTTAAAATGAAGGCTGGCTGAACCAAGAAAGCAAATACCTGTGAATATTTGTAGTCTTTTTAACTAGGGCCACTACTTATGTTACACTACTGTAATTTTTACCCAGTCTTTAAAGTCTTTTGGTAAAAACATCTCTGACAGCCTGTTAACAGGATTTGTGCCTATTGCCTTCTATAAATCTAACCTTAAATTTTGCATCCTATGACTGAAGGTCTGTCTCACGATGAGCATTAGTTATCCGAGGAAACACAGTATGTGTAACACGGACAGTTGTTTTGTGCATAATAATAAAATTCTCTGTATCTTTAAAAATAGTTTTTGAGTATAAAATAAGTGTATAGTTGTTATAAAAATTCAAGGAGCCAGGGATTTAGCTCAGCGGTTCCGGCGCCTGCCTCACAAGTGAAAGGTCCGGAGTTCGATCCCCAGTACCAAAAAAAAAAAAAAATTCAAATACTGTGGAAAAGTGGAAGTATAATATCAAGGTTTCCTGTAATCCTACCCCTAGAGATACCCAGTGTTAGCTATTTGACCTTTAGTCTCATAACTATTTTTAAAATATTGTATATTTGATAAAATTGTCTCAGTTTAATTTATTTAAGGTGCCAGGTCTTTGTATTTATAATCTTTTACATGACTCTAATAGAATATCTCATTATCCCCACATCCGAAGTATACATGAAAGAAAAGTTTTGTATTAATTACATTTGAATGATTCATGAAATTACTTGGTAACATCTTACTGGAATGACTAACATCCAAAAGCAAGAACCTAGTGATTTATTGAGAAGTCGTAGCAATTTAATAATACCACCTGCTTTCATTATTTTCATCAGGTTGGAATATGACAGTATTCGAATCACATTTGATTAAAAATGATAAACTTTGTGTTACCCATATTTATAGCAGTTACATGTTATTTCCATGAGTCATTAGAAATCTGTTTAGAGTCACTTCATACTTATGGATATAAATCTAATTTTAAAAATTATTCTCAGGCCATTAAAGATCTCAACTGAAGACTTTGGTAAACTGTGGTTATCCTTTGCGAATGATGTGAAGCAAAATATAAAAATATCAGAACCTCAAGCTGCTCTGCCTTCTGCCCTAAAAATGCTGCAGCAGAAACTGAGGCTTCATGTTGTTGACATTCAAGGTTGGTGGAGTTCTGGAGAAGCATCCTGTGTCCTAGATGCTGCTCCTGGGCACTTCCTGTCAGTCAGAACACAGATCAGGCCTCATGAGCTTCCATCGAGCGCTGCTTCCTGTGACGAATGTCTCTCCGATGAGTGTGTATTTCAGACCATATTAAGTAGTTTTTAAATTGAGAAATACATATAGCATAGAATATATCATTGTGACTATTTTTAAACAGAGTTTAATGACATTAAGTACATTCACATTGTGCTACTGTCACCACCATCCATTTCCAGAACTTTTCCCTCTTCCCTGACTCAAACTCTTCACCTATTAAAAACTAACTCCCCTGGGCTGGGGATTTAGCTCAGTGGCACCAAGCCCACCTTGCAAGCATAAGGTCCTGAGTTCAATCCCCGGTACTGGGAAAAACAAAACAAAAAAAACTTAACTCCCCTTTCCCCTTCCTCCTCCTTCCCTCGCAACTGTTTCTTGTCTCTATGAACTTGTCACTGTGGGTACCTTACATAAGTGGAATCACACAGTATTTGTCCTTTCAAGTCCAGCTTATTTCACTTAGCATGATGTCTCAAGGCTATTACAGTAAGTGCCAGAATTTCTTTTCTTCTTCAGCTTGAATATTCCACTGTATGAATGACCACCTTTTGATCCTTCATTCATCTGTCATGGACACTTGGGTTTTTTCCACTTTTAGCTATGGTGAATAATGCTGCTGTGAACACGGACATAGCATATCCATTTTCACCCTGCTTTCATTTCTTTTGGTTATATACCCAAGTGGACTTGTTGGATCATATGTTAAGTCCATATTTAATTTTTTGAGAAACCACCATATCGTTTTCATAGCAACTACATTTTACATTGCCATGAGCAATACACAAGGGTTCCAGTTTCTCCACATCTTCATCAGCGTTTTTGGTAATAGCCTTACTAATGGGTGTGAAGAATGTCTCACTATAGGTTTGGTTTGCATTTCCCTAGTGATAGTGATGTTGAGCAGCTGTTCTTGTGCTTATTGGCCATTTGTGTATCTTCCTGGAGAAATGTCTGTTCAAGTCCTTCCATATTAAAGCTTTCATTTTTGTTTTACTATAGGAAATGAAGGGCTGTTGGCCTGTCGGCTGCTCCCATCCACCTCCAGCCTACTGCATTGCCGAGTTCATGCTGATGGATTAGCACTGTGGTTCAGGTCCTCCTGCCCTGCTCTTCCAGACTATTTATCGTATCAGTGTCAAAAGGTGATGATGGTAGGGCCGGGGATTTAGCTCAGTGGTGCCACTGCCTGCCTCGAAAGTGCAAGGTCCCGAGTTCAATCCCTGGTACCAAAAAAAAAAAAATGGTGTTGGAGGGATCCTAGCAGAGCCTGCTGAACTCTTATCAAGATAAATGGTTTACACAGATAAACTTAATTACCAAAGTTAAAGAACTCATGGTACTTCTCATGAAAATGGGAATTATTACAAATTGTGATTTATGTGTTTTCTTATAGATTCTTGGTCAAGAATGATCCCCAAGAAAATTTATCCTTACACTTTTACTCAGGATTGTACAGTATGTTTGGGTCCAGAAAAGTGACCTAAGCTAATGTTATAAAATGTTAATGATTTATATATCCCTTAGTATAGAAGTACTGAAAATAATTTATTTTGTTATAAATAATTTTATAGCAAGTTTACTCTAATACTAGCTAATTTTTAATAAAGACAAGACTCAGTTCTCTGTATTAATGGAGTGGAGACATGAAATTGATAATCCCAAACCTAACTAATACTTGGCTTTGGCATGCAGTGTGTTGTGGTAGGTAAATCAGTACTTTCAATTATGTTTTGCTTGGGTGACTGTTGACCTAGGTTGGCATAGCTCATGCTCGTAGTTGTAGGACATCCACAAGCATGTTGGATACTGGGGAGAGATTCAACCTGTGGTATATTTTTTACTGTAGACAGTTTATCATACATAATTCCAGATAATTTGGCTATAAAATTTGTTTTCCGTTTTAAAACTTAAAGTAAATCACCATATTCCTATTTAAAACTAGAGCATTTGCAGCATATTTCTGTGTAGAAACAGAACCTGTGAGAAAGCACACAGAAAAAGGCTTTCGGTGTGACTGGTATCTTAAATCAGTGGTCGTTTGGGAGATTAAAATTTGTGACTAGCTTATAAATATTAAGATTATCTTCCTTGGTCTTTGAATCTACTCTCATTCAGCGGATCCAGCTGAAGCAATGACCAGCTGAGTATGCCACGTTCACATTACAGCTCTGGCTGTGTGGCCTCTGTCAGGATTATCGTCAGTAATAAGAGGTTATGCCTAATCTGAGTGATGGACCAAAATCTGAAGAATGTACCTTAACTAAAGTAGTATTTTATAAAACCTTATGGTGCTGCAGAAAATAGTCCCTTAATTCATGCATTCTGACACATCAGCGTGGAGACAGTTCAGGTAACAGTCTGAAGTCACTGTGCTCGGCGCTGGTGGGTCAGTGCCGCTTCCTTCTCACCTGGCCAGCGTTCTGCTTCTCAGTCATCTCATCACTCACGCCTGGTACAGGCGCCACAAGGACCTGGGGTGGGAGAGTTCAGTAGTCAGTAGTGTGCACAACGCAAATAAAAGCACTGTTTTGGATTAATTTTTAAGTTAATCATTTTTAAAATGTAACGTTTTGTTAATTTCATTCCTAAAAACATGAGTGAAACCCTGCTGAAAGTGATGGGTGACTGGATCTCCATGTGACTTCCAGAAGGTTAGGCTCAGGCTGAACCCCAGGCTGTGGCAGTGGAGGACTCTGCTGACGCAGAGGGCTGCTGGCCACACAGCTGGCTTTTCAGCCGCCTCCACTCCTGCCTGTCCCCAGGGTCCCCTCACCTGCTGCTGCTCTGACAGTGGAGAGGACAGGCTCTCAATCTGCAGCAGGCACAGTGCCCGGTGCTTCTGTGTATGCAGGGTCACTGAGGCAGGGTCAGGTTAGCATGATGGGGTCAGATGTTCGCAGTGTGTGGCAGCTGCCTGGAGGGGTCACGGCGTGTTTGCGAGTGGCAGCAGTAGCTGTCGTGAGACGTGCCTGGCGCACACAGCTGTCTAGTGGCAGGAGATGTGCATTGGTATCAGGTCCAGGGCTGGGGGCACAATTTTGGGTCAGCCGCCAAGAACATGACATCGTTTTTGTTCTTTCTGAACCCACTAATCAAAAGTAGGGTAACAGGTTTCTGTTGAAATGTGTAATAGAATATGTGCAATTTTTATATTTTTATGATTTTAAAAATAGTTACTAGAGGGCCGGGGATTTAGCTCAGTGGTTCCGCCGCCTTCCTCGAAAGCGCAAGGTCCTGAGTTCCATCCCTGGTACCAAAAAAAGAAAGAATAGATACAAAGAACTGTAGATCAGTATATAGTCTACCTAGACTCATTGAATGTTTTAAGTTCTAAATCAGGCCCGTCAGCCTTTTCTGCATCTTAGGGGGTGGTCCTCAGGTAGGGAGGCTGAGCTCCGTGGCCAGACTCCTTATCTTTCCTCTTAGCCATCGTTCAGTCAGGGAAGGGCAGCACCTGGCCACAGAGCTCTGAGAGGAAGCTCAGCTAGGTGAGTTTTGTGCCTGGCATCTTTGCTGAGAGTGGAGACCTGGAGGAATAAGAGGCCACAGGAAAGGGGAGGAGCTCAGGCCCCACCAGAGTAGTCCCTGGGGAGGTGGGAGACAGGCCTGGGGGTTGGAGGGGCCATGGTGTCCCGCAGAGAAGCTGCATGGCAAAGCTGAGCCCTTGGGCAGTGCGCATGTGCCGGGCAGGAGTGTCCTTTAACAGTGTTAGGCCATCAGCTGCCAGAACAGTCATGGTAAAAGTGCAGTGTTTCATTTTTCCTTTATTTTTATTTCATATCAGTAATATTTCTCAAATACTGAAGTCTTTGTCTTTTTTTATGGACAAACGTCATATTTGTCTCAAGATTGTGAGCCACTGAAAGTGCACTGAATTTATACACGTGTCTTAAGGTATTCTGCTGTGTTAAAATGTTAGGAGAAAAAAATGTAACTGAGTAACACTTTAACAGGCATTTATTACCTTATTTCGGAGTTGAATTCTGTAATTTGAATGTGTTAAACATGTAATAAATACAGTGATCTGTACTTTTCTCTGGTTTATATGCTCTTTATTAATTAAATAGCTGAATAATTACCAACCAGTAATTCGGTAAGCATTAGCCAAAAAGAGCAGAAACAGTCAGAATTGGAGAAAAGAATAATTTATGGAATAGCGAACCAAAGATTTTGATCTATGGTTAAAAGTAAAGATACCGGGCAGGGAATTTAGCTCAGTGGTTCTGCTGCCTGCCTCACAAGCTCAAGGTCCTGAGTTTGATCCCTGGTACCAAAAAAAAAGATACTGCTATTTTTGGTCTGCCTTTTCTTCTTTGGATAGAGTCTTGCTGTATAATCTTGAACTCTGGATCCTCTTGCCTCAGCCTCAAGTCACTGGAATTATAGGACGCACCACCATGCCCAGCTAGGATACTAATTCCCTGTGGTAGTCAGAACTTTGTAGCCTTCAGTTGGTGTCTGAAGATTAGTGACCAGAGCAGTCAAAAAAGACTTGTATTCCTATAATGCCTCTCTGTGCATACCTTGAGATGCAAGAACTGCAGTAAATCGGATAGAAACTTAGTGACCAAAGAATCAGAGTGTCCAGGCCAACTCTTCATTGTGCATCTTACAACACAAAGCTAGGTCAGAAACAGTTTAAATCCCACTGATTTATGGCTTTTATTGGCTGCAATCTATAGCAGGAAAACAGTTCCTAGACTTTGGCACATTTTCTGAAAGAAAATAGTCTAAGTCATCATACCTAGTGTGGTAAATGGAAAGAAAGGGGCCTTTGGAGGGTGGGGTGACCACAGCCTAATAGGGCCAGGGCTAATAATTGTCCCATATTATTTGTTAGCATGTCTCCATAAAGAGAAACTAAGAGCTGTTTATGGTTAGTGTGTTAGTTACTTTTCTCTCGTTGCTGAGGCAAAACACCCGACACCAAAAGTTGGAAGGGAAGGGGTTTCTTTGGCTCACAGTTTGTAGAGGTTTCAGTCCGTAATCAGCTGGATACCAGGCAGGAATGACAAACAGGCATTGCAGAGGAGAAACAACATGGTACGCACAAGGGAGCAGCTGGCAACAAGCGAGTTAACAGCTTCTCCCTGCCCCTTTTATTTTATCTTGTTTAGACTACTTAGGGCCAGTAGCACTCACCCTTAATCCTAATGCCCTTGAGCCTATTGCATCATCAGTCAACTCCAGCTTCACACACTCTAGATCAAGCTTATGACCACATGAGGCTTTGGAGGGACATCTAGACCCAAACCATAACAGTTAGGAACCATGTGTGAGACTCTGTGGGTAGAGTTTTTTTTTTCACAGACTTTAATTTTTAAGACTTTTAAAAAGAGGGCAAAGGATGTAGCTCAGTGGTGCCGCCACCTGCCTTGCAAGTGCAAGGTCCCAAGTTTGATCCCCAGTACCAAAAAAAAAAAAGAAAAGACTTTTAAAAAGTGAAATTTAGGGCTGGGGATTTAGCTCAGTGATTCCACTGCCTGCCTCGCAAGCACAAGGACCCGAGTTTGATTCCCAGTACCCCCCCCAAAAAGTGAAATTTAATGTTTATAGCAAAATTGATAGGAAGGTATAGAGATTTCTCATGACCCTCTCACCTCCCTCCATTCTCAGCATCTGCCATCAGTTGTTCCTGGTGATAACCCTGCAGTGCCACATTGTCATTACCCAAGGTCGATAGTTCACATGAGGGTTCACTCTTGCTATCCTTTGAGTCTTAACAAATGTACAAGGATATCCATTTGTTGTAGTTAGAGTTTGTAAGGGAATAGATTTAATACAGGACATATAATTTATAGTATTATTTTTTAATGTTCAAAAAGCCAAATGCAGAATAGTGGAAGAGGTCTGTCCACTCACTGGAGACCCAAGAATCCAGCTAAGGGCCTGGATCCCATGGCAGTGTCCCACACAAGCTCAGCTGAAGGCCTGAAGCCCAAGGCAGAGTCCTTCACAAGTCCATAAGGAGCCCCAGAGCCCATGGCAATGTCTCATGTTTGTCCATATCGAGGATCTGCCCCAGGAAGGCCCAAAGGCCAATGGTGGAAGCCAGAAAGTATGCGCCTGCATGGTGAAGGGTCTGTGCCATCAGGCTGAGGGATCTGCATGGAGCAGGAAGCAGTGCTCATGGTGAAAACCCCTGATAAGAACATCAGCTATCCCCAGCGACAGCGAGGACCCGAGCTCCTCTGATGATAACAGTTGAGTTCGCATCAGGAAAACCAGTTGCAGCAAGCTTCTCAGGAAAATCAACAGTGTACAATCTTCCCTCCCATTCTTTTATGCTGTTGGCAGCAGTTCTCAGGTGGGCCTTCCACACCCAGAACCATGCTGACTCAGTTCAGCCAGGTGTTCCAAGTTGACCAATACACCATCCTTCCCTATAGTATTATGAAGAATATTTTTCCCTTCCTTAAAAATCCTCCATGCACAGGCTGGGGATTTAGCTCAGTGGTGCCTCCACCTGCCTCGCAAGCACAAGGTCCTGAGTTCTATACCTGGTACCAAAAAAAAAAAAAAATCCTCCATCCTCTGCCCATGAATCTCCTCCTCCACTACAGATTTTTTACTGTTTGCATAGTTTTGCTGTTTCCACAATAGCATATAATTGGAATTACATACTATGTAGCCTTTTCAGATTGTCTTTCACTAGCATGCATTTAAGTTCCATGTTTTTTCATGGCTCAACAGTTCTTTTTAATACTGAAATTTCCATTGAATTGGAGTACTACAACCTTTTAAATTCATTCATCTGTAAAGAACATTTTTGGTTGCTTCTAAATTTTGAATAAAGCTGCTATAGAAATTGGTGTATAGGTTTTTAAGTGGACATATGAATTTCTTGGGGAAATACTAAGGAGCATGATTGCTGGATAGTATGATAAGAAATATGTTTAGTTTTGTAAGATGTTGCCAGACTCTCCCAAAGTGACTATACCATTTTGCATTCCCACCACAGCAACAAGAGGGACTGTTATTTCATGTTCTTGCCACCATTTGGTGGTGTCAGTGCTCTGGGATTTGGCCATTCTAATAAATGTTTAGTGATAGATCATCTTATTTTACATTTCCCTTATGACATATGATGTCACATACCTTTTTAATGCTTATTTGTGATCTGTTTTTCATGACATCTGTGAAAGTCCTTAGTCCATGTTAAACCAGTTGTTTCCTTATTGTTGAATTTGAGTCCTTTGTATATTTGGGTAATGGTCTTTGATCAGATATGTCTTTTGCAGATATTTTTTCCCAATTATAGTTTATCTTTTTATCCTCTTGATAGTGTCTTTTATAGGACAGGATTACTTAATTTTGGTGAAACCTAGCTTATTGTTTCTTTGATGGGTATTACCTTGTTATATCTAGAAAGTCATCACCAGATCAAGAGTATATAGACATTCTCCTATGTTATGTTGTAGGAGTTTTATAGTTCTGGATTTATGTCTGTGGCCCACTTTGAGTTCCCTTTTGTGAAGGGTATAAGATCTGTCTCTGGATGTCTAGTTGGCCCAGCACCATTTGTTGAAGGGGCTATCTTCCCCACATTGCTTTTGCTTTTTGGTTAAAATCAGTTGGCTGTATTTATCTTGCTCTGTTTCTAATTTCTATTCTGTCTCATTGTCTTGCATACCTAGACTAAAACCTACTTGATGATAGTATATAGTTATTTTCATGTATCTTGTTGGATTTGATTGGCGCATATATATATATATAATTTATATGTTGGCTAACACTTACATATATTGTTGAATTTGATTGACTATGTTCCTAAGAGTTATGGATCTTTTTTACAATGTCTTTGGTTTTGGTGTTAGATAATGCTGGCCTCATATAGTAAGTTATGAACTAGTCCCTCTACTCTTATCTGATATAATGCTCCCTATGTTTGATAGAATTCATCTGTGAACCCATCTGGTGTTTTCTGTTTTGGAAGTTCATTAATTACTAACTCAGTCTCTAATAGATATAAGCCTATTCAGATTGTTTCTATTTGTTTGAGTTTGGCAGATTGTATCTTTCAAGGAATTGGTTCATTTCATCTAGGCATCAAGTTGTTCATTGTATTCCTTTATGATACTTTTAATGTATATGGGATTTCTAGTGATGGTCTTCCTTCATTTCTGATATCTGAGTAATTTGTGTCTTCTTTTTCTTAATCATGTGGGTTTCCTTGTTTTTTGTGGTTGTTGATTTTTTTTGTTTGTTTTTTTTGAGACACAGTTGAGCTGTATTGTTCAAGCTGGGCTTGAACTCACTATGTAACCTGGGCTGGCCTCCAATGCATGGCGATCCTGAGGTGTCAGCCTCCCAAGTGCCGGGATAACAGGTGTGTGCCATGACACCTAGCTCATGCAGATTTTTACGTCCTTTTCTCCTACTCAGTAGGCATTCACATTATTGAATGAATGACGAGCAAGACCTCTCCACTCAAAATGAGTCATCGTGGACCAGATAATTAATACCCAGGGATTGCTAGTAGTAGTCCTATGGCACCCCCCCCCCATAAGGATCTGGTTTTTGATCTAAGTCAGTGGAAAGATGTTCCAGTGAAATAGCCTGTGTTGATTTGTACCATTTGGGGAAAGAAGCAAGACTGCCTGATGAGCCCCCTGCCAGCCTGAAAGCTGTCTGATAAGAACATCCACACCATTGAAGAGAGCTCTGGCAAGTCCTGTGTGGCAAGAGAGAAATTGTGACTTAAGGAGGGGGACTTCTCTGTGTTATAGTAGATGTCCATAAAGTTTTTCTGATCTGAAGCAACTTGTTCTTCGATGGAAAGTAGTGGACATTTGATCTTAGCATTTAAAGATAGGGAACCAAAAATAAATAAATAAATAAAGATAGGGAACCAATGAATATGCTAAGGCAGACTTAATGACAAAATCAGCACCACCTATTTTTTTAAAAAAGCACTATGATAATGGAAGGGAAAACTATACATTAATAAGGTCAGTAACACCAGGACAGTTAGGAAAGAGCAGGCCCTGTGGGTCTAAGCCCCAGGAAGGAGTTGCTTAATAGAAAATGTGTTTCATATTCATCACAGAGGAAACTTAAAAAAAAATGTGGTACTGAGGACTGAACCAGAGTTTACTGGCCCTTTTTACTTTTCATTATGAGACACAATCTCAGTAAGTTGCTCTGGGTAGCCTCAAACTTGTGATCCTTCTGCATCTGCCCCTTAGATTGCTGGGATTAGAGGTGTGTGCCACTTTTCATAGGATCCTAGATTGGAAGGCAACTAAACAGTGAATCTCAGAGGACCCTGACAACAAAGATTATGGTCTGGATATGGAGAAAAGATGATTCTGGGTGTGGGAAAAGTGTAGATGATGTAGAACCCCATGGGTTTTCTGGAGCACTATTAATGCTGAAAAATAGTGGGTTCTTATAAGTGGTCCTCAGCCAGAATAGCTTTCTTTCCAAGGAAGGAAATCAATTTCCTTGTTACTTTAAACTATTTTCATAAGTGGATGAGTTCTTTTGCCCCTCTAAAACAGTAAATTGCCAAGGCCACTAAAGTGGCTGACCTCAGGTTGTTTTTCCCTGAGGGTCTGCTAGGACATATGCCAGCTGGATCGAGTACAGCCCAAAGATTATTTTTCTTTCAGTGAGAGAAAATTGCTTAGAAGTCAGTTTAAGTGTACATCTCTTCAACCCATTACATTGTGTGATAAGTGGCCAGGAGCAGAGCAGGCTTATACATTCTTAGGGAAGGTATTGGATCTGAGTTAGTGCCACATAATTTAGTGAAGCTAAAGATAAAACCGGTCACCTGATCAGGCTGGTTCCTATACTGGTGATACATACCGAGGTTTAAGGATTTATTTATTTTTAAATCTTAGTTGACTGATACTGATTCATGAGGTTTAGGAGAATAACTATTGTGAGTTATGGGAAAGATGAAATGAGTTGAACCCAAATATGGACTTGTCTTCATCTACAGACATAGAATGTATGTAGCTTGGAATGAAATACTTAGGTTTAAAAAAAAAAAATTTATACTGAGTTTCTCAAACATTGCTTTGTTAAAGATTATGAGGATGTTGAATACCACTTGTGTTTCTTATGATAGCTGTTGCCATGAATAAAAGCCTGATTGGAAATCATAATAATTTCATAAACATTTTTATTACAAAAATTTTAGATGATACAATAACAAAATGAACCCTATATGCCACTCTCTAGCTTCCGTAGCTACCAACATTTTGCCATTCTTATCTGTACCTCCTTTTCCCATCTTAATCAGTTTCTTGATTGCTGAGACACAATGCCCAATACCCACAACTCAGAGGAAGAGAGGTTTATTTTGGCTCATAGTTTCAGAGGTTTCAGTCCATGGTTGACAGGGTCTAAGGCAGAAACAGCATGATGGAAGTGCATGGCATGAAGGAAGGCTGCTCACATTATGGTAGTCAGGAAGCAGAGAGAGAAGGGTGGAGCCAGGGAGGGACATAGACCTTTCCAGGCCACACACACAATGAACTGCCTCTTCCAACCAGGCCCTGCCTCCTAGCAGCAAGTCAACTCTAGCGCACCCCTGTCCCATAATTCAGACACATGAGGATTTTGTGACTGTTTTAGATCCAAACTATAACACTCACGGCCCCCTAGATTATTTGTGTAGGTTTTTATTGGTATACATTGAAATGTACAAATCTTACTGCTTGTCTTTATTAAATGGATATACCCATATAACTCACAACTGTATTGAGCTGTGAACTATTTCCACTACCCAAGGAACTTCCTCTTGTCAGTCTCTGATTATCATTACCAGCCCCAAGGCAGCTATTTTTTTCCCTGTGCATTAGTTTTGCTTGTTCTAGAACTTAATATAAATGGAATCATTCAGGTTGTAATGTTTTGGATTGAGCGCTTTTTAAAAAAATCCATCTTCTGACTGAGATTTATCCATGTTGTTGTATCTATCAGTTGTGTACAAAGATTGGGACCTAAAAGGAATGGCTTACAGAGTATATGTAGGAGCAAAGGTAGATGTGATGTTGGTGGGACAGGAGTGTTGCTGAGATATTTCTTAGCCCAAAGCACATTATATTGATGTGCACATGTGTATTTTCTCCATCCACTGATACATCTTCAGCATCAAGAACAAACTTAAAAGATGGGAACAATAAACACAATAGTTAGAGTTATTTGATTTGGGAACAGAATTAAGAGGGGGATGCAAGACTGAGAATTGATGGTCAGAAAGAATAGGGATCCACTTGAACTGAAAGATCCATTGGAATGATTGTAGTAGGCTTGACCTTCAGAATATTTGAAATTTTCATCATACATGAAGGATTATATTCAGCCTAACCAATGTAAAAAACTTGTAAACTTTAAAGACTTTCAAACTTTATCAACAGTATGCCATGGTGAGAAATAACCTTGTATACCATGACCTGGTTTATTATGTATATAGCTGAAATGAAAATTGCACAAGACATCTACTGAGTACTCAGTGTCATGCTCTTTGATATTTCTATACTGATCTAGTCTGTTAAAGAAAAAAGGAAAAAGGCAAGTTGCAAGCTATTAAATCAATTATGTGACAGTGATGGGTTGTGATTTGTAGATGGGAAAACACTGACTTTCATCTAGGATGATAATCCTCTAAGTCTTAATTTAGAAGTTCACGGAAATATCACCAAAATGGCAGAGTAGAGTTCTCTGGGCTTCACTCTCCCATGCAGAAAACCAGCTTTCTGTCCATGACAAAATTACAACTCGGAATATCCAGAACTCAAAACTGAAGTTCTGATGATCCCTTGGGTTGCAGAGCAATAAAAACATATGAGCAGATGATAAGGAAAACATATCTATGATTCTCTCCCCCCAAATCTTCAAAGGATATGACAGTAATGAGAAGTCCCTTTAAACTAACAGCTTCACCCCCTGCTCCCACTCTCTGTACCGGGGATTGAACCCAAGCAGTGCCTTTGCACTGAGCTACATCCCCAGTACTCCTCACCCTGTTTTTAGTTTTGAGATAGGGTTTTACTAAGTTGTTAAGTTGCCCAGGTTGGGCTTGAACTCATGATCCTCCTGCTACAGCATCCTAGAGTACTGGGATTATAAATATGCATCACTGTGCTTGGCCAAACTAATGGTTTCTAAACTGCAAAGAGTGAGTTTAAGCCTGGCAGCAGCTTCCCCACCACTGTAGATTCCTAAATAGGAAAAGCATTCCTACCTCAGTTCATGAGATGCACACAGGACTCTGACCACTGGGAGCTCTGTTCTGGGCAGGAGAGATACCAAATCTGAGAGGCTCTAAAAGTGACATAGCAGATATATTCCACTGGTCCTCCATGTGGGAGGCCCAGGCTGTGAATCTCACACAGTCTGGGTGTACTTGTAGAGTCTCTTTCAGGCCCATCCAAGTCAGACATCTTACCAAATTTTAAATAGCTGTGTGGTCCTCAGCAAACCTGGGCTTGGGTACCATCTAGTGCTGAAAAAGAGGCAGTGACCTCAGGTTAAAAGAATTCAATAATCAGTCTCCACTGGACACCTAGACAGATGTAACCTTAAAAAGATGGACATAAAATAAACCAGATACTAAAGACTAAAATAAATAATTCTTAAATGTGAAAACAAAGAGGTACATCCATGTGAATCTAGAGCTCACAGGGAACCATGACTTCACCACCTGGAACAAATAAAGTGCCAGTGACTCACCCACATTACATATAAAATAGAATTTTCAGACTAAAAACTTAAAATAGTTGTTTGGAAGAAATTTAGCAAACTCAAGAGAACAAAGAAAAGCAATTCAGAAATTTTCCAGAGTTGAAAACTATCATGAATGAAATGAAAGATACAGTGGAGAGCCTCAACAACAGAACTAGTCAAGCAGAAGAAACAATCAGTGAACTTGAAGACCGTCTCATTGAAAATACACATAAAGAGAGGAAAGAAAAAGTGTGAAGAGTGAAGATAGCATACAGGATACATAGGACATCAACAGAATAAATCTAAGGGTCATTGTGATTCAAGAGAAACCTGTAAATAGCAAAGTGGTAGACCAGTTAAGGAAGTAATAGCAGAAGACTTCAAACCTGGAGAAAGATCAACCCAAATATCACCACCCCATTAAGTATAGGAGTCAGAAACTAGCAAAAGAAGCAAATAAATTTCACACAGCACTAGAGTCCTGGGCCAGGAAAAAGTGGGATGATGTATTCAGAGTGCTAAAGGGGAGAAAACTCAAGAATATTGTACCCTTCAAAGCTATCATTCAGAAATGTGAAATTCTTTCTCACACACAAGCTGAGGGAATTCATCATCACAAGATCTGTCCTGCAAGAAATGCTAAAGGGAGTTCTCCAAACTGGGAGTGGGGGTGGAAGAGAGGATGCTAATGTGTAATAAGACAATATTTGAAAATGTAAGATGGATTGGTAGAAGTAAGTATGCAGATGAATTCAGAATACTCCAATCCAGTAACTGTGTTGTATAATCCAATTATATCTGTAACATAAAGACAAAAAACAAACTATTCAAAGGATTATAACAATTTATCAAGAGATAGGAAATATAAGAAGATGAAAATTGTGACATTAAAATTCAGTGTGTTTCTGGGGGAATGGAACTAATGTGTTCTATTATTTGTTCCTGTGTAGTCAAAGTTGTTATCCATTTACAGTAATATTATAACTTATTTTTTTTGTGACCATCAGGATAACCACAAAGCAAAAAGTTACAGTAGATTCACTAAAAGTACAAAGATTCAAAACCTGTGTGTGAAAAATTAAGCACAAAGGAAGGCAGCATAAAAGGAAGAAAAGAAATGATCTATGAAACATCTAGAAAAGTGACAGAATGGCAGTAGGCAAGTTGTTATTTGTCATTAATTACCTTGAATGTAAATTGATTAAATTATCCAATTAAAAGGCTTAGAGTTTCTGAATGGATAAAAATAATCAACTATATGCTCTGTACAAGAAACTCTTCACCTATAGGTTATGCATAGACTGAAAGTGAAGGGATGGAAAAAAATATTCTATGCAAATACAAACCAAAAAACAGGAGTGGTCTGGGGATTTAGCTCAGTGGTTCTGCCGCCTGCCTCACAAGTGCAGGGACCCAAGTTCAATCCCTGGTACAAAAAAACAAACAAAACAAAACAAAAAACCCAGCAGGAGTAGCTATACTTATATCAAATAAAATAGATTCTAACTCAAAACCTGTAAAAAGATGAACATTATATAATAATAAAAGGATCAATACATGAAGATGTAACTATTGATATGCTCAACATTGAACAGCAAAATATGTAAAGCACATATTAATAGATCCAAAGGAGGAGACAGGTGGCAAAACAATAGTAGAGAATGTCAACACCCCTGCTATTAAAGTAATGGACAGGTTATCTATACAGAAACTTAACAAAAAACTTCTGAGTTAAGTGGTATTCTAGACAAAATAGATCTGACAAGACATTTACAGGATGTTCCATCTGAAAGCTGAAAAATACATGTTCTTCTCAACAGCACGGGGAACATACTCCAGGATAGGCCATATGTTGGTCTGCAAAACAAGACTTAACAAATTAAAAATTGGAATCAAACCAAGTAACTTTTCTGACCATAACAGAATAAAGCTAGAACTCAACAACAGGAGGAATGGTAGGAACCACGCAAATACATGGAAATGAAACAAATACAACAAGATGACCCATATGTCAGTGAAGATAATAAAAAGGAAATTTAAAGATTTCTTGAGACAAATGAAAATAGAAACACAATAAATAAAAACCTATGGGACACAGCAAAGCAGCCCTACAAAAAAAGTCGATAGCAATAAACACCTGCATAAAAAAAGCAAAAAGGTCTCAAACATTGCACCTCAAGGAACTATGATGACAAGAACAAATTAAATCCAAAACTAGAAGGAAATGATAAAGATCAGAGGAGAAGTAAATCAAGTAGAGACTAAAAAAAGATACAAAAGATTAACAAAACACTTGATTTTAGAAAAGATAAAATTGACAAATCCTTAGCTAGACTAAGAAAAAGAATCAGATGAAAAGAAAAATATTACAACTGACTACAGAAATACAAAGATCATAAACTATTACAAACAACTGTGTGCCAATAAATTGGAAAGCCTAGAGTAAATGGATAAGTTCCTGAACACATACAACCTACTAAAGTTGAACCATGAAGAAACAAAACCAGAACAGACCAATAATAACAAAATTGAGTCAGTAATAAAGAGTCTCCCATCAAAGAAAGCCTTAGACTCAATGGCTTCACTGCTGAATTCTACCAAACATGTAAAGAACTGATACCAATTATTTCTAAACTATTCCCCCCAAATTGAAAGGGGAATTCTTTCAAACTCATTCTATGCGTCTAGTATCACAACAATTCCAAAACTAGACAAGGACATAATAGAAAACTATAGGTCAATATCCCTGATGAACACAGATGCAAAAATTCTCACTGAGACTAGCAAACTGAATTCAATAGCATATTAAAAAGATCATTGTGGGTATGGGGATTTAGCTCAGTGGCACCATGCCTGCCTCGCAAGTGCAAGGTCTTGAGTTCAATCCTAGGTACCAAAAAAAAAAAAATCATTGGCATGGGTACGTAACTCAGTTGCTTAGCATACATGAAGCCCTAGCACCACCAAAAAAAAAAGAACTTTTATCTAGATCAAGTGGAGTTCATCCCAAGGATCCCAGGGTGGCTCAACATTCACAATCAGTGTGGTATATCAATATTATCAAGAACAAAAACCATATGGTAATTTTCAAAGACACAAAAAGATTTGATAAAATTCAGCATCCCTTCATGATAAAATCAACAATTAGGTATAGGAGGAAAAACTCAAACCCTGTTCTAAGACCTGGAATGAGACAAGGATGCCCACTTTTAGTACATCTATTTTATTCAGCATAGTACTGGAAGACCCAGCCAGAACAATTAGGTTACAAAAAAAAAAAAAAAAAAGGGCTCCCAAATTGTCCCTGTTGGCAGATGACACAAATAAGACTCCATCAAAAACTGTTAAATTTAATAAATTCAGCAAAGTTACAGCATACAAAATCAACAAACATCAGTACTATTGGGGCCGGGGAGTTAGCTCAGTGGTTCTGCCACCTTCCTTGCAAGCGGAAGGTCCTGTGTTTGATTCCCGGTACCAAAAAAAAAAAATCTGTACTATTTCTATACATCGATAATGAATGATCTGGAAAAGAAATGAAGAAGGCATTCCCAGTTCCAATGGCTGTGAGGGAAAGGAGGGAAAGAAAGAAACCTAGTAAATAAAAAGGACTGGGGATGTCAGTCAGTCTGAAGTCCCTGTACCACAAAAGGAAGAGCCCTTTCATGTGATTTCTAAGTGCTGGGTCAAGAAAGGTGAGTGGAGAAGAAGAATCCTCAAGACTTCCCATCAGAATGCAACGCCTGAAGACTCACAGCAACAGGTGCTGCTGGACGGGCCAGGAGGACCCGGGGCAGAGGCCTGGGCAGCTGGAGGCTAAGGATTCTGTGGTGGGCTGGTGTGAGCAGAACTCAGAATGGAGTGATATTGAGGATGCTCTCTGAGGGAGAATCCTGTGCACTCAGGGCTGCTGGTTGTCTGTTTCTGTAGTAGGGTTTGGGGGTAGGGAAAGTGAGGTAGGATTGCTGTGTGTTAAATAACGTTTCCTTCCATGGACGTTGAACTCCTAAATGTTGAGAACTGTTGTTCAGTCCCTGGGCCACCCAACAGTCTCCTTTTTAGATAGTTGTTCAAATGAAGTGATTCTCAACTAACTTATTTCTTGGTTTAAGAATTATTCTTACTTGTCTGAGTTTCTCTTGTGAAATTGGCCGCAAGACTCAGGGTAGGCATGACCTTTATCCCTGGAAGACCAGGAATGTCAGAGGCTGTCTCTTGCCCCTGTTTGGTTCTGACTGATGCTGCCATCTAGCTCATCTCCTTGGTTCTCCTGGTTTCAGGCTTCAGATTCTTTCCTGCTGCAGCACTGTAGGATCCCACTGCTAGTGAGGCTGAGTTGACCCTCGGAATGAATCCAACTTAGCTTCATTTCACACCACAATCTTCTCCATAAGTTTTACATTTACTCCATACCTCTAGTGAAATCCAAAAGGCTTCCAAGGAAAAGTAATTTGTCATCACAACAAGGAAATATTTATTAAGTGCAGCTGGATCAGAAGCTGTCCAAACCCTGTGGTGTGTTTAATTGCAATCTCCCCAAACTTTTGTAGTACACATACTGTGTTCCTACTTTAGTGATGAGGAAACCAGCTGAGTGAGCTTAAGCGGCTTGGCCTAAGATCATACAGATACATAGTAGTGGAGCAAGGACTCGCACCAGGATCTCGTGACCTTCTTCAAATATTCTTCCCCGTTTTGCTTATTTCATTTTTCCTTTTTGTCTTCCCCACCCCTTGGTGTTGGTGAGGAGCAGCTGGCTCTTTGGGAGCTCTGCCAATAAGAGAGTGTCACAGTGTCTGTGAGCAGATTGACAGGCTGAAGCCTGTCATAGGGAAGGATTCTTATTTTTCTATTGGAGAGACACATTTTGCTTTCTTTTCTTGGTTATATACAGATTTGAAGCCATTCTAGCTGCCAAAGTTCAGCTAGGAAAAAGAAAGTTGAGAAATGATAGTAACTTGTTTATTATTTTAGATTAATTTGATACTTGGGTCAGGAAATTAAATAATGCTGTGATTCTTTTAATTTATTTTATTGAAAGCAGGTAATTGTGAAGCCTAAGGAAAGCTATTTTCAATAAGTTAGTCACTGATGACTGATCACTGGTATATTTTGAAGTGTTAGAAAAATAATCATCACCAAAAATGAATAAGAAATCTAGCACACACTCACAGACATGCACAGTCACAATGCACCATCTATTAAAATAAACATGTTTGACATTACCACTTTATGAATGTGAAACTTTTTTTTCCCAAATCAATAAGTTATTTCAGGCACATCAATTCGAAACCCTTTGAACATAACACTTCTCAACCAAAGTGTCATGATTGGCCCCCAACAGGGCTGAGTGCGAAAAAACCAGACACCAGCTCCTGTCCAGAGCCCTGGAGTGAAGCCCGGAGCAGCAGGAAGCCTGGAGGTTTGAGGCTGGCATGAGATCAAAATGCAGCTCCACTGTGGGGTCTGGGATGGCACAGCTGTGAGGCCCAGAAGCCCAGAGACTGGAAGGGCCGCACCAGTACTCATGCCAGGCTTCCCCTGGTCTCCAGGGGCCCACACTAGACTAGGTACACAGGGGCCTGCAGGGACAGGGCACAGAGATGACAAGTGGAGGTAGCTTTCCTATGTCCCCACTCTCCTTATTTCCTTCCTTTCATCCTTTAAGCACTTTTATGGCCCTGGTCCTGGACAATGACACTTGCTCTTTGAGAGTTCCCAGGTTGGGGAATCATCTGATGACACCTTCCTGGATGGCCAGGTCCAGCTGGTGTGGGGACAAGAGTAAGCTCGGGGTTCTCACAAGGTGCTCAGAGGGGACCCTCTCCTCGGGAAGGTGTGGAAGGAGTGTTCTGGGTTCTCCATGCCTCGGTGCAGGGCATCCATCACTCTGTGCCTTTTCTTTCTGAATAGTGTGGCCGTGTATTGTATGGTGGAAGCCATGGCACTTCTGGAAGTGAAAGAGGATTTCAAATATAAATTTTATAATTTTTGCAATACTCATTTATTGAGAAAAAATTGGTTTTATTGTATTAGTGAATCAATAAAATAGGTACATAAAATGAAAAACTACTTTTACCAGATTCTTGGAAAAACACAAATCCACATACATCAAAGCATAACTTAAAATATTTAATTACCTGAGCATTTAAAAAATAACATAAGCAGAATTTTTTTCTTGGATCCTACTCCTACTTCTTAGCCACTTCTGTCCAGAAGCCATATCACAGGTGTTTTTCTGAAGAATGTGTTCTTAAAATGTATCTCAAATTTTTTCTTAAAATTTCCTGCAGTCTTCAAAGTTTGATTTTGTTGGTTGTTTTGTTTTGGTACCAGGGGTCCTTGCGCTTGAAGGGCAGGCGGCAGAACCACTGAGCTAAATCCCCGGCCCCTGATTTTGTTGTTAATGAATTTGAAATTGTTGACATTGTCTGAGGACTGCATTTTACACAGTCAGCAACACTATCTAGTTTCCGTCAACTCCCAAATAAACCTGTTCTCCTGGTACTTGCTCCAATTTTCTGCTCTTCCCAACTGATTGATATTCGTCTATGTCTAGGGATTTACCTATTCTGACCATTCCAGAGAAATGGAATCATCTTGTGTGTGAATCCTTTAGTCTACATTTACTCAGCGTAAGGTATTCAGAGTCTGTCCATGTTATATCATGGTACTTGTAGTTCTCTAGTGTATGGATAGTCCACATTTTATTTGTCCATTCTGTTGGTACACATTTGGGTTATTTCCACTTTGGGGCTGTTATGAGTAATGCTACTATAAAAATTTATGCACAAGTTTTTCCATGAATGCTCTCTATATTTTTATTCCTTCTGGCTATAGACCAAGGAGTGGACTTCCTGGATCATATGGTAGTTTCTGTTCAACTTTTTGAGGAGCTGCCACATTGTTTCCCACAGCAATTGCACCACCATTGTCAACTCCAATGTGTGAGGGTTCAAATTTCTCCATGTCCTTATCAGAACTTGTTATTGTCCATTATTCTTAGTGTATTCATTCTAGTGGAGATGGAGTAATATCTCATGGCTATTGTGATTTGCATTTCCTTCCTTTTTCACATGCTCAACATCATATCTTTGAAGAAATGTCTATAAAATCCTATGCCCATTTTAAGTTAGTTTATTTGGTTTTCTTTTAAATAGTTTATGAGTCTTTATATATTCTGGGTGCTAGACTCTTTAGACAGATGACTTGCAAATATTTCCCCCCTTCTAATGGGTTGTCTTTTCATTTTCTTAATGCTGTCCTTTGATTATGTCCAGTTTATTTTTTGTTTATGTGGTTGGTGTCATATTGAAGAAATCATTGCCAAATTTAAGGTCATACACACTTTTACGTATATTTCTTTGTAAGAGCTTTATTGTTTTATTGCTTACAGTTAGGGATTTGACCCACTTGTGTTGCTTTCTGTTTAAGTAGAAACCAGAGGTGTAGGTGTATTTTTTATCTGGTGGCTAATTCCAGCACCATTTGTTGAAAAGACTATTCCTTCCTCATTGAATGGCCTCAGTACCTTTGCCGAAAACCAATTGGCCATAAATATGTGTATTTACTATCTGGACTCTCAGTTCTTTTTCATTGGCTCATATGCCTGTCCTTGGTGCCATATGATGTTGATCATCATAGCATTGGAGTAACTTCTGAAACTGGGACATGTAGGTCCTCCAACTTTGTTCTTTTTCCGGATTGCTTTGGCTATTCTATGCCCTTGCAATTTCATATGAATTTTTGGATAAGCTTTTGTCCATTTCTGAAAAAAAAGGCAGTTGGAATTTTGATAAGGATTCCATTGAATCTCTAGGTCAGTTTAGGGACTATTGCTATTTTATGTCTTAAATCTTTTAACCCATGAATACAAGATGTTTTTGCACTTATATCTTCTTTAATGTCTTTCTACAATGCTTTGTAGTTTTCAGGGTACAAATCTTAAACTTCTTGGGTTGAATTTATTCCTAAGAATATTCTTTTTGATGCTATTGTAAATTTGATTGTTTTTGAAATTCATTTTCATATTGCTTATTGCTGGAGTGTAAAATGCAATTGGTTTTTGTATATTCATCTTGCATCCTAAAACCTTGCTGAAATAATTTATTAATTCTAATGGGGTTTTTTTAAGTAGATTTTTTTGGAATTTTCTACATATAAGATCATGTTATCCATAAATAGAGATTATTTTATTTCTTTCTTTCCAATTTGGATGTGTTTTTTTTCCTAATTGCCCTGACTAGAACTTCCACTACCATGTTGAATAGAAATAGTGGAAGTGGACAGCCTTGTTTAGTTTCTGATCTTTCTTTTTCAGCCTTTCTCCATTAAGTATTATTTTAACAGTGGGGTTTTCATGATTTCCTTTATCAAGACTGTGAGAGCTTCCTTTTACTCTTAGTCTGTGTTTATCATAAAATAGTGTTGGAGTTGGTCTGTTTTCTGTGTCTGTTGATAGCTACACTTTGATAAAAGCTTAAAAACTGATGTTTTTGACCTTTCTATTTGAGAACACCTTATTAAAGACTTACAATTGATTTTGAACAAAGTAGAGCTGAATTGAGAGATCTTATATGTAAAAGTTCAGTGCCATTTGAATTACTTAAATTGACTTTGAAAGCAATTTTTCAAAGTCTCAGACACTTTTGAGATCTAATTGATTATAGTAAAAAGTAAACTATCATACTGCAGCTTAAAAATCAACATCAGGGCTGGGGATTTAGCTTGGTGGTTCTGCCGCCTGCCTTGCAAGTGCAAGGTCCTGAGTTCGATCCTCAGTACCAAAAAAAAATCAACATCATGTCACAAAATTCTTCATAATGAAATATAAACTTTAATAAATACAACTACTTTTTTGATTGGTAGCATATCACAACTTATGATATTGAATTACAAATTGTGTGTACACACAAACCATTCCAAGTACAGTGGTAACTCAGTTCATGAAATTTATTTTCCATGATTCTGGGGAAGATCTCTGCATTCATGCTCAGGCCGGGAAGATGCCCACGGTCATGTTGGTCACCCAATGTGGGCCACCCCATGTGCTGCTTTCGTGGATGGAAACAAAATTTTGCCAATCACTTCTGTTCACCAATCAGATTGTGAACAGAAGTGTTCATGAGCCAAGGTATCACTCTACATTTTACTCAGTGGAATCTTAACTTGGTAAAAATGTTAGTTTTACTACAATGATAAACTGTACCAAATTTGTATAAATACCATCGCAAAAATAGATAATTCTCTCTTCAATGTCAAATTTTTAATTGAATTTATTTTTCTCACAGTAATGTTAAATGTTTCACTTTTGGCAGCATGAACATTTGGAAACTTAATTAGAAGAAAATAACATTGAAATTAGCTCATTTTCTATTTGAAGCCTCTGATAACACTGGTACTAAGCTGATGTCATGTAACTGGTTTATATTTATTTTATTTTCAACTTTTAATTTTTTATCATGCACATTTGTAGCACATAACAATCACATTCCTTAAGTGGAGGTGGTACATGTACATGAAACATCTTAATTCTTTCTTTAACCCTCTACCCTCCCCTTCCATCTCCTTCCCACCACCTCTTGGTCTCTTCACCATGTGCAAAAGATCTACCTCCCCGTCTCCTATCATCTGTCTTTGATTTTTCTCTTTAATTTATTTTTACATTGGTTATAAGAGAAATCACGTGATATTTAATCTCATGTGTCTGATTTATTTCACTTAATATTATGGATTCAAGATGCATCTATTTTCCTACAAATCACTCAGATTTATCCTTGATGGCAGAGTAGTACTCTGAATCAATACTACATTTCCTTTGTCCATCTGTTGATGGAACATATAGGCTACTTTCA
Source organism: Heterocephalus glaber (assembly GCF_053883595.1). Lineage (NCBI taxonomy): Eukaryota > Metazoa > Chordata > Mammalia > Rodentia > Bathyergidae > Heterocephalus > Heterocephalus glaber. Next base: position 83,693,592 of record NW_028258138.1, on the reverse strand, counting down.
AGATTTAGCTATTATGAATCATGCTGCTATAAACATAGGTATGCATGTGTTGCTATAATATGATGTCTTTAACTCTTTCAGGAAGATACCCAGAAGAGAAATAGCTTGTGTCAGGTAAAAGGGCCGAAGACCAAAACCAGACCAGGCCACAACAAGCCTTTATTAGGGGAATAGATCTGCCAGGGTGTCTCTGAACAAAGGAGAGACAAAAGCAATATGGCCGGGGCAGGGAGAGTCTTTTATAGAGACTGGGGTGGGGTTTGTAGGGGCTGAGGTGGGGTTGAGTGAGGTAGTGACTAGGGAATGGAGGAGCCGGTGATGTCACTAATGGTAGGAGGTGAGTGAGTATTAGGTTACTTTCTAGGTGGGATCAGGGGCATACTGGGAAGAAGGGTTTATTCTTTGGTGGGAGCAACCGTCTTGGCGTGATGTCACACAGGAGAGGGGGCAAGGCACGATAGGAAGAGGGCAGCTACTATACATAATAGCTGCTGAGGTGGTGGGAGACCTATCAGCTTGGTCAAATGGAATTTTTAGTTTTAGTTTTCTGAGAAATCTTCATACTAATTTCCGTAGTGGTTGTACTAGTTTACATTCCCACCAACAATTTAGAAGGGGTCCTTTTCCGTGCAGCCTCACCAGCATTTGTTATTATTTCACTTCTTGACAGTGAGCTTCCAGACTGCTTTGTTTTTTCTCTCTGTTGTTGTCCATTTCTCCAACTTCTTTGTAGCTTCTAATTTTCCTGTCAGTGATCTGGACAATTTCCAGCAATCTACTTTTTTCTCTTCACCAAGATGGTATTTTCCAAGTGTCTAGATTTTGGGTCTTGGAAAGACTGGGTTTTGGTGCTGATCACTACTCCGCCGTTTTTTCCTTTCTTGTGTCATTTAAATGCTGGCAGTGTTCTGCTATTAATTTACTTTTTGCCTATGCATGAGAAAACTTGGAATTAAAATCAGAATGAAAATTTGTTTTTGCAGAGTGATATGTGATCATGCCTTCTGCAGTTGCACATGATAAATTAATTTCTTTGGGTGCAGCCTCTCTAAATAATGGCCAACTTCTGAAGCAGATGCTGCCTCTTCTCATCGTCATGCAGTCAGACTGAGGGTAGGTGGTAAATACAAACATTTGTTCAAGCCATATATCTATTATTAATTGTCTTGTGAAATGGAAATTTGGTACTTAGTTTTCATTGAACACTTTCATTTTTTTTGTTAGCTTATTTCTGCTGAAAGGATTTGCCATGCAATGTGAAAGTATTATTAGCAAACAATAAAGCAGTAGTGATAGATTAGCATTATATAGTAAATGACAAGACTGTAATATCAAGAACTTTCAGAAAACTTTCCTTATGTGTTCTGCCTTTTTTTGTCCTCATATTTCATCCACACCAACTCCAACAACTCCTGGCCCTTCCAGTCAGTGGTCCGGGTGCACTGTGTTTGGAAAGCCCTTGGCATTGACCTTGACACCACAGACTGGTAAGGATGACAAATACTTGTCTCACAATGGCCCATGGCTTGGAATTAGCTGGACCCGTCAATGGTGCACTTGATTTTATTGGTGAAAACCTTCTTCGAAGGAGATGTGTTAATTATATTATTTCAGGAAAAGAGACATGAGTTATAGATGATCATCTTTCAAATGTGTTAAAATAAGAAATCTGTCCATGCACACAAGCCTCACATACGTCATATGCTGAAGCTATAGGGGGAGAAGGGCAAAGTGGAAGTCTACCAAACACCCAAGATTATTTTAATGACATTTTAATAATGGTGTTTCATCATGAGATAGACATTTCAGGATATGATATGAACAAGATGGACGCAACAGGAAATCAAGTGTATTTTGGGATGGTCCTTGGTAAATGAAGGTGTACAGTGTCTCTACCTCTATTGGTCTTAGAGCGACTTTGAGTTTGGAGAGGTGAAAGTGGAGGGTTGATGGCATTCATTTCTCTCCTTCATGTTCATTTAAAGATCTGAAAAAGACTCAACCATTTCTTTGATGTCTAATGGGATCCAGACTGGGTTATTTAATCCTTCTAGCATTCTATTGAGAAATCTTTACCCTTAACTTACAATCCTGAATAGGAGTTACAAAGAAATGGAGGTAGGATCATGCCTAAAATCAAATCTTGATTTAATCTGGACAGCCCAAGCTTCTGACAGCTAGTGATCTTGTCCTGACAGCCCAGGGCTTGGCAGCAGCTTCCCCTATTGCTAATGTCTGTGTCCTCTTAGGTTCTCAGCATTTTCATCAACTTGGTAATTAATTCCCTGTATTAAATTCTCTGTTGGGAATTTTTGGAGTGATTTCTATTTTCCTGATTGAAACTTGATTGATTCTGATCTCCCCTGTTTCCTGTTTGTCATAATCCTTGGGTGTTTAATGCTGCCCACCTGACCCCATGAGAGGATTTATTTTGTGGGATTGAGCCATCCCTCCCTGAGTTTTCTGCTTTTTACACACCTCATCTTCCAACTCCTATTAAAACTTGCCACAGCTGTGTTCCATATCATTGTTTTCCAAGAAAACAGCTAGCTGTTTGACACCCAGTTGTCCTGTCAAGTTGTTAGGGCGTGGAAGTGAATGGCTTTGTATCCTTTTCAGGAATATTTAAACTCTGCACAGAAAGGTGTGGCCATGTGATGTTTTACTCAAAAGGCGTCCTAGTATTAGCATTTCAGCTTTTTCCTGGGAACTCCTAAAGCTTCACTAAGCATGGAGAATTTCCTTTTTCTCAAACCGACCAGAATTTGGGAAGCTGAACATGAAGTAAAATGGGTCCAGAGATGCCACAGATTGGCAGATGGCAGAGGGTGTTTTGGGCACTTGTTTTTCTGAAGTGGGCTTCCAAGCAAGCCCTGCTGACTTACAGCAGGGAGTCCTTGCGTCAGAGTCCTGTTCCCTAGAGGTATAATGCAAGATGGAGGAGGAGTCTGGGCTTCGTGGCCTAGAGAGGGCATGGAGAGGCAGGTGGAGAAGTGACAAGGCAGGGAGTTGAGTTTTGAGCTCTAAAGCAATCAGGCTACAGGGAGAGCTGAAATGAAAATAGAGCAAGGAGAAGGATAAAGAAGCAGAAGCAAATCTCCAGCTTTCATCAAAGCTACCATCTGAGACTCACAGAAACCATTCTTCACCTGAGCAGGTGCCAGTGACCATGACCTAACCCCATAGACTGGCCACTTCCCCAGAGGACAGCCAGTGTCAAGCTGAGTGACCCTCAGTGCGAGATTCTTCCAAAGCCATAAAAGTAGCCATTACCTAAAATAGGCACCGACCGTCTTTCATTTATGATTTGTCGTAACTACTAGTAACAGCAGCATTATCTTGATATGAGAAGCTGGCTTCATAGACCTTTGGAAAGTTACAACACCATAAATTTCCACAAATGTGTCATTTCATTGGCTTTCGTACTTTTTCTGCTCCAACATGGTTCTGGCCAATTTTAGAAGTTTCCATTGTAAGTATATGAGTATAATGCAGGAAAAAATGAAAACAGAATAAAAACAGGTCAACTTTCCTGTTTAATCCACAAATATCATTATAGAGTATGAAATTGTTTTCTGGGGGCTGAAGTAAGTAAACCTCTTTTTGGTGCTGATGGGAAGGTGAGGTTGTGGGTGTTGTTGCCAGTCTAGAGAGAAAGGATTCCTATATAAGGAATGGAGCAGGCATCTTTCAAATTGCTTTTTGTGTGGCCAGTGATGTCCATCCTTATAAATTATTTGGTGGTGTCCTAGAATACTAGAGCCAACACATTTATGCTCAGATAAACCTGTCCTGGCACTTGAGTAACAAAAAATGTTATTTTACAACTCTCAATGCCCTCTGAGGCATCTGCTAGTGTGCCATAGAAGAAAATTCTGAAACTGTTGGTTCTCATCTATAGTAGTCACCGGAAGTCCTTCAGGTGAAAATGAACAGTTTGGGTTAGTAAGGGAGTAAGTAGGAAGGTAATGTTTTACTTTGTTTTTGTTTGGCTTGCAGTGCTAGGGATCAAAACTAGGGTCTTGTGTATGATAAGCAAGTGCTTTACCACTTATCAACATCTCCAATTTCCCAGACAAAAACAAAATGTTTTGTGAGCCTGTGGAAACTGCTGTACCACTGAGCTGCGCCCTAGCCAAGGGAGGGATTGTGGAAATGGTTTAGCAGTGATTGCTCTCTCCAGTTGTTGAAACACTGCCTCAGGGATGACCTGTGATTCTCTCATCTTTCCTTGAGACTGGGATCCCCATGCCCCCAGGCTAGTTTCCAGTGACTGGGGACTGCAGGGGGACTGCCCAGGGCCTTTAGTTCCCCTGTGTGGTAGGTTGGGTGGGAGCACATGGATTTCAGCGTGAGGACGCTCAGTGTCCTACTTCCCAGAGACACAGGGAGGGCTCAGCTGCTGCCCGATTGTCCATGTCGTTTTGGTTGCTGAGTGGTAGAGTGGCTGAAAGGGGAGCTGTGTAGGGAGTCTTAGCTGCTCTGACTGCCCCAGTCTTCCTCAAAGGCTCAAAGTGGACTCTTTGATACAACTGTGTCCAGGAATGTGGAGGTGCACACAGGATGAAGAATGTCAGTGTCCGGAAGACCTGGTACTTTCTTCCTGAGACTTTGGTCACTAAAGGAGGACGATTCGCCTTTGGAGAAGTGGTATCTGCCATATAATCTGCTGTGGAAGCCAGCAGCAATAAGAGGAATGAAAAAAATATATAATGGTGCTTGCTTCGGCAGCACATGTACTAAGACTGGAACGATACAGAGAAGATTAGCATGGCCCCTGAGCAAGGATGACACGCAATTTGGGAAAGCGTTCCATATTTTTAATAATATATATGTATATAATGTACCATTTAGTCTAAAAAAAAGAAGTACCATTATCTGACCAGTTTCTCAACATTTATTTTTTAAGTGGTGGGAGCTCCAGGACCTATGACCGATACCTCTGTAAATGCTCCTGTGGGATGGAGTTTGTTCTCTCTTGTTCTGGTTTCAGAGGAAACCCAGCAGCCTTTATAAGGCTCCATTAGCGGACAACACAGTGAGAAGATAGAGTGAGGAATATTCCCAAGAAAATACATTCCACAGCCACTGCAGAGGGAGATACACTAGACAGGCAGGCAGCTTTGGAGTCTGAACACCAGGTACAGTGAGCTTATAGAACACAGGGGAACTCAAGGACCCATCCCTGAGATGAATACCCTCATTCAAATGCCACAGACTCACTGTTGCTCTAAACACAGGGACTTGAGGCCCCACAGTTTTTATGCCAGAGCAAAAGATTTGGGTCAGAAGCAAAGTTTTAAAGACTTTTTATTGAAGAGGTTCAAAGATTCCTTGGCCAGCAGCCAAGTGTGGTCTGATTTGTTCGCATTTCCTCTGGGAACTCACAGGGAAGTGAGGAGTTGGCCGGCACTGATGATGAGGGTCACCCATTCCCCCGTGGGCCTGTGCTCCACCGGCAGCTCTAAGGTGGGGGAGGAGAGCCAGGAGCCCAGGCCTGACAAAGACTGAGCTCAGGGCCTGGCCAAGCTGCAGTTCTCTCCTGGGGGAAGGCGTCCCTCCCAATACACCACCCCGCCCAGCCTGGATTAGTCTGCCTGGGAGCCAGGGTGTGAGAGGCAGCCAGGGAGAGACTGGCAGTGGAGCCTCACTGCTGCTTCCCTCTCTTAGTCACTTTTTTGTTGGTGAGAAACAACACCCAACTCCTGCCACTTAAAGGAGGAGAGGTCTGTTTTGGCTCGTGTTTACAGTCCATGGCCAGCCAGCTCCAAGGCCTGGCAGAGGAGAGCTGCTCATGGCATGGCAGACAGGAAGCTGAGAGCCAAGGGAGGAGCCAGGAGGGCAGACAAACCCTCCAGATCACAACCAGTAACCCGCCTCTTCCTGCCAGACCCCATCTCTCAACAGCAAGTCCGATATAAACCCCCACGATCCAGTCACCTCCTAAAGGTCCTGCTAAAGCGCACGAGGCTTTAGTGGGACCCCCACACAGAAGCCATAACTCCCCACCAGTGATGGTCAAAGGCCCTGCTCCAGGCCCAGAGGCATCAGCCATGTGAGCTAATGGGCCAGTGCGCCATTCAAGTTCTTGGTGATGTTTAGCCAAGAATCTTGTTATCTGCAGTTAATGCAGTTGGGAAATTTATCAACTGGATTTAACTTTTTAAAAGGAAAACAAAAAAAGAAAGTATTTTTGCTCTGGTTTGGGAGTTAGAAAAGAAGGTGTTTGTGCATTCACATACCTGTGCACACAGCATGAAGGTCCCTTCTTTTCTCGGGGGTGGGGGGTGTGGGGGGTGGGTGTCGATGTCCTTGGTAGAAAACCAGACAAAAGCCGAAAAGATATGTGATTGAGGAGTTAGAGACGGAAGGAAATGGGACTCTGGTTTTCCAGAGTTTTCCGGAGGAGTGGGGGTAGAACAGGAAAGCCTTGGCAGGGCAAGGCGACCAGGCGGGCAGGAGCCCCAAGAGTGTGGAGCAGCAGGAAAGAAACACACTCACTTCCCTCGTGAACGGTGGAGGAAGGGGCCTCCGCCACACAAAATGGAGCAGAGTGCTCTGCTGAGCTGTGGACCCTGTGCCTGGGGGGATGGAGCTGTCCTGCTCTCCTGAGCCAGCAGCTGGTCCTCCTCTCCAGAAATGCCTGTGGTCACATGAGATGTGTGAGGTCCAGGACAAGCCCTCACTTTTGCAGGGCCTTTCACGACTCTGGCAGGAGTGGCCCTGTCACCAGCAGCAGTTGTCTCACCCTGTGCTGGGGGCCTTGCAGGGGAGCACCTGGTCCCTGGAGGAGGCCTATGAGCATCCACTGAGCAGCACGATTGGAATCCCCTCCGCCATATTCTTTGTCTCTCCTCTTCATTGGCTGTAAGGTCCCCATCTGAGATGAGGCCCTGGTCTCCCAGTTTAGCAAGAACTTGGGTGGGGACACTGACATGGTTGGGTGGCCCGGATCAACCTGTAGTCGGGAACCAAATGTACTCATGCTGGGCCCTTGTTCCGGTGTCTCTGTGTCCCTGCCTCCTGCTCCCTTCCATCTGGAATCCCATCTGGTGCATCTGAACTAACGTTCAACTTTTTAGATTCTGCTTCTCCACTGGCCTAAGGAAAGGAATGTCACCTTTCTGCCCCCCTTTCTGCCAGGTCCTGGGAGCAATCCTGTTCCAAGGCACGGTTTCCAGATCATTACACGTTGCTTAGGAAGAGACCATGGAAGAACAGGGCTGAAGAGGGGCTGGCAGAAGAGGCCATTGACTCTGTGGGTGCAGACTCTGTCCTTCGTGGGGCCAAATGGGAATGTCCTGGAAATTGTATTTCCTGAGCAACATCCAGCCCTTGGCTTTAGAGGAAAAACTGCAGGCAGTTACTTGAGACAGTAATTGATTGATTGAGAGATGAGAAGTGGGGAAAATGCAGCCAGTGTGAAACTCGCAGCATCGCCAGGACAATCCCAGCCACCTCAACATTGCCCATGGTTCCTGGGGTGGATGGCTCATTGCAGCTGGGGAAGCCCGGGGCTCACTGAGCCCCCGAGGAGGATGGAAACTGGAGGAGCAGTGTGGGCTTGAGCCATGTACCCAGGGGACCGCTTGGACACAGAGGGACAGGCAGACAGACTTCAGAGCCAGAAAAAGCAGGATGTAGAAACAATTCTGGGGGACTTGCATTCTCTGAGAACCACAGAATTTGAGATGCAAAGAATTTCAGTCCTCTGTCCTGGGCTCAGCAAACTTCACTGTTTAAAGCTCACCAGGAGTTTTTAACTGGGCAGATTCCCAAGCTGTACCTCAGAAATCTGATTGGGGTGGGGGATGGGACTGAGGCCTCTGCACTTTCAACAGAACTGTGCCCCCTGCCCAAGAATTCTGATGCAGGTGGTTCGAGGGCCACACTGAGGTCCTCTGCCCTATGCGATGCCCGAATCCCCAGCACCCTCAGCCACTGCTCCTGCCTTGGCGCTGCCTGGTGGGGCTGTGGGAAGGTGAGGCCGGTGCAGCCAGCCCTGGCAGCCGGGCCCACCCTGCAGCAGCCCGTCCTCTGTCTTCTGTGGACTGCTGAGGCTGGACCCGGACACAGCGGCACACTGACTCTTGGTCACTCGGGACCGCGACCTGCGTGCTCCAAATTTCTAGACCATACAGCAAATCCAAGATGAAGAAATTCTCATTTGTACTTTGTTGGGGGAAAAACCAAGTTTATATTGCTGACCAGGTCCGAAGGGTAGGGGGTGGTGGCTAAGGTATCAGGTTCTGAGGTGATGAAAAGGTTGAAAAATTGGTTATGGTTGTACATGCCTATGAATACATCAAAACTACTAAATTCTGTAAAGAGGTGAATTATATGTCACGTGAATCATATCTCAGTAAAGTTACTAAAGACAAAAAGTCTGAGATATCTGTAACAAAGTTCATGTATTGGGAGAATGGCTTCCTTAATATATTTTATTTATTTATTTATTATTTAGGTACCAGGGATTGAATTTAGGACCTTACACTTGTGAGGCAGGTGCCAGAACTACCGAGCTAAATCCCCGGCCCCTATTTATTGGTTTTTTTGAGACAGGATCTTACTGGGCAGTTCAGGCTGACCTTGAACTCATGGTGATCCTCCTGCCTCAGCCTTCAGAGTATTGGGATCACAGGCGTGTGCCACCATGCCCAACTCTCTCTCAATATATTTTTTTAATGGTTCTGATGGTATCCTAAAATAGTGGACCCTCAAGTTACAACTGGCCTGAGATACGAACATCTTGGGTTAGGTGAATGGAAGATTAATCTGCCTCTTGTTATCCATAGTGTTTACTGAGGTGAGCATACAGATCTCAGCTGTATTGATTTACAACCAACTTGAGTTACAACCAGCCCTCGGGAACTGATTGAGTTCGTAAGTCAAGAGTCCACTGTACTTGACTCAAATCAGTCACAACTTACACATGACTTTGCTTAGCATCTGCTCTGCTCTGAGACAGATGCTTGGATCCAGTGTGATCTCAGTTTGAACTGGGTCTCAGAAGAGGGCCCAACACTGGGCCCCTGGGGGCTTCCAGACCCCATCATTTGGTTCTCTGGTCTTCTTGATTTTACTCTGCATTTTTTGCTTTATGGCTTTTCTCCTTTAAAATCCATGAACTTAGCTCTCCATTCAAAGTTTCTGAAGAAGACTATTGAAAAGCCATTTGTCAGCCTTTTTGGAAATGACTGCTTCATTGGCTGATGAATCGGATTCTCTTCTGAAAGTCCACAGTGCAGAAGTGCCCAGCGCGGCTCTCCTTGGTGCTCAGGGCCTGCTGCTCTGAGTGTGGAGGGAGCCAGGATCACTGCCTGAGGATGCCCCACAGCTCTTCCTCCCTGGTGACTTGGAGTGGAGCGAGAAAGCACCCCTTCCCCTGCACAACCTCATTGCTGCGGGGCCTTCACACTTCCTCTGTGCCAGCTCTGGCTTCGACCCAGGCCCTCTGAGCTGAGAGCCAAACCCCAGACTCCCTGTGCTCGGCACAGGTCCAGAAGGCTCAGCAGTCAGCTAAGCGGAGCTCCTGGGTGGGCTGCAGGACCCTCCTCCGCAAGATCTGTGCTGCTCGGCCAGGAGGGCCATAGGACGGGCAAGATTGGAGGGAGGCCGAGCTGTGCTGCTCTGCTGCCCTTCCCTCTCCTGGGATGGGAGGGGTTTGGATGCCAGCACCTCCGAGGGCCATGTGCCTCTCTCCAGGGACAAGCTCCTGGGATTCGGGACCCACACAAGCTCTCCGGAGGCCTGGGCCTTGGCAGCAGAGGAGGCTGCGTTGGCACTGAGCGTGGCAGGCACAGCTGACCTTTCTTTGCAGGTCTCCTCTCTTCCCTTCTGTGGGAGACAGTCCCTGCTCTGTCCAGTGGTGAACACTCTTTGAGATTTAGCCTGAGGACTTCCAGGGCAGGTCGGTCAGTTGTGTGATTTGATTTGTAGCTGGTAGTTTTTCTCAGTCAGTTTTCTTCCAAGGGGCAGATGGAAGATGGAAGCCCATGGGCACAAACAGCAGAGCCCGCTCTGTCCCCTAGGCTCCTGCAGGTGAGTCCCATCGAGGGCTAGGGGACACCCACCCTTCACTCACCGCAGCTGTGCCTCTCGGAACTTAGCAGCCACCGACCCCACGCCCTGACAGCAGACCTGCCAGGGACACCTGGCAGTCACATTGTGACATTCTGTTCTGTCACGTGAGGTGCTCAGTTAGCATGAGTGACATAAACACATAGAGAAACACAGAGCTGAAAACAGATGGCACCACTTGGCTCTAAGGTCATCCCTGCATGATTCAGAACACACTTATGTTGGGTTTAACTTTTAAAAAGTTGTCCAAATGAAACAAAAATTAAAAACTCCTTTAGAACAAAAGGCCTCTGATTGTCTCCCAGCCCCAGAACTATAGGGATCTGAAGATGCTATTTTGAGAAGCAAGAGGCTGAGGCCAGGCCTGGCTTGGGCTGTGGCTGTAGTCACAAGTCAGACTGCACAGGGGAGCCTGCTGACCGCCATGCTTGGTTGGGATGGTCTCAGTGACCCTCTTCCTCAAGGCCACAGCATCCTGGGACATTGTTGGACAGCTCTGGATAACTCGATACCTTCACAGCCCAAGCGGGCTGATCTAGAATTTTCACTGATTGCTTGTGCTCTTGACTTCTGAGATCATACTGAATTTTTAAAAATCCCTGAAGACACTAGGGTAGAGGATACAGAGCCCACATTTTAGTTCCTTTCTTTTTAAATCTAAATGCACTCATGCGCATCGGAGCAGCTGATGAACATACTGATTTGTTCCTGAAAAATATACAGATGAGGGAGAAGGGGGTTTGGAGAAATCTTCTCATTTTGATCTGTCACTGAGAAGAGACCTGGAGTCTCTAAGGGATCAGGACTCATGCAAACATGGAGGGTGAGTGACAGGGACACATGGACAGCTGAAGATGCAATGACATTTCCTGAGGTGCTGCTCCTGCCACGCCCACTCTGAAACAACAAGTGACTGGCTGAGCCATGCACTGCTCTGACCCTACGTGGGACTCCATGAAGCGATCTTGCATTGTTGCTTCTTCTGAAATTGGTTTCCTTTGCCATCATTCTTGCAAAAATGTTAGCCTTTGCCATGGGCAACACCTCAATGCAGATATTCTAACTGTGCTTTGGGGTTCTCAATATTGGAAAATTTTGCAGAGTCCTGAGCACAGACTCTGTGCATGTACAGAGGGAAGACCAGGGTTCTGGAAGTGCCCGTTGGCCTCTTCGGCTGGAGTCCTGGAGACAAACTAGTGTGACTACTGTGAGTCCCTCTTTGGTGCCAAGATTGGTATGTAAATATTGAAATCTGTAGGCCTTTCAGATGCCAGACTACAGTCGGGAGTCACTTGGCTTTAGGCGCCAGTAATGTGTTTGAAATGTGCACACTGGATCCGTTTTGGCCCTGTGCTTTTAGAGGAGTGGGGGTTACTTGTGCCTGGGCAGCCCAGCCCACTCTGGCAGTTGATGACAAGCTTTGGGGTTAGCCCACTGGCTCCCTCAGTTGGGGAGGCCGAGGCAGTCCACACCGCAGGGCTTGCTGAGAGCTGCTGGTGGGAATGCTGGTCTTTCCCTGGGCAGCATCCTCAGAGGCGCGGGCTTCAAAACCCACCTCGGCCTCACTCTGAGTCTGCGGCGTGCAGGCCTGCACAGAGCAGAGGCCTGCACCTTCCCTCGGAGCTCTGCCTCCTGCCCACTCGTCTCCGTGGGCAGAGTACAGCTCCTCCTGTCCTCTCGTGCCTGGGCTCTCTGCACAGTTCTTCCTCATTTCCTGAAGGAGAAACGAGCCCACTCTAGGACTCTGCCTGTGACCATCGGCTGGCGGGCGAGGGGAGGAGGGAGCCCGCTGCCCACAGCTCCCCTGGCGCTGCCCAACAGCCAGGATCGCCCGGGCAGGGGGCGCCGACTTCGTCCAGGCCCTAGCCTGAGGGGACTCGGCCTCGCCTGCCTCGATGGAGAAAGGGGCAGTGCTAAGTCCCGCGATCGATCCGCTTTCTCCTTCCTCCGGGCGCACCTGCGCCCTGGGCTGAAGGCCTGCCCTGCACAAAGCGTCGGCGTGCTGGGGATGTGGGTCCCAGGCGGAAGGCCGCTCAAGGCGGACGCCCTGGCCCCGGGGTTGCGCGCGGGCCGCATGGCGCCCCCGCGTGGTCCTCAGAGACCAGAAGCCGGACTCAGGCACTGGGCTGCGCTGTCAGGGCGGAGCCCGCTGCCCTCCCGGGGTTCGGGCCACGACAGCTGGAAATCTGCCCTGCGCCACGCTCTCCGGCGCCTGCCTGGGTCTGGGTGTGGACCCTTGCTCTCTACTTTCTTCTTCCGGTCAGTACTGTATTCCCAGCACTGAATCTAAGTCCAAGGAATTTTTAAGAATTATGACTCTAAGACCTCTTGTTTGAAGGGTGGTTTTGTTTTATTAACGAACCAGAGAAGACACCACAAAACGACTGTGAAAGGCCAAGAAGGATGAATGGGGACTCAGCTGCCTGCCTGTCCCGAGCTGCTGGGTCGGTGGCCCCGGAGGGGTGCACGGTTCTCCGTGCTTGGGGTGAGGGCCAGCCAGGAAACTGTCCCCACCCCTGTGGAAAGTGTCCCACCCCGGCGTCGTACACCCGCACTCTGAGACCCAAACCCAACTCTTGAACAGCATGTTTCAATTTGCAAGTGTATTTCACACCCTTGATTCCATCTTATTTTGAAGCCACCCGTCCGATTCTGTGGTTCTTTTCTTCCATGCTGTTCATAGTGGAGATCTAGGTTGATCCCTCTAGCAGATAGAAAACATCAAGACCTTCCATGCCAGCTTTCGAAGGAGTGGACAATCACCTCCTTCCATCCTCACAGGGCCCTGTGAGGCAGGCGGCCGCTGTGGGGAGGGGGCCAGGACACAGGGGCAGAGGCGGGACAGGCGCAGCTGTAACTGGGTCACTCTCCTCGGACTCCCTCCAGGCCTCTTTCCACTCTGAGATGCCCCGAGCTCACCTCGAGGAGCAAACAGCTTCTGCTTTGAACAGGCTTTCGAGCATGGTGATTGGAAGCCCAGAACTCCACAGTGGGAGCGGGGTGGACGCACCTGAGCTCAGTTAGGCGTCAGCATCACAGGATGTGTGGGACAGACACGGACATCGACGACAGGGTTCTGCTGTTGTTTTGATTCTCACTTGGACCAGGCTGGAGGACGGGACTTTAAAGAAGCAGAGTTCAGGGGGACGACGACTCAGAGGATCTTCTCATCTAGCAATTTGTTGATGCCTTCACAAATCCTCTTGAGGCTGGGCCTGCAGTCTCCGTCCAGACGATAGAGGGTGGAGAGGAACTCCAGGTTGGCGAAGTGGCTGAAGACGTGGTCGATGCGTCCGTGGGTCCGAGGCGTGAGGTGTCGCCGCACCAGTCCGTGCACCAGGTCCTGGCACTCGTGCAGCAGCGTGGCGAGCACGTTCCTGTCGAAGGTGTACTCCACCTCATAGAAGCTCACCACCGTCATGGCGGTCTGGTTCAGCTTCTTCCGGAACTTCTCCACCAGGGTCACCTCTTCCTGATTGAACTGGTTGTTCCGGTAGAGGATTCCGATTTTTATGGCCACCTTGATCAAGTCCTTCATGATCTTGTGGGCCTCCTTCTTGTTGTGGGTGTACTCTTTGGTGACTTTGTAGAGCTCATCGAAGATCTCGCTGCTGGTGTCATCGATCAGCATGTTGGCCATGGTTTTGCTGGCTATTTTGCTCAGGACCTTCTTCTGAGCTTGCAGGGCAAGGCTCTTTGAACTAAACACATCAGGACCTACAGTGAGGAAGACAGATGTACAGGACCATGAGCGCTGTTAGCTATGTCTCCCCGGATAAAACACATTAAACTGGACTTCATTCTTGCTGCAAAGCCCCATGTCTCTGCATCACGAGATTCCCTAACTAAACCTGCAAGCACGGGGACGCCACTGCCCCATGTGCGGGCCTGCTCACCCTCTGGCTTCTCCTCTTCTGCAGGAAGAGCTCTCTGGGCCCAGGCCAAACCTCACTGTTCTGGACCCCCTTGTACCTATGGCCTTCCTGACTCTACCAGCTCACAGATAGTCCAGGCAGCTGCTGTCACCACAGAAACCAGTTTGGACAGGGATGCAGCCCCAGTGTCAACCCCTTTCCGGGGAGATGAGACATGGGGAATTGATCATGGAAGACTTTTTGACTTGAGTCTCAGAACCCATACTTCACTGTGTCTAAGATGTGGTTTCTGTTTTGGAGACCTGGGAGGTTGGAGCCATGAATCCTGGGCAGCTGTTGTGCTATGGTTGTCATTACCTGTATGCACGTCAGTTTATACATCAGTCTGAGAAACGTGAGAGAAATAGTCTGCCTCACTAATGCTTTTGATGGCAGAGATGGTGGTAACGTGTAGGAAATACAGACATTGAAAACTGAAGGTCAAAAATGCTTCAGACAAGTAGAATTCTTTTTTGTTTTGTTTTGGTCTTTTGAGACAGGGTCTTGCTATGTAGCACACAGTCTTGAACTTTCAGTGTTTCTCCTGCCTCAGCCTCCTGAGTGCTCAGATTACAGGTATGTGACACCACACCTGGCTCCAGACAAGTACTATTCTGAATGTGAAAAGGCTTAGGAAAACCACAGCTAAGTTATTTTGCTGTTATTTTCCCTTTATAAATAATAATGAGAGCAATATATAAATATATATTTTAAAACCCACAACAACTCTGTCTAAATAAGTCTAACAAAGCTATTTCAGAAAATATAGGTAAAAATGATAAATATAACCAGGTCTGTTGTGCACACCTGCAAACCCAGAACTCTGGGAGGGGGAAGCAGGAAGATCCTAAGTTTGAGCCCAGCCTGGCCAACTTAGTGAGACCCTGTCTCAAAGTAAAAAGTGAAAAAGACTGGAAATGTAGCTTAGTGCAAAGGCCCTGGTTATAACCCCAGTATAATAAAATAAAAAAGATATCATTTATAATCTGCCAGCATTTTTTTCTTTTTAAAGAGCACGTGAAAAGCTTTCTTACTATTTTTTTCCCCATTAAGTTTATTGGTACATTTTAGATATAAAATACAGTTACATTCATCATTGGGCTCTTGTACCTTTACATGAGTATCTTGGTTCTTATTTTTTTCCTCTTCCCCTGCCCTCCCTTCACCCCCTCCACCCTTCCCTATTTGCAAAGACTTTGTTTCCATTTTTTTCCTTTTCTCGTATTTTTTCTTTTCCCTTTTTCCCTTTCCCCTACCCCTCCCACTTCCCCTGCTCCTTTAGACCTTTCTACCTATTACACAATATCAATTATACATTTTTAAAATTACAATATCAAGATCTAGGAGACAGTACCACAGATTTTACAGAATTTAAAAGGATATAGAAAGCATATTTCAAAAATCTTTTTTGAAATAAATTTGACAACTTCTAAGAAGTACCTTGGAAGACAAATTAATGAAACTAACTCTGGAGGAAATATGAAATTTGAATAGCACCTATTAAAGTATATTCCTAGCTTGAAAACCTACCTATAAGACAACAGCAGGCTCATATACATTTTAACTGATAAATTATATCAAACAAAGCAGAAAAAAGAAGGAACACTTCTCCCCTCATTTTAGGAACTCAACATTGTGCTAATCCTAAAACTGGATAAAGATAATAGAAGAAAATAGTATGAACATAGATAGAAATTTGTTTAACAAAACAAACTATTGGAAGTCAGATCTGGCAGTATGTAGAAAGTGGTTTTATTATAGGGATGGCAGTGTTGGTTCAGCATTGGAAGATCCACCCCCAAAAGTCATCATTTTAACAGAGGAAAGGAAAAAGCCATATGATCCTGTCACTAGTTGGAGAAAAAGTAGTGGACTAAATTCTACAGCTGTTCATGGTAAAAACTATCAGGAGACTAGAAGTAGAACAGAACCTTCTCAACAGATTAAAGACATGTACTCCATACTTCCAGTGAGAACACCTTATATGAATGGAGAAGATACAATGCTTTCTCCTTAAGGTGGGGAACAAGGGCAGATATGCCTACTCTTCATCTGTCCACTAAACTTTGAAACCTAGGCCCAACCAAAATAGTCTGGCGATAAAATGACACAATTAGGATAGGATTGGTAAGGTAGAAATAAAATCTTTATACGTAGATGAAATGATCATCTACAGAGAAAATACTAAGAAATCTCTAGGAGCCCCTAGAACTTGTATTTGAATTTAAGCTTTCTTACTATTGATAGTCTTAGATTTGATGAAATCCCCTTTGAGATCACCAAGTGGCCAGAGCTGGCATTTAAAATGAAGCCCACTGGCCACCATCACTTGAGTGTGTTTTATCCTGATCCTCCCAGGGAGACTCAAGTGGCCTGAGGACAGAGGCAGGGTCCCCCATAGCACCCAGCTCAGCTCAGGGTGCAGGGATGGATAGGTGTCCACCATCTGCTGAGTAAAACACCAGAGAAAATCAAAGCATTCAGCCACACGTATGCTAAGAGAGACTAATACCCTCTGAGAATGGGTCCTGGCCTGGCAGCCTCTTGGCAGAGAGGATAAATGTCAGGCAGAATGGGAAACAAATGGGGCTCCAGACTCTTCCCCACTCAAGACAGCTCCAGTTTCCTGGTTCATGGTTTCTGGAGTTGGAGACAAATGCTCATCCTGCCTACTGTGGTCCTCCACTGTGTCACCAGACTTTGTGTGAATCACCTTTGCTTTAAAAAAAAAAATTGAATTTGTCCCCCAGAGCCAAATATTTACAGGCACGGAGGATGTTCAAAAGAGTGTGCTGTGTGCTTTGGAGTCATTTCCACAGGAACGTCAAGACTTGAGGGATGGCCTTGTCATGGGAACTTGTGTTTGCTGCCTCGGGCGGTTATGCCAGAGGGACAAGGGGACCATGAGGATCTGCCATGGAATATCATCAGAAGATGAGCCCTGCTTTGTAGTCACA
The DNA here is from genome assembly GCF_053883595.1 of Heterocephalus glaber. Taxonomy (NCBI): domain Eukaryota; kingdom Metazoa; phylum Chordata; class Mammalia; order Rodentia; family Bathyergidae; genus Heterocephalus; species Heterocephalus glaber. Next base: position 83,676,641 of record NW_028258138.1, on the reverse strand, counting down.
GTTCCTACAGACAGCCTGAACAGGTCTTTTTAAAGGTCTCTAGGGCCGGGGATGTATCTCAGTGTGAAAGCCCCGAGGGCAATCCCCAGTACCTCCCCAACTGCCTCAAATTTCTGAAAAATGATGTATCTCCTTGCATACTTTTAAAACTTGATATGGAGTACATTCCAGTTTAAATAATTAGAAAAGATATAATTTCTAGATATTGTAAATAACTGACATTTTCATATTAACCTGTTAAGGGATTTATTTATTTATTTATTTATTTTTGAACTTGGGTCCTTGCACTTTCGAGGCAGGCGCTGGAACCACTGAGCCAAATCCCCAGCCTGTTAAGGGATTTAAAAAAATGTGCTCAATGTAATTCAAGTGCCATTGTGATATAACACCTGCTGTTGTCCATATAAAAATGGCAGGAGCAGGGTTATCTTAAAAATTGGCAACATTATGTTGCTCTTTTTTCTCCTTGAAATGGTATCTGTATTCGGCTTTACCCACAGAATTTTCACTTCATATATGCTCTTACACTTGAAAACATGTGGTCAGCCCATCATAATTATCTACAACCAGAGGATGCACATAAATAGAAACAAATTAAAATATGATCCTAGTGACCATATATCTCCAAGGACTAAACATTTTCTTCTGGAGTGAGTTATCATTTTAATTACTTTGGTATGACATAAAATATCAAAATTTTAATGAATACTTATCAAACCTAAAAAGCAGAGCTGTATTGGAAATGCCACGCTAGAGGAGGCTGGGAAGAGTGGGTCACAGTGCTCTGATCAGAAGCATGGCTCTTGCTCTGAGTGTCTCTGGTCCCCTTGTTTGACCCAGGAGGTTCAGCACCCAGGGCAACATGGCACATTTCTGTTCTTCAGGCCCAGGACACAGCCCTGAGCCTGGAAGGCAGAGAGTTCCCTGCCCTGACCTCACAAGTCTTCCCAGGGAGTTGTGTAAAGTCCGTGTACAGAGTAGGTGCTGGGCCCAGGAGGGGTCTGCATCTATAAATCAGCTCCCTGCAAACTCCCCTCCTCTGCACATCTTGTAGAACATCTCTGGACTTTCAGAGGAGTGTTCACCAGGTCGAATCCTGCTCTTCATTTTTAAAATTCTTATCAGTATTTGCAGTACATAATGATTCCTGATGTGGAGTTGCTGCATGCACATCACACATCTTCATTCCTTTTGTCATCCTCTTTCCCTCCCCTCCTTCCATCTCTGATCCCCTGTCTATTGGAGAAAGATCTGTCTCCCTACTTCCTATTATCTATGTTTTATTTTGCTCTTTATTTAATTTTGGATTTCTCAGAGGAGAAACCATGTGATATTTAAGCTTATGTGTCTGATCTATTTCATTTAACATTGTGATCTCAAGGTGCATCCATTTACCTATAAATGACTCAAGCTTATCTTCTTCTTTTTTTTTTTTTGTACCGGGGATGGAACTCAGGTCCTTGTACTGCACAGCAGGCTCCGGAACCACTGAACTAAATCCCCGGCCCAAACTTATCTTCTTTACAGTAGAATAGTGCTCCATTGTGTGTAGATAACTACTTGTTCTTTAGCCATTCATCTGCTGATGGACATAGAGGCTGCTGCTAAGATTGAATCCTGCTCTTCTACATCAGTAGCAGCAATCCATGGAATTAAGAAGTTGTTATGGGTTAGATCTACAATGTCACCCAGAGGTTTCATGTGTTCAGAGGTAGGGCTTTTGGAAGGTGATTGAATCATGGGGCACTGTACTCAACAGTGGGCTAATCCATGCATGAGTTTATGGCTGAATGTGCTGTCAGGAGGTGTGGGGCCTGGCTGAAAGAGGTGGGTCACTGGAGGGGGGGGTGTTTGGAGGGTGCATCTCTCTCCCTGGCTCTCCCTTTCTCTCTACTTCCTGGCTGCCATGGTATGAGCAGCCTCCCCTCGCCCCCTAGGCCCTTCCATCCTGCTGTTTCTGCCTTTGAGCCAGCCAACCATGGACTGGATCCCCCAAACTGTGAGCCTGCCTCTTAGAACTTGTGGCTTCTTGTTAGGTGTTGTGTCTCAGCAATGAGAAAGCTGACTAATACATTCCTTGGGAAGAAGAAAAAGGTTCCTTGATTAAACAAGTTTGAAAAACACTGGCTATTAAGCAAAGTGAAATGAATTATTCTCTGTGAGACTTGAAAGACATTTCTATGCTACGATAAGGTGTTTTATTGACACCCAGAGAGGGGTGGGTGTGATAGGCAGAGTATGGGTTCCTCCAAAGATGTCCACATCCGTGTGTTGTGAACATCTGGGCATCTACTGTGTGTGGCCAAAGACGTGTTGTAAATGTGACTGAGTGAAGGCTCTGGGTGGGGGTTATTCTGACTACCCAGGGGGCTGGGCAATCACAGAGCTGTTAGAAGTGAAGGAGGGAGGCAGGAGAGACAGCCAAGGTCAGGGTTTCACAGCTGCTGGCCCTGCAGTTGGAGGAAGAGGAAGGCCGGGGCCTCTGGAAGCTAGAAGAGGTGAGAGAAGGGACTCCCTGACAGGCTCTGGAAAGTTCCTGCTAACACCTTGGCTTTGGCCTTCTAAATCAACCCATTTCAGGTGTCGATCTCCAGAAATATAAGATGGCAAATTAGTGTTTTCATCCACTGAACTGTGGTAAATTGTTACAGCAGCACTAGGAAATGAACTGAGGTGAGCAGAACATCATATAGCATTCCCTAAAGGGAAGACACTTGTAGCATTCTGTTTAGTTCACCACTTCCCTCACTTACTGGATGGACACACACACACACACACACACACACACACACACACACACACACACAGAGGCACACACGGTGCAATCAAAGAACACGAAGTAAATTTTAAAAATTATTATAGTAAAAGAGACATTTCTATTAATTTCCCCCAAATGCCCTCCCTCACTTTGAACACGTTTATCCTCTCTCCTCAGTGCCTTTACTTGCTCTGTCATGGCTGCCTCAATGTCCTGAATTGATTCAGAACATTTTCCTTCCCTGGTCATTTTGACTTTGGGGAAGAGCCAGGAGTCACACGGTGCCAGATCTGGTGACTAAGGTGGATGAGGACACAGTGTCATGCTTTTACGAGCTGCCTTTCTGTTGGATGGCACTGGGCAGCAGCAGTCACTGGATTTATGATCACACCTCATAAAGACACTCAGGAAAGAGGACTCCAGAACTGCTTCAGAAAGTGGCCAGAATGATGGGATGAGTGTGCTAAAAATGAGGGGGAGGGTTTTGAGGGGGATTCATGGCAATGTGTTTTTACTATAAAATTTTTAAAAAATTTAAGCATGCACCATACAAGTATCATGTTGTGCAGTATGCATTATGGGAAATGGTGGGAAGGTTTAAAAGAAGTCAAATCAATACAGTCCGGTCAACAAATCACACTCAGTTCCTAGATGTCTGTGGGGAGCAGTGGGGGAGGGACCTGGCTCCCACCCACACAGTGTCAACAAGTGATTTGAGGGTCTGCTGGCCGTGCCCTGGGGAGCAGTGCCACTCAGATCTTCCCTATGTGGAGGCCTTGGCCTTGCTTCCAACCCTCTGCTGCAGCCTTGTGCAGGACCGTGTCGCTGACCTCTCAGGAAGCGATGCTGCAGGCTGGGAGAGGAGCATGAGCCAAGTTTTGGGAGCTCAGGTTGGGGGAGTGGGTGGTATTTGGGGAGCAAGCCTAACTAGCGGCCACAGCTTGTTGTGGGGGAAACCAGCATGCCCAGAAGGGGCTCAGGGAAACCTCTCTCATGCCCGTATTCCCACTTTGGAGATGCTCTCGTAACCATGTTTGAACAAAACCTCCCATTCTCCAGCCAAGAAAGGTAAGGGGTTACTTATGCTGTCTCAGAATCACTGAGAACAGAGAGAAAACCAGGACCCTGCGGCTTATCCCATAGCTCATCTCGCGGGCACAATGAGGGGAGGCTGCTGAAGCTGCGACCTTCCTTCCTGCAGAAAGCACAGCAGGTTTCCTGAGACCAAATGGAGCAGAGGGAACATGGAGGGGGCGCCCAGGGCATGAGCACCTTTAGGACAGTTAGAAAGAAAGGCAAAGGACCAGAACCAGCCTGGGAGAATGGCAGTGAACCAGTTTGGGGAGAGAAAGCAACAGACTGTCCAAGCGGGCCCTTCACTGTGTGGAAACGTGCGGGCCGGTCTGAGCTACTGCTGTTATACACGAGGTCGAGCCAGAGTGCAAGTGATGTTTTCCTGTCTCTAGGAAACACTCAGCTCTCCCAGATGGTGAAATGCCAGGCTGCTGATGACAAACAGCAGGAAGATCTTACCAAGCTGGGTGAGTGGGCAGAAAAGAGCCAGATGAGCCTGGTAAGAGGAGCATGGTGAGAACAAGGCGATGCATTCGAGGGACATGAAGCAAAGGCTTATTGTAATGGCACAGGCCCTGAGCGCCAGCATCACCCAGGAAGGGGGTGGGGAGGGGACAGCCACCCTCTCTTCGCACTCCCAGGACTTTGCGGCATCTCAGGGAGTGCATAGGAAGCCCGACCACGAGCACAGAGAGCTGCATCAGAATAATACACGTGGGAATGGCTTGTAGCAGCACATCACAGTTTGTCACTTCACTTCCAGAGACACCTTAAGATGACAGTGGCAAAAAGCTCGAAAGTATTAAGCAGGAGTTGAAAGGGGCCGTAGCATCCAGACAAAAACAATCTGCAGTGCTTTGTGAGCATCATCTATTAAGGGAGGGGACACAGGGTACAAGGGAAGGCCAAGGCCAGGGGCGGCGAGAGCCCAGGTGGGGACACTCATGGCTCTGCACGTGTTTGGCACCCACATTTCACTGGGTGGGCTGGGGCCTTCGGGCCTGAGACCAAGCAGCTCACAGGCTGTGGACGAGAAGCTTCATGAGGAGTAACCGGCCTTCTGCTCAGCCGCTCACGTATGCAGAGAAGACGCCTGGGCTGGCCTCCTCCCTCAAGGTCTGATGACTGAGCAGGCCAGGGCCAGGACGCAGTGATGGCCTCTGCCCTCCCTTCCCACTTCCTTCTCTCTTCTCCGAGTGACTGGCAGGGAAGAGGCTCTGGAGGGAAGCCAACCAAGACAGTGAGGAGACACCACCTCCTCTACTACTTAGTTCCTGATTGCCCGGAAGTAGCTGTAGGGACTGATGACTAAGAACCTTAAGTAGTGTTTAGAAAGTAATCCTAATAGTTGCGGCTTCCAGAAAGACTGAGTTATTGCATCTTCGGTGAAGTCAAACTAGGAAACATTTTCCTTCCCTGGTGAAAAAAAAATTTTTTTTTCATACTCCTGGAATATTAGAGAAGGGAGCTGGAGGAAGTAGAATGACATGAAGTTGTCCCTTCAAATCAGGAACGAGCAAAACCCTGGATCTTCCCTTCCCCTTGGAGAAGTTATCAAAGCATAGAAGCTTCTGGAAGATGACTTTTGTTGATCCAACTCCTTCACACCTGTGTTGGATGGCATTTTTGAGGGTGAAGAAAGACATTTAGCGTTACCATAAAGGGTGCTCACAGTAAAACTGGGATGACCCAGGAGGGTCAGGGAGCGGATGGAGTTTTCTGACTGAGCGTTAAGCTGACACAGCCTTGAGTCTGTCTTTGAGTCTGGCCTTTCCCTACCATTGCAAAGGAGCTGGATCCTCTGGGGGGAATGAGGAAAGTCTTTTAGAAAGATCCCCATGCAAGAAGCAAGCTTTTTGTCCCATGAGGGGGGTCAGTGTGATTTAAAGGACAGCAGCCTCTACCAGGCAGCACTGGAGGAATGCACAAAATCAAAATATTAGAACCTCTCTTTAGCTTCCTTTTCTGTAATGAGCTAATTTAAACTTTACTAATTTCCAGCACACAGCCCGACCTTGGTCCCCATGTTGGTGGCAGGGCCCCTGAGGGCAGGAAGGGGCTCAGTGTACCCTTGCTGGCTGCTCCTTCAGTTCTCATTTATTCTGGGATATGTTCATATGCACTTGGTTAAACAGATTCACCAATTACAGTACTTAGTTCTAACTAAACTAGTGCTTGCAAAGAATACATGATTTCCAAAGATTTCTGCAAGAAACAAAGCCGAGGACTGAAGCCAATGCACTAATCGCACAGACACCTGCAGGGCTGACAACTGTGCTCCCCAGAAAGAGCTTCTCCTCAGCCAGGCTGTGAGCTCAAAGAACTGACCCAACCAGATGGATCTGATCACAAGGGGTCATGAACATTTTGAAAGTTTTAGGAAGATGGTTTAAATTGTGCATTTCCACCCCTTTTCTTGTTGCTCGAGGTGGACATTCCCCCAGGGTGGTGGGAGGTCAGGCAGTTGAACACACGGTGGCTTTGGTCTTCAGCTGGTCCCTGGGTGGCTGGAGAGTAACGACAAGAGCGCCAGTGGCTGTCCAGGGAGAGGGATGAGCAAGAAGCACGCTTAGGGCTTCTGTTAGCTCAGAGACCAGGCAGGCGCGGACCTGAAACCGCCACCCCCTGAGAGTGTGCTGGAGGAGAGGCCGGTGTGGGGAAGATGAGTCAGTCCTGAGCTCTTGGTGCCCGGCCTGCCTTTCGGGACATCTCCTCCCTCCCTTATCTGACCAGGGCTTCCGTTCTCCCATGCCAACCCTGTCCCTTTCCAGTAAGAACAGAGATAAGATGGGCTTCCTGAAGCAATTAATGGATTAGGGACTCCGAAGGAGAACCAGGCTCTCCCTTCAAAATGCAGTTACCTCCTCTGCCACTCAACGAGGATTCTCTGTTCGCTTTTGAGTCACACTGAGTCCTTCCTGAGATTCTCTATTCCCTTTCTCCCTCCCCACTAAGAGAATGAATGGTATAAAAATTAGGGTAGAAAGCAGGGCATAGTGGAGCACATCCATAATCCCGGACTCTGGGAGGCCGAGGCAGGGGGATTGCAGGTTGGAATCTAGCCTGGGCAACTTAGTGACTTAGCGAGACAGGGTCTCGCAATAAAAAATAAAAAGAGCTGGGGATGCAGCTCAGTGTGAGGGCTCTAAGTTCAAACCCCAGCAGCGCACATGGTAGGACGGTGAAGGCAGGTTGCGGTACAGGGGGGAAGAAGGGAGAACATTACCGCAGACACCTCATCTCAGGCAGGGGTGTGCATGAGCCAGTCCTCACCGGCTTTGCCCATGACGGCTCCTTGCTCCGGGTGCCCCTGAAGCCCTGCTTTGGCTCAGGCCTGTAGCATCCAGGGTTTGGCTTTGCCCATGGTGGCTGCTCAGTCCCGGGGCAGGAGGGGGGGACCCTTGTGATTTTCAGGACCAGGCTTGGTGGAGTTTCAGCTGTGTTGGACATTTAGGTGCCAAGCATTTTTTAGGGGGAATTGTATCTATTCCATCAAATACAGTATTGATTTCATTTTTCCTACTGACTTTACAGCCAGCTTGGACAAGTGAATGAGTGTTTGGTAAATGGTGCTGACCAGAGCTGAGTGAGGCACAGACTTGTGAGGTCCCCGGTGGTAGGGGTGGGGGTGACTGATTTCCAAGCCAACAGGTTGATTTTGGAGACCGAGAGGTATTTTTGTCTCACTGCTGCAGAAGACCAACCCTGACTAAAGACAGGGTCTACTTGCACAATTCCCTTAAACAAGGACCCACGCCTTGCAGCTCACGAATAACCAGTGTCTCCCCGACTGCTAAATCAAACTCAGGAGTAACAATAACAAGCCCCTCACTGAGGTGCTCCGCGCGCAGTGAGCACTAATGTTCAGGGGTGGGGAGCCAGATCCTGCAGCCGGCCCCACAGTCCCGCGCTTCACCCGTCACAGAACTGCTGTGCCCATACGTGGTGACAAACTTCTTGAATTACTGCCCATTTTAAAAATGGAGGTGGAACCAGTTTTGTTTCCCTCAGAAGAATCTGTGTGTTAAAAACCACCAAGCATCTCAAACATATAGACAAAACAGAAGATGCCGTAATATAACGCACACCAGCCACTGCCCAGAAGGAACTGTTCTTAATATTTTGCTCACGAGGACAGAGGGAGGGAAAACTCTCTGTTTTCAACTCCCTCTCTTCTGCTCCTGCCCCTTCAGATTGAGTCGCTCTCTGGAAGATGCTGTCTGTTCATCCCGTCCCTGTTTTCACTCGTATGCTTCAGTGGATGAGGACAAATGCACCAACATTAAATGCTAAGACTTTAAGCACCTAGCAGGTGTCAGCCACTCTGCACAAACCCTTCTGCGAGTCTTTATCCAACACTACTCTCCTGATGACCTGTTTCTGTGGATGCATCTTATTCCGCATTTCCTGGGGAGGGGCACTGAAGTTCCTCCCACTCTGCGCGCGCGCGCGCGCGCGCACACACACACACACACACACACACACACACACCCCCCAGCCTCCCAGACTCCGCACCTGGAATCCGCCACCTGCAGCAGGGGCTGCCAAGGGCTGGCGGGAGACTGCGCTCATTTTCACTCCCAGCAGCAGCAGCAAATGGGCTCCCAGGGCTCCCCTTCTTCACCCACACTTCAGAGAGCCCCACTGTTAATTTTTGCCAACTGGATAGGTACAAAGCAGTGTCTGGCTTTAAGGAGCAATCCCTCGGCTGCTAGTGTGATTCAATATGTTCTCTGCTGGGTGCTGAGGTTTTCTCTTCTGTGAGTTGTGCCTTCATATAATGTAGTTATCTTCCCAATCAGCTTCTATATCTTTTCCTTGCTAACTGGTAGGGATTTTTATATATTATGGGTTCTCATCCTCTGCTGATCCCATAAGTACTGGCTATCTCCTCCCCCAATAAGTAGCAGCACTTTCCCCCCTCCCTATTTTTAATTTTTTTTTGAGACAGGGTTTCATTATGTAGTTCAGGCTGGCCTTGAACTCACAGCAATCCTCCTGCCTCAGCCTCTGGAGTAGCATCACCTTTTAAATTTATTATGGCATCTTTAGTCACACAGAAGGTTTAAATGTTAACATAGTCACATTTATCAATCTTTCCCTTGATGGCTGGGAGTTTCTTTCTCATTTTAAAAATTCTTTTCCTGGGGGCTGGGGATTTAGCTCAGTGGTTCCATCACCTGCCTCGAAAGCGCAAGGTTCAGTTGGATCCCTGGTACCAAAAAAAAAAAAAAATTCCTTTCCTGCCATAAGGTAATAAGAGAGTCTCACATATTTTCCAGAAGTTTTAAGGTTTTACTTTTCACATGTAGGTCTTTAATCCATCTGGAAGGTATTTGTACACATTGTATAAGGTTGAAAATCTTTCTCCTCAGTTTATCCTTTTTATTGAACAGTTTATCCTTTTGCTACTGCTGTTAGTCATTCCCCCCTTATTCATATCAAGTTCCCATATTTCATGGGTCTGTTTCTGAGTTTTTATTTCATTCTACTGGTCTATTGGTCTACTCAGTACCAAAACCATATAGCCATAGATACCAATACTTAGAAGTCATGAGGGACCAAAGGGAAGCTCCCTCCCTTTATTCTGCTTAGAATTTGCCATGACTACTTATTCTTGCCATTCCTGTTTCACATTAGAGTCACTTTATCAAATGCCATCAATACCCTATGTTAATCTGAGGTAAACGTATGTGGATATGGAACCTTCATAGCCATAACATGACATCGTCTCTCCATCTAGCCCGATCTTCTTCCATGAAACTCTTGCATATTTCCCACCAGATTTCCTTTAAGGTACCTTGTAGTTTTGGTTGCTATGGCTGGCATAATTTTCTATTCCAGTTACTAAATGGCTCTTCATGATGCACAGAAACCCAACTGGTTCCTGCTATTGAGAAATTGTGCTGAGCTCTGCTGGGAGTCCTACTAGATTAAATGAGGCATCATTTGGATTTTTTTACGTACACAACCCAAAAATGGCTGTACAAAATGACTTTTCTCCTGTTTCTTTTTCTCTCTTTATGACAATGTTGGACAGTGACAGTGCTATTTGATACCCCAGTCTTGTTCCTAACTTTAATAGGACTGCTCTAAAATTTCCCCACCAAGTATGATGCCTGCAATGGGCCTTTGATGGCTACCATTTATTAAGTTAAAGAATTCTGTTCCTACTTTGCTAAGTTCCTTCGCTTTTAAGTCCACTCTCGGTAGACTTCAAGCTGTTTCCAGCTTATGCCGCGGAGAGACTGGTGGTGGAGAGCCCAGCTCCACACACCTATGTGGGGAGGGTGTCAGGCTTCCCTCCTCATCCCCCTCCCAAAGCACGCAGTGGCAGGGGACCGAGACAGGATCCCAGACTCACACTCCCTGGCTCTGTCCACCCCACCCAAGTCCCCACCAGAGCGTGCTTGTCCAGAGTCTATCAGGGGACATGTTGAAACTGGAAGCCAAAATGTGGCTCAGCTCTCTCCAAGGCTGGCCGAAGAAAGTCACAGGTGAGAGCCACACAGTCAGAAGCTGCCAGCCTGGAACTGAGGCCAGCCCAGGCAGAGGTGGCACCGAAGACAGAAGCCAGTTGCAGCCAGGGCCCCTCCTGCTGTGAGCTTGGCCAACCTCCCCCTTCTCCCCAGGGCAGGGGTCATCTTCTTCCTCACCACACTGTCTTGGCTGAGGCTTGGCACCCGGGGCTGAGTTATGGGGATGCTATCTGCTCTGGAGCCACACTGGGCGGAGGCGTGTTACTCACCACGGGCAGACTGGATCCGATAGCTCAGCGGCCCTCCAATTCCCTCCATGCTGCCTGCCTGGCCCTGGAATGGCAGCAGCACCTGGGAGCCAGATGCATCACCCCCTGCACCCCAGGCTTCCACTCCATGGCAGCAGGGCTCAGCCCTCCCCATCCGCACCCCTTGGCACCCTCAGCTATCTTAACTCCATCTCTCCGGGTGACTCTCTCTGCTGGCAGCTGCAAGCTGTCCTCTGCTACCGCAGGCACCCAGCAACCCAGGTTCAGGCTGCCAGTCTGCTGACAAGTTCTCTGGTAGGACGCCATGCTCAGAGCCATGGTGCCAACAGGATAATATTTGAAATTAGTAAACAGACCAATGCAATAAAAATGCCAGTCTTTGGGATACTTCAACTGTGGGAATAAAGATACAGAATCTAATGTTAAAAAGCAGTCTATAAAATGGATCAACTCCAGCCTCCACTGGAAAATAAATAAATAAAATGTGGCCTAAGGCAATAGGGACTTAGGCCTAAAGGAGTCTCTTGAAGAAGCTGTATTAGATTAATCATCGTTAGCATAAATCATCAGCTTACTAAACAGAAAAGGGAAAAAGAAAAGAAAAGACAGCTGTTATCTGTACTAGGGAGGTCGGAACACATGAGGAGGAAGAAACCAGAAGGTACTTCCGGATGGCCTGGGGTTTTGCAGACGGTGCTACATTTTGCTCAGTGTTCTACTTAATTTTTAAAAATGAAACATGAATTTTGTACAATGACATTTTGAGATTTCAGTCAGATTGAATATGGAACAGCAGGAAGGGGCACAGGTTGTGCCTCGCTTCTGAGATCCCTTACATATCTGCTGTGGTAAGATTGCTTTCCTCCGCGGATTTGAGTCAGGCCACGTATTGGGAACCTGCTGGTGTCACAGTCGACATCTGGGCTGCGGACTGACAGTGTAGACAGTGCAGATGGAGGTGGCAGGCGGGATGCCCAGTGAGGTCCTGAGCTCCTCAGGGACTCCTACTCAACAGACGCCAGTGGTAGAGGTCACCCAGGAGAAAAGGCCAACTAGCTGGGTCGGCCTGGCCTTCAGAGCTCACTCAGAAATGCGGCTTTCTTGGAAGCCTTCCTTTGTAACTAAATTCTCCTGAACTTGTGTCTATGGCAGTAAAGGGTCAGAATAAGCTGCTTTTACCTCATGGTAATATGAGCAACACACCAAAAGGTTTCTCGGCTTTCTGGCCAGGTCACCAGGTGCGGCCACACAGACAGCCCCTGCAAAGTCGGGATGCCAGGATGCAGCTGTGGATGCAGAAAAGTGGGTCCTGACTCCAGCCACCGAACCAGCAGCAGGGAGTGAGGGAGACATCAGGCTCCAATCCCATGCGTGTCCTCAGTGTGCTCTCTGCACCTGGCTCCCCTGGCAGTCCCAGGAGACCCGATGCCCTGCCCACTTGGTACTGCTGATGTGGGACAGGGACTCAGCAATAAACTGAAACCTCGAGAAGGAAACGCTCACTGGTTGGCACAGGAAGTGGCTGCTTGTCCTTCCCTGGCTTCCATGCCCGACTTGATGGGAACTCCTGTCACCAATACCACACAGGATCTGTACTTCTTATTTGATCGTTTAATACATTTTACTGTATAGTTCACTATTTTGGGTTTCATTTTATTTTGGATTAACAGGTAGATTGTACACATTAATGGGGTTCAGTGTGATATCTCAATACACACATGCAGCAGGCACTGATCAAATCCAGCTCCTTCATAGCCCTCCATAACCTCTAGTGATCATTATTCTACATTCAGGTCAACTTTTTAAAATTTCCATGTTTGAGAGAGGACATGTGCTGCATGTCTCTGTGTCTGGCCGATTTCACATAGCACAGTGCCCCTCAGCCCCACACATATCGCTGCAAATGACAGGGATTCGTTCTTGATGGCCAACACTCCATTGAGTATATATTTTCTTCATCTTTTCCTTTCCCGATGGGCACCTGGGATGGATGATTCCATATCTTGACCATTGTGAACAGTGGTGCAATAAACATAGATGTGCAGCTGTCTCTTTTGTATGTTTATTTCATTTCTCTTAGAAATAGATGGGATGGCTGGATTATATTGCAGTTCTAGCTTTTTGAGGAGCTGCTAAATGTTCTCTCCATAGTGGGTGTACTAATTTTCATTCCTACCAAGATGAAGAGTTCCTTCTGCTCTTCATCCTTGCTGGCATTTGTTATTTCTGTTGTTTTTGTAATAGCCATTCTAACTGGGATGATATGGTATCTCACGGTAGTTTTGATTTGCATTTCCTGGATGGGTGAGCACTTGTCATATATTTGTTGTATTTGTCAGCCAACCAAATGGTCTTTTAGTTGTCCCCGTGGAGTGTTTGGAAACACAGGAAGGCATTTTCAGTTGTCACAGTGTGAGTGGGGGGCTCTGCAGGCTGTTGGTAGGTCTGGAGGGAAAATACACAACTCAGAACAAAGACCACCAACAGCACCCCTGTGAGACACACACCTGTAGTCCTGGGCTGAGCTGGTCTCCAGTAGCATGAGCCTGTATAGTTTAGGTCAAGAATGTCCCCCAAAGCCTCATGTGTTCAGAAGTGGCTTTTTAAGGTGACTGGATCCTGGGGACACTGTACTCACCAGTGGATTCACCTATTGATGAGTCTGTAGCTAAATGTGCTGTTAGGAGGTGGGCCTTTGGACACTGTAGGGTGTCTCTCCCTCCACAGCACCTTCCTTCCCTCTCTGCTTCATGGCTGCCATGAGACAAGCAGCTGTCCCCTGCCAGGCTCTTCTGCCATACTGTTTCTTCCCTGGAGCCAGTTGACCATGGGCCGAACTCACTGGAAACTGTGAGCCAAAATCAACCTCTCCTCCTTCAGGTTGCAGGGCTGGGCATTTTGTCCTAGTGGCAGGAAGTAACTCCTTCAGTCTCTGCTTTCCTTGCTCCAGCTCTTCTCTGGCACCTTCTCTGCAAGTGGCAGATACCACCCCCTCCCCACATGCTGGTCCCTTCTCAGCATGCGCCTGCCCCTGACTGCTTGTCTGACCTCTTCAGCAGGAGCCCCACACCCCTCACCCCCCACATGTCCCCAACTCCACTGGTCGTTTCCCGCCCCGTGAAGGCCTCTCCTGGCCTCACACCCACACAGGAACCTGGGGCCACCCTCGTCTTCTTCCTCTCCTTTGCCTCCCACATCTAATGGGCATCAGACTGTCCGTTAGCTCCCTAACTATCTTCCAAGGCATCTGCCTGCCTCTGCCTCACACGGGTGCCATTTCCCACCTGAATGCTGTCCTCCCTTTGCCACACCAAGCGCAGGTTCTCTAGTAGGAATCTCACCAGCTTCTGGGAGCCTTCAGACAAAGCCAGGGCTAGAGTGTGGCACAGGCCAGGCCACGGAGCTGAGCCCTCGCCCGCTCCATCTCTGAGCTCTCGGCCTCCAGCTGAGGCTGTCCTCTGTCCTGCTCCCTTCTGTAGCTCTGCACACTCCGGCCCCTCCCAGCCCAATTCCAGCTCAGGCTTCCTAAGCCACCTGAAGGGCTTTTTGCTTTGTTTTTGTTTTTTTCAGACGGAGTCTCCTTATGTAGCCCAGGCTGACCTCCAACATACAGGAATCCTCCTGCCTCAGCCTCCCATTCCTGGGATTACCATGCCCGGCCCAGAGGACTGGTGACCACTGAGCAATTTCCCCCTGTGATCCTGGGCCCTCCAACATACTCTGGCCACAAGTCCTGGAGGGCAGGAGTCAGCATTCATTCATTCATTCATTCATTCGTGACAGTGATGACAATCTGCTTCCTCCAGTTGGGGCCTTGAGGCCCCATCCTGTGCTCCTTTCCCAGGGACAGGGACAGGTTGCCAAACAGGCTGAGCAGCCACTTTTCAGGGGGATTTTGGGAAGTAATACGGGCACATTATTTTAAAAGTCAAATCGCTGTACAAGGCTTATGACAAAACACAGAGCAGAGCCTGGCTGTGCCGGTACAAAATATGTGAAGCCGTTTGCGCTGTTTCAATGAGTAATCTCCTCCCTATACTTAAGCCACACGCTCATCCCATCAGCTCTTGATTTTATGCACTTTCCTTTCTGACTATGGAGGTGAGGCGATCTAGCGTGTCTCACAGTGAGCGTATCTACTTGTGCACTGGCTAGGTGCTCTGACGGGCCTCGACTCCACATCAGAATCAGGCACCATCAGGAGGCACTGGCCAGCAGGTTGGGTCTCCTCCCTGAACTGCTAGAGAACCAGAACACTGGCCACCGACTTAGTCCCTCTTTGACCTTGGCCAGTCTCATGGAGTTATGACAATTTGACAGAGACATTTCGTTTGTTTGTTTTTTGCAGGATGGTGGATCGAATCCAGGGCCTTCACAGACATGCCCAGCCCCTTCCTTTTTAGACAGGGTCTCACTAAGTCGCTAAGTTGCCCAGGCTGGACTCGAACTTGGGATCCTCCTGCCTCAGCCCCCAGAGCGCTGGGATTGCATGTGTGTGCCCCATTCCCCACTAGAGATATTTTCATGTAGAGCTTTTTCCCTTTTCTCTTTGAGGTACTGATGCTTGAGCCCAGGGCTTCTTGCGTGCCAGGCAATTGGTGTCCACCAGGCCTCATCCCCAGCCTGGTGGACGTCTGGAAACAGACTCGTAGCTGGCCCCGGGCCTTGGCCCACTGGGGTCCTGGGGGAGCAGCCCAGGCACTGGCTGCACTTGTTGGCCATGGGACCTGCTGTTTGCCACCTTTAGCACAACGTCTACTTTCTCCAACGCGCACTCCGATAAGGAGCTAAGGAGGGAACTGCTTTTCACTTGGGAACTGAGGGATTTTTATTAAGGGCTTTTAAAAGTGAGGGGAGGAGTTTTCTGGAAGGGTAAATATGTATAGCCTATTATAATTTTATATATGCAAAGGGATAATGAAATGAATGATTTTCTAATTTTATTCGTATTTCTTTAAAATTTTTTAGGAGTCCATGTTTGCTGTATATAATGATTACATTCATCATGGGGAGTGGGTGCATGTACTTAGGATTCAACATAAGCCAAAAATGTAAAAATAAATGAAATCCTGGCTGATGGGAACACCTATCACCAAGGGTGACTGAGGATAATTTAACATGGGTTAAAAATCCTGAGAAATATGTCTCCGTCGGGGGTACTTCTTTTCCTATCCTCTGTAGGCAGGCACTGGGGTTCAGTGGGGAGACAGGAACACTGATTCCCAGCTCCAAAATGTACAAGAAATCTTCGAGTAATCTCTGCTTAATTCCTCCAGAAATGGGTAGACATTATACTTAAAATCACACAAGTCCTCAATAAAGAATTATTATTTTTAAATTTCTAAATTTTTTTTTTTGGTACGGGGGATTGAACTCAGGACCTTGTGCTTGCAAGGCAGGTGCACTGCCACTGAGCTAATTCCCCAGCCCAATAAAGAATTATTATTATTATTATTATGTTTTGGTACCAGGGATCGAACTCTGGTCCTTGTGCTTGCGAGGCAGACCGCAGAACCACTGAGCTAAATCCCCGGCCCTAAAGAATTATTTCTGGAATGATGGATGAATGTTGGAGGTAGAGGACCTAAAAGCTGCTAATTGTGTTTTAACAAACTTTTTAATGTTCTTATTTTTTTCCTCATATTTTTACGCCAAATTTTACTCTTTATTTTTTTCCTTCCTTTTTTATGTTTGTGATACACAGTAACTAGAATCACTGTGGGGAGTGAGTACATGTACAACTAATTTAAAAAGCAGCACAAAGTCGAAGGATGTATAGGAAAATGAGAATGAAAGGTGCTCAGGTACAGGAGGGGAGTCCAGGATGGAGGAGGGCTGTGCATGCATTTACACACACACACACACACACACACACACACACGTGCGCGCGCAGGTTGAGGGCAGAGACCAGGTGTCCTGCCAGGGGCCCATGAGGCTCCAGTGCCCCGGGCCAGCCTGGCCTCCAGCCTGTGGCTTCTCTGCCCCTGCTATCTACGCTTCTCGATGTTCATGGGCCCAGAGCAAGGGGACCCCAAGTGCTGAGCAGGAAGAAGCCCTGTGAGGGCGGGGGCGAGGAACTGGGTGCTGCTGGGGGGAGGCAGGCATCTGGGAGAGACTTCTGCAGAGGCTGCTGGGCCACGTCCTGGTGTTCCTCTTACTTCACAGTGCTGGGGACAGAATCCAGCGCACATAGTGCGGAGCCACTGAGCTGCACCACCAGCCCCTCTGAGCCGCTTTTAAAAGAACATTTCTTTCTTTTCTTCCTACTTTCCCTTTCCTTCTCTTCCTTCCTATTTTTTCTTTTTTTTTTGAGACAAGGTCTCACTATGTAATTCGGGCTGGCCTCAAACTCACAGTGATCCTCCTGCCTCAGTCCCTTAGTGGTAGGATTACAGGCATGCGTCACCAAGCCCAGCCTTAAAAGAAAATTTCCTGCTGAAAGTTATATGCATTTATGGAGGAAAAATCTAGAACAGTACAAAGGAAGAAATTAAATCTACCAGTAAGCTCACCAAGTAGGATAGTTTATTTTGTTTGAGCATCAGAGAAAAAAATCTTAAGTGGGCATGAGAGGGAGATTTCTCATCCACTTCATATACAAAGGGGTGGGTGTACAAGAGAGTGTGTGTGTGTGTGTACACATACATTTATACATACACATACACCCTAAACCAAAACTGCGATCGAAGATTACTAAGCCTTCTTTGAAAGCATCATTGTGTAAACATTTCCGTATATCATGAAATGCTGTTCAAATTAATTTTTCTTAACAGCTGAATAACACAGTAATACTGTGGTTCAGGAACACTTGTGTTTTCAAACAATTCAGTTCGCGAACAGTCGTTAGGCAAAATTTTGCATCCACTCATGAACTCCACATTTAGTGAAGAACTTGGCCCCAGGGAAACATCTTCCTGGGAACCATGGAACAAATCAGGTCAGGAACCGGGATAACGCTGTATTCCATTGTGCGAAAATGTCCTTCTGCATTTAATCTTCCAGAAATGGTCAGCTAAATGTTGAGGTTATTTATTTCGGTTGGATATTGAGTTTTTCTCTCTCTTCCCACCAGTACCCTGTGGTGCAGTTTTAAACAGTGAAAATGTGCTGCTCACTGCAACTGGGATAACTGAATCTTCTGGAATTTGTTTCTTCATTGTAAATGGGATCCACAACACCTGCTTCATCATGTCTCATCCTGCCATGAGCTCGTGTGTGAAGGATATTTCGTTGTTCTTAGGAGTTCACTTCAAGTGATCTGGTGGCTGTCCAGCAGGGCTGGGAGAAGGCAGGGCCTGGATGTGGGTGTGCAGGGTCCCTGGACAGGACTGGGAGAGGCCCAGGCCCGGTGGACTAGGCACCCATGGGGCCCGTGGAGATCTCTAGCTTTGTGCTGTGAGAATGAGTGGCCTTTTCCAAAAGGAAGTGCTTTGTCAGAAAAGAGCCAGGCCCGGGGCTCCACCCTGGGGCACACAGGAAGGAGTAAGGTGTTAATGAGGGACACAGGAATAGCAGCTGAGGAAGGGGACAAGGGAATCAGGAGTCTATACAGGCAGAGAAGTCGGATGTTTTTAAGAAGGAGGGCTAAGGAAATCCAGGTTGTTTCCCCATACACTCCTCTGGATTCTCTAAAAGGATAATCTCAGCTCTGCCTGCCTCATTCCATGATGCTGAGAATCATTATCATGATTGGGAATTACAAAGTTAAATCATAAAGATAGAGAGGCCTTACACTGATGAGCTGATTTCCCAGTTTCCTTACAATAAAAACAAAATCAATCTGAAGAAAAATAAAACATAATTGGAGAACTGAGGGCATAAATTATTTCTGGGTGCTAGGATCTATTAAGAGCTCAGAGTAAATTAACCTTTGCTGTCGTCAGTGGGCACCGTAAAGCCTGCTGGATGCCCCTGGAGTTTTGTTAAAACTCAAGGTCTGAGGGCCCCTGGCCTGGCCCTGGGGCAGGGAAGGCTGCTGGGCCCAGGCGGGCGAGGCTGTGGCCAAGGTGCCCAGGATGGAGGAACCAAAAGAGGAAAGGAGAGGAGGGGGCAGAGGGCCAAGAACACAGCAGAAGGTGCAGCCTGAAAACAAGCAGGGACCTTTTGACATCTCAGTACCTGGAATAACTGATTTTTTTTTTTTTTAGCTTAAGTATTTTACTTGTTTGCAACTGAGCTTGTTAACACTATATAATGAAAATGTACAAAGAATAATGTTGCCGTTTTGGGTTAGATTTAAGTAGAAAACACTCATTAATAAGGAATCTTCGAATGTGAATATTCCAGAAATTTCTCTAAGCCATTTGATCAGAATATTTTGTCTGTATTACCTTAGTTTGAAAGGTATTGGCAGACATTTGAATTTAACTCAGAATCTTTTGAAATAAGCCATAATTTAAAAACTATTCTATATTCAAACTGAAACAATTTTAATAGAACTTTCCTTGGAATAACTGATTTTCAACCAGTTACATCTGTTTTGGGAAAAGGCTGGAGGAGAACAGATCCAGCCCCTCTTCTGGTTCTGACACTGTCTGGCAGTGTGGACGGATGCTTTAGCACCCTGGGGTCAGCATTTCAGACGAGGGACCCCTGTCTCCTTGCAGCGTCTCTCTCCTCGAGTGAACCCTCCTATCTTTTCAGTCGCCCAGGACGCTTCCCTCTGGAGAACCCCTCTGTGCTCCGATTAGTCCAGTCTCCTTTGGCTCCTGTTTTCAGGGTCCCGCACGTTATTTCCGGCAGTCAGAAATAACGTTCCTAAGAGCAGCAACCGAGTCAGTGCTGGAAACCCACGCCCAGTCCCCTGGCTCTGCACCTAGAGCCAAACCCCCTTCTTCCTGCTCGCTGTGGGCAGATGCAGTTGGCCCCTCCCAAGCTCTTCTGAACCTCAGTTGCAATGTAGCGGTCTTGGGGGGTCCCTTAGGAGGCGGGGGGTCGTGGGACACCCTAATGCACCCTCCCAGTACTGGAGGAATGCCACGTGAGCGGGTGGGTATGCGTGGGCTGCCCCTCCTGCTCGTCTCTCCCCCACACGGCTGCCTGCGCTTCCACGCCACCACAGAGCCCCAGATGTTGGCCTTCCCAGCCTCTAGAACTGTGCCCCAAAGAAACACCTTTGTTTTATAAATAAACCAGTTTCAGGTATTCGGCGACAGCAACAGGGAATGGACTAAGATACTTCCACACCATCTTCAGAGGCCCGTTCTGGGCCCAGGCCACCCAGCAGCAGTTTTTCAGCCCCCACTGGGTCCCCTCGGAGCTCCAAAGCCCTAAGTAACCGAGGTGGGCCAGTGGGTGGCGCTTTGGCACAGACGTGGGGAGCAGGGGCCGGGCGAGGGTGCAAAGCCACTGGTGGCGTGCGCGGATCTATAAGGGGGATCCCTGGGCGAGCACCCGCCGCGTGCCACTGGCAAGCCTTGCGGCCCTGAGTCGGTCTCTGAACCCCCGTGCCTCTGTTTTCTGCTCCGGAAAATGGGGCTCTTTATAGACATAGCCCAGAGCTGGCGTCGAGGGTTAAACACCACAGAAGTAGTTAAGTGAGCCCCTAAGACACTGCACATGTAAACATGTGAAACGTCACTGCGATTTTACATTTGGTACCAGCTCTCTGGGGTGGGACTCTGGCCGGCAAAAGTCACCCCCATGGTTTCTCTTCTTGTTTGCCACAATTCTTAAAATCCGTTTCTCTTGTTCTTCACCTGATCCCAGCCTTTCTCCCTCACTTCCTCAATCTTATCCCAGGAAACCAAGGAAATAGCTGCTGCAGATGGACCCATCAGCTTCCCTCCTCTTTTTGTTTTGTTTTGAGACAAGGCTTGATATGTAGTCCAGGCTCACCAACTTGCTATGTAGCCCAGGCTGGCCCCAAACTCAGGATCCTCCTGGCTCAGCCTCTGGAGTGCTGGGATTACAGATGTGTGCCACCACGCCTGGTTATCTCCCTCCTCCATTCTGTTCTTCTTTGTTTACCTCACCAGCAGAGCCCAAGGGCCCCAAATCAGGAACATGGGACATACGTGTTCACCAGCATCAGCACTTTTCAGCATTTCCTGCCTGCTTCTACTATAAAAATATAAACTGGAGCCACACATGGTAGTGCAGATCTGTAATTCCAGCACACTGGGAGGCTGAGGCTGGAGAGCTGCAATTTAGAGTGCAACTTAGCAAGATCCTGTCTCAAAATAAAAATAAGGGGGGCCGGGGATTTAGCTCAGTGGTTTCATTGCCTGCTGCGCAAGCGTAAGGACTGGAGTTTGATCCCTGGTACCAAAAAAAAAAAAAAAAAAGGGTAGGGATATAGCCTCAATATAAAGGCCCTGGGTTCAAACCCCAATACTCAAGTAAAAAAAATAAATAAATACAAGGGGGCCTCCGCATACCTAAATATTGCTAAATGCTTCCTGTCAGAACAACAGCCATTCACAGAAAGCGTATTTTACTTCTGAAACAGAACCTAGCAGCCAGGGCTGTCCTGTGGTTTCTCCACAGTTTACAGCAGTATTGGACACCATCAAAGTGTCTCCTTTTCCCCTGGAGTACTAAATTACAGAATCCTGGTTTCTATTAGGGTGTGTCCAGTACTCTCCGTGCTGCCAAGCCTTCCAGTTTTATAGTCTGCATACTGGTGAATTTTCCGTGCACAGGCTCAGCTCAAATTTATCCCCAGGAAATGGTGCTTGGGAAACCCAATATGAACGTGAAGATTGTTCTAAAGTAGCACAGAATGTGTGCCATGCAGTTGCCCAAAAAGAACATTTCTAATGTGAAAAAAATGCATTTTTATGCCTTAATATGGGGGTAGGGGAGGGTATTCACTCCGCTTACTTTTTTTGAGGGAGTTGTTAGAGGAAAGTTATTTTATAAATTGTACTTCTCTATCCTTTTCTTTCTTTCCTTCTTTTCTTTTCCCTCCCTCCCTCCTTTCTTTCTTGTGTCTGGTGCTGAGGGGCTTGAACCCAGGGCCTCATACATGCCTGGCAAGTGCTCTACCACTGAGCTGTACCTCCAGCCCTATCTTTTTATTTCTACACTTACAGACTATAGCCCAAACACCCACCTACACAGGCATTTTGCATAAAGATTTGGAAGCCGAAAGACTGAAAAACAAAACAAAATTATTTATGTAGTGTCTTTATAGAGATTTACAAGTGGATTCGAATGGGAGCCAATGGCAACCGGCGGGAAAGGAACCCGTTAGAGAAAAGTGTTAACAGAAAGTGTGACTACAGTTTGGCTGACAAATGAAAGCACAGGGTTTTTTTTGTTTTTAAAGAAAAAGAACATGGGGAAGACAACTTCATATGTACCTGCTCACACACACTGTCTCCTTCTGAAGGCTTCGCCCGAGAACTGCAAGCCACCTCACACTGCTACTGCCGCGCTGCCCGATCTTACAGATTCAGTTCGGGTGGGAGTTTTCCTCTCCCCAACATGGCTACAAACACCTAAATCCATTTCTACTGAGTGCCTTTCTGGACGCAGGTCAACTGTTGTCCCCTTATCTGTTGGGATGGAGTCTTTGGTCAAGAAAGGCTTCTTTAACCTGGCAGTCTCCACTTTCCCATTTAAAATTCTTTAGCTACCCTCTGCGCTCTGCCAGGAGGCAGACATGGTTGCTGTCCCTGTGTAGGCCCTTTGTGGTGGCTGCTACCACATGGCTTCGGGAAGGAAGGAAGGGCTTCCTCCAGGGGCGAGCAGCCACTCATCTGAGGCCTGCGCCAGCAGCTGCTTGCTCACCATGCCCTCGCTGTACTTGGAGCATCCGAAGGGGCACACCCATTCTGAGTGCCCCGTGGGCTTGGCCAGGCGGTGGCTGGGTCGCCCTGCAGCTCAGCTTCTCCTTCTGCCTGGTGCAGTGCCTTTGTGTCCCTCTCCTTCCTTGGGTACTGGTCCAAGAGAAGTCCTAAGCAAACCTTGTGGGCGCTGACTGCCACCTCAGAGTCTGCCTCCAGGGGACCCAACCTGTGACAGCACCTACTACGCAGTGGAGTGAGCCTGCCTCAGCCCCCCTGGGCCTGCCCTTGGGGACGGGGGTGACACAGACTGGAGAGACCCAGACTGGCCCTCAGGGAGATGACAACAGCCCAGCCCTGGAATAACCATCCAATACAAGTGGTAATGTCCGTGCCAAGGGAGAATGTGTGGAGAGGGACCACCCAGGCTGGAAGTGTAGCAGGGAGGTCAGCTCCTGCTGCCGTGACCGAGGGTCCGTGCCCTTCCTCCCCCACAATGTAGAGCCTGGAGGACAGAATGGGCTGCGTTCTCGCCTCTCTTTCCATTTCCACAATTCCTGACCATGCCTAGGGCAGTGGGAGAAATCCTCAAATGCAATGTGCTGCGGAAGGAAAGCTTTGGCGGTTCAGCTCTAGAGGGGGAGTTTCCGGCTGCCAAGCTTCGGTGCCAAGGGCTCCCGGGGCCCCTCCAGGTGTGCGCTCATCCCCCACGCCCAGGAAAACCTTGGAGAAGCACCAGACGCGCTCCGGGCTGTCAACACCGCTGCGGTGTGGCGTGGCTGAGGCAGACAGTGCACGTGTCAACAACAGGAACCAGAAGTGGGAAGGTGACTTCTAGCCAGGTGGCGCCTCACCCCCAGGCAGGCTCCGCCCTCGCCCGGGCCGTCCACCAGCATCAATCTGTCTGCAAGGATTACTCAACAGCCCATCCCTGGGAACCAGCAGCCCTAACTCACAACCCCTCAAAGCCCGCGCACCCGCAGCCCACTAAGAGGAAAAGACC
Organism: Heterocephalus glaber; assembly: GCF_053883595.1. Classification (NCBI taxonomy): domain Eukaryota; kingdom Metazoa; phylum Chordata; class Mammalia; order Rodentia; family Bathyergidae; genus Heterocephalus; species Heterocephalus glaber. The sequence goes on along the minus strand of NW_028258138.1, from coordinate 83,653,326 downwards.
CTGAACCAGAACATCGCTGCCAAGGACGCTCCTGAGGGCCAGCACTGTGTGGCCTCTCTCCTCGGCCTCCTGGGCATCTTCCCTCGGCCGCACTCACCCAACTCCACATGCCGCTGTCTCCTTCCGCTCTCCTTCTCCTCCCCTTGCTTTCTGCAATCTGCCACCAGCTTCTGGTGTTGATTTCTCTGAAATGCCATTCGTACCTTCCCTCTTCTGCCTCAGCGCTACCACCCTCTGGGGTCCCCGGCATGCTCCATCGCTGCCTGGGGAAGCATCAGAAAACCTAGTGCTCCCCTGGGTGTGTCCATCCTGCACAACCATCCTGGGGGCTCCCCAAGTTTTTAAGACCTTCTTGACCTTGGCTCCCCTACACTCACCGTGTTCTGTTTCCCAGGACACCCCCACCCCCCCCACCCCCGTGCCTTTGCCCAACCCAGGTCTGATTCTGAACTCACCCTCCTCGTGACCACTTATTGACTCTACCCGCTTCTCGTCCCTTTGTCTACACGGGGAGCCGAGGACTCGGGACAGGAAGGGCAGAGTTAGAGGTCTGCCACCTCTCCAGTTCTGCTCTCCTGGGGTCCCCTGGCACACACAGACCATGGGGTGGAAATCCTGTTCTGCGGCCCCTCCCCAGGCTCAGCTCCGGGATGCCCATCATCTCAACTACCCGACCCTCGCCCTGCCAGACGCTTGCTTGCCCTCAGCTGGGGAGGCTGTGCTGGGTGTCCCAAGCCAGGAGGCAAATGCTGACATCGTTCGCTCTCCTGTTGCTCCTTAGGACAGGCCCTCAATCACTCTCGAGTTAAAATGCCAAGCTCCAGGATTTCTGGGAGATGGATGGATCGAGGGTTTGCCAAAGGGAAGCTTCCCAAGTTGGGTCTCTGGAATGAGTCCAGGGTTCCACAAGCCCCGCCTCTTAGCTAATCGAAGAGAGAACCAGAAGATGATGGAGAGACCAGGGGGCTGCAGGAAGGAGTCACAGAAGCCTCACCCCGTGCTTCCTAGAACACAAAACCATGCACATCGGCCCAGACCCCATCACTAGCTGCTGCCCCGCAGCCCTCCTCTACTGCAGGGTTCTGTGAGATATGCGCTTTGCGGAGGGGAGATCTCAGGATGAAGGAGGTGCGGTAAGAAGTGAGCGGTCCGTGAGAGGGCCCCGCCTTCTGCAGAGAGCTGACAGGGCAGAAGGGCAAAGGAGGAAGGCAGCCCCTCTGGGAGGAGGAACCTGTCCCAGGTGCAGGTGGGCAGGAGGGGAGTAAGGTATTCTGGGCTCTATACTGTTCTCCTGCGGCCCCACCCTTCCCCGAGGCCGGAAAACGAGAAAGGTGTGGAAACTCCTCGCCATACACAGCGCACTCCACTCCCACTGAGGAGAAGATTAAAAACAGGTCCCTGCGGGAATCACGAAGGTGCTAACAATGGCAGTGACACTGTCTCACACAGGCTCAGCGCTTCCTATTTGACAAAGCCCTGGGTCTGTTATTTAGTATTCTCACAAATAATCTGAGCTAATGATAGCTAAAACAACAATTCCCATGTATTGAATTTTGACTAAATTCACTTTTCACGTGCTATTTCACCCTCATAAGCCCCCGTAGTACTACCTCCACCCCGTTTTACAGGGAAACTGAGGTTGGGGATGTTAATTCCCTTGTCCATCAGGTGGAGACTGAAGCTAAGGTCTTTCCAATCCCAGAGTTCGGTCTCTTAAAATAGAAAGGCCCAACTCCTGGCTTTTGCTTAGCTTTAGAGACAGCGGATCTGGCATCGCAGCTTCCCACCAGGTAGGGGCGTGCAGCACACATGTGTTCACAATCACTCTGGGCCTGCCCCAGTCACAGACCTGTTCACCTGAGAGATACAGAGGCCAGGTTCCTGCAGGGACACAGGTCAACCCCTCCGCTAACACACCTGTCACTTGATCTGCACCTGAATGACCAAGAGATTCCATTTGACAGGAGGCCAGAAGCCCGGTGGAGACGGGCAGGGCAGCCCGTTCTGCAGAACAGGACTAACACACCAGGCGAGACCAAATTCCTCCAGCAGAGCAGCAGGACATTCGCTAGAATAACTGCTCCATTCGCAGGATTCAAGCACGGAAGAAGCAGAGGCTGTAGGTGCAAAGCAACGTGAGTGCTCGGGAGGGCGGGCTGCCCGCCGCTGTTGGGGCGCGGTGGTCTCCGCTCCCCACCCGAGGGGTTCTCGGGGTTCCCTGGCAGGCTGATGGGGAGAAGACGCCCCTTTCCTGCCGGCGGCGGCAGGGAGACTGAGGGTGGGGTGGAGAAGCAGGGCAGGGGAGCAGCTTGGTCCCGCCTTAGGGGACCATGAACCCTGGCCAGTGGGCTCCGAGTCTGAATACACAGACGCCCCTCAGATGCTAGGCCCCGAACTCCGGGTCTCGGCCACCTGCGCGGCAAACCCACTCCACGCAGGTCCCAGGCTGGAGGCGGGGAGGCTGGGCCCCTCGCACCTACGCCCACGCGCGGCGAGTGGCCCGGCTCGGCGGAGCCCCGCACTGTGGCCCTTGCCGCCCCAGCCCTGCTCTCCCCACGCGGAGCGGGGGACACGCAGGGCTCCCCCGCCCGGTGCCCCAGGCCCCTGGACTCGGTGCCGCTGTCCCGCGGTCCCGGGTGCGCGACCCGAACCCGAATGCAGGTGGCGGCGACGGGCCAAGGCCACCCGCGGGTGGGGTGGGGGTGGGTGGCATCCTCGGTGGACAGCGGCCGCCGGGGCAGGAGGGTGCCCTCTCCTCCAGCTCCCGGGACGATCGCGCCCGCAGAGCCGCCAGGGCCTCTGCGCCCCGGATCCCCGCTCCCGCGCGGAAAGTTCTCCCGGGGCGGACAGCGCCGCGGTCTGCAGCAGCGAGGCCTCCCCGCCCCCACGCCCGCGCCCGGCAGCCCGAGCCGCGCGCCGTCCTGCCTCGGCCTCCCCCCCCCCCCCCGAGCTCCCCGTACCCGCGGCGCTCACGGGCTCGCCCTCGCTCTGCTCCCCGGAGTCCGAGTCCATGCTGCGCCGCCCGCCGTCCGTGCCTGCGCGCCGGCTTGGGCAGTGCGCGGGCCGGGCAACCGGGCGGGCGGCGGCGGCGGCCGGCGCCAGGGGGCGGCTCGCGCGGCGGGGAAGGAGGGAGGAGGAAGGAGGCAGGCGCCGGGGGTTAAGTACCGGGCGGCGCCGCTCCCGCCCCCCTGCGCTCTGCCCCGCCCGGAGGTTGTGCGGCCCCCGGGCCGCCCGGGCCCTGCGCGGCGGCGTGGCCAAGTTCTCTGGACTTCGGTGCAAGGGGAGGTCCTGAGAGTGCAGAGTTCTGGGCGCCCGGTAGAGTCCCGGGCGCCCTGAGCGTGCGTCCTCTCGGGGTACCGGGGTCGAGGGGCGGGGAAAGCCTTGACCCCACGCAGAGTCGCGGGAGCAAACAGGTCCTGCGGGGTGGGGGTGGGGGTGGCGCCTGGCCGGGAGCCAGGAAGGGCGCGCTGCTTCGGCCTCCTGGAGGCACGGGCGGGGCGGGTTCCAACCGGGGATCCCGCCCGGGCTCGCCCTGTTGATCAGGCTCGACTGGCAGGAATTACTTTTATTCTTATTGTTGTTTATTCTTCTTGTTATTATTCGGTGCTGGGGGTTGAATGGGGGTCTTCACACTGAGCTCCATCCCCAGCCCTTAGTTTTTATCTTGAGATGCGGTCTAAGTCACTAAATTGCCCAGGCGGTATGACCCTCCTGCCTCATCCTTCCAGGATGCTGGGATTAAGGTGTGCCCGCCTAGCAGTTGCTTTTGAAACCTTTCGTGGTGCTAAGCATCCTCAGTAGGCCCCTCCCACTTTTTAATTTCGTTCTTTCTTTTGACCTTTTTGTGAGACAGGGTCTCATTATGTTGCCCAGGCTGGGCTCAAACTCACCGCGCGATTCTCCTACCTCGGCCTCCCTAGCTCTGGGATTGCAGGCGTGTGCCTCAAACAAACTCCAGCGTTTGTAAGTGTATTTACCAATTGCTTTATATTTGCTAATTAAGAGACCAAACAGCTGGGGTGGAGAGGATGAGTGGGCAGTCTTTGTTCAATCTCTGTCCTCAGAGCGCAGGTTTTGTCTCCCTGGGTGACAGGCAGCAAGCAGAGATTTCAAACTACTGACCTGAGCAAGAGCAAGAAGAAATCAGGAAGAGAAATCACAGAAAGGCTTCAGTTTCACCCCAGTGCTTCCTGTCTCTACTGTACACTGGGTACAACCATGAATGAGTGATGAATTTAGGTGGAACCATTTGAAAACGCTTTGTGGAAGTCAAAAATGGTTGACTGGTGACAGTTTTGTAGAATCCGACCCGCTGGGAGGCCCATTTCATGGATGTGAGCCTCGGAGAGTCGGTAGCTGCCCTGACCTCAGGGCCAGGCTGGCCTCAGGGTTGTGACTGGTGGGTCCAGCTTCAGGACTGAGTCTCAGCTTCCCATCTCCCCTCGTTAGAGGAGGTGTGGGCTTGAGGGGTGCACGTGCAACCCCATTGTGTGTTTTCAGTTTCTGGATGGCCACATTCAGGGACGTCAGTGACAGAAGTTGGAGTGGGATGCAAGGCCCCAACAGCCCTGCCCGGTGTGTGCCGTGGGTGGCAGTGTCTTCACAGGGTGCCCGAGAAGGAGGAGTTGAAGTGAGGAAGCCTGGAAACTATTACTTCATGCCTGGCACACAGTTGATCTTTGATAACCAGAAAAAACATGCATTCTTTGATCTGAAGGATCCTGTGTAGAAAAACAAAGTACGTTAACATTGCTTTTTAAATGAAAAGAAAAAATAATGGCAGAAATTGGATACAAGTTCATACTCAGAAAACAAATAGCTGGGATCACATTAAAAGTTCACTGAAGGGCCAGGGATTTAGCTCAGTGGTGCTGCCGCCTGCCCCCAAAAGTGCAAGGACCTGAGTTCGAACCCCGGTACCAAAAAAAAAGTTCACTGCAGTTGCTTTGCTGATCTACTGAAGAACAAGGACAATCATCTCACGGCCCATTGTGCTGGTTGGAAAAGCTTCCCCTAAAGTTTCAGGAGCAGGAACGTGACACCTTCTCCGTGGTCTCCGGCCTCCTTCCCTTGCCCTTGGTGGGAGCCTTTTTTATTTTTATTTTATTTTGGGTAGTGTTCAGTGGGCAGGTGGTCTGGGTTGTGCGTGTGGGGTTTACAGACACATTTACCTGCAGCCATTACACAGGGCAGCGCTTGTACATGGAAAGTGGTCAGCAGCAAGCATCAGGCCTGGGAAGTGTGTTCAGGATGCCTGTTGGCCGTCAGGCTGGGGACTGTACTGAACTCCAAGTTATTTTGGTCCCTGGGTCAGCGCTTGTGGGGTGAGGAGGAGGAAGAACTGATCAGAATGCCCCGAAATGTCTGCACATTTTTGGGTAAGATGTTCCTGTGTTCACACTCATGCTATATTTCTGCAAAAAGAGGCGGACGCAGAAATGAAAGATTGGATGTGGAATTAAACAATGGAGAGGAGCGATCCAAACTAAATGTCTCCATTCCAATTTCCCTTGATGTACAATCTGTTGTCGTGGGACAACAAGACAAAAGGAAACAGCTGCTGGCAGGCATGCCTGTTTCATGAGAGTGTTGGCGGAGCACACCGTGTGGAAAATTCTTTGGGAGAGAAGGAAGTCCTTATAGCAGTGCCCCAGTGGCCCTTACCCCAGAGCAGAGTGAACCTGGCAGCACAAAGCCCCTTTGCAAGCCCATGCTGCTATTTTTCTTGGGGGAGGAAAAAAAAGCTCTTAGAAAAGTAAGAGGGGAATGGGCCTGTGGAGTTCCTCTGGGTATTTTTAGGAGAATGGCATCACTTTGCAGACTTGAATCTGGAGTCTGAGGCTGATCGGCCACCTTCTTCAATGTTTCCACTACATCTTTTCAGCCTGGCAGCTCTTCAAACTCACAGGTTTCTAACGCTCATTGGTCATTTCCTAACTTCAGCAAACAGAATCATTGGCTTTTTAAGGAAATCGCTTTTCTGGTGGGAAATGCATATCTATTTGTAAGGTGTCAAGAAACAGATAATAAAATAGATCCATTTCTGCTAACACAATCAGGCCACTTTAATCTGAGCTGGTGTGATGACTCATCTGCCTGTCTCCTCTTGCGGGCTGGAAAGGGAGCCGTCTGCAAACCTTCAGCTGCAGCCCAGAAAGGGAGACAGGGCTGCCTCACATGAGAGGGCTACAGCAGCTGGGAGAGCCCTCGGTTCTGCAGCTTTCCTTTCCTTCCGTGGCTGCAGTGGCCCACAGCCCCGGGGAGGAGAGGCTGGCCAGCCTGGCCTGCCTTTTGATAGCTTATCTCAAGGAGACTGTGGTCCCAGGCAGCTTCAGCCCATAGCCTAGGTAGTCTTCACGGGGCTGCAGGCTTCAGGCTGCCTTCAACCCACTCGTGGGAGCAGCCTCGAGTAAAGGGTTTTTCCTATTTCTTGCTCACTAACAAAAAGAGCCGTTTATTATTCCCCACTTTATTTCAAAAGCAATGTGATTTCTGTAGGAAAATTGGAAAATACATATAAGCAAAAAAGAGGAAAGTAAAAAATCAGTTCATAGTTCCACCAGTTGTAATTGTTGTCCACAGAGTTTTGGAAAATTTCCCTCATTGTGTGGACAGCATGCTGCTTCTGTAACTTGCTTTCTTTTTCTTACCATTGTGCCATGAATGTCATTCCATCTACCCTTTGACAGCGGGATTTAAAAAGATGCATGCTTGTCTATTGGATGGGTGGGCCATACGGTATTTAAGCCATCTGTTGTTGGGCCTTTGGGTTGTTTCCACTTTTCTGCTGTAATAGCATCAGCAAATGTCCTCATGCCTAAATCATTGTACGCATCATTAGTCAATGTCTGTGAACCATCAGCAGCCTCCTTCATCACCTTGGGAGAGAGAAGGGAAAAAATTTCAGGTAACAAAATGATTGCTGTGTACTTTGAGGTTGTTCAGAATTTCCACGGAGAGGATCCTGTCTGGGCAGAGGCCGGGTGGTTGGAATTCACTTTTATTATGCACTGAGTGGGAAGTGTCCTTGCACACTGCCTTTGTGGACCTGTCCTCTGTGCAGTCCCACTGAGTCCGCATGTCTCCCAGGAGGCAGAGGGTGGGTGAGGCTGGTACTGGGTTCTCCTGGGTTCTTAACTAATGCACTGCCTTCAGAACTTAGTAGCTAATGCAGTTAGAGTGACTCTAAAGCACTGATTCCAGGGAGGAGGGAAACCAAGGAAGAAGGAAAGAGAAGAAAACACCATGGGCCCAGCTTCCTGGGGATCTTTGTGGGCTAGAGCAGCACAGCACCAGGATCAGGGCTGAGCCCTGCTCTGGGAGTCTCTCTGGTGGTGGGCAGCGATCCCTGTGGGAGCTGCACGGGGTGGCCACGCAGCCAGTTCGGACTTGCTGTTCCATGAGCCCGCAAAGCTCCTTTGTGGGCACCTGGCATGACTGTTTTAGCTGTGCCCACTGCCGGTCCATCTCCCTGGATCCTCAAGTAGCTCTGTGGCATGGGAGGTCAATATTGTTCCCATGGAGAGAGGACAGGAAGACAGGGCAGGGCTAGGGGCAATGGTGACTCAGTTTTCAAATGGAAGAAAGGTATGGATTCCAGAAATAACCAATTGCTAGCATTTTGTCGCTCTCCAGCAAAAGTCTGGGATAAAGAGTTTCATCAACTTTTAAAAAAGAAAACAGTCATCACTGGCAACCAACAGGGGTTTGTTACCATGTTCTGCTAAATAACCATGTTACTTTTCTTTAAACAGGTTGTTCTAGATCAGAATAATTCTGCTCAACTTCAGTGGAGCAAGTGTTAGCTGAGAGCCCTCCACCCTTCTGGTGCAGAGGGAAGGCGACACATAGGCCCTCTGTGTTGTGGTTGAAATAAAGGATTTAACGAAGTCTTGCACAATTCCCTGCTGCAAGGTGGACCTGGAGCTGGCTGAGCGGTCTCACCATGACTTCCGGTCCCAAGTGCATAGCAGGAGGTCTGCAGTGGAGTGGGATGGAGCTCTGCCCCGGCTGTAGTCTATTCTACCCCTTCCCCTCAACACAAACCCAGCAGTGATTTAGTAGAAGAAAATCAGATAGTTCCGCTTAGCAGTTACATAGCTCACCTTGCTAGGGTGGTTTAGAGAAGACTCAGAAAGTTGTGGAAAAGTTGCATGGGTCCTAGACAACCATGAGACTCACAAGAATTAACAGCTGTGAGAGGCAGGAATGGTCCTGCTGGGTTGGAGGTGGAAGCATGGACACTCAGGGTCTTGGGAACACCATGTGTGGTATTCGAAGGCAGCACACGGGGAGCTCCCAGACGGGACAGCCAGGGGATGGAAGAGATCTGGAAACCATTCTGAATGCAGAAGTCATAACATCAGGCTGGGGAAGGAAAAGCAAGGGTGACTGGATGAATATTCTCAGATGCATGCAGACTGAGGTTCCTCGCTGCTTCAGGACTAATGCGCAGAGGATGGGTATCTCGAGGCATCCCAGCCTGTCAGTCCTCAGGTTAATGACCCTAGAGGCTGTGTTTGCCTGGCTCCAGTGCCAGCTGCTTTCTGGCTGGATCCAGCCAATCAGAGGCACTGGCTGAAGCCTTGGGGGCCGAGGAAGGAACAGCAACCCTTCCCAGGTCCTCTACGCCTGAATTTTGCACCTCTGTGAGGAGCTGTGTGTCCTCCGTGGCTCTGTCTCCCATCCAGTGGCTGCGGCCCTGGGCTCCGGTAGAGAACATCTCCTCTTTTCTGTCCCTCCAGCCCAGAGTGGCAGTGGTTTCCTGCTGTTGCTGACGTTCAGGTCGCCTTACTGACTTGTTCAGCTTCTCTGCTCCCCGAGGACCTGTGTAGCCAGTCCCCTGCATGGCACCCCCTCCTTTGAAACAGATACCAGAAAGCTTTCCTGCTTGCACTGCATGTACAGAGACAAAGGGAAAAGAAAGAGTTTTTCGTGATTACAGCTGGGTGGTCATGGGCAGGGATATTGTATGAAGCTGGAGTTCAGGATCTTTAGGATTCCTTTGGAAGTTGGGGCACAGAAAGGGAAATGATGTATTCAAGTCCTGGAAGTGGCAGAGCTGGAACTAGAACTTAAGGTTCGTGATCTCCAGAGCAGCACTTTTTTTTTTTGTACCAGGGATTGAGCTTGGGACCTCGAGCTTTCGAGGCAGGCACGGGAACCACTGAGCTAAATCCCCAGCCCTTTTTCTCCTTTTAACTGGTGCATATTAGTGATACAGAATAGAAAGACTCATTTTGATCTCTTATTACAGGTGTAGAGCATATTTTGATTATTTTTCTTTATTACTCTACTCTCCCCTTTCTTCCCTTCTCCCTGGCCTCCTTTTCTGACCCTAAAAGTCTACCTCCCAGGCCAGTGCTCTCTTCACTTCACATTGGCTCTTTCCTCCTGCATTTATCTGTTTTCTGTTTTCCTTTTTGGTGGTGGGGATAGGACCCAGGGCCTTGCACACGCTTGGCAAGCGCTCCGCACTGAGCTACACCCCAGTCCTTTTTAAATTTTATTTTTAATTTTGAGACAGGGTCTTGCAAAGTTGCCCAGGCTGGTTTCAAATTTGTGGTCCTTCTGCCCCAGCCCTCTGAGTAGCTGGGATTACAGGTGTGTGACACTAGGCCTGGCTTCCTGCGGATGTCTTTATTAAACATCCTCCCATGGGTTATGTTAATCATCCTGCTGATCTCTGAAAAGAAAACCAAGTCTCCTAAAATTTTTTTCTTTTGATCTCTTATAATTATATGACAACCCAGTTCAATAATGCTTACTTGCTAATTATTTTACAGAGCAAATATTGCTCGCCAAGTGTTGAGTGGAACCTTTTATTCTTCCCTTCAAAACATTTTCTACTTAGAAAAGCTAAATACATGTTCCAATCTGGAAAGTTCCATTTATGCAAGCCTCTGATTTCATAACGTCTGTGTTGAATGGAGGGCTGGCAAAGGGAGAAGGTATGTTCAAGGTCATCTAGTTTAACCCCATCACTTTTGATAGGAAGAAACGGATACAGGAAGGAGGAATGGCTTTTTCAAAGTTTGGGGCAAACGGGGACTAGAACCCAGGTGTCCACCCAGGTTTAGCTAGCCCATTGCATCCCGTTCTCTTTGGTGGCTCTTCTCTCCTGCCTTACATCCTTTTCATTTGAATTCTGCATATTCTATCTCTCCAGTACTGATCTTTTCCCTCTTTCATGCTAGTGAAAACCTCTACCTGGAATGAATTATCAGCAGCAAGACCTCTTTGCAATTTTTCCACCTCATCAATGATCAGTCCCCTCCCCAGTCCACGCCTCTCCTCCCCTCCCTTTCCTGTCTTTCCTGGGTTTCCAAACTTTCCATTCCTCTCTCCTGTCTAGCCAACACTTTCATTCCTACGTCTTCCCTGGCATTGTTCTTTAATCCCTCCCTCCCTTCTGGGTGAAAGCCAGTCTTCCTGGTTGAAGCCATCAACACTTCTAAGGGTGGGATCTTCCTAGCCCTGGATCCGACTGCTGCTTGCCATAAACTTTAGATCACTCTCTGAGGAAAGGCAAAAGTTAATGTCATCTCTTAGCAGGACCCTTGGGCCTATGTCTATTATTTCCTGGCCTCTAGAGTGTGGAGGTGAGCATGTTAACACCTCAAGCTCTGCTTCGGAGATGGGAAACCCTCCCATGGTTTCCCATCAAATTTATTTTAATTAAAGCCATTAACACACATCATCCAGTGGGAGTTTCCAGAGTTTCAACAACTTTCTCTTGGGCTGTTGGTATCAATTTTAGCTGGCTTGTAGATCTTGCCAAATTTGAGTTATCTAGGCATTCACAAGTGGTTAGATTTATTGAAGCTTTTTCAAAATAACATCATTTCAATGTAATATTTGAGTCACGGTGACCTTGTTCCAGTGAACTCACCCTCCCCCCAACAGACATGTCGACACCATATTTCCAGTTGGCTCAATAGTTCTCTTCTGTCCTTCCAAATTCTGCTAACTTTCTTCCAGGGTGGATTTTGTCTCAGGCACATAATTGTCAAGAGCCCAAGAACTCAGTTCTTCCTTCACATTCCTTTAATTTCTCTTGGTGAAGCTCAGTACCAGGATCAAATGCTGAGGTTCTGTCTCAGAAAACAAGTGTGTGGGACACCTGCAGTCTTCCCCAGTGACAGTGCTTCAGGAGTTACAGGTGGGAGAGAGGGCCAGGAAAGAGGGCAGCCGCAGAAGCCAGGGACGCACCAGTTCCTTAGTCTTCCTCTCCTCTCACGGAGCTGGGGGTGCTCAGCACAACGTAGACTCTGAGCTTCAAACAATCCATCTTCTGAAGTCTCCATTGTCACCCGACAAACCTCCGGTTTCCTAGGCTCATAGTGTTTAAATCAGGTCCCTTATTTTTATCTTATTTCTACATTGGTATCCAAAATTCTATCAAATTCTAATGCTGTTTCTTCCATTAGTCTCTTAATTTTACCCTTTCCTTTTCATATCCACAGCCTGCCTCCTCCTAGCTCTTTATCTGTGTGTGTATGTGTGTGTGTGTGTATGTGTATAACTAGTTGTGTGGGGGTCTCACCATGCTAGTTTTAAACTCCTGGGCTCAAGTGATCCTCCCGTCTCAGCCTCCTGCGTAACAGGGACCACAGGTGCCTGCTGTGGTATCTGGCTTTTATCTGAGTCTTGGTAACTATGACATCATCCTTTCTGGTTCTCTCCACTTTTGCAGTCTTGCCCGAATCCAGGGACACCAAACCGAGCTCGGGCTTCTGCAGCTGTTACCCTTTTTGATCCGTGAGCCTTTCTGTACTGTCCTGCTTTGCTCCCACCAGAACAAGGGCTCTGCCTAGATGCAGTGGTGGGTGTGCCATGAACTAACCCTGTCCCACATCCACACTGTTTCCTCTCTCTCTGCTCCCCAGCCTGTCCTGGCCTACACTTAGTTTCTCAGGGCCTCTGCTTGCTGTGGCCTGTCCTGGGTGTGCTCTCCTCACACTACCTCCTCCCAACTTGGGGCTGTCTCCTCCCTGCCAGCCAGGATGCCCTGCTGGGGTGGCTGCAGGTCTGGACTCTGGCTTGGCCTTGGGCCCCTCTGATTCCCGTGGAACTTCTGGCCAGCTTGCTCCTGTGGCCTGGACCTATCTGCCCGCTTGGCTCTGTCTCTGGAACACTAAGTGTTGGGCAATTTCCGCCATGTCAGAGTGGAGACACCTGGGGTTTTGTTCTGGCTGTTGGTGATTTGATGTAAGTCAAGGCTGCCTGTGGAGCTCTGAGGGGCCCCTCCGTGTCCACCCCAAGCCTTCCCTGCCAGCTCCCGAGCCAGTGACAGACTGTGGGACTTCTCCACTTCCCCCCGGGGGATGAGGAATAGATGGGTCTTTTCTGCCACCCGACACCCTGCATGTCCAGGGTCCCTTTTGGTGCCCCAAAGACCCACCATGCCAGTGGGCTGGGATTTTGCCTCAGTTTCCCTATTTGCACTCAGGTGTCTCTCTTGAAACAGAAACGCTAGTCTACACACAAACTTTCTCTGGAATCTGTCCATGTGTCATTACTTGAAGTAACAGGAACAAGTCCTGTTCTCTCCAGAGAGTTGATCTAACACAATCTGCCATTTTGTGTACTCTTCCTCTGTTTCAAAAATTAATCTGATTGGATCTTTTGATCCCCTCTCCAGTTTTCAAGAATTTAGTCAAGAACCAGAGAGAAATCAGAAAGCAAAAAGCCCCTGAACTATTTGAAAATGTTCTCATTGCCTGGCTTTCTTGCTTTAAGGGCAGAGGGGCGGGTGATGCCCTGGAGCCAGTGTAGGGGCTCTGTCCACAACTACCCAGCCTTGGACCCACCTTCCCCTGATCCTCAGGGCTCCCTTACTACCGCAAACCCCACAGGTTCTGACAGTGCCAGGGAGCTGAAGAGCAGCCCGCAGAGGAGGAAGGGCAAGATTTGGAGATCGAGCTGTGTCCCTGCCCCTTTCATGGGACAGCTCTGACAGAGGTCGTCGGCAGCCGCTCATGATGCACCCGGATGGGCTGTCCCCTCTTCTTGTCTCTCTACAACCCCCTGGACCTCCCGGGCCACCTCCCAGGCACAGCGCTTGCTCTGGAATCTTGTCTCTGGGTCTGCTTCTCACAAACCTATCTTAATACCTGTGGCAGAAACAAAAAGCCTGGGAGGAGAGAAAAGAAGAACTCTGAAACCGCAGAGATGGGAACGAACAGGTTTTAGGGCCCTGGAGTGTGTTTCCAGGGACCACTGAGACATGAGGGTCATGCCAAGGTTTCTGTACACACTGAGGCTACGAGAGCCACCTGGGTGCAGCATGCTCTTGCTAAGAGGCCTGGGGAATAAGTTCACATTTTAGAGAGTTTTCTACTTGAAAGAGTGAAGACAGATTGTGAGGCTTCAAGGAATACTTCTGTAGCTCTCTTGGAACCTGAGCTTCCTGAATGCCCCTTTCCCTGATAGCAAGGATTTACAGTGGAGCCAAACTCATTGCTTTCAAGCTTCAAAGCTCCTGGTTCCAAAGGAGTTTGGTTTTTTGAGATTCTTGTTCTTCCTAGTCTTTGATTTCCTGCCTTCCTATTCCCTGTTTGCATAATGGAGTTCTTTTTTTAAAGTCTGCCTTCCCATGAGAGCCTGCTTCCCCTCCCCGGGCATCTCAATGATCCTTCTGCACCATCACCTCATTCCCGGGGTGGGGGAGCAGCTCTGCACTCAGAATCCCAAGGACCAGTACACTGAGAGTTCCACTTCTGTTTTGTTTCCTATCCAAATTGATTATTTTTTTCAGTTTTCATCCAGATGTTTGATAGCATGTAAACACAGCTTGAAAGTGTTCCTGAACTGCTTACAGATGTATGCCAGTACCACTCTCTCCAAATTATATATAATGATGCTCTGAATCTATTTATATCTGGTTCAGTCTCTGGCTTGAATTTAGCTGTAAGACTAAGATGGAAAGAAAGTGAAAACTTCACATGTATGGGCCATTTGTCTACTTGATTGAAGACTGTGGATATTTGGAAATTCTCAGGGATTGACGCCATTTTTACTGAATGCTGGTGTCTGTAACCATGGTGTTATAGCTGGATATTTATGTGATGATATTAAAAATGGGATCTTAGGAAGTAATTAGGGTGGGATAATGTTATGAGAGTAGGGTTCTTTGTTCTTTTTTTTTTTTTTTTTTTTAGATGAGGTCTCACTATGTTGCCTAGCCTAGTTTCAAACTCCTGGGCTCAAGCAATCTCCTGCTTCAGCCTCCCGAGTGGCTGGGAATTATAGTCTTGTGCCACCACACTTGGCTCTTATGATGCCCCCTATAAGAACAGACACACAAGAGCCTCTTTCTCTCCTCTCTCTCTCTCTGCACTAAGAAAAGATCAGGTCAGGTCAGGTCAGTGAGAAGGTGGTCATCTGCTTCAAAACTGACCTCCTGAGTTTGGACTTCTAGCCTTCAGAATGCGAGAAAATCAATTTCTGTTGCCTAGGTCACCAGTCGCTGGTATTTGTTATGGCAGCCCGAGCAGACTGGTACACGTGAGGCCCCAGACTAGATCCACTGAGCTTACTGTCACTGTGCCTTTCGAAGCTGCTGTGTACCCATTTAAACCAAGCCAAGAACTCTTCACCTCATGTTTGGCACCAGGAAGACACCCTGTAAGCCCCTTATATTTGCTAAGTTTTTATCAAAAGTTTGGTTGCATGATACTTTTATGGGGGTTGTATAAAGGTTGTTGTTGCAGATCGTCTTTCCCAAGATGGCCGCAGCAGTATGGCCGGTCCATGTGTGTCTCTACAGTGTGAACTTGACATGCCTCCCAGAGAGAGGAGGAGCCATGTCCTTGCTCCTTGAATCTGGGGAGGCTGTGACTTGCTGAAAAGAATTTCATGTATCTCCTGAGGTTGGGCCAGGAAAGGCTGAGGAGCTTCTGTCTGGCCCTCTGGGATGCTCAGCTTTGGCGACCTGATCCATTGTGTAGGAATTCTGACCACTCTGAGCCACCATGAGGTGAGACTGCTGCGGCCCTGTGTGAGGGCTCGGGTCTCAGCCAACTGCACAGCCACCACAGACACGTGCATGGAGAAGCCTCGGGATTCCCACTCTCACACTTCCCCTGGGTGAGCCCTGTACCACCTCTGTCATCCAAACTCCTAGCCCACTAAATGGTAAGCAAAATGAAATAGTTTTAAGCTACTAGTTTTTGGGGTAATTTGTTATTCACTTATGATAATAATTGGAACAAATATACATTCCTCCTGTGAATAAATCTCACCCTGATCAAAGAGACAAGCAGAATTCCACCTTGCTTGGATCTTTTTTAAGCAACCCTTAGGTGTGGCATACTGGTTTGCAGTAACAGATAGAGATCTTGCCGAAAAGTCTGGACAAAGTACAGGAAAAATGGTTTCTGTGAAGGAATCCATACCTTGCAAGCACTGTGATTTTTATTTTCTGGTACTAGAGATTGAACACAAGGCTTTCTCACTGAACTGTATCCTTAGCGTTTTCTATTTATTATTTTGAGACAGGGTCAGGCTGGACTTGAATTTCCAATCCTCTTGCCTCAGCCTCCCAGAGTGCTGGGATCATAGGCGTGCTCCACCAGGTACAGCTAAGCACTATAAATTTTGTCATTGTCAGCTTTCCCTCTTTGCTTTGGCTTTCAGGAAACTTGGGACCAATTTGTGACAAACTGGCAGTAATATCTTATCCCTTTGTATCTGGCTATATTTATTTTTGTAAGGCTCCTCAAATGGTTTTGAAGCAAGGTGGGATATAAATGAGTTGATAGGGAAATTGATGTGTCTTAAATCACTAATGTTTGAGAATAGTATTAGACTGAGCTATTCCAACATATAGCTTTGTTATAACTAAAACCCAAACAGCCCTTATATCTTTTAAAACAAAAATGTAAGAAGCTAAGAGGGGCAGTCTAGATTGGAAGTTAAATGAAATGGTAAGGACTATGAGTGAGATAATATAATATTGTTTAGTAAGCAAAACAGTGAGGCACTTAGGAAAAGTAAAATTTACTGGGCACATGCTATCTCCTGAGCATAGATTTTCAAGGTCCCTTATGTACACAATTTCAGTAAATTTCATCTAATCCTGGTGAAACAATTCCAGGGCCTTGTTATGGTGTTTGCTGGAGGCACAGGCCACATGGCATTCATGTGAATCCCTCAGGTGCACCTCCCTTCTGGGGATGGGGATCTGAGGTACCGGCCACTGCCCAGGAGAGATTCTGTGTCCCGAGCTGCATCGGCACAGAAGGTGCAGCCCCAGGAGAGGGACAGGGACTATCCTGCCAGGGTCAGCCCCTGCGATTGCCATGGTGCCCCATTTTCCCCTAGAAATCCTTGATCCCATTAGGGACTCCCTGGAGAACCTCCCAGCTCCGAGGAGGCTTCTGTCACTCTGCAGGCTGAGAGCCCGCTTGTTTCTGGGCATTTCAGTGGGACCAAAGGGTCATTGATACTGGGCACAGAGAGGCACCTGCCAGCCCCCCTGCCCCCCATGGATGGGAACTGGAGAATGTGTTCTTCATATGGAAATGATTCCTCTTGGTGGATTCAGGCATGAACAGATCAGCCAAGTCCTGTGACCATGGGCTTTGGGGTGGGACGTGGACATTGTCCAATTTTGTGTCATGAATCCTTCTCTGTAGTGACGCCCTGCTTACTGGATCTTGGGAGAGGAAGGGATCTTAAGCACCAGAGAGGAGAAATCCCAACTGGTGGGCAACAACTCCATTCAAAGCCCATCCACAAGACAGCATTTATCTGTGCTAGGAGTCTCAAGTCTCTCTAACCAGCGAATCTGTATCAATGACCCTTTGGTTCCCATTGAAATTAGCCTTATATGTAGGTATGAAGCTACTCAAGGCTGGGGTTTGGGTGAGCTGAATGGCTCAACACCCCTGCCCCCAGCCCTGGCGCCTGAAGTTCCGGGGTCAGTAGTTCACCCCAGCGTACCCAAGTCCCCTGATGAAAACACACCAGCTTGGTCGCTGGAAGCAGGTATGGGAGCCCGAGGGTGAGCTTCTGCTTGCTCTCAACTCAGTTCCCAGCCACTCATCTGTACGACCTTTGAGAGGGCCTGGCTCAGGCCTGGCAAATTCTGGACCCATGTAGGATGTTACTGTCCAGAGCCTACTGACAGATGGGCTTTGACAGCTCATGTGCTCATTCCTTTATTCATTGACCTATCAGCTATTGATTGGATGGATGACTCTGTGCCAGGTGCCAGGTGCCAGGTGTTGGGCCAGCCTCTGCCTTCAGGAGGTGTGTGTTGTAGGGAGGAAGCAGAGAGTGATGAACTCACGGATAACGTACAGCAGGCGCCATGGTGACAAGTACTGCAAAGAAAATAATGGGGCTGCACAGTGATGGGTGGGGGAAGACTCATGTGACAGGGACATGCTGTTGGCCGAGGTGAAAACTGCACAGAGAGCTATAAGCTGTGTGGGGCTGCATGGGCCTGGAGAGGGAACAGCCGGGGCAGGGGGAGTCTGCCTGGAGTGTAGGGGCACGCAGGACTCCGGCTGGGTATGGGATGGCGGCGTGGCAGGAAGTCCAAGGGGCAGAGCAGGTAAGAGCAGGTCCTCCCAGTGCCCCAGTGGAGTAAGCCCCAGTACATGGGGGCTTGCCCCACTGCAGCCTTGCTCCCCAGGGCGAGGGTAGCTCCTTCAGGGGGTGCAGGCACTTGGAGGAGGACTGGCAGCCACTGCCAACTCCCTTACGACCCAAAGCCCTTGCTGCCTTGCTGCTCACAGGCAGCATCCCTGCACTGCTCATGTATCCTTCTGCTGTTCCCACCCCCCTTCTTCCAAACCCAGGTGACAGCAGGAACCTTACGGATGGCTTCCCTCAGCCCAGCCCTTCCCTGAACCAGCTTCCGAGGCGCCCTCTTCCCCAGCCATCCTCCCACCCATTCCCAAGCTTGGGCCTGTTTGAGTGGACTTGCCAAAGGAGCTGAGAGAGGACAAACACCTCCTCCCCACCCTGGGTAATCTCGCCTGCCCTTCAGAAGCCCTTCGAGTGCTTATATGTGCCAGGCACTGTGCTTTACATGGATCAAGATGTCATTGAATCTTCCCATCTCCCAGCAAGATAGGTACTACTGCATTTTGCCCCTATTTTGCAGATGAGAACATGGAATCAGAAAAAGCTGTCTCTGACCCTGTCATTTGCCCAAGATCACAGAGCTGGTAAGAAGTCTTGGTTGAAATGCAAATGTGTCTTTCTCCTGAGTGCCTCTGTCTGCAAAAGAGGTGCTGAACTGAGAACTGTGACAAGGACAGCTCTGGGGCTCCAGGTAGCAACAGGGAATCAATCTGCATCTCACTTGGCTTGTGTCCCCAGCAGGAACGAAGATCTCAGATTGCTCTCACCATGCCTGGAGGGTACTGCTCCTCGCTCTCCTGGAGGAGCCCGATCCCAGTGAGAAGAGAGCCTGCACTATAGTGTGTCCCCCTGTGTCCCGATGTCCCCTCTCCTGGCCTTAATCCCTGGCCTCACTCCCTGGCCTCTTACATCAAACATTCACTGAGTTCCTACTGGGTACTGAGGACTGGGGACACAGAGCTAATTATGTACAGGGTGATGCAAGACAAGTACCCTCAAGACTGCTGGCAGGCAGAACACAGGCCTGTTCTTGCTTAGCTATGTGATAAGCAAAGTGAAAGTAAGCAGTCAATGTTATTTCAACAAGATGAGCCTGCAACGAAAATGGAAGTGATTTAAAAATTTTTCATGTAACATTCAAGCAATGAATTATTTTTCAGTAAATTACTGTTTGAAAAATTTTCCACATTTACTTCAAGAGATTTCCAGTAGATCCGGAAGCTCTTGTGCACTTCTTGTGGTTCAGTGTCCCTCCTTCTCCAGATGTAAACTCAGAGGGAAAGTGAATGCCCATTTCCAGAAGTAATGACAGAAACAGAGAACTGTATACAATTTCCTTGGCTTCAGAAAGCATAATTTGCTTTCTGCCGCTGTTTTGCCTGGGGCTCCCCATGTCCTCAGCGAAGGCTGGCGAGACTGGTGACAGGCCGGGTCAGGCAGGGCCCACTAGATGTTGCCGGGGTTCATTCCCTCCAGTGGCACCTGGGGGAACCAGTGAGAGGTGGCAGATAGGGTGACTTGGAAGGTGCCCAAATGCCCTCCCAGCCTCCACCAACCCCAATAGCCTGCCATGGTGCCTAAAATTCTACCACCCGGACTCTGCTGATGCTTTCAGTTTTTGGGGGGATGATAATAATGCATTGGATCTGTTTCTGCAAATGTCCTCTTGTACCAAAGCCCCAGAGGTGTTTATGCAGTTCAGGTGTGAATTGGGGCTCCCCTCTCCTTATGCTCTAGGTGCAGTCCTCTGGACACTCACAGCCTGAGGAAGCCCTGGGGTATGACAGCTTTGTGGTCCCCTCGGCGTCTGGTTACCTAATCCCACTTCCTCTCACAGCCACCCTGATGCAGGGCTCAGCAACAGCCTGGTTTCCGCTGGGCGCCACCATTCCAAGTGTTTGGGAGCTGTGCAGACTCTCTGCAGATTTTGTGGGATGTCAGGTGGTGCACTTGCCTCTCACTCAGACTCACTCTTTGCCTTCTGACTTCTCACACTGACTCTCCCAGGGCTCCCAACTCTTCCCCCTCGCTTGCTTCATGTGCCTGGAGCTGCCTGGTCTCAGTGAATCCATTTTCCTCCTCCCTCAGCACCTGCTGCTCATCTGTAGCTGGGACCTGTCATCCTTGATTCCTCTTCCCTTTCTGTGTCCCATGTCTAGATGCCAAGTTTTGTCTATCCCGAATACCGCATTTCTCCAGCTGGATAAAGAATTTCAACATGGGGGCTCAGGGAGTATTCTGGTGGTGGAAGGGGCTCAGGCTTACTTCCCAGCAGGCGCATAGCCAATGCATTGTTCTAAGTTTCACGTTGTTTATTTGGGGTGACTTTTGGAGCCAAATTGATGGAGACATGGGAACCAGTGAACATTCCCCACCTCCTCCACCACCACGTCACCTCTCTCAGTCCCCATGGCCCCTGTGGCAGCCTCTCCCAGGGAAGTGCCATGACTGTGTGGCCTTCCACTTGGACCCCTGGCCTTTCTAGTCATTTCTGAAAGTAGAATCCAATCATGCTATTCCTCAGCCTCAGTGGTTCTTGTCCACCAGATGGAGACCCACATCTTTTACATGGCAGGAGAGCCCACACAGTCAGGCCCTGCATCACGTGCATTGCTGCTGCCTCCTGTCCATCAGCTGCATAGACCTGTGTTCGATGCCTTGGTCACCCATAGTGTTCACATAGGCTGTTCCCTCTGCCTGCAGTGTTCCACGTCCCCCTTGTGTGGTGAAACCCTTGCATCTCAGCCTATCTGCCCAGCTAGCTGTTACCTCCTCTGGGCTCTGTCCCTGATGTCCCAGGCTACCTTATAGGGTACTGCTGTGAGATTACTTTACTGTAGCTGATAATAGCCCCAGATTGAGGGCATCCCTTCCTCCCAGTATGGGCGGCCCTGGTGACTTGAAGGCCATTTTGCCCACTGCTGTGTCCTCCATATATGGCATGAGGCTGGCACATCATAGGTGCTCAGTAAACATGTGCGGAATGAATGAGTGAATGAGCAAGATGTTGTATCCAGGGATGTATCCATGTGGAAACAGACATTGGGGTGTCTCATCTGGAAAAGAGGTGACAGGTGAGGGTGGGGAGGCTGTGCATGGTCCTTACCTCTAGTTGCTATGAGGGATCGTTGGGAGATTAGAAAAGAGGTGGGTAAAGCACTGAAGAGCACTTCTCAACCCTGTCCTTTCTGTATCCATCTCCCTCTCTTCTCCCCCTAGCATCTGGCTTGAGTTAGAGGTGGCAGGGTTCAGAGACTGGGTTTCTGTCCCTGGGGTGGAGACCTTGCTGACAGTGTTCTGAAATGGCAGGGGACCCTTGTGACAGTGACAGCCCTTAGTCACACAATGCTGAAAGGGTACCATGCACCAGAAGGGGTAGGCGGGGATGGATACCAGATGTCCTTCAGATTTCCTTCCCTCCCCAAGAAGCTCTGATTTTGTCATCTTTTTAAAAAATTTTCTTTTGTTGCCTTGATTTAAAATAGGTATAGAAATGCTGCACATTCAAATATGAGAGGAATCTTAGGAAAATTACGTTACTAGGAAACCAAAATGGTTTGGCATTCTGTCAAGAGGAATTTCTATTCTGCCACCATATACTGTTCCTGAGATCCTGCCAAACCGCATTTGTTATCCATGGCTGTCTTCTTTGAGCTGGATTCTCTCCAAAAACGATCAAGGCACAACATCTCTGAACACCAAAAACTACTTGTTGGCCATTGTCTTCCCTGCGGGTATTGAGGTATCAGAGTATTCGAGTTAATAAACATGTTTCTTATTCTAAGCAAGAATGCGGACTTATTCTGAACATTTTGGGCTCTGTCAATAAAATGCACACAATGTCCAGGTCCAAGTTTCTCAGCCTTGGCACTGTGAGACTATGGGCTGATGGTTCTTTGTTGTGGGGGGCCGCCCTGAGCTCTGTGGATGCTTTAGAAGCGCCTTTGGCCGCTGTCCGCTAGATCCCAGTAGCTCCTCCCCAGTTGTAACAGCCAAAAATTTCTCTAGATATTGCCAGATAGTCACAGCGGAGCAAAAGCAACCCTGTAGAGAACTATTGGTCTACAGAAAAAGACTGGAAGTAAGGGAGTCATCTAGATTTTCTGTGTCTAAGTAACCAACCAAATTGCACCTGAAACCCAGTTTTCTGACCTCATCCCTGGATTTAGGAGGCAGGACTTGGATGTGATTAAGATCAAGACCAGGGAGCCAAGTGAGCAGCTCAAGTCCTGGGCCTCCTGTCCACAAGTTATTTGGCTCTGTAAGCTTTGGTTTCTCCACCTGTAAAATGTAATACTGTGCTGGGTGGCCAAAAGGATTAAGTGAGATAATTTTTTTTTTTTTGGTACCAGGGATCAAACTCGGGACCTTGCGCTTGCGAGGCAGACAGCAGCACAACTGAGCTAAATCCCTGGCCCTAGATAATGTTTTTAAAGTGCTCATCCTTGTATCCAACCAATAGGTAAAATCTATGTGATCTATGTGACCTATTGTTATTTATGACAAAAATTCTCCAGGCTGAAAAAGATATTTTATTCTTTGGCAAATAACTTAAAAACTTTCAGCCTTAGTGTGTTACACTATGGAAACCAGTATGGAGATTTCTCAAAAAAAATTAAAAATAGAAATTCCATTTGACCCAGCTATTCCCCTTTTAGGTGTCTTCCTAAAAGAGTAAAAATCATCATATTACAGTAATATGTTATTGTTCATATTTATAGTAGAACAATTCACATTAGTTAAATTATGGAATTTATAATGGGCCTATATGCCCATCAACAGATGAGTGGATCAAGAAAATGTGGTACATACACATAATGGAGTACTACTCAATCATAGAGAAGAATAAATTTGAGACATTTGTAGGGACATGGATGGATCTTGAGACCATAATACTAAGTGAAATATATCAGACACAGAAGGGTAAATATCACATGGCTTCTCTCATATGAGAGATTCAAAATATAAATAACTTAAAAAGCAAAATAAAAAAGAGATGGTTGGAAACAGGAAAGTAGACTCTGTGGAGACGGGAAGGGAAACTGGGGAGGGAAAGAGAAGTGTTGAGAGGGAATAAAAATGATTGAGATATGTGTATGCACCAATTCTACAAGATGAATGTAATTACTATGTATTGCAAATATATACTAAAATGATAGAAAATTATTTAAAAATATAGGCTACACTGCTGTAACCAACAGTTCTGAAGTTTAAGGGGTTGAATGCAAAAACCGTTATTTTCCACTCCACAGTGGTCAAGCCCAGGTGTTCCGAGCAGGGGTGTTCTGGGTCCTTCAGCTCCAAGCAAGGACTTGGGGACCCAGACTCCTTCCATCTTGTGGCTCTGCCCACTCTAGGATCTTTCCTAAAGCATGGCTGTTTTGCAAAAATTGAGAGAATTCCAAGGTCAAATCAATGTGATGAACTGTACATTTACACATTCTGTCCTGGAGAGTCGAGTGTGATTGGCCTCTGACTGATGAGTGTCTGCAGTAAAGAAACCTGTTAGGCTTTGAGTAAGCCAGCGTCTGTCAATGGTTGAACTTCTGTGGACTCCTTAACAATGCTGCCCTAGCAGCTATGACCATCTCACAGGACAAGCGTCCCATGGGAAATGTGAATGTTGGGTTTGGGCAAAGGAATGACATGGTCATGCTCATGTTTCAGGAAGTGAGACTATGGCTGTGTAGTTTGTAAAGCTGAGGGATTGTACTGAGGTGACTTCTGTCATAATCTAAGCAAGCGGAAGGAGCAGGGGCAGTCAGGAAGGAGACAAGGGATTTGACCATAAATTATACAATTTCTATTTGTTGATTATACTTCAATAAAGCTGGATCAAAAAATCCAACCAACCAAGAAGAAAAAACAAACAAACAAACAAAAGCATTTCCAGGCTAGGGCTGTAGGATGGAGGTAGAGCGCTTGCCTGGCATGTGTGAGGCCCTGGGTTTGGTCCCCAGCACAGAGGAAAAAAAAAGTGGCATTTTAGGGAAGAGTTACTTGGTCTTAGCAGGCAAATGGCCAAGGAAGTGAAATTGCCAGCGTTGTCCATCTGGCATGACAGAAAACACTAGATGCTAAGCGGAAAGAGGAAACTTGATGGTTTGGAGGGAGGCTGTGGAGTCCAGGTAGGTGACCTCACAGAGAGTGAGGGTATGAAGAGGAGGCAAGGGCCCAGCTAGGGTCTCAAGAACAGCACTGAGGAAGGCAGGGAGGTGTGCCAAGGAGCGGGGCCAGGGCATGGGGTGCGCAAGAAGGCCAGGCGATGCCAGGTGCTGCGGGGTCTTCCAGGAAACAAAGGAGAAGCACAATAGGTATTCCAGGGCAGGCAGTGAGGCCCAGCCTCTCTGGGAGCTGTGCTGGGAGAGACCTGTCTGCAGGGGAGAAGCTGGGAGGAGGGAGACAGAGACCTGGGCAAAGGGCTGGGAAAGGGGAAGGGGCCCTGTGGGCGGAAGGAGTGCAGCAGGTGTTGGTGAGAAGCAAGGCAGTGAACTGGGTAAGTTCCCTTTCTTTTTAGGATGTAGACCTTGTGGGCATCTGGGGGGAGTCAGACTAGCAGGGGCTGTGCATGTGGGCCTGCAATGTGAGGAGATGCCATGGAGCTGCCCAAACTCATTCTACAAGCAGATTTCTTTTTTCAAATTGGAAGCTTCTTTGTTGCTTGTGTTGGCCACGAGTAGTAATACTTACATATTTTCCAGTTATTCAGAAATACAGATAGATGGCAGTGAGATTATCCACATACCGAATCCCAGAAAGAACCAGTTAGGCTCGCTCTCTCTTTTCCTCTCTCCTCCCTCTCTCCCTCTCTCTCTCTCTCTCTCTCTCTCATATGTGTCTTTATGTCTATCTCATCTCTATTTCTATCTCCCTTTCTCTTGTGGTTTTGTTATAAAAATACGATTCCAACTATTACTTTGCACCCTGCTTTTACAACTTTATTTAAGATATCTTTGCATGTTAATTCATATGATTAGAAATAATCATTTTAATGGCTGTATAGAATTCCATATTGTGGATATAGCATAAAGGTATTAACACAGAATTCTGTTCTTTATTTGATTTTTTGGGGGGGTAGTATTGAGCTATTTTATTTATTTATTTTTTGTGGTACTTAGGCCTTTGTACTGAGCTATATCATGATGAGCCTTTTAAAATTTTAATTTAAAAAATATTTTGAAACAAGGTATTGCTAAATTGCTAAATTGCCCAGGCTGGGCTCAAACTTGCTTGGAATCCTTCTGCCTCAGTCTTCCAGAGTGCTGGGATTAAGACATGTACCATGACATTGGCTTATAATATACTATTTTAAAAGTTTTAAAAACTAAATGAGGTTACATGCACTCAGGATTAGCCACATAGAAATACTCTGAAGGTAGGAAGGAAAAAAAACAAACGTGTGTGGTCATGAATGCCTGCAATCCCAGCATTCTTGCAGGCTGAGGCAGGAGGATTGATTAAGCCCAGCCTGGGCAACTTAATCATCTAGAAGACCTTGTCTTAAAATAAAAATAGATAAATAAGAGCTGAGGATGTAGCTTAGTTCAATCCCAAGTACTGTGGACCCTCAAGTTATGACCAGCCTGACATACAAACAACTTGGGTTATAACTGGAATTTTAGTTTTAACTTACAAACAGAGTCTTGAGTTATGACCTGAATACTGGCTGCCTGTGCTTCCAGAGGGTCACAGATACAGATTTAACCCTTAAAGAATTCTGGAAGAAACATGACAGCATCCTTTCCTGTGTTGGGCTGAGAAATATCCTGGGCCAATGTCTCTCTAAGGACACTGGGATCTGCCTGTGTACAGGAGAGAGACTTTGAAGGTAGTTAACCAACTTGAGTTACAACCAGTCCTTGCAAACTAATTGAGTTCGTAAGTCAAGGGTCCAGTGTACTGCAAAAAACAGAAACAAATTTCCCAAACAAAAAAAGCAAACCACCACAAAATAACAAACAAAACAAAAAACCCATGGCTCCAGGCTCCAGTGTCATCTTTGGAAAACAGTTTCGTTGTTCAGTCCTGGTACAGTACCTTTTGGAGCTGTTCCTGTTTTTATATCTAAACATAATTTCTATAGAAGCATTCTCAGAACAAACTATATAATATTTTAAGTGAATATACACTACTCCCAGATATGAGACATGGAGAAAGGCCCAATGGGATCATATATGTGGCATGCCTGTCAAGAGGACATAATCTAAATCTAATGATTGCAGAACACGAGACAAAACCAAATTTGAAAATTCTACAAAATAACTAGCTATTCTCAAAATTATTCTGTAAGTCTGAAATTATTTCTAAAATAAAAAAGTAAAATAAATAATGCAAATACCAATTTAAACTTTCTCAGTTTTATTCTTTTCAGAAGGCTGAGACAGGCAGCTTAAAATGTTTGGGAATTGTTGACATGGAAATGGTTGATTCACGACTCCTTAACCTTGAGAAAAATCACAAAATTTAGCTTCCCTTGTCAGTGTTACTGATCACACATCATCTTTTGTGCCAGCCCCAATGACACACAATCCACCAGCTCACCACTATCTCCCACGCTTGTCCTTCTCTCAGTGAACTTGTCTGTCCACCCACCAGATCCCAGACATCAAAGCACTGTGGCATGGGCCATTTACCTGGCCATGGTTTTGTATGTGTTTGTGTAGGGGTCTCTTGGGTAGATCATAATATGATCTTTGGGAATACTCAGCATTACTGGGTCAGATCAACAATTGCAGCCATTTTCCTGCGATCTCCTTTTCCTCATTACCCCATCTGACAGAGGTGGAATAAAATGTATTTATTTAGAGTTGAATATTCCCATTTGTCTTTTTGATTAAGACAAGGTCTTTACACCCCAACTTTTGCTCTCTATGCTTCACTTGTTTGCATCCCCATGATTAGAAGAGGTTCCATTGTCTGAAGAGTTCTAGGACTTTTGTGATATAGAAAGACTAGAGCTGAGATGTTGAAGTGGGCAGAGAAAAACAGCCAGAAAATAGAAGTTGTTATAATAAAATGTGGAGACTAGAGTAAACGAAGAGTGGTAGGCAATTAGGCTTGCAGCAAAAAGGATGTCATAAAGTATAGTATCTTTGAAGGGACAGAGGGGACACAAAAGGGATTCAAGAAGAATTGATTGGAGTTACAACTCTGAGAGATGAAAGTGTGTGTGGGGGGGTGTCTCAGTACATCAGAGGGAGCCCTCCTAAACCAGCCCCAGAAGTGGAAGGGGAGTGCTGCTTATACAGCAGTTACAGACCTACGATTAGTCCAACTTTGGGCCTGCTGATTGGTCCAGATTGGTCTAAAGCCTTTCAGTAGCTGGAGCCTACAGATTGAAGCTGGTTGAAATGCAGCTGGTTGAAATTCAAGCCCCAGGGCAGCTATCTCTGTAAGCAGGTTGGGGTGTCCACCGAAAAATGGCAGGCAATCTTCAGAGGGTATCTTCAGAAGGACTAGCTGTGTTAAACACTGCTTTCTGGAGTTGCTGATAATTGGAGGGGGAAATCCCTCCTTCCCTGATCCCTGCCACCTTAGGGGCAGTTTCCCAGCTGGTTTTCACAAAGGCAGCAGCAGGAATGGAGGAGGGCACCATAACTGACGGCGAGGTACACCTCCTGTCAGAGGTGCCCGGAGTCTCCACGAGGTCACCCGAGGGGGGGGGGGCAGAAGCACACTGACGCAGGTGTCCCAGTCCCGCTCCAGGGGACCTGGGTAGGGAGAGAAGAGAGTGGAAGTAGGGAAAAGTATGGGCGGAGCCACGCCCCTTCTGGCAGTCACCGGATGTGGGAGAAACAGGCGCTTCGCTAGCCCGAGGCTTTGTGAGTTCTGGTTCTCTGAGAGCGGGTGAGACCTCCGTTCAGACCTTCTGTTTGCTGTAAAATGTTCTCTCAGGTTCTACGCCCTCCCCCTGGGCCTGTTTCCATAGCACCCAGGTGGCAGCTGTCCATGGGACAGCCACCTTCGCGGGCCGAGGACGTCAGGTGCGGACCCAGTGCCTGCTGTAACCAGACTAAAGCCCAAGGCCGGGTGAGGAGGCAGGAAAGAGGGAGGTGCCGGCCAGGCCATGAACTCGAACCCAGTGCCCGGCAGAGGCTGTGTACCCCTGCCCCAGGTCCCACCTCTCCCCACACCCAGAAGTGCTGCCCGGAAGCCAGCGTCAGGCCATTCTCGGCGAGGCCAGGCCCTGGACTGAGGTTCCGCCCGCTCTGCTGTGAGCTTCTGACCGGGCCCTGGTACCCACGCTTCTCCCAAGACCCTGCAGGCCGCTGTTCTGGAGGCTCAGGTGCCACCAGCCCAGCCAGTGTCGGTGGCCCGGGGACTGCCTCACTTGTCAGCACACTTGTCACCAGACACACACTTGCAGCCTCTAGAACTGCCCTAGCTCCAGGCAGAGGCTGCATCCCGGTGTCTGCGGCTTGTGTCTCATCCTCATCACCACCAGCCGTGTATCAGACCAGTGCACTCGGGAGACTGCAAGTCCTTGCTGCTTCCTGTCAGGGTTTGAGGAGACCCCCCCCCCCAACAAGAGGATGTGGGGACCGCAACTCAGCCCTCTGAGCTGCATCCCCAGCTCTTTTTAATCTTTTGAAACAAGGTCTCAGTAAGTTCCTGAGTTGCCCAGGCTGCTCTCAAACTTGTGCTCCTCCAGCCTCAGTCTCCTGAGAGGCCTGAGCAACTCCATCTTAGAGTAGATGGCCTGAGCATGAACTCCAGTTCTGAGAAAAACCACAAGATGTACCCTGGCCACCTCCCCCCAGCAACATTGAGCCATCACCCCAGCAATAGCCAATCAGTAGATACTTGGAAATCACCCGATGTTCCAAAATGTTCTTTTTGCTTGCTTAAACAAACGTTTACGGTTTAGCCCGCCGGACCTAACCAATCAGGTTTAACCACCCGCTACTTGCTAAATGCCAACCAATCATGTAACTGCCAAGATGGAATTCCTTGAACCTTGCTGAAACCACAATAAAAACCCTACTGATTGGGGATTGGGGGCTCTCAATCCTGATCTGCTGCATCGGTGACGGTTGCGAGCCCCTGCTCAACCTTGAATAAACGACCCTCGTGTGTTGCATCGGAATTGGCTCCTTGATGGTCTTTGGGGACTTCGTGACTTGGCACAACATTTGGGGGCTCATCTGGGATCCCCAAGACCCCCAGGACCCCCAAACTGGAGGGTTAACACTGGCCGGTGAGTGTCTCTGTGTCTGTGAAGTTGTCTGTGTAAGTCTGAGGCCCATTTTCTGAGCAGGTCAGCAAACGGTCTAGGCAGATGCTCTGGAGGGCCGCCAACCTGGGGTCCTGGAAGACGTTCCAGACCCCTCTGGAGGGGATGGAGTGCCCCGTGAGATTCTGTGACTTCTGGAAGGGATGATGCGGGTCGCTCCCGCGGCACAGCGTGAGGCCGTCGTCCTACTTTCGGTTTCGCCCCCGATCGAGCGGAGGGCTGTTCTGTCTTAGTTTCTGTCTGTCTGTTGTGTTTAGTTGTCTGTCTGTCATCTATTATTGTCTTTTGATCTGGACTGAGACGATGGGACAGACTGCGACCACCCCTCTGACTCTCATGATGGAACATTTTAAGGAAGTCAGGGAGCATGCTCATAACCTAAGCTTAGAAGTTAAGAAGACTAAACTCATCATCCTCTGTCACTCAGAGTGGCCCACCTTTGGGGTAGGATGGCCACCCGAGGGGACCTTTGATTTAGGGACCACAAGGAGAGTCCGAGAAGCTATCTTTCGTCCTCATACGGGACACCCTGACCAGGTTCCTTACATTGTCACCTGGGAAAATCTAATTTATGACCCTCCTACCTGGGTCAAGCCCTTTTTGCCTCCACAGAAACGACAACCTGAGGTAGTCCTAGCAACCTGTGAAATGACTCCTAGAGAACGCGGCGGAAAAAGGCAAACTGAAACTAAGCCGACCACGCCACTCTACTCGGTCCTCCAAGAGGGAACCGAGGAAGACCTCATTTTCCCCCCTCCCTACCAACCTACCCCTGTTCCCCCACAGTACCAGGGGGAGACCGGAGGTGAAGGACTGGCGCAGGTCGAGGCTGAGGGAGGGCCACCAACTCCAGCCAGCACCGGCAGAGGCGGCCCCGCTCAGAACACCTGACATCGATGTGCAGCCTCGCCAGCGGGGCCTGCGGACTCCACTGTTCTCCTGCTGAGGGCGGCGGGGCCCCCTGATGAGCATGGCAATCAGCCTCATCACTATTGGCCCTTCGCCACCAGTGATCTTTATAACTCGCGTACCCAGCACACCAAGTTTTCAGACAACCCCAGAGATCTGATTAACCTTTTAGAAACTGCTTTGTTTACCCATCAGCCCACTTGGGATGATTGTCAGCAACTCCTCCAGGTTCTATTCACTATGGAGGAGCAGGAGAGGATCCAAAATGAGGCCAGAAAATTGGTTCCTGGTGACAATGGTCAACCCACCACCAGTGTCGACACCATTAGCCTGTCTTTTCCTTTGTCCCGACCCCACTGGGACTTCAACACAGCAGAAGGTAAGGAGAGGCTCCGGATCTATCGCCAGACTCTGTTGGGAGGTCTCAAAGTGGCTGCCCAGAAGCCCACCAATTTGGCCAAGGTAGGGGATGTGCATCAGGGGCCGGACGAAAGCCCTGCAGCCTTCCTAGAGAGAATTCAGGAAGCCTTCCGTAGGTATACTCCTATGGATCTGGAAGCAACCAAGACAAAGGCAGCTGTAATAATGCACTTTGCCAACCAGGCAGTGCCAGATATTAGAAGGAAATTACAGAAAGTAGACAGGCTGGGAGAGAAAAACATTCAGGATTTAGTGGCAGTAGCCGAGAGGGTGTACAATAATAGAGAGACTGCAGAGGAAAAACAGGCAAAAGCTGACAACCGCCAGACCCGAAACTTAGCTCGGATTCTGTTGGCCACCACTGCGGGAGAACCGAAGGAACGTGAACATCAACTGAGAAAGATTGCGGCAGAAGGACAAGGTAAGGGGGAATGCAGGGAATGCCCCCAGTTGGGAAAGAATTAATGTGCTTACTGTAAAGAGGGGGGCCACTGGGCTAAGAAATGCCCCAAAAAGCAGCAGGGAGGCTGCCCAAAGGCCCCCATCCTGGCTATGGATGAGATGAGTGACTAGAGGGGATGGAGTTCGGCACCCCTCCCCGAGCCCAGGGTAACCCTTAAAGTGGAGGGGAAACCCGTTGAGTTCCTGGTAGATATGGGAGCTCAACATTCAGTTCTGCTTGAACCACATGGCCATATATCTGACAAAACTTCCTGGGTCCAAGGAGCCACAGGCATGAAAAAGTATTCATGGACTACCCAAAGAGCGGTGGATTTGGGAGTGGGTCGGGTATCCCACTCATTTATGGTCATTCCTGATTGTCCTTACCCTTTGCTGGGGAGAGACTTGCTTACTAAACTAGGAGCTCAGATTCATTTCCAACCTGGGGGAACAGAGGTCCTTGACCAAGAAGGAAAACCTATCCAAATATTGACAGTAAGTCTCGAGGATGAGTATCGGCTGCACCAGGAGCAACCCCTGCCAGGTCCTGACATAGACCAATGGTTGGTGATGTTCCCTAAAGCATGGGCAGGGACTGGAGGCATGGGGGGTAGCCAAGCACAGAGCGCCTGTGTTTGTTGAAGTAAAGCCAGGAGTGGACCCTGTGTGGGTCCACCAATATCCCATGTCCCTAGAAGCCCTTAAGGGGATAACTCCACACATCAGAAGGTTGCTTGTACAAGGGATCCTAAAACCATGCCAGTCGGCCTGGAACATCCCTTTCTGCCGGTATATAAGCCTCACTCAAATGATTATCGACCCGTGCAGGACCTCTGTGAAGTA
Source organism: Heterocephalus glaber (assembly GCF_053883595.1). Taxonomy (NCBI): domain Eukaryota; kingdom Metazoa; phylum Chordata; class Mammalia; order Rodentia; family Bathyergidae; genus Heterocephalus; species Heterocephalus glaber. The sequence goes on along the minus strand of NW_028258138.1, from coordinate 83,621,882 downwards.
AACCAGAGGGTTATGGATATCCACCCTACAGTACCCAATCCCTATACCCTCCTGAGCTCTTTATCCCCGAACCACCAATGGTACATGGTCCTAGACCTCAAAGATGCCTTCTTCAGCCTCCCACTGGCCCCCAAGAGTCAACACATTTTTGCTTTCGAATGGAGTGCCCCAGAACTAGGCATAAATGGGCAGTTGACCTGGACCTGCCTGCCTCAGGGGTTCAAAAACTCACCCACCATCTTTGATGAGGCTCTGCATGAAGACTTAGGTGAGTTCCATCTCCAAAACCCTCACCTGACCCTGTTACAATATGTAGATGACCTCCTCATAGCGGCTGAGATGCAGAATGCCTGCCTGGATGGAACCAAAAGGCTCCTAACAGTCATAGGGGAACTAGGGTATCGGGCGTCTGCCAAAAAGGCCCAAATCTGCAAACCTGAGGTGAGCTACCTGGAGTATATACTCAAAGAGGGGCAGAGATGGCTATCTGATGCTAGAAAAGAGACAGTTCTTAAGATACCCGCACCAGATTCCCCTCGAAAGGTTAGAGAATTCTTGGGATTGGCTGGCTTCTGCCGCTTATGGATACCGGGGTTTGCGGAACTTGCGAGGCCCCTTTATGAGGCAACTAAAGACAATCAGGCCTTTCAATGGACAGAAAAACTACAAAAGTCCTTTGATCAAATTAAGGCTGCCTTGTTGTCAGTGCCAGCCTTAGGCTTGCCTGATGTCACTCAGCCCTTCTACCTTTACATTGATGAAAACAAAGGAGTTGCCAAGGGAGTCCTGGTCCAATATCTGGGCCCATGGCACCGACCAGTAGCATACCTGTCCAAGAAACTTGATCCTGTTGCAGCTGGATGGCCCCCATGCCTGAGAATGATCGCTGCAGTGGCCCTGATGGTCAAAGATGCTGATAAGTTGACCTTGGGCCAGAAACTGTATGTGACCACCCCCTACCATTGGAGGGGTTCTAAAACAGCCTCCAGATAGATGGCTCAGCAATGCCCGCCTAACCCACTATCAAGGCCTGCTCTTAAACCCAAACCAAGTTGTCTTCCAGACCCTGGCTGCCCTAAACCTGGCTACATTATTGCCTGACCCAGACCTGGAGGCCCTGCTGCATGACTGTGCTGGCATCTTGGCTCAGGTACACGGGACCCAAGCGGATTTGAAAGATCGACCATGGCCAGATGCTGAAGATACCTGGTACACTGATGGGAGCAGTTTTGTTCAGGATGGCTGAAGGTATGCCAGGGCAGCTGTGGTCACTGAGACTGAGGTCATTTGGGCCGAACCCTTGCCCACTGGGATGTCAGCACAGTGAGCAGAGCTCATAGCATTAATCAAGGCACTGACTCTGGGAAAGGGCCAAAAAGCTAAACATATACACGGACAGCAGGTATGCTTTTGCTACCACTCATATACATGGAGCCATCTACAGAGAAAGAGGACTGTTAACAGCTGAAGGAAAGACTATAAAAAACAAAAAAGAAATTCTCGCCCTACTGGCAGCCCTATGGCTACCAAAGAAATTGGCTATTATCCACTGCCCCGGGCACCAAAAGAACGATGCTCCGATTGCCCGAGGAAATAATTTGGCCAACCAGACAGCGCGAAAAGCAGCCTTAGAGGCTGATCTGACACTGACCACTCAGCTGCCCGATCAGGGGGCGCTGCTTTACCAAAAAAACCTCAGTACACTGAGGCAGACTTAAAATGGATAAAACAACTGCCCATGACCCAATGCCTCGAAGGATGGTGGAGATCATCTGACTGTAAAATCATTCTACCTGAGGCCTTGGGAGAGCAAGTTCTCTCCAAGATGCACCGATCCACTCACATGGGCTTCCGCAAGATGCAGGACCTCTTAAGACACGCTGAAATCAGGATCCGAGATGCCAACTCCAAAATTGAATGCATTATCGCTACTTGTAAAGCATGTCAACTCACTAATGCTACCCAAAATAAAACTAACCCTGGCAACAGATTGAGAGGAGACCGACCCGGCGTATACTGGGAACTGGACTTCACTGAGGTAAAACCTGGACGGTATGGTTACAGATACCTGCTAGTTTTTGTAGATACTTTTTCAGGATGGACAGAGGCCTTCCCTACCAAGCATGAGACGGCACAGGTTGTGGCCAAAAAGCTACTGGAAGACATCTTGCCAAGGTATGGTTTCCCAGTAATGTTAGGATCAGACAATGGACCCGCCTTCATTTCCAAGGTGAGTCAAAGTTTAGTGCAGGCATTGGGGGCAGATTGGAAATTACATTGTGCATACAGACCCCAGAGTTCAGGACAGGTAGAAAGGATGAACAGGACCCTAAAAGAGACCTTGACTAAATTAACCTTAGAGACTGGTGGTGACTGGGTGACTCTCCTTCCCTTTGCTCTCTATAGGGTATGCAATTCACCCTATAAAATGGGACTAACTCCCTTTGAAATTATGTATGGGGTACCCCCTCCCATTATTCCTAACCTCCAGTCTGAAGTACTTACTGAGTTTGATGATCAAGAGCCGTTATTTTCTTTAAGAGGTATTCAACTGATCCACAAGGATATCTGGCCCAAGCTGAAAGCCCTGTACGAATCTGGACCGCCTCCTGAGCCTCACTGTTATCGACCAGGAGATTGGGTCTATGTCTGAAGACATCGTCGAGGAAACCTCGAACCCCACTGGAAGGGACCCTATGTGGTGATCCTGACTATGCCCACCACTCTCAAGGTTGATGGGGTGGCCACCTGGGTGCACTACACTCATGTCAGACCGGCGGATCCCTTCACGGTTCGAGAAGACTTTGTCCCAACATGGCAGGTGTCCAAGGACAGAAACAACCCCCTCAAACTCAAATTCAAGTGCTCCTAGTCTGGGTGATTACTTTTTTTTTGCTGCGCCCAGGGGGCAGCCATTAACCCTCATGCCCCTTTTAATTGGACTTGGATCATCTATAACCCAGAGACAGAACTTCGGTTGCCCCTAGCAAGTACTATGGGGCCACGGTTACCTTGGTTCCCTGACCTGACATTTGACCTTTGTCAGTTGACTGAGGGATCTTGGCAGCGCACCCGATGAACCAAGCACGACTCATATCCTGAGTGCCATTGGAGAACCTTCTATGCATGTCCAGCAGGCAAAAGGACCTCCAAGTGTGGAGGTCCTGAAGCCTATTTTTGTGCTGCTTGGGGTTGTGAAACTAGCACGTCCGGGGGATGACCAGTTAAAGGGGGAGATCTCATCACTCTGGCTCGCCTCCCTGGATCATCTCAGCTCAAGCTGCAGTTTACCCCTCAGGGAAAACAGGCTCCCGGATGGGAGATGGGTAAGACCTGGGGCCTCCGTCTTCAGGTCATAGGAGGATCGCACCCTGGGCTCCTGTTCACTCTCCAACTAATAGGGATCCCCTTAGCCTCGCATCTGATAGGACCTAATTCAGTGCTAGCCCCACCGGCCCCACCAAGACTAACCAGTCCCCCTAAAGAGGCAGCAATCACACCCCGGCTTCTTACTCCAAATGTTACTAAAACTGCTGAGGTTGCAGAACAGGACCAGAACCCAGATGACCCACTCTGGGAGCTCATGGTCCACACCTTTAAAACCCTAAATGCCTCCAGACCTGACCTTACCCAGTCCTGCTGGTTATGTTATGACATCAAGCCCCCTTACTACGAAGGGATAGCCTTCTCAGGAAACTTCAACGAGTCAGATGTCCCCACCCCATGTAGATGGCAGCAGAAGGGAATGGCTAGACTGACTCTACAATCAGTGACTAGACATGGCACTTGTATTGGTAATGTCCCGACAACTCATCGACACCTTTGCAACCAAACCTACCAGCCTAATTTAAAAAAATACCTTGTACCCCCCCCCCCATGGATTGTGGGCCTGTTCCACAGGGCTCACCCCTTGTGCACATGGGAACGTGCTCAATCAGACTGGTGGCTTCTGTATATTAGTACAATTGGTTCCCAAGTTGATCTATCACTCTGAGGAAGATGTTTTTACTCATTTAGATAAAACCCCAACCAGAGTTAAGCAGGAACCCCTAACAGCCATCACTTTGATGGTGCTCTTAGGTTTAGGCCTAGCCAGAGCTGGGACAGGGGTCTCCTCCTTGGTTTTGCAGAACAAGCACTATAATGATTTAAGGGCAGCCATAGATATAGACATTGAGCGGCTCGAGAGTTCGATCTCTCACCTACAGGAGTAGCTGTCCTCCTTGGCAGAGGTAGTGCTTCAAAATAGAAGGGGTTTAGACTTGATCTTCCTACAACAGAAAGGGCTCTGCGCCGCCCTGGGGGAAGAATGTTGTTTCTATACAGACCATTCAAGTGTGGTCAAAGAATCCATGGCAAAAGTCAGAGAGGGCCTAGCCAAATGAAAGCGCAAACGTGAACAGGCCCAAGGATGGTTTGAGTCATTGTTTAACTCTTCTCCATGGTTGACTACTCTGATTTCCACGCTGTTAGGCCCCCTACTCATTTTACTGCTTCTCTTAACATTTGGGCCTTGCATACTTAACAGGTTGGTCTCATTCATTAGGGAACGCGTCAGTACCGTACAGCTAATGGTGCTTAGGTCCCAGTATAGACCCATTCCAGAGGACCCAATAGAATTAACTCCCCGAGACCCATGATTGGACCTCTATAGTCTCATGAGAAGGGGGGAATGAGAGGCCTGAGCAACTCCATCTTAGAGTAGATGGCCTGAGCATGAACTCCAGTTCTGAGAAAAACCACAAGATGTACCCTGGCCACCTCCCCCCAGCAACATTGAGCCATCACCCCAGCAATAGCCAATCAGTAGATACTTGGAAATCACCCGATGTTCCAAAATGTTCTTTTTGCTTGCTTAAACAAACGTTTACGGTTTAGCCCGCCGGACCTAACCAATCAGGTTTAACCACCCGCTACTTGCTAAATGCCAACCAATCATGTAACTGCCAAGCTGGAATTCCTCGAACCTTGCTGAAACCACAATAAAAACCCTACTGATTGGGGATTGGGGGCTCTCAATCCTGATCTGCTGCATCGGTGACGGTTGCGAGCCCCTGCTCAACCTTGAATAAACGACCCTCGTGTGTTGCATCGGAATTGGCTCCTTGGTGGTCTTTGGGGACTTCGTGACTTGGGCACAACACTCCCAGGGTGCTGGGTTCTTGACTTCTCACAGAAAAAAATTTGGGAATATGTCCGTGGTGGCCACAAAATGGTTTTAAAGGAAGAATTTTAAAAGTACGCACTCAGAAGATAGAGTTCAGGACCTTGAGAGAGGTGGGTTAAGGTCTGGAGCTGGGAATATATGTTTTTGGGGGTGGAAATCTGTGGAATTTGGGAACCTATAGAAAGCTTGGCTCAATTTACAGTGAAAGCTGATGGCCTATTTACAGATAAAAAGTCCATTTTACCAGTAAAAGGTAATATCCCATTTACCTTATCAGTGAGGTTAAATTATGGATTTAGAGCATCTTTAAAGATGTGATGGCCTGGAAGAAAACCACCCTAGAGAGCATGAACATAGCTCAGGAGTAAAGATATGGATAACCTTGGGAAACTTTGATTGTGTTCTAAAATTTCAGTAGTCTTAAAAGTACAATTTTCTTCCTTTCCTTTCTTCTCCTTTCCTTGCCTTTCCTCTCCTTTCCTCCCCTTTCCTCCCCTCCCCTCCCCTCCCCTTCCCTTTCTTTTCTTTTCACTTGATCTTAGCCAAAAGGCTGAGAAGCGATTTTCCTTTTTCTTTTCTTTCTTTTCAATGTAATACAAGTACATATTAATAAAATATAAAAAGTACTCCTCTATTAAAAAATAAAACAGAATTTCATAACAATAATTAGAGAATAATTAGTTAATACACTGTATGGTAATCTTAAAAAAATGGTCAAAATGTTACTCAGAGTACATGTTATGGACAGCAGAGGCTCTCTTACATAGAAGAAACAGATAAAAGCACAAACCTTTTTCTTCAGTGAACTAAAACTAGTAGTAGATATGAAACAAGTTAGCATATATGTATATTAAAATATTTTTGAAGCAATGGAATAGATCATTTTGGGAATTATTTGGACTTCTCCCTGCTTCCTATTTTTCTGCTATTTCTTTCTCATATATACATATATATATATATATATATATATATATATATATACACACATAGAGAGAGAGATATCTAGATGTCTATATTATCTATATATCTAGATCTATCTATATCTAGATCTGTAGTCTGTATCTATAGATATATCTATGTCTAGATCTATACTGTGCAATATTTAAGCTTTTGTGTCTGACTTATTTAACATTATGTTCTCAGGTTGCATCTATTTCCCTCCAAATGCCTCAAGTTTATCTTTCTTTGTGGCACAGTAGTACTCCATTGTGTATAAATACATTTTCTTTATCCATGTTGATGGACATACACACTTGCACACTTTTGTCAAGATCTAGCTATTAAAAATTATGCTGCTATAAACATGGGTGTGTGTGTGTGTCCCTGTAATATGATGACTTTTAACTCTTTTGGGAAGAGACCTAGAAGGCGGTCAGCTGGGTCAAATAGAATTACTATTTTTAGCTTTTTGAGGAATCTCCACACTGATTTCCATAGTGGTTGTACTAGTTTATATTCCCACCAGTAATGTAGAAGAATTCCTTTTTCTCACATACTTGCCAGCATCTGCTATTACTAGATTTTTTTGTGATAGCCATTCTTTGTGGAGTAAGGTGGTATCTGAATTTAGATTTATTTATATTTCTCTAATGGCCAGAGATTATTGAACATTTTCCATGTATTTATTGGCCATTTGTTTAAAGTATAATTTTAAAATTACAATTTTCCTTGTCTCCTTTCTACCTGTCTTTATTTTTTCTATCTCTACTTGCTGCCATGAGACTGAGGCGTGACAGCTTAGTGTCATGCTAGGTGGCCAAGGGGCTGCCTTCACCAGCACTATCCCAACTGTGGGCAACAGAGCATGGTGCAAGACCCCATTTTCTGGGGGTAGAATGGGTGGCAAACATAGACTTTATCCGGAACTTAGTACCAGGCTGGTGAAACCTAACCCTCGACTAACAACCCCCATTCCTAGGCCTACCTACAACCAGAGAGTCTGCAACAGCTTCAGGACCTGGGGGAAGACAGCCTCATCTATTGGACTTTTGCTCTAGCCAGCATCCTTTGTGGTTGGTTGAGTAGTCTTGGGCTGTGTGTCCCCTTTAGTAGTAGACAACCCAAAGCCTTGTGGGCCTTGGTCATATCCCAGTGATGTACTAGTCTTGGCAGGCGATGGGCTCAGGGTGTGAACAGCCTGAAGGCATTGGTGGGCACAAGTATGACATAGCTTGGGGCTGGTCCATCTATGGTGACTCTGCTCAGAACTAGACAGAATCCTGCAGTACCTGACTACTGACCTCTAAATGTTTTTTTTTGTATTAAATTCTTTTATTGGTACATTGTAGGTATACAACACAATTACATTTCTCACTGGGAATTGTACCTTTACATAATGCATCTTGGTTCTTATTTTTTCCCCATTCCTAGCCCTCCCTTCACGCCCTCCACCCTTCCCTATTTACAAAGACTTTATTTCCATTTTTTCCATTTCTCATCATTTTTTCCTTTCCCTTCATTCCTTTCCGCTGCCCCTCCCACTACCCCTACCCCTTTGGACCTTTTCTTCCTAGTTTACATTATTGATTATTCATTCTAATCATTGGTACATTTTAGGTATACAATATAATGACATCCATCATTGGAAATTTTCACCTTTACATAGTCTCTCTTGGTTCTTATTTTTTGCCCTTGCCCAGCCCTCCCTTCAACCCCTCCATTCCTCCCTATTTACAAAGATTTTGTTCCTATTTTTCCATTTTCTCATATTAATCCCATTCCCTTCTATCCTTTCCCCTAGCCCTCCCACTTCCTTCCCCTTTGCCCCTTTTCTTCCTATTTCACATGACCTATTATACATTTAGTCCTTATTTACACTTTCAGTTTCTCACACCAGAGAAACTATTCGGTATTTACACATCTGTGTCCTATTTATTTCACTTAAGAGTATTGCCTCAATGTGCATCCACTTAGCTATAAATGTCTCTAATTTCTCATTTTTTATGGCTGAGTAGTACTCCATTGTATGAAAAACCACATTTTCTTTATCCACTCTCCAGTTGATGGGCATTTGGGCTGTTTCCAAGTTTTAGCTATTACAAACTGTGCTGCTATGAATATGGGTGCACATATATCACTGTGGTGTGATTCTTTTAATTCTTTGGGGAAGATCCCCAGCAGTGGAATAGCAGGGTCAAATGGGACTTCCAGTCCTAGTTCTTTGAGGTATCTCCATACTGATTTCCACAGTGCTTGCACCAGTCTACACTCCCAGCAGCAGTGGAGCAGGGTTCCTCTTTCCCCACAGCCCTACCAGCATTTGTTATTGGTTGATTTCATGATAGCAGCCATTCTTTCTGGAGTGAGGTGGAATCTCAGTGTTGTTTTCATTTGCATCTCTCGAATGACCAGTGATGTTGAACATTTTTTCATGTATTGATTTGCTATTTCTACTTCTTTGTCTGAGAAATGTCTGTTCATTTCAGATGCCCATTTTTGGATTGGGTCTTTAAATTTGGGAGGTCTGATGTTTTTAAGTTCTTTATAGATTCGAGATAGTAGACCTTTGTCTGAGGAAGAGCAGGTGAAGATTTTTTCCCACATTGTGGGTTGTCTTTTCACACTGCTGGTGGTTTCTCTTGCTGTGCAGAGGCCTTTTAAAAAGAAGAGATCCCACTTGTTGATTGTTTGTGCTAGTTCACGGGCAACTGAGGTTTTGTTCATAAAATCTTTTCCTACACTGATGTCTTCAAGGGTTCTACCTAACCTCTGTTCCAACTGGTTCAGAGTTTCTATTTTAATATTTAGATCTTTAATCCATTTTGATTTTAGTATAGTGCATGGTGAGAGATATAGGTCTAGTTTTAGTCTTTGGCAAGTTGAAGCCCAATTTTTCCAGCACCATTTATTAAAGAGGCTATCTTTCCTCCAGTGAGGGTGTTTGGCTCCTTTGTCGAAGATGAGATGGCTGAGTGGGTCTGGCATTGTTTCTGCATCTTCTAATCTGTTCCACTGGTCCTCAAGTCTGTTTCTTTGCCAGTACCATGCTGTTTTTATCACAGTAGCTTTGTAGTAGAGTTGCAGGTTGGGGATTGTGATACCCCCTGCCATGTCTCTGTTACCTAGAATTGCTTTTGCTATTCTGGGTCTCTTCTTGCTCCAAATGAATTTTTGGATTGTTTTCTCGAGGTCTATGAAGTATGCTGCTGGAATCTCAATTGGCATTGCATTAAATCTATATAGCAGTTTTGGAAGTATGGCCATTTTCACTATATTAATCCTTCCTACCCAGGAGCAGGGGATGTCTGTCCATTTTCTGATATCATCTTCAATCTCTCTTTTCAGAGTGCCATAGTTTTCAGAGAAGAGGTCTTTGATTTCTTTCGTTAGGATGATTCCTAGGTATTTCAGTTTTTTGGATGCTATTGTGAAAGGAATTATTTGCCCTATTTCTCTCTCAGTGAGTCTGTCATTGGTGTAGAGGAAAGCTATTGATTTTTGTGTGTTGACCTTGTAACCAGCTACTTGACTGAACTTGGTTATTAAGTCCAGAAGACTTTTGGTGGAGTTCTTGGGCTCTTCTATATAGAGTATCATGTCATCTGCAAATAATGACAATTTGACTTCTTCATTACCTATCTTTATTCCTTTTATTTCTTTCTCTTGTCTAATTTCCATGGCTAATGTTTCCAGAACTATATTGAACAAGAGTGGTGATAGTGGACATCCTTGTCTTGTTCCTGATTTGAGTGTGAAGGATTTCAGTTTTTGACCATTTAGTATGATATTGGCTGTTGGTTTTTCATAGATGGCTTCTATCAGTTTGAGGTAGAGACCATCTATTCCAATTTTTTGGAGGGTTTTTATCATAAATGCATGTTGGATTTTGTCAAATGCTTTTTCTGCATCTATGGAGATAATCATATGGTTTTTGTCCTTGGCTCTATTGATATAGTGTATTACATTAATTGATTTTCGTATATTGAACCATCCCTGCATCCCTGGGATGAATCCCACTTGATCAGGGTGTATGATCTTCTTGATGATCTTCTGCATTCTGTTTGCCATTATCTTATTAAGGATTTTTGCATCTATGTTCATTAGTGAGATTGGCCTATAGTTCTCTTTTTCAGTTGGGTCTTTCTCTGCTTTGGGGATCAAGGTGATGCTTGCTTCCAGGAATGAATTTGGGAGTATTGCTTCCCTTTCAATTTCATTGAAGAGTTTAAACAGTAGTGGCAGCAGTTCCTCTCTAAATGTCTTGTAGAATTCAGCAGTGAAGCCATCAGGGCCCGGGCTTTTCTTAGTTGATAAGTTTTTAATTACATTTTCAATTTCATTGGTTGGTATTGGGTTGTTCAGAACTTTTAGGTCTTCTTTGTTCAACTTTGGTAATTCATATGTATCTAGGAATCTAGAGTGTTTCTTCTGTGTTGTCCATCTTATTGGTGTCTAGGTTCTGGAAGTAGGTATTGATGATCCTCTGGGTTTCTGCTGGGTCTGTTGTAATTTCACCCTTTTCATTCCTAATTGCATGGATTTGGGCCTTTTCTTTCCTTTTTCTGACAAGGTTGGCTAAAGGTTTGTCAATTTTGTTGATTCTTTAGAAGAACCAACTCTTGGCTTCATTGATTTTTTGTATTGTTCTCTTAGTCTCCATTGCATTGATTTCTCCTCAGATCTTTATAATTTCCTCCCTTGTATGAGCTTTGGGGTTGTCCTGTTCTTCTTTTTCTAGAAGCTTGAGGTTTAGCATCAGGTTGTTTAATTGGGCTCATTCTGTTTTCCTAATATGTGTATTCACTGCTATGAATTTCCCTCATAAGACTGCTTTCATTGTGTCCCATAGATTCCAATATGTTGTATTGTCATTGTGATTTAATTGAAGGAACTGTGTGATTTCTTCTTTAATTTCCTCTGTGACCCATTGGTTGTTCAGAAGTGTGTTGTTCAATTTCCACATGTTTATGAAATTTTTTGAGTTTCTTTTGCTATGGATCTCCAATTTCATCACACTATGGTCTGATAATATACAGGGGATAACTTCGATTCCTTTGCACTTACTTAAACATTTTCTATGTGTGAGTATTTGGTCTGTTTTGGAGAATGACCCATGTGCAGCTGAGAAGAATGTGTATTCTGATTTTGTGGGGTGGAAGACTCTGTAAACATCTGTTAAGTTCATTTGTTCAAGAGTTTGACTGAGTTCTAGTATTTCATTACTTATTTTTAGTCTAGTTGATCTATTTGTGACAGTGGGGTGTTGAGGTCCCCCACTACAATTGTATTAGTGCATATATGACTTTTCATGTCTGTTAGTATTTGTTTTATATATTTGGGTGCACTAGTGTTTGGTGCATAGATATTTATGATTGTCATCTCTTCCTCTTGGATTCTTCCCTTTACAAGGATGTAGTGTCCTTCTTTGTCTCTCTTCATCAGTGTTGGTTTGAAATCTACTTGATCTGCCAAGAGGATAGCTACTCCTGCTTTTTTTCAGGTTCCTGTTGCATGCAGTATTGTTTTCCACCCTTTAACTTTCAGTCTATGAGTTTCCTTTTGAACTAAGTGTGTTTCTTGTATGCATCATATTGTTGGATCTTGCTTCTTGACCCATTCTGCCAGTCTCTTTCTTTTGATTGGTGAATTGAGACCATTAACGTTGATGGTTATAACTGAAACATATTGACTTGTCATTGCCATGACTTTTTCTTTTTGTTGGGTTCTCCCCATTTACATTTAATTTCTTGTCATGCCAGATGGGTTCATTCTGCTTTGCTTCTTGGGGTTATGATCCTCAATGTCTGTTCCTAGGCTATTGTGTAAAATTCTTTGGAGTGCTGGTTTGGTATTCACAAAGTTCCTAAGGTGCTCTTTGTCATGAAAGTATCTTATTTCTCCATCCATTTTGAAAGGTAGTTTTGCAGGGTACATCAATCTGGGTTGGAGGCTGTTTTCTTTTAGGGCTTGGAATATGTCACTCCAAGCTCTTCTTGCCTTGATGGTTTGTGTTGAGAAGTCTGCTGTGATTCTGATGGGCTTTTCTTTGTATGTGATTTGTTTCTTTTCTCTGACTGCTTGGAGAACTTTGTTTTTCTGTTGAGTTTCTGGAATCTTAACAATTATATGCCTATGTGTGGATTTTTTTTGATCAAGGCTATTTGGAGTCCTATATGCGTCACTTATCTGTATGTCAAGTTCTTTTCCCCTGCTTGGGAAGTTTTCTGCCATTATTTCTGTGAAGAGATTTTTTTATGTCATCTGCACTCTCTCCTGTTTCTTCTTAGATTCCAATCAGTCTTATGTTATTCTTCTTTGCATCATCTAGCAGCTGCTGGATTGATTTCTCATGTTCCCTTATAATTTTGAAGCAATTTTTCTTTTCCTGGTCACTAATTGCAATCTTATCTTCTATATCTGAAATTCTGTCCTCACATTGGCTCATTCTGCTGTGTAGACTTTCAATGGAGTTTTTCATGTCCTGGAAATCTATTTGCATCTGTTTTATGGATTCCATTTGTTTCTTATGTTGGGATACCATCATGTTCCTGAGCTCCTCTCTAGATTTATTAATCATGTGTTGCACTAGGGGCACAATTTCTCCTGTTATCTGAGAAATTATTTCTGATTTCATTTTTTCCAGATCCTCTTTTGTTGCCAGTTCCGTGGGTCCAGGTGGTTGAGTATCAGAGTGTTCCATCTCACTTCCCTTTGGGGTTGCTGTAGGTGATCTGGAAGTCTGGTTTTGAGACTTATTTACCTGTTTTCTATTTTTGACTGGGGCGGGGGGCTGTTAGCGCCTGCATGGATTACCTCCTCTGAGCTGGGTGAGCTGGGACAGGGGTTGGGAGCAGCAGTAGGGATGGTGACTCCAAAGCCCTTTCCTGTGGGCTGGGAGCAGCCGGAGATATGGTGGCCAGGAAACCTCTTCCTCTGGACCAGGAGCAGTGGGATGGTGGCTCCAAAGCCCCTCCATCTGGGCCAGGAGCAGCGGGACAGAAGGTGGCCCAAAAGCCCTTTTCTCTGGGCTGGGAGCAGTGGGAGGGATGGTGGCCCAGAAGCCCCTTCCTCTGGGCCAGGAGCAGTGGGACAGAAGGTGGCCCAAAAGCCTTTTCCTCTGTTTTGGGAGCAGCGGGAGGGATGGTGACTGGGAAGCCCCTTCCTCTTGACCAGGAGCAGTGGGACGACGGCTCAGAAGCCCCTCCCTCTGGGCTGTGAACAGTGGGACTCAGTACCTTGGTCTGGTGGTCTGGTGTCCTCTGCGTCTTTGTAGTGTGGAATCAGGTGGCTGCCTGTCTGCAGTGGGGTGATTAGGTGCCTTCCGCACAACTCAGGACCTTGGTAGGGCATGCACAGACCTGCCTGTCTGCAGCGGGCTGATTCAGCGTGTGTTCTGTGCGACTGGGGACCTGGGTAGGGTGTCCTGACCTCTAACTGTTGAGGCACGTAGGCCTATCCTAGCCCCAGGGAGAGGACTGGAGGAACAGAACATTCTTTCTAGGTATCTTCTGGTTCTGTTGGAACAACACACCAACAGTGTCTTTGGAACAGACCTGCTCTTGGATTTCTCTCCTACACTGAAACACCCAAATGGCAGATTCCCAGTAAATCTAGACCTGGTCATTACCCAGCACTAAAATTGTGGAAATGACTTCAGGTTCAGAGAAAGTAAAGAGCCTGCTAGAATTTATGGGAAGGAAGGCACAAAGCCAGATTAATTTAACTGGAATACTTCATCCTCCATTGCTGAGATGATGTTACATGCCAGCAAACATCAAGAGGTTTCAGGAAACCATGATCTCACCTAATATTTTAAAAAAGGTGCCAATAACTGACGTATAGCAATCATATGAGATAACTCAAGAGAATTTAAAACAGTTATTTTAAGGAAACTCAGTGAGTTTGAAGAAATGATGAGATGTTTCAATACTCTATTGAAAATAGAATGAATCAATGATAGTATATGTCACACAAATACAAGTAAGACTTAGTGAACATAAATTGGCTATTTGAAAACAGTTTGGGGAGGAAAAAAATAGAAATAAAGTTTACAGGAACTTGGGGACAGTATTAAAAGAGGTTATAGGAGTTTAAGATGGACTTGAGAATGGCAAAAAGTTAGGAAGATTATTCAAATAGATAATAACAGAAAACTTCCCAAACCCAGAGAAGGATATAAATATCAAGATACAGGAAGTTCAGAGGTCACCAGGTATGACTCAACCAAGTGTACCCTAAGGTAAAACAAACTCTAAAGACAAAAGAAGATGAAGAGAAGTTGCTCAAGGTTCTAAGAGGAAAGAAACAGCACACAAGAATGTCCCAATTTGTCTGATAGCAGACTTCTCAGCAGAAAGCTTATAGGCCACAGAGAGTGACATGAGAGTTTTATAGTTCTGAAGAAAAGAATAAACACCCAAGAATACTGTATACAGCAAAGCTATCCTTTAAAAATGGAGAGAATATAGACATTCCCAAACAACAAAAGCTGTGTGAAAGTCTACCTGACCTGTTCTATAAGAAATGCTTAAGGAAGTTCTTCAAGTTGAAAGAGATATTAATGAGTTTAAAAATGGGTTATAGGGCTGGGGATTTAGCTCAGTGGTACTGTGCCTGCCCCGCAGGCACAGGGTCCTGAGTTTGACACCAGTACTAGAAAAAAAAAGGGTAAGTACAAAACTCACTGGTAAGAGAAAGTATCAAATTCAGAATGTTTTAATATTCTAAGTATGATAGACAAGCCATTCATATTTTTAGTATGAAGACTAAACCAAAATAATTGAAATAACATGTTAAGAGATTTGCAATATAGACATATGTAAAGTAGGATATAAAAATTCAAAATGTGGGAAGGAGTGATGTTTTATTAGTATATTTTGTTTGTGTTTGTTCTTTATGATCACATTAAATTGCTGTCATTTCAAAATAGCTTCTTATAATAAATTGTTTTTATTGTAAGATTCATGGTAACCATACATTAAAACTCTGCAATAGACCGAAAATAATAAGAAATCAAAACACACTACTAGAGTACATCACTTAACCACAAAAGAAGACTGTAAGAGGAGAAAGAAAGGAACTACAATAAAACTAGGAACCAAATTACAAAATGGCAGTAATAAGACCTTACCCAGCAGTAATTGCCTTGAATGTAAGTGGGTTAAGTTCTCTAATTAAAAGACATAGAGTGAGTGGATGGATAAAAAACAACCAATATCAAACTACACATTACTTACAATAAACTTACTTCATCTATAGCATAGGCTGAAAGTAAAGAGATAGAATAAGATATTATGTGCAAATGGAATACAAAAAGAAAGCAGGAAAAGTTGTACTTAGATAAAAAGGTTTAAATCAAAAGCAGTAAAAATGAAAACATTATAGAATGATAAAGGGATCAATTCAGCAAGTGGAAATAATTCTAAATACATATGCAATTTATATATTAAATTTAAGTATTTCTAAATATATATTTGGAAATATATAAAGCAAATAGTAGTAGACATAAAGGGAGAAATAGACTACAATATAATAATCGATGGGGACTTTAACACCCTCTTTTCAGCAATAGACAGATCAAACAAAATCAACAAAGAAGCAGAGCCTTCCTTGTTTGTGAGACAGATAATGTCTTCTTCACTAGGTATCTTTGAAGATTAAAAGATACAGTAATCTAGGGGTAAGTGTATTGTAAAAATCAAAGGCCTAGCACGGTACTTGTTTGTTTTGTTTTGTTTTGTTTTTTTGAGACAGGGTCTCACTATGTAGCTCAGTCTGGCCTTGAACTGACTGTGTAGTCCAGCCCAGCCTTGAACTTGTGGTACTCTTCCTGCCTCAGCCTGCAAAGATCTGGGACCACCATGCCTGGTTGGTATTTGTTATGTAAGAGAAGTTTAAGAGATGTGAGGTCTTTACTCTCTCCTTCCCTGAGCAACACCTTAGGACAGTGGGCCTCAAACTAGTATGTTCAGAAACACAGTCTTTGCAAAAAAACAGATGCCAGGGTTTTATACCTAGAAAGTCTTAACTCAGTGGGTCTGGCTTGGGGCCAGGGAATCTGCCTTTTTAGTCACACCTGGATTCTAATGCAAGTGCTTAGGAGATCAGATTCTGAGATATTCTTTAGAACCATAAAACTATTCAAAGACAGCAAGAAGAGACTCCAGATTATCTCATTCAATACCTACTCATTTTGCTGATAGAGGGACTGAGTTTAGGTGACTCACTGAAGGTCACAGGGAGGCAGTAGCTGGACTAAAATGGGAACTCAGGTTCCCTGACTCACAGGGTGATTTGGTTACACCACCTCCTTTTCACCAGGAAACAGTGCTTTTCCTGGCTTGATCTGAGGTTGCCCTGAGCAACTTTTTGGCAGTGGTTTAAGCTCTCAGCCTTCTTAGTCAAAAGACCTTCTAGAAACTATTATCTCTAAGGATGACTCTTATATAGTAGTCTGTATAATCCTTTACATAGCCTTGTTGAGAGTGACTTCAGAAAAATTTTTTTTCAATTGTTTCTTTGATTATACTATAAAGGTACTTTGCTATCTTTTAAAATTTTCTCTAGAATCTTAGTTGAAAATTGAAATGCTTTATTAATGGAAAAGCTTTTTTTTGCTCATTTTAACCCTTTCATTATAAAACAATATAAATAAACACATACATAAAACATTGTAGCTTAGAAAATTGTTATAGGCAAACATCATTCTAAGTTCCACCCAGGTGAAAAATAGAATTTTGTCAGTTCTGAGGAGCCCTTCCATATGCCCTGTCCCAGCAGCAATGTCTTCCATCCCTTCAAAAGCATCCACAATTCTGACTTTTACAGTAATTACTTTCTTTCCCACTTTCAGTTTTATTACCCCAATTCTGACTCCCTGTACACTAATATTGAATTTTGATTTAAAAAATGTATTTTAAAATCCTCTTAAACTACAGATTCCCCTCCATCTTGTTATTCTTACAGTTTATCTTTTGAAGAATGTGATTCAATTTGTAGTGTTTTATAGTCTTTGTTGATAGTATTCATGGGATGCAGTTCAGTATATTTCACCATCTTATGTATTTCCAGAAAACTGGCAGCTGGATCCAGAAGTCTGATTAAGTTCATATTTGATCCCTTTAACTGCATTATTAGTGGAATGTTTTCTTTCAGTAGGAATAAAACATATTGTTTTTATTCTTTTAATTTTATTAGCAGCTGTGGATGTCCATGGCCTAGATTAATTAATTCATTGGGGGTTGCAAGATGTTGATACTGTGTCATTTTAATTTATTTACTGAAATTATTTTATTTTATTTTATTTTATTTTTTTGGTACCAGGGATCGAACTCAGGTCCTTGCACTTGCGAGGCAAGCAGCGGAACCACTGAGCTAAATCCCTGGCCCATGCTGAAATAATTTTATAAGAAAAAGTTACTTCTCATCTACTATTAGGATAGTTAGTGATACAATTCATATAAGGAAGGCAGCACAGGGCTGGGGATTTAGCTCAGTGGTTCCGCCACCTGCCTGGCAAGTGGAAGGTCCCGAGTTCAATCCCCGGTACCAAAAAAAAAAAAGAAAGGCAGGACAAATGCTTGAGTCTTTTATGAACCCAGCTTTCAAAAGAACCATTAATAATCTTGTTGTCCTCTGAAGATAACTAGTTTTTTCTTAATTATGAACCATATTTGATTAGTTCCCATACATTATAATTTTTTTTTTTTTTTTTTTTTTTTTGGTACCGGGAATCAAACTCGGGTCCTTGTGCTTGTGAGGCAGGCGGCAGAACCACTGAGCTAAATCCCTGGCCCACATTATAATTTTTGTCCTCCATGAAACTCAAAATGTTTCCTATTTGGTCAAAACTGTCTCTTTTAAGTTTACTTCTGTGTCTTTTGATCTGAACCTAATAGACTTTGATATCTTTCTCGCAAACTGGCATAATAAGATGTTTTAGGCTCACAGTGTCTTTTTCCTGCCCCAGAACTAAAACCAGCCATTTCTTCAAGAAGTTTTCTTTTTTTTTAAATTTCAAATGACTTTGAAGACCATTATTTGGGGCTAGTGCTGTTCATTGCCACTGGACTGGCTGTTGAGTCATTATTTAGGTCTTTTCAATGGACAGAGGTAGAAAACGTGTGCACACACACACACACACACACTTATTAAAGATAAAACACCTTGTGATTTCACTTGAAATTCCCAGTTCAAATTCAAAACTAGTTTGGTTTTTTTTGGTACTGGGGATTAAACTCAGGACCTTGCGATTGCAAGACAGGTGGCGGAACCACTGAGCTAAATCCCTGGCCAAAACTAGTTTTAAAGAAATTTCAATACATTTTTATTTTAGAATAGTTTTAGACTTGCAGAAAACTACATCATCTTCTGGAATGAAATACTGTTGAAAAGATTGATAATAATTGAATTTCCTTCCCTTGTAAGTCACTTGCTCTTTTTGCCTGGATGCCAAAGCATTCCCTCCACCCCCTTTTTTTCCTTTAGAGTACTGTCATTTTAATATGGTATGTCTTGGTGTTGGTGGTTTTAGGTCTGTATTCTAAAGTGCATGGCATACTTTCTCAATATGTTGTTTCAATTTTAATTTCAGGAAAATTTCCTTTAATTATATGTTAGCATTTATTCCATTTCCTTGCTTTAATTTTCATCCTTAAGGACTTCTACTATTGGTTGGATCTTCTTTGATACCATCAATATTGTTCTTTTCCTTCAAATCATTTTTATAAAGTATATATGATTACAATTCTGCCAAAACTGCCCTATTCATTAACTTATTCATTTAACAATGATTTATTGAGCATCTAGATAGTGATGAATCAGACAGCCTGCCTCCCAAGAATTCTGCTCAATGCTGATTAGTAATAATATTTAACATTTAGAGTACTTATCAGATTAGAAGTCTTATACAAAGATTCTTGCATACATTATTTCATTTAATTTTTTACAACAACTATATGACAGACACTATTATTATATACATTTATCAGATAGGGAAACAGGAGTAACTTGACTAGGATCACTCATTCACTTATCCATTCAATACATTTTAATAAGCACTATGAATACAATACTGAGCAAAATAGGCAAAGACTTTGACCATACTGTGTATTTCATATAGTCTAATTAGAGAGATATTACCAATCTCCATATCAACCAAATAAATACACAATTGTGATAATTTTAATTGCCTTATGATATCCATTTTCCTTTTCTTGGTGGCATGCCTCTACTTTTAGCTGGCTGTGCTGTCATCTGGGTTAAAGACACATTCCCAGCATACCTTGCAGTGAGATGTGGCCATCTGACTAAATTTTGGCCAACAAGCCAGAACAAAGGAACATAGGAAGTATCGTGCAACTTGTAGAGTCTCTTTAGAGGGAGAGAAGACTATCCTCTTGGCTGGTCTTCCTAGAGCTTAGTATGTTAATATGAGTGTTGGGATTTCAACAGCATTGAGCCATGAGTAAATTTGGAAGCCTCTTGCCAGAATAGTAGAGTGGAGAGTAAGAAGGAGCCTGAGTCCCTGCTGTCACAGTGGAGCTGCCATTCTAGGCCTGGACTTCTTGCCTCTGGACTTCCAGTTATGTGAGGAAAACAAATTTCTATCTTGCTTAAGCTACTATGTGGTTTCTGTTACTATGTGGGTTTCTGTTACATGTGGTTGAATGTAATCATGACTGAGTACTCTTAACTCATACCATGGAGGAGGGACATAATGCCAGGGGGGCATTGGTTAGGGACAGGTGCTCTGGCTGGATCTCCAGAAAGATCAGGAGGTAACTATTTGAGTGGGAGCTTGGCGGGGAATACAAAGCCTTTTGACAAAAAAACCATTTGTATAAGTTCTGTTGTGTGGAAAAAGATAGGAAGGGGCAAGAAAATGTGTATGGGCCAGGAGTTGAAGTTCCAGATAATGAAGAAGGTTGGTGTGTAGAGCTGGAGACAAGTGGGCAGGTTCCAGAGATATTTAGAAGATCAAATCAAGACCCAGTAATAAATTGGAAATGGATATGGAGGAGAGGAAGTTGCCTGCACTTCTTGTGGGTTTCTGGATGTTGTAACAGTACTAAAATTGTGCTAAAAGCAGAGAAAGAGGCTAGTTTGGGGGACAAAGATCGTGAGATCAGATTTGATGGGTATAAGGTATTCATAACAAGGTACCACAAATGGGATGTCCTAAAACAACAGAAGTTTGCTCTCTGGAGACTAGGAGTCTGAAATCAAGGCATCAGCAAGGCCATGCTCCCTCTAGGGGCTCTAGTGGAGGATTCTTCTTTCCTCTTCCTAGCTTCTGGGGGTTGCATTCTTTGGCTTGTAGCTGCCTCACTCCAGTCTCTGCCTTCATCATAACATGTTGTTCTCACTGTGTCTGTGTTTCTGTGTTTTCTCTCTCTCTCTCTTTTTTTTTAAATAAGTATACTCATCATATTGGATTTAGGGCCCACTTCAATGAGTACAATTTTATCTTAACTAATTATTCCTACAAAGACTATTTCCAATTAAGGTCTCATTCAAAGGGACCTGGGGTTAGGGCTTTAATATTTGGGGGGGGAAGGACGGGTCACAGCAGTGCCACTGTATCTTCTAGGTGGAATGGCAAAGTGGGTCAGTATCTGTGGTGGATTATGATGGGGCTGTAGAGAGAGGGGGAGACAGCAAGAAGCAAATGGTGACAATGTAGTATGAAAAAATGTGAAAATAGGGAAGTAAAGAAAATGTAAGTGGAGAACTAAGAGATGTGGCTTTGGGGGAAACAAAATAGAGAGGTCTATATGGATGTTAAAAGTTTATCCATTGCTGAGTAGGATCCTGCCAGGTAGATAAGGAACAGTACAGTCAGGAGGATGAAGCCTTAGTGTAAGTTGTAGTCAGGGATTGTGCAGTTTCATGTGTGACTAGTGTGTACCATGTGATGTGGCAGTGGAGGGACCCTGGGTCTTCAGGGATTTGGGGTTTGTGCTGAAAGCTTCCTGGGTAATGGTTTTTTTTTTTTTTTTTTTTGGTACTGGGGATTGAACTTGGGTTCTTGCACTTGTAGGGCAGGCAGCGGAACCACGGAGCTAAATCCCGGGCCTGCCTCCTGGGTAATGTTAAAGGCAAAAGCAAACTGTGGAATGGTTCTAGTAGGATCCACAAGATTATATTTGGATTTCAGACTTCAGACAAAGCTAGAAGGTCACTTGTAAGTGGCTGAAGAGGATTTTGTGGAGATTTTGGTGAGGTCTGGATGGCACTAACTCCCACACATTCCCAACACTAAATCCTGATGTAATACCCACCTCTGGCCCTTGTGGGGGTTTTTTTTTGGGGGGGGGTTTGGTACCAGGGATCAAACTCAGGACCTTGCACTTATGAGGCAGGTGGCAGCATCACTGAGCTAAATCCCCGGCCCCCTGGCTTCTTTTTAATGCTAATGTTTTTAGCAACCATGGTCTCTATGATTTACAAGCACTTATGTTTTACTGAAACTGCAAACTTTTCACATCTTTTGGCTTTAATATTTCCTCCTAATTTTTACTATAGATCTGGCTAAAGGCAGCCAGTAGTACCCATGCCACAGCCTAAACATTGGGCCACTTTGAAATTTCCTCCACCACATTAATTAGTCCACCACCATTAATCTCAGTCTCCCATACGATCTCAAGATATAGGCAAAATGTAGGCCATCCTTATTTTGGCAAAGTGTGACACATACAGCCTATTGCCCAACTCCAGTAGAGTCCTTCTTCCCAACTGAATTCTCTTGAGCCAGACCTTTACTGTTTGCATTTTTATCAGCATTTTGGTTTTCTGAGCTCTGACAAGAATCTCCCATCAAGCTCAGCTTATAGCATTCTAGGATTTCCCTAGGCAGCATCTCCAAACCATTTCAAACTCTTCCCACAAACCAGTTTCAAAGACTTCTGCATTACATGGTTAGGTACAGTCACAGCAATGACTCCATCTTGGCTCCAGTATCTGTCTGTGTGGAGGTGGCCTAGCCAGTTCTATATGTATATCAGCTTATAGGAAAGTTCAGGGTCCCAGTCCCAGTGGCAACTCATTTCTCAGCTCATTGGGTCATAGAGGAATAAGAAGTATTATCAGAGAAAGGAATGGGGGCTTTTTCTTGTGAGTTTTTTTTGGGGGGGTACTGGGGATTGAATTTGAGACCTTGTGCTTGTGGGGCAGGTGGCAGAACCACTGAGCTAAATCCCCGGCCCTGGGGGATGGGAGAGGCCAGGGAAAGCCTGGTCTGTGAGGGACTTTGAGTCTCCTGTCCTCCTTACCCTCTGGACCCAGCTACTTGTCCTTGTCTACTCCCACACCTTTGGTAAATTTTTGTGGATTAGAATTAGGTGAGTGTTACAGACTGAAGGTGTCCTTCCCAAATTTATGTGTTTGAGTGAAAAAATCCTAATGTGGATATATTTGAAAATGAGCTCTGTAAGGAGGTAATTAAGGTTAAATGAGGTCAAAAGGGTGAGGCCCTGATCCAGTAGGATTAGTGTCCTTATAAAAACAGACAACAGGGAAAGTCCATGTGAAAATACAGTGCATCTTTCCTTTGTAAGGCAGGAAGAGAACCATTTCCAGAAACTAGAACCTCCTAGACCTTGAACGTGCCAGCCTCCAGAACTGTGAGAAATAAATTTCTGTTCCTTAGACCATACAATCTGTGTTATTTTGTTATGGCAGCTTGAGCAGACTAATACAGTGAGACTTTATAAATAATAAAACTCCTTCATTCCATTGTCTTCTGAAAATGTGCTACCCAAGACAGTCATATAACTCATGATCTCCACTGTATAGTATTCTGTGCCCAGCATGGAGACATGAGTAAACAGAATGAATGGTCTGCCTGATAGTGGAAGTACAGGTTCTTGTGGGAAAGAGAATGGCATAGAGACCCAGTATTTGAACTTAGGATTTTCTAATAAGGGCCCCCAAAGTATATATTGTTTCACCGTGGCAGTTTTTTAAAAATTGGGAAAACTTACATAAAAATCTAGACTTCTATCTTCTCTTGAAAACATCACTCTGATCATGCTGGGCCTTCATTTCTACATGGCAGCCACTAGGCAGCACTGAGGAGCAGCTGCCATCTTCAGAGACTTAGCTCACCAAGGTCCCCAGAGCTTCTTGTTGTCTTGCTCATGCTCTTTTATGTCTCCTTTTGATTGAAATTGCTGATATAATTGTTGATTTTTTTAATGCTTATAAACCTGTAAACCTGCATAGTTAATTGTGGATCGTCCCCCATCCCCAATGTTAGTCAGGGAGATAGGCTAACTCAGACTAGGGGCAGAGTTAAGATGCCAACATTGTGAAGGTCTTCTGGCACCATTTTGTATCAGATACACAGGAAATTTCAGAGCTGGGAGGACCTGGAGGAGCATGTAGTCTAAGCATCTCATTTTCCAGTGTGGAAACAGAAACCCAGAGAGATGGAATCACCTGCCTCAGGCCACAAAGACTGTAGGCAGCAGAGCCAAGAAGAGAACTCCAGTTCTCTGTTCATGGTCCACTGCTTTTCCTGTCAGATAAATTGTTTCCCTCCCTCCTATTATTTTGGTAGAAAAAGGAAAAGTAGCAGTTTGATACATAGATTTGGGAAATTATTGTCATGTGATATTTAATCCATGTGCAGGGCCCTTTTTTCACACTGTCAGAGGAATTATCAAAAGAAAATTATTGGAAAGTGCTAGCCATGTATTATGGCTTCCAAGCCCACAAGCACAGATGTCTACTGGCAAACTGAAATAAAATTAGAAGAAATTAAAACTCACTTTGTTTTCCTGGCAATAAAAATTTTGCTGCAGATGAATGTTCGAGCTCAGTCTCCTCCCCATTATTATTAAACAAAAGCAGAACACAACAAAAATAGAAATGAATGCAGAAATCTGCTCCTATTTCTTCCTTTGTGTACCAATGTTTTTGTTGGTCAAATCACATCATGGAGCGTCCATTACAGTGGCTTCTCTTTATAAGTCCCAAAGTAGCTGTGAGAGATGTGAATGAATGGTCCATTATAAATCAGGATCATGTGAGAACTTCGTCTCTTTAGGTCTCTTCATCCTCAAATTGGTGGCAGAAGTAATTATGTGTTAAATCCATTAAAGAATGAACAAGATGAGAAAATATGTCACCTTGTGGTTAAGGCTAGGGATTTGTAGCCAGACCTTCTGAGTTCAAATCTCAGCTCTGTCATCAACTGGCATTGACCTTGGACAAGATCCTAATTTGTTAGTTTTTTGTTTGTTTGTTTGTTTGTTTGTTTGTTTTTTGTGTGTGTGTGTGTGTGTGTGTGTGTGTGTGTGTATAAAACAAAGACAATGATACTCCTTCCTGCCTTTCAAGGTTATTTTGAGGACTCAGAATACTAAGTCCAGGTGTCTGGCTTGTTGTTTGGACCATTGTGACCAGTGTTGAAGGCTGTCCTTGATGAAACTTTGTTGGACTCCTCTGAGCCTCTTCTCAAGTAGATTTTAACCTTGGGCTTTTGCATCTGTGTCCATCCTTGCCAAGTGCAGTAAGTAAGTCAGTTTAGAGAGTACCCCCACCCTTGATATCTGATCACCCTGGTCTGCCTTCTGCAAAAATCCTCTTCAATTGGCCTAGCAAGAATTCTGCCATTGATGTCTTTTCTTGGTGATATTCCCTATCCACTTACCCATGTGCTCTGTTCCTTAGCTATAAATTCCCACTTGTCCTTGTCTTTGGAATTTAGACCCACTCTGTTTCCTTGTTGCAGTACCCTATCATGACAGTTCAGAATAAAATCTTTCTTCTTGGTGCTGTTGAGACTGAACATGGTGAGTTTGGGAGGATTAGTGAGGATCTGGTAGGAATTTTGTTTCCAGTAAGATGAGAAGAAGGCAGACAGCAGGTGTGAGAGATTAGAGTTGGTTGCCTCCTGGGCCTCACAGGGTATCTGCTACCTGGGGGCTGCTCTGGGACTGGAGTCTCACCCCTTCTTTGCAGGTTCAGCAGTTTGATTCATTAGAGCAGTTGGGAGTCAGGCAGATACAAGAATACAAGTGCAAATCTCATAAAGACCCTGGCTTCATAAGCATCTAGATTCTGATTATTCTTTGTAGGTCTAGGACCCTCATCAAATCATTTAATTTCTCAGTTTTTCTACATATAAAGTAGGGCTAACCTTCCTTTCCAGAGTTCTGATGTTCTGAGATAATATATATTGAAAGCCTGGAATAATTGGCAACAAATAGTCCCAATCCATTGGGCTCTGAAGATGGAATCTGATTATCAAATTCACAAGAATCAGATCTATAAATTAGGATGTGAAGTAATTAATGCACAGGGAGTGAAATACTGTCCAAGTACCAGAAGACTTGGCAGGTGCACTTCAGGATCTCACTTTTATGAATGACAGGCGTAGATAAAGGATGGATGCAGTATGGAAAACTGGGAAAGGGATCTCACATTTGATGTAACACAGGGTCACATACACGGAAGTCTTGGAGGAGTTGGACCCGAGATTATACTTTATTGAGCTGCCACTATGAGCTGAAACTATGCACCTGTGCTAGGTTGGGAAGAGGATCCAGGGGAGGAAGAAGAGTGGTGGAGTGAAGGAGGGAGAGAGATTAGATTTCTGCATTGTCTTCTATGTTCCAGCCCAGAAGTCACTTCCCTCTTCCTCCAAGATTTTTGACCCCAGGGCTTCAGGTCTGGAAATTCTGTGGTCTGTTGGTGCTTACCCCACTCTCCTCTTTGTGAGAGAGGCCAGCATTGTGTAGGCTGTGCTCTGCACTTGATCTTAGCCAAAAGGCCAAGAAGCGATGTACAGGCTGTGCTCTGGCTGGGGCTCCTCAGCCATGGCCATTGAACACCTAAGCTGGAAGCTGTCCAACCCAAGCTCCTCAATTTGCAGATGAAAATGAGCTCCAAAGAGGCCAAACTGATTAATGGTGAAACAGAGTTGGGTCAGAATTAGATAAATGGACTTATTAATCCATCCAATGGATACAGGATAGATATGGAGCATCTCAGTGCCAGCACTCTGCTGGGTCCCTACACACTACAGAAACTAGCCTTTTGTAACCTCTGGGACCCTGCCTTCTCCATTGGAGCACAAGAGTCCATTTCTTCACTGCTCTTTTCCTAACTCATCATCAAATGGCCCCTGGGTTCTGGGCCTTGTTAGGGGCAGTGGAGGAATCAAAGGAGCTGTCAATACACAGAGGTCATCACATGTTTTCCTTGTCCCAAGGCTTCCTGGGGTAGCTGCTCCTCACTCCTCTCCCTAGTGGCTGGTCTTTGCCATGCTTACTGCTTGCTTGTAGTACAAGCCATGGTTCCTTTTCCCAACTGTCTTCTCATTTCCCTCTGCTTGCCCACACCCACAGTCCTAGCATTTGTCATTCACAGCAGCAGCCTCCAGTTTCCTTGCCCTGCCAGTTTACTCCTGGGCTCTCTCCAGTCCGACTCTTTTCAAAGGACTAAGCAGTTTGTCTGATGTTACACAGCAATTCCAGCATGGGCCCAGGCCTGCGCAATCAAGACAGTTTCACTCAAAGGAGGAGGGATCTATTATTTTTTGAAAACTTACTAGAACTATCCCACATCCCTTACATGTATCCCTTTCTTTTAAACATTTAAGCCTTTACAAGAAACTCAAATGCCTTATGTGTTTCTTGTGTACTTGGTTCTGCCCTTTCTGCATATTATCTTCTTCCCAACTGACCCCCTAATTTCATCCCCACCCCTTAGCAGGACTTTGGGCAAATGTGGGCCTTGGTTTCTCTTTCTGTAAAACTGGAAACTTTACTTACCTCACAGATTGCTAAAATCATAAGTAAAAATGTAGGGCAAGCATTTAGTAAATTTTAATTTCCTTCCCTTTTGGCTGTGCCCAACAGATCTCTGCTCAGAATGGGGCATCTGTCTTCTTTTTCTGATTGGCATTGCTCATCCTACTTTCTGGGGATGTGGTTGGCACTGAGAAGCTAAGTTTGGCCCACTCTTTTCAGGGTGGGAAGTAGTGTTGAGGTGTTCTGGCAGGGAGATGGACACTTCTACCTGCCTCCGTGTGGCTTGCCTATAGGTCTCTGGAACAGACCCAGTCTAACTTTGAGGAGAAGTTTGTGGCTCCTCCCTGGATCCCAGTGCCATGTGCTCTTCCAGTGTGGGCTATGGGGAACACAGCAAGAAGTGAGCATTGTCACATGGGCAACATCAGAACTGCTAGCTAGGGGTCCAGGCTCAGCTGCATTGGGCATGAGTGTCTGAGTACACATAGCTCTGCAGGGAACCAGACAGGTCCAGATAGCAGCAGAGGAGAAGAGGAGGAAGGGCTTACTCCTGCCCAGAAAACCTTTACTTCTGCCTCCTCATCCAGCCTCGGGGACACTGGCTTTTTCCATATTTATTCTGTGATGCCCATGGTGCTGCCCAGACACCTCATCTGGGCAGCAGGGTTCTGTTTCAGTAGTGTGTAATCTGAGGTGGCCTGCTCCAGAGCCAAGGGGTCAGCTTGACCCTGACCCATGAAGACCGAGTCACTGAGTTCAGAACCAGAAGTGCCCTGGGGGCTAGAGGCACAGAAGTTCAAGTGAAGAATTACTGTGGGATCAGTAGCCTGAGTGTCACCAGGCATCACAGCCACTTGCAGGAGAGCCTGGGGCTGGCCCAGCGGACCTCAGGGAGGGCTGGAAATCTCCCCTACTTATCTTAGCCACTTTCCCCACAGTGATCCCTGTAGCTAGCACTGTAAGCACCATCTTACCTCCTCATTCTTCCACAGGAACTACGTTTTCTATTCATTTTGTTCATTTGTGAAAATGCAGAGACAGTGCTGCCTGAGAATGACATGCATCCTCACCAGGTTTCAGCCCGACGCCTCAAGCCAGCAGGTTCTGTTGCAACACCTATAACATGGGTTTATGGGTAATAGATGCTTTGCTTGTCACATGTCCCCTTAGCGTGTGCCTATTTTGATGGGATTTCCAGAAATGTCTGGATCCTATAATTAATGATGAAGGGGCCCTGGGAGCTGGAATAGCACTGGGGGAGACCACTCTTTAGGTTTTTTTTGTTTTTTGTTTTTTGGCACCAGGGATCGAACTCTGGTCCTTGTGCTTGCACAGCAGGCGGCGAAACCACTGAGCTAAATCCCCGGCCCACTCCTTAGTTTTTTATTTTGGAGCTACAAGATCTGGACCTCTCTAGGATCCAAGGTTGGCCATAGTTCAGGAAGATGCCAGACTT
The DNA here is from genome assembly GCF_053883595.1 of Heterocephalus glaber. Lineage (NCBI taxonomy): Eukaryota > Metazoa > Chordata > Mammalia > Rodentia > Bathyergidae > Heterocephalus > Heterocephalus glaber. Next base: position 83,593,561 of record NW_028258138.1, on the reverse strand, counting down.
CAGACCCATGCAGAGGAGAGCTCAAGTGGATGTCCCTGAAAACACTTTCTCCAAAACCCAAAAGTTTAATTCTCTTAGATATGAATCCTCCTTGTTATTCCAGTGTGTGTGGAATAGGGGCATAATAACTATAGGTTGAAAGGATGAGTTTTAGATGCCTGTTAAATGATGTCATGTTTGCCAGAGGACTATTGACTGTTTCTCAGAAAATGAGCAGGTGGCAAGGCAGGACAGGGTAGCTAAAGAGAGCTCTTGTTCATTCGGCAGTTGTCCACATCAGATCCTACTTACTATTTCAATTAATGGATACTAGTTGATGGTACTTATTTTTAGCCACCTTCAGGGACCCAGACAAGACAGCTACAAGTGGCCCATCCCACAGAGTTCAGGTCAGAATGACATCCCCAACTCGATATTCTCTCAGTCATTCTAGGTGCTGGCTGAGGAATCTGTGCATAGTCCAGGAATCGCTTTCCAGGTTGCTGCAGCTGCCCCTTTTCAGAGCAGCTTCAGAAATGGAGCGGCTGATATTCATTGGCTCACAGAGCCTCACAGCAATCTGGAAGGTCTGTGGATGTTTCCCTGGTGATATGACATAGTTCCTCAGTTTGAAAAAGTGATTATTGGGGAGCATGCATGTATTCTGCCAAACCCTAGGAGGCAGATGAAGGAAAGAGCAAGTAGGAGCTTGTCCAGCTTTCCCCGGTGAATTTCTTTCTGTCTTAAAAAGAATGAGACAAAGTCTGATAATCCCATTAACCTCAGAAGACACAAGGAATAGACTGCCATAGAGCCTGCACTGCTCAGCATGAAGGGGAAGCTTGGCAGATGAAGCACTTACACTCAGAGACTATCAGACATTGAAGGGACCTCAGAGAGCATCTGTTCTGGACTCTGCATTTTGGAAGTGTTGCTTAATTTCTATTTTTTTCTTTTCCTTTCTTTTCTTTCCCCTACCCCTCCCACTTCCCCTATTCCTTTAGAACTTTTCTTCCTATTTCACAATTAATTTCTAAACAGTTGAATATTTTCTTAGCTTTTATAAAAAACAAAATTAAGATATAATTTACATACATACATTAACCCATTTAAAGTATGCAATTTAATGGTATATTACATTAATGTTTAAAAAGTGAAGGGATATATAGATATATATCACAAAATTTTCCTTTTTATCCATCTTCAATTGTATAATTCAGTAGCAATGTATACATTCACATTGTTTTGTGACCATTACAACCATCTATTTCTAACACCTTTTAATCACCCTAACTCCTCCCAATCTCTGGTAACTTTTAGTCTGCTTTCTGTCTGTATGAAATTGCCTATTCTAGGTACCTGACATAAATGGAATCATATAATTATCCAGTTTTGTTTGCCTTATTTCATTTAGCATACAAGGATGATCTATGTTGTAATGTGTACCATAATGTTATTCCATTTTATGGCTAATATTTCTGTATATGTATATATGCCACTTTTTGTTTATCCATTCATTTGTTGATAGAACTGAGTTGTTCTACCTTTTAGTGACTCTGAATAATGTTGCAGGGGACATTAGCATACAAGTATCTGTTCAAGTTCTTGCTTTTAATTTCTTTGAGTATACGTCTAGGAGTAAAATTTATGGGTGATATGCTAATTGTGTGGTTAGATACTGAGGGACCATCAATCTTTCATAGCAGTTGTACTATTTTACATTTTCACTAGCAATGCACAGGAGTTCCAGTTTCTTCACATCCTTGTCAGTATTATTTTCTGTTTTTGATTACAGTTGTTTCTTCTCACCTGTGGGGGATCAGTTCCAGGACCTTCCATGGATACCAAGATCCTGGGGTGCTCAAGTACTTTATATAGTGGTATAGTATTTTCATATAACCTATACACATTCATATATATACTTTAAATCATCTCTAGGTTACTTATAATACCCAATACAATGTAAATGCCTTGCAATTAGTTGTTAAACTGTATTACTTGGGAATAATGACAGGAAAAAGTATGTACATATTCTGTATAGACATGAGTTTTTTGAATATTTTGGATCTGCAGTTGGTTGAATCCACAGATGCAGAGGGGCCAAGTGAATGTGATTTGCATTTCTTCCATGATGAATGATGCTGAGCTTCTCTTCATATGCTTGTGGTCTGTTTCTATGTCTTTGGAGAACTGTCTATTCAAGTCCTTTGCTCATTTAAAAATTATTTTTCATTGACAAAGATTGTACATACTTATACACAACATGATGTTTGGAAATATGTACATTATAGAATGGCTAAATTGACCTAACTAACATATACATTGCCTCATTTTTTTGTAATGAAAACACAAAATCTTGCTTCAATACATTGTTATTAATTGTAATCACCATATTTTACACAATAGACTTCTCAAGTTTTTCAGTTTGTACCAATTTTAGCTTAGTTCTACTGTGTTTGGAGCCACATGCTGTATGACTTCAGTCCTTTGAATTTTGTTGGGACTTGCTTTATGGCCTCATGAATGATCAAGTTGGTAAAACTTTGGAAAAACTTGCAAGGAAATGTGTATACTGTAGTTGGTGGATGCAAGTTACTTTGTAAGTTAATTAGGTCGTTTATATATCATAGTGTTTGTCTTAGATAGTTTTGTGATTTTTTTTCCTGATTTTTTTTTTAGAAATTTCTGAGAAAGGCATGTTAAAATTTTCGGACAAGTCTGGATTGTCTATTTCTTTTTAATTCTGTCAAGTTTTGCTTTATATTTTTGAAATTATTTTACTAGGTGCAGTCAAATTTAGAATTATTATGGTTTCCTGGTGAAATGAATTTTCATCAATATGAATTGGTCTTCTTTATCTCTGGTAATGGTTCCTGCCTCAAAGTCTACCTAGTCTGACCAGAGTTTTCCTTAGGATTATATTTATGTAGTGTATATTTTTCCTCTCTTTACTTGACTTTCCTGTGTCCCACTATTTATATGGGTTTTATGATAATTTTGGCCTTTTGATTGATGTATTAGAACCATTTAGGTATAATATAATTATTGATATATTTGGTTTAATTCTACCATCATACTATTTTATTTTGTTTCACCTATTCTGTATTTCTTTTTCTCTTCTTTCTTGTCTTTTGGATAAATCAGATATTTTAAATATTTTGATATTTTTGTTTTCATTGAGGTGAAATTCATATAGTATGAAACTAACCATTTTAAAGTGAGCAATCTAATGGCATTTAGTACTATCCTGTGATGGATGATCAGTTTTGCCATTATGAAGAGCAGAAATCTGATGCCTTCATTTTACAGTGGTGAGACAGGTCTGGAGGGAGCAGTGGCCTGTCTAATTTCACAGTGGTAACTAAGGCAGATCTGGGGTTAGAGCTTTGGTCTCCTGAGAGCCATTCCAGGGCTATCTACAAGGCGAGGCAACCTTAGTCCATCATGCACTCACCTAAGCCATCACTTGTTCATTTAAGAAGCATTTCTCAAGGATGTGTTCTGTGCTGCCCAGCTGTCTCCCAGGTGCTGAGATGTGTGGTTGAGAACTGTCCTTGGAGTGTGACATTCAAGGCTGTTGGAGAGAGAACACAAATATTTCTTCTGTGAAAAATTATTCAGAGAGTAAAGAGGCTATGCAAGGGTGGAACCTTTGCAGTAAAAGAAAGAGCCTGTAAGCAGATGTGACTTCTGCCCAGGGCAGCTGTCCTCTGAGGCTGTCTGAGGCCTTTTTCTCCCCAGAGGGCTTGCCACATGTCCCAGCCTTATTCTCTCCCTTGGCCCCAGCCCCACCACCCTCCCTGTGACTTGTCCTTCCCTTGACTTTTGCCAGCCTTCTCTTAATGGCTAACTCAATTTTGTGTTCATTAAACTTTCCTTAGATAACTTCATAAAAATATTTGAGGGAGTATTTAAGCTTGATTTTTATTATACACGTAATACATAGTCACTTTTTAAAATACTAGAAAACATGGCCAAACAGAAGAACATGAAAATCACTGGTAAATTTCCCAACTAGATCAACACTTTGGTAAAGACATGTCCAGACATGACGCTCTCTCCTTCCCTAATAACATCAGCAGTTGTTAATTATATGCACTCTTACTATGTCCCCGTCACTGTTCCAAGTTTTACATCTGCATTTCTTTATTTAAGCCTCATAGCAAAATATAAGGTAGTAATTATCCCAATAACTGAATCACAGAGAAGATTTGAAAGTTACCCAGTCATTCACATAGTGTTATTCTAACTTACACACACATACTGGCTTGTTTTAAACTTTTGGTAATGAAAACATTTCAAATTTATACAAACATAGAGAATAAAGAATGGTGAAGTCTTGTGCTCCCAACATCCAGTTTCAACAACCATCCACTCATGGTCAGTCTTGTTTCACCCATTATCCTAGGGAGCCCTGACCCCATTTATCTTAAAACAAATCCAAGATATCATACCATTTCATTCAAGTGGATGTTTCTTTATAGATGAAGACACCCACAGTACTGTTACTACCATCCACCCAAATGAACAACTCCCAGACCTCCTTTTCATCAGTGTTCACATCTCCCCACTGTCTTGCACTGTCTTCCACAGTTTGTCTGAATCAGGACCACATGTACTCCTCAGAGGTGTGGCTGGAATCCATACCCAGACTGTTCATTATTATTATTATTTTAAAATTTTTATTAGTATATGTTTGTAGTCCATAAAGATTGCTTGTACCGTAGGGAGTTGGAACATGTACATAACACATCTCAATTCTTTTTGTTTAATCCCTACCCTGCTTATCCCTCCCTGATCCCTCCAACTCTTGGTCCCCCTCCCATTTACAAAAGCTCTATTTCCATTTTTTTCTTCAATTTTTCCATCCCCCTATTTCTCTCCCCTCCCCCTCCATCTCTTATTTCCCTTCCCATAGTAGAGAAGGATCTCTCTACTTCCTATTATCTACCTTTATTTTGCTCTTTATTTATATTTTGGGTTTCTAATATAAGAGAAACCATGTGATATTTAAGCTTGTGAGTCTGATTCATCTCAGTATCTCAGGATGTGTCCATTTACCTAGAATCCCACAAGTCTGTCATTTTTTATGGCAGAGTAGTATTCCAGTGTGTTTAAACACATTTTCTTTATCTGTTCATCTGTTGATGGGCATATAGGCTGTTTCCAGGATTTAGCTATTATAAATCGTGCTGCTGTAAACATGAGTATGCATGGATCACTGTACTTTGATGACTTTATCTCTTTTATGAAGAGACCTCAAAGGAGAAGAGCTGGATCAAATGGGATTTCTAGTTTTAGTTTCTTGAGGAATCTCCACACTGATTTCCTTAGTGGTTTTACTAGTTTACATTCTAGCCCACAATGTAGAAGGGCTCCTTTTTCCCTCTAGATTTACTAGATTTTTTTTTCTTGATGATGCCATTCTGAGTAAGATGGTATCTCAATTTGGATTTAATTTGCATTTCTCTAATAGCCAAAGATTTTGAGCCTTTTTTCATGTATTTATTGGCCATTTGTACTTCCTCGGAGAAGTGCCTATTTTTTTGTTTGCCCATTTTTTGATTAGGTCTTTCATTTTGAGGAAGTCTAAAGTTTTTGAGCTCTTTGTATATTCTAAATGTTAGTCCTCTGTCTGAGGGCTAGTTGGCAACTATTTTTTCCCATTCTGTAGGTTGTCTCTTCACTGAGTTGGTTGTTTTCTTTGCTGGACAGAAGCTTTTTAAATTTGCTATAATCCCATTTGTTAATTCTTTTTTTTCCCCATTAAGTTTATTGGCACATTTTAGATATATAGTACTGTTACTTTCGTCATTGGGATCTTGTACCTTTACATGATGTATCTTGGTTCTTATTTTTCCCTATTCCCCTGCCCTCCCTTCACCCCCCTCCACCCTTCCCTATTTACAAAGACTTTGTTTCCATTTTTTCCTTTTCTCATATTTTTTCTTTTCCCTTCTTTCCTTTCCCCTACCCTTCCCACTTACCCTCTCTTTTAGACTTTTTCTTCCTATCTTACATTATCAATTATACCATTTGAACCTTTACACTTTTAGTTTTTCAGACCAGAGAAACTATTTGATATTTACACATATGTGCCCTATTTATTTCACTTAAGAGTATGGCCTCAATGTGCATCCATTGCCTATCCTTATGTCTTCAAGAGTTCTACCTATTTTATCTTCCAGCAAATTGTTTCTGTTTTAACATTTAGATCTTTGATCCATTTTCATTTTGGTTTAATAGATGTGAGAGATATGGGTCTAGACTCAATCTCCTGTGTGTAAGTATCTAATTTTCTCAGCATCATTTATTAAAGAGGCTGTCTTTCCTCCAGTGTGTTTTCAGCCCCTTTGTCAAAGATCAAATGGCTAGAAATGCCTAGGGTTGTTTCTGCATCCTCTATCCCAGATTGGTCTTGCACCAAACCTACATCATAGATTAGAAAATCTATATGCTTTATTTTGTAGTCAACTTGAACTTATGTAATGTATAACAATTTATAAATTTTATGTATTAAGCAGTAAAATTAAGGCATTTATTCATAATTTTTCCTCACTAAGAAATTGTTAAAAACCATGAGCATGTTCTTTCTACTCTCGGTGCACATTTCTCCTCTTATGACCTACAGGGCTTTTTGATCTCTAATGAGTTTCTATTCTATTTTTGTTCCACAATAGATTGTTCTGAGATTATTTCCTTATATAAGGGTCTTTATTACAATTTTCACTTATCTACACATTCAGCCAACAAATTAATTGAGCACTTCTTATTTGCCAGAGGGTGTGATTGATGGATGTGATCCCTACTCCTATGTATTTATATCCTGTGGGGGAAGTAGGAAAAAAAGTAAATGGGCAAATAATTAGAACAGTTTCAAATTGTGATAAATACCATGTACAAGCAAACAAGGAATGAATGCAGAGAATAATGGTGGAAAGTACTTTCAAAAACATTTAGAAACAATTTGCTTTTACTTGCTTGGAGCTCTTTTTAAAAGCAGCATCTATTATTGATACTGAAAAGAGATTGTGTCTTTCAGTATGCTTTTTTCTAACTGCTTGCTACTAGCTACTTATTACTACTCCCCAGTGGCTTCTCTTTCTTTGTGATGCCACAGTTTTGCTTCTACACCTCTGTAACTTGAATAGTCTGTGTTGTATTTCTGATGTGGTGGTATCAGCGCCTTTGTACTTGGTTTCTTTGGCAGAAAGAGTAACTCCCATATTGTATCTAAGCAGAAAGCAGATTTCCCATTGGCAGTAACATGGTATATTAAGTCTTATTGGTGGTTATTCAGTCCATGAAAATGTTTTAAATTCAGTTGGTATGTAGTCATTGAAAAAATGTAAATAATTTGAAAGTTTATATATCAAATAAAATCCCTATTAAGACATATCCTTCCATTCCCCATCCTCAAGTGTGACACCTAATGACAGTTTGGTGTGTCTCCCTCCACCTTGTCCTGTGTATGAGGTGATCTAGGACAGACTTTTCCAGCAGGACCTCTCCTGGCAGATGTGTGGGGTGGAAGGTGTTTGGAGGCCAGGCTTATTATGAAAACTCTGTGATGAGCATCCAGAGTCTTCATGACTAGTACACTCCTGGGTACCATGAGCTTCATTGCTATCACCCTGTGTTGTTAATGTTCTTTTTTTTTTTTATTAAATTCTTTTATTGGTACATTGTAGGTATACAAGACAATTACATTTCTCATTGGGAATTGTACCTTTACATAATGCATCTTGGTTCTTATTTTTACCCCATTCCTAGCCCTCCCTTCACACCCTCCACCCTTCCCTATTTACAAAGACTTTATTTCCATTTCTCATCATTTTTCCTTTCCCTTCTTTCCTTTCCCCTGCCCCTCCCACTAACCCTACCCCTTTGGACCTTTTCTTCCTATTTTGCATTATTGATTATTCATTCTAATCAATGGTACATTTTAGGTATACAATATAATGACATTCATCATTGGAAATTAGCACCTTTACATAGTCTCTCTTGGTTCTTATTTTTCACCCTTGCCCAGCCCTCCCTTCAACCCCTCCATTCCTCCCTATTTACAAAGATTTTGTTCCTATTTTTCCATTTTCTCATATTAATCCCATTCCCTTCTTTCCTTTCCCCTAGCCCTCCCACTTCCTTCCCCTTTGCCCCTTTTCTTCCTATTTCACATGACCTGTTATACATTTAGTCCTTATTTACACTTTCAGTTTCTCACACAAGGGAAACTATTCAGTATTTATTCATGTGTGTCCTATTTATTTCACTTAAGAGTATCACCTCAATGTGCATCCACTTAGCTATAAATGTCTCTAATTTCCCATTTTTTTATGGCTGAGTAGTATTCCATTTTATTAAAAAACCACATTTTCTTTATCCAGTCTCCAGTTGATGGGCATTTGGGCTGTTTCCAAGTTTTAGCTATTACAAACTGTGCTGCTATGAACATGGGCACACATATATCACTGTGGTGTGATTCTTTTAATTCTTTGGGGAAGATCCCCAGCAGTGGAATAGCCGGGTCAAATGGGACTTCCAGTCCTAGTTCTTTGAGGTATCTCCATACTGATTTCCACAGTGGTTGAACCAGTCTACACTCCCAGCAGCAGTGGAGCAGGGTTCCTCTTTCCCCACAGCCCTGCCAGCATTTGTTATTGGTTGATTTCATGATAGCAGCCATTCTTTCTGGAGTGAAGTGGAATCTCAGTGTTGTTTTCATTTGCATCTCTCGAATGACCAGTGATGTTGAACATTTTTTCATGTATTGATTTGCTATTTCTACTTCTTTGTCTGAGAAATGTCTGTTCATTTCAGATGCCCATTTTTGGATTGGGTCTTTAAATTTGGGAGGTCTGATGTTTTTAAGTTCTTTATAGATTCGAGATAGTAGACCTTTGTCTGAGGAAGAGCAGGTGAAGATTTTTTCCCACATTGTGGGTTGTCTTTTCACACTGCTGGTGGTTTCTCTTGCTGTGCAGAGGCCTTTTAATAAGAAGAGATCCCATTTGTTGATTGTTTGTGCTAGTTCACGGGCAACTGAGGTTTTGTTCATAAAATCTTTTCCTACACCGATGTCTTCAAGGGTTCTACCTAACCTCTGTTCCAACTGGTTCAGAGTTTCTATTTTAATATTTAGATCTTTAATCCATTTTGATTTTAGTTTAGTGCATGGTGAGAGATATAGGTCTAGTTTTAATCTTTGGCAAGTTGAAGCCCAAGTTTTCCAGCACCATTTATTAAAGAGGCTATCTTTCCTCCAGTGAGGGTGTTTGGCTCCTTTGTCGAAGATGAGATGGCTGAGTGTGTCTGGCGTTGTTTCTGCATCTTCTAATCTGTTCCACTGGTCCTCAAGTCTGTTTCTTTGCCAGTACCGAGCTGTTTTTATCACAGTAGCTTTGTAGTAGAGTTGCAGGTTGGGGATTGTGATACCCCCGCCATGTCTCTGTTACCTAGAATTGCTTTTGCTATTCTGGGTCTCTTCTTGCTCCAAATGAATTTTTGGATTGTTTTCTCAAGGTCTATGCAGTATGCTGCTGGAATCTCAATTGGCATTGCATTAAATCTATATAGCAGTTTTGGAAGTATGGCCATTTTCACTATATTAATCCTTCCTACCCAGGAGCAAGGGATGTCTGTCCATTTTCTGATATCATCTTCAATCTCTCTTTTCAGAGTGCCATAGTTTTCAGAGAAGAGGTCTTTGATTTCTTTCGTTAGGATGATTCCTAGGTATTTCAGTTTTTTGGATGCTATTGTGAAAGGAATTATTTGCCCTATTTCTGTCTCAGTGAGTCTGTCGTTGGTGGAGAGGAAAGCTATTGATTTTTGTGTGTTGACCTTGTAACCAGCTACTTGACTGAACTTGGTTATTAAGTCCAGAAGACTTTTGGTGGAGTTCTTGGGCTCTTCTATATAGAGTATCATGTCATCTGCAAATAATGACAATTTGACTTCTTCATTACCTATCTTTATTCCTTTTATTTCTTTATCTTGTCTAATTGCTGTGGCTAATGTTTCCAGAACTATATTGAACAAGAGTGGTGATAGTGGACATCCTTGTCTTGTTCCTGATTTGAGTGTGAAGGATTTCAGTTTTTGACCATTTAGTATGATATTGGCTGTTGGTTTTTCATAGATGGCTTCTATCAGTTGGAGGGTTTTTATCATAAATGCATGTTGGATTTTGTCAAATGCTTTTTCTGCATCTATGGAGATAATCATATGGTTTTTGTCCTTGGCTCTTTTGATATAGTGTATTACATTAATTGATTTTCGTATATTGAACCATCCCTGCATCCCTGGGATGAATCCCACTTGATCAGGGTGTATGATCTTCTTGATGATCTTCTGCATTCTGTTTGCCATTATCTTATTAAGGATTTTTGCATCTGTGTTCATTAGTGAGATTGGCCTATAGTTCTCTTTTTCAGTTGGGTCGTTCTCTACTTTGGGGATCAAGGTGATGCTTGCTTCCAGGAATGAATTTGGGAGTATTGCTTCCCTTTCAATTTCACTGAAGAGTTTAAACAGTAGTGACAGCAGTTCCTCTCTAAATGTCTTGTAGAATTCAGCAGTGAAGCCATCAGGGCCCGGGCTTTTCTTAGTTGATAAGTTTTTAATTACATTTTCAATTTCATTGGTTGGTATTGGGTTGTTCAGAATTTTTAGGTCTTCTTCGTTCAACTTTGGTAATTCGTATGTATCTAGGAATCTGTCCATTTCTTCTGTGTTGTCCATCTTATTGGTGTCTAGGTTCTGGAAGTAGGTATTGATGATCCTCTGGGTTTCTGCTGGGTCTGTTGTAATTTCACCCTTTTCATTCCTAATTGCATGGATTTGGGCCTTTTCTTTCCTTTTTCTGACAAGGTTGGCTAAAGGTTTGTCAATTTTGTTGATTCTTTAGAAGAACCAACTCTTGGCTTCATTGATTTTTTGTATTGTTCTCTTAGTCTCCATTGCATTGATTTCTCCTCTGATCTTTATAATTTCCTCCCTTGTATGAGCTTTGGGGTTGTCCTGTTCTTCTTTCTCTAGAAGCTTGAGGTTTAGCATCAGGTTGTTTAATTGGGCTCTTTCTGTTTTCCTAATATGCGTATTCACTGCTATGAATTTCCCTCATAAGACTGCTTTCATTGTGTCCCATAGATTCCAATATGTTGTATTGTCATTGTCATTTAATTGAAGGAACTGTGTGATTTCTTCTTTAATTTCCTCTGTGACCCATTGGTTATTCAGAAGTGTGTTGTTCAATTTCCACATGTTCATGAAATTTTTTGAGTTTCTTTTGCTATGGATCTCCAATTTCATCACACTATGGTCTGATAATATACAGGGGATAACTTCAGTTCCTTTGCACTTACTTAAACATGTTCTATGTGTGAGTATGTGGTCTGTTTTGGAGAATGACCCATGTGCAGCTGAGAAGAATGTGTATTCTGATTTTGTGGGGTGGAAGACTCTGTAAACATCTGTTAAGTTCATTTGTTCAAGAGTTTGACTGAGTTCTAGTATTTCATTACTAATTTTTTGCCTAGTTGATCTATCTATTTGTGACAGTGGGGTGTTGAGGTCCCCCACTACAGTTGTATTAGTGCATATATGACTTTTCATGTCCGTTAGTATTTGTTTTATATAGTTGGGTGCACTAGTGTTTGGTGCATAGATATTTATGATTGTCATCTCTTCCTCTTGGATTCTTCCCTTTACAAGGATGTAGTGTCCTTCTTTGTCTCTCTTCATCAGTGTTGGTTTGAAATCTACTTGATCTGCCAAGAGGATAGCTACTCCTGCTTTTTTTTTGGGTTCCTGTTGCATGCAATATTGTTTTCCACCCTTTAACTTTCAGTCTATGAGTTTCCTTTTGAACTAAGTGTGTTTCTTGTATGCATCATATTGTTGGATTTTGCTTCTTGACCCATTCTGCCAGTCTCTTTCTTTTGATTGGTGAATTGAGACCATTAACGTTGATGGTTATAACCGAAACGTATTGACTTGTCATTGCCATGACTTTTTCTTTTTGTTGGGTTCTCCCCCTTTACATTTAATTTCTTGTCATGCCGGATAGGTTCATTCTGCTTTGCTTCCTGGGGCTGTGATCCTCAATGTCTGTTCCTAGGCTATTGTGTGAAATTCTTTGGAGTGCTGGTTTGGTATTTACGAAGTTCCTAAGGTGCTCTTTGTCATGAAAGTATCTTATTTCTCCATCCATTTTGAAAGGTAGTTTTGCAGGGTACATCAATCTGGGTTGGAGGCTGTTTTCTTTTAGGGCTTGGAATATGTCACTCCAAGCTTTTCTTGCCTTGATGGTTTGTGTTGAGAAGTCTGCTGTGATTCTGATGGGCTTTCCTTTGTATGTGATTTATTTCCTTTCTCTGACTGCTTGTAGAACTTTGTTCTTCTGTTGAGTTTCTGGAATCTTACAATTATATGCCTATGTGTGGATTTTTTTTGATCAAGGCTATTTGGAGTCCTATATGCCTCACTTATTTGTATGTCAAGCTCTTTTCCCCTGCTTGGGAAGTTTTCTGCCATTATTTCTGTGAAGAGATTTTTTTATGTCATCTGCACTCTCTCCTGTTTCTTCTTAGATTCCAATCAGTCTTATGTTATTCTTCTTTGCATCACCTAGCAGCTGCTGGATTGATTTCTCATGTTCCCTTATAATTTTGAAGCAATTTTTCTTTTCCTGGTCACTAATTGCAATCTTATCTTCTATATCTGAAATTCTGTCCTCACATTGGCTCATTCTGCTGTGTAGACTTTCAATGGAGTTTTTCATGTCCTGGAAATCTATTTGCATGTGTTTTATGGATTCCATTTGTTTCTTATGTTGGGATTCCATCGTATTCCTGAGCTCCTCTCTAGATTTATTAATCATGTGTTGCACTAGGGGCACAATTTCTCCTGTTATCTGAGAAATTATTTCTGATTTCATTTTTTCCAGATCCCCTTTTGTTGCCAGTTCAGTGGGTCCAGGTTTTTGAGTATCAGAGTGTTCCATCTCATTTCCCTTTGGGGTTGCTGTAGGTGATCTGGAAGTCTGGTTTTGAGACTTATTTACGTGTTTTCTCATTTCAACTGGGGCGGGGGGCTGTTAGCACCTGCACAGATTACCTTCTCTGAGGTGGGAGAGGTGGGACAGGGGCTGGGAGCAGCAGTAGAGATGGTGACCCAAAAGCCCTTTCCTGTGTGCTGGGAGCAGTGGGAGGGCTGGTGGCCTGGAAGCCCCTTCCTCTGGACCAGGAGCAGTGGGAGGGCGGCTCAGAAGCCCCTACCTGTGGGCCGGGAGCAGCGTGACTCAGTACCTTGGTCTGGTGGTCTGGTGTCCTCTGCGTCTTTTTAGTGTGGAACCAAGTGGCTGCCTGTCTGGAGCAGGGTGATTCGGTGTCTTCCGCGGGACCCGGGACCTCGGTAGGGCGTGCACAGACCTGCCTGTCTGCAGCGGGCTGATTCGGCATCTTCAGCGCTACTCAGGACCTCGGTAGGGCCTGTTGTTAATGTTCTTTGAGAAGTTTGCCTTTCGAATTGGATATAGCTTAGCACATCATTTACCACTTGGCAAGCTTTAGAGATAAAATTATCATAAAACATGGTTATGACTATCTTGTCACTATAGGACTTCTGGCTCTTTTCCAAATTGAAACAAAAACCATGAAAGGAAAGGATCTGATGCCGTCAAAGTCATCAAATCTGACCTGACAGGCCATTTGACAGGCTCAAAAGGGATGTTTGCATAAGTTTCAGTAGACATTACAAATGCTGGAGTAATGTGAATACACAAAGGTAAATACATTGAAAAATATTAATCATATAGTTAATGATTATTAAGTAGAATTCATTTACCTCACTGTTCTCTAAATGCTTTGATCTCATTTTTGGAGATATACTCCAAATGTGAATTTATATGCAATAATACCTCAGTTCATGCATGCTTCTGTTTGCAAACAATTCAGCTCACAAACAAAATCATTCAGCAAAATTTTGCTTCTGTTTGCAAAGTCTGCATTGGGTGACAAACATGACCATAGCCATCTTTTCCACACAAACACAAATGAAGCCATCTCCCCCCAAATCATAAAATAAATTAAGTTTGTAAACCAAGGTACCACTGTGTAATATTCTGCGACTTGCTGGATCTCATCCTTTGATAGAATGCATCATATCCTGTAGTATGAATATTCTGTACTGTATATGACCACTCCTCTATTGGTAAACACTATGGATGCCTCTATAACAATGATCAACAATGTTGCAACAGATGTTTATGCACCAATATTTTGAATAAGCTAGATTCCTAAAAGTGAATCTCTGAATCAAAGGACATAGATGTTTGAAATAACATCATACTATTTACTCATTCAGAGTGTACAAAAGTGCTCTTTAAAGAAACATTTTTACATTGGATATTTTCTAGCCTTTACATATTCTCGTTATAATAGATCTAACATTGCCTCTTGTTTTAACTTAAATTTCTCTGGTAACTAGAGAGCTGATCATCTTTTCTTAAATGTATTAACCATTTACATTTTTTCCTCTGAATATTTCTTGTTCGTGTCTCTTGCACATTTTTCTGTTGAGCTGTTTGTTGATTTTCATATGGATTTGTAGGCACTCTTTCTGTATGGTTGGAATGCTAAGCTTTTTTTTTTTTACCCATATTGCAAATATTTTGCAACTGCTTTTTGTTTTCAAATGTTGTTTAGTTGTGTTTTTTGCAATACATGAAGCTTTTTCATTTCTAGGGAGTCAAAATTTAAGTCTGTTTTTGGCTTCTAGATCCTGTTTTCCCCATGTTTAACTATCTTCCTTGACTGTAGCTGCTTCAGTGCTTCCTATTTAAATCCTACATGCATGTTAGTAGGTGGCTCCAGCCAGAGATGGGAGGAGAGGAAACAGGAGGACAAGGGAAGGGTGAAGAGAGAACTGAAGCCAGAAACTCTTAGCGGAACTTGCTAGAGCATCCTTTCCCATTTCTAACCTTTAAATGACTTGCCTTCTCTGAAGATCCTAGGGAAGCTAACTGAAGAGGTGGGAGAAGTTTATGGCTTCTTTGGTTCTACTCCTTGGTGCCTCTACGGGTCCTTCTTGCTACTACTTCCCTAGAAATACTCCAGCTTTGCTTTTCAGCCACAATCCTCATAATTCATAGTTTCCCCAGGGTGGAGCTTAGGTTCTTTTCACAAAAAAGACAAAACCTGATAAGGACATGTTCCGCTGGGATGTGGAGGTCAACATAAAATAACTTTGAGTTATGAAAAAGTTACTTACCTTTTAATTGTTCCTAATCTTTCTAATTGTGTCAAGTCATTTTTCATGGTTGTAATCTTTTCTACACCTGTCTAACTTATGTGACTCTTTCTCTCTCTCTGTCCCCACCCCTCCCCCCGACACAGAGAGATCTGAGCACCAGGCTGGCATCTTTTTGTTTTGGTACCTGGGATTGAACTCCGGTCTTTGCACTTGTGGGGCAGGGGACGGAACCACTGAGCTAAATACCCAGCTGGCATCTTTTGGCAGACAGCCATTTAGTTAGGATTTAACAACATGCTATTTTTTTCATTGTATTTATTTTATACAGTTACATTCTACAATTTTTGTAGGGATTTGAACACAGATATAAAGTTTCTTTTAAAATATATTTTAATATATCAATAGGAGTACAGATGACACTAAAATATAACAAAGTTCTTACTGGTCATTCTCTGCAGATGGAAGTTTGGAAAACATGTAACCACCTGAATCCAAGTTTATACAG
Source organism: Heterocephalus glaber (assembly GCF_053883595.1). Lineage (NCBI taxonomy): Eukaryota > Metazoa > Chordata > Mammalia > Rodentia > Bathyergidae > Heterocephalus > Heterocephalus glaber. Next base: position 83,577,822 of record NW_028258138.1, on the reverse strand, counting down.
CCTCTCACTGGCTCTACTTCCCTCACTTCATCCCTTCGTGGGGCTTCCATTGCCTTTTCTTTGTCTCCCAAAGGCCTTATTTCCTCCTGGCTCCAGTTATAGCTCTCTCTTGCTCTCCTAGTCTCATCAAGACTGAACTAGTTTTGGAGTTCTCTTTTCTAAATGGATGTATATTGGGTGTAAACAGGTGCTATCTATTCCTAGTCACTTTAATAATAATGTTAGGGAGACAGGCCTTTTAATGACAAGAGAAGAAATGGAACAGCCCATAGATTCTTGGCTCAAACAGACCTCAGTCTAATTCTTGCCTTGACTGAATGTTAGCTGTGGCCTTAGGCAACACAACCCAAAAGAGTAAGTTTGGTGTACTGGAAATCTGGGGCTTGCATTCCCAAATGATATGAATTATGGCAAGATGACCCTACATTATCCTATAAATGATGCCAAATGGGTCATCCCTTCCCAGAATCCTTTACAAGCCTTCTTGGTCTCTTCTCCCATTGTATGGAGGAAGATAGATTTGTAGGACGCGGACAGAACCATTACAAAGTCTTCCCTGTGACTGGGAAATTTAGCTCAGTGGTAGTACGTGTGCTTTGGATGCATGAGGCCCTGGCCTTAATCTCCAGCAAAGGAAGAAAGAAAGAAGAAAGAAAGGGGAAAAGAAAAGAAAGAAAACTTTCTCTGCCTAACAACACTTTCATAATAGGCCAAATTGAAACTATACAAATGTCCATCAGCAGGAGGTTTGATAAGTAAAAGATGCCCTAGCTTCACAATGAAAGACTATCCAACCCTGAGTGTAAAGGACTGCATCTGCAAGCTACAGTGTGGGTAAAACTCACAAGCAAAATATTGAGCAGAAGCCAGCCACAAAAGGATTCGTACTGTATGAGTCTGTTAAATTCAGTGCAAAGACAGGGATCACTCACCTGTGCTGTTAGAAGTCAGGATGCAGGACATTTGGGAGCTACTCATGTTCTATTCCTTTTTTTTTTTTTTATTACCCTACTGGTAGACATGACTGCCTCCTTTTTTTAAAAAAAATTAATTATATTGGTACATTTTAGGTATACAATATAATGACATTCATCATTGGAAATTTGCACCTTTACATAATCTCTCTTGATTCTTATTTTTTTCCCTTCCCCTGCGCTCTCTTCAACCCCTCCACCCCTCTCTATTTACAAAGACTTTGTTTCCATTTTTTCATTTTCTCATAGTAATTCCATTCCCTTCTTTCCTTTCTGCTACCCCTCCCACTTCTCCCTCCCCTTTGCCCCTTTTCTTCCTATTTCTGTTATACCTTTTAGTCCTTATTTATACTTTCAGTTTCTCACACTAGAGAAACTATTCGGAATTTACACGTGTGTCCTGTTTATTTCACTTAAGAGTTTCGCCTCAATGTGCATCCATTTAGCTATGTCTCTAATTTCTCATATTTTATGGCTGAGTAGTACTCCATTTTATGAAAAACCACATTTTCTTTATCCACTCTCCAGTTGATGGGCATTTGGGCTGTTTCCAAGTTTTAGCTATTACAAACTGTGCTGCTATGAACATGGGTGCACATATATCACTGTGGTATGATTCTTTTAATTCTTTGGGGAAGATCCCCAGCAGTGGAATAGCAGGGTCAAATGGGACTTCCAGTCTTAGTTCTTTGAGGTATCTCCATACTGATTTCCACAGTGCTTGCACCAGCCTACACTCCCAGCAGCAGTGGAGCAGGGTTCCTCTTTCCCCACAGCCCTGCCAGCATTTGTTATTGGTTGATTTCATGATAGCAGCCATTCTTTCTGGAGTGAAGTGGAATCTCAGCGTTGTTTTCATTTGCATCTCTCGAATGACCAGTGATGTTGAACATTTTTTCATGTATTGATTTGCTATTTCTACTTCTTTGTCTGAGAAATGTCTGTTCATTTCAGATGCCCATTTTTGGATTGGGTCTTTAAATTTGGGAGGTCTGATGTTTTTAAGTTCTTTATAGATTTGAGATAGTAGACCTTTGTCTGAGGAAGAGCAGGTGAAGATTTTTTCCCACATTGTGGGTTGTCTTTTCACACTGCTGGTGGTTTCTCTTGCTGTGCAGAAGCCTTTTAATAAGAAGAGATCCCATTTATTGATTGTTTGTGCTAGTTCACAGGCAACTGAGGTTATGTTCATAAAATCTTTTCCTACACCAATGTCTTCAAGAGTTCTACCTAACCTCTGTTCCAGCTGATTTAGCATTTCTGTTTTAATATTTAGATCTTTAATCCATTTTGATTTTAGTTTAGTGCATGGTGAGAGATATTGATCTAATTTTAATCTTTGGCAAGTTGAAACCCAATTTTTCCAGCACCATTTATTAAAGAGGCTATCTTTCCTCCAGTGAGGGTATTTGGCTCCTTTGTCGAAGATGAGGTGGGTGAGTGAATCTGGAGTTGTTTCTGCATCTTCTAATCTGTTCCACTGGTCCTCAGGTCTGTTTCTTTGCCAATACCATGCTGTTTTTATCACAGTAGCTTTGTAGTATAGTTTCAAGTTGGGGGTTGTGACACCCCCTGCCATGTCTCTGTTGCCTAGAATTGCTTTTGCTATTCAAGGTCTCTTCTTGTTCCAAATGAATTTCTGGATTGTTTTCTCAAGGTCCATGAAGTATGTTGCTGGAATTTCAATTGGGATTGCATTGAATCTATATAGCAGTTTTGGAAGCATGGCCATTTTCACTCTGTTGATTCTTCTTACCCAGGAGCAAGGAATGTCTTTCTTTTTTCTGATGTCCTCTTTAGTCTCTCTTTCAAAGTGCTATAGTTTACAGAGGAGGTCTTTTGTTAGGTTGAGTCCTAGGTATTTCAGTTTTTCGGATGCTATTGTGAAAGGAATTGTTTGCCCTATTTCTCTCAGTGAGTCTGTTGTTCATGTAGAAGAAAGCTATTGATTTTTGTGTTGACCTTGTATCCAGCTACTTGACTGAATTTGGTTATTAAGTGTAGAAGACTTTTGGTGGAGCTCTTGGGGTCTTCTGTATAGAGTATCATGTCATCTGCAAATAATGATGATTTGACTTCTTTGTTTCCTATCTTTATTCCTTTTATTTCCTTCTCTTGTCTGATTGCTATGGCTAATATTTCCAAAACTATATTGAACAGGAGTGTTGATAGTGGACATCCTTGTCTTGTTCCTGAATTTAGTATGAAAGATTTCATTTTGTGATCATTTAGTATGATATTGGCTGTTGGTTTTTCATAGATGGCTTTTATCAGATTGAGGAAGAGACCGTCTACTCCAATTTTTTGTAGGGTTTTTATCATAAATGTGTGTTGGATTTTGTTGAATGCTTTTTCTGCATCTATTGAGATGATCCTGTTTTTTGTCATTGACTCTATTGATAATAGTGTATTACATTTATTGATATTCATGTATTGAACCATCCCTGCATCCCTGGGATGAATCCCACTTGGTCAGGGTGTATGGTCTTTTTGATGGTCTTCTGCTTTCTATTTGCCGTTATCTTATTAAGGATATTTGCATCTGTGTTCATTAGTGAGATAGATCTATAGTTCTCTTTTTTGGTTGAGTCTTTCTCTGCTTTGGGGATCAAGGTGATGCTTGCTTCTCAGAATGAATTCAAGAGTATTGCTGCCCTTTCAATTTCATTGAAGAGTTTAAACAGTAGTGGCAGTAGTTCCTCTCTAAATGTCTTGTAGAATTCGGCAGTGAAGCCATCAGGACCCGGGCTTTTCTGAGTTGGTAAGTTTCAAATTACATTTTCAGTTTCATTGATTGATATTGGGTTGTTTGGAATTTTTAGGTCTTCTTCAGTCAACTTTGGTAATTGATACGTATCTAGGAATCTGTCCATTTCTTCTGTGTTTTCCATCTTATTGGCGTCTAGGTTCTGGAAGTAGGTATTGATGATCATCTGTATTTCTGCTGGGTCCATTGTAATTTCATCCTTTTCATTCCTAATTACATGGATTTGGGCCTTTTCATTCCTTTTTCTGATAAGGTTGGTTAAGGGTTTGTCAATTTTGTTTATTCTTTTGAAGAACCAACTCTTGGCTTCATTGATTTCTGGTCTGATCTTTATAATTTGTTCCCTGATATGAGCTTTGGGTTTGTCCTGCTCTTCTTTTTCTAGAAGCTTGAGGTTCAGCATCAGGTTGTTTAATTCAGCTTGCTGTTTCCTAATATGAGTATTCACTGCTATGAATTTCCCTTGTAAGACTGCTTTCATTGTGTCCCATAGAATCCAATATGTTGTATTGTCATGATCATTCAATTGTAGGAACTGTCTGATTTCTTCTTTAATTTCTTGTGTGATCCATTGGTTATTCAGAAATGTTTTGTTCAATTTCCATGTGTTTATGAAATTCTTGTGGTTTCTTTTGCTATTGATTCCAATTTCATTGCACTATGGTCTGATAATATACAGGGGATAACTTCAGTTCCTTTGGACTTACTTAAACATGTTCTGTGAGTGAGTATGTGGTCTCTTTTGGAGAACAACCCCTGTGCAGCTGAGAAGAATGTGTATTCTGATTTTGTGGGATGGAATACTCTGTAAACATCTGTTAAGTTCCTTTGTTTAAGAGTTTGATTGAGTTCTAGTATTTTGTTGCTCATTTTTTGTCTAGTTTATCTATTTGTGACAGTGGGGTATTGAGGTCCCCCACTACTATTGTATTAATGCTTATTTGATTTTTCACCTCCATTAGTATTTGTTTTATATAGTTGGGCGCACTAGTGTTTGGTGCATATATATTTCTTGTCATCTCTTCCTCTTGGATTGTTTCCTTTACAAGGATGTAATGTCCTTTTTTTCTCTCTAAATCAGTATTGGTGTGAAATCTACTTGATCTGCGAAGAGGATAGCTACTCTTGCTTTTTTTCAGGTTCCTGTCAGATGGAGTATCGTTTTTCACCCTTTAACTTTCAGTATATGAGTTTCTTTTTGAATTAAGTGTGTTTCTTGTATGCATCATGTTGTTGGATCTTGCTTCTTTTTTTTTTTTTGTACCGGGGATCGAACTCGGGTCCTTGCACTTGTGAAGCAGGCGGCAGAACCACTGAGCTAAATCCCTGGCCCTGAATCTTGCTTCTTGACCCATTCTGCAGGTCTATTTCTTTTGATTGGTGAATTGAGACCATTAACATTGATAGTTATAGCTGATACATACTGACTTATCCTTGTCATGACTTTTTCTTTTTGTTGGATACTCCCCCTTTGCGTTTAATTTCCTGTCAGGGTTGATGGATTCATTCTGGTTCTTTTCCTGGGGTTGTGATCCTTGTTGTCATTTCCTAGGATATTATCTAAAATTGTTTGGAGTGCTGGTCTGGTATTCATGAAGTTCCTGAGGTGCTCTTTGTCATGAAAGTATCTTATTTCTCCATCAATTTTGAAAGGTAGTTTTGCAGGGTACATTGGTCTGGGTTGGAGGCTGTTTTCCTTTAGGCTTGAAGTATATCACTTCAAGGTCTTCTTGCCTTGAGGGTTTGTGTTGAGAAGTCTGCTGTGATTCTGATGGGCTTTCCTTTGTATGTGATTTATTTCTTTTTCTCTAACTGCTTGTAGAATTTTGTTTTTCTGTTGGGTTTCTGGAATCTTAACTATTATATGCCTATGTGTAGATTTTTTTTTGATCAAGGCTAGTTGGGGTCCTATATGCCTCACTTATCTGTATGTCAAGTTCTTTTCCCTTGCTTGGGAAGTTTTCTGTCATCACTTCTGTGAACAGTTTTTTTATGTCATCTGCACACTCTCCTGTTTCTTCATTGACTCCGATCAGTCTTATGTTACTCTTTGCATCATCTAGCAGCTGCTGGGTTGGTTTCTCATGTTCCCTTACTATTTTAAAGAAAATTTTCTTTTCCTGGTCACTAATTGCAATCTTATCTTCTGTATCTGAGATTCTGTCCTCACAATGGCTCATTGTGTTGTGTAAACTTTCAATGGAGTTTTTAATCTCCTGGAAATCTGTTTGCATCTGTTTTATGGATTCCATTTGTTTCCTATATTGGGATTCCTTCATGTTCCTCAGCTCCTCTATTTTTTTTTAAATCTGTGTCCTCTGTAGATTTATTAATCATGTCTTGCACTACGGGCACAATCTCTGCTGTTATCTGAGAAATTATTTCTGATTTCATTTTTTTAGATCCCCTTTTGTTGCCAGTTCAGGGAGTCCAGGTGGTTGAGTATCAGAGTGTTCCATCTCATTTCCCTTTGGGGTTCCTTTAGGTGATCTGGAAGTCTGGTTTTGAGACTTGTTTATGTGTCTTCTCATTTCAAGGTGGGGGGTGTATGTGATGCTGGTGTCCATGTAGCTCACCTCCTCAGTGCTGGGGGGGGTGGGGTGGAGGGTGGTACAGCAGCCCGGAAGACTACTCCTCAGCTCTGGGGCTAGCTCTGTTCCTCGGCGCTGGGGGTGGTGGTGGTGGTGGTCTCATGTTCTGTTCTCAACCTAGGGGCTTATTTTACATGAGTGTTCACTTTGTGAAGATTCACTGATTTGAACTCATGTGATATAGATTCATGTGTTGCTTAACCAAAGGGATATATTCTAGAAGTGTATCATTAGTGATTTAATCAAATACAGGCACTGTAGAGGGGACTTACAGAAGCCTAGATAGCATAGATCAGTCATTCAGTGTGGTTTCTTGATGTAGTAAGCGATGCAGTACGTGAAAGGCATGAAGATGCTGCTGACCTAGCTCATCATACTGCTTCACGGCAAACTTCTTAATAAGTAGGAGTATACTACAAGAGTGATAAAAAATTTAGAGTAGTAAGTATATAAACCAGTATCAGAGTTGAGTGTTATTACCAAGTATTAGGCACTGTACATATTGTGTGTACTGTACTTTTATATAGTGGGCAGTGTGATAGGTTTGCTCACTCCAGCAGTATTACAAGCACATGTGCTACCATATCACTACTGCTCTGCATTATAATCTAATCATATGTGCTGTCTTTTACAGAAATGTCATTATGTGGTGCCTGATTGTATCCTTTTCTCTTTGTCAGTTATTTGTTATTAAAAAGATTTAAAGAATATTATAATAAAATACAGGTCCTTCTTCCCTCTCTTATGTGAACATGGTTCTTTTTATGCCAGCAAAGTGAGGAAGTCTTATCACTGCAATTCATAAAAAGATAAGATGAATTGGGGAAGGGGGAAGATCATGAAAAGCAGGGTATGGAGAAGAGGCTGGACACACCCAGGTTTGGGACTTGTTATCTGGAGGGGCTGTGCTGATGATGCAGGTGATAGTAACATCTGGGGTTCCCCATGAGACAAAGCCAATGGACCTTCCTGGAGCTGGTGCCCACCATTCATTCTTGTCTTTCTGGGCATGCTTTCCCAGGTGGGCCTGAGATCCAAGTGCTGCAGCCCAGTAACCAAAAAGATCAGGGAAGTAGAAACCAGAAGCTCTAATAGAACTGTGGCAGAGCAGAGTAGGCCCACATTGGATTTCAGGAGGCCTTGGTGATTCTTCCTGCTGGGTTTGAAGATGTCTTTGTGGCTACTATAGGCATTTTTTTGTTGGTGTTTTTATTATGGCTCTGTGGCCTGGTGGCAATAAGATCATAGACACTGTGAAGGAGGCAGGGTGTGAAGGCTTGGGGAAGAAGTTTGGGGCCAGGCTGTTCTCAGGAGGAGAACAGTTTGGGCCCCCAGAGGCAAGCAGTGGGCAAGCTGCAGCCTGGAGGGAAACAAGTGTGTGGGCCAGTGTGGGCCAGGGAGGAGAGGGTAGAGGAGAGTGTAGAGAGCCTTTCCCCAGGTCTTCTTGGGGGATCAGACAGGCCAGAGTGATCCTGAAGGGAACTGTGTTTATGTCCTCAAGTGCTTTTGTTTTAAAAACTTTTTTAAAATTATGAAACACACACATGTGCGCGCGCACACACACACACACACACACACACACACACACACCTATTGCCAGCCCTGTATCTCTTTTACTTGGTGCATTGACTTTAGAACCCCTTGTCCACCTTTCGCTTTGAAATCAAACAGTATGTACAAGTCAAAGCCCTGTGACTTGTTCTCTTCCCAGAGGTGATTGTTCTCTAGAACTCCATGGTGTCCTTGTGGTACATGTTTTAAACATCCTCGGCATCTTCCCCTGGGATGTCTGGTGGGTGTTTCTGTGACTGGAGAGTCCTTGATGGTTTTCATATACAGGTTCAGGACTGGGAGCTTCTGGGGAGGAGAGATTGCTCAGGGCAGTGCAGCTAGGAAGCACCGAGTGGCTGGAGAAATGAGAGGAAACAGGCAAACAGGTCAGAGCTGCAGGTGAAGGATCTGCAGGTGAAGGATCTGCCAGGTCAGATTTCCCTGGAGAAATGTGTGAGCCATGTGCTGTGGCCTCTGTTTGTGACCCCATAAATCATCAGAGAAACTGCCAAGTGTGAACAGCTTGATGGGATTGATGTCTCATGGAAATCAGTGAAGGCTGGACTGGACCTGTACTGGTTGGTTTGGCTCAGCAAGGGTGGGGAGGGGAACTGTTAGCTTCCCATTACTGTCAAATGCTGGACTCTGTGCAGGAATGCGTGCCCCGGGGCCTCTCTGCACAGCTGGATCTGGAATATGGAGGGTACAGATTCACATAGGTGGGATAATTAGACAGTTCCCAAATTGTTTCATTTCATCAATCCAATAGCATTCATCCAGTGCTATGGATGCTGGGGCTTGTCAGGAGAGGTCAACATGAGGTTCTTGCTTCACAAGGCTCATAGGCTCGGAGGCAGGTGGGGAAGGACACAGATGGGCTGAGTTCCCTCAGATGCAGTGGAAGAGCTTCCCAAAGGAGAGGCACTGAGAGAGGAGAAGACATCTTTGGGTGCAGGAGAGCATTTAGGAGGACGGTCAGTAGGAGTGAGAATGGGGTAGGGGTGGTGAAATATACAGAATAGGGTACGGGGAGATAACCTGGAGAGGGAATGGGGCCACTTGGAGCACACTTTGCTAAGAGTGTGGACATTCTCCATGGGGCATGAGAAGACACTGGGGGTTTTTACGGTGATGTGATTTAAATCAATGCCCCATCCAATTTGTATGTTGAGACCCAGCGTGATAGGATTTGGAGGGTGCTTGTGCGAGAGAAATAAGCTTAGATAAGGTCATGAGGGATGGGATTAGTGACTTTATAAGAGAGCTTGATTCCTCTATTCCACCATGTGAGGCCACAGTGAGAGGGTGCCCCTCTCCCAGACAGAAGAGAGCCCTCACCAGGCCCTACATGCTGGCCCCCTGCTGCCAGACTTCCAGCTTCCACAGCTGTGAGCAAGGACATTCCTGCTGCTTTTGCCACTCTGTCTGTGGTACAATAGTGCTCTTACAGTTTTGCCTTTCATGGTTTCATTTACCTAAAGTCAACCGTTGTCCAAAGATATTAAATGAAAAATTCTAGAAATATACAATTTATAAGTTTTAAATTGTCCATCATGCTGAGTAGCAAGATGAAATCTTATGCCATCCCACTCTATCCACCTGAGGTCTGAATCACCACTTTGTCCAGGGTATCCATCCTATGTTTGTTACCTCATTTTAGTTATCAGATCAGCTGTCACAGTAGCAGAGTACTGTGTTCAAGGCATCCCTATTTATGTAATGGCCCCAAAGCACTAGAAGAGTGATGTTGGCAATTTGGATATGCCAAAAAAGAAGCTGTAAAGTGTTTTCTTTAAGTGAAAAGGTAAAAGTTCTCAAGAAGGGAAGAAAAAATCGTATGCTAAGATTGCTAAAATTTGTAAGAATGAATCTTCTACCTGTGATATTGTGAAGAAGGAAAAAGAAATTGGTGTTAGTTTTGCTGTCACACCTCAGACTACAAAAGTTACAGCCATAATGCATGGATAAGCGTAGTTAAGACAGGAACATATTAGAGCAGTGTATGTATATGTAACAAAAAGTCATACTCTATATAGGGCTCAGTACTGTCCAGTTTCAGGTTTCCACCCAGAGTTTTGGAATATATTCCCTTGGTCAGAGGGTGGGGAGGCTACTGTATTTTGTTGTGGCAACCAAGCTGACCAAGATAGGCGATAACTAAGTTTGGAGAGAATCAAGTGAAGAAGCTGTTATAATTTTGCAGGTTAGTATCAGCGAGGGACTAGACAAGGAGAGAACATTGGAGATTATCCAAAGCAGCAACGACTATTTGGCGTGTTTGCCTAGCACTCTTTGTATGCCAGGCACTATGTTGAGCTCTGTACTTGAACCCCTTATTCACTCCTCCATAAAGAGAATGCTATTGTGGCCACTTTATAGATGTGGAAACTGAGGCTTAGAGTGGTGTAGTAACATGTGTAAAGGGCCAAATAGGTAAGGGGCAGAACCAGGATTAGAAAGCAGGTCTTATAAGCTTCACTTCCTGCTCTGACTACCATCCCCCTCTGACTGTGCTGAATTCAGACCTCCCCAGATCCCAGGTCTCTCTGAAGAAGGAAGACAGGGGTGCCTCATTGCTGGTAAGGTGAGGGGACAGAGAAGGTGGCAGCCCACCCTCAGGGGAGCCCGCCAGATGTCAGAAGCCAGTAGGGAAGCAGCTTCAGTGACTCCGATGCACCAGAATGTCTTTGCAACTCCCACTCTTAGGGCTGTCATTGGGTGGGTGGAGGAGATGGTGGCTGAGCAAACTTCTTCAGAGCCAGCTCCCTCAGACACACCAAGTGAACAGCTGTTCACACACCAGAGTACCTCACCAAGAGCCAAGGGTGTCAGATGAGGGCCACAGTGCCCACTGTAGCATAACAAAATCAAGGACACACAGAAGGCTGGAAGGGAGAAGCTGCCCTATTACCCCTCCCCCTGTGGAAAGAGGTGTCTCCTGTCTGAGGAGGGAAGGAGAATGAAGTCCAGGCTTTAGACTAGAACCCAGTGCTGAGCAGAGCCCAGGACCCTTACTTCCAGCCTGAGATCTGCTGACGGCCCCCTACCTCTCCCCACCTGTTGGAGAACAGGGCCTGAAGCCAGCACAGGACTTTGTTTTGAGCCCAGTATCAGGCCCACCACAATGGGACCTAGGCCCTGGGAGGAACCAGAGGCCCTTGTACTAAGACCAGTGCCCACAGATGGAGCCTCTAACCATCCAGAGACCTGTGGGCCAGTGGGACAGACTTGAGGTTCAACCTACATCTCTGCCAGCTCTGGGGTGGGTCCCAGGCACACCTGCCCTCCCAAGACTCTGCAGGCCCTGTGGCTATGAGACTTAGGTACCCCCAACTTGGTGTCAGCCTAGGTGGCCAAGGGACTGTCTTCACCAACACTAATCCAGCCTCGGGCTAGGGGTAGGACAGGGTAGTAAGCACGAACTTTGCCCTGGAACTTAGTGCCTGGCTGGTGAAACCTAATACCAGTCCTGCCAGTGGAAATGGAGTGTGCGTGTCCCTGATCACACTCCCTTTCCCAGGACAATGCTTGAGCAAACACTACCAGGCAACAGCCTTGGGCTTCCACAGCTGCCCACCTTTCTTCTGATTGATAGTCTTCCTCAAGCTATGTGCACCTCATCAGGTCTTGTTTGAATGGGAGCCAGGCTCCTTAAGCTATCTGCTGCAGCTCAGTTTACTTGGAAAGCAGATTCTGACTGAGGTGGTTACACGTGTGTGGAAGATTCACAAGGGAGTGCTCTTGGGACCCACACTTATAGAAGTAAAGGAACAAGGACTGGGAAGGAGAAGTTAAGCTGTGATACAGATGTGACATAGGTCTCAACCAATCCCATCAGGGGTCCTGGTGCTGAGATGGTCCCTTAGTTATTCTGTGTGAAGCAAATGGCCTGGGTTTTGTCCCTTTTTCTGTCAGTCTTTGTATATGAGTTAGCTATGGGTGGTGATCATTACTTTGGATGAGGCAGCTCTTGACTGAGAGTAAGTTGAAAGAGAGCAAGGTGAAAACTCATCTGCCAACACTCCTGGAGCTGGGAGGAATCAGTGCCTCAGTCCTGTAATTTATGATTTGATCCACACAGTGACGTATGGTATGAGCTTTGCTTCCAGAGCCTGAAATGACAGTGGACCCCAGACAACCCTAGCCATATCTGGATAGTGGCAGGTAAAATGGAGATCAAAGTGATTTTGTGAAATTTTACTGATTTCAAGCCTCATTATTAGTTTTTATTGCCTCAGGAAACCCCAGAGATGATAAATCCACATGATTAGGGATGTGGTCAGAATTTGGATTATTGTGTTGCTAGCCATCTACCTCTTCTCTGACTGTGCAGAAGGACTGTTGTCCATGACTCTTGACTTCCATTCCTTTGTACCTTACTACTTATGGCTCTCTTTGCCCAGGATGCTCTCTGCCCCACTTTCCCGTTCTCCTGCTAGTAAACTTCTCATCTTTTCATGACCTGTGATTGGACTCCTTCTCAGTAGCTGCCCAGCAGAATTGGTCTTGCTCTGTCTGGGTTCCAAGAGCACTGGTTCTCCAATGTAACTCTGTCCATATGCGTGGGTCTGCTAGTGTTTCTTCCTCATGCTGAGCCAGAAATGGAATCCCAAACCCTCTGTATCTGTGAGCACAGGGCAACACACATTATGTGGGTGAGCTGAATGAATGCAGGAGGCAACTTAGAAGGCTTTTGACTCAAGGTATGAAAAGAGGAGTTGGGCTGAAGTGGAAAGAGAGTTCATTTTGTTTAAACCTAGGAAGAAAGCTGCTCCCCCTTTTCTACTTAGCTGCCCACTTAAAAGTCTTCTATAAATAATCCCTCTCCCAGTTCCACAAATAATACTGGCCCCATCTCTGTACTATGTGTCTAGTCCTGAAGCTGCAAATGCCAACAGTCAGTGCCCAGTCCACATGTGTTGAATAATTGAATGAACCTAGAATTCAGGGGATACAGGGCAAGATGTGGGTGAACCAGTAGGAGGAAAAGGTTTAAAACTATTTTGAAAGCATAAATGACAGGCCTGGGTGTCAGGCTGCAGTAGCTAGAGAAGTACAGCAATGTGTCATAGGCAAAGGCAAGCTTTGGAGGCCAGAAGAATCAAGTGTTTTACCTTTGGGCCTACAGCATAGTCCAAATGGTCCATATACTGGATGTGAATATTGGAGTCAACAAAGTTGCACCATGGTTAAGAGAAAAATAAGAAAATAATGTTGGAGAACAGAAAAGGAGTATGACACACAGATTAGGTGAGTACTTGTGTTCAATTTGTGATTTTTTTCCTCCAGGTACAAATGCTAAAGGCAATTTTTGATCTTTTTATGTGCATTGTGCATCTAATCAGAATGACGTGATTGTGGGCCAGCTCACCAAGACTGCTTTGGCTTGTCAGTGCCTGTCATCCACAAGTTTGTCATTGGGTGATGTGGTTGGGGCCCCAAGCACCCACCTGGAGCCTTCTCTCTTGGTTCCTGTTTATCAGTGTCCACTAGGTGGTGACAAAGATTCACTTGCCTCCCCTGCAGAGTGCCAGCTTTTTCGAGATATCAAAATTAAATTCACTGTATTCTACTTCTATAAAAATAGATTCTTCTTTGTAAAAGAAAGCCAAGCCAAGCCAAAACAAAAATTTCATTAGATAAAACAATGGAAATCTTACCAAAGATATCTCTAATGAGTGGACAAACTATTCAGAATAAATATACAAATGATCTAATTATCTTTTTGCTCTAACCAGGAACTATCCAACCTGACTTTTCCATAACAATGCAAAACTCTGGAATTCCAGAAGGGGTCCCTTTAGGAGTTCTGTCTGTCTCAGCTTCTCCTATGATTTTGCGCAGTTTATCTCTTCCTCTCCTGAGGTTTGGAGGAAACTGCATCATTTGTCTCTTTCTGTGTACTTAGATTTTCACATAAAACAGGAATAAAGCCTTGCTCTGCAGGTTACTTTATCAACCATTTGAAGATGGTCAGAGAAGTCTTTCTATGCTGCATTTACAGCAGTCCATCTAGTTTCTCTCTCAGCACTGTTCAGACAGCATAGTCACCCTGTTAAATGGCCATCTCTTGGGCCACAGCCTATTCTTAACTTCAGTGACCCTCTGGAGACACAGTTGTTTCTGTCTCCCATTGTAGAACTTTGGCAAACTATGGAACCTCCAATATCAGCTTTCTCACCTGTAAAGTAGAGATTGCCACAACACCTTCTACACGAAGTTGTTTTAAGATGGGATAAGGAGATGACAAAGGGTAGTCTGAAAATGGCAAGTCATAGCACAAATGCTGTAGGTCAGCAGATGACTTGAAAAGATGCAGCTCTTGAAAAGAAAGTGAATTTTTAAAAGCATGCTGGCCATGGACAGTTCTTTCAATAAATGGGACCTCATCAAAGGATCTGTCTGTGGGTACTATGGTTGGAGTGAACACTCTGCCAGCTCCTATGGAGTCTAGGAAGGGCCCTGAGCCACCTTGCTGTTAGGAAGGGAAACTCAGTGCTGGCATGCAGTCTGCCCAGGAGATCCTGCCCTCATTGCTTCATTGGCAGCAGCTCTGGTCATGATCATGGCCATAAGTAAAGACTGCTAAAATTTTGTACTTTTCTACTTCTGTCTCTGGCACAAAGCTATTACTCACCCCACCACACTAGGGCAAAACACTCAGTCTAGAGTGCCAGCTTAGGCTGCATTCTACATGGCTGCACTGGGTGCTGCCAGGGCTCAGAGAGGTGTGTTTTTCATGGTGGTTGGCAGCTGGGCTTTGCCACGTACTGTGTGGGTGCCTAGGAGTAAGGGTTAGAGTGGGGAGAGGTTCATGCTGGTTGACCTGAGGGCTTGGGCTATGTTGAGCCTACACAGTGTTTTTTTGGTTTCTGAAATTTGTACCAGTATTTAAAAATGAGAATCTGGATTTCTGGCTTCTTTTCAGTTCAGCAAAATGAATTTTAATTGCCATATGGCAGCAAGTGACTGGTGCTGAGAGGCACAGAGTACCCACCTTTTCCTTCAGCCCCTCAGGTGGGCTGAAAAGTTGTGAGAAATATGCAGACATGTTTGTCTTGTTTTTCAAGGCATTGCAGTGATAATGAAGCCTATCCAATAAGTAGAAGTCTAGTTATGACAAGTAGGGCAGAATCTTCTGCATTTTACCCCCTGCCCAGTCTCTCCTTCTTTATCAGTATCTCCTTGCTTCTGTTAATGGGGCTGGTACAGTCAGTACAAGCTGAAGTGGGTTTTTAAAAAATTTACTTATTCAACAATTACATATGCAGTCCAAAAGCCTGTTTGTAGAATGTTCTGTTTTATTCGATCAAGAAAAAAAGAACTGTCTGAAGTTGCTTTTGATATGCAGCCCTGGATTCATTTCCTGCCATTGTGAGTCAGTGATTGATACAGAAAAGAGACAAAACACTCTTCCTCCCATTCAGTGGTGAATCTATGATCTCACTTAACAAACAGCAATCAGGGAGAAGATAGGCTGGGAGGAAAGAATTCACTTGAAATTGTGATAAAGCTGATAAAACTCTCCCCAAATGATTTTGTGACTGACTGCTAGTAGCCCAGATGCTCTGAGGAATGGTGTTGAGTTTCTTGGACCACTAAAAGTATTGTATTCCTACTTTAAACATGTTCAAGATACCAGATAATAGAAAAAGAATCAATAGCACATAACTATCTTTTTATTAAATGCTACAATAGTTATCCCAAAACTCTACATTCATGTTGCATTATTGAGAAAAATATGCCCAGAAATGGCAACAAATAGGATCTTGTTCTTGTGGGATAGAGCAAGAGTGTACTATGGTCACTTCAGGTGAAAAACCTTTAAAATGGTGTTTTAAGCTACACAAAAGAAGGGAGACAGAAAAGAAGCCATAAACACAACAGAACTATCTGCCATGTTTGAGCTTAAATACTTTAGAATACTCAGCATCATAAAGATGTTAAGTCTCCCTAAATCCAGAAGTTTTTAATCATGTAAGAAATGAAAGTTCACATGGAAAAACCAACCAACCAACCAGCCAACCATCAACCATGATCTTGGAAAGAAAAGTATTGAAAAAAAAATGTAATGAGGAGAAATTAATTTTACCAGATAGTAAAACATACTACCTATATAGTAACTAAAACAACATAGTACAAGCAAATGACTAAATCAGTTATACAGAAAGTCAATGCAAATACATATGGGAAATTAGTATGTGATAAAAGGTTCATCCACAGGCAATGTGGACATTCAGTTAACTGTGTGGAGGTCATTATATGAAAAAAAAGTTGGCTCACAAACTCCTTACACCAAAAGAAATTTCATATGGATTAAAAATTTGAAATAATAAAAGTAGTATATAAAAAATAAGGATTTAACTAATACAGAGTGGGAAGACTTCTAAAAACTACACATGCACACACAAATTAGTAAATTCTACACAGGAACAAAAAATTGTGCATAGAATAGAATAATCAAAACTAAAAGGAAAAAGGCAAATGAAAAACTGGGAAAGATATTTGCAATTTATATAAGTGATAGTTATTTCGTTAATGTATTTCTTTATTCCATATTTTCCTTAATATATTAAAACCTCTAAATATGAAATGGACAAAGGATAAGAACAGTTATTTAAAAAGGAAATATGAATGATCCAAACATGAAAAGATGTTGAACCTCAATAATAAACATGCAATTAGAAGCATAATGAGGGCCTGAGGATATAGTGCAGTGGTTAGAGTGATTGCCTATCATGTGCAAGGCCCAGGGTCTGATCCATGATGATGATGATGATGATGATGATGATGGGGATAATAACAATGACCATAGTGAAAACTTTAAAAAAATCTATCTTATTAGCAAAGATTATCAAGCTGAAAAAAGTATGGGACTTTTTCAAAGGCCAATGCCTATAAGCCAAATTGATGGATTCTATGCTTCCAATAATTACTTTGGAGTTTTGAGTTTGTGAAGAAATATAAATGTCTATGAAATAAATTGACCTTTTAAAAAGAGTTTGCAGTAATGCCAGAGCAGTAATTGTTGCAGGCAAAATTATCAGTGGTTAGTAGATAGAAGCATAATCAAGAGATTTGGTATTCATGTAATCTCAAACTGTTCTCCCTATTAGTTGTTTATTAATTTACAAAGTGAAAAATACTAACATTATGGTAGTGAATCCAAGAAGCCCAAACTTACTCCATGGAGAACTGAGGCCCTCAGCCACAGATGATATTAGTGGTAGATATTTAGGCAAAGGAACCTTCTGATGATTCCAGCTTTTAGCCTTCAAGTTTTCTGCAGAAGGCTTCCAACTAATCACGGAGCAGAGATGAGTCATCTCTCATGTTCCCAGTCCAAATTCCTGAACTATAGAATTCATGAACATAATAAGTAGTTATTTAAATGGCACTGAGTTTTGGGGCAATTTGTTGTGTAGATATAGTCAATTGAACAAGTAGTCTCTGCCAAATTTACAAAGTTTACAATTTTTCCTTTTGTAAGTAATAAGTAATATGTGGGAAAATCCTTTGAGACTATGTAAAAATTCTGTTTCTCATCATACTTTCACTCTAATCCAACTATTTTTAGCATCTACTGGTGATTTCCTAGTTCCATAATTCCTTCTATATTTATTAGCTGTATTACTAGCTGTATTTATTATTATATAAGGAAGTTTTTCTTCTCTATTTGTGTTTGTGTGTGTATGTATGTATTTATAACAGTGTGATCTCATGGAGTCTTATTTAATGAACTATAATATGTTATTGCCATTGATGATTCAGTTAGCAGAAGTTCCTGCAAACTGACCAAGTCCTTTTGAATTTTCTTCACTTCTAGTTGATCATCTCCTTGTTTCTCATGCAACAAAATGTCCCAGGCTCATCTGATGTATTCCTTGGTCTGGTTGTGGAATCCAAGACTTTTCTCCAAGGAGTTCTGGTTCATTTTAATGGGGAATGATATTCAGAAACCAATATCCAAGAGCTAGATATGCTCACTACTGTATGGGATTCATTGCTTCTCAGTACTCTCAGTGGACAGAGCTAGGAAATTTATTCTGTATTCTGCATCTGTCTGTATTTGAAAGGATCAGTTCATATTTATACTTTCAACTTCATTTCATAACCTCAGAAAACATTTTAATCTTTCTCCTTCCCATACTTGCAACTTATTTCTCTGACAGTAAGAAACTTGGCTCTTGTTTCTCTTAATCCATTTACTCGTTTGCTCACGCCTAAAATACATGGAAATTAGTTTCAGAATTGCTAATTCATGCTGCTGAGAAACGCAAGCCTAACTAAAGTTCAGTATTTTTTCCAGCTATTTTTAGGTAAAGCACATGTTATATATATATATATATATATATATATATATATATATATATATAGTGTATGCACAGATTATAAGTGTTCAATTTCAGTACTTTTTGACAAACGAACACACATACTTTTTATTAAGTCATAAAACATTTCCATCACCCCAGAAAGTTCTCTTAATAAATCCTCCCATAACCAACTGTGTTTCTGATTATTTTTGCTACAGTTCTGTCTCTTGTAGTGCTACATATAAATACAATTGTACAATATATACTTTTTTATGATTGATTTCTTTTGCTCATGTATTGTCTATGAGATTAATGTATTATATATCATAAATTTTTTCCTATTTATTGTTAAGTAGTAGTCTTATGTTAGAAATGTACCAATTTGTTGATCCATTTCCTGGGATTTGAGCTATTTCCAGAGTTTGACTATTATGAGTAAAGCTGTTATTCCTGTACAAGTATTTCTGTGGACATACATTCTTGTTTCTCTTGATTATATTGCTGAGTCATGGGTAGGTATATATTGAACAAAATTAGCATTTGCAAATTTCTTGTGTAATTTTATATTCCTATCAACAATCTGTAAGAGTTCTGGTTGTTTCACATTCTACCTATCTTTTGCTGTTCACAATCCTTTTAATTTTAGCCATCCTAATAGTTTTAACTTTTATTTCTTTGATGACCAATGATTTTGAGCATCTTTCCCTCACTTTTTAAAGCATGGATATCCCCAGGGCTTGCTTTTGGCTCGTTCTGTTCTTTCCTCAGTTGGAATTTAGTTCAGGGAGTGGAAGTAGTTGTATGGTTAAGATTTTTGGAATTAAGCTTGAAGAGATAGATCAGAAAGTTCAGGGATGCTCTTTACATTCCTAATTCAGCTTTATATAAGCTTTTGTTAATGAGACAGAAATTTTGTAATTAATCACGTGCATGTAATTTACTTGGGTTTGTTCTGTTTTATAAAGCTGATTTCAATTATAGATATTTATAAAGAAAATGAGTATCTGGCATTGTTTACATGCTAACACTTGCAGAGTTTTTATAAAAATTATATGAGTAGAAAGATGAATTTTCATAAAATTTTCTTAGCAGCCTTTTTTATTTTTAGAAAATAATAAAAACTGTTCAAAGCTAGCATCAACATATTGCCAGACTGATAATTGTACTTGGTGTTTTCATACTACTTTTCTTTTGTTTGTTCATTCAAAATGCCCACCGCATCCCTGAGTAGTATTATCTGCATTTTACAGATGGAATAGTGGGAACTTTAGAAGGGCTAAATGATTTGCCTAAGGTCTTGCAGTTGGTAGCAAATCAGGAATTAAAATGAATGAGTCTGTGTCATGGTCCATGCTGATTTTATTAGGAGTTGTCTGGGTCTCCGGTGAGCCCAGTGTGTTCTCTGGCTCTGTGAAAGCAGCTGTTTGTTTGCTTCATTTAAATAGCACCATGATACCACCCAGGGGTCCATATCCAGCCAAGGATAGAGAACATCTACATTCAGTTGGGGAAGTGGACTCCAGAACCTTCAGGAAGGGGCAGATATTTCTTCTGGTTTCTTCTAGAAATGGATACATCTTCCATGGAGCACCAGTGGGGAGTGGCAGAGTGAACGGGGGCTCTCTGGCCTCCATGCAGAAACAGTTGCAGGATGGGAGCTGAAGAAGTCCCTTTGATATTGCCAGGTCTCAAGAATCTGTCAGGCAGGAATGAATGACCAACATGTTCATTCTTTGCTCCTGGATGCAAAATTAACAATGTCTTGATTTTCTCCTACCTGATCCTCTGGTAAGAGATTTTCAGTTCACTTGAAAGCAGCTCCAGTTCATATTTCTAGGCCATTCACCTGGACTCACATTTTGGTAGTAGCACCCTTAACTAGCTTTTTTATTCCTTATTCCTGGTTAAGAGGAGCATGCATGACTGCTCAGGTAGCACCTTCTAACTACAATTGTTCGCCCAAAGAAAAGACCCCAAATATTGGTATGTCTGCTTGTTTACCCTAGATAATCACTCACATCAGGGGATGACTTTGTCTGGAACTAGAGTATAAGGATACAAAATAATCTGTAAGGAAAAAATCTAGGAAGTACTGCATAGAGATATATTTATAAGCTGGATATCATATCATCTATATTATTAACTTTCATAAAACAGAAATGTTTATGGATAAATCTAAGGATAAGCTACATTGGTATCCATTAAAGTACATTGTCATTTCATGATACAAATTAGTCTAAACTTGTAGGCATGATGCCTAAGAGCAGTTATGCCAAGCTATATAAGAAATTGTTGTCAAATGAGAATTTGGCTATAAATTGAGAATAGAAATGAAAATACTTTTGAAAATTATTAAGTTAGCAATAAAACCTTACTTGTTACAGCCAAACTCTTTTTATGAGAAAGATATATCCCTGAAGAATGTAACACTTAAAAATATATTGGCAGACACAAGAAGCCTATGAAAAATGGGAAATGGAAGTGAGATTTGATGACTTTCATGTGTTAGAAGTCTGAATAGTGTAGCGGAGACACATATCTTCTTGAGTAAAGAAGAAAGGGAATTTCAGGCAGTTGGAGTTCCTGGTCATAGAGTCAGACAGAGACAAGGACAGGAATTAAAGTTTGAACCTGAGAATCTGGAAGGACAGGGTTGGGTAGGGTCTCAAGCTTGGGGTTTTAGGGGGAGAAAGATGGAATGGAGCTGGTTTTTAAAAATTCATTAATTTTATTGGTATATTTTAGATATACAATATACTGACATTCATTATTGGGAATTTGTACCTTTATATATTATATTTTGGTTCTTATTTTTTTCCCCATTTCCCTGCCTTCCTTTCAACCCCTCCACCCCTCCCTATTTACAAACACTTTGTTTCCATTTTTTCCTTTTCTCATATTTGTTCCTTTCCCTTCTTTCCTTTCCCCCACCTCTCCCACTTCTCCTTCCCCTTTGGACCATTTCTTCCTATTTCACATTATCTATTATGTATTTTGATTTTTATTTACAACTTTCAGTTTCTCATACCAGAGAAACTATTAAGTATTTACACATGTGTGTCCTATTTATTTCACTTAAGAGGATGGCCTCAATGTGCATCCATTTCACTATAAATGTCTCTAATTTCTCGTTCTTTTTTTTCTTTTTGGTACCAGGGATCGAACTCGGGTCCTTGTGCTTGCACAGCAGGCAGTGAAACCACTGAGCTAAATCCCCAGCCCATAATTTCTCATTCTTTATGGATGAGTAGTACCCCATTTTATTAAAAAACCATGTCTTCTTTATCCAGTCTCCAGTTGATGGGCAATTGGGCTGTTTCCAAGTTTTAGGTATTACAAACTGTGCTGCTATAAACGTAGGTGCACATATATCGCTGTGGTATGATTTGTTTAATTCTTTTAGGAAGATACCTCTGTCAAATGGGACCTCTAATCCTAGTTTTTTGAGGTATCTCCATACTGATTTCCACAGTGGTTGCACCAGTCTGCACTCCCACCAACAATGGAGAAAGGCTCCTTTTTCCTCACAGCCCCACTAGCATTTGTTATTGGTTGATTTCTTGATAGCAGCCATTCTTTCTTGGGTGAGGTGGAATCTCAGCATTGGTTTCATTTACATCTCTCAAATGACCAGTGATGTTGAACATTTTTTCATATGTTTATTTTCTATTTCTACATCTTTGTCTAAGAAATGTCTGTTCATTTCAGATGCCCATTTTTGGATTGGGTCTTTAAATTTAGGAGGTCTGATTTTTAAAAATTCTTTATATATTCTAGATAGTAGACCTTTGTCTGAGGAACAGCTGGTAAAAATTTTTTCCCACATTGTGAAATCCTTAACACTAAAATCAGGAATAAGACAAGTGTTCACTATCACCACACCTGTTCAATATAGTTTTGGAAACATTAGCCACAGCAATTAGACAAGAGAAAGAAATAAAAGGAATAAAGACAGGAAATGAAAAAGTTAAATTGTCATTATTTGTAGATGACATGATACTCTATATAGAAGACCCCAAGAACTCCACCAAAAGTGTTAGACTTAATAACCAAATTCAGTAGAGTAACTGGATACAAGGTCAACACACAAAAATGAATAGCTTTCCTGTACACAGACTCACTGAAAGAGAAACTGGAGAAATGACTCCTTTCATAATAGTATCCAAAAAATGAAATAACTAGGAATCAACCTAACAAAAGAAATCAAAGACCTCTACTCTGAAAACTACAGCACTCTGAAAAGAGAGATTGAAGAGGATATAAGAAAATGGAAAGACATCCTCTGTTCCTGGGTAGGAAGAACCAATATAGTGAAAATGGCCATATTTCCAAAACTGCTACATAGATTCAGTGCAATCCCAATTGAAATCCCAACAGTATATTTCACAGAACTAGAGAGAACAATCCAAAAATTCATTTGGAACCAGAAGAGACCTAGAATAGCAAAAGCAATTCTAGGCAACAGAGACATGACAGGGGATATCACAATCCCCAACTTGAAACTATACTACAAAGCTACTGTGATAAAAACAGTATGGTATTGGGAAAGAAACAGACCCAAGGACCAGTGGAACAGATTAGAAGATGCAGAAACAATTCCAGACACACTCAGCTGCCTTATCTTTGACAAAGGAGCCAACCATCCTCATTGGAGGAAAGATAATCTCTTTAATTAATAGTGCTGGAAAAATTGAGTTTCATTTGCCAGAGATTAAAACTAGACCTATATCTCTCACCATGCACTAAACTAAAATTGAAATAGATTATCTAAATACTAAAACAGAAATGCTGAACCAGCTGGAAGAGAAGTTAGGTAGAACTCTGGAAGACATTGGAATAGGAAAAGACTTTATGAACAAAACCTCAGTTGCCCTTGAACTAGCACAAACAATCAACAAGTGGGATCTCTTCTTACTAAAAACCTTCTGCACAGCAAGAGAAACCACCAACAGCATGAAGGAATAGAGCTGTTGTGATCAGCTGCACTCAGGGTTCACAGGCCTGGTTGCAGCAGCACAACAGGGGTAGGGGGAACACTGTATGGGGACCGTGGAGCTTAAGGGCAAGAGAAGGAAGCCAGGATGTGGGAGCTGGAAGAGGGAGCAGAGCAGTGCCCAAGGCCTTGTCCTCTCCTGTCCACTCCTTGTTTACTTCCTTCTCTGGAGCTGGTTGTTTAAACATCACAGGGAGGTTTGTACAGCCTGGTGGGGCTGTAGCTTACAATTGAGTTCACATTAGAAACTGCTTCATGACATGCAGTGTAGTTTTTGTGATAGAATGAGGCTTTGTACAGTGGCAACTGTGATTCAAAGGGAAAGTGCTTTAAAAGGAACCCGATAACAGTGTTTATCTTCTCCTGGGATGTGTAAACTCTGTGACCAAAGGTGAGTGTCAGGAAACACATTTTCCAGTATGAAGGGACTCCCCCCAACCCCCACCCAGCAGGGTTAACAATGAATCCACATGGATGGTTTGCTTTCCTTTACTCCCCAAGATAACCTGGAGTGTTCAGAAGAATGATTTGCTAGAGGATGAAGACCCAGGTGGGCGGAGCCAGTGGTTTTCATGTTGGACAACTCTTGTCCGGACCTACTCAGTACACTCCAACCCCCTGTTTCATCCACAGCTTCCATTAGGAATTTGTTTACACTCACTTCAGTGAAGAAGAGGCTCTAAGTAGAGCCTCTCTCTCCTGAGCACCTTCACCCCAAGAGATCTTGTCTAGAGAGGAAACAGAATCTTCCTTGGAGTAAAAACTTTAAGGAGCAAGGACTCTGTTCGACCCAAAGGAGACTTTCCCTGGATTGGGTAAGATCTAGCGGGTCCCATCAGTGGTCAGAGATCTAATGGGATTTACACATGTTCATCTTCCTCTTCTTTGATTTCTCAGCCAAGGCCAAGAAATGAATACTCAGAGGATGTCAAATCCTGCTAGACTGAGAAAATAAATGGTAGAGAGGGAGTTTTTAACTGCCTTTATAATTGTGAAGACAAACAAGTCCAAAAATTAAATAGCTCAGGGAAGGCCAAGTTGGGGAAGTAGAATACAGACTGTATTTGGGGCACACTTTCTAAGACTCCCAATGGATGCTTGAAACTGCACAGTACCAAACCAAAACATACATACAACAGTGTTTTTATATTCATAGGTACAATAAAATTTATAAGTTGGGCATATCAAGAAATTAAAACAATAATAATAAAATGGACAGTTATAACAATATACTATAATAAACATTATTTAAAACATAATTGTTTATTTCTGGAATATTCCATTTAATATTTTTGATCTGCAGTTGTAACTGAATGTGCAGACAGTTGGTGAAGAGGGACCTCTGTATAGTGAAACTCAGCCTCCTCACCTGTCCTGTGCAGGCACGGGACTAGAGACTGTTTTAGAGGCAGCAGCATGAGGTAAGAGAGAACAAAATACATGGATCATGGTAAACTCCCTGAGGTTAGAGGGACTGAAAGTTGCCCACAGCTACATATATTTCTGTTCTGTGTAGGTTCTTTATCATGTATGAGTGCTGGTTTTTATAAATACTTTAAAAATAATGCCATAAGAGTAATACTTTAAATAAGTTGGGCTGAGATGATCTTTTAAAAATACTAACCAACAATACTAGAAAATAATGTGGCAACATGTTTCAAGAGTCTTAAAACATGCATATCCTTGTACATGTCTGGTTATACTTTTATTAATCATAAGGAAATAATCATTGCAGAATTTTGTTTTAAATAGATAAGATTGAAAACAACTTTATATTTGATAATAGAAAAATAAAAAAATCGGATTTGATGCCAAAGTGTTGAGGTTGATGATCTCTGGATGTGGTACAGAATCACATTCTCTAGTTTAAAAAGTTTGGAGTCAGTTCTAGAATCCAAGATTTTTTCAAGTTCAGAAAAAATGGGGTCCACTAGGGCAAGAAGAGGTACTCTGTTATCAAGCACGATGAAATATATCATGGTCACACTAAGCAGGATGTTTTAGTCCATTCTCAGCTACCATACCAGAATATCTGAAACTGAGTAATTTGTAAGGAACAGAGATTTATTTCCTCATAGTTCTAGGTGCTGAGGAGTCCAAGATCACGGTACCGTCATCTTTTGGGAGCATTCTGTTGAGTCATAACCTGTCTGCGAGAGGGAAGGGGGCTGACCTCATCCTTGATAAGGCAGTCATTAACCCACTCATGAGTGCAGAGCCACTCCGCAGAACTAATCACTTCCCAACACCATTGCACTGGGGACTAAATTTCTAACATGAGAACTTGAGTGACACATTTAAACTATAGCATGGGGTCAATAAAAGCTGTAAACTTTTTCCGTTAGTTAGGATCAGGTTTTTTCACCAGATTTTCAGTCTTCAGATCTCTTGTATTTCTTGCTTTTGGATGGAGAGTTTACCCAGGCAGGGCTGCTTCACCCCCCACCCCATCCCATCCCTGCTAGCTCCTCTGCCAGGTGAGCAGAGGAATCAGGGGACAAACTCTTCCTCTATTCCCAGATCCTGCCTTTCAAGTTTGGAGGAGCCATCCGAGGATGAAGGAGAGAGAACTTGTTTTGCTCATATGTCACATTTACAGTTTTCTCTTATGTAGCCAGCTTTCTTAGCAGAGAACCCTGGAGGGAAGGATCAGATACTCATCTTAAACTCCCAACAGATCTCTTAGTTAATATTTTATTGAGGTAAATTTTGGTATTTCCCTGATATAACTTTTACCAGATCACTTCTTGAAATAGCAGCTCTTTTGCTTCTCTTTTTTGCATACACATTGGCTCTAGCATCTCCGTTACAATATTTCCTTATTGTTCTTTATTTACCAGGTCACATCATCCTGTATTTGCTCCCCTGCTGTATATTTGCATTATGCCTAAATCTAATTTATTCTTATTTCTACATTTATCTTAAACACATGAATCCCCAACTTCACTTAAGTCTCTCATTTTAACCTAATTATTGGCAAAATTGGTTTCAGAACAGAGTTCATTTGTCTTCTGTAGAGGATGATAGCTCTGTTGTGCTTACTACAGTAGTTATGATGATTAACCAGGATTTATAGAATTAGACAATCATTTATAGAAAACTGAAATGAGGTGGCTGATTTTGCCTGATAGAAATGTAAATATTTCTGTTTGGTAGAGAAAGTAAACCCTAGCCTAGAATGATGTTCTTAATGTTATATACTATGTTAACTACTTTTGCATCTAAGTTAGCCATCATTTCCCTGTTCTTTGTTTTTTTAATCACTGACTCTATCATTTTCTTCAGTCATTCTTTGAGCCAGCTTTTTCATCCTTGCCTTTCTTCATTAACAAATTATGTAAATCTTTTGACACATGCTCCTTATATATTTATATGAAAATTACATTTTTAGCATTTTGAAAATTATGCTTGACACCCCAAATATGACTGAGATTGAATTTCTCACCACTCTGTAGAGTCATTAAGGATAGATTTAGTTGAGTTAGACAAAATGAAGTAGTATGAAACTATGGCGGTTTAAGGACCAGCTTTATGAATAGGAAATTATAGGGCCAGGGAGCAGCCCCCAAATATTACTTGAGGACGATGTTTATAGCTGAATAAAATAAATACAGTGGCTACAATAGTGTTCCACTATGTAATCCACATTACATATTTATGCATTTATTCAGTCAGTAATTGACTCACCCAGCACATGTTAATTGACCATCTGCTATTTGCATTATTTTGGAATCTGTAGGATGGGACTGGGAATATAGAAGTAATTTAGGTAAAGCATCTGTCCTCAAGAAGTGCTCGTATTAATGGGGAGTAGGTAGATACATATAGAGCCAGTGATATGAGTGGTGATCAGTGCATGGAATGTTATGGTAGCAATGAAGAATGGATAAGCGCGTGGGGATTATGGGAGCACCCAGGAGTGGCACCTAACACATCCCGAGCAGTTGTTTGAACTGAATCTTAACACATGAGTAGAACTTAACAAGAGTGAAAGTGAGAAAAGACCATTCTGGGCAGAACATCATGGAAAAAAGAAAGGGAAAACAACATGGTGTGCACAGAGGTTCTTGTCCCAAGAGCAGGGAGTGGCACATGCTTTTATTTATGTGGTGGTTCATTTTATGTGTCAGCTTGATTGGGCCATGGAGGCCCAAATAACTGGTGAAACATTGCTTCTGGGTATATATGTGAGGGTGTTTCTAGAAGAGATTCAGGATAGAATTGGTGGACTGACAATTGATGGAAAACGATCTGTGGGATAGAACAGAATGGTGGTAGAACGTTGAATTCTCATTCTCTGCCTGACTTTGAGTTGGGTCATTGGTCATCTCCTGTCTTCAGACTGGGATCTACACCATCAATGCTCCTAGTTCTCAGGGATTCAGATGTGGTTTAATATTTAACAACTGGATTTCTTGGGCCTTCAGCCTTCAGGTGGCAGACTGTGGGATTTCTTGGTCTTCATGATCATGTGAGCCAATTCCTTATAATAGATCATGTCTTAGTTATTTTCTCATTGCTGAGACAAAATACCTGACACCCCAAATTAAAGGAGGAAAGGTTTATTTAGCTCACAATTTGTAGAGGTTTCAGTTCATAGTTGGCTGGCTCTAAGGCAAGGTAGCACAGCAGAGGGCCACCTCAGAGGAGAAACAGTTCATAAATAGAGGACAGCAAAGGGAAGCCATCAACCAGTGACAAGCCTCTTTCTGTCCCTTATATCTTACCCAGGCTAGGGCAGGTAGCACTCACACCCTTAATCTTAGCACTGCACAGTGAATCAGTCCCAGAATCACACACTCTAGATCCAGGAACCTCTGAAAAGCACCACCTATGACTGTGTGAGGCTTTGGGAGGGAAATCTAAACCCAAGCCATATCAGATCTCATTAAAAAATCTGTGCATCTATCTTGTCTCCTATTGGTTTCCTATTTATTTCCTATTTGTTTCCTTGGAGAACCTTAATACGATCTGTGTTCAAGATATTAGTATACTCTAACCCTGTCCCATGCTTGTCATGTTTCTTTACTGCTATTCTGAGGACTTTCCTTCTTTGCCTAAATGGCAATTAGAAAATAGTTACCTTCTTTTTTGAGGGGAGAAGGCCCACTACAGAACCAGAAAGCGAGCAGCAACACATTTCTGGTTCTCACCTTCGAAAATATCAGCATAAAAAGAGTTTTCAAACATCAGTGAGCATATTTTTTGACCTCTCAGATTGGAAACAATTTTATAGCTTTGGAGAGAAGAATGGAGTAGAAAAACCAGGAAGAGAGCTGAGGAGTTTATCTTTTCCAGATCAATTTCTCTGATTCTAGGAGTCCTGAGGAAACCAATGTAATGAGCAAATTGAGTACTGAGTGAAGCCTGGGAAGACAGCCCAGCAAAGGCAGTTGCCGGCAAGAACTTTCCTCTGTTCCCCCAAATTTTGGCCAGCTGTCTCACCAGGATAACCTACCCCATGGCCCAGAATACTTCAGGTCCACTGTACCATCGATGGTGGGGCCGAGCATACCTGGAGAGAAGACAGGGGAGAGGGTAGAGAAGTGTTCCTGGGCAAGTTGGGAGGGGGAAGAGCTGGTAGTGATCTCGAGTAGAATGGAGTGGACTCACTTCTTTGATTATAGCTCTTACTAGTGTCTGCCTCTGTCCACAGGAATGATGTTGAGTGCTTCTCATGTGTTCAGGAGGAAGCAAGGAGGGAAAGAGGGTAGCTGTGGCTCTGAGGGTGGGCGTTTATAGGTTGCAGAGGATGGCTTGTCCCAGTATCAGAAGTAATCATGCTAAGATGATCTTTAGGCTCCCAATCAGTTGGAATTAAGTAGGTTTATATATTAAGTATTTATTGCTGTAAAATAAATTCAGTATCTTAAAATAGCAATAAATGTTTATTATTTCTCATAGAAACTTGGGAACAGCTTACCTTGTGGTTCTGACTGTAGATATCCATTGAAGTTGTAGTCAAGATGTTGAATGGGGTTTCCACCACTGGAAAGCTTGATGAGCAAGAGGCTGTGCTTCTAAGAGCTCACTCTCACATACATGCTTGGCAAGCTGATGCTGGTTATTGGCAGGAGGCCTCAGTTCTTTGCCACATGGATGTTTTCATAGGGCTGTTTGAGTATTTCATGGCATGGCAGTTGGCTTCCCCCACAGTGAGTGGTTCCAAAGAAAGTAAGGTAAAACCCACTAAGCTTTTTATAACCCAGCCTCAGAAGTCACACATTGTTATTTTCTCAATATTCTGTTGGCTACACAGATCAGCTCTATCCACCTTGTGAAACAATAATGCACGATGTGATAGAAAAGTATGGGGAATGTTTAAATTAATTACAGTAAAAGACACATTGCATTAATCCCCCTCAGAATTCTTCCCCTCACTTTAAACACATGTATCCCACTGTTACTGCCACTTTTTGAAGCAGTTATAGAAGTCTTCTTTTGTGTCTTTAGTTGCTCTCTTGTGGGTGCCTCGATGTCCTGAATCACTTCAAAATATTTACCTTTCATGGTCATTTTGCCTTGGGGGGAAAAGCCAGAATGTGCATAGTGCCAGATCCAGTGAATAATGTGGATGAAGACACACTGTCATGTTTTTATGGGCCTGCCTTTCCAATGGATGGCATTCAGTAGCAGCATTCACCATATTTTTGTTCACAGTTCATAAAGACATGAAGGAGGACTTCCACAACTATTTCAGAAAATGGCAAGAACAATGAAATACATGTGTTGTAAGTGAAGGAAAGCAGTTCGAGGGGGGATTAATGGCAATATCTTTTACTATAATAAATTTCAAAATTTAAACATTTGCTGTGTATTTTGATCATACCTCCTACAAGGATATGATTCCTGGGAGGTAAGTTCATTGGAAACCACCTTGAAGGCTAGCTGTCACATACTGCTGGTAACAGAGGCCCAAAATAAGTGATAGGGCTTTAATTTTCATCTATATAAAATAAATCTAGGTGTGGACATCATCATCTCACTTCTCTTTTATCTTTCTTCACTCTCATCCTTTGGGTTGCTTCTTGATTTCAAGATGGTCTTTGCAGCTCCTATAACCATGTCTAAGTTCCAGTTGGCAAAAAAAGGAGGAGGAAAGGCAAAAGAGCTTCCTTTTGAATTGAATAATCTTTTTCCTTAATAAGCTTTCCCCCCTTTATAGTAACTTATGCCTATATACCACTAGCCAGAATTTAGTTTCATAGTTGTCCTTATCTGCAGGGTAGCCTGAGAAACACAGTGTTCACCTGGGCACATTGACACCTCCACAAAAATCGGGGTTTTGTTAGTGGGGGAAAAAGGGAGGCCGGGATTTGAGAGATTCCCATTGTGCTGTTATATTACTTCTACTCCATATCTACACATCACAGATCTCTGCTTGCTGCCATCCCTCCTCACCATGAGGATCTGTGCTATAGATCTGGAGACCAGCAATGCTTACTCAGCTCCCCAAGTCCATTCAGCTGACTGTGGTTTGGTCGTGGCCTGGCAAGGAGGTTGCCTTCTGGATTCTTCTATGGTGTGGCTGCTAAACTGTAGAACCTGGGGGCTAGAAGTTATCTCATTTAATCCTCATGATATCTGCATGAGGTGGGTACTATTATCCTCATTCTTCAAGTAAAGAAAGAGGTCAACAACTGAGTAAGTGCAGCCAGGGCGTGACTCTGGTCATTTTTGGCTCCAGAGTAAGTGCTCTTTCCATGACAGCTCTTGCATGTGCTGGCAAGGTCACTGCAAGTAAGGAAAAAGGATGACAATAATGAGCCAATAGCAAGCTGGTTGTAAAAGGTGTGGTTTGCTTGGTTGGAGTGGAATAAACATTAAATAGAGTTACAACAGTATGTTTTTCCAGGATATAATAAACATACTGGGCTGTTGCAAAATATTTTCATTTGTTCTTTTTTAAAGGGAATTCTGTTAGTGAGGCCTGATTGTGCCATAGGCTTATAGTATAAGACTCGTGAGATGGAGTGGAAACCAACCATAAGGGCATGTCATGATGGGCGTGGTTAGTAGATTCTAGAGGGGGACTTAACTCTTATCAGGCCAAGCCAGTAATACATTATCTAAGATATGTAGTTTCCTCTGTGTGTTGTGGCTTGGGGGATAGAGGAAACTGAGGTAGGAGAGAGGTGAGGTTGTATTTTTGGGATAACTAAATGCAAAATTAATGTTTTCAAAGTTTTTTTTTTAAATCAAGGCTATTTGGAGTCCTATGTGCCTCACTTATCTGTACGTCAAGCTCTTTTCCCCTGCTGGGAAGTTTTCTGCCATTATTTCTGTGAAGAGATTTTTTATGTCATCTGCACTCTCTCCTGTTTCTTCATTGAGCCCAGTCAGTCTTATGTTATTCTTCTTTGCATCATCTAGCAGCTGGTGGATTGATTTCTCATGTTCACTTATAATTTTGAAGCAATTTTTCTTTTCCTGGCCACTAATTGCAATCTTATCTTCTATATCTGAAATTCTGTCCTCACATTGGCTCATTCTGCTGTGTAGACTTTCAATGGAGTTTTTCATGTCCTGGAAATCTATTTGCATCTGTTTTATGGATTCCATTTGTTTCTTATGTTGGGATTCCATCATGTTCCTGAGCTCCTCTCTAGATTTATTAATCATGTCTTGGACTAGGGGCACAATTTCTCCTGTTATCTGAGAAATTATTTCTGATTTCATTTTTTCCAGATCCCCTTTTGTTGCCAGTTCAGTGTGTCCAGGTGGTTGAGTATCAGAGTGTTCCATCTCATTTCCCTTTGGGGTTGCTGTAGGTGATCTGGAAGTCTGGTTTTGAGAGTTATTTTCATGTTTTCTCATTTCGACTGGGGCAGGGGGCTGTTAACACCTGCACAGATTACCTCCTCTGAGGTGGGAGAGGTGGGACAGGGGCCAGGAGCAGCGGTAGGGATGGTGACCCAAAAGCCCTTTCCTGTGGGCTAGGAGCAGCAGGAGGGATGGTGGCTGGGAAGCCCCTTCCTCTGGACCAGGAGCAGTGGGATGGTGGCTCAGAAGCCCCTCCCTCTGGGCTGGGAGCAGTGGGACGGATGGTGGCACAGAAGCCCCTTCCTCTGGGCCAGGAGCAGCGGGACAGAAGGTGGCCCAAAAGCCCTTTCCTCAGGGCTGGGAGCAGCGGAAGGGATGGTGACCGGGAAGCCCCTTCCTCTGGACCAGGAGCAGTGGGACGATGGCTCAGAAGCCCCTACCTCTGGGCCAGGAGCAGCGTGACTCAGTACCTTGGTCTGGTGGTCTGGTGTCCTCTGCGTCTTTGTAGTGTGGAACCAGGTGGCTGCCTGTCTGCAGCGGGGTGATTTGGCGTCTTCCGTGCGACTCAGGACCTCAGTAGGGCGTGCACAGACCTGCCTGTCTGCAGTGGGCTGATTCAGCATGTTCCGAGGGACTGGGGACCTCAGTAGGGCGTGGGCAAACCTGCCTGTCTGCAGGGGGGTCCTAAGTTTTTTTTTTTTTAAAACCAAGATAATATGTAGATTGGAAATGGTTCCTGGGCTCAAGGAATTCATGGCAGGTACATCTTACTCACCCCTTGGAGTCTTGCTGGTAGCCCAGACCCTTCTCTGGGTGCTTTTCAGCTCTAGGGTGTGCTCATCGGAACATTTTTAGAAAGAAAGCTCTTTCACTACAACCTGCACCAAAATCTCTGTCCATTTTGCCTCTTTTCCTCAAACACCCCACTTCTGGAGTTTGCTGTTTAAGGTGTTGTAGTTTTCCAGATGTATGTGGTCATCCCATTATGTGAAAAGGGTGGAGTTCATGATCAGTCCCCCAGGGCACTTGCCCTGAACTTTCAGATGTGTTCTTAACGTTTACATTTCAAATATGGGCATTGGTGGATTTAGGAGCATGTGCACTCCACTACCCTGCTCCTGGACCCTCATCATGGCAAAGCTCAGGGAGGGATAGTCAGCCAGGACACATGGCCTGAAACAGAATGTCTTGCCTGTGGTCTTTAGTCTCCTTTATGCTCAGATAGCCCCAGCCTGTGAAATATCTCTTTCTTGTGACTGTGTGGTTAATAAAAGTTGAGCGTGCCTGTTCTGTTCCAGGAGTCACGGAGTTCTGCCTGCTGGAGCTTGCCTTTCCCTCTGGCTCCGGCATCCTCATCAGGACAAATGGGCTGTTCTCCTGAGAAGCCCTCTGTGTAGAAGCTGGACGTTCTAGTCACTTTTTCACGCTCTCCCGCTGTTCTGACCATCTACCTGGAGCCCTCCCCTCCCCTCTTGTCCTTAATATGATTAGTTCCTTAATGTGAAATCCCCGTGGATTCTCCAACAGTCATTGTTCCAAATCCATTTACAGTCATGTTCACACCCCCTAAAAGTGACAATGGAAACAGCTGAAACAGCTGTTATTGGCCCATATTTGCTCACAGTATAATAAATCGCAGTTGCATTCTCACAGGGGTAACAAGACCTGCCAGTTACAGAGAACTGATGATTCATCAGCTGGCATTTTCTATTCTTTTCATCCTCAAGATAGCCATAGGAGGCAGGAGCTGCTATTTACAGCTGGAGAGAACAGAGGTCAAGGAGGTTAAATCACTGAGTGTCACAGAACTGTTTAAGTTCCAGGGTACG
Source organism: Heterocephalus glaber (assembly GCF_053883595.1). Taxonomy (NCBI): domain Eukaryota; kingdom Metazoa; phylum Chordata; class Mammalia; order Rodentia; family Bathyergidae; genus Heterocephalus; species Heterocephalus glaber. The sequence goes on along the minus strand of NW_028258138.1, from coordinate 83,544,041 downwards.
GATCATCTGACACTGGGCCCAGTATCCCTACCACTTCAGGGCTGCCAAGCTACATAATGTCCCAATGCTGCTGTCTATGACCCGTTTTCCTCTTCTGGGCATGTTACATCCAGAGTGGCTGTGTATGGGAGTAGGGCTCCAGTTAAGATCAGTCCAGGAACATTAGTGTCAACAATCCTAAGCACCTTTGCACACCAGTCTTTTCACCCTGTGTTGGCCACTGGGAGAATGAATGTCTGAGAAGAAGCCATAGTTGGAAGCTACTTGTAAATGAAAGCTGGCCTTTTTGCCACCTGTGGCATAGTCCTCAAGTTGGTAACCCTTCATATAGCCAAAATCCTGGTGTGTTTGCTGCAGGAACAAGAGATGGAGTTTGTCACAGCTTCAGAAACAGCTTCCATCCCTCTTGCTTTCTTTCTGAGTTTTTATTATTAGTACATATTTGTAGTACGTAAAGATTACATTTCTCATGGGGAGTTGGTACATGTACATAACACAATTATTTTTATTGTCTCTACTTCATAATTCGGTATGTTTGGCCATCCTCATAACTGTCCGTTCTTACTAGAGACAGGCTTGTCAGACTTTCTCAAGAAGTGTTAGCAGGACAGAGTTCTCCTGACCTGTGGTCAGTTTCCTCTCAAGAATGCTAGGTTGTCAAAGGAGACAGCTTTCCCAGCACAGCTGCATTATCCACAACATCAGCATGGCAGTCACTCATGCCACTCTGCCTAGACTGCTTGGAGGGTTTTCGTGTGTGTTTCTTATTCCATTTTTCCATCTGGTGACTTTTGTTTTCTTCTAAATGGCGCTGTTTAAATGCTTTCCACAAATGGAATCATGAAAATAAACACACTGAATGGGTGATAACAAAAGAGGATCCACTCTCAAATGCTGATCACTGCTGAGAGGTTTCCTTAGCTGTAGGGAGACGGCCAAGTAGATGAGCAGATCATCAGTTTGAAATGCCCCCCAAGAGAGTGCTATCAGGATTGGAATCCAGTCAGAATGGCATTAATAGGTCCTGACTCCAGCACATGCAGAAGGCCCCAACAGCTGGGCACTTGTTAGCAACCAGTGGGCCTTGAAATTGAGGAGCTCATCTCATGGAGTTTACAAAAGCCCTGATTTCATGCCTTTTAGAGAATACCAGAAGAGAGAAGACTTGTGGCTAGTTTGTTGCTTCATCCCCAGAGATTTCCCTTTTGCTTTCTTTTTCCAGCCGTTTCCCTATGATTGCTGCCTTACATTGGACCCACCATCCCCAGGCCTTTACACATAATGAAGCAGGGATAAGCCATTCTCATGGTGCCCTGTCTAAATTCTGACTCCCAAAATCTGAGTGCTCATTAAGATATATGCCACAGGGTTTGGGGTTGGTTTTTACTGCAGCAGTAGAAGTTGGAACATCACTTTTGGTGGTATTTGCCCCAGTTCTGAGAAATATGTGATGCTCCTTACCTGTTAGTCTCTGTAACTCAGAGATGGGCCCAGGGGACAGAGGGAAATATGGCAGAGTTCCCTGACATTTGGCAGAGGAAGGCTTCTTTCTACAGGCAGAGCGCTCTCTTATCCTGAAGACACCAAGAAAGGCTTTCCAAGAGAGGCGGTTGGGATTGGAACTCACATTGGAATATCTTTAGGATAATCTCAGTAGTTTCTGAAGAGTCTCAAGTCCCATTGGCTTTATTTTCAAAAGGGGGGCATGATCCAACCACTTTTCGTCTATTCCAACAGTTACCATGTAGTCCAGCCTCTAATCAAATTGTCCTCTAATCAGTTGTCTTCACTGGCCACTAAGTGATCTGTTGGTTCTCCAGTACATTTCATTGTCCATGTGGTGGCCAATGTAGTTCTTTTACATAAGTCATACTGTGTTACTGTCTGCAGAACCTTCCGTAGCTCACTCAGCATTAAAGGCCATCCTTGGCCTACACCTCCTGCCACACTCCAGCTTTGTCACGAGTGTGTTTGCCCTTGGCTGCCACACGTGGTTTTCAGTCAGTTCACTTCCCTTGTTCCTCAGACATTTCAAGTGCACCTCACCCCAGGGGGCCTTTACACTGATATTCATGCCAACTAGATTGTTCTTCCAGGTATCTGCATGGCCAACCACCTCACCTTCTCCAAGTTTTCCACTAACACCCCTGAATGAGGCCTTTTCTGACCTCCTAAGTACATTTCCAGCCTCCACCCTGCCCTGGATCCTTTTCTTCTTCTTTAATTTCTCTATAAAACTTAACCCTATTTAACATACTATGTATTTCACTTACTTGTTCTGTATCTACCTGCCCCATTGGAATTTCAGCCCTGTGACTGTAGGGAATATTCCTGTATTTTTCTCCCCAGCCTGACACATAATATGCTCTTTGTAAATATTTGTTGAATGAATAAAATATTTAACCTCTCCTATACCTTGGACTTCCCTTGAATCCTAGGATCTAGGATCAGGCCTCCCAGGGTCTTCCACATACAGTAGAGTTGATTGGCTTAATCCAGGTTTAAATCTCAGCTCTATTTCACTTCCCGAGTACAGAGGGGCAGGAAGTCCCCTTCTCCACCTACCCTGTGAGGTTGCCTTTAGCATGTGGTCAGTGAGGACTGAAAATGGTGGCATGATGACCCTAGGAATGGTCTGGGGAAAGAAATGCTCAGTAGGTGTCAGGTAGTACTGTTTTCAGCACTGCCTGCTCTTTCTCTTAAAAATAGCCTTTATTCACCTTTGTTCCTGGTGTTAGGAATCATAATGTATTTACTTCTTGCTGTGATAAATTCACGAGAGCTTGACTTCTTTTTGGATTGGTTTATTTTTTACCTAGGAGGGTTATATTCCCTCCCTTTCTCCTTCCCTCTCTTCATTTTTTCTTTCCCTGTACTGGAGATTGAACCTAGTGCCTTTATACTGAGTTACATCTCCAGCCTTTTTTTATTTTTTGAGACAGTGTCTCAAGTCACTAAGTTGCCCAAGCTGGACTTAAACTTGGGATCTTCCTGCCTCAGCCATCCAGAGTTCTGGGATTATAGTCATGTATCACCATGTGTGGTTCTGTTGCCTCTTTTATCTTAAAGGAAATAATAGTCATAAATAGTGCTCCATCAACCAAAAGCCTAAGGGCCACAAGCACTTATTCACTGTATCTTCTACCAGAAGCTATAGTCTCCTGCTGCCAGTAACAATGGAAGTTTATCATGTGCTAAGGGCAGAGGCAGTGCTAAGAGCTTTAGACATATATAAAATTACCTTGCTTAATTTTCATACTCTACTCCCCCCACCAGCAAAGTTGCATTGATCATTTTTCTGCTGTTGTAACAAATACCTCAGATAATCAACTTATAAAGATAGGTTTGTTTTGACTCATGGTTTCAGAGGTTCCACTCCGTAATCAGTTGGCCCCATTGTGGGCAGCACACCATGGCAGGGGGCACACGAGGAGCAAAGCTGCTCACCTCATGGCCAGAAAGCAAAATCAAGAAGAAGAAGGGCATGATGGAGGACTGACAGTTCCCTTCAAGGACACACCTGGACACCTCCCAATAGACCCCCATCTCCTTTTTGGTTTTGATGTGAAGAAAAAAGGTCTATTTAGCTCACCATGTAAAGACTGAAAGTTGAACTATGTGGTGTTGGCTCTGCCTAAGGCCCCCTTGGCTGAGTCCCATAATGCATTGGTATTGGAGAAGAAGAGATCACACCTGAAACAGGAAGCCAGCAGGCAGGAAGGAAGTTGGCCCCACCTTGAAGGTCCCGTCACCTTCCACTAATGCCATGCTGGGGACAAAGCCTTTATCAACACATGGACCTTTGGGGGACATTTAAGATCTAAGTTATAGCAAGGAGTTTGAATAATTTTCCAAACTCACAGAACAAGGCAACAAGCAAAGAAAGCACTTAAAATCTCAGTCCTTCAGGAAGCTGTGTTTATGGTTCCTCAGTGAGGGCCATTTTTCATTTTATGCTACCACAGTCAAATGATCCAGCCTGGTCCCTGAGCCACCAGACTGCTGGGGTGGTGATACAGCTCTGCTTTGGCAGGACTCCTTGCTCACCCTCACTGCCTCCAGGGTGGCCAGAGTTGTTGCTAAAGTCCAGCCAGCTCTCCACTCTTCTTGCCAGCCCCGGCCAGAAAGCAGAGCAGACCAGAGGTTCTGGCCTCTCGCCTGCCCTGTGGTGTCCACGTGGCCTCCTGCCCACAGACTTTAGTAAAGCAAAGAGAGCCTTCCTCAGGAAACCCAGGGCTGTGAATATAAACCTGACCACTTTCCATTTGTTGGAGAGTAATTTTTATAAAAAGTTCTGTGGTTCTCCCACAAGGGAAAATGAATACCTATCAAAGATATTATTTGACTCACTAATTGAATGAAGGGACTGGTAATATGTTGTGTTTGGTTCAAAGGAGATGTTAAAAGAACAATAAATTTATATGGAGTAAAGGAATATTGAAATTACTTTATATAGGGGCTTGGAACTTGCTTTATTATTTAGGGGTGTGCAGAACTTACATGTTTATAGACAAAAATTATTTGCATTGCTATCAGTTATTTATAATTTATACAGTTATAAAATAATTCAAAGGCAATGAAAAACTCATAGAGTGAGATAATGTGAGAAAGTTCCAGCATCCATTAAAAGGCCATGTAGTAATCTCCTTTGCTTATTTCAAAATCTTACATTTTTTTCTTGCATATAAATTATTTTCCTTGGTTTGTCCTCTGTATGCTATTTCCTATTTTCTGGAAATGAGTTTTCCTTCTTCTTTGGAAGTCTTAGAATGGAATTGGCCAGACCATGAGTTCAAATCTCTGTTCTGCATCAACCAGTGTGTAGCCCCATGGAAATCACTTGATCCCTGAATTGGTAAACCTCTTACCCTGGATGTGATCATTAAAGTGCCTAGAACATGGTCATGACAGAATCGCACACTTACTTGCTATTTGCTCTGTGGAAGGCACAGCTGTAATTTCATGGACTCCATCCTATTACCATTGCTATTTTACAGGTATGAAAACTGAGGCACAGGATGATTAAAGCACTGAACTAGGGTCATGTCATTGGATCAGGTCTTAACCCCGGGCAGTCCAGCTCTACTGCCACACTCAGCTATCACTCATGAAATGGCAGTTGCTGCTTGTGCTGCTTAGTTTCTTCAGTCCAACCAACTCTTGCACTATGAGTTAGGCCAGCCACCTAAGAGGCCAGTGCTGGACAGGAAGTAACTCTTTGTTCCTAGGTCATTCTCTACCCACTTGGCACTGAGTTGGGCCATGGGTTCATGGTCCACAGCTGCCACTGGTCCCCACTATGTTGAGTCCCCAGTGTTTGCTTTTTTCTCCTGTGTTCTTGTTGTCTGTTTTTAGCTTTATTAAAATATACTTAAAGGCATACCTAAGTGAATTTTCACATAGTGAACAAATATACATGCAAGAAGCACTCAGCACAAGGAACAGAACATGACCAGCTTTTGAGAAACCAACTCATGCCCCACCAGGTCACTCCTCCAAGCCACACACACAGAGTGAGCACTACCCTGGTCTCTCTAAAAACATAGAGGAATTTTGTGAAGTTGTAATCTTTGTGTGAAGGCTATCACAGAGTCCACATGTATGTATGTGTGTATTTTTATCATTCAAACCTTCTTTTTGTAATATTCCTCCATGTTGTTGAATGTAGTTGTAGTTTGTTAATTCTCATTGCTGAATTTATGAGTAAACACTTATGTATCCATTCTGCAATTGATAGACATATGGGAGTTTGGAGCTGGTGGTTCTGCCACATACCTTTCAGCCCACAGATGTCCATATTTTTGTGGGATCTCTTAGCTTTTGGAAGAAAAGCTGTAAAGTTGTTTGGCCAAGACATTTTCTTGACCCAGGCTTAGCAGGTGGGCCATTCTGCTTTCTCCTTTGTCACATCAGCAGTTTCTGTTTTGTAGTTTTGCTTCCTCCAGTCAAGTGTGCCATCCCATCTGCAGGCCTCTGGCATATGCTGAGCAAGGCCAATCTCTGTCCTGTGGTACTGGTAACACATGTAGGTGTCTGGCTCTTTGTGGACACATCCTGGCCACAGACTGGTCACAGATGAGAGGACCTGGCATCAGCTCCACAAGCAGCTCAGGGTCACAGGGACCTGGAGACTCAGCCGCCTTGCTAGCTGACCTCACAAGCTTTGCTACCTCAGACACAGTCAGTCGTGTCTTTCCTCAACAGAGGCAATGGCTTCTGCTCCCTGCTTGTCTCTGTCCCTTGGTGGGAGCCCTGTTGCTAGTGGTGACCCTAATGGGACTCTGCTCTGGAAATAAATATTGTACAAAGCAGCTCCTCCTTTGACTGTGCTTTTCAGTTCTCATCCCACAGCTCTCCCTTCCATTTCTCCTCTGCCCACCCAGGAGACCAGCTCTGAGCAGTGTCTTGATTTTCACTGTTTGTCTTCCTTTACCCAAGACCCTGTCTTTTCAGAGGTGTTTTAATCGTTACTGTTTCTGGTTCTTTCCCATCCTCTTTGGCGTGATTTTCACGTCCTCACCTGTAATTTGAGGGATGAGGATGGCAGCCCTCCTTTCCCAGCTGCCCCACTCTGACCTCTTAGGAAGGCAGCAAGCCAAGACTCCTGGATTGACCAGAAGAGGTCAACCATTGCTATGGTGACTTAGTAAACTATGAGGATGAATAGCAGATGAGAACCAGTTGGAAGGGAGAATGGAAATCCACTGGCACAAAGATCAAAACAACAGCAAGGACCAGCCTATGATTCTGTGTAAGTGTATTCATAATGATTGAAATAAAAAAGCCAGACATGGCATACTCCTATAATCCTAGCTTCTCCAGAGGCTGAGGCAGGAGGATTGCAAGTTGAGAACAACTTGGTCAATTTGTCTCAAAAAGTGATAGGGGATGGGGGTATAGCTCAGTGGCAGAGTATTTGCCTAGCATGTGTGAGCCCTGGATTCAGTCCCCAGCATCAAAACAACAACAACCCCAAAACAATCAAGAGCCAGAAAAGGGGCCGTATGAGAAACAAAGAAGATTCTGGTATTACTGAGAAGAAAAAAGATGAGAGATAAAAGGAAATAAAAAGTAAGAAATGAGAATTATAATATTTTTGAGAGGGTGTTTTCATTTTTCTATCTTTTGAACACCTTGTATAGGGTCTTAGACAGAAAGTCCTCAGGAAATATGTATTTAAAAGTAAAGTTCATAAAGTCAAGTCAGTATTACAGCTGGCTAATATACACTGAGTACTTACCATGCAGAGGTGATTTTCAATTTGTGTTGCTCAACAACCTCAATAATTGGAGATTGTGCTATCTTGCACCTTCAAATGTGAAAACCAAAGCACAGAAAATAAGGTTCCTGAAGCCACAGCTCTTCAATGGCCAGGTTGGGATTGAACCCTTTGGAGGTCACGGGTGAGGAGAGAGATACAGAGTTTTTATGTATTGTTAAGGGATAACCTCTAATCCAGTCTCCAGAAGGTTGAGCCCAGTGCCCTGATTGGAGCCAGCCACTAAGGAATCTGAAATGATAGGGCAAAGGGGCATTTAGTGGTATCCTCATTTGCCAGTCAGTAATGCCGACCAGGCTGGTTCCACTACCAGCTCCTAGCTGACAGCACAGTCAGCAAGAGGCTGTGCTGGAAACCAAGGCAAGCTGGGCTCCTTTCTGCAGTTGCCTGGAGTCCCCTCTGGCAAACTTTGTCCATGTCTGCCCCCTACTGGGCGATGTGAGCATTCAGGACTCTCCCAGCTTGTTGCAGGAGGTCTCAAATGAGGGAGTGAGGCTGGGGCCACTGCCTGGCCCTTCTGTGGTGTTAGGGGAGTGCGGTGTTGCCCCAGTGCAAACTGTGACTAACAGGAGTGCCTTAATGTAGGCTGGGTGTGAAATTGGTTGTTGTCCTGGCAATTCTAGTCTGCGTAGTCACTCAATGTAGGATGGAGGCAGAGTGTAGGCAGCCAGAGGTCATATTTTAAGGGATTGGGTCAAGATTTAGCAGGATTGGTTTCCAGTTTCAGCAAGATCACCTGTGCACATGATGGATCTTCTCTCTGCACATGTCTCCTTGTTTGCAAAAAGAGATATTAGAATATAAAATGTCTAATGGCCCTCCAGTCCCCAGTATCCACCTCTGTATCTTTTTTATCTACTTCCCACATTCAGGTGCATCTTTCTAGAATTTCACCTTTTCAATCCAAACCTCCTCTTCAGTTCCACATCTCCCTTATGTGGCCCTATTGCCTATAACTTCCATCTCCATCTCCACCATTGTGTGATCCATATGTGTATTTGTTGAGAATGAGAATCTTGGTTCAGAAAGTAAACTAGGCCACACTTCTTAGTATTGTGGGCAGCTTCCTACTTGCCCACTGGCAAGACCAAACTCAGGATGTAGAAAGCGAGAAGAAACAGAAATCAGCATCTTAGATGGGATCTTGTTCAGCATGAAGATGGAGTCTGATGTAGTAACTAACCTCTGACTAATGTGATGATTTAAAAATATTTTTATTAGTTCATATTATTTTTACCAAATAACACATTTGAAAATGGCATTTTATATACATGCACATAACATTACCATTTAATCCATTACACTTTATTACCTTTCCATCACCTTCTCCCTATTCCCTTCTTGTCTAATACTAGTCTCTCTTCTACATTCTGTCATATTTTAAGATTGTACATATTAGGGAAAACGAGATACTTATCTTTCTGAGTCTGTTTATTTCATCTAATATCACCATCTTCAGTCCCAGCCATGTTCCTGCAAGTGACAATTTTGTTTTTCTATAAGGCTTAATAATACTATTGAGTATATGCTAGATTTTCTAGCATATAATAAACATGGGTACTCAGAAATGTCTACAGTATATTAACTTGAATTCCTTTGGGTATATACCAAGAACTGGTATAGCTAAGTCATATTGCAGTTCTACTTTTAGTCTTTTTAGGAACCTCCATACCAACTTCTATAGTGTAGTAGTTTACTTTACCCTCAGAAGTGTAGAAGGGTTCCTTTTTTTGCTTCATCCTTACCAAAGTTCATTGATTCTTTTGTATTCTTGAAGTAGGGGGTGAGATCAAATCTCTTTATAGTTTTGATTTGTAATTTCCTTATGGTTATTCTAGATATTAATCTTCTCTCCAAAGAGTAACTGGTAAAGATTTTTCTCCAATTTGGTAGGCTGTCAGTTCACTCTTGTTTTTTCCCCTGCTGTGAAGAGACTTTTTAATGTGATGTAGTTCCATTTGTTAATGCTTGCCATTATTTCCTGCCTATTAGAGTCCTATTCAGCATGTCTTTGTGCTAGTGGCTTTTTTATTTTAGCAGCTTCAAATTTCTAGATCTTACATCTATACTTTTGACTCACTATTCAATTTATATTTTTACAGGATAAAAGATAAAGACCTATTTTCAGTCTACTACATGTGGATATCCACTTTCCTCAATACCATTATTAAAGAGATTGTCTTTGCAATATTTGTGGCTTTTTAAAATAGTTTGACATAATGGCTTTTTCTTTTTCTTTTAATGTAGTAGACTCTTATAAAGAAGAAACAAGCAGATAAAAACAAAACTTTAATGAACTAAGAGAAACTACTAGTATAAATGAAATAAATTAGCATATAAAGCAAAATATTTCTGAAACAATTGAATAGATAATTTGGGAAATTATGTGTACTTCTCCATTCTTCCTATTTACAGTATTTCTCTCTCTCTCTCTCTCTCTCTTTCTCTCTCTCTCTCTCCTCTCCTCTCCTCTTCTCTCCCCTCCCCTCCCCTCTCCTCTCCTCTGTCCTCTGTCCTCTTTCTGTCTTCTCTCTGTCTCTGTCTGTCTCTCTCTCTCCATATATATATATTTATTGAGTTTCTCATATGAGAGAAATCACATGATATTAAACTTATGTGTCTCACTTATTTCACTTAACATTATGTTCTCATGTTTCATCCATGCTTATGAATGCTTCGAGTTTATCTTTATCTCAGAGTAGTATTCCATTATATATAAATATCACATTTTCTTTGTCCACTCATCTGCTGATGGATATATATGCTGTTTCCATGATCTAGCTTATAATGAATCATGCTGCTATAAACATGGTATGCATGTACCCCTGCAATATGATGACTTCAACTTTTTTGGCAAGATACCTAAAAGGGGATACCTAAAGGGGATTGCTGGATGAAATGAAATTTCTAATTCTAGTTTTTTGAGGAATCTCCACACTGATTTCCATAGTGGTTGTACTAGTTTATATTTTCACCAACAATGTAGAAGAGTTCCTTTTTCCCCACATCATTGCTAGAATTTGTTATCATTAGATTTTTTTGTTGATAGCTATTCATTACTGGGAGTAAGATGGTATCTAAATTTAGATTTAATTTGCATTTCTCTATTGGCCAGAGATGTTTCCCAATTTTTTGTCTGTTTATTAGTCATTTGTACTTCTCATTCTGAGAAGTGTGTATCCATTTCAGTTGCCCATTTTTTGATTGGATCTTTTCCTTTGAGGGGTTTAAGTTTTTTGAGTTTATAGATTTTAGTCCTCTTTCTGAGGAAGAACTGGAGAATTTTTTTTCCCATTCTGTAGGCTGCTTCTTCACTCTGTTGGTTGTTTCAAGTTTGTTTGTTTTTTTTTGGTGCCGGGGATTGAACTCAGGACCTTCCGCTTGCGAGACAGGTGGCAGAACCACTGAGCTAACTCCCCGGCCCTGTTGGTTGTTTCCTTTGCTGTGCAGAAGGTGTTTAATTTGATGTGATCCCATTTTTTGATTCTCAGTATTATTTCTTGTGCCGTTTGGGTTCTGTTCAGAAAGTCCTTGCATACATTTATATCTTCAGGAATTTTACATATTTTATCTTTCAGCAGATTTTTTGTTTTACCATTTGGATCTTTGATTCATCTTGGTTTTAGATGAGATATGTGTATCTAGACTCAATCTTCTACATGTAGATATCCAATTTTCCTAGCACCAGTTATTAAAGAGGCTATGTATCCTCCCGTGTATATCTTGGCCCCTTTGATGAAGGTCAAATAGCTGAATGTGCCTGTGCCTGGGTTTTTTTCTGCTCCTTCTATTCTGTTCCATTGTTCCACATGCCTGTTTTTGTGCCAATACCATGCTGGGTTTTTTTTTTTTAAGATAGTGTCCTTGTTTTAAGCATTAACAATAGGTACAATTTATTTTATTTCACATACTAAATAAGCATAGTTATTAACCCAAACTCAGTAAACACTAGGTATATTTTACAATACAGCCTCAAAATCTCTCGGTGAAACAACATCAATAATATGCTGTTTTAATCAGAGTAGTTTTGCAGTATAATTTTAAATCTGGGATTGTGATATCTCCTGCTTTGCTTTTGTTACCCAGGATTGCTTTTGCTTTTGTGGGTCTCTTCTTATTCCATATGAATTTTAAGATTGTTTTTGTTAGATCTATGAGATATGCTGGTGCTATTTTGATTGGGATTGCATTACATCTGCACATCTGTTTTGGAAGTATAGCCATTTTGATTATATTGGTTTTGCCTATCTAGGAACAGGGGTATCTTTGCATTTTCTGATATTCTTCTCAATTTCCTTTTTTAGTTTGATGTAATTTTAATTGTCTTTTACTTCCTTGATTAGGTTAATTCCCTAATATTTAATTTGTCCTATACTATTGTGAATAGTATTGTCTTCCTAATTTCTTAGTGAATTCATTATTGGTGCATAGGAACACTATTGAGTTTTGTGTGTTTATTTTGCATCTTGCTACATTGCTGAATTTAGTTATTAGTTCTAGGAATATTTTTGTGGAATTTTGGGGGGTTTTGTAGGTAGAGATCATGTCATCTGCAGATAATGATACTTTGACTTCTTCCTTTCTTGTATTTATCTCTTTCATTTCTTTCTTTTGCCTGATTGCTCTGACTAATATTTTGAGGACTATGCTAAACAGCAGTGGTGATAGTGGACATCCTTGTCTTGTTCTTGATTTTAGAAGGAAAGCTTTCAGTTTTTCTCTGTTTAATATGACATTGGCAGTAGTGTCTTCTTAAGTGGCTTTTGTCAGATTGAGATAAGTTCCTTCTGTACCTATTTTCTTCAGAGTTTTTATCGTAAATGGACGTTAGATTTTGTCAAAGACATTTTCTAACTCTATTGAGGTGATTGTATGATTTCTATCCTTCCTTCTGTTTATGTGATAAATTACATTTATTCATTTACATATATTGAACAATTCTTGCATACCTAGGATGAAGCCTACTTGTTCATGGTGTATGATCTTTTGATGATTTGTTGCATTCTGTTTTCCAGTATCTTGTTGAGGATCTTTGCATCTGTGTTCATTAGTGAAATTGGCCTGTAGTTCTTTGTTTGTTTGTTTGTTTGTTTGGATTCTTGTCTGGTTTTGGAATGTGGGTAATGCTAGATTCCAAGAAGGATTTTGGGTGAAATTGAGATTTCCCTCTCGATTTCATTAAGGAGTGTGAGGTATATTGGTATACAATCTTGTAGAATTCATCAGATCCTGGGCTTGTCTTAATTGGTAGTTTTTAAATTACTGCATCAATTTCATTGCCTATTATAGTATTATTCACGATTTTTAAGGCTTCTTGGTTCAGTTTTGGTAATTCAAATGTATCTGAGAATCTCTCCATTTCTTCTGAGTTTTTCAGTTTTTTGGCAAATAGGTTTGTGATCTTTATTATTTCCTTTCTTGTTCAAACTCTGGATTTGGGTTGATCTTTTTTTCTAGGACTTGGAGTGCATCATTAGGTTATTTATTTGGGCTTATTCTGGTTTCATTCACAGCTGTAAACTTCCAGAATAGGACTGCTTTCATTGTGTCCCATACATTTTGGTATGTTGTACTAGCATTATTGTTTAATTCTAGGAACTGTCTTATTTTTTCCTTAATTTTTTCTGTGACACTTTCATTATTCCAGAGTGTGTTGTTTAATTTCCACATTTGCATAGTTTGTGTCTGTGGTTTCTTTTGCTGTTGATTTCTAGTTTCATTGCACTGTGAACTGATAATATGCATGGTAAAATTTCGATTCTTTTGCATTTACTTAAGCATGCTTTATTAGCTAGTATGTGGTCTGTTTTGAAGAAAATACCATGTGCTGCTGAAAATGTCTGTTCTGTTGTTACTGGGTTGAATGCTTTGGATATATCTGTTAAGGCAGTTTTGTTCAAAGGGTTGGTTCAACTCTGATCTTTATTTGTTGGTTTTTTGTGTGGATGATCTGTCTATTTGTGATAGTGGGATATTGAGGCGAGCCATTATAATTGCATTGATGTTTATCTGATCTTTTATGACTATTAGTGTTATTTTTGTGTTTGTGAAGTTGGGTGGACTGTTGTTTGGTGCATGTATATTTACAATTGTTATCTCTTCCTGTTGAATATTTCCTTTAACCAAAATGTAATGTCCTTCTTTGCCTTCTTTGACAAGTTTTGGTTTAAAGTTCACTTTGTGTGAAAATAGGATTGTTGTTCCTCCTTGTTTTCTGGTTCTTTCATGGAATGTTGTTTTCCATCATTTGATTCTTAGTCTATGAAATTCTCTTCATAGTAAATGTGTTTCTTATATATGGCATATTGTTGGATTTTGATTGTTTATTTTGTGTGTGTGTGTTTTTGTTTTTTTTTTTCAGAAGAGAATCAAACTCAGGACCTTGCACTTGTCAAGCAGGCACAGCACCACTGAGCTAAATCTCCAGCCCATAGGATTTTGTTTCTTGATCCATTTTGCTAATCTTTGTCTTTTGATTGCCAAAGTGAGATTATTCACATTGATAGTTATTGATTTATTTCTGTCATTGTATTATGTACCTGTTGCTGTCTTCCACTCTTTCCCTTCTCCTTAATTGTTAGCCTTATCTGATAAATTCATTGTGTTGGACCTTTGGCATGGTTAGCTTCATTGTCTCTGCTTCATTATGATTAATTTCATTGCTTTTTATTCTGTTTAGGTATTTTATATCATTCAATTTTAGTAGGTCACATGTGTCTAGCAATTGATCCATTTCTTCTAGATTCTCCAATTTATTGGAATATAGTTTTCAAAATAGTCCTTGATGTTTCTCTGGATTTCAGTGGTTTCTGTTGTAACATCCAGTTTTTCATCTTTAATATATTGATTTGGGTCTTCTCTTTCTTTTGGTTAGTTTGACTAAGGATTTATCAACCTTTCTGTCTTTTTGAAGAACCATCTCTTCATTTCGTTGATCTTGTGTGTTGTGCTTTTAATCTGTGATTTCATCTCTGATCTTTATTATTTCTTTCCTTCTGTTGCATTTGATTTGTATTTGTTCCTGTTTTTTAAAGACCTTCAGATGCATTATTAGGTTATTTATTTGTAGTCTCTCATTCTTTGATAGTAGGCACTCAAAGGTTAAAAACGTATATCTTAGAGCTGCCTTCATTGTATCCCAGAAATTCTGGTATGTTGTGTTTCCATTTTTGTTTGACTCTAGGAATTTAAAAGTTTTCCTCTTAATTTTTTCAGTGACCCAGTGAACATTCAAAATGAATTCTACAATCTTTATGTGTTTGTATAGTTTATCTTGCTGTAGATATCTAGTTTTATTGCATTATGATTTGGTAAGATGTAAGAATTTCTTTATTTTTTTGTATTTTTAAAGGCTTACTTGCTTTAAATACTTGCTTAAATTACTTGCCTAAAATATCGTCTGTTTTGGAGACTTTTATGAACTGCTAAAAAAGTTGTATTCTACAATTGTTGGATGGAACGCTCTGTGGATATCTGTTAAGACCATTTGATCTATGGTGTAGTTAAACAATGATTTTTTTTTTGATAATTTTTGTTTGGATGACTTACTTCTTGGTGACAGTATTGAAATCACAAATTATTATATTAGTATCTTTGTGTCCCTTTATGTTCAGTAGTGGTTGTTTTATGAAATTTGGTACACTTATACTTGGTGCATATATATTTAGAATTGTTATACAGTGGTACTTTGGTTTATGAACTTAATTCTTTTCATGATTGTGGTCACAAACCAAATTGGATGAGAATTGAATCAAACTTTCCCATAAGGTCAACATTGAACCTAACCATTGAATTTGATTTAGTTCTCATCCAATTTGTTTGCAATCAGAATCATGGGAAGAATTAAATTTGTGACCTAAGCTACCACTGTATCTTCTCTGTGGGTTGTGTCCTATACCAATATATGGTGGCCTTCTTTGTCTCTAATTTTTTTTTTTTTGAAATCTGCTTTGCCAGGTATGAGTCAGGTACAATTGCTGGCTTTCAGATTTCATTCACATGTAATATTATTTCCATACTTTCACTTTTAGTCTATTCTATAACTTTGCTGGAGAAGTATGTTTCTTTCAGGCAGCAAGGAGTTGGGTTTTCTTTTTTACTCCAGTGAGAGACTTTTTTTTTTTTTGGAAATTGGGTAGTTGAATGATTTATATTCGGTGTTAGTATTGAAAGGTAGGTAATGATTCCTGTTACTTTGTTGAATTTCTAATGTTTCATTCTCTTTTTTTTGGTACCGGGGATCAAACTCGGGCCCTTGCGCTTGTGCAGCAGATGGCGAAACTACTGAGCTAAATCCCTGGCCCTAATGTTTCATTCTTTACTCATCCTAATTAGCTTATCTCCTATTCCTCTTGCATATATAAGGTTCCTTTGCATATCTTCTGCAGTGCTGGCTTAGTGGTCATAAATTCTTTTTAGTTTATGCTTACCTTGGAAGGTGTTTATGTCTCCTTCAATTCTGAAAGATAACATTTGCTGGATATAGTAGTCTAGGTTGGCAGATATTTTCTTTCAGGACCATGCCCTCCTGGCTTTTGTAGTCTATAGATAAATCTGCCATTATTCTGACAAGCTTATCTTTAAAAGTGATAACATTTTAATTTTGGAGCTTTCCATTTCTTTTATTCTGCACTCTTGGATTTTAACTAGATACAGTGTGGGGAGATTTTTTTGGGGGTCATATCTCTTTGGGGTTATAAATCCCTTCTGTTCCTGGATGTCCATATCTTTCCAAAGATATAGGAAGTTTTCTGCTATTAATTCACTAAATAGATTCTCTACGCCTTAAGTCTTCAGTCTTTGGTACCCTCTTTTATACCAAGAATTCATAGGTTTGGCCTTTTTACTATTCCTAGAGTTCTGTGTGTTTTGTTCATAATTTTTTACCTTTTTTTCTTTGTTACTGTATAAGTGGTAATGAATGAGACCTGAGATTTGGTCATCTGCTTGATTATATCTATTGGTGAAGATTTCCACTGAGTCTTTGATTTGATTTACAGCAGTTTCTCCTTAGGTTTCTGTTTGGTTCTTTTTCAGAATCTCTATATCTTTGTTGGATTGGTTTTTCATATCCTGCATTGTTTTCCTTAACCATTGAACTGTTCGTTTATAGTCTGACATCATCAATGATTTTTTAAAAATCACTCTTGAATTCTTATGAATGAGGTCTGTTCTGGGAGAACATTTGTAAGTCAGATTTGTTCACAAATCTGACAAAGTGAGTATTATACATCTCTGACACAATATAAAATGTAAAGCATTAAAAAAACCCAAGCCTCCAAATCACCACTGTTTTTTTCTCTTGCTTCAGGAAATCTTAGTCTCTGATTGAGCACTGTACTACTGTACACTATCACACTGTACAGTAAGCACACAGCAACACAACTGTGACAATGTCCAGCAGATATATGAGCTATTTCCATGACTTGTTCACATCTATGAATGTTTGGAATGTGAGGTCTATTTATATCTGTTTGCAACTCAAATGTTTGTAAGTTGGGGACTTACTGTATTTGCATTCAATTACTGACATGTTAGGAATCATGTTGCTTTGTATTTTTACACTTCTTGTATTCCTGTGTTAAGGTTTGTGCATGCGCTGGGATGATGTTTCTTCCACATTTAAGTTAGAATCTTATTGGTCAACTTTTTCTGGAGGGCCCTCTCTCCAGTACTACTTAGAGCAGAGCAGACAAACCATAGTAGCAACAATGATGCAATTACATAGAAGATATTTAAATACAGTAAAAATGAATTAATAGTAACAACTCTATCACCATTAACAATAGAAAAGAAAGCAGCAGGGCTGGGGGTTTGACTTAGTGTTTCTGCCGCCTGCCTCGCAAGTGCAAGGTCCCGAGTTCGATCCCCAGTACCAAAAAAAAAAGAAAAGAAAGCAACAATAAAAATGTAGAATAATCTAAAAGACTAAAGGCCATAAAGATTAAAGGTAAAACAAATGAAATACAGTGGTACCTCAGTTGATGAACTTAATGCATTCCACAATTCTAAGAAAGATGGCCGCATTTGTGTTCCTGCAGGGAAGATGGCCATAGCTCTGTTCATCACCTGATGTGGAGTTCTCAAACTGAAGCAAAATATTGCAGAATGCTTCTGTTTGAGAACCAAATTGTTTGTAAACAGAAGTATTCATGAACCGATACAATACTGTATTAATAATGATAATAAAGTAAATAGGCCCTTTCCTCTCTGGTGCTCTTTCCAACCCATTCAGCTTCCTGGCTGCCATGAAGTGAATAGCATTCCTCTGCCAAGCCATCCCATCACAGTGTTTCTAAGTTGGAGCCAGTTGATCATGGAATGAAACCTCTGAAATTATGAAGTATAATAAACCTCTCCTATTTTTACATTGTGAATATTGAGTTGTCTCAGCAACAGGAAAGCTGAACAATACAGAATTTATCCATTTCTTCTAGATTTTTAACATTTATTGCAGTATAAATGTTCAAAATAATTTCTGATAATTCTTCAGATTTTATCGTATCTAATTTCATCTTTTGCATCTAATGTTATTAATTTCAGTCTTCTCTCTTTCTTTTGTAAATTTGAAAAGGTTTTATTAATCTTCTTTGTCTTTTCAAAGACCAGTTCTTTGATTTATTGGTGGTTAGTAATGCTCTTTTAGCTGTATGTCATTAATTTCTGCTCTGATCTTTATTATTTCTTTTTTTCTACTGTGTTTGGGTTTGGTTTGTTCTTGTTTTTCTAGCCCTGAGAGTCATATTAGGGTAGTTATTTGTAATCACTTATGTTATTCTGATATAGGCACTCATAGCTATAAATTTTCCTCTTTGAGCTGCTTTCATTGTGTCCCATAGATTCTAATGTTTTATTTCCATTTTTATTTGAATACAGGACTTTTTAAGCTTCTCCCTTGACATCTTCAATGATTTGCTGATCATTCAAAGTGTATCACTTAATCTCCAATGTGTTTGTGTAATTTCTGTAGTTTCTTTGCTGTCCATTTCCAGCTTCATTCTATTGTAATCTGATGGGATTCATGACATTTTAATTTTTTGGTATTTATTTAGGCTTGCTTTATGGCCTAAAATATGGGCTATTTTGAAGAAAGTTCCATGGGCTACTAAAAGGAAATTATATTCTGCTGTTATTGGATGTAACACTCTGTAGATGTCTGTTAAGTATATTTGATCAATAGTGTGGTTAACTTTGATAATCTTTTATTCATTTTCTTGTCTATGTGACCTATTTCTTTTTGTGAGTAGGGTCTTGATATCATCCTCTATGATTGCAGTGAGTTCTCTGACACTTTTTGTTGAATGGTGTTTTATGAAATTAGAAGTGCCAATGATTATATATGTAATATATGATATATTTGTAATATATACTATATATGTCTATTTTATATTTGCAATTGTCATCTCTTCTTGGTGAATTATTTCCTTTACCAACATGTAATGGCCTTCTTCCTCTCCTAATTATTTTAGTTTCAAGTCTATTTTGTCAGATATAAGTGTTAACTGCTCCTGGTTGTTTTCAGGCTTCAGTTGGTGGGAGCATCATTTTCCATTCTTTCACTTTCAGTGTGTGGATGTCTTTACAGGTGAGGTGTGTTTCTTTTATGCAACATATAGCTCAGTCTTATTTTTATGAACCTATCTGCCAGTCTTTGTTTTTTATTTGGAAAATTATGTGTTATTGTATGAGATTGGCACCATTTCCTGTCATTTTTCTATCATTTTTTCATTCCTGATAATGTATACATTTATCTATTCACCCAATGACATTTACTCTTTCCTTTAGTCTAGTGGCTGTGATTGCCTTCTTCTCTGTGGAGGATTCTTTTAAGAGCTTTCTGCAGTGCTGGGTTTGTGATAATGCATTTAATTTACACTGATCTTGGAAATCTTTATTTTTCTTTAGACTTTGAAGGATAGTCTTGTGGGATATAGTAATCTGGGTTGGCAATTATTGTTTTTCAGGGCTTAAAATACATCATTCAATGCCTTTGTGGTCTTTAGAAATTTTTTTTGACAAATCTGCTGTTATTCTGAGGGGCTTGCCATTTTAAGTGATTTGGGGTTTCTCTTTAACTGCTTTTAGTATTCTTTCTTTGTTTTGAATTTTTTACAGGTTAACAATAATAAGTGATGGAAAGGTTCTTTTCATGTGTATTTGGGGTTTGAATGCCTCCAAAAATCTTGGTATTATCTCATTCCCCAGATTTAGCAATTTTTTCCCTCTGACTTCAGTGAATAGTTTTTTTAAAATGCCATTAGCCTGTACTTCCTCACCCACCTGAAGTCCAATGAATTTTAAAATTTTTATCCTATGTCTTTTAAATAAGAATCAAGATGTACTATATAAAGGTACAAATTTCCAATGATGAATGTCATTATATTGTATACCTAAAAGGTACCAGTAAAATTAATTTAAAAAAATAAAATTTTTCTTTTATGGTTGTTCAAGTACTTTTGGATAATCTTTTCATTATTTCTTACTTTTTTTTTAGTACTATCTGATAGTTGTAGTATATTCATCTTGTTTCAAACACAGATATTCTTTCTCTGATTCATCTTGTCTACTGCCATGATTTTCAGTTGAGATTTTCATTTGACTAATTGAGGGTTTATTTTTTTGGTACTGGGGATCAAACTCGGGTCCTTGCATTTGCAAGGCAGGTGGCAGAACCACTGAGCTAAATCCCTGGTCCTAATTGAGGTTTTTATTTCAGCTCTTTTTCAAAACATTTATCTCTTTATTGAAGTGATGTTTTCTGTACTGTTTTGTCATCCTTAATGCATTTACCTGACTACATCTGTTTTGAGCTCATTGATCATTTTAATAAGTCATTCATTCAGCTGCTTAATTGCTTCTTCTTTGATCTCATTGACCATTTTAACTGTCAGCTTTAAAATTGTTTGGAATTTCTTCCATGTCAACATCAATGAGACAAGTTTTTTGAGGGGGGGTTATGAGTTTTTCACAGGTATCTTGTTTCCTTGTGTTCTCAGGATTCTTGTGTTTTTATGTTGAAGTTTGCAGATTAGCTGGGATGGATATCTCTAACACTGTTGTGAGGAAATCTTTATAGTGAGTGACTTTCTTTTTGTACTGTGCTCTTGGCAGTAGGTGTGTCTCATTGTGAAAGCACACACTCAACCAAGTATTAGGTTAAATCCCTATCTTATGGCTTGTATCTAGATATTCCCCCAAAGCCTCATGTAGTCAAAGGTGGAAAGTTTTGAAGGTGGCTGGATTAGTGTGTGTGTGAATGTGGATTAAGAATGTGATACTAGGATTAAGGATGTGAATAATGGAAGCCACACCCTGGATGTGGCTGTCACCAGTCAATAGGCTTATAGCTTCAATGGAATACAAAGGGAGAGAGGGAAGGCAGGCTTGCTTCTGCTATTGCTGCTGGCTGTTGCTTGCCACTTGCTGCTTTCTACTTGCCACACCATGGACTGTTTCCCCTTTGTGATGCCCCTCTACTGTGGTGCAAATGTGGACTGCCAAATGTGGACTGAAACCTCTACAAGCTGTGACCTGAAATATCCCTTTCCTCCTTTAACTTTTGTATGTTGGTTATTTTGTCTCTGCAATGAGAAAAGTAACTAAGATATCCTAGCATTATTTTCTGAGGAGAGACTAAGTACCAGTAACACCAATATCTAAAGAATCAATCCTATTGGAACATATAATTTAAAATTTGTTTTAAAATACTCAAGTGTGTGCACATGCCTATAATTGCATCATTCTCGGAGGGTGACACAGGAAGATCTGGAGTTCAAGACTTGTCTGGGCATTTAGTGACTTAGTGAGGCCCTGTCTCAAATTGAAAAAGGTTTGTGGATTTACCTCATTGTAAAGTCCCTTGCTGGGTTCCATCTCCCATACTGGAAAATGTCCTCTATTATTTCAGTAACCTAGAAAAAGAAAGGGAGACTAACACTATAAGACTAAGAAAAAACAGATATTAATCATAATATTTATATACCAGAAGGAAAGGAGAATGGAGGGGGGATTTAAGAAGATGTAAGAATGGAAAGAAAGAAAGAAAAGATGGGAACATGACTGAAAATAAGGAAGTGACAGGGAGATTGAAATCCACTAATGAACTAACAGAAATACTTGGAAAACTCTATGAAACAACTCTTATTGTGAGAGAACAGAACAAAACAAGGAAAAACATTAGAAGCAAAGCAGTAACTTACACATATATGTATGTGTGTGTGTATATATATATATATATACATATATATATATACACATACTTATGTCCCCACTACTCCCATGCACATACAAAAAGAAAGCAAAACCATAACTACTTGGTCCGTATTCCTACTTGCAGAGTGTTTATAATGGGAAAAAGTATTCTTCCAAGACGTTCGCTGTTGGACATTGCCTGGTTAAAGAGGGATATGAAAATCTTTTCTTCTCCATATTTTTTTTTGGTACCAAGGATCAAACTTGGGTCCTTTTGCTTGAGAGGCAGGCTGTGGAACCACTGAGCTAAATCCCTGACCCTCTTCTCGATATTTTTAACTACAGTGTTTTCCTTCTGTGCCTCTGTCCAAGGAGGAAAAAACCAATGAGGTCAGTGTGGAGGCTGAGCTCTGCCACTCTGGTAGCAGATGAACACTTGGGGAGATTCACCACTGGGGGGACTGGCCCACACCTGCCACTCAGTCTCCTGAGTACCTAGGACTGTGGGTGCTGGGAACAACCAGGCAGTCCACCAAATCTCTCCTTCGCTTAGGCTTTGGGTAGGTTAGAACTGAGGGCCAAAGCTCCTTAGATGACCAGACCCCGCCCTTGGAGACTTGGCTGCCAGTGTTGCAAAATGCCCTATTTCCTCTGAATGCCTCCCAGCAGAGCCAAGGGGTTGCTAGCTGGGTTGCTGTTGGGATTAGCAGCCTTGAGCACCCAGACTTCCTTCTGGTGGTCCCTGCAATAGAGCCCCAAATAAGACCCTCTCCAAGGCAAAACTTCATGCACCTGAGCTCTTTTCTTGCCACAGAATTCAACTGCCTTTGTTTCCCACAGCCTGTCCTTTCCCTTTCTGGTGCTGCCCTCTGCCTGGCTGATTGTGCTCACTGCTGGCTGGTAGTCACATCCTCCATCCACTCAGCTGGGTGGCTCCTTCTCTTATGAGCCAGGTGCTGGAGTGTTTCACCCAATCTCATGAATTCAGCTCTCCCATGTCACAGATGCCATTCTCTAGGGCTCACGCTGACCATTAGGGCAGATGTCCACTGCCTCCATGGAGTGAATGTCAGTGTGTTCTACTGGTTTGGACTTGTGAGTGCAGGCTGCCACTATTCCCCTGTCTCCTGCAAATTGAAGACATTCCTTCCTCTACTATAGTTGACTTTACAAAGCACTGAATCACAGGTTTAGTGTAGCTTACAGCAAAAAGCATAGCTTTTTTGATCATTGGAAACACCAAGGGAATTCATATTTCTACCTAAGTGAGTGTGGGCAAGTTACATTTTGGCAGTGAGTTTTATACCTGCAAAATGGGGGATGAGCAGTACTTTGCACGATGCTGGAGGTTTAAATGAGATAATCAATGTACCTTCTTAATGATTTACAAGAATTCTCTCCTCATGACCTCCCTCAAACATCATATGCAAATGTTTTTCACGCATCCCTACATGGCCTGACGCAGGGATTTCTCCAAAGTGAGGGTTCATTTTCTTTGCCTGTCTATGGTAGTTTCTAAAGCTACATGAGTAGTAAAAGTACCAGCTGCATTTGAGAAAGATCATGGCAGATGGATTGCTTTTCCTAGAAAAAGTGCTAATTTCAGCAGTTAAAGGAGATACTATTGAGCTCTTGGTGATTCAATTGAATAGAGTGTGGAATCACTCAAAAAAAGAAAAGGTAGTTTGCAACTACACTGATTATCTCATCAGAAAAAATAGGGAATAAAGTACAATTAGGGAATAAAATAGTGTAAGAGAAATATGTTCCATGAACATCCTTATTCTCCATTAATAAGTTAGGGCTATAGACAGTTGTGTTTGGGAGCTTGCTCTGTACCAATTGGTGTGCAATGGATGCCTAAGTGACCCTTCAGTGACCAAATTACATTTTGACCTAACAGTGACAGTATCATGTATGCTAAATGTACTCTTAGGGCTTAGATAGAATAGTGTTATGCTTGTGAGTCAAAATGGTACCTTAATGAATGCATTGGAAATGACCATCGAGGTCCTTTGGTGCGGTCCATACTTACAGATGAGTCTCCTGAGGTTTGGATTCGTGAAAGGGCATCTAAATAATCTTGAAGATATGCAGAATTATGAAGAGAAGCAAAGTCAGGTGAAATGAAGCAGCTCCTGGTCTTGGCTCTCTGGGGAAGTGCTGTGCCTCCCACTTTAGACAAAATGCTCAGCCTCTTTGTGCTTCAGTTTCTGTATTAGCACAGTGGGAACTTGTCTGCTTTCAGCACTGCGTGTGTGGGTTGAGGTACAAACAGAACATTGTACTTAAAATGGATTAATTGGAGATACTTTAAACCATAGGCTCAATCCATAACTTAGGCAAATAAATTTAGCAGATTAAATTTTTAATATTTACTTCTTTATTTAGCAGTAATAGGAGTTGAATACAGGGCCTTTTCATTGAGCTTTTTATAAATTTATAAATTCATTGAGTCTTTTTATAAATTTTGCTTTTAATTTTGAATATGTTCTAAGTTGATAAGTTCCCCAAGCTACACTTGAACTTGTGATCCTCTTGCCTTAGCTGCCCAGAACGCTAGAATTACAGGTGTGTACCACCACTGTGGTTATCAAAAAATTTTTGGAGGCAAGGTTTGATAACAGAATTTGAGAGATTGGCCCTATGTGTTGGAGTATATGTAGGTAGGAGAGGGAACTACCGAGCAGATAAAAGGAATAAAATATTTGAGCAGTTTTTTAAAGTGGGGAAGTAGTCTTGTTGGGAGAGTTAAATGAAATGATTGTGTAAGTATCACAAATTACGTTAGACTCATTACCAAGGTTAATTTAGCAAGTTTCTCTACAGGTTAGGTCAGAGTCTGCTCCAGAGCCCAAATAATACCAGAGCAGAAAAAGGTCCAATTAGCATTCTTCTAGTGGGACAGTGCCACACATTAACATGGACTATTAGCACCTTGAAGTAGTGAATGAGACTGCTTAGAAATAAAAAGTAACCATTACCAGCTGGCATTTTTCTATAATGAGAGATTTTTTTCAATATGATTGTTTTTCACTTAGGAGAGAGAAAAGTGGCATCTCATTGAGGGCACTGGGGAGGGGTTCTGGTACACCTGAAACATTAGGAGGGTACATTTGTCCTTACAAGTTGACAGTGATAGAACATCCATCATACTGGTAATGCATCCATCATACTGGTAATTTGCATATCCCAGTTCTTTGAGAACTGGTGAAAATACGATCTCCAATACATTCCAGGATGACAGAGAAGTACTTAACAATGACGCAAAATTCTGATTTGTACATGAGCTTACTGAAAAGCCAAAGGTATTTCAGGTTCTATAGAACAAGCATAAGGAACTTGAAATTTGTCTACACAGGCCAAGCAGAGTGAAAAGTTCAACAGTTACACAAATGAAGAGCTTCTAGGAATGTTCGCTGGATTGTTCAAAGGAGCACTTGTCTTCCTCCTGTCCTTTTCATGTCCCCCAACACCTAACTTCCAGTTTTCCACCAATATATTTTTGTGCCTGCATTATGTGTATGCATTTACCTCAATCCATCATCATTTCACTGTACAGACATAGATAGGCCTTGTATATATAGAGATTATAGATATGTATATAGATATAGGCCTTGTAATATATATATACACACATGTAGATCTTCCAAGAGTACTAGATGGGTGAAGGACACCGATTCAAGTTCTCTTTTTCTTTATCAAGCAACTCCAGCCAAAGGCAGTGTAAATGGTGCATTAATAATCTTCAAGTGAGTTAGCTTGGAATCATTGCATCTCAAATCCAGGAATCTAGGCCTTCCTCTCAGGGGTCTAAATTACTTGGAAGATTCTCTAGACCTGAATATAGACCTTTTTAAGTACACAGAATATTCCATACATCTTTAGATCATATACATAATCTAAATAATTTCACTTGTCATTTATTTCCTGATCAATGCTCATTTTTGAATTTGAACAATGTTTGCCTCTTATTTTCTTGTTTTCAGGATCAGGTAAGAGTATCTGTGGCAAGACTGTGTATTCAGAACTGATCTTGACAATAACTATGGAGAGTTGGCCTGAGGAGATGTGGGTGGGGATGGATTGGAAAAGAAAGAAAATAGCACCTGCTTTTAGGGGACTTGCACTCATTTTATACTTATCTGTTGTCTTGTTCCTAAGCAGCTGGCTGAGGAGAGTGTTCAGAGGGGATGCAATGCCCAGGGTTTCAATGGAAACATTTAAACATTTTAAATGAGTTGCGTTTTTCAACTTCAAGTAACATACAGTAAATGCACTCAGAATGACTAAATAAGACAAGCAAAATGATTTTTGAAAATTAACCCATTTATTGATTTCCTTCTAGAGAGCTAATTCCAAGGTGTCCATTTTATCCATGGCTACATACAATGATTGAATAGATTGAATACTTGTTAAATTTGTAAAAATCAGAGGTAGGATTTAAGAAATGATGTGCAGGGGTTCTACTGATCTTTTGACCATAACTTTTGGGGCCATGGAAAGAAAGGGTGGGAGACACTGTCAAGGGAGAAGGATAACAAGAGAGAGCAGCACTCCTTAGAAGGCAGAATATACTGGGCTGTAGCTGCAGACACGGATTTACATGACTTTGCCTCCTGAAACCACTGAGGCCATGTAAGAGTGATGTCACTCTCGAAAGCCATGTCTTAGCCACACTAATGCAGCTAAGCAACAGTGCAAACACAAAAAGGATTTTTGTTGAATTTGAAGTACATTGTGTTTTGTTTTCCCCTAATGCATATAGAGTCCTAGTCTTGTTTTTTTCTGGCTGTCACTAAGTTTGCTTGTGTTACCCAAATCTATACCTACTTTTGCAGTGGCGAGCGTTTGAGGCATGAATTGAGAGACTAAAGGGACTTGACTTTTATCACAGAAAGATCACATGTGGACACGTATGAGGTGACTGGACATAACTCTTGGGAAAAGTCAAATGCTGAATTTCTGAGTAATCAGAGGATATGAACGTTGCCATCCTGGCCACCAAAAAACAAGTGGAAGCTCCTTCATCTGCCCCAGCAGGCATGTTAGGCCCCAAGTGCTCAGACATTGGTGAGGGCAATGGAGATCCAGCAGGAAACATATAGGTTTTGCTGATGTCCTCTTCTTCCCTAAGCACATGTGGAGATTATCGTTTAGTGCTGCATTGTTTTCACTGACCGTTTCTCCCACAAACTCCTTTCTCTTGCACCTGGGTTCTCTGGTTTGGACAAGGGTAGAAGGTTGAAGGAAGGTTATCGTCATGCTGACGTGCCATAGGTGGTAGGCTTATGTAACATCTTGGGTCTGGAGTGTTCACTGTGAGGATGACACCATCTGAACGATGATAGTTCCTATGTGAACTGATGAGACATGCTCTGGATTAGGTACTGACCAGCCTTCTTTAGGGTTTGAGTCACTTCTCTGAATTTCTTGGGGTAAAAATCATTTTCGGCAGGTCATCCATCTCATTTGGGTGTGTGGCCAGGTCGTTTGTTTTCTGTATGCTTTCCACACACCCTTCTTGTGATGTCTTCACATGGAATCGTCTCAGAAGTGTCACCAGGATGACTTTCATCATCACCATGGCTATGTATTTTCCTGCACAGCTACGGGACCCAAAGCCAAATGGCTGAAAATACCTGTAAGGAACCTAGAAAAATGATGAAAGAATTACCACACTGGGGAAGGCCAGAGTCTCGCAATACAGTGTCTGATTCACTCTGAAGACATTGGTCAGCCACAACAGTTAGTTTTGAGGTCTTAGCTACCCATGCTACCTCTTCACTGAGATGAAGGAGTCAGACGAAATAAGCACTTTTCTCATCCAGAGATTAACCTCTGGTGATACAGACCCCAACCTCAGAGGCTCCACTTTTGTGTTTCATGGTGAGCTGCAGTAAAGGGATGCAAATCAGCTTATTATAAATAATGTTAGGAAGCCCAGCCAGCTCTGTAGAACCACATTTTATGACTGATTTTTTTGACCCATGTAAAGTTTGATTTTAGGTGCTGCCATGAAAATGGACAAATATAGGCAACCAATGTAAATTGTTATGTCAATGCCAAGCATTTCTTTTTAGTTATGCTGAAAATTAATGAAGATTACATCTTTTTGTCATGTTTACAATATCCCTGGTATATAGTAGTTGCTCATACATTTTTTTGTGTGTGTGTGCGCGTATGGCATTATCTGGATTACCTGTGTAGAAATTGGCTAAATAAGCATAGTAGATTAACATTGTGTTTCTAGCCTGGATAAACAAAAAGGTGAAGGCGAAAACCGGATATTTAGGCATAAAAATACAGTTGCCTAAATTTTGACAAAATGGAGGCACAATCGTCAACATTCATCAGTGATTAATCAAAAAATAGCTGAAATTTCACACCCATCAAAGCAGCACTCCAAAAACTCTCAAGGATATTTTAGAAAGAGACGATGAAATGAATGATGTGAAAAAGTCCAGCAGAATGAATGCATCAGGTAGGATAAGCCCTTAAGCAGAATTGGGAAAAAAGGAATCAGCACCAGGAAAATAATGTAATGACAGGAATAAATCAGTACCTTTCAGTAACAACTCAGTAAGAATGCTCCATAATCAAAAGACACAAATTGGGATTGGCAAATTGGGTCAAAATGCAAAACCAAATGCTATGTTATGTATAAGAAACACTTTTAATCCAAAAAGAAATTTAAAGACTAAAAACCAAAGGATGGATATTCTATGCTACATGAGCCTGAAAACAAGTAGGAGTAGGTATTGTGTTGCAGACAAAGTGTACTTCAAGGCAACATTGATCAGAAGAGGCAAAGGTTACTACATATTGGTTAAGGGAACAGTTCAACTAGAAGAGACAACTGTTATAAACATATGTGCACCACATATCAGAACTTGCAATGTCATTAAAAAATACTGGTCATAAAATATCAGGTAAACATCAACACAGTTAAAGTGAAGGACCTCAATAGATCAGTATTACATATAGACATATCAATTAGGATTTCAACAAAGAAATACCAAAGTTGGGCCACACCTTCCACAATGGATATAGTAGATATCTATAGAATGGTCCATCCAGCAACAGAGTTAACATTCTTCTCATTAGCACAGAACTTTCTTCAAAATAGACCACACACTAGCCCATGAAGCAGGCTTCAATAAATGTAAAAGAATAAAAATTATTCCATGTACATTATCAGCTCCCAGCTCAATGAAACTAGAATACAATAGCAAAAGAAACCAGAGAAGTTATACAGATACATGGAGATTAAACAATATACTTTTCAATAATCAATGGATCCCAGAAGAAACTAAGGAAGAAATTAGCCCTTTCCTAGAATGAATGGTAATTTCAGTGGAACATACCAGTACTCATTTGATACAATGAAAGGAGTCCCAATAGGGAAGTTTATAGCTATAAATACCCACATCAGAAAAGCAGAGCAAGTCCAAATAAATAACCATATGATGCACCTCAAAACCCTAGAAAAACAAAAACAATTCAAATCCAGTGCTAGTACAAGGAAGGAAACCATAAAGATGAGAACCGAAATTAATGAAATTGAATCAAAGAGCTAGTTCTTTCAAAGAATAAACAAAATTGACAAACCCTTAACCAATCTTACCAAAAAAGGAAAGAAAACACCTATATCAGTGCAATTAGAAATGGAAAAGGTGAAATCACAAAGGACACCACTGCAATCTAGAAGCTCATAATTCACTGCAGAAAACTGTACTCCAATATATTGGCGAATACAGAAAAAAATGGATAGATTCCTAGATACATATGAATTACCAATATGGAGCAAAGAAGATATAAAAAGCCTGAATAATCCACTAAAAGGCAGTGGAATTGAGGCAGTAATAAAAAATCTATCAAAAAAGAAAAGCCCAGGATCCCATGAATTCACAACTGATTCTACAAGAACTTCAGGGAAGATCTAATGCCAGTCTTCCTCAAACACTTCAGTGAAATTGAAAGGGAAAGCATACTGATAAATTCATTCTTGGAAGCTAGCATTTCCTTGATTCCAAAACCAAACATGGACTCAAGTATAAAAGAAAACCACAGGCCAATCTCCTTCATCAACACAGATACTAAAATCCTAAATCAGATACTGACAAAGAGAATGAAACATCTCATTAACAAGATCATACATCATGGTCAAGTAGGCTCATCCTAGGGGTGCAAGAACAATTCAACGTACACAAATTAATAAATGTAATACAGCACATAAGCAGAAGTAAGAGCAAAAATCACATGACCATTTCAATAGATGCAGAGAAAGCCTTTGACAAAATCCAACATCCATTTATAATAAAACCCTATAGAAGAACCTTATTTCAATCTTACCAAAGCTATTCATGAAAAACCTACTGCTAGCATCAGATTAAATGGGAAAAAATGGAAAGCTTTTTCTATAAATTCATGAACAAGACAAAGATTCTACCATTATTACTCCTCTTCAATATAATACTCAAAACTGTAGCCAGAACAATCAAGCAAGAGAAAAAAACAAATATGATACATACAGGAAAGCAAGAAGTCAAACTACCCTTATTCATAAATGACATGATCCTTTACTTAGAAGAAACAAAAATTTCCACCAAAAGACTTCTAGTTGTAATAAACAAATTCAGCAAAGTGGCTTGATACAAAATCAACACTCAGAAATCAATAGCATTCCTATACACCAATGATGAGCCTGCTGAGAAAGACAAGGAAAACAATACCCTTCACAATAGCTTCAGGAAAAGTTAAATACTTAGGAGTAACCTAACTAAGGAAGTGAAAGACCTCTACAACAAAACCGACAACACTCTGAAAAAGATCAAGGATGACATCAGAATATAGGAAGATATCTTCTGTTCTTGGATAAGCAGAACAGTATTGTCAGTGACCATCCCTCAAATCTAGTATATTGATTTAATGTAATCCCAATCAAAATACCAACAGTATTCCTCAAAAAACTAGAGAGAACAATCCTAAACTTCATATGGAACCAGAAGATACTTAGAATAGCAAATGCAATCCTGGGTAACAAGAACAAAGCAGGAGACACCATGATCCCAGATTTCCAGTTATATTACAAAGTTACATTGGTCAAGACAGCATTGTACTGGCACAAACAGACAGATCAATAGAGCAGAATAGAGGATGCAGAAACAAAACTCAGGCTTATTCAACCCTCTGATATTTATAAAAGGTCCAAAAAGATAAGCTGGAGGAAAGATAGCCTCTTTAACAAATGGTGCTGGGAATACAGGCTATACAGAAATAAAAGAATGGATTTACACCCATATGTCTCACCAAGTGCTAAACTAAAATCAAAGTTGACCAATATCTAAATATTAAAACAGAAAAAATAAACCCAATGGAAGAAAAAATTGTAAAACTCTTGAAGTCATGGGTGTAGGCAAGGACTTTCTGAACAGAACTCCAATTGCATAAGAAATAAGAGCAAGAATCAATAAATGGGATTCTATCAAATTAAGACCCTTCTGCACAGCAAAGGAAACAACCAAAAGAATGAAAGGACAAGCTACAGAATTAGAAAATAATTTTTTCTAGCTACTCCTATCACAGAGAGATAATATCTAGACTATATAAAGAACTCCAAAAAAGGTCCCCTAAAATAAAAGACCCAATCAAAAAATGAGCAGCTGTAATGAATAGATACTTCTTAAAAGTAGCACAAATAGTCAATAAATACATGAAAAATGATCAGCATCTTTGGCCGTTAGATAAATGCAAATTAAAAACAACACTGAGACTCCCATCTTACTCCAGAAAGAGTTAAGAAATCAAATAATAAATGCTGGCAAGCCGGGGAAGAACACTTCTACTATATTTCCCACAAAATAAAATCTAACTGGAAAATATGACTTAGCATAATTTTTTAGGATGCTTGTAATGTAAGCCCTGCCCCTAAAATAAGCCTCAGTTAAGATCATCAACCAGACAGATGCATTTAGTATGTCCTTTACAACACAGGATGGATGTATTGAATTATAAAATAACGGTATTAATATATAATTAGATATATAGGATTATTAACATCAATACTTAAATAATAATATAAATTATAATTAAATATTTGTAAACACCCAAGTGGGAACCTTCGGATGAGAAGTAAACCCCTATACAAACAGGTGAACTTGAGACTTACTGCCAAATGACCACTGGGGTACAGAGACCATGCAAAAATAACGTGTGCACATTTGATAATGAACAGACATAGTTATATTTAATAGGAATCTTCATAATCTAATACATTGTGCATTATAACAGACATACTTCATACAATTGGGCAAAATAAAGAAATGTTTTCTGAATTTTGGTGCCTGCAATTTTTTGTTACTTTTGTGTGGACCATCATTCTTAACTGTCATCACTTTTGCTGACATTCCTGTCGCATAAGTCTTCAATTAACACTGAATTTAATGGAAACTGTGAAGCCCAGCCTGAAAGAGATTGTGACTTGGGTGAAGAGTTCATGGGGTAAAATCATTGACAGCTGTATTGCCAAAGCACTACAAGCAGGCTACATGGACAAGAAGTGCTTATTTAAGGAGAGCTATATTGCTGGAGATGAGAGACTGGTGCCAGTGATTCTACAGGAAATGCAGTCACAAGAAATTCAGACCAGAATTCAGGATTTAGAGAGTCATGATGGTGTTCTCAAAGAAGATGACATGACTGTCTTTGAATAAATGTAGATTTTGGTACATGAATAACTGTAGAGTTTGGTACATGAATAAATGTACATTGCTATACATGAAGAAATAGAACATCCCCTGAAAATAAGCCTTATTGCATCTTTTGGAGCAAAAAAAAAATTTTTTTTGAGACAAGGTCTCACTATGTAGTTCAGGCTGGCCTTGGACTCACTATGTAACCCAGGCTGGCCTCGAACTC
The DNA here is from genome assembly GCF_053883595.1 of Heterocephalus glaber. NCBI lineage: Eukaryota > Metazoa > Chordata > Mammalia > Rodentia > Bathyergidae > Heterocephalus > Heterocephalus glaber. The sequence goes on along the minus strand of NW_028258138.1, from coordinate 83,511,652 downwards.
ATGGCTGTCCTCCTGTCTCAGCCTCCTGAATGCAGGGATTACAGGCATGTTCCACTGTGCCCAGCAGGAGCAAAAATGAAAATAAGAGCTAGTCTAGGGCCGGGCATTTAGCTCAGTGGTTCTACCGCCTGGCTAGCAAGCACAAAGTCCTGAGTTCGATCCCTGGTACCAAAAGAAAAAAATAGCTGGTCTTATTTTCAGGGAAATACTATACATAGTTGGTGGGAATGTAAACTACTACAACCACTATGGAAATCAGTATGGAGATTCTTCTAAGAAATAAAAGTAGAAATTCCATTCAACCAAGGTTTTTCCCTTCTAGGTATCTACCCCAAAGATTTAAAAACACCGCATTACAGTAATACATGTTTATAGCAGCACAACTCATAATAGCTAAATCTTGAAGCCACCTATATGCCCATCCACACAGGAATGGATAAAGAAAATGTTGTCCTTATACACAGTGGAGTACTACTCTGCTAAAAAAGGGTTATGTTAGAGTCATTTGTAGGAAAATGGATGCACCTTGAACCATAATGCTAAGGGAAATCAAACATAGTGTAAATATCTCAAGGTTTCTCTTATATGAGAGGTCAAAAGTATAAATTAACAAAATAAAAGATAGATAACAGCAAACAGGGAAATAGAACATTTGCAAATGAAAAGGGACCAAGAGATAGAGGGGGAAAGAAAGAGAGAGGAAGAGGAAGTAAATACAATATGTGTTACGAACAGGTACCAAATCGCTATGAGGAATATAATTACTATATGCTGGAAGCATGAACTAATAAAGATAAAAATTCCAAGTGGAAAAATCCAAAAAAATAAAAGCTGAATGTCTTGAAGTTATTAGTCTGATTTAGAAAGAGACATACTGTACATGGAGACATTTCATGAACCAAAGGCAGAGTGAACAAAGTCGATCTTTTGGTCTCATTTGATTCCCACTTACAGCCTAGAGGATTTCCTCTACTGAGATGGTCTTCCAGCTACATATGAGGATGACAAAGAGATTTCTTAAAGGAAAAGCAAATTACCTAGGTTCAATGAAACAGACCTCATGGCCAAAAAGGGCCTGGATTTTTCACTTTTTACCCAGTCAATTGCCACCATTTAGATATTTTCGAGAGCTGGGAACCCATCATCCTGTCTGCAAGGCCAAATATGGTGCCATGTTCCAAATTAGGGAAAGGAGCAGGAGTCAGCAGAAGGGAAACAGTAAAAGGCTTAAAGTGTGCAAGGTACAAACACACCGAACGAGAAAGGATTTAACACCAGACATTGTCAGGAGTAGTACAATGGATCTTAAGGAAGGACTCTTACATTCTTCTCAAAGTTTTCAAGACTAAATTCATTGGGCTTGGAGAAAAACTCCAGTCTATGCATTCTTCCAATATTCAGGATAATGTTGGTTCCTTTCTTCACTGGGTAGCCGTCAATGACATCATCTTCTAAGGCCTTGCGCATGACCAAGGCCACCACAGGCTGGTATCGCATGCTCTCATAGATGAAGTTTTCCACCACTTTTAATTTCTGCATATCATCAATCTCTATGTCTCTTTCACCTGGGGACACAGTTAAAAAGGAAAAGGAAGGTAATGCTAGTTTCGATATCTGGTGGGCCTTAAGGCTCCTATTTCTTTCACAGAACAGTTTTCTTGGTTGAAAAAAGAAAATCATGTCAATACTTCCAGTGCATTCTGGCAACCACAACCATTGAGCCACATGGATTTTTATTAAAACTCAGATATGAAGCCAGTTAATCTTCAAACCTGGGGAGTTTCACAGATAAGCTGAAATTTCATGAAAAATCAGAAAATGTGGTATCACTGAACCACGTGCAGCAAAAGGCTGACGCTGAGGGTTTGCTCACCCCTTAAGAGGGACGCCCACTGTACAGATCCATGTCAAACACACACAGTGTGCTCCACACAGTTGCTTTTCTGACTGCTCTGAGGGCTGTGAGTTTTGGTCCTCTGCTGTAAAATCTGGGGAATGTTCATGTCCTCCCTCGACTCATGAGAAAAGCAGTACCACAGTCATCCCAGAGAAGCAGGGGCAGGCTGCTGCTGCAGTCAAGAGAAGCACGGTCAGTTTAGTCCATTTCAGCAAAATTTTCTCCTCTGGTGATCTGTGCAGTCATTGCCCACACAAGTCACCAATGGTCCCTCTGTATTACATCAGGAGCAGCCAGTTACAGTGGAGTGACAAGAATCCACCCACACTAGCGCAAAATAGGTGCTGCACAACAGGTCTGGGGAGGTGGTTGGTATTGATGGGCATCTCTGCTTAAGCCTGGGTTGATGCCAGTCAGGAGGATTGGATTAGTACCAACCATGGCAGAGCTGCAGAGGACTCTCAGTGGGCCACTGCTTTTACAGAATTGGAACCCACCTGCCCCCCATGTGGTGCTCTTGCACCAAGGATCTAGTGAGAGTGGCTAAGTGGGGTGGGAGGCAGAAGGGAAAAGGATCAAAGTGACCAAAGGCACTTGCTGAAGTGCAGGGACCTCATCTGTCTGCTGAGCACAGGAGGGAGCAAGGACATGTGCAAATGTTGTGCTGTTTCTCCGTCCTTCAGGGGTGTGCTGAAGGGTCTTGGAAACATCAAGAAGCACAAACAATGTAGCACAAGCCTGGACTGTAATCCCTGCACTCTGGGAGGCTGAGGCAGGAGGTTCACAAGTTCAAACCCTGTGCAGGTAACTTAGTGACTTAGCGAGACCCTGTCTTCAATGAAAAGCAAAAAAGAGCTGGAGTCCAGCTTATATGATGATCTTTGATTTAAGCTTGAGCCGTGCAAAGCAAAAACAAAAACAAAAAGCACTTAAAAGGACTTCTGCATTCTCCCCGAAGGCAATTCTGATATCTGATGACTGGGGCCATGTTTCTTTGAGGAGTTGGCATGGGGTGACACAGAGGGCTGTAAGGAGGGGGACATGGAAGATGAGAGGCTGACTCCCCAGCAGATGAGGGGGCAGCATCCCTGGTGGGGCAAAGAAGGAAAACCATCCCTCACCTGTTTTTGCTGTTACCCTTTTCCCCTCCTGCTGCCACCACCTGGAAGTTAATTTGTGATCTGGCTGCTTCTAACCTGGAAGCACTACTATAAATGACAAATGTTTTCCTGGTGCATGCACAAAAGCCAGTTGTGACTGATGATGCCGGCAGAGCATTGTACATGATCCCACCTTCTTATAAGACAGACAAACCCACACATCTGTGTTTGTGTGCACAAAGGAGATGATCCTGTGGAATCCACAGCACACATTGAGCAGTGGTTACCCCTGTGGTGGGACTGAGGCTGGAAGGACAGTGGAAAGCACTGGGGAATGTCACTCTGCTTTGTACGTCTCTTGATATTTGAAGGTTTTCAATGAGCAAGGCTTATTTTTATAAGTAAAATAAACACAGAACTATCACTCAACCTATGTGGCATAGTCAAAGTGTGACAACAATTTGCTCTGTTTTTCTCTAAGTGAATAATGAACGATTCTGTATTTGACATCAGATTCTGAGGACAAAGGAGGTGACATTCAGAGTTATTCTTAAGCTCTGCTGTTGAGCTGATAAAACCTTACCAATAATAGTCTGGATTTCCTTCATGATTGCTTCTTCAACTTTAGGGTGCTCTGCAATGAGAAACAGCATGAAGTACACCGTGACAGACATGGTGTCAGGTGCCGCAATGAGCATCTCCAGTATGCACTGGTTCACATTCTCTCTTGTGAGTTCTCCACGTTTCTGAGAAATTGAAAGAGGGGAAACATTTGGACAACTGAGTTAAAATTTCCACAGTAAAGAGTAGTGACACTCAGAGATCAACAACATGAAATTATGTCTGTCTCACTGACTGTGAACACTTGACAGGACAGTCTTCAGCTGAAATATGCAGGATTTAGCCAGTTATCTACATGCAGTGGGTCCTTCATGTCCTTGGGTTCCACATCTATGGACTGAACCAACTGGACATGGAAAATATTTTTTTTAAACTGGGTATACTGGACATGTATAACTCTTTTGCTCACCATTTTCACCTACACAGTATACTAAAGCAACATTTTACATTTGCTGAGATTAAAGTATGCTGAGGACATGCACAGGTTACATCATACATGGTACCACTTTGTGCAAGGGACTTGAGCATCCTTGCATTTTAGTTTCTGGGGAGAGTTCTGGAGCCAAGGCCCTGTGGATATTGAGAGATGACAGTGCTTAGTATCTTTGGTCTCTCTATTTCCTGCTCTCCTATTTTGTATCACGATACTGAAGATTCACTCTTTTAATTCCATCTTACTAGAATTTTTACTGCTATTTGTATGAGACTGCTAAAGAAAATACTTGAAAAGAGAAGTATGCAGCTATTTTAACAGGAGATTGTGCTCCCCTATCCACAGATGACCATAATATGTTGGTTGGGGAACTGGTTAGTTCTAGTTAGTACCTCAGCAAAAATCAACTCCGTGGAAAAATCGATACACTCTTCCAGTTTCTCTGCTGTGCAAACCTTGTGTCTTTTTTCTTCTACCAAATTATTGATGGCATCTTTTAAATCCTTCCTAGAAAAAAAAGTCAAAACACGATCTTACACTCAGTTTAGATAGATAGCAAAACAGACTCATTTGGTCTTTATTGAATGAAGCGTTCTGCTATAATTGAAGCCATGAGTGCTCACAGGTAGATGAATTTGTATTTCATGCCTTCGCAAGTATCCTTAAATTACATATGCTTATACCATACTTCATATTAAGGTACCAGAGTTAAGTAAGATTTCCAGGTACTGGTAGCAAAGTCAGAGCTGTGCCTTTACAGTTAAAAACTCATACCAAACCTTCTGGTCCGCCATACCACTGCTCCCAGTGCCAGGCAGGTGAACTGTGCAAGCAACACACATTCCCTCCCCCTTTGAAATAAGAAGACACGTAGACAAGTCTCAAAACCAGACTTCCAGATCACCTAAACCAACCCCAAAGGGAAACGAGATGGAACACTCTGATACTCAACCACCTGGACCCCCTGAACTGGCAACAAAAGATGATGTGGAAAAAATGAAATCAGAAATAATTTCTCAGATAACAGCAGAGATTGTGCCCATAGTACAAGACATAATTAATAAATCTGCAGAGGACACAGATAAAAAAATAGAGGAGCTGAGGAACATGATGGAATCCCAACATAGGAAACAAATGGAATCCATAAAACAGATGCAAACAGATTTCCAGGAGATGAAAAACTCCACTGAAAGTTTATGAAGCAGAATGAACCAATGTGAGGACAGAATTTCAGATATAGAAAATAAGATTGCAATTAGTGACCAGGAAAAGAAAAATTTCTTTAAAATAGTAAAGGACCATGAGAAATCAATCCAGCAGCTGCTAGACAATGCAAAGAAGAATAAAATGACTGATTGGAGTCAGTGAAGAAACAGGAGAGTACAGACAGTATAAAAAAACTGTTCACAGAAGTGATGGCAGAAAACTTCCTAAGCAGGTGAAAAGAACTTGACATACACATAAGTGAGGCATATAGGACCCCAACTAGCCTTGATAAAAAAAAAAAAACTACACATAAGCATATAATAGTTAAGATTCCAGAAACCCAACAGAAGAACAAAATTCTACAGGCAGTTAGAGAAAAGGAACAAATCACAAACAAAGGAAAGCCTATCAGAATCCCAGTGGACTTCTCAGCAAAAACCCTCAAAGTAAGAAGAGCTTGGAGTGATGTATTTCAAGGCCTAAAGGAAAACAACCTCCAACCCAGACTGATGTACCCTGCAAAACAGTCTTTCAAAATGGATGGAGAAATAAGATACTTTCATGACAAAGAGCACCTTAGGGACTTCATGAATACCAAACCAGCACTCTGAAAAATGTTAGACAATATCCTAGGAAAAGACGAGGATCATAACCCCAGGAAGCCCCGCAGAATGAATCCATTGGGCAGGACAAGAAATTAAACACAAAGTGGGAGAATCCAACAAAAAGTAAAAGTTATGACAAGTATAAGTCAATATTTATCAGTTATAACCATGAATGTTGATGATCTGAATTCACCAATCAAAGAAAATAGACTGCCAGAATGGGTCAAGAAGCAAGATCCAACAATATGTTGCATAAAAGAAACACACTTAATTCAAAAAGAAACTCATACACTGAAAGTTAAAGGGTGGAAAACAGTACTCCATGTGACAGGAATCAAAAAAAAAGCAGTAGTAGGTATCCTCTTTGCAGACCAAGTGGGTTTCACACCAACACTGATTAAGAGAGGCAAAGAAGGACACTACATTCTTGTAAAGGGAACAATCCAAGAGAAAGAGATGACAATCAGGAACATATATGCACCAAACACTAGTGCGCCCAATTATATAAAACAAATACTAACATACATGAAAAATCAAATAAGTAGTAATACAATAGTAGTGGGGGACCTCAATACCCCACTGTCACAAATAGATAGATCAACTAGGCAAAAAATAAGCAACAAAATACTAGAGCTCAATCAAACTCTTGAACAAAGGAACTTAACAGATGTTTGCAGAGTGTTCCACCCCACGAAATCAGAATACACATTCTTTTCAGCTGCACACTGGTCATTCTCCAAAAGAGACCACATACTTGCTCATAGAACATGTTTAAGTGCAAAGGAACTGAAGTTATCCCCTGTATATTATCAGACCATAGTGCAATGAAATTGGAGATCAATAACAAAAGAAACCACAAGAATTTCATAAACACATGTAAAGTGAACAGTATACTTCTGAACAACCAGTGGATCACAAGGAAATTAAAGAAGAAATCAGACAGTTCCTACAATTCAATGACAATACCTATACAATATATCAGAATCTATGGGACACAATGAAAACAGTCTTACGAGGGAAATTAATAGCAAACAGTGAATACTCCTATTAGAATACAGAGAAACCCCAACTAAACAACCTGACGCTGAACCTCAAGCTTCTACAAAAAGAAGATCAAGACAAACCCAAAGCTCATACAAGGGAGGAAATTATAAAGATCAGAGCAGAAATCAATGCAATGGAGACTAAGAGAACGATACAAAAAAAATCAATTAAGTCAAGAGGTGGTTCTTTGAAAGAATAAACAAAATTTCAGATTTTTTTTTTTTTTTTTTTTTGTACCAGGGATCAAACTTGGGTCCTTGTGCTTGCGCAGCAGGAGGCAAAACCACTGAGCTAAATCCCCGGCCCCAAAACAAAATTGACAAACCCCTAGCCAACCTTATCAGAAAAAGGAAAGAAAAGGCCCAAATTCATGGAATTAGGAATGAAAAGGATGACGTTACAGTGGACCCAGCAGAAATCCAGAGGATCATCTATACCTACTTTGAGAACCTATAGGCCAATAAGATGGAAAACAGAGAAGAAATGGACAGATTCCTAGATACGTATCAATTACTAAAGTTCAAGAAGATCTAGAAATTCTAAACAACCCAATATCAATCAATTAAATTGAAAATGTAATTCAAAACTTACCAACTGAGAAAAGCCCAGGTCCTGATGCTTCACTGCCAAATTCTACAAGACATTTAGAGAGGAACTACTGCCACTACTGTTTAAACTCTTCAATGAAATTGAAAGGGCAGCAATACTCCTGAATTCATTCCTGGAAGCTAGCATCACCTTGATCCCCAAAGCAGAGAAAGACTCAACCGAAAAAGAACTATCTCACTATGGCCTATCTCACTAATGAACATAGATGCAAAAATCCTTAATAAGATACTGGCAAATGGAATGAAGAAGATCATCAAGAAGATCATAACCCTGACCAAATGGGATTCATCCCAGGGATGCAGGGATGGTTCAACATATGCAAATCCATAAATGTAATGCACTATACCAATCGACCCAAGGACAAAGACCAAATGATCATCTCAATAGATGCAGAAAATGCATTTGACAAAACCCAACATGCATTTATGATAAAATCCCTACAAAAAATTGGAATTGATGGTCTCTACCACAATCTGATAAAAACCATCTACGAAAAACCAACAGCCAGTATCATACTAAATGGTCAAAAATGGAAATCCTTCACAATAAACTCAGGAACAAGTCAAGAATGTCCACTATCCCCACTCCTGTTCAATATAGTTTTAGAAACATTAGCCACAGCAATCAGACAAGAGAAAGTAATAAAAGGAATAAAGATAGGAAATGAAGAAGTCAAATTGTCATTATTTGGAGATGACATGATACTCTACATAGAAGACCCCAGGAACACTACCAAAAGTCTTCTACACTTAAGAACCAAATTCAGTAATGTAGCTGGATACAAGGTCAACACACAAACATCAATAGCTTTCTTCTACACGAACAACAGACTCACTGAGACAGAAATAGGGCAAACAATTCCTTTCACAATAGCATCCAAAAAACTGAAATACCTAGGAATCAACCTAACAGAAATCAAAGACCTCTTCTGTGAAAACTATAGCACTCTGAAAGAGAGATTAAAGAAGATATCAGAAAGTGGAAAGACATCACTTCCTCCTGGGTAGGAAGAATCAACATAGTGAAAATGGTCATGCTTCCAAAACTACTATATAGATTTAATGCAATCCCAGTTGAAATTCCCACAGCATACTTCATGGACCTTGAGAAAACAATCCAAAAATTCATTTGGAACAAGAAGAGACCTAGAATAGCAAAAGCAATTCTAGGCAACAGAGACATGGCAGGGGGTGTCACAACCCCCAACTTGAAACCATACTACAAAGCTACTGTGAGCAAAACAGCATGGTACTGGCAAAGAAATAGAACTGAGGACCAGTGGAACAGATTAGAAGATGTAGAAACAACTCCAGACACACTCAGGCACCTCATCTTTGACAAAGGAGCCAAACATGCTCACTGGAGGAAAGATAGCCTCTTTAATAATGGTGCTGGAAAAATTAGGTTTCATCTTGCCAAAGATTAAAACTAGACTGATATCTCTCACCATGCACTAAACTAAAATCAAAATGGATTAAAGGTCTAAATCTCAAAACAGAAATACTGAACTGGTTAGAACAGAGGTTAGGTAGAACTCTTGAAGATATTGGTGTAGGAAAAGATTTTATGAACAAAATCTCAGTTTCCCGTGAACTGGCACAATCAACCAACAAGTGGGACCTCTTCATATTAAAAAGCTTCTGCACAGTAAGAGAAACCACCAACAGTGTGAAGAGACAACCCACAATCTGGAAAAAATTTTCACCTGCTGTTCCTCTAGAGTCTATAAAGAACTTAAAAAAATCAGAGCTCCCAAATTTAAAGACCCAATGCAAAAATGGGCATCTGAAATGAACAGACATTTCTCAAACGAACAGAAAGAGCAAATAAACATATGAAAAAATGTTCAACATCACTGGTCATTCGAGAGATGCAAATGAAAACAACGTTGAGATTCCACCTCACCCCAGAAAGAATGGCTGCTATCATGAAATCAACCAATAACAAGTGCTGGCGGGGCTGTGGGGAAAGAGGAACCCTGCTCCACTGCTGGTGGAAGTGTAGACTGGTGCAACCACTGTGGAAATCAGTATGCAGATACCTCAGAACTAGGACTGGAAGTCCCATTTGACCCTGCTATTCCACTGCTGGGGATCTTCCCCCTAAAATTAAAAGAATCATACCACAGTGATATATGTGCACCCATGTTCATAGGAGCACAATGTGTAATAGCTAAAACTTGGAAGCAGCCCAATTGCCTATCAACTGCAGACTGGATAAAGAAAATGTTGTTTTTTTATAAAATGGAGTACTACTCAGCCATAAAAAACGAGAAATTAGAGACATAGCTAAATGGATGCACATTGAGGCGATTCTCTTAAGTGAAATAAATAGGACATGTGTAAATACTGAATAGTTTCTTTAGTATGAGAAACTGAAAGTGTAAATAAGGACTAAAAGGTATAATAGATAATGTGAAATAAAAAGAAAAGAGGCAAAGTGGAAGGGGAAGTGGGAGGGGTCAGGGAAAGGAAAGAAGGGAATGGAATTAATATGAGAAAATGAAAAATGGAAACAAAGTCTTGAAAATAGGGAGGGATGAAAGTGTTGATGAAGGGCAGGAGAATGGGGAAAAATTAAGAACCAAGAGAGATTATGTAAAGGTGCAAATTTCCAATGATGAATGTCATTATATTGAATACCTAAAATGTACCAATAAAATTTAAAAAAAGAAATTGAGGGGATTTAAATAAAATCTAAAACCTTCCTGTCACATACATCTCATACGAAAGGCTAAATCCAACCATGTCTTGCAACTTCTGATTTGACAGGTGCAGTCTTTCATTTAAAAATCCAGATGTTTTGAGTGGTTGCATATGCTTTTCTGTTTACCACAAACACTTCCATCTCCTGTTTTCTTATAGCCATACAGCAGCAAAAGTTGATCTGCCTGGCCCTGAAGGCTATTGAGATTGAGGGTGTGTGTTTGTGTGTGTGTGTTTATTCAGTGATTGGGATTGAAACCAAGGGCATTTTACAACTGAGCTACATCTCCAGTCCTTTTAATTTTTTCTTTTCAGACGGAGTCTCACTAAGCTGCCCGGGCTGGCCTTGGACTTGCAATTCTCTTGCCTCAGCCTCCTGAGTAGCAGGGATTACAGGTATGCACAGGGCACACAGTCAAGTTTGAGATTCCTGTTGTAGACAATGAATTTTGGTGAAATGAATGTCCTTGATGGTATTGACATTTAGTCTCATATGACCTCTGTACAAGGTATTTGTTGAGACAGAGCTTGCCTGTACAAAGATAGTAAGCATTTGCACAGTGCAATCTCAGGCAGAGCCCCTTGGACAGAAGGTATGGTTCTAGCTCAGGTCCTTCTCTTCTGTGTAACCTTCGTTAGGCCTGGGAGCACTGTGCCTCTTGCCAAGTGAAAGGATCAGACTCAACAGACAGTGGCACCATCATGAGATCTAAATTGCTATTCTTCTTTCTGTCCTTAAGTGTGTATGTTCCCAGGAGAAAATACTCTGAATTACAATAAATGTATACTAAATCTTTCTTTCACATCCCTGTTTGCATTGTCACCTATACACTTAAATAATCTGTGGATGTTGTTGATACAAATAGTCTTAATGCTCACTGCAGCTAGTAGGAGAAGTAAGGGAAGAATATTCAAGAAGTGTCCCAACTGTTCCACTTCAGTTTTAAAGTTTCTTAGGGCATCATAAGGAAGGTAGTTAAACATTTTGAGAGATATTTTTCAGGCTATATAGCAATTATGTTTCGCTAAACAAGGATACATGTATTGTGTATCTCTCTGAGTGTGCCAAAACACACACACACACACACACACACACACACACAAACCTCCAGATATTAACAAAAAATGTATTCACATTCACTCATTCATCTATCCATTCAGGTATTCAGCACATGTTTTTTGAGCAATTTGAACATACAAAGGACAGATATTCACTCAGTTGCTGGGATATGTTCCGCCTTTCCCACAGGCTTGGAGTGTTGATAGCATTTCTACCTGAGTATTGGCCCCAGAATGGCCCAGGAGGTGTTACAATCGCCTTAGACTCTGAATCCATAAAGTTCTTTCATGGAACTGGAGCCGCTACTGAGCAGATCCTTCCTCCCTGAGCTATCATCCAAGATTTTGCAGCAGTGGCCTGTGAATGCTCTTGTTCAGGTAAAAAGTTGCCCCTACATAGATGCATGCTCTGTATTCATATGCTCTTCAAAACTGGGAGAATTCAATCACTGGCGGTTTTCAGGGAATAGGAAGCCTTTGAGCTCTAAGCACCTATTACAGGATGCATTTGAGTTGGATTTTTAAAATTCTGAATACATTTTCCCCTAAGATAATTATGGCTGGCAGACCAGCTTATTCTACAAACACCTATTTAAGGTTTGTGTGGCTGAAAAGTCTTCAGCTTGCTAAAAGAAAAAGAATATGATATTGCTATATTTGGAATTGAAAGCGGCAAAATACTATAAAATTGAGTAGAGATGAAGGCAGGTGTCCAAGTATCCTGTTCAAAGTATATTTTTTTTAAAGTATTGGCATTATTTTAAAAGGGAATAGTGGGGTGGGATTAAAAGGTTTCTCTCGGTTTTTACTAGTCTGGGGCATAGGAGATATAAATGAGCACCCTAACCATTGGCAAATGTCACATATAGACCGAAAGTTGCTGAGCTGATTTCTACAAATAGAAGAGAAATGTTAACAGTCTTGTGTTATAAGTTTGGGTGGGCCCAGTCCCTAAGATCAAAGCTAACCTAATGACCAAGAAATACATAATTTGACTCTTCAGATCACCAGTACCACCACCACCAAATCTAACCAAATGAAAGAGAACCCTTTTATCTAAATGATTCAAGTCAAAACAGGCCCTGTGGAAACAACAGTAAGTGTATAAAGAACTGGTCTCCAGATTGTCTACCTAATACCAATCACAGACTGTGCAAAGCAATGTGAAGTTGGATTCCTTCCTAGAGATTAAGTATTGAATTTCAAATCCATGAAAAGGATAAAGTGGGGATTTCATATAACTTTGTGACCTTTTAGAGGTGGAAAGTTTAAGATGATCAAGGGACTCAGCATGAAGATATGAACACAGGGACAGGGGAAACTATGATATTTAGTGGCCACTGTACGTTACTCTGTGGGGTACTTGACCTGCGTACATGATCTTCTTAATCTATACCCTTACTCTGGAAGGTAGGTTATCTTTTACTTGAAATGACTTCCCAAAGCCATTTGTTTTTGAGTGAAGAATTTAAGAAGCAAACCACAATGTTCTGCCTCTGGATCCCCGGAGCTTTCCACTGATGAGTAGAGGGCAGTGTGTAGTGGCTACTTACACTCTTAAAAACCTTCTAGCTATTCTGTAGGCTATTGGTCATTTGTCCCATTTTCTACTGGACTAGTCTAAGACTAAACAGAGCTATTTAATGGTAGCTTCAGGGCCCCCAAATCACAAGATATATAACAAACATCCCCACATTTTTTATTGAAGTTCATTATATTCATTATGAATATAATGGAACTATGAATATAATTTGGAACTGTCAGTTACTCAAATTCGGTAAATTAATTAAAGCAACACAACTATAAATTGATTATATTCTTCCAGTTTTCTAGATAGGCTAAGAAAGCTCTGATAAACATTAATGATAGCATCAGGCAACACTTTTCTTCCGCTTAAAATAAACAGCAGTGACCTCATTCTAGAGATGAGCTGTCAGACCACACACTGGGCTCCATGGTGAGAAGCTGTCTGGCCAGAAGCCACCACATGGGTCTAAGTGTTTCATCAGAAACTTAAGCATTAGAGTCCTGTGGACTCTGGAGAACATAAACCTTACCAGAGGCCAACACAGCAAAGACACACAAAACCCAGTCCGAGTGCACTCGTGAACTGTTCAGATGTGTGCTACTTACACAGGCTTCTCATACTTTTTGTAGAGCCAAGAAATCTTAAAGAAGATGTTTGGCTTGATAATGAGAGTTTGCCATGCATCAAAATAACCCTGGATTTTCCCGACGATGGCAGTTTCTAGAAAACAGAACCAAAAACAGAGTGAGTGAATAAAATGCAAGCCTGAGAAGAGCGCTGTGAGGCTCGAACATACCCTGTAGGTTCTCCGACTGACCAGTGTGGGCTTCTAAGCTGAGAACACACAGTTCCATCATCATTGGTGATTTGTGCACCTGAATGCCAATAGACATTCCGAGCACTCACTTATTCCCTCCACATCTAATTGGGCCAAGATAACCAGGGAGTTCTGACTTTTCAAATTTGTGTTTGAGATAGCCTAAAATGTTTCATTCTTCCTTTGAACCTCCAGCTTTCTCCTGTTTTTATGGACAGAGGGTACTAGTAATTAATGCTGCTGTGGCCATGATTCTAGAAACTGGGAGAGCAAAAAGCTGAGCTTGTCACGCTGAAAACAGTCACTGCATTTGATGTTGGGTAAGCAGAGCCAATATTAAGTGGACAATTCCCTGGGATTATACACCTCATTAGTAACTCCTAATTATATTATCACTTCAGAGTCCTTTACACATTGTCTCATAGCCCTTATCACATAGCTTTCATATTTATGTATATTTGTGAAGATTTTAGAATTCATCTTAATTTCTTCAGTACCTTTTCCAGAGCTTCATACATGTTCAGTACTAAGTGATTTCTTTTCAATTAAATTGAATATTAGAGAAAAGAAAACCTTTGCTATTTAAAAAATTATATCACATTTATACAAATGGGAAGGAACCAACATTTGTTTTGAACTTTAACTGTGCTGGGTATTTTACAAAAGAGATTTTAAATTTAGTCTTTATAATCTTACCAAGGAAGTGGTGGTGTCTTCATCACTTTGCAGGCGAAGAAACTGCAATTCATTGAGGTTAAGAAACATGAGCTTCACTGTACAGCGAGTGTGTCAGGTAGGCTGTCAGACTGGAGCCCAGTTCTGTCTGATCTCGGGGCAATGTCCTTCCTTTGTTGTATTGAATCCCATAGGCAAGAGTTTAACAAGTACTCAGCATAAAGGGAAATGAAGAACCCCATAGGGCTTATAGCAGGTTCTCTGGCGTCAGAGTCTGAACCCACAGGGTAACAGAGAGAGGTGCAGTGTTTTCACGTGATCCTTCCTAATGATAGAGGCTTGTGTGAACCAAGGGGTGAGGCCGTGATGTCATGTTTCTGCCTGCTTGAGCAGAGGTATATGTAGAACAGGTTAGAAGGAGATCAGGTGAGAGGGTGTGACTGAAAATGTTCAGAGTAAATGGGGGCTTTTATCAAAAAGCCAGTCAGGTGCAGTTTGTTTACAGCGCCTGTAAGGACTGGTCAGAGTAGTGGAGACAAGGCAGGGCGTTAGGCATGAGAAAGGAAGGGCTTGTGGTGCATCTGTTTATCTAAATGTGGTGAATCAGACAGAGTGCGTTAGGGCTCAGCTGGCTTGACAAGAGTTAAAATCTGTGCAGTGTTCTTCTGCCTGGAATGTTCTCCCTTCGGGTCTGCACATGGCTCAGGGCCTCACTTCATTCAGGCGGCGTGCAAATGTCCTGTCCACAGAGGCCTTGCCTGACCTCCCACTCTGCAATAGACAGACCCGCTCCTGTTGTTCCCCCTTGCTTTCTGTCCTCCTACCCTGTTTTGTGTTTTACTTCAAGGCACTTAGTGTTGCCTAATATATAGTTTTTTTTAACATTGACTTGTTTTGCTGTCCATATCCTCACTAGAATGTAAGCTCCTTGCAAGTAAAGATGTTAGTTGTCTTCTTACTGCTCTGTCCCTAGAACTTAGAACAGTGCCTAGCAGGAAGTAGGCAACCAGTAAGCATCTGTTGAATAAATGTATGAATCAGTGAACACTGTTATAAACTAATTCAGGAAAAAGCACATTAACCTGGATATATTTGATTTCCAGAGCAGACTGGAATTCATCTAATGATTGTTCACTTTTGGTGTTTATGGAGTTGCATGCATATGTTTTAATAATCATTTCTGGAACATAGTGAAGAAAGTGAAACATCTTTTCCACGCTGTTTCAAATATTAAATGACAAGCGTGCATAAAGCAAATTTTCAAACTATTTTTACACAGTGGGTACGAAAGTAATGGCAGCTGTCATCATCATTTATATCCGCAGAAGCAACATCACTACCACCACCAGCATTTTTAACGTACAGATAAAATCAAGTTTTCATATGTAGTAGCTCTGGGGAAGGATGTGTGTGCACATATAAATATGTGTAGGAATGTATATGTCACGCCATTGGGAACAGTGGGAAATCGTGTCAGTCTCTTTTTCCTTTCGGCTCTCTTTTTAAAAGCGTTAAAATGATTTTTAAAGGAAATTTTGTTACATATACACTTTAACTGTATTATTTATTTTATTTGTAGCCCAAGACAATTCCTCTTTACTCAGAGAAAAGTAGGACAAAAATTGGTGGGCCACAGGTTGCACATGAGTGAGTTAAATGTGTCTGTGTTCTTGTGATAAGATATCTTTATGACCAGCTAGACCAATAGGGTTTGGCTGGGAGAAAAGCCAGTTTCCCAGAGCAATGAAGAGAGAGACAAAAGAAGTACAACCCTACGTTCTAGACGTTTACATCCTATAAAAGAACAGGGCAAACACACTAGGGGAAATACCTTCAGGACAATTAAAAATGTTTAGTCCAGAGCAGTATAACAGTGTGTGTCCCCTTTAGCTGGCTGTTGCACTCATTGCTTTGTTTAATAAAGGGCAGGATGTCAAGTCATAAGAATGAAAACACGTATACCGTCCAAAGGGATCCCTAGGAAGACCACGTTAGAGGTGTCCAGCATGATGCATCTCATGAGGGTCAGCACGTCCACGTTGCCTGACGTGTTGGTGACCTCCTCCAAGCTGTCTAGGTGCCTCACGATGGACTCAGCACAGACTGCCACCATGCGAACGAGGCCAGGGCCTGTTAGAGCTGAAGGACACACACGAGCATCAGCCACGACCAGCTCCAGGGCACGCACCACCAGACCGTTTAGGCTTTTTTTTGTTTGGAATTTAATTGCTCACAATTTTGCTTTAAAGAAAAGCGTGGAATTTTTTATATTCTATAGTTCTTTTCCCAATTTTCTTCTAATACATCCTTACCTTTATGGTTAAAAATATATGAGTCAATGAACGAAGATTATTTTAAAGGCACTGTTTCAAATTTAAGCTTTTCTTTATGCTCTGGCAAATCATTTGTGAGGTTCTGGATGAAATATTTGATACTTGTGATCATAGTCAGAGATGAGTGGTTTTTGATATTTATTGTATGCATTTCCTTTAAAGACAGTTTGGATTTGGCTAGCATCATATTTATTCTATGTTTCCACAGGTGGCAATATATTATCACATAACTATTGACATTGGTTCTTTTTATTTGAATTAAGGTGCTCCAGCTTTGTCTACTAAAGGTATAAAAAACTAGTCTTACAAAGGAGCTAAGATATTCTTCTTTTAATTTTAATTTCTCTTCAACTTACTTCCAGATTTCTTGTACTCAAACAGTGGCATGCTAAGCAATTTGTTGATGGCTCTACAGTCTTCCCCAGTGAACTGAGTGCTCTTTAAGGACAGTGAAAATTGCCTCTTAGCACTGTACATCAAATCAGTCAAACACAGGGCCCCTCAATACAAAGTAGTGGAATGCAAAGTAGAAGAATGAATGAACAAAACAGGTAGGTTAGTGAACCGGTCCGACCTCCCACTTGTTCTGTTCTGGACCACCTGGACAGTGGCTAGCGAGTCCTGTGCTCTATCATGAGAGTTTAATTCCTACAGTCCCCAGTTCTGTATTTGCTCTAAATTTCTTTAAGCTTGCATTAGGAATAATCTCTCAGTGTTCCATCAGTATAGACAAGTAACTTCAAATAGTCAAGAAGGACATACTATGTTTCCACACTGCTGCACCCCACTCCCCACCTCTGAGGATGAGCCATCCTCGAAGTTGCACTTACCTGTTTCACTACGCACACTCCCAGTGAGTCAGTACTTTCCTGCTGCTCCCGGTTGAAAGGCCAAAACCTTTCCCACTATTTCTACCATATCATGATATACCCATTGAGCAATCTGACTTCAAAGGGAGATTCATCAAGAAATATTTAGACTTCTCATTGATTATAAACTTATCAGGCATGGAGTGAACATTCAGTAAGCCATCAGCCTTCTACGGTTGGTATTTAATTTGAGTCCAGTTCTGCAACATTTTTATTAGAAAATGTGGTGTAGCATATATAGAGTTAATCTAAACAGTTCACAAAGATGTTTTGATTAATCCAAGCACTGCAGGCCCAGCTCTTTTAACATTTCTTACAACCAAGGCCTCCTCCCTCCCTCCACCCCGAATCACTGCAGGAGCTCGTGGCTCCTCACCACTCACAGTCACGGTTTCTTCCCACCCACCAAGCCCTCAGCTGCCGTGCACTAGGCCATGCACTCAGGTAAGAGGGAGATTTCCTGAGACACACGGTTCATGTCACTCTGCTGAAAATCTTGAGCAAGACCTCATAGCTCTTGAATAAGCTCAACTCCTCGCCTTAGCAGACAGAGTCTTTGGTGACATGGCTCTGCCCTCACCTTGGCGCTCCGCCTGTGTGGGTTGGTACAGGTCCCTGACCGGTGATGCTGGTCTGTCCTCTGCTTTTGAATCACCTATGCTATACCTCTAGCGTGTCTTCCTTAAAGTTTCCCTGATGCCTCAGTGACTTTACATGGCCCATTTGTCTTTGCCGTGCAGCTCTGTGCACCTCACCAGCATTACTGTGCCTAGGCCAGCATTTGGTGATGTACAGGCCTGAACCTCCCAGGGGCCGTGTCTTCTTTGTCACTGTATTCTTGGCACCTGTTTGGATGATGGCCACAGTAGCTTGGGTAGAGGGTATATGTGGATGTGGAAGTTAACTACTCCTAAATGCTAGTTCACGTATTCCAAATAAACCAGGGTCAAATGTCAAAATTTACATTCAATGGGGTCTTACAGCATCATATCATTTGTTGTTCGCATAACAATACAGTGCAGGTCCTGTGATATTTATCAACTCCTGAGGAAGTAACTAACGTGAAAAGAGCTTAAGTGAGTGGCCCCCAGGTTGCACATCTAGTTCGGGGCAGTACTGGGATTTGATCCCACAACCTGGAAGCCTGATTCATGTACTTTTTTCACTAATCCATTCTGCAGTTCCTAAGGAGTGGGGAGATTGATCTGCCCCCACATCAGTCGTAGGCAGACAAATTGGTCTCCAGAGTTCTCTGGGTCCTGATTCTCAAGCTATGCATACATTGTGTGTAATCAAGGACTTGGCAGAGGTGATTAAGGTGAAGGCCCTTGAGATAATGAGATCAGTGTGGATTCTCAGGGTGGGCTAGAACGAATCCTGGAAGTCCTCACCAGAACGGACACACAACTTCACTGAGGTCAAGGACAGAGAGAGATGTGACGGCATAACCGAGGGAGCGCCAGAGAGATGTGACATGGGCAGGCCCTGGCCACGCCACACCCACAGAATGGAGGTGGCTTCTGGAAGCTGGGAGCAGCCAGGAGAAAGCTTCCCAGCAAAGCCTGCAGAAGAGCCTCGTGAGCACCTTGACGTGGGCCTGTCTGACCCATGGCTGACTTCTGACCTGCAGAAGTGCAAGAGAGCAAATGTGTCACTTGTAGCTGCTTAGTTGTGGCCGTTTGTTACCACAGCCAAAGGGAATGAAGACACTGGGGTCTGAAGCAGAGTGGGGCTGAGTCCTGTGGGGCAGGCACACAGAGGCACGGCTTCCCCCTGTGTGAGCAGCCATGCAGGAGGCATCTGGGCTCACTGTGGAGGCGGTGGGGAAAGAAAACTGATGGGACAGGGTCAGCCCAAAGCCTGCTAGCTCCACATTGCATCGCTGACGGGGCTTCCAGGCCATGACGATCTTTCTAGATGCTTGACTTTAACCTCAGAGCTTGACCATGTTTGTTCCCCACCTCAGCATCTCCAGTGTGATACAGAAAAGGCTGAAAATCCCTAGATAAGGAGGCCTGGAGTTAGGTCTGCTACGCTGTTATTTGCTGTGCTGCCTGAGTGAAAGTCACAACCTCCGTAGCACATTATTTCCTCAAGTATAAAACTCAGGGTCTGGATGGCCACACATACATCCCTTTCCATGCGTTAAAATTCATCAATTTCATTCACAAATTGTTTTCTCTCAAAATGTCTGCACTGTCAGTCAGTGATTCAGAAAACACATTGATGAACGTGGGTAACATAGGAAATGCTTGGTTGGAATGGACCATAAGGGCACAGGTCTCTCTTCTTCCCGCTCATGAAAGTGCTGTGTACCTCCATGCTGGGGCTATAAATGTAGGCTCTGGGTTGAACCCAGGGGCCCCTATGTATAATGGTGGGATTTGGGGCAAGTTACAGGACCTATTTATGCCCGAGTTTCCTCATCTGCCATAGCAGGTGGTCAGAGTAGTTCCCACAGGAGGTTGCTGTGGGATTGAAACTTCAGGTGCTTAGCACAACATCTAATATATGGTAGATGCATACAGTCCTTCTATCAGTAGCATTTGAAACCAGTAAAACAGCAAAATTTTAAATATGGTTTTAAACTGGCATATTCATAAACCAAAGGCAAGGATGTAGCGACTCCTGCTTACCTTTCATAAAGAACGGTCGAACTGCTTTCCAGATATCTGGGTTATTGTTAAATATGATGCCATTCTCATACATCCCGATGCATTGCAAACCGGGCTTGCTGCCAAATCGGGAGCTGTAGTGACTGTGCTTCATTACATGGAACATACTTGAGGACCTGAAAAGAGAGCAAACCTTGGTGATCTTCTCATCACAAAAGATAGAAAACGTGCTCACACCATTCCTTATTGCCCTGACTTTGCTAAACTCAAGTCACAAGCAACCCACCCCCGGGTCAGAGCTACAAGTCTGTTATGGAACTGAATCCAATGGAAAAGCAGAGTTAAGGAGAGCCCGCAGCCTTCCAGGCACCATCCCACTACTCCAAAGAGTTCCTCCTCCTGCAAGAGCGAGCCACAGATTTGGGGGTTGCTAGAGTTACTGAAAAGTCTTGATTTGTTAGTTTTGATCCGGCAGTTCTATGTAGAAGTTCCCACTGCCCTAAAGTCAGTCTGGGTCCCTCTAGTGGGGTTTCACTTCTACCCCTTGACTGTCCAGGGCCTGGGTGCGCTGGCCTGGAGGCTCACTGTGCTGGTAGGAGAACTTATCTGTGGCCTCTGCACTGTATTCCATCATGACATATCAAGGTCTCTGGGGTTGCAGTGTTCTCCGGTGCTGCAGGAGCTGGTGAGCCATTAGAGAGTGGAGTTTACATGGTGCTCAACAGTGCACATTCAAGATGCATTAAATAGCGTGGGTGTTATCTTTATTTCATATGTTGTTACCTTTTAATTTAGTGAACTGTATGTTTATGCATGTTTTCATGTATTCACTGCTACTTCCTTCTCTTTCCTCTCTTCTCTAGCAGAATACAGCAGGCTGTGTATGTTTCAGCAGCAAATCTTCCTACTGTGAAGCTGTTCAGAATATATAACCCTCAAAAATTGGCAGTGGCTACTAGAGTATATGGACCTGATGGTCAGGCTGCATCGGAGAAGCTGTCTTAACACTTGCTTCTTCCTCTTACTGTTGACACTTAGCTCCTAAAAGGATGACTTTGAGTAGGAAACAGAGAGACAGATCATTTGGAAAAGGGAAGGGGACCAAGAGGGAGGGAATGAGGAGGGAGAGTAGAGAAAGGGAATGAAAAATGGAACTTAGGATGTGTTATGTACCTGAACCACTCCCCAGGATGAATGTAATCGTGAGGTATGGTAGACATATACTAATAAAAACTTAAAATTTAAAAACACACCAAAAAGAACTACAAAAGGATGACTTTGCTTCAGCAAGGTTGTTCAAGTAATGCTTGCCAGAATACATTCCCATAGAAAACGCTAAGTCAAAGATCTCTCTGGCTGGATAGGTTAGACTGTGGGCTTCATGGTAGTGAAACTCCCACATTTGTGATGAGTTTTACACTCTTATACAAAGTTTAAAAGAATGCTCCTGAAAAAATACAGTGCTAAGGAATGAAAATAAAGTTATAATTGTTATATAAATAACTAACTGCTTCATATTTATTTCAGAAAAAATTTTTAATGAAGAGATTGTTAAACTAAATATTCTTTTCATTTGACCACAGATAATATTCAGCAAGTGAACTTTTAGTTTTAGACAAGTTTTCCTCTTCCTAACAATAAACTCCAAAAGAGATAATCTACATACTTCCATTTGTATTCCAGCAGATTAATTTGATGAACAATTCAAATTTGTTCCTTATGGAAAAGCCATGAAATAGGACTTAAATTATTACTAATTAAAAATACTTGAAATATCTTTTCTTACTTCCTCCTTTCTCATTCTATAGTAAAACAAAATTAATGTTTACATTCTTTGCTCACAAAAATTAATCTAAAAATATAAACACTTAAGAGTACAAAGAGAATACTGTGTGCTTTGGCCGCTAGAACTTTTGTACACTGCATTAATCAGATTGTCCCATCGGTTTCTTTGAGGAACTGCTAATCAAAATGTGAACAGAAAAAGAAACCTCCAATGTGAAACAAACGAAACTAAATATTTCTTAGTTGATGAGGAGCTAGATTTTAAAACCCATGTGTCCGTTAGGGGGCGCCAAGATCCCAGTTATTCTCAGACTGGGCAAGAGAGAAAGCCAATTAGGCAGAAGTGGCACAGCCAGTGATGAGGTCCTGGCCGCAGAGGGCAATTGGAAGTGGGGCTGGATTTCTCTAAGCAAAGAACTCCTGGGCATGAGACAGACCAGACCCTGCGTGGGTCGGCCAGCAGCACAGGCTGAGACACTTGTCCCGCTGGTGGAGAGTGAGGATTTCTCAGCACTGAGTCCCCAAGCTCAGAAGGGACAGCAGGCAGTGGAAGGTGTCTGGTCACTTGGGGGCATTCTTCTTCTTTAAACTGAAGTCAAAAGATGTGTGCAAAAGAGCAAACTGTCATCCCTTCAAACTGAGGAGCAGCCAGGAAGTAAGCTCCGAGGGGGCAAGGAAGAAGCCCGTCAGTTCTGAGTTTATGCGACTCACAAACCCATGGCCAGGCCAGCTGAGATGAGTTCTACAAAGAAGAGGCAGTTGATGACATTACTGGAGACAAACACTTAAAACTACAGAAACTGCCTCTCATAGACCTGTCCTGTGTCCCAGCTCAGGTCCCCTCATTCATATCACCTTTCCAAATGCCTTTGCCCTTCTGACATTTACCCAGCTGAAAGTCTAGGCTCACTACAAGAGGAAAACAATCTTTACAACAGAAAGCTCCAGCTATCACCACTCCAACCCAGTGATGAAATTTGGCTAAAGCCAACTTTAGTTTGCGCTGCTGGCACAGTGGGATTCAGGTGCACGCATGCACACAGGCACACACACGCATATTCTGACCCCTGCTGACAGGTCTCAGTTAAATTCAAGTGGACCCTCAGTGTAGCTGGCACGATCTCCCTTTTGCATTCACTCTGCTCTTCTGTTATGACGATTATCCTCTGTCCCCTCATTCTCAGCCGATTTTATTTCTGATTTTCCAGAGAAAACAGAAGCAACTAAAAGAAAACCTCATGAAGCTCCATCCACCAGGATCTGTGACTCACAGCCTTCTCTCCTGTTAGGATGATGAAGTCCCACATCCTATTCAAGGCCACCTCCTCCACTTGCTCTGTGACCCCTTCACATCTCACGTAGCTCAGCCTTCTTCACCCATCCAAAGTTTCCCTCTGTAGTTGTACCTCCACAACCCACATGCAGTGGTTTCTCCTGTTATGAGCATGAGAACTCCTTTGACTGCGTGCGCCCTGCATCACGTCCCCGCTTCTGCCTCCTGTATAGCAAACTCCTGGAAGAGCTGCCTATACTTGCTGTCTCTACCTTGCTGAGCCTCATTCCCTTCTCTGGGCAAACCTTGCCCCGAGCAGTCCATTGATGCAGTTCTTTCAGGGTCACCCACCATGTCTCTAAAAGTGACACTCAAACCTCCATCCATTCAGCTGGCCTGTCAATTCCCTTCTCTGAATGCATTCCTGAGCTAGCTGTCAGACTGCCACACCCTTCTGCACCCCTGCCCAGTCTCCCTGTCCCTTCTCAGTCTCCTTCCCTAGCTTCTGACTGCTTACCCTGGAGGGACCCAGGCTGAGTTGCTCCCACTCAACATCCCACTCAGGTGTCCCCTGGGCATGGCAAGTCCAATGTCATGATCTTAATTCTGATATCTCCCCACTCCACCTTTGCTCCAATGTCCTCTTCTTTCCTAGCTTTTCAGGCAAAAAGGGGGGGCTACATTTATCTCTTCTTTCTATCATTTCCAATGTCCAAACTGTTGTGTTCTGAAGGCAGTGGCAACTACCTTCAACATGTGACTGCAGTTTCATCCCACCTTACCTCCTCTACTGCCCTCATTTGGGCCAGATACCATCATCTCTTCCTAACTGTGTTCCTTTTTCCCACATCCTTTGTCCCCTCTCCACTGATTCTCAACATAGCAGCCGTTATGAGTCGGGGGAAACATGAGTGATCCAGATATGTCTCTCCTCTGCTCAAGCTCCTCAATGGCTCTCATGTCATGCAGGGTAAAGGCAGATTTGCCATGAAGTCTGCAGGGCCCAACATGGTCTGGTGTCTTGTTACTCTACAGTCCCTTCCATGGTGCTCCCCCTCAGCCACTCTGGCAGACAGTTGTTCCTTGAACATTTCAGACAGGCTCCCACCCGAGAGTCTTTGCACTTGCCGTTCTCTCTATTGAGAATGCTTTTACGCAGTTCTGCATGGCTCACTTCTTTAAGGTCTTTATTCAGATGCTGTCTTCTCAGAGAGGCCTGCCTCAGACTGCCTCCTGAGAGGTCACTGCTGTTTGGACAAGTAGTCCTCTGCCCAGCGCTTCCCTGCTTTTTTTCTAGGTAGCTCCTGTCCACCTGACAGTAGCGTGACCAAGAACTCTGGTTTACCAGAGACTCCCAGTTTGAGCAGAGAAAGTCCCCCATCACAGAAAGCCCCTAGTGTCAGGCAAACAGAGACAGTTGGTCACCCTTTTGATGTAGGTGCGGTATGATGTCCTGTTCATCAGTGATGGACTGCATATGTGACAGTGCTGCATGAGATTTCATCGCCACATGAAATGGAAACCATCTTAGTGTAGATATAGAACACAGAAGTGGTGCCATGATATGCATGCCGCAATGTTTGTATCATTGAAAGCTCTAGAAAGGTCACCATAACTGCTCTATAATGTTCACATTATGATACCTTTCTCAGAACGTACCCTAGTGTTAAGTGATCAGTGACGGAACTATATATTTCATTTCTTTATTGTTGGTATACTAACAATATATTGCTGCATGAGGGTAGAAATGCTTAGCTAATTGTATTGCCAAAATAAAATACCACTGTATACCCAGAGTCTAGATCTACACATGGCGTACATGGTAAGAACTCAATAAATGTTTACTTGTCAGTGTAGAGGCACTGTTAACTATTGAGACTTGGGAGCACAGAGTACTTATTTAGTGTGCAATAAATTTTAATATATGTTGACAGAACACTAAAAACCCTTGTAGATTTACTCATGATTAAGACAGATGGGTAAATATAACCCTGGCTCACCTGTCCATTGCTAATTTCTCTCTATAGATGTTATTGGACTCATTTTTGTGTGTCTTTGATAAAAATATAAAAACATACTCATATAGTGGACATATACGGTCATGTCTATCATCTGTAGGCTCTCATTTAGAGCATAGCTATGGGTGCAGCTGCCTGGGGCAACTGTGCCTGCTTTATCTACAGATGACTCCAAGCCAAGCCTGTATGTGGTTCAGGCTGTGGGCCAGCAGCCCTCACGCCTGACTTTCTCCCCTGAGGTGCTGTGGCCCCTCCCACTTTAGGACAAAACTGGTTGGGAAAGTTGGACTGTGGTCTCTGCACAGTTGTAATGAGTACAGCCCTCAAACTTTTCAAAAGAAAAAGAAATCTGGCAAACTATTAAAATACAAATCAAAAGCTTTCTGAGGCCCAATGGGGTCTTTTTTCAAGAGGTACAGGCAGTTCTGGAAGCAGCTTGGAGAGCAGGCAAGGAAAGGAGGTGGAACCAACATGTCCCACTCAGCACTTAACAACAAAATCGAGCTGCTCTGAGGCAATTAAGGAGAACACAAAGACTCCAGCAAGCGAAAAACCTGAGAGCACAGGAGGAGAACAGGACAAAAAAGAACTGGGAGGGCTGGGGCCCAGCAGCAGGTGTGTGCGTCCATGCCTGAGCTGGTCAGTCCCTCACATGGCCTTCCCCGTTGAGATGGGCAGAGTGGTCAGATGCCAGCCTGACATTCACAAGTGTCCTGCTTCAGGAATGGTCTTTGGGCATCAGGGAATTCAGCTGATGGCCTAAGGATCTACTGTCTAAGAGGGATTCCTGCCTGGTGCTTAGCTCTCAAATCCATCACTCTTCAGCCCAGATCTATTCTTCACCACCACCACTGTGGCTAGATGCAGGAGAAATGCAGTGAGACACAACTAATGCTCCCTGCTTATGTGTTCCCCATAGTCCACAGGACAGGGCACTCCTGCCAGAACCTTCTTCCTGCTCCTTTTGTCCCGGTGGGAGAGTTCCAAGCTCTGTAGCCCACTGGAATCTCCTGGGGAGCTAAAGCACCAGTGATGCCTGGGTCGAACTCACAGGGAGTCTGACCTCCAGAGCCTGAAGACTGGGGCTTCAGGTAGCTCCACAGGGACTCTACTGGGCAAACAGGGCGAGAACCACTGCTCTGAGTCTGAGATGCAGGTACACCTCCTTTTGGATGAAGGTCCTGAGGACCATACAACTGTTTGCCCAGGGACAGGGAGACGGGGAAGGGGGATCTGAATTGAGGAGGCCTGGAAGGCAGCTCGCTGTGCTGGGGAATGAGCAGTCAGCAGCCAAGGTGCCAGTCCTCTAAATCCAAGTTTCCTCTATTGTAGGGTATGTTGCACAAGTGACCAATTTACTGATTTTTAAAATGAGAACTTGTCCATTTCACTTCAGTGTGGCTGGCCTGGGCTCAATAGACCAGAACAAGTAAAACCAAAGAGTAAAGATGATCTAGTGATTAGAGCAGTGGGTCTCACCTCCAGCGTGCATCAGAATCACCTGCAGTGTTGGTGAAAACACAGCTGTGGCAGGGGTCGGGGGTGGGGGGTCCTTCCCCAGGCTTTCTTATTTAGGTCAGATGGATCCTGGGAGTGTGCATTTGTAACATGTTCTTGAGTTTGCTGCTGCTGAACAGTGGAGGACTGAGAACCACTGTGTTTGACTGTTTCACGAGCAACTCAAGGAAATGACATTTCCACCAGTAGCCATTTATGTGTAGTTATAGAAATGTGGTCATCCTCAGCCGTTCTTTCACGTGTAACAACAGGAAACTTAATGAAACAGGAAAGCACCAGGCAAAACTTGAGGTATTGGATCAATTCAGAACAACGCTACAGGATAGCCTGAAACATTGGGAAGTATGACACGTTTTCCTCCTCTGCTCCCTTCTTTTTAACATTTGCTTGAAAGCACTGGACTTGGAGAACACCACAGTACTTGATGAAATGATGTATGTAATTTGCCCTGAGAAAATTCATTCAGCTTCTGGAAGTGCTTCTCTGAGCAAGTCTAGCTATCTGGATGAAGGAATTTAACAAGTCATGGTCTCTTAGTTTGTGAGTAAAGTTCTGTCAGGAATTGTAGCTAGAAAGGTTATTAGGGAGACAGTGTTGGCAGATGGCTTTGCTAAGAGCTAAATTCAATAAAGAAGAAAACTAGTATTTCATAACATCTGTTCTTCTCATGCAATACATTTTGGGGTGTCCCTAGAGTGAATTCAATCTGCTTCAGCAATCCAGAAAATAGTGATGCAGAAGAGAGAACATCAGTTTTTTAAACAGGCAATATTGCTGATTCACCCAAACAGTGCTAGATAGGCGAGCAAATCGCTTCTTTTTCTACTCTCTTCTGTCTCAGAGGTACTCAGTAACCTGCCATTAGAAACAAACTAGCAAATTACTAGTCACATACCTGTTTCTCAGGTTTTGTTTTCTGTGGGGCTTTTTGTTTGTTTAAACTTACTTACAGAGATAAGGTCCTTCTCAGAAAAGCCAAAAAATAATGCCTTTCCCTAAAGGAGGGGACTCAAGATCAAAGCATCTGGAGTCCAAGTTTGTACATTAAGAGATGTTTTAATAATTTCCCAGTTTTTCAGAGCTCTTTATCTCTGTACCTTTGGATTCAACTCAAGAGAAGATTAATCCATATATCTGCAGAGTTAGATTTCTACATCAGAATTGCTTACTTTTACTTAACTGTGAAAAATGGCCTTAAAAGATGTCAAGGATTCAAAATAAAATCTTTTTTTTAAATGGGAAAAATCCTAGCCTTGATTTTAAAAGTATTTCTGTGCTCTGCTGTTGTTTTAAGACCTGAGAATTGAACCCAGAGCCTTGAAAATGGTCAGCAATCCTCTACCGGTGAGTTATACCCCAGCCCCAATTTCTCTGATTATTAACACACTTACTTGCTGATAATGAGTGTTTCCTCTCCATTAATCCAAACTCTCATGAATTCTCCATACATCTGGTTGTAGTAGTTGCAGGCACTGCCGATCCCCATCCACAGGAATCTGCCATGGGAAATGAGGGGCCCAATTCCCAAACAGTAGCCAGGACCTAGGAGAGTCATCAGAAAACATAATCAGCATCTCTGCAACACCAAAAATACTTGTTCTTTTCATCTAAATGTTCTTTACGTCTTCTGCAGTTTATCTGTGAATCAGTAACAAAATGATTTACAAACACGAGAACAAACCAAGCTTGACAAGAGACTCCTCACCCCTCCACAAGTGAAAAGCGTCCAGTAGCCACATCACACTAGCTCTCTTTTCTCAGTCATTTCAGGCTCAGTGACCTGGGGATGTGTACTCATTTCTTCCCAAGTTAAACAGTGTCAGTGCATTTCAAACACAAGTCCTTAGGTCTGTGTGGTAACAAGTGAGAAAACCATGAAAAGTGTCAAACTGACAGAATTGTTTGAGTGCTTTTGCTTTAAATGCCCTGCTGATGGAATGAATGGATGAGAACTGGGCTGCTTTGGAGTTATCCGTTTAACTGTGAGAAAGCAGGTCTGCAAAGATAATGTCCAATGTGAGAATCAATCTCTCTGCCTCTCTCTCTCTCTCTCTCTCTCTCTCTCTGTCTCTGTCTCAGAACTCAGCTTAAAAACAAACACCTAAAGGTCAAGTGGCAAAATAAAGCTAAGGAATTAGGCACTGAGTAAGTATCTGGACTACTGTTTGAGTCTAGAGACCTAGTTCTAGCTCAGTGCATGGCTAGTTACAACCAGTGGCGGACTGCAACAGTGTCAGTGTACCAGGTGTCCTGGTACATTCTGCCTTCTAGTCCCAGCTTGGGAGGCTGGGGGGAAGGAGGTAACTTTGAGTCCTGAGCATTGAGCCCAGCCCAGGCAAACTTCTGACATCAGTCTCTTAAAAAAAAAAAAAGCTTGGCACACATAAAAATTATAAAAGTAAAAATCTTTTTAAAAAGTATGAGGGCCGGGATTTAGCTCAGTGGTTTCGCCGCCTGCTGTGCAAGCGCAAGGACCCAAGTTCGATCCCCGGTACCAAAAACAATAAATATATAAATAAAAATAAAAAATAAGTATGAGTGGAGATTGCAATAAACCGTGGGCTTGGGTTGAGAACATGGATGTTCTAACAGAGGAGAACCGTGGTTTGGGTCCTTAGTGAGCAATCGTAAGTCACCTTTGTCCAACAAACATTTGTCAAGACCCTACTAGATATAGACACTGACTCCAAGATAGGGACTTGAGATCAACAGTAGAGAAATAATTCCCATTGCATTGAGCTTAAGCTGCTCTCTGCCTCTCAGATTTGGGAATGCTTATCTAAGCATGCAGCAATTACCGTAGCCTCTTTCACACCCAAAGAGGTAAATCCTTCACTGCATTTTTGTGCAGACACAGCCTTCTTGAAGACAACTGCTGGGATCTCTCACCTACAGTCCCAATCAAGAAGCTGGTTCATTCCACATCTCCGTGTCCACCGCACAGAAACCTGAGTCCACATGTGTTCACAGCAGCACTGTCCAAAATAGACCGGACACAGGCTGGACACATCCGAGTTGCCCCTCAGCACAGAACTGTAGGTGTTCATGAAAGACCACATGACAATATCAAGACCGCATGACAATGAAAATGAGCTACAGCAGCATGCCACAATCACAGTGTGGATGAATCTAACACAACACTGAGTAAAAGAAACAAGAGAGAAGAATAAGCAATGCATGATTTGATTGCCGAAATCTTTTAAATGAGGCAAATTAAACTATATTGTCTGGAGATGTGAAATTAGGTGGCCAACCAATAACCAAGCCAGAGGGATTGTCACAAAATCCAGGAAGCGATTCACATCTCGGGGTGAGGGAGAGAGCAGCCTGAGAGGCACAAGGAGCATCTCCAGGACTGCTATTAACATCCTGTTTCTTGGTCAGGATTATGGTGGCAAACCTGGCGTCACACTGCACTTTGCTGTGAAATGCTTCCTTAGTAGGAAAAGGGGAACATGTTGCCATGTCCTCCTCCGGGGTTCCCCCTGTGGGGATGTGCTGCCAGGCCCGAGTGTGGCATCCAGAGGCAGAGGACCCAGTTTCAAGGTTGGGATGGGGGTGTGACTTCAGGGGAGGGAGAGCTGCCAAGTGCCCAGTTATGTGCGTCCTGGACAAAGATGAGTGCAGTTGGGGCATTTCTCCCACCTGAAGTCTACAACACCCCTTCCCATCGAGTGAGACACTCTCACCCCAGACTCTCCAGCCCGATAAACAGGGGTGAACAAGCTTCCATCTGAGTCCCCATTTTATTACAGATTAGTTGTGCAGCCCCTGCCTCCATTGAGCCTCAGGTTCTTCAATGAGAAAACAGGCACACACACCAGCCTCAGCAGAGAAAACAGGCAGGAAACTGCCTTCCAAACTGCAAGTGCAGGCTTTTTATTGCTGTCCCTTCTGTGTGCCCTTTGACTTTTAATGACCCTGAGCTATAATCCCGATAAAACCCAGAAGCCAAGAAGCAGTGATTCAAGGGACATAGTGGGAGTTCAGAAGACTAGACAGCAAGAACCACCCTACCAAAACGACTTTCCTCTTATCACCCCACCCAGGAACTGCAGGGACTTAGTTTGTGCCCCTAGAGGATGCTGGCCAGACCCCAGATTTTCAAAGTGAAAGGAAGCTAGAAACTCCCTGGCCAGCAAAATGCTCATCACCCTGGGCCTGAGGACGAGCTGGTGGTCCCTTTGCTCTTGTCCTCGTTCCTGCTTGGGTGCTGACAAGGCATCTCTCTTCTCTGCACTTGAACCCCTCACTCTGAACCCCCAGCCTTCTCATGTCACAGCAGATCTCCTCCGTGGGTCTGTTCCCCTGTGTCTCAGATGAAGGTTGTGGGCTCATCTCTGTGGCTCCCAACCCTGTCTTCTAGGAAAAACCCTCTGGGAAAAGTTTTTTAAATATCGACCTGGGGGCCTTCTAAGAACTCCAGATTCTTAGACATGGCCAAGCGCCACTGTAGTATATGTATGTGATCTAGTTGACACTATGTGACAGCATGACGTCCTTGCCCAGAAGTGGTGGACAGGGGAGGGGTGGCCTCCCCTCCCAATCCCAGCCACTCCTCACGCGGGGCTCCAGAGCAGTGCCACCAGAGCTTGCAGCATAAGCATCTGGGGATGGGGAGAGTGGGTCTTTGAACAAACAACAACAACAAAAACGGACGTTCCTGGGCCTGGAGCATCTGATTCAAAATTCTGGAGCAGAGCCCAGGAGTCAGGATAACCAGCCCCTAGCTGCAAGGTGATTCTTATTCTAAAAGTTTGAGAACCTCTGGCTTACTCCTCCTATGGGCAGTGCTGACTTCCATCTCCTTGTGAGATCCTCTGATAATACAGGTAGATTGGACTTTAGCACCTGAGCCTGTGATAGGAAAGAGAAGGAAGAAGCATTCTACCACCTCCTCCACCCTTCTCTACCCTGACATTCATTGACCCTGACTGAAGAGTCCACTGCAGGGAGAAGACCTTGATTGAGGAACATGAGCAATGGGAAAAGGAGTTCAAGTCAAAGATGATGAACAGTTTTCTCAAACCTGTGCTTCCTTCTCCAGAGATGACCCCAGGGAGGTCATTTACTACATAGTGCATTCCACTAAGCATTCAAAGAACCTATACTTCCAGGCTGAGTCCAGCAGACAGGCAGTGTTCTTGAAATGTCTTGGAAGAATCCTGCCAGAGAGCATTTTGTACCAGGCTCTGCTCCCACACCCAATCGCCCTATCCTAGACACATAGACGTGTCTAATGAATATGTTCTTGCAACAAGGCTTATGGGATTTTATGGAAGTGGGAACAGGTGATTGCCGTGAGGGATGGACACCGAAAACTAAAGGAACAGTCTGAAATTTCTCATAATTGAGAACCAATCTGATACCAAGTAATTCCAGCTGTAAGAGTGGAAAGTTAGGGAATAATCTGTGTCATTATGTTATTCCCCACTTTTGACTGACCCACAGGGCTGGCTGAAGATTCCTTTGGGGTGTGACTTCCCAAGGGAATGGAAGGGACCCCCACACTTCTCCCACTGCCCAGGTCCCATTCGACCCTGTGACGATCCTGCCGTTGCCACACTGGTGCTGTGAGAAGATGAAGAGTGAGATGAAGAGAAGGAATATATACAAGAACGGAAGAGCGGGTCAAGGCAGTGAGGGAGGAGAACACAGTGGGATAGAAGACATCCCAAGACATTTCCGCCTGTTTGAATCTTTTACAAAAGTTTTAATTCCCTAGAATTTTATCTTGCTTCACCCCAACTGAAGCTGTGCTAAATCTACCAAAGTGCTGGAAAGACAGGAAGCAGTTTTCTCAGACATTTTAAAATGTGTAGATAATTGGGACAGGTTTTTAACCTAATTCTCATTTTGCTATCGTGGCTGTGATTTTCAGAGATCTTACCAGGTTTGCTTTTGTACTTTTGTCCAATTTTCCTTGTCATCATTGACCAAATGCCCATGTAAACAACATCCTTAAACACAGAAATAAACAAGCAACTGACCTGGAATTGAGGCTGTGCTGTCACAGTTCCAAATCAAGAGGAGAAAGACCACAAGCAGCAGGATTGGCATGGCAGCAACAGGCAGGACTTCGGGCACCATGCTGGCGACGTTACAGTGTATTTGGTTCAGCATTTCCAAAACCATGCTGCACTGCTGGGCATCAGAGGCAGTAGTTTACTGTTCTGTGGAAATCAAGAGGCACAAAAGTGAGAGAACCCTTATCAGGTTTCTCTGTGGCTCCTGTTGCTTCTGAGGATCCTGTGCTTTATAATGCAATAAGGCAAGACAGATATGCAGTTGCAAGTCAAAACAAGCAAACCCCAAACATCCTTTGGCTTGAATTCCCATATTTCTGTCCTTGGTAGTCTCAGGTTTTCTTAGCCACACAATGTGATAGAAGTTTATCAGTTTGCCCTTGAATGGGTATAGTGACGTGCATTTGCAGTTGAGACCTGAATCACTTACCAAAATATAAGAAAATGAAGCCCCTTTCAGAGGAGAAATCATTTTGTGACTTTTATCAGCTGATTTTGGTAGGAAGTCTTATTGTCTTGAAGACAAATCAATTAAAGAGCAAAAGTAGCAAATTAGAAATGACTTTCCCTGATCAACATACTTCCCCAATATTAAGTTCCTGCGTACTTCTCTGAAATTGTTGGATGTTCTCAGAGCGTGGCACTGAGTTGTCTATGAAATTCAACGTGAGAACAGGACAGTGTTTCCCCAGTGGCTTTTATAGGGATCTACAATCTCTTGCACCATGGGCTGAATTTAGCAGTCTCCATGGGGGTTAACATCAGAATTAGAAGGAGCAAAATAGAAAGAAAGGAAAAGAATAAAGAGAGGGTAGAACAAAAAGGAATTGGAGAGAGGTAGACAGAGCGCAGGGTATGTCATTGACAGCAGGATCAGGTGGCACTCAGCAGCCCCATTGCAAAATCAGCTAACATCCTGTGCAGGACAGTTGCTGTTCAGCTTGATTTGCTGGTTGCAATGTGTTTCTCCTCAACAGTGTGCTGTTGTGTATATCTATTCAGTGAGGTTTTTCAAATTTATACTATCAGAAGAGAGTTTCATGGATGATAGAAGCGTATGTTGAATAAACTTGTAAAATAGTGAAAAACCACTATTCAATGTGTTTTCCAAGGGCACCTGACATGCTTGGAGGTTTGGCTTTTCTTAGAACATGCCCAAATATGGGGGACTTGCCATAACTCTGAACAGGATTTAGCTGGGTTTTACCAAATAATAGAATTATATATTCATACATAGGGCTTCTAATTGGATGTCAGGTCTCTGTGAATTCACTGAAGTGCTGCCTGACATGTCGTTCATGCTGGTGCACTTTGGAGGGGAGAGAGGCTAGAACTATTATCACATTCCTAAGAAGCGTGTAATTATATCTCTCTGATCTATATGAGATTAACAGTGTCCAAAGACTAGGCTTTTTTTGTAGCTACAGGAACTTCACATTATAGGTGAATTTGGTCAGTTATTTCATTTTGTTGATTCATTCTATTATTCCACCATTTAAATAACTATTAGCTTTTAAGTGCCAGGCATTGGAAATGTGTGTGCATATGGTGGGCCGTTTTGTTGTGCTGCTGAGACTGAACAGTCAGCATTGAATCTGTTCTCATCTGGCTTTGCTGTTAATGAGTAGCTACTTTGGAGAGGTTCAGAGTGTTTTAGAGTTTTTACAAAATGTTTATGGCTTTTTATTTTTTAATTATATTGGTATACTTTTGATATACATAATAATCACATTTATTGCAGAAAATTTCTGCCTGTACATAATATATCGTGATTCATTTTTCCCTTTCCCTTCAACTCTTCTTCCCCTCCTTAATTATTACTGTTTTGTTTCCATTTTTTTTAAATTCTCCTTTTTTTCTTTTCCTTTCCTCTTTCCTCCTTTGTTTCCTTGTTGTTTCATCCTTTGTTCCTCTTCACATTTGAACATTTTCTTCCTACTTTCCAATATTCATTATCCATTTTGGTCTCTATTTACCCTTTTGGTTCTTCATACAAGAGAAACACTGTGATATTTAAACATGTGCTGATTTCTTTCACTTAAAAGCATACTCTCGGGGTGCATCCATTTGCCTAGAAATATCTCAAGTTCATTCTTAATGACAGAGTAGTACTCCATTGTATATAAAAACCATATCTTTATCCATTCATCTGTTGACAGGCATTTGGGCTGCTTCCAAAATTTAGCTATCAGAAATTGTGTTTCTGTAAACATGGATGTGCAGGCACCAGTGGCCCTGCTGGACCCAGAACTTGTTGCGTGGACTCAAGCAGCAGCCCCACTGGACCACACCTTGAGGGCCTTCCAGTATCTGAGTCCTCACAGCAGGGGTGCCACGGGGGAGCACCATAAAACCCATGGTTATGAGCCCCAGAAGATAGAGCAGAAGTGAACAACAGAGAGGGCCTCTCTGAGGCTCCTCAATGAAAATTGAAGCCCACTGGGAAAGTGAAGAAAATCTCTTCAATAAAAGCACACTGGACCATTGTGGTTGGTAAGTTGGTGGGATCAACAACTCTCATAGAAACCTGGACTCGCTTAGGTGGGAGGACAGCTGGAACCTTGCAGAGTTTAATCCTGCAGGAGGTCAGGAAACTCAACTTGGGCCTTGCAGCCAGAAATCAGCCTGAATCTCAATAGACTACAGCTGGCTTGCTGAGACTAATTGATGTAGACCTGTGCACTGCTACCCACATTGTCTACCAGGACCACAGAGACATATCCTGAGGGAGACCTTTTTTATAAATATTTTTTTCTTTTCTTTTACACTCTCTCTCTTTCTCTCCCTTCTAGCTCTGTATTTCTCTCCCTCTTTGTTCCTGTTCCTGTCCCATTTTGAATTGTTTCTCTCTCTTTCTGTACTCTCGACTGTCACTGTTATAGGAATGTGAATACAATTTCTAGCTTCCCTGTTGTTGTCAGTTTGTTCTGCACTTGTCCCTGTTCTTTCACTTGGTCTTTTCCTCCTGTCTTCAACAGATTCCCACAATTTGCATGATCTTCCTGTGTCCTCTAGCCTCACCTCTAACCTTTCCTTCTCCTCTTTATCCCTCCCTCCTCAACCCCTTCTAAATCCTTATCCTGAAGTGTAAATTTGCCATATTGAAGGGTTTATTTACTACAAAGATATTTTGGGCTGACCCTAGATTTTGATCTAGCTCATTCCGTTAAAGGTGACCGATTAACTGCTACCACAAATTGTCATTTTCTAAGCTGCGTTTCATGCTATTGTTGATGCTGATTGTGTCAATTGGGCTAAGGTGTCATGATTGATCTGATCAGTTGTCCTCCCTGGTATACTGAAAACAAGATTGCCTAAGAGTCATTAAAGACTCAAAACCTAAAAAGTCCAGCTATACCTGGAAGATATCTCTAAGAAGCAATTGATCCATAAGGGCTCTAAACACTTAAACTCTAAGCCCAGGAAGTAAACTAAAAAACAGCACCAACAACAAAATTAAAAATGAGAAGACACCTTAGCAAGACACAAACCCAGACTTCCAGCTCACCAAGGACAAATTCTAGGAGAAATGAAGTGGAAAAACATGATAATCAACCACCTGGACACCCTGAACTGATAGCACAGGAAATAACAAAACAGATGAATGAGGCTCTAGAAAAATTCAAAACAGAAATAATTTCCCAGATAACTACAGAGATGGTGTGCAGAATGAAAGACATGATTAGAGACTCTAGAACAGAAACAGAGAAAAACTAGATGAGCTCAGGACCATGCTGGAAGCCATGAATGCCCAGTATAGGAAAGAAAGGGAAAGCATGAACGCCAAACATAGGAAAGAAATGGAATCCATGAAACAGCTTCAAAAAGATATCCAGGAGATTAAAAACTCCATCGAAAGTATTCAGAGCAGATTGAGCGAATGTGAAGATGGAATATCAAATATAGAAGACAGGATTTCAGTTAGTGACCATGAATAGAGCTTTCATATACAAAGGAAAGCCCATCAGAATCACAGCAGACTTCTCAACACAAACCCTCAAGTCAAGGAGAGCCTGGAGTGAAGTATTTCAAGCCCTAAAAGAAAATAACTTCCAAGCTAGACTGTTGTGTCCTGCAAAATTATATTTCAAGATCAATGGGGAAATTAGATACTTTCATGAAAAAGAACACCTGAGAAATTTCATGAACACCAAACCAGCACTCCAGACAATTCTAAACAATATTCTAGAAAAAGACAATGAAGGTCACTCCATGAGGCCCAACAGTGCAAAGCCACCAGGCAAGGCAAGAATCTTAAGGGAAAGGGAGAAAAATAAAAAATAAAAGAGCCCACAACAGTAAAACATCATGACAAGAATGAGTCAGTATCTATCAATTATAACCATCAATGTTAATGGCATCAATTCACCAATCAAAAGAAATAGATTGGCAGAATAGATTAAGAAGCAAAACCCAGTAGAGGAGGTGAGCTGCTCCCAGGGCCCAGGAGGAGGCTTCCTGGCCGCTGTATCCCATCCCCCCAGTGCACATCAGGTGAGGTACGCCGGTGCAGGCAGCATCCCCTGCCCCCGTTGAAATGAGAAGACACGTAAACAAGTCTCAAAACCAGACTTCCAGATCACCTAAAGGAACCCCAAAGGGAAATGAGATGGAACACTGATACTCAACCACCTGGACTCCCTGAACTGGCAACAAAAGATTTGGAAAAAATGAAATCAGAAATAAGTTCTCAGAGAACAGCAGAGATTGTGCCCATAGAGCAAGACATGATTAATAAATCTAGAAAGGACACAGATTAAAAAAAAAAACAGAGGAGCTGAGGGACATGATGGAATCCCAACATAGGAAGCAAATGGAATCTATTAAATAGATGCAAACATTTCCGGGAGATTAAAAACTCCATTGAAAGTTTATGCAGCAGAATGAGCCAGAGTGAGGACAGAATCTCAGATGTAGAAGATAAGATTGCAGTTAGTAACCAGGAAAAGAAAAATTTCTTTAAAATAGTAAAGGACCACAAGAAATCAATCCAGCAGCTGCTAGACGATGCAAAGAAGAATAACAAGACTGATTGGAGTTAATGAAGAAACAGAAGAGAGTGCAGATGACATAAAAATAAAAACTGTTCACAGAAGTGATGGCAGAAAACTTCCCAAGCAGGGGAAAAGAACTTGACATACACATAAGTGAGGCATATAGGACTCCAAATAGCCTAGATAAGAAAAACATCTACACATAAGCATATAATAGTTAAGATTCCAGAAACCCAACAGAGGAACAAAATTCTACAAACAGTTAGAGAAAAGGATCAAATCACATACAAAGGAAAACCCATCAGAATCACAGCAGACTTCTCAACACAAACCATCAAGGCAAGAAGAGCTTGGAGTGATGTACTTCAAGCCCTAAAGGAAAACAGCCTCCAACCCAAATTGATGTACCCTGCAAAGCTATCTTTCAAAATTGATGGAGAGATAAGATACTTTCATGACAAAGAGCACCTTAGGAACTTCATGAATACCAAACCAGCACTCCAAAAAATTTTAGACAGTATCCTAGAAAAGATGAGAATCACAACCTCAGGAAGCCCAGCAGAATGAACCTGTTGGATGCAACAAGAAATTAAATGCAAAGGAGGAGAACTCAGCAAAAAGAAAAAGTCGTGACAATGATAAGTCAATATGTATCAGTTTTAACCATCAATGTTAATGGTCTCAACTCACCAATCAAAAGAGATAGACTGGCACAACAGGTTGGGAAGGAAGATCCAACAATATGCTGCATACAAGAAACACATTTAATTCGAAAAGAAACTCATACACTGAAAGTTAAAGGGTGGAAAACAATACTCCATGGGACAGGAACCCGAAAAAAAGCAAGAGTAGCTATCCTCTTTGTAGATCAAGTGGATTTGAAACCAAAATCTGAAACACTTCTGTCCCCAAGTATTTCAGATAAGTGATACTCAACTTGTATATACAAATCTATTGTGAACTTGTGTTTTCATTCCTCTTAAATAAAAACTTAAGAACAGAACTGCTGGTTCTTAACAGTAATACAAGACATTTCTATATTGTTTTCCAAAATGGTTTTGTCATTTTACATTCACATTAGCAGTATTAGACAGTTCTAACTGATTCACACCTAAGCTGACATTTGTTTTTGTAAAACTTTTAACTTCATCTCCCTGATGAGTGTATAATATGATCTTGTTATTGTACTGATCAGTATTTTTCTGATTCTAGTGTTGCACACCTATCCGTGTGCTGAACTGGCTATTTATCATCTTCTTGTGTCTACTTTTTAATTGGGTTGTCTATTAATGAGATGTAAGTGTTCTTTATATATTCTGGTCATACGTTGTATGTATTATAAATATGGTCTCTTTAAGGACTACTTTTCATTTTCTTAATGATGTCAGTTAAAGTTCTAAATTTTGATGGAATCTCATTTTTCAATTTCTTTCTTTTATACATCATGTTTTTTGTATCCTAGGAAATTCTTGCCTATCCTAAATTCATGAACATTTTCCCTTATAATTTCTTCTTAAAGTTTTATAGTTTTGGTCTTTCATATTTAGGTTCATAGATCCTTTCAAGATACTTTTATGTATGGAAATAAAGGGTTGAGGTTAATTTTTTGCACACGGATAACAGGTGTTCTAGTACCATTTGTTGAAAACACTATCTTTTCCTCTGCTCTTGAATTGAGTTTTTGTTCTATAAAATGTTAATATTAAATAGTCTTTCAAAACTCAGTGGACCATATATGTGTGGTTCTAGTTCTAGGTTCTCTGTTTTATTCCATTGATCTATATGTCTTTCCTTACACCAGCACTGCCTTGATTTCTGTAGTTTTAGAGGAAGTCTTAAAATTAGGTACTAAATGTCTTCCAACACTGTTTTTTTTTTTTCTTTTTACTTCTCTGGGTCCTTTGTACTCTTACATAACTTTTAAATTTCAATATCCAATTCTTCATTTATAGCAAGTATACTTGGACCTGAATTTTTATATAGACCTTGTATTTTCTTTTTTTTAAAATTTACTTTATTTTTTTATTTTTATTTTTTAAATGTATTAAATTCTTTTATTGGTACATTGTAGGTATACAACACAATTACCTTTCTCATTGGGAATTGTAACTTTACATAATGCATCTTGGTTCTTATTTTTACCCCATTCCTAGCCCCCTCTTCAAGCCCTCCACCCTTCCCTATTTACAAAGACTTTATTTCCATTTTTTCCATTTCTCATCGTTTTTCCTTTCCCTTCTTTCCTTTCCCCAGCCCCTCCCACTACTCCTACCCCTTTGGACCTTTTCTTCCTATTTTACATTATTGATTATTCATTCTAATCATTGGTACATTTTAGGTATACAATATAATGACATTCATCATTGGAAATTTGCACCTTTACATAGTCTCTCTTGGTTCTTATTTTTCACCCTTGCCCAGCCCTCCCTTCAACCCCTCCAGTCCCTCCTATTTACAAAGATTTTCTTCCTATTTTTCCATTTTCTCATATTAATCCCATTCCCTTCTATCCTTTCCCCTAGCCCTCCCACTTCCTTCCCCTTTGCCCCTTTTCTTCCTATTTCACATGACCTATTATACATTTAGTCCTTATTTACACTTTCAGTTTCTCACACCAGAGAAACTATTTGGTATTTACACATGTCTGTCCTATTTATTTCACTTAAGAGTATCACCTCAATGTGCATCCACTTAGCTATAAATGTCTCTAATTTCTCATTTTTTATGGCTGAGTAGTATTCCATTTTATTAAAAAACCACATTTTCTTTATCCAGTCTCCAGTTGATGGGCATTTGGGCTGTTTCCAAGTTTTAGCTATCACAAACTGTGCTGCTGTGAACATGGGTGCACATATATCACTGTGGTATGATTCTTTTAATTCTTTGTGGAAGATCCCCAGCAGTGGAATAGCTGGGTCAAATGGGACTTCCAGTCCTAGTTCTTTGAGGTATCTCCATACTGATTCCCACAGTGCTTGCACCAGTCTACACTCCCAGCAGCAGTGGAGCAGGGTTTCTCTTTCCCCACAGCCCTGCCAGCATTTGTTATTGGTTGATTTCATGATAGCAGCCATTCTTTCTGGAGTGAGGTGGAATCTCAGCATTGTTTTCATTTGCATCTCTCGAATGACCAGTGATGCTGAACATTTTTTCATGTATTTATTTGCTATTTCTACTTCTTTGTCTGAGAAATGTCTGTTCATTTCAGATGCCCATTTTTGGATTGGGTCTTTAAATTTGAGAGGTCTGATCTTTTTAAGTTCTTTATAGATTTGAGATAGTAGACCTTTGTCTGAGGAAGAGCAAGTGAAGATTTTTTCCCGCATTGTGGGTTATCTCTTCACACTGCTGGTGGTTTCTCTTGCTGTGAAGAAGCCTTTTAATAAGAAGAGATCCCATTTGTTGATTGTTTGTGCTAGTTCACGGGCAACTGAGGTTTTGTTCATAAAATCTTTTCCTACACCGATGTCTTCAAGGGTTCTATGTAACCTCTGTTCCAACTGGTTCAGAGTTTCTATTTTAATATTTAGATCTTTAATCCATTTTGATTTTAGTTTAGTGCATGGTGAGAGATATAGGTCTAATTTTAATCTTTGGCAAGTTGAAGCCCAATTTTTCCAGCACCATTTATTAAAGAGGCTATCTTTCCTCCAGTGAGGGTGTTTGGCTCCTTTATTGAAGATGAGATGGCTGAGTGTGTCTGGCATTGTTTCTGCGTCTTCTAATCTGTTCCACTGGTCCTCAAGTCTGTTTCTTTGCCAGTACCATGCTGTTTTTATCACAGTAGCTTTGTAGTATAGTTTCAAGTTGGGGATTGTGATACCTCCGCCATGTCTCTGTTACCTAGAATTGCTTTTGCTATTCTGGGTCTCTTCTTGCTCCAAATGAATTTTTGGATTTTTTTCTTGAGGTCCATGAAGTATGCTGCTGGGATCACAATAGGAATTGCATTAAATCTATATAGTAGTTTTGGAAGTATGGCCATTTTCACTATATTAATCCTTCCTACCCAGGAGCAGGGGATGTCTGTCCATTTTCTGATATCATCTTCAATCTCTCTTTTCAGAGTGCCATAGTTTTCAGAGAAGAGGTCTTTGATTTCTTTCATTAGGTTGATTCCTAGGTATTTCAGTTTTTTGGATGCTATTGTGAAAGGAATTGTTTGCCCTATTTCTCTCTCAGTGAGTCTGTCATTGGTGTAGAGGAAAGCTATTGATTTTTGTGTGTTGACCTTGTAACCATCTACTTGACTGAATTTGGTTATTAAGTCTAGAAGACTTTTGGTGGAGTTCTTGGGGTCTTCTATATAGAGTATCATGTCATCTGCAAATAATGACAATTTGACTTCTTCATTACTTATCTTTATTCCTTTTATTTCTTTCTCTTGTCTAATTGCTGTGGCTAATGTTTCCAGAACTATATTGAACAAGAGTGGTGATAGTGGACATCCTTGTCTTGTTCCTGATTTGAGTGTGAAGGATTTCAGTTTTTGATCATTTAGTATGATATTGGCTGTTGGTTTTTCATAGATGGCTTTTATTAGTTTGAGGAGAGACCATCTATTCCAATTTTTGTAGGGATTTAATCATAAATGCATGTTGGATTTTGTCAAATGCTTTTTCTGCATCTATGGAGATAATCATATGGTTTTTGTCCTTGGCTCTATTGATATAGTGTATTACATTGATTGATTTTCATATATTGAACCATCCCTGCATCCCTGGGATGAATCCCACTTGATCAGGGTGTATGATCTTCTTGATGGTCTTCTGCATTCTGTTTGCCATTATCTTATTAAGGATTTTTGCATCTATGTTCATTAGTGAGAGTGGCCTATAGTTCTCTTTTCAGTTGGGTCTGTCTCTGCTTTGGGGATCAAGGCGATGCTTGCTTCCAGGAATGAATTTGGGAGTATTGCTTCCCTTTCAATTTCACTGAAGAGTTTAAACAGTAGTGACAGCAGTTCCTCTCTAAATGTCTTGTAGAATTCAGCAGTGAAGCCATCAGGGCCCGGGCTTTTCTTAGTTGATAAGTTTTTAATTACATTTTCAATTTCATTGGTTGGTATTGGGTTGTTCAGAATTTTTAGGTCTTCTTTGTTCAACTTTGGTAATTGATATGTATCTAGGAATCTGTCCATTTCTTCTGTGTTGTCCATCTTATTGGTGTCTAGGTTCTGGAAGTAGGTATTGATGATCCTCTGGGTTTCTGCTGGGTCTGTTGTAATTTCACCCTTTTCATTCCTAATTGCATGGATTTGGGCCTTTTCTTTCCTTTTTCTGACAAGGTTGGCTAAAGGTTTGTCAATTTTGTTGATTCTTTCGAAGAACCAACTCTTGGCTTCATTGATTTTTTGTATTGTTCTCTTAGTCTCCATTGCATTGATTTCTCCTCTGATCTTTATAATTTCCTCCCTTGTATGAGCTCTGGGGTTGTCCTGTTCTTCTTTTTCTAGAAGCTTGAGGTTCAGCATCAGGTTGTTTAATTGGGCTCATTCTGTTTTCCTAATATGTGTATTCACTGCTATGAATTTCCCTCATAAGACTGCTTTCATTGTGTCCCATAGATTCCAATATGTTGTATTGTCATTGTCATTTAATTGAAGGAACTGTCTGATTTC
The DNA here is from genome assembly GCF_053883595.1 of Heterocephalus glaber. Lineage (NCBI taxonomy): Eukaryota > Metazoa > Chordata > Mammalia > Rodentia > Bathyergidae > Heterocephalus > Heterocephalus glaber. Next base: position 83,468,302 of record NW_028258138.1, on the reverse strand, counting down.
TTCTTTAATTTCCTCTGTGACCCATTGGTTATTCAGAAGTGTGTTGTTCAATTTCCACATGTTTATGAAATTTTTTGAGTTTCTTTTGCTATGGATCTCCAATTTCATCACACTATGGTCTGATAATATACAGGGGATAACTTCAGTTCCTTTGCACTTACTTAAACATGTTCTATGTGTGAGTATATGGTCTGTTTTGGAGAATGACCCATGTGCAGCTGAGAAGAATGTGTATTCTGATTTTGTGGGTTGGAAGACTCCGTAAACATCTGTTAAGTTCATTTGTTCAAGAGTTTGATTGAGTTCTAGTATTTCATTACTTATTTTTAGTCTAGTTGATCTATCTATTTGTGACTGTGGGGTGTTGAGGTCCCCCACTACAATTGTATTAGTGCATATATGACTTTTCATGTCCTTTAGTATTTGTTTATATAGTTGGGTGCACTAGTGTTTGGTGCATAGATATTTATGATTGTCATCTCTTCCTCTTGGATTCTTCCCTTTACAAGGATGTGGTGTCCTTCTTCATCTCTCTTAATCAGTGTTGGTTTGAAATCTACTTGATCTGCCAAGAGGATAGCTACTCCTGCTTTTTTTTGGGTTCCTGTGGCATGGAGTATTGTTTTCCACCCTTTAACTTTCAGTCTGTGAGTTTCCTTTTGAATGAAGCATGTTTCTTGTATGCAGCATATTGTTGGATTTTGCTTCTTGACCCATTCTGCCAGTCTATTTCTTTTGATTGGTGAATTGAGACCATTAACATTGATGGTTATAACTGAAACATATTGACTTGTCATTGCCATGACTTTTTCTTTTTGTTGGGTTCTCCCCCTTTATTTCTTGTCATGCCAATTTCTTGTCATGCCAGATGGGTTCATTCTGCTTTGCTTCCTGGGGTTGTGATCCTCAATGTCTGTTCCTAGGCTATTGTGTAAAATTCTTTGGAGTGCTGGTTTGGTATTCACGAAGTTCCTAAGGTGCTCTTTGTCATGAAAGTATCTTATTTCTCCATCCATTTTGAAAGATAGTTATGCAGGGTGCATCAATCTGGGTTGGAGGCTGTTTTCTTTTAGGGCTTGGAATATGTCACTCCAAACTCTTCTTGCCTTGATGGTTTGTGTTGAGAAGTCTGCTGTGATTCTGATGGGCTTTCCTTTGTATGTGATTTGTTTCTTTTCTCTGACTGCTTGGAGAACTTTGTTCTTCTGTTGTGTTTCTGGAATCTTAACAATTATATGCCTATGTGTAGATTTTTTTTTGATCAAGGCTATTTGGAGTCCTATATGCCTCACTTATCTGTATGTCAAGCTCTTTCCCCCTGCCTGGGAAGTTTTCTGCCATTATTTCTGTGAAGAGATTTTTTTTATGTCATCTGCACTCTCTCCTGTTTCTTCTTAGATTCCAATCAGTCTTATGTTATTCTTCTTTGCATCATCTAGCAGCTGCTGGATTGATTTCTCATGTTCCCTTATAATTTTGAAGCAATTTTTCTTTTCCTGGTCACTAATTGCAATCTTATCTTCTATATCTGAAATTCTGTCCTCACACTGGCTCATTCTGCTGTGTAGACTTTCAATGGAGTTTTTCATGTCCTGGAAATCTATTTGCATGTGTTTCATGGATTCCATTTGTTTCTTATGTTGGGATTCCATCATGTTCCTGAGCTCCTCTCTAGATTTATTAATCATGTCTTGCACTAGGGGCACACTTTCTCCTGTTATCTGAGAAATTATTTCTGATTTCATTTTTTCCAGATCCCCTTTTGTTGCCAGTTCAGTGGGTCCAGGTGATTGAGTATCAGAATGGTCCATCTCATTTCCCTTTGGGGTTGCTGTAGGTGATCTGGAAGTCTTGTTTTGAGACTTATTTTCATGTTTTCTCATTTTGACTGGGGCGGGGGGGGCTGTTAGCACCTGCACAGATTACCTCCTCTGAGCTGGGTGAGAAGGGGCGGGGAGCAGCGGTAGGGATGGTGACCCAACAGCCCTTTCCTGTGAGCTGGGAGCAGGGGGAGAGATGGCGGCCTGGAAGCCCCTTCCTCTGGTCCAGGAGCAGTGGGACGACGGCTCAGAAGCCCCTACCTCTGGGCCGGGAACAGCAAGACTCAGTACCCTGTTCTGGTGGTCTGGTGTCCTCTGCGTCTTTGTAGAGTGGAACCAGGTGGCTGCCTGTCTGCAGCGGGGTGATTCGGTGTCTTCCGCACAACTCAGGACCTCGGTAGGGTATGCACAGACCTTCCTGTGTGCAGCGGGCTGATTCCACGTGTTCTATGAGACTCAAGACCTCGGTAGCTCGTGGACAGACCTGCCTGTCTGCAGTGGGGTGATTAGGTGCCTTCCACATGACTCAGGACCTCGGTAGGGCATGCACAGACCTGCCTGTCTGCAGCGGGCTCTACCTTGTATTTTCTAATCCTGCTAAATTCAAATACAAGTTCTAGGGGCTCCTAGAGATTCCTTAGTATTTTCTCTGTAGATGATCATTTCATCTACATATAAAGATTTTACTTCTACCTTGCCAATTGTATGCTAATTATGTCTTTTTATTGCCAGACTATTTTGGTTTAGGCCCATGTTTCAAAGTTTAATGGAAAGATGAAGAGTAGGCATATCTGCCCTTGTTCCCCACCTTAGGGAGAAAGCATTGTATCTTTTCCATTCGTATAAGACATTTTTGCTGGAAGTGTGGAGTACATGGCTTATCTGTTGAGAAGGTTCTGTTCTACTTCTAGTCTTCTGATAGCTTTTACCATGAACAGCTGTAGAATTTAGTCCAATACTTTTTCTGCAAGTACTGATAGGATCATAGGGCTTTTCCCTTTCCTCTGTTAAAATGATGACTTATGGGGGTGGATCTTCCAATGCTGAACCAACACTGCCTTCCCTATGATAAAACCACTTTCTACATACTGCCAGATCTGACTTCTAATAGTTTGTTTTGTTAAACAAATTTCTATCTCTGTTCATACTTTTTTCTTCTATTATCTTTATCTAGTTTTAGTATTAGCACAATGTTGATTTCCTAAAATGAGAGGAGAAGTGTTCCTTCTTTCTTCTGCTTTGATTTGGTATAATTTATCATTTAAAATGTATATGAGCCTGTTGTTGTCATATAGGTAGGTTTTCAAGCTAGGAATATACTTTCTTTAATAGGAGCTATTCACATTTTATATTTCCTCCAGAGTTAGTTTTATTAATTTGTCTTTCAAGGTACTTCTTAGAAGTTGTCAAATTTATTTCAAAAAAGATTTTTGTAATATGCTTTTTACATCCTTTTAAATTCTGTAAAGTCTTTGGTAATGTCCTCTAAATTTTGATGTTGTGATTTTAAAAATGTATAATTGATATTATGTAATAAGAAGAAAAGGTCCAAAGGAGTAGGGGAAGTGGCATGGGTAGAGGAAAGGAAAGAAGGGAAAAGAAAAAATATGAGAAAAGAAAAAAATGGAAATGTCTTTGCAAATAGGCAAGGGTGGAGAGGGTGAAGGGAGGGCAGGGGAAGGGGAAAAAATAAGAACCAAGATACACAATATAAAGGTACAAGATCCCAATGATGAATGTAACTGTATTTTATACCTAAAATGTACCAATAAACTTAATGGAAAAAAAAGAATCAACAAATGGCATTATAGCAAATTTAAAAACCGAAACCCAACAATATGCTGTAGATAAGCAACATACCTAATTCAAAAAGAAATTCATAAATTGAAAGTAAAGGATGGAAAACAATTTTGTATGTGACAGGAACCCCGAAAAAAGCAGGGGTAGCAATTTTATTTGCAGACAAAGTAGATTTTAAACCAAAACTAAGAGAGAAAAAGAAGGTCACTGCATCCTTGTGAAGGGAACAATCAAAGAGGAAGAGAAGACAATCAAATATATATGCACCAAATATGAATGCCCCCAACCATACAAAACAAATATTAATGGACATGGAAAACCAAATAAGGACTAATACAATTGTAGTGGGGGACCTCAATACCCCACTGTGACAAATAGACAGACTATCTAGACAAAAAATCAACAACGAAATACTAGAACTGAACCAAGCTTTTGAACAAATGGATTTAATAGTTGTCTATAGAGTGTTCCACCCCATAAAATCAGAATATACATTCTTTTTGGCTGCACATGGGTCATTCTCCAAAATATACCACATCCTAGCTCATAGGACATGTTCAAGTAAATGCAAAGGAATTGAAGTTACCTTCTGTATATTATCAGACCATAGTGCAATAAAAGTGGAGATCAATAGCATAAGAAACCACAAAACTCCCACAAACACATGGAAATTGAATAACACTGTCCAGAACAACCAATGGGTAACAGAGAAAATTAAAGAAGAATTTAGACAGTTTCTACAATTAAATGATAATGCCAGTACAACACACAGGAATCTATGGGACACAATGAAGCAGTACCACGAGGGAAATTCATAGCAGTGAATGCCCATATTAGGAAAACAGAGTGACCTCAAATAACCTAATGCTGAACCTTAAGCTCCTAGAAAAAGAAAAGCAGGACAAACCCAAAGCTCATACAAGAGAGGACATTATAAAGATCAGAGCAGGGGCCGGGGATTTAGCTCAGTGGTTCTGGCACCTGCCTCGCAAGCACAAGGACCCGAGTTTGATCCCCGGTACCAAAAAAAAAAAAAAAAAAAAAAAAAGATCAGAGCAGAAATCAATGCAATGGAAACTAAGAGAACGATACAAAAAAATCAGTGAAGCCAAGAGTTGGTTCTTCGAAAGAATAAACAAAATTGACAAACCCTTAGCCAACCTTATCAGAAAGGCTCAAATCCATGCAATTAAGAACAAAAAAGGTGAAATCACAACACATGCAGCAGAAATCCAGAGGATCATCAGTACCTGCTTTAAGAACCTGTACTCTAATAAAATAGAAAATACAGAAGAAATGGACAGATTCCTAGATACATACAAATTTCCCAAGTTAGATGAAGAAGATATAAAAATTCTAAACAGCCCAATTACAATCAGGGAAATTGAAAATGTAATTAAAAATTTACCAACAAGGAAAAACCCAGGTCCTGATGGCTTCACTGCTGAATTCTACAAAACATTTAGAGAAGTACTATCACCACTACTCTTTACACTCTTCAATGAAATTTAAAGGGAAGTAATACTTCCAAATTCATTCCTGAAAGCAAGTGTTATTTTGACTCGAACATCAGGGTAAGACCCAACCAAAAAAGAGAACTACAGGCCAATCTCCCTAATGAACATAGATGCAAAATCCCCAACAAGATACTAGCAAACACAATAGAGAGGGTCATCAAGAAGATCATATGTCCTGACCAAGTTGGATTTATCCCAGGGATGCAAGGATGGTTCAACATATGTAAATCAATAAATGTAATACACTGTATTAACAGAGTCAAGGACAAAAACCATAGGATCATCTCAATAGATGCAGAAAAAGCATTCGACAAAATTCAACACTCATTCATGATAAAAACCCTTCAGAAAATTGGAATAGATGGTCTTTATCTGAATTGATAAAGGCTATCTATGAAAAACCAGCAGCTGACATCATACTAAATGGTCAAAAACTGAAAACCTTCACGCTAAAATCAGGAACAAGACAAGGATGTCCACTATCACCACTCCTGTTCAATATAGTTCTGGAAACATTAGCCTCAGCTATTAGAGAAGAGGAAGAAATAAAAAGAATAAAGATAGAAAGGAAGAAGTTAAGCTGTCATTATTTGCTAATCATATGATATTCTACATATAAGACCCCAAAATCTCCACCACAAGACTTCTAGAATTGACAGATTCAGTAGAGTAACTGGATACAAGGTCAACACTCAAAAATCAATAGCCTTCTTGTACACAAATAACGGACTCACTGAGAGAGAAATTAGGGAAACAATTCCTTTTACAATAGCATCCAAAAAAATGAAATATCTAGGAATCAATCTAACAAAGGAAGCAAAAGACCTCTACACTGAAAACTATAGCACTCTGAAAAAAGAGATTGAAGAGAATATAAGAAAATGGAAAGACATCCCTTGTTCCTGGGTAGGAAGAACCAATATAATGAAAATAGCCATACTTCCAAAACTGCTATACAGATTCAATGCAATCCCTATTGAAATCCCAACAGTATATTTCACCTAGCTAGGGAAAACAATCCAAAAATTCATTTGGAACCGGAAGAGACCTAGAATAGCAAAAGCAATTCTAGGCAACAGAGACATGACAGGGGGTATCACAATCCCCAACTTGAAACTATACTGCAAAGCCACTGTGATAAAAACAGCATGGTACTGGCAAAGAAACAGACCTGAGGACCAGTGGAACAGATTAGAAGATGCAGAAACAATGCCAGACACACTCAGCCACCTCATCTTCGACAAAGGAGCCAACCATCCTCATTGGAGGAAAGATAGCTTTTTAAATAAATGGTGTTGGAAAAACTGGATTACAACCTGCCAAAGATTAAAACTAGACCCATGTCTATCATCATGCAGTAAAGTAAGATTGAAGTGGATTAAAGATTAAATATTAAAACAGAAACACTAAACTTGCTGGAAGATAAGTTAGGTAGAACTCTGGAAGACATTGGCCTAGGAAAATCTTTATGAACAAATCCTCAGTAGCATGGGAACTAGCACAAAGAATCAGCAACTGGGATCTCATCTTATTAAAAAACTTCTGCACTGCCAGAGAAACCACCAACAGAGCTAAGAGACAACCTACAATGTGGGAAAAAATTTTTAGCAGCTGTACCTCAGACAGAGGACTACTGTCTAGTATTCTATAAAGAACTTTAAAAAATCAGACCTTCCATATTTAAAGGCCCAATTCAAAAATGGGCATCCCAAATGAACTGACATTTCTCAGACAAAGAAGTAAAAGCAGGAAATAAACATATGAAAAAATGTTCAACATCACTCTAGTTATTCAAGAGATGCAGATGAAAACAACACTGAGATTCCACCTCACCCCAGAAAGAATGGCTGCTATCAAGAAATCAACCAATAACAAATGTTGGCAGGGTTGTGGGGAGAAAGGAAACCTTCTCCATTGTTGGTGGGAGTGTAGACTGGTGTAACCACTGTGGAAATCAGTATGGAGATACCTCAAAAAACTAGGAGTAGAGGTCCCATTTGACCCAGCTATTCTTCTGCAGGGTATCATCCCAAAAAAGAATTAAAAGAATCATACCACAGTGAAACATGCACACCCATGTTTATAGTGGCACAGTTTGTAATAGCTAAAGCTTGGAAACAGCCCAAGTGCCCATGAACTGGAGACTGGATAAAGAAGATGTGAGGTTTTTTTTTTTTAATAAAATGGAGTACTAGTCATCCATAAAGAACAAGAAACTAGAGACCTTTATAGCTAAATGGATGCACACTGAGGCCATACTCTTAAGTGAAATAAATAGAACAAACGTGTAAATACTGAATATTTTCTTTGGTGATAGAAAGTAAAAGTGTAAATAAAGATTAAAATGAGTAATTGATAATGGAAATAGGAAGAAAAGGTCTAAAGGGGTAGGGGAAGTGGGAGGGGTAGGGGAAAGGAAAGAAGGGAAAGGGAAAAATATGAGAAAAGGAAAAAATGGAAACAAAGACTGTAAATAGGGAAAGGTGGAGGGAGTGAAGGGAGGGCAGGGGAATGGGGAAAAAATAAGAACCAAGATACATCATGTAAAGGTACAAGTTCCCAATGATAAACGTAAATGTATTGTGTACCTAAAAGGTACCAATAAAAGAATTTAAGGGAAAAAAAACCATGGATGTACATATATCACTGTGTATGATGCTTTTAACTGTGTTGGGAAGATAACAAGAAGGGGAATAGCTGAGTCAAATGGAACCTCTAGTTTTAGCTTTTTGATGAATCTCCACCCTGATTTCTATAGTAGTGCACCAATTTTCACTCCCACCAACAGTGGAGAAGAGTTCCTTTTTCCCACAGCCTCACCACCATTTGTTATTGGTTGACTTCTTGGTAATAGCCATTCTTTCTTGAGTGAAATGGAATCTCTGTTGTTTTCATTTGCATTTCTCGAATGTCCAGTGATGTTGAACATTTTTTATATATTTGTTTGCTGTTTGTACTTCTTCATCTGAGAAGTGTCTATTGATTTCAGATGTCCATTGGGTCTTTAAAGTTGGGGGGTCTGATTTTTTTGAGTTCTTTATATAGTCTAGATATTAATGCTTTGACGAATAGGTGATAAAAATTTTCCTCATTCTGTGGATTGTCTCTTCACTCTGTTGGTGGTTTCTTTCAAAAGCTTTTCAATATGAGGAGATCCCAGTTGTTGATTCTTTATAATAGTTCCTTTGTGACCATATGTTGTTCATAAAATCTTTGCCTATACATATGTCTTCAAGAGTTTTACCTATTCTGTCTTCCAACAGATACAGCGTTTCTGTGTTAATATTTACATCTTTGATCCATTTCAATTTTAATTAGTGCATGGTGAAAGATATGGGTCTAAGTTTCATCTTCAGCATGTGGAAAGCCAGTTTTCCCAGCACCATTTATTAAAGAGGCTATCTTTCTTCCAGTGAAGGTGTTTGGCCCCTTTGTCAAAGATAGGGTAGCTGAGTGTATTTGGAGTTGTTTTGCCATCTTCTATTCTCTTTCCTTGTTCCACGTGTGTGTGTGTGTGTGTGTGTGTGTGTTTTGTTTGTTTTTTGGCAGTATTATGCTGTTTTTATCATGGCAGCTTTGTAGTATAATTTCACGTAAGGGGTTGTGATGCCCCTGCTTTGTTGTTTTTGTCCAAAATTATTTTTGCTATTTTAGATCTTCTCTGGTTCCAAATGAGTTGTAGGATTGTTTTCTCTAGTTTTTTGAAGTGTGCTATTGGTATTTTGATTGAGATTGGATTAAATCTGTACAACAATCTTGGAAGTATGACCATTTTCATTATTGATTCTGCTTACCCAAGAACAAGGGATATTTTTCCATTTTTGGATATCCTCTTCAGTCTCCTTTTTCAGAGTACTATAGTTTTCAATGTAAAGGTTTTTTTACTTTCTTTGTTAGATTGATTCCTAAGTATTTCATTTTTCTTGATGCTACTGTGAAAAGTGTTGTGTCCCTAATTTCTCTCAATGATTTTGTTATTTTTTTAACAGGAATACTCTTAATTTTAAGAGTTGACATTGTATCCATCAATGCTACTAAATTTGGTTATTAAATCTCAAAGTCTTTTGGTAGAGTTTTTGGGATCTTCTATGTAGCATATTATGTCATCTGTAAATAATGATAATTTAACTTGTTCCTTGGTACCAGGGATCCAACTCAGGACCTTGTGCTTGTGAGGTAGGTGATGGAATCACTGAGCTAAATCCCTGGCCCAACTTCTTTCTTTTTTATCCTTATTCCTTTTCTTTTCTTGTCTAGTTGCACTGGCTAATATTTCCAGAACTATATTAAATAGGAGTGGTGATAGTGGACATTCCTGTCTTGTTCCTGATTTTAGAGTGAAAACTTTCAGTTTTTGTCCATTTAATATGATGTTGGCAGTTGTTTTGTCATAGATAGCTTTTATCAGATTGAGATACAGTTCATCTATTCCAATTTTCTGTGGAATTTGAGTAGGGTTTCTGTAGGGTGTTGGACTTTGTCAAATGCTTTTTCTGCATCTATTGAGATGATCATGTGGTTTTTGTCCTTGGATCTGTTAATATGGTATATTACATTCATTGATTGCATATGTTGAACCATCCCTGCATGCCTAGGATGAATCCTGCTTGGTCATGATGTATAATCTTCTTGATTTGGTGCATTCTGGTTGCCAATATCTTATTGAGAATTTTTGCATCTGTATTCATTAGGAGGATTGGCCTATAGTTTGCTTTTGTGGTTGGATCCTTCTCTGGTTTTGGTATCGTGGTAATGCTTGCTTCTAGGAATGAGTTTGGGAGTATTGCTTCCCTTTCAATTCGACTTTTTCATTAAACAGTTTTAGGAATAATAGCATTAACTCTTTACATTTCCTGTAGAATTCAGCAGTGAATCCATCAGGAGTTGGGCTTTTCTTTGTTGGTGGTTTTTTAATTACATCTTCAAATACAGCGATACTGAGTTATTTGGAATCTTTATATCTTCTTGATTCAGCTTTGGTAAACATATGCATCTATGAATCTGTCCATTTCTTCTGTTTTCTATCATACAGGTTATTGAAGTAGGTATTGATGATTTTCTGGATTTATGCATGATCTGTTGTGATCACCCTTTTCATTTTGTTGTGATCACCATTTTCATTCCTAACTGCATGAATTTGAGTCTTTTCTTTCAGTTTTTTTTGATAATGTTGTGTAAAGTTTTGTCTATTTTATTTAATCTTTCAAAGAAACAACTCTTCAATTCATTGATTCTTTGTATTGTTTTCACAGCCTCAATTGCATTAATTTCTACTCTAATCTTTATAATTTCCTCCCTTGCATGTGTTTGGGTTTAGCTTGGTCTTCTTTTTCTAGAAGATTGAGGTTCAACCTTAGATTATTTATTTTCTCTTTCTGTTTTTCTGATGTGGGGATTCACCAGTATAAATTTTCCTTTTAGGACTACTTTCATTGTGTCCCATAAGTTTGAATATGTTGTATTTGCATTATCATTTAATTGTAGAAACTGTCTAATTTCTCCTTTAATTTCATCTGTGAGTCATTGGTTGTTCAGGCAGGCATTATTTAATTTCCATGTGTTTATGTAGTTTTGTGATTTCTTTTGCCATTAATTTCCAATTTCATTCCACTATGATGTGATAATATGCATGGGATAATTTCAGTTCCTTTGCCTTTACTTAAATATGTTCTGTGAGCTAGTATATGTTCTATTTTTGAGAAAGTCCTATATGCAGCTGAGAAGAATATGTATTCTGTTGTTCTGGGGTAGAACACTCTGTAGATATGTACTAAATCTTTCTTTGTTGATTTTTTTGTCTGGTTGATCTATTTGTGACAGTGGGGTATTGAGGTCTACCATTTCAATTATATTAATGTTTATTTGACTTTTCATGTCCATTATTTGTTTTATGTAGTTGGGTGTGCTGGTATTTGGTGCATATATATATATATATATAATATATATACACATATAATGATTGTGCAAATATATATATGATTGTATTTGGTGCATATATATATATATTATGATATCTCTTCCTCTTGGATTGTTCTCTTAATAAGTATATAGTGACTTTCTTTGTCTCTCTTGATCATTCTTGGCTTGAAATTCACTTTGTCTGTGAATAGATTAGCTACCCCTGCTTTTTCCAAGTTCCTGTTGCATGGAATATTGTTTTCTATTCTTTGACTTTCAGTCTATGAATTTCTTTTCTTTTTTTTTTTTTTTTTTTTTGGTACCGGGGATTGAACTTGGGTCCTTGTGCTTGCAAGGCAGGCAGCAGAACCACTGAGCTAAATCCCTGGCCTGATTAATTTCTTTTTGAGTTAAATGTGTTTTTTGTATGCAACATATTGTTAGGTCTTGTTTCTTGATCCATTCTTCCAATCTCTTTCTTTTGATTGATGACTTAAGACCATTTCCATTGATGGCTATAACTGGTATATATTTACTTGTCCTTGTCATGTTATTTCCCTGCTATTGGCCCCCTTTCTTTCCCCTATGTTTAATTACTTGCTTTATTCGTGGATTCATTCTATTGGGGTTCATGGAATTTTATCCTTCCTTGTCTTCTAGAATATGCTTCAGAAATTTTTAGAGTGCTGGTTCGGTGGTCATGAGTTTCTTTAAGTGTTCTTTATCATGGAAGTGTCTTATTTCTCCCTCAAATTTATTTATTTATTTATTGGTACTGGGGATCGAACTTGGGTCCTTGGGTTTGCGAGGCGGGCAGTGGAACCACTGAGCTAAATCCCCGCCCCCACTCCCTCAATTTTGAAAGATAGTTTTTCAGGGTACTTCAATCTGGGTTGAAGGTTGTTTTCTTTTAGAGCTTGAAATATTGCACTCCAAGCTCTCCTTGACTTAAGAGTTTGTTTTGAGAAGTCTGCTCTAATTCTGATGAGCTTTCCTTTATAGGTGATTTATTTCTTTTCTCTAACAGCTTTTAACATTTTGTTCTTGTGTTGAAATCTGTAATCTTGACTATTATATGCTGTGATATGAATTTTTTTCTGACCATGGCTAATTGGTGTTGTGTTTGCCTCACTAATCTGTGTGTCAAATTCTTTTTCCATGCTTGGGAAGTTTTCTGCCATTACTTTTGTGAACGGTTTTTTTATATCATTTGCGCTATCTCCTGCTTTCTCATTGACTCAGATGAATCTTATGTTATTCTTCTTTGCATCATCTAGCAACTGTTGAGTTGATTTTTTTGTTGTCCTTTGCTGTTTTTAAGAAGTCTTTCTCTTTTTTTTTTTCAGAAGTCTTTCTTTTGATGATCACTAACTACAAACCTCTCTTCTAGCTCTGATATTCTGTCCTTATATTGGTTGATTCGGCTACATATACTTTGAATAGAATTTTTACTCTCCTGGATCAGTTTGACTGTTTCATGGAATTAATTTATTTCCTATGTTGGGCATTCATGGTTTCCATTATTTTTCTATGCTTCTCTATTTTTTTTATCTGTATCTACTGTAGATTCACTAACCATGTCCTTCATTATGGTCATCATTTCATATTTATCTGATAAATTATTTCTGATTTGTTTTTTTTCTAAAGCCACATTGATCTGCTTTGTTACTTCTGCTGTTACCATTTCAGAAAGTCTAGGTGGGTGATGTTTGATTTCTTCCACCTCACTGCTCCTTGGATTTGCCTTGGGTGAGCGGAAGGTCTGGGGTTGCATCTTGCTTCTATGGTCCTCATTTTCTATTTAAAATTTTTTTCTGCATTGATACTTGTAAACTACTTATGTAAGTAGCTTTATTGCTACTATTGAAACCTCCTTAAGAAATGACTACTTTTCAGAGATGTCTTCTAGGTGTGGTTGGCTTCTGGATTTTGAATCTGTCCAAAGATCCTACCACTTCAATTTACTGGAGATGAGAAGTTGCTGCCTATTTAGCCTAGCACTCAGTTCTTTGGTACTGGTCCATGGTATTGTTTATGACACTTGGACAATCTCAGTATTGGCATACAAGAAAGCACAATTGATCACAACTGTGTCACCTTGGCTAAAATAATACAAGCAGTCATCACATTAGCATCAAGCATAGCATGGAAAATGACAAACTGTAGTAACTATTAATTTGCTACCTTTAACCATAGGAACGATATTTAGTTAATGACAAAATCTAAAACAAACCAGAAAATTATAAATAGTAAATATCCCTTTAGTAGAGCAATTTCACCCTCAGGGGAGAAAATTTAAAAGGTATAAGAAGAAAAAATAGAGAAAGAGAAGGAGAGAAAGAGAATAGAAGGAAAGCTGAAGGACAAAGGAAGATTACTTAAGATTTTGGAAACTGGTAAAGAATACAGAAGGGAAAGAAAGAAGGTAGAAACAAAAACAAATTAAACAAAACAAAAAAACTAAAAATAATGTTCTCACTCATGAATCAATGAGAACAGAAAATCAAGAAGAAAAAAAAGGAGGGAGGATTTCTCCGTGATTTCAATTCTGTAGTTAGCTTCTGAGGTCTACAGTTTATAGTAGTGTTCACTTCAGGGTGTGTCTCTGTTGTCACTAGTAGACAAAGGAGGCAGAGCCCAGATCCATGCTGGATCATCCCAACAATTCTCCAGTAGGATTAAGGAGGGGTACTGGACAATCCCAGCAAGCCTGAAGTGAGAATAGGATGGGGTGCCAATTCTGGTTCCTTCAAATGCCGTAGAAGTTCAGTCTGATCTTGGTCTCTGGCTGTGGGGCTAGGACCTGAGTTGTTCATCCCACAATACTGTGGGTGTCACTTGCCAGATTGGCCTCAGCTTCCTGATCCAGAACTGTTCCTCACCCAGACAGTGGGAGCCACAAGATGAAGACAACTCACAGCTGCTCCACATCTTGTGTTAAATTGGCCCCTTCCCAAAATACCATCCAGCCAATCACGCTCTCCTGCAAACATTTGGACTGGAGTCACTAACAAGCCGCTGCAACCCACAGCATCCACTGCTCTGTTCCACTGGTGCATTTCTCCCTGGAGGCCTGTGAAGTCACCAGCCATCACTGTGCCTCTGTAAATTCCAGCCTCCTCTCTCATGCCAAGTGCTGGGAGTCAGAGAGAAAGTGAACTTTGCCCCTGTCTCTTCTGCATTGAATTCTGTCTGTTTGCTCGCTATATGGGGTCCAATTCTCTCTTCAGATTTTTTCTGGGTCTTGGGGATTCACTTTCCTCCTTCTTCTCTTATCCAAGTTGCTATACTCCAGCATCAGGACCCCAAATCTTGGAGTTCATTTATTGCTGCTCATCACCTTGCAATCTTCTTGAAAATCCTGATGGTATTTCAGATTTTCAAGTCCCTGAGTGTAATTTTTACATGGTTCTGAGTAAGCACTATGTGATTCTGTGATGGGCAGGACCATTGAGATTTCTATGTATATGGGTGAAACTTGAGACCCCTGTTAAGTGCAGAAAGTGATCCCAATAAAAAGGATGAAGGTATCCCAGAGGAAGTGATGCCAGCAGAAAACTTCCCAAGAAAGGAGCTCCCAGCCATGTTTCAGGGCATTAAAAGTGCAAAGATCCCAGGAGCTGATGCCAGTTTAAAGGCAGTAGGGCAGTTCACCAGGGCAGAGAAAGAGATGCTCCTTCAGCATAAAGAGATGGAAGGAAGGACTGGGGATGTAGCTCAGTGTCGCTGCACCTGCCTGGCAAGCGCAAGGTCCTGAGTTCAATCCCCAATACCGAGAGAGAGAGAGAGAGAGAGAGAGAGAGAGAGAGAGAGAGAGAGAGAGAAATGGAAGAAAGAAGAGTTTAACTATTCTTTTTTTTTTTTTGGTACCGGGGGTCGAACTTGAGACCTTGCACTTGTAAGGCAGGCAGTAGAACCCCGATCCTGTTGAACTATTCTTGATAACTTTTAGTTAACAAAGAAAACACTTAAAGTTTCTCACTCTTTCTAATGTGAATTACTGTGTCATAAAATATTTGTTTTTCTATTTTGATTCCCTGTATATTTATAAAGTGTTTGTTAAAGAGTCCTGATGTTTTGACAGAAAATGTTAAAAGTAGTGGAACAGTTGTAATTTTCTCTTGGTTTTAAGATGGCTTTGCACACTTTCAGCATATGCCATTTTTACAGCATTGCACTAGCATGCAAAGAGCAGACTGCATGTGTCTAAACTGTCTAATAGGACTAAGAAGCCTGGCGCATTATCTCCCTCAAAAGTATATCATGAAGACCCTCCATGAGAGTACCATGTAAAGACCCAAGAGCATGAGATTATTTCTAACACCTACAAGACATTTGTTATCTGTCAGACATTGTACTGGGAAATTGCTGATATTAAGCCCTTCATCCTCACCACGAGCCTGTGAGCCACAAAAGATTATGCTCATTTTACATGTGAAAAAAACCCCAGAGACACAGAGAGATTGGACAGCCTGGCCTAGGGCATCCATCTTCACTTAATGCCTTGCCCAGCTCAGTGTTAGTAAATACAATACCTACACCCAGAGTCCTCAGTCAGGGTCACAGCACAGCCTGAGGGGAGCAGCACAGCCTATGTGTCCCAAGGACAGAGTGTAGTAGGGACTCCCAGATACCCTAGTACAGCCCCTGCAGGGAGAAGGCCTTCCAGAAGTACTCTGTTTCCTGGCTAGACCCTCCTGCTCCCTACATAATGCATGGGCCTGGTAGTTTAACACAGAGACGATGCAGGCACCCTGAATCTCAGGGTAAGACGCTGTCCTTCTCTCCAGCATTCCTGGGTGGTCCCTCTTTTACACCCCAGTTTCTGGAGAAATGCAACCCAGCTACCTTGGTTCTCCTCTGCTACATTCTTTTCTTTGGTTTCCCCCAGGAGGCTGACTCAGGGCTTCCACTAGAAGCAAGACAGATGTAACTTTGTCCACCTGGAGCAGACACAGTCTTAGGGAAGTATCAGCCCTTACAGAATGGTTTTCCAAGTGAGTGAGAGCTTGCAGTTGGGGGAGAAAGCCTTGTGGCTGGAGAATGCTCTTCCCAGGCAGTGAGGGGCTGCTGAATGATACTGAGTGGGGCAGGGGATTGGTGGGCATGATGATGATGAGCTGAAAGAAATATCAGTCCGGAGCAGAGAGATGGCTGGAGACCCGAGACTCAGAAAACAGGTGACTGTGACTGTGTGGGATACATGGACTGGGGACAGAGGGATGAGCCTCTTTGGTAAAGACTTACGGGATACAGTAACGATGTCGGAATTTGTCCTGAGTGAAATGATAAGCCACTGAATGGCATTAAGCAGAGGTCGGTCAGATATTTGCATTATGGAAGTTGAAATCACTGTGACTGCCATGGGAAGAATATGATGGTGCTGGTGCATGTGGGAGTGGGTGAAAAGAGATGAGTTGGGAAGACCTCCATAGTTCAGCAGAGAGGAGAGGTGATGCTGAGGCCACAGGCGGTGGATAGAGGAGGAAACAGAGATGGGTGGAAAGGTGAGGAGACTTTTGGAGTTTGAAGTGATGTGAGGGATCGTGATTTAAATCCCTGACACAGGGGAGAGGAGAGCGTTGAAGATGACAGCTAAGTTTCCAGACTGTGCACCAGGAGGAAAGGTGGTGCCCTTCTCTACCTAGGCCAGTTTTGTGTGTGAGAACCTCAGCATCCGGAAGTTTGGAGCAGAGAACTGTGAAAACATCCGAATGGTGATGTCTAGTAGGCTACGGGATTCACAGCCTATGAGGGAGTGTGCAAGTCTGAGTCATTGACAGGTGGGTAGAAATGAAGCCTTGGGCAATGCAAGACATTACCCAAGGAAGGTGTACAGCCTGAGAAGGGTGTCTGGAGGGACACCACAATTTAACGATGGCATAGTGGAGGGTAAACCTGGGGAAAAGATGAGTTTGTGGAGAAGGGAGGCAGGGCCCAGTGATAAATGGAGCTCAGAGGAAGTGGACTGTACCAACTGCCAGCATCCTTGATGAACAAGGAGGGATGGTTGAGATGTTACAGCAATGACAGGAGTTAGGAATGGGGAAGTTGGTGTGTGAGTAAAAGGCATGAATCTCCAAAAAGCTATGTTTTAAAGGTCACAGCAGTCGTTGCTGTCGTTTTAGAAGCCGTGCAAACAGTGTGGATACTATCGCTAGTTGCAGGAAGACAGGCAGGACATGTTGACTAGGGCATCAGTTCCACCTCCCTGGAAAGTCCACAGAGTGCTCTGCATGTATTACAGCTCCGCATCACAATTACCTTGTAGGATAACCTGATGCCATACCTCCATGTGGATGAGATTAATGCAAAGCACGCAGCCAAAAGTGCTCACTTGAAGATCATCCCAAGCCACTCTTACTAATGCGTCTCACCTCCTGCTTGTTTCCTTCACTGGCTTCTGCAGTACCAGCCTCTTATAGTGGATGTTTCAATTTTTGTTTTTAAATTACACTCCAAAACACATCCCAAGAATGGTGGGATGAGTGTGTGTAAGAATGGGGAATACTTGGAGCATTTTGAAAAGGATTAACAGCAATATGTCTTTTATTTAAGTTATTTTACATGTAAACATTCACCCTGTTTTCTAATCGTACTGCATCGAACAACTGTTATGGCAACTTCTGTGAAAAATATGACACATGTGTCCTCATCCACCTTATTCACTGGAAATGGCACCATACACTTTCTGGCTCTTCCAAAAGCCAAAATGACCATGAAAGGGATACGTTTTGAAGCAAGACAGGACACTGACCCAGCCAGGACAGCACAGCCGAAGACACTCAGGAAAGAGAACTCCAGAACTGCTTCATAAAGTGCCTAGATTGATGGGATAAGTGTGCTTGAAGCGAGGGGGAGGATTGTAAAGGGGATTAATGGCAGTGTGTCTTTTGCTGTATGTAATCGTAATTTTTCAATGTGGACATTCACCATACTTTTTGTTCTTATCATACCATGTACATCTGTGACCTCTCCCCCTCTTCTCGTCAGGTTACTTCTTGTTTGCTTTATCCAAATAATGTGTATTTTCACTGCTTCCCTTTTCTTTTGACCCATATCATTTTATGGTCTGGTTTCTGCCTCAGCATGACAATGGCACACGTCTCTCAGAGGTGATGCATGACTTTCTACTCCCACATCTGTACCTTTTCCCCACTGCATTCCTTCTTTTTTTGGTACCAGGGATCAAACTCGGGACTTTGAACTTGCAAGGCAGGTGGTGGAACCACTGAGCTAAATCTCCAGCCCAAGAGATTACATGGCTTTTTTTTTGGTACTGGGGATCGAACTTGGGACCTTGTGCTTGGGAGGCAGGGGGCAGAACCACTGAGCTAAATCCCAGGCTCCACTGCATTCTTTCATGATTTCACTCCATGGCATTGGGCCCAGTAGCCAGGTCCTCCTTCTTGTATCTGAGGTCCCGTAGCTCTTGTGACAAGCTTTTCCATTTATCCCAGCATTTCTTTGTATTTTCCTGTCCCTGATCTTACTCCTCTTTCAAGCTCCCAGGCCCCAAACACAATCATCTCCCCAGCCCAAGCACATGGACTCTGTGCTTCATAGTCCTTTTCGGGACTCATCGCTCTCTCCGCCTGAGCTCTCCCTTGGCACCTCCTCCATGCCATCTTTGACTCTCTCCTCTCCAGCTCTAGCCCCTACTGCCTAGTGCACCGCACCACTTAGATGTCCCACCATCACTCCCCGTGACATCTGCCTGCGTCCTCTGAGCCCCTCCCCAACTCCAGTCTCTCAGCTTTACTCTTGGTATTTTTATTGTACTCTTCCCCTTTCCCTTCCTAGCCACATTCCTCTCCTGTCCCAGCAGTGGAGCTTATGCTTTGTGCTCTTTCTGCAACTGTTTGTTTTTGTATGTGTGACGCAAAGTGACCTTACTAGGTCCATCTCATGAAGCAGTTTTATCTGAGAAAGGATGTCAAAAACTTCTGTATCATCAAAACAGGAGATAAAAGTGCTTATCCATTTGAGATTGGATGTGTTTTTGTAAATTTACTCAGTTCTGTTTAGAAGAAAATGGGTCATGTATCGCTTAAAACTCATATCTCCCTATGTAGAAGGTGAGTTCTGCAAGGCTGGGAGTCTGTCTTCTCCCTCGCACTGACCCATTTCCAGAGCCGCATCCAGAACTTTCTTTGTAGGCAATCTGTATGAACTTGATCCTGTATGTGCACTAAGGTGCTTCCTCTCAGACTCTCCCTTTCATTCCATCCTGCCCACTGCTGCCAGATTGTTGTAAAACTCAGTTTCATCATAACCATCCCCTGCTGGAAACTTTTCCTTGCTTCTGCTTGCTGTAAGGCCTCCAAACTTACCTGCATACAGCCTTGTTTCTTGGTTCTCTCCACTGAAACTCATTGACCCACAAGCATGCTTCTTGCTGGGTTCCTCCTCCGTTTCTCTATGCTCTTCCATGTCTTCTTGACCTCTACACCCAACAAGAGGTGGCTTTTCCTCTTCTTCTCAGAGCCATTTCATACCTGTTATAAAGCACCATCTCCTTTTCCCTTTGACATGGGTCCTGGGTGCTCCTGATTTTGATTTCCAAGGTGCTATATAAATCAAGGTCCAGAAGGGTTTCATTGTACTATGTTCAGTTCTGTTTCTAGATACGAGAAGCAGTAAGACAAGTGAGGTGGAAGTGGTGTTGTCCAAGGCATCTTTAGAAGAGCTATCGTTCTCTACAGTCGGCAAGATCTACCCAAGGACCGTGATGAGGTATTGCAAGTTATGAGCACTGGAAAGAGATGTTGAGGTCTTCTAATAGCACAGTCTTTTCCCTTTAAAAATGAACCAAATATATGAGATCCAGGGACATAGGATCACTTCTCCATGGTCACTTAAAAGCAGAAAAATTTACTGGTGCTTACATCCTGTGGTGTGCTTTCCATATGCAGGTGCTAAGGTCATGACATAGAGGTTCAAGGCATTCTTCCCAGCAAGCTTCCAAGTCATGTCCTGAGGATTCCTTGTTCTAGAGCTGGAATGTTAGGAGGAACCAGCTAGGGAGACTGAGATGGATGGATGTGCTTGGGCCAAACCACCTTAAGCAGAAGTGTCTTGTCCACCCTGTAGTCCCTAACTCATCCTACATGTGGGTTGATGAAAAGTCCAGGAGGGACCACTGGCTGGGAGACCCGAGACCTAGTGATACAACCACATAAGGAAGACCGATGACAGTGCATGAAAAGCAGGTGCTGCCCAGACCCATACTTCACAGGAGCATGCAGAGCCAAAGCCCTTAGAATCAGTGAGGCAGGACTGGGTCTTTCTTACTCACTTTGAGGTCCTACGACTTCTAACACAGTGCCTCACACAGAGGCGCTCAATGCATATGTGTGCATGGAAATGCTGTCTACACTGGCTTATTGGCCACCACCAGCAGCTGGAGCCTGGGCAATTTCTGGGGTGTCTTTTGACCTCAACTTTCATCTTTGCCAATCTGACAGTGCCTCTTGACTCTCATATACTTGACTTATTATGTTCCCAGTGGGCTGGACCCGGGATAGTCTCCCAGGAGAGCTTGTGTGAGACAGGGCCAGCAGTGACTGCCTTATAGGCCATCTAGATCCTGATCCTTGAAGGTGGTCAGTATGTGATGGGAGGTCAGAGTACCATTTTTGGACCGGAATTCCACCCTGGGCCTTCAAATGCTATAGTACTGGGGATGCCTGACACCCAAACCATCATTTTTCTCACTAGCAGGCTGACCTGACTTATGGAAGTGTAGAAGAGGGCCAGAAGAAATACTGCTTTCTAAGATGCTTCCCACCAGTTCACTTTTCCATTGAAATTTATAAGACTTAACTTGTTGTGTGGCCCATTAGATTTCTCTGGCTAAATATGGCTTTTAGCCTCAAAGGGGCAAAGGCAGAAGTGACAGTGTCACATCACAAGAGCCTGACTAGGGGTTAGAAGACCCAGGTTTAAATCCCAGTTCTGTGAGCAAGCAGCCCTGTGGCCTTGTTCAGTTCTGGAGCTTTGTGAGCAGCAGCTGCGTAGGTGAAGTCTCTTTAGCTCAGGAGCTGCGCACCAGTGCTCCTGGCTGTCATTTTAGTCTCTTTGGCACAGGCAGTTCTGTGATTCCATGACTCTGGTAGCAGCAATGGAGGTGTCCAAGGGGATCCACCGCCATCAGGGTGTCCAGACCCCAGAGAGGACACTGAACCTTTGTGGCAGACCCAGATCCATAGCTGAGCCTTTGTTTGCATGATTGATCACCTTGCAGACAAAGTGGACTTGTTTCTGCTCACTTACATGGATATTATCAGAGCTGTCTTTTAAGGGGAGGAATCCCCTCATCCCGCTGTCTTTCAAAACAGCCAGTTGCTCCTGCAGTGGAGAACATTTCATCATTAGCAGAACATTTGTACCCCCGTGGCAGGGACTTGCACCTTGCTCCAGTGTGGCCCCATGGAGTTTCCCATGGCTGCTTAGTAAGTGTTATTGAAGGGAACAAGTTACTGAGGTGCTTAACTTAACACATTAAGCTTTTTAGGCCTGACATCCTAAAACAATGATGCATTTCACATATGCCCAGAGGAATGTTTTTCTTCTCCAATCTGTGATTCCAAACGCCAAGTTTCAGCAGTGCGGTGACCCATAGCTATCACCCAAACAGTCAGATACCAGCCACAGTACTGGCTTTTCCTTATCCTGTGTTTAATTTACAAACTATGAGGTCACAGAGATGTCCTAGCAGAGGGTCACGCTCTGGCCAGGGAGCCACTGGCTGACTCAAAGGCATCAGGGTTACCTTACCCTGTTGATGTTGATTTTCTTATCTACAGAACAGATGGTTCAGCCTCATGACCCCTTGTAGCTGATTGTGATGCTCAGCATCCTTCACCTTTGCCTGGTCCTCCCTACTCCTTCTGAGCCAAACTGGGAGGTCAGGGAGGCTGGGCTGCAGATAGCCAGCTTTGTCCACCAACCTCCACTTTTCTTCTCTTTGGAACCCCAGGCCTATTCTCAGAATCTAATGGAAGGTGTAACATCACTCTGGAGATACAATCCAGAAATCCACATGCCATTCTTTGAGTAAGATGCTGGGTCCCCAACCTCCTGAGGCCCATTAAGAGTGGACAGCTCCTCCATCTATTTCCTTGCTCCACCTTCTGCCTCAGGTGCCCAGTGTCCCAGAGGTGTTTTCAGAGCAAAACTGCCTTCACTGACCAATAGAGCCTTGCTTCCAGACTGTACGCAAAAGAAATTTCTCTTGGGCTATTGACAGTAAGTAGTAGATTTAGTGATCCATGGAACCACTGAAAAAAATGTAAAGGGGGTCAGTTTTCATAGCCTGTCCCATCTGTGGCCCGTCTCAGCCTGGCCCTTCCCAGGGCTGCTCCAGTGTTACCCCCAGTAGTGTTGGCTCACGTTGTCCTGGCCTCCGGCCTCAGCAGGTCCCATCTCGATGCACAAGCATGTTGAGGAGCCTTCTTCCATCTGGAGCTGTCAGTGAATCTAGCGCGGCCTGGTCCCTATTTCAGTTCATTAGGGATGTGGAAAAACGAGGTCCTTCACAAGGAGTTAATTTGGGGCAACACTGAAATAAAAGTCTGATTGCAGGGCCGGGGATTTAGCTCAGTGGTTCTGCCGCCTGCCTCGCAAGCGCAAGGTCCCGAGTTCGATCCCCAGTACCAAAAAAAAAAAAAAAGTCTGATTGCAGCATTTCAGTGGGAGGGCCAAACAACCATGGGATGAGAGGACAGAGTGACTCACTGCCTGGAAGACTGGAACAGCTTCATGCACAGGCCTTGAAGAGCATTCTTTTGCAAGGTATCGACTTGGGGGAAGGACACTGGAGGCTGGGACCACGAGAGAAGAATTGACAGGAGAAATTCAATGCCTCTCCTCCACCCCCAGTGCCATTTCCTTTCCTGGGTTCAGGTGGGCCATCTGTACTGTGTTCAGAGCTACACTGTGTTCAGTGTTCAGCTCTGCCTCAGTTTCTTCACGGAGCAATGGGGGCAAATAATACTTTTTCTTAATATGGTCACTCTGAGAGGAAATTAGATTGAAAGCCATTGGAGTCTTACGGGGGTGGGTGGCACATAGTAAGAGCTGAATAGAAGCCGTTATTAGTCTTCACTCTGCAAGGTAATAATGGGCAGTTCTTGCATAGCCAGAAGGAACAGAGCCTCTGGACTGGATCTGGGCCCTTGGGGTCACTAGAGGTTTGTGGGCTGGAGGACAGCCCATGCCTCTCTCTTGGGTACCCAGAGGGTCCTGCAGAGTAGGGTAATTCCCCAGCCCCTCCGTTTCTGTTTCTGTGGCCTCTTGTCACTGACCTGTTGAGGACATATGAGAGACACTGAGGTCACCTGACCAGAAGTGTGCATCTGTCTCCAGATGGCGCCTGCTCTGTGTAACTTCCCGGCATTTTCTACCTACCCACTTTCCTCTCCCTGGTCAGAGGAAACCGCCCCACAAAATAATTAACATCCAGG
This sequence comes from Heterocephalus glaber, assembly GCF_053883595.1. Lineage (NCBI taxonomy): Eukaryota > Metazoa > Chordata > Mammalia > Rodentia > Bathyergidae > Heterocephalus > Heterocephalus glaber. The sequence continues at coordinate 83,444,800 of NW_028258138.1, read as the reverse complement.
GGCTAGCACTTCAGCTTGTTCTCCCTCCTGGAGATATTTCCGTAACAGGTGTCCATGGAAGGTCCTGGGAGGGCACAGAAGCAAGGTCTGGTGCTCTCACAGCTCTAGGGCAGCCTGCAGTCTGGTAGGAGAGAGAAACTGGCAAGCACAGTAGTATGGACAAGTACAAAGAAGTGTGGCCAGCGAAGGTTTCAGGTAAGAGGCGGCACTTGTTCTGGGCCTCTTGAAATGTGGCTGGGGTCTCATGTGAGTCAGGAGAGGACATTGCAAATGGCAGGCAGAAGGAAGGAGTGAAGTGGTTGGGGATAATGGGGCTCAAGCAGCTGGATTCCTGTTAGGAAGCATGAATATCTGTGCTGGACCTGTAAGTAGGGGTGCATGAAGCGGGGGATGCAGGAGAGGCACTGCTTACTGGGTGGGTCCCAGGCTTCTGATTTGCTCATGCACCCCCATGCTGTACTACAAGAAAATGAGAAAACGTCTTGAGAAAACAGGAGATTGTACTGGCTAAACTGCCTGTGGGTCCTAATAGTGGCAACAGGCTTCTTTAGAGCCTTACAAAAAAAAAAATCTTTTAATTGCATGTAATTTAAAAGAACTGAGTGAAAACATCCAGGTATTATACCATACTTGCAGTCAAATGACCTTTTATTGTTTCCAAATGAAATCCTTCTTCAGTGGGTGATAAATTAGTTCTGGCGCTATTAGTGTGTGACATTTGTTTACTTCTAAGAATTCAGGTAGTCCTCTTCTTTTTTGGGAAATTCTCGGTCAGTATTTCTTTCTGTAATGCTTCCTTTCCATCCTCAGTATTTCTACTTCCTAAAGTATGAATTACATAAATACTGGATCTCATGAATCCATCGTTTATGTTTTTGCTCACTTTCCTCATTTCTCTTCTGCTTTCTCTTTGTACCACATTCTGAGATATTTCTTGATTGGATCTCCTACCGTGTCAAGTGATTTTTATTTCGCCTTTGGGCCCATCCCTTTACCTTTTTACTAAACCATGAAAATTTAACATCCATCATCTGTTACTTATTTCATGGATCAGCCTATTCTTCTGTGTAAGCTTATTCATAATGACATCAATAAAAAAGCCAGACACGGCATACTCCTATAATCCTAGTTGATTCAGGGGCTGAAGCAGGAGGATTGCAAGTCGAGAACAGCTTGGACAATTTGTCTCAAAAAGTGATGGGGGATGGGGGTATAGCTCATTGGCAGAGTATTTGCCTAGCGTGTGTGAGCCCTGGGTTCACTTCCCATCACATACACAAAAAAACCAAAATCAAAAAAACCAAGCAAGAATCAAAAGAGGGGTGATATCAGAAATAAAGGAGTTTCTGGTGTTACTGAGAACAAAAAGAATGACAGATAAAGGTAAGAAATAAGAATCGTGCTTTTTTTTTTTTTTTTTGGTATCGGGGATCAAACTTGGGTCCTTGCATTTTCGGGCAGGTGGTGGAATTACTGAGCTAAATCCCTGGCCGAAAATTGTAATATTTTTGAGAGGGTGTTTTCATTGTTCTATCTCTTGAACACCTTGTATAGGGTCTTAGACATAGAAAGTCCTCAGGAAATATGTATTTAAAAGTAAAGTTCATAAAGTCAAGTCAGTATTACAGCTGGCTAATATACACTGAGTACTTACCATGCAGAGGTGATTTTCAATTTGTGTTGCTCAACAACCTCAATAATTGGAGATTGTGCTATCTTGCACCTTCAAATGTGAAAACCAAAGCACAGAAAATAAGGTTCCTGAAGCCACAGCTCTTCAATGGCCAGGTTGGGATTGAACCCTTTGGAGGTCACGGGTGAGGAGAGAGATACAGAGTTTTTATGTATTGTTAAGGGGTAACCTCTAATCCAGTCTCCAGAAGGTTGAGCCCAGTGCCCTGATTGGAGCCAGCCACTAAGGAATCTGAAATGATAGGGCAAAGGGGCATTTAGTGGTATCCTCATTTGCCAGTCAGTAATGCCGACCAGGCTGGTTCCACTACCAGCTCCTAGCTGACAGCACAGTCAGCAAGAGGCTGTGCTGGAAACCAAGGCAAGCTGGGCTCCTTTCTGCAGTTGCCTGGAGTCCCCTCTGGCAAACTTTGTCCATGTCTGCCCCCTACTGGGCGATGTGAGCATTCAGGACTCTCCCAGCTTGTTGCAGGAGGTCTCAAATGAGGGAGTGAGGCTGGGGCCACTGCCTGGCCCTTCTGTGGTGTTAGGGGAGTGCGGTGTTGCCCCAGTGCAAACTGTGACTAACAGGAGTGCCTTAATGTAGGCTGGGTGTGAAATTGGTTGTTGTCCTGGCAATTCTAGTCTGTGTAGTCACTCAGTGTAGGATGGAGGCAGAGTGTAGGCAGCCAGAGGTCGTATTTTAAGGGATTGGGACAAAATTTAGCAGGCTTGGGTTCTAGTTTCAGCAAGATCACCTATTCCAGTGACAGATATTCTTTCTTCACTTGGTCCCTCATTTGCAAAGTGAGGTGTTAGATTATAAAATGTCTAATGGCCCTTGAGTCCCAAATATCCATCTGCAATTTCTTTAACTATTTACCCCATTCAGGTCTTCTTGTAGGATTTCACCTTCTCACCTCAAGCCTCCTCTTCAATCCTGCGCTCCAAGTACCTGGCTCTATTGCCTATAACCCCCACCCCCATCTCCCTTTCTCTTGGAACCACAGATACATTAGTTGAGAATGAGAATCTTGGTTCAGAAAGTAAATGAGGCTTCACTTCTTATGGTTGTGGGCAGCTTCTACTTGTCCACTAGCAAGACCAAACTCAGGATGTAGAAAGCGAGAAGAAACAGAAATCAACATCTTAGATGGGATCTTGTTCAGCACGAAGATGGAGTCTGAAGTAACTAACCTTTGCCTATTGTGATGATTTAAAATATTTTTATTAGTGCATTTTAATTTTATGAAATATTGGGCTTCAAAATAGCATTTTGCATACATCCCCATAATGTTACCATTTGCCATATTACACTTTTTTGTTTTCCCTTCCCCTCCCCCATTCCCTTCTCATCTAGTAGTAGTCTCCCTTCCACATTCATGGCGTTTGTTTTAGATCACATATGTTAGGGAAAACATGTGATATTTGTCCTTCTGAGTCTGCTTATTTTATTTAACTCGACGATCTCCAGTTCCATTTATTTTCCTCTGAGTGACATAATTTTGTTTTTCTGTAAATAAGGTTTAACAATCCTCTATTGAGTATGTGCACTACATTTTTTCTATATTCATTCGATTGTGGGCACCCAGGCTGGTTCCATATCTTGGCTCTTTTGAATGGTGCTGTATTTAACATAGATATTCAGGTATCTCTAGTCAGATCGACTTTAACTCCCTTGTGTGTATACCAAGAAGTGGTATAACTGGGTCATATCATAGTTCTGCTTTTAGTTTTTTAAAGAACTTTCATACCAACTTCCATAGTGGCTGTAGTAATTTACATTACCCCCAGCAGTGTAGAAGAATTCCTTTTTTCCTGCACCGTCAGCAGCATTCATTGCATTTTTTAAATATTCTTGCAATAGGGGGTGAGTTAGAATTTCATTGTAGTTTTGATTTGCCATTTCCTTGTGGCTGTTCTTTTTCAATTTCCTTCTTTAATGTTCTGTGATTTTCTTTTTTTTTTTTTCCTGTGGTTTTCATTGTAGAGGTCTTTTACTTCTTTGGTTAGGTTAATCCCTAGGTGTTTTATTTTATTTTATATAAACTTTTGTGAGTGAAGTTGTTTTCCCGATTTCTTTATTTTTCAGCCAGCTCATTATTGGTATATAGAAAAGCTCTTGATTTTTTAATATTGATTTTGTATTTGTATTGTGCCACTTTTCTAAACTTATATTTAGGTGTAGGATCTGGATAGATCTCAAAGCTTTTGTGTGGAATCTTTAGTGTCTTTTAAGACTAGCATTATACGTTCTGCAAATAAGGATAATTTGACTTCTTTCTCTTCCATTTCTATTTTTCTTATTTCTTTCTCTTGCTTAATTGATCCAACTAAAATTTCAAGTATAATTGAAGAGAAGTTGTGAGAGCAGACATTATTGTCTCATTTTTTATTTCAGAGGACATGTTTTCAGTTATTTACCTTTTAATATTATATTGGCCATGGCTGTGTCATATATAGCCATAATCATATTCAACTATGATAGTTTTATACCTCTTTTCATTTTATTAGTACATGTTTGCAGAACATGAAGTTTACATTCATCTTAGGGAGTAGGTACATGTACATAACATGATTCTTTTTTATTCCACTTCATGCAGTTGTAGGTGGCCTTTTTCAGAGGTGGGTGAATCTAGAGTGTGTAATGCTGGGATTAAGGATGTGTTATTACTAAATCAATCCACTGATTGGTTTTGCACCACACTAATCCTGGTAGCATAGATAGAGTATAAAAGGGGCAGAAAGACTCTACTAAGGCCCCTTCTTTGCTTTGTTCTGCTCCTTCAATCCGCCATGAACTGTTGCTCTTTTGACATGTGTGACCCTGCCTTGGAGCCAGCTGATTATGGACTGAAACCTCTATGAACAGTGAGCTAAATAAAATTTTCCTCCTTAACTTTGGGTGTCAGGTATTTTGTCTCAGCAATGAGAAAAGTAACTAAAACATGCACTATAATTTTTTCTCATTGCACTGTACAGCACAGTACGGTCTTGTATTTTTATGTTATATGTTACAGTACTGCATGTAACAATTATGCAAATAAAACCAAACTCATCAAGTTGAAGTTTCCTTTGACCACTTCTGAATGTTGTAATGTACATACTATATATAATTCCTCATTTAGCGACCAATTTACTTAATGATATAGTTGTAGGAACAGAACTCAGTCATTAAACAAGAGTGCCTATACACTGTACTGTAGTTTTGTTGTAGCAGTCTTTCAATCCTCAGGTTATTTTGTAAGTATTCAATTTGTCTTGATGCTAATGTGAACAGTATTGTTGTCCTAATTTTCTTCTCATTGAGTTCATTGTTGGTATACAAGAATGCTCTTGATTTTTGTGTGTTGATTTTGTTCCTTTCTACAGTGATTGAATTGGTTATTAATTATAAGAGTTTTATGGTAGAATTCTTTGGAGCTTTTATTTGGAGTATCATGTCATCTGTAAATAATGATAATTTGACTTCTTCCTTTCCTATACATATCCCTTTTATTTCTTTCTTTTGCCTGATTGCTCTGGCTAATGTTCCGAGAGCTGTGTTGAACAGCAGTGGTAATAGTGGACATCTTTGTGTTGTACCTGATTTTAGAAACTTTCAGTTATTCCCCATTTAATATGATGCTGGCCATTGGTTTGTCGTGAATGGCTTTTATCAGATTCAGGTAAAGTCTGTCTATACCTGCTTTCTTCAGGGTTTTTATCATGAAGGGGTGTTGGATTTTGTCAAAAGCTTTTTCTGCACCTGTTGATATGATTGTGTGGTTTTTGTCCTTCTGTTTATGTGGTGTTACACTTATTGATTTACATATGTTGAACCATCCTTGCAACCCTGAGATGAAACCTACGTGGTCATGATGTATGATCCTTTTCATTACTTGTTGCATTCTATTTACCAATATCTTGTTGAGAGTTTTTTCATTTATGTTCATTACAGAAATTGACCTGTAGTTTTCTTTTTCAGGGTCTTTGGTTTTGAGATCAGAGTGATGCTGGCTTCCAGAAGTAAGTTTGGAAGCACTCTTTCCCTTTCAATTACATTAAAGAGTTTGATGAGTATTGTTGATATATCCTTCTTAAAAGTTTTGTAAAATTCAGCCGTCGGTAGACTTTTTTTGTTGGTAGGACTCAATTTCGTTGCTTCTTGTTGTCTTGTTCAAAATTTGTATGTTTTCTTACTTTAGTTTTGGTAATTCATATGCATCTAGAAATCTGTCCATTTCTTCAATTTTTCTTTCCAATTATTTGGGATACAATTTTTCATATTAGTTACAGTCTTCTGGGTTTCAGGTGTGTTCATTGTGATTTTGCCTTTTTCAGTTCTAAATAGGTCTTAATCTTTTCTCTCTTTTGGTAAGTTTGACTAAGAGTTTACCTATTTTGTTTTTCTTTCAAAGAATCAGCTCTTTGATTTTTTGTCTCATTTTCATTAATTTCCACTCTGATTTTTATGATTCCCCTCCTCAACTTCAGTCTGGGCTTGCATTGTTGTTATTTTTCTAGTATCTTGAAGTACCTCATTAGGTTATTTATTTGAGTTTGTTGTGTTTTTCTAATATGAGCATTGATTGCAATAAGCTTCCCTCTTAGGATTGTTTTCATGATATTCCACAGGTTCTGGTGTGTTGTATTAGTATTGTCATTTGCTTCCAGAAATTGCTACATTTGTTCCTTGATTTCTTCTGTGACCCATTGGATATTCATGAGTGTGTTTTTAAGTTTCCAGGTGTTTCTAAATTTTCTGTGGTTTCTTCTGTGATTGATTTCTACTTTCATTGCACTATGATCTGATCATGAACATTCAATTCTTTCATGTTTTTTTAGCAAACCTCTGTGGACTGGTATGAGGCCTATTTTGGGGAAAGTACTGTGTGCTGCAGAGAAAAATGTATACTTTGTTGTAGTAGGATGGAACACTCTGTAGATATCTAAGTTCATGTGTTCAAGTGTGTGGTTTAGCGCTGGTATTTCTTTACTGATTTTTCCTCCATTTATTTTCGAAGTGCGGTTTAGCTGGCTATGTTAATCTGGATTGGAAGTTGTTTGCTTTTAGCGCTTCAATGCTTCACTCCAATGTCTTCTGACCTTTAGAATTTGTGTTCAGAAGTTTGCTGTAATTCTAATGGGTTTCCCTTTATATGCGATATTTTGCTTTTCTGTGACAGCTTCTAAATTTCTGGGTTTTTTGTTTGTCATCTGGTACTTTAATTACAATGTGTAGTGGGTAACTTCTTTTTTCATCATAGTTGGTTGGTGTTCTATAAGCCTCTCTTGTATGTTGAAGACTTTTCCCATGCTTGGGAAGTTTTCTATTATGATTTCTGTGAACAAATATGTTACTCCTTGTGTGCTACCTTCTAGTTTCTCGCTAACTATACAGTTAGCCTAAGGTTGGTAATGTGGTCTAGTAACTATTGGATGAATACTTCTTATTCTCTAATTATTTTTAAGGCTTCTCTTAGTAATTTGTCATAATTTACCATTTTGTCCTCCATTTTAGAAGCCTTGCCTTCACATTCATCATATCTGCAATTTATGAATTCTATACAGTTTTTTTATATGTGATACCTTTTTGTAGTTTTTATATCTTTGGTGAATTTGTCATTCGTGCTGTGAATGATTTTGATCAACTCTTCAAATTTTTAAATGTTTCTCCCATATCCACGTTGGTCACGTTGTGTGATAATTTCATTAACTTTTGGGTCATTTCCAATTTGAACAAACCAAATTTCTTTATCTTTTTTTTCATCAATTCACAAGGCTCTGCCATATGGTGTTTGCTTTCCTGTCCACTAGCGGTGCCCCTAGTTCTGCCTGGGGAGAGTTCAGAGACCTAGGGAAAATTTTGTTTCCTTGTTGTGCAATGTTGTTTGTGTGTGTGTGTGTGTGTGTGTGTGTGTGCACGCGCACGCATGTGTGCGCGCACTGAGGGTATCATTTGCCTATTTGTCTTCTCGCTGGACTGAATTGGGGGGCTGGTCCTCCCATGCCAGTGGTAAGCACTGGAGACAATGCAGGACTATGGCTGTCCCCAGTGATTACAGGGAGTTGATATGGGGAAGAAGTAGTGTACACAAAGTCTGTCCCAGGAATCTTGTCTCTGTAGCTCTGGTTTGATCCCTCAGATTATTTGCCACACTTTCAGAGGAGATGGGGTGAGTGGGGCCCTGCAGACAAGCCAGGGCAACACTCACTTCCACATTTCAGGTATACATTTGGTTTGTTCTACATATCATCTTTCCTATTAATTATGTATTTCTGGGTAAAAGCTCCTCCCTCACTTCAGAATACCTTTCTGTCTCCATGAATCTGCTCTGAGTTATCTGACATAACTCCTCCTATACTCATCTATGTTGCATCCTTCTATACTCTTTTTCATCAGGGCTTTTATAAGGAAAAGATATTGAATTTTTTGAAGGCTTTCTCTGCATCCCTTAAGATGATCATATGATTTTGTTGCATTGATTAGATTTATATGATGTATTACATTTATTATTTGCTTATGTTGAACCATCCTTGCATCCATAAAAAGAGATCAGTGTGTTTTTAGTGTATTATCTTTTCATTCATAAAGTCTTTTCCTATGCCAATGTCTTCAAGAGTTCTACCTAACTTATCTTCCAGCAAGTTTAGTGTTTCTGTTTTAATATTTAGATCTTTAATCCACTTCAATCTTAGTTTAGTGCATGGTAATAGACATGGGTCTAGTTTTAATCTTTGGCAGGTTGTAATCCAGTTTTTCCAACACCATTTATTTAAAAAGCTATCTTTCCTCCAATGAGGATGGTTGGCTCCTTTGTCGAAGATGAGGTGGCTGAGTGTGTTTGGAGTTGTTTCTGCATCTTCTAATCTGTTCCACTGGTCCTCAGGTCTGTTTCTTTGCCAGTACCGTGCTGTTTTTATCACAGTGGCTTTGTAGTATAGTTTCAAGTTGGGGATTGTGATACCCCCTGTCATGTCTCTGTTGCCTAGAATTGCTTTTGCTATTCTAGGTCTCTTCCGGTTCCAAATGAATTTTTGAACTGTTTTCTTTAGTTCTGTGAAATATATTTTTGGAATTTCAATTGGCATTGCATTAAATCTATATAGCAGTTTTGGAAGTATGGCCATTTTCACTTACATCCTCTTTGATCTCTTTTTTCAGAGTGCTGTAGTTTTCAGTGTAGAGGCCTTTTGCTTCCTTTGTTAGACTAATTCCTAGATATTTCTTTTTTTTGGATGCTATTGTAAAAGGAATTGTTTCCCTAATTTCTCTCTCAGTGAGTCCGTTATTTGTGTACAAGAAGGCTATTGATTTTTGAGTGTTGACCTTGTATCCAGCTACCCTGCTGAATCTGTCAATTCTAAAAGTCTTGTGGTGGAGATTTTGGGGTCTTATATGTAGAATATCATATGATTAGCAAATAATGACAGCTTAACTTCTTCCTTTCTATCTTTATTCTTTTTATTTCTTCCTCTTCTCTAATAGCTGAGGCTAATGTTTCCAGAACTATATTGAACAGGAGTGGTGATAGTGGGCATCCTTGTCTTGTTCCTGATTTTAGCATGAAGGTTTTCAGTTTTTGACCATTTAGTATGATGTCGGCTGTTGGTTTTTCATAGATAGCCTTTATCAAGTTCAGATAAAGACCATCTATTCCAATTTTCTGAAGGGTTTTTATCATGAATGAGTGTTGAATTTTGTCGAATGCTTTTTCTGCATCTATTGAGATGATCCTATGGTTTTTGTCCTTGACTCTGTTAATATAGTGTATTACATTTATTGATTTACATATGTTGAACCATCCTTGCATCCCTGGGATAAATCCTACTTGGTCAGGGTGTATGATCTTCTTGATTACCCTCTGTATTCTGTTTTCCAGTGTCTTATTGAAGATATTTGCATCTATGTTCATTAGGGAGATTGGCCTGTAGTTCTCTTTTTTGTTTGGCTCTTTCTCTGCATTGGGATCAAGGTGATGCTTGCTTTTGGGAATGAATTTGGAAGTATTGCTTTCCTTTCAATTTCACTGAAAAGTTTAAAGAGTAGTGGCAGTAATTCTCTAAATGTCTTGTAGAATTCAGCAGTGAAGCCATCAGGACCTGGGCTGTTCTTTGTTGGTAAATTTTTAATTACATTTTCAATTTCCCTGATTGTAATTGGGCGGTTTAGAATTTTTATATCTTCTTCATTCAACTTTTAATTCATATGTATCTAGGAATCTGTCCCTTTCTTCTGTTTTCCATTTTGTTAGAGTATAAGTTCTTGAAGTAGGTATTGATGATCCTCTGGATTTCTGCTGGATCTGTTGTAACTTCACCTTTTTGCTCCTAATTGTATGGAAACTTTTCTTTCCTTTTTTTGATAAGGTTGACTAAGGGTTTATTGATTTTATTTATTCTTTTGAAAAACCAACTCTTCGATTTGTTACTTTTTTTGTATCATTTTCTTAGTCTCTATTGCATTGATTTCTGCTCTGATCTTCTTAATTTCCTCCTTTGTATGAGCTTTGGGTTTGTCTTGCTCTTCTTTTTCTAGGAGCTTAAGGTTCAGCATTAGGTTGTTTATTTGCACTCACTCTGTTTTCCTAGTATAGGCATTCACTGCTGTGAATTTCCCTCATAGAACTGCTTTCATTGTGTCCCATAGATTCCTGTATGTTCTATTGCCATTATCATTTACTTGTAGAAACTGTCTAATTTCTTCTTTAATTTCCTCTGTGACCCATTGGTTGTTCAGGAGAGTGTTATTCAATTTCCATGTGTTTGTGGAGTTCTTACAGTTTCTTTTTTTTTGGTACTGGGGATCGAACTCAGGACCTTGAGCTTGTGAGGCAGGCACTGGAACCACTGAGCTAAATCCTCAGCCATCTTGTGATTTCTTATGCTATTGATCTCCAGTTTAATTGCACTCTGGTCTGATAATATACAGGGGATAACTTCAATTCCTTTGCATTTACTTAAACCTGTTGTGTGAGTTCTATGAGTTAGTCTGTTTTGGAGAATAACCTGTATGCAACTGAAAAGAATGTATATTCTGGGGCTGGGGATTTAGCTCAGTGGTTCCGCCCCCTGCCCCTCAAGTGCAAGGGCCAGAGTTCAATCCCCGGTACCAAAAAAAAAAAGTATATTCTGATTTTGTGGGGTGAAACACTCTGTAGATGTCTATTAAATCCATTTGTTCAAAATCTTGGTTCAGTTCTATTATTTCGTTGTTGATGTTTTGTCTAGATGATCTATTTGTGACAGTGGGGTATTGAGGTCCCCCACTACAATTGTATTAGTGCTCATTTGGTTTTTCATGTCCATTAATATTTGTTTTGTATAGTAGGGGCATTTGTATTTGGTGCATATATTTATGATTGTCATCTCTTCCTCTTGGATTGTTCCCTTTACAAGGATATAGTGACCTTCTTTGTCTCTCTTAATTAGTTTTGCTTTGAAATTTACTTTGTCTGAAAATAAGATTGCTACCCCTGCTTTTTTCCTGGTTCCTATCACATGGAGAACTGTTTTCCATCCTTTTACTTTCAGCCTGTGAATTTCTTTTTGAACTAGGTGCGTTTCTTACATATAGCATATTGTTCGATTTTGCTTCTTAATCCATATTTTTTTGAGACAGTCTTTTTTTTTTTTTTGCTACTGAGGATTGAACTCAGGACCTTGGACTTGCAAGGCAGGCAGTGGCACTACTGAACTAAATCCCCAGCCATTAGTGTATTATCCTTTTTTTTTTTTGGTACTGGGGATCGAACTTGGGTCCTTGCACTTGCAGGGCAGGCGGTGGAGCCACTGAGCTAAATTTCCTGCCCAGAGTATTATCTTTTTAATGTATTGCTGAATCCAGTTGGCAAGTATGTTCTTGAGAAGCTTTGCATTTAGAACTGTCAAAAAATTTTGCTTGTATTTTTCTTTTTGTGTTGTTTCCTTATTCAGTTTTGGTATGAGAATACTTTTGACCTTGTAGAATGAAGTTGGAAGAGTTCCTTTCCTTTATATTTCTTGTGGTAGAATGAGGAGCACTGGTGTTATTCTTTAATGATCTGGTGAAATTTAGAGAACCTGTCTGGACTTGGGGTTTTCTTTGTTGGAAGATTTTTAATCACTGTTTTATCTCATTGCTTTTTTTTCTCTTTAGGTATCTTATATCCTTTTGGTTCAACTTTGGTAGGTCATATGTCTCTAGCAATTGATCATTTCTTCTGGATCTTACAATTTATTGGAATATAGGTTTTCAAAATAGTCCATCATGATTCTCTGAATTTCAGTAGTGTCTGTTGTAACATCCTCCTTTTTATCTCTAATATATTGATTTGGATCTTCTCTTTATCTTTTGGTTAGTTTGACTAAGAGTTTAACAATTTTTTTTGTCTTTTCAAAGAACCAACTCCATTTTCTTGATCTTATGTGTTGTACTTTTTGTCTGATTAATTTCAGCTCTGGTCTTTATTATTTCTTTTAGTCTGTTGCATTTGGCTTTGGATTTTTCTTTTTTTAAGACTTTGATATGTATCATTAGATCATTTATTTGTAATCTCTTGTTGCTTGATGTAGGCATTTGCAGATAGAAGGTTACCTCTTAGAACTTCCTTCACTAAATCCTGGGGATTATGATATGTTATGTTCCCATTTTCATTTGATTCTATGAATTCAAAGGTTTTCTCCTTAATTTCTTCAATGAACCACTGATCATTCAAAAGTGAATTGTTCAGTCTTCATGTGTTTGTATAATTTTTCAGCTTCTCTTGCAGTTGATATCTAGTTTTATTCCTTATGTTTGAGTAAGATGCAAGAAATTATTTATTTTTTGCATTTGTTAAGATTTGCCTTAATGGACAAAACTATCAACTGTTTTGGAGATTATCCCATGAGCTGCTAAAAGGAAGCTGATTTCTACAATGGTTGGATGGTAAATATCTGGAAACTCCATTTGATCTATGGGGCAGTTTAACAGTGAGTTTTTGTTGTAATTGATTTTTGTCTGAATAACTTACCACTTAGTAAGAGTATTGAAATTACAAACTATTATTATATCAGTATTTATGTGTCCCTTTATGTTCAGTACTGATTGTTTTATGAAACTGTGTACACTGATGTTTGGTGCATATATACTTACAATTGTTATATCTTTTTGTGGATTTTTTCCTTTACCAATATGTAGTGGCCATCTTTGTCTCTTCTAATTTTGTTCTGAAGTCTGCTCTGCTAGATTTGAGTATACCTACTACTGCTTGCCTTCAAATTCCATTTGTGTGCAGTGTTCTTTCCATCTTTTCATTTTCAGTCTGTCTTGTTGGAGACGTGTTTCGTGGATACAGCAAGGACTTGGGTCTTATTTTTTTGTTTTTGATTTTTTGTTTTTTTTTTTTTTTTAGAGCTAAAGTATAAGATTTATTGAAAGCTTACATTATATTAAATTCTGTATAAAGCACTATCTTATTAGATCTACACAATCACCTTATTATCACAAATTTTTAAATGAGAAATCTGAGGCTTGAAAGATCAACAGCTGGTCAGTGCTTGAGCAAGCACTGATTGTGACCTCATAGAAACCAAAGCTTACAATTTATGTAATTCAGTGTCATAAAACAATATCTATTACACACTGGACACTCAAAATATGTGTGCTGAATGAATGCACATATCACAAGTAAGTGTCCTTTGCATAGTTAGGTTGAGAGCTTAGCTCTACCAATTTATTATTTGTTTTTATTTGTGGGGGGCACTAAGCTGTTGTTTTATATCTGCCAGTACTTGTATTCTTATCCCTTGTATAGCTATTTCTGGGTTTTTAAATACATTCAAACCTTCCATCCGAATGAACACATTTCCATACCACCTACTCTTTAATCAGAGATTAAGCGATCTTAACTCACAGATTCAGCACTTTGGACAGAGCTATGAATTTTTCTTTTTTTTTTTATTAAATTCTTTTATTGGTACATTGTAGGTATACAACACAATTACATTTCTCATTAGAAATTGTACCTTTACATAATGAACCTTGGTTCTTATTTTTTCCCCATTCCTAGCCCTCCCTTCACGCCCTCCACCCTTCCCTATTTACAAAGACTTTATTTCCATTTTTTCCATTTCTCATCATTTTTCCTTTCCCTTCTTTCCTTTCCCCTGCCCCTCCCACTACCCCTACCTCTTTGGACCTTTTCTTCCTATTTTGCATTATCGATTATTCATTCTAATCATTGGTACATTTTAGGTATACAATATAATGACATTCATCATTGGAAATTTGCACCTTTACACAGTCTCTCTTGGTTCTTATTTTGCACCCTTCCCCAGCCCTCCCTTCAACCCCTCCAGTCCTCCCTATTTACAAAGATTTTGTTCCTATTTTTCCATTTTCTCATATTAATCCCATTCCCTTCTATCCTTTCCCCTAGCCCTCCCACTTCCTTCCCCTTTGCCCCTTTACTTCCTATTTCACATGACCTAGTCCTTATTTACACTTTCAGTTTCTCACACCAGAGAAACTATTCAGTATTTACACATGTCTGTCCTATTTATTTCACTTAAGAGTATCACCTCAATGTGCATCCACTTAGCTATAAATGTCTCTAATTTCTCATTTTTTATGGCTGAGTAGTACTCCATTTTATTAAAAAATCACATTTTCTTTATCCACTCTCCAGTTGATGGACATTTGGGCTGTTTCCAAGTTTTAGCTATTACAAACTGTGCTGCTATGAACATGGGCACACATATATCACTGTGGTATGATTCTTTTAATTCTTTGTGGAAGATCCCCAGCAGTGGAATAGCTGGGTCAAATGGGACTTCCAGTCCTAGTTCTTTGAGGTATCTCCATACTGATTTCCACAGTGCTTGCACCAGTCTACACTCCCAGCAGCAGTGGAGCAGGGTTCCTCTTTCCCCACAACCCTGCCAGCATTTGTTATTGGTTGATTTCATGGTAGCAGCCATTCTTTCTGGAGTGAGGTGGAATCTCAGTGTTGTTTTCATTTGCATCTCTCAAATGACCAGTGATGTTGAACATTTTTTCATGTATTTATTTGCTATTTCTACTTCTTTGTCTGAGAAATGTCTGTTCATTTCAGATGCCCATTTTTGGATTGGGTCTTTAAATTTGGGAGGTCTGATCTTTTTAAGTTCTTTATAGATATGAGATAGTAGACCTTTGTCTGAGGAAGAGCAGGTGAAGATTTTTTCCCACATTGTGGGTTGTGCCTTCACACTGCTGGTGGTTTCTCTTGCTGTGAAGAAGCTTTTTAATAAGAGAAGAGATCCCACTTGTTGATTGTTTGTGCTAGTTCACGGGCAACTGAGGTTTTGTTCATAAAATCTTTCCCTACACCAATATCTTCAAGGGTTCTACATAACCTCTGTTCCAACTGGTTCAGAGTTTCTATTTTAATATTTAGATCTTTAATCCATTTTGATTTTAGTTTAGTGCATGGTGAGAGATACAGGTCTACTTTTAATCTTTGGCAAGTTGAAGTCCAATTTTTCCAGCACCATTTATTAAAGAGGCTATCTTTCCTCCAGTGAGGGTGTTTGGCTCCTTTATTGAAGATGAGATGGCTGAGTGTGTCTGGCATTGTTTCTGCATCTTCTAATCTGTTCCACTGGTCCTCAAGTCTGTTTCTTTGCCAGTACCATGCTGTTTTTATCACAGTAGCTTTGTAGTACAGTTGCAGGGTGGGGATTGTGATACCCCCTGCCATGTCTCTGTTACCTAGAATGGCTTTTGCTATTCTAGGTCTCTTCTTGTTCCAAATGAATTTTTGGATTGTTTTCTCGAGGTCCTTGAAGTATGCTGCTGGGATCTCAATTGGAATTGCATTAAATCTATATAGCAGTTTTGGAAGTATGGGCATTTTCACTATATTAATCCTTCCTACCCAGGAGCAGGGGATGTCTGTCCATTTTCTGATATCATCTTCAATCTCTCTTTTCAGAGTGCCATAGTTTTCAGAGAAGAGGTCTTTGATTTCTTTCATTAGGTTGATTCCTAGGTATTTCAGTTTTTTGGATGCTATTGTGAAAGGAATTGTTTGCCCTATTTCTCTCTCAGTGAGTCTGTCATTGGTGTAGAGGAAAGCTATTGATTTTTGTGTGTTGACCTTGTAACCAGCTACTTGACTGAATTTGGTTATTAAGTCTAGAAGACTTTTGGTGGAGTTCTTGGGCTCTTCTATATAGAGTATCATGTCATCTGCAAATAATGACAATTTGACTTCTTCATTACCTATCTTTATTCCTTTTATTTCTTTCTCTTGTCTAATTGCTGTGGCTAATGTTTCCAGAACTATATTGAACAAGAGTGGTGATAGTGGACATCCTTGTCTTGTTCCTGATTTGAGTGTGAAGGATTTCAGTTTTTGACCATTTAGTATGATATTGGCTGTTGGTTTTTCATAGATGGCTTCTATCAGTTTGAGGTAGAGACCATCTATTCCAATTTTTTGTAGGGTTTTTATCATAAATGCATGTTGGATTTTGTCAAATGCTTTTTCTGCGTCTATGGAGATAATCATATGGTTTTTGTCCTTGGCTCTATTGATATAGTGTATTACATTGATTGATTTTCATATATTGAACCATCCCTGCATCCCTGGGATGAATCCCACTTGATCAGGGTGTATGATCTTCTTGATGATCTTCTGCATTCTATTTGCCAGTATCTTATTAACGATTTTTGCATCTATGTTCATTAGTGAGATTGGCCTATAGTTCTCTTTTTCAGTTGGGTCTTTCTCTGCTTTGGGGATCAAGGTGATGCTTGCTTCCAGGAATGAATTTGGGAGTATTGCTTCCCTTTCAATTTCATTGAAGAGTTTAAACAGTAGTGGCAGCATTTCCTCTCTAAATGTCTTGTAGAATTCAGCAGTGAAACCATCAGGGCCTGGGCTTTTCTTAGTTGATAAGTTTTTAATTACATTTTCAGTTTCATTGGTTGATATTGGGTTGTTCAGAATTTTTAGGTCTTCTTTGTTCAACTTTGGTAATTCATATGTATCTAGGAATCTGTCCATTTCTTCTGTGTTGTCCATCTTATTGGTGTCTAGGTTCTGGAAGTAGGTATTGATGATCCTCTGGATTTCTGCTGGGTCTGTTGTAATTTCACCCTTTTCATTCCTAATTGCATGGATTTGGGCCTTTTCTTTCCTTTTGCTGATAAAGTTGGCTAAGGGTTTGTCAATTTTGTTGATTCTTTTGAAGAACCAACTCTTGGCTTCATTGATATTTTGTATCAATCTCTTAGTCTCCATTGCATTGATTTCTCCTCTGATCTTTATAATTTCCTCCCTTGTATGAGCTCTGGGGTTGTCCTGCTCTTCTTTTTCTAGAAGCTTGAGGTTTAGCATCAGGTTGTTTAATTGGGCTCATTCTGTTTTCCTAATATGTGTATTCACTGCTATGAATTTCCCTCGTAAGACTGCTTTCATTGTGTCCCATAGATTCCAATAGGTTGTACTGTCATTGTCATTTAATTGAAGGAACTGTCTGATTTCTTCTTTAATTTCCCCTGTGACCCATTGGTTATTCAGAAGTGTGTTGTTCAATTTCCACATGTTTATGAAATTTTTTGAGTTTCTTTTGCTATGGATCTCCAATTTCATTGCACTATGGTCTGATAATATACAGGGGATAACTTCGATTCCTTTGCACTTACTTAAACATGTTCTATGTGTGAGTATGTGGTCTAATTTGGAGAATGACCCATGTGCAGCTGAGAAGAATGTGTATTCTGATTTTGTGGGGTGGAAGACTCTGTAAACATCTGTTAAGTTCATTTGTTCAAGAGTTCGATTGAGTTCTAGTATTTCATTACTTATTTTTTGTCTAGTTGATCTACCTATTTGTGACAGTGGGGTGTTGAGGTCCCCCACTAAAATTGTATTAGTGCATATATGACTTTTCATGTCCATTAATATTTGTTTTATATAGCTGGGCACACTAGTGTTTGGTGCATAGATATTTATGATTGTCATCTCTTCCTCTTGGATTCTTCCCTTTACAAGGATGTAGTGTCCTTCTTCATCTCTCTTAATCAGTGTTGGTTTGAAATCTACTTGATCTGCCAAGAGGATAGCTACTCCTGCTTTTTTTCGGGTTCCTGTGGCATGGAGTATTGTTTTCCACCCTTTAACTTTCAGTCTATGAGTTTCCTTTTGAATGAAGTGTGTTTCTTGTATTCAGCATATTGTTGGATTTTGCTTCTTGACCCATTCTGCCAGTCTATTTCTTTTGATCAGTGAATTGAGACCATTAATGTTGATGGTTATAACTGAAACTTATTGACTTGTCATTGCCATGACTTTTTCTTTTTGTTGGGTTCTCCCCCTTTATTTCTTGTCATGCCAGATGGGTTCATTCTGCTTTGCTTCCTGGGGTTGTGATCCTCAATGTCTGTTCCTAGGCTATTGTGTAAAATTCTTTGGAGTGCTGGTTTGGTATTCACGAAGTTCCTAAGGTGCTCTTTGTCATGAAAGTATCTTATTTCTCCATCCATTTTGAAAGATAGTTTTGCAGGGTACATCAATCTGGGTTGGAGGCTGTTTTCTTTTAGGGCTTGGAATATGTCACTCCAAGCTCTTCTTGCCTTGATGGTTTGTGTTGAGAAGTCTGCTGTGATTCTGATGGGCTTTCCTTTGTATGTGATTTGTTTCTTTTCTCTAACTGCTTGGAGAACTTTGTTCTTCTGTTGAGTTTCTGGAATCTTAACAATTATATGCCTATGTGTGGATTTTTTTTGATCAAGGCTATTTGGAGTCCTATATGCATCACTTATTTGTATGTCAAGTTCTTTTCCCCTGCTTGGGAAGTTTTCTGCCATTATTTCTGTGAAGAGATTTTTTATGTCATCTCCACTCTTTCCTGTTTCTTCATTGAGTGCAATCAGTCTTATGTTATTCTTCTTTGCATCATCTAGCAGCTGCTGGATTGATTTCTCATGTTCCCTTATAATTTTGAAGCAATTTTTCTTTTCCTGGTCACTAATTGCAATCTTATCTTCTATATCTGAAATTCTGTCCTCACACTGGCTCATTCTGCTGTGTAGACTTTCAATGGAGTTTTTCATGTCCTGGAAATCTATTTGCATGTGTTTTATGGATTCCATTTGTTTCTTATGTTGGGATTCCATCATGTTCCTGAGCTCCTCTCTAGATTTATTAATCATGTCTTGGACTAGGGCCACAATTTCTCCTGTTATCTGAGAAATTATTTCTGATTTCATTTTTTCCAGATCCCCTTTTGTTGCCAGTTCAGTGGGTCCAGGTGTTTGAGTATCAGAGTGTTCCATCTCATTTCCCTTTGGGGTTGCTGTAGGTGATCTGGAAGTCTGGTTTTGAGACTTACTTATGTGTTTTCTCATTTTGACTGGGGCAGGGGGCTGTTAGCACCTGCACAGATTACCTCCTCTGAGCTGGGTGAGGTGGGACAGGGGCCTCTGGGCTGTGTGAGGTGGGACAGGGGCCAGGAGCAGCGGTAGGGATGGTGACCCAAAAGCCCTTTCCTGTGGGCTGGGAGCAGAGGGAGGGCTGGTAGCCTTGAAGCCCCTTCCTCTGGATCAGGAGCAGTGGGATGACGGCTCAGAAGCCCCTACCTCTGGGCCGGGAACAGCAGGACTCGGTACCTTGGTCTGGTGGTCTGGTGTCCTCTGCGTCTTTGTAGTGTGGAACCAGGTGGCTGCTTGTCTGCAGCAGGGTGATTGGGTGTCTTCCGCACAACTCATTATCTCAGTAGGTCGTGCACAGACCTGCCTGTGTGCAGGGGGCTGATTCAGCATGTTCTGTGTGACTCGGGACCTTGGTAGGGCATGGGCAGACCTGCCTGTCTGCAGCGGGCGCATTCGGCATGTACTGTGCGACCTTGGGTCTTATGTTTTAATCCAGTGACAGATTGTATTTTTAAATTGAATAATTAAACCATCTATCTTCAGTATTGTATTAAAAGATCCGTAATGATCCTGTTACTTTGTTGAATTTTTAATGTTTAATTCATTCCTCATTCTCATTAGCTTATCTGCTCTTCCTCTGGTGTGTGTAGGATTCCTCTGTGTATCTTATGCAATCCTGGCTTAATAATCATGAATTTTTTTAGTTTATGCTTATCATTTGAAATTCTTTATCTTTTCCTTCAATTCTCAAAGATAGCTTTGCCAGATATAGTAATCTATATTTGCTGATATTTTCTTTCAGGGTTTGAAATAGATTGCTCCATGCCCTCCTGGCCTTTATACTCAGTAGAGAAATCTAGTGTTATCCTGATGAGTTTATCTTTACAAGTGTTGGAATTAGCCTCTCAAATCTTTCAATTTCTCATATTCTATACTGTTGGCATTGTAAGTATGATATGATGTGGGGAGATTCTTTTTATCCTGCCTCTTTGGGCTTCTAAATCCCTTCTATACCCAGATGTCTATATTTTTCTTAAGATTTCAGAAGTTTTCTGCTATTATTTTACTGAATAGATTTCCTCTACTCTTAGTCTGTACTCAGTGCAGTCTTTTACACCATGAATTCATATGTTTGGCCTTTTTACTAAGTCTCAGAGTTTTTGTATGTTTTATTCATGATTTCTTTTACATTTATTTGGGGGGGGGTACTGGGGATCGAACTTGGGACCTTGCACTTGCAAGGAAGGTGCTGGAACCACTGAGCTAAATCCCCAGCCCCTTCTTTTACATTTTCATCTTTACTGCTGTATGTGTGTGATAATCTATCAACATTGAATTCAAACCCCGAAATTTGATCATCTACTTGATTGAGTCTATTGGTGAAGTTTTCCACTGAGTCTTTGATTTCACTTATTGCAATTTTCCCCCTAGATTTTTGTTTCATTCTTTCTTATAATCTCTATATCTTTGTTGAATTGGTTTTTGATATCCTACATTGTCTTCCTTTATTCATTGAACTGTTTTTGTATTCTCTTTGCAGTCATTGATCATTTTAAAAAATTACTCCTTTGCATTCTCTGTCCACCATTTTATCCACTTTGAAATATGTACATTCAGTTGCTGATATTATTTGGACCTTTGGATGAGTAACAATACCTTCTTTTTTTATACTTTCTGTTTATCTGCTTTGCTTTTTGTGCATCTGATGGGATGGATGTTTCTTCCATATTTAAGTTAGAATCTTCTTATTAGTCTGCGTTTTTTGGAGGGTTCTCTCTCCAGTACTACTCAAAGTAGAGAAAACAAACCACAGTAACAACAATGATACAGTAACATAGAAGATACTGAAATGCAGTAGAAACCAATGAAAAGCAACAGCTATACCACCATTAACAAAAGAAAAGAAAGCAACAATAGCAATATAGAGTAATCTAAAAGGCTAAAAAGTTATAAAGTTTAAGGGTAAGAGTAATGAAGTATTAATAATAAAACAAATAGGCCAGTTTCTGGCCCTTTCCTATCTAGCGCTCTTTCCAACCCACTTAACTTCCCAACTGTCAGGAAGTGAGCAGCATTCCTCTGCCAAGCCATGCCATCACAGTGTTACTAATTTGAAGCCAGTTGATCATGCAATGAAACCTGTGAAATGTAATGAACCTCTCCTCTTTTAAATTGTGGGTATTTTGTCCCAGCAGTGGGAAAGGTGAACAATATGGAATTTATCCATTTCTTTTAGATTTTTCATTTTATTCAAATATAATTGTTCAAAATAGTTTCTAATAATCCTCTAAATTTCATGCTGTCTGTTGTAATTTCACCTTTTTACATCTCATTTTATTAGTTTGGATCTTTCATTTGATAAATTTGATTAAAGGTTTGTTATTCTTGTTTATCTTTTCAAAGATTAATTCTTCTACTTATTGGTGCTTTGTATTGTTCTTTTACCTATATTTCATTAACTCCTGCTATAATCTTTATTACTGATTTTCTTCTATGTTTGGGTTTCTTTTTCCTTGTTTTTCTAGGACCCAAGATGCATTTTAGGGTATTTATTTGTGATTACTCTTTTTCAGATAGAGGCACTCATAACTATACATTTCACTGTCAGAATGGCTTTCATTGTGTCCATAGATTCTGGTGATTTGTTTTTATTATTATTTGATTATAGAAATTTTTAAACTTCTCTCTTAATCTCTTTGATGATTACTGATTATTCAAAAGTGTATTATTTAATCCCCATGTGTTTGTGTGGTTTTTGTAGTTTCTTTTGTTCATTTCTAGCTTCATTCCATTTTGATCTGATAGGATACATGAGTGTATTTCAAATTTTTTGTATTTATTAAAGCTTGTTTTATGGCCTAAAATATGGTATATTTGGAGAAAATTCCATGGAGTGCTAAAAAGAAAGTATATTCTGCTGTTACTGGATCCAACCCTTCGTAGATGTCTGTTAAATCCATTTCATTGATAGTGAAGTTTAACTCTGATAATCTTTTGTTGATTTTTTAATAGTTGATCTATTTATTTTAGTTAGTATGGTATTGAAGTCATCCCCTATGATTGTATGATTGTATTGGAGCCTCTGATGCTTTCTCTTGAAGAGTATTTGGTTTATAAAAACATTTTGGTTTGTGCCAAAAAAAAAAATTGTGCCAATGTTCATTACATGAATATTTAAAATTGTTATCTCTTCTTGGCAAATGATTTCCTTTTCCAAAAAATAGTGGCCTTTCTATCTTCTGAGTAATTTCAGTTACTAGTATTTTTTTTCTTTACTACTACATGATTGTTCTGGTACATCCACCTTGTGTTCAAGCACAGATCCTGTTTCTTCTGATTCATCTTGTCTGCTACCATGGCTTTCAGTTGAGTTTTCCATTTGACTAGTTGAAGATTTCATTTCAGCTCTTTTTCAGATCTATTTACTGAAGTGTTTTATGTACTATATTGTCATCCTTAATGCATTCTTGTGTCTATATCTGTTTTGAGCTCACTGATAATTTTAATAATTTATTCATTCAGCTGGTTATTTGTATCTTTTTAGATCTCATTGGACATTTTAAGTATTAGTTTTTTAATTGTTTGCCTGGAATTTCTTCCATATCAACACCAGTGAGATCAGTTTTAGGGAGTTATGAGTTTTTGCAGGTATTTTGTTTCTTCATGTTCTCAGGATGCTTGTGTTTTTGTGTTGAAGTTTGCAGATCAGTGGGATGGATGTCTCTACCACTGTTGTGTGGAAAGCTTTTTAGTCAGTGGCTTTCTTTTTGCGATATCCTCTTGGCAGGATATCCTTTTCATTGTGAAAGCCCACACTCAATCTATTAAAAGTAATAGGCTAAATCTCTACCATTGTTTTCTAAGAGAGACTAAGTACCAGTAACACAAATATTCAAAGAATCACCTTATTGGAACATATAATTTAAAATTTATTTTAAAATACCAAAGTATGGTGGCATATGCCTGTAATACCATCATTATGGGAGGCTGTGGCAGAAAGATCTGGAGTTCAAGCCCTGTCTGGACACTTGGTGACTTAGTGAGGCCTTGTTTCAAATTTTAAAAGGTTTGTAGATTTATCTCAGTGTGAAAGCCCTCTCCGGGTTCAATCCCAGGTACTGGAATATATCCTGTAATGTTTCGGTAACCTAGAAAAATGAAGGAAGAGTAATAGTATAAGGCTAAGAAAAGTGAGAAAAAGTATTAAAAATGATATATATTTTACATATGAATGAAAAGAGGAATAGATGGGAGATTTGAGAGGGTATGAGGGGGAAAGGAATGAAGGAAGGGAAGGGAATATGAATAGAAAATAAGAAAAGATATGGTAGAGATTGAACCCCATTAATGAACTAGTAGAAACACAAAGTTAGAAAACTATGCAACAATTCTTGCTGTGGGAGAACAGAACAAAACAGACACTATAGAAGCAAAGCCGTAACTTACACTTGTATGTACTTACATATATACTTATCTCCCCCACTCCCATGCACATACAAAAAGAAAGTAAAACCATAAATACTTGGTCCATATTCCTACTTGCAGAGTGTTTATAATGGGGAAAAGTATTCTTCCAAGACTTTCGTTGCTGGACATTGCCTGATTAAAGAGGGATATGAAAATCTTTTCTTCTCATAGTTTTTTTTGGTACCAAGGATCAAACTCAGGTCCTTTTGTTTGAGAGGCAGGCGGTGGAACCGCTGAACTAAATCCCTGGCCCTCTTCTTGATATTTTTAACTACAGTGTTTTCCTTCTGTGCCTCTGTCCAAGGAGGAAAAAAACAGTGAGGTCAGTGTGGAGGCTGAGCTCTGCCACTCTGGTAGCAGATGAACACTTGGGGAGGTCCACCACTGGGTGTACTGGCCCACACCTGCCACTCAGTCTCCTGAGTACCTAGGACTGTGGGTGCTGGGAACAACCAGGCAGTCCACCAAATCTCTCCTTCGCTTAGGCTTTGGGTAGGTTAGAACTGAGGGCCAAAGCTCCTTAGATGACCAGACCCCGCCCTTGGAGACTTGGCTGCCAGTGTTGCAAAATGACCCATTTCCTCTGAATGCCTCCCAGCAGAGCCAAGGGGTTGCTAGCTGGGTTGCTGTTGGGATTAGCAGCCTTGGGCACCCAGACTTCCTTCTAGTGGTCCCTGCAATAGAGCCCCAAATAAGACCCTCTCCAAGGCAAAACTTCATGCACCTGAGCTCTTTTCTTGCCACAGAATTCAACTGCCTTTGTTTCCCACAGCCTGTCCTTTCCCTTTCTGGTGCTGCCCTCTGCCTGGCTGATTGTGCTCACTGCTGGCTGGTAGTCACATCCTCCATCCACTCAGCTGGGTGGCTCCTTCTCCTATGAGCCAGGCGCTGGAGTGTTTCACCCAATCTCATGAATTCAGCTCTCCCATGTCACAGATGCCATTCTCTAGGGCTCACGCTGACCACTAGGGCAGATGTCCACTGCCTCCATGGAGTGAATGTCAGTGTGTTCTATTGGTTTGGACTTGTGAGTGCAGGCTGCCACTATTCCCCTGTCTCCTGCAAATTGCAGACATTCCTTCCTCTACTATAGTTGACTTTACAAAGCACTGAATCCCAGGTTTAGTGTAGCTTACAGCAAAAAGCATAGCTTTTTTGATCATTGGAAACACCAAGGGAATTCATATTTCTACCTAAGTGAGTGTGGGCAAGTTACATTTTGGCAGTGAGTTTTATACCTGCAAAATGGGGGATGAGCAGTACTTTGCACGATGCTGGAGGTTTAAATGAGGTAATCAATGTACCTTCTTAATGATTTACAAGAATTCTCTCCTCATGACCTCCCTCAAACATCATATGCAAATGTTTTTCACGCATCCCTACATGGCCTGACGCAGGGATTTCTCCAAAGTGAGGGTTCATTTTCTTTGCCTGTCTATGGTAGTTTCTAAAGCTACATGAGTAGTAAAAGTACCAGCTGCATTTGAGAAAGATCATGGCAGATGGATTGCTTTTCCTAGAAAAAGTGCTAATTTCAGCAGTTAAAGGAGGTACTATTGAGCTCTTGGTGATTCAATTGAATAGAGTGTGGAATCACTCAAAAAAAGAAAAGGTAGTTTGCAACTACACTGATTATCTCATCAGAAAAAATAGGGAATAAAGTACAATTAGGGAATAAAATAGTGTAAGAGAAATGTGTTCCATGAACATCCTTATTCTCCATCAATAAGTTAGGGCTATAGACAGTTGTGTTTGGGAGCTTGTCCTGTACCAGTTGGTGTGCAATGGATGCCTAAGTGACCCTTCAGTGACCAAGTTACATTTTGACCTAACAGTTATAGTATCATGTACACTAAATTTGCTATTAGGGCTTAGATAGAAAGTAGTGTTATGCTTGTGAGTCAAAATGGTACTTTAATGAATGCATTGGAAATGACCATCGAGGTCCTGTGGTGCAGTCCATACTTACAGATGAGTCTCCTGAGATTTGGATTGGTGAAAGGGCATCTAAATAATCTTGAGGATATGCAGAGTTATGAAGAGAACCAAAGTCAGGTGAAATGAAGCAGCTCCTGGTCTTGGCTTTCTGGGGAAGTGCTGTGCCTCCCACTTTAGACAAAATGCTCAGCCTCTTTGTGCTTCAGTTTCTGTATCACCACAGTGGGAACTTGTCTGCTTTCAGCACTGGGTGAGTGGGTTGAGGTACAAACAGAGCATTGGGTCCAAAATAGATTGATAGGAGAGCCTGTAAAGCACAAGCTCAGTTCAAGTCAAGGACCTTGGTGGTGTACCTGGCACTGTGTTTTCAGAATGTTGAACTTAAATGCCTGTAGGTGTGTCATTCTCTTTTTCTCCCACAGATTCCACTTACAGCCAGCCTGATCATCCCACTGGATATTCTCTTTTGGGAACACTTGTCACCTAAACACCTCTGCATAGGTACACCCAGCTTCACATGTGTGTGATGTGGGAAGTATCATTTTAGGAATACCTGGCAAAATCTAGCTCAGTGGTGCTGCCGCCTGCCTCACAAGTGTAAGGTCCCGAGTTCGATCCCTGGTACCAAAACAAACAAACAAAAAAAGCCTGACAGGTACCATCCTCTTTCCATCCTTCTTCCTTTTCACTAGTTAGCTTTCTGATGCCTATATTTCTTTTGTTCAGTTCCCTAGAAAATAAAAAATGTCCATTGGAGGGGAAAACAACATTTTGAACCTTTGCTGTGGTGTATAATTTAGGCATATAAATTTAGCAGATTAAATTTCTTAATATACTTAGCAGTATTAGGAGTTGAATCCAGGGTCTTTGCACCGAGTTACATCCCCAGTCTTTTTATAAGTTTTAAAAATTCATTTTGAGCAGGTTCTTGCTAAGCTGTCCAAGCTAGCCTTGATGTTTTGATCTTCCTGCCTTAGCCTGCCAGAGTGCTAGTCTTATAGGGGTGTACCACCACTCCTGGTTAGATTAAAAAAAAAAATTGAGGGAGGAGTTTGACAGCAGAATCTAAGATATTGGCTCCATATGTTGGAGTATGTGTAGGTAGGAGAGGGAAACTACTTAGTAGATAGAAGGAATAAAAATATTTGAAAAATTTGTAATTCTATAAAGTGGGGAAATAGTCTTGTTTGGAGAGTTAAATGAAATGATTGTGTAAGTGTCACAAATTGCATTTGACTCATTACCAAGGTCAATTTAGCAAGTTTCTTTACAAGTTCAGGTCACAGAGAGTGCTCCAGAGCCCAAAACATACAGGAGCAGAGGAAGGTCCAGCAATTTTCTTATCCCATTTCTTTGAGAACTGATGAAAATATGATCTCCAGTGCATTCTAGAATGATAGTGAAGTACTTAATGGTGAGGCAAAATTCTGATTTTCAAATATTCTTTCATGAACTTAAAAGCCAAAAGATGATAGTGAAGTACTTAACAGGGATGCAAAACTCTGATTTTCAAATATTCATTCATGAGCTTACTGAAAAGCCAAAGGAAATTCAAATCTTTAGGGCAAGTGTAAGGAACTTGAAATTTGTCTACACAGGCCAAGAAGAGTAAAAATTTCAACAGTTACCCAGATGAATAGATTCTAGAAAAGTTTGCTGGACCATTCAAAGGAGCATTTGTCTTCCTCCTGTCCTCTCCATGTCCCCTACCACCTAACTCCCAGTTTTCCACCAATATGATTTTTTTGTCTGCATTATGTGTACACATTTACCTAGACCCATCATTTCACTGTATACACATAGGCCTTGTCTACAGAAGGAAACTGATGCAAATTCTCTTTTCCTTTATCATGCAGCTCCAGCCAAAGGCAATATAAATGGTGCATTAATAATATTCAAGTGAGTTAGCTTGGAGTCATTACCTCTCAAATCCAGGCCTTTCTCTCAGGGGTATAAATTACTTAGAAGATTCTCTAGACTTCACTATAGACCTCTTCAGGTACACAGCATATTCTGTGTATCTCTAGATCGTATACATAATTAAATAATTCATTATTTCCTATTTCTCAGTGCTCATCCTTGAAGTTGAATAACACTTGCATGTTTTTTACTTGATTTCTGGATCAGTTGAGAGTGTCTATAAGCAAGACTGTATATTTGCAACTGATCTTGACAGTAACTATAAAGAGGCAGCATGCAGAGATGAGGATGGAGATGAATTGGAAAAGAGAGAAGCTCAGGTTTTAGAATGCTTAACTCATTTTATGCTCAGTTGTTGTCTTATTGCTAAGAAGCAGGCTGAGGAGAGTGTTCAGAGGGGATGCAATGCCCAGGGTTTCAATGGAAACATTTAAACATTTTAAATGAGTTGCGTTTTTCAACTTCAAGTAACATACAGTAAATGCACTCAGAATGACTAAATAAGACAAGCAAAATGGTTTTTGAAAATTAACCCATTTATTGATTTCCTTCTAGAGAGCTAATTCCAAGGTGTCCATTTTATCCATGGCTACATACAATGATTGAATAGATTGAATACTTGTTAAATCTGTAAAAATCAGAGGTAGGATTTAAGAAATGATGTGCAGGGGTTCTACTGATCTTTTGACCATAACTTTTGGGGCCATGGAAAGAAAGGGTAGGAGACAGTGTCAAGGGAGAAGGATAACAAGAGAGAGCAGCACTCCTTAGAAGGCAGAATATACTGGGCTGTAGCTGCAGACACGGATTTACATGACTTTGCCTCCTGAAACCACTGAGGCCATGTAAGAGTGATGTCACTCTCGAAAGCCATGTCTTAGCCACACTAATGCAGCTAAGCAACAGTGCAAACACAAAAAGGATTTTTGTTGAATTTGAAGTACATTGTGTTTTGTTTTCCCCTAATGCATATAGAGTCCTAGTCTTGTTTTTTTCTGGCTGTCACTAAGTTTGCTTGTGTTACCCAAATCTATACCTACTTTTGCAGTGGCGAGCGTTTGAGGCATGAATTGAGAGACTAAAGGGACTTGACTTTTATCACAGAAAGATCACATGTGGACACGTATGAGGTGACTGGACATAACTCTTGGGAAAAGTCAAATGCTGAATTTCTGAGTAATCAGAGGATATGAATGTTGCCATCCTGGCCACCAAAAAACAAATGGAAGCTCCTTCATCCACCCCAGGAGGCATGTTAGCCCCAAGTGCTCAGACATTGGTGAGGGCAATGGAGATCCAGCAGGAAACACATAGGTTTTGCTGATGTCCTCTTCTTCCCTAAGCACATGTGGAGATTATCGTTTAGTGCTGCATTGTTTTCACTGACCGTTTCTCCCACAAACTCCTTTCTCTTGCACCTGGGTTCTCTGGTTTGGACAAGGGTAGAAGGTTGAAGGAAGGTTATCGTCATGCTGACGTGCCATAGGTGGTAGGCATATGTAACATCTTGGGTCTAGAGTGTTCACTGTGAGGTTGATACCACCTGAACAATGATGGTTCCTATGTGAACTGATGAGACATGCTCCGGATTAGGTACTGACCAGCCTTCTTTAGGGTTTGAGTCACTTCTCTGAATTTCTTGGGGTAAAAATCATTTTCGGCAGGTCATCCATCTCATTTGGGTGTGTGGCCAGGTCATTTGTTTTCTGTATGCTTTCCACACACCCTTCTTGTGATGTCTTCACATGGAATCGTCTCAGAAGTGTCACCAGGACGACTTTCATCATCACCATGGCTATGTATTTTCCTGCACAGCTACGGGGCCCAAAGCCAAATGGCTGAAAATACCTGTAAGGAACCTAGAAAAATGATGAAAGAATTACCACACTGGGGAAGGCCAGAGTCTCGCAATACAGTGTCTGATTCACTCTGAAGACATTGGTCAGCCACAACAGTTAGTTTTGAGGTCTTAGCTACCCATGCTACCTCTTCACTGAGATGAAGGAGTCAGACAAAATATGCACTTTTCTCATCCAGAGATTAACCTCTGGTGATACAGACCCCAACCTCAGAGGCTCCACTTTTGTGTTTCTTGGTGAGCTGCAGTAAAGGGATGCAAATCAGCTTATTACAAATAATGTTAGGAAGCGAGGCCAGCTCTTAGAACAGCCAGTTGTATGACATCTTTGAAGTCACCAAGACAAAGTTTATTTTTATATCATGCTAAATAACCTGATGAAAATGGACAAATGCAGGCAAGACGTGGGCTTGTCAGTGCCACAGTATTTTTAGTTATCCTGAAAATTAATGAGTATCACATCTTTTTGTCATGTTCACAGTATCCCTGGAATATAGTAGTTGCTCATATATTTTTGTTGGTATACATGGCATTATCTGGATTGCCTCTGTAGAAACAGGCTAAATTAGCATAGCAGATTAATATTGTGTTTCTAGTCTGAACATACAATGAGGTGAAGAGAAAAACAGGACACTTAGGCTTAAAAATACTGTCACCTAAATCTTGACATAATGGAGGCACAATCTCCAATATTCATCAATGTTAGAAAAAAGTTGAAAATTCAAGACCACCAGAACAGCACTCCAAAAAATAGTCAGGGATATTCTAGAAAGAGACAGTAGAGTGAACCATGTCCAAAAATACAGCAAAGTGAATGTGTTAGGGTAAGTTGTTAAGCAGAAGAGGGGGGGGGGGAAGGAATTAGCTAGAGGAAAATAATGCAATGACAAGAATAAGTCAATACCTTCCAGTAATAACTCTCATTGTGAATGAACTCCACTTCATAATCAAAAGACACAGAATGGTAGACTGGATGAAAATGTGAAACTGAATGTTATGTTATATACAAGAAACACATTTAATCCAAAAAGAAATTTGAAGACTAAAAATCAAAGAATGGACAATATTCCATGTAATGTGAGCCTGAAAATAAGCAGGAGTAGATATCCTATTGCAAAGTGGTCTTCAAGCCAAAACTGTTCAGAAGAGGCAAAGGACACCACATATTGGTTAAGGAACAATTCAACAGGAAGAGACAACTGTCATAAACATATATACACCAAACACCAGAGCATGCAACTTCATAAAAAATTCTGCTGGATCTAAAAGATCAGATAAGCATCAATACAGTTATAGTGAGGAACCTCAGTACCCCACTATCACAAATAGACATATCAATTAGGATCTCAACAAAGAAATATCAGTGTTGAACCATACCTTCCAACAATGGATTTAATATCTACAGAGCATTCTACCCAACAAGAGAGTACACATTCTTCTCAGTAGCAGAGAACCAAATATTCTCCAAAATAGACCACACACTAGCACATGAAGCAGGCTTCAATAAATACAAAACAATCAAAATTATTCCATGTACATTTTCAGATCAAAGCTCAAAGAAACTAGATTACAGTGGCAAAAGAAACCATAGAAGCTATGCAGACACATGAAGGTTCAGCAATATACTTTTAAATAATCAATGGATCCCAGAAGAAACCAAGGAAGAATTTAGACAATTCCTAGACTCAAAGGATAATTCCAGTGCAACATATGAGTACCTATTGGATACAATTGAAAAAGGCCTAATAGGAAAGTTTATACTATAAATACCCACATCAGAAAAACAGAGCAAGCCCAAATAACTGAATGATGTATGCCCAAAGTCCTAGATAAACAAAAATCCAAATCCAATGCTAGTACAAGGACAGAAATTGTAAAGATCAGAGCAGAGATTAATGAAATCAAGACTACAAAAGATACAAAGAATCATTGAATCAAAGAGCTGGTTCTTTCAAAGAATAATCAAAATTGACAGACTCTTAACGAGTCTTACCCCCCAAAAAAGGGAAAGAAAATACCTATATCAGTGCAATAAGAAATGAAAAAGGTGAAATTACAAAGAACACCACCAAGATTCAGAAGCTTATAATTCACTACTTCAAAAAAAACCTGTACTCCAATATATTGAAGAATACAGAAGAAATAGATTCCTAGATACCTGTAAATTACCAAAATGAAGCAAAGAAGATATGAAAAGCTTGAATAATCCACTAGAAGGCAATGAAATTGAGGCAGTAATGAAAAAAAAACCTACCAAGTAAGAAAAGCTCAGAATTGAATGGATTCACAACTGATTCTATAAGAACTTCAGGGAAAATCTAATGCCACTTTTTCTCAAAATCTTCAATGAAATGGAAAGGGAAGGCATACTGACCAATTTATTCTTGGAAGCTAGCATTCATTATCTTGATTCCAAAAACCAGACATAGGCTCAACTGAAAAAGAAAGCCACAGGCCAATCTCCTTACTAATCATAGATGGACAAGTTCTCAAATAGATAACTGAAAACAAGAATACAACAAATCATTGAAAAGATCATACAGGCCTCTATCCCAGGCTCCTAGGGCAGAGAAGCTCAGCCGGTCCCAGCACCCAGAAGGAAGCTCCCCGCCTCCATCACAGGCTCCTAGGGCAGAGAAGCTGAGCTGGTCTCAGAACCAGAAGGAAGCTCCCCCGCTGCCATCCCAAGCTCCTAGGGCAGAGAAGCTGAGCCACGTGGGCTCCAGAAGCACCCCCTCCCATGGAAATGAGAAGACACGTAAACAAGTCTCAAAAACAGACTTCTGGATCACCTAGAGCAACCCCAAAGGGAAATGAGATGGAACAATCTGATACTCAATCACCTGGACTCTCTGAACTAGCAACAGAAGAGGATCTGGGAAAAATGAAATCAGAAATAATTACTCAGATAACAGCAAAGATTTTGCTCATGGTGCAAGACATGATTAATAAATCTAGAGAGGACACATTAAAAAATAGAGGATCTGAGGAACATGATGGAATCCCAACATAGGAAACAAATAGAATCCATAAAACAGATACAAACAGATTTCCAAGAGATTAAAAACTCCATCAAAAGTCTGCACAGCAAAATGAACCAATGTGAGAATAGAATTTCACATATAGAAGATAAGACTGCAGTTAGTGAGGAGGAAAAGAAAAATTGCTTTAAAATTGTAAGGAAACACAAGAAATCAATCCAGCAGCTGCTAGACGATGCAAAGAAGAATAACATAAGACTGATTGGAGTCAATGAAGAAAGAGGAGAGAGTGCAGATGACATAAAAAAAACTCTTCACAGAAGTGATGGCAGAAAACTTCTCAAGGAAGGGAAAAGAACTTGACATACAGATAAGTGAGGCATATAGGACTCCAGCTAACCTTAATCAAAAAAAATCTACACATAGGCATATAATAGTTAGGATTCCAGGAATCCAACAGAAGAACAAAATTTTACAAGCAGTGAGAGAAAAGAAACAAATCACATACAAAGGAAAGCCCATCAGAATCACAGCAGACTTCTCAATGCAAACCCTCAAGGCAAGAAGAGCTTAGAGTGGTGTATTTCAAGCCCTAAAGGAAAACAGCCTCCAACCCACATTCATGTACCCTGCAAAACTATCTTTCAAAATTGATGGAGAAATAAGACTTTCATGATAAAGAGCACCTCAGGAACTTCATGAATACCAAACTGGCACTCCAAAAAATTTTAGACAATACCCTAGGAAAAGGCAATGAGGATCACAACCCCAGGAAACCCAGCAGAATGAATCCATTGGGCGTGACAAATTAAATGCAAAGGGGGAGAATCCAACAAAAAGAAAAAGTCATGACAAGACTTTTAAAACTTTTGACTTCATCTCCCTAATGAGTGTATAATTCAATCTTATTATTGTATTGATTAGTATTTTTCTGATTCTAGAGTTCCACACCATTCCTTCTGCTATACTGGCTATTTATCATCTTCTTATGTCTACATTTTAATTGGGTTGTCTATTAATGAGCTGTAAGAGTTGTTTATATATTCTGGTCATAGGTTATATGCATTGTAAATATGGTCTGTTTAAGGACTACTTTTCATTTTAATGATGTCATTTAAAGTTCTAAATTTTGATGGAATCTCATTTATCAATTTTTTTCTTTTATACATCATGTTTTTTGTATCCTAGGTAGTTCTTGCCTACCCTGAATTCATAAATATTTTCCCTTATAATTTCTTCTTAAAGTTTTATACTTTTAGGCTTTCTTATTTAGGTTCATAGATCCCTTCAAGTTACTTTCATGTATGGCAAAAAAGGGTTGAGGTTAATTTTTTATATACAGATACCAGGTGTTCTAGTGCCATTTGCTGAAAACACTATCTCTTCCTCGGCTCTTGAGTTGAGTTTATATTCTATAAAATGCTAATGTTAAATAATCTTTCAAAACTCAGTAGGCCATATATGTGTGGTTCTATTTCTAGATTCTCTGTTCTATTCAAATGATCTATATGTCTTTCCTTACACCAACACTCCCTTGATTACTGTAGCTTTAGAAGAAGTCTTAAAATTAGGTTCTAAACATCTTCCAACACTGTTTTTGTTTTTGTTTTTAACTTTTCTGGGTCCTTTGTACTCCTACATAACTTTTAAATTTCAATATCCAATTCTTCATTTATAGCAAGTATACACAGACCTGAATTTTTATATATACCTTGTGTTTTCTAATCCTGCTAAATTCAAGTACAAGTTCTAGGGGCTCCTAGAGATTTCTTAGTATTTTCTCTGTAGATGATCATTTCATCTACATATAAAGATTTTGCTTCTGCCATGCCAGTGCTATCCTAGTTGTGTCATTTTATTGCCAGACTATTTTGGTAGGGCCTAGGTTTCAAAGTTTAATGGACAGATAAAGAGTAAGCATATCTGCCCTTGTTCCCCACCTTAAGGAGAAAGCATTGTATCTTCTCCATTCATATAAGGCATTCTCACTGGAAGTATGGAGTACATGTCTTTAATCTGTTGAGAAGTTTCTGTTCTACTTCTAGTCTCCTGATAGCTTTTACCATGAACAGCTGTAGAATTTAGTCCACTACTTTTTCTCCAACTAGTGACAGGATCATATGGCTTTTTCCTTTCCTCTGTTAAAATGATGACTTTTGGGGGTGGATCTTCCAATGCTGAACCAACACTGCCATCCCTATAACAAAACCACTTTCTACATCCTGCTAGATCTGACTTCCAATAGTTTGTTTTGTTAAACAAATTTCTATCTATGTTCATACTTTTTTCTTCTATTATCTTTATCCAATTTTAGGATTAGCACAATGTTGAGTTCCTAAAATGAGGGGAGAAGTGTTCCCTCTTTTTTCTGCTTTGTTTGATATAATTTATCAGTTAAAATGTATATGAGCCTACTGTTGTCATATAGGTAGGTTTTTCAAGCTAGTAATATACTTTCTTTAATAGGTGCTATTCAAATTTTATATTTCCTCCAGAGTTAGTTTCATTAATTTGTCTTCCAAGGTACTTCTTAGAAGTTGTCAAATTTATTTCAAAAAAGAGTTTAGTAATATGCTTTCTATATCCTTTTAAATTCTGTAAAATCTGTGATAATGTCTCCTAGATCTTAATATTGTAATTTAAAAATGTATAACTGATATTGTGTAACAGGAAGAAAAGGTCTAAAAGAGCAGGGGAATTGTGAGGGGTAGGGGAAGGGAAAAAAGGGAAAGGAAAAAAATATGAGAAGAGGAAAAAAAAATGGAAACAAGGTCTTTGCAAATAGGGAGGGGTGGAGGGGGTAAAGGGAGGGCAAGGGAAGAGGAAACAAATAAGAACCAAGATACTCATGTAAAGGTACAAGATCCCAATGACGAATGTAACTATTTTATACCGAAAATGTACCAATAAACTTATAATTGGACAACGGGAAAAAAAATAAATCCTGAAAAGATCATACATCATGTTCAAGTAGGCTCATCCTAGGGATGCAAATGGTTCCACATACATAAATTAATAAATGTAATACAGCACATAAACAGAAGCAAGGACAAAAATCACATGATCATCTCAATAGATGCAGGAAAAGCTTTTGACAAAATCAAACATCCATTCATGATGAAAACCCTAATACATCATTGTACTGGCATAGAAACAGATATAAATCAGTAGAACAGAATAGAGGATGCAGAAACAAACTCAGGCACATTCAACCATCTGATCTTTGACAAAGTGTCAGAAAGATATGTTGGAGGAAAGATAGCCTTTTTGACAAATGGTGCTGGAAAAACTGGCTATACACATATAGAAGATTGAATCTAGACCCATATGTTTCATCATGTACTAAACTAAAATCAAGCTGGATCAAAGATATAAATATTAAAACAGAAACAATGAACCTACTGGAAGGCAGGTTCTCAAAACTCTTGAGGTCATGGGTGTAGGCAAAGACTTTCTGAACAGAACTCCAATTGCATAAGAAATAACAGCAGGAATCAACAAATAGGATCATATCAAATTAAAAATCTTCTGGACAGCAAAGGAAACAACCAACAGAGTGAAGAAATAAGCTACAGAAGTGGAAAAAATTTTACTAGCTGTTTCTACCAGTGAGGACTAATATCTAGACTATATGAATAACTCAAAAAATGGGCCCCCCAAAATAAAAGACCCAATCAAAAAGTGAGCACCTGTAACAAATAGTTACTTTTTAAGAGAAATACAAATGATCAATAAATGCATGAAAAATGGTCAACATGTCTGTCCTTTACAGAAATGTAAATTAAAATAACACTGAGATTCCATCTTACTCTAGAAAGAATGGTTATTGTCAAGAAATCAAATAATAAATGCTGGCAAGGCTAAGGGGGCACTTCTACCATATTTTCCCCAAAATAAGACCTAACTGAAAATTATGCCATAGCATTGTTTTTCAGAAATCTCATAATGTAAGCTCTACCCCCAAAATAAGCCTCAGTTAAAATGTCAGCCAGACGGATATATTTAGTACGTCATTTGCAACACATGACAAATAAATTGAATAATAAATTATTGACATTAATACTTCAAATAAATGATAATATAAATTATAATTAAATATTTGTGAGCATCCAAGCAGACACCTTTGGACAAGAGGTAAACCCCTATGTAAACAGGTGAACTCAAGACTTACTGCTGAATGATCAACTGGGGTACAGACACAATCAACAAATAACATGTGCAAACTTGATAATGAATGGATGTGGTTGTGATTAATATGAATATTCATAATTTAATACACTATGTGTTGTAATGGTGTACTTCATGCCCTTGTATGACATAAAGAAAAATTTTCTGAAAAAGGAAACAAAGACTTTGTTAATAGGGAGGCATGGAGGGGTTGAAGGGAGGGCAGAGGAAGGGGGAAAAACAAAAACCAAGAGAGTATGTAAAGGTGCATATCTCCAATGATGAATCTCATTATATTGTACACCTAAAATGTACCAATAAAAGGATATACAAAAAAAGAAAAGAAAAGTTTTCTGAATTTTGATGCCTGCAATTTTTGTTTGTGTGCTTTTGTGTGGAGCATCATTCTGAACTGTCATCATTTTTCCTGTAAATCTTAAAGTCTTCAATTAACACTGGATTTAATGGAAACTGTGAAGCTCAGCCTGCAAGAGGTCATAACTTGGGTGCAGAATTCCTGGGATAAAATCACTTACAGCTGTGTTGCCAGTGTGCTACAAGCAGGCTACATGGACAAAAAGTGTTTGTTTAAGGAGAGCTGCATTGTCGACATAAGAGATTGGGACCAGTGTTCTATACAAAATGGAGTCACAAGAAATTCAGGCTGGAATTCAGGAATTGGAGAGTTATGACCATGTTCTGGAAGATGGCATGACTCTTTTTGAATAAATGTAGATTTTGGTATATGAACAAACATAGAATTTTGTACATGAATAAATGTAGATTGTTGAAAATGAGCAAATACAAAATCCCCTGAAAATAACCCTAATTGTATCTTTAGGAGCAAAAAACTATAATAAGTCTTATTTTCGAGGAAATACTATACATTGTTGGAGGGAACGCAAACTACTACAACCACTACAGAAATCAGTATGAAAATTCCTCTAAGAAATAAAAATACAAATTCTGTTCAGCTGAACTATTTCCAGGTATCTTCCTGAAAGAGTTAAAAACATCATATTGCAGTGATACATGCATCCATGTTTATAGCAGCGCAAATCATAATAGCTAAATCTTGGAAGCCACCCATCTACAGAGGAATGGATAAAGAAAATGTGGTCCTTATACACAATGGAGTACTACTCTATTATAAAAAAAAGATACATTTGAGTTATTTGTAGGAAAATAGATGCACCTGGAACTATAATTTTAAGTGAATTCAGTGATACAAGCATAAAAATCACATGATTTCTTACATGAGAAATCAACAGATAAAGAACAAAATAAAAGATAATAGCAAACAGGGAGATAGAATGCTTGCAAGTGAGATGAAGCGGGGAGGGAGGAGAGAAGAAGAGGAGGTAAATACAATTAATAAGTGTTATGAACATGTACCAACATGCTACAAGGAATGTGATTATTATGTACTACAAGCATGAACTAATAAAGATAAAAATGAAAAGATAAAAATTCAAAGTATAAAAAAAACAAAGAAAAAGCTGAATGTCTTGTAATTATTAGTCCGATTTAGAAAGAGACATACTGTACATGGAGACATTTCATGAACCAAAGGCAGAGTGTACAAAGTCAATCTTTTGGTCTCACTTGATTCCCACTTACAGCCTAGAGGATTTCCTCTACTGAGATGGTCTTCCAGCTACATATGAGGATGACAAAGAGATTTCTTAAAGGAAAAGCAAATTACCTAGGTTCAATGAAACACCTCATGGCCAAAAAGGGCCTGGATTTTTCACTTTTTACCCAGTCAATTGCCACCATTTAGATATTTCCAAGAGCTGGAGACCCATCATCCTGTCTGCAAGGCCAAATATGGTGCCATGTTCCAAATTAGGGAAAGGAGCAGGAGTCAGCAGAAGGGAAACAGTAAAAGGCTTAAAGTGTGCAAGGTACAAACACACCGAACGAGAAAGGATTTAACACCAGACATTGTCAGGAGTAGTACAATGGATCTTAAGGAAGGACTCTTACATTCTTCTCAAAGTTTTCAAGACTAAATTCATTGGGCTTGGGGAAAAACTCCAGTCTATGCATTCTTCCAATATTCAGGATAATGTTGGTTCCTTTCTTCACTGGGTAGCCGTCAATGACATCATCTTCTAAGGCCTTGCGCATGACCAAGGCCACCACAGGCTGGTATCGCATGCTCTCATAGATGAAGTTTTCCACCACTTTTAATTTCTGCATATCATCAATCTCTATGTCTCTTTCACCTGGGGACACAGTTAAAAAGGAAAAGGAAGGTAATGCTAGTTTCGATATCTGGTGGGCCTTAAGGCTCCTATTTCTTTCACAGAACAGTTTTCTTGGTTGAAAAAAGAAAATCATGTCAATACTTCCAGTGCATCCTGGCAACCACAATCCAGTATGCTATATTTGAGCCACATGGATTTTTATTAAAATTCACTTATGAAATCAGTTAATCTTCAAACCTGGGGAGTTTCACAGATAAGCTGAAATTTCACAAAAAATCAGAAAATATGGTAGCACTGACCCACATGCAGCAAAAGGCTGATGCTGAGGGTTCGCTCACCCCTCAAGAGGGACGACCACTCTACCGATCCATGTCAAACACACACAGTGTGCTCCACACAGTCGCCTTATCTGTCTGCTCTGAGGGCTGTGAGTTTTGGTCTTCTGCTGTAAAAATCTGAGGAATGTTCATGTCCTCTCTCGACTCATGAGAAAAGCAGTACCACAGTCATCCCAGAGAAGCAGGGGCAGGCTGCTGCTGCAGTCAGAGAAGCATGGTCAGTTTAGTCCATTTCAGCAAAATTTTCTCCTCTGGTGATCTGTGCAGTCATTGCCCACACAAGTCACCAATGGTGCCTCTGTGTTTCATCAAGAGCAGCCAGTTACAGTGGAGTGACAAGAATCCACCCACACTAGCGCAAAATAGGTGCTGCACAACAGGTCTGGGGAGGTGGTTGGTATTGATGGGCATCTCTTCTTAAGCCTGGGTTGATGCCAGTCAGGAGGATTGGATTAGTACCAACCATGGCAGAGCTGCAGAGGACTCTCAGTGGGCCACTGATTTTGCAGAATTGGAACCGACTTGCCCCCCATGTGGTGCTCTTGCACCAAGGATCTAGTGAGAGTGGCTAAGTGGGGTGGGAGGCAGAAGGGAAAAGGATCAAAGTGACCAAAGGCACTTGCTAAAGTGCAGGGACCTCATCTGTCTGCTGAGCACAGGAGGGAGCAAGGACATGTGCAAATGTTGTGCTGTTTCTCCGTCCTTCAGGGGTGTGCTGAAGGGTCTTGGAAACATCAAGAAGCACAAACAATGTAGCACAAGCCTGGACTGTAATCCCTGCACTCTGGGAGGCTGAGGCAGGAGGTTCACAAGTTCAAACCCTGTGCAGGTAACTTAGTGACTTAGCGAGACCCTGTCTTCAATGAAAAGCGAAAAAGAGCTGGAGTCCAGCTTGTATGATGATCTTTGATTTAAGCTTGAGCCGTGCAAAGCAAAAACAAAAACAAAAAGCACTTAAAAGGACTTCTGCATTCTCCCCGAAGGCAATTCTGATATCTGATGACTGGGGCCATGTTTCTTTGAGGAGTTGGCATGGGGTGACACAGAGGGCTGTAAGGAGGGGGACATGGAAGATGAGAGGCTGACTCCCCAGCAGATGAGGGGGCAGCATCCCTGGTGGGGCAAAGAAGGAAAACCATCCCTCACCTGTTTTTGCTGTTACCCTTTTCCCCTCCTGCTGCCACCACCTGGAAGTTAATTTGTGATCTGGCTGCTTCTAACCTGGAAGCACTACTATAAATGACAAATGTTTTCCTGGTGCATGCACAAAAGCCAGTTGTGACTGATGATGCCGGCAGAGCATTGTACATGATCCCACCTTCTTATAAGACAGACAAACCCACACATCTGTGTTTGTGTGCACAAAGGAGATGATCCTGTGGAATCCACAGCACACATTGAGCAGTGGTTACCCCTGTGGTGGGACTGAGGCTGGAAGGACAGTAGAAAGCACTGGGGAATGTCACTCTGCTTTGTACGTCTCTTGATATTTGAAGGTTTTCAATGAGCAAGGCTTATTTTTATAAGTAAAATAAACACAGAACTATCACTCAACCTATGTGGCATAGTCAAAGTGTGACAACAATTTGCTCTGTTTTTCTCTAAGTGAATAATGAACGATTCTGTATTTGACATCAGATTCTGAGGACAAAGGAGGTGACATTCAGAGTTATTCTTAAGCTCTGCTGTTGAGCTGATAAAATCTTACCAATAATAGTCTGGATTTCCTTCATGATTGCTTCTTCAACTTCAGGGTGCTCTGCAATGAGAAACAGCATGAAGTACACCGTGACAGACATGGTGTCAGGTGCCGCAATGAGCATCTCCAGTATGCACTGGTTCACATTCTCTCTTGTGAGTTCTCCACGTTTCTGAGAAATTGAAAGAGGGGAAACATTTGGACAACTGAGTTAAAATTTCCACAGTAAAGAGTAGTGACACTCAGAGATCAACAACATGAAATTATGTCTGTCTCACTGACTGTGAACACTTGACAGGACAGTCTTCAGCTGAAATATGCAGGATTTAGCCAGTTATCTACATGCAGTGGGTCCTTCATGTCCTTGGGTTCCACATCTATGGACTGAACCAACTGGACATGGAAAATACTTTTTTAAAACTGGGTATACTGAACATGTATAACTCTTTTGCTCACCATTTTTACCTACACAGTATACTAAAGCAACATTTTACATTTGCTAAGATTAAAGTATGCTGAGGACATGCACAGGTTACATCATACATGGTACCACTTTGTGCAAGGGACTTGAGCATCCTTGCATTTTAGTTTCTGGGGAGAGTTCTGGAGCCAAGGCCCTGTGGATATTGAGAGATGACAGTGCTTAGTATCTTTGGTCTCTCTATTTCCTGCTCTCCTATTTTGTATCATGATACTGAAGATTCACTCTTTCAATTCAGTCTTACTAGAATTTTTACTGCTATTTGTATAAGACTGCTAAAGAAAATACTTGAAAAGAGAAGTATGCAGCTATTTTAACAGGAGATTGTGCTCCCCTATCCACAGATGACCATAATATGTTGGTTGGGGAACTGGTTAGTTCTAGTTAGTACCTCAGCAAAAATCAACTCTGTGGAAAAATCGATACACTCTTCCAGTTTCTCTGCTGTGCAAACCTTGTGTCTTTTTTCTTCTACCAAATTATTGATGGCATCTTTTAAATCCTTCCTAGAAAAAAAAGTCAAAACACGATCTTACACTCAGTTTAGATAGATAGCAAAACAGACTCATTTGGTCTTTATTGAATGAAGCGTTCTGCTATAATTGAAGCCATGAGTGCTCACAGGTAGATGAATTTGTATTTCATGCCTTCGCAAGTATCCTTAAATTACATATGCTTATACCATACTTCATATTAAGGTACCAGAGTTAAGTAAGATTTCCAGGTACTGGTAGCAAAGTCAGAGCTGTGCCTTTACAGTTAAAAACTCATACCAAACCTTCTGGTCCGCCATACCACTGCTCCCAGTGCCAGGCAGGTGAACTGTGCAAGCAACACACATTCCCTCCCCCTTTGAAATAAGAAGACACGTAGACAAGTCTCAAAACCAGACTTCCAGATCACCTAAACCAACCCCAAAGGGAAACGAGATGGAACACTCTGATACTCAACCACCTGGACCCCCTGAACTGGCAACAAAAGATGATGTGGAAAAAATGGAATCAGAAATAATTTCTCAGATAACAGCAGAGATTGTGCCCATAGTACAAGACATAATTAATAAATCTGCAGAGGACACAGATAAAAAAATAGAGGAGCTGAGGAACATGATGGAATCCCAACATAGGAAACAAATGGAATCCATAAAACAGATGCAAACAGATTTCCAGGAGATGAAAAACTCCACTGAAAGTTTATGAAGCAGAATGAACCAATGTGAGGACAGACTTTCAGATATAGAAAATAAGATTGCAATTAGTGACCAGGAAAAGAAAAATTTCTTTAAAATAGTAAAGGACCATGAGAAATCAATCCAGCAGCTGCTAGACAGTGCAAAGAAGAATAAAATGACTGATTGGAGTCAGTGAAGAAACAGGAGACTACAGACGGTATAAAAAAACTGTTCAAAGAAGTGATGGCAGAAAACTTCCCAAGCAGGGAAAAAGAACTTGACATACACATAAGTGAGGCATGTAGGACCCAAATTAGCCTTGATCAAGAAAACCTACACATAGGCATATAATAGTTAAGATTCCAGAAACCCAACAGAAGAACAAAATTCTACAGGCAGTTAGAGAAAAGGAATAAATCACATACAAAGGAAAGCCTATCAGAATCATAGTGGACTTCTCAACAGAAACCCTCAAAGTAAGAAGAGCTTGGAGTGATGTATTTCAAGGCCTAAAGGAAAACAACCTCCAACCCAGACTGATGTACCCTGCAAAACTGTCTTTCAAAATGGATGGAGAAATAAGATACTTTCATGACAAAGAGCACCTTAGGGACTTCATGGATACCAAACCAGCACTCTGAAAAATGTTAGACAATATCCTAGGAAAAGACGAGGATCATAACCCCAGGAAGCCCCGCAGAATGAATCCATTGCGCAGGACAAGAAATTAAACACAAAGTGGGAGAATCCAACAAAAAGTAAAAGTTATGACAAGTATAAGTCAATATTTATCAGTTATAACCATGAATGTTGATGATCTGAATTCACCAATCAAAGAAAATAGACTGCCAGAATGGGTCAAGAAGCAAGATCCAACAATATGTTGCATAAAAGAAACACACTTAATTCAAAAAGAAACTCATACACTGAAAGTTAAAGGGTGGAAAACAGTACTCCATGTGACAGGAATCAAAAAAAAAGCAGTAGTAGGTATCCTCTTTGCAGACCAAGTGGGTTTCACACCAACACTGATTAAGAGAGGCAAAGAAGGACACTACATTCTTGTAAAGGGAACAATCCAAGAGAAAGAGATGACAATCAGGAAC
The DNA here is from genome assembly GCF_053883595.1 of Heterocephalus glaber. Classification (NCBI taxonomy): domain Eukaryota; kingdom Metazoa; phylum Chordata; class Mammalia; order Rodentia; family Bathyergidae; genus Heterocephalus; species Heterocephalus glaber. Next base: position 83,401,425 of record NW_028258138.1, on the reverse strand, counting down.
ATATATGCACCAAACACTAGTGCGCCCAATTATATAAAACAAATACTAACATACATGAAAAATCAAATAAGTAGTAATACAATAGTAGTGGGGGACCTCAATACCCCACTGTCACAAATAGATAGATCAACTAGGCAAAAAATAAGCAACAAAATACTAGAGCTCAATCAAACTCTTGAACAAAGGAACTTAACAGATGTTTGCAGAGTGTTCCACCCCACGAAATCAGAATACACATTCTTTTCAGCTGCACACTGGTCATTCTCCAAAAGAGACCACATACTTGCTCATAGAACATGTTTAAGTGCAAAGGAACTGAAGTTATCCCCTGTATATTATCAGACCATAGTGCAATGAAATTGGAGATCAATAACAAAAGAAACCACAAGAATTTCATAAACACATGTAAAGTGAACAGTATACTTCTGAACAACCAGTGGATCACAAAGAAATTAAAGAAGAAATCAGACAGTTCCTACAATTCAATGACAATACCTATACAATATATCAGAATCTATGGGACACAATGAAAACAGTCTTACGAGGGAAATTAATAGCAAACAGTGAATACTCATATTAGAAAAACAGAGCGACCCCAACTAAACAACCTGATGCTGAACCTCAAGCTTCTACAAAAAGAAGAGCAGGACAAACTCAAAGCTCATACAAGGGAGGAAATTATAAAGATCAGAGCAGAAATCAATGCAATGGAGACTAAGAGAACGATACAAAAAATCAATTAAGTCAAGAGGTGGTTCTTTGAAAGAATAAACAAAATTTCAGATATTTTTTTTTTTTTTGGTACCGGGGATCGAACTTGGGTCCTTGCGCTTGCGCAGCAGGAGGCGAAACCACTGAGCTAAATCCCCGGCCCCAAAACAAAATTGACAAACCCCTAGCCAACCTTATCAGAAAAAGGAAAGAAAAGGCCCAAATTCATGGAATTAGGAATGAAAAGGATGACATTACAGTGGACCCAGCAGAAATCCAGAGGATCATCTATACCTACTTTGAGAACCTATAGGCCAATAAGATGGAAAACAGAGAAGAAATGGACAGATTCCTAGATATGTATCAATTACTAAAGTTCAAGAAGATCTAGAAATTCTAAACAACCCAATATCAATCAATTAAATTGAAAATGTAATTCAAAACTTACCAACTGAGAAAAGCCCAGGTCCTGATGCTTCACTGCCAAATTCTACAAGACATTTAGAGAGGAACTACTGCCACTACTGTTTAAACTCTTCAATGAAATTGAAAGGGCAGCAATACTCCTGAATTCATTCCTGGAAGCTAGCATCGCCTTGATCCCCAAAGCAGAGAAAGACTCAACCAAAAAAGAACTATCTCACTATGGCCTATCTCACTAATGAACATAGATGCAAAAATCCTTAATAAGATACTGGTAAATGGAATGAAGAAGATTATCAAGAAGATCATAACCCTGACCAAATGGGATTCATCCCAGGGATGCAGGGACGGTTCAACATATGCAAATCAATAAATGTAATACACTATATTAATCAACCCAAGGACAAAAACCAAATGATCATCTCAATAGATGCAGAAAATGCATTTGACAAAGCCCAACATGCATTTATGATAAAATCCCTACAAAAATTGGAATCGACGGTTTCTACCTCAATCTGATAAAAGCCATCTATGTAAAACCAACAGCCAGTATCATACTGAATGGTCAAAAACGGAAATCCTTCACACTAAAATCAGGAACAAGACAAGAATGTCCACTATCCCCACTCCTGTTCAATATAGTTTTGGAAACATTAGCCACAGCAATTAGACAAGAGAAGGAAATTAAAGGAATAAAGATAGGAAATGAAGAAGTCAAATTGTCATTATTTGGAGATGACATGATAGTCTACATAGAAGACCCCAAGAACTCCACCAAAAGTCTTCTACACTTAATAACCAAATTGAAGAAAGTAGCTGGATACAAGGTCAACACACAAACATCAATAGCTTTCTTCTACACGAACAACAGACTCACTGAGACAGAAATAGGGCACACAATTCCTTTCACAATAGCATCCAAAAAACTGAAATACCTAGGAATCAACCTAACAAAAGGAATCAAAGACCTCTTCTGTGAAAACTACAGCACTCTGAAAGAGAGATTAAAGATGATATCAGAAAATGGAAAGACATCACTTCCTCCTGGGTAGGAAGAATCAACATAGTGAAAATGGTCATACTTCCAAAACTACTATATAGATTTAATGCAATCCCAGTTGAAATTCCCACAGCATACTTCATAGACCTTGAGAAAACAATCCAAAAATTCATTTGGAACAAGAAGAGACCTAGAATAGCAAAAGCAACTCTAGGCAACAGAGACATGGCAGGGGGTATCACAATCCCCAATTTGAATCTATACTACAAATCTACTGTGATAAAAACCGCACGGTACTGGCAAGAAAACAGACCTGAGGACCAGTGGAACAGATTAGAAGATGTAGAAACAACTCCAGACACACTCAGGCACCTCATCTTTGACAAAGGAGCCAAACACCCTCACTGGAGGAAAGATAGCCTCTTTAATAAATGGTGCTGGAAAAATAGGGTTTCAATTTGTCAAAGATTAAAACTAGACCAACATTTCTCACCATACACTAAACTAACATCAAAATGGATTAAAGGTCTAAATCTCAAAATATAAACACTGAACTGGTTAGAACAGAGGTTAGGTAGAACTCTTGAAGATATTGGTGTAGGAAAAGATTTTAAGAACAAAACCTCAGTTTCCCGTGAACTGGCACAATCAACCAACAAGTGGGACCTCATCTTATTAAAAAGCTTCTCCACAGTAAGAGAAACCACCAACAGTGTGAAGAGACAACCCACAATCTGGAAAAAATTTTCACCTGCTGTTCCTCTAGAGTCTATAAAGAACTTAAAAAAATCAGAGCTCCCAAATTTAAAGACCCAATGCAAAAATGGGCATCTGAAATGAACAGACATTTCTCAAACAAAGAGATAGAAAGAGCAAATAAACATATGAAAAAATGTTCAACATCACTGGTCATTCGAGAGATGCAAATGAAAACAACACTGAGATTCCACCTCACCGCAGAAAGAATGGCTGCTATCATGAAATCAACCAATAACAAGTGCTGGCGGGGCTGTGGGGAAAGAGGAACTCTGCTCCACTGCTGGTGGGAGTGCAGACTGCTGCAACCACTTCGGAACTCAGTATGGAGATACCTCAGAGAACTAGGACTGGAAGTCCCATTTGACTGAGCTATTCCCCTGCTGGGTATCTTCCCCAAAGAATTAAAAGAATTATACCACACTGATATATGTGCACCCATGCTCATAGGAGCACAATGTGTAATAGCTAAAACTTGGAAGCAGCCCAATTGCCTATCAACTGCAGACTGGATAAAGAAAATGTTGTTGGGCCAGGGATTTAGCTCTGTGTTTTCACCACCTGCTGTGCAACCAGAAGGACCCAAGTTCAATCCCTGGTACCAAAAAAAAATAGAAAAAAGAAAATGTTGGTTTTTTATAAAATGGAGTACTACTCAGCCATAAAAAACAAGAAATTAGAGACATAGCTAAATGGATGCACATTGAGGCGATTCTCTTAAGTGAAATAAATAGGACATGTGTAAATACTGAATAGTTTCTTTAGTATGAGAAACTGAAAGTGTAAATAAGGACTAAAAGGTATAATAGATAATGTGAAATAAAAAGAAAAGAGGCAAAGTGGAAGGGGAAGTGGGAGGGGTCAGGGAAAGGAAAGAAGGGAATGGAATTAATATGAGAAAATGAAAAATGGAAACAAAGTCTTGAAAATAGGGAGGGATGAAAGTGTTGATGAAGGGCAGGAGAATGGGGAAAAATTAAGAACCAAGAGAGATTATGTAAAGGTGCAAATTTCCAATGATGAATGTCATTATATTGAATACCTAAAATGTACCAATAAAATTTAAAAAAAGAAATTGAGGGGATTTAAATAAAATCTAAAACCTTCCTGTCACATACATCTCATACGAAAGGCTAAATCCAACCATGTCTTGCAACTTCTGATTTGACAGGTGCAGTCTTTCATTTAAAAATCCAGATGTTTTGAGTGGTTGCATATGCTTTTCTGTTTACCACAAACACTTCCATCTCCTGTTTTCTTATAGCCATACAGCAGCAAAAGTTGATCTGCCTGGCCCTGAAGGCTATTGAGATTGAGGGTGTGTGTTTGTGTGTGTGTGTTTATTCAGTGATTGGGATTGAAACCAAGGGCATTTTACAACTGAGCTACATCTCCAGTCCTTTTAATTTTTTCTTTTCAGACGGAGTCTCACTAAGCTGCCCGGGCTGGCCTTGGACTTGCAATTCTCTTGCCTCAGCCTCCTGAGTAGCAGGGATTACAGGTATGCACAGGGCACACAGTCAAGTTTGAGATTCCTGTTGTAGACAATGAATTTTGGTGAAATGAATGTCCTTGATGGTATTGACATTTAGTCTCATATGACCTCTGTACAAGGTATTTGTTGAGACAGAGCTTGCCTGTACAAAGATAGTAAGCATTTGCACAGTGCAATCTCAGGCAGAGCCCCTTGGACAGAAGGTATGGTTCTAGCTCAGGTCCTTCTCTTCTGTGTAACCTTCGTTAGGCCTGGGAGCACTGTGCCTCTTGCCAAGTGAAATGATCAGACTCAACAGACAGTGGCACCATCATGAGATCTAAATTGCTATTCTTCTTTCTGTCCTTAAGTGTGTATGTTCCCAGGAGAAAATACTCTGAATTACAATAAATGTATACTAAATCTTTCTTTCACATCCCTGTTTGCATTGTCACCTATACACTTAAATAATCTGTGGATGTTGTTGATACAAATAGTCTTAATGCTCACTGCAGCTAGTAGGAGAAGTAAGGGAAGAATATTCAAGAAGTGTCCCAACTGTTCCACTTCAGTTTTAAAGTTTCTTAGGGCATCATAAGGAAGGTAGTTAAACATTTTGAGAGATATTTTTCAGGCTATATAGCAATTATGTTTCGCTAAACAAGGATACATGTATTGTGTATCTCTCTGAGTGTGCCAAAACACACACACACACACACACACACACACACACACACAAACCTCCAGATATTAACAAAAAATGTATTCACATTCACTCATTCATCTATCCATTCAGGTATTCAGCACATGTTTTTTGAGCAATTTGAACATACAAAGGACAGATATTCACTCAGTTGCTGGGATATGTTCCGCCTTTCCCACAGGCTTGGAGTGTTGATAGCATTTCTACCTGAGTATTGGCCCCAGAATGGCCCAGGAGGTGTTACAATCGCCTTAGACTCTGAATCCATAAAGTTCTTTCATGGAACTGGAGCCGCTACTGAGCAGATCCTTCCTCCCTGAGCTATCATCCAAGATTTTGCAGCAGTGGCCTGTGAATGCTCTTGTTCAGGTAAAAAGTTGCCCCTACATAGATGCATGCTCTGTATTCATATGCTCTTCAAAACTGGGAGAATTCAATCACTGGCGGTTTTCAGGGAATAGGAAGCCTTTGAGCTCTAAGCACCTATTACAGGATGCATTTGAGTTGGATTTTTAAAATTCTGAATACATTTTCCCCTAAGATAATTATGGCTGGCAGACCAGCTTATTCTACAAACACCTATTTAAGGTTTGTGTGGCTGAAAAGTCTTCAGCTTGCTAAAAGAAAAAGAATATGATATTGCTATATTTGGAATTGAAAGCGGCAAAATACTATAAAATTGAGTAGAGATGAAGGCAGGTGTCCAAGTATCCTGTTCAAAGTATATTTTTTTAAAAGTATTGGCATTATTTTAAAAGGGAATAGTGGGGTGGGATTAAAAGGTTTCTCTCGGTTTTTACTAGTCTGGGGCATAGGAGATATAAATGAGTACCCTAACCATTGGCAAATGTCACATATAGACCGAAAGTTGCTGAGCTGATTTCTACAAATAGAAGAGAAATGTTAACAGTCTTGTGTTATAAGTTTGGGTGGGCCCAGTCCCTAAGATCAAAGCTAACCTAATGACCAAGAAATACATAATTTGACTCTTCAGATCACCAGTACCACCACCACCAAATCTAACCAAATGAAAGAGAACCCTTTTATCTAAATGATTCAAGTCAAAACAGGCCCTGTGGAAACAACAGTAAGTGTATAAAGAACTGGTCTCCAGATTGTCTACCTAATACCAATCACAGACTGTGCAAAGCAATGTGAAGTTGGATTCCTTCCTAGAGATTAAGTATTGAATTTCAAATCCATGAAAAGGATAAAGTGGGGATTTCATATAACTTTGTGACCTTTTAGAGGTGGAAAGTTTAAGATGATCAAGGGACTCAGCATGAAGATATGAACACAGGGACAGGGGAAACTATGATATTTAGTGGCCACTGTACGTTACTCTGTGGGGTACTTGACCTGCGTACATGATCTTCTTAATCTATACCCTTACTCTGGAAGGTAGGTTATCTTTTACTTGAAATGACTTCCCAAAGCCATTTGTTTTTGAGTGAAGAATTTAAGAAGCAAACCACAATGTTCTGCCTCTGGATCCCCGGAGCTTTCCACTGATGAGTAGAGGGCAGTGTGTAGTGGCTACTTACACTCTTAAAAACCTTCTAGCTATTCTGTAGGCTATTGGTCATTTGTCCCATTTTCTACTGGACTAGTCTAAGACTAAACAGAGCTATTTAATGGTAGCTTCAGGGCCCCCAAATCACAAGATATATAACAAACATCCCCACATTTTTTATTGAAGTTCATTATATTCATTATGAATATAATGGAACTATGAATATAATTTGCAACTGTCAGTTATTCAAATTCGGTAAATTAATTAAAGCAACACAACTATAAATTGATTATATTCTTCCAGTTTTCTAGATAGGCTAAGAAAGCTCTGATAAACATTAATGATAGCATCAGGCAACACTTTTCTTCCGCTTAAAATAAACAGCAGTGACCTCATTCTAGAGATGAGCTGTCAGACCACACACTGGGCTCCATGGTGAGAAGCTGTCTGGCCAGAAGCCACCACATGGGTCTAAGTGTTTCATCAGAAACTTAAGCATTAGAGTCCTGTGGACTCTGGAGAACATAAACCTTACCAGAGGCCAACACAGCAAAGACACACAAAACCCAGTCCGAGTGCACTCGTGAACTGTTCAGATGTGTGCTACTTACACAGGCTTCTCATACTTTTTGTAGAGCCAAGAAATCTTAAAGAAGATGTTTGGCTTGATAATGAGAGTTTGCCATGCATCAAAATAACCCTGGATTTTCCTGACGATGGCAGTTTCTAGAAAACAGAACCAAAAACAGAGTGAGTGAATAAAATGCAAGCCTGAGAAGAGCGCTGTGAGGCTCGAACATACCCTGTAGGTTCTCCGACTGACCAGTGTGGGCTTCTAAGCTGAGAACACACAGTTCCATCATCATTGGTGATTTGTGCACCTGAATGCCAATAGACATTCCGAGCACTCACTTATTCCCTCCACATCTAATTGGGCCAAGATAACCAGGGAGTTCTGACTTTTCAAATTTGTGTTTGAGATAGCCTAAAATGTTTCATTCTTCCTTTGAACCTCCAGCTTTCTCCTGTTTTTATGGACAGAGGGTACTAGTAATTAATGCTGCTGTGGCCATGATTCTAGAAACTGGGAGAGCAAAAAGCTGAGCTTGTCACGCTGAAAACAGTCACTGCATTTGATGTTGGGTAAGCAGAGCCAATATTAAGTGGACAATTCCCTGGGATTATACACCTCATTAGTAACTCCTAATTATATTATCACTTCAGAGTCCTTTACACATTGTCTCATAGCCCTTATCACATAGCTTTCATATTTATGTATATTTGTGAAGATTTTAGAATTCATCTTAATTTCTTCAGTACCTTTTCCAGAGCTTCATACATGTTCAGTACTAAGTGATTTCTTTTCAATTAAATTGAATATTAGAGAAAAGAAAACCTTTGCTATTTAAAAAATTATATCACATTTATACAAATGGGAAGGAACCAACATTTGTTTTGAACTTTAACTGTGCTGGGTATTTTACAAAAGAGATTTTAAATTTAGTCTTTATAATCTTACCAAGGAAGTGGTGGTGTCTTCATCACTTTGCAGGCGAAGAAACTGCAATTCATTGAGGTTAAGAAACATGAGCTTCACTGTACAGCGAGTGTGTCAGGTAGGCTGTCAGACTGGAGCCCAGTTCTGTCTGATCTCGGGGCAATGTCCTTCCTTTGTTGTATTGAATCCCATAGGCAAGAGTTTAACAAGTACTCAGCATAAAGGGAAATGAAGAACCCCATAGGGCTTATAGCAGGTTCTCTGGCGTCAGAGTCTGAACCCACAGGGTAACAGAGAGAGGTGCAGTGTTTTCACGTGATCCTTCCTAATGATAGAGGCTTGTGTGAACCAAGGGGTGAGGCCGTGATGTCATGTTTCTGCCTGCTTGAGCAGAGGTATATGTAGAACAGGTTAGAAGGAGATCAGGTGAGAGGGTGTGACTGAAAATGTTCAGAGTAAATGGGGGCTTTTATCAAAAAGCCAGTCAGGTGCAGTTTGTTTACAGCGCCTGTAAGGACTGGTCAGAGTAGTGGAGACAAGGCAGGGCGTTAGGCATGAGAAAGGAAGGGCTTGTGGTGCATCTGTTTATCTAAATGTGGTGAATCAGACAGAGTGCGTTAGGGCTCAGCTGGCTTGACAAGAGTTAAAATCTGTGCAGTGTTCTTCTGCCTGGAATGTTCTCCCTTCGGGTCTGCACATGGCTCAGGGCCTCACTTCATTCAGGCGGCGTGCAAATGTCCTGTCCACAGAGGCCTTGCCTGACCTCCCACTCTGCAATAGACAGACCCGCTCCTGTTGTTCCCCCTTGCTTTCTGTCCTCCTACCCTGTTTTGTGTTTTACTTCAAGGCACTTAGTGTTGCCTAATATATAGTTTTTTTTAACATTGACTTGTTTTGCTGTCCATATCCTCACTAGAATGTAAGCTCCTTGCAAGTAAAGATGTTAGTTGTCTTCTTACTGCTCTGTCCCTAGAACTTAGAACAGTGCCTAGCAGGAAGTAGGCAACCAGTAAGCATCTGTTGAATAAATGTATGAATCAGTGAACACTGTTATAAACTAATTCAGGAAAAAGCACATTAACCTGGATATATTTGATTTCCAGAGCAGACTGGAATTCATCTAATGATTGTTCACTTTTGGTGTTTATGGAGTTGCATGCATATGTTTTAATAATCATTTCTGGAACATAGTGAAGAAAGTGAAACATCTTTTCCACGCTGTTTCAAATATTAAATGACAAGCGTGCATAAAGCAAATTTTCAAACTATTTTTACACAGTGGGTACGAAAGTAATGGCAGCTGTCATCATCATTTATATCCGCAGAAGCAACATCACTACCACCACCAGCATTTTTAACGTACAGATAAAATCAAGTTTTCATATGTAGTAGCTCTGGGGAAGGATGTGTGTGCACATATAAATATGTGTAGGAATGTATATGTCACGCCATTGGGAACAGTGGGAAATCGTGTCAGTCTCTTTTTCCTTTCGGCTCTCTTTTTAAAAGCGTTAAAATGATTTTTAAAGGAAATTTTGTTACATATACACTTTAACTGTATTATTTATTTTATTTGTAGCCCAAGACAATTCCTCTTTACTCAGAGAAAAGTAGGACAAAAATTGGTGGGCCACAGGTTGCACATGAGTGAGTTAAATGTGTCTGTGTTCTTGTGATAAGATATCTTTATGACCAGCTAGACCAATAGGGTTTGGCTGGGAGAAAAGCCAGTTTCCCAGAGCAATGAAGAGAGAGACAAAAGAAGTACAACCCTACGTTCTAGACGTTTACATCCTATAAAAGAACAGGGCAAACACACTAGGGGAAATACCTTCAGGACAATTAAAAATGTTTAGTCCAGAGCAGTATAACAGTGTGTGTCCCCTTTAGCTGGCTGTTGCACTCATTGCTTTGTTTAATAAAGGGCAGGATGTCAAGTCATAAGAATGAAAACACGTATACCATCCAAAGGGATCCCTAGGAAGACCACGTTAGAGGTGTCCAGCATGATGCATCTCATGAGGGTCAGCACGTCCACGTTGCCTGACGTGTTGGTGACCTCCTCCAAGCTGTCTAGGTGCCTCACGATGGACTCAGCACAGACTGCCACCATGCGAACGAGGCCAGGGCCTGTTAGAGCTGAAGGACACACACGAGCATCAGCCACGACCAGCTCCAGGGCACACACCACCAGACCGTTTAGGCTTTTTTTTGTTTGGAATTTAATTGCTCACAATTTTGCTTTAAAGAAAAGCGTGGAATTTTTTATATTCTATAGTTCTTTTCCCAATTTTCTTCTAATACATCCTTACCTTTATGGTTAAAAATATATGAGTCAATGAACGAAGATTATTTTAAAGGCACTGTTTCAAATTTAAGCTTTTCTTTATGCTCTGGCAAATCATTTGTGAGGTTCTGGATGAAATATTTGATACTTGTGATCATAGTCAGAGATGAGTGATTTTTGATATTTATTGTATGCATTTCCTTTAAAGACAGTTTGGATTTGGCTAGCATCATATTTATTCTATGTTTCCACAGGTGGCAATATATTATCACATAACTATTGACATTGGTTCTTTTTATTTGAATTAAGGTGCTCCAGCTTTGTCTACTAAAGGTATAAAAAACTAGTCTTACAAAGGAGCTAAGATATTCTTCTTTTAATTTTAATTTCTCTTCAACTTACTTCCAGATTTCTTGTACTCAAACAGTGGCATGCTAAGCAATTTGTTGATGGCTCTACAGTCTTCCCCAGTGAACTGAGTGCTCTTTAAGGACAGTGAAAATTGCCTCTTAGCACTGTACATCAAATCAGTCAAACACAGGGCCCCTCAATACAAAGTAGTGGAATGCAAAGTAGAAGAATGAATGAACAAATCAGGTAGGTTAGTGAACCGGTCCGACCTCCCACTTGTTCTGTTCTGGACCACCTGGACAGTGGCTAGCGAGTCCTGTGCTCTATCATGAGAGTTTAATTCCTACAGTCCCCAGTTCTGTATTTGCTCTAAATTTCTTTAAGCTTGCATTAGGAATAATCTCTCAGTGTTCCATCAGTATAGACAAGTAGCTTCAAATAGTCAAGAAGCACATACTATGTTTCCACACTGCTGCACCCCACTCCCCACCTCTGAGGATGAGCCATCCTCGAAGTTGCACTTACCTGTTTCACTACGCACACTCCCAGTGAGTCAGTACTTTCCTGCTGCTCCCGGTTGAAAGGCCAAAACCTTTCCCACTATTTCTACCATATCATGATATACCCATTGAGCAATCTGACTTCAAAGGGAGATTCATCAAGAAATATTTAGACTTCTCATTGATTATAAACTTATCAGGCATGGAGTGAACATTCAGTAAGCCATCAGCCTTCTACGGTTGGTATTTAATTTGAGTCCAGTTCTGCAACATTTTTATTAGAAAATGTGGTGTAGCATATATAGAGTTAATCTAAACAGTTCACAAAGATGTTTTGATTAATCCAAGCACTGCAGGCCCAGCTCTTTTAACATTTCTTACAACCAAGGCCTCCTCCCTCCCTCCACCCCGAATCACTGCAGGAGCTCGTGGCTCCTCACCACTCACAGTCACGGTTTCTTCCCACCCACCAAGCCCTCAGCTGCCGTGCACTAGGCCATGCACTCAGGTAAGAGGGAGATTTCCTGAGACACACGGTTCATGTCACTCTGCTGAAAATCTTGAGCAAGACCTCATAGCTCTTGAATAAGCTCAACTCCTCGCCTTAGCAGACAGAGTCTTTGGTGACATGGCTCTGCCCTCACCTTGGCGCTCCGCCTGTGTGGGTTGGTACAGGTCCCTGACCAGTGATGCTGGTCTGTCCTCTGCTTTTGAATCACCTATGCTATACCTCTAGCGTGTCTTCCTTAAAGTTTCCCTGATGCCTCAGTGACTTTACATGGCCCATTTGTCTTTGCCGTGCAGCTCTGTGCACCTCACCAGCATTACTGTGCCTAGGCCAGCATTTGGTGATGTACAGGCCTGAACCTCCCAGGGGCCGTGTCTTCTTTGTCACTGTATTCTTGGCACCTGTTTGGATGATGGCCACAGTAGCTTGGGTAGAGGGTATATGTGGATGTGGAAGTTAACTACTCCTAAATGCTAGTTCACGTATTCCAAATAAACCAGGGTCAAATGTCAAAATTTACATTCAATGGGGTCTTACAGCATCATATCATTTGTTGTTCGCATAACAATACAGTGCAGGTCCTGTGATATTTATCAACTCCTGAGGAAGTAACTAACGTGAAAAGAGCTTAAGTGAGTGGCCCCCAGGTTGCACATCTAGTTCGGGGCAGTACTGGGATTTGATCCCACAACCTGGAAGCCTGATTCATGTACTTTTTTCACTAATCCATTCTGCAGTTCCTAAGGAGTGGGGAGATTGATCTGCCCCCACATCAGTCGTAGGCAGACAAATTGGTCTCCAGAGTTCTCTGGGTCCTGATTCTCAAGCTATGCATACATTGTGTGTAATCAAGGACTTGGCAGAGGTGATTAAGGTGAAGGCCCTTGAGATAATGAGATCAGTGTGGATTCTCAGGGTGGGCTAGAACGAATCCTGGAAGTCCTCACCAGAACGGACACACAACTTCACTGAGGTCAAGGACAGAGAGAGATGTGACGGCATAACCGAGGGAGCGCCAGAGAGATGTGACATGGGCAGGCCCTGGCCACGCCACACCCACAGAATGGAGGTGGCTTCTGGAAGCTGGGAGCAGCCAGGAGAAAGCTTCCCAGCAAAGCCTGCAGAAGAGCCTCGTGAGCACCTTGACGTGGGCCTGTCTGACCCATGGCTGACTTCTGACCTGCAGAAGTGCAAGAGAGCAAATGTGTCACTTGTAGCTGCTTAGTTGTGGCCGTTTGTTACCACAGCCAAAGGGAATGAAGACACTGGGGTCTGAAGCAGAGTGGGGCTGAGTCCTGTGGGGCAGGCACACAGAGGCACGGCTTCCCCCTGTGTGAGCAGCCATGCAGGAGGCATCTGGGCTCACTGTGGAGGCGGTGGGGAAAGAAAACTGATGGGACAGGGTCAGCCCAAAGCCTGCTAGCTCCACATTGCATCGCTGACGGGGCTTCCAGGCCATGACGATCTTTCTAGATGCTTGACTTTAACCTCAGAGCTTGACCATGTTTGTTCCCCACCTCAGCATCTCCAGTGTGATACAGAAAAGGCTGAAAATCCCTAGATAAGGAGGCCTGGAGTTAGGTCTGCTACGCTGTTATTTGCTGTGCTGCCTGAGTGAAAGTCACAACCTCCGTAGCACATTATTTCCTCAAGTATAAAACTCAGGGTCTGGATGGCCACACATACATCCCTTTCCATGCGTTAAAATTCATCAATTTCATTCACAAATTGTTTTCTCTCAAAATGTCTGCACTGTCAGTCAGTGATTCAGAAAACACATTGATGAACGTGGGTAACATAGGAAATGCTTGGTTGGAATGGACCATAAGGGCACAGGTCTCTCTTCTTCCCGCTCATGAAAGTGCTGTGTACCTCCATGCTGGGGCTATAAATGTAGGCTCTGGGTTGAACCCAGGGGCCCCTATGTATAATGGTGGGATTTGGGGCAAGTTACAGGACCTATTTATGCCCGAGTTTCCTCATCTGCCATAGCAGGTGGTCAGAGTAGTTCCCACAGGAGGTTGCTGTGGGATTGAAACTTCAGGTGCTTAGCACAACATCTAATATATGGTAGATGCATACAGTCCTTCTATCAGTAGCATTTGAAACCAGTAAAACAGCAAAATTTTAAATATGGTTTTAAACTGGCATATTCATAAACCAAAGGCAAGGATGTAGCGACTCCTGCTTACCTTTCATAAAGAACGGTCGAACTGCTTTCCAGATATCTGGGTTATTGTTAAATATGATGCCATTCTCATACATCCCGATGCATTGCAAACCGGGCTTGCTGCCAAATCGGGAGCTGTAGTGACTGTGCTTCATTACATGGAACATACTTGAGGACCTGAAAAGAGAGCAAACCTTGGTGATCTTCTCATCACAAAAGATAGAAAACGTGCTCACACCATTCCTTATTGCCCTGACTTTGCTAAACTCAAGTCACAAGCAACCCACCCCCGGGTCAGAGCTACAAGTCTGTTATGGAACTGAATCCAATGGAAAAGCAGAGTTAAGGAGAGCCCGCAGCCTTCCAGGCACCATCCCACTACTCCAAAGAGTTCCTCCTCCTGCAAGAGTGAGCCACAGATTTGGGGGTTGCTAGAGTTACTGAAAAGTCTTGATTTGTTAGTTTTGATCCGGCAGTTCTATGTAGAAGTTCCCACTGCCCTAAAGTCAGTCTGGGTCCCTCTAGTGGGGTTTCACTTCTACCCCTTGACTGTCCAGGGCCTGGGTGCGCTGGCCTGGAGGCTCACTGTGCTGGTAGGAGAACTTATCTGTGGCCTCTGCACTGTATTCCATCATGACATATCAAGGTCTCTGGGGTTGCAGTGTTCTCCGGTGCTGCAGGAGCTGGTGAGCCATTAGAGAGTGGAGTTTACATGGTGCTCAACAGTGCACATTCAAGATGCATTAAATAGCATGGGTGTTATCTTTATTTCATATGTTGTTACCTTTTAATTTAGTGAACTGTATGTTTATGCATGTTTTCATGTATTCACTGCTACTTCCTTCTCTTTCCTCTCTTCTCTAGCAGAATACAGCAGGCTGTGTATGTTTCAGCAGCAAATCTTCCTACTGTGAAGCTGTTCAGAATATATAACCCTCAAAAATTGGCAGTGGCTACTAGAGTATATGGACCTGATGGTCAGGCTGCATCGGAGAAGCTGTCTTAACACTTGCTTCTTCCTCTTACTGTTGACACTTAGCTCCTAAAAGGATGACTTTGAGTAGGAAACAGAGAGACAGATCATTTGGAAAAGGGAAGGGGACCAAGAGGGAGGGAATGAGGAGGGAGAGTAGAGAAAGGGAATGAAAAATGGAACTTAGGATGTGTTATGTACCTGAACCACTCCCCAGGATGAATGTAATCGTGAGGTATGGTAGACATATACTAATAAAAACTTAAAATTTAA
The DNA here is from genome assembly GCF_053883595.1 of Heterocephalus glaber. Lineage (NCBI taxonomy): Eukaryota > Metazoa > Chordata > Mammalia > Rodentia > Bathyergidae > Heterocephalus > Heterocephalus glaber. Next base: position 83,386,285 of record NW_028258138.1, on the reverse strand, counting down.
AAACACACCAAAAAGAACTACAAAAGGATGACTTTGCTTCAGCAAGGTTGTTCAAGTAATGCTTGCCAGAATACATTCCCATAGAAAACGCTAAGTCAAAGATCTCTCTGGCTGGATAGGTTAGACTGTGGGCTTCATGGTAGTGAAACTCCCACATTTGTGATGAGTTTTACACTCTTATACAAAGTTTAAAAGAATGCTCCTGAAAAAATACAGTGCTAAGGAATGAAAATAAAGTTATAATTGTTATATAAATAACTAACTGCTTCATATTTATTTCAGAAAAAATTTTTAATGAAGAGATTGTTAAACTAAATATTCTTTTCATTTGACCACAGATAATATTCAGCAAGTGAACTTTTAGTTTTAGACAAGTTTTCCTCTTCCTAACAATAAACTCCAAAAGAGATAATCTACATACTTCCATTTGTATTCCAGCAGATTAATTTGATGAACAATTCAAATTTGTTCCTTATGGAAAAGCCATGAAATAGGACTTAAATTATTACTAATTAAAAATACTTGAAATATCTTTTCTTACTTCCTCCTTTCTCATTCTATAGTAAAACAAAATTAATGTTTACATTCTTTGCTCACAAAAATTAATCTAAAAATATAAACACTTAAGAGTACAAAGAGAATACTGTGTGCTTTGGCCGCTAGAACTTTTGTACACTGCATTAATCAGATTGTCCCATCGGTTTCTTTGAGGAACTGCTAATCAAAATGTGAACAGAAAAAGAAACCTCCAATGTGAAACAAACGAAACTAAATATTTCTTAGTTGATGAGGAGCTAGATTTTAAAACCCATGTGTCCGTTAGGGGGCGCCAAGATCCCAGTTATTCTCAGACTGGGCAAGAGAGAAAGCCAATTAGGCAGAAGTGGCACAGCCAGTGATGAGGTCCTGGCCGCAGAGGGCAATTGGAAGTGGGGCTGGATTTCTCTAAGCAAAGAACTCCTGGGCATGAGACAGACCAGACCCTGCGTGGGTCGGCCAGCAGCACAGGCTGAGACACTTGTCCCGCTGGTGGAGAGTGAGGATTTCTCAGCACTGAGTCCCCAAGCTCAGAAGGGACAGCAGGCAGTGGAAGGTGTCTGGTCACTTGGGGGCATTCTTCTTCTTTAAACTGAAGTCAAAAGATGTGTGCAAAAGAGCAAACTGTCATCCCTTCAAACTGAGGAGCAGCCAGGAAGTAAGCTCCGAGGGGGCAAGGAAGAAGCCCGTCAGTTCTGAGTTTATGCGACTCACAAACCCATGGCCAGGCCAGCTGAGATGAGTTCTACAAAGAAGAGGCAGTTGATGACATTACTGGAGACAAACACTTAAAACTACAGAAACTGCCTCTCATAGACCTGTCCTGTGTCCCAGCTCAGGTCCCCTCATTCATATCACCTTTCCAAATGCCTTTGCCCTTCTGACATTTACCCAGCTGAAAGTCTAGGCTCACTACAAGAGGAAAACAATCTTTACAACAGAAAGCTCCAGCTATCACCACTCCAACCCAGTGATGAAATTTGGCTAAAGCCAACTTTAGTTTGCGCTGCTGGCACAGTGGGATTCAGGTGCACGCATGCACACAGGCACACACACGCATATTCTGACCCCTGCTGACAGGTCTCAGTTAAATTCAAGTGGACCCTCAGTGTAGCTGGCACGATCTCCCTTTTGCATTCACTCTGCTCTTCTGTTATGACGATTATCCTCTGTCCCCTCATTCTCAGCCGATTTTATTTCTGATTTTCCAGAGAAAACAGAAGCAACTAAAAGAAAACCTCATGAAGCTCCATCCACCAGGATCTGTGACTCACAGCCTTCTCTCCTGTTAGGATGATGAAGTCCCACATCCTATTCAAGGCCACCTCCTCCACTTGCTCTGTGACCCCTTCACATCTCACGTAGCTCAGCCTTCTTCACCCATCCAAAGTTTCCCTCTGTAGTTGTACCTCCACAACCCACATGCAGTGGTTTCTCCTGTTATGAGCATGAGAACTCCTTTGACTGCGTGCGCCCTGCATCACATCCCCGCTTCTGCCTCCTGTATAGCAAACTCCTGGAAGAGCTGCCTATACTTGCTGTCTCTACCTTGCTGAGCCTCATTCCCTTCTCTGGGCAAACCTTGCCCCGAGCAGTCCATTGATGCAGTTCTTTCAGGGTCACCCACCATGTCTCTAAAAGTGACACTCAAACCTCCATCCATTCAGCTGGCCTGTCAATTCCCTTCTCTGAATGCATTCCTGAGCTAGCTGTCAGACTGCCACACCCTTCTGCACCCCTGCCCAGTCTCCCTGTCCCTTCTCAGTCTCCTTCCCTAGCTTCTGACTGCTTACCCTGGAGGGACCCAGGCTGAGTTGCTCCCACTCAACATCCCACTCAGGTGTCCCCTGGGCATGGCAAGTCCAATGTCATGATCTTAATTCTGATATCTCCCCACTCCACCTTTGCTCCAATGTCCTCTTCTTTCCTAGCTTTTCAGGCAAAAAGGGGGGGCTACATTTATCTCTTCTTTCTATCATTTCCAATGTCCAAACTGTTGTGTTCTGAAGGCAGTGGCAACTACCTTCAACATGTGACTGCAGTTTCATCCCACCTTACCTCCTCTACTGCCCTCATTTGGGCCAGATACCATCATCTCTTCCTAACTGTGTTCCTTTTTCCCACATCCTTTGTCCCCTCTCCACTGATTCTCAACATAGCAGCCGTTATGAGTCGGGGGAAACATGAGTGATCCAGATATGTCTCTCCTCTGCTCAAGCTCCTCAATGGCTCTCATGTCATGCAGGGTAAAGGCAGATTTGCCATGAAGTCTGCAGGGCCCAACATGGTCTGGTGTCTTGTTACTCTACAGTCCCTTCCATGGTGCTCCCCCTCAGCCACTCTGGCAGACAGTTGTTCCTTGAACATTTCAGACAGGCTCCCACCCGAGAGTCTTTGCACTTGCCGTTCTCTCTATTGAGAATGCTTTTACGCAGTTCTGCATGGCTCACTTCTTTAAGGTCTTTATTCAGATGCTGTCTTCTCAGAGAGGCCTGCCTCAGACTGCCTCCTGAGAGGTCACTGCTGTTTGGACAAGTAGTCCTCTGCCCAGCGCTTCCCTGCTTTTTTTCTAGGTAGCTCCTGTCCACCTGACAGTAGCGTGACCAAGAACTCTGGTTTACCAGAGACTCCCAGTTTGAGCAGAGAAAGTCCCCCATCACAGAAAGCCCCTAGTGTCAGGCAAACAGAGACAGTTGGTCACCCTTTTGATGTAGGTGCGGTATGATGTCCTGTTCATCAGTGATGGACTGCATATGTGACAGTGCTGCATGAGATTTCATCGCCACATGAAATGGAAACCATCTTAGTGTAGATATAGAACACAGAAGTGGTGCCATGATATGCATGCCGCAATGTTTGTATCATTGAAAGCTCTAGAAAGGTCACCATAACTGCTCTATAATGTTCACATTATGATACCTTTCTCAGAACGTACCCTAGTGTTAAGTGATCAGTGACGGAACTATATATTTCATTTCTTTATTGTTGGTATACTAACAATATATTGCTGCATGAGGGTAGAAATGCTTAGCTAATTGTATTGCCAAAATAAAATACCACTGTATACCCAGAGTCTAGATCTACACATGGCGTACATGGTAAGAACTCAATAAATGTTTACTTGTCAGTGTAGAGGCACTGTTAACTATTGAGACTTGGGAGCACAGAGTACTTATTTAGTGTGCAATAAATTTTAATATATGTTGACAGAACACTAAAAACCCTTGTAGATTTACTCATGATTAAGACAGATGGGTAAATATAACCCTGGCTCACCTGTCCATTGCTAATTTCTCTCTATAGATGTTATTGGACTCATTTTTGTGTGTCTTTGATAAAAATATAAAAACATACTCATATAGTGGACATATACGGTCATGTCTATCATCTGTAGGCTCTCATTTAGAGCATAGCTATGGGCGCAGCTGCCTGGGGCAACTGTGCCTGCTTTATCTACAGATGACTCCAAGCCAAGCCTGTATGTGGTTCAGGCTGTGGGCCAGCAGCCCTCACGCCTGACTTTCTCCCCTGAGGTGCTGTGGCCCCTCCCACTTTAGGACAAAACTGGTTGGGAAAGTTGGACTGTGGTCTCTGCACAGTTGTAATGAGTACAGCCCTCAAACTTTTCAAAAGAAAAAGAAATCTGGCAAACTATTAAAATACAAATCAAAAGCTTTCTGAGGCCCAATGGGGTCTTTTTTCAAGAGGTACAGGCAGTTCTGGAAGCAGCTTGGAGAGCAGGCAAGGAAAGGAGGTGGAACCAACATGTCCCACTCAGCACTTAACAACAAAATCGAGCTGCTCTGAGGCAATTAAGGAGAACACAAAGACTCCAGCAAGCGAAAAACCTGAGAGCACAGGAGGAGAACAGGACAAAAAAGAACTGGGAGGGCTGGGGCCCAGCAGCAGGTGTGTGCGTCCATGCCTGAGCTGGTCAGTCCCTCACATGGCCTTCCCCGTTGAGATGGGCAGAGTGGTCAGATGCCAGCCTGACATTCACAAGTGTCCTGCTTCAGGAATGGTCTTTGGGCATCAGGGAATTCAGCTGATGGCCTAAGGATCTACTGTCTAAGAGGGATTCCTGCCTGGTGCTTAGCTCTCAAATCCATCACTCTTCAGCCCAGATCTATTCTTCACCACCACCACTGTGGCTAGATGCAGGAGAAATGCAGTGAGACACAACTAATGCTCCCTGCTTATGTGTTCCCCATAGTCCACAGGACAGGGCACTCCTGCCAGAACCTTCTTCCTGCTCCTTTTGTCCCGGTGGGAGAGTTCCAAGCTCTGTAGCCCACTGGAATCTCCTGGGGAGCTAAAGCACCAGTGATGCCTGGGTCGAACTCACAGGGAGTCTGACCTCCAGAGCCTGAAGACTGGGGCTTCAGGTAGCTCCACAGGGACTCTACTGGGCAAACAGGGCGAGAACCACTGCTCTGAGTCTGAGATGCAGGTACACCTCCTTTTGGATGAAGGTCCTGAGGACCATACAACTGTTTGCCCAGGGACAGGGAGACGGGGAAGGGGGATCTGAATTGAGGAGGCCTGGAAGGCAGCTCGCTGTGCTGGGGAATGAGCAGTCAGCAGCCAAGGTGCCAGTCCTCTAAATCCAAGTTTCCTCTATTGTAGGGTATGTTGCACAAGTGACCAATTTACTGATTTTTAAAATGAGAACTTGTCCATTTCACTTCAGTGTGGCTGGCCTGGGCTCAATAGACCAGAACAAGTAAAACCAAAGAGTAAAGATGATCTAGTGATTAGAGCAGTGGGTCTCACCTCCAGCGTGCATCAGAATCACCTGCAGTGTTGGTGAAAACACAGCTGTGGCAGGGGTCGGGGGTGGGGGGTCCTTCCCCAGGCTTTCTTATTTAGGTCAGATGGATCCTGGGAGTGTGCATTTGTAACATGTTCTTGAGTTTGCTGCTGCTGAACAGTGGAGGACTGAGAACCACTGTGTTTGACTGTTTCACGAGCAACTCAAGGAAATGACATTTCCACCAGTAGCCATTTATGTGTAGTTATAGAAATGTGGTCATCCTCAGCCGTTCTTTCACGTGTAACAACAGGAAACTTAATGAAACAGGAAAGCACCAGGCAAAACTTGAGGTATTGGATCAATTCAGAACAACGCTACAGGATAGCCTGAAACATTGGGAAGTATGACACGTTTTCCTCCTCTGCTCCCTTCTTTTTAACATTTGCTTGAAAGCACTGGACTTGGAGAACACCACAGTACTTGATGAAATGATGTATGTAATTTGCCCTGAGAAAATTCATTCAGCTTCTGGAAGTGCTTCTCTGAGCAAGTCTAGCTATCTGGATGAAGGAATTTAACAAGTCATGGTCTCTTAGTTTGTGAGTAAAGTTCTGTCAGGAATTGTAGCTAGAAAGGTTATTAGGGAGACAGTGTTGGCAGATGGCTTTGCTAAGAGCTAAATTCAATAAAGAAGAAAACTAGTATTTCATAACATCTGTTCTTCTCATGCAATACATTTTGGGGTGTCCCTAGAGTGAATTCAATCTGCTTCAGCAATCCAGAAAATAGTGATGCAGAAGAGAGAACATCAGTTTTTTAAACAGGCAATATTGCTGATTCACCCAAACAGTGCTAGATAGGCGAGCAAATCGCTTCTTTTTCTACTCTCTTCTGTCTCAGAGGTACTCAGTAACCTGCCATTAGAAACAAACTAGCAAATTACTAGTCACATACCTGTTTCTCAGGTTTTGTTTTCTGTGGGGCTTTTTGTTTGTTTAAACTTACTTACAGAGATAAGGTCCTTCTCAGAAAAGCCAAAAAATAATGCCTTTCCCTAAAGGAGGGGACTCAAGATCAAAGCATCTGGAGTCCAAGTTTGTACATTAAGAGATGTTTTAATAATTTCCCAGTTTTTCAGAGCTCTTTATCTCTGTACCTTTGGATTCAACTCAAGAGAAGATTAATCCATATATCTGCAGAGTTAGATTTCTACATCAGAATTGCTTACTTTTACTTAACTGTGAAAAATGGCCTTAAAAGATGTCAAGGATTCAAAATAAAATCTTTTTTTTAAATGGGAAAAATCCTAGCCTTGATTTTAAAAGTATTTCTGTGCTCTGCTGTTGTTTTAAGACCTGAGAATTGAACCCAGAGCCTTGAAAATGGTCAGCAATCCTCTACCGGTGAGTTATACCCCAGCCCCAATTTCTCTGATTATTAACACACTTACTTGCTGATAATGAGTGTTTCCTCTCCATTAATCCAAACTCTCATGAATTCTCCATACATCTGGTTGTAGTAGTTGCAGGCACTGCCGATCCCCATCCACAGGAATCTGCCATGGGAAATGAGGGGCCCAATTCCCAAACAGTAGCCAGGACCTAGGAGAGTCATCAGAAAACATAATCAGCATCTCTGCAACACCAAAAATACTTGTTCTTTTCATCTAAATGTTCTTTACGTCTTCTGCGGTTTATCTGTGAATCAGTAACAAAATGATTTACAAACACGAGAACAAACCAAGCTTGACAAGAGACTCCTCACCCCTCCACAAGTGAAAAGCGTCCAGTAGCCACATCACACTAGCTCTCTTTTCTCAGTCATTTCAGGCTCAGTGACCTGGGGATGTGTACTCATTTCTTCCCAAGTTAAACAGTGTCAGTGCATTTCAAACACAAGTCCTTAGGTCTGTGTGGTAACAAGTGAGAAAACCATGAAAAGTGTCAAACTGACAGAATTGTTTGAGTGCTTTTGCTTTAAATGCCCTGCTGATGGAATGAATGGATGAGAACTGGGCTGCTTTGGAGTTATCCGTTTAACTGTGAGAAAGCAGGTCTGCAAAGATAATGTCCAATGTGAGAATCAATCTCTCTGCCTCTCTCTCTCTCTCTCTCTCTGTCTCTGTCTCAGAACTCAGCTTAAAAACAAACACCTAAAGGTCAAGTGGCAAAATAAAGCTAAGGAATTAGGCACTGAGTAAGTATCTGGACTACTGTTTGAGTCTAGAGACCTAGTTCTAGCTCAGTGCATGGCTAGTTACAACCAGTGGCGGACTGCAACAGTGTCAGTGTACCAGGTGTCCTGGTACATTCCGCCTTCTAGTCCCAGCTTGGGAGGCTGGGGGGAAGGAGGTAACTTTGAGTCCTGAGCATTGAGCCCAGCCCAGGCAAACTTCTGACATCAGTCTCTTAAAAAAAAAAAAAAGCTTGGCACACATAAAAATTATAAAAGTAAAAATCTTTTTAAAAAGTATGAGGGCCGGGATTTAGCTCAGTGGTTTCGCCGCCTGCTGTGCAAGCGCAAGGACCCAAGTTCGATCCCCGGTACCAAAAACAATAAATATATAAATAAAAATAAAAAATAAGTATGAGTGGAGATTGCAATAAACCGTGGGCTTGGGTTGAGAACATGGATGTTCTAACAGAGGAGAACCGTGGTTTGGGTCCTTAGTGAGCAATCGTAAGTCACCTTTGTCCAACAAACATTTGTCAAGACCCTACTAGATATAGACACTGACTCCAAGATAGGGACTTGAGATCAACAGTAGAGAAATAATTCCCATTGCATTGAGCTTAAGCTGCTCTCTGCCTCTCAGATTTGGGAATGCTTATCTAGGCATGCAGCAATTACCGTAGCCTCTTTCACACCCAAAGAGGTAAATCCTTCACTGCATTTTTGTGCAGACACAGCCTTCTTGAAGACAACTGCTGGGATCTCTCACCTACAGTCCCAATCAAGAAGCTGGTTCATTCCACATCTCCGTGTCCACCGCACAGAAACCTGAGTCCACATGTGTTCACAGCAGCACTGTCCAAAATAGACCGGACACAGGCTGGACACATCCGAGTTGCCCCTCAGCACAGAACTGTAGGTGTTCATGAAAGACCACATGACAATATCAAGACCGCATGACAATGAAAATGAGCTACAGCAGCATGCCACAATCACAGTGTGGATGAATCTAACACAACACTGAGTAAAAGAAACAAGAGAGAAGAATAAGCAATGCATGATTTGATTGCCGAAATCTTTTAAATGAGGCAAATTAAACTATATTGTCTGGAGATGTGAAATTAGGTGGCCAACCAATAACCAAGCCAGAGGGATTGTCACAAAATCCAGGAAGCGATTCACATCTCGGGGTGAGGGAGAGAGCAGCCTGAGAGGCACAAGGAGCATCTCCAGGACTGCTATTAACATCCTGTTTCTTGGTCAGGATTATGGTGGCAAACCTGGCGTCACACTGCACTTTGCTGTGAAATGCTTCCTTAGTAGGAAAAGGGGAACATGTTGCCATGTCCTCCTCCGGGGTTCCCCCTGTGGGGATGTGCTGCCAGGCCCGAGTGTGGCATCCAGAGGCAGAGGACCCAGGTTCAAGGTTGGGATGGGGGTGTGACTTCAGGGGAGGGAGAGCTGCCAAGTGCCCAGTTATGTGCGTCCTGGACAAAGATGAGTGCAGTTGGGGCATTTCTCCCACCTGAAGTCTACAACACCCCTTCCCATCGAGTGAGACACTCTCACCCCAGACTCTCCAGCCCGATAAACAGGGGTGAACAAGCTTCCATCTGAGTCCCCATTTTATTACAGATTAGTTGTGCAGCCCCTGCCTCCATTGAGCCTCAGGTTCTTCAATGAGAAAACAGGCACACACGCCGGCCTCAGCAGAGAAAACAGGCAGGAAACTGCCTTCCAAACTGCAAGTGCAGGCTTTTTATTGCTGTCCCTTCTGTGTGCCCTTTGACTTTTAATGACCCTGAGCTATAATCCCGATAAAACCCAGAAGCCAAGAAGCAGTGATTCAAGGGACATAGTGGGAGTTCAGAAGACTAGACAGCAAGAACCACCCTACCAAAACGACTTTCCTCTTATCACCCCACCCAGGAACTGCAGGGACTTAGTTTGTGCCCCTAGAGGATGCTGGCCAGACCCCAGATTTTCAAAGTGAAAGGAAGCTAGAAACTCCCTGGCCAGCAAAATGCTCATCACCCTGGGCCTGAGGACGAGCTGGTGGTCCCTTTGCTCTTGTCCTCGTTCCTGCTTGGGTGCTGACAAGGCATCTCTCTTCTCTGCACTTGAACCCCTCACTCTGAACCCCCAGCCTTCTCATGTCACAGCAGATCTCCTCCGTGGGTCTGTTCCCCTGTGTCTCAGATGAAGGTTGTGGGCTCATCTCTGTGGCTCCCAACCCTGTCTTCTAGGAAAAACCCTCTGGGAAAAGTTTTTTAAATATCGACCTGGGGGCCTTCTAAGAACTCCAGATTCTTAGACATGGCCAAGCGCCACTGTAGTATATGTATGTGATCTAGTTGACACTATGTGACAGCATGACGTCCTTGCCCAGAAGTGGTGGACAGGGGAGGGGTGGCCTCCCCTCCCAATCCCAGCCACTCCTCACGCGGGGCTCCAGAGCAGTGCCACCAGAGCTTGCAGCATAAGCATCTGGGGATGGGGAGAGTGGGTCTTTGAACAAACAACAACAACAAAAACGGACGTTCCTGGGCCTGGAGCATCTGATTCAAAATTCTGGAGCAGAGCCCAGGAGTCAGGATAACCAGCCCCTAGCTGCAAGGTGATTCTTATTCTAAAAGTTTGAGAACCTCTGGCTTACTCCTCCTATGGGCAGTGCTGACTTCCATCTCCTTGTGAGATCCTCTGATAATACAGGTAGATTGGACTTTAGCACCTGAGCCTGTGATAGGAAAGAGAAGGAAGAAGCATTCTACCACCTCCTCCACCCTTCTCTACCCTGACATTCATTGACCCTGACTGAAGAGTCCACTGCAGGGAGAAGACCTTGATTGAGGAACATGAGCAATGGGAAAAGGAGTTCAAGTCAAAGATGATGAACAGTTTTCTCAAACCTGTGCTTCCTTCTCCAGAGATGACCCCAGGGAGGTCATTTACTACATAGTGCATTCCACTAAGCATTCAAAGAACCTATACTTCCAGGCTGAGTCCAGCAGACAGGCAGTGTTCTTGAAATGTCTTGGAAGAATCCTGCCAGAGAGCATTTTGTACCAGGCTCTGCTCCCACACCCAATCGCCCTATCCTAGACACATAGACGTGTCTAATGAATATGTTCTTGCAACAAGGCTTATGGGATTTTATGGAAGTGGGAACAGGTGATTGCCGTGAGGGATGGACACCGAAAACTAAAGGAACAGTCTGAAATTTCTCATAATTGAGAACCAATCTGATACCAAGTAATTCCAGCTGTAAGAGTGGAAAGTTAGGGAATAATCTGTGTCATTATGTTATTCCCCACTTTTGACTGACCCACAGGGCTGGCTGAAGATTCCTTTGGGGTGTGACTTCCCAAGGGAATGGAAGGGACCCCCACACTTCTCCCACTGCCCAGGTCCCATTCGACCCTGTGACGATCCTGCCGTTGCCACACTGGTGCTGTGAGAAGATGAAGAGTGAGATGAAGAGAAGGAATATATACAAGAACGGAAGAGCGGGTCAAGGCAGTGAGGGAGGAGAACACAGTGGGATAGAAGACATCCCAAGACATTTCCGCCTGTTTGAATCTTTTACAAAAGTTTTAATTCCCTAGAATTTTATCTTGCTTCACCCCAACTGAAGCTGTGCTAAATCTACCAAAGTGCTGGAAAGACAGGAAGCAGTTTTCTCAGACATTTTAAAATGCTTTAAAATGTGTAGATAATTGGGACAGGTTTTTAACCTAAGTCTCATTTTGCTATCGTGGCTGTGATTTTCAGAGATCTTACCAGGTTTGCTTTTGTACTTTTGTCCAATTTTCCTTGTCATCATCGACCAAATGCCCATGTAAACAACATCCTTAAACACAGAAATAAACAAGCAACTGACCTGGAATTGAGGCTGTGCTGTCACAGTTCCAAATCAAGAGGAGAAAGACCACAAGCAGCAGGATTGGCATGGCAGCAACAGGCAGGACTTCGGGCACCATGCTGGCGACGTTACAGTATATTTGGTTCAGCATTTCCAAAACCATGCTGCACTGCTGGGCATCAGAGGCAGTAGTTTACTGTTCTGTGGAAATCAAGAGGCACAAAAGTGAGAGAACCCTTATCAGGTTTCTCTGTGGCTCCTGTTGCTTCTGAGGATGCTGCTGGAGTGATCACACTTTGCTTTATAATGTGATCAGGCAAGACTGATGTGCTTTTACAGTTCAAAACAAGCAAGCCCAAAAGATCTTTTGACTTGAAGTGCAGCATTTCTGACCTTGGTAGTCAGTCTCAGGTTCTCTTAGAGACATGGTGTTATAGAACGTTTTCATTTTGCCTTTGAGAGCATAGAGTGACATGCATTTGCCATTGGGAGTAAAATCTCTTACCAAAAGAAAAGAAAATGAAGCTCATTCCAGAGGAGAAATCATTTTGTGACTTTACCAGCTGATTTTGTTTAGGCAATCTTCTTACTTGAAGACAAATTGGCCAAATCAGCCCACTGCAGACAGGCAGGTCTGCACATGCCCTACCGAGGTCCCGAGCAATAATCCACTGGACCCGCACCCCTGCTCCTCTGTACAGCCACCTGGTTCCACACTACAAAGACACAGAGGACACAGGACCACCAGACCACGGTACTGAGTTCCACTACTCACAGCCCAGAGGTAGGGGCTTCGGAGCCACCATCCCACTGCTCCTGGTCCACAGGAAGGGGCTTCCCAGCCACCATCCCTCCTGCTGCTCCCAGCCCAGAGGAAAGGGCTTTTGGGCCACCTTCTGTCCCGCTGCTCCTGGCCCAAGGGAAGGGGCTTCTGAGCTGCCATCCCACTGCTCCTGGACCAGAGGAAGGGGTTCCTGGCCACCATCCCTCCCACTGCTCCCAGCACACAGGAAAGGGCTTTTGGGCCACCATCCCTACCACTGCTCCCGGCCCTTGTCCCACCTCTCCCAGCTCAAAGGAGGTAATCCGTGTAGGCGCCAACAGTCCCCCCGACCCAGTCAAAATGAGAAAACATGAAAATAACTCTCAAAACCAGACTTCCAGATCACCTACAGCAACCCCAAAGGGAAATGAGATAGAACACTCTGATGCTCAACCACCTGGACCCATGGAACTGGCAACAAAAGGGGATCTGGAAAAAATGAAATCAGAAATAATTTCTCAGATAACAGGAGAAATTGTGCCCCTAGTCCAAGACATGATTAATAAATCTAGAGAGGAGCTCAGGAACATGATGGAATCCCAACATAAGAAACAAATGGAATCCATGAAACACATGCAAATAGATTTCCAGGACATGAAAAACTCCATTGAAAGTCTACACAGCAGAATGAGCCAATGTGAGGACAGAATTTCAGATATAGAAGATAAGATTGCAATTAGTGACCAGGAAAAGAAAAATTGCTTCAAAATTATAAGGGAACACGAGAAATCAATCCAGCAGCTGCTAGATGATGCAAAGAAGAATAACATAAGACTGATTGGAATCTAAGAAGAAACAGGAGAGAGTGCAGATGACATAAAAAAATCTCTTCACAGAAATAATGGCAGAAAACTTCCCAAGCAGGGGGAAAGAGCTTGAAATACAGATAAGGGAGGCATATAGGACTCCAAATAGCCTTGATCAAAAAAAATCTACACATAGGCATATAATTGTTAAGATTCCAGAAACACAACAGAAGAACAAAGTTCTCCAAGCGGTCAGAGAAAAGAAACAAATCACATACAAAGGAAAGCCCATCAGAATCACAGCAGACTTCTCAACACAAACCATCAAGGCAAGAAGAGCTTGGAGTGACATATTCCAAGCCCTAAAAGAAAACAGCCTCCAACCCAGATTGATGCACCCTGCAAAACTATCTTTCAAAATGGATGGAGAAATAAGATACTTTCATGACAAAGAGCACCTTAGGAACTTCATGAATACCAAACCAGCACTCCAAAGAATTTCACACAATAGCTTAGGAACGGACATTGAGGATCACAACCCCAGGAAGCAAAGCAGAATGAACCCATCTGGCATGACAAGAAATTAAATGTAAAGGGGGAGAACCCAATAAAAAGAAAAAGTCATGGCAATGACAAGTCAATATGTTTCAGTTATAACCATCAACGTTAATGGTCTCAATTCACCAATCAAAAGAAATAGACTGGCAGAATGGGTCAAGAAGCAAAATCCGACAATATGCTGCATACAAGAAACATGCTTCATTCAAAAGGAAACTCACAGACTGAAAGTTAAAGGGTGGAAAACAATACTCCATGCCACAGGAACCCCCAAAAAAGCAGGAGTAGCTATCCTCTTGGCAGATCAAGTAGATTTCAAACCAACACTGATTAAGAGAGATGAAGAAGGACACCACATCCTTGTAAAGGGAAGAATCCAAGAGGAAGAGATGACAATCATAAATATCTATGCACCAAACACTAGTGCACCCAACTATATAAACAAATACTAAAGGACATGAAAAGTCATATATGCACTAATACAATTGTAGTGGGGGACCTCAACACCCCACAGTCACAAATAGATAGAACAACTAGACTAAAAATAAGTAATGAAATACTAGAACTCAATCGAACTCTTGAACAAATGAACGTAACAGATGTTTACAGAGTCTTCCACCCCACAAAATCAGAATACACATTCTTCTCAGATGCACATGGGTCATTCTGCAAAATAGACCACATACTCACACATAGAACATGTTTAAGTAAGTGCAAACGAATTGAAGTTATCCCCTGTATATTATCAGACCATAGTGCGATGAAACTGGAGATCCATAGCAAAAGAAACTCAAAAAATTTCATAAACACGTGGAAATTGAACAACACACTTCTGAATAACCAATGGGTCACAGAGGAAATTAAAGAAGAAATCAGACAGTTCCTTCAATTAAATCACAATGACAATACAACCTATTGGAATCTATGGGACACAATGAAAGCAGTCTTACGAGGGAAATTCATAACAGTTAATAGGCATATTAGGAAAACAGAATGAGCCCAATTAAACAACCTGATGCTGAACCTCAAGCTTCTAGAAAAAGAAGAACAGGACAACCCCAGAGCTCATACAAGGGAGGAAATTATAAAGATCAGAAGAGAAATCAATGCAATAGAGACTAAGAGACTGATACAAAATATCAATGAAGCCAAGAGTTGGTTCTTCAAAAGATTCAACAAAATTGACAAACCCTTAGCCAACTTTATCAGCAAAAGGAAAGAAAAGGCCCAAATCCATGCAATTAGGAATGAAAAGGGTGAAATTACAATGGACCCAGCAGAAATCCAGAGGATCATCAATACCTACTTCCAGTACCTATACGCCAATAAGATGGACAACACAGAAGAAATGGACAGATTCCTAGATACATAGGAATTACCAAAGTCGAACAAAGAAGACCTAAAAATTCTGAACAACCCAATATCAACCAATGAAATTGAAAATGTAATTAAAAACTTATCAACTAAGAAAAGCCCGGGCCCTGATGGCTTCACTGCTGAATTCTACAAGACATTTAGAGAGGAACTGCTGCCACTACTGTTTAAACTCTTCAGTGAAATTGAAAGGGAAGCAATACTCCCAAATTCATTCCTGGAAGCAAGCATCACCTTGATCCCCAAAGCAGAGACAGACCCAACTGAAAAGGAGAACTATAGGCCACTCTCACTAATGAACATAGATGCAAAAATCCTTAATAAGATAATGGCAAACAGAATGCAGAAGATCATCAAGAAGATCACACACCCTGATCAAGTGGGATTCATCCCAGGGATGCAGGGATGGTTCAATACATGAAAATCAATCAATGTAATACACTATATCAATAGAGCCAAGGACAAAAACCATGATTATCTCCATAGACGCAGAAAAAGCATTTGAGAAAATCCAACATGCATTTATGATAAAAACCCTACAAAAACTTGGAATAGATGGTCTCTACCTCAAACTGATAGAAGCCATCTATGAAAAACCAACAGCCAATATCATACTAAATGGTCAAAAACTGAAATCCTTCACACTCAAATCAGGAACAAGACAAGGATGTCCACTATCACCACTCTTGTTCAATATAGTTCTGGAAACATTAGCCACAGCAATTAGACAAGAGAAAGATATAAAAGGAATAAAGATAGGAAATGAAGAAGTCAAATTGTCATTACTTGCAGATGACATGATACTCTATATAGAAGAGCCCAAGAACTCCACCAAAAGTCTTCTAGACTTAATAACCAAATTCAGTCAAGTAGCTGGTTACAAGGTCAACACACAAAAATCAATAGCTTTCCTCTACACCAATGACAGACTCACTGAGAGAGAAATAGGGCAAATAATTCCTTTCACAATAGCATCCAAAAAACTGAAATACCTAGGAATCAACCTAATGAAAGAAATCAAAGACCTCTTCTCTGAAAACTATGGCACTCTGAAAAGAGAGATTGAAGATGATATCAGAAAATGGACAGACATCCCGTGCTCCTGGGTAGGAAGGATTAATATAGTGAAAATGGCCATACTTCCAAAACTGCTATATAGATTTAATGCAATTCCAATTGAGATTCCAACAGCATACTTCATGGACCTTGAGAAAAAAATCCAAAAATTCATTTGGAGCAAGAAGAGACCCAGAATAGCAAAAGCCATTCTAGGTAACAGAGACATAGCAGGGGATATCACAATCCCCAACCTGCAACTCTACTACAAAGCTACTGTGATAAAAACAGCATGGTACTGGCAAAGAAACAGACCTGAGGACCAGTGGAACAGATTAGAAGATGCAGAAACAATGCCAGACACACTCAGCCATCTCATCTTCAACAAAGGAGCCAAACACCCTCACTGGAGGAAAGATAGCCTCTTTAAGAAATGATGCTGGAAAAATTGGGCTTCAACTTGCCAAAGATTCAAACTAGACCTATATCTCTCACCATGCACTAAACTAAAATCAAAATGGATTAAAGATCTAAATATTAAAATAGAAACTCTGAACCAGTTGGAACAGAGGTTACGTAGAGCCCTTTGAAGACATTGGTGTAGGAAAAGATTTTATAAACAAAACCTAAGTTGCCCGTGAACTAGCACAAACAATCAACAAGTGGGATCTCTTCTTATTAAAAGGCTTCTGCACAGCAAGAGAAACCACCAGCAGTGTGAAGAGACAACACACAATGTGGGAAAATATCTTCACCTGCTCTTCCTCAGACAAAGGTCTACTATCTTGAATTGATAAAGAACTTAAAAAGATCAGACCTCCCAAATTTAAAGACCCAATCCAAAAATGGGCATCTGAAATGAACAGACATTTCTCAGACAAAGAAGTAGAAATAGCAAATAAATACATGAAAAAATGTTCAACATCACTGGTCATTCGAGAGATGCAAATGAAAACAACGCTGAGATTCCACTTCACTCCAGAAAGAATGGCTGCTATCATGAAATCAACCAATAACAAATGCTGGTGTGGCTGTGGGGAAAGAGGAACCCTGCTCCACTGCTGGTGGGAGTGTAGACTGGTGCAAGCACTGTGGAAATCAGTATGGAGATACCTCAAAGAACTAGGACTGGAAGTCCCATTTGACCCCGCTATTCCACTGCTGGGGTTCTTCCACAAAGAATTAAAAGAATCATACCACAGTGATATATGTGTGCCCATGTTCATAACAGCACAGTTTGTGATAGCTAAAAGTTGGAAACAGCCCAAATGCCCATCAACTGGAGACTGGATAAAGAAAATGTGTTTTTTTTTATAAAATGGAGTACTACTCACCCATAAAAAATGAGAAATTAGAGACATTTATAGCTAAGTGGATGCACATTGAGGAGATACTCTTAAGTGAAATAAATAGGACAGACATGTATAAATACCGAATAGTTTCTCTGGTGTGAGAAACTGAAAGTGTAAATAAAGACTAAATGTATAATAGGTCATGTGAAATAAGAAGAAAAGGGGCAAAGGGGAAGGAAGTGGGAGGGCTAGGGGGAAGGATAGAAGGGAATAGGATTAATATCAGAAAATGGAAAAATAGGAAGAAAATCTTTGTAAATAGGGAGGACTGGAAGGGTTGAAGGGAGGGCTGGGCAAGGGTGAAAAATAAGAACCAAGAGAGACTATGTAAAGGTGCAAATTTCCAATGATGAATGTCATTATATTGTATACCTAAAATGTACCAATGATTAGAATGAATAATCGATCATGCAAAATAGGAAGAAAAGGTCCAAAGAGGTAGGGGTAGTGGGAGGGGCAGGGGAAAGGAAAGAAGGGAAAGGAAAAATGATGAGAAATGGAAAAAATGGAAATAAAGTCTTTGTAAATAGGGAAGGGTGGAGGGCGTGAAGAGAGGGCTAGGAATGGGGAAAAAATAAGAACCAAGATGCATTATGTAAAGGTACAATTTCCAATGAGAAATGTAATTGTGTTGTATACCTACAATGTACCAATAAAAGATACCAATAATAATAAAAAAAAGTACCAATGTACCAATAATAATTTTAAAAAGACAAATCAATTAAAAAGCAAAAGCAGCAAATTAGAAATAACTTTCCTTGGTCAAAAGTACTTCCCCAATATTAAGTTCCTGCATACTTCTCTGAAACTGTTGGATGTTCTCAGAGTGTAGCACTGAGTTGTCTATGAAATTCAAAGTGAGAACAGGACAGTGTTTCCCCAGTGGCTTTTTTCTTTTGTACTGAGGGTCGAACTCTGGATCTTGTGCTTGCAAGGCAGATGCTGTGCCGCTGAACTAAATCCCGCCCCCCAGTGGCTTTTATAGGGACCTATAATCTCCTTCACAATGGGCTGGATTAAGCAGTCTCCATGGAGGTTACCATCAGAAGTAGAGGGAGCAAAATAAAAAGAAGGGGAGCCAGGGATTTAGCTCAGTGGTTTCATCGCCTGCTGTGCAAGCACAAGGACCCGAGTTCGATCCCCAGTACCAAAAAAAAAAAATAGAAAGAAAGGAAAAGAATAAAGAGAGGGTAGAAAGAAAAGGAACTAGAGAGAGGAAGATAGAGTGGACAGGGGATGTCATTGACAGCAGGATCAGGTGCCACTCAGCAGCCCCATTGCAAAATCAGCTAACATCCTTTGCAGGACAGTTGCTGTTCAGCTTGATTTGCTGGTTGCACTGTGTTTCTCCACAACAGTGTGCTGTTGTGCTTGTCTTTTCCGCCAGGTTTTACAAATTTATACTATTAGAAGAGAGTTTCATGGATGATAGAAGCGTATGTTGAATAAACTTGTAAAATAGTGAAGAACCACTATTCGATGTGTTTTCCAGGGGCACCTGACATGCTTGGAGGTTTTCCTTTTCTTAGAAAGTGCCAAAATATGGGAGACTGCCATGACTCTGAACAGACTTTCTCTGGGTTTTACCAAATAATAGAATTATATATTCATACATAGGGCTTCTAATTGGATGTCAGGTCTCTGAAAATTCCTTGAAGTGCTGCATAAAATGTTGTATCTGTTCCTGCGCTTTTGAAGGGAGAGAGGCTATATCTATCATAAGATAACTAAGGGGTGTGTAATTAGATCTCTCCAATCTACATGAGATTGTTAATGTCCAAAGACCAATTTTTTATAGCAACAGACTTCACATTATAGGTGAAGTGGTTCAGTTGTTTCTTTTTTTTTTTTTTAATTTAAGGAAGTAAACAGCTGATTCTCGCTCTCTTTTTTTTTTTTTTCAGTTTCTTTCTCCCCCCCCCACCCCCATTAACTTTATTGGTACATTTTAGGTATAAAATACAGTTACATTCATCTTTGGGACCTTGTACCATTACATGAGTCTCTTGGTTCTTATTTTTTTTCCCCTTCCCTTGCCCTCCCTTTACCCCCTCCACCCTTCCCTATTTGCAAAGACCTTGTTTCCATTTTTTTCCTCTTCTCATATTTTTCCTTTCCCTTTTTTCCCTTCCCCTACCCGTCCTAACTACCCTGGTCTTTTAGACCTTTTCATCCTGTTACACAATATCAGTTATACATCTTTTAAATTACAATATTAAGATCTAGGAAACATTACCACAGATTTTACAGAATTTAAAAGGATATAGAAAGCATATTACAAAACTCTTTTTTGAAATAAATTTGACAACTTCTAAGAAGTAACTTAGAAGACAAATTAATGAAACTAACTCTGGAGGAAATATAAAATTTGAATAGCACCTATTAAAGAAAGTATATTCCTAGCTTGAAAACCTACCTATATGACAACAGCAGGCTCATAAACATTTTAACTGATAAATTATATCAAACAATTAAAGCAGAAAAAAGAAGGAACACTTCTTTTTAGGAACTCAACATTGTGCTAATCCTAAAACTGGATAAAGATAATAGAAGAAAAAAGTATGAACATAGATAGAAATTTGTTGAACAAAACAAACTATTAGAAGTCAGATCGGCAGTGCACACGCCAGCTGAGCTTTGTCTCGCGCTCGGTGTGCGGCGGTGGAGAGAGAGGGAGGTTGTGAGCGGGAGAGGTACGGCGGGCTGGTGAGCGAGCGAGCACCTCACCCTAGCAGTGGCACCGGGATCGGTTGCCTGGAGCCGAATTTTCTATTTAATACGTTTGGACCTTGGCTGATCCTGGGTTACTGAAACCATAGAAGAAATCATGACCACCCCAGGAAAAGAGAACTTTCGCCTGAAAAGTTACAAGAACAAATCTCTAAATCCGGATGAGACGCATAGAAGGAGGGAGGAAGAAGGATTACAGCTATGAAAGCAGAAAAGAGAGGAGCAGTTATTTAAGCGAAGAAATCTTGCTACAGCAGAAGAAGAAACAGAAAAAGAAGTTATGTCAGATGGTGGCTTTCATGAGGCCCAGATCAATAACATGGAGATGGCACCAGGTGGTGTTATTACTTCTGACATGATTGAGATGGTATTTTCTAATAGCCCAGAGCAACAACTTTCTGCAACACAGAAATTCAGAAAACTGCTTTCAAAATAACCTAACCCTCCTATTGATGAAGTTATCAGCACACTAGGAGCTGTGGCCAGGTTTGTGGCATTTCTCAAATGAAAAGAGAATTGTACACTGCAGTTTGAATCAGCTTGGGTACTGACAAATATTGCTTCAGGAAATTCTCTTCAGATCCAGATTGTGATTCAGGCAGGAGCAGTGCCCATCTTCATAGAATTGCTCAGCTCAGAGTTTGAAGATGTCCAGGAACAGGCAGTCTGGGCTATGGGCAACATTGCTGGAGATAGTACCATGTGCAGGGACTATGTCCTGGACTGCAATATCCTTCCTCCTCTTTTGCAGTTATTTTCAAAACAAAACCGCCTGACCATGACCCAGAATGCAATATGGGCTTTGTCTAATCTCTGTAGAGGGAAAAGTCCACCTCCAGAATTTGCAAAGGTTTCCCCTTGTCTGAATGTGCTTTCCTGGTTGCTTTTTGTCAATGACACTGATGTATTGGCTGATGCCTGCTGGGCCCTCTCCTATCTATCAGATGGACCCAGTGATAAAATTCAAGCAGTCATTGATGCAGGAATATGTAGGAGACTTGTGGAGCTACTGATGCATAATGATTATAAAGTGGTTTCTCCCGCTTTGTGGGCTGTGGGAAACATTGTCACAGGGGATGATATTCAGACACAGGTAATTTTGAATTGCTCGGCTCTTCAGAATTTATTGCATTTGCTGAGTAGCCCTAAAGAATCTATCAAAAAGGAAGCATGTTGGACAATATCCAATATCACAGCTGGAAATAGGGCACAGATCCAGGTAATCTCATAACACAGCCTTCCTTTTTGTGCTTTTGTTGATTGATAAGATTTTTTTTTCAGTCAGCTTTTAAAATAAAGTTTTTATTATTGCTTTGAAAACCACTAACTTCCTAGGGTGTTTCATAGTCTACTTATTTTTTCCTAGCTTACTGATTTTAAATATTTGCAAACTTTATTTAGGCCTTGGTTTTTCTCTGTGCCTTCAGTATTTGATGATGTACACATGATCCAAGAATATGCATCTTGTGTTTTTAAATGCTTTGATAGACTTCATGCTAAGCAGATTGGCTTTACCCTTGCCAAGTAAAATATGTACTTTGCAGTGGACCACGTATTAGATTGTTTCAGTTTTTCATGAAGTCTGGAGACCTGTTTTTCTTTAAATGGTTATGCGCCTTTTACTTTTTGCCTTTCTGTAAGTGGGAGCGTAACCTATGTAGAAGACAAGCAGTGGGCCAGCATGTTCAGCATAAGCCTTGGTTGAGATTGAACAGCAGGTTGGAAAAGATAGGATTTAGACTTTAGGAGACTTGGAGCTAAGTGGAATCATAAAGGTCATCTAATCTTACATGTTGGTGTCCTAATCTCCTCTTCTCAGAGGAACACTAATCACACTGCATGAGGGCCTTATTTTAACTTCATTTCCTCTTTAAAGACCCTATTACCAAGTACATGTTGTGTATAAACATGTACTGCATAAACGAAGTTTCAGTTAACAGCTACCTGTGTGTACAACAGTGACCCCCTTGAGATTATATTGCCTAGTGACATTGTAACCATTGTACTTTGTGTAAATACACTTTGCAACATTTATACAACACCAAAAAACACTTAATGATGCAGTTCTCATTTTGCCTTCTTGAGTGATTCATAAGTGTATTACAGTCACATTCTAAGATATTAGTTTGGGTCATAAGTCAGGCTCTGATGCCTCTAGACTTGAGTTTAACTGGCATAATAGCAACTAACTGGAATAATATCAACTGGAGTAGTATCAACTAATAGTAGGTGATACAGATAATAATACAGTAGCTAAGAATATGTTAAGAGCATAATGGTAGAAAACCATTATGTAATGGTTGAGATAGAGTAATGGTTTAAGATATGCAGGCTCTGAGAACAGGATTTGAACTGGGGTCTATTGCTTACTAGCTGTCTGACCTGCTTTAATTCCTCAAGTGCAAAATGGGGAAACTAATAGTCAGAGATAGGTCCAGGTTTTGCAGGTCTTGAAATTTACATCCCTCAGGAAAAGAATATAAAATTACCAATAAAAATTTTTGTATAAAAGTGAATATTTAAAATGAAAAAATAAATCATGACAAAGGATATATTTTGAAATGCTGAAAATTGTATTCCAAAGCAAACATGTGTTTAGAGCCACTCCAGCACCACCCAAGGCAAGAGAAACTCTAAGAAGTCATTGTGCATAAATTATTTTACTTGTGAAGTTTTCTTAAATCATATAAACCATGTGAAGACATTATTAGAATTGTTCTCAGAGTCTTTAAAAAAGCCTATGCAAATGAAGTCCTGTCAGCCAAGCTACATCCTTTTCATAATGAACTTGCCTTGGCCAACAGCACCTGTGTCACAGGTGTGGTGACCAAGCTTCCCAGTTTTTCTGGTCTGGACTTTCAGTATGACACTGTGGTACTGAATATGATACCACCCTGGGTGAACTTGAATGAATTTCTCCCCCTACATGAGGTTACTGTGAGGAAGAAACAAACTTAGACTGATTTGGAATCAGCACAGAAATAGTAATTGATATCATGAGGGAAGATGAATGTCCCAAAGGAAAAAAAAAACAAAGAGTGAGGAGCCATGACGGTAAGGACTGCGATAGTTTGGATCCTGAATGTCCTCCAAAGGCCTGCATGTTAAAGGCCAAGTCCCCAGGTGGACACTTTTAAGGGGCAGGCCTCTGGACAGTCTTGGGATCACTGGGGACAGGCACTGGAAGGGACTGTGGGACCTAGTTCTTCACTCACTTGCCATGACGGAAGTACGGACTTCCACCATGGTGCACTCTGAACCCACGGGCTCAAAGCAATGGGTGAATCCATCCGGGACTGGAACCTCCAAAATTGGAAGTCAGAATAACCCTTTTGTCTTTAGGAGTTGATTTACCTCAGATATTTTTTATAGTAATGAAAAACAGACGAGCAAAAGAATCAAAAATCAAAACATACTTAGAGAACATAAAATAAAGAAACAAGGAGAATGAAAGAGGCTTGAGTCCCCTGGCTGGCTGCCCTTATCTGGGCCACATCACTAGCACTCCTGGCAGATGGACTCGGAATTCATTCCACTAAGAGTGAGACTAAGTCCGAAGGCCTCGACATCACCCAGAACTTCAGAAGCAGGAGAGGCTGCAGTCTTATGTCAGTGGCTGCAGGGAGGCAGCTGTGCACTTCCTGTGTTCACACCCTTCTACAGCGCCGAAGGCTGTTTTCATGACACCATTTACCCTAAGAATGTGAATTGTTATTTTGCATGTAAGTGTGCACCTTGTGTAATTATAAAATCTCTGTGAGGGGATCGGAGATGGCCCTGAAAGTCTCAAACTTCTAATCTAAGGCTAACTGACCTTGTGGTGATCAGCCCCATTCTTTTTAAATAAATAAATAAATAAATAAATAGGCACTGATTTATTTAGTGTGAAGAAAAAGATGGGCCATAGGATTTTCACATCACCGGGGGAACTTCAGTTGTGGAACCCCAAAACATGACCTCACTTCCTTGGCAACATCTTCAAACAGAACTTGGAACCCTTCTAATGGGCACCACAATTTAGTACCAACCGTCTCCCAAGCTCACTTGGCCGGAGACGGTCAACAGCGAACATGCTGAGCTGCTTCTCCACTTCGTGAGGCTGCAGCCTCAGGACTCCAGGCAGAGAAAGTATCTGTGAAAGATTGAGAAGATGGCTGACTCCATCCAGAGGCTGCAGGCCACACTGCAGCAGCCACACGACTGTCACAGACACCCCAGGGATGGTGTCCAGGGGAGTGACCACCAGTGACCTATCAAAATCAAGGTACCTCTGTGAAGTCTCCCTAAGCCCAAATACCAAGGCACAGAAACTGGAAAGAACCCAGGGGAACTATCACTAGGCCCAGAAACACCCCGTAGCTCTGGGCAGGTCTTCCCAGACCCAGGCACAAAAAACCTAGAGAGTCAAAGTCCAGTGGGGGAGACTGAAATCACAGCCAGCGGCCCCCCAAGAGACACTGAGAAGCCCGATGTACATCCACCCAGGCCTGGCTGCCACTATCAGAAACAACTTCACAGAGAGCCTTGCAGAGTTCAGGCCAGTTGTGGTACCTGCAGGAAGTCAGGCCGCACTCATTCTCTGAGCCCTTCCTGCCCATTTTCCTGGGCAGCCAACCCGTCTGTGGTCCCTTCTTCCTGGGCACCTCCATGACCCACACCTCTACCCAATCAGCCCTGATTTTGGGAAGAGGTATCTTGACAACATCTTTTGAGAATTCCATCTCCCTTGCAGGCCTTTGTGATAAAGATCGAGATATGTGGTGTTTGGACAATAAACAGCTTTTCACCACAGACTGGGTAGATGAGGAAGGAGACTCATACACTGTGTCACCTCAGGTGAGGTTAGAAGAGGCCTTTAGGCTTTCTGGACTAAAAAACTCATGTTCTCAAAATGAACTCTTAGTTCATGTACCGCCTTGTATACCAGAACATCCTAAAATGCCTTGTCCTGGAGAAGAGAAATCCATCCACCACAGAGCTGCAGGCCACTGGAGAAAGCTGTGTTGTGCTAATGGCCACACTTTTCAAGCCAAACGCTTCAGCAGGCAGGCTCACTGTGCTGTCTGCACAGACCATGTAGGGGGACTTGGCCGCCAGGTATATAAGTGCACCAAATGTAAACTCTCGGTTCACAAGAAGTGCCACACACTTATCATAGTTGAATGTGGACAGCATTCTTTACCATCAGACACCCTGATGCCAGTCGATCCATCATCCATGGCTTCAGACCCTGCACAGACAGCGACACCACAGAACCTTGCAACTCATGAGGCTTTAGAACAAGTTGATGAGGAGAATGAGGCAGGGAACAACAGGGAAAGTGGCAAAGCTTCACCTAGTTTAGGTCTTCAGGACTTTGATTTGCTTCGTGTGATAGGCAGAGGGAGTTATGGGAAAGTACTGTTAGTCCAACTGAAAAAATCAGGTCGTGTGTATGCAATGAAAGCAGTGAAAAAAGATCTTGTCAACACTGATCGGGTACAGACAGAAAAGCATGTTTTACAGCAGGCCACTAATCATCCTTTTCTTGTAGGACTGCATTCTTGCTTCCAGTCAGAAAGCAGACTGTTCTTTGTACTAAACTGTGTAAATGGTGGAGATCTGATGTTTCATCTGCAGCAACAAAGAATCTTTCCTGAAGAACATACCAGGTTTTACTCTGCAGAAATCAGTTTAGCCTTCAACCATCTTCATCAGCGAGGGATACTGTATAGAAATTTGAAATTGGACAATATTCTACTAGACTCAGAAGGGCACATTAGACTCACTGACTATTGCATATGTAAGGAAGGCTTACAGCCTGGAGATGTGACCAGCACTTTCTGTGGCACTCCTAATTACCTGGCTCCAGAAATTGTAAGGGGGGAAGATTATGGTTTCAGTGTGGACTAGTGGACTCTCAGAGTACTGATGTATGAGATGTTGATTGGAGAGTCTCCTTTTCATCTTGATGAGAGCTCGGATAACCCTGAGCAAAACTCAAACAATAATCTCTATCAAGTCATTTTGGAAAGAGAAATTCGCATACCTCCATGTCTGTCTGTAGAAACTGCAAGTGTCCTGAAGAGTTTTCTGAGCAGGGACCCAAAGGAACGATAGGGTTGCCATCCTCAGAGGGGCTTTGCTGATGTTCAGGAGCATCCATTCTTTCAAAATGTCGACTGAAACATGATGGAGCGAAAGCAAGTAATGCCTCCCTTCAAACCAAATATGTCTGAGGGATTCAGGTTGGACAACTTTGATTCTCAGTTTACTGAGGAACCTGTCCAGCTCACCCCAGTTGATAATGACATCTTGAGCAAAATGGAAGGATACAAATTTGCAGGTTTTGAGTATATCAGTCATCTTTCAATGTATGAAGAAGAGTGGGTCTGATCCTCATTTGTCAACTATGCATTCTGCTTATTACTATTTAATGCTTGGAAAAACCGGTTACCAGCCTGGATTCAATGAACCATTTCATAATTGTCTAGAAGCTAATTTTAATTTATTTTTTGTAGTTATATTTAGATTAATACTTGATTCTTACAGTCTGTAATAGGGAATATTGAATGCTTTTGTTGATAAATGAAAACATTCCATTTGTTGAGTGGAGACAGAAAGTATAATACTTTTTCTAGTTACGTACTATACAGGAAAATAATTTGTCTTTTAAGTAGAATGACTTACCTATGCTTGTTGATCTCAAACCATATTACCTATACCTTTTGGACCCCAGTTTATGTAGTCTTCAGGGAATCCAAAAAATTATAACACTTTTAAATTAATCTGCATAAAACACATACATATTATAGTTCTATCTCCTTAGTTAAGTTTTTTTATTTAGTAGGATAACACATGAAATACATAGTAGAATTCATTTCAGGGGCAAAGTTCTTCAAAATATTTTTATCGAAATTACTGGTCAGTAATTTATTATTTAAAGAGTTACCAGATCTATAGCATTCCTGTGCTAGTCCTATATTTATGCAAAGGACTTGAAAAGTAACCATCATTTTCTAAATAGGTTATAATGATACAATCTGAGCAAAATTTAATTTTAGGTACACTAGGTTTAAATTTAGAATGATTTAAAATTTGTAGGCATATAATAAATTACCTTTTTATCTTTTTTGAGGTTCCCCATTTCATTAGAAATGTAACTTTTCCAAAGCTTTTAGATTTATTACCTTTTCTTCAATTTTCAAGTTTGAAAGTAATAAAAACATAAAGGAAAATGTTTATAGACATTTGCTTATTCATTTGTGAGCCATATATATTTCTCTTAATGTCTGGAACTTGTTTTAAAGCAAAAAGCATTATCCACAACATAAAATTATAGAGAATTGTAACATATAAGAAATATGTTTATGTTTTTTTAATTTTTTTTTTCTTTTTTTCTTTTTTTTTTTTTTGTACCAGGGATCGAAATCAGGACCTTGAGCTTGCGAGGCAGGCGCCGGAACCACTGAGCTAAATCCCCAGCCCTTTTGTTTTTAATTTAAAGTATAGATTTTTAAGTAGTAAGATTGACTTGCATATTTTACACAGAACTGCACTACAAATATGTTTTTAACTATATTCTTGTTTTTTGCCATCTTTAGGTGTCATGCTAGTTCTTTTCATATTATATAGTAGGTCTTTCAAAACATTCACCAGGAGTAAGGCAGTTTACAGACAGAATGGTTGGCATTTTGGTGTTCTCAGAAAAAATTTATTTTGCATAAGCCTGTGGTCGGATCATTTTATGCATATGAAGCCTGGATTAATTTCAAGCATCTTGTTCAGTGACAGGACATTTACTTTATAAATTTGTTTTGTTTTGATTTTTTTCGTGTAGAATACTGCCTTGGTCATCATAATGTAATGTGTATTTGTGTACCTTCTTTTTCATGTTAAAAATCTTTAAATAAAACGTTTAATAAAATCAAAAAAAAATTTTTTTAATAAAATTTTTAAAAAAAGAAGTCAGATCTGGCAGGATATAGAAAGTGGTTTTGTTATAGGGATGGCAGTGTTGGTTCAGCATTGGAAGATCCACCCCCAAAAGTCATCATTTTAACAGAGGAAAGGAAAAAGCCATATGATCCTGTCACTAGTTGGAGAAAAAGTAGTGGACCGAATTCTACAGCTGTTCATGGTAAAAGCTCTCAGGAGCCTAGAAGTAGAACAGAAACTTCTCAACAGATTAAAGACATGTACTTCATACTTCCAGTGAGAATGCCTTATATGAATGGAGAAGATACAATGCTTTCTCCTTAAGGTGGGGAACAAGGGCAGATATGCTTACTCTTTATCTGTCCATTAAACTTTGAAACCTAGGCCCCACCAAAATAGTCTGGCAATAAAATGACACAACTAGGATAGCATTGGCACAACAGAAACAAAATCTTTATATGTAGATGAAATGATCATCTACAGAGAAAATACTAAGAAATCTCTAGGAGCCCCTAGAACTTATTCTTGAATTTAGCAGGATTAGAAAGCACAAGGTATATATAAAAATTCAGGTCTGTGTATACTTGCTATAAATGAAGAATTGGATATTGAAATTTAAAAGTTATGTAGGAGTACAAAGGACCAAGAAGAGTTAAAAATAAAAACAAAAACAGTGTTGGAAGATGTTTAGAACCTAATTTTAAGACTTCTTCTAAAGCTACAGTAATCAAGGGAGTGTTGGTGTAAGGAAAGACATATAGATCATTTGAATAAAACAGAGAATCTAGAAATAGAACTACACATATATGGTCTACTGAGTTTTGAAAGATTATTTAACATTAGCATTTTATAGAATATAAACTCAACTCAAGAGCCGAGGAAGAGATAGTGTTTTCAGCAAATGGCACTAGAACACCTGGTATCTGTATATAAAAAATTAACCTCAACCCTTTTTTGCCATACATAAAAATAACTTGAAGGGATCTATGAACCTAAATAAGAAAGCCTAAAAGTATAAAACTTTAAGAAGAAATTATAAGGGAAAATATTTATGAATTTAGGGTAGGCAAGAACTACCTAGGATACAAAAAACATGATGTATAAAAGAAAAAATTGATAAATGAGATTCCATCAAAATTTAGAACTTTAAATGACATCATTAAAATGAAAAGTAGTCCTTAAACAGACCATATTTACAATGCATATAACCTATGACCAGAATATATAAACAACTCTTACAGCTCATTAATAGACAACCCAATTAAAATGTAGACATAAGAAGATGATAAATAGCCAGTATAGTACAAGGAATGATGTGCAACTCTAGAATCAGAAAAATACTAATCAGTACAATAATAAAATTGAATTATACACTCATTAGGGAGATGAAGTTCAAAGTTTTAAAAGCCTTGTCATGACTTTTTCTTTTTGTTGGATTCTCCCCCTTTGCATTTAATTTGTCACACCCAATGGATTCATTCTGCTGGGTTTCCTGGGGTTGTGATCCTCATTGTCTTTTCCTAGGGTATTATCTAAAATTTTTTGGAGTGCCAGTTTGGTATTCATGAAGTTCCTGAGGTGCTCTTTATCATGAAAGTATCTTATTTCTCCATCAATTTTGAAAGATAGTTTTGCAGGGTACATCAATCTGGGCTGGAGGCTGTTTTCCTTTAGGGCTTGAAATACACCACTCTAAGCTCTTCTTGCCTTGAGGGTTTGCATTGAGAAGTCTGCTGTGATTCTGATGGGCTTTCCTTTGTATGTGATTTGTTTCTTTTCTCTCACTGCTTGTAGAATTTTGTTCTTCTGTTGGATTCCTGGAATCCTAACTATTATATGCCTATGTGTAGATTTTTTTTTATTAAGGCTAGCTGGAGTCCTATATGCCTCACTTATCTGTATGTCAAGTTCTTTTCCCCTCCTTGGGAAGTCTTCTGCCATCATTTCTGTGAACAGTTTTTTTATGTCATCTGCACTCTCTCCTCTTTCTTCATTGACTCCAGTCAGTCTTATGTTCTTCTTTGCACTGTCTAGCAGCTGCTGGATTGATTTCTCGTGTTCCCTTACAATTTTAAAGCAATTTTTCTTTTCCTCCTCACTAATTGCGATCTTATCTTCTGTATGAGAAATTCTATCCTCACATTGGTTCATTCTGCTGCGCAGACTTTCGATGGAGTTTTTAATCTCTTGGAAATCTGTTTGTATCTGTTTTATGGATTCTATTTGTTTCCTATGTTGGGGTTCCATCATGTTCCTCAGATCCTCTATTTTTTAATCTGTGTCCTCTCTAGATTTATTAATCATGTCTTGCACCATGAGCAAGATCTTTGCTGTTATCTGAGTAATTATTTCTGATTTCATTTTTCCCAGATCCTCTTTTGTTGCTAGTTCAGAGAGTCCAGGTGGTTGAATATCAGATTGTTCCATCTCATTTCCCTTTGGGGTTCCTGTAGGTGATCTGGAACTCTGTTTTTGAGGCTTGTTTATGTGTTTTCTATTTTCCATGGGGTGGGGTGCTTCTGGAGCCCACACAGCTCACCTTCTCTGCCCTAGGAGCCTGGGATGGCAGCGGGGAAGCTTCCTTCCAGGTGCTGGGACCCGCTGAGTTTCTCTGCCCTAGGAGCCTGGGATCGGTTCAGTTGTTTCTTTATTTTGTTTATTCATTCTATTATTCCACCATTTAAATAACCATTAGCTTTTAAGTGCCAGGCTTTAAAAATGCATGCTTATGTTGGGCCATTTTGTTGTGCTGCTGAGACTGAACAGTCAGCATTGCACTGTTTTCTTCTGCTTCCTCTGTGAATGAGTAGCTGGTTGGACAGTTTGAGGGTTAGGGTATTTTAGGTTCTCAAGTCCCTGAGTAGAATTTTTACATGGTTCTGAGTAGGCACTAAATGATTCTATGATGGGCAGGACCATTGAGATATCTATGTATATGGGTGAAACTTGAGACTGCTGTTAAAAGCATAAATGCAGAAAGTGATCCCAATAAAAAGGATGAAGGTATCCCAGAGGAAGTGATGCCAGCAGAAAACTTCCCAAGAAAGGAACTCCCAGCGATGTTTCAGGGCATTAAATGTGCAAAGATCCCGGGAGCTGGTGCCAGTTTAAAGGGAGTAGGGCAGTTCACCAGGGCAGAGAAAGAGATGCTCCTTCAGCATAAAGAGGTGGAAGGAAGGGCTGGGGATTTAGCTCACTGGCGCCACACCTGCCTGGCAAGTGCAAGGTCCTGAGTTCAATCCTCCATACCAGAAGAGAGAGAGAGAGAGAGAGAGAGAGAGAGAGAGAGAGAGAGAGAGAGAGAGAGCACATGCAAAATGGAAGAAAGCAGTGTTTATTCTTTTTTTTTTTGGTACTGGGGATTGAACTTGAGACCTTGCGCTTGCGAAGCAGGCAGTGGAACCACTGAACTAAATCCCCGGTCCTGTTTAACTATTCTTGATAACATTTAGTTAACAAAGAAAACACTTAAAGTTCTTACTCTTTCTAATGTGAATTACTGTGTCATAAAATATTTGTTTTTCTATTTTGATTCCCTGTATATTTATAAGGTGTTTGTTAAAGAGCCCTGATGTTTCAACAGAAAATGTTAAAAGTAGTGGAACAGTTGTAATTTTCTCTTAGTTTTAAGACGGCTTTGCACACTTTCAGCATATGCCATTTTTACAGCATTGCACTAGCATGCAAAGAACAGACTGCATGTGTCTAAACTGTCTAATAGGACTAAGAAGCCTGGCGCATTATCTCCCTCAAAAGTATATCATGAAGACCCTCCATGAGAGCACCATGTAAAGACCCAAGAGCATGAGAATATTTCTAACACTTACAAGACATTTGTTATCTATCAGACATTGTTCTGGGAAGTTGCTGATATTAAGCCCTTCATCCTCACCACAAGCCTGTGAGCTACAAAAGATTATGCTCATTTTACATGTGAAAAAAACCCCAGAGACACAGAGAGATTGGACAGCCTGGCCTAGGGCATCCATCTTCACTTAATGCCTTGCCCAGCTCAGTGTTAGTAAATACAATACCTACACCCAGAGTCCTCAGTCAGGGTCACAGCACAGCCTGAGGGGAGCAGCACAGCCTATGTGTCCCAAGGACAGAGTGTAGTAGGGACTCCCAGATACCCTAGTACAGCCCCTGCAGGGAGAAGGCCTTCCAGAAGTACTCTGTTTCCTGGCTAGACCCTCCTGCTCCCTACATAATGCATGGGCCTGGTAGTTTAACACAGAGACGATGCAGGCACCCTGAATCTCAGGGTAAGACGCTGTCCTTCTCTCCAGCATTCCTGGGTGGTCCCTCTTTTACACCCCAGTTTCTGGAGAAATGCAACCCAGCTACCTTGGTTCTCCTCTGCTACATTCTTTTCTTTGGTTTCCCCCAGGAGGCTGACTCAGGGCTTCCACTAGAAGCAAGACAGATGTGACTTTGTCCACCTGGAGCAGACACAGTCTTAGGGAAGTATCAGCCCTTACAGAATGGTTTTCCAAGTGAGTGAGAGCTTGCAGTTGGGGGAGAAAGCCTTGTGGCTGGAGAATGCTCTTCCCAGGCAGTGAGGGGCTGCTGAATGATACTGAGTGGGGCAGGGGATTGGTGGGCATGATGATGATGAGCTGAAAGAAATATCAGTCCGGAGCAGAGAGATGGCTGGAGACCCGAGACTCAGAAAACAGGTGACTGTGACTGTGTGGGATACATGGACTGGGGACAGAGGGATGAGCCTCTTTGGTAAAGACTTACGGGATACAGTAACGATGTCGGAATTTGTCCTGAGTGAAATGATAAGCCACTGAATGGCGTTAAGCAGAGGTCGGTCAGATATTTGCATTATGGAAGTTGAAATCACTGTGACTGCCATGGGAAGAATATGATGGTGCTGGTGCATGTGGGAGTGGGTGAAAAGAGATGAGTTGGGAAGACCTCCATAGTTCAGCAGAGAGGAGAGGTGATGCTGAGGCCACAGGCGGTGGATAGAGGAGGAAACAGAGATGGGTGGAAAGGTGAGGAGACTTTTGGAGTTTGAAGTGATGTGAGGGATCGTGATTTAAATCCCTGACACAGGGGAGAGGAGAGCGTTGAAGATGACAGCTAAGTTTCCAGACTGTGCACCAGGAGGAAAGGTGGTGCCCTTCTCTACCTAGGCCAGTTTTGTGTGTGAGAACCTCAGCATCCGGAAGTTTGGAGCAGAGAACTGTGAAAACATCCGAATGGTGATGTCTAGTAGGCTACGGGATTCACAGCCTATGAGGGAGTGTGCAAGTCTGAGTCATTGACAGGTGGGTAGAAATGAAGCCTTGGGCAATGCAAGACATTACCCAAGGAAGGTGTACAGCCTGAGAAGGGTGTCTGGAGGGACACCACAATTTAACGATGGCATAGTGGAGGGTAAACCTGGGGAAAAGATGAGTTTGTGGAGAAGGGAGGCAGGGCCCAGTGATAAATGGAGCTCAGAGGAAGTGGACTGTACCAACTGCCAGCATCCTTGATGAACAAGGAGGGATGGTTGAGATGTTACAGCAATGACAGGAGTTAGGAATGGGGAAGTTGGTGTGTGAGTAAAAGGCATGAATCTCCAAAAAGCTATGTTTTAAAGGTCACAGCAGTCGTTGCTGTCGTTTTAGAAGCCGTGCAAACAGTGTGGATACTATCGCTAGTTGCAGGAAGACAGACAGGACATGTTGACTAGGGCATCAGTTCCACCTCCCTGGAAAGTCCACAGAGTGCTCTGCATGTATTACAGCTCCGCATCACAATTACCTTGTAGGATAACCTGATGCCATACCTCCATGTGGATGAGATTAATGCAAAGCACGCAGCCAAAAGTGCTCACTTGAAGATCATCCCAAGCCACTCTTACTAATGCGTCTCACCTCCTGCTTGTTTCCTTCACTGGCTTCTGCAGTACCAGCCTCTTATAGTGGATGTTTCAATTTTTGTTTTTAAATTACACTCCAAAACACATCCCAAGAATGGTGGGATGAGTGTGTGTAAGAATGGGGAATACTTGGAGCATTTTGAAAAGGATTAACAGCAATATGTCTTTTATTTAAGTTATTTTACATGTAAACATTCACCCTGTTTTCTAATCGTACTGCATCGAACAACTGTTATGGCAACTTCTGTGAAAAATACGACACATGTGTCCTCATCCACCTTATTCACCGGAAATGGCACCATACACTTTCTGGCTCTTCCAAAAGCCAAAATGACCATGAAAGGGATACGTTTTGAAGCAAGACAGGACACTGACCCAGCCAGGACAGCACAGCCGAAGACACTCAGGAAAGAGAACTCCAGAACTGCTTCATAAAGTGCCTAGATTGATGGGATAACTGTGCTTGAAGCGAGGGGGAGGATTGTAAAGGGGATTAATGGCAGTGTGTCTTTTGCTGTATGTAATCGTAATTTTTCAATGTGGACATTCACCATACTTTTTGTTCTTATCATACCATGTACATCTGTGACCTCTCCCCCTCTTCTCGGCAGGTTACTTCTTGTTTGCTTTATCCAAATAATGTGTATTTTCACTGCTTCCCTTTTCTTTTGACCCATATCATTTTATGGTCTGGTTTCTGCCTCAGCATGACAATGGCACACGTCTCTCAGAGGTGATGCATGACTTTCTACTCCCACATCTGTACCTTTTCCCCACTGCATTCCTTCTTTTTTTGGTACCAGGGATCAAACTTGGGACTTTGAACTTGCAAGGCAGGTGGTGGAACCACTGAGCTAAATCTCCAGCCCAAGAGATTACGTGGCTTTTTTTTTGGTACTGGGGATCGAACTTGGGACCTTGTGCTTGGGAGGCAGGGGGCAGAACCACTGAGCTAAATCCCAGGCTCCACTGCATTCTTTCATGATTTCACTCCATGGCATTGGGCCCAGTAGCCAGGTCCTCCTTCTTGTATCTGAGGTCCTGTAGCTCTTGTGACAAGCTTTTCCATTTATCCCAGCATTTCTTTGTATTTTCCTGTCCCTGATCTTACTCCTCTTTCAAGCTCCCAGGCCCCAAACACAATCATCTCTCCAGCCCAAGCACATGGACTCTGTGCTTCATAGTCCTTTTCGGGACTCATCGCTCTCTCCGCCTGAGCTCTCTCCTGGCACCTCCTCCATGCCATCTTTGACTCTCTCCTCTCCAGCTCTAGCCCCTACTGCCTAGTGCACCGCACCACTTAGATGTCCCACCATCACTCCCCGTGACATCTGCCTGCGTCCTCTGAGCCCCTCCCCAACTCCAGTCTCTCAGCTTTACTCTTGGTATTTTTATTGTACTCTTCCCCTTTCCCTTCCTAGCCACATTCCTCTCCTGTCCCAGCAGTGGAGCTTATGCTTTGTGCTCTTTCTGCAACTGTTTGTTTTTGTATGTGTGACGCAAAGTGACCTTACTAGGTCCATCTCATGAAGCAGTTTTATCTGAGAAAGGATGTCAAAAACTTCTGTATCATCAAAACAGGAGATAAAAGTGCTTATCCATTTGAGATTGGATGTGTTTTTGTAAATTTACTCAGTTCTGTTTAGAAGAAAATGGGTCATGTATCGCTTAAAACTCATATCTCCCCATGTAGAAGGTGAGTTCTGCAAGGCTGGGAGTCTGTCTTCTCCCTCGCACTGACCCATTTCCAGAGCCGCATCCAGAACTTTCTTTGTAGGCAATCTGTATGAACTTGATCCTGTATGTGCACTAAGGTGCTTCCTCTCAGACTCTCCCTTTCATTCCATCCTGCCCACTGCTGCCAGATTGTTGTAAAACTCAGTTTCATCATAACCATCCCCTGCTGGAAACTTTTCCTTGCTTCTGCTTGCTGTAAGGCCTCCAAACTTACCTGCATACAGCCTTGTTTCTTGGTTCTCTCCACTGAAACTCATTGACCCACAAGCATGCTTCTTGCTGGGTTCCTCCTCCGTTTCTCTATGCTCTTCCATGTCTTCTTGACCTCTACACCCAACAAGAGGTGGCTTTTCCTCTTCTTCTCAGAGCCATTTCATACCTGTTATAAAGCACCATCTCCTTTTCCCTTTGACATGGGTCCTGGGTGCTCCTGATTTTGATTTCCAAGGCGCTATATAAATCAAGGTCCAGAAGGGTTTCATTGTACTATGTTCAGTTCTGTTTCTAGATACGAGAAGCAGTAAGACAAGTGAGGTGGAAGTGGTGTTGTCCAAGGCATCTTTAGAAGAGCTATCGTTCTCTACAGTCGGCAAGATCTACCCAAGGACCGTGATGAGGTAATGCAGGTTATGAGCACTGGAAAGAGATGTTGAGGACTTCTAATAGCACAGTCTTTTCCCTTTAAAAATGAACCAAATATATGAGATCCAGGGACAAAGGATCACTTCTCCATGGTCACTTAAAAGCAGAAAAATTTACTGGTGCTTACATCCTGTGGTGTGCTTTGCATATGCAGGTGCTAAGGTCATGACATAGAGGTTCAAGGCATTCTTCCCAGCAAGCTTCCAAGTCATGTCCTGAGGATTCCTTGTTCTAGAGCTGGAATGTTAGGAGGAACCAGCTAGGGAGACTGAGATGGATGGATGTGCTTGGGCCAAACCACCTTAAGCAGAAGTGTCTTGTCCACCCTGTAGTCCCTAACTCATCCTACATGTGGGTTGATGAAAAGCCCAGGAGGGACCACTGGCTGGGAGACCCGAGACCTAGTGATACAACCACATAAGGAAGACCGATGACAGTGCATGAAAAGCAGGTGCTGCCCAGACCCATACTTCACAGGAGCATGCAGAGCCAAAGCCCTTAGAATCAGTGAGGCAGGACTGGGTCTTTCTTACTCACTTTGAGGTCCTACGACTTCTAACACAGTGCCTCACACAGAGGCGCTCAATGCATATGTGTACATGGAAATGCTGTCTACACTGGCTTATTGCCCACCACCAGCAGCTGGAGCCTGGGCAATTTCTGGGGTGTCTTTTGACCTCAACTTTCATCTTTGCCAATCTGACAGTGCCTCTTGACTCTCATATACTTGACTTATTATGTTCCCAGTGGGCTGGACCCGGGATAGTCTCCCAGGAGAGCTTGTGTGAGATAGGGCCGGCAGTGACTGCCTTATAGGCCATCTAGATCCTGATCCTTGAAGGCGGTCAGTATGTGATGGGAGGTCACAGTACCATTTTTGGACCGGAATTCCACCCTGGGCCCTCAAATGCTATAGTACTGGGGATGCCTGACACCCAAACCATCATTTTTCTCACTAGCAGGCTGACCTGACTTATGGAAGTGTAGAAGAGGGCCAGAAGAAATACTGCTTTCTAAGATGCTTCCCACCAGTTCACTTTTCCATTGAAATTTATAAGACTTAACTTGTTGTGTGGCCCATTAGATTTCTCTGGCTAAATATGGCTTTTAGCCTCAAAGGGGCAAAGACAGAAGTGACAGTGTCACATCACAAGAGCCTGACTAGGGGTTAGAAGACCCAGGTTTAAATCCCAGTTCTGTGAGCAAGCAGCCCTGTGGCCTTGTTCAGTTCTGGAGCTTCGTGAGCAGCAGCTGCGTAGGTGAAGTCTCTTCAGCTCAGGAGCTGCGCACCAGTGCTCCTGGCTGTCATTTTAGTCTCTTTGGCGCAGGCAGTTCTGTGATTCCATGACTCTGGTAGCAGCAATGGAGGTGTCCAAGAGGATCCACCGCCATCAGGGTGTCCAGACCCCAGAGAGGACACTGAACCTTTGTGGCAGACCCAGATCCATAGCTGAGCCTTTGTTTGCATGATTGATCACCTTGCAGACAAAGTGGACTTGTTTCTGCTCACTTACATGGATACTATCAGAGCTGTCTTTTAAGGGGAGCAATCCCCTCATCCCGCTGTCTTTCAAAACAGCCAGTTGCTCCTGCAGTGGAGAACATTTCATCATTAGCAGAACATTTGTACCCCTGTGGCAGGGACTTGCACCTTGCTCCAGTGTGGCCCCATGGAGTTTCCCATGGCTGCTTAGTAAGTGTTATTGAAGGGAACAAGTTACTGAGGTGCTTAACTTAACACATTAAGCTTTTTAGGCCTGACATCCTAGAACAATGATGCATTTCACATATGCCCAGAGGAATGTTTTTCTTCTCCAATCTGTGATTCCAAACGCCAAGTTTCAGCAGTGCGGTGACCCATAGCTATCACCCAAACAGTCAGATACCAGCCACAGTACTGGCTTTTCCTTATCCTGTGTTTAATTTACAAACTATGAGGTCACAGAGATGTCCTAGCAGAGGGTCACGCTCTGGCCAGGGAGCCACTGGCTGACTCAAAGGCATCAGGGTTACCTTACCCTGTTGATGTTGATTTTCTTATCTACAGAACAGATGGTTCAGCCTCATGATCCCTTGTAGCTGATTGTGATGCTCAGCATCCTTCACCTTTGCCTGGTCCTCCCTACTCCTTCTGAGCCAAACTGGGAGGTCAGGGAGGCTGGGCTGCAGATAGCCAGCTTTGTCCACCAACCTCCACTTTTCCTCTCTTTGGAACCCCAGGCCTATTCTCAGAATCTAATGGAAGGTGTAACATCTCTCTGGAGATACAATCCAGGAATCCACACGCCATGCTTTGAATAAGATGCTGGGTCCCCAACCTCCTGAGGCCCATTAAGAGTGGACAGCTCCTCCATCTATTTCCTTGGTCCACCTTCTGCCTCAGGTGCCCAGTGTCCCAGAGGTGTTTTCAGAGCAAAACTGCCTTCACTGACCAGTAGAGCCTTGCTTCCAGGCTGTACGCAAAAGAAATTTCTCTTGGGCTATTGACAGTAAGTAGTAGATTTAGTGATCCATGGAACCACTGAAAAAAATGTAAAGGGGGTCGTTTTCATAGCCTGTCCCATCTGTGGCCCATCTCAGCCTGGCCCTTCCCAGGGCTGCTCCAGTGTTACCCCCAGTAGTGTTGGCTCACGTTGTCCTGGCCTCCGGCCGCAGCAGGTCCCATCTCGATGCACAAGCATGTTGAGGAGCCTTCTTCCATCTGGAGCTGTCAGTGAATCTAGCGCGGCCTGGTCCCTATTTCAGTTCATTAGGGATGTGGAAAAACGAGGTCCTTCACAAGGGGTTAATTTGGGGCAACACTGAAATAAAAGTCTGATTGCAGGGCCAGGGATTTAGCTCAGTGGTTCTACCGCCTGCCTCGCAAGCGCAAGGTCCCAAGTTCGATCCCCAGTACCAAAAAAAAAAAAAAAAAGTCTGATTGCAGCACTTCAGTGGGAGGGCCAAACAACCATGGGATGAGAGGACAGAGTGACTCACTGCCTGGAAGACTGGAACAGCTTCATGCACAGGCCTTGAAGAGCATTCTTTTGCAAGGTATCGACTTGGGGGAAGGACACTGGAGGCTGGGACCATGAGAGAAGAATTGACAGGGGAAATTCAATGCCTCTCCTCCACCCCCAGTGCCATTTCCTTTCCTGGGTTCAGGTGGGCCATCTGTACTGTGTTCAGAGCTACACTGTGTTCAGTGTTCAGCTCTGCCTCAGTTTCTTCACGGAGCAATGGGGGCAAATAATACTTTTTCTTAATATGGTCACTCTGAGAGGAAATTAGATTGAAAGCCATTGGAGTCTTACGGGGGTGGGTGGCACATAGTAAGAGCTGAATAGAAGCCGTTATTAGTCTTCACTCTGCAAGGTAATAATGGGCAGTTCTTGCATAGCCAGAAGGAACAGAGCCTCTGGACTGGATCTGGGCCCTTGGGGTCACTAGAGGTTTGTGGGCTGGAGGACAGCCCATGCCTCTCTCTTGGGTACCCAGAGGGTCCTGCAGAGTAGGGTAATTCCCCAGCCCCTCCGTTTCTGTTTCTGTGGCCTCTTGTCACTGACCTGTTGAGGACATATGAGAGACACTGAGGTCACCTGACCAGAAGTGTGCATCTGTCTCCAGATGGCGCCTGCTCTGTGTAACTTCCCGGCATTTTCTACCTACCCACTTTCCTCTCCCTGGTCAGAGGAAACCGCCCCACAAAATAATTAGCATCCAGGGGCTAACACTTCAACTTGTTCTCCCTCCTGGAGATATTTCCGTAACAGGTGTCCATGGAAGGTCCTGGGAGGGCATAGAAGCAAGGTCTGGCGCTCTCGCAGCTCTAGGGCAGCCTGCAGTCTGGTAGGAGAGAGAAACTGGCAAGCACAGTAGTATGAACAAGTACAAAGAAGTGTGGCCAGCGAAGGTTTCAGGTAAGAGGCGGCACTTGTTCTGGGCCTCTTGAAATGTGGCTGGGGTCTCATGTGAGTCAGGAGAGGACATTGCAAATGGCAGGCAGAAGGAAGGAGTGAAGTGGTTGGGGATAATGAGGCTCAAGCAGCTGGATTCCTGTTAGGAAGCATGAATATCTGTGCTGGACCTGTAAGTAGGGGTGCATGAAGCGGGGGATGCAGGAGAGGCACTGCTTACTGGGTGGGTCCCAGGCTTCTGATTTGCTCATGCACCCCCATGCTGTACTACAAGAAAATGAGAAAACATCTTGAGAAAACAGGAGATTGTACTGGCTAAACTGCCTCTGGGTCCTAATAGTAGCAACAGGCTTCTTTAGAGCTAATTTATTAGCTTTCAAAAAAAAATTTTTTTTAATTTCATTTAATGCAGTTCACATCTCATTGTCAACACAAACTGAGTTTGATCGAAGAGTGGTGGCACTCTGGGAAGGTTCAGCAGGAAGTCCACTATTTTAAACCCAGTCTGGGCAATTTAGCAAGTCCCTGTCTCAGAACAAAGAAGGGGTTGGGGGCATATCTCAGTACTAAGGCCCTGAATTCAACCCCCAGTATCCATCTCAAATTTAAAAAATACCCTCAGGTTAATCATCCATTTTTTGGCACCATACTTGTCTTCTAGTGACATTTTACAGCTTTCAAAGTCATTTCATGTTTCAGTCAATGAAGAATTGGGCTCACTGACATATCAGTATGTGACTTGTTTTTACCAGTAAGAATTCGGGCAGTTCTTTATTGGGAAATATTTGATTAATATGTCTGTGACTATTGCTTCTCCTCCATCCTCAGTATTTTTCTTTCTTAAAGTATTGATTATAAAACCACTGGATCTGAGAGATTCCCACCTCTTTTTCTAACCTGCTGTCTTCATATTGCCCATGCCTTATATCTCACTCCAGGATAATCCCTTGATTGCATCTCCTAATTTAACAACTGTCATTTATTTGGCCTTTTAGAATATCCACTCAGATTTTTAATTCAAAATTCAAAGTATCAATGTGCATTTTGTGTTCATTATTTTTTGGACTCATTGTCTGCTGGTGTCTCTGATAATAAGCCAAGATATTGTAGAATCCAGTTTTGATTGATCAGTAAATCCATTTCCTTAGTTGTAAACGCTTCTCTTTGTCTAGAGTTTGTGACTCCCTTTTATAGTGTTGCCATCCATAAAATGTTTCATGATTCTTATTTTTTCTTTTTTTTATATTTGTTTTTAAATTAATTTTATTGGTATATTTTATGTATACAATATAATGACGTTCATCATTGGAAATTTGCACCTTTATATAATCTCTTTTGGGTCTTATTTTTTCCCCATTACCCTGCCCTCCCTTCAACCCCTCCATCCCTCCCTATTTACAGAGACTTTGTTTCCATTTTTTAATTTTCTTATATTAATTGCATTCCCTTCTTTACTTTCCCCTACCCCTCCCACTTCCCCTTCTGCTTTGCCCCTTTTCTTCCTATTTCACATTATCTATTATACCTTTTAGTCCTTATTTACACTTTCAGTTTCTCACAGTAGAGAAACTATTTGGTATTTACACATGTGGGTCCTGTTTATTTCACTTAAGAGTACCGCCTCAATGTGCATCCATTTAGCTATAAATGTCTCTAATTTCTCAGTTTTTATGGCTGAGTAATACTCCCATTTTATTTAAAAAAACACATTTCCTTTATCCAGTTTCCAGTTGATGGGTAATTGGACTGCTTCCAAGTTTTAGCTATTAGAAATTGTGCTGCTATGACCATGGGTCCACATGTATCACTGTGGTATGATGCTTTTAATTCTTTGGGGAAGATACCAAGCAGTGGAATAGCGGGGTCAAATGGGACTTCCAGTCCTAGTTCTTGGAAGTATCTCCATACTGATTTCCACAGTGGTTATACCAGACTACACTGCCACCAGCAGAGGAGCAGTGTTCCTCTTTCCCCACAGCCCCACCAGCATTTGTTATTGGTTGATTTCATGATAGTAGCCATTCTTTCTGGAGTGAAGTGGAATCTCAGCATTGTTTTCGTTTGCAACTAACTCTCAAATGATCAGTGAAGTTGAACATTTTTTCATATGTTTATTTGCTCTTTCTAATTCTTTGTCTGAGAAATATCTGTTCATTTCAGATACCCATTTTTGGATTGGGTCTTTAAATTTGGGAGCTCTGATTTTTTTAAGTTCTTTATAGACTCTGGATAGTAGACCTTTGTCAGAGGAACAGTAGGTGAAAAATTTTCCCCAGATTGTGAGTTTTCTCTTCACACTGTTGGTGGTTTCTCTTGCTGTGCAGAAGCTTTTTAATAAGAAGAGGTCCCAGTTGTTGGTTGATTGTGCCAGTTCATGGGCAACTGAGGTTTTGTTCATAAAATCTTTTCCTACACCAATATCTTCAAGAGTTCTACCTAACCTCTGTTCTAGCCAATTCAGTGTTTCTGTTTTGAGATTTAGACCTTTAATCCATTTTGATGTTAGTTTAATGCATGGTGAGAGATATTGGTCTAGTTTTAATCTTTGGCAAGTTGAAACCCAATTTTTCCAGCACCATTTATTAGAGAGGCTATCTTTCCTCCAGTGAGCATGCTTGGCTCCTTTGTCGAAGATGAGGTGCCTGAGTGTGTCTGCAGTTGTTTCTGTATTTCTAATCTGTTCCACTGGTCCTCAGGTCTGTTTCTTTGCCAGTACCATGCTGTTTTATCACAGTAGCTTTGCAGTATAGTTTCAAGTTGGGGATTTTGATACCCCCTGCCATGTCTCTGTTGCCTAGAATTGCTTTTGCTATTCTAGGTCTCTTCTTGTTCCAAATGAATTTCTGGATCGTTTTCTCAAGGTCCATGAAGTATGCTGCTGGAATTTCAATTGGGACTGCATTGAATCTATATAGCAGTTTTGGAAG
Source organism: Heterocephalus glaber (assembly GCF_053883595.1). NCBI lineage: Eukaryota > Metazoa > Chordata > Mammalia > Rodentia > Bathyergidae > Heterocephalus > Heterocephalus glaber. The sequence continues at coordinate 83,343,319 of NW_028258138.1, read as the reverse complement.
TATGACCATTTACACTATGTTAATTCTTCCTACCCAGGAGCAAGGAATGTCTTTTCATTTTCAGATATCCTCTTTAATCTCTCTTTCAGAGTGCTGTAGTTTTCAGAGAAGAGGTCTTTGATTTCCTTTGTTAGGTTGATTCCTAGGTATTTCAGTTTTTTGGATGCTATTATGAAAGGAATTATTTGCCCTATTTCTCTCTTAGTGAGCCTGTTGTTCATGTAGAGGAAAGCTATTGATTTTTGTGTGTTGACCTGGTATCTAGCTACTTGACTGAATTTGGTTCTTAAGTGTAGAAGACTTTTGGTGGAGTTCTTGGGGTCTTCTATATAGAGTATCATGTCATCTGCAAATAATGACAACTTGACTTCTTTGTTTCCTATCTTTATTGCTTTTATTTCCTTCTCTTGTCTGATTGCTGTGGCTAATGTTTCCAAAACTATATTGAACAGGAGTGGTGATAGTGGACATCCTTGTTTTGTTCCTGAATTTAGTATGAAGGATTTCAATTTTTGATCATTTAATATGATACTGGCTGTTGGTTTTTCATAGATGGCTTTTATCAGATTCAGGTAGAGACCATCAACTCCAATTTTTTGTAGGGTTTTTATCATAAATGAGTGTTGGATTTTGTCAAATGCATTTTCTGCATCTATTGATATGATCATATGGTCTTTGTCCTTGGCTCTATTGATACAGTGATATTGATTGATTTGTGTATGTTGAACCATCTCTGCATCCCTGGGATGAATCTCACTTGGTCAGGGTGTATGATCTTCTTGAAGATCTTCTGCATTCTATTTGCCAGTATCTTATTAAGGATTTTTGCATCTGTGTTCATTAGTGATATTGGCCTATAGTTCTCTTTTTTGGTTGAGTCTTTCTCTGCTTTGGGGATCAAGGTGATGCTTGCTTCTAGGAATGAATTCAGGAGTATTGCTGCCCTTTCCATTTCATTGAAGAGTTTAAACAGTAGTGGCAGTAGGTCCTCTCTAAATGTCTTGTAGAATTCAGCAGTGAAACCATCAGGACCCGGGCTTTTCTCAGTTGGTAAGTTTTTAATTACGTTTTCAATTTCATTGATTGATATTGAGTTGTTTAGAATTTTTAGGTCTTCTTCATTCAACTTTGCTAATTCATATGTATCTAGGAATCTGTCCATTTCTTCTGTGTTTTCCATCTTATTGGTGTATAGGTTCTGGAAGTAGGTATTGATGATCCTGTGGATTTCTGCTGGGTCCATTTCATCCTTTTCATTCCTAATTACATGGATTTTGGCCTTTTCTTTCCTTTTTCTGATAAGGTTGGCTAAGGGATTGTCAATTTTGTTTATTCTTTCAAAGAACCAACTCTTGGCTTCATTGATTTTTTTGTATCATTCTCTTAGTCTCCATTGCATTGATTTCTGCTCTGATCTTTAGAATTTCCTGCTTTGTATGAGCTTTGGGTTTGTCCTGCTCTTCTTTTTCTAGAAGCATGAGGTTCAACATCAGGTTGTTTAATTGGGCTCGTTCTGTTTTCCTAATATGAGTATTCACTGCTTACTATGAATTTCCCTCATAAGACTGTTTTCATTGTGTCCCATAGATTCTGATATGTTCTATAGGCATTGTCATTTAATTGTAGGAACTGTCTGATTTCTTCTTTAATTTTCTTGTGATCCATTGGTTGTTCAGAAGTATACTGTTCACTTTCCATGTGTTTATGAAATTCTTGCAGTTTCTTTTGTTACTGATCTCCAATTTCATTGCACTATGGTCTGATAATATACAGGGGATAACTTCAGTTCCTTTGCACTTACTTAAAAATGTTCTGTTAGTGAGTATGTGGTCTCTTTTGGAGAATGACCTGTGTGCAGCTGAAAAGAAGTGTATTCTGATTTTGTGGAATGGAACACTCTGCAAACATCTGTTAAGTTCCTTTGTTCAAGAGTTTGATTGAGTTCTAGTATTTTGTTGCTTATGTTTTGTCTAGTTGATCTATCCATTTGTGACAGTGGGGTACTGAGTTACCTCACTACTATTGTATTAGTACTTATTTGATTTTTCATTTCACATAGTATTTTTGTTATGTAGTTGGGCGCACTAGTGTTTGGTGCATATATATTCCTGATTGTCATCTCTTCCTCTTGGATTGTTCCCTTTACAAGGATGTAATGTCCTTCTTTGTCTCTCTTAATCAGTGTTGGTGTGAAATCCACTTGATCTGCAAAGAAGAAAGCTAATCGTGCTTTTTTCCGGTTTCTGTCACATGGAGTATTGTTTTTCATCCTTTAACTTTCAGCCTGTGAGTTTCTTTTTTAATTAAGTGTGTTTCTTGTATGCAGCATGTTGTTGGGTCTTGCTTCTTGACCCATTCTGCCAGGCTATTTCTTTTGATTGCTGAATTCAGACCAGTAACATTGATGGTTATAATTGATATGTATTGACTTATCCTTGTCATGACTTGTTGGGAGCAATGCTACATAATTTTAGGGTAAAATCATTTGGTTACCCTAATTCTACTGCCTATAGCCCAGCTACGTAATTCTGAGACATAATTCCCTTTTGGCCTCCGGTCACAACTGAGACCTCAATGATCCAGTGGTGCTGTGATTCTCCAGGACAAGAAACATCCTGGGAGCTGAAAACATCCTGGGAGAAACAAACATCTACTGAGTTCCTCATTGTTCTTGGATTGTTACATCTTGTTTACCCGGATGTACTGAACTCTCTGCAAGTCATTTGTTACATTTGTTTCTCCCAATGTACTGAATAAAAGGTGCTGTAAGCTGGGGGCTTTGTCTTTGCCGTCCAGAGCAGCACTGATCAGACCCAAAGCTCAGCTGCTTCTCAGTCTCATTTTTCTACCTTTCCTGTAATTTGCCTTGTGCTGCTGTGGCTCACAGGAGACTAGGACTTACTGCAGAGGTTCTAGTAACGTCCCCTTTCCCTGTTCCCTACAATGACTTTTTCTTTTTGTTGGATTCTCCCCCTTTGTGTTTCATTTCTTGTCGTGCCCGATGGATTCATTCTGTGGAGCTTCCTGGGGTTGTGATCCTCACTGTCTTTTCCTAGGATATTGTCTAACATTTTTCTGAGTGCTGGTTTGGTATTCATGAAGTCCCTAAGGTGCTCTTTGTCATGAAAGTATCTTATTTCTCCATCAATTTTGCAAGATAGTTTTGCAGGGTACATCAATCTGGGTTGGAGGCTGTTTTCCTTTAGGGCTTGAAACCTGTCACTCCCAGCTCTTCTTGCCTTGAGGGTTTGTGTTCACAAGTCTGCTGTGATTCTGATGTCTTTCCTTTGTATGTGATTTGTTTCTTTTCTCTAACTGCTTGCAGAATTTTGTTCTTCTGTTGGGTTTCTGGAATTTTAACTATTATATGCCTATTTGTAGTTGGTTTTTTTTGTTTGTTTGTTTTTTTGGCTAGTTGGGGTCCTATATGCCTCATTTATCTGGATGTCAAGTTCTTTTCCCATGCTTGGGAAGTTTTCTGCCATCACTTCTGTGAACAGTTTTTTTATGTCACTTGCACTCTCTCTTGTTTCTTCATTGACTCTAATCAGTCTTATGTTATTCTTCTTTGCATCGTCTTGCAACTGCTGGATTGATTTCTTGTGGTCCCTTACTATTTTAAAGCAATTTTTCTTTTCCTGGTCACTAATTGCAATCTTGTCTTCTATATCTGAAATTCTGTCCTCACATTGGTTTATTCTGCTGCATAGACTTTCTTCTTTTTTTTTTTTTTTTTTTGGTACTGGGGATTGAACTCGGATCTTTGTGCTTGCACATGCTGCATAGACTTTCAATGGAGGTTTTAATCTCCTGGAAATCTGTTTGCGTCTGTTTTATGGATTCCATTTGTTTCCTATGTTGAGATTCCATCATGTTCCTCAGCTCCTCTATTTTTTTTATTTTTTGTTTTTTTATACCGGGGATCAAACTCAGGTCCTTGTGCTTGCACAGCAGGCGGTGAAACCACTGAGCTAAATCCCCAGCTCAAGCTCCTCTATTTTTTTAAAAATCTGTGTCCTCTGTAGATTTATTAATCATGTCTTGCACTATGGGCACAATTTCTGCTGTTATCTGAGAAATTATTTCTGATTTCATTTTTTCCAGATCCTCTTTTGTTGCTAGTTCAGGGAGTCCAGGTGGTTGAGTATCAGATTGATCCATCTCATTTCCCTTTGGGGTTGCTTTAGGTGATCTGTAAGTCTTGTTTTGAGACTTGTTTACATGCCTTCTCATTTCATTTGTGTGGGGCAGGTGGGCTAGTGTGCTGCTGGCACCTGCAAGTCTCACTTCCTCAGCACTGGGTGGGCTTCTGCTCCTCTGTGCTGGGGGTGGTGGAATGGGAACCCAAATGGCTCATCTTCTCAGTTCTGGGCAGGGCTCTGCTCCTTGTTAAATGAAGCCACAAGATGCAAAACACTGTGGGTCACAATCTATCATTCCAGCCAGGAAAGAGGGTCTCCATTGTGGTGTTTGCAGCAAACAGCTCTGGAAAGGCAGTACTTTTAAATTCTGAGGTCAACTTCAGAATGTGGTGCCCATAAGCTTGCCCCAGTCCTGGGGGATCTCTCTGAGCAGTGCTCCTTGCTCACAGTTCTGATGGTTTCAAAGTTGGGGTTCAAGGCACCAACAGGTTTGGTTGTCCAGGGAGAGGTGTTTTCTGCTTTTAAAACAGTGCTGTGCTGCTGCGTTCTCTGGAGAAGAGGAACATTGTGCCCTCCCAGGGCAGCAGGCAGAGGGCCTGGTGATTCTTAATGATGTGTTCAGTTCTGTGGCTGAACATCATTGCTAGATGGATGGCTGTCTTCTGAAGCAAAGAAGAGGACAAATGTTCTTGGTTAGTTTTCACTCCAGTGTGTTTTCCAGAAGACTGAAGGAGTAGGATGTACCACTAAGAAAATGTCTTAGTAGTTTCGCTTCTGGCATTAAGTGTACCCTGTGTTTCCAGCTCCAGCCCTCTACTCTTCTAGCTTCTTTGGGCCAAGATACTGCTTGGTAAGGAGGAAGAGTGGTCCATGAAACTCTTGGGCCAGTTCCCCAACCTCTTGGTTGCCCCTCCTTTCTTCCTGCTCTCATAAGTCACTGTTTTCAGATATAGAGTGCTCTTGGATTTTTATCCCACTCTTGCAGGAAAATTCCTTTTTTCTGTGTATATTCTGATCTGTTTCCTTTATGAGATCTATTCCATCCATTTTTTATGCTTCCAGAATTTCTGCCTCAAAGAGGGCTCACCTTTTTGTTTTATAGTTCAGTTATGGGTTTTTTAAACGTCTTATCAATTCCAGAAACTTGGGGAGAGAAAGATGGGAGCATGTATTTAGTCCACCACTGGGAACCAGAAATTTACTGAGGACATTAATAATATGACAGCATAGATTTCAGACAGAAATTCCAAAAGGACTGATGATACCACTGACGTGAGCAGTTAGGCTGCATAGGAGAATCATCTGTTTGACTATGGAATATTTGTGGTTTTAGTTATTTACCAGTCACATGGCTCTGAGGACAGCTCCCATGCCAGTACAGCATCACCGCTGATGAGAAAGGTGCTCTGCCCCTCACCTAAGGAGGGATCCAGAGCCAACACTGAAAATATGAGAGATGGGAGGAAGCGATTAATCAAAAGAGATACACCTGGAAACCAGGAGAACAAACAGGTCAGCTGGAGAGGTCAGAGCCCAGCTGGAAGAAATGGAAGCAAGGAGAAATGCAGGCATCTAACAGTTTTCCCAGAATGGCTATAGTACAGATTTTGACCAGGCATGAAAATTCTAATACAATAATCAAAATTTCTACAAAGCAGGGTGCACTTGGAAAGAGACCGCAGATGTGTCATCAAAAGGTGATACAATTTGAAAAAAGCTCTGATTTGTGACCAATTCAAACTTGGAAATAAGACATAATCCATATTTTTATATCAGTTTTTATGATGTTACATTGTTAATGTATTTGTATTATCTTGGGGATAATTCACTCTCCACCTCAGCCCCATCCTGTGTGAGACAGGGCAAGTTGCTATACCACTCTGAGCCATCAGTTCCCTTGTCAGTAAAATGGAGATCATAAGACCTTCTCTACCTTGAGATAAGTGATGAAATGTGAATAGAAGGCATAATTTTGCCTGAGGCTCACTCTAACTTTCCCAGAGCTTCAGAGGAAGAGTGTGACCTTCTCCAGCCCCAGGTTAGCATCTTAAGGACCCAGCAAGCCCCAGCTGCCACAGACAGTGGGCCAGACACACTCCTCCAAGCAGTTGTGGGGTCCCTTGCTAGGTGAGGGGGGAGGGACATCACAGACAAGGCCATGCTGTGGTTGTGCAGGCAGACCTCAAACACTCAGCACCAAAGAGAGCTGAGGGCCCTCATTAAATATAAAACAGAAAACTTCTTCCAGAGCCCCCAAACAAGGCCAGACACCCTCCTAAGTGGAGTCTATGCCATCCATTTTCTTATACTTTCTGAGCAAGTCTCAAGAAGGAATGGCTAAGGGGAGAGGGCACAGTGTGTGTGCAAAGGCCCTGATAGTGACAACAGTGCTCTTTACCAAAAGGAGGAAGGATTTTCCGAATCCTGCAGGTGTTCTCCCAGTAGTGGAGGGAGACATTGTTCATTCATCCCACAGAGCTCTGTAATGGCTTTCACTGAGCTCCCCATATGGTATCCTGACTAGAGGGGACAGAGAGAAGGTAGTAGGCCTGTATGTAGGGGGTCTTGCCTCAACTGACATTTCCATGACCCAGCGAAAGTCACTCACAGGAGGCTTTCCTCAACAGAATATTTCAGAACAGACTTCATTTTTGGCTTGTTGTGCATCTGAGTAGATGGGAGGGGAGGATTTGGGTGCTCTGCTCCTCAGAAATGACCTCAAGGTGATAGGCTGATTGCCCAAAGAAGATTCTGGTGCCATTATTAATATCACCCCATAAATCTCAGAAGTGCCCCACTTCAGTCAATCAGTGGGTGCTCACTTAGCTGTGTGTGAGTTGCTTCCAGCAGCAGCAGCCCCTTCTCTTGGCCAGCAGCAGTGTCACTACCATGATTGCTGCTCTGAAGATTTATAATGGCCACCTTCTGTTAAGTACCATACTTATTACATCTAAACCTCATCATCAGCCCCATGGGTAGATTTTATTCTAACACCTATTTTACAGATGTAGTTTGGCAAGATGAAGTAATTTGCCCAAGAGTTCATATTTCACCAAGTGTAGTACTTGGAATGATGGCCCTAATGTATCTTCAGGGCTAAAATACCAGGTTGCCCTAGGCCCTCTATCTGGGGCAGGGGCAGAGCAGGGTAAGGACTGGTGATTTTGTAAGGATGCAAAGAGTCACTGGAAATTTCTCATAGTAATGAAACTGGCTTTCTGTGGTTCCCCGGACCTGAACCATGAACACATCTGGGAAAGGTGAAGTTCACGGGCCTGGAGCTCTTGGGTTGGTATTCAATAGGAGCTTTGCTTCCATGCCATGGTGTAAAGAATCCAAACAGGCTTTCCTTCTTGAACTTTGTACTGCAGCACCTGAGCCCAAAACCTCAAGGTCAGTACCTCATAGCACCACTTTTACTGCTGTGTTTTCCTCTGAATATTAAAGTGGTAAGCCATATAAAAATAGCAGCAACACATGAAGGCTAAGTTTTCTTTCCCTGACTTTTCATAGTATCTCATAGAATATAGTAATTTTCAATTTATAGATCCTAATACTACAGGCATTATGTATGTGCATATGTGTACAGACTGAGCAGTGAACTCCTGTTACATGCATAAGAACTAACACTTGTGTACTTACTCTGTGCCAAGCATGGTTCTAAGCACTTTGTAGGTAGTACGCTCACTTGATTCTCATACCAACTTTAGGAGGTAAATGCTATCACTGAAGTCCAGAAAGTGGGAGTGGCTTGCCCACAGTCCTCCAGCTATTGAGTATACAACAGGATTCAGATCCAGGATGTACACCTCAGAACCATTCTTTTACCCATCTACTATTTCTTGTTGTCTTCTGGCTCCTCCCCCCCCTCCTCCCACTCAGTTCTGAATAGCTAGCATATTTATACCCTACCTGCTTCCAAAGGACTTCAGGCTCCTTGAGCAGGCACTAGGTAGGACTCTGGGGCCCTGTGGTGAACAGGACTATATTTTCCTCCTTTTAAGGAGGATTTTACAATTTCCAAGTTATAATCCCTTCTCACAAAGATTGTGCTTCTCCTCAGCCTACAATCATCTCTCCCTCTCTTTCTTTCATTGTCTAACAACACATTCAGCACTTAATGTCCATCCTTGGTGATATTTCTAGCATATGTATATTCCAACATAGTCCAGATGCTTGTGATATGCATGCATGTGACTTGACTCTCATAAACTACCCTAAAAGTAATAGGGCCGCTGTATCTCTGTGTCCTCCAGCGCCTTTTCACCAGGACCCACAGTGGACCACACAGCACAGTCAGATGCTTAAGAAAAAACCTCTATCCATCTCTGGAGGGTATACTTTGGAAAAGGCTCCCTCCTATGGTGGGCTTCAACCTATAGTCTAGGCCTCTTCACACCTAGAGTCTTTCTCTGCCCCATTCTTTCACCCCCTTTGCTTCCCTATCTCTCTGCAACTAGCAGAAGGGCTGACAGAGGAAAGGAGCAATAAATATCTGTTGCCTGAAATTCTCCACTAAGTCCTGTTGAAATTGTTACAAAGATTTACAGAAACTAAGAGGATTCGAAGAGTAGTTTTCTTTTTAAATTGTAAATTGGATTTATTCAGTTAGATGAGTTTCAATTCAAAGACTAGGGGAGCCAGCATAAGTGGATGATGAAATATCATGGAATCAAAGTCAAGACAGATTTGACCAGAGCTTGGGAAAGTGGGAAAGCCTTAGGAAGCCATGGGTTAAGCAATGAACCTTCCCACCCACCGCATCCTGGGCCACATACACCATTTATAAGGAGTAGAAGTTTAGGAAAATTCCAAATCTTTCTCCCAGCCCCAGATTGTGCATCTGTAAAAGGGGCTAACTAGGGCAGGGGATTTAGCTCAGTGGTTTTGCCGCCTGCTGCGCATGCACAAGGACCCGAGTTCCATCCCCAGTACCAAAAAAACGGGGGGGGGGGCTAATGATACCTTCCCCACTGTTTAGGGGATGGCATGACATCAGAGCAGATGATGGGTACTGGAGGCACCCGGAGACCTGTGAAGTACTGGACAGATTGGGGACCTACTGCGATTATCACCAAGCATATGTCAAGTCATCACCAAAGTCAATAGAAGTTGGGGGGAGGGTTGTTTCTTGTTTGGTTGGTTTGTTGTTTGCTTGAAAAATGATGGTGTGCTCATTATACAGCGGTCACCTTCTGGTATACACTGTGTTTAGGAATAATTGGAGCTGACTGCACCATTTTGTCTATGTGTACAAGAAAACATGAAGGAGCCTGGAGAAAGAACACATCGTGTTCACTTCCTTGGTTTCAAGGAGACTTGGAGGGATGAGTTAGATACTGTATATAGCCTTGTTTGGCTCCAAGACAAGCAGCCCCTTTGCAGAGAAGACTTTATAAGGCTTTCCTGTAGACTTGCCATGGGCTGTGGGGCATCACTCTCTTATCAGGGCTGGAGAGGCTGGGGCTTGTAGAACAGTTCTGCAAATGGAATGAAAGTGCTCAACCTGGAGCTAGCCTGATTCAATATCTAAAAATGAGCCCAAAGTGGGAGTGATAGTAAAGGAGCCAGGGCTGCAGCAGACTGGAAAGCTCTTTAATGGTGGAGAGAAATGCCAGACAGATGGGGAGAAACTACAGGAAGCCAGGATGAGTGGGCACAGAAGAGGCTGAGGACTTACAATGTGGGCAAAGACAAGTGAAGCATTTTGACAAAAAATGACCCAAATCTTGTTTTATTATTGATCCATTCACTAACTTTTCTAGAATTATGTGCAAAATATGGTGTTGGGATTCTAGTATTTAAGGGAGGAGGATAAGTAGGAAGGACACTGAGAGAATATTGTCTCTGCCTTTAAGGAGCATAGGATATAGCTAGAGAGAAAGACATAAGTACAAATAAAAATAGCAAGACTTTATGTGATAAACTTCACAGAAGAGTAGTATCCAAATTATCCAGGAGGACCCATGGAGATTGACTCCCATAGAGAGTAGTCAGAAATCAAGAACTCTTCCAAGGAGGCAGTCATTCTGGTCCTGCAGAATCACTAGCGTTCCACAGGAACTAGATGGTCAAGTATTCTTAGTCATGACATAGGACATGAATTCAGAGGTATTTAGAGCATTTTCCCAGAAATATTCGTCCTAGAGGCCGCTGCAGCCTTAGTCAATGTTGGGAAATCGTATGAAAAGCATTAACTGTGAAGAAATCGGGAAGAGCACTACCTGCAAAAGAGTCTATTTAAGGCAACCCAGAGCACATCTGAGGTAAGCCATACTACAATGTGCATCGAGTGTGACTAATAACAGTTTCTGGTTACACATTGCTAAAACACTTGCACACAGCTTGAAAAGAGGTTAACTGGAACCAGCTGAGCTCTAGTGAGATCACCCTGGGGTTTTGAGTCATTTAGAATCTCAGAGGTAGTGTCCAAGAATTCTGGAATTAAGTGATTGCTTACTTCAAAATCAAAGGAAGGAGCAGCTATCAAAGACTCATCCAAATCTTATTTTAGGGTCAGGGATTTAGCACAGTGGTTCTGCCACCTGCCTTGCAAGCGCAAGGACCAGAGTTCAATCCCCAGTACCCCCCCCCAAAAAAAATCTTATTTTAGAAAAATGAGTAATAAACATTATTAATATGCCCCACTAGAACTTTATTTAAAAGGGGGTTATGGAGAAGATGCTTAATCTACTCATTACAAGTCAAGGAAATGAAGAGAGAATAGCTGCTTTTTTGGATTCACAGAGTTTTTTTCTTTAAGAGTTCTAGCTTGAAGCAGATATTTCATCACAGACAGCACATTGCCTTGATATGTTCAACTACACAAGCAATCATGTTACACAAAACAGGCCATGATCTTGGCCATGTAAATAAAGTGCTGTGGAGGTAAACTGTGAAACTGTTCTCCCTGGGCCACTCAAGGAGAGTTTCATAGAAATCATAGTAGAAGAGGAGTCCAATGAGAGAAGTGTGGGGAGCCAGGTCCTTCCAGGGAGAAAGAGCTGCGTGGAATTGATAGCCCACTGAAGGGGATGATGGGAGATCAGAGAGTCTCAGATTCTGAGCACTGCTCATTGTCCACCAACTCACCGCCATATTCGGTTGTTACCATCTCAATCCTCGCCTCTCCCTTCCCCCTCTAATCTCAACACCTGTGAGCTAAGGCTTTTCTCAGCCCTCTCCAGGAACAGAACCATACTACATCCCAGTCCCTGCTTTCTCCTTCCACCAGTGATTCCTGTTCACTGCTGACAGCTTCCCCAGATGTGCAGAGCTCACCATTCACTCCTCCACTCAAACACTTGAAGACCCTCTCACCCCTTAATGCAAGGTTTTCAATATTATTATTAATAAAGCATTTCCCCATTTATGGCAAAATAAAATATTTGGATTTTGGTTCTGCACACTTTAATCTGGAGAAAAGGCTGTAGTGACATGTCCTAGCTCTTAGACAGTGCCACGGAGACAGGCATGGGCCCAGCAAGTAGAAGATGACATTGTAACTTGGTCACCATTTCGTAGGCTAGCCCAGCGGATTATAGATGTGGTGAATAAAAAACACACTGCCTGCCCTCAGAGCTTCTAGTCTAGAGCAGAAACAAACAACATACACATAATCACCCCAATAGGTATTTAATGTCAGTTCTGTGATGGAACAGATAAGACTTCAGAAAAGATAACCCAGGGACCTAACTTAATTCACTGCAGAGACGGTATTTAAGGCCTTGGGAGAAGCTTGGGATTGCCAGGGACAGTGTAGTGTGAGAGGGATTCCCAAAGAACTCAAGGGTTAGCAATGTAAGCAAGAGACCCTAATGAATGTCAGTCAGAAAACACAAAGAGGAGAAAACATTTATCACTGAAGGATGGAGGAAAAGGTTTGAAGAAGGAAGACATGGTTAGCTATATTCAGCCCTGCTAGGTGCCGGGTCCAGTGAAGACAGTGCATTTATGCCCTCTCACCCACGAAGCAACAGCACCTGCCCCTGGACAGCGACTGCCCTTTCTTCACCTCAGAGCCAGCTGTTCTCTGGGGTTTCTACACTCTGATTCTCACCTGCAGGACCTTTGTGACTCTTGGTACTTTTTCCAAGTACTGGCTTCCTTTGTGCAAAAGTGAAGCTACCCACTCTCTGCTGACATGTCCAGCCCACAGGTGGCAGGGGAAAGAATCAGCACTGGCCTCACAAAAAGTGGCCAGGTTGGGAGAACAGATGTGAAGATGTGCCCAGGGCCACCTCGTGTGCACAGTGCATTCTCCTCATTGCAGGCACTCGCTGGACACTGGTAGAGCATGTCCTCAGAGGCTTAGCCACATGCCCAGGTCTCATAGCTACTAGTGACAGGGTGTAGTACCCAGGCCACTTGCTTCTAGTCCCAGAGCCCCTAAAGATGTTACCACTCATGCTGCCCAGAAGAAGGACGGGCAGGAAGCCTTCCACGTGGTGGAAGAAACAGCACCTCACTCCTCACCCAGAATCCCTGTCAGGCTCTGACACTTTCAATGGAACTTTGAAAGTATAGTTTTACTGCTAAAATGAGTTTAATAGTCTTGTGGGCTATGTCTGTTAAACAGCTTATACCTGTAGGGAGTCAGTCACACTGAATACACAACGACATCATAGCCTGCTGGCAGTCAGGTAAGGAATTCTAAGAGAGTAGTGACCAAAGCTGAATGGCTCAAGAACAGATGGCCCAAATAACACACCTGGAACAGCAGGTAAGATGAATGGACACCAACATAAGAACTGTATAGGAAGAGACACAGCAGAACTGCAAATTAGACATGACTATCTCAAATGATTGGCAGAGCTTTGCTCACAAGCCAAGTACTCTTGACCTCTGTTGGATCAGGATGTTTTCCCAGCCTGCCTCGACTTGAACCTGAATTTTTATTCAGTGAGTGACTTGAACTCAATTTGGTCTCAGATTCATATGAGTGACTGGGATCACTCATATATATCCGATTGTGCCTGCCTTATCAAGTAAGGGATTGGTGTATGAATAAATCAGGCATTCAAAAAACAATCTCAGTCTCTTGCCTGATCTGATCCCATCCCTTTACTCTGCTGTGAGGTGCTCGAGACAATACCTGTTCTTGCCCTTTTAGGATAAGTTTCAGAAGCTGGCTTGGATTATGTGGAGGAAGCTGGAGGCAAAGAACTGACAAATTAAGGAAGGGTTTGCCACTGACCTACAAAGAAACCTGGAGACTTCTTGGGTCTGGTCTCCCCCTGCCCTTTTGTTGCTGCTGGGTTGCTGTTTTGTCAGGTGCTTTCCTCTGGCAGGAGAGGCAAGGCCTGGAGAGGGAGATGTGCCCCTTTACTACTCTCTAAAGGACTTGGCTATTGTCATGGTCAGGTTTTCAAAACATTAAGTTGGGACCTTCACTCTTATTCCACCGGAGAAGGAATCAAAGGACAGGGAGTCTGCATCAGAAGAAAATCTGATGAGGGCAGGACTTTTCTTGATTCCTGCACCTTGCATATTTCTTGCCCTGAAGAATGAGTCTGTCCTACATTCCAGACTCTTCATTGCAAGGCAGGTTAAATTGAGCCAGATCTTTCTCCTGGGGCTCATAGAAGCTTTCAGTCCTATTAGAAGCAAAGTGTAGCTTGAGCACTGTAGGGATTTTTACATGCCATCATCTCAAGCAGACTCTCCTGCAGCCAGTGCTGCCCATTGCAAAATGAAATGTGAGTCCTCTTATTCACTAAGCAGGATGAAAGCCTTTTCCTTTCTTCAGTGGTCTTTCTCTCCACCTGTCACCTGTGGGTTTGGTTTGCTATTTAATGTTGCACTCTTGGGCTTAGGGACACCCCTGGGGCAAATGCAGCCCCTCTCAGGCCCCATGCCACAGGCCCAGCTGTGCACCCAGCCCCAACACTCCCCACGTCTGGGCCCCAGGAGTTGAGATCGCACCTGAGAAATGCTGTTCCCATCAGACTTCTCCTACACAAAATACGGATTCAAAGATCAAATTAAGAATTTCAGCATGGAGACTGAAGATCATTAAACCTCAAGCACTTCCCCTTCTGAGTGCCAGATTCCATGTGACTGCATTGGCCTGTTCCCCTGGAAGCTGGCCCTGCCTGCCACTGTCTCCCAGTCCCGCAGGCAAGAGCACTTAAGGAGCCTTAACATCACCACTGGCTGGCACAAGGCACTGTCCCCGCCACCTTCACCCTGCTGACCTCAGAGGAAGGGCTGGTACTAAGCAAACATCACACTCACTATTCCCTGGGTTTTCTTTAAGTCATGCTATATAGGTGGAGTTTCATCTGTGTTATCAGACTTCATTCCACTACCTATTGAAACCTGGGAAAGGAGAGAGGAAAGGAAAAACTGGAAAGGACCTTGGACCACAGTATTGTTCTGAGAGTTTCAGCCAGCACCAGGGAATCTCCAAGCCAAGAGTACCTGCTGGAAAAGTCCTGCATTGGCTGGAATGAGCTACCCCAAAATACATTTTTTAACTCTTAGATATAAGACTTCATTGAGGCATCAGTGACATACGATAAAGCTTGAATACCTAAAATGCAGTTTGTTCCTCAGTGTTGCTGAGTACTGTTCTTTGATGTGGCTACACAATTTACCCATGCACTTCTTAATGAACAGCTCTGTTGTTTCAAATGGGGCTACTATGCACGTAAGTACAAGGTTTTTTTGTGGACAGATGTAAATCTCTAGGAGTGGAATGTCTGTGTCCTAGGGTAGGTACTTGCTTAAATTTTTGAGAATCTGCCAAATTGTCTTCAAAGTTCCACTGCAGTATATGAGAATTCTGATTGTTCCATGTTCTCACCAATACTTGTTTAGTGTTGGTCTTGAACTTTTAACCATTCTGGAGACACCTGACTGTGGTCTTACTTTGCATTTCTCTGATCACTAATGATTTGGACTATTTTAGATGCATGCACTGATCACTGATATGTCTTCTTTTATGACGTGTCTGATCATATGTTTTCCCAGTTGTTTTAAAAAATGGATTGTCTTACTGCCATGATTTTAAGAAATGAAGTGAGTTCTGTGGCCCTCTACTCCCACCCAGGGTTTTCAGATGAAAGAAGAATTGGTGTGTACTCCCCAGGGAAGGGATGTGGTATGTGCTGTGTGTGGTAGGTATGTGGTGTCCATGAGCTGACCATATGTGTCATGGCACCACACGCAAGGCAGGAAACTCAGAGGGTGGGCATGTCTGATTGCAGATAAAGCCTGCAATAGGAGAAGTATAAAAATTGCTTGGATACTTATTCAGGATTATTAATTTCAGTATAAAAATGGAACCTTCAAGTAGGCATTCTTTTCAGACTTCCTCCACTGTCCATTTCTGACTCTTGATTGGAGGAATTAGTCACAGGAATTCCTTAGCATGGGGGAATTAGAACAAGAAATGGAAGATTGTCTCATACTTTCAGGGAGTGTTAGTCCCTCCTCCAGGGATGGACACAAGGGTCCATGGACAATTGGGCAGGCAAAGCTCTGCCTCTATATTCATTTGATGATTATGCCAAGTTCAAGGCAAATCATTGCCAAACCAAAATTTTTCTGGACCACGTAGTACCTCAACGTGTTTCTGCCTACCAATGTCATCATATCCCCCAGGTGAAAGAGCTACAGTTCCCAGTCAAAAGACTTGAGTTCAAGTCCTATACCTACACTAATTGCCTGGCTTTTGGTGAGACCCTCTAGGTCTTTCAGCTGACTGATGCAAGGATCAAAAGAAATAATGGATGTAGAGAATTTTGTTTCAGGGATAGTCCTAGCTGCCACAGCCTCCCACCCCATGTCTTCTACCAAGCACTATCTCCAGAAAGTTTAGTTAAGTGAAACTCTCTTAAGTCTGATCCCTTCATGAGGAATATTTTTCTTTGGTACCGGGGATCAAACTCTGGACCTTGTACTTCCAAAGCAGGCGGCAGAACCACTGAGCTAAATTCCCAGCCCCTTCATGAAGAATATTTGAAGAGTACAACCCCATAAGCCAGAGGGAACAGAGCACCATAGTTTTGCAAGTTTGAAGAAATATCCTTTCTTAATTATCATTCTAACCCCCACACTTCTCCACCTTCTTTGGTGGCATGTCACTTGGCCCATTTTGGATCTTGTTGGCTTCCTCTCTGCCTTGCAGTCCTTAGCTGTTGTAGTCCAAGGATGCACTCCAGGGAGGCCTGTGTCTGACTGTTCTCACAGAAAGGGCACCTCAGAGTCCTATTCCTCTTACCTTGTGATGTGCATCATGGCAAGGAATGGCAACACACCCTGCGGCCACTGCTGTCACAGCTGATAGCAGACTTGGAAGATGTAGCATCTGAGTCACTCCTGTGGAGCCTTTTCTGTGAAGGAGGCCTGAGTCCCCATTTCTAGCCCACCTGCTTAGAGCTTTTGCTTTAGTGGGACCAGAGGGATGATCTCAGTGTCAGTTTAAGATAGCTGCTTCTGTCAAGTGGCACAAGGAAAGCATCCAGGCTTGGGAGTCAGATTGTCCTAAGTTTAAACTTCAGCTTTGCCATTCACTGTTTAGGTAGCATCCTGGTAAATGGCTGAACCTGATTTATTTACACATGTGTAAAATGGAGACACTAATGATACCTTTGCACAGTTATAAGATTTAAACAAAACTGCACACTATAAACTGCCTGGCATGCCTGGCACTTGTGAAGTTCCTTGCCCACAGTGACTGCTCCAGTTTTTTTTCTTCCTTTTGCCACGGAAAGATGACATTATGCCAAGTATGGCTCATTTAGGATGGTTAGGACATTTCTGCCAAAAAGTCAGTCATGTAGTAATTGATCAAGTTCCTGCCTGATTATTTTAGTAAATGGCTCCGTGTGCAGTGGGGGTCTCCCTCACAGCAGGACTGTTTTGACAATGGACCTGCTGTTGCCTGCCCTCATCTAGTCCCAAACCAGACTCAGGCCTCAGATCTGAAGGGAAAGCACCATCGCGTTGGCTAAACAAAGATTGTGGTGGAAACTCATTCACAGAGTTACAGCTATCCTTTCTCCTGGAAAGCTGTCAGAGCTAGACAGACTCATTCTGATTTCCTAACATATATTGACACTATTCACCGTGTATGTAATCCCAACACTGCGGAATGAATTAGCTTGGTCTATGTGGCAGTCTGTTCAGAGTATTTCTTAATATGTCTCAAATCTCGCAATTATATGCATGTCAGATGGCTTCTCCAGCCAGCCAAAACGACAAGCTCTACTGTGTTATTGCCGCTTTGTTTCCTTATGCACAGCTACCACTCAAAAGACATGAACCTCAAAACAAACAAGGGCCACCATTCAAAAACTACTGTGGAACCACTCCAGACACAGCTGCCACTTGCAATATACATGTTACAGTATCTTTGCTTTCATTCAAATTCCCCTTCATATTTAGGAGACTACAGTTTACTTAACACTGGAAACACATCAATGTGCAGCCAACACAAATGATACAATTATTTATTCAAGTTCCTTAATTTTAGAGCCACAAACACATTTCTACAATAATCACCACACTGCAATATAAGTACAAAGAATTTTTAGTCCTAAAGAACAAAACTATATAGTATGCTACTCTGTGCTTTCATGGTCTGTTGCTTTAAAAAAAAAAAAAATTTCTGCAATTCAATTTAAAATACCAACATTGCTAACTTCCACACAGAGTCATCGTAAGACGGAATTCTTTCTCCCTGAACTTGGTAGCAATAGAAGTACAAGTCACAAACAGCATTTAAATCAAGTACAGTTATATTGTGCTGTTGAGGTACCTTCTATAGCAGAGCAACTGTAAGTTCCAAATATTCTAAGACTGTACTGATTTTGAATGCTCATTGCTAACCTTTGTATCCAAAGTATCCTACTTTGCAGGGGGGGTGGGGGGGTCCAGGATGTTCAATTTAAAGAAAAGTGGCACAGCAATTCTTATAAAATCAAAAGTCAGCATCACCATCCCAACTTGTCTTTGAAGCAGCAATTTTCTTAAGTCTCTTTTCTTCAGTCTGTGGTATCTTTATGTAACAGTTCCCCACCTCAAGAAGATTTTTTTGCTTCCCTTATACACCCTCGTCTTTTTTATGCCCTCTGAGTACCCCAAATGAGTTTATAATTGTACAATTTTGTTGAAGGGGTATGGATAAAACAATTATTTTTTATCTCCAACTCCAATTTTCTAGAAAGATATTTAAGTTTTTCAACTCCTAGGTACCTGAAAAAAAATCAAAGCATGATATAGATGGCTAGAATTTCTCCTACCTTCAGTTTTGGAATGAATCTTTGTTTTTTACAGCAGTGGACACAAGTAGAAAAAAAATGCTTGCTTTTGTGCTATAGAACAGAGAAAAGAAACACTAGTCCTTGAATATTTACAAGAAAAGACCATCGCTTGCTACTGGTATTGACACTGGATTAAACAGCTGAAGTTTGGGAGTAAAATAATGTTGCCACTCTTAAATATTTTAGCAGTTTAAAAATGCACACTTAACAGCACACACCACTTGGGGTGACATTCTGCACACTTCTATTTTGATACAATGTGGATTTTACCCCTTCAAATGAAAATCTACAGAAATAAATTATTAAAGGATAGATTATTTTCCCCTTCCATTTTCATGTCAATGATATATTTTAAGTGAACTTTTTTAATCACAAAATTCACCTCCAGCTTGTTTTTTTAAAAAAAATCATGAAGCAGTTATTCAAAAGAATACATCTTATTATTAAAAGTTAGCTAAGACCAACTAATAAGACCTGGAAAACGAGCATATTTCAAAGAATTTTATTTTCTTCAATAGTTGCATGAGTTTTTTTTCCAGGAAAATGTGCAAATAACAAGGTTACCTGGGTCTGCTGGTCACTTCTAGCTTTGGACTCTTGAAGATGGTGAGTTTTGCTAATGATGCGCGGCTGTTTAAGAACCGGGTGGTTTTCCTAGCAATCACTCTTTGTGTGCCATCCTTTATAAAGGTGCTTCTTGTTGCTAAGAGATCAGTTGCTTAGAGACCAAATCATTAAAAAAATATATATGTCAGGGGCTAACATAAATTATAACCAAATTGTGTCGTTTCAGCTCACCCTCTGAATGTTTGGCTTTTGTAATAGATCGTAGTGTACCAAGAGAAGCCAATTACTAATCACAAAGAGAAAACCAGCCAGGAGGAGGGAAAGAGATCAAGAGATCTGTGCGTACTCTCCGTGGACAGAGGGTAATGCCTCCCTTGATAGAGTCACAGCACCAGGCTAGCGGGAAACTTCGGCTGCTTGTGGGAGTCCTAGACACAGAGATCCAGGGAGAGAGAAAGAGCCTCCTCCCAGACAAACTTGAATGCAGTTTGGGATATGAACATATGTGGGAACTATGTAGCTACTTTAGTATTTTTCAAAGTGCAAATTAAGGGAGAAAGTAATGCTATGCTTCAGAAAATATAAGCTGGAAATGTGAAGTGATCCTGCCTTTGAACAGATGTTTTTTATGTTGTCATTGTTTCTGGTCCAGATGTGTACATGCTGGGGAGAGGGGGCCATTTTGGATTAAAAACTTCTCTCCCTTTGTCTTCTTCCTGTTAGGTATCAGATACAGCATTGGCTGGGGAACAGGCACAAGTGCTGTTGGTTAAAGTTTGCCTTTGAAGGTCTTAATCTCCCCTTCCCGGTGACTGCCCATTGAGACCTTACCCCAGGGGCTAAATGCTGTCCCCACTTGGGACATTTGCATTTTAGGAATGGTGGGTACTTATAAATGAAAGGGAATTTAAATTCTTTTAATAGTCAAAGAAACGGCAGCAGCCTAAACAGCTAGGATTGGAGATACTGGAAGCCAAATAAAGCTAGGCACAGCCCTTCATTGTCTCGCTCTGTGACATGACCCCCTCCTGCATCCCTTTCTCAACCTCCTCCATCCTTTAAAGTCTCCAAGCTCATCTTAGATGAGAGAAAACAAGCAAATAAGGGACCAAAGACTCAGAGTTAAAAATCCAGGTAAGAGGTAAAGAGAGTACCTGGGATCTTAGAGCTTCCCCTCAGTAGCCTCCACGGGGCCTGCCACTATAGAAGCCTTTGTGCCTTGGGCTCAATCAGCAAAGCATCTGGTGGTGACCAGGCTGTGAGGGAGGAGGGGACGGGAGTGGGAAGACAAAGAGGTCCCCTTCTCGGCTCACTCCTCAGCCCTGCCAGGCAGATCAGCAACGCCTTATTTCTCACCTACAAAGTAGACAGTAGATGAAAGACCCACAACTAGTTTGGATTTTTAAAGAAAGAGATATATATCAGTTTTTTTAAAAAGGAATGGGACTAACAGCAGAAATTAACTACAGTAAGTCCATGACATATGAACATCGAGTTGTGAACTTTCACAGGTGTACTGTGTAAGACTCACTTCGTCGGCTTAGGAACGAATCCAACTTACAAACAGTTCTTCTGCAATGGAACTCCTCGGTCATAAGCCGAGGACTTACTGTACAAGAGGAAATGGAACACTGACTTCCTCCAACCAGGCTTGGAGTGCACACGGGCACAGAGCACCAGAGCATCACACCATGAATCCAGGATGCCAACCAGACATCTTCCCTGAAGTGTCTTCATTCTAACCCCCAAATCTCCCTCTGCTGCTTGTATTTTGGGAGAGAAATGGAACCAGAAGGGAATGGATTTTAGATAGGAGGAATTCTGGGCAGAAAAGGTCAAGGGGAAATTTTCTGGGTACAAATTCAGTGTTTAAATACCAGTGGAAGAATGGGAGGGAGCGGGAGGGAGCAAAGAGGGACAGATGTCATGAATGTGACTATATTCCTTGAAGGTAGAAACCATCTTATACTTTTCCCATTTCCAAGTACTTCCAAGCACAGAGCTTTTGCATTATCAAATTTTTAGTTATACTGTAAGTCAAAGGAGGAAAAGAGCGAGAAGCAGTGTGTCTGAAAGGGTCAAAGTGTTCCTTGACCTGGACCCCCTGGGCTCTATGTTACTGGCTCCTTGCTTAGGTCCAGGCTCTGCATAGACATTTGTACTTTAGACTTCTTATCTACCTATCCTGTTCTCGGCCCTAATTTAGTTCTCTCCTTACCTGGTAGTCATTTGGTTTGATTTTAGCTTCTGTCTCTAGGATATGAGCTTCCTCACCTGCCTTTGACCACTTCCTACTTATCAGGATGTAACTCAGGCACCATTCAAGATGCTAGCCTTTGGCCAGCTACAGGTTTTCACCCACCTAGGTGGAGCTGAGGAGGTGCTGTGGTCAATGATGGACTCTTCCAGTTGTCGGCACTCAACAAGGCAGAAGGAAATAGGCTTGGACCATGAGAGCTCTATTTGCAGATGTTCCAGCGTGAAGCTTTGAAATGCATTTTTAGCACAAAATGTAGCTGTACTAAGAAGTGCCTAGACCACAGAGTCCCCACACTCTGACTCCATCACTGCTGGGAAGCTCCTCAGCACACAGGAGCCCTGTCTCCCAGTCTCAGGAATGGAAGCTTTCTTCACTGTATCCCATGGGAGCTGAGAATAGTGAGTTCCTCCTGCCCTGAGTCAAGAAAATAGCAATGGAGAGACATCAAGTCCCAAGGCATCCTCCGTACGAGTGACTGCCACTGCAGGTGCCTCTCACTGGGGAGGTCAGTGTCCTGTAATCCCACTCCTGACTGAGCAGCCAGAGGTCCTAGTGCTGTCCACTACCTACTGCCCGGAAGCCAAGAGTGCCAGGACTTGGCCTCTCCTGGCTGACTACCTACTAGATACCATTTATGAGAAGCTACACAACCCCTTATTAACTCAAAGATAGGAAGGATACATTCCTACCTTGGGAAGCTCCCAGTGATAGTGGAGACTGCTCCAAGTCCAGGCACTTTGCAGATTTCTGGAAGCTAGTAGAAGCTCAGTCCTTGCCACACAGGGTTGCTGGATCCAAGGCATCTCATGCTGCCCTGTACCTTATGCTGGCAGAAATCTACTCTGAGAGGCTGGAGCACCAGAGAACAGGAAACGAGGGTCTGTGCTAATGTCACATCCAGCCCAGCAGCTACCAAGAAAGGGGGTGGGGGCAGCAAGCACAGCTGCTTCAGGTTGACAGCTAGGGCAACTCTGGGAGGTGGGAGAGAAGCCAGGAGAGTCTCCTTTCCATGAAAACAGCCACTCCTGCTAGCCAGAGCTTCCCCCTGTGCTAGTTGCCTTTCTGGGCTCTGAAAAGTCTTTGTCGTGGTCCATAGGGATATCTGGCACACTAAGTCCTGATACACAAGGATCCGTGAGGAACAAACCCTAAGATACCCAGTTAGAGGTGCCTTCTCTGACCTCACCCCTTGCCCCAGTCTCACCTCAGTCTTATAGATGAAACCCTTGAGACACCACACTTCATCCCTTTTTGGTACTAGTCAGTATATCCCTACTGGGCAAAACTCCTCTCTCCATCTTGCTCCCCATCCACCTTGTATCCCCGCTCTGAAAGGTAACTATGCTTCCAGGCACACATGCCCCTCAACAGTTACCTCAAGAGCAAGGCCAGATGGTATCCACTGGGCGCTTGGGAGGTCTTTGTCCTCTCACTCACAGTCACCCTGATAACTAACCATAGCAATTCCACCTTCCTCTCCTGCTGAGGCATCTCCTCTCTCCTTTCCTTCTCCCTTTCCACCCCTGCCACAGAAAATACATCTTCCACCTCCTCAAAAATGCCCAAAGCTCTGATCCATCAATCACTCTGACAGCCTGCCACTGGGACTACAATAGCAGGAAACCATCTGAGTCCCTCTCTGACATGTTAAGAACCACACCAAAGAGTAAACCCAGCATCTTGGGCTGAGGAACAATCAGCTTATCTTGTATCCAGACATTCAAGGCAGGAAGCTCATGTACTGCAATTTGTGTGATAATTAACATAACAAAAGACCAGAGCCCAATAAGTACCTCAGAACAGTCCAATTTCATTGCTTTACTTGGAGAAAGAATCATAGTGTTCTCCTCCTAGATTGTTTGGCTCTGGTAGACCCTCTTCACATTTGGAAATTTACATGTAGTTACTACTGCCTGATACTTCTCAGGTATTAATTATACTCATCTGCAAGTAGATACTTGGGGAGAAAAAATAGGAGAAGGGGTAGGAAATAGGAAAGACCCCCACCTTGTCTCCCAGGCCCAAACCTTCCCCCTGACTCTCCTGGCCAGGTCATCCTGCTCTCCAAATCCTTCCCTCGCTCCTTCCAGTTGTCCAGTTAAAAGCCCCACAGTAATTCTTAAACTGACTTCTGGTTTTCTTCAAAGATGTGGGGCTGAAAATCTAAAATGAAGCAGAAGCTACCTCCTCCTTTGCTGTCTGACCCACAGCAGTTCTACACACTTGTGTCACTTCTTCCTAAATGGAAGGTGAGCCATGGTGTGTGTTGCGGGAGGTTCTGAAGTGGAGTTATTGCTGTGGAGCTCAGGTTTGGGTCGGTTACATTCTTTGTACAATAGAGTGGTAAGTTCAGGCTTCTAACAACCAGACATGACGAATTATCTGAGACAATTCTACTTTCTGTACTATTTTATTCTTTTTGATAAGCCAATTTTCTTATTTCAAATGCCTTATTAAACATTACTCAAAATCCCCAAAACATTTTAAAAGAATTCCTTTCCACCAGTGACTGAACTTTTTTGTTTGTTGTTTGTTTGGTTTGGTTTGGTTTGGTTTTGTAACCAAAGTCTGTGCATCTTGGGATGAATTGCAGGTGGAAAGTCCAAGGCTTCAGTAGAATAGTCCATGGATGACTAAATGTAGTGTGTAATAAGCTAACAAGTATTAGTGGAGTAAAATGCATGTCATAGAAACCTGCTTTAATTTCCTCATTTAAAAGTGCTATGAACTGGACTAAGAATCCTAAGGAACTCAGAGTCTTTTTCCCAATTTATCTTTCCTAAAAAATCATGAACCAGTCAAAGTTAAGGATCATGTTTTACTCATATTTCTGCCTCTGGGCTGTGGATGCATGCAGTACTCGGTATTTGCAACAATTGTGGAAGGGGCAAACTCTTCACCTTTTACCTCCTGTCCACAGAAACCATGGGTCCTGATGGCTGAGTTATCTATGTCCTTAACCCTGCCAGACTCCCAGGCCACTCATTTGAGACACGGAGTTCTTATTCAAACAGTTATATCTCTACCTACTGTCAAAAGGGTGGCACCAACTCCTGGCTACTCCTGGTGGTCTGACTTGGCATGTGGTGTCCCAGAGCAGGCCACTACTGCTCCACAAGTGCTACTGAGTCATAGATTCTCCACTGTCCCACATGCTGAAACCTGGAATCTTGCACCTGAGGCTTTGCCGCTGGGTACCTGGATTCTCTGAGCTTGGTTCTTCTTTGCCAGGGGTCTGGTGAATGCTCCAGCTCTGCCCTACCCTGTGGCATACTCAGACTCCTGTGCCCTATACCAGCACAAGTATTTTGTTGTCCTTTTATCCTTCTTCTTCACTCTTGTCCCCAGAGCCCCTACAGCCCCACTCTTTCCTGGAGGCAGAACGCCCCATGTGAGCCCCTGGCACAACAGCTGGCTCCCTGTTAAACATAGGCTATCCTCAGTCATGACAACTGGTCCTCTGTTCTGGACTTGGGACCTGTGCTCAGCACTGCACCTCGGATGAGAACCTCCCTCTCTTGCTTAAGTTAATATGAGGAACTTCTGTGCCCTTTGCCTTCCCTAGCTGGCTTATGTTACCCATTGCTGATGAGAGAATCCTGCCTCCTCCCAGCCTTCCCTGCCAGCCTTCTATGGGACAAAAGAATCTGCAATAAGATCTTGGTTCCCCTCACCCCATTCCCACACTTGTATATCTGAACTATGTGTGTGTTGGAGGTGGTTCTGAAATAGAGTTATTGCTATAGAATAGGGTGTTTGACTCATGACATTCATTGTAGGAAAGGATATGTCTTAGTCACTTTCCTCCTTGCTGTGACAAAACCTAACACTCACAACTTAAAAAGAAGAGGTTTATTCTGGCTCACATTTCAGTCCTTGGTCATCTCTGAAGAAGAAACAGCATGGTAGAGGAGCATGGCAGAGGAATTGCTGTTCACCTCATAGCAAACAAGAAGCAGAGAGTAAAGGGCAGAGCCAGGGAGGGAAATATACCTTCCAGGCCATGCTCCCAGTGACCTGTTTCTTCCAGCCACACCTCACCTCCTAATACCAACCCAGCTATATTTGCCCATTATCCAGTCATCTTCCAAAACCTCCACCCCTGAGCACATGTAAGTGTGGGGGAACATACAGATGTAAACCATAAAATTCTGCCCTGGTCTCTAAAAGACTCATGTGTGTCTCTTTATGTGAAATGCATTTATTCCACCTCTAAGAGTTGTCAAAGTCATAACAGTTCCAGCATTGCTGGAAAGTTCAAGTCCAAAGTCTCCTCTGGGATTTAAGGCAAATTCTTAGCTGTGAACTCCTATAAAAATCAAAAAGAAAGTTCAACACTCCCAACAGACAATGGCACAGGGTAAACATTCCCATTTCAAAAGGGAAGAATATGGTGATTGAAACCAATAAGACCAAAGCAAGACTGAAACCCATCAGGGCAAATATTAAATCCCATAGTTTCATGTCCAGTACCCAGGTAAGTTGTAGCAGTGAGATGTGAACTCCAAAGGGCTTGGGCAGCCCTGGCTCAACTTTTTCAATGGACTTTTTCCTCCTGTTTTTCAGTGTATACCTGACTACAAGCAGCAAGCAGTATCCATGCTAAAGTCTGAACATTAGGCTGCCCTGAAAATTCCTCCAGCAGATTAATTAGTCCACTGCTCTTAATCTCAGCCTCTTGCAAAGTCTCAGGACATGAGCAAAGTAGACAAATTTTCTATCATAGCATAGCACACAGCCTGGAACTCAACTCTAAATGGAGTCCCTGTTCCCAGCTGAAACCTCCTGAGCCTGGTCTTTACCATCTGGGTTTCTATCCACATTCTGGTCTTCTGAACTCTGACCAAATCTCTCATCAAGCTCAATATTCTAAGGCTTCTCTGTAGCCAGCATCTTCAAATCTTTCCAAATTCTTCCTGGAAGCCAGCTCCAGAGGCTTCTAAACCATGTGGTCAGGTACAATCACAGCAATGACACCACTCATACCAAAAAACCTATCTTAGTCACTCCTCTTCATTGGGACAAAAGTACTCAACACCTACAACTTAGAGGTTTATTTTGGCTTATGTTTCAGCCTGGTTGGCTGGCTTCAAAGAAAAGACAACATGAGAGGGGCATGGTGCAGGAAAAGCTCCTTACTTTATGGTGTCCAGGAAGCAGACAGTGAGGGCCAAAGCCAGGAAGCAAGATATGTCCATCCAGATCATGCCCCCGGGGACCTGCCAGGTTCCACCTCCTAATAACAAACCAACTGTATTTCCCCATAACTCTGTCACCTTTCACAAGCTTGGAGGACCTGCAGGCATGTACGTTATCATGGTAGGAAGAGATACGGGTCTGATAACCAGACATGCTGAATCCTCTGTAACAGTCCTACTTTCTACAGTATTTTATTCTTTTGATGGGGACAGTTTACATTTCAAATGTATTGTTAAACATTACACACACTTTGCAAAGTTAAATTTGGAGAAGAGGGGACAATGGATGAGCAGCTAACTGGCTATTGCTTATGCAGTTTCTGGAACAGTTCTGGGAATGCAGCAGCTTGTCCTGGGTTGCTATACCTGCTTCCTTCCCAGTCACATTCCTCTCAGCAGAAATGTGACATCGTCTCTGCTTCTCATCATTCTTGTTCCTTCTCATGGAAGTTTTGCCCTTATGCTTTGATGATAGGCATTTGCCTACAGGTCTCTTAGCTCCCACTGTGCCCTCTCTTTTCCCACTTTTCTTCTGCCAGCCACATTTCCTGGACATTCCCTCACCACCCCTTGCTAGAAAACTTTCCTGAGTCTTCTTATAAATGGAGGCAAACTTTTGCCTTTCTAGAGCTATTTACAAGCTTTCTCTGGGGAAGGGATTTTTAGCATCTAATCCTTTAGGTATGGGGATGAGAAAAGCTGGGATAAAGTACAAGGAGCTGGCAGAGAGGTTCTCTTAGTTTCCCAATATCCTACAGAACATATGCTGGTCCATTGGTGAGTGAGTAGGAATAGACAGCAGCCCTGACACTGAGGTTGAGTTGCAAAACCATCTATTAAATGCTTTGATCCTCCCTGGCTGGTCCCAGCCCCATGAGCACACACTCCTCTAATTTCCCAAAAGTTTCAATTTACTTGAAGTTTCTCCTCTGATTGTCAAAGAACCACCAGGAAATGAAATGTGTTTCATAGCCTGGCACATAGTAAGCACTCAGTAAATGTTAGCTATTAATAAGAATAAATCCAGAATGGGACCCGTGAGAGGCTTGCATAGAAGCTGCTAGCAGTAGACAGAGGATCCAGATGGTAGCAGGCAGCTAAATTTTCAGCACATGATAGACCATACATTTAATGTTCTGAACTGAAGAATGCCTTCTGGCCAAATGATAATGGTTAAGAGTCCCTTATTATTCTAAAATCTTCAGCAGAGTGAAAAAGACTTTCCACACACAGACTAAACATCCTGCTCAATGCCTAAGATGGAGATTTACAACCAAAACACCATTCCATCTGTCTTCTGTCTTGGCTAGGAAAGTTCTAATTGGTCAGCTAATATAGAGAACCTTGTCAAGATCTGGCATCTTTTGTAGAGAGGCAAGTACAGTGACTACAAACCAATTAAGCAAGTACTCTTTGCAAGATACATGCCTAAAGCCAGGGAACAGAACAATAAATAGCTGAGTGTCTCACCTCAGAGTAAAGAATTAACCCTGCCTCCACAAGCTCAGGGTTACACCATTGTTTTCTATATTGCTTTCGCATTGCTGGACAAAATATCTACACCTTCAGGTTAAGCAGAAGTTTATCTGGCTTATGATTTTTATGGTTCAGTCCATGGTCAGCTGGCTCCAAAGCACGAATATCATGGTGGAAGGGCATGGTGGAGCAAAGCTGCTTAGTTCATGGTGGCTGGGAAGCAGAATGGGACAACAGTTTTCCAATACTCTCCCCCTTCCCAAGTTGCTCTATACAGAGAGGTTGGAGTTTTACCTCCATTTCCCACGACTCTCTGTACTTCCACTGGTCCTCTAGAGTGACTTGGACTTCCAGGCTGGGGCACAGGTGTTGGTCCTCTGCCTAGGGCTTGTCTTGGACCTGACCCTTGGTACAGTGAGCTGGGGGACTGGAGTCTAGGCCCTAGCAGCAGTGAAGCACCACCTCTCTGAGACCCCTGGAGCCCAAGAGCATTGCCTGCAATCTACAGATTGGACATTGGCTACTCTGGCCACCATGCCTCCATTCTTTGCCACTGAGATCCCAGCATGCCTTGTGACTGAGCCAGCCAGAAAATGAAATTTGAGGCAGATTATAAAAACTGAACAAAAATCCACTCCCTCCCACCACACACACACAACAAAAACCCTTAAAAGTAAAAGTATGGAGAGTTGAGGCACTGGAAGGTTTGAGCAGGGAACAGTAGTAGTCAGACTGTGCTTCAGGCAGTAGTGGTCAGCAGAGTGGATGGGGGGGCGGGGGGGCGGGGCAGGTAGAGCCCAAAGACAAACGTAAAGACATTCCATGGACAGAGATAACTTTTCTTCAAGACAGAAAGGAGGGGCAAATGTGAGAGGTATTTCTGCAAAACTGATATGGGGTTGAGGGCTATAAGGGAAGGCGAAATACATTATTAAACAGCTAGATGATTCCAACCCCACTTTGGAGGAGAAATTTCCATGTCAATTAGAAATGGGGGATAGGGCAGCATTTAATAAGTGTTTACTGCAACAAGATGAACACTGGCAGCAGTCATGGAACAGAGGGAAAAGGACCTTGCTTCAAAGGCTACACAGAGAGGGCAGGGGAGAGGGACACTAGAGCGTTGAGAGCCACCCTCAGCCTAAGAACTAATGAAGGATCAAAAAGGAAATCACGGAGAATTGTGTGAAAAAGGGAGAGGTCATCAGCTTAGAACACTTTATACTAACAAATAGGTGGAAGCAAAAGCAAAAACAAGGACAGGCCAGTGGCTTCAGCAATTAGGAGCCTGCGGTTTCTGATCCATTCCGATTTGTCAGCTGGCAGAGGGAGTGAGGTGCCAAGTACGGGTCACCTGAGTCATGAGAGGAGGCCTGAGAAAGGTGGGTGAGGAGCACAGGAACCTCACTTGACCAATATGAAAGCCCAGTTGCACAGGCCTTAGTCACTTAGCTCTTAATCCCATCAGTATTCAAAAGAGAAATTATCCGAAATCAGATAATTTACAGGCCCTGAACAGACTAGTTGAGCAGCAATAGTTTTCTAATGCCACCCTTTAACCTCACCACCTTGTCAATTGGGATTTTGCAGGCATCACTGGCCAATAAAGTAATCAGTCTCTAATTTGATGCTAGAATCTCAGGGATCATGTAGTGTAGTCAAGCTGTGGGGGTGACCCAGAGTGTGATGGTGGGGACCTGTGCAAAGCTTCAGGCATTTTCATCAACTGGCAAATCCTGTCCTTGGATTTAATTTGTCTCTTGGCCTGTGCCCTTCTTCAGCCTTTGCATTAGGAAAGGGCTGCCCAAGGGGAGTGGTGTTAACCCACAGGGAAAGCCAGCTTCACTTGGGGCCACCATGGGAGCTGAAGCCTGGCTGCTGCTCTCTTGCCAAGCTGTGTGTCTGGTCAGATGGGACATCTTTTTCTAAATTGCACAAAGGAGCACCAGCTAGTGGGGCCCCTGCCTACATTTCCGTTTAGAGAAAGGATGGGGTCCTTTGGCATGAGTCAAAAGCAGCTTTCTCCACAAAAGAAGCCAGGCTCTGTGACTGGGGCCTGTTGGTGGCCATTAGCCTGGCCCTTGACTCCAGCAGCCCTTGTGTTCATCTTGGCCTTCAGGAGCTCTCTTGGGAGAGTTTTCAGTGAGGTCTCCACTGGCACAGAGGCTTGGAGAGAAAATCGCAGCCCCCAGAGAAAGTACTGGATGAAACCAGGAAAGAGGCCCAGAGGACCTGCACAGTTTCAAGAACAAGGCTTATGAGTTGGATGCCTACTGCAAAATATTTTCAGCTGTGGAATGTGCACACATTATTGTAAACACAGTATTAGCAAGTCTGAGCTAAAAACATGCTTAAGTGAACCAGACCACAAGAGGTTAAGAATTTATGAAAACTCTTATTTTTAAATAGAACTACATTTAGTCAAGAACCTCTTGTGTGGGATGTCTTCAAATCAAATATTGTTGCCATTTGCTGGAGAGAATGGGCTTTATTTCCTTGATCCCAAAGAATGTCTGCTACAATGTATAATGAAACTAGAATAATTGAGCTACTTGTTCATTACAAAGATCTCTAGCTGAATACTCAAATTCTTCAGCAGCTGAGTGGGTTTGGAGTGAATTAACAACACTCTTTTTTTTTTTTTTTTTGGTACCAGGGATCAAACTCGGGTCCTTCTGCTTACGAGGCAGGCACCAGAACCACTGAGCTAAATCCCCGGCCCAACAACACTCTTTTTAAAAAAAAAATTATTTTGAGGTAGAACACATTTTACAATGGAAATTTTTGTGAAGCACTGCTAACTGCTTTTTACTCCAAGAAGGATCACACATTATTCTTTGTTGTCAAGAATATCAGCAATGACAGGGTGATTCAGGAGGACAAGTAAAATGTTGGCATTGCAGAGGATCTGCCATGACCCACCCTCCACCCAGTACTTTGTCCCTTTAGGATTCCCGTTGGCTCACCTTACCCTAATGAAAGGCCAATGTCCTAACAGTGAAAAATGACAAAATCAGAAACACATTCCAGTGATATCTGATGAAAGCATTCATATAGTTAGCAGGAAGACTTGGCTCCCAGCTCAGGCTCAGAACCCAACATTACGTCATCCCTAAACCACCATCCACTTCATTTTCTTATCTGTGGAAAGCACTTGCCTGGGGCGGAGGAGGATAGATGGTTGCTAAAGACTTTTCCAGCTCTACCATTTCTAGACTAAATTTAAGTTATTCTCTTATTGAGCAGTGGTCCAGAACATCCTCGCCCATGCCTATCACATTTATCATTTGCCTCTGAAACTCTGCATCCCTGCTTTCTCAGGAACTCTTAGTATTGGCAGCTATGGACTCAAAATTTGATCAACAACTAATGACCATTGTCCTGTTCCAGTAGCTGAGAAGGAGCTAGCAAGGCTGGGGGAAGTGAGAAGAGGAGCTGGGCAAAGAATCACCCTGGGGTAATGGGATCTCTGCTTTTCTGCACATTAGAAAACGAAGTCTTAGCTGACTGTTGATGTGAGCTTGCCTGCAAAGCTAGTGAGATGGGAAAGGAAGTGGCTGGGACAGGTGCCATTGCCAGCTGGTAGGTTTCCTGGAGTCAGCAAAGGCATTTTCTGGCTTCCTCAGTCCTCTGCCCCAGGGGGATTCAGAGAGTGGCAAGGGGCCTTCTGCCAAGGAAGACCCTTCCTTGTGAGGTCCTGTGTACTCCTGTTTACTGTTGATGGCTTCTTTGGTCTGAAGGGCAGCTGGGCTCCATGCCACTATCAGGCTTCCATCTGGTCCCTGGTTTACCTGATTTTCTATTGAACAAATAAAAACACTCTACTCCGCACCCCAAAAGACAATGCTATTCATTCTTAGGAACTGCTGCCCAGCTGACAGATGTTTTGCCCTTCCTGCTCTGCAGCCAGATGTGCTGCTCACCCCAAAGGTGAAAGGCTCTGTCACCCATTCTCATCCCCCAGTTGGCCAGTTACCACTCAGGATCATCCAAAAATTTTGACATTTGTCTTTCCTCCTCTGTTGCTGCCTCCACGGCTCTTAATGGCTCTTAAGATGGAGCTGTGGATCAAGCTGACCATAGCAAGCCAGTGACAGTGTGGCTCAGGCTCTGGAGAGAGGAGACATATTCAAGGGACACCGCACTTCCAGCTCCTGCTGAAGTGCTTCCTGCATCATGTTTTGCCTTTGCAGAGGTGCTGAAAGCCAGCAGTTTAACCCTAGCCAGCACCATCTCTGTAGCCCTGAAATGTGGTTATGCATGTTGTTCAGCTCCATAATACAGTCACCAAGCTTAACCCATGGAAAACCGGAGAAGGGCCCAGGGTGACAAAGGCAGGACTCCTCCTGGGTGGGTTTCGGAACTCTCACTGCAACTCTAGAACTGAAGTACAAAGTAATCAAAGTGACTTTTGCTCTTGTGCATTATGTGGTATGAAAACCTGGCAGAAATTCAGAGGTGTAAATGACAGAATGATTTTAATGCCCTTTAAGCAGCTGTTAAGCCAGATGTACCTGCACCCATGTCAACCTAGATACAGCACTGGATTTTAAGGAAACTGCAACATGGCTTGCAATTCAAGGACTCAATGTGAAAATAGGGGGAATCCTTCAAGCTTGAAGGCTATGAGTAACTTGGGGCAATAGATCATGTGTTTATTAACCAATTTAAGCTAAATTCCACTTTCTCCTAAATGATACCATACGTGACCATGAAGAGCTTTATGATGAAAGGTTTGATTTGGCTGCACTTACTGCTGGAGTTGGTCATGAGATAGGAGCATTCTTACCAACAGAGAAATGACTGATTTACATAGAGAAGACAAGTTTCCTTACTTGAAAGCACTGAAGACTGAAGAGGCATGAGGATCTTGCTCTGGCTCGGTTCTCAAACCTGTGCAGCACCCAATGTAAGGAAAAGGAAAGTTGGCTATTCCTCCCATGACTGCCAGACACCTAATGGCTCCCTTCTAATGACCCTTCTCCCTAAACTTGCTGGCCATGGGCTGGAGGAGACCACTTATTAAGACCATCCTGAGCCAGGCTCTTGGGCGGCTGCCTTGGCAACCGTGGCCGCAAACATGACCTCTTCCACCAGGGGCAACTGGGAGGAGACCTAGACTGGGCGCTCTGGAGAGCGAGGATCTGCCCCCAGCACGTGGATGCAGTGAGCTGGGCTGGAGGACACCCCAGCCACCCTGACACACCACCCAACATCTATGAGAGGGGCTGGGGAACCAGCAGGAGCAGTGCCCGGTGTCCAGGGAAGCAAACCCAAGAACTTCCGACTGCACCACCTCCAGAGCCTGGCTCTCTCTACCTGCCAGGCCACATCCAGCCTGCTGGCCAGGGTGAGAGCCACTTGCAGGGCTGGATCCTGGTCAGAGTCTGCCTGTCAGAGCCTGAGGACTCAGCCTGGCCCCTGGAGCTACCACAGGGGACTCTGGGTCCAGGTAACAGCCCCTGCTCAGCCTTTCTGGAAGCCAAACTGCCCAGGGACAGCCTGGGAAATACAGCTTCCCGCTCCAGTATAGACTCAACAAAGGGTGTCCTCTCCCAACCTGATTCTCATGAAGCCTTGGGGTTCTGACCCAAGAGGTCCTGTGGAACCCTGGAGGAAGTCATGTGTCCCTTGTGCAAGAGAACCTGCTCTGACCTAGAATAGCAAAAGCAATTCTGGGCAATAGAGACATGGCTGGCGGTATCACAACACCCAACTTGAAGCTATACTACAAAGTTACTGTGATAAAAACAGCATGGTACTGGCAAAGAAACAGACCCAAGGATCAGTGGAATAGATTAGAAGATGCAGAAACAACTCCAGACATACTCAGCCACCTCATCTTTGACAAAGGAGCCAAACACCCTCACTGGAGGAAAGATAGCCTCTTTAATAAATGGTGCTGGAAAAACTGGATTTCTTTTTTTTTAATCCTTTTATTGGTACATTTTAGGTGTACAATATAATGACATTCATCATTGGAAATTTGCACCTTTACATAATCTCTCTTGGTTCTTATTTTTCCCCCTTCCCCTGCCCTCCCTTCAACCCCTCCACCTCTCCCTATTTACAGAGTCTTTGTTTCCATTTTCTCATTTTCTCATATTAATTCCATTCCCCTCTTTCCTTTCCCCTGCCCCTCCCACTTCCCCTTCCCCTTTGCCCCTTTTCTTCCTATTTCACATTGTCTATTATACCTTTTAGTCCTTATTTACACTTTCAGTTTCTCACACTAGAGAAACTATTCGGTATTTACACGTGTGTCCTGTTTATTTCACTTAAGAGTATCACCCCAATGTGCATCCATTTGGCAATAAATGTCTAATTTCTCGTTAAAAAAAAAAAGATCATCCTGAGCCAGAAGATGAAGCAACATCTGACACAACCTACTAGGTCACCAAGGAGTAAATACAGGTGGCATTGCACTGAGCCAAGCTACAAGTGATTCTAGAGCACAACTGACAAGTTTGCTTCAACATATTGAGTCTTCAGGAGAATGGAAACTTAGGGGAAGACTGATGGAGCTATTCCCAAAGTGGCATTTGGTTGAGTTGCTGGAGAACGGAAAATATGGGCCATGTATTCATCTTTGTCACAGATGCTCACATTCGAACACTTTTTTTTTTTTGGTACTGGGCATCGAACTCGGTACCTTGCGCTTGCAAGGCAGGCGCTGGAACCACTGAGCTAAATCCTCAGCCCAGATGCTCACATTCTATATCTGCAGCCCTGGCTGTGCCCTTCCAAAGATATGGCTATGAGGACCTTTTCATGCGTTTCCCCCACACAGAGGGAGCAGCCTTGATGAGAAGGCCCTTCCAGAACTTAATTGCTGAAGAAACAGGTGCCACCTTTCTGGCTTATTATAACCTCAACGCTGCTCAGCAGTCTTTGATTTACTTGCAGTTCACTGTACAGTGACTCAAACCTCTTTCTGTCACACCCAGCCATCTCCTCCACAGATAATCTATGAAAACAGTTGAAAAGCACCAAGGTGGCTTTTAGACCCTTAAGCTCTAGCAGAAGCTTATAGACTGCTTGCCAGCCCTCTCATTTGCTGTGGTTTAAGGGTTTAAGCACAGAGCACTCAGTAGCATATACAGAAAAATGTGGGAAGACTCCAAAGAGGTTGAATTGAGGTCATGAATTGCCTTCTCTTTCAAGCACTCCTTCAGGTCAGTTCCCCCTCAAAACCCATTTTATGGATTTCTATGAAGAAAATGATCTAAAGATTTTTATTCAGACTGGGCTCAGTACTTCCTGGTGGCTCAGGACTCAGGCGGGCTGATGGGCTACTGGAGGGGCGTATTTGGAGTGACTGGATGGCCTCATGGGCTGCTGTGAACAAAACCCTCCCATTTCCACTTCCGCCCAGTGAAACCCTTCCTGCCTCTGGGCGTAGTTGTGTCCCCTCCTCCACAGACCTTCTGTGAGTGTCCTGTGGGAGCCCAGTGTTCGCACCCCAGGGCTCAGCAGCCATTTGGCTGGGTGCTCCCCCAAACTCCAAAAGCTGAATGACGTGTGAGTGAAGGCCTTATCTTCCCTGCTGTGTGGCCCTCTGCTCCCACTGTCTTTCCTTCCTCAAATGATGGCCCTTTCCCTAAGGTGTATCCATCTCCTTTTCCTTTCTTGTTGTACCAAATGCTCGAGGATCTCTGTTCATGCCATATTTTGTTGTTTAAAAACAATAAAGCATCGAGAACTTTTCCTTAAGAAAACTATCACCCTCAGAGAGAACAATAGTAGGCCCTGAAGCAAATTGGACACCAATATGATTGAAGGCCAGAAAAGTGCAATCAGAGAAACAGCAAGACAGAGAAAGAGGTGAAGAGAAGTGAACAAAAACAAAGGAAAATCCTCCTGAGGGAAGTCCATACAGCCAGTTCAGGGTGGATGGAAGCTGTCAAGGAGATCCAACAGCATCTCTCACAATGAGCATTAAGGAATTCCTTTGCTTGGGCTTGGGAGGGACATAGGAAAGCTAGACTTCAGAGGCAACTTACTGGAGGCAGACCAAAGCTTGGAAGATGGAGTTTGGAGGTTGGAAGAATGCCTATTGGGGAAATCCTTCAAGACCAATTTCTCACACTGGACTCAGCTATGTTGCCCCCTTGTCATTTTTGTCCTGTCTCTGATATCCTGAGATTATTTGAACTATTCCATGGTCATTTTTGCCCTGCACACGGATAATACTGAGATAACACAAAGCTTCCTTTCCAAATTAAAACAGTTTAGCCTTTCTGAGCCTAACTTCACTAGAGGCAGACTTTAGTTTATTTTGGATACAAAGTCTACACCTCTAAAGTGAAAGCTTGTGCCAGCAAGCTAGGTATAGAAAAAGTAAAGCAGCGAATGCATGCCCCTCTCCTCTCCCAAGGGTTCTCAGGGTCAGGGGCCATCGCCCTGAATACTGATCCTACTCTAGCTGACCCATCATGCCTACCCTCCCTTCTTTATATGGCTATCTAAAATATGCCACTGCTCTCTCTGGCCTAAATCTTCTGTTCTTCATCCTTTGATTAACTAGAACTGATTATTAGTCAGCTTCTCTTTCATTAAGTATCATTGGATTGCTTTGTCTCTGTAAGGTTGCAGTTAGTACTGGCTACATTTGGCCCACTGAGAATAACTAGAATCCTCAAAAATACTGGTTATTCTGGGATTAAAAAAAATAAAAGTTCAGAGTATATGATTCACCAAGGATTAAATAATTCTTTAAAGTTACACAAAAAATTTTTAAAGTTTCAGTAATGGTTTCTCTGCTGGAGGAAAAAAAATTCACAAGATCCTTTCTCTAACTTCCACAAAAATGGTAAAGCTACAATTCTAAAATGGCAACAAAGGGGAAAAGAAATGTAGACTTCTTGCATCTCCCCTTCTATCACCCAGTTACACCTTTCTGACCATCATTTTGGGTTCTGACCAAGCAACTCATTATGTCTTCCCCACCCTGTGTCACTCCAGGCTTCTCACTTCTGTCAGCCCAAATAGTCTTCATAGTCTATGTCCATGCTGCTACTCCTGGCAGACAGAAAACTAAACATTGAAACAATTGCAAATTCAAGTGAATGGCCCTGTATACTTTCTATCTTCCTTTCTACTGTGAAGAGCCATTAAATTCCCTGAGGGAATTTGCTGAGACGTGACCTAGGCCCAAAGGTGTGTCATGAACTCAGTCGCAGATTCAGAGAATGGTGGGGCTGAGGGTTGGCCTGTCTCAGAAGGCACTGGTCAAATCCAAGTCTGAATCAACCTTTAGCCATTACTTTCTATAAACAGTGGCCTGCTTCTCCGTGGAAAACACTGGAGGAAATGTTAAAGTCGACAAAATCTCATCCTCAGTGTCCTCTCATTAGAGAAGGTGTCAGAGTCACAGATCAAGCCTCAGACTGAGACTTTCTATCTCCATAACCAACACTAGTTCCATTCATCCCTCTGGAAGTCTCCCTGTCATCTTCTGAGCCCAGCTACATGGAGGGGGTCTCCTCTAGGAGCCCTTCTCATGTGTCCAGCCTGCATCTTTCTCTCTTCTGAAGCCCTATGACCCTTGGATTTGCCTTTGCTATGTGTCTGGCACTTCTTACCCCGAGACAGGAGGTTCCTCAAGGGCAAGGTCTATGTCTGATTTATCTCTGGGTCCCCTGCAGAGCTGAGCCTGGTGCAATCTCTGGGAGGTACACAAGAATGGCTGGGGAAGAGTGAGACTCCCACTGTGGCACCCTACACTCTGCCAGGAGGCTGCCTCTTCCTGCAATTGGTCAATCTCTCCTCCCTCTCCTCCTCAACCCATTCCTGAAGGACCTTTCTCTTTCACTGTCTTCAACCAAATGTCACTTTGGAATAGAGCACTCTGGGAAGCTGTTAGCTGTTAACTGCTTAGAATGCTGCTGTTCCCAGAAGCCTTTGCACTGAAGGGTGGGGGGTGGGGGGTGGGGTGGCAGGTAAAAGTGACAGTCTTGGCTCCCCAGTGCCATGTTCATCTGTTGGAGGATTCAGCAGGACAGGCTGAGCCAAGGAGGACTCTGAAGGCAGAGAGGGTTCCTTTGGACACCTGTAGTCATAGCACCTTAGTGATCTCACCTGTTTTCTTCTCCTTTTGGTTATGTCCTTTTAAAAAAGACACATGTCCCGGCACATCATAATCCTTGAATAATTTTTTTAGTATTTTCCTTGCCAAAAAGTCCAGGACAGAAACATGCAAAACACACCTGGCCTACCTTAAGCACACAGCTTTTGCAGACCCCAGTCGGAGATGCCAGGGAGGCTGGTAGAGCAGCCTCTTTCTCTCTAGGAGTGCACACATTCTGAGCAAAGATAGGGCAGGTGGAGTGTGCATGGGGGGCAGCTAATGACTGGAGAGAGGGACTGTCAAAGAGAATGGTGGAGCTGATAAGATGTCAGGAAGCCGAGGGGAGAGGAGCCAAGCTGAAGGGAGCCATGGTGACCAGTTCAACTAGAAGTCGCAGCTGCATGTGTTAGAAGGTCGGGAAGACAAAGTGACTTCTGAGAGACCACAGACACCAGACTGAGGGGGGACCTAGGGCCCCAGGAAGTGAGTAAATCATCCAAAGGAGCAAGTAAGCACCAAAGAAAGGGCAAGGCTCAGGATACAGCATGGTGCTCAAGTAGAAAAGGTGAGTGACAGTAGGAGTGGCAGCAGGGCTTTCAGCCCTTCCAAACTCATCAGCTGTAGCAACAAGTCCAGAAAGATGAGGCCAGGTGGGAAACACAGGATGAGAGAGGAGGAAGTCATTAGAAACCTGAACTGGCTCTGAGAGTAACTTTGTTTCAAATAATTTACTTGGCAATTTTTTAAAAATCAACATTTTTATAGGTTTCCTGGGTTTGAGGCCTCCGTGTATAGAGTTGAATTTCCTGGTTGGCCCCTTTCCCTGGTTTTGAATTTGCACAAGCCGTCCCCTTTTCTGGGTAGTATTATGGAAATCACTTTATACTTGCTCACCTCCTTTTAGCTGCCAGCCAAATAAAATGATCTTTCCACAACTTATTCTTCTCCTTTACCCAGCATTACCAGCACTGTCAGCACAATGTTTGAGAGAGAGCCAGCAATACTCACTTTTCCAGGAATAAGCCTCTCCCTGTTTTTTTTTTTAATGCAAGCCCATTCCCAGGTCATATTAACAATACTTTTCCATGGTGTCGACCATGGGGAATGCTTATTTCCTCTGCACTTTCTGCATTTTCTAGTATTAACTCCATAGTTAATTTTTTAATTTGTTTTAAAGAAAAGTAGAATGGAGGCTATTGGAGTTATCACTCTTAGAAAGTCTTCTAAGAGAATCCTCCTAAGTCACACATTCCCATAATTTGACAATGCCTCTGGCTCTCTTTCAAGAGAAAATCCTCAAGATGATCCAAGGTATTTAATTTGTTTTTTAAGAGCTACCAAGAAAAAAACTACTGGGCAAAGGTCTATAGGGCGTGCTTTAGGGTTGCATTTAAAACTGGTCATTTATCACCACCACCACCTTCAAGTGGCTGCTGCTTCCTTTTGATGTGGGCTGTCCCTCTTGAGAATCAACTCTTTAATGTGGTACAGAAAAATGTATTTTAGAAGCTGTCTGAGGGCACAGCCTACATCCTATGCTAAGGGGAAACTCCTCGAGAGGAATGGAGAAGGAAGCCATGAGGTTCCTGTTATCTTGACAGCAAGTGCAGACAAGAACCGCTCATACACTCTCCCTGCCCATCTTCTCCCCACTTTACCCCTGTGCTCCAGGTCAGCTGACAGTGCCACATTTCCCCATGTGTTCTCTGCTGATTGGCTCCTGGGCCTTCCATTCTTTCATCCAGCCTTTGCTGGGCACTCAGGATGAGTTCTTCACTGTGCTTTGGCACTAGGATGCTCAACATGGATGTGACAGAGGTCCTGCCCTGCAAAGACTAAGGAGCCGAGAGGAGAGGCAGCCGTGCCGACACCACAGGCAGCAGACCACTGCTGGCAGAGAACACACAAGCTGTTAGGGCATGGAGAGGTCCTGCTGTAGTTTGAATATGATTTGTCCTCCCTGAGACCCAGGTTAAAATTTGACTGCCTTGTAGTAATGTTGGCAGGTAGGGCCTCTATGAGGTGATTTAACACCGTTCTTAAGGGATTATTTACAAGAGCTTGATGCTCTAGTGTAAGACAATGCCTCGAGTTGCCTTTTTGCAAGCATCCACTTTCTGCCATGAATTGAAGGAGCACTAGGTCTTCACTGGCACCATGTTCTTGGACTTCCCAGCCTCAACAGCAGAATACAAGTAATGAAGGAAGGACTCAGTAGAACTGGAAGATCAACAAATCATCCAATTTGATGAACAGGAAAACTTTTGAAAAATAATGAATAGACCCGGAGGGATCTGTGGGACAATATTGAATTATTTTCACTTCATTGGAATCCTTGAAAGAGACTGGTAAAAAATATTTGAAATCAATGACTAAAAACATTTCCAAATTTGCTAATAGAACAAAACATAAATTTACAGATTCAAATAGTTCAGCAAATCCCAAACAGAAAAAACAAACAACAAACGGGTCGGGGATTTAGCTCAGTGTTTCCGCCGCCTGCCTCGAAAGCTCAAGGTCCCTAGTTCGATCCTCAGTACCAAAAAAACAACAACAACAAACAAGACTAGACTGACCGTGAAGTAGGGAAAAGAGCACAGGAATAGGAGCCAGACCCTGGTGATTGATTAATCATGGCTCACTAACTCAACTGTGAGACCCCTTGCCTGGACCTCAGTTCCTCATCTGAAAAATTCGAGGGTTAAAGTGGATGGCCCTCTTAAGTTTCTTTCACCTCTGAGTATCACCCTTTACCAGATCTTATGTAGACTTACTCTGTTCAAAAATTTTAACATCAAAACCAAGTGCTGTGGAAGAAGAAACTTGGCACTTTCGGCCAAGAGTCGTTTTTTTTGTTTTTTTTTTTAAAGCAGGGTCTCACTTTGTATTGCAGGCTCAGCTTAAATTCACTATGTAGCCCAAGCTGGCCTCAAACTCACAATGATCCTTCTGCCTCAGCCTCCCGAGTGCTGTGATTACACGCGTGCACCACCACTCCCAGCCAAGAGTCTTTCTAACCCTGGCAATTGTGCAAATGACTGAAATGAAGATGACCAAAGAACAAAACCAAAAATGGAGTTTCACAGCAACTAGCATGGAAGGCAGTTTCCCCAGCTCCTTCTTATGGAGCCTTGCAAGCACCATACGAAGCCTGGAATTCCTTGTAAAGGTCAGGAAGCTCTGTGGAAAATGGTTCACTCTCAATAAGAACCCTTCCCATTTTGCCATGATTTTCAGAGGCTAAGGAAATATAATGCCCTCATTGCCTCTGATTCTGAGTTGGATGGCAAGTCTGCCAGAATATGTTAATATGCCTATGTCGACTCCCATTTGCACAGTAACTCACAAACCCCTTTTACCCTTGGAGGTAGGAGGTAGCCATCATCTGCTTCCGTGGAGGAAGCAATGTGAGAGCGGCTGAGGGCTTACTCCAGACCACCCAGCACTAAGCTGGAGAAAGAGCCAGCTTTTTCAGCTTCCACTTTTGTCTTCTTTCCCACCACCAGGATCAAGAGTCCTGAGCAATTTGGGAGCCAAGCTATGAGCTACAGCCAGTTACCTCACATCCAAAGGGCAGAGCAGGCCAGGTAGGCTCAGGTCCTCTCAGCCGTCTCCTCCACAGAGGAACAGTGTCAAGAGCCTCCCATCCCTCTCATCCCCTCATCTGCCCAAGTCAGACTGCTTGGCTTGGAGAGGCTCTTGTGTTGGACACACACCCCACAGATGATGGCTTTCTGGAAAGAACCTTCCTCCTTCCACCCTGGCTGCATGTGAATGTGCTAGGGTTTAGTCAGGTGGCTCCGGGGTCCGGGGTGCTGCTTCACAGTTTGCCATGGAGTGGCCTTGTTGAGCTTTGCAGCTTGTCCCCAACATGCATGGACTTCTCATCATCGGCCCTACTGCCTGCCAGGGAGCTGCTGCCCCCTCCCCCGCTGCACATTCACTTGGCCCCCATTCCGCTCTGATTTACAGAGGTCATCCCTCCCACCCTGCATTCTTCCTGGCTACTTTCAGCTCACTCCTTCCAACCCTGTCTCTTCCTGTTCTCAAGAAAAATACAATGTAGTCTCTGAGAGTGATAATTCTGAGTCACTGCATACTGTCATCATTTCAGAACAGAAAGGAGTCAAAAGGTGGGTAGCTTATTTCATCTGTGAGAGAACAAGCCTTCTTTGCTCCAGCCTGGTGCCTTACTGAACCTGAGTCAAAGCTAAGTGGTGTGGCCTTGCTTCAGAGATCAGGGGCTCAAGTTGCAGGGTGCAGCCACCACTGACCCTGGGCCCAGCAGAGTGCAAAAGAGACTGAGAAAGGAGAGCAGTATCATGGAGCATGCAGAACCTGAATTTCTTTTTTTTTTTTTTTTTTTTTGGTACTGGGGATCCAACTCAGGTCCTTGCGCTTGCGCAGCAGGCAGCAAAACCACTGAGCTAAATCCCTGGCCCTGATTTTCTCACCTATAAAAATCTCAGTGGGGTCACACAAGATGGGCTGGGAAAGGACAGGGTGGCCAACCTCACTGTAGCTGTTTCTCTATGTCCTTGTGCTTTCCCACTTGGGACCTGGAATCTTCATTCAGGAAAGGAAGCTCTACTCTGGCCTGGCCCAGGGCCTGGGGAGACGAAGAGCAGGCTTCGTGTGAGATGCACTGAGGTCTGCCACTTCCTGTCTGTGTGATCTCTGAGGCACAGTTTTCTGGTTTGTTGAAAGGGAAGAAGTACTTATTCTAAAAAGGTGCTTGTGTGTATAAAACAGCAATTATGAAACATCTGGCACCAAATTTGCCACAGCCAGTATTCTTATTCCCTTACAGTAGACAAGTAGGCTGAGTGGCCTTGAACCTAGTCAGTCAGTTTTACGGGTTACATCACTGATAAAATGGAGGTACTGATATGCATTTG
Organism: Heterocephalus glaber; assembly: GCF_053883595.1. Classification (NCBI taxonomy): domain Eukaryota; kingdom Metazoa; phylum Chordata; class Mammalia; order Rodentia; family Bathyergidae; genus Heterocephalus; species Heterocephalus glaber. The sequence continues at coordinate 83,300,439 of NW_028258138.1, read as the reverse complement.
CAAGAAGGCTGTGAGTGTTGGAGATAACATGATAGGGAGTCCAGGATAGTAGTGGGTCACAGTGGATTCTGAAGTGATCCACAGTTATGACCACAACCATCTGAGAGGTTAACAGCAGGGCCAGTGCCCTAGCAAGGGACCCCAGGAAGGGCACTAGAGTCCTTAGATCAATGCCAGTGCCATCAGGGAACAAGCAAGGGCCAGTACCTAGAGCTGTGGGGCAGGATGCCTAGTCAGGACATGGTACCTGGCAAGAAGGTCATCATCAAAGGTACAGCCCCACATGCCCAGTCATGCAGTCATGGATTCATGCAGTCACCCTGATAGATCCGAAGGCCTGGCTCACTCATGCAGCCTGCAGGACAGGACACTGCAAGGGCAAAAGCAAGTGAGGGCAGCAGCAGTCCACATGGGGACCAGGGCAGGGTGGGAGGCCAGTGAGCATAACAGTCTTCCTTTTGGGAGAGGACTTTTGTCTTTGTGTCAGTGGAAGCTAGTAGCTGTGGAAATTCAGTCATACTGCATTGCCTAGTGTTCACAGACTCCTTGCTCCTTCTACTCAGTTGGCCTCGGGGACAGGAAGAGCTCTCTCCCACCTGAGAATGACAGGATTCATCATCCTGGCCCCTCTTTTCAGCAAGAGTTTTCATAGCAGCCCCTGGAGAACCAGCTCATCAGGGAACTCCTAAGAACACCATGAGGATCTGCTGTGGGACAAACACACTATGTTGCATCAGTTTGGCCTAGAATGTCCTCTCCACCCACCCAAGTCCTAACCATGTAAGGCCTGGCTCTCCAAGGAAGCCCTCGAAATCTCCAGCCTGCAGCGATCATCCTTTACTCAAACACATGGTTATACAGCCATTTTCTGCCTGGACAGCTCTTATTCTATTGCTTTGAGCATCTGCCTTTGTTACTCAATGTTTTTCTTCAGGAATGTTGGTTTCCTCCATCTTTCTGATTTCTCTTGAGAAATCAGTTTCCAAAGTCTGTTAACTATGCCTCTCAAAGACTTCTCAAAGCCATCAACTTCTTCTACCCTTCAGGACTGTTTCCTGGTTTGAGCCACCATCACCATCACTCTCATCACAGCAGCCTCCTCCTAACTGGCCTCCCCACAACCAGCTCTGCCCTCTCCAGCCGTCTCCACTCTGCGGCCACCAAACAACTCTTCCTAATATGCAAACCCACTCATAGGCCTTAAAATAAACAGAAACAGGCCTTTCCCAGTCCTTCATTACTGGCCCCTGCCAAACTTGCCAGAGGCATTTCTGTTGCCCACTACATCACAAAGGCCTGCCACATTCGTCAAGAGGCCATTTTCAGCTCCTCACTCATTCCTCTGTCTGGAGCACACATCCTCCCCCAGCGCACACTACAGTGGTGCTTGGCCCACAACAGTTCTCAGTGCTCATTTCCAGGAACCTCACTCATGAAGCCTTGACCTCCCCTCCAGTCTAGGTGACATCCCCAGATACTCCACCCCAACTCCCACCATTGCGGTTTCTGATTCGTAGTCATCTGCTTCCCTGTCTCTGTCCCCCACTTCACAGCAAGTCCCATTCTGCAGTTTACTACAGTATCCCTGGAGCCAGGCCCTGTGTGTGCCTCCAGTAGAGCACAAGAAATAATTTTTTGAATGGGTGAGTAAAAAGAAGAGTCTATATATCCAGAGCCTCAAGGACAGCAGCCATTTATTAGGCTTCTCTATATCTACCTTCAGGGCCTCAGTGAGGGTCCTGAGGATTCAAGGGGCAAAGGAAGCAAAGATTTATTCCTAGGAAAAGGTCTCATTAATTTCTGAGCATGCTCCTCTAGCTCTTTTTTTTTTTTTTTTTTTTTGGTACGGGAGATCAAACTCGGGTCCTTGTGCTTGTGCAGCAGGCGGCAAAACCACTGAGCTAAATCCCCAGCCCCAATGCTTCTCTAGCTCTTGAGGCTTCTGTGTCTTCAGACTGAAGATTTTTGAATAGCGTGCTGGCAGAAAGTACCACGATCTGCCTCTGAAGTGCTGGTCAAGCAGGGTCACTGGCTTGACTTAGGAGACCAACAGAATTGAAGTGTGACATCTGGCAGAATCTGATCAGCCCACTCACCAAGGTGTAGCAGGAAAAAGTCCTGACAGCATCCAGAAACTCAGGTCCCAGTCCTGCTTCCCTCACTACTCAGCCCTGTGACTCTGGGCAAATCTCTCAACCTCTCTGAGTTCACTTGCCTCCTTAGTAAAATGTGGTAAGGCAAAGGACCACCAAAGGACAGGAAGAATAGGGCTGTGTCCAACCTAAAAATCAGGACACACACATCATTGCAAACGGGCTAGGTGATTTTTAATAATCTCATATATTATACAGGGCTTTTGATTTTGTATTGAGGTTTCATGCTTTTCATTCTTTGAATAACTGTGGCAGAAGCAACCACAGTCATGCATTGGTTAACGATGGGGATAGATTCTGAGACTTCATCATTAGTTCTGTCAGTGTGTGAGCACCATAGAGTAGATTTACACAAACTGAGATGATGATGGCATCACTAGGAAATATAATCTCACAGGACCACAGGCATTTATGCAGTCTGTCACCTCTCAAAACATGATCATGCAGCACATTACTGTATATGGGCACCCCAATATCTAGTCTCCTTCTCTCCCTTGTCAATTTTATCAGAAATGGTAATATGACCAGTTAACTACATTTCCAAGTCTTCCTTGATGCTAGAGCTATGACCAAGCAACCAAGTTCTGGCCAAGAAGATGGAAGAAGGGTCTCCCCATCAAGCGAGAGAATGCATCCTTTGCCCTCTATCCTGCCACTGGCTAGATGAAAATAAGATGTCGGAGGCTGAGCAGCCATGGACTAGGAGGTGCTGTGCTAGGAATGGGGCAGCAACAAGACAGAAGGAACCTGGTCCTTGACACCTAGGGCCACCTCCCAGCGTTGGACTAGCCACTTTTAGGATGCTTTGGCATGAAAGAGAAGTAGCTCATATCTCATTGAAACTACTATTTTTAATAGATACAGAAATATCTTATCTCAATCTGATAAAGTCATTTATCAGCCTACTGTCAAAAGTCAGCCTATTGCCAACATTATATTAAATGGAGAAAAACTGAAAGCTTTCCCTCTAAAATTAGGAGTAAGACAAGAATGTTCACTGTCACCATTGCTGTTCAACATAGTCTTAGAAACATTACCCAGATCAATCAGACAAGAGAAATAAAAGGGGTACATAGAGGAAAGGATGAAATCAAAGTATCAGTATTTTCAGATGACATGATCCTCTGCTTACAGGACCCAAAAAATACCACCAAAAGATTCCTAGAATAACCAGATTCAACAGTGTAGCAGGATACAAACTAAGCACAGATAATCAATAGTGTTTCTACACATAATGAACTCACTGAGAAAGGAATTATGAAAACAATACCATTCACAATAGCACAAAGAAAACTGAAATACTTAGGAATTAATCTAACCAAGGAAGTCAAAGACTTCTACAATGAAAATTATATCACTTTTAAAAAGGAAATTGAGGAGGACATCTGAAAATGAAAAGATATCCCCTGTTCCTGGATAGGAAGATCCAATATAATCAAAATGGCTATACTTGGGCTGGGGATTTAGCTCAGTGGTTCTGCAGCCTGCCTCACAAATGCAAGGTCCTGAGTTCAATCCCTGGTACAAAAAAAAAATGGCTATACTTGCAAAATTTATCTATAGATTTAATGCAATGCCAAGCAAAATACCAACAATACTTCTCACAGATCTAACAAAAACAATCCCAAAATTCACATAGAACCAGAAGAGACCCAGAATAGCAAAAGCAATCCTAGGCAACAAGAGGAAAGCAGGAGGTATCACAATCCCAGATTTGAAGTTACACTACAAAGCTACTGTGACAAAAACAGCATGGTATTGCCACAAAAATAGGCATGTGGATCAATGGAACAGAATAGAGGAGGCAGAAACAATCCCAAGCACATTCATCTGTTTGATCTTCAACAAAGGAGCCAAAAACACACTGAAGGAAAGATAGCCTCTTTAATAAATGATGATGGGAAAATTGGATATCTACATGCAAAAGACTGAGTCTAGATCCATACAGCTCACCATGTAATAAATTAAAATTGAAATTGATCAAAGAGGGTGAGGACCCAGGCACGGCTTGGAGCCCCTGCTCCATCCCACACTCCGCTGGACATGACCAAACAGTGCAAGCTGAGGATCCAGGCAGTGTGAAGCCCCCCTCCCCCATTCTGGGTTCCACCCATGGCACAGTGAGGACCCTAGGCATGGCTTGGAGCCCCTACTCCGTCCTGCATTCCTCTTAGCCACGCAGGCACCTGCAGGGACCAGTCCTGCTCCCCACCCCCACCTCATCAGTTCGTGTGTGTGTGTGTGTGTGTGTGTGTGTGTGTGTGATCCTCATCCCCCCCCCACCTGCCTCTGGCCTCCTGGCTCTTTTGCTACCTGGTTCCACACTACAGAGGCACAGGGAATTATAAAGGCCTTTGTCCTGAGTGCCACAAGATAGAGCAGAAGTTAGCAACAGAAAGAGGGCCTCTCAGGCTCCACGATGAAAACTGAAGCTCAGCAGAAAAGTAAAGAGAATCTCTACAATAAAGGCACACCAGACCACCATACTTGGTAAATTGGAGGGATCGTCACCTCCTGTCGGAACCTGCACTATCTTCAGGGGAAAAGCAACTGGAACCTGAAATAGAACTTTGAAGACTTCAACCCTGCATGAGGACAGGGAGCTCAACTTGGGACTAGCAGCCAGAAATCTGCCTGAATCTCACAGGTCTGCTACTGGCTTGCTGAGACCCATTGACTTGTATATGTACATGGCTGCCTACACTGCCTACGGTGACAGCAAAGACATACTCTGAAGGAGGCCCTTCATTTTTATTTTTTGTTATTTGCAAAAAAGAAAAAAAATTATTTTCTCTTATTTTTAATTCTTAATTTTTACTTTTTTCTACCCTTTTCAAATTTTTACCTTTCTTTTTTGTTCTTTCTTTTACCTTTTCTTTCTCTCTCTCTCCCTCTCTCACTCATTCTCTTGCTGTCTCACATTGCTCTTCATTTCCCTATTGGCTCCTTTCTGGACTGAATTTGGATTTCTCCTTTATTTTTCTTTTCTTCTCTTTTTCCTTCTCTTGATTATCATTAGTTTTAAAGGAAAGTAAATACAGTATCTAGCCTCCCTATTGCTGTTAGGTGGTTCTGTTCACATCTTTGCTCTTTCATTCTGCCTTTTCCTCTTGCCTTTAACAATTTCTTAGAGTTTGTGTGATCTTCCTGCGTCTTCTGGCCTTACCGTTAATCTTTCCTGATCTTTCTACCTGTCCCTCCCTCCCCATCTCCTTCTAACTCCCCATCCCAAAGGGTAAAGTTGCTATATTTAAGAGTATAAACTTGAAACTGCTATATTGCAGAGTATAAACTATCTTCACTATAAACATACGTTGGGTTGGTCCTCGGTTTTCATTTAATTCTTAGTTAAATGTGATAGATTAATAACTACCACAAATTGTCATTTTTCTAAGCTGCGCTTGATGCTATGGTGTTGCTGATTGTATCATTTGGGCTAAGATGTTGTAATTGATCTAATCAGTTGTCCTTCCTGGTATACTGAAAATGAAATAGCCTCAGAGTCATTAGAGACTCAAAACCTAAAGACCAGCTGCATCTGGAAGACATCTCTGAAAAGCAATCATTCCACAAGCAACAAAGATACCTACATTAAGCAATTTTGAAAAATCAACCCAAGAATTAAGCCAAGGTCAGGACCAACAACAAAAATGAAAAGACATTTAAACAAAGCACACACTCAGGCTTCCACCCCAGAAAAGGCAAATTCTGGGGGAAATGAGGTGGAAAAGTCTGATAATCAACCACCTGGACACCCTGAACTGATAGCACAGGAAGTAACAAAATAGATACATGAGGTTCTAGAAAAATTCAAAGCAAAAATAATCTCCCAGATAACTACAGAGATGGTGAACAGAGTGAAAGACATGATTAGAGGCTCTAGAACAGAAACAGGTAAGAAAAAAGATGAGATCAGAAACATGCTGGAAGCCATGAATGCCCAGCATAAGAAAGAAATGGAAACCATGAAACAGATTCAAACAGATATTCAGGAGATTAAAAACTCCATTGAAAACATGCAGAGCAGATTAAGAGAATCTGAAGATAGAATATCAGATATAGAAGACAGGATTGTGGTTAAGGACCATGAAAACAGAGATTTCTTAAAGATAGTAAAGGACCATGAGAAATCAATCCAGCAGCTGCTAGATGATGCAAAGAAGAATAACATAAGACTGATAGGAGTCCACGAAAAAACAGGAGAAAGTACAATTTACATTAAAAAAACTGTTCACAGAAGTAATAGTAGAAAACTTCCCAGACAGAGGTAGAGAATTGGACATACAGATAAGTGAGGCATATAGAACTCCAACTAGCCATGATCAAAAAAAAATCTACATCTAGACATATAATAGTCAAGATCCCAAAAACCCAACAGAAGAACAAAATTCTACAGGCAGAGAAAAGAAACAAATCACCTACAAAGGAAAGCCCATCAGAATCACAGCAGATTTCTCAACACAAACCCTCAATTCAAGGAGAGCCTGGAGTGAAGTATTTCAAGCCCTAAAAGAAAATAACTTCCAACCTAGACTGCTGTATCCTGCAAAATTATCTTTCAAAATCGATGGGGAAATTAGATACTTCCATGACAAAGAACACCTGAGAAATGTCATGAACACCAAACCAGCACTCCAAACAATTTCAAGCAATATCCTAGAAAAAGACAATGAAGATCACAATTCCATGAGGCCTAACAGAGGGAAGACACTAGGCAAGGTAAGACACTAAAGGGAAGGGGGGGGGGGATAAGAAATAAAAGAGCCAACAACAGTAAAACATCATGACAAGGATGAGTCAATATCTATCAATTAAAACAATCAATGTTAATGGCCTCAATTCACCAATCAAAAGAAATAGACTGCCAGAATGGATTAAGAAGCAAAATCCAGCAATATGCTGTATACAAGAAACACACCTTACTCAAAAGGAAATTCATAGGCTGAAAGTAAAAGGATGGAAAACAGTTCTCCACACGACAGGAACCCAAAAAACAGCAGGTGCAGCAATCTTATTTGCAGACAAAGTATATTTCAAACTAAAACTAATTAAGAGAGACAAAGATGGTCACTACATCCTTGTGAAGGGAACAATCCAAGAGGAAGAGATGACAATCCTAAATATATATGCACCAAATATGAATGCCCCCAACTATACAAAACAAATATTAATGGCCATGAAAAACCAAATAAGCACTAATACAATTATAGTGGGGGACCTCAATACCCCTCTATCACAAATAGACAGATCATCTAGACAAAAAATTAACAATGAAATTCTAGAACTGAACCAAGCTATTGAACAAATGGACTTAATAGATGTTTACAGAGTGTTCCACCCCCACAAAATCAGAATACACATTCTTTTCAGGTGCATACAGGTCATTCTCCAAAATAGATCACATGCTAGCTTATAGGACATGTCTAAGTAAATGCAAAAGGATTGAAGTTATCCCCTGTATATATATCAGACCATAGTGCAATAAAATTGGAGGTCAATAACAAGAAACTGAAAAACTCCCACAAACACATGGAAATTAAATAACACCCTCCTGAACAACCAATGGGACACAGAGGAAATTAAAGAAGAAATTAAACAGTTTCTACAAGTAAATGATAATGCCAGTGCAACATACAGGAATCTATGGGACAATGAAAGCAGTTCTATGTGGAAAATTCATAGCAGTGAATGCCTACATTAGAAAAACAGAGAGAACTCAGTTAAATAAACTAATGCAGAACCTCAAGCTCCTAGAAAAAGAAGAGCACAGCAAACCCAAAGCTCATACAAGAAAGGAAATTATAAAGATCCAAGCAGAAATCAATGCAATGGAGACTAAGAGAACAATACAAAAAATTAATGAATCAAAGAGTTGGTTTTTTGAAAGAATAAATAAAATCAATAAATCTTTAGCCAACCTTATCCAAAAAAAGGAAAGAAAAGGCTCAAATCCATGCAATTAAGAACAAAAAAAGGTGAAGTCACAACAGACCCAGCAGAAATCCAGAGGATCATCAATACCTACTTTGAGAACCTGTATTCTAATAAAATGGAAAACACAGAAGAAATGGACAGATTCCTAGATACATACAAATTGCCAAAGTTAAATGAAGAAGATATAGAAATTCTAAACACCCCAATAACAATGAGTGAAATTGAAAATGTAATAAAAAATTTACCAACAAAGAAAAGCCCAGGTCTTGATGGCTTCGCTGCTGAATTCTACAAGACATTTAAAGAAGAACTATCGCCATTACTCTTTAAACTCATCAATGAAATTGAAAGGAAAACAAGGCTTCCAAATTCATTCCTAGAAGCAAGTGTTACTTTGATTACAAAACCAGGGAAAGACCCAATCGAAAAAAAGAACTACAGGCCAATCTCCCTAATAGATGCAAAAATCCTCAACAAGATACTAGCAAACACAATACAGAGTGTCATCAAGAAGATCATACACCCTGACCAAGTGGGATTCATCCCAGGGATGCAAGGATGGTTTAACATATGTAAATCAATAAATGTAATACACTATATTAACAGAGTCAAGGACAAAAACCATATGATCATCTCAACAGATGCAGAAAAGGCATTTGACAAAATCCAACACCCATTCATGATAAAAATGCTACAGAAAATTGGAATAGGTCTTTATCTCAACCTGATTAAGGCTATTTATGAAAAACCAGAAGCCAACACCATACTAAATGGTCAAAAACTGAAAACTTTCACACTAAAATCAGGAACAAGACAAGGATGGCCAGTATCACCACTCCTGTTCAATATTGTTCTGGCAACATTAGCCACAGCAATTAGAAAAGAGAAAGAAATAAAAGGAATAAAGATAGGAAAGGGAGAAGTTAAACTGTCATGATTTGCTGATGATATGATACTTTACATAGAAGACCCAAAAATCTTGGTCAAAAGTCTTCTAGACCTAATTGACAGATTCAACAGAGTACCTGGATACAAGGTCAACACTCAAAAAACAAGAGCCTTCTTATATGCAAATAGCAGACTCATTGAGAGAGAAATTTGGAAACTAAATCCTTTTACAATAACATCTAAAAAAATGAAATATCTAGGAATCAACCTAACAAAGGAAGCAAAAGACCTCTACACTGAAAAACTACAGCACTCTGAAAAAGGAGACCGAAGAGGATGCAAGAAAATGGAAAGATATCCCTTGTTCCTGGGTAGGAAGAACCAATATTGTGAAAATGGCCATACTTCCAAAACTACTATATAGATTTAATGCAATGCTGATTAAAATTCCAACAATATACTTCACAGAACTAGAGAAAACAATCCAAAAAATCATTTGGAATCAGAAGGAACCTAGAATAGCAAAAGCGATTCTAAGCAACAGAGACATGGCAGGGGGTATCACAATCCCCAACTTGAAACTATACTACAAAGCTACTATGATAAAAACAGCATGGTACTGGCAAAGAAACAGACCCAAGGATCAGTGGAATAGATTAGAAGATGCAGAAACAACTCCAGACATACTCAGCCACCTCATCTTTGACAAAGGAGGCAACCATCCTCATTGGAGGAAAGATAGTCTATTTAATAAATGGTGTTGGAAAAACAGGATTTCAACCTGCCAAAGATTAAAACTAGACCCATACCTATCACCATGAACTAAACTAAGATTGAAGTGGATTAAAGATCTAAATATTAAGACAGAAACACTAAACTTGCTGGAAGATAGGTTAGGTAGAATTCTTGAAGACATTGGCATAGGAGAAGACTTTATGAACAAATCCTCAGTAGCACGGGAGCTAGCAAAAAGAATCAACAACTGGGATCTCATTTTATTAAAAAGCTTCTGCACTGCAAGAGAAACCACCAACAGAGCTATGAGACAACCTACAATGTGGGAAAAAAATTTTAGCAGCTGTACCTCAGACAAAGGTCTACTATTGAGAATATATGAAGAATTGAAAAAAATTAGACCTCCCAAATTCAAAGACCCAATTCAAAAATGGGCATCCGAAATGAACAGACATTTCTCAGACAGAGAAGTAAAAGCAGCAAATAAATATATGAAAAAATGTTCAACATCACTGGTCATTCGAGAGATGCAGATGAAAACAACACTAAGATTCCACCTCATCCCAGAAAGAATGGGGGCTATCAAGAAATCAACCAATAACAAGTGCTGACAGGGCTCTGGAGAGAAAGGAACCCTTCTCCATTGTTGGTGGGAGTGCAAACTGGTGCAACCACTGTGGAAATCAGTATGGAGATACCTCAAAGAACTAGGACTAGAGGTCCCATTTGACCCAGCTATTCCCCTGCTGGGTATCTTCCCCAGAGAATTAAAAGAATCATACCACAGCGATATATGTGCACCCATGTTTATAGCAGCACAGTTTGTAATAGCTAAAGCTTGGAAGCAGCCCAAGTGCCCATCAACTGGAAACTGGATAAAGAAGATGTGGGGTTTTTTATAAAATGGAATACTACTCAGCCATAAAGAATGAGAAACTAGAGACATTTATGGCTAAATGGATGCATATTGAGGCCATAATTTGAAGTGAAATAAATAGGACACACATGTGTAAATACCGAATAGTTTCTCTAGTGTGAGAAACTGAAAGTGTAAATAAGGATTAAAATGAATAATTGATAATTTGAAATAGGAATAGGTCCAAAGGTGTAGTCGGGGTGGGAGGGGAAGGGGAAAGGGAAGAAGGGAAAGGAAAAATTATGAGAAAAGAAAAAGAAATGGAAACGAAATCTATGTAAATAGGGAAGGTGGAGGGGCTAAAGGGCACACAGGTAATGGGGGAAAAAATAAGAACTAACATACATCATGTACAGGTACAAGTACCCAATGATAAATGTAAATGTATACCTAAAATGTACCAATGAAAGAATTTTTTTAAAAAAGAAATTGATCAAAGATCTAAATATTAAAATAGAAACACTTAATCTGCTGGAAGGTAAAATTCTTGAAACGAAAAGCATAGTCAAGGACTCTCTGAACAGAACCCCAAAGATATTAAGAAATACCAAGAATGAACAAATGGGATCATGTCAAATTTAAAAGCTTCTGCACATTAAAGGAAACAATGAACATAGTGAAGAGACAACATATAGAATGGGAAAAAATTTTGCCAGGTAGTCCTCAGACAGAGAACTAACATCTGTAATATGTAAGGAACTTAAAAAATTAGACCTCCAAAATAAAAGACCCAATCAAAAAATGGCGAACTGAAACAGACACTTCTCAGAAGTAGAAGTACTACTTCTTAATAAATGGTTATTAAATATCTGAAAAAATGTTCAACATTGCTGATCATTAGAAAAATGCAAATTAAAACTACACTACAATATGTTTCTCCAGAAAGAATGGCTATCTTCAAAAAGTCTAAAAACAACAAATGCTGGTGAGGATGTGGGTGAAAAGGAACTCTACTACATTGTTGGTGAAAATGTAAACTGGTACAACCTCTATGGAAGTAGGTGCGGAGACTCCTCAAAAAACTAAAAATAGAAATTCCATTTGACCCGGCTCTTCCCCTTCTAGGTATCTTCTCAAAAGAGTTAAAGTCCTCATACTACAGGGATCCACGCATACCCATGTTTATAGCAGCACAATTTATAATGGCTAGATCTTGAAAATGACACATATGTCCATAACAAATGAATAGATAATGTTTTTATGCACAATGGAGTGCTACTGTGACATAAAGGATAAATTTGAAGCATTTGTAGCCCAATGGATGCAACTTGAGAACATAATGTTAAGTGAAATAAGTCAGACATACAAGCTTACAGAGACCAGGGCGGGGCGGGGGACAAGCAAAATGGAAGACAGATAAACAGGAAGTGCGGAGGTCTTTTTCAAATTGATGAGGGAAGAAGATAAGAAGGGAGGGGGAAGGGGAAGGAAAAGGGAATGGGAAAAAAGAATTGAAAGGAAAAGTAATGGTGAAAATCGAGCTTTTGCAACTGGGAAGGGGCCCAAGAGTTGGGGGAGCAGGGAGAAAGGGGAGGAGCACAAGATGAAAAAATAAAGGATGAAAATGTATTGTGTATGTGTACGACTCCCCACAAAATATATAATCACTCTATACTGTAAACACGTACCAAGAAATTTTAAAAGTTAAAAAAAAAACTACTACTATTTGTATTTTCCTGTCCCATGTAACCAAACTTAGTCCTAACTGGCTGGCACCATCTGCTTTATCCAGCACCCTGTGCTAGGGTTGCAGGGAATGCACAGGTTCCAGGCTTTCAGCACACAAGGGCTTGGCAAGAAGGTTCCATCTAGGGACGAAGGGAGCACCAAGAAGCCTGGCTTCGGAACCGCGGGAGGAGGAGAGGAGGGGAGGGAGGGGGAGGGGGAGGAGGAGGAGGAGCAGCAGCAGCAGCGGCAGCAGCAGGAGCAGGCAGCAGCTCAGACCAGCGGGAGATGGCGAAAGGCACTGAGTGCTGGGCCGAGAAGGCTGAACTCCATCCTGTGACCAACATCCAGCAGACAAACCTGCCCCACTGCGCAGGGCAAACCCAGACCTCAGGACGCTCTACAACTTGTCTGAGGTCACCAGCCAGATGGATCACAGCCGACCTCGTCTCCTGACACCTGGCCAGCGCCATCCCACAGTCCCGGGCCACCTCTGAGAGACTGGAGCCAGAGTAGGCATGGAGAACTAGGCAGTGCCCCACCCCCATCACACCTTTGTACCTACAAGAGGAGGCTCTGGGGTGTGCCAGAAGTCTAGGGCCTAGACCTTCCTTCTACTCAGAGGACTTCCCTGTGCCCCCTGGTTGGCCATGCCCACAAGGCTGCAGTAGCCCAGCCACTGTTCCATACATAGTAAGCCACAGTGGCCCAGGTACAGCACTGGCTGCAGTATGCATATTATCTAATTTACTGCTCTCAGAAGCCCCAAAAGAAGGCAATGCTATCCCTATTTTACAGATGAAGGTGAAGAAACTGAGGCTGTAAAAATTGAACCCATCCAGCCCATAAGCAGTTGATGACAAAGTTGAAGATACAAAGCCATGTATGTTGAAATTCAGAGACGAGTTCTTAGCGCCACATTGTAATATCGTCCCAATCCCTGCCAAAGCATAGTTTTCTGTCCCTGCTCAAATGGCCACCAACTAAGGAAACATTCAAGGACAGCAATAACCATACTTTAATTCTTGTTTCTATGGACTCCAGGCTCCAAGGACTTGCCTGCTTTGGTGGGCTGACCAGAGCAGGTACCTCCTACAAAGCTCCATCTGCACATATCCCCCTGCACCCCAGAACCCAAACCCACTCTGCAGTCACTCTGCCCATGACCCACATGGGCTGAAGATGTGCTCCATGGGGCTGGGCCTTCAGATGCTCAATCTCCATGGCTTCAGTGTTCCCAGGGCTCTCAGCCCTGGCCAGTCATGAGCAGGGCAGTCAGAGTCCTCTGCATCTAGGCTGTAGAGGTCACAGATTCCAACAGGCTGTTTCCTGGGATCGGGGGCACTCTGTTCTTTGTGTCTTGTCCGTGGCTGTCATGGTCAGAATGCATTTACTGTGATTTGCACTGACAATCTTTCTGGAAACAATTGGTCATCAGGAATGAAACTTCACTGTAACATTTAGAAAGTATTTCACTTTGTCAGTCATCGAAGGTATATCTTTCCAGTAATGTGGTTTGTCCACGTTCCAACAAGAACCACATATTTCCCCAGGATTACCCTGCTGCTTTCTTCTGGAAAGTCTACAGGAAATATGCTGAGATGTAGCCTGCAGAGCTGAAGGCCACGCATGGACCCCAACCCTCTGCCTTCCTTGCCCAACCTTTGTACACGGCCAGGCTTTGTCCTGGGTTGTCACCAGATCATGCATTTCCATCTGATTCAGCTTCCCTTCCCATCAGCTAAATTCTCAGCATTCCTTTTCAAGCTCACCCTGGGACTCTCGCCCCTATACTCACTCCTCTAATCAGGCTGAAGTCAGCATGTGTCTACTTATTTTATTATAACTCAAGGTATTAGGCTTAGCCAAATTCCTAGTATATTTTAATAATTATTAACAGACTATTCATCCATTCCCTTTTAAACACTGTGATCAATATTTCCATATTCATGTATACCATTTAAAGGCCTGAAGATCACAAAGAATAATTTATGTGTTCAAATTTCAAATGTTTTTGAAAGATGTAAGTAGATTTTGTCAAGGCACATACAGTTTTTACAAGCACTTTCAGACACTCTAGTGTGATCAAAATATCTGACCAGAACTTGTTATTACACTTCAAGAGAACAGTGCAGCACAGACAACAGTATAGCAAGGCAACTGGACAGAGGGGAGAGCTCACACTGACCTGCAGAGAGGGAAACACAGCAAGAGCTCTTCAGATTCCTCAGCATCCCTTCCTTGAGGGTGCACGCAGGACCCTCTGCAATGGATATTGTATGAGAACAGCTTGATGGCCGGCTCTCCCAGACAGGTAGGAGATTAAAGAATAGTCTTTGTTTCTGTGACCCACTGTGGCAAAGAGAAATTCTGCTTTCTATGACTTGCCCAGAGGAGAAAACAGGCCAGGAGAGAAGGGGAGAGGTCTTGTTTTCTAGGCCCATAGAACTCCAACTTTATTCTAATCACTTAGGCAATAACAAGGGCCATGGAAGCTGTAGAGATCGTGGATGCTAACCACGTATGTACGTATCTACATCTCTCTCTCTATCTCTATATCATCTCTATCTCATCTATATCTGTATCTGTGGATATCACATCCCCAGCCTAAATTCCACCATGCACTGCCTGTTCGCCTCTGGTTATAGCTCAGTCCATGCCCAATCACCCATGCCTAGTCATACCAGCACCATCTGCATGCTGCAAACATGACTCCACTGGTCCCTTGGCTCTAACTTCTAGGATCAAATCTGTTGTCAAGAGCCACACAGAGGGAGGAGGGCACCAGGGAAAGCCAGGCAGCCCTCCACTGACCATGAATCCTACCCTGCCTTCCAGTGCCCAACTCCACCTCACCTGTCAAGTATGTTTGCCAAGCAGCAAGGGCACCCTGCTGTCCATAGCCCTGCCTGAGTCAGCACTGGAAAAGCACGCAGGACCCAATAGCACCATCCTCAAGAGGATTTTGATCTGCTGAGGCCAGAACTCAAGAGACTCAGGTAGCAACAGTCAAGCAGAAAACAGCATATGGTCAGCCACCCAGGGTCGGGAAAGGCCAGAGGAATACCCAGCAGTTCTGTTTGAGGCACTGGCAGTTCCTAAACAGGCTCAGGAGGCTCCGAAGTTTGAGGAGATCCTGAGTCTGCATTGTCTCTCCTCTTTCCTCAGTGCCCCTCCTGAAGTCTCTCGCTTAGCCCTGTCCTTCCCTGTCCCCAAGGCAGTCTCATCTCTTTCCCCAACCCAGCCATGTCCAACAGAGATTGAATATGAGCCATATGTCATTCTCAACACACTAGAAACAGATGAAGTTAATAATTTAAACCGATCTGTCCTAAATGCCATTTCACCATGTAATCAGTAAGAAAATGACTGAGAAATTTTACATTCTTCATATGAGGCTTTGAAATCTAATGTGTACGTGGTACTTCGAGTACCTTTCAGTCTAGACTAAGCACATGCAACGGCATGATAGCTGCACATGCTCTGTGGCCTCTGGGCTAGGGCAGCTGGGCACCAGGGGCTGAGTCTCTGCCCTCAGCCTGTCCCTCTCAGGCCTTCCAGCCCACCCTTACAGGCAATGGCCTTTGAACTGGCTCTGCTCTTCCTTTCCCAGTCTTCCCTTCACACTGCTGACTGCCTCCCAAAAGGGTGACTGTGACTCCAGGGCCTCTCCATTGCCATGGAATTCAGGGCCTTTCATAATCAGCCCTGATGGCCCTTCAAGCATCTCTCCTCATTCACCCACCACATCCACACCCCATCCACCCTCTATCTACTTGCTGTGCCCAACCAAGGTCCATGGTGCCTTCCTCCTGCCAACCTCTTCCCTTCCTCCCTCTGCTTCACAGTTCCTTGCCAGGTGTTTCCTTTCGGAGGAGCCCCTGCCCACATCTGCTGCTCTGAAATCATAGCTCCCAAAACAGCTCACATGTCTTCTCTGAACCTCATTTCTTTTGCCGTCAGGCAGGCAGGCAACCTCTAGAAGGACCTCCTGAGGGTATCACATCTCTCTCTGACCTGTAAATGATTATCTTTATGAAATCATTTGTCTCCCACACCAGCCTACAGGCTCCCAAGGTCAGATACCAGACATTTCCACTGCCATGTTCCCCAGGCCCAGACCAGAGCCTTCCCAGGCATGTTCTTCCATGAGTACCCACAGAATTGAGCAGATGCAGATGCAAACACAGCAGATGGACAGCACCAGGGACTCAGCCTCTGACCTGAGTCCCACGAAAGATGTCCAGGCAGGCAGGACTGTGTCTTAGGAAAGGGAAGGCCTAGGCCCATTGCTTAGAAGAGGGGCTCAGAGGAACTCCCTGGGAGGAAAAGAGGAGAAACCTACCAATGCACTGTGCACTGTACTGAGAGCAGCACTGTTTAGAAAGCACGACAGAGAGCACAGCTAGGTCCTCCAAACTGCAGCTCCATTCCCACCACAGCCCTTGGTCAGAGCTGGGCCTGCAGGCGAAGGGGCTGCTTCGGGGACTTGAAGTGGACTGAGTGGGAACCTGCAAGCCTCCCAGCCTCACTCTCTGGGGAAGCAGCATGGGTGAGTTTAGAGAGGCCTGCCCTCTGCAGGGGAGGTATCCTAGGGCAAGGGAGGCCTAGAATTCTCCTCATCTCCTGTTGAGGACTGAGTAGAGGCCAGGACAGGCCCTTGCTTTTCTCTGGACCCATCAGTACTTACCTGATTTGGAAGCACAAAGAGAAAATTAATAGCTACTTTGTGCAAACACCTCTCTCTTTTAATATACTATATTCTGAGAAACTGCTTTTGACCTTTTGAGATACAATTTATGTTGCTTCTGCTGTTGTATAAAAAGGATAAGAGCAAAATGGAAATAGTCCAATGTCAGTAACACCACAAGGAGATTACAAATCCATCCTAGGCCCTTTTGGTCACCACAATTTTAAATTTCTGGAATAATACTTGTCACAATCTGATGCGTGACCAAATGTCCTCCAGCCTTGTCTCCCAACTTCTCTGCTGGGGTTGTGCAAGTACATTGCACTCCAACACTCTTGGGCAAGGCTAACTCACTGTATGGCTGTGGGCATGTCCCACCCTCTGGGTCTCACTCTTAGTGCAGGCCCTCTATGCCTCTCCTACTTAGAGGGCCCTTCCAGCCAGTGACCCATCCCATTAGGAGTGGTGCCATTCTTAGACGCATACCTCTCTGGGGAACACATGTCACTTCTGGCTGAACTGTTCCTAATGTGCTATGACACAGAACTTCCAAATTTCCCAGCCTCAACAATGGCTCTAGGGAATTTCATGCTTTTTCTGCACTAAATGCATGCTGGAGCTACAATGGCCCGGGACTGTCCTTACCTGCCCCAGAAAGAAAGCAGAAGTTGGCCTCCTATCCTTTTCCTGTTTTCCCTTGCAGTAGCCCCTATGGCCACTGTCTCTGGTCATCTCCCAAACTCATATCACCATGTCATCACCCTGTTACAATCCAGACCCTGCTGTTACCCTTCATGCCTGGCCTTTCTCCAGGCCTCTTTCTTGGGGGCCAGGAGGCTCCTTCTGTAGGAAGCTACTCTCAGGTGGGAAGTGGCCATGCCCAGTCAGTGTTTCTTATGAAATTCAAATGCAGATGTCCTAGCGGGAGGAAAGTCAGCTAAATTCCCAAAGAAACTAATTTTAAACAGAATTTGAAGGCATCCAAAATGAACCAAAAGAGGAATGTTTTGTGGCATAGGAGCTTTCTAACACCGAACTTCTGGATTTGAGTGTGGCTCTACTTTCTTTTCTCAAGTGTGTAGTAGTGGGAAATTTATTTTGCCCCTTCCAAAATCTACTTCTATGACTGTAAAATGTCCATGACCCACTGACTTACCCCAGTAAAATAATGTGAAAGTACTTACAAATTGTAAAGCTCAGCGCCCAGGGCCCCTGTCCTGGCACCGTGCTTCCTCCTCAACAGAGTGTCCGGAAAGACTCTACTCTGCGTCATCTGTCTTAGCTCCTCCGACACCCAGGAGCCCAGCTGAGAAGAGGTGAAACACTTACTGGCCTTTTCCCTTCCAGCCCTCCCCAACTCCTAGCTCACCAAAGATTCCCAATGTGTGTGTGGATTTTTTTCCCCTCCAGAAAACATTCCAAACTTCTGAACCCCACAGGCTGAATTTCACCAAAGGACATCTAACCTCAGCTTCATAATGGGACAGGAAGGGGCTGTGCCAGGGCAGTAGGGAGGTCTGTGTGGAGGTTTTTCTGCACCATGGGTAAGATCAGGGGACATAGGGATGGATCTTCCTTTGTTTCGTACAAAAACAAGTTAAAATATCCACAGCACCTCTCCAACCCCTCATGCTGCCTACTGTCATGGGCAGCGTAATGGTAGGCTTGGTCCTGTTTTAAAATCAGGCAGCACATGGACTGGGACTATTCCCACATGGGGGGCCAGTCAGATGACAGCCCACCTGCCCCCAAACAGCAGATGCACTTACTTAAATGTGGACATTTCTGGTCGTTTCCAAAGATTGATATTTTTAAAATTTTTTATGAGTACAAGTTCACAGTGCATACAATTTATAATCATCTTGGGGAGTGGCTACATATACACAACACCTCTAATTTCTTTTTTTTCTTAATCCTTTTTCCTTCTCTCTCCCTCCCTCCTCCTCTAATTCCCCTTTCCCCATTTTCATTCTTGTTATTATTAACCTTAACTCATGTTTATGGCATATACTATTTACTTTCATTGAGGTTATTAGGTTTCTGTGCATGGCATATCTTTATTAGACTTATTTCCCCTCCCCCCCACTCACCCCTCACCCTTGGTTTCTTGGACCATCCTTTATTATTCTCTTTGCTTGTACTTTGCCTCACTCTAGTGAGAGATACCATACATTATTTAAGCTGGTGTGTCTGCTTTATTTCACTCAACATTATATTTTTCAGATGCATCCATTTTCCTACAAATGTCTCAAATTTGTCCTGCTTTATAGCTGAGTAGTGTATATAGATACCACATTTTTTTATCCAACCATCCATTGATGGGTATACAGGCTACTTCCAGGATTTGCTATTACAAACTGTACTGCTATAAACACTGGTACACATGTATTGCTGTATATGATGTCTTAAGCTCTTTGGGGAAGACATCGAGCAGGAGGCTAGCTGGGCCATATAGAATTTCCATTTTCAGTTCTTTGAGAAATGTCCATAGTGATTTCCATAATGGTTGTACTAGTATACATTCCCACCAACAATGTAGGAGGGTTCCTTTTCACCACAGCCATGCTAGCATTTGTCATTTTTTATTTCTTGATGATTGCCATTCTTTCTGGTGTAAGATGAAATCTTAGCATATTTTAATTTGCATTGCTCTAATGACCAGAGATGTTGAACACTTCTTCATATATTTGTTGGCCATTTGTACTTCCTCCTCTGTGGAGTGTCTGTTCATTTTGCCTGCCCATTTCTGGGTCTTTTATTTCAGGTGGTCTAAATTTTTGAGTTTTTATATATTCTGGATATTAGTCCTCTGGGGACTAGCTAGCGAAAGTTTTTCCCATTTTATAGGTTGTCTCTTTGCTCTGTTAATTGATTCTTTTGCTGTAAAGAAGCTTTTTAATATGATGTACTCTCATTTGTTGATTCTTGAAGTTATTTCTTGTGTAATATGGTTCTGTTTAGAAAAATCTTTTCCTATACCTGTGACTTAAGTGTTTTACCTATTTTTTATCTTCCAATCAATTCAGTGTTTCTGTTTTAATGTTTAGATCTTTGACCTATTTTATTTTAATTTAGTGGACAATAAGAGATGTGAGTCCAGTTTCCATCTTCTGCAAACTGTTTCCCCAGCACCATTTATTAAACAGGCTATCTTTCCTCTGACTTATGCTCTTGACCCGTTTGGCAAAGATCAAATAGCTGAATATATCTGGGGAAGTTTCTGTATCCTCTACTAAGTTTCACTGATACACATTTCTGTTTTTGTTCCAGCACCATGCTGTTTTTATCACTAATGCTCTGTACTATAATAGCTTGAAGTCAGGTATTGTAATATCTCCTGTTTTGTTCTTGTTGCCCAAAATTGCTTTTGCTATTCTGGGTCTGTTCTGGTTCCATGTCAATTTTAGGACTGCTTTCCCTAAATCTGTAAAATATGCTCTTACTAGTTTGATTGGGGCTGCACTGAATTTGTAAAACAGTTTTGAGAATGTGGCCATTTTGACAGTATTGGTTCTACCTATCCAGAAGCAGGGGACATCTTTCAGTTTTCTGATGTCCTCTTCACTCTCCTTTTTCAGAGTACTGTAGGTTTCTTTGTAAAGATCTTTTACTTTCTTGGTTAGGTTATTTCCTAGGTATGTCATTTTTCTTGAAGCTGCTATGAATGGCATCGTTTTTATCATTTCCTTCTCTTTGAATTCATTATTCCTGTACACAAACGCTAATGGTTTTTGTGTGTTGATCTTATATCCTGCTATATTGTTGAAGTTGGTTCTTAATTCTGAAAGACTTTGGTGGAGTTCTTCCAAAGATTAATTTTTTTTAAGGCCATAACTGCCTCAAAAGCATTCTAGATACTCCTACTTATATTAGGCTTATATGCTAACAATTTATTCCTAAATAAGCTTGAGAATTTTTCTAAAAATGCTATCAAATAAATAAGCTTAGGTAAAACAAAGCCAATGTGTTGTAAAGAAGGGAACCATCACATGTATTAAACCTCAGTCAGATGAATCAAGTAGTGTATCCTGTGTAACAAAGCAAGTTAGATCTCATTCTTTGAATCCTGCCCTTCAATGGCAGAGAATGGCATGGCAATAAAATAATACAAACTAATTTAACTATAAGCCAAAAATAAGAGGCTACTTTATAGGTGGTTAAAAACTGAACATCATTTAAAGCCAGCAAGATGAAAATTAAATAATACAAAGCATGAATGGAAAATGCACATTCAGACCAGTAGAGTAAATGTTAAATAGAATTCCATTTTAGCTGTCCACTAATGGATTTTTCTTACTCTCCTCTAAAGATCCTAGAGGGATCTATAATTCTGCAGTATAAGTGATTTTCTATTAGAGAAATAAAAGTCAGAGGCAAAATAACAAAATTCCCAGGGCCTGTTTGGTACAAATTGAAGTCAGAAGACACCTCCACTAGGGCTGGGGATTTAGCTCAGTGGTTTCGTCGCCTGCTGCGCAAGCACAAGGACCCGAGTTCGATCCCCAGTACCAAAAAAAAAGAAGACACCTCCACTAATTTCCAAATATGCCTCTTTGGGTATGCAACCTAAGCATTGGAGAGTAGAGAATTGGGATGGTAAAGAGCTAAGTTAGGTGTCTTCCAACTTCACACTGGGGAAAGGGGCCAAGAGGAATAAAGAAAACATGTCCTCTCCACGCTAAAAGGAACAAAATACTAGTTTCAAGAAAAACAAAGTACTAAAGATAATTCCAGAGCTGGATAAGATTTCCCAGTTGATTAGAGAAGATGTCTGATTTGTTAGTGACTACAGGACTAGTTTCCCTGATTGCTGTCAGCCCCATGCATAGCTTACTCCTGATGTTCCCAACACCTGAGTCCCAGGGGCCGAGCACAGTTCCTTCAGGAGAATAAGAAGAGTGTTCAGGTTGCCTGTGGAGAACTGGACAACAGGAGATGAGGCTGGAACTAAACTAACTGAAACACCACCTCAACCTTCAGCAAAAGCTTTCTTAATGGTGAGTTCTAAACAGGTTTTCATTCAGAGTTTCCTTCTTGATCAGAAGTGTCCCAGATTATGCTAAGAATCCACAGAAAGGAACAATGTACCTATGGCATGGATGTGTCCTCAAAATTCAAAAATTCCAAATTATAAAACGGAATAGCATTATATAACTGAACATGCCCTTTCTCGAGCCTGTTTGGCCAGAGACATAGACCTCTGAGCCTGAGGAAACTTCATCAGGGAACCTGGTTTGGCTACTCACACCTCTGACAAAATGAGACATCAGGAGGGACCTGAAACCCTAAGCTTTAGCATCAAGGCCAATCTACCATGAGCACATCACCATGAAATTCCTTTAAACAGTTGTTTACTGCATTTCATTAAATAGTAGAGTTTTAAACCTGGAAATATTGACTGGTTTGTCCATGCCTTGCTCTAGTTGGTGGAAAAGTGAGGGGCCAAGCCCAGTCTTTGAATCCAAATCCACCACTGTTTTCCTCATACCCACTACATCCTCAACTCCTTTGTATACACCATGAATAATCATCTAAAAGCAGCTCATATTTTTGGTTTGGGGCAGTCAGTAAAAGGTCTTACTCATCTAGCATCTTGAAGGAATAAACACCTCTAATATTTAAAAGTTACCTCACCGGGAATGTAGCTCAGCGGCACCACACCTGCCTGGCAAGCGAAAGGTCCTAAGTTTGATCTCTGTTACTGGAAAAAAAAAAGTTACCTGGACTTAGTCCAGCCCTATGTGGAAACCAGTGGGGGATACAAAGCACCATATGACAGCCCAGAGCTCCTACTTGTACTCAGTGTGCTTCTCCATTTCTTTCAGAATCAAGTGCCAGGGCTCATTAAAGTGCTGATCAAAGCTCAGGCACCAGGAGGGCCTCAGCGGGCGAGCTGGCCTGGTAGAAAGCACAAAGAAGCTCTCTCTCAATTTTCACAGACACTGGGACTAAAGTAGTTGACCCAGCTCATAGCCCCCCCATTGTGCAGGCATTGATCCATCCCTCCATCCATCCGCTCCTTCCTTCATTCAACATTCTTTTTTCTTTTATTTTGGTACCAGAGATCAAACTTGGGTCCTTGCGCTTGCAGGGCAGCTGGTGGAACCACTGAGCTAAATCCCCGGCCCCACATTCAACATTCTTAACCAGTGCATGAGGGCACAGAACACACCAATCTCTCCTCTCAAGAAATTTGGGTCCATTTGAGGAGATGAGAAATGAACTCATGAAAAGAGGTGAAGGTAGAGTGAGTGTAGGCAGAGCAGAGGTGGGAAAAGAGTTTCCCCAAGACAGAGCTGCTCAGGCCAGCCTTCATGCAGGAGGCAGAGCCTGCCAGCTCCTGGGAGGAGCTAAGGGTGAGGCCACTTAACCTCTGCATCCCTAGGTTGGACAAAGTGCATCAGTGACACTGAGAAGTAGAACCAAGTACCTGCTCCCTGAAGTCTTCCCAAAGCAGAAGGTAAGGTTACCACAGACCCAGGGTACACAGCCACTTGCAAGCTTCAGCCCTGCAGACAGATGAACATTTCTTCAGAGGCCTGGGCTCCAAGAGGAAAGTGGCACTAGGCCAGGGTGACTCAGTGCCCCTTCTAACAAATAACCTGTGACTCTCCTTCTGTTGTGCTCAAACAGAACCCATAGACAATATAATCTACTTATGCATGCAGAACTTACCCTGAAATCTACAATATAATCCACTCATGTGTTATAATCAAGAGACAAAGAAAAGCAACTTTAGAGAGAAATTAAATTTGATAACTGAAAAAATTTGTACACAACTACATTGAGATTCCTAGTAAGTGGTTAGATGTCTACACCTATGTGTAGACTTGATGTGAACACAGAAGATGTGAATGTAGATTCTCGTGTGTTTTAAGGGCAGCTTAAATACTGTGACTGGTTTTGCCATTCATAATATGATCTTCCAGAATTTTGAACAGTGCTCTCAGTACAGTACTGAGATTGTACGCCTTTGCTTCATGGTGCATTCCTGAGAAATTCGCTGTAAGTTAAAAGTTCTTTGTGTGTATATGTAAAATGGTATTGGACCATAGACCTAGCTAATTATGAGCAGGCTTTTCACAGACACGCAGTGGGATGTTTGAAGTCATGAGGACATTTCCGTATGGTGCGTACTGCCTGGCCACTGCAGAGCCTCTGACATCTCTGCTCCTACCCACTAAGTGCCAGAGGCACCCCCACATCCAATATTGTGACAGACACCTCCACTAATTTCTAAATATGCCTCTTGGGGTAAACAACCTAAGCATTAGAGGGTACAGTGTTGGGGTGGTAGGTAAGTTAGGTGTGTCTTCCAACAACTGGCGCTAGGCAACATCTGATCACTCTAGTGTTCCCTGTGATGGTTAATTTTATGTGTCAACTTGCCTGGGCCATAGGGACCCAAATATTTGGTCAAACACTATTCTAAAGCCAGGCGTGGTGACACATGCCCATACCTGCAGTGCCAGGAAACTTGAAGCAGGAGGATCACAAGTTCAAAGCCAGCCTGAGCTACATAGTGAGTTCAAGGCCAGCCTGGACTACATAGCAAGAGAAGAGTCTGTCTCAAAAAGAAAAGAAACAATATCCTAGGGCCAGGGATTTAGCTCCGTGGTGCCGCCGCCTGCCTCACAAGCACAAGGGCCCGAGTTCGATCCCTGGTACCAAAAAAATAAACAATCCTAGATGTTTCTGTGGGGATGTTTGTGTTTCTGGAGGAGATTAGTATTGGTAGACTGATTAATATATGGTAGGCTGAATAAATGTGGGCATGCCTTTATAAAATCAGTTGAAGGCCTGAATGGAACACAAAGGCTGACCCTCTTCCCAAGAAAGAGAGAATTTGTCTGCCAAACAGCCTGCAAACTGGAACCTCAGCTCCTTCTTGCCTTCAGGCTGAAACTAAAACATTGGCTCCTCCTGGTCTTGAGCCTGCTGGTCTTTGGCCTGGGACCATACCGTGGTCTGCCCTGAGTCTTCAGCCTGACAACTCAGCCAGCAGATCTTGTGACTTACCAGGCTCCTAATCATGTGAGCAAACTCCTGACACCAAATCTATTCCTGTAGACATTCTGTTGGTTGTGTGTCTCTGAAGAGCTCTAACACACTCCCATGCAGATCTGAGCCACGTCCTTGCAGTAGCCTCCCACCTTCAGTTCCTGACCCTGGCATGATGGGCTCTTAGCCACCCCAGCTAAACCTAAATCACAACGTCCATGCCCAGGACCCCACCTCAAACTTAGCAGGAACCAGGCAATGGCAGACAGGAAGGGAGAGGGGCACCAACAAGGCATCCTCTGAAAGTGGCTGGCCCTGGGATTTCTGTCCCTTCTCAGGGTCTAAGTGGAAATTCAAGCTTAGGCCTCTTGTGAAACAGAAAGGACCTTTGAGGAAGATATGGGTAGCAATGATGCCCACAAGAAATGTAACAAGAAGGTCAGCAAGGCCAGGCCGAAAACACATGGGAAAGCTACAAGGCAGATGATCTACACAACCCCCTGGAATCCAGGGGATGAAGCAAGTTTCCCAAGGAAGCCATGGGCCAAGGGAGTGGCCATAGGAAGCTGATTACTCTCCCTGCAGTGAGTGAATCCTGTAGTAGGGAAATCAAGTGTCAGAAATTGTAGCAAGAGTATCACTCATTCAAAACTGTGTGGAATCTCTGCTCGACACCCAGGTAGACACTAAGATCTGGGAATAGAGGGATGAGCAAGATGTAGATTTGCTCTCCAGGAGCTCCACCTGAAAGAGAGAAAGATAGAAAAGAGGCCATTGTGAAGTGATAGGTGTGGGGCAGGGCAACTAACTCTCCCAGAGAAGTGGCATCCTGGCTCAGGAGGGTTCTCCAGAAGTGACAGAGGTGGGTCCTGAAGAATAAAATTTGCCAGTGGCATAGAGTAGGAGGACAGATCCTTTCCAGAAGCCAGAGAACTGGATGGCACAGGTGAGAAATGGTGAGAATGAGGCTGCAGAATACAGGCAGGGATGGGGCATAAAGGGGCCTGTGTTGGGCTTGGTTTTCACTCAGGAGGCTGCAGGAAGCCATTGAAATATTGTAAGGAAGGGAGTGATGTGATCAGATTTGTGCAGGCTATGAGCATGTGGGAAAGTGTTGCGGTAATTTAGTTGGGATGGGAAGGGTACCCAAATTAAGGAGCAGGGTGAGGAGGAAGGGCCATAAGGAACAACAAGTGGAAAACACACAAAATTGATCAGGAAAATATGAAAAAATCACTCATAAAGTAATAGAAATAAAATGGTACTTCCTTCTATCAGCTCGATAAGGTTTGTTTTGTTTCTTTCTGCTCCTTCCTCCTCCCCCTCTTCCTCCTCCTCCTTCTTCACAGGAGACCTGGGGAAGGCCTGGACGTGCTGGTCTGTGGTTCCACATGGAGTAGCACCATTGATGGCTGGCTTGTGGGTCCAGAGCTCAGAGGAGAGTCCTGGGCTGCAGACAGATAGGTGGTAGCCAGAATTTTGAGAGTGGATGAGATCACCAAGAGGAGGTCTACTGAGAAAGAATGTAGGGTGAAAGCCTGGAGAACTCTAGAGTGGAGGTGAACTGGGGTTCAAGAATGGTCAAAGAAGGTTAAGAAGTAATAGCCATCTAAGTCAGAGGAAAACCAAGAGAAAGTAGAGTCATGGAAGCCAAGACAGGAAGGAATGTCAAGAAGGAAGACGTGATGAAGAGTGTGAAGTTTGTAGAGAGTTCGAATAAGACTGACTTCAGACTGAAAAGTGTCTGTAGCATTTAACAAAGAAGGCATCAGTTACCTTAACAAGATGGGTCCAGTGTTTGGCTATGACTTGAGGGGTGTACAAGGGGTGGGGAAGTAGAGGCAGAAAGTTCAGCAACAATCAAGATGGCTGGTTCACATTTAGAAGAGTAAAGTGGGGCTGGAGTTTGAAGGAGGTCACCAAAATTTGGCTCCTGTTTCACACCAGAATTCCAAATCAAGTTAATAGCAGTGAGGATAGAAGTCATAAAGATAAAAAGAAAGGGGCCAGGGATTTAGTTCAGTGGTTTCGCTGCCTGCTGCACAAGCGCAAGGACCTGAGTTCGATCCCAGGTACCAAAAAAAAAAAAAAAAAAAGACAATAAAATTCTTAATTTCAAAATTAACTTTTAAGAAAATTAGCTTCAGGACACAATATTATTCAAGGTTACAATGGCTTTTTTCCCTCTCAGGAAACTCTCTCCAAAAAAAATTCCAAAAAGTCTTAAATACACAATAAGCCTGTAAATTGGGCCCTTTGTTTTTCTATGATAAGGTAAATTCACAAATCTCAGGCTTCTACCTCCAATGAAACAGCACTACGAAACAGCACTACCAATTGGGTACCATACCTCTGAAGTCAAACGTGTGGAAATGGTTTGCATTCTAACCTAGTCCCTTAACTTGTTAAACTGACAGACACTGGGAATACACATCCTAGATAAATCAGTCTTGAGGACACTCCAGAACACACAAATACTCTCAGCCACAGACCCTAATGTACCTCTCCCTTGAACATCCACACTGTTTTCTCTGAGTGTGTCCTCCTTTAATTCTGGCTAATAGATCTGCGCCTCTGCCTCTCACTGGCACGTCCTGAAATGCTTTTCTGTGACAAGAGCCTACCCATGGGTGGGGGCAAGTTGAGTCTCCATCTTTTTTTCAGTAGCAGGGACTGAACCCAGGGGCTTCACACTGAGGCATAGCCCCAGCCCTCTCAATTTTTATTTTGAGGCAGGATCTTGCTAAATTGCCCAGGCTGGAATTATACTTTTAATCCTCATGCCTCAGCCCCCCAGAGTGCTGGGATTATGGGTGTGTGCCACCACCAGCTTCTGTCCGTCTTTCAGGGGACCTCCTCGGGCCCTATTTGGTGACAGTAAAACAAAAGAGCAAGGCTGATGGAAATCAAAATGTCACCCTTATTAGGGAAAAGGCAAATATTAGAGAAGGTGGGATTAAGTGTCCCACAATAATTTCAGAATGAGAGAGACCGACCAGCAACACTGACACATGCCGGTCTCCATTTACAGAGGCCAGCTCGAAGATCTTAACCCACGAGAGCACAGATAGGAAAGAGCTTGCTGGGGCATGGCAGCCGTACAGAGGGAGAAGGGTGGGAAGAAGATGAGTCTGCCAGGACATTCCTCCTGATGA
Organism: Heterocephalus glaber; assembly: GCF_053883595.1. Lineage (NCBI taxonomy): Eukaryota > Metazoa > Chordata > Mammalia > Rodentia > Bathyergidae > Heterocephalus > Heterocephalus glaber. The sequence goes on along the minus strand of NW_028258138.1, from coordinate 83,272,302 downwards.
ACTGGATCATCCATGTCCCTGAAGGGCCATGTGTTAAAGGCTTGGTCCCCAGCTGGTGGCTCCACTGGGAGGTGGTGGGACCTGTAGGAGTTTGGGCCTAGTGGAAGGAATTGAGGTCACCAGAGTCATGCCCTTGAACGAGATCCTGGGATCCAACCTCTTCTCTTCTTTCCCTCTCCTTCCCAGCCACCATGAGGTGAGCACCTCACTCCCTGCCACATTGTACTGCCTGCCACAGACCCAGAGGCACCAGGGCCAGGACCATGGACTGAAACCTCTGAAACCATAAACCAGAAAAACTTTTCTTTCTTTTAAATTGTTATCTCATATAGTTTGTCACAGCAATGGGAAGCTAACTAACACAATCCTTTCTGAGGAGAAGCAAGACGGGAGAAGGGGCAAGAAAAACAAGTATTTTAGGAAAGCCCCTTCTTGTGGAAATAAGGAATGAAGAATACCACACAGACATATACTAACCCAAAAGGATGCAATGATTGCATCTTTGCGAGAGTAAACATGATTATTTCTGGTCATTTGCGCCAGGTGGATTGCGTGGAACGGGGTCAGGGACAGTGGTGTCCAGAGAACACAACGTTTTGCAGTATGGAAAGGAAAAAGATGCTGTATGATGTATGCTTTACTGTTTTACACATCTGTTACTGGTTCAGACTTTTTTTGTAAATTGTCATATCATTACATAGCAACTCTTATTTAGTGCTCTCAGCTTTAGATTTCATTTTGTGGGGTATTAATATGAGTAATTCCATAGTAATTCTTTCATGCTTTGTTACCTATATTTACCTGATGTATTTTTGCCCACTTTTTATCTTTAACCTTTCTTTATCTTTTATAAAATGTTTCTTTCAGATAGATAGATGTCATATAACTGTTTTAAAAAAACAAATCTGATTATCTTTTAAGAAAGAATTCTATTCATATATAGTATAGCAAATAATACACTTACTTTTATTTCTTCTATTTTCTTAATGTTTATTACTCATTAACCACCCTTCCTTTATTAAACTGTTAGCTCAAATTGCTATCCAATTGTTTTATTTCTCTTGTTAATTTGGGAGCTGTCTCTTCCTTTTTGTCACCCATAGTCAAGCTCCTCCCATTGGTCCATGATGCGAAGAATCCCACAATTCCCCTGCCATCTTCCTCCCGACAGATGAGACTTTAGGATGGTTTCACTTCTGCTCTCAACCACTAATATGACACCTCTTCCCCTCTTTCTCTTTAGTATGTCTGGTTCCAGGCTATGTTAACATTTCCTTTAAAATATCACTTCTATTTTCAGCACATACTAAAGAGTCTATTCTTAACCACCTGGCTAATGGTGTTTTATTATAAGGATCCTTTCTTGCCACTATTTCCTTTTTCTTTCTCATCCCCATCCTGAAGTCGCTAACCTGATCCATCTACTGTTTACTTAGATCTTGTCTTAGCACTTTTTTTCCTGAGTGAAGATGTGGGTAACTTAACCTTGAGTGCTTTCATATCCTCAAATATGTCTCCTTCACCCTCTCAGTTTTTTGTTTGTTTGTTTTTGGTACCAGGGATCAAACTCGGGACCTTGTGCTTGCGGGGCAGGCACCAGAACCACTGAGCTGAATCCCTGGCCCTCCTTCACCTTCTTGGAAGTGAGGTCTTGCCACAGGATTCTTGGTGGACAGTAAGTAATTTCACACAATTCGCCTTCATTTCCCCTGCTTCTCTGCTTTCTCCTCTGTAATAGAAGAGAAAACATGATCCTTGTTCCTCTATTGGGAAACTTGTACTTTTTTTTTCTGAAAGAGTATAAGAGTTTCTTTTAATCCTTAGACTGCAGGAATTTTCCAAGCTGTGAATCATTTGTCCCTCTGAAAACTTCCCAAACCCTTCCAGTCAGCAGAGTCAGGCCTTTCTTTAGCCTGAGAAATTTATTCCCCATTACTTATCCTTTTCTTCCATCTACTGAATTTATCTTCAGATCTTGTCTTTTTGTTTCAGAAATCTTTTTGCACCATGTGAGAATCCATACATCCTAATGTTATTTGAGGTAGGATAGAAGAAACAGAAGACAGGTAGAAAGGATACAAGGAAATCATAACTAAAAAATTGTACTTTTAAGAAGACTGCAACTTCCAGTTCCCAAAGGTGACCAATGTCAACATTCCCTTGGTTAAATTTAGGCCCCTTCCCTTCCAGACTCATCACACCCAGAATCCCTCAGGAAAACTGAAAGTCCACACATTGGCTTAATTGAGAAAATAAAGAACAGGAACCTGATCCTAAGATAAAGGGACAGGTTGAGAAAATCCAAAGAATGTTTAAACTACCTATCAAAAAAGATAGAAAAAACAAAAGGAAGGAAGGAAGGAAGGGGTAGGGAGGGAGGGAGGGAAGAAGAAAAGGAGAAAGGCCCATGTAGGATGGGCCAGTACTCTTCTGTGGCTGTGCCTCCTATTCTCCGGGGTTTCCACCCCTCAAGCGCAGCATAAATGATCCCAGCTCCAGGAAATAATGCACCCCTCTCTCTTGAGGGCCCACACTGAATTTCTTTGAGTGCATACTTTTGAATCTCTGCCTAACAAAACCCTTCCCATGCCTCTTATTTTGACATGTGCTGAAAATTCCTTTTCTGCAGTGGGAGTCAGTCAACCTGAGAAACTATTGTACAGATCAAATGAGTTAGGGTCCTCATCTCAGCCTCAGCGGCCTCCTGGGACCTGTGCGGTCACATTACCATTTGTAAACTTATCACTGTTCTTGCACGCCCAGGTTTATAAGAGCTTCTAAAGCGTTGCTGGACCAATACATAGGATGGCGATGTTTTCTTTTGTCTTCCTCCTAGGCTCAGTCCCAGCAGCTGGGTACCCTAAAGGGGTGACCAACCCCTCTATCAGGGATCCCTGAGGGAGACTAATTTTCCTATTCTCTCCCATCTCCTGGTCTCCGTGTGTCTATCCCACCTCTTCCCTCTTACTCAGCCAGATCCCTTTACCAGAACATCCGCCAAGGCCCAGACACTGGTATCCCTTATAATTACAGAATCAGGGACATCTGTTCACACAGCTGTAAGAAGGTATTGTGGGTCCCATCCAAGCAGTCATCTTGTTTTGGGGCCTAGGGCAGATCCTGAGCTTCCCTGGCTTGAGCTTCAGCATCTGCAGATGGGCGCTATCTCCTGCAGCCAGGAGACCCTGTTGCTCCCTCTCCCCCACCCCTCTGCATGGGGAAGCCTAGCTCATCTAGTTCCTCTAGCTCGTCGCTCTGGCCTCTGAACTCAAGAGGACAGGGCTTGGGCTTGCAGGCCCCAAATGCTCCTTTGTTTCAGGTGCACAGGGGATGGCCTCTAGCAAGCCATGTTCTTGCATCAGTGCCCTCTGACATAATACAAAATGCTAGAGCAGGGCCTATTCTCTCTCCCACCTGGCTCCCACAGTCTAGCATTCAGTGCTTGCTCTGCTTTTGTTTTTAGGCCTTGGAGCCAAGTGCTGCTCAGCCCTTTGCTCCTTCATCAAACTGAATCCTTTCCCTGCCCTCTTCTTCCACTTCCTGTCCACTGTCATGCATTCCTGACTGGCCACGCATTGGGCCAAGAGGTTCCTGCCTTCCATGAGCAAGGGTATGGATGAAGCTGACGCCTTTCAACACAGTGACCTTGGGCAGTGCTTTAACCTTCCTGAGCCTTGGTCTCCTCCTCTGTAAATGGCTATCAGACCTGCCTGTGGGGTGGGGACATAGCTCAGTGGCAAAGCCTGGGCAGGGCCCTGTGTTCTTCATTCCCCTGTACCACTTCTTTTTTATTTTTAAAGGCCTGCCCTGCCCATTTCACAGGCTTACTATGGTACTCAGCGAAACTAAAGCCCACTACACACATAAGGCTTTGTCCTGTGCTTTCAAAAACAGTGGTTCAAGTTTCACAAATGGGACTTGGCAGTATTAACTTACTTCTGTGGATTTAGTAGTTTCAATTTCATGAGTGATTCTCATGATCTTGCAGAATCCACTCCTAGAACTTCTCTTCCTATTTGTTTCTGAAGACAATCACTTTTTCATTCTCTGAAAGGCCATAACTCCAGCTGAAAAGGAAAAGGCTTCTTTGCATGGTCTGACACAAGTCTACCATCATGGGACTTGACGCACCTGTCTCCAGCATGAATCAAGAGGTTGATGGCAGACCCAGAGATGCGCCCAGGCTCCCTTCAGAAAAGCACTTGTTGCCTGGCTGCAGCACTGAGTCAGGACATCCTCAGTCTTGGGCCACTTGGCCAAAGGTGGCACCTGTCTACAGCAGTCTACATCTGTCCCGCCACCAAGTGAGAGAGTGATACAGGCTCGGCTGTTCTGACCTGACACAGGATGCCTTGGTGGGCAACACACAACCCAGAGATTTCAATGGGGCAAGGGATTGCCCAAGGCTTGGGAGAGGTACATCAAGCTGGGCTTCTCTGCTCCTTCCGCTTTATTTCACAGGAGCTTTCCTTCTCTGCTGGTCCCTATGACACACACCTTGCACCCCAGATGCTATCTCAGCATCTGCTTCCAGAGAATCTGACCTGTGATAATTGGCTGCAATGCTCTAGAAGAGTGTGGTAGGTGGAATGGTCTGTCTGTTGCAAAAGAAGAAGGAACAATGGGCAGAGAGGATTTGAGATGGCTCCACTGCTACAAGCAAAGACAGCACCCCATTTCACAATGAATGGGTGGCTCGGAGACCTACAACACTGCAACTGCGGAAAGCGGAAATCCATTGCTACTTACACAGTTCCCCCACAAGGGAAGCAATGTCATCTATTTTTTTTTTTTTGGTACTGGGGATTGAACTCAGGACCTTGCGCTTGCGAGGCAGGTGCCGCTCCACTGAGCTAAATCCCTGGCCCTGTCATCTATTCTTAATCCCAACCCTACAGATTTCGTGGTGTCACCTGGAAGCACCGTTGGCTGATTTCTTACAAAGTGCATTATTTCACCAAAACCCTAGCTAGTATCAGGATTAGCCATATAATCTAAGTGTTAATCACAGGTCTGTGTTTCAATTATCTTTGCAAGTGCAGATGAAAAGGAAACTGGCATTTTCTAGAGCTCAACAGTCTTACTTCATGTGGAAAGGTAAACGTAAAGGCTGAGGTATACCCTGGCGGTGGTCAGAGGTCATCGTTTCTGAAGTGACTGAGAGTCCTGATAAGAAAAGCAAATCTTTTCAACTGAAAATCTTTCATCCACCCTCCCAGTTCTCACCTCTGCCCCTCACATGTAACCTCTTCACAGGCTTCCATGTGGGTCCACCCACAGGGTCTGGGCCCTGCCTTGACCTCAGCCTCTTCCCTGCCTTCCCCTTGCTCTAGATACCTTCTGTGCTACAGCCACACCGCCCTTCCCAGTGCTCCTGGCAGAAGCCAAGGTGCCTCCTGGCGGGCCCCGGAAACTGCTGTTCCCTCTGCCCCACTCTCCATCAACCCCAACTCCTGCTGAGCCAGCTCCTGGTTTCCTTGGGGAAGGCTGTGCCAACCCCATCCCTCTGATCTGGGACAAGCTCCTCACTGCAGTGATCTTACTTAATCCTGCATGCCAGGCTTCTTTAACCTGTCTCCCCACCCTGATGACAGGCTTCGGGAAGGCAGAAATGATGTTCGCTCTCTCTCCATTCTGCTCCTAGCTTCTAGCACAGTTCCTGGCATTGTAGGTGCCCAATTACCATTTGTTGAATAAATGGATAAAGGAATGAACAAATGCAAGAGGAGAATTGCTGGCTTTGGTTGGGTGGTTTGGGATTTCCTAGGGTTAAAATTGTAGTTGTGAGAAGTTAAAGCGAAGAGGTTGAGTGAAACACATACACAGTGGCAACTTTTAGAGTTCTCTCCCTAGTCATCCACAGGGAGGAAGCCTGGGGTGGGTGAGTAGGTGACAGAAAGCCTCCTCTGAAGTCACAGCATAGCTGTCCCCCTCATCATAGAAGATCAAAATACCCAAGCCCAGGCCTAGGAGTAAATGAAAGTTATTCACTTCACAATCAAGGAGAAATGTTATAGAATTAAAGTCGGAGTATATTCCTGAACTGGATTTCATTCTCCAACATTCTAAAGTTAACTAGCTGGTATTTTAAAGGATCATTCTATTTAACCTTTGGAAAGAAAGTATCTGTCTTTTAATAGAAAAGCTGCTTCTCATTGTAGGGACATGTTCTTGACTTCTTCAGTATCTTGAACCTTCCATGTCAACAAATCAGGCCAGATTGATAGCTAACTTAAAAAAAAAAAAGTAGAAAGGCCAGGGATTTAGCTCAGTGGTTTCACTGCCTGCCCTGCAAGCACAAGGACCTGAGTTCGATCCCCGTTACCAAAAAAAAAAAAAAAAGTAGAAAGTACCAGCCCATCCTGAGGAGCACCATGCAGGAACATACACCATGCAGATACCTCTGCCTCTCAGAAGCCTCAAGAGACAAAGCTCAAAACCACTGTCCTTGGGCAAGAGCTCAAGTTGACCATGCATCCAAAAGTTCTTTTCCCAAAAAGCACCAAGGAAGGGTGTGTAATCAACTGGTCAATCAAGTATTCATATGGGGCCCAAGTTCCTGCTGTGAGGACCATGGTGGGGTTGGGTCCCTGTAACCCACAGCACAATGCATAGCTCTAGCACCCACAAGTTCATACACTCCAAAGGCAAAAGTACTAACCTGTATTTGCTATGTGCCGAGTGAGTTAGCAGATTTTCTCATTAAATCTTCCCAGTTAGTCTCTTCAGAGAAGTAAAGTAGAGCATCTACAGGCACACAGTTAAAAAGCAGTTTCAGACTCTGGCTGTCTGATGCCGAAACCCTTCTTCACTCATGCCCTTTGTCCCCTTGGGGTTGGCAGAGTTCAGGGAGAGGGACATGTAGAGCTAGCAGAGGAAGGCAAGGCCCCATGAGGACGGGCCAGCAAGGAAGTGGATATGTGGCCCTGTGGTAGAAAGAGGGCTGTAGACAGAAGGCAGAGGGCAGGGGAAAGAGCAGGGCAGCCCGAGCCATGGGGCTGAGTGAAGGCATCGCTGTCCCCGCAACACTGGCCTGCCCACACTGCTTCCTTGTCAACTGCCGTCATCCTGCACAGAAAGAGCCGGGATGAGATCGGACACGGGGTGGCACGGAAAGGGGTCTGGCCTGTCCTTTGCCCTTCTTCTGTACCACTCTTGGCCTGTGTCAGAGCACAGGCATGGGTGGCCATGCCACAGCCCTCTGAGTCCTGTGTTCCGGGAAGGGCAGATTCATGGACCGAGGGTTCTGATAGAGCCTGGCTGGTTCCAAGTGGCCTCACTGTCACCCTGTCTCCCACCTCTGGCTCTATGTGGTGGGTGACAGCTGGGGGTGGGAGGGGGCTCAGGCTACTGCTCATTCTCCCGGCCACTGGACAGCAGCCTTGCAGGGACCACGGAGGGCCAGGTCCACCACCACATACATATTGCTCTATGCACGAATACCCTCAGCGGACAGCTTTGGCTCATTCATTCACTCACTCACTCATTCAACAGGCAGTTACTGAAGGCCCACTGGGAGCCAAGGACTGTGCCTGCCGTGTGGTGGGAGTGAAGGGGCCAAACAAGCTGTCGCCTATGCTGGGAGCCCTGTCCTTTGGTGTTGCTGGTGGGTAACGGTGACAGATGGTCAACAGTAACTGAAACGAGTCTCGGGATATGGAGAAGCCCAGAAGGCAGGACGACCTTCCAGTTCCCTCTGCGTCTCAGTTCCTGGCATGCAGTCCGAGCTTCCTGGTGCTGAGCCCCAGCACTGCCTCTCAGCGGCTTCTCCCCATCGGCCCTAATCCTGACATGAATTAGAAAAGAAAGCATACATGACAAGTCAGATAGGTCGAAGCATGTTTCCATCGGGAGGTAAGGGACAAAGTTGTCTACATTGCTGCCGCCCCTCCCGGTCCCCCTGACCTCTTAGGGAAGACCTAGGTGATTTCCTGATCCGGCCTCATCCTGGATGCTCTTCTAAGAACACCCAAGTTGGCCAAGGCTTTGATTAAAACTGGGGAATCCAGACCTTGGCCCCGGGCTTCCAGGTGGGGTAGAACTCCAGGTCCCTTGTGTTTCCTCAGAGCCACGACCCTGAGCCTCCCTGGAGAGGAGACAGAAGTCAGATACCACCTGGTTCTTCTGTCCTGAGCCACAAAGCCTACCTGCAAGAACCGAAATCAGGGCTGGGGATTTAGCTCAGTGGTTTTGCTGCCTGCTGTGAGTTCATTCCCCTGTACCGAAAAAAAAAAAGAACCGAAATCACACCTCCGGGGAGTAGATGATCACAGACTCCACTGTTAAACTCAGAGGTGGCTGAGATAGCTATGGCCCTAGGACAAGTCCTTCCTTCTTGATTCTCCAGGTAGCTCGACCGCTGGCCACAGTCTCCATGGGTAAGTGGGCCGTGGAAAAGCAATCTTGGCCATATAACCAGTACCTCCTGCAGGCCCCGGGGCCCTGGGGAAGCAGCGCCATTCTGGGAGGTGCTGAGGAAGGTCTTAAGTGGAGAGGTCGCCTGAGGAGGCTCAGAAGTGGCTCTGACTTGGGGACAGTAGCCCTTGAGCAGGAGGCCCTGAGCTGACAGAATATGAAGAAGGTGTTGGAAAGGGTGGTGGTTAGGGACAAGTGCACTGTGGGCTCCGCCGGGAAGACACTCGGGGCCGGCCTCGGCGTGACAGAGTAGCTTTAGCACCAGGATTCCTGATTCCTGGGCTTTCTTCACCATTCTGCTCCTCCCAGGAATGGGTCTGTGGGAGAATTCCCTGCTTGTCAGAGCCTGGCCTCCCTGACAGGTTCTGCGGGGTGGCCTTGTAATCCTCGAGGGCCCTGTCCCCCTGTCCCCGCCCATCCCCTTCCTGGGGACGTCGCGTGGGGTCTTCAGTGGCCGCGTGCAGCCCGTGGCCTGGGGGGGGGGGGCAGCAGCCCCTCCAGGCCCAGCACGGACCTCGGAGCGGCAGTGGGCCTGCGCGGGATATGTGGCACGCTGGCCTTGCTCTCCGGAGGAGGTAGTGTGGGGGCGAGGGGCGGCCATAGGAATTCCTGCCCGCCCCCTCCGTCTGGCCTCCCGGCCGGTCTGGCTGAACAGTGCCCCCGGGGGCTGGAGAGGGAGCCTGCGCGGACTCCAGAGCAGCAGCCGCTCCCCGCCCCGACCCCGCCCGCCTGTCCCCTGGGCGGCTCGGGCGCCGCCGCGACTGTCCCCAGCCCGCCTCGCAGCCAGGCCAAAAAGCGGCGTGACCCGAGGTCCTGCCACAGCGCCCGGCCCGCGAGGGTATAAAGCGCGCCCTGCACGGCCCTGCCCAGCCCGCTGGCCGGCCGAGGCGCTCACATGGCGCGGGGCGCGGGGCGCGGGCGCGGGGCCGCGGGCTGCGGGCTGCGCTGCGCGCTGGTGGCCCTGGCCGTGCTCTCGGCCCTCAACGCAGCGGGGACCGTGTTCGCGCTGTGCCAGTGGCGCGGGCTACGCGCAGCCCTGCGGGCCCTGGAGGCCGACCGCGGCGAGGACGCGGCCCTACGCGCCTTCCTGACGGAGCTGCGTCTGGCGCGAGGCCGGAACCCCGACCCCGGCCCGGCCCCGGACCCCGATCCAGACCCCGGCCCCGGCCCCGACCCCGCGAGCGCCGCGCGCGCCAAGCGCAGCCACGGGGAGCCCGCGCCGGCCCTGCGCGCCCAGAGCCAGGACACGCTGATGCTGATGACCTACTCCATGGTGCCGGTAGGCGCCCGGCCGCGCGAGGGCGGGAGGGTCCCACCTGCCCGGGAGGGGGTCGGGCCTCGCCTCCCACGTCCTGGGTCTGCAGGACAGTGAGAGCCTGGCGGTGTTTCTAGAGCCACTTTCCTTCCCAGCTTTGGGCGAAAGTTTTCCCTGCCTGCCCTGGCCTCTAAAAGACCGAGCGGGTGCTTCTGAAGAGCCACAGGTTTCTTCAGTCCAGGGGCCTTGTCTGGCCCACTCGGGTGGTCAGGCTTCCACCCGGCCTCCGCTCGTCCCCCCGAGGTGGCCCACAGAAGTAAAAGCCAGGCCTGACTTTCCCGCCCACCTGCCGCCCAGACGCCGAGGACGTCTCTCCTGTGCCTCAAGTGGTTCCAAAGGGGGGAAATCAATACGAGCAATTTCCTTAAAATACATTGGTGGGCGCTGGGTTCCGAAAGGGGGCTGCAGTGGGCTCCCGCAGGCCACGGAGCTTGGGAAGCCTGGGTGCGCACTCCCCTCGCAGCATGCGCACCAGGCGAATAGGGTGCGTTGCTTTCCTCGGATTTCCCAAGGAATCTGCACTGCACACACATGCACCCCAGATTTAGAAAGCCTAGAGAGTCTTTAAAACAAACCACCCTAAATCTTTAAAAAATGTCTTTGGTTTGGCTGATTTTTGACTCAGTAATTTTTTAAAAACTAGATTTTATTTAGATCATGTCGTAGCTCCCTGTTCCATCTCATAACCCCTTGGAATCACTGTGGTCCGTTTCACTTTATAATTAGAAAGTTTTAGTGGTCCCCTTGGGTGGAATGAGCCGTACTTCAGAATCCTAGTTATCTGAAGAGAAACCTACTTACAGCCTTTTGTTATCACAGAAGCTTTTAGATATCTCGCATGCGCATAAGTTTAAAACTACAAGCAAGTACTGCACACTTCAAATGCATCTCTTGAGAAGGATCAAGTTTTCCATTCCTAGCTTCATTTTTTTATTCATATTATCATTTAAAAATCTGAGTCTAAGCAAAAATTTCAAAAAAATATTTAAAAAGACCACTGTACCCTGGCACAGTGGCTCATGCTAATAGTCCCAGCTAGTGGGGAGACTGAGGCAGGAGGATCATAAATTTGAGGTCAGCCTGAGCATCTTAGCAAGATTCTGAGTCAAAATAAGGGTTGGTGATGTAGCTCAGTGGTAGAGTGCTTGCCAAGCATGCATGAGGCCCGGGGTTCCATCCCTAGCATCACACACACAAAAATTGTAAAATTAAGAAAACTCCTCAGGGGGAGTCTCTCCTCCTCTCTCTTAACTTTTTGCACCCAAATTGCAAACTGTATCAGTCACTAACATAAGAGAATGTAGAGACTTATTTCTGTCACTGTGAAAGTTAGATTTACTTCTAGGTACCTAGCACCAGCACCACCAGCACTGCTACAGGTTCAGAGAGCAGAACCTGGCTAGATTCAGGCTGGCAGGCATTTGCAGATGAGCACAGCATGTCCCTCACCCTCCATGTGTGTGTCTTGCCCTCTTAGAGTCACCGAGGAGTTGCCACAGGACAGGAGGAAGCAGCAGTCATACTGCTGACTTTCCTCTTGGGAGAAGTTCTCGGGCAGTGTGCTTAGGAATCCTCTAGAAGCTCCTTAGAATACAGATTCCAGTGAGCACCCTCAGACCTGCAGACTGGTCATCTCCAGATTTGCTTCCTTGGGGAGTCCCTTGGCCCCCACCTCCCCTTGGGGGGTCTTGTGCAGGGGATGCACTGCAGCTGTAACTGCTCTGCACACAGACATCCTGGGGGCCTTGTTCAAATGTGGATGGATTCAGAAGTGCTAAGAGCCTGCAGCGCTAACGGCTCTCACCATAGGCCACATAGGCCACAGAGAGGTCCCAGAGCACTGGTGCCCCTTGGAATCATGGGGGCTGGAAGATTTGCCAATGCCTGAGCTGCACCTGCAGAGACCCTGAATGAACCATTTGCAGTGTGGCCTGGGTGGGGCACACACTCACCAACAGGCAGGAGCTTGCCGCGACTTCTCTTAGCTGGGTTACTTTATCCTAGCAGTATTCTCGCCATTAGTCTTCATACATTTTCTCATCCTTACTGTTTGCTTTTCTCAGAACAGGAATTAGTCACATGAAAAAAACAATTTTTTAAAAAATCACTGGGTGCCTCTACTAGAGAAATTCTTAAGAGAAGGATCCAGTGGAATAAATATGTCTGCCAGATAGCAGGTGCACATCCACAGCTGGATTTACACCATTCCCGGCCTTTCATACAGCACCAGATCTCAAATGAGTGAGATCTGAGGGCTCCCTCTGAGGTCTGATGTCCTTAGAGATCCAGGAACAAAGGAACAAGCTCAAGGCAGACTGATGGCAGCATTTGGAAAAGCCTTCCAGAATGGTTTGTTTATCCAAAAGTGCCTCCTCCAGCTAACTGACACTTCACGTTTTTGTGCTTGGCTAAAAGCACTTCACTCAGCAGGGTAATTCTGATTAGCACATTCTGACCAGAAGCTAGTTGGGAGCTGTAAATGAGTTTGTTTAAAAGGCAGGATAATTAATTATTACTTAAGTACAGTTAATTTGATACAGCCAGGCTTATTAAATCTTTAAAAAGCAAGTGAGTACTTTGGAAGACACTCATTAAGAAGAGCAGTGGGGGCCAGGGATTTAGCTCAGTGGTTCCGCCGCCTGCCTCATCCCGAGTTCGATCCCCCCCACAAAAAAAGAAGAGCTGTGGGTAGGGCTTGGGAAACACTGGGTCAGGCCAGAAATGGGAACAAGACCCTGTGAGTGGTAGAGAACAGAATTGAGCCACCTGCCTCCAACTCCTGCAGGACGTGCTGGCACTGCTGTGTCTCTTTCTTCTGAGCCCTTGTGCTCTTCTTGCTTCCCTTCAGTCACTCACACCCTCCCCCTTCATATCTCACCTTTACTGCTGCTCTGGTAGCTTTATCATCCTATCTTTTCTTGCCTGAAATCTACAGCATCTTAGGGGAGTTTCACCAAAATTGAATTAGGCGAACAGGGTATGAAGGTCCTCACTGCCAACCTGGTTGGCTTAGGGTGGCCAGGGTATTAGTACAGCACACTTCTGGGTGTCTGGGTGGGGCGTGACCTTGGCATCCGTGTCTGCATTGCCCCTTGCTCTCCAGTGCTTTCCCCTGCTCTGCTTCCCACCAGGCTCCACCAGGCCCTTTGTCATGATGTTTCTGTCTTGGAGCTGTCTGACACTGGACTGAAGCCTCTGAAACTGTGAGCCAGGTAAACCTCTCCTGTAAGCTGTGGGCGCTGGGTAATTTGTCCCAGCAATAGGAAAGCTGATGAATACACATTGTGAAGATGGTCGGCACTGAGACTGGCAAATGTACATTTAATGATTGTTGTCCTGGGAGAGCTAAATGTTTTCTGGACCCAGGGCATTATTCAAAACATTGTATTAAGACAGTCAGTCTTACTATTTCAAAGTAGCAATTGCAAATCCAAATTACTTATTTAAGGAAGGTAAATATGATTTAATGATTGTATCACAGAAAGGGCATTTGACAAAATTTAACACCTATGCTTGATTTTCTAAATATATAATATAGTAGAAATCAAGGGATTATTCCTTAACATAGTAAAATGCAATTCATATCTCTTACACCCAAAAGCAGCTTTCCACTTGTGCAGAGAGATCCTAGAGATGACCCTAGAAATAGTATTAAGACAGGATACCTACTGTCACCCTTAGTATCTCATATTGTCCTAGAAGGATTACCCAGAGCAATGAGACAAGGGAAAGTCCTCTAAAAGTGTTGGGAGGTGAAAGTCTGGCTATATTCAGATCATAAGTTTATATGCCTGAAAAAACCCAGAGAATTTGTCGGTGACCCACTACAAACAAAAATGGAATTCAGTGAGAGATGAAATATAAAAGTATTACAAAGAAATCAAGAGACTTCTTATATCCAAACCACAATCAAACAAACGATACAATGGAAGAAAAGATGTGCAAAACTTACGTGTGTCTACATCTTATCTTTGGTGTTAAGAACAGGCTAGGGGACCATTCCTGAAGATCACAAAAGGTTCAAACCAATAAGTTCAATAAATGTTTTTTTGGAACAATATTAAATTAACTGTCCCTAAGTTTATCAGTCTAAAGCTACTTCAACATGAAAACACTAGTAGATTGTTTGCTTGCCTCTGGGATTAGACAAACTGATTGTAAAGTTCACATGGAAAAATGAAGTTGCCATGAAGGCTTAGCAAGAAAATGTCTGGAGGAAAAAAAGGAGAAATAGGAAGGACTAGTGCTATCAGATATGAAAATATAACCAAAACCTGAGAAATTAAAACAGTGTGGGAAACAAACAGAGCAATGGGACAGAATAGAGTCCATCACTGGTTCCAAACATGCACATCAACTTAGTGCATGACAAAAACAGCACCTCACATCAATGGGGAAGAATGAAGAATGAGTTTAATAAATGATATTGAGAACAGCAAGCTTCTGGGGAAAAGTTCAGAAAACCAGTTGTATTCATACAATGTGTAGTTTAACAAACTGTAAATGAGTCAAATATATATGTTTTCTAAGTGAAACTAAAATAACTGAAAGAAAATGTGAATAAGTTCAATTTAAATCTTAGAACTGCAAAGACATGGGCTAGGGATGTAACTCAGTTGTAGAACACTTGCTTAGCATGTACAAGGCCCTGGGTTCAATGACCAGTTCTGGGAAAAAGGAAAAAATATATTTATATATATATATTTTTTAAATATATATATAAATCTGTCTTACTTTACTCATTGCTGAGACAAAGTACCTGACACCCAAGGTTAAAGGCAGATTTCTTTTTAGCTCACAGTCTGTAGAGGTTTCCATTCATAGTCAGTGAGCTCCAAGGCAGGGTGGCATGGCAGAAAGGCCAGGCAGAGAAGAAATAGTCCATAGCATGGCAAGCAGGATACAGCAGCAACAAGCCTCCCTTTCCCATTTATCCCATGCAGGCTACAAGCCTTTTGGGTGGTACCACCCACACCCAAGGTAGGCCTTCCCATTATCCACCAGAACTATGATAAACCATAGTGGACTGGATTAGTGGACTAGTGCAGTACTACAAACCCTTAAGCCCAATTTCACACACCCCAGATCCAGCCACTTCTGAAAAACCCCACCTATGACTGCATGTGGCTTTGAGGGGACATCTAGACACAAGCCATAAATACACACACACACACACACACACACACACACACGCAGAAAGAGACACAGAGAATTGCAAAGGCCTTTCAAACTATATCTCAAAAGCCAGAAGCAAACATTAAGTAAATAAATTTAACTACATTTTTAAAGCACATGAAACCACAACAGAACTTTAACATTACAAGCAACAAAAACATCATAAACAAAGATAAAAGATAACTAACAAACTGGAAAAAAAAGTATTTGCAGCACTTATAAAAGATATAACCTTCTGCCTCCGCCTCACTCTGCTTGGCGCCTGCCGCTGCTGCTCCTCCCCGGCCCCGGGAGCGGCCCCGGAGCCCCGCAGCCCATACCGTGTAGTGCGGGAGGCGGGATCAGCACGAAATAAATCAGAATGAGTTATGCAGAAAGCCCCGATGAAATCACAAAAGATGAGTGGATGGAAAAGCTCAATAACTTACATGTCCAGCAAGCAGACATGAACTGACTCATCATGAACTATCTGGTCACAGAGGGCTTTAAGGAAGCATCAGAAAAACTTCAAATGGAATCGAATTGAACCAAGTGTGGATCTAGAAACACTTGATGAACGGATCAAGATTCAGGGGATGATTCTGAACGGTCAGATTCAAGAAGCCATCGCCTTGATCAACAGCCTCCATCCAGAGCACCTGGACACAAACCGGTCTCTTTACTTTCATCTGCAGCAACAGCGTTTGATTGAGCTGATCCGCCAGCGTAAGACTGAGGCGGCACTGGAGTTCGCCCAAACACAGCTGACAGAGCAGGGCGAGGAAAGCAGAGAGTGCCTCACCGAGATGGAGCGCACACTGGCCCTGCTGGCCTTTGACAGCCCCAAGGAGTCACCCTTCGGAGACCTTCTCCACATGATGCAGAGGCAAAAGGTATGGAGTGAAGTTAACCAAGCTGTTCTAGATTATGAGAATCGTGAGTCAACACCCAAGCTGGCAAAATTAGTGAAACTACTACTTTGGGCTCAGAACGAGCTGGACCAGAAGAAAGTAAAATATCCCACAATGACAGACCTCAGCAAGGGTGTGATCGAGGAGCCCAAGTAGAGCTGGTGCCGGCAGACCCTGGCACTGCTGATGGCACAGGACTCACTTCCCCTCGGACTGTGACAGAAAGACTTTCCCTGCAGTAGAGAACCCTTCACCCCTTTGTACTTTTCTTTTTGACCCAGAATCTTTTTTCAAAGGGAATGTGTCCCTTTTAAATGCTGGCAAACCCACAGGAAAGACACTTTAGGAGTCTGAACGGTCTACGCACTATGGTACATCCTCAGGATTTCGACAGGTTGCTGGTTACTGTCCCAGTGCTCCTGGTGTTTCTGACCCCTGAGAGTTTAACTTGTCATTGAGTGCTGCATTATTAGGGAATATCGGTTAATTTAAGGCCTCCCATTCAGAACACATGATCATTCTTTTGCTTTATGTTAGCTCACAGGCAGACAGTATGTTCATTAATTTTTCTAAGTCCTGTCAGGCCTTTATTTTCAGTTTTTCCTTAACCCTTGTTTTTCATTTATTTTTTGTTTTGTTTTTCATAGGAAAAAATATATAAATTTGTAAATCCTAATTCAAAGATGACTTTTGTGCGAGGGTCTTGAGTTTGACTTGTTTTTCCCTTTTGGTCCGAGCTGTGTGGCTTTGGGGGAGATGTGTATGAGGAGTGGGGCTGTGTGGTTTTTAATTTTTTAAATATGTATTTTGGTGCTGTGTGTGAAGAGAGACTTGTTTATAGCAGATCAACGAACCATCTCTTGTAGGCATATTTGTTGAAAATAAAGGTTTCACTTTGATTTCAAGAATGACCAAAAAAAAAAAAAGAGGGATATAACCTTTCTAATATATGTAGCACTACTGATGACAAGGACTTTTGTTGTTGTTGTTACTGGTCTTGTTGTTGTTTGTGGCAGAATCTCCCTATGGAGTCCAGGCTGTCCTTGAATTCTCAGTCCTCCTGCCTCCATGCTGAGATACAGGCATGTGCCACCACCCTGGCAAAAATAAGAAATTCAATAGGAAAATCAGCAACAAAAGTAAGAATCCAATAAGAAAACTGACCATACGGTTCTCAGGGAAAAAAAAAAAGAAACAATGGAAAATGTGTGTTAGCCCATGGAAAAAGATCTCTTACATTTAAAATGCAAATTTCAACTATCCTGAAATATTATCTTCACCTGTAACAAAGGCAAAATTACAAAAGTTTGACAACCTGCTCTACTGAGGAAGCTGAAGGGAAAGACTTGCTCTTGCATTGCTGTTTGGTGTGCAGACTGGTACAACCCATGTGGAAAGCAATTTTTGGTAACACCTAGAAAAAATAACAAGCACATTTACCTACTAACCCAGCATTCTCACTCGAAGAGACTTTTCCTGCACAACGGATTTCCACCTGTGAACAGCATGTCCGTAGTCATCCATGCAGAATATTCTGGAAAACAAAAGGCTATAAATTACCACATCCACTAATCCAGGACTAGTTAAATAAGCTGAGCTATGCACACACAGCTAAACAGCTATAAAGCAAGAATGAGGAAATTCTCCATTCCTGCTTGGAATAATCCCCAGGATATATTCCACATGAAGAAAACAAGGCAGAAAAATACATGTATTGTATTACCTTGTGTAAGCAAGAAGGGGAAAATAAGTGAAAAAAACAGCAAAAGTCCTTCCTTATGGAATATGGGAATAGGCCTTTCATTGTATAGCTTTTTGTACTGTTTTTTTTCCTTTGGTCTCTGTCTTTTTTTTTTTTTTTTTGGTACTGGAGATCAAACTCGGGACCTTGCACTTGCGAGGCAGGCAGCAGAACCACTGAGCTACATCCCCAGCTCTGGTCTCTCTTCTTAACATGAGGGGAAAGTTCCATAAGCTCCAGGTTGCATGCCGGCCACTACTGAGCAAGACAGGAATGTGCCAAGCTGAGGTTCCATCGTAGTCCATTTTCTGCTGCTGATACCAAGTAATTTGTAAGGTATAGAAGTTTATTTGGCTCACTTCTGGAGGCTGGGAGGTCCAAAGCACGGTACCAAGCCTCAGGCAAGGGCCTTCTTCCTGAATCACAACGTGGGCCAGGGCACTGCACTGCAGAAGAGAGCAAGCTTGCTGACTCAGCCCCCTCTTCCTCTCCTTAAAAAGCCCCGAATGGCATCACAGGAACTCATCCTTAGGGCCTCACCTGACTGGGATGACCTCCCAGAGGGCTACCTTCAGGTACTCATTGGGGACCAGAGACAGAGCATTTGAGGATTCAGTTTCCAGCAGGAGAACCTCAGGGCCTGTTCAGACCACTGATGGTTGGTGCCAAGAGCCAGAGCCTGGCATGCCTGATTTTCAGTTTTTCTCAACAGTTAAAAGAATTTTTTTCTTTAAACTGGCTGATACTATGTTAGCCAAACAACATTCACATTGTTGGAGGACATGTCAGGACATTCGGTCATGAGTCTGTAGCAGTCTCCTCTCATAAACATGAGTGGTTTTGAACAAAGCTGGCTTTATTCCGCTTGACCACAACCCTGTTATTTACCAGTCTGGCTCTGAAGAGTTAGTAGTACTGTGTCACTGTTACAGTTGTTATTATTGATTGAGGTAGAAGTGGTTTTTCACATTTGGTTTGATTTGGGTTTTGTTTTGTTTTGATTTTTTCTCTGCTTTTAAAATCAACTCTAGGGCCGGGGATTTAGCTCAGTGGCACCACGCCTGCCTCAAAAGCACAAGGTCCTGAGTTCGACCCCCCAGTACAAAAAAAAATCAAGTCTGCCTTCAGTGGACATTTCCTGTCCCTGCCAGACACTGACTGTTACAGTTCCCTGAGGCCATGCAGGAAACAGTGAGCATCTGGACCCCTGAGAGCAGGCAGTTGGCTGTGTTGGCAGCTAAAAGCCACAGCACTGCTTGTGCCGCCACAAAGCCCGAGTGTCCTTCCTGCCGAGCTGGATTGGGGAGCAGCAACAGCAGCAGGCAGGCCTTCGGCCAAGAGGGACAGTGCCTTTGGAGCCGCTGAGCTGTCTGCTGTCCTCTCCCCGTCTCTGCTCCTGTGCCAAGCATGAAATGGGTTTTGTCTTGGAACTGAAGCCACAGGTCCCCTGGAGAGTGCACCTCTACCTTGGGGACACTGCAGACCCCTGTCGCTGGGCCGCCATGCAGCAGGAGTGCACCCGAGACCCCAGCCTGAGGGAGTGTTGGGTAAAGGGCCCTGTGGGGTGAGTTCAGAACAGCTGCAAGTCCTCTGAGGGCCCCTGCCCAGGGACATGTCTGTTGCAGGCTGTGCTGCACCTTAGCCCGGGTGCCCGCCCTTGGCTCGGGTGACATGGCATCCCTAGCTCCTGTGAGGGCCCGGCCAGCTTCCCTCTCATTCTCCGCAGCACCCAGGACCAGTCAGTACCTTCATGTCCTGGACCACAGCGGAGTCACTGGGTGATTGTGGGCAAGGGCTTCACCTTCTCCAAGCTCAGTTTCCTCATCTGTGAGACTGAAATGACAATGCAGGTAGAGTATGGTTCCTAAACAGAGGTAGAGTCAGCTCCTCATAAATGTTCATCCTTGCTGTTGTTAAGATTAATCACTATCAGAGCCCATCCAGGCTGCCAAAACAAAACTCCCATGGGCTTCCCTTAGACTGGGAGCTTATAAACCACAGGACTTGTTTCCCACAGTGCTGGTGGCTAGGAGCCTGAGGTCAGATGCCTCACCGGCCGGTGAGGGCCACTTTCGGTTCACAGATGGCGCCATCCAGGGGTGGAAGGAGCAAAGGCGCTCTCAGAGGCCTTCTTTTCCTCTGTGTGAGAGCTCTCATCCCAGTCAGGAAGGCTCCCCCTTCAGGTCCCAAGTGGCCTGTGTCTGCAGCCCTGTCTCGAGCACCATCACATGGAGTTTAGGCCTCAGCATGAGCCTGAGGGGACTAAAGCATGGAAGGCGGCAGGCACTAGCACTGCACCATCGGCCCTCCTTGCCCCACAGCATCAGCATCCTCTCCACTTATTGCTTCCTGTTCCTTCAAGGCACCTGTCTGTCCACCTCTGCTCTTAGCTGCTGCTTTGAGATAATATGTGGCCTCTTGGAATCCAGACTGGCCTCAGACCAGGCTGAATCACTGTTTCGACAGCAAAACAAGAGTTACCCTTGAAAGCCCAGTGGGCCTCTTCAGGGGTGCAGGATTTTGGGCTCCCCATGGCTCCAAACACCGCTGAAGGTGACAAAGGGTGACCCCACCCCCCGAAGTCACCTTCTCCCTTTCTGGCTGCCTCAGCTATGGTTACCTTTGTGGATTCCTGCTGGTAGCATTCCTGAGAAAATGTCTGCTCACTTTCATGCAGAACCTTGAGAAAATGTGAGTGGAGCACAGGGAAAGATCAAGTCCTAAGAAAGGAGAGCCCTTTGCTTCCTGGGGTCTCCTGTGCTCGGGACGCAGTTACCTTTGCAGGAGCTATCAGCACAATGGTTTTTGATTAAGAAACGCTGAGGTAATTTAAAGACATATTTCTTTCTACATTCCTCAAACTCTCCACAACTACCACCCAAAACAGAAAGCCTTGGCCAAATGTAGTTGATATTCAAGCTTAATTTACATGCATTTTATCTACAGACTAAAGGTCATGTTGTATAAAACAAGCTGAAGGGTTTTGGTTGTGATTCAGCTACAAAAGGAGCATTTTTCAGCCCATCAGTTGCTTTTATGGAAATCTTTCAGTTTTAACAGCACTATGATTTAAATAGACATAATTTGCTTGCAGTTTAAAGTTCAAGATACAATTTTCTTTGCTGAAAGGTAGTGTTAAAACAAGGCCAACTAAGGACCATTCAAAATGCAATTTGTGGAGTTTGTTCTGAAAGTGATAAAGTAACCCCTTCACCTGCCACTCAGAACAAGTTTCTTGCACTTGCCAAAGGGCTGAGAACACTGGGGCCTTGCCTGGGAGGATATATACATGCACATATATGGAATGAGTTGTGAATTATGGTCCTCACAAGCTAAAATGTTGAGCTGGTGACTGCAAAATAATCCCCCACTTTTCAGTATCTCGGCAGGTGAGCATTGGAGCCAGCACTTTCTTCATCAGGAGGCAGAATATAGGGCTGGGGTTTAAGCTCAGTGGTAGAGCACATGTTTAGCATGAGTGAGGTCTTCGCTTTGATCCCCAGCACCAGGAAAGGGAGGGAGGGAGGGAAAAGAAGGAAAGAAAAAGAGAGCAAAAGAGACAGAGAAAGACTGAAAGAAAGAAAAGAAAGGCTGAAAAAAAGAGAGAAAGAAAACCAAAGGAAGGTTTGAAGGCTGAGCTGTAGCTCAGTGATAGTGCATTCCCTCAACAAAAGCAAGACCCTTGAGTCAATCCCCAGCACTGGTGGTGGGGGGCAGAACATGTCTTTCCCACAGGTATTTGTGGAATCTTTGAGGACACTGGAGCTAAATTCTTTGGGGAGAAGTAATCCACAGTGAGCTGTGTGATGAGACAAGAGGGGGCAACCAGCACCGAAGTGATGCAAGTCTGAACTGAGGGGCAGCAATGAGGCTGGGCAGGCAGGGGCGCATTGCCCCACCGGGAAGGGAGAGCCTAAGGCAGATCGTGCAAGGGAGGCAGGGCAGGAGGCCCAGGCGGCTTTCCGGACAGACAGTCGGGCTGGGAGAGGGCAATGAAGCTAAGAAGGACCACTCTAGACACTTGACCAAGGGGACCCGTAAAGACGGTGACTGAACAGGAGACGCTGGTCTCTGCAAAGACCAGAATGAGGAAAGAATAGAGGGAAAGAGAGAGCTAAAAGTATTTCAGAAAACTACAACTAGAAATACTGTTTGACACACCCATACATCTAGCCACTATATTACAACGATGCATGCATACCCATGTGTAAAGCAGCACAACCCACACCGGATGAGTCACAGAAGTGGCCAAACGTCCATCAGCAATGAATGGAGAAAGAAGATATATTCATACAACGGAGCACTACTCGGCCATAAAGAAGGATACATTTGAGTCATTTGTAGGAAAATGGATGAAACTTCACACCATAATTCTAAGTGAAATAAATCAGCCTCAGAAGGTTAAATATCCCATGGTTTCTCTCATATGAGAGATCCAAAATATAAATAAAGAGCAAAATAAAAGAGACACGTTAAGCAGCAGGGGAGTGGACTCTGGAACTGGGAGGGAGCCCTCGGGGAGGAGAGAGAGGGGGGAAACGGATGGAGATGCGATGTTTTATTTACCCAACCCCCGGGCTGAATGTAATCACTGGCCACAAACACGGACCGATAAAAATTAAAGACAAACAGAAAGTCAAAGCGGAGCTACACAGTCCAGTTCGAAGATTCGCGCCCAGCGAAGGTGGCACTTGGGAATGGAGGGGGCTGACGCGGAAGGAAGTGCGCTGGGTCAGAAGATGGCCCGGTCTGTCTAGCGCGGAAGGGCCGATGCGATTGCGGTGCGCCAGGTGAGGAAACAGACCGGAAGTGCGAAGCCCTGCAGAGAGCAGAGGGGAGGAGAGCGCCTCGCTTCCGCCAGTAGCCATCTTCCCTGGGAGGGCTCACGAGCCTGCGCCGTAAGGCGTCCTCAACCTGCCCCAGCACCGTAGCGAGCATGCGCCCTGGGCTCGGCCTGAGGCCCCGCTGGCTACCTCTGCAGTCTTTCACCTGTCCGCCCCGCCTCTCGGCCTTCAGGCTGCAAAGCCCTGCGTATCCCAGGGGTCCAATTAGGTCACCCGTGTAGTGAGCAGCTTGTGCCCAGAACTCAGTAAGGTCACGCATGGTTAACATTTCTCAGATACTTATTTTCCATGCTCCAGGGACTTGGGAAACTTGATAATTAAAAGGAATGTGGACATGGAATCAGAACTTGCCAAAGAAAGGGCAGAGTTTAGGAGGACCCTAAAGTTTGGGATCTCGGGCGATTGTAGCAACACACGCGCACAAATGTTATTTTACAGGTAGTTGTTTTGGTGGTTACTTGATCAAAAAGGGAAAAATATAATGGGGGGGTATCGGATTTAGAGAATTTCATTAGACTAAGTGTAATTTGCAGGTGCACTGGGTATGGCTGGGCGTGGTGGCGCACACCTGTAGTCCCAGCCCTTGGAAGGCTGAGGCAAGAAGATCACAATGAGTTCAAAGCTAGGCTGAGCCACATAGCAAGACCCTGTCTCAAAAAAATAAATAAAATAAAGGCCTGGGGATTTAGCTCAGTGGCACCATGTCTGCCTCGAAAGCACAAGGTCCTGTGTTCGATCCCTGGTACTGGAAAGAAAATAGATAGATAGAATTAAATAAAACACACACACAAATAATTTGCAAGTGTTTTTATTAAGTTGTACGTGTTGACCCAATCTGTAGCTTGTTGGACCAAAGGTGCTGCCCAGCCAGGGCTCTGGCATTGACAGCATCAGCAGTTGTCTTGGCAGAGAGCATCTCTGACCCCTAAGGACCTCATCCAAGGGTTTTCTGGAGCAGCTACTTGAAGTCATTCCCTGTGCTGAGGGAGAGGGGCCGCACAGGTTGACAAAACAGTTTCTTGGTGTTTTTGCTGTATAGAAAGAATGCCACAGGGCAGAGCTTGAAGATAAGGGCTTTATTTTTTTTTTGTCTGTTCCCCCCCTGTCAGTCAAGCTGCTTAACTAGAATTTGAGGATAAGAATACTTAGATAGGAATCTGAAATTACCTGAAGATGTTTGTTGACAGGGACAGCGTGAGCACAAAACAGTTATCAGTGGCTAGCAGGAGCTCCTTCCAGCAGCCTCCTGCCTCTAGAGCTCCATTCGAGGTGTGGGGGCACAAGTGACTCTCAGCACACTTCAGAGTGCTCAGCTCTCCCTGCACATACTTGGTTCTATCGTGCATCTAAAACTTTGTGTGTGTTTTGATCTCAAATTTCTCTGTTGGTCCCCTTGTCTCTCTGAATACACCTCGCGGTTCTGTACTGCACTTCTAGGGAAGTATTTGGTGACTACTGCTTGTCTAACTGATCCAGAACTCATAAGTACAAAGAGCACCCAGGTGTCTGCTAGTTTCTGAGCCTGTTTTCTTGGTCTGTGAGGAGTTTTGGAGATGAGGCCTGGAGCATTTTCAAAATCACTTCCGAGGACTCCATGCTACCCACCTGTCAGGAAGTGACCTGAGGCATTGGAAAGACTGACTTAGACGCCTGTCACAGATTCAGTCATCACTGTGCATCACTGAGCTATTGTGTCACTATTGCAGGTGAACAAGACACTGTGCACACAAAACCCTAAATCTCTGACTCCTGGAGCTGGTGTTCTGCAGCAAGGGGAGGGGCAGACCAAAAGCAAGTACATAGATCATCTGTAATACCAGAAGGTGATAAGCACTACAGCGAATGATAAAATAGTGTTGAGGATTAGGGAAGGGAGACAGGAAGATGCCGTTCCAAGCAATGTGGCTGGGAAAGGCCTCGTGGAGAAGGTTGCATGTGCACAAGGACTTTTAAGAGGTGGTAGGGGTCATATTGATGCCACAAGAAGGGCCATGAGAGCACCAGAACAGCAAGTGCAAAGGCCCTGGTGCAGGAGGGTCTAGAGAGCTCAGGGGAGAGCAAGCCCGGAGAGGCATGAGTGGAAGGGGGCCAGGGAGATAATTGAGAGGAGGAGGAACCAGGAGACCAGCTCACACCCCAGGGCCTTGGGGACCATTGTGTGAGGACACTGGCTGTTGTAGCGAGTCTCTGGAACAAAAGTGATGAAGAATCACTGTGCCTTCTCTGTGAGGAGAACAGACTGTGTGGCAGTGGGGGGTGGACAGGGAAGGGCCGTGTAGACAGTGACTGCAGCGGTGCAGGGGAGGGCATGCTGCCCTAGACCCCATGGGTGATCGGAGGTGGGAAGTGCCTGGGAGACCTGATGCTTGAGCGGGTGGCACTTTGACCACTTAAATGTGAGTATGAGGAAAGGAGGAGCTGAGTGACTCCTGTGTTGGTGCCTGGGCCATGAGAGAATTGCCGCTAACTGAGGCAGCAGGACTGCAGGCGGAACAAGTCCAGGAACAGGATCGGGAGTTCAGCTCTGGACACCGTTAGCACTGGGATCTCCACCCAGTCTCCCAGTGAGGTGTCAGGGCCAGCTTCGTGCACGGGCCTGGAGAAGTGAAGTACCAGGGGACACACTCAGGAAATAGTGGAGCAGCTGGGCGTGACATTGCAGGGAGCACTAATCAAGAATCCATCTACCCCTTATTAAACCTGGACTGCTTGAAAAATGGAAAAGGCAGGGCCGGGGATTTAGCTCAGTGGTTCCGCTGCCTGCCTCACAAGCGCAAGGTCCTGAGTTCGATCCCCAGTACCAAAAAAAGAAAGGAAAATGGAAAAGGCTCTTTTATAAATGACCAAATTAAGTCAACTAATTGTATTGTGAGCCTGTTATGCCCAGAGATTGTTGTCTGACTGCAAAAAGCATAGGACCTCACTTATAAAAGTGTTTGCCGGGGCCGGGGATTTAGCTCAGTGGCACTGTGCCTGCCTCATAAGTGCAAGGACTTGAGTTCCATCCCTGGTACCAAAAAAAAAAAAAAACTGTTTGCTGATTAAAAAACAGATATACTCTTAAATGAGCCCAAAATATCTTTTTTAAAAAGCTTCTAGAAATCAAGTATTTTGCCAAAAATAAGGCATGCCCAGTGCCTGCCATAGGCAGTGGGAGGGCGCACTCTGGTTGATACGGCTCAAGGCACTGATGGGCTGCTGGGGTGGGGAGAGATCCCCAAACACCCATGCAGTGGAACAGTGGATAACAGGACCCCAAGAGCCATCCACATAAGGCTCTGTGCAACCAGAAGAGGCTTCAAGGAGGAGGGTCCTTTGGAAGGGACCTTAACTTGAGGGAT
Organism: Heterocephalus glaber; assembly: GCF_053883595.1. NCBI lineage: Eukaryota > Metazoa > Chordata > Mammalia > Rodentia > Bathyergidae > Heterocephalus > Heterocephalus glaber. The sequence continues at coordinate 83,246,581 of NW_028258138.1, read as the reverse complement.
GGAAGGGGATGCACCCGAACAGCAGGTGTTCAAGGTAGCATCCGATCATGAACACAGATGCAGAAACATCCCAAGTCTTTATTTGGTCCTTTTATTCAGAAAAATAAAAGTTTCTGTCTTCATTGTTTCCTCCTTTATTGCTTTTCCTTATGGAGATACGAGTTTCTGACCTATATCATATTTGTCTCTCTGAAGAACTTCTTTGTCTTCATTTTTGGAAATTATTTTGAATATGGAACTCTAGATTGGCAATGTTTTTCTAGGCTTAGGATGTAGCACAGTGGTGGAGCACTTGTCCGGCAGGCATGAGTGCCCTGGGCACTACAGGAAGGGAAATAAAATGTTTTTCCTTCTGTTTTCTTCTTGCATTGTTTCTGATGTTTTTCTTAGTTTTATGTGAAATGTGTCGTTTCTTCTCTGGCTGCCTTTTAGATATTCTCTTTATCACAGGTTCTACATAATTTTATTTTGATACACCTTACATTTGGGGTTTGTTCAGCTTATTAGACCATGGATTTCCACTAAATTTTGGAAAATTTTCTGCTATTATTACTGCAGATATTTTTTTTGCTCTCCTTGCCATCCCAGGACTCTACACACGTAGTGGGTTCTTTAAAACTGTCCACAGCTCAGTGGTGCTCTGTTTTTGTTCATTTGTTTGCTTGTTTGTTCATTTGTTTTTGCAGTGCTGGGGATTGAACCAAAGGCCTGGTACATGCTGGGTAAGTGCTACCACTGAGCCATACCACCTGGCCCTGCTCATTCACAAAGTCTTGGGCCAGGGATGTAGCTCAGTGGTGCCACCGCCTGCCTCGCAAGCACAAGGCCCCAAGTTCGATCCCCAGTACCAAAAAAAAAAAAAGTATTTTCCATAGGTTTCACTTTGGGTAATTCCTATTGCTGCATCCTGAAGTTTGCCAAGTTTTCTTCTGTCATGTCTAATTGGCCCCTAGTGCAGTGTGCTTTTCATCTCAGACATTATAGTTTTCATTTCTAAGAAGCAGGAGTTGAGTGTTTCTTACACTTTTCATTTCTACCTAACAGGTTCAACCTTTCCTCTGGCTTTTTGAACATAGGAAATACAGTTAAATAACTATTTCATTGCCTTTCTCTACTAGCACCTTTCTTGTGTGTTGTTTCTGAGTGCATTTCAGTTGACTGACTCCCTACCTCACCCCATCATTGGTTGCACTTTCCTGCTTTTCTTTTTTTTTTTTAGTACTGGGGATCGAACTCAGGTCCTTGCGCTTGCGCTGCAGGCGGCGAAACCACTGAGCTAAATCCCCAGCCCCTTTCCTGCTTCTTTTCGGGCACAGTAACTTCTTACTGGACTCCAGACATTCTGAGTTTGCCTTCCCAGGTGCTGCAGCCCAGTGAAGCACCCTTCAATTCTGAGGAAAGCCAGCTAGCCATCCCAGAAACTACAGATCCTGCTCATGCCAAAAGCTCCTACTGTTTACCTAGCTGGCTCTTTGAGGATGGTGCAGGGTTCTTAGTTCTGGAGCTGAATCACGAGTCCAAGCAGGAGACCTTGCTGCTGCCAACTCCCACCTAGCAACAGGAAGAACAAAAAGACCTGATATTACTGAGGGCCAGGCACTCAGACTGGGACCGCACCTGGCTGGGAAGCCGGGTTGCTGGAGCCTGCTGGGCTTCGGGCAGGAGAAGGGGAGATTCAGGAGGGTTACAACCGCCACCGAGGGCTTGTGTTTGGTGGGTTGTAGCGCTTACTGATTTGTGCTTGGAGTTTTCTATAAATCCTACTTTGTGTACATTTTGAGTTCAGTTGATAAGCTGAACTGGCAATTAGACTTTAACGAAATATCTTTTTTGAAATAATATGAATAGATAATATCTCATAAAGCAGAATAAGCTGACTTATGTGCAGTTCATGACCAAATATGTTTTTAGAACACCAGAACAAATGTACCGAGTTTTGTTTTGTTTTGTTTTGTTGTCTCTCTGATACTGGGGATTGAACCCAGACCCTTTGCACTGACCTACATTCCCAGCCCTTTTTTATTTTGAGATAGGTTCTCCCTATGTCACTAAGTTACCCAGGCTGGGCTCAAGCTTGCTTGCCTCCTGCCTCAGCCTCCTCATGCAGTTCATAGGAAGAAACCCCCAGAACATCTGTTGAATGAGCCGACATTTCCCAGCCTTCCTTCTGACCTGTGGTCAGACCCTAAGAAGGTCTCGAAGGTACCTGGTGGAGGAAAGGCCCCTCGGAGACTCCAGCCTCATCCTTCTGTGTTTCTCACTGTTAATGGCTTGTAGGTGTTTCCAAAGGCCCTGGTCTTGGCTGAAGGATTTTTCCAGGGTATTGGCCCACAGATGCTTTCTGGAACAGCCTTCCAGCTGAGATGGTCGTGCAGTCCTCAGCCAAGCCAGGCTTCTTCTGTGCAAAAGACCTGGCCAGTGCTTCTGGGTGGCCTTCCATCTAATGCTTGTTGGTCATTTGTTCAACATTTTGCTAAGGAATCCAGGCAGTGACTAAGGCAGAGTGACCAAGGCTGCCAGAGGCTGCATGCAGTCTCCAGACACTAGTCAGGAAAGCACTCCCAAGAAGTAAGTCCTAATCCTTGGGATGCGGCCCCTGCCGTTCTGACCCATTTAGCAACAGGAAGTGCTGGTGAGTACCATGCTTTCCATAGCATTGTTAGCCTTCCTTGCACTTCCATCTCTGCCTAGCTGATCCAGCCTGGCCAGCCCTGACTGCCAACCTCATGCAGACACCCTGACTCAAGAGAGTGTGAAAAGTGTGTGTAGTATTACTCTGTGGGCCAGCGGACATCCATGTTTTCTGGCTTTACATGTCTCAGGGACTCTACATAACCCTAGTATCTTCAAGGCCCTGTTTTCTAGAAACTGTTGGAGTGTCTGCAAAGATGAAAGATGCCTAGACAAACAAGCCCAAAGAGAAACAGCAGCGACATAGTGGATCTTCAGTTTCTGTCATAGAGAAGTTCAAACTTCCCCCAAGTTTCAACTTGTCTGCTGAAACAAGTTGACAAGAGACAGATTAATAGAAGAAAGATGTACAGGTTTTATTATGTGCCTGAGCACAGGAATCATACAAAATAAGAATGAAATCCAAAGAAGGGCCCAGATGGTTGAAGCTTAAGTAACATTTTGAGCTATGGGAAGAAATAAGGTCTTAAAGCCCCGGAGGAGAGGCAGTAGCAGGTTGCAGGAGTAAACAGAGGCTGTCTTATGTTGAGGGCCCAGAAGAACAGTTTTTAGAAGCCTGTCTCTGAGTTGGTGATTTTTAATCTCTTCCTGTGGTTAATCTTTCCTGGAGATTTAACGAGATTCCTAAGGAGGGAGTTTAAGACAACCACACTTCTTTAGGAAGGAGCATCCTCAGAGAGGTGAGTGAACCCCACAGAAAGCCCTCCCGAGCTTGGGGGCAGGAGTGGCATGCAAGAGGCTAGAAGCTGCCTCTGCCTCTGAGGCAGCTTCTAAGCTCTTCCCAATGCTTTTAATCCAGAAATATGCTGCATACTACAGCACCCCAGATTCAGGGTTGTGGTTTCTGAGCCCTAACACTATGAACAATGTTATTGCCAGTCAGAGAAAAGCAGTCCTACTGGCTGAGAAACACAGTCCCCTGCTGGGGGAGGTGCGTTACCAATGTCAGAGTATTTACTGAGTGCCCAGCACATGCTCAACACCTAGCACTGGGAGAGGCAGTGGGTGAGTGAAGGGGACAGTCAGGATGGAGCGGTCCCTACCCGGAAGAGCCTGTATGAGAACCCAGGGGAACACGGAGGGCCAGGCAGCCCCACAGCGTAGGTCCAGCAGGGCCCTGGCAGGTCAGACCTTGAATTTCACTGGAGCTTCAGAGCATCTCCATTCAAGGTGCCAGGGTTCAAAGCAGGCCACACTGGAAATTCAACAGTGCATTTTCCACATAAAAATGGTTCACACACAAACTAAGGGACCTCAGCCCAAATGGCACAAAGTCTCAATTTTACAGCAATTACTGCAGTTTATACAGCATGAGGAAGAATATCTTGACCTTGTTCGTGACTGGCAGTCACATCATTTTTTAAGGCAAACACTGGTAAAGCCGACTGGCTTGAGTTCATTGAATCTTGGTAATAAGGACAAAAAATTACTTTGTGTCTGTTTTGTTTTTCTTTCATTTTGAAGTTGAGGGAGAGGAAACCAGAAAGAGTAAGTTTTGGTTAGATGCCCACCAGTGAGTGGCCTTGGATGTCTAAACTGCTTTTTTAAAACAAAGACAAACTTCACATTGGCCTTGGGGTTTGTGGACTGTCTTCACCACATCATAACCATGATGCAAATTCCTGCTCTTCCGGGGGATGAGTCTGAGGTGGGTGGCTTTAGCTTCACACTCCCTGGAGGGATTTTTCTAGAATCTGTGGTCCAAACCTCCAGGGACAAGCAGGTGGGTCACCCCCGTAGCCCTGGGTCTGCAGTGCAAGGATGCGAGGGCCATGCCTGGTTATCAGGTCTGGAGCTTGTCTAGCAGGACTATTTCATGCACTTAACAACATCGATTTACATAATTAAGGTGCATCCTGAAGAGTATTCTTGATTGTCTAACACACCTGAGATTTAAGTTACAGAATAGGTCGGATCTGGAAGGTGACTTCTCATTTACACAGTGTTCCAGTTAGCACTGGAGGCCACGCTTGGGGAATTTGGCCCGATCTATGCTTTCAGCAACACACAGCTAGATCCTCGGGTGAGGGTGGCAGATTTGCTTCCTTACTTCTCCCTGAATTAATCCTGAGAGGAAAAGGTGCCAGGAAGGGATTTCAAAAGGGCAGCGATCAACCAGCCACTTGGGGAAGGCCGTCGCCACGCTTAGCTCTATTCTGAGGAGGCAGACAGTACCATTAAACTTCCCTGTTTCGCACAGGAACTGACACATTTTCTATTACATCTTTATTTGTAAAACTCTAATGTTCTACTCATATACAAAGCTAAGGCAAAAACTGCATTTTGAGTAAAATTCACACATTGCAGTTGCATAGGCTAAGCTGCAGGAGAAAGCTTAGTAAGTAGCTCTGCCAGGCATGGAGGTGACCTGGCCAGCTCTGCCTACTCTCCAGGCTGCCCCCCTCCCCAGGCCTCAGGCCTCAAATGCACTTCACAGCAGTGTGAAAACCATCTGTGCTGCCCGAACTTCTCATTTACAGATGAGTAACTCGGGCCAGGGTGGCTCCACTTTCATTTACTTGATACTTTGGGGTTTGGCAGTTTATTTGAGAAGAATAGTCTAAGGCTTATGAGCAACTTGACCACCACTGGACGAGTCAACTGTTGCAGCTTATTCTCTTTATTTGTATAGAAACAGAGATTTTTCCAAATCACTTCAAGCACTGGGGGCAATGGGAAGGGCACGGTGTTGGGGGTCTCAGGAAGGCTGAGTTATTAACCATCCTCTCGACTTCCTGGCCACCATCTGTTGTCCTGCCACTCGCAGCCGAGAGGTAGGGGCTTCTGAACTGCTGTCCCACCTCTCCCAGCTCAGAGGAGATGCGCCACGCAGGCGCCAACAGCAACCCCCCCAGGTTGAAATGAGAAGACATGTAAATAAGTCTCAAAAACAGACTTCCAGATCACCTAGAGCAACCCCAAAGGGAAATGAGATGGAGCACTCTGATATTCAACCACCTGGACCCACTGAACTGGCAACAAAAGAGGATCTGGAAAAAATGAAATCAGAAATAATTTCTCAAATAACAGCAGAGATTGTGCTCATAGTGCAAGACATGATTAATAAATCCAGAGAGGAGCTGAGGAACATGATGGAATCCCAACATAGGAAACAAATGCAATCCATAAAGCAGATGCAAATAGATTTCCAGGAGATGAAAAACTCCACTGAAAGAATGAGCCAATGTGAGGACAGAATTTCAGATGTAGAAGATAAGATTGCAATTAGTGACCAGGAAAAGAAAAATTCCTTCAAAATTGTAAGGGAACACAAGAAATCAATCCAGTAATTGCTAGACCATGCAAAGAAGAATAACATAAGACTGATTGGAGTCAAAGAAGAAACAGGAGAGAGTGGAGATGACATAAAAAAAACTCTTCACAGAAGTAATGGCAGAAAACTTCCCAAGCAGGAGAAAAGAACTTGACATACACAAAAGTGAGGCATATAGGACTCCAAATAGCCTTGATCAAAAAAAATCTACACATAGGCATATAATTGTTAAGATTCCAGAAACTCAACAGAAGAACAAAGTTCTACAAGCAGATAAAGAAAAGAAACAAATCACATACAAAGGAAAGCCCATCTGAATCACAGCAGACTTCTCAACACAAACTATCAAGGCAAGAAGAGCTTGGAGTGACATATTCCAACCCTTAAAAGAAAACAGCCTTCAACCCAGATTGATGTACCCTGCAAAACTATCTTTCAAAATTGATGGAGAAATAAGATACTTTCATGACAAAGAGCACCTTAGGAACTTCATGAATACCAAACCAGCACTCCAAAAACTTTTACACAATATCCTAGGAATAGATATTGAGGATCTCAACCCCAGGAAACAAAGCAAAATGAACCAATCTGGTGCAACAAGAAAGTAAATGTAAAGGGGGAGAACCCAACAAAAAGAAAAAGTTATGACAATGATAAGTCAATATGTTTCAGTTATAACCATCAATGTTAATGGTCTCAATTCACCAATCAAAAGAAGTAGACTGGCAGAATGGGTCAAGAAGCAAAATCCAACAATATGCTGCATACAAGAAACACACTTAATTCAAAAGAAAACTCATAGACTGAAAGTTAAAGGGTGGAAAACAATACTCCATGTGATGGGAACCTGAAAAAAAGCAGGAGTAGCTGTCCTCTTGGCAGATCAAGTAGACTTCAAACCAACACTGATTAAGAGAGACAAAGAAGGACACTACATTCTTGTTAAGGGCAGAATCCAATAGGAAGAGATGACAACCATAAATATCTATGCATCAAACGCTAATGTGCCCAACTATATAAAACAAATACTAACGGACATGAAAAGTGATATATGCCCTAATACAATTGTAGTGGAGGAACTCAATACCCCACTGTCACAAATAGATAGATCAACTAGGCAAAAAATAAGTAATGAAATACTAGAACACAGTCGAACTCTTGAACAAATGAATTTAACAGATGTTTACAGAGTCTTCCACCCCACAAAATCAGAATACACATTCTTCTCAGATGCACATGGGTCATTCTCCAAAATAGACCACATACTCACACACAGAACATGTTTAAGTAAGTGCAAACGAATTGAAGTTATCCCCTGTATATTATCAGACCATAGTGCGATGAAATTGGAGATCCATAGCAAAAGAAACTCAAAAAATTTCATAAACACGTGGAAATTGAACAACACACTTCTGAACAAGCAATGGGTCACAGAGGAAATTAAAGAAGAAATCAGACAGTTCCTTCAATTAAATCACAATGACAGCACAACATATTGGAATCTATGGGACACAATGAAAGCAGTCTTACAAGGGAAATTCATAGCACTGAATACACATATTAGGAAAACAGAATGAGCCCAATTAAACAACTTGATGCTGAACCTCAAGCTTCTAGAAAAAGAAGAGCAGGACAAACCCAAAGCTCATACAAGGGAGGAAATTATAAAGATCAGAAGAGAAATCAATGCAATGGAGACTAAGAGAATGATACAAAAAAATCAATGAAGCCAAGAGTTGGTTCTTCGAAAGATTCAACAAAATTGACAAACCCTTAGCCAAACTTATCAGAAAAAGGAAAGAAAAGGCCCAAATCCATGCAATTAGGAATGAAAAGGGTGAAATTAGAACAGACCCAGCAGAAATCCAGAGGATCATCAATACCTACTTCCAGAACCTATTTGCCAATAAGATGGACAACACAGAAGACATGGACAGATTCCTAGATACATATGAATTACCAAAGTTGAACAAAGAAGACCTAAAAGTTCTAAACAACCCAATATCAATCAATGAAATTGAAAATGTATAAAAAACTTATCAACTAAGAAAAGCCCAGGCCCTGATGGCTTCACTGCTGAGTTCTATAAGACATTTAGAGAGGAACTGCTGCCACTACTGTTTAAACTCTTCAATGAAATTGAAAGGGAAGCAATACTCCCAAATTCATTCCTGGAAGCAAGCATCACCTTGATCCCCAAAGCAGAGAAAGACCCAATCAAAAAGGAGAACTATAGGCCCATCTCACTAATGAACATAGATGCAAAAATCCTTAATAAGATACTGGCAAATAGAATGCAGAAGATCATCAAGAAGATCATACACCCTGACCAAGTGGGATTCATCCCAGGGATGCAGGGATGGTTCAACATACACAAATCAATCAATGTAATACACTATATCAATAGAGACAAGGACAAAAACCATATGATTATCTCCATAAACACAGAAAAAGCATTTGACAAAATCCAACATGCATTTATGATAAAAACCCTACAAAAAATTGGAATAGATGGTCTCTACCTCAAACTGATAGAAGCCATCTATGAAAAACCAACAGCCAGTATCATACTAAATGGTCAAAAACTGAAATACTTCACACTCAAATCAGGAACAAGACAAGGATGTCCACTATCACCACTCTTGTTCAATATAGTTCTGGAAACATTAGCCACAGCAATTAGACAAGAGAAAGAAATAAAATGAATAAAGATAGGAAATGAAGAAGTCAAATTGTCATTATTTGCAGATGACATGATACTCTATATAGAAGACCCCAAGAACTCCACCAAAAGTCTTCTAGACTTAATAACCAAATTCAGTCAAGTAGATGGTTACAAGGTCAACACACAAAAATCAATAGCTTTCCTCTACACCAATGACAGACTCACTGAGACAGAAATAGGGCAAATAATTCCTTTCACAATAGCATCCAAAAAACTGAAATACCTAGGAATCAACCTAACAAAAGAAATCAAAGACCTCTTCTCTGAAAACTATGGCACTCTGAAAAGAGAGATTGAAGATGATATCAGAAAATGGACAGACATCTCCTGCTCCTGGGTAGGAAGGATTAATATAGTGAAAATGGCCATACTTCCAAAACTGCTATATAGATTTAATGCAATTCCAATTCAGATCCCAGCAGGATACTTCATGGACCTTGAGAAAACAATCCAAAAATTCATTTGGAACAAGAAGAGACCCAGAATAGCAAAAGCAATTCTAGGTAACAGAGACATGGCAGGGGGTATCACAATCCCCAACTTGAAACTATACTACAAAGCTACTGTGATAAAAACAGCATGGTACTGGCAAAGAAACAGACCTGAGGACCAGTGGAATAGATTAGAAGATGCAGAAACAACTCCAGACACACTCAGCCATCTCATCTTTGATAAAGGAGCCAAACACCCTCACTGGAAGAAAGATAGCCTCTTTAATAAATGGTCCTGGAAAAATTGGGTTTCAATTTGCCAAAGATTAAAACTAGACCTATATCTCTTGCCATGCACTAAACTAAAATCAAAATGGATCAAAGATCTAAATATTAAAATAGAAACACTGAACTGGCTGGAACAGAGGTTAGGTAGAACTCTTGAAGACATTGGTGTAGGAAAAGATTTTATGAACAAAACCTCAGTTGCCCGTGAACTAGCACAAACAATCAACAAGTGGGATCTCTTCTCTTATTAAAAAGCTTCTGCACAGCAAGAGAAACCACCAGCAGTGTGAAGAGACAACCCACAATGTGGGGAAAAATCTTCACCTGCTTTCCTCAGACAAAGATCTACTATCTCAAATCTATGAAGATCTTAAAAAGATCAGACCTCCCAAATTTAAAGACCCAATCCGAAAATGGGCATCTGAAATGAACAGACATTTCTCAAATAAAGAAGTAGAAATAGCAAATAAATACATGAAAAAAATGTTCAACAGCACTGGTCATTCGAGAGATGCAAATGAAAACAACGCTGGGATTCCACCTCACTCCAGAAAGAATGGCTGCTATCATGAAATCAACCAATAACAAATGCTAGCAGGGCTGTGGGGAAAGAGGAACCCTGCTCCACTGCTGGAGGGAGTGTAGACTGGTGCAACCACTGTGGAAATCAGTATGGAGATACCTTAAAGAACTAGGACTAGAGGTCCCATTTGACCCCGCTATTCCCCTGCTGGGGATCTTCCCCAAACAATTAAAAGAATCATACCACAGTGATATATGTGCACCCATGTTCACAGCAGCACAATTTGTAATAGATAAAACCTGGACACAGCCCAAATGCCCATCAACTGGAGACTAGATAAAGAAAATATGGGGGTTTTTTATAAAATGGAGTACTACTCAGCCATAAAAAATGAGAAATTAGAGACATTTATAGCTAAATGGATGCACACTGAGGCGATACTCTTAAGTGAAATAAATAGGACACACATGTATAAATACCAAATAGTTTCTCTAGTGTGAGTAACTGAATGTGTAAATAAGGACTAAAAGGTATAATAGATAATGCGAAATAGGAAAAAAAGGGGAAGGGGAAGTGGGAGGGTAGGGGAAAGGAAAGAAGGGAATGGAATTAATATGAGAAAAGGAAGAAAAGAAAACAAAGTCTTTGTAAATAGGGAGGGACGGAGGGGTTGAAGGGAGGGCAGGGGAAGGGGGAAAAATAAGAACCAAGAGAGACTATGTAAAGGTGCAAATTCCCAATGATGAATGTCATTATACTGTATACCTAAAATGTACCAATGATTAGAATGATTAATCGATAATGCAAAATAGGAAGAAAAGGTCCAAAGGGGTAGGGGTAGTGGGAGGGGCAGGGGAAAGGAAAGAAGGGAAAGGAAAAATGATGAGAAACGGAAAAAATGGAAATAAAGTCCTTGTAAAGAGGGAAGGGTGGGGTGAAAGGAGGGCAGGGAATGGGGAAAAGATAAGAACCGAGATGCATCATGTACAGGTACAATTCCCAATGAGAAATGTAAATGTATTGTATACCTAAAATGTACCAATAAAAGAATGTAAGTAAAAAAAAAAAAATCCTCTCACACTACTGGGCTTTGTTCTCTCTCATCCTTTCTCTCTTCCTCCCTCAAAACATAGCAAAGTAAAACAAATCACCCATCATTTCAACATATCTCTTAATACTGTATAAATGAAACATTGAAAAAATCTCTTTTAACTATATAAATAAATACACATAAAGAAGACAAGATTGGATAAATAAGTGCTACTAAGACAAAACCCAGTGCTCACCTCGGCAGCACATGTACTAAAACTGGAACGATACCGAGAAGATTAGCATGGACCCTGCTCAAGGATGACACGCAGATTCCAGAAGCGTTCCATATTATTTTTACCTTTCCTCTTTAAAAAAGAAAAATGAGCCAAAAGCCAAGCAGCAGCCTCGGTCTGTGGGGGAGAAAGCAGTCTGTCAGTGGTTTTGACCCTCTAACCTTTTCTCTGTACTAATTCAAACGTTTCTAGTTTTTCATTTTCAAGCAAAAAGTTCTGTTTTGTTGTCTGGCTTGAACTGCATTATGCTTTTATCACTTCACAGCACGTTGTGGCTCTTTCCACGAAGTACATGTGCATCTACCTCATCTTTTTTAACTTTCAGAACAAGCCCCTTGTGGGCAGATGTTGAGGTCCTGTGCCTGTTTTGCCTCAGTGCTGCAAAGCCTTCTTGTCCAGAGATCTTGCTATGCTCTTCCTGTAAGGGAGATTCCTAACTCATGGTGTTGTTTTGCTGGTAGGCACAGCCCATTGTATCCCATCTCTAGGTAGTTTGAACAACAGCCAGCTCAAGTCATCTGATGCCAGGTTAGCAGGAAGTCTATTATTCTTCTCCTGAGGCCCCTTCCTTCCCCAGGATCCCCATGGATTCTGCTAACCCAGTGATGCCGTTCTCTTCAGAGAGAACACAGGGGTCTGCTCAGGCCACGTGCAGGACCCCTTTGGGGTAGGGGTGAAAAGAGGCATGGTTCCTTCCTGCCTGGCATAAAGAGTCAGGGCAATAGCAGAGAAAGGCCTAGGAAATTTACTTGATTATTGTTTTACAGGCCCAGGGTGTCTACCCACTTGTATGCATTGGTGGCCAAACAGGAGTGTGACTGGACAACATGGGTGTGGTCTAATGCTGCCAGACTGAGGGGCACCCCACAAGCCCCGGATGCTCGAGTTCTTCTTGGCCTCTCTGTGTAGCCAGGAATAGGCAGGGCCCTTCTGAAATGAGAATCTTACGATCCATTCTCAGACAAGATAGAGAATTTACTTATGGCCAACTCCAAGACAGAAGGACAGGGAAAATTAGAGCAATATTTTTGGACTTTCTGGTCTGCTTTGAGGAAAAAGAGTTCTGTGACCAGTCTGAGGGGAGAGAAAATCTAGTTTCTGGGGCATTCACTGCAGGGAGAAAGGACAGGGACTAGGAGGCCAAGAGAAGTTCAGGGAAACCTTGCTCCCTGGGTGTTGTCAAGCTCCTCACAGTGGGACATGTCGCTGTCCACTGCTGCCCTGGTCTCACCTAGGAGATAAAATGGCAGGGGGAGGGACATTGTGTTTTTCTGGGGAGATGGCCACATCCTCAGCGACCCCGTGGCCAGGAGACACTAAGCCTGGGCTTTCTGGGTACATCCTCTACTTTATTCTCGAGGTGACAGTTCCCACAAAACATGTCTTCCGCGTGGAAGCAGCTGAGTCGAGAGGGACTTCCCACCACCACATTGAACCCTTTCTGTCCCGTGCCCCACGCTCTGGCCAGCACCACCAGGTTTTCATGTCAGAGACCAACGTCAGGGGCCACTGTCCATCCATCCAAGGCAGTCCTCCCCGTGGGGAGTGGGACTCACATGAGCAAGCTGCGGCCAGATACCAGTAAGTGCATGGTACTAAGGCGAAAAGTCAGGAGTGAGAGAGGGGTCGCCCGCTCCTGGAGCTGGGAGCAGGGAAAGCCTGACTTGAAGCCTAGGGGTGGCCCTCAGGGAAAACCCAGGGACCCACCAGGGCCCTCAATGACAGGGGAGGGCGGTGGAGTGGCCCTCTGAAGGGGCAGGGCTGCGTCCTGGATAGATCCTGCCCACACCCTCGGGACAGTGGCTTCACACCCTGAGTGAAGATTGTATCTCCTCAATTTGACAATCTAGTTTTGTGCCTTTCAATTTTGAATATTTTAGCTTCATCCAAATGAAATGTTTTTTGTTCTGGTTTTTTTGAGACATGGTCTCGCTATGTAACCCAGGCTGGCCTCCTCGTCACAGTCCTCCTGCTTCAGCCTCCTGAGTGCTACAATGATAGGCATGTGTCTTCATGCCTGACTTCATCCAAACAGGAAAACAATTTCTAGACTTTTCATGGCCACGTGTTTTCCTAACATATGTTTCACTTTGATGCAATCTTCTATATAGCCTGTCAGTTCGAAAGTATTTCTAAATGAAGATTAAAATAACTTCGTGATAAATATCTAAAATGATGGCATCTGAATGGAGCCCAAAGGTTAGGAAAAGAAATCTCCTTCAGTTTTTATCTGTTCCTGTCCCAGACCACAGTGATAAGTGTCAAAGAGAAAGCTGATTTTCCCTATTGATGCTTCTTCCTGCACATTAACCCTCCTGCCGTTCTCCCCTAGGCAACAAATGAAGCATTGTGAAATCTTTCCTAGTCCTCTCAATGGGCAATTAGACATTCTTTAAGATAATAAATTGTGTCCATATTGCACTGATTACGCTCATTTATGAAAATACTAAAAATGATGAATTAGATTTTTTCCTTTCTGGCTACAGTAAGATAATCATCAGAGCCATAACAGAGAGGACAGAGGCCCAGAATCCAGGTGCCTGGGGCTGAGCCTCGCTCTGCCTGGAGGCTGCATGGGGTCTCCCAGCCTCAGCTTTCTTGGCTGGGGGAGATCAGCGTAGGTGGGGGAGGGCACTGGGATGCTGCCTGGACGCTGGCGAGTTCAAGCTCTTCGCCCAGCGTGGGCCACACCATCCTCAGTACCCAGGGAGAACTGCTTCTGGGCCTCCTCAGGTACCAGAGCCTGAGATGCTTGGGTCTCTTGTATGAAAGCTGTCGTATTTGCATACAACCTATGTGCATCCTCCTGCACACTAAGTCAGCCTGAGGACTTGTGACACCTCACATGGTGTCAGTGCTGCGTTCCGCTGTCACACTGCCATGTTTAGAGGATGGTGGCAAGAAGAAACTGTGCACGTTGAGGACAGATGCCCTTTCTTTCTGCCTGCAGTTGATTGAATCTGTGCCTGTAGACCATGGGGTACAGAGGGACCTGTGTGTGTTTCTTATGTTACCCACCTTTAAACTCCTCACACACACATAAGTGTGTGGTACCTATGATACAGCTCACAGTAAGTTCCTAAAGAAGTCGACAACACCTGTTGGCTAACCCGACAGAGCAAGTACAGGACAACCTTTCCTATGGACCGCCTCGCCAACGGAATAAATTTAGATAAACACAAAATCGCTTTTCACCTCAACTCAGAACATGTTCTTCTAAAAAATAGTTTCATTTCATTTAAAGAGCAATCAGTGAAATTTTTTAATAAAATAAAGGACATAGCACACTTAGTCCTGCTGTCTTCCAACCTTGTCCTCCATTCCCCTCACTTGAAGATTTTTGGTTCTGTCTCCAAAAGTATTCCTGAAAGCCAAGACAAAGAGAGCATTTTAAAATCAGCAAGAGAAAAGGAAATAGAAGCATTTGTGTGTGCACCACTGTTTTACAGAAAAGAAATATGCTGCTCTGTGTTTTGGTTTTATCATTTATCTTATGCACTCTTTCAGACCTTAGATCTTAGAGATCAGCCCACAGAGGGAACAGGTCAAGCTTGGCTCCAGAGAGCCTTTCGGGGAGTGGGAACTGGCGTGGAGCTGATGGGATAAGCTGAGAGAAAACACAGTCACTTTCCCTCCATCAGAGCATGTTCTTCTAAAGAATAGTTTCATTTAAAGAGTAATCAGTGGGCATTTTGCAGGCTTTGAATAAAGGATCTAGTAAATCTTGTGGGCTCCCTTCCCGCCTTGCCCCATTTCCGTGACGGGTAGGTACCCACTGGTGAGCAGGCAGGGCCTACGGGGCAGGAGAATCACTGCTGTCATGGGTCTCTTTCCGCACGCCAGGGACCGAGCCACCTCAGCCCTTGTGGGAGGCGCTGTAGTGTTTGCATCCTCAGAAGAGGAAAGCAGAATGTCAAGACCTTAAACCCCTCAGCCGTGCCCACCCAGCCAGCAAGTGCTTGCTCCTGGCCACTGTGCCTGCTACCCCAACAATCAGGGCTATGATTCCCTCCCCATCCTCTGTGTTCTCAAAAGTTGACAGAAATCAAGGAGATTCTGCTGACAGTGGTGATAGATGAGCCCTTCTTTCAAACATCCTTAGCGGTTGTGAGGGTTCTTTTCGGTTTAACTGTCTCCTGCAGATTTTGCATGTTCTCCGGAAGGCACTAGGTGATCCTTGCAGTCACTCTCTGGACAGGGCGGGTGCAGGGCTGCTGCTGACCTCCTTCTCTCCACAGATCCGTGTGATGGTGGACCTGTGCAACAGCACCAAGGGCATCTGCCTCACAGGTAGGCTGGGGACCACCGCCCAGAGCCACTCCCAGAGCCAGCACCCGTGCAAGGCAGGACAGGGCGGCACTTGGAACGCTGGCCTTGTAAAAGCGCACATTGGTTAACTTCTACCAGATGTTTCTAATGGGCCAAGAACCAGTTGTAATATAATTATGAAAATAATAATATTTTCTGGTATTGCCATAGAAATAGAGCCATGGAAAATAACTGGGACTTGGGTAATTAGAAACTGGGGACACCATGAGCCAGGGCCAGAGGTGCTTTCCTTATGCCTGTTAGTTTTAGAGAAGAAAGACCTTGCCAAGTGTGGGGTTCTTTG
Organism: Heterocephalus glaber; assembly: GCF_053883595.1. NCBI lineage: Eukaryota > Metazoa > Chordata > Mammalia > Rodentia > Bathyergidae > Heterocephalus > Heterocephalus glaber. Next base: position 83,230,712 of record NW_028258138.1, on the reverse strand, counting down.
ACAGGAGAAGTAGTTCTGTCATCAGATAAAAGTGCTGCCCTGGGTCAGGCATATATGGCGGACAAGAAGTTCTGGAAGGAAACTCAGTAGCCAAGAGGTTCTCTTCATGGGGACTTTTCTGAGTGGAAGGTGCCATGTGCCAAGTGGGCCCTGTGCCTCCCTCCATGAACCTCCAATGCGTGGGGGAGGGAGACCGGCTGGCCAGAGGTGCACGGAGCCTCAGCAGGAGAATGGCTGGGGGAAGGTGTGCTTCTGAGAGGATTTTCTATCTCCGGTCACCTGAGGAGGGCCCTGTGGCCCTGCCTTCAGGAGGCGAGGACAGGGAAGACCCAGCCCCTGGAGCAGTCCCCATCACTGCCCCCAGGCCAAGGGAGACCAAGTAACAGGAATGGCTGTGCATCAGACTCCTGACCCTCCACCCCTGCACTCCAGAGAGCAGCAGCATTCTGGGGAAAGGAACAGTATACAGCCCCAGTATACAGCAGAAAAAGATAACCATGAGGCTTTGAAGCTGGCTGAAGCTGTTGCTGGGCTCACAGGTGAGTGGCCCTGGCTCCGGGAGGTCACATCACCACCTCACAGTGTGAGAAGCCTTGCTCACCTGTACCTGGTCGTCGGCAGTGTCCACCCTGCTTCCTCTCGTTACTGGTCAGGCCTGAGAAGCAGCAGTGGGTTTGCTGCAGGAGTAAACCTGGGCCGTGAGCCTGAGTGATGGAGGAGGTGAGCTTCTCTCGGAGCCTTACTCGAAAGCCCCACCTCACTCTCCTGCACTTACGGAGCCTCGGAGAGAAGAGCTGTAACCCTGCAGCCTCTCGGGAAATGCTAATCCAGTTACTCAGGGCACTTTGTGGCTCTCAGAGAGAATTAAACATCTTCAGAACAGCCAGATCCTTTGTTCTGAAACTCTTGTGGCTTAAGCACCTTCCTTCAGCTGTGAAGCCCCTTTTCCGAGCTCCAGCGGGTGGTAATGAGTGCTAGAGAAATGTTCAGAGGACGGAGAGACGAGCACAAAAGCTGCTGAGAGGCCCAGGAAAAACCTCTTCTTTCTGGTTTCCGCAGCGAGGGCCTGAGAGCCGGGCTGCATGGTGAATGCAGCTATGGAGACCACTTAGGCAGCGCAGTGGGAGGAGGGACGGCACGCACTCTGGGGCCGTGGAGCGCTCCAAATGCTTCTCAAAAGCCAGCATTCTCTCCATCCATGCCAGCTCGAAACTTGTCCTGCTTTCACACAGAAAGCTCTTCAATGAAAAACGCAGGTTGTGAAGCAAGAAGCTGCCTTGGGGTAGAACACCCTGCCTGAGAGAGTGAACAACAGAGCCCAGGACTGGACCAGGGGGGACTTTGGGAGCAGGCAGCAAGTGTTGTCCTAAGAGGATGCCAACAGCAGGGGCCTCCAGGCACAGCCTGGCCTTGGGTCCAGAGCAAGACCTGGCCTTACCCAGGTTCATGTACAAAGCAGGCACGTGTGGGCTGTGGGTGCAGCTCAGCAGCAGAGAGCCTGCTTAGTGAACACAGGGACCTGGGTCCAATCCCCACACCACATACACAACTGAGCAGGTGCCAGTTAGGGTGGGGCTAGGCCAGCTGTGAATCGGAGCCCTGTGGCCTTGTGCAGCCTGTGACTTGTCAGTGAATAGCAAGGGTGACTCCCTAGCTAGAGTGGTTGGGACCTTATTGGTGCAGTCTGTCAAGCAACAGATGGTATATGCTTTTTTGGATGCATCCTTTTACTCCTTGGACCACATTTCCTTGGGACCCAGAACTGTACCTTGGCAAGCAGTGGCCTCACCATGCAGACTTGGAAAATGTCAAGGCCATCATGTTGCTGAACTGCTTGTTGGGGCACAGACACCTCAAGTCCACAGTGCCCGTTCTCCTTGCAGCAGAGCGACCTGACCCTGGGGTGGCATCTGTCCTCACTCCCTCATCCCTGGCCCAGGTGAACATCCATGCTATATTCCCATGGCACTCAACATGGCCTCAGGCCACTCTTCTCTGGCATTCAGCCACTGCTTCCATGGGTTGGATTGGCACTTAAAACCTGCCTCCCATCCCTACTCCACTTTAAAAGAATCACATAGCCATAGCCCAAAGTTGCAAGGTACCCACTGAATGAGACTGAGCTGAAGCTGCATTTAATGGGGACATGTGAAGGGAGATTCCTTTCTCATCCTTGGCGAGGACTGCACCCATGGCTAGGGTGGGGCAGCTTCAGAGGGTGCTGTGTGGCCACAGAGGGCTCAGCCAGTGCAGCCTCGGTAACCAGAAGGACAGACTGTACTCAGACAGCTGGCAGATTTGCTTGTGTTCTCACCCAGCTGGACATCCTGAGCAACTCCAGCCATTGCTTCAGTGTTGGTGGTTCAGCCCAAGTCTGAGGCTGGGCCCTCTCAGGCCATCCCTTAAGGGAGCCAAGCAGCTGGCTCTCGGGAGGAAGGGTCCACACCGCCCTTGGCCTAGCGCCTGCCTGGCCCTGAAGCCATGGTCACCAGGAAGCTCCACCCCGGGATCACTACAGCAGGAGGAGAGGGAGAGAAGCAGGGCCCCTGGCCTCCGGGTGGCAGCTCAGCCTCGGGCGTGCATCTTCAGGAGCTCCTCTGAGCAGGTCTGGCCTCACCTTCAGACTCATTTGTGTTGCTTTGGTTTGGTTTTCTTGGGCTTCTCCCCTATGGTCCTGGCTGTGCTGAGCAGGTGCCTTGCCCCAGGAGACACCCATTCCAACCCTATCCCAGGGTAGAGGGGGCTTTGGAGGAAAATTAGAGATCCTCAGTGTGATTCTCCTCCCTCGGTGGAAGCTGGGGTGGTCACATCGCAGGTCACATTACAGGTGCCCCATCACAGACCTGCAGGGTCACCCTGCCTGGGACCCAGTCATAGGGACAGCGTCTGACCCTTCCTTATATCTCCTCAGTGCTTGCCCAGGTCTAGGATGCCTTGTATTTATCATCTCGGTTAGGATTCTGCCATGTGAGGAGCTGGAGGAGGGAATGATATTCAGTAGTGTTTTTCTCAGGTGAAAGGAGCAGTAGATGGTGATGTAGCAGAAGCAGATATAATTTCTACAGTAGAATTTTTTTTTTTTTTTTGGTCCCGGGGATCGAACTTGGGACCTTGTGCTTGCGAGGCAGGCAGCGGAACCACTGAGCTAAATCCCTGGCCCCTCTACAGTAGAATTTAATCATTCTGGAGAATTACTAGCAACAGGAGATAAAGGTGGTAGAGTTGTTATCTTGCAACAGGAGCAGCAGAACAAAATCCAGTCTCATAGCAGAGGAGAATATAATGTTTACAGAACCTTCCAGAGGCATGAACCAGAATTTGACTACTTGAAAAGTTTAGAAATAGAAGAAAAGATCAACAAAATTAGATGATTACCCCAGAAAAATGCTGCTCAGTTTTTATTGTCTACCAATGATAAAACAATAAAATTATGGAAAATCAGTAAAAGGGACAAAAGACCAGAAGGGTATAGCTTGAAAAAAGAGGGTGGAAGGTATAGAGATCCCATTACAGTCACTAACTACACTACGAGTGCCAGTCTTCAGGCTCATGGACCTAATGGTAGAGGCCAGTCCTCGAAGAATATTCGCCAATGCTCATTTGTACCACATCAGCTCCAGTTCTATCAATAGTGATTATGAAACTTACTTATCTGCAGATGATTTGTGGGTTAACCTTTGGCACCTGGAAATTACAGACAGGAGTTTTAATACTGTGGATATCAAACCTGTCAATATGAAAGAGCTCACAGAAGTGATCACACCCGCAGAATTCCATCCCAACAGCTGTAACACATTTGTGTACAGCAGCAGTAAAGGAACCATTCGGCTGTGACATGAGGGCATCTGTCCTCTGTGATAGGCATTCTAAACTGAAGAACCTGAAGACCCCAGTAACCTGTCTTTTTTTTCCAAAATCATCTCCTCTATTTCTGATGTAAAATTCAGCCACAGTGGTTGCTATATGATGACTAGAGATTATTTGTCAGTCAAAATTTGGGTTTTAAATGTGGAAAACAGGGCTGTGGAAACATACCAGGTGCATGAATACCTCAGAAGTAAACTTTGTTCACTGCAGGAAAATGACTGCATATCCAACAAATTTGAATGTCGTTGGAGTGGATCTGACAGTGTTGTCATGACTGGATCTTACAATAATTTCTTCAGAATGTTCGACAGGAACACAAAGCGAGATATAACCCTAGAAGCATCACAAGAAAACAATAAGCCTTGCACGGTTTTGAAGCCACACAAAGTCTGTGCAACGGCAAGTGAAAGAAAGATGAAATAAGTGTTGACAGCCTAGATTTCAACAAGAAAATCCTGCATGCAGCCTGGCACCCCAAGGAAAACATCATTGCTGTAGCTACTACAAACAATCTGTATATATTTCAAGACAAAGCGAATTAGGGTTGCCCTTCCTAGCAGAAGAGCCCACTTCCTGCTGAGTTGAGGTAGTTGGATCTAGCATTCGTACCTGTAAGAGAGAAGTCCATGCGGCACCCCTTCCAGTGTTTGACAGTGTGCCATTCGATAACACATGTTTACAGCTACATGGAGAAAGCTCTGTGATTTCCTCACTGTGTGCTCCGTGTCTGCTGGCCATTTAGGTAAGGGTAGGGCACTTTTAATTTAAAGACTTCTTGCACCATTTTGCCTAATGGACTAGACGGGACCGTGTCGACACAGATTTACTCCACCTTTTATGCCTTCCATTGTGATGACATCAAACACAGTGAATGCCTTCAGTCATGCTATGGGATTTGATTGTGTATCCGCATTACTATATCATTTGTGGGGTACAACCCTTCCCCTTTTTAAAATTAAATACAGCTCATTCTTAAAAAAAAAAAAAAAAAAAAAGATTCTGCCATATGCTAGTGTAGGAACCCACTTGCGCTTACCTGAGAAGCAACCTCGGGTGGCATGTCACCCGTTCCGATAATGATAGGGCAGTTTGTGGAGGCAGGCAAGGCCAGGCCTTGGTAGCATCCACCCAGCAGGCCTCGGTGATGTGCCGCAGCAAAGGCTCATGTGTCGTTCCGCAAAGCCAGCGATGTTTGGGTGGCTCTCCCACAAGTCCTGCTTCCTTTGGTGACCCGGGTCCAGGCTGCTGTCGGCTGTGGCCCTGTCGTCTCAACCCCAAGCACTAAGCTCGCCCCACAGGAAGACAAGGGAGCAATGGACGACAGTGCTCTTACAGGCCAGGACTGCAAGCATCTCCCCCACCAGGGACCCCTCACTCCACCCCGAATAGGATGGGCTGGATGTGACTACTTCTTAGGGGGGCCATGAGCACCTGCATCCTCGTCGTCTGCAGCCCTTGGTAAAAATGCAGGTTCCTGGGCCTCGAGGATCTCCAGAGGAGACCCAGATGCTGCACTTTAACAACCACTGCTGTGGGGGGCCCACACAGAAACTGTAACCAGGGTGACCATCCGGAGACCTTGGCCAGGGCCAGCAGGTCCTCAGTGCACACCTCCAGTGGCAGTGTCGCCTTGTCCCACCATGGCCATGGCCGCGGGGCTGTCCTGGACTCTGAAACCTACTGCATACACTCGGTCTGGCTTCCTCTGGTGAGCGCTACTACTGTCCAGCCGCCCTTCTGGCCTCTGTCGCCTGTCCGCCTCACTTCCTTTCCGGTGTGTGTGCGCCATCTGGCGGCAATGTTGTGTAGCCGCAGACTGCACTGACCAGAAGAGGCGAGGCCATTTTCACAAATCATCTGGCCGAAGTGGGACTGCGTGTATTGAGCAGATACCCTCAAACACCTGATTTCTCTGAGGCTCCCCATGTCCCTGGCCTCGGCCATCAGTGTTCCAGGCCCCGAGTACCCAAGAGGGCTCCTACCTAATCAGATATGGAGTCTTGCTCATTACACTGAAACACTGGAGCTCCTAGCTTTCCCTGTCATCACTTAGCCACAGTCCCACCCTTGATTTTAGCTACAAAGATCTGGACATTCTCTCTGTCTCTCTGTGTCTCTCTCCTCTCAGTCCATCGAGTTCTAATCCATTTCCAGCCACACTGATTTCCCAGCATCACCCCATCTTCTTCAGACCCTCGTGGAGCCCCCCACTTCTGTCCTATGCAGTCTCTTGGTCTGGATTCAGTACTACCCTGCCCACAGCCCTATTCGACCTCATCTCTACCCACTCTGGTTTGTCCAGTCCTCTTCTCCTGCCCCAAATCTGTCAAGTTCCTACCTGTGGACCCACAGCCCCTTCCGCGGTTCACCCAGGCCTCAGGGCAATAGCATAGGCCCATTGCTTCTTCAGGGCTGTGGGTCAAGACTCCCCTTCTCAGAAGCCTCTCAGACAGCTGTGTCCAAGCTCCCCCCAGGTTCCTCTGGGGTGACTTCATGGCTCCCCGTGTTGCAGTGAGGTTCCCACGGGTCCCCTTCCCTGTGCAGATGTGAGTCTGCAGACATGGACTGAGACTGATTGAGTTGGTGCACACAGTAAGAGCTTAGCAAATGCTGATTTCTGAATGGTCACAGCCGTGCGTTTGTGGAGAGACCTTTGCACCCGAATGTTGGTAATCATCACAGGTGGTCTGGAGAAATAAAAAGGAGTACAACTTCTGCCAACTTTCTGGCAGCTTCTCGTGTGACATCCTCACTGGCTTGTGTGCATGCTCAAGCCACAAATGTAGACTCCTCCACAAGAAGAGACTGTGAAAGCAAAATTGCTCAGTTGAGTAAAAGTTTCATCCAAACCCCTTAGGTCTTTGGGTAATTTCACACTAAAGAAGGCATTTGTTACCTGATCTGAGTCCTCAAGTTTTCTCAGACTACCTCATGCAACAAACCTGAGAGTCAGCAAACTCAATCTGCTCGTGACAGCCTCATCACCCTCGGAGCCCTGGAGGAGACCGGCTGGCTGGAAGCGAGGGCTGGGACTGCTGTCACAATGTGGCCCTCGCCCTGCAGTGAGGCACGATCACATGCAGGACGCCCAGGGCCACCTGCACGGCAGCTGATGCTCAGTCGGACTGACTGCTTTGGAGATGAGTGATGTGTGAAGCTAGCTCAGAAATGATTCTTGCTAGGCATGGTGGCGCACTCTAGAGGCTGAGGCAGAAGAATCACCTTGAATTCTGGGGCAGTGTGGGCTACATAGTGAGTTCAGGGCCAGCCTGGACTACATAGCGAGATTCTGTCTCTAAAAAAGAAAAAAAAAGAAAGAGAGAAAGAGAGAGAGAGAGAGAGAGAGAGAGAGAAAGGTTCCTTAACCCATTGACACTTAAGCAAAAGTGCTTTGATTGGCAAATGAGTGTTTGTTGAATTGTTCTTATGGGCACATATGATGAGCCCTAAATACAAGATGTGGGATGGGTTTCTAGGACATTTTAGGAGCAGAGTGATGGTGTGCTGTTTCCTTTCTTCCTCTGCAGTTTACCGGCTAAATTTCTTTTCTGTTGCAGGACCGCCTGGCCCCTCAGGTAGGTGCTGTGGCCTGTCTTCGCTCATGGGAAGATGGGTGGCCAGATCCCGGGCCCTCTGAGGGGAGCCAGGTGGGGAAGGGAAGAGGGGGCAGCTGGCTCCCCCCGCCCGTCCCTGTCACCCAGGTCCTGCCCTCCTGTTCCCCAGCTGTCCCTGCTTCAGATAGAGAAGGAAGGGCCACCGTGGGAGAGGAAGCTGCTCTCTCCTTGCCTACAGGGGCTGACATCGACGTCAGTGCAGGTTCTGTTCTAAGCCCTGTTTCCGTGTTTTGGCTCAGGACCTCCAGGACTCGGTGGGCTACCAGGACACAATGGATCCAACGGACAACCCGGCCCACAGGGCCCAAAAGGCGAAAAAGGAGTGAATGGAAAAAGAGGAAAAATGGGTATTGTGGCAACTTGTCTAATCAACTGCCTTGCTTCTCGGCTCCGTGGCTGCATCTGGGGTGGGCTCAGCTGCTGCACCTCCTGCCCCGGGCTGGATTACTCTTGCCTGGAAGCTTTTCCGTGCTAGGTGCCATCTTTTCTGTCCAAACTTATGTCAAACTGGACAGTCCGTCAGTGTCCCTGGGAATTGGTTCCCATTCTGCTCTGATGCAGAGGGAGGCAGACGGGGCAGGAGCCAGCAGGCTGAGGAGGGAGCACTGCGGGCTGTGCCAGCTGCAGGGTGGCACCCATGCTGTGCCCTGCCCTGCCGCCCCCGCCCCACGAGTCCTTGGGGGTGGAAACTCCCTGGACTGACGCCGGGCCTGTTCGTGGCCCTGCTCCGGGCTGCAGGATCCACCCGCGGGAGGGGGACAGCAGCGTCCGGGCATCTCGGACCCTGGCGCTCGGCTGGGGGTGTGGCTGGGGGACTTGAGCCGGTTGACCAGGGCGTTGCCAGCACCTAGCAAAGCCCTGAGGCCGCAGGATGCCAGGTGTGTCCGGAGGGCAGAGAGCCAGGCTGGTGCATCCTGGCAGAGGCTGGGCTAGGCTGGGGCGCCCATCCTGGGGTCCCTGGATGAGGCAGCAGGTTGCCCAAGGGCTGGCCCATGGAGGGAGAGGCCTCGAAGGCAGGGCAGGAGCGACCACTGAGAAGCTTGCAGGAAGGCCAGCTCCGGGGTGCTGCTGTGGGCCGGGAGGCTGATTTTAGGTGGAGCCCAGCTCACCTCATCTGTCCAATCCTGGGCTGCAGGGTGCGGCCCACCCAGAAGGCCCACCTGGAGGAAGGCTCACTGGTTCCTTCAGCAGCACAGCCGGCCTTCTGAGCACCCTTGCTGTTGCTCCCCTGATGGTTTAAGTGAGGCCCGGGGGAGAGGGAGAAGATTGCCAGGCGGCTCTGCCCTCAGCCACGCACCCACCCACCCATGTCCGGCCCAGGGCACAGCGTGGTCCAGGGCAGCCTGGGCTGCAGAGGCTGCGATTACAGGAGGGATTAAAGTGGTGAGGCCTGGTCTAATAGTTATAATCACAGATGCACAGCAGTGTAGAATGACCACAGTAGTCTGTCCCAGGAGGACCCCAGCGTGTGACCTGGGCACTCAGTGCTGAGCTGATGGGGACACGCCCGGGATGGGGTCCCGGCCAGGACGAGGCAAGGCCAGCAGAAAAGGAGTGGCTCCCCAAAGGCCTGGAGACAGACGGCCAGCTCAGCCAGGGGTGACAGAAAAGAAAAGGCCACTCCATTACAGAACCAGCCTTTGTAGGCAGGTGCTATTCTAGACGCTGAGACGCAGAAGTGGCCCTGGCTCTGTGGGACAAAGAAGACACCTGATTTCTGGCAGACAGTGAGGAAGGCCTGGAGCAGGAGAAGAGGTGGACAGCTCACTCTGGGCAGGCGGCAGCTGCCGGATGTGATTGCCCCGCCCACCATCACTCAGGGGCGGGCACACCTCTCCTCCCATGGGAGGTGGGAAACGGGATTATTAGGGAAAATGAAAGGTCCCAGGGACAGGAAATAGCTCTTCTGAAGATTCTGTTTTGAAGTATGGTGGCGCACACCGGTATTCCGAGCTACTTGGAAGGTTGAGACAGGGGGATCACAAGGTCAAGGCCAGCCTGTCTTAGCAAGCCTGTGTCTCAAAATAAAAAGAAAAAAGGTCTGAGGATGTAGCTCCATGATAGAGAGTTTGGTTCAATCCCCAGTACTTAAAAAGGAAAAAAAGCTACTGAGTGCATCGGGTGGGGCTCAGACGCAGGTGTCTCTGACTCCTGTCCCTGGTCCTAACCACAGGGCTGCTCAGCTTCCGGCCAAGGGCCTGGCCCCAGGTGTGAGTGAGGGGCTGTCGGAGAGGCCCCCGCACGGCACAGGGACTGTGAGGAAGGCTGACCATGCCTGGGGACGTTCGTGAGGGGAGGCACGCAGCCCCACCAGCAGCCTGCCTAGCAGATAGGACGGGGGCACTCTAGGAGACGTCCCCTGCTGGCCCAAGGCCTTGGGGGACCACTCCCCCATCTCGCCTGACCTCCTCGTGGGGTCACAGCTCTATCCCAGCTTCCCGTTTTAAATATTCCGCTATAGTGCTTGTCCTGACGGCAGGAACTGTCTCATCGATTCTGTTTTCGTCACTCCTATCAGCTAGCCCTGGCGGAGGCGCAATACATCACCGCTGAGTGGAGAACGAATAAGTGCACACAAGAATGAGTGAATGCATAAAGGAGACGAGTGGAACACAGCATCTGTCCCTGAGAGCTTGCAGGCAGGCTCAAAGAGCAGGCCTGTCAGCAACCGTGGATTCAGTGCGGCCGGCAGCACTGCCCAAGAGCGAGCCTGCACTCCCTGTGTGGAGAGGGACCCACGGGAGCCGGATTGGGCCGGGCCTGCAGAGAGAGCAGAGAACAAGGAAGCCAGGAGACAGAGGGCAGCAGGGAAACAAGCGGCCAGGTGGGGAGGGCCAGAGGCCGGGGCTCGAGGGCCGCACAGCCACCTTGTATGGTGGGAGCTGCAGCTGCGTGTGAGCAGGCGCAAGGCGGAGCCCCTGGGACTCCGGAGAGACCCGACTGAGGCAGCATCGGAGGGCCCAGCTTCCGCGGAGCAGTGCCGAGAACAGGGCGGAGCAGCGCAGAGGCACCTCAGCCCGGCGCCCTGCCCCGGCTGTTCTGTTCTGTTCTGTTCGCTAGCTGTTGCCCCCCGGCAGGTTTCTTGGTCGCTTTGTGGCGCAGATTCCTTGTTTGTAAAATGGAGGCGCTAACGGTGCCCGCCTCGGGTGCTGTTGGGAAGGTTAGATGAGCTAGTACGCAGGAAGCGGGAAGCGCTCAGAACAAGCCCCGACGGGGTAAATTCTGTTCTGGCGTAGGCTGTTGTTGTTGACTATAGCAACGGGGACGGAAAAGCTCGGTTTTACATCAGAAGGAAGTCTTCTCTTTCATTCTTTTGTTCAGTCATTGATTACTTTTTCATTTTGGCTTGTTCAACTTTTAAACTCTTCTATTAATATAATTTCAGCTGGATCTGCTGGTGCACACCCATAATCCCCACTACTCACGAAGCTGAGATCACAAGTTTGAGGCCAGCCTAGGCAATTTAGTCAGACTCTGTCTCAAAATACAATTTTTAAATAAGCTGGCACTGTAGCTCACTGGCAGAGCACTTGCCCTAGCATGCACAAGATGCTGGGTTCCAGCCGCAGTACTGCAAAAACAAATGTATGCATTTTTTTGTGGGGGGGGGGGTACCAGGGATCGAACTCGGGTCCTTGCACTTGCGCAGCAGGCGGCGAAACCACTGAGCTAAATCCCCAGCCCAAATGTATGCTTTTTAAGTGGACACATTCTAATTATACCTATTTGTGGGGCCCAGTGTGACATTTCAGTACATGTACACACGTGTGACGATCAAACCAGGGTACCTGGTGCATCCAGCAACTCAGACAATGGCATTTCTTTGTGCTAGGAACATCCAGATCAACTCTTATTAGCTGTGTTGACGTAGTCAACTGGTCGTGTGAGCCCCAGTTGTCATGTGTTGTACCCCTAGCTGGGTGTGCCCTGTGCCCGCTGACCCTCCTCTCTGCACGGCAGCCTTCCCATCTCCTCCCCAGGCTCTGTGGCTGCTCATCTGCTCTCTGCTTCTTTCGGGTCTTCCATGTCTAAGCGAGGACACAAGGTATTTGCCCTTCTGTGTCTGAGGATTGCACTTAACAGCATGTCCTGGCCAGAAGGAAACCAGTCAGACATGTTCTGTGTCCATTTGAAAATACACACGTGGATTAGAGAATTGGAATGGAAAGAGACCCCAACGTTGTCCACTGTGCGAGCAGCATCTTCTATGAAGTTTGACCATTAGGCGCCTCAAAATCAAGGATTTCTTTCTGTCTGGCTTTCATTTTCCCACTTAAGAGTTAATGCAGCAAGGTCCTCTCTAAAAATCAAATGCTCATTCTAAAAAAAAAAACGGGTAAACAGCCCCTCCTTCTTGACATCTTGGGACTGGGATTTGTGTGACATCCTCCAGTCCCCTTTCCCCCGCCTTAGCGACAGCTGGTGCTGCCAAAAATAAGCTGTGCTCCCTCAGCCCCTGCAGAGAGGATGACAGAGCGGACCCCAGCCCTGCGCTCTCACACAACCCTGGACTCTGACGCCAACGCCAGTGGAACTGTTTGTTTCCAGTGGGCAGCAGCAGAAAAAAATAGCAGAGCACCACTTCTTGCAGGAGTTAGGCGGGCAGAATCTGGGTTTCTGGGTGGGGAATGTGCCTACTCAAGCCAGCCAGGAGTCGAGGGACAGAGGTGCCCGGTCCCCATCTCGTGGTGTCATGGCATTGCCGTGGGGGCCATCTCTGACCTCCCGAGTTCGGGAATGTCGCACACTGGACCGATGGTGTGAATGGCAACGAGCTAGTGTTCTCTTTCAGACACTATGGCCATGGTGTTGATTTTATCGACAAAGAGGAGGGGACACTTGGCCAGATTCGATGGTCAGCGAGAGGGCGAAGATTGTTTTTCGTGTGTGAGAAACCCGAAAAGCAAATACAGAGCACGACGGAGGACAGCTAGTGGGGAGTATGAAGGATGTGTCCAAATGGGAACGAGAGCAAGGGAGGGGACAGTGAAAAGGGAGAGGGAAAAATGGAAACAAGCTTTTGTAAGTGAGGAGGAGAAGAACTGATAGGAGGGGAGGGGAGTGGGAACAAAGAATGAAGACATATTAGGAACAGGGCCAATTCCCTGTGATGGATGTGATCAGTATGTGTGACACATAGGCAATTAAAAGTGAAATTTAAACACGAGAGAGTGAAGGCAGACCGTGCGCCACGCTGCCCTCCTGTAGTGAAAGCTTGGAGATGACCATGGCCCCGCTGAGGGCCCTTAGACCCGCCCCCCTCCATAGACGGGGCCACGCCACAGGGGCTGCGCTGTGTCGTGGCATTGTCCTGTTTCACACATGGCCTTTTGGAGAAAGGAAATAAAAGAGCTCAGAGGTGGGCAGGAAAGAAAGGAAGAGGAAACTGAGCAATGCTGCCCAAGGGCTCTTTGTGCTGGAATAAATGCCTGAGAAAGAAAGCCCAGGAGCAACTGGCAGATTCGGTTTCTGAGCACAGCTAATGGACCCCAGTGAGAGCTGCAGAAGGGATGGGCACAGAGCGAGTGGGTGGGCTCTATGGCAACATCCTGGGCTTTGTCTCCGTCCCTCAGTGGGCCAGATTGCCTATTGAAATCCTCACAAAGGAGCTCCTTCTCATGCAGAGGCCTCCACTGACCCCTTCTCCCCTGTGGGAGCCACGTTCCAGCCAGATGTGCTAGTGACCTCAGTGGGATGGCCCCCAGCCACGGTCTCACGCTGTTGAGGGACACATTCTCCCCTGGACCCCCTCAGTGGTCAGTACTGCTGAGTCTTCCTGATGGCACTGGGTCCACAGGGAGCGAGCACTGGCAATGGGAGGGCCCTGTGTGCCCCACTCCTCCCTCGGGTGAGTTGTCACTCCCAGGCCTTCTGGTTCTCAGCACTAGCTGAACCTCACGGATTCCACTAGGATTTTTTTTAAGTGTTTGGCAATAACTGAGCAAATGTTTCTTTGTTCTCTGTACTTTCTACAGTGATAAATACCGTGAGGCTCTTGTGCACTACTGCCTTACTGGGATGGTCTGTGGACAATCCCGTGAACGTGCCAGACAGCAACCACTCGAGTACTTACCCTCTGAAGCACATGGCAGGCCCTCCAAGCTTAGGAAGTGCTGACTCCATGCCAGGCAGTGTCCAGCCCGTCCCATATCACACAGAGCCCATGGGGCTGGAGGAGGGTGACCCGCTCGGCGTCGTCCAGCATGGAGCCTCTTGAGAGACAGTACTGCCCCCAGCAGAGCTGGCAGGAAGGAGGGAGGACATTGTAAAAGCCAGCAGTGGCACCTGGAGATGGGGCACTGATCAGGTCTGTGGGATGGAAGAGGGGTAAAGCTGCAGTCACTTAGCCAGGGCCAGAAGAAGGAACATGGGAACTGGCAGGGTAGTCAGAGAGGGCAGAATCCTGACCCTCGGGGTTGTGGAAGTTGAGAGGAACTAAAGGCTCACTTGCGCTCACCCAGGCTTCGCGCTTCCTTTTCCCTGAAAGCTGCAGCTCTGAGCAGTGTCCCTGCTGGCCAACATCCTCAAAGGACTCTGATCAAAGTGGGCCAGTATCTGCAGATAGAGCAGTTGTCACTTGGTCATACCTAGCAAGCCCTGTGTAATACTGGGCAACCCCTTTCCCTCACTGGGCCTTAGGAGTACCTGTGTGCTGAGTCAAGAGTCACTGGGCTCCACGGAGGTCCCCCTAAAGAGGAGATGTGGACCTCACCTGGCCGGGTTCTTCACTGGTCATCACAGACAGGCATTTCACGGTGGGTCAGCGAGAGCCAAGGCAGATTCCTTAGGCAGAATCAGCGGACACTCCAGGGTGGGCTGTGGGGCCTGGACAGGGTGTTTACCTGGCCTTGGGGTGTCCTCCAGGTGATGACTCGGGATGTCTGCACCTTGAGTTACTTTTTACCTAGTGCCTTTCAGGTTACCCGTTAGCAGGCTAAAGTAAAAACTGACTCTACCAGCTGGGTTAAGATGCAGTCTGCATGTGTTTAGTGACATGGTACCCGATTGATAGAACTGTTTCTTTAAGGGTGGAAGTCTGTGGAATTTATGGATTTGTAACATCTATTGTATCTTTAAGACTCTAGAGTTTAGGAGTGAGGAACCTGGAGCTAAAAGCCAGGCTGAGCTGTGAATCTTGGGTAACTTTGATGATGTCTTTTTTTTTCAAGGTTTAACATTTTATGTATTTATTTATTTTTGTAAATCCTTTTATTGGTACATTTTAGGTATACAATATAATGACATTCATCATTGGAAATTTGGACCTTTACATCATCTCTCTTGGTTCTTATTTTTCCCCCTTCCCCTGCCCTCCCTTCAACCCCTCCACCCCTCCCTATTTACAGAGACTTTGTTTCCATTTTCTCATATTAATTCCATTCCCTTCTGTCCTTTCCCCTACTCCTCCCACTTCCCCTTCCCCTTTGATTATGTCTTAAAACCACAGATTTTTAGGGGTTTTTTTAAATTAAATTTCCTCAAAATTATAATTTCCTTGTCTCCTTAATATTTACCTTCATTTCTTTTCTACATCACTAGTAGCTTTTATTTCTTGAAATTTTCTACGTAAATGTTATCTGTAAATAAAAAGTTTAATTTAACCTTTCCAACCAAAATGCCCTTTACTTCTTTTTCCTTGCCTTATTGCACTGACTGGGACCTCCAGTAGAATACTAAAAAGAGGAAGCTGGTGAGAGTAGCCAGATGTGGTGGCACACCTGTGATACAAGCTACTCAGGAGGCTAAGGCAGGAGGATCACAACTTCAAGGCCGGCCTAGCAACTCGGTGAGGCACTGTCTCAAAATAAAATTGAAATTTAAAAGAGCTAGAGAGCTGAGGATTTAGCTCAGTGGTTCCGTTGCCTGCCTCGGAAGTCCAAGGTCCTGAGTTCGATCCCCGGTACCAAAAAAAAAAAAGTAAAAGAGCTAGAGATGTAGCTCAGCGGTAGAGCACTTATCCAGCATTGTGCAGGGCTCCAAGAACCCTGTACCATAAAACAGAAAAACTGATGATTGTAGAAGCCCTGCTCTCAATCCTGATGTTAGGAGAATGCATTTGGTCTCCCTCTGGGAAGGATGGTGTTAGAACTAAGCTTACGTAGATGCTCTTTTTCTGACTGAGCAAGTTCCCTTCTATTCCTAGTTTGATGAGAATCGTTAGTAGCATGGATGTTGAATTTTATCAAATGCCTTTTCTGCACTCATTGAGATGATCACATGATTTTTTTCTTGCTTTTGTTGTTAATGCTGAATTGCACTGGCTGAGTGATTTAAGTTTTGGGGTCTGTTCTTGAAGGCAAATCCGTCTGGACCCTCCCAGCTTGCTGGTAAGCTCTGTAATGAGGGACCGGTAGCTGTCTGTACCCTGGGTCTCACTGAGCCTCATTATAAGACCCGTCCAGAGTCCTTCCTATTGTCCACTCCATGCGCGATAATAGCTCTGCCATAAGTAAGTAAGAAAGTGGCTTATTCTGAGCCAGATATGAGTGACCTTGGCCGGGAATATGGATTCAAGTTTCTCTACATGATGATTTCCAAAGTGAAAGAGGTTACATGAACTTTTATAGCCAAGGAACAAAGAGAATCACAAATCAATACACTCGGCAGATACATTAGCGGGAGCATTAGGTAGTGGGCTACAGCAAAGTGAGGTGAATCTTGTGCATAGATTCAGATGTTGTAGCATTCTTCTCCTTAGACTTGGTGGAGGCTGGCAGTCTGATGAGCTTAACACATTCTGAGCTTACCTAAGCCACGAGATCACCAGGTCAGCTGCCAAGGCTAACAGTAAATGGCTGCTCTTCTAAGGAAGCCGGAGATCATTGTGGCTGAGGACAGGAAACGCCCCATCTCTCCACAGTTACCACGTTCCACATGGCCGGGGCCAGAGTCTGCAGGATCTTTAATAGAGAGTGAAGTAGAGTAGAAGAAATTTTGTTTTAAATAGGCCAAAAGGTGACAAGAAAGTTGGGATTTTAAAATTGTACTTTTAAGAAAAAGCACAACTTTAGGAAACTAAAAGAAGAAAAAAAAAAGTCCTAAAACAAAAATTCCTTAAAACACAGTAACCCTGGAACCTGGGCTCTGGACCCGTCCTGTTCACCTGTAAATTGTGCATTCTCCCTCCTCAAGGAAGCAGCAGTATTAGTGGGCAGCAGATCTCAACGTCAAACCCATGTAAAAGACTGTAAGTTTTCGTGGTGGTGCAGACCTGTGATCTTAGCACTCTGGAGACTGAGGCAGGAGGATCATGAGTGTAAGACCAGCCTGGACTATATAGTGACACCCTGTCTCAAAAACTTGAAAAAGAAAAGGGCTGTATAAACAGAATGGAAATGTCCACAGAACAAGAGTGCCAAAGCCTCTTGACCTGTGACTGTGTGAAATAATTGTTGTTTCCGTGTCTCCTGATCCCTTCGGGTCAAAGGGTGGAGCTGAGCAAGTTCCCATGGGTGAGGGGATCCAGCCTAAACTCTGCCTCGTGCTCAGTGCCTGCCGGGCTTCATTCTGAAAGGTTCAGCTCTTGCTGTGAGATCCCTTTAATTTTCATGCTACACGGCCCTCTGCTTGCTGAAATTCTCTCTTGCAGCTTCTGGCCATCTCCCTTTCGCCAGACCGGTCTTTGGCTCCTGGACCCGGAGTTTGCCAGGCCTTGCTTGGGCTCACCCTCCCATGCCGCTGGCAGTGAGACCCGCTGTCTCTCAGATCTGTGCTGATTTCTCTCTGCAGTCCCTACAGTCGTGGCTGCCCACAGTGGAGGCAGAGATGTGGCCACACTGTCACCATCCCTCCTCATGGTTGTCCCAGAGGACGTCCCCTGGTCTGATGATGTAGCTTGGAGCAGTGCACTACAATGTGAAACCAGTGGGCAGTGGAGACAGAATCAGAGGCCTTTTGTGGCTGTCCTAGAATCATCAGTTTAGTCACTTGGCCTTGGTTTCAGAAAACACTGATAAAGTGAGAGTTAGGACAGCTGCCCGGCCAGCACTCCAGTGCATGAGAAATAAACCTCGTGCCATTACAAGTGCCACCTGCCATTATGGCGCCCACGCACCCTCTGGAGGTGGTGCCAGGCCCGTTAGGGCTCCTCACCTGCTCCCTGCCATGGCCGTGATCCTTCCTCCTGTGCTTTGCGCCTGTCTCCAGCCTCTCCACTAAAGATGCAGGCCCTCAGAGCCACCTGGGAATGCTGTGCTCTGATGAACAATGGCCGTGTGGCTGCCCTCAAACACTTGAGAGTGTCAGTGTTTGGTTTGGAGAACTGCTTCGCCCCAAGCATGCAGTCATTGCAAAGTGGTACACCAGGGCTTCTTGCACAACAGGCTAATGGATTGTTTTCCTCTTTCAGGGTTGCCTGGAGCCATAGGAAATCCAGGAGAAAAGGGAGAAAAGGGAGACCCCGGGGAGCTGGGCCTGCCTGGAAATGAGGGCCCACCAGGGCCGAAGTGGGAGAAGGGAGACAAAGGAGATGTGTCCAGTGACGTGCCGCCGGCAGGTAGGGGCCTGTTTGGTTTCCTCTCCAAGGGCGGCCACATTTTCTCTTTCTGTCGCTGTCCATGGCCCTCCTTCTATTCTGCAGAAACTTCCGGAATTCTGTACATTCAAAGAGGAGAAAACTGTGTTTCTCCATGTAAGCAAGACCATATCTAGATCTAGGCATAAGCTTTTTTTTTCCAGTATTTGGGATTGAACCCGGCCCTTTACACTGAGCTACATTCGCAGCCCATTTTTTATTTCTTATTTTGAAATATGGTTTCACCAAGTTGTTTAGGCTGGTCTCAAACTTGTGATCCTTCTGCCTCAAAGTTCTGGCGTTAGAGGAATGCAGCAACACAGCTGGCTAGTATGAGTCACTTAAATAACCAGAGTTAAAAGCCATGGTTGGATTCAGTGGGATGAAGGAAGCTTCCTTTTTAGAAATGTCTGTTGAAATCCAGCACAATCCAGAAGAGGAAGGCAACCAAGCCACTGGAGGTTCCTCAGTGGCCAGCGACACAAGCATTTCCTCACAGTCAAGGATGAGCCATCCGCAAGCCCTGAGCTGTTTGCCCTCGGGTTGGGGCAGCGTTCAGTGACTGCTCTTCTGGTCCAGAGTAAAGAGGTAGCTGGTGTCTGTTTAGACGAGGCTGGGGCAGCAAGAGTTGGTGATCGCTGATTGTCATGGAAGAAGACACAAAGAATTTGAAAATCACCATACTTGGGAGACCATCTATGTCATAAAAACGCAACTATTCTGTTAATACAATGGCACCTTAGGGCTGGGGATTTAGCTCAGTGATTTTGCCACCTGCTGTGCAAGCACAAGGACCCAAGTTCGATCCCTGGTACCCCCAAAAAAATACAATGGTACCTCAGTTCACAAACACAACTCTCTCCCCCATTCTGGTCACAAATCAAACTGGACGACAACTGAATCAAATCTCCCCATAAGGTCAACACTGAGCCTAAGCACTGAGTTTGATTCAGTTCTCGTCCAACTGGGTTCAGGACCAGAATCACGGCACGAATCAAGTTCATAAACCATGCTACTGGTATAGGAAATGTTATCAGGAGATAAGATATGACCTCTAAATGATATCATGGAAATATTATATCTCCCAATCTGTTAGGTGTCTGATACGCCGAGTTCATGTTCTCTAAAGTTGAAGAATGAGTTCTAGGAACAACAGAGTTTAAGAGTAGAAAAACATGTATTGAGAAGATAGCTGCTGAGCATCAGGAGAGATTCCGAATGGGTAGCTGAGGACTCTGCTTTATAGGGAAGTTTTATAGAGCAAAAGCCATATGGGTGCATTGTGGGTTACAGCTATGATGAACCAATAAGGTTACAAGAGTAGTCACTTAGGTAACAGTGATCCAGTGGGGGGGACAAGTCACATAACAAGTGTGCATGGAGAGAACAAAGACATTTTTTAGAAAATGATGGGTCCAGGGGTCTTGGTCATCCCCAGGGTGACTGATGTCTATCTGGACTTCATTAGGCCAGGTGTTCCTGCTCATCTTGTCCTTTGGGGAAATATGCAGGCCTGATCATTTCATCTTTATGTTGAGGCCTGGTCTCCAGCAGATGTGTCTCCAGCCACAGTTGTAATGTGACTCACCTTTGTCCTGACCCAGCCCTATCTGGTTGCCTGTAATATTTCTACCTAACTTAGCTGTCTATAATAGGACCACTACGAAGTGTGATGGAAAAATACAGTGCATACTTAAACTTTTTTAAGTGTGTTACAGTAAAAGACACATTCCACTAATCCTCCCAAAACACACTCCCCTTCACTCCAGACACACTTGTCCCTTGGTTCTGCACTTTCTGCAGCAGCTCTGAAGTCCTCTTCCCTGAGGGTCTTTAGTTGTGCTAGCATAGCTGCCTCAGTGTCCTGAATTGATTCAAAACACTGACTTTGGGGAAAATCCAGAAGTCACGCAGTGCCAGATCCAGTGAATAAGGAGGATGAGGACATGCTGTCATGTTTTTACGAACTGCCTTTCCAAGGAATGGCACTCAGCAGCACCACTCACCATATTTTTGATCGCAGCTAATAAAGGCATTCACAAAAGACTCCCAGAACTGCTTCAGAAAGTGGCAAGAACAATGAGATAAGTGTGTTAGAAATGAGGGAGAGAATTTTTAAGGGGATTCATGGCAATGTGTCTGTTACTCTAACAAATTTTAAAAATTTGAACTATTCACCATCCACTTCGATCACCGCCAGTACTCACCCCGCGTATCACATTGCCCTGATGCTGGCTGAGTGAGTGTCGAGAAGAAGCCATTCTGGAAAACATCATCCCTGAGTGTTGAGTGCACGGCAACTCAGACCAGGCCAGAGGGGAACTGCTGAGTGCGCCCTCTGCTGGAGTGGGGTGGAGTAGCGGGCGGCTCATTCTGCCTGGGATCCCCACCCTTCGGGGTTGGACAGAGGCCCAGCTCCGGCCCCATCCTGTGGCCCACCCTAGAGACTGAAGAGGGCCGGCAGCCCTGGCTGGGGCAAGGCAGTGGAAGGGACCGTGGCTGTCGACCTCCACCCGGGGGGAGAGACCCAAAGGGCTGCCAGCCCAGAGTGGCATCTTTATGAGGGCTCCAGAACCGACTTGATCCTTGAAAGGCCGGCACCCGCTGGGCACTCGCAGCCAGAGGCGGCTGCCTCCACGTGGGCTGGGATTAGAGCTGTGAAGTCTTGCACAGCAGCGACCTCATTAGTCCCCAGAGTGCAGGGAGGGATGGGAAGCACGTGGAGAGGAAGAAACGGGCCGCGGGGGAAACTGAACGGAAGCAGAGCCTGCCATGAGCTCGCCTCAGGCCCAGTCCTCGCTGGACAGGTTACGACCTCGGCCGGGTCACTTCCCCTCCCGGGGACCGCACTACTGCCTCACGCTAGTGTCTTAGTCACTTGCTCGTCACTGGGACGCAATACCTAACACTCACAACTTAAAGGAGGAGAGGTTTGTCTTCCGAAGTTTGACCCCACGGTCAGCTGGTTTCAGTACAGAAATAGCGTGGCGGAAGGGCCTGGCGAGGGAAGGGGCTCCCATTGTGGGAGCCAGGAAGCAGAGGCGAAGGGCAGGGCACCGATTCGCCCTTCTGGCCACGCCCCGTGACTGGCCTGCCCTGACCAGACTCTGCCTCCTAGCAGGACTCTCTCCATTTCTCTCCTCTCTCGCTCTCTCTCCAGGTGCCAAAGGCGACCAAGGCCCCCCTGGCCCGCCTGGGCCCCCAGGTCCTCCCGGCCCGCCTGGGCCGCCTGGAGCCAGAAGAGTCAAGGGCCCTCAGCAGCCAAACACGCTCAACGGCCAGTGCTCAGGTCACCAAGCCCTGCCCCAGGGTGTCCACCTTTCCACACATGACCCCAAACTCTGGTCTGCACCCCAGGCTTTGTGGCCAGGTTTCTAAAACAGAGGGAGGCGATCTTCCCCCAAATGTGAATCCCCCATTGCAGCTGCTCACGAGAGGCCTGGGTGGGCTCCCGGGAAAGAGGACAGGTGGAAGATGGAGTCCCCAGCCCTCGTGCCTGCCTCTCCTGTTCATCATCAGCCCCTCCCCTCCCTGTCGGCCCCCTCTCCCCGCTGAAGCCCCTTGAAGGCGAAGCTGCTGACCCTCTGCAGCAGTGATGGGCTGGATGGAGGCTCCGCTTGGCACTGACAGGGCAGATGCACGGGTGGACGCCCACAGATGTCATCACAGCAGAGGGTGGGACTTGTGGCCCTCCTCCAGTGGGCCACACCCCAGGCTCCGCCCCCATGACTAAATGCTGACCAAGTGCCCGCCCTGGTGCTGGGTGCTTTGTTCCTTTGATCCTCACAACCATCCTACCATAGTGGCATCCGCATCGTCTCCATATTGCCATTCAGAAGTGATACCGAGGAGCCAAGTCCCTTGTCCGGGGCCACTGCGTTAGGGACTCAAACACAGGCTCCTGGCTGTGCAGCCCCAGCTCTGAGAGCATCTTCCTCCAGAGAGGGACCTGGTCCAGCCACCCAGGGGTGGGGAGTCCCTGGCATCTGGTGGCCATGGGGGACTTGTTCTGCCACAGGTCTGTGGCAGAGGCCCTGTGAGATCGCAAGTTCATTGGAAATCAAGTGTCACAGGAGTGGGAAGTGCTTCTAGGCAACTTTAGCCCTTATTCCAGAACGAGCTGACCCAGGACGGGCCACCTCACCCTCCAGGACATGCAGCCAGCCCGGCTGGAGTCTCCCCCAGCCTTCTACAGACTAGGGTGTGCGGTGCACTGTTCTCCCAGGAGGACCGCTTAGGGCCCAGCACTCAGCTGGCCAGGAGGATGCATCTGGGCTTTCAAAGATGTCACTGCCCCTGGGGAGTGGAGCCTGACACTGCTCTGCCCTCAGCCCCGGGGTTGATGCTGAGTGGCAGAAGCCCCCTCCTCGTGGGCCCCTTGAGTGAGTGCGCCTGTCACCTGGGAGAAGAGGCCTGATCTGAGCCTTTGCAGAAACCCTGTTTGCCAGGGGCTCTGTCGCCATCCACCGTCATGACAGCTGCCTTCACTGAGAGGCCGCTGTCTTCACTCTGCCTGAGGAATGGACCCCTGGGCTGCTGGCTTCCTCGTCTGAATTTGCCCCTCTTCCCTGCTCAGCCTCCATTTCTTTAATGCCCTTTAATTCCCAGAGCATAGAGACCAGAGGCAGCGAGATCCCACTCGGGGGTTGTGACAGTTCCGAGACTGTGTCCTGGGGGCTTCAGAGGAAGAGCTCATCCAGCGGGAGACCTGAGGGTGTGGTGCCTTCAGCTCTCCTGAGAGCTCCTAGGCCAGTGGAGGGGCTGCCCTTTCTGTCAGGGTTTGCCCAGGTGAGCAGGCCTGGCCCCTTCCAGAGCACCTGCCTGGCCTAGTCCACAGCCCGAGGCCAGTCCTGTCACCTGCCCACTGGCCACCATGCTAAGAGGACCATTGACAAGGCAGGAGCCTCCGACCCCCATGAGCCAGGCACCCAGGCAGCACCTGTGTCCCCGCAGGTCTTCATGAAGAGGACCAGCAGGTCAGGAATGGTGGCCCAGGCCAGGAAGCTCGTTGGTTCCTTCCTCCTCAGAGGCTCTGTGACTCCACCCCTGACACCTGTCCCAGGCCACCTTATCCTGAGGCTGCACCTTCCCAGCTCCTACCTGCTCCCCCGTGCGAGACACACACCCCCGCAGGGAGACCAGGAAGGTGTCAGCCTCTCCCTTCCACAGGCTGAGGGCTCCGCAGGCTGACTCAGGCCACTTTGTCCCCATTACTGAGCACTGTGGCTCGAATGTGTCCCCAAGCACACTCACTGGAAACTTAATCCCATGTGACTGTGATGGGAGGCAGGGTCCTTAAGAGGTGACTGGGTCATGAGGGCTCTGCCTTCACCCGTTACCTCAGGAGAGGGTCCCTCACTAGGATGGGTGCCAGCCTATCCTTGTGGGAGCCTCCACCATGTCACAACACAGCCAGGGGCCCTCACCAGATCCCGCCTCTGTCTCAGACTGCCCATCTCCCATACCATGTCTGTCACAAGCTACCCAGTCTCTGGTGTTCCCTCCAGCAGCAAGGAACAGATGGAGACACCCCTGTCCTCTTAGAATTGTGCTATCCTAGCAACTGGTCGTGGGTCACTTGCCAGGAGCTCACCAAGTGGGGAGAAAGGGCAGCACGTGGCCCAAGGTTGCAAGAAACGAGTTGGACCTGTGTCACAGGGATGCTGGGGGCTGGGGGCTGGAATGAGCTGGGGACAGAGGCAGCTGTAAAGCCAGTCATCCCACCGTGCCAGCCACGTCTGCTTCGATATTGCTCTTTCAGGGGAGACATGTGCCGCACCCAACGATGATACCTTGGTGGGAAAAGCTGATGAGAAAGTCCGTGAACAGCACTCCCCACGAGCAGGTACAGCGCAAAACATCCTGGGACTGCTGCCCTCGGGGGGGCCTTGGCATACCCGTGCAGGGCCTTGGGTTGAATCCCAGCCCTGAAAAACAGAAAAGAAAAAAAGAAAAACATTGGATGCCTTGAAGTCTTAAGTGGCAGGTAATTTTTTGTCTTTTCTTTTGGCAGAATCCATGATTGCTTCCATTGGAAACCCCACGCAAGTACTGAAAGTGACAGATACCTTCGGGACGTGGATAAGAGAGTCTGCTAACAGCAGTGATGAGCGGATCTGGGTGACTGAACACTTTTCAGGTGCCTTTACTCAGCAGTTGCTCTGACCTATGTGGTCACTGTAGTCTTCCTCTTTCCTTCAGAGCATCCTACTTCCATGTGTAAACCCTATGGACACCCCGGCTGTTATCGGTCTGATAAATGCTCCCTCTCTTCCCTCTCTGAACACACTGGTGGCAGCCATGCTCAGGGAACCCCAGGGAGCCTGTCCCACTGGAGGCCAAGCGTCCAGAAGGACACAGATGGTGTGGCGACTGCAGGCCTTAGACCCCCACA
Organism: Heterocephalus glaber; assembly: GCF_053883595.1. NCBI lineage: Eukaryota > Metazoa > Chordata > Mammalia > Rodentia > Bathyergidae > Heterocephalus > Heterocephalus glaber. The sequence continues at coordinate 83,206,324 of NW_028258138.1, read as the reverse complement.
CCATGACGCAGCAGGGACTCCTCATGGCCACCCGTCTTTCTAGGCCTGGCACTGTCCTAGGAGCGTACTTTGGGCCATTTTCTAGGATATCTCCTGGACAGACAGCTGGGGAGAAGGGGAAAGGCCCTGGTCACACTGTCCCTGAGGGAGGTGGGCAGGAACTGCTCCCAGCAGTCACACAGCTGCTTCCAGAAGGGCCCGGCAGAAGTCCTGGCTGGAGAGACGGCTCCCCAGAAACAGTGTCTTTATTCCTCGAGGCTCACTGCTTGGCAGTGCCGGCTGAGAAGGCTTCGGGCCCGAAAGGACGGGTGCCTCTGTACAGTGACATAGCACATTGGCCGTGCCTGTGCCAGCCTGGTCACTGCAGGAGCCCCAGTGTTTGCTGTCCCTACACACTGTGGGGGCAGCAGGGCAAAGTCAGTTCCGGGACAGCTCTGCCTGGGACTTTCAGTGGCCCGTGGGGCCCTCCCACGGGAAGGGGGACCCTAGGCACTCGCTCCCACCAGGCCTGACCTAGGCCAGCCCTGTGGCACCCCCCGGCAGGCATCCTGGTGAAGGAGTTCCAGGACCAGGCCTCACTCCTGAACGGCAGCTACTCATCCATCCTGCTCCCGCACTACTTCCACGGCTGCGGGCACGCGGTCTACAACGGTGCCCTCTACTACCACAAGGGCGGCTCCAATGCCATTGTGAGGTGAGCCTGCTGCCGGGAACTAGGGGTCCATCAGGGTTCATCGGGGTCCATCAGGGTCCATCGGGGCCCATCGGGGTCCATCGGGGTTCATCGGGGTCCATCGGGGTTCATTGGGGCCCATCGGGGTCCATCGGGGTTCATCGGGGTCCATCGGGGTCCATCGGGGTCCATCAGGGTTTGTCGTCAGGTGAGTTGCAGGATGCCGGTCTTGGCCCAGGTGGTCATCACACTCGTCAGAGGCAAGAGAGGTGACTGGAGTGGCGAGAGCCCAGCTGTCCCACACTGGAGGAGGTTGCAGCCCAGCCCAGGGCTCCCGGCTCCATTTACAAAGTTGGGACTGGGGAATTTCATGACACAGCCATCACTGAGGCGAGGGACTGAGACTCCGAGTCAGGAGTCTTTGTCACCCTGATGGGGCACACGGAGGCCAGCTCACCCCTTCCCTCTGCATCCCTGGGGGCAGGAAGGGTCCCGGGGTAGATCGTGCCCGGGGTGGCGGCTCGCCTTTCCACTGCCCTCACACACTCTGGAAGGTTTGTCCTTACAGTTGAAGGAGAAATAAGCTCTGGGCTTTAGAAGCAGAAACAGGCTGTCTTGGGCAAATCAAGAAAAAGATGAACTACAAGCCAGGTATGATGGTGCACTCCTGTGATCCCAGCAAACTGGGAGGCTGAGGCAGGAGGATCAGAAATTTGAGTCCAGCCTGAACAATTCAGTGACATAAGACCCTGTCTCCGAATGAAAAAGGACACCCGGGGATGTAGCTCAGAGCAGAGGCCCTGAGTTCGATCCCTGTATTACAAAACAAACAAGAACTGTAAGCCAGGACACCTGGCTTCTGGTCCTAACTCTTCCACTTCCTTGTCCAGGGCACAAGGAAGATGCCACCTCCGGTGGGCTCAGCGTCCTCAGTAGATATGACCAGAGCTCCCTTCCGCCCTCCTGGGCAGGGTCTCGCGCCACGCGGGAGGGCAGCAGGCCTGGCCCTGAGCGCCGCCGCCCCCCCCCCCCGCCGAGACAGCTTGTCTGAAGTGCCCCCTTCCCCCTGGGGCCTGCTGCCCTTAGCGGCACTGCTGTCACGGGTGGGGACGGGGCGCTCCCGGGAAGGAGGCGCCAGCCCCGCGCCCGGCGCCCTGGCCGGGATGCAGGCGGAGCCGCTCCTGGCAGCCGGAACGCAGGGCCTTCCCCTCCCTGCGTCCAGGCCTCCCTGCGTCCAGGCCTCCCTGCGTTCGCGGTGTGCGCGGCGCAGCCCCCCCTGGCGTCCCGGGTTTCTCCGCAGCTCGATGGCGCCCTCTGGTGTTTCCTTTTCGCCTCATGCCCCTGCGTTGTCATTCCTGGATTGAGGCGGTTTTTGAATCATAATTTGTTTTTTTATATCTACATTTGGGGTCTGCAAATCAAACAGCCCAGGAGCTCAGGGCCAAGGGAGTCCATGCCATAGCTTAACTCAGCAGCCACTCACCTAGCAAAACGTCTGCACAGCTCTGACTCGGTTACAGCTCTTCTCAGCGGGGGATATTTCTCTTAAATGAAAAGTTTGTGGAAACTTTTCCCCTAATATCCCAGCATGGAGTAAAAGAATAACCCCGACTCGGAGTTAGAAAACTTGAGTTCGGCCTCTGGCCCTGATGCCTGTGTTCGGGGACGGCCACTTGTCTGCTTTGTGAAGTGCAGGATTGGGCCCCGGGGACCTGGGAGGGCAGTTGGGGCCGCGCAGGCGGTGGGCAGGACGGCCCGGGGCAGGCAGCCGCTGCTCCGGTGTGAATCCCTTCTGCTGGGGAGGGCTGCCTGCCGCTGTGTGCCTGCGGCAGGGCCGGTCACTGTCCCCTGCACCCCATGGTCAGCTCCACGGGAGCTGTTAGCGATGCAGACCCCACCCGGGGCCTGGGAACCCAGTCGCAAGGACCCTAACAAAAGTGCCCCTCACGTCCACTTGTCTTTAAACATCTTTCAGATTTGAGTTTGACAAAGAAACGTCCCGCACTCTGAAGCTCGAGAACGCCTTGTATTTTGATCGGAAATACCTTTTTGCAAATTCCAAGACTTACTTCAGCCTAGCTGTGGATGAAAAAGGCCTTTGGATCATCTACGCCTCCAGTGCGGACGGCTCGAGCATGGTGGTCGCACAGCTGGAGGAGAGGACATTCTCTGTCTCGCGGCTCATCAACACCACGTACCCCAAGTCCAAGGCCGGCAACGCCTTCGTAGCTCGGGGCGTCCTCTACGTCACAGACACCAAGGATATGAGGATAACGTTCGCCTTCGATTTGTTAGGCGGGAAGCAGATCAACGCAAACTTTAATTTAAGGACTTTCCAGTCTGTCCTTGCCATGCTGTCGTACAACATGCGAGACCAGCATCTGTATTCGTGGGAAGACGGTCACTTAATGCTCTACCCTGTGCAGTTCTTGTCAGCTACGCTAAACCTGTGACGTGCTGCTTTCTGTCCCCTGCAGCACCTGGCAGATGTCCTCCTGGGCCATCGCTGCCACCACAGACAATTTGTCCTGCAGGGTAGCTGGGTAACAGAACAAGGTCTTGTGACGTGAGCATTTGTGTGGTCAGTGGAACTCCTTCAGGGGCAGAGTGCTCAGTGAGCTGGCAGCGATCGTACATAGAAATGGCTAAGGTTTGGTGTACAGGAAGGCGAGCACCTCTTCCTTGGGCTTTGGTTTCCTGGTTGGTAACAGAAGCAGCTGGCTAAGATGACAATATGAGACCCCTACTTCGAGGAATTTCTGTGATTCTTGGCTGTCACTATTCTCTCGACTTTTATGTGTCTGTTATTTTGTTTCTTTAGCCACAAGTGAGCAGGTCCTTTGAGTTGATAGTCCCTGTTGCTTGAGCAGTGAATTCCACATCGGGTACCTGGGGAAGGTGCATGACCCTTGCAAGCTTCTCAGGCAGCAGGTTACCCATAATTTGTCATTCTTCTCTAAGAGTGCACCTGCCACTGCAGGCTGTCCTTGGCTCCTCATTGCAACTCCGAGATCAGCAAAAGCCAGGGAGGGCTGCAAGCTCAGGGTGCTTAAGGAAACCCACTGGGCCTTCCCAGTCCCTGTCAGTTTCTGATGGCCTTGCTTCGCCCCTGAGGGTCATAAACACTGGCTCCTCGGTCACTCTGGCTGCTTCTACTGCAGAGATGGGTCCACTGTCAGAGCACTAAACCTGGGGTGAGTGGGCGTTGATGTGGCTGGGCCCAGGGCCAGGCAGTTTTCAGGAGAGAGGCCTTTGTGGTTAGTGTCTAGAACAAGGCTGGGGAAACTGGCTCCAGAGCCAGAGCCAGCCCACTGCTGTTGTTGTGAATAAAGTTTTATTGGCACCTAGTCACCCTCACTGGTGTTTAGACCGTAATCCATGCTCCTGCATGACAGCAGCAGAGGTGAGTAGTGGCAACAGAGACCGCAGGGCACTGTGCTCCAGAGGCCAGAGTGAGCCTGATTCATGTGGCCTGGCCAAAGCCTGCTTTGTGTGTCCCCACTAAGATGAGGTGTTTGGTATGGCTGCATCCTGGCAGAAGAGGCACAGAGCCCAGTGGCAGGCGGCTTGGTCCCCGGACAGGATGCAATGTAACTTGCTTCCAAGCGCACTTCTGCGTGCGCATTTCCTGCCAGCAGGGTTCCCCAGACCTCCTCAGCCCAGCACTGAGCTCCAGACAGGGCAGAGCAAAGGCTGAGAAGTTGATGGGTGGCCCTGTGGCCAGGAAGGGCCTGGGGCGGCTCTTAGTGAGGCCAGTCAGTGGCTTGAGCCAGTGTGCATGCTGGGGCTTTTGCTACTCTATGGGCCTGCGTGCTGGTTTATGCCTTACTCACGGAAGCCTTGGAAAGCTTTGGGCTGTGCAGATGGAAATAGTAAATCTCTTCATCCTTGAAATCAGCCAGGCAGCTGTTGATGTGTTTGCTCTTGAGTTCTCAAGATAATGGGCATTTACCCCGCCCCATACTTTTTAATTAGAGATTGTATCACATTACACAGTTTTAAGAAATACTCTTTTCAGATTGATGGTTTGTAATGAAGTAAAAGTCTCCTGTTTGATCACTGTGTCTAATGAGTGCTGGTTCTTTAAGGTATTTAAATCCATGTGCTGCTGTTTCCCAACACAGTGGAGCTAGGTGTGAATGTAATTTCATAACAACTAATTGTATATGTATATATCATAGCAGCCCAACAGTTTAGTTATTGAATTGGCCCACATTCCTTGTATTCCTTTTAGAAGAACATTTTAAAGACACCAGTTTTTATATTGGAGCTATCTTGGTGTTCTGTTCTCTCTCATTTTTTTGAAACAAGGTCTTACTATCTTGCAAAGGCTGATCTCAAACTCCTAAATTCAAATGATCCTCCTGCCTCAGCTTCCCTTGTAGCTGGAGCTACAGGCACACACCACCATGCCTGACTCCTTAGCCTCCTTCCTTAACAGTGGGTAACAAGTTCTATGATCACTATCACAAAAGCTCAAAGTGGGATATTTTCATTATGGGACAGTAATATAAGGACAACTAAGGCTGACGGGTGTCTGATGGCAGTGGGTAATTGTATAATCTAGCTGACAGTTTGTACAGAATTAAAAGAATTAAGATTTTATTCTTTCCTGCAAACAGTACTTGATTTGTTAAAAATCTTGGGGCTCACTGCCACAAACCTAGTGTTTATAAGTCAAGAAAATGTTTTAGTGTATGGCATTCTCATGTGTTAGAATGTAGTTCACATTCTAACGGGTAGAGTTGCTTCAAAGTACTTTTGAAACAGCTGCACTTCTGATGTCAGAAACAAGCCGAATAACTGTAATCGTCTGGAACCTAAAGGAGATAGCTTCCCACTGGAAAGTAAATAAAACCATCCCTTCCAACCTCAAAGCCATGCCAGACCCTCTTTCAAAGCATTTTCTTTCCAGCTGATAAGGGGTCTAATTGAAGCTGCAGGTGGCCTGGGTCAGGGCATCTCTAGGCGCAGGTGTTAGCATAGAAAAACTTCTGGGCTAAGTTTTCAAAGGAGGGATCCTGATCTTGGGTGTCTACAGTCTCACTACCTGCAAGGTCACGAGGCGAAAAGCCAGACAGAGCCACTCTGAAAGAGTCAGTGTCCCTCACACTCGGCCGTAACATGGGCCATCCAAGCCCTGCCATTTGGGAGAAAGGGCAGCAGGCACTGCGGACTCCTTCCAGCTGCTGGGACCTCGTGTGTCACACTGAGAGCCATATGGCCATTTGTGAGCACAGGTTCTGAGTGACAGATGAATAGTGACGAATGTCTTTTTGGTTGCAATTTATTTAACTTTAATCTGGTCAAGTAAAATAATCATTGCTTGGCACACTTGTGTTGAAAAAAACTGTATTATTTTACTGCTTATTAATTCATGAGTAATGTTTTTAAAATTATAACAACTCAAAACAGTATTGTGGCAGAATAATGTCAGTTGCTCCTCTATAGAAACTCACACTTCCTCCTGGACACTGCAAAAAATCATTGGCATGGATGGTTTTGCTATCAGCAAGCACAGAAGATGGAAATCTGGCAACTAGAACTAGGCATGCACAGACAGAAACGCAAGGAAGGTTTGCTTATGTATTGGCACGGGCAGGGCAGCTGCAAGCTCATATTTGGGGCTAAGGCTAAAAACAAGATGTGTGTGAATCCCGGGCAGGTGCCTTCATCCTGGGAGCCACTGTTTCATCTGTAAAAACTAAAGGACTATTATTTACCTCCCTGGATGTTTCTGTGTAAAATGCTCTGAAAAGCATACAATTCTTGGCAAATGATAAAGGTACTTTTCTAGTTGGTCTCCACAGGGAGCCAGAATGACACTCTTCTCCCAGTCTAATCAACTGGGCCAGAAATGGGCAAGGACACGGTATCGGTCACTTCTGTGGGGTCACAGCACCAAAAAAGGGTCCTTTAGCTACCCAGGAAAAAGAGCTCAAGAGCCTTCCTCCTCAGGACCCAAGCTAGAAGTGGCTCTGCTACCAGGCAGCTCAAGCACACCCTGCTGGTGACTTCCTAACTGAAATAGTATATGGTGTGATCGAAAAATACAGTGAATGGCTGGGGATTTAGCTCCGTGGTTTCGCCACCTGCTGCGTAAGCAAAAGGACGCAAGTCCGATCCCTGGTACCAAAAAAAGAAAGAAAGAAAAAAGAAAAATACGGTGAGTGTTGAAGGGTTTTTAAAATTGCAACAAAAGACTTGTTTCCATCAATCGCCTCAAAATCCTCCCTCTCACTTCAAACACACTGACCCTATCATTCTTGTCACTTTCCTCAGCAGCTGGAAATCCTCTTTCCTGAGGGTCTTCAGTTGCACTGTCCTGGCTACTTCGATGTCCTGAATCCATTCAAAACGTTTCCCTTTCACGGTCATTTTGACTTGGAGAAGAGCCAGAAGTCTCACGGTGCAGATCTGGTGAATAAAGTGGGTGAGGACGCGACGTCATGGTTTTATGAGCCTGCGTTTCCACTGGATGACGCTCAGCCTCAGCATTCTCTGTATTTTTAATCACGCCTCATAAAGACACTCAGGAAAGAGGATTTCAGAACTGCTTCAGAAAGTGGCAAGAACCATGGGCTAAGTGTGTTAGAAGTGACGGGGAGTGTTTGAAGTAATGGCAATTAATGCAAACGTATTTAACTGTAATAATTTTTTAAATATTTAAACATTCGCTGTATTTTTCAATCATCCCTTGTACAAAGCCAAAAGAGAAATCCAAAGGGAAAACAGTGGTCTTGACCCTGTAGGAGGCCCTGTAGGTGCCCGCGACCTTAAGCAATGTGATCTTCCAGCCAGGTGAGGCACCCTCCTTACAGGCAAGGGCAGAGGTCAGCCCCAAGGAAGGTGTCGTCACTGAGCGGGGCCAGTCACTTCTGGGCGGGTGGCCCTGCGGACATCCGGGTCACTGAGGACGCCCAGGTAGAGCGGCCCAGGGGCCCCTGGGCGTTGCCACCTGTGCCTATGCCTCCCGGCAATGCTCGCGGGCAGCTCCCGAAGGCCTCTTCTCCCGCGCCGCCCTGCTAAGTCTCCCACTGCCATTCCGTTTCCTCTTCCGGCGGGCGCTGTCTCAGCAGACTTCGTCTGCAGAAGCTTCCAGACTGCAGGCCGCGCCTCGCCCACGGCGACCTGCACGACAGAGGCCCCTTCCCCCCCGCCCGGCCGCCCCAGCCCGGCCTGGCCTCCGGGGTGCAGCCCCCTCCTCTGAATTCGTTTCCCAGCAATATAGACGCAGCGCGCAGGAAATCGTGATCTCGAATCAGCACCAGCCAGGCTGTATTCACACTGGGAAGTAATTTACCTGGAATTCCACTCTAACCAGGAGGCCTGCATTTGTATTCGCTACACCTGAGGAGCCCGAGGCGCGCAGGCTAGAAAGACTCCCCTGGGCGGGGTCACCCTGCCTGCTCGCAGGGGCACCCTGCTGCTGCACACGGACGGGGTCGGCGGCCGGGCGGCGGCGAGGCGGTGGCGAGGGGCGACGGGGAGCCGGGTGCAGAGCACGCGTGCGCAGAGGCGCTGCCTCAGGGGCGTCAGACCCGGCAGTCTCAGGCCAGGTGAGGAGCCAGGTCCGGCCCACGCCCAGGCCCAACGCTCTGGGCAGCTTAGTGACATTGTGGGACCCTGTGTCGAAAAATAATAAAAAGGGCTGCAGATGTGGCTCGGCGCCCCGTCTTCCTCACACTCTGGGAAGCTCCGGCCCCGCAGCAGGGCCCGAAAAGCTCGGAGGGCCGGGACTGGGCTGCCAGCGGGCCGAGGTCGGCAGCCAAGGTAAGAGCGGGCTCTGCCCAGGGGGGACCCCTGCCCGGCCTTCCAGCTGCGGTCTGTGTGGGGCGTTTGGAAACAAAGCGGCGGTCAGGAGCGGCTGGATCCAGCCGGTGGCAAATTCTGAAAGACCTGGGGCAGGTATCCTGGGCTCTGGGGCCGCAGTCTGTTGCTGCCGCCAAGCTCTGAGGTTGTGGTTGCAACGACCCCAGACAACACGAAAACAAATCAGCACAGCCCTGGTCCAGTAATAGCTTATTTACTGACGCTGAAATTCAAATTTCAAGTAATTTCCTTGTGTCATCAGATGTGCTTTTTTAATTTTGCTTAAACGCTTCCACATGTAAAAGCTCCTCTTAGCAGCCCGCATAACCACAGGTGTCGGGGAAATGGCCACTTTGCCCAGCCCTGAGTCGGGCCCTGCTCCCCTGGTCCTGCTCACAATGGAGAGCACTGATCGGCCACTCCCAGAAGATGGGGTCACTGCCAACCTAAAGATTGTCACACACGTTACCGTGCTTTGCTCACTTTCCCCAAAGAGCCTAAAGAAAGAACACCCTGGGGGTGGCAACAGCAGCGTCCCCACCAGAATCAACCCGGGGCTTCTGAGGCGGGCTTGTGAGAGCTTCACAGCTGTTAGCTCCTCCATCTTCCAGAGGGGTCGGGTGTGCGCCTCGGCCCCTTCCCCGGCTGAAAGATGAAGACACTCACTTGCTCTCGGCCTGGGGGTGAACCTGGGCCTCCCATGTCTAGCACCTGCTCTTCCGTGCCTTATAGAGAAAGGGAGGAAGCCGCGCCCCCAGACCTCCTGGCCTGGTGCCTGGGTAAAGGCGCAGCCCCGGGCAGAGGGCTCAGCAGGTCCCTTTCTACCTCGCCCTGCTGGTCCCTTGCTCCCTGATCCCCTCAGCAGAATTCAGAGCTGTGTTGCTGTTTTACTCTTGGAAATCTCTCGCGCGCCTCCCTTCCCCTCTGCCCTAGTGCTGTGGCGGGTAATCTACGTTGGCAGTGGACACACACAGACCTATGTGTGCCCACGAGAGCCCAGTTGCTCCACCAGCCGAGCAGCAGATAGCAGTTGTTTTTTCTAAACCAAAAGTTTAGGATTCAGGATTAACTGCAGTGTCGGCGCTTTGCCATGAATAAGTCGGTTTGGGTTGCAGTTTGGGCGCTTACCTCTAAAAGGATCGCCACCGCTGCTCTGCAGTATACAAGGCGTGATCAAGAAATGCAGTGAATGTCTACATTTTTAACAGTTTATCACATTGCCATTTACCTGCCTCAAAATCCTCTCTTGAGCCAGGGATGTGGTTCAGTGGCACCAGGCCTTCCTGGCAAGCTCAAGGTCCTGAGATCAATCCCCAGTACAGAAAACAAACTTTCCTCTCGCTTCAAACACACTCATCCCATCATTCTCATCACCTTCTGCAGCAGCTCTGGAGTCCTCTTTCCAGAGGGTCTTCAGCTGCACTGGCCTGGCTGCCTCTGTGTCCTGCGTGGATTCAAAACACTTCCCTTTCACAGTCAGTGTGACTTTGGGGAAGAGCCAGGATCCAGTGAATAAGGTGGCTGAGGGCTCAACATCAAGTTTTCACTCCACAGATACGGCCATAAACGTTTGAATAACAAGGGATGATCAAACTATACAGTTAATGTTTAAATTAAAAATTGATGAGAGTAAGAGAGACAATGTCATTTATCCCCTCAAAATCCTCCCCTTCTCTTCACATTTATCCCATTGTCCTTGGCAGTGCATATTTACTTTAAGTCTTTTTAATTTGAATGTTCACCTTGTCTTTGTATCACCCCTCGCACTTAGGCTAGTATTGACATAGGCACTCAGCTTTCTTTTGGTTTACACCTTTTCTGTCCTTGTCCTTTTGTCTGATGGAGTTCGTATTAAAGAGGGTTTTGTACAGGCAGCACATAGTTGGCTCTTTTTTTTTTTTTTTAGCCAATCTGACATTTTAACCTTTTATTTACTGATGTAGTTAGATCAGGAAGTAGTAAACTATGGCCTAGCCGGCTGCCTGGTTTTTTAACTGTTTTATTGAAATGCAGCCACACCCATTGTTTTTGCGTTGTCTTATCTGCTTTTGTGCTTACACCTATAGAATTACATACTGTGGTTGTTTCAGAGGCTTTATGACCTACAAACTTAAAATATTTACTCCCTTTAGAGGAGCAGCTTGTACCACTGGTGGTACAAACAGATATCACTTTTATTTTCTTTTTACTAATAAAATTAATAAACCACCTGATGGTGAAAAGGAAAAGTGTGGTATGGGTTAATCTGAAAATGGAGTTAAAAACTCCATGGCCTTGGGGTCTGGAGTGAGTGATTATTATAAACACATATTTTTTTGCTAGCGTTGCCAGACACATAACTCCCTGTGCAACCTGTTAGTACCCCCAAGAGCATAGCCCCCCCCGTCTCTGCCCGGGGCTGGAGCACGTCTGGAATATGACCTACTCTATGTGAGGCCCACTCTATATGTCTTTCTTACCCGCTCTTCCTTGGCAGACCCTACTGAACTGATGCCTACTCCAAATGTGTTTCTTACCCCAAGTTTGACCATGCTGTAGACCAATCAGTAATGATATCCTATGTGTAACCAATCAGCTGCCTGCTCTGCTTCTGTACTAGTTCCTGCTTGCAAATCCCATATAAACTGTAGACAGACAGAAAAACGGCCTGGTTCTCTGAGGAATTATCCCAACCAGGCCCATTGACATAAATAAAGTTTGCTTTCTCCCTCCAAGTCCTGGGTGCCTGTTGGTATTTCCCGTTTGCTGTTACAGTGGGACAGCCACACACACACTGCAGGTGGTTCAAGCAGCGAGACCCAGGAGTTAGCCTCTGTCATGAACATGTTGGATCCACCACCTCACCCATGCTTCATCCATTCCTGTTCCCCCTTCTGTTCTTTTTTCTGCTGTCTTTTGGATTAATTGAACATTTTTTATACTTTCACCATCTTTTCTCTCATGGCTTATTGATCATAGTCAATTCTGTTATTTGACCTTAGGTTTTATGGTGTGAATCTTTTTGGATCCTTTAAAATAATATTTAAAATGGACAAAATTCTGTGTATTTATCGTGTGCAGCGCGGTGTCCTGAGCATGTGAGAGTCAAGATGATCCCTATACACGGCACCTCACACTCGCATCTGTGCGGTAGAACAGTTAAACAGTCCACGCTGAGCGCCTTCGGAGGACACAGTCCGTTGTTAGCCAGTCACGCAGGAAGGTACCTGTCTGAGGCTCCACTCGTGACGGCCACCAGCCGCCCAGCCTCCCTGCCTGGTGCTAACCCATCGCGCTGCGGTCCCCTTCCGCCACACCAGTACCGTGTGCGAGCACTGTGCGGGCTCCACACCCGCCGCTGGAGGGCGCCCTTCCCGTCCTCCCTTTCCAACGGGTGAGGTGGAGTTCACTGCGCTCCCCATGTGCATTGTGCTGACCTCTGATGATATTCAGCGTTTTTCACAGACCTGTTGGCCACTTGTATATCTTTTCGGGAAATATTCAGGTTTTTCCCAATTTTTAAGCTTTGTTGTTTTCTCACTTGTTTGTTTTGAGACAGGGTCTCACTATGTAGCTCAGGCTGGCCTTCAACTCCCAGCAACCCCCCTGCCTCAGCCTCCCTGAGTGCTGGAATTACAGGCGTGCACCACCACAACTGGCTGTTTTCTCACTATTAAACAGTAGGAATTCCCTATATATTTGGGGTATTAACCTTTTACCAGATGTATGGTTGGCAAGTTTATCCTCCAATTCTGTAGGTTGTCTCTTTACTATGCTGGGTGTTAGCTTTGCTGTGTAGAAGTTTTTTGATCTCACATAATCCCCTTTGTTTTTGCTTTTGTTGCGTGTGCTTTTGGGGTCATATTAAGAAAAAGTGCTACCCATGTGGTGTTACAGAGCTTTTCCTTTGTTTTCTTTTGTCTTATAGTTTTAGGTTTTAGGTTTAAGTATTGAATCCATGTTGTTTATTTTTATATATGCTATGAGATAAAGGTCTAGGTTTATTCTTGTGTGTGTGGATATTCATTTTGCATGAACATTTATCAAGAAATTGACCCTCATTGTATATTTGTAGCACTTTTTGTCAAAGAACAGTTGGCTAGAAATGTGGGATTTGTTGCTGGGTTTTCTGTTCATTTTGTTGACCTCATCTTTTTATGTGCATTCCCTGCCTTGGAGGATATTTTGAAGTCAGGCAGTGTGGTGTCTTCAGATTTCCTCTTTTTTTCTTCTCTGAGTTTTCTTGGCTATTTGGGGCTCTGTGTGAATTTTAAGAATTTTTTTCTGTTTCTTTGAAAAATGTCTTTATAGAGGGCCGGGAATTTAGCTCAGTGGTTTCGCCGCCTGTTGCACAAGTGCAAGGACCCGAGTTTGATCCCCAGTACCAAAAAAAAAAAAAAAAGTCATTGGAATTTTGATTAGACCTGGCATTAAATCTGTAGATTGTTTTGAATAGTATGAATATATTTCTTCCCCCAGTACCAGGGATCAAACTCAGGACCTTGTGCTTGCAAGGAAGGCGTAGTGCCATTGATCTAAATCCCTGGCCCAATAGTATGACTATTTTAACAATATCAATGATCACAGAACTCGGACAAAAGAATATCCAATTATTCATGTTTTTTAAATTTTGTTCACCAATGTTTTATGGTTTTCTTTTTTTTTAATAAAAAATAGTATTCTCTTTAATGCTGACAATTTCTGTTAATATTTCTAACATTTCACAGAACATCTTTGGTTGACATTCTCCAAACAATGCCATCCAATAATGTCCCAATGCTTTCTTCTTGTGATGACAATTTATATATCTTTTGACTTCTGAAATATTTGTTATTTCAGGAAGGTTTTTCAGAGAAACCTGAAGACCTTCCACTTGAGATATTAGGTACTCTTGATTTATTTGTTTATTTCCCTCTTCGATGTAAACAATTAGAACTGATGTGTCATTTGCTGAGACACCAAATTTTTTCAAAGCTCCTGAAATCTTCCACCCACATGTTCCTAGCATCCAGCCAGTCTGAGGATATCCCTGTGTTTCATATTCTTCTGCCTATGCTTATGCTTTGTCCTCGGCCCCTGTTTTATGGTTTTCAATGTACAGATCTTTTACTTCCTTGATTAAACTTATTCCTTAGTATTTAAAAAATGATAGCATGGGCCAGGGATTTAGCTCAGTGTTTCCACCACCTGCCTCACAGGCACAAGGAGCCGAGTTTGATCCCCAGTACCAAAATTTAAAAATATAAATAAATAAATAAATAATAGTAATTTTAAGTGGAATTTTCTTTTTTGTAGTTTGCTGTTGTATAGAAACACTACTGATTTCTATGTATTGATTCTTTTGCATCTGACAACTTTACTGAATTTATTAGTTGTAACGGTTTGTTGAGGATTTCAGGATAATCTGTATAAAGACCATGTCATGTGCACACAGGAACATTTGCTTCTCCCTTGCTGGGGCAGCTGCCCCTCTGTCTGTGGCCTGCTTGCTCCAGCCAGGACTTCCATGCTATGATGGGCAGAAGGGGTCAGAGTGGGCATCTGTGTCTACCCACGGGCCTCACAGGAAGAGCGCTCACCTTCAACACTGAGTGTGTCTGTTGTGGTCTTGTCATAAACAGCTCTTACAGTAGCAAAATACACCCTTCTACATCTAACTTACGTACTTATTATGAAAGGATGTTGAACTTTTTGCCTGCTTTTTCTGCATCTATTGAGATAGTCATATGGTTTTTGTCCTTTTTTCTCTTCCCTTGGTCAATCACATTTATAGCTTTGTGTATATTGAACCATCCTTGCATCCCTGGGATAAATTTCATGTGATTATGGTAAACGATCTTTTAATGTGCTGTCAGGTCCAGTTTGTTACTATTTTCTTTTTTAAATTAACACATATTTTTAGAAAGAGTTTTATTCAGCTCATAGTTTGTTAGGTTAAAATCCACAATTGTTTGGTCATTGGTTCAGACTCTGGTAAGTTCAAGCACCTCCTGGTGAGAGGCTTCATAAGAAAAAAACAGCACTGTCTTGGATCACAGGAAAGAGAGAGAGAGAGGAAGGGGAAGAGGAGGAGAGGAGGAAAGGAAAGGGGAAGAGCCAGAGAGAGATCACACAACTCCTTTCAAAGGCTCACCCCAAAGCCCTGAGGACCATTGCCCATTCTTTACCTTGGGCCACCTCCCATGGTGCCAACCTGGAGACCAAGACCTTCACATACGGACCCTGGGAGGCCCTATCTGTGTTCAGACCACACCATCGCCTGATGTGGTTACATTTTTTAAATACCAGTGATATGTAAAAGAAAAGCAACCAGGAAAACATGGTAACATTTGATAGACAGTGGAAAAGGACAGAAAAGGAAGCCACAGTACCCCAGGCTTCACTGTCTAGGTAACAGAAATAGGTAGAGGTTGTGGGGACAAACAACTGTGGTCTATTAAAGATCAACTTCCTCTCCAGGGAGGAGAGAAATGTGGGGATCCTGTCACAGCGGAAGTTGGCAGTGGCTGGTGATTTCCAGGGGCTGGGATTGTAGAGGGAGTCGGATGGGAAAAGTTTGGTCAATGAGTATGTTTTATAGACAGGTATAATTTAGCTCTGAGGTGCTTTTCTCAGTAGAATGACTAGAGATGGTGGCCGTGTACTGCATATTTCAAAATCCTGGAAGGAAGGGATTTGAATTTTTCACCATAGGGAAACAATAAATGTTTGTGGAGATGAATATGTTTATCCTAATTTAGGATATCCTAATTTAAATATGCAATCTACATCCATATTGAATCATAGCATGGGACCCCATAAATATGTATGTTTATGTTCTTATGGATAGGCAAAATCACTTTAACTAAGATTTTTAAAGCTGCTAAGAATTTGCAAACTCCTGAAGCCTATTTCTGTTTTCTCATCAGACTGCTCAACCTGTGTCTACCCAGAGGTGTGGTCCTAGGTTCAGGAAAATTCCACCAGAAGGAAGACCTGTCTGTGGCCTTCCTGTGTGTTTTGCCCCAAAAGACACATTTCCAATCAGACAGGTAGAGATGTGGAACTACTCAAGCCAATTAACTACTCAATTAATGGGATTTACTCTGTTACAGTGGACCCTCGAGTCACGACCGGCCTGGAGTCACGACCGGCCTGACATATGAACAACTTGGGTTAGTTAGTGGAAGAGTCATCTGCCTCTTGTTATCTATAGTGTGTAGCCAGGTAAGCATCCAGATTGCAGCTGTACTGACTTACAACCAACTTGAGTTATAACCAGCCCTCGGGAACTGATCAAGTTCGTAAGTCAAGAGTCCACTGTTATTTTCACACATGCGCACACAGTTCACTGATCGTGTTCATCCACCTTCTTCCCTCTCCCTCCTCTTCCTCCGTGACCCAGGCACTCCTCCTAGTCCCGAGCAATCACTATAGCACTGTCCTACTTTCAGGGTGAAAGTGTCCACATATGAGAGATAACAGGCAATACGAGTCTCTCCTGTCTGGCTGATTCACTTAACACAATATCTTCCAGTTTCATTCATTCTCCCTCAAATGACAGCATTCCATCCTTCTTTATGGTCAAGTAATACTCCATTGTGTATGCACACACCACATTTCCTTCACCCATTCATCTGTGATAGATTTCTGGGCTGATTCCATGTCTTAGCGATTGAGACAAGTGCCACAATAACCCCAGGCATGCAGGCATTGCTCTTGCGTGCTGACTTCATTTCCTTCAGGTGTGTACCCAGGAGTGGGACAGTTGGATCAAATACTAGTTCTGTTGTTAGCTTAGTTTTGGGTGTTTGGTGGATTCTATTTTTTTGTTTGGGGGGAAACCTCCACAGTTTTGCATTGAAACTGTCCTAACTTACATTGCTAAGTGTAAAAGTGCTCCTTTAGTGGGAGTGGGATTGCTTTCATCATTTCTTTCTTGGCAGGTTGATTACTGGTGTATAGGAAAGCTTCTGATTTCATGTGTTGATTTTGTGTCCTGCTACTTTGCTGAATTTATCAGTTTTAACAGCATTTTGGTGGAGGGATTCTTTGGCTCTCTCCTTTACTACTTGTATGCCTTTTACCATGGTATCTTGGTTCACAGATTGGATGGGAACCAACAAATTCAATGATTAGGTTCAATGTTGACCTTATGGGAAAATTTGACTCATTTCTCATGCAACATGGTTTGCAACCAGACTGTGGGGAAAATTAAGTTCATGCACTGAGGTACCAGTATAATTCTTTCTCTTGCTTAATTGTTTTGGTTAAAATTTCTAGTCCTGCATTAAAGATGAGCAGTAGGAATGGACACCCTTGTCTTGTTCTTGATCTTAGAGAAAATGCTTTCATCTTTCTGCTCTTTAGTATGATGTGGGCTAAAGATTTGCCATATGTAGCTGTTATTATATTGAGGGGCGACCCTTCTGTACCTAACTTCTTTGTCCAGGGCTTTTGTCATGACGAGGTATAAAATTTTATCAAGTTTTTATTGAGTGATATTGTTGCATAGTTGTGTGTGTGTGCATGTGTGCATGTGCATGTCAGGTTTGTGTAACAGTAATGCCACCTTCATAGTATAATTTTGCTAGTGTTCCTTTCAGTTCTGTGAAATAGTGTGAGAAGCATTGGTCTTAGTTCTACTTTAAAAGTTTGATAAAATTCAGCAGTGAGTCCCTTGATCCTGAGTCTTTCTTTGTTGGAGACATTTTATTATTGATTCAATCTCATTACTTGTTACTGGTCAGTTCAGGTTTTTATATCCTCTTGATTCAATTTTGGTAGGTCACATGTGTCCAGAATTTGTCCATTCCTTCCAGATTTTCCAATTTGTTGGCATATAGTTGTTGTTTTTTTTTAAGATCCCTAATGGTCCTTTGAATTTCTATATCAGTAATGATTCCTTTCTCCCTTCTTCCCTCCCAGCCACCTTTTGTTAGTCTGGCTAAAAAATTATCAATTTGTCTGTCTTTTAAAGAACCAACTCTTTGTTTCATTGATCCTTTGTACTGTTCTTTTAGAGTTTCATTTATTTCTGCTCTGATCTTTTTTTCCTTCTAATTCTTGTCTTTTCTAAGTCCTTGAGCTGCATCATTAAGTCCCTTGAAATCTATTAATATATAGGCAGTCATTGCTGTAAACTCCCTTCTAAGTACTGGTTTTGCTACATCTCACAGATTCTGGTTTGTTGTTTCCATTTTCATTTCTTTCAAAAAAATTTTAAATTTCTCTTTTTACTTCCTCAGTGAGCCACTGTTCTTTTAAAGTGTGTTACTCAGTCTCCATCCATTCATATAATTTCTTTGTGCAGATGTTTTGGAGACAGGATCTCACTATGTAGTCCAGGGTCCTCCTGTCTCAGCCTCCCAAGTGCTGGGTTTAGAGGTGTGCACCAATATGCCCAGTTTTATTTGTATAGTTTCTGAAGTTTCTCTTGTTACTGATTTCTAGTTTTATTCCATTATGATCAGAAAAGATACAGGATATAGTTTCAATTTTTTTCTGAAACTGTTAAGATTTGTTTTGTGGCCTCATAGGCGCTCATTCTAAAGTAAGTTCCAGGGCCAGGGATTTAGCTCAGTGGTTCTGCCACCTGCCTCGTAAGTGCAAGGACCTGAGTTCAATCCCCCATACCAAAAAAAAAAAAGTTTCAGAAGTTCCACGCACTGACAAATGTGTATTCTGCAGTGGTTAGATGGAATGTTCTATAACTATCTGTAAAATCCATTTGATCTATACTGTAGTTTATCTTTGCTGTTTCTTTGTTCTTCTTCTCCTTCTTTTTCTTTTTCTGCATTCCCACAATTTTGGTCTGGATCATCTACCCATTGATGAGAGTAGGACATTGAAATCCCAACTATCATTGGATGGGAGGCTATTTCTTTGGGTCTAACAATATTTTATAAAACTGGGGTGTTCTGCCATTAGGTGCATTATAGATTTATAATTGTCTTTTTCATAAATTGATCCCTCAATAATCATAATGACCTTGTCTCTTTTTGCTGTTTTTGTCTTAAATTCTATTTTTTAAGATACAAGTATGGCTACTCCTACTTATTTTTGGATTTCATTTGCTTAGAATATAATTTTCCATCCTTTTGCTTTCAGTCTCTGTGTGTCCTTAACTGGTGATGTGAGTTTCTTGTAGGCAGCACAATGTTGTGTCTTGTTTTTTAATCCATTCAGAGAGTCTGTACCTTTTAACTAGAAAATTAAGACCATTTATGTTAAGAGTTATTAATGGATTTGTCCAGATTATGGGCTTGTCCCTGTAATTCAGCTGATTTTCTTCTAGGTGTTTTGAATGTTCTTTGTTTGATTTTTCCTCTCTCATTCATCTCTATAGTTTGGTAGTTTACTGTGTTTGCTGTTTGATTCTTTTCTGTTTCTCATTTGTGTGTGTGTATTCTTCTAGTGGGGTTTATACTTTCACGTGCTATTATGGTGATAAATGCTTATCCTCCACAAAGGGGTTAAGACTTCCCTTAAAAAGCATTTTTGTAAGGTTCATCTGGTGGTTATCAATTCTCTTAGTTTTTGCTTATCTTGGACAATCTTTATTTCTCCTTTGATTCCAAAGGTAAATTTGCTGAGTATGGCAATCTTGGGTTGGCAATTATTTTCTTTCAGAAATTGAATACATCATTCCATGCCCTCCTGACCAATAGGGTTTCTACGAGAAATCTGGTGTCAGTTTAATGGAGTTCCCCTTAAATGTGACTTGGTGCTGTTCTGTTAAATATTTCAAAGTTCTTTCTTTGTCATATACTTTTGACAATTTGAATATAATATGACATGGTGAGGATATTTTCTGGTCTTCTCTATCTGGAGTTCTATAAGTCTCCAGTGCATAGATTTCCATGCCTTTCCCAAGATTAGAGAAATTTTCTGCCTATTTCATTGAGTAAATTTTCTATAGTCTTAGCTTTTTTTTTTTTTTTTTTTTTTAACCAGGGATTGAACTCAGGACTTTGCGCTTTTGAGGCAGGCAGTGGAACCACTGAGCTAAATCCCCAGCCCTATAGCCTTAGCTTTTATTTCTTCCCCTGTGAGTATGCTGATAACCTAGACATTTGATCTTTTAATGGTGTCCTATTTTGTATGCTTCAGCAATTCATATTTTTAAAATTTCTATCTAAATGTGATATTTCAAAGAACCTGTCTTCAAGTCCTGGTATTCTTTCTTTGGTCTAGTTTATTGCTCAGGCTTTCAACTAAATTTTCATCTTATTTACAGAGCTCTTCATTTCCGAGATTTCTGATTGGTTCTTTTTCAAAATCTTTCCTTTCTAAATTTCTCATGTATATCCTATGTTGTCTTCCTACTTTCATTTAACTGTTTATCTGTATTGTCTTAAATTACATTGAGCTTTCTTAAAATCATTCCTTTGAATTATTTATCAGGTCTTGCATCCACTTCAGTGTCTGTTACTAGAGAGTTATGAATATTAGGAGGTATCACATTATTTTTCCTTCTCAGATTTCTTGTGTTCCTATTGAGGTTTATGCATCTGATGAAATGGGTATCTCTCCAGCTTCATGGATGGCCTCCTCAGTAGGCAGCTTTCTCCTAAAGATGTATCCTAGGATATGGGCTTGCTATACAAAGTTATTTCCAGCCAATTGCAACTGTGTAATCTCCCTTTCACTGGGCGGCTGTGATTAATGAGATGGGGCACAGCACATACTGTGTCAGAGTTAGAGACAATCTCTGGATCGTGCAACAGTGGAGTCACCAGGCAGATGTGGTACAGGCAGCACAGTGTATGGCTGTAGCCTACGTGACAGTTACCCCTGCAATGGGAGGGGTGGCCTGTACTCCCCAACACTGTTGCTGTTGGCTGTTACTTGAATGGGTCTCTGGTGCTGTGACCCAGTAGTAGTGTTGGACCTGAAGGAGACCCTTGTGCAGGTCCAAGGCTTCACAGGAAGAGATGGAGTCAGGAATCACAACCTCCCTGCTGTGGAACTTGGACCCAGACTTTCCAATGGTGTATAATCAGACAAGGTGCAAGGTAACAGATGCAGGGAACCAGCAAGGCACAGATGTGGGAGAAGTTGTGCTATTCCTCTCTGCTGCTGCTGTGGGCAGGGCGACCTGTGAGGGAGACCTCAGACCCCAACTGTGCATAGCCATGGAGGTCTGGGGACACCTTCCCCTCTGATCTTTCAGACCCAGGCCCACAGGGGATCGAGCGGGAGTGGGTCATCACCAGGGCCATGTAGAAGCCCTCTCTGTGAAGTGCTCCCAGGCACGAAGGCTGGGCAGCGTCTCTCTCTGGGCCTTCATAGGCTGTGCACTTGGGAACAGGGCTGCAGCCGGGCCCGGTGGCATTGCCCAGTCTGCCTACCATGCCTCTGTGGGTGGGGACGCAGTGGACACACATAGTTCTTTCTCCAGAGTGTCAGCCACCCACACAAAAGCTCACGTGATGGTCAGCAGGCTCTCCAGTCCCTGGTTCTTGTGGAAGACACCCTCTGCTTGCCCTGGGGAGCTACAGGTAGCTGTAGGTTTGTGTCAGAGCCCCCAACTCAGCCACCCACAGAGCCAGTGCAGTGGAATTCTGTGGAGTCTCGGGGTTCTGACCCCTGCAGGAGTCTAGTTTTAGAGGACAGGGCTGCAACACCCTGGAGGTTCACTGGAAGGGGAAATGAATTCCATCTGCAAAGCCAGACTATGCAGTTTTCAGGCTTCTCATCTACTTAGGCTGTCAGCCTGCGGGACCACAAAACTACAATCGCTGTGGAGCTTGGGTCATCAGTATCCGCACTGATAGCTTGCCAGGACTCTTCCACCTCTGTCTTGTGGAGGGGAGACCCGCTGCCCTGGCGCTAGGGTGACAGGTGACGGGATATTGTGGTTTCTCTGCCACTGTCCCAGGTCTCTCTGGAATTCTCTGCTGTTGAATTCTGGGATTCTCCCAGGGTCCCTCAGCTCAAGGTGAGTCACCTGACACTTGGCGTTGCTTTGTGGAGGAGCAGGTGAATGCTGGGGACCTCTGTCCCTCATCTTGCCTCCTCCTCCTCCTCCTATCTTCTTTTTTTTTTTGGTACCAGGGATCAAACTCGGGTCCTTGCAGTTGCGCAGCAGGTGGCAAAACCACTGAGCTAAATCCCCGGCCCTTCTCCTATCATCTTGACAATCTTTACATCGCTATTCACCAGGAATATGGGCCTGTACATCTCTCTTCTTATCCTTGTCTGGCTTTAGTATCAGCAGTGATGGCCTCATAAATGAGTCAGGAAGAATTCCCTCTTTGTCAGTTTTTTGGAAGAACTTAAGGAAATGTTCCTGAACGTGTAAGTTGAAATACTAGTAGAACTCAGCAGTGAAGTCACCAGGTCGGAGACTTTCCTCTGGTGGGCTCGTGGGGACTAAACCAGGCTGCCACTGCACTGAGCACCACTCCCAGCCCCGAGGAGCGGACTTTAGTGAGGGTTCTAGCTCCTTACTCGTTCGGATTCTGTGTCTTCACAATTAGTCCTGGGTAGACTGTATACTTCTGGGAGCGTATGCTTTTCTTGTAGATTGTCTGACTTGTGGGCATATATTTTTCATAGGAGTCTCATATCCTTTGTATTTCTGTGATATCAGTTGTAATGTAGTTAAATTTAATTTATAAATTATGTTTAACCTTTAATGTTTGATTTTATTTACTTAAGTCTTCTTTTTTCTCAGTCCCGCCACAAGTTTGTAAATTTTGTTTCCCTTATTTTTAGAAAAGCAACTCTTGGTTCTATTGACCTTTTCTATTATTCTAGTATCTATCTATAACTGCTCTGATCTTTATTATTTACTTCCATTTTACTAACTTTGGGTTTAGTTGTTTTTATAGTTCCTGGAGGTATAATGTTAAGTTGATAATTTGGGATATTTCTACTTTTTCATGTAGGCATTTATTACTATAAACTTTTCTCTTAAAACTGCTTTTGCTGCATCTCATAAGTTTTGGTACATTACATTTCCATTTTCATTTACCTCAAGCAATTTTTATATTTCTCTTTTGACCCACCGAGGACATGCTAATTTCCAGTTATTTGTGAATTGTCAAAATTTCATTTACGGTTTTCTAGTTTCACACCATTGTGGTCAGACAAGGTACTTGATATGATTTCAGTCTTCTTAAATTATTAAGAATTTTTTGTAGCCTAACATGATCTATGCTGGGGAATCTTTTTTGTGTATTTGAGAAGATGCACATCCTGCTGACGTTTGATGGGCCATGTGTAGGTGTCTGTTGGGTCCATTTGGTCCCTGAGTAGTTTAAATCTGATGTTTCCTTACTGATTTTTCTGGTTACTGGAGTCCTTTGACTGGCCATTTATATGGCCATTTTGATGATGTTGATTCTCCATATCCAAGAACAGGGGATGTCTTTCCATTTTCTAATGTCCCTTCAATCTCTTTTTTCAAAGTAATACAGTTTTCATTATGAAGTCTTTCACTTCATTGGCTAAATTAATTCTGAGGTACTTAATGTTTTAAGCTATTGTGAACGGGATTGTTTTCCTGATTTCTAATGGATTCATTCTTGGTTTACAGGAACACTGTTGATTCTTTGTGTGTTTGTTATGTCCTTCCACTTTGCTGAATTTATTAGTTCTAAGAGTCTTCTGGTGGAGATTTCTTGGATCCTCTATTACAGGATCGTGCCATCTGTAAATGAGGATATTTTAACTGCCTTTCCTATTGGAATCCCTGTTATTTCCTTCTCTTGCCTACTTTCTCTAGCTAAAGTTTTGAGTGCTATATTGAAAAGGAGTTGTGAGAGCAAATATCTTTACCTTGCTCTTAATTTTAGTGGGAAAGCTTTTATATCTTGGCAGTAGATTTGTCACAGTTGGCTTCTATCATTTTAACCACATACCAGCCCAATTATTTAAATATAGGGTAACCAAAATTTTCATTTTTTCATTAATTTTTATAAGATAATGTAACAGAAAATATAAAAATGACAATTTTATCAAATTTATTCAATACAAGAATTGACTGGTTGAAATGACTCTGGCCCAAGCCACGCTCAGGACAGTCAGTATGCAAACAAATGCACGGCCTGAGTGACGCGCGGGGTAAACTGTTCCCTGACTGAGGGAGGGAGCTGCTGTATCAGTTTTTGTCAAGATAGTTATCCGGAGTGGATGCTGGATTTGCCCAGAGGCTTTTTCTGCATCTATTGAGATGATCGTGTGACCTTTTATCCTTCTGTTCTTGGGTGTTACACTTATTGATTTGCATATGCTGAACCATCCTTAAATCCTTGGGATGAAACCAGCGTGGTCATGATACATGATTTTTTAGTGATTTATTATATTCTAAGTACGGTACCTATGTTCATTGAGGACACTGGTCAGTAGCTTTTCGTTTGTTGTTCTTTTGGTTAGGTCCTTGTCTTAGGCACTTTTTCATTGCGGAAAAACAAATCTGACGCTGCAGCTCAATGAGGAGAGGGTTATTTTTGTTCGTGTTTCAGAAGTTGGTCAGTGTTTGGCAGGTTCAAACACAGAAACTGCATGCAGCCAAGGGTCTGACCAGAGAAAGGCTGCTCATGTCCTGGGACAGAGAGAAGGGAGGAGCCCCAGAGAGGGAGGGGCCTCAGGTCTTGACCCCAGGGACCTCCTCCTTCAAGTGGATCCCTAGCTGTGGCACCCCATGATTCCATCACCTCTCAAAGGCCCACCTGTGAGAGCGTGAGGCCTGGGGAGGATATCTGGGTTTAAACCATAACAACCCTTGTCTGATTTGGGTGCTGAGGTAAAGCCAGCTTCAAGGAATGAATCTGGCCATGGAAGACTTTCACCAAAGTTCTTATGAAACTCAGTGGTGAACCCATCAGGTCTTGGCCTTTTCTTAGTTGGTAGGTTTTTAGGGTTGTTTTGTTTTTGTTTTTACTGCTTCCATTTCCTTGCCTGTTTTTGAACTGTTCGGGGTTTTTATATCTTCTTGGTTCAGTTTTGGTAATTCACATGTCTAGGAATCTATACATTTCTTCTAGATTCTCCAAGTTATTGGAAGGCAGCTACACTCAACCACTGTACCACCAATTCAGACTCTCCAAGTTATTGGAATAAAAATTTTCAAAATAGTTATGTATAATCCTCTGGATTTCAGTGGTATCTATCATGACTTCGCCTTTTCATTTCTAATTGCATTGATATAGGTCTTTTTGTTCCTTTTTCAGGTAAGTTTGTCTAAGGGCTTGTCTATTTTGTTTATCCTTACAAGGAACTAACTCTTCAATTTATTGATTCTTTGTATTGTTTTTTGTCTCAATTTTATTAATTTTCACTCTGATCTTTATAATTCCTTTCCTTTTACACTTTTGGATTTGGACTTGGATTGTTCTTGTTTTTCTGGGAACTTGAGGTGCATCATTAGGTTACTTATTTGGGTTTAGTTTGTTTTTCTAATGTGGACATTCACAGCTATGAACTTCCCTCTTTGGACTACTTTGTGTCCCATAGGTTTTGGTGTGTTCTAAGCTATTAACATTTAATTCTGGACCGGGGATTTAGCTCAGTGGTTTTGCTGCCTGCTGTGCAGGTGCAAGGACCTGAGTTTGATCCCCAGTACCTAAACAAAAAAAAAAAAACAACATTTAATTCTAGGAGTGTTTTAATTTTTACCTAAATTACTTCTGTGACCCAATGCTTATTTAAGAATGCATTATTTAATCCTCATGTGTTTGTACAATTTCTGTGGTTTCTTTTGTCATTGATTTCTCATTTCACTGCAATATGATTTGATAAAACATGAGATTATTTCAGTTCTTTTGAATTTAAGCATGCCTTATGGCCTACCATGTGGCCTATTTTGAAGAAAATCCCATATACTACTGGGAAGAATGTCTTTGTTATTGTTGGGGTCAACTCTGATATTTCTTTTTGTTTTTGGTTTTTTGTTTGCTTAATTGATCTATTTGTGATAGTGAGGTATTACAGTCCCCCACTATGTTTGTGTTAATGTTTATCTGATCTTTATGTCCAGTAGTATTTGTTTTATGAAGTTGAGTATACTGATATTCATTTTGCATATATATTTAAAATTGTTATTTCTTCTGTTGAATTGTTTCCTTTACCAGTATGTAGTGGCCTAGTTTCTTCTGATTAGTTTTGGCTTGAAGTCCATTTGTCTGAAAATAGAATGTCTACTCCTGCTTGCTTTCAAGTTCCTGTTGCATGGAATATTGTTTTCCTTCTTCTGATTTTTAGACTGTGAGCTTCTTTAGAGATTAGATATGTCTCTTGTATGGAACATATAGTTGGATTTTGTTTTTTGATCCAGTCTGATTTTTTTTGACTAGGGAATTCATTTACACTGAGAGTTATTACTGAAAGGTTTTGAATGATTCCTGTTATTGTGCTATTTTTCTATTGCTCTTTATTTTTCCCTTTTGCTTAACTGTTCACCCTGCTTGATGTATTCATTCCCTTAGGCTCACTGGTGGTGTTGCCGTCATTGTCTCTATCTAGGATATTCTTGAATATTTTTGGTAGTGCTGGCTTGGTGGTCATGAATTTCTTAAAATGCTCTTTGTCGTGGACAGTCCTGATTTCTCCATTGATTTTGAAAGATTGTTTTTGCAGGACACATTGATCTGGATTCAAAGCCTCTTTTAGGGCTTCAAAAAATCTTCACTCCAAACTTCCCTGGCCTTTAAGGTTTGTGTTGAGAAATCTGCAGTAATTCTAATAGATTTACCTTTATAAGTTATGTGTTACTTTCTCTAATAGCTCTTAAAATTCTCTCCTTGTGTTGGACTTTTGGGATTTTAACTATGATGCATCGTGTCAAGGTTCTTTATGATCACGGCTTTGGGGGCTCGATATGCCTTATTTACCTGGATGTGTTGAATCCTTTCCCTATATTTGAAACGTTTTCTATGATTTCTGTAGATTTTTATGTCTTTTGTGCTGTCTTCTCACTTTACCTCCTATTCTTAGCTTATTATTCTTTGTGTCACTTAGCAGTGTCTGGGCCCCTTTTCTGTCTCTCATTGTTTTTAAGGTGTCTCATGGTATCCTCTGCTGTACAAGCCCGACCTTCTGTTCGGGCACTCTCTTCACTCGGTCATTTCTGTTGCCCATACTTTCAATACAACTTTTTTGTAGCTTGGGTTTCTGTGTGACATCTTTTCACAGACTCAATTTCTTACTGAACTTGTCTTTCATATTGTGTATCACCTTAGTGAGTCCACCCAGCCTTTTTATTTGTGTCTTCTTTAAATTCACTAATCATTTTATCAATCAAGTCCATTATCTGTTTAGTTACATTATCTTTGAGCTCATTGAAACTCTTATTGATTTTATTTTATTTTGGGGGAATTTTTTCTTTTTTTTGGTACCAAGGATCACACTCAGGACCTTGTGCACTTGAGAGTCAGGCGCCTGAACCACTGAGCTAAATGCCCGGCCTGGGAATTTCTTCTTTTAAGCTGTCATGCATTTCAGCTCTTAACTTTTTACTTCCTCTTTATCATCACCTATTGGATCAGCTTTGGAGGAATTGAGAATTTTGTAGAGATTTTTTTTTTTTTGGCCTTGTTTTCTCATGTTTCTCTCTTTTTGCTAAGGTTGAGGATCAGTTAGATTGGAAAGACTGCTGATAGTACTGTGATCTCTTAAGTGTCTGCTCCCCATAGCTGTGATCTTGGCTTGGGTTGTGTTTCAGGCACCTCTTCAAACCACTCAGCTAGGATGAGACCTGGTCTCCATGTTGCAAGCATAGAATCCAGTGTTTTATCAGCATCACTGGATCCAACCATATGTCACATTAAACTAGCCTTAATAATTTCATCCTTTTTTTTTCAATGACCCATCAGGACTGCTACTGGGCGTGGTGGCACATGCCTGGAACCCCAGCACTTGGGAGGCTGAGGCAGGAGGATTGCTATGAGTTTGAGGCCAACCTGGGCTACATAGTTCAAGGCCAGCCTGAACTACACTTTGTTTTTTGTCTGAACTTTGTTTTTTGGCTCAAAAAACAAAACAAAAGAAAAAGACAGTAATATACTACCACTGACAGGCTGGGATGTGGTGGGTGGAGAGAGGAAAAAGGAAGAGAAAAGGGAGGGATTTAGACCAGGAAGAAGAGGAGAAAAAGACCTAACGCCAAATAAAGGGCCCAGGATGTAGCTCAGTGGTTCCGCCACCTGCCTCACAGGTGCAAGGTCCTGAGTTCGATCCCCAGTACCAAAAAAAACCCAAAACACCAAAAACCTACTCACACCAAATGAAGAAAGAGAGGCAATCAAACTCTGTTGATACTTTTATAACTAAAGTACAGGGCTAGGGGATGAGAGAATATTTATGGGAGTGGGAGGAGGGATGCAGAGGGAGGAAAGTGTGACTGGAGACCGAGGGAAGCTGGAGAAGCTTGGGACCTGTTACTACGCTGAGGTGAGCTTGAGTCTGAGTACTCTACACAGCTCTGGTGAGGATTCCCTCCACTTGCCTGTGAAAGGTACTATTTAGATTGACGCGCGCTGCTTAATTCTTATTCTCCTTTTCACATACAGACACTTCTCATATATGCTAGATGAGAGGAGGAAAGAGAAAGAGGGAAGATAAAAGAATAAGAAACAAAAGGAGAGGGAAAAAGCAACAAACCGAAAAATCCACGCAGTTGCAGGAACACAAATGAAACCATCTCACTGCCCGTTTGGCTCGGGCGCTGACCTCCAGCAGTGAGGTCTCCCACACAGGCACGGGTGGGGAAGCTTGGCCTCTGGCGCCCGGCCCCTTCCCACACCTGCCCTCCACCTGCGGTGCTGCTTCCCCTGTGAGGCCTCCCAGCTGTCCCCCTGCACCCCGTCCAGGGTCTGCCCGTGAGGAGAGGGCTGGGGACCCAGCACAGCCCGCCGCCCTCTGTCACCCTGCCAGGCCCTGCGGTCCCGAGCAGACCTCGCCCACGTCGCAGAGCAGCTGGCTCAGCACCAGTCTTTCTTCCACAGGGGCCCAGCTCCCGTCTCCAGCCCGGAACTCAGGGCGCCTTGGGTGTGGAGAGCGGGGAGCGACGGCGGGCGCCCTTCTCCTGGGTCTCCCCGAGGGTGGCGACTCCGCCTCCGGTGCGACGTGGGAAGGGAGTCCCGGCCCCAGGCCATCGCCCTCGGGATTTGGATCTGGGGGCTGCCCCGCCGCTGCCACTGCTGGCCCTGAAGAAACTCGTCATAGCTATTCCCTCGTCTGCACTTTGGGGTCACATCCCCAATAGTGTCATGCAATTTCTCCATTATCTTTTCTTCTAATAGTTTTATAGTTTCAAATATTTAAGCCTTGAGTCCATTTTGAGTTTATTTTTGTATATGGTGGAATAAAGGTTTAATTCTATTCTTGTGCACTCGGATATCTAGCTTTCCCAACCACTTATCGAAGAAAGTGTCCTTTCCCTGTTGTGTGTACTTCATACAATGGATCTCTGACTCTAGTCTATCTCTGACTTAAGAACTCAATTCGTTCATGAGGGCTGGTTGTAAGTCAAGACTATTTTTCTCTTAAGAAATAATGGAAATACCTATAATGCATTCTGAACCTCCCAAAGCACTCCTTAACTAACCTTTCCATAATAAAAAATATGTATAATGTGCATAATTTACCAGAAACACCAATAATTTTCCTAGTGTATTCACCAAAAAGTCATAAAATGTATAGTTTTATATAAAATGCCTAGTTTACTAGAAACAACAATTTCATACTGTACTCAAGTTGATGTCTCTGGCTGGCTGGAAGGGAGATGAAATGGAAGGGGGTTGTGTGGAAGGAGAGGCCCCTTCCATAAGAACATCAGGAATCCGGCTCTCTGGTGTCCTTTCTCTCCTTGGGAGTCTGCAGCCCACTCGGACCTGCGTCTGGCTCACCATGGCTCGACCTTTTCAGAACTGAAAACTGGTCTAAGGTTGTCTGCTTGTCTTGTCTTTAACACTGCTCTATCGTATGAAATGGCATTGTCATTAAGCAAGCGAATGCAAAGATTGGCTTTTTCTCTGTCTGGGCGGGTTTGATCTTCTCTACAAATGTTTGTAGCTCTGCCCATTTTTTCATAAATCCTTTATTTCAGAAGAAGAATTTTGCTGCACTGATTGCCAATACTTCCCCTCCTCTTCAGAAAATCCCTCAGCTGCCACTCTCTGCTGCTCAGGCAGAAGCCACTGCAGTCCCTCTGTAGACAATTCCTCTAGTGTTCATCACTATCTACCACTATCTACACATCTATCTATCACATCACCACTATCTACCTGCAAGCCTGTGGACGCTGCTTTAGTGACAGTGTCATCAACCACAGGGTCAGCTGAAGGCTCAGGCTCCTCTACACAGCCCTCAGTCTCCATTGTGAAATTGATGTGATGTGGGCATTGAAGGATGAGGTGTCCAGTCTTCCTTAATCTGTGTTGCTTTGTATCTGACTTTCCAGAAATGCTAAGTGGACTGCTCATTATCTTTGAGCCTAAAGTCACTGCCACAGTTTCAGCACTGGATGGTGCCTAGGTAAGATTTTCTGGGAGTCTGTTGTTGGGTGTTCTGTTTTAGTACAAGAGAGCAACTCAAGGCCAGGTCTGCCCCAGACACAGTATGTCATGCAGAAAGAAGAGGGAGAGAGCCTAAAAAGAGTCCTCTCTCCCACAGTCTGTCCCTAAGTCCTCTCCCTCAGTGGGGCAGAGGGGATACCTCATCCATAGTTACCAGTCTATGTGGTCAGGTGCTGTGGACTCTTCCAGGTGGAGGCATCACTGTGGATGGACATGCCCCAGGCTCCTCGGTCATGCCCAGAGCCATTGATGCTGACATAGCGTCACGTGCTGAGCTCGTGGCCTGACAATACTAGCACAATAATGAGGTAGGCCCAATGCTCCAAGACCACTGCAGCCAACCATGGTGATGCCATCTAGAAGTGCACTGCCTGGGGCCACGTCCCTTCCCTTGGCACTGGATCTGTCGAGAGGCTCCGTCCACAAGTGGGCCGGGGGTGGGGGGGGGCGGTTACTAGAACCTGCCCAGTGTCAGTGTTACCAGCCCAGTACCGTGTTCCAGGGTGAAGTCCTGAACTTACTGCCTGTCCTGCCCAGTGTGAATGGGGCCTTGCACCACTCGAGGCTGCCCAAGTCAGGGTGGTGCCAATGAAGATAGTCCATTGGCCGCCTAGGCTGATGCGAAGCTGGCCTGCACCGAGTTGCAGAGCGACAGGGACTTGCACAGTCAGGAGGGAGGTGGTTGTGCCCAGTGCCTACTACAAGGCTGAAAACGGTGCAGGCTGAAGCCTGTCTTTCCACTCGATCCATTTTTGCTTGCTATGGAGGTGGGTCTAGGGGCCATGAGCTCTGGCCTGCATATGAGGCCTTCCGTTCCTATCTGGTGGGGGTCTCCCCTCATCCTTGTGCTGGTTTTCATACTCTGCTCCTCAGTGGATAGAGTCTTGCTCCCCATTCTGCCACCCAAAGTTGGAGGCAGGGTGGGAGAGACAGCCCTGCCTGGCCTAATGATTCCAGTAGCTTGGGCTGCAGCTGCTGCCTGTGGGTAGGGGCCTGGGCTTTGCAATAGTGGGCCTGATACTGGGAACCAGGTGTAAGGTGTGGGCTTCTCTCTCCTACCCCAAGTGGGAGGCTGGGCTTCTCGGGGGCGGTGATGTGGTGCAGGAACCTCCCTCTCCTGCTTCTTTCCATTGTTACACCAAAAGCAGGCACTGTGGTCCCATGACTCCCTTGCCTCTTGGTAAAGGAGTTTGGGGTGTGAACAGCTGCTCACCGAGGTGTGCCCTTGGGGAGCCAGTCACTGGGCATTATACTCAGCTGCTGCTTGCTCTGCCTCAAGTGACAAAACTCACCTGAAGCTGAACAGTACTCCTGAGAGTGTGCAAACCACATTTCTTCATCCACTCAGCTGTTGATGGGTAGGTACATAGTTTGACCTTATGGTTTGGCTATTATGAATAGTGCTGCAGTTAATGTGGGAGTGCTGGTATCTCTTTGATAAACTGATTCCACATCTTTTGACTAAATACCCAGAAGTGGCATCTTCATTTCTCTGGGGTCACGTGTTGGTGCTCGGTGGCGTCATGTTTCCCTGACTGCCCTATGGCCATGCACTGAAGTCTGAACATCTTTAGAAATGGGACATAGTTCTTTCTTTGCAGACTCGTTTTGGCTGGAGAGTTCTGATCCATTCAGAGACTCCAGGATGGATGTCTTGCAGGGCCCATAGGCTTGCTTGCTGCTGGTGTCATCAGGCAGGCTGGTTGGGGCCTGGGTCAGCAGGCAGTTACCCTGGCACCCTGCTCCGCAAGATCAGACCCAGAGCTGGAGTCTAGAGGCAGTTTGGTACTGGTGTCACCTGGGGTAGATCCAGCCCTGGGTTCTGAGGCATGAGGCCCTGGGATCCAGGGGACACAGGGAACAGCCTGCCGCTGGGAAGACCTGGAGCTTGCATCTATGGAGCACAGCCCAGTGCTGGACAGGAAGGGACCCTGCCTCTACAAATGCTGCCCTGGAGCTGGGGTCTGTGGGGCCAACTTGGTGCTGGGGGCTGGGAGCTCAGCCCCGGAGACCATCCTGGAAGAAGGGAAGGTCCAGAGCCTCGGGCCCCTAAATCTGCAGGGTTGGACTGGTGCTGGGTGGACCTGGAAGCTTGTTCAGTGGGTGCCAGCCTGACAACTGCAGCCCCAGGGGCTGGCCCAGCTTTGGGATGGGCCTGCAGCCCCAGGGAATGGGGCCACCATAAGCCTGGGATTGTTAGGAGCCACTCTCAGGGCCTTGCAGCGGGCCTGACACCAAACCCAGGGGATTGGCCTGCGGGGGGGCTGGAACCTGACCTGCTGTGCACGCTGGTCACTGGGTTGGGCAAGGTCTGGCCGGTGCCTCAGTCTGGGTCCAACAGCCTGGATGGTGGAGCTCCAGGGGCCAAGTCCCCAAGCCGAGCGGGTGCCCACAGGGCTTGGCAGCTTTGCCCACAGGACCAGTCTGCAGTTGGCACGGGAGCCTGCCCGGCACTGCATTTACTGGTGCAGTGCTGGAGTCCAGTGCTTGCTCCTTGTCCTCTCCAGGGCAAGGAGGCATCGGCGGGGAGCATGAAGCCTCACTTCACACCCTCTTCCATGCATCTGTTCCCATCTCTGCAGTGCACTATACTGCTGCAGTCTCTCACCTGCTTCCTTTGGTGCCTGGGAAGGTGCACTGGACCCTTGACTTGCGAACTCAATTCGTTCACATGGGCTGGTTGTAACCCAAGTTGGTCAGTGAAGGCTCAGCTCCTCTCCACAGCCTTCAGGGTCTCTCTCCTGTACACAGGCAGATCTGTGTCCTTAGAGACCCTAGCCTAGGATTTCTCAGTGAACCCCACATGGAAAGGAAGCTGTCATGCTCCTTCCAGAGCTCTTCAGGGTTAAGTCTGTGTCTGAGACCATCTGGAAGCACAAGTGGCTCGCATTTGGGTCATAACTCAAGACTTTGGTCGTAAGTTAAAACTAGAATTCTGGTTGTAACCCAAATTGTTCGTATGTCAGGCCAGTGGAAACTCAAGGGCCCACTGTATTTTCATGTGTCCAAGAGGGGTGGGGCCAACACCGAGAAGCCCTGTCCTGGCATCTTGCTGAGCCAACTTCCAAATGGGATGGAAGGGAAGAACTGGAAACGTGTCCGAGGCACCCAGCATTTCCTGTGAAGGCCTGTGGCGGTATTTTAAAGTGTAATTAGTTGTAAATATATTTAGCCAATGCTAGAGCAAACACTGGAAATCTTTTTTTTTTTTTTTTTGGTACCAGGGATCGAACTCGGGTCCTTGAGCTTGTGAGGCAGGCGGTGGAACCACTGAGCTAAATCCCCAGCCCCTGAAGTCTTTTAAAGAAGTATGATTTGTGGCCTGGGAAACGCAGCCTCGGGCTGCATGAGCCACTGAGCCGAACACAGCCCAGTGCTCAGCCTGCTGACTTCCGCCATGGAACCGTCCGCTGACAATGAGGCGATGGTGGTGTAAATGAAGATCAGGTGAGGGAATAGAAGAACATGCAAGAGTGGGTGTTCTAAAACACCACAGCAAGAAGACTTTCCTCTCAGCAACGACATGGTGGAGAAACAAGCCAGGAAAAGGATAGTTTCCCTAACTACGACCCCAAAGCTGGACCGCAGGGATGGAGGGAAGGAGGCGAGAGCGCACCGCCAAGCGGAGGCTGCCCTTCACGGTGGGGCCAAGGGACAGCAGCAGGACTCAGAGAAGCAGGGTCCCGAGCGGAAGAGGACCAGGAAGGAGCCTGCTGCCTGCAAATCTGGGCCGCTGTTTGGCGTGGCGCAGGCCGGCTATGCCCTCTCTGGGTGCCAGCAGGTGGCTCTCCTCATGCAGATGACGAGATGCCAAGGAGTCGCCAACAGCCCAGACACAGCACCAAAGCACCCCTCCCAGTCTACAGTGTGTAGAAGGGGACGCCTAACTCTGCCTCAAAAACCAGAGGTAAAGTGAACAAGAGCAATGAGCGAGGACAGACCCGCCTGCACCGGGCCACATTCGGGGAGATGCCCGGCGTATCAAGGAGCTCGTCAATGAGGGTGCAGACGTCAAAGTCAAGGACCTCGCAGTGTGTTTCCAGCTGGACAGTGCTGCATGAGGCGTGTAACCGGGGCTACTACGATGTCACCAAGCAGATGCTGGCTGCAGGTGCGGAGGTGCACACCAAGGCCCTTGCACCGTGCTGCCAACAATAGCCACACAAGGTTGGCGGCTCCCCACCCCCACGCCTGCTTGGTCCCCTAACTTCGGGGCCATCCTGCAGCTTTGCGTCTGTTCTAGTCACCTTCACACTTTCTGGGTATTGAGAAGTGAGTGTTGCCGGGAAGACCCTGCAATCCTGTGGTGGCCCTGGCTGTCCGCCCTGGACAGCACCTGGACGGCCTGCACAGTTCTAACACGTCACAAGGCCCCCTTCAGCAGGACTTAGCAGGTGAATGGTGGCCAAGCTCACGCTGCTGGGTCCCCGCTGTTGTCACTGTCTGGCCTGGAAGGAAGAGGCACAGCCACCACACAGGCTGGCACTTTCAAGCTAAGCCTTCTGGGGAAGGGCTGCCTCCAGGTCTGAAGCAGAGGCACAGGCTGCACCGCCACCTCATCCTGCTGGAGAGCAGGACACAGACGTCAGGGTCCCCAGAGAGGCCACAGTGCAAGCAGTCTGCCCCTCGACAGCAGCCTCTGCCTGGCCCTGTTGGGAAGGTGTCTGGGACCTGACAGCATCGCAGGAAGCAGGGCTTTGTGGGAAGGAGCTCCAAGTGGGTTTCGGAGACAAGCAGGCAGATTGCTGAAACACCGGTGACATATTTGGCAGACTTATCCTTGGGCTTAGAGGAGGTTGCAGACATAATGGTTTGTTCTGTTTCCTCTTTTAAGGGTCTCGAGGCCCGAGAGGACTTGCCTTGCGTGGCTGGTCTTAGGGAAAGGCCACAGGCCAAGGAGGCTGGTGCCTCACAGCAGGGAGCAGGAAGCTTGGTCCCACCCGAGGAGGAGCCGGGTTCCACTCACACCCACAGGGGGGGGGGGTCGGGTCAGAGGGAGGGAGTCCTCTAGAATCAGAGGACCAGGATGGGGCGACATCACCACAGCAGAAACTCAGACACGTAAGCTGTGTTCTGGTGACACAGCACCAGGTGCAGCACTGTGAGTGACAAGCTTTATCTCAGGCAGGACTGAAGTGGAGGAGAGACTTCGTGTTTGCATTTGTTCAGCAAGTTGCTGTCCTGGCACATGCAACACAGGTTGCTGATTATAATAGACTGAACAGAGCTATCGAAATCTCACCTGGAATGTTTGAAACTCGTGTAACTGTCCTTACGCATGTAAAATCAAGCAAAGAAGAGGCCATCTTATTTTCTAATGTAAATGAAATTAAACCAGCTTGCAGGGAAAAAGAAGTATGATTTGAGGACAGCAGAATTCAGTTGTAGACCATGAGCTCAGCGTGCATTAGGCCCTGGGTTCAATTCCCCCACACAAGTAAAAGGCAGTGTAACAGATACGGTGAGAGAGGAGAGAGAACATGGAATCAAAAAATGTTCAATTAAAACCAGAGAAAGGAGGAAAACAGGGAAGATTGAGAAAGTAGTAGCAAGTTGGTTGCAGTGGCTCTCATCTGTTATCCCAGCACTCTGGGAGGCTGAGGCAGAAGGATCTCAAGTTCAAGCCCAACCTGGGCAACTCAGTGACTTCATGACTCGGTCTCAAGAAAGGGAGCAGGGCTGGGATTAGCTCAGTGGGGTTAGCATGAGCTCCACCCCAGTACAGGGGGAGGACAGAGAAAGCAGCTACAAATACGGTAGGTATTTGTACAACTGTACCAATTCTTCTTAATCCCGTTAAACGGCCTAAATACAGCAGCAAAAGATAATCATCTAAGATTTAAAAACATACATTTCTAAAACAAGACCTAATTATCTCAATTCAAAAGAAATTCACTTTAAATATAAAGATGTAGGGTAAAAAGAAAAGAAAAGTACATCAGATGAATCAAAGGAAATCCAGAATAGCTATATTAGTGTCAGACAAAGCAGTCTTGATAGCAAGTAACATTATCAGGAATAACAAGAAGCACTGTATGGTTTAAGTGGAAAATTCCCCAAGAACAGACATACACTCCTTAATGTGCATGTATCTAACAATGCAGCAAAAAGACAGGCGAAACCAAGACATGCCAGGAGGAGCTGATGAATCCGGTTACAGCTGGGCAGTCCACTCCTTCACCTGTAGTCAACATAAAATCTTAGCGAACAGATGAGCTGCACAGTAGCATCAGTTCATTCCAAATCAATGTACTTCGCATCAGTAGGCTCAAGACAAGTCACGTGACCAGAGCAACTGATGCATTAAAAGCATCTAAGGGATGAATATGACCAAAATACATTATGCACACTGAACCCCCACTTAAAATGTGAAACGGGGCACGGGTTGGTGGGGGGGATGGGAATGGCAATGATTAAAGGGTGTTACATGTGTGTACAGATGTGCCAAAATGAAACCCCTTCATCTGTGTGACAAATATGCACTAATAAAAAATAGAAAAGAAAAAAATTTGGTAATCCAACATTCACCCATGACAAAAACTCAGCAAAATAGGAACAGAGCTGAATTTCCTCAACTTGATAAAGTACATCTACAGAAAATCTATAGCTAATAGAATAATGGTGAGAAGAGGCTGTATCTCCCAAAGATCAGGAAATCCAAACTACTGCCTGTTCATTTCAGTTGTCTGTTATTTGATTGAATCTTTTATTTAGGGAGGTCTAATTTTTTTGAGTTCTTTACAAATCTTAGATATTAGTCCTCTGACTGAAGACTGAATAGCTGGCAATTTTTTTTTTCCGTTCTGCAGGTTGCCTTTTCACTGTTGGTTCTTTTGCTTTGTGTGCAGAAGATTTTTAAATTTGATATGGCCCCATTTGTTGCTTCTTGGTACTATTTCCTGTGCATCCGGGGTTCTGTGCAGAAAGTCCTTGCCCACACCAATGACTTCAAGAATTTTACCTATTTTATCTTCCAGCGGTTTAAGTATTGCTTTTTAACATTTAGTTCTTTGATCCAGTTTGATTTTAGTACATGGTGAGAGATATGAGTCTAGATTTGATCTTCTGCATGTGGATAACCAGTTTTTCCAACGCTTTATTACAGACATGATTTTTCCTCCAGTGCATAATGATAATTTCAATCTCCCTTTCCTATACGTATCCCTTTTTATCTTGTCTAATTGCTTTTGCTAATGTTTCAAGGACTATGCTGACAGGAGTGGAGATAGTGGATATCCCCGTCTTCTTCGTGATTTGAGGGAAAGCTTTCTTTTCCCATTTAATATGATGTTGGCAGTAGGTTTGTCATAAATGGCTTTTATCAGATTGAGATAAAGCCCTCCTATACCTATTTTCTTCAGTGTTCTTAACATGAAAGAACATTCAATTTTGTCAAAGGCCTTTTCTATGTCTGTTGAAATGAACCTGTGATTTTTGTCCCTGCTTCTGTTTATGTGATGTTTATTGATTTGCATATGTTGAACCATCCTTGCATCCCCGGGATGAAGCCTACTTGGTCATGATGTATGATCTTTTTTTGGTACTGGGTATCAAACTCGGGACCCTGTGCTTGTGAGGCAGGCACCAGAACCACTGAGCTAAATCCCCGGCCTGATGTATGATCTTTTTGATGATTCATTGCATTGTGTGCCAGTATCTTATGGGGAATTTTTACATCTACATTCATAAACGAGATTGGTCTCTAATTCTGTTTTTTGGTTGGACTCTTGTCTGGTTTTTGACTCAGGGCGATGCCGCTTCCAGGAACGACTTTGGATGCCTTCCCTTTCAATTTCATTAAAGAAGAGTACTGGCGTTAGATATTCCCCGAAGCTTTTGTAGAATTTAACAATGACTCCATCTGGAGCTGGGCTTTTCTTAGTTGGTACGTTCTTTTATTACTGCTTCAATTTTACTGTGTTCTTGGGTTAGAGGTTTTGAATCTTGGTTCAGCTTGGTAATTCATATATATCTACAAATCTAACATTCCTTCTGAATTCTCTTAATTTACTGGCATACAGGTTAGAGAA
Source organism: Heterocephalus glaber (assembly GCF_053883595.1). Lineage (NCBI taxonomy): Eukaryota > Metazoa > Chordata > Mammalia > Rodentia > Bathyergidae > Heterocephalus > Heterocephalus glaber. The sequence goes on along the minus strand of NW_028258138.1, from coordinate 83,168,327 downwards.
GTGTTTAATAATTTTTTAATTTGGTATTATGTGTTGTGATTTCACTTCTTTCATTTTTAATTGCACTGATTTGGGACCTTTTGTTGTTAGATTGGCTAAGGGGTTGTCTATTTCTATTCTTCCAAAGAACCAAATCTGATTCATTGATTCTTTGTATTTAGTCTCAATTTCATAAATTTCTGCTCTGATCTTTATAATCTCCTTCCTATACTAGCTCTGAGTTTGGATTGTTCTTGTTTTTCTAGAACCTGGAGATGTATCATTATTTATTAACCCTTACTTTTTTGTGTGATGTGGGCATTCACAGCTTATAAACTTCCCTCTTTGGACTGGTTTCATTGTGTCCCATTAGTTGTGGTATGTCATAATGGCATTATCATTTAGTTCTAGAAACTGTCTTCTTGATTTCTTCTGTAACACATTAAGAAGATATTTAGTTTCCATGCATTTGCATAATTTCTGTACTCTTTTGTCATTGACACTATGGTCTGATAATATGCATGGTATAATTTCCATTCTTTTATAATTACTTAGGCTGGCTTCATTGGCTAGTATATGGTCTATTTTGGAGAAAATTCCAGGTGTTACTGAGAAGAATGTGTATTCTATTAAGTCCATTTGTTCAAAGGTTTTAGTCAACTCAAAGATATTTGATTTGTCTAGTTGATCTATTTGTGATAGTAGGGTACTTATGTCTCCCACTACACTTGTTTATCTGGCCTTTTATTTCCAGAAGTACTTGTTTTATGAAGTTGAGTGGACCATCGTTTGGTGCAAATACATTAATAATTTTTTGTTTTTTCCTGCTGGATTGTTCCCTTAACTAGTATATTGTGACTTTTTCTTTTGATCAGTTTTGACTTGAAGTCCACATTATCTGAATATAGGATAGCCATCCACCCCCTCAGCTTCTGTAGCATGGTATATTGTTTTCCATCCTTTGGTTTTTAGTCCGAGTTTCTTTTTGGGTTAAATTGTTTCTGGTATGCAGCACACCATTGGATTTCATTTCTTGATCCATTCTGCCAATCTGCATCTTCTGATTGGGGAACTGAGAGCACTCACATTAGTACATTACTAACAAGTACTGACTTACTCCTGTCACTGCCTTATTTTCCTGTTGCTGATCTCATGTCTTTCCCTTCTACATAACTGCTCCTGCTACCTAGTGTATTCACTGTGACTGTTAGCTTCATTGTCTCTTTCTACAGTATCCTTCAGATTTGGGGGAAGTGCTAGTTGGGTGGTCACGAATTTCTTTAGATGCTCTTTATCATGAAAATGTCTTTATTTCCCCATCAATTTTGAAATAAAATTCTGTAGGATATATCAGTCTGGGTTGGAAATTGTTTTTCACTCCAAGCTTTCCTGGCCTTTACGGTTTGTGCTGAGAAGTCTGCTGTAAGCCCTAATAGGTTCTAAGATTGTGCTCTGGTGTTGAACCTCTGGGCTTCTGACTATGATGTGTCTTGGAGAGGGTCATGATTGTGCTACTTGGGGTTTTATATGCCTCATTTGTATGGTAAATCTATATTTGGAAAGTTTTCTGTTTCGGTAAACAGGCTTTGTATGCCATTCATGCTGTCTTCTGATTTCTCCTGAATTTCAGTTGATCTTAGTCTTCGTGGCACCATGTGGGAGCTTGGCATCTATTTTTCCTGTTTTCTTGTTGTTTCTCTCTCATTAACTGGTCACCAGCAACAGCCCCAGCTCCTAGCTCTGACCTTGTGTTCTCGTACTGGTCACTTCACCTGGTCATCGTTTCACTAGAATTTTTAATCTCCTAGATTTCTCTTTGGAGCCTTTCTGTGGATTCTAATTCTTTTCTATGCTGGTCATTCATGTTTTTCAGTATCTAGCTTAGCTCTGCCAGCTTTTTGTTAGTGTTTTCTGTAGACTGTTTTATTTGGCCCAGTATCTGTTTACTTACCTCTTTTGTGAGCTTGCCAAATGGCTCATTATCAGTTTTATCCCGATACAATTCTGAAAAATGTGGGTGTGTGGCTTTTTGTTTCCTCCTCTGCGATGCCCCATGGATCAGCTTTGGGGGAGTTGAGAGTTTGGGAGGCATTTTGTGGGTTCATCTTGTCATGTTTCTCACTGTTTTGTGTTGAGGCTTGCAGGCTGACTGTAGTGGAAATGTTTCCTGGTATGGACACCTCTTTAGTTAACATGTACATTTGGGTGGTGTTCTCCCTGTGCGGGAACTATTGGCTTTTGCCCTCAGGATCTAACCTCTACATTGACTTGAGATGGGCATTTGCAGCATGTTTCACGTAGTACCCAGGAATGGGCCACAATACTGTTAATGACCCAAGGCAATCTAGGTACTTCCTAGATTTCCAAGAGAACCAACAACATAACATACAGCTATGTCATGTTTGCTATAGTGATAAAATCAGCATCAATTATAGCATCAAACCTAAACTGAGTATTGCCAAATCCTGAGGGCCAATAAAGTGCCACCCTTAACCATAGAAAAGATCTGTAATTATAGTATGAACACTAAGGCAAACCAAATATTGACCTACTACTGACCCATAGTAAATGACCACTAAATGGAACAACTTTATCTCTAACAATAGAACAGTATCAATAACAGTAGCTTAAAGTTAACTATCTAGAGATTCATAAAGCTTTGTAGCTATACTAGTAAAGTTAAAAAGGGTGTAGGAGAATGAAAAAAGCAGTATTTGAGAAAGAAATGGGACATGAGGAGGCAGAGAGAAAAGTAAGATAGGGGTCCTACTGAGGAGCAGGTTCTTTCCATATCTGCAGTCCATATCTGCAGTCGTGGGATCCAGCGGTCATGACTTGCTCCACCTGGCTTTAGGGTCCATGGTTTCTGAGGTGCCCACCCTGCAACAGAGGCCCAAGTCCGCCCCCTGCATGCTGTGGTTACTGTCAGGTCAAGGTGTCTCTGCACCCACTAGCAGATGGGAAAAAGCATCGGCCCTCTGGTCTCTGCTGCTGCATGTCGGCTGTGGGGCAGAGGTCCAAGGGAACTGTTGTGCTCAACACCAGCAGTCACGGGGTCTGCTTGCTCTCGTCTCTTGCTGGGCACTGTCCGATTCAGTTTGCAACCAGAACTGTGGTAAGAATTAAGTTTGTGAGCCGAGTCAGGACTGTATCTGAATTTCAGTTGCAAAACTGGATGAGCTTTCAGGTTCTTACTGAATCAGCGCTATGTTCATGTAATGCAGTGCTACAGAGGACACAACACATGGCCACTGGGCTCTGACTGTGCCCAGTATGCGGGGTCCCTGGTTTGCCAACTTTGTGATCCCATATGTCGGGACCCGCTCTCTGCCTTGCCACTCGCAGCAGAACCATGCCCCGTGCCTTCAGAGCTCCAGCACCAAGCCAGCCTTCCTGCCTGCAACAAGCGGGTCTGGGTCTGTGCAAGCAGCCACGGTGAGGGAGCCCTCACCCCACTCACCCTCAGGCTGCACCTCTCCGTCTGGCCCTCGCTGCCTCCTACTTTGCCAGAATGGTCTCTACCTCAGGCACTCAGTAAATACTGGTGAGTGAGCCCACTGCCGCAAGCTTGGAAACTCTAACAGTTAAACATTTTATTACATTAAAAATTATATCAGCTATTAAACACATTATCAAAGAATGCCAGACCAGACTAGTTAAATAGGCCAAACTAAGATAAAACTCTAACAAATAACATTTATTCTTCTCTTACATATGTATTTCACAGCATGAACATCACATTGCCTTCAGCAAAAGGTGCTTTTATACCATTATATTTTACTATTTACCACACAGGCATTAAACATTCTTTAACATAATGAGACAATTTGCTGGTAAACATGTAGACACACAGACATTGGTTTCAATATCTCAAGAACATATTTTTGGTCATAACCTAGGAAATACATCAAAATATGACAACACTGGCTAATATTTTATAAGCAAATGATATTTAACTCTGCATAGTTTATACAATAGGCTGTGGCAATAAATAGTATCACCAATCTCATCAACTATTAACTGGCCACAAAAAGCCTAACATTCATTTGAGTTGGTATGAAATGCTCTATTGGTGTAGTTTCAACATAGCCTTAAATGTTTTAATCTTGGAACACAATAAAAAGGTAATAAACTGGACCAAGAAGGTGTGTTTTGGTTAACTACAAATGTGTCCTGTTCACATTACATTCCTAACATGAAGACAAATATTTAAATAGAAAAACTAGCAGTCCAAAAAATGTGAATGTGCAAATCATGAGGAAAACGTTGCATTTAAATTTGCACTCATTTGCAAGTTACAGTACTAGCTCAGTATAAACACTAACAGGAAAGATACTCAGCAGGAAAGAATGAAAGGACTCTCCGGCAGAGACCTGGTCCCTGCGTCCAGCACCGCAGGGCCGGGTGCCCTCTTTCAGAGGAGGACGCTGCAGGCATGCGGTGACCAGAGTAAGATGGGAGAAAACCTGAGTCAGCAACAGCTCCCGCAGTGTGGTCTGCACAGCCTTCTTGTTATTCTTACCTACCCACTGGCGAGCCTCATGTTTTCTGAATCAGGTTTGCTAAACGCTGAAGAAGAGCCACCCTTCATACGGCACGAGGTGGGACTCCGGGGGTCGGCATCGCAGCACATGCACATTCCTCCCACCAGTGTGGACAGGCACCGTGGCAGAGCCGCGCCTGCTCGGACGGAGAGCTAGAGACTGTGTGGTCTGCACGGCGCTAACTGCTCGCGCAGCAGAACTGCCTGGTGATTACTGGACTACGTTTAACTGAAATGCATATAAAAATAAAGCCCCACTCTTGGAATCTACAGTAGGCCGAGCACCCGACTGGGGATGTTAAAAGCACTGGGCAAGACCCTGGTTTTCAGGGCGCCATCAGCGCCACAGGAGAAGAGTCGGTTGCCTGGCACCAGTTCGATCTGCACTACGCCGGCCCCAAGGTTCCGGAATATGGACTGCTTGGCGTGCTCGTGCTTAAAGGAGTGGATGAGGCCGTGGCCCATCAACCTCCAGACCTGGTTTAAGACAAAAACAGATGCTTCTGAGTCATTAGAGACCAGGAGCAAAACCACGGCCCCACCATGCTCCCAGCAAGGAACCTGAGCCCCGCTCTCCCACCGCTGCCTCTGACCACGCCCTAAGGAGACCGGACAGCGATAGGCTGCCTTCCCTGTCTGTCCTGCTGTCCCGTCCTTCAAGCGCCGCTCGCCACGCCCCTGGTGTTGCCCACAGCCATCTGCAGGCAGCTCCAGCCCAGGCGTTAATCCCTCGTACTGTACGGTAGGTAGATGCCCCTTCTGCACACCAGGCCCAGCGGGATGTAGGGGAGCAGTGGGGCCGCCCCTCACCGAAAACCTGGCCTCACGCTCAAGAGGCAGGGAGGGAGGAGGACCTCAGAAGCCAAGCTAAGTCACCCCAGATCCATGCATTAAACTCACACACTTGGGGCTGGGGTGTAGCTCCGCCCCCCCCCAAATAAAACTAGCAGGTTTTTATTTCTTGGGGGTTTTTTTTGCAGTAGGTGGATCAAGCCTAGGCCCTGTGCACACAAAGAAAGTGCTGTACCAATAAGCTATGGCCCCAGCCCTTTTGATATTTTGAGACTGGGCCTTGCTAAGTTGCCTGAACTAGGCTTGAACTTGGAATTGTCCTGCCTCAGCCTCCCAAGTGGCTGCAATTACAGTCATGTGCCACTGCATGCAGCTCAGAACAGTACTTTACAGCTTTTTATTTACATTTCTGCAGTGCTGGGACCAAGTCTGGGGCCTTACACAGGCTTGGCAAGTGTCTCTCAGAGGGCCACTCCCCTGGCCCATCTCTACAGCCTGTAGGACCTGAGAGTCCAGTGGTTGCCACCGTGGTCTAGGAAGAGATAGGAGCAGGTGCTCCTGGTCTCCAAAGCTCCCCTCACACCTGTCCTGACGACACAGACAGCGCCACCCACCACACTTACCTTGATGTTCCCCTCCGCCGAGCCAGTGGTGAAGTGCTCCTCGCAGGGGTCCAGTGCCAGTGCCTTGATAGCTGAGTCGTGGGCCTGGAACGTGTGCAGCAGCCGCCGCTGCCTGATGTCAAAGATGCAGACACAGCCTTTCCTGCCCCCTGAGATGAGCAGCTGCTGGCGAGGCGCATACTGCAGCACAGTGGCCCCATGGTCGTGGCATGTGAAACCTGGGGAGAAAGACGCCTGAGGTTCGTGCAGTGGCTCTGTCTCCACAGTGCCGTTAATGCTCAAGCCACACTGGAAAGCACAGAAGTTACTCAGGCTTTGTGTCATTGAATTTCTGAAATTCTGACTGAACTGTAAAGAAAAATGCTGAACAATGTGAGAAAGAACCTGTTTACCCATGATCTCCACACGCAGCACACACAGGAAGTTCCACCTTAGGCTGGAGGAGCACAGAAAGGCCTCCTGTACAGAGCTACCATGCTGGCCATGGTGAGGCACGTTCACGCCTTAACCACTGTCTTCAAAGCTGCATCTAAGACCGCATGGAGACCACAGAGACCATGCTTCTCAAAGACACTCAGTAGTCACCTCCTTGCGCCCACAGCTCGGCCGCACCCGTGTGGACACGCTCAGCAGCCGCCCACAGCTCCAGTCTGGGCAAGTGCCCCCTGGGCACTGCTGGGGCCCTATGAAAAGAAATCGGGGCCCACGGGGTCCCTTCTCTCCCCTCCCACTCACCCCAGCAAAGGCCCACCAACCAGGACTAGATCTGAGACCTGGAGCCAGACAAACCTCCCCTTTGCAGCTGCTCACTGCAGCAACAGAGCTAACACACCTTACCAGGATGCACTGCATCCTATTTGCTTTTATGCAGTGCTAGGCTCAAACCAGGGTCTTGTGCACGCTAAACTACCCCAGCCCTTGGCATTTTAGTATGATTAAAGACTTCATGTGTGGCAAATCTGCAAACAGTATCAATTATTATAGAGAAAAGATTTGTGCATCCAAATAAACTTAACTATACCTTTCAAGAGGCACCTCAATATATTAAAATCATTGTTAGAAAATCTACTCCACTTTGCTTAACCCAACCCACTTGAGCATGCAGTATTTTTTGGGCAGCATTATGTGGAAGAGAGATCCTGAGGCCACTAATTGGACAAATGCTGTCTTAAAAGGAATAGTATTGGACCAGGGATTTAGCTCAGTGGTTTCGCCGCCTGCTGTGTGAGCACAAGGACCCGAGTTCGATCCCCGGTACCAAAAACACAAAACAAAACAAAAAAAAACAAAAGGAATAGTATTTAAGGACTATTATGCATTTCTAGCTCTCATAAGGCTAACCTTCGTTTTCTCGTTAGTTTTAATTTTCTGAAATATGATTTCATTTCTACTCAGCTTGATGACTACTTTGTCAACAATTTCTTGGACACCTTGCTGGCAGGACCAACTCCACAGCCCCTCCTGAGCATCTTTGGCCCCAGGTGTCCTGCCTCACGACACAGCCAGAGCTTCTCATTCACTTCCACAGGCTGTAGTCATTTGTTCCAGATATTTCTCCACTTTCATCCTGTGAACAAACCTGCTAATTACAACTGAGAAAGCTGGTAATCCCAGACCGTGACTCACCGTGAACGAGGCTGTTCCCTGGCGATATTAATGTGTCCCAGAGGCATACATTTCTTTTAAAGAAACAAGAAAAACACATCAAATTCTTGTTTTAAGTCACCAGTATGGACAAATTTTGTCTTCAAGTCAAATACCTTTACTTGATTCTTCTTGTTTTTGTCACATTTACAGAGCAGAAATTCTCAACTGGGGGCCTGGGGTTTCTGTCTCCTCCATCTCCAGCCCTCCCCAGGGCTCTGCCTGTTTTGCAGCCAGGCGTGTCCTGCTGCAGTCCCCTCCAGGGAGCCCACCACCCAACACCCCTGCCCTGGTACACGGGCTTCTCCAAGAGCTGTCATGCATGGTGGGGCCGTCAGTAGGGACGGCCACAGAGTCACATGCTGCCTGGTGCTCAAGGACCAACAATGCTGACAGCAGTTAAGACAGCAGTTAAAGATTACACGTGCTTGTTGAGACACTACAGAAGCAAGTTTTGTTCCTCTTTTTGATAAGGAAAACCACCTTGAGGTAAGAATTATGTGACAACTTTGTTTATTCCTGGGGTGGAAAAACCCTCTATACTATATTTTCTAGCAAAAATAGCCTTCTGCCTAGAATTTCCTTGTTTCTTGCTTTGCTTCTCTATCAGCCTACCTGTTGTCATTGGACTGTCCAGAAGTGGCAACTAGACTTGAAGAGGTAATAAACGCGAAGTCACTTGTGGCTTTACTGTGGCACTGCCAGCTCTGCGGAAAACAAAGTGCAGCAGTGTCACCTAAATCTCCAGTGACACCTGTATGGAGCAGACACATAACATTACCTGCATGAGTGAGCAGTTCTTAAACAATGAGCCCAGAACAAGGAGTAGGTGATAGCAACCAATCCTTAAAAGCCCAGAACTGGTTTAAAAAAGTGGAACTAAAAAAAAAAAAAGGGGGGGGGGGACTAAAGCCTCTGGTTTTTAGATTACATAAGTGAGGACAATGCTGAAGCACGTGAACTAGGTGGGGATGGCGCCTGTAGTCCGGCTACGAGGGAGGCTAAGGCAGGAAGAGTGCCATGACTTCCCTAGCCATTTGACTCTTTTAAAAGCCCAATCAAACAACTTTAGTGTAAACGACCTCAAATACATGTAACAAACACAGTCGCCAAAGGGGAGAGAGCTCTGCACACTCAGTGGTCTGACTGCAGCATGAGGACTCAGCCAGGTTAACTCTGGGCTCCCGCACTCTCTGCTACGAAGAACTTACTAATATGTATGCTGTCGGGAGGGGTCCCACAGGCAGCCCCTGGGCTTACGGTCACGCCAAAGGCTCCGAAGGAGGCTCCAACAGTGTGGGAAGCTACCCTAACCTGGGCAGGACTTTCTCACTGCATCAAGTGATGAATAGAAATTCTGAGGTGCAGGCCCCAGAGAAGCGTGTCAGGATAGAAAAATAAAATGGGTATTTTTTTCTCCCTAAAACCACCAGATCTGACTGAAGGCAAAAGCATAAATTCAAGATTACTTCCATTTCTGAGAGGATATATATAGTATACTAATTTAAGAGAAAATCTTGTCCTACACGGAATTAAGAACATGGGCTACAGGAGAAAAGAAGTTTAAAGTATCTGGCTGATCCGTGCCTGGAGTGCCCTGCTGAGCACACCACAGGCCACCGAGGGAGGATAGCTGTCTCCTCCCCAAGCCCCCTAGCATGGTCTGGCTGAAAGGGTGGTCCGTCGGGATTATAAGCCAGTAAGCAACACTCTGGAGGAAATTAGATGTTCAGCATATGTTTGAATCTTAATATCCACATCATAAAATTCTATCACTAAGAAGTTAGTTTTCAGAATGGATAAAAGTGTAGTGAAAATATGTCCTAAACTAAAGAGACAGTGAAAGCCCCTGCCATTTTTCCAACATGGCTGCTCATCAAGGTAAAAAGCCAGGGTACGGCTGAGGGGCTGGCATTCGCTGTGATGCAGGCAGAACTGTCCCTGTCACAGCAGATGCTCGGGCTGTGGTCGGGGAGGCCAAGAGACTTACCACGTAAGGTTTAGGGTTGGATGTGGTTTGGTTAACTTGCCAGATGCTCAGGAAACCCTCTCCGTCTGCAACCCCGCACTGTAAGAAGAGGGGAAACACTAGGCCCGGCTTCCCAGAATTCCTGCCACAGACAAAACCACTCATGGAAAGATTTCACTCGGACCCCACTTAACAAGCATCCCGCCTACACTGCCTCTGCTGCAGATCCCAAGAAAGCCACGTCCTCGGTGCTCCACACATTCTGTCACCTGCTAGCTGCCTTGTTTTCCTCTGAAACCTGACTGCAGCTCCCTGCACCCACACTCCCCGAGGTATCCCTGCGAGGACCCTGATTGTCACACTGGGTTTGTGACCTACACTTCTACTGGAGGACAAGAGGACACCTAGCAGAACCCAACCCACTGCCTGCTCAGCTTATGCCCAGCTCGCTGACTTTCAGAAGTGGTTTCATCCATCACTCATTCCTACTGTTCACAGTCACCTGGGGATGAGTGCACACCTTATTGCCTTGTGAGTTGAAATACAACCTAGTGACCCTTGCGTTGCCAGCTTGACGGAAACAGACGAGCTGCTGTGGGCGTGTCCACTCAAACATGCGGACGCTGCCATCCTGGGCACCTGTCAAGTCTGAAACAGGAAGACACCAATGGGGCGTGCCAGGGCCAGGGTTTCAGTCATTCCTATAACCCAGCCTCAGGAGGGCAGAGCACGCCGGTGCCTCAGATCATGAACGAAACACTCACAGTACTGGTGCACAGGGTGTGAGGTCATCCTCTTCACGTTATGGAGATTCCTCTTCATAAGCTTTAAAAGGAGACAAAATGAATTGTTCTGTGTATACTCTGTGCATTCAGAAGAGATGAGGAGGGAGATGTTCTAGGGTCATTCTGGTAACATCCATTCTCTGACAGCCTGTTACTGAGAGGAATCAGGGGACAGATTCTCTGAGCTCCCTGACAAAGCACCAGTCTGCCGGTCACGCCACAGCTCCACCCAGCGATGCAGGGGAGCACTCTTCAGGGGGCCTCTCTGAGCCAACAAGAGGGGAGCCCTTCAACTCTGGGGACCACTCCTTGCTGACCTGTGCTGCCTCATTCTGTGGCAAGAAAAGCTTGTGCCCAACCCCGCGCCCCACAGCACAGCCACCTTGCTGTCTCCACAGTGCAGCCACAGCGCCTGCTCTGGGCCGGTACTCCCTCTCCCTGGCTACAGTGACCCCACTCTGGTTTCGGGGGGACCACACCCAGGAGTAAGGCACGCACCACGCTGGCGCCCGTGCTGGTCTGCCCACTGCCCAGCCAGGGCATGGATGGAGGCGGATGCGCCTGGCTCGCGGGGTGGGCTGCTGCACCCGGCTGGTACAGGGTGGTGGTAGAGCCTCGGTAGTCAACGTCGTCTGAACTGCGGCAGTGCATGAGACAGTCTGTTTACACCAGGAGGAAGCCCCGGGTACCAGTGCCAACCCCAGCCCAGGTCAGTACTGGTTACCTTTTTCTCTGTCATGTCTGGGGCCAACTTTCTTGCCGTACACATGGAACAATCTTTGCTTTAAAGTATTTTAACACAGATTTGACAATATATACAAAAAGAGTCAACACTCTACTCAAACACAGATATTCCATGTAGCAAGTTAATTTTTAAAATTTGAATAGTGCTGGGGTTTGTAGCCAGGGCCTTGCTCATGCTAGGCAATGCTCTACCACTGCACTACATCCCCAGCCCCAAATTAATAATTTTAAAGAAATTCAACTTTAGATTTCTTAAAGTACTGAGTTTCTATTACATGGTTACATCTACTCTGAAGTATGCCCCAAGACTGGCCATGTGACAAGCTAATGAAAGAGTCAACTCAACAAAACAAGGAGAACAGCTGTAGTGGCACTGGCCCCAGGGACATGAAACTTCCAAGTCTGAAGAAAAACAAGAAAGAGGGAAGGCTGGAGGAGAAACATCGGAGAGTGCCGCAGTGTCCACAGCTTTAAGAAGTAAATCTGCCATACTTTTGTCTGTAAGATGATGTGCTTACCAGGTGACGAGAAACAAAATAACTCAGTAAACCCGCATTCTGCTTTGGACATGCAGCTCAGCTGTAGTTAGTGAGCACTGTGTGATCCTGACACTTCTTTGGGTTAGTGTCAGTGGCAGCTGTAAGCATTAGACTTTGATGTCAGCTTACCCTGGTTCAAAGCTATGAGCAATTTAATGGACTAGGAGTCATTCATTCATTAACGTAGGCTAAACTGTATTTATCTTTTACTCAAGTAAGATATATGGCGGTATCTCAGCTTGTGATTCGTGGGCACCTAAGGAAAACACCGTTTCCAAGCAGCTCTGAGACACACCTTTTGGACTCTCTGTCGTAGTCCTCTCCAATCCATATGTAGGGCTGGCAAGCCAGCAGAGAGGTCACATCGAGCTCTTGAACATCGTGTGTCGAAGCCAAGACAATTTCATTATAGTTTGCCTGCAGAGCAAAGGCACAGTCAGTGACTCAAGCCATCTCACGAAATCCAGCACACCTTGCCTAGCGCTGCAGCTTTTACCTTGTTAACGGAGAATGCCATGATCATGTCGGACTCCTTGTGAATGACCCTGGCCTTGCCTCCGGGGTAGCCCAGGTCAGCTTCAACCTACAAAATACACCCAAGTCTTAGCTACTGCCGCACAGCGCTACACGGAAAAAAGCTCATGCCACAGAGTTTAAAAGCTGGATAAGAAGATGTAGTAGCAAAATGAAAAAAGTAAAAGTAAGTTTAGTGTGTTGAGAATTCATTTCGGAAAATCTGCTTGAATATTCTGCAGCCCTGTAGTAACTCCAGGTACAAAGATTTCCACTGAGGGCATAAGACACGATGAACTGTCATAAAAGATGGCTCAGACATCTGCATTAGCAATTTGTAACAGTAACACATCACTGTGCAATTCCAAAAGTGCATGATGTTGTGTGATAAGTGTGTACGTTACGAAGCGCAAAGTGGAGGAAAAGTCATAGAAAGAAAGGGGCAGCATAGACAGTATGAAGAGAAGCTGAGGAGACTGTGAGAGAGGAACAGGAAGGAAGGCACTCAGGAGAGGAGGAAGCAAGAGCCTCAGGCGGAAGGGAAGGGATGGAAAAGAAGAGATGTACTGCTAGGACCGAAGGCAGAAGGGCAGCTGGGCCAGGGCGGAAGCACCAAGGCGGCTCCTCCCTTGTGGGCTCTGGCTCAGTCACCAGCTGGGGTGCAGTGAGGTTAGTGTGGTTAGTGCCGAGGGAGCCTGAGGGCGAGCAGTGGGAGGCGGGCGGTACTACCTTGGCGTGGCCATCCTCTGCCATGCAGTGGGGTCTGCCCTGCTCCACACGCTCTTCTACAGACTAACAACGCCACACCGCCACAACCACAAACACATGCATGGAATGAAATGACAGACAATGAAACATTTCAAGCTGAAAGTCACTGATCACTTAAAGATGACAAAATGAACTGGAAAAATCAAGAAAAAATTTAAAGCAAAATGTCATCAGATAAACACAAAGCAAAAAGGCCAAATTCATGTGACTATTACACATGCAAAAACAGAAAGTTACTTCAAAATAAGAATTAGCTATATGTATACTAAAGTTCTTAAATTATAACCTCTAGAAATGAAACCTACCTTTAAGAGCAGATGCATTCTACATTTCTTAGATTCCTATCCTATCAAGGTTGATTTAAACTACAAATAAAAACATTTCTAAACCCAAATCAAAGTACCAGTGATTCTTCCACCCTCCCTCATAATATGATTCATTACTCAGGTTTCCTCTTCTCACAGGAGCATTCTCCATGAGGCATGGAGAGAGAGCACACAGCTAACCTGCCCCAGGCTGGGGACATGATGTAAGGCACAGCTGGGCAGACGCAGGTCGCTCTGTCCCGGCCCCAGAGGCAGGCGCAGGGCCACTCTTCCCAGGGGAAGGGCCGTGGCCAGACATGCCCTAAGGGCTCCCAGGGCACGGCTGACCAGGACAGGCCCGAGTGTGGGAAGGGGTTGGGACACTACCTGGGTGAAAGCCGAGGGCTCAAGAATCTGCTTGCCTTATACTGACTGACAGTTTGCCACTTTTACCAATATCAAAACTTTGGTGGAATATTTTTAACATAGTGAACAAAAATATCTTATGAATATATCTAAAATTTTTTTAAAATGAGCCAACAGTTCAGTGTTTTTAGGATTAGTTTGCTAATTTTACTAATCAATCATATAAATTTATCAAATTTATTATCAAAATTCTACCTGAAAACAAAAATAAAGCCATTTTTGATAGGTAGTTTTATTAAATTTTGCATATTTTGAGCCTTACCTTTAAGTTTTAAATTTTTCCTAACATTTTCTTAATGAAAACAACTTTTTAGCAGACATTGCATGTACTTCCTCCCCTGGCCATGCTTACGCAGCCTTCAGGAAACATCTCAGTGATCTCTGCCCTGCTCCCCTGTTCACCAGGACCCCCTGGGGAAGGAAAGCCGCTCTTCTGACGCCACAGAGGGCAGGGCACAAGGAAGGACAGAGAAGGGCAGCCAGGACTTCCGGGAGACACAGTGCTCCCACAGCTGTCAATCGGGGCTACATCAAGCCAGTCAAATCCAGCTCTCTGAGCCCTTATCAATAGCTATAACATATTTTTGATAAATCATTAATAATTTGAAGAACTAAACACTCAGAAAACTGATTATTCAATGAACTGTGAATAACAGGCTCCTAAGCAGCAAGTATCTTTTACTTTAAATCCATTTATTAGGTTACTATATATAATTTTATGGAAATTCAGCATCATCACAGGAAATGCTTTATCCAGTGGCTTAACTGAAAGAAGCAAACAGTACAGTTCTGGGATTTCCCCTAACAAGCCCTAAATTAGTAATTTCAAAGCATTGGGGTCTTTTGTTTCTATCAAAATGTTTTTAACACATACAGGACTGGAAAAGTCTAGTGCATTCCTCTCCTTTTCCATGTAAGTGCCTGCCTAACTGTTAAATCCACAGGAAAAGCACATCCCTGCTGCCAAGGGCTGACCACGAGGACCCTACCGGGAAGCGGTGCCAGAGAGAAGGGGGTGTGGGAAGCAGCTCTGCACCTAGTGCCGGGACAATGGCCCCAGGGACTGTCCCTCGACTGCCCCTCTCTGTGAAGCAGAGCTCATTTTCTCTTCTCCTAGACTGCACCTGTGCAGAGCCCCAAGCACCATCCACACTGCCTGTACCTCAACCAGTGGCCGGGAGCCCACGCTGTCCACAGAAAAGGCCGCTGCCTGTTCTGGCTCTTCCTGAATCACGTGTGGATGAAAGTACCACTCACTAGCTTTAAAATCACTGTGCAAAGCCAAACTTCTGCCTAGCTTTGTAGAAATAATCAACTCACACATGCTATTTCTGTAGCATATTCTCTCATAAAATAATACTGAATTTACTGCTTCTTAATCTGTTCATTTTTAAATGCTACTAAAATAAGAATAAATGCTTTAAAGGACCATGCTATGTTTTCAATTAAAAAGGATCAACTTTCATTTGATTATATGTGATTTATCAAGGGACCTATATTTTTTATTGCTATGAAAACTACAGGATTCGGTCTTTAAAAAATTCACTACAGTTTAGTAAATTGTGGCTACTAGACATGGTATGTGAAAGATCATTAAAATAAGTTATAACCAAAAAGTTATTCCAAAGTAAATCAAGTACTGACTTAATTAGAAATGTTAAAGAAAAATATAAAGTATCTTTGTCAAAGTACCTCACTCTGTTTTCTCTTCTTAGTGAAGATGTATCTGATGAACGTCTCTTGAAGGACTTCCTGTTTAACAAGGAAATGCCACAGCCGTTTCACTGGGAGCGCAGAAGATTCCCGGGACCTACTCAAAACAACAAGACACACCATTCCAGTCTACAGGAAACAGGCTTCATGCTTACAGGTGCGTGCTTTAAACCCTGCACCATTTATTGCACAGACGACAGCACTGAGTTCAACAAAATTTTATAAATTATATCACTGTTTTTAGTTCTCTTAAAAATCACTCCTTCATCCAGTAATTAATCTCTACATTGAATGCACTAGTTATACGCAGTATCAAATAAATCCCTTCCTATTCTTTTTAAAATCGTGCTCGATTCGGCAGCACATATACTATTCTTTTTAAAATGACCCTTTAGGGTGCCCTGCTGGTGAAACCCTATCAGTAAGAGTCACAGATGCTTTCGTAACAGCCTAGAGCTCAACAGCGCTGCTCATGCCTGACTGCTTCCAAACACGCACATGTTGCTCACTGCTTGTTATGGCCTGTATCTAGAGGTCCCCCCAAAGCCTGAAGCAGTCATAGGTGGGGCTTTTTGGAAGGTACTGGGATCAAGGACCTGATGCTATATGGGGTTAGGGCACACAGACTGAGTGAGATATAAGGGACAGAAAGAGATGCTTGTCGCTTGTAGGATGGTGCCTTCTGCCTGCCGTGGACTGTTTCTCCTCTGACACCCTCTGCCAGGCCACCCTGCCTTGGAGCCAGACAACTGTGACCTGAAACCTCAAAAACTGGGAGCCAAATCATCCTTTCCTGCCTTAACTTATGCATAGTGGGTATTTTGTCTCAGCAACAAGAAAAGTAACTAAGATACAGTATAACCTGACTCAAATATTACACAGTGTACACACATACTGAAACATCACATTAGCTCATGAAGATGCATAATTTTTATATTTTTAAGTGTTAAAAATAATTTTTTAAAAACATACTTCTTATCCAAAGGGATCAAGATGGCCAACTGGAAGATCAAAACAATACCAAGAATCCTTAATGTTTCTACTAGTATTAAGTTACAAAGAGAAAGTCCGGGGACCTTGTTTGCATATGTAGATTATTAACCAAAAAAATTTCTCTAAGAGTTCTGAAAATACAGAAATACAGATGATAAGAAAGGTCTTTAAAAAAAAAAAGATCTTATCCTAATTATAAAAATAGTATGTCGGGCCAGGGATTTAGCTCAGTGGTTCCGCTGCCTGCCTCGCAAATGCAAGGTCCCGAGTTCAAAAAAAAAGTATCCCCAGTACCAAAAAAAAGTAGTATGTCTATTGAATTACAGGTAATTCCAAGAAATATAATTTTTCCCCAGATCTCTGATGTTTTGCTTAGAAAGTACTGCTAAAAATGGATTACAGCTTCAAAGGTATGAGTATTTTAAAGGCTGCTGGCATATTTTGCCAAAGGCTTCCAGAAAATTAAACCAAGCTATGTGCTCATCAGCATTCTAAGAGCTTTCTTACTTGAATGGCGTGTTCTCAGGCTCCAGCATTGCTTTATTTCGAAGAATAGCGGGTCCAGCTCCTACTGAAAGGTCGGTTGGGTATGTGTTGATATAGTTGGGGGGTGGGCCTTCAAACTGATCCATTTTCTCTTGCAGAATCTGTTCCCAGTTCTCCAAGTTTTTAATCACAGCAATACCTAACGGTGACATAACAGGCAACTCTAAAAGGAAACAGATGTGTCATTTTATTTTGACAAAAAATACTGAACTACATATTTGCAAAATCTGAACTTTTTAGAGCCAAGACTTTTGAAAATACAAGTATATCTGAAAATGTTAATCTAGTATGATTTGGATTCTTAATATTTTCAACAAAACAGGAGGTCAGCTCTGCTATGAGCTGGGCAATGTGGAGCATGCCCAGTCCGGGCCTCTGCTCTCTAGGCTTCCAGGTAGACAGTGGTGAGGCTCTGCATTAAAGCACAGACTGGAGTCTACAGTACATAAGACTTCAGAAAACACCCACTGTAGTACTTTTAAGTACCAAGTGGCCTTTTATACAGAGTTTGTAAGAACAGAAACTTGATGGTAATTTATTATATTTAATAACATTAATTTCAAATTCCAAACTCACCAGAGAACTCCAGTCCAGCAATGGGGAAGAAATTCTTGACATTGTGAAGCACCAGCTTCACCACTGTCAGATGCAGAAGAGCCCAGCTGTTCACAGGAGCAAAAAGAAAAAAAAATTGAAAACTGAAGTTGTGGAGAAGCACAGTGATGGTCCCCAGCACCTGCTCAACTGTGGGCATGGCCTAGAAGGGTCCACAGCCCCCCTCCCTCGACTGCTGCTGCCTCCTGCCTGCCACACCCTGAGCAATTCTCCTCCACCAGGTCCTCTGTCCTGGAGCCGGCGGCTATGGACTGAAACCTCTACAAACTGAACCAAACTGTGCATATTGGGTATTTTGTCCCAGCAATGTGAAAGTGACTATGACAGCAAGTGTATACAGTCTCTGAAAAATAAAAGATGTGGAACAATATATCACACACTACTCTACTGACCTTGCAACCTAGTGGAAAAGCATTTTTCAAACAGTCAGATGGATAAATTACAAGTTTTTTCTCACTAAAAATATTAGTGTTTCTAATCTGTACGAAAACTATTCTTTGAAATTGGATGTGAAGGTAATACTCTACTTTTTAGAAATTTAACCTCAATGGTGCAGAATTCCTAACCTGAAAATAATGTCTGTTTAAACTCACAATGAAAATGTTAGCTAAAACTAATTAACATCTTTTGTTTACCTATAGGAATTTGGGTCTTGATGCTCCTGTATCTGTGTGTCTGAGAAAAAGGCATCATCATCTTCGTCATCACTGTGAACACTTTCATCAGAGTCATAGATGACCCCACTATCAGACAAAGGTAGGAATGGCTGCAATAAAAGGCAGTTCGTTTAAAAATAAATAAAAACTTCATAAACATGTAAAATGTATTTTATATGCAATTAACTATATTCTTTATTTTTAAATATGTATTTCAAATTTTCTTAAAATACATATTCTTAAAGCTACGTTAAAATTTTTTAAATGTACTTTTATTCTAACTTAAAATGGAACATGTTAAATGATATCACTAACAATTCTCTGCAGATGTTTCCTGACTTAACAACCATCAAGATAACCAGGTAAACTCTGTTCAAAAAAATTATTTAATAGCTAGACACAGCATTAATTTTTTAAAAATCAATAGTTTTCTTCTTATATATCAGCAATGAAACATTAAAAAGTCTAAAGAAAAAATACATTGAAAAATATAAGTCACCAAAAGAAAAACTATGAAAATTGTGACAGAGGTATAGAGCTGTATAGCTACACTGGGGACTAAAATGTGTAAAAACCGTAGTTCTTCACAAATTAATTTATAGAGGTTTTAAGTAATTGCAATGAAAATCCATATGGGGATTTCTTTTCCTTTTCTGAAATTTGATAAGTCTGTAAGTTCACAGGGAAAAAACAAGAGTAATTGAGAAAACATGCGAATATGAAACATATCATTTGTTTGTGAATATTATCATAATAGTAGGAGAAATGCAATCTACACTTTGATGGACAGATCCTGCCCACAATGGTATAAGGACACAATCTGTGACAAGGCTGACTGACAGATCAGTGCAGGAGAGAAGGGCTATTTCCCGAGTGATGCCAGAATGACTGCTCAGCTACGTGTGAAGGAGAGGAGACAGAGAGAGATACACTCTGACCCTGACTTTGTTCTACAAAAATAAGAGAACTTAATTAAACAGGAGGAGGAAGACAAGCGGAGGAAAATAAAAGCCAGCATATTTGTTAGTGAAAAGGACTTCCTGCTTATAAATCAAAAAGGAAAGTATGGATAGATATGATTAAGTAATTTTTAAAATTCTGGATCTAAAGCATCAAATAAAATTTAAAAATAAACGAATAAGTATCACAAGTAAGATAAACTAATAATGTTGTTAATGAAGAATCCACGGGAGGGCCAGGATTTAGCTCAGTGGTTGCACCGCCTGCCTCAAAAGCAAACCCGAGTTTGATCCCTGGTACCAAAAAAAAAAAAAGGAATCCATGGGAAAAAAACTATAATCCCAACAGATAATTCAGCTAAGAATATGAACAGTCCATTTGGAAAGAGAAATGGCAATAAGCTCATGAAAACTTGAATGTAACTAGGTGGGTGTGGTGGTGCATTCGTGTGATCCCAGCGCTCTGGGAGGCTGAAGCAAGAGATCACAAATCTGAGTCCAGTCTGGACAACTCAGAAACTTAGCAAGACCTTATGTCAAAATTTAAAGAAAGGGGCTGGGGCTGTAGCTCAGTGTGAAGATCCTGAGTTCAATCTCCAGTACTTCAAAATAAGTAAGTCAATAAATAAACCAATGTTTGGAGTTTTTTTGTACCAGGGCTTGAACTTGGGACCTTGTGCTTGTGAGACAGGTGGTGGAACCACTGAGCTACATCCCCAGCCCCAATGAGCAAATGTTTTAAAAGTAGTAGAAAATTAAAAAAAAAAAAAAGAAAGAGAGAGAGAGAGCTGGGTGTGATAGCGCACGCCTGTAATCCCAGCACTTGGGAGGCTGAGGCAGGTGGATCACCCCATGTTCCAGGCCAGCATGGAATACATAGTGAGTTCAGGGCCAGCCTGAACTACAAAGGAAGACCCTGCCTCAAACAACCAAAGAAGAAAACAAAACAAAACAAAAGAGAAAAGAAAAGAAGTCGTAGGAAGTAAAAACTATTTAATATGTCAAGTTAGACGTAAGGAAGGGATATTTCCCGCGAATGAGGATAAAAGCAGGTACACTCTATCCTCAAGAGAGTGTAAATCAGGAAGTCAACCAGTAACAGTTCCCAAAGCCTCGTTTATACCCTGACCCAGTGCTGTACTTCCTAGTGAAACCATCAGAACATAAAGTCGCTCTTAAAAAATACTAACCTCATTTCATAAATTTCTTTTTTTTTTTTGGTAATGGGGATGGAACTCAGGTCCTTGCACTTGCACAGCAGGCAGCGAAACCACTAAACTAAACCCCCGGCCCTAATTTCATTTTTATAAGATGAAAGCAGAAACAGCAGACCCCTGACAGGAACTGGTTAAGTGGACTGCTGTACACCCAACGTGCTGACCACTCTGGGAACCGGGATCACGCCAGCGAGAAGCAGCAGCCCTCACCCCGACTGCTCCCCAGCGTTCACCACACAAAGGCTCCAGGTTCTCAAGAGAAGCAGCAGCACCCAGCCTGGGCAGGATGCGCGGGCTGGGCCCCCACCCCCAGGAGCCAGAGCACAGGGCCCACTGCGGGGCCGTCCGGACACAAGCACATGACACTGCCGTGGACTAGAGCAAAGCAACACTGAGCTAAACAAGCGTCATGCATCTCCCTGGAAGGAAGGCTGCCAGACAGTCAGCTCCTCGTGGGAACAAGAGCCGAGGGAAGTGCAGTCAGTCAGCGCTCTCCCTCTCCCATCCACATGTGCTGGAGGGGCCAAGCAGAGCGAGGAAGGCAACATCCAGCAGAGGAGCGGGCAGCAGTGACAGGATGGAACCCAGAGCGAGCGTGACTGAGGCAGCACAGGGGTGACTCAGTGACACCCCCCCACCCCCCGCCCAGACAGCGCTCCTGAGGGAGGGACAACCACCCACTTAACTGCATAGCCCGGTTCGGAGCAACAAAGACAGAGATGTACCAACATCTACTGAGAAATTCTATAGGGCACATTCTTTCGGGGCAAAAATAAGAGGAAAGCTAAGAAAGAAAAAGATGATAGTGGGAAAAGATCAAGACAGACTTAAATCATAGTAGCCAATCTATGAATCTTATTTTGGATCCTGATTTGGACAAACCAACTATACAAAACCATTTAAGACAAAAGAGGAATGGGCCAGGGATTTAGCTCAGCAGTTCCGGCGCTTGCCTCACAAGCGCAAGGTCCCGAGTTAGATCCCCGGTACCAAAAAAAAAAAAGACACAAGAGGAAGATGTGAGCACTGTCCGGATACCTGATATGGTGGAAGTGCGTGCATGGGCGCACGTGCGTGCATGCGTGTGTGTGAACACTGGTGTCATTCTGCTCAAAATCCTTAAAAAAATACTGAGCCAAGCTGTGGTGGGCACGCGCAGGCAGGAGGATCACAAGTTCAAGCCCAGCCTGGGCAACTGTCTCAAAATAGCAAGATCCTGTCTCAAATTAACTAAGGAGGGGTGAGGATGTAACTCAGTGTGAGGCCCTAGGATCAATCCCCAGTAGCGAATCCAACGCACACATCCTGGAACAGTCATGAATGAAATCTCACGCTGTCCCCCTCCGCTGCCACTTGGCATAAACAGAAGCATAAGAAAAGGACTTCCACAGAGGACGACTTCTGACACTGGATGACATAAGGGTCAGATGCTAGTTTTGGTTTCTGTACTCCATAATGTTTGAGGTTTTCCATAAAACAGGGGTTTTGAAGTTTTTGGTGGCAGTACTAGGGATTGAACCCAGGGCCTTCACACTAAACTCTATCCCTAGTCCTTTTTAATTTTTTGAGACAGGGTTTCACTAAGTTCCCTGGGCTGGGCTTGAACTTGCGATCCTCCTGCCTCAGCCTCCCAAACACTGAAACTGCAGGCATCCATGCCAGGGATTCAGCTCAGTGGTGCCGCCGCCTACCTCACAAGTGCAAGATCCCGAGTTCAATCCCTGGTACCAAAAAAAAAAGAAACTGCAGGCATGCACCACCATCCTCAGCTTATAGTTTTTCTGTGGTAGCTCGACAGGTATGTGTTTTGGTACTGAGGACTGAGCCCATGGCCCGTGCACTGGCTACAGCTACATGGCCAACCCTTTTGACTTTCCAGTCCCCCTAAGTTGCCCAGCTGGTCTCAAACTTGTGATCCTCCTGCGTCATCCTCCCAGAGTGAGAGGACTATACGTTCCAGCCACAGCATCTGGCCAGGTTTTAAGTAGTATGTGAGATTTCTTACTTTGTACTGTTAACTGAAAAAAGCAAACATAACACTATATATACTGACACAATTATTTATCTTTTTAAATCTGAGAAAAAAAGACTAAAAGCAAATTTGCCAACATGTTAATAATTCTCTCTGGATTAGATTCTATGTGCCCCCTTCATACTTTTTGGCATTTTCCAAATTTTCAAAAATTTTTATTCATCCAGAGGAAATGTTTCTGGAAAATGAAAAATAAATTGGTGTGTCACCATTTACAAATCCTTCTTTTCCCCAATATGGGGAGTGAGCCCAGAGCCATCACACTAACCCACATGCTGGCCCATGTTTATTTTGAGACAAGGTCTCTCTTTAAGTCACTAAGTTGCCCAGGCTGGGCTCGAACTTGCCATCCTCCTGTCTCAGCCTCCCAGAGCGCTGATTCCACATATGACACCATCTACAAATCTTAATGTTGTTATCGTTCACACTACAGATGAAAAGCACTTTCAGAATGGCAAAGAAAAACATTAGCTTCCAGTGGCAGAGGGAGAACTGCCACTAGATGGCCGTGTGCTGCTCAGTGCAGTGCCAGGCGATTCTGTTGCTGTGAGCTGGCTCTGTGTGTGACAGTGACTCCCCATCTGTGTCCTCCACAGCAGCATCACATTTTATAAGCCTCATCTGCCATCAAGGCCCATGTGTGGCACCCCTGCCTCGACCCGAGTGCACCAGTACTATACAGGCAGACTCCACGTCCAAGCTGCAGGGATTCCGCCCCAACGCGCCCAGCACCCTCTGTGACACAGGCCTATCGCAGGAGCTGGCAGTCCGCTGAGTACCTTGGCGACAAAGTAATCCCACATGCTGAGCTCAGGCGGGATGAACTTCTCCTTGTAGGACGGCCTTTCTGCCGGCACTGGCGGGGGCGTGGCATCCTTCACAGGCCGCCCGGGCACCAGCATCCGCATGTTGAACCTCCGGCGGTGCTTGTCCACGTCCTCGGAGGGCAGTGCCGGGGCTGCAGAAAGGGGTTTCAGAATCAGCTTTTGTTCTGCATTATTAACTCAGACTTGACTTTTCTTCTCATCCTTCCCTGGCCGTACTTTAGTCTAACCCCTCACATCTGTGCTTCTAAACTAGTTACAGCACCTGTTTCCCAGCAGTCACAGCAAAGACATAGTTGCACATTCAGCCTATCTGTACGAAAGCAATTCTACACCAACGCGGGAACACATGCTGCATTCAGGAAGTGCCATCGACTCCGCAGGGCTCATCAGGCTGTGGTCCAAGAAAGAGCCAGTGGACGGCCGGATACAGATGTGTCTTCCGAGAAGGGCAGAAGCCCAGTGAGAAGCAAGGAAAACCCAGCAGCAAGTGGCCGGAGGAGGCCAGGTGTGAGCAGCAAAGCCCCCGAGAGGCCCAGGCGTCCGGGACAACAGCGTCCAGACAGCTTTCCTGCCCCAGGCCCAGCTTCCTCTTACCCTGGCCTGCTCGGCTCCCATCAGTTCTCATTGTGACTGAAATACACCACATCTGCTAGCTGTTTCCCGTGTGTCCCCCCTGGCAGATAACAGCGTCCTTCACTCCCCCTGCAGAGCCTGTGACGCAGCCTGTCTGGAGGTGTGGGGTGAATGAGAGATACCAGACCACAGTGACTGGCGGGCAGAATTACCACCAACAAAACCCAACAGCATCCAGGCAGAGAAGAAGTAATTTGGGGGGAGACCTTGAAGTTTACGACCCACAGGAAAGGGGGGAGTAGTTAGGGGAGCGTAGCACGCAGGGGACCTGCTTGCTCAACTCAACCTTGGGCCACAGCAAGGTTGAGGCTGGAACCTGCGTCGCCCAAACTCCTGTGGAGGAGTTAAGATGTTTTCAGTTTCAGCACCAAAGTGAAAAGCGGGATGGAAAATGTATTCCTGTCCAGCAGGGAAGAAAACACACATGCGCCCGCACACTGGACTATAGAAAATCATGTCCACTACTGGAACAGCCATCCTATAAATAAGCTTACCCTGAGGCCAACTGCGGGGAGACTCTGGGAAGACTGAGATTTATTCAAATCTCCTTTCTCTAAGAGCTATCCTTTTCCATGCCCTCACCCCTTAGCAATGTCTCCTCACCTTCCCGCTGTTTTCTTACCCTCCTCAAACATGTCCTGGTTTGTCAACCTAAAAAATGTTACTTCTATAAAAATCAAAGTAGCAAGTTACATCTTTAATCTAAATGGGCTTAGTAATTTACTACCCTAAAAAGAATGATCAATTATACCTTTACCATCTCTAATTCAAGGTACAATTCCTAAAACATCTCAAAATAGGGAATTATTTGCATTTATAGACAGCACTGGTATCACACTTGTCTCACCTGAGATATTTTCTGACTGTCTTCGAGGCTTCACAACAAGTTTTGCACCCCCACCAAAGACAGCAGCCCACATCCGGTTATTTAGTGGGTGGGCTGCAAGCCGGAACAGCTCATTGGAGGAGTTGGTAGCAAGCGCATGGATCAGTAAGCTCAAGTAAACAGCAACCACGGCTTCACACAGCAGCACATTCAGCTTCGGCTGGTCCTCATCTTGGGCTGAACTCAGCAAGTTGATGAGGGAGCTCACGCCTGCGGGAAGGCACCGTAAGAAGCCACTCACTTTCATAAAGCACCAGAGGGAACAATCCAAACAGACAACATAACCAGCAGCACCTATTTCTACTCTTCAAAATAAGTATTTCCATACTTCGAGCAACAAAAATAGTGGCAGGAATGAATAACAATCTCCAGAGTAAAGTAAGAATCTGCTAGTGGGTACTGATATAATAAATATGTGAACTAATAGGGAACGGGGGAAGTTTTACAGTAGAATTTCAGTAAAAGGATAGAAAATCACCAGTAGTCACCCAATAGTGGTATCTGATTTGGACAGGAATCATCACCAGGTGCGCAAATTTGGTATTCACAGTCTCAGATGAGCTCTTCAAAGATACCAACTAATTATAAAGGCAAACAGACCCTGACAGAAACCACAGCACAAACTCCTTGTACACTTGCTCCCCAACTTGACCCCCATTTAATCAATATTACCGGGGTGACTGTACTTGAAATTTTATTCGTTGGTCATGGTTTTGCCCCACCTCATGCCCACCCTGTAAATTTCCACTGGGTCTTAGAGTTTTGTCCCACTTTGTACCCGCCTCACCACATGGCTTTGCTGTATAAAACATCTTTGAAAAGTGGGGTGGGCAGGCAACCCACTTTCTGGTCCCCCTCTGTTTCTCTTAGACAGAAGCTTTCTTTCAATAAATTTTCCTATTCTTAAAGAAACCACAGCACATGTGATGGGGACAGTGGCACTCCGTGCCTGCCCACGCTGCACACTGAGGACACGTCTTTGATGGTTTCTCTGGCAGAAATACATAACCTGAATCTAACAGTAAGAAAAAGATCAGAAAAGCTGAGAGAGATCCTAAAAAAAAGCAAAACTGGCTGGTATTCTTTGAAAGTGTAGAAGTCATGAAAGGCAAGGAAAAGGAAACTTATCATCCAAGGAGACTCAGGAACCCTAGAGCTAAATATCACACGAAGCAGAAAAGGGCACTAGGGGGACAACGGGAGAAAAGTTGGTCAGCTCAGAAGACATGACACCAATGCCAGAGCAGGAGATTTCAGTAGCTATGCTGTGTTCACATAAGAGAATGTCTGTTTTCAGGAAAAACACACCAAAACATCAGGATGGAAAAGAATACCCTGTCTGCAACTTAATCACATTTGGGGAATCTGGATGAAAGTTACACAAAAATGTTACTATTTCTTCAACATTTTTGTAAGTCTGAAATTATTTCAAAATGAGTTATATCACTATGTTTCTAGAAATCTATGCTTAAAATAACTTCAAATGTACAGCGTACTGAAGAGAGTAGAGAAGGTTTGAAATAACTAATGTGGAGCATGAGGAAGACGGACGGCCCCCGCTGCCCAACTGTATAAGTTTACATTCGGAAAGGGACTGGGTTTCCTCTGCTGTCTGGGAAATTGTCTGTGGAACTGCTATTGCTCTAGTTCAGATTTCTACGGATAAAGGAGACCATGCATTCACTGTCATTAAGAAGGTCAGTCTTAAATGTATAATAGGTCATGTGAAATAGGAAGAAAAGAGGCAAAGGGGAAGGAAGTAGGAGGGCTAAGGGAAAGGATAGAAGAGAATGGGATTAATATGAGAAAATGGAAAAATAGGAACAAAATCTTTGTAAATAGGGAGGGCTGGGCAAGGGTGAAAAACAAGAACCAAGAGAGACTATGTAAAGGTGCAAATTTCCAATGATGAATGTCATTATATTGTATACCTAAAATGTACCAATGATTAGAATGAATAATCGATAATGTAAAATAGGAATAAAAGGTCCAAAGGGGTAGGGGTAGTGGGAGGCACAGGGGAAAGGAAAGAAGGGAAAGGAAAAAATGATGAGAAATGGAAAAAATGGAAATAAAGTCTTTGTAAATAGGGAAAGGTGGAGGGCGTGAAGGGAGGGCTAGGAATGGGGAAAAAATAAGAACCAAGATGCATTATATAAAGGTACAATTCCCAATGAGAAATGTAATTGTGTTGTATACCTACAATGTACCAATAAAAGAATTCAATACAAAAAAAGAAAAAAAAGTCAGTCTTAGCCGGGTGTGGTGGCACAGGCCTGTAACCCCAGCACTCAAGAGACTGAGGGAGGAGGACTGCTGCAAGTTCGAGTCCAGCCTGGACGACATAATGAGTTCAAGGGCAACCTGGACTATGCAGTGAGACCCTGTCTCAAAAAACTAAAAAACAAAACAAACAAGTAAAACAGGGCTGGGCATATAGCTCAGTGGTAAAGTGCTCCTGGGTTCAATCCTCAGCAGTATTCCATCCCCAACAAAATTATGGGGGGATCACTACATAGAAGATTTAGGGGAGGAAAGAAAACCAAGAAGGCGAATTCTCACCAGGCCACTGAGCAGGAGATGAGTTTGGCGTGGCATGTTCTTCGATGCTCTCCGTTCTGAGTCTCCGGCGGTCACTCAGAAGCAGCCCCTGGTAAGCCATGCCTGTGTACTGGTTCCCTTCTGGCTGGCTGCTAAGTCAGACAGGCTCAGTTACTAACCATCCTACAGAGGTCATAAGCAGCTGTCCTCTGCCCACCTTGCTTTACACGCTCATTCAGAAAACCCGAAAGTCCTCACTACTGAATTTGCTAATGAGAATTTATTTTAGAAAGCTCTTGAAATTAGTTACAAATGTTTATTGATAGCTGTTTTAAAATATCAAATTTTACTATGTTGGGCAGATGACAGTCATTTAAATTATTTTCCAGAAGCTACCTAATATCTTAAAATCTTTTCTATTTACGCTTTTTCAAAAATCTTAGGTAAGTAGTCTTACTGTTGGTTTAGGATACAGTAGGCAGAAAGTTTCAGGGCACTAGTTTGTTGCATTTCTTAGGTTTGCAAAGTTGTGCGAGCTTAACCCTGAGCTAAAATCTAGAGAATAATATTTTGGAAATATCTAAACCTAAAGCCAAACATCCTGAAATATTACTTCCCTAACCCAAGTGACAATCTGTGTAGAACTGGAGGAAATACAAAAGCAGAAAGTAAAGCTGAGCTACTGCAAATTAATCAGCCAAATGACTGGAAAACACAGATCTGAAAACAAGGTATCTGAATTCCCATGTGGTACCTTCATTTTAACCTGCGACTAATACCAAACAAGTTATCTGTGATCATTTAGGCAACCATGCCAACCGAATCAACTTTTATCCCCTTATTTAGATTTCCAAATGTTTAGGGTTATTTATACCTGGCTTAATTAGGGTAAAAATTCAGAGGACAGGCCATTTTGAAAGAGCAACTCCTTATTCAATATCAAATGCTTCCATAAAAGGATGCTAAATTCATATGAAAAAATCTAGACATGTTTTAATATAAATATATTAAAACATATCTATTAATTTTTCATTTATTAATATACTTTGTTTGAATCTGGGTCATCTTTCTAAGTCAGTAGATTTCTTACAACTTACATTTCCCAGTCATTAAAATGCAAAGCTACAATGATGAAGGCAATCTGATAACTAGGAAAATCCAAACCATTACTTTTAACTGGTATCACTTCCAAAGACTTTTACATGACACATAAATGGGCAAGTAAGATTTATTTTAATAACTTTAGGAATGTACTTTTTTCATTTGTTGAAAGTTTTCTGTTTCAACTGAAGATCAGTTAAGCAAATAGAAAGTTTAATCCAATGAAAAAAGAAATTATTCCTAAGGAGAAAGATTAGAAAATTTCTTGGTATAAATTGTTTTGGACAGTAAACTTTTCTGACAGTAAACCAAAAAAAATATGGTCATAAAATTTACTATTTGTCTTTTTTCTTTTTTTGGTTTTGAGACAGGGTCTCAATAAGTAGTTCAGGCTGGCCTTGAACTCACAGCAATCCTCCTGCCTCAGCCTCCTGAGTGCTGGGATTACAGGCATGCACCACCACGCCCAGCAATTATTTGTCATTTTCTACATTTTTCTATTGTTACTTGGTGACAAGTAACTAAACAATTATTATAATTATTTCCTTTGTATTTCTAGCTACTCTATTAAAGTATACAAGTCAGTCATGTTTGGGGATTTTTCAGTCCGTAGGAGCTAAAACCCTAGTAAAATTCTGGAACAGCCTGATGTTTTCATTATTATTAATACTATGTACTATTTGGCAATTTTTGTTTTTACCTGTAGCTATGACTGTCACATAAAGCTTGGTAAATTGATGCAGAAAGTGATGCTGCTAGTGAATGAAGTGTGTGCACCTAAAACCAAAATAGTCACAATTACATTTTATACTAACATTTCTATACATGATATTTGAAAAATCAGAAAATATTCAGGAAACCAGCAACATCACAAATAAGACTGGATCCTACATAAGACTACTAGCTGCTTTAAAACTTCTAAAATATACCATCTTTCTATAAATCCCCACAGGAAATCTGACTGATTTAACCCTATCTGTATCAAGTGCTCACGATTACTGTGAGCCTGCTGCATACCAGGCCCCGGAGCAGAGCACCCATACTGAGGCTGCTGGGCTTGTCCTGGGCTACTGACTAGGTTAAGTAGTAAAGTGCAAAACAAACAACCATGAAAGCAAGTAAGTACAAAATTTTCAGAGCTTTTATTTAGGTTAGCTTTAAGAAACTCCCCTTGCTGAAAATATAGATTTTATCAATTAAAACTGCTTAGTAAATATAATCATAATCACTGTGTGAAATGGCTGATTTTCTAGAAGACAAGTAATTTACTTAGTAATCATATGCAAGAGATGGTCTTAAAATTTTGTATTTACAAAGTTTAAAATTCTCTATATAAAAACCACATCTGAGGAGCCAGGGATTTAGCTCAGTGGTTCCGTTGCTTGCCTTGCAAGCACAAGGACCTGAGTTCGATCCCTGGTACTGGTACCAAAAAAAAAAAAAAAAACCACATCTGAAATGCCATATTGAACCAATAGCTTTAGACTCACAAAATCTTACAATCTGAAGGGACTTTAGAAATAGTTTCATGTGCTGAAAGCCTTATCCAAATTCCTATGAGCTGGAAATACAGTGCCTACAAATGCTGTGCCTCTTCCACAAGCTCATCCCAGTCTAACAATCTAAGCATCCCTGAAAATACTGACAGACTAATGCATGCAGTGCGTTAGCGAGCAGTCTCCCAACAGGCTGACGTGACCTGTCAATCTTGGGTCCTTCAGAGGAATACAGAGATCACACATACCTGTCAAACAAAAGAAATAAAAACATAAGAACAGTGGGGACCTAGGAAGTGCCAGAGAAAGCAAGCACACACACTTGGGTGGGCACAGTGAGCGCGTCTTGTCTGCCCTCCACCTCCTGCCCAGCTCGCTCGCTGCATGTTTGGAATACATGAGTTTGTAAGTTCTGGTCGCTGGCTCACACGTGGTTTTACACAGGCCTAAACTGGGGTGGGAACTCTGCCCAAACTCCTGCACAGCCTCCACTGCACACAATCTCCACTGAAACAGCAGAGAGGATGCTTTCTCTGGAACCCTTTCTGATCAGCCCTGGTTCTCTCCGAGGTCCTCCCCACCTTCTGTTTTCACAGGATCTTGGCATGGGAACAGTCAGAAGGATTTCCAACTTAATGGCTCACTTAAGGGAACGGGAGACCTAAACGAAGGTAAGTGGCAAGAATACTGTCCACAACATGAGATTCATTACCAAAATAATTCATCTGTCTTAAAGGAAGACATAACTTCTCCAGAAATAAGAAGACTACACACTTCTAAATGACATTCACTGGCCAGTCCTGAACTGACAGGAAGTAAAAAGGGAGCATGTAAGAGCACCTGGAAATATTTCCTCTAAGTTCAAACTGAAGGCCATACAAGCACAACACACGCACCCCCCGGTGAGCAGTGTCAGGTGATCACACACATTACCTTCACATCCTCAACACTGGGATGTGGTGGAATCTTCATCTGCACGATGGTGTAGAGGATGTCGTGGACGTGGTTGTTCAGGTACAGCACCGGGTTCGCGATGACGGTCTTTGTGGACGCGATGCTTGCCGACAGCAGCGGCAGGGTGGTAGGCAATGGCAGCGGAGACTGGAGCTGCTTCACTGTGGTTTCCTGCAGGCAACAATCAGTTGTTCAAAATAGTGAAAAAAGTTACCTGATAAAATACTGGTAATAAACACTGGAGTGAAAGCTACAGGCTGCTTTCCACACGCGCTTCCTGAGCAGCCAGTGTGCACCAGGCACTGTCAGACAGGGGACAGAAGGGCAGAGCTGGGCTTCTTGTTTTTAACCACACTTCTCATGACCAAAACTTATATATACAAAAACTACAGAGAATACACATACCTGCCTCCTATGAAGAGATCAATGCATGAAGCATTTTACAGCTCCAACTGAAAGACCTACTGAAATTACTAAAATAACCAAAATCAAACACAAAAAGATGTCCATACCTGCTGTGATTCCTGTAGCAAAAATTTGAGTTCCATTCTTACTGAGGCCAAGCCACCTCCCTGGGCCCCGTGAAGGCTGCAGTAACTAAGAAACACTCTGAGGAGATCCTGGTTTTTCTGCAGCCACAGCTTTCGTCTTTCAGCGTGCTCTCGTTTAGCCTGCAATCTCCGTCTTTCTATCTGGTGACGCTCATAGGAACCAATATCTGGTCTGTCTACCGTTTCCTCCTGGTTCAGAAGATCACTATCTACCTTGGAATACATTTTGCTGGAATATTCTTTCACAACTGCTTCATGATTACATATCTCATGCAAGGCAGCAATTTCCTTCTCAAGCCAGTTATAGAGCTGAAACCTGAGTTTCCCTCCATCTACTTCATAACCTGTAGCCAAAGTTCTTAGTTCAGTCATGAGGATCTTTAAACATGCTCTGAACTTTAGCTGTTCAGCAATCACATCCACTTCAGCGTCACCATCGGGACCATCCTCTTCCTGAGGGGTCAGGGCCGTGGCAGGGCCTGTGGCCCTCCCACCTTCCTGTGCATCCTCCTCCCTGGCACCTGTGCTCTTCATCACTAAGCCAGCAGTATCTTCGTCCTCCTCTAAGGCACTGTCGTGATCTTCCCCCCAATCAAGAGTAAGCGGCTCCTGATCAACCTTAGCGACAGGCTGGCTCCAGTCGAACTGTGACGAGGTTCCATCTAACCAGTCGGGGCCAGCACTCACACTGCCGCCACTCAGGGCTCCTGATTTGGAAGGCCCATCACCCATCGTGTTAGAATCAAGGCCAGCCTGGTCTGTTTTTGCAGGTAAGGCAGATACTTTGGTTACTTTGGGAATTTTAGAAAGTACCTCCAGAGCTAAAACTGGGCATCCAACTTTAAAATGGGCGTTTGCAGTAGTAAAGAATAATTTTCTTTCAATGAGGTTGATTTTATCAGCAAAGTTTTTCTCAGTTTTCAGACCTAAAGTTGCCAAAGTTCCTTCAGGGGAGGCCAGGTTCCTTCGAATAAGCAAAGGATGTGTTCGAAGGTAGTTGTAAAAACTAAATACCACTGGGTTGCACGATTTGATAATAACTACAGAAATCAAACAGATATAATCACAAGTTATTATGTTAATGTGTACTTATATTCAAAAAGATAAAATACATCAGCATTCCCACAAAATAAAAGATCCATAAATACTAACCTAGGATAGGTTAGCTATGATACATTCATATAATCATTTAAACTATACAGCTGAAATAAAAATAATTTCTCTGCATGCTATGAAGCAATGTCAAGAATACTCTGAATAAAAAAAGGTCCAGAAAATATAGTAACTGGAGAAGGGGTACAGACACATGCATTTTTGGTTGTATTTTTTAAATGGAAGGAAAACCCACAAAAGAACTCTCTGAAAGAGGTCAACAAGAAGATACCAGCTTTCTCAAAAAATACTTTGGATGAGGCCAGGGAAGCTCAGTGGTTCCACTGCTTTCCCTACAAGCGCAAGGACCCAAGTTCAATCCCTGGTACCAAAAAAAAAAAAAAGTAAACTGTTGGCATGAAATAAAATATATAAGGCCAAAGTATTCTTTCTTTTTTTTTTGGTCCTTGTGCTTGAGGGGAAGGTAGTGGAACCACTGAGCTAAATCCCT
The DNA here is from genome assembly GCF_053883595.1 of Heterocephalus glaber. Lineage (NCBI taxonomy): Eukaryota > Metazoa > Chordata > Mammalia > Rodentia > Bathyergidae > Heterocephalus > Heterocephalus glaber. The sequence goes on along the minus strand of NW_028258138.1, from coordinate 83,135,374 downwards.
GGCCCCAGTTTATATAATTTTTAAAAATTTAAATGTAAAAGAGTAATTCACAAAAAGCAAGATTAAGCAAATGAATCTGGGTGTGAAGCTGGTAGTAAAACCAGGCAAAGGTGAACTATGAAAAGTAAACAAGAAATGTGATTGCACATCCGTACTGAGATATACAATAAAAATTAAAATACCTGCAAAAAATTAAAGAAAAAAAAAAAGCTTAACCTGTTCTCAGACAGGATGTTGTTAGGAAACACACACATCTGTACTCTTATTCTGAAATAATTCTGTGTATATAAAATAGCAAATATTGTATTAATGACACGCGAATCCAAGGTGTTCATTATAAGACACAAATGTGAAGTGTAATAAGAATCTTATGATGTAAATTTAAATTAGAATTTTCAGGGTGAGCTCCTAAATTCTCAGGGGAAAAAAAATCCCAGCTACATTCATTGAAGTAGCCTAGAAATGACAAGCAAATCAGGAGAGGCGAGGCTTCTGGTGTAAAGTCCCTCACAGTAGGAAGCAGAGCTCTGCCGAGGAATGGGCATTTCCAGCCAGGGGCTAGAGGAACAAGATGAGCCTGAAACATTTTGCCATCCAGAAAGCAATGAAACGGGGGGGGGGGGGGGGGGGGGCCCTCACAGTGAAAGAGTCTAGGAACTTGAAGAGGTTCCCAACTATTAAAGATGGGACAACCTGACCTGACCATCTATAAAACCAAATTGCAAATGACTGAGACATAAATCTTATCTAAATCCATGAATACAAAACAACCTTTTTAAGAAAAGATAAATGGAGCCAGGCGGTGGTGAGCACCTGTAATCCCAGCACTCAGGAGGCTTAGGCAGGAGGATCACCATGAGTTCTAGTGAGCTCGAGGGTAGCCTGGGCTACATAGTGAGACCTTGTCTCAAAAAAACAAAAAAAAAGGGCCAGGGGGTTTAGCTCAGTGGTTCCAGCACCTGCCTTGCAAGCAGAAGGTCCTGAGTTCGATCCCCAATACCAAAAAAAAAAAAAAGATAATCGGTAACCTTTTTAGGGTGCTAGGGACTCAACTCATTATCTTTATTTTTGTTTGTGGTTTTTTTTGGTACCAGGGATCAAACTTGGCACTTGCAAGGTAGGCCACCGGAACTACTCAGCTAAATCCCGGCCCCTCAACTCATTATCTTGATAGTAGGTTGGTTGTGAGTTAGTAACTACTGAAGCTGGCTGATAGATTCTGACATATATTTTCTCTTTTATATATTTTTTAAATTATTCTATAATAACAAGCTTTAAAAAATAAATCTGGAAAACATTAGAAAATAAATAGAATCTTCCTTCTATAAAAATAAACACGTTATTAAAATTACCTGGGTAAATCAGATACTGATTTTTCTTCTAAAAGTTTGATTTCCTTGCCTTTAAAATTTATTATATTTCTTCATTGTAAGAAAGTAAAAACTGAGCTCTCCTCTCTTTACTCCTATAAACACTTAACAGTAAGAAGTAATAAATCGTAATAAAAGTTTACATCTTCCCCAGACAGCCAGTGACCAGTATTTACTTTCTTGTGATTTCTTCCAGAAAACACACCGAGGGGAGGGTCAAAGGCAGGCAGATACATGTGTGCACCACACGTGTATAAAATGCAACAAGAATCACACCACTTTATATCTTAACACTCGTCATGCAGCAGGATAGCACACTGGTCAATCTCACTTTTTAATAGCCCACAGTTTCTACAGCCATGGACAGGTTAGCATTATTTAGCTATTCTATTAGAATGCTCCCTTTTAAGAAGTTTATTGCAAACAATACTGACAAATGCCTTCAGTGCTTAAAAAACCTAAATTATGTGAGATAATCAAGAGTAATGAAAATTCACCACTTAAGAACAAAGTTTCTCCAGTGCCATACATCAAACCAATATGTGTAACATCAAATTTTCCACATTTAGGAAAAGGGCTACATGATTATCTAGAAACTGCTGAGAAAAGCAGAAACATTCTGTATGCTTTTTAAATTTATGTGAAATTAGAACAGTACGGTAATACTATCTTATATAAGTGTGAGAATAAAAATATTTGTAAAATCTTCTTAGCACTGTACTACTCAAATTATGATAAAATGCTAGATTTTAAGATAAATACTAGGTAACTAATCAAGAAATTTTGGTAATAATTCCTCAAAATTGCAAAGTAAGTCTGGTAATAGCTTTTTAAAAATCTGAGTGACCACAGGTTCAGAAACTGTCTTCCTTTAAAAAGAAAAAAGGGAAAGCCACAGAACAGCCCACCTTGCTGCTCATCCTCCTCCTTCGGCGTTTGTTCCAGCAATGTGTCCAAGGCCTGGGTGTAATCTTTCATCACCCAATAGGCAAGACTGCGCAGAAAAGGGTCGGGGTGCAGTCTTCTGCAACCAGATCCCGAGCCATCCTTTTGGCACCCCAAAATCTTCTGATTCAAGATGGATACATAAGTGGATGAAGTCTCAAATTCGGATTCATATAAACGAGCGATAACCATGGCTAGCTGAATGTCTTCCATTTTTTCAAGGCATACCTGCAGATTTAAACATTAGGAAATACTTGGGATAATTACTTCATTACAGTTATGAACTATCACACTGATAAACCGAGACTGTCTTCTACTCATATTCTCATGATGTGGCAGGGCTTTTAGAGGTTGAGTACATGAAAGGTAGTTAAACTGTCCTTTGCTAGGGGAATAAAGAATAAGACTAGAACACAGTAGCATCCAGCCAAGAAAGACTGTTTACAAAATAAGCATAAAACAAAGTATATCAATATCATCTTAGACTTAGGCCAATTTAAGTTAGTAACATTTTCAAATTAAATACTACTTATAACATTTGAATTTATGTATCAGTTCCTCTTAATTTCCAAATATATTTTCATGTAAACAATTGTACTATTTTTAAAGAACCTTCTATTTAGATAGCAAGTAACTCATACAATAAAGCTACATACAGTATTCTATTCTTATTCTGTAGGAAGCTGAATTCAGATATAACTGCTGAACTACTTGTGAATGGAGGTCATTTGCACACTGAGCCCCTCTCAGCAGGGCCAGTGTGTAGCACAGTGGGAGCAGACATACATGAGACTCAGGTTCCATCCCCAGCATGGGGGAAGAGAACCCTTCATCACTTGAGTATCTTCTAAGCTAAATTTCCAGCTTCAGTATTTTAAGCATTTCTACTTTTAAAAAATCAGATGCCTGAGATAACTATGAAAATCTAATTTTTACTTTACAGTTATTTCTACTTTGTTAGATATTTTCTATTCTATCATGTAGTATTTCCAATTCTGTTTTTTCTACACATTATTTGAAATGTTCATAATGATACTAACCAACTTAAAAGGAAGACAATCATAACTAAATAAAAACACTATCAATCACTCTCATAATCACCTGCCAGGATTATATACCAAAAAATGCAAAGATTTACTTCTTTACATTTGATTTCCAGTATCTAGGACTATGTAACAGAACAGTAAAAATTGCTATTTTGGTTCCTTATGTATGAACTTCATTTATAAAAAGAAACTATCTGCTTTTCTGCACAGAATAAGGTGGTTATGACCCATCTGCTTTAAATGGTTCAGAATCACAAGACAGCCAGGAAGATGTTCATAAACCATTTTTTCATAAATTTTACGCATTATTTTGAAATGCAATTTGGCCTATACGCAATTTGTTTATAATTCTGTTTATCACAATACCACTATACATTGAGCAACCTCTGTAGTTATTCTCTATCCTTACAAACATGACAAAAAAATTGCAATGTCATTTCATAACAAGTTTTATGTGTACCTCTATGGCATCTTTCAATGAACCAGCTAACAAGAAAAAAGCAGCAGATTGTTCAAAGCGCTGTTTTCCAAGTAAAGAGAAAGCATTCTTCAAAGCAGCTTTACGCCACCTATCTTCACTGAAGTTGTGGCTGAAAAATGCTGTCATTTTCTCATCATGTTGTGACCTGGGAAGCGGAGCACAAACATCTGTGCTTGGAACAAATGCAAAATACAACACTGTAATCCTCTACAGAATGTGTGAAAGTAGAAAATTAAAAACTCAAACATTCATCTAAAACAAGAGTAGAACTGCCACTACAGGTAGCACTGTCAATACCTCCTCACTTCTAAAAGGAAAGCTCGTGGTGCTGTGTGTACACACCCTGGAAGCAAGACGATTTTTTACTTCTCAATGTGCTTCATCAACATTTTTTGTAACCCTCTGCCCCTTCGGTTAAGATGAAAAAATACTTTTCCCATTTGCTGCAGATAAAGGAACTGAGCCATAACGAAGTAAGTTGGTTTGACCTGATTATTTTCAAAAGCATCAGTTTTCTGACCCAAAGCACAATTTCACTCCCTGAGATCAAAACTTACCTAAACAGACCCCATACTACTGCTTTCTTCTTCATGGAAAGGTAGAACAATGCAGCATCCAAAGCATCATTATTCCTTTGAAAAGAAGCTTTGGCAACCTGAATAGTAAATAAAGTATTATTGCAACTGTTTGACAAAACAATTACAATCAGTTAATCAATAATTAATGCTTTCCTGCTTCTCCCACGGCTGACAGAAACTGGAAATGGGAAAACCTGGCTCTACTCCAGTCACCAATACTTTATGATCCCCACACCTAGAGAAAACCACCTGCCTGTAACTAAAACACCAGCGAGGGGCAGCCAGCACTCACCTGGCTGCTCCCCATACACAAGCACCTTTCCAACCCTACTGAGCCATCACAACCTGGAGGGACTGGCACCACCCTCACTCTACAGACAGGGAACGCGATGTCAAGACACGACCAACGCAGGGCTGCAGGGCCCACAGCAAAGAGTTGGAAAGGATCAGAATTCAGGTGGTAATAAAACTAACAAGGGAAACAACAATGACAAACCAGTGTGTCACAGATTTAATCACTTCTTGAAAATCCAATATACTGCATTTCTCTATTGTTATGTGAGAGTTAAAAGGTTACTACCTCTGGTAAAGGTGACTTCACAATCGAAAAGTCTCTCAACTAGTTACTGATAGAGACATTTGTGATGAATAATTATATACACTAAGCAAAGAAATTCATTTTAAAAACAAATGCTCTAGTATTTAAACATATTTTTTAAAAAACCTTTCAATCAAATTTTGACAATTCTAAAGGGCACATTCTTCCTGGCATGTAAAGTACAAAAAGTCCAAGTTCCTTTATTGTAAAGGGCTGACAAATTTCTCTTTAGGGGACGGATGGAAGCCAGGGCCTCAGACATGCTAAGCACGCACTCTACCCCCGAGCTACATCCAGAGTTCCTGGCTTACAAATTCATCTTTAATAATTCCATGAGAACAAGATTTAAGGAATATTTAATTCTCCGTGTGTTGTTACTAGTTACACACTTTGAACCATACAAAGTTGCTGAATTTATACAGAATAAGTCACTCCTACAAGTTAAAAATCACTGACTTGTGTGTGACTACACTGCTTTGCTGCAAGAGCACACAGGCGATGTCCTGGGTCACTAAGACGCTGACCTCCCCTCTGCAATCACTAAGCTGAGAGGCATCGGGAAGACCCGAGTGTGGTTTCTCGGCTCTCACTGACTGAAGGCAAAGCAAGAACCTAATGGAGTATGGAGAAAGGAGGAAAGACAACTAAAATCACAACACAAAAATATTTCACTCTCCATGCTCTTTCATTTCCCTTCCCTTAATTTTCTGTTCCCTCCATCACTGGATGGGGGGAGGGGGAGGGGGGGACAGGGTCTCACTGTGTGGCCCAGGCTGGCCTCAAATTTGCAGTGATCTTCCTGCCTCAGCCTACCAAGGTCTGGGATTATAGGCATGCACCATCAAGCCCAGCTTTCTTTCCTTCATCATTTAGGGCTTCAATGTTTGATCATTTTGGGAGAAATATTTATTCCACTCAGCTAGATTTATAAAATATATTTCAAGGCCAAAATATATATCTCTTTTAATCACGTGTAGAATTAAATCAAATGTAGCAGAATAATCACAATGACTAAGCACACAGCGGACAGGAAAGGAAGTGCTCCCCAGGCCGCATCTGAAGCACTTTGAGAACAGACTGCTGGCACCTCCTGGCTGCCCTCCATTACACCAGTTTTAGACTGAGATCTGACAACTACAGCCACGGACGCCAGAACCGCAGGACGCACTTAGCTGAGGCCACAGCCCCACCCCGCCACCAACTTCGAGTCCTGGGGCAGGGTGTCATAAATCACTCTAAATCACTCCCAGGTGAGTCTTCTGACAAGAAAAGTGAGAACTACTATGTAGAGAAATAAAACAGTGAAGAGTTCTGCATCCTTATGAGAAAACAATTCATACTTCACACAGTGCCATTGCTTAAACTCCTGGAAGTTTCAACGCACTCCTGAAAGTGAAGTATGAAGGAGAATTCTACTTTCCTAGCCCTGCTAAAGGAGCAAAGGTCAGACTAAATTTAACACTTATAAATGACGGAGTCTGGGCAGACTACCCACAGTCGACTGTGTCCCACCATGTGTATGACAGACATAACAAGGGGCAGGTGAGGTTATAGGGAATAATTATGGAGAGCAACTAGCACCAAACCTGGTACACAGTAGGTGCTCATTACAGGTTAATTTCTCCAACACAGAATAAACTGAGTTTCCACTAACAAATAAAATTTCATTTTTTTCTAAAAGGCATCTAAAGAAACGGTCTTAATTCACACCCTCCAGTTCATGAGGGTGATGACTGGGTGTTGAGCGTCTGAATGAGCTATGCCTCCCTAAGCCTTGTTACGGTTGGCACATCCTGTCTGGAGTGGAAAAAAACTTCATGGTTGTTTCATTTGCTGCCATAGATATGTTCAAGTGCACACAAATCAAAATTGTTTTTACTGAATATTTTAAGCGTATAAAGGAAGTCTGTTACTTACCAGACTAGCCATGCATTTATCCTTTATATAAAAGGAGTGTTTTCTATATATAATATAAGGGACAAGAGTTTATGCTTTCTAAATTTAATTTTTATATTTTCTTAAAATAAGGCCCACCTCAACTAATAACAGAAAATACTGCTATTCCTTAGGCATATTATAAATTTAGTGTATACAGCAAAAGACAATTGATGTCATATTACATGCACATTTTACAAAGGTCAAGTTTTTGGACTCTCCATAAAATTGTATTTAAACAGTTCTCAAGATCATTGGAAGTACAGACTAATTGCCATGACAGGTTTTCTGGGAGGCAGCTTTTTCCCTAAAGGCTGTTTTAAACTTCACAAGCCAAAGCAGCACACTACCTTCTCGATGCACCTCCGGAGCGTGCTGATGTTCCTCACCCACCATCCTATCCCCATGGCTCTCAGCTCTGACCACTGCGGGTCCCCTCTCTGAATCGCAGGGATCATGTTGATCAGCTCCTCTTCAGCCTCGGAATGAAAAGCCCAGGCAAAGTGGCATGTAGACACACCTACGTGGGAAAGGAAGCAACCTTCAGAGCTATCTCAAAAAGAAGAAAAACAATCTTTGCATATTCATTCATTCTAAGAAGCACTATGGAGTGGACGAAGCGCAGTCTGCCATTATTCATGTCATACTACAAGCTTCTGAACACAAGATTGAAATGTGCACCCAGTCTCTAACTTTTTCCTGAATGTATCTGCTTTTTTTTTTTCCATAGAAAAATAGAGATACCAACACTTATTCCTTGGAAAAAATGCTATCTGGCCATCAAGCTACACACAGGTTTGGGCCCATGCCCTGCATGCTGCTCCCACCCTGCTTGGCTTCAGACCACATCCTGCACACTGGTTCTTGCTGCATTCTTTCCCTGGCCAGGGAGCAGAGGATCACATTCAGCACACTGAATTCCACCCAAGTTCTGTTCCACACCAGAGATAAGTCATGGTCCTGAGCAACAGCCCTCTGTCCTCATGCTTGGTTAACTACAGCTGCCCAATGCTGGTGCCACATGGTATCTGAATTAAGAGGTGACAACATAGGCTCCGTGACATTACTTATATTTGCAAGTACAAATGGGTTCTCCTCAACAATGAACTGAAAACATCACTCCACTCAGGGGAGGTGACCAGGAAACGGATGGGAAGCGAACCACCCAGCACGATGGTGGATGCTGAGAGTGCTGGGAAGAGCCAGGCTGGGCGTCACTCAGCAGAGCACTTCCTCACCAGGCTCAAGCCCTGCACAGGAGGAGGGGGAGGTGACGACAGACAGCCCGAGCAGCCATCCCTCTGAACCCATCTTAAAAATAAATGTGAGGCCAATGACAGTCACCTTACAGCACAGGCCTCTCAAAGGAAGAAGACCATCAATACTGTCTGTGTACACGATTTCTCATTATCAACTACTAGGAGTTCACATGGCCATTTTAAATAATAACCTTAAGTCTTTTTAAATTTCCCACTATTAATAATATTTATATACAATCAAACCATAAAAGTAATGCAACAAGTCAAGCCACTACAAATGAAAGAAAAACATGGACAAAATTTACAACATCATTTTGTTTCTCAGAACCTAAAAGGCAGATTAATTTTCTCACCATTTAAATCTGTTTGGTTTAAGAACAAATTATTGTATCAACTAGTGTTCTGCTGTAGAATCTACTATTATATAGTCATGCAAAAAGTATACTTTTGTGGTCATAAAATCAATGCTATAAGAGAACATTACAGGATATCCCCTAAACCCTTATTAAATTATACAATTTTTATTGTAATTAAGAAACAAAAAATATCCACAGGCATATCAAGAGATTCAAAAAGCAAGATTAAGATTAAGAGAACAGTGAAAGATCTACCTGCCTAGTTCCTATCATCTTTTACTTTGCTTTTTATTTATACTGTACTTTTGGTTTCTGTGTGATCTTTAAGCTCATGTATCTGATTTATTTCAGTTCACATCACGATGTCAAGGTGCTCTGTCTCAAAGGGGAAGGGGATCAACAGATAGAGGGAGGGGATGGGGGAGGAAAGGAGATGAAAAATGGAATGAAGATGTGCTATTTGCATGCACCAACTCCACACAAGGAATGTAATGATTATGTACTACAAACATGTACTAATTAGATTAACTTTAAAATGTTTTTCAAAAAAGAGCATTGAACAGATACGAAAACCCACTAGATATGAAAAGTTATTACAGAAGAAAAAAACCTGGGGAGAGCCAAGCGTGGTAGCACACGCCTATAATCCCAGCACTTGGGAGGCTGAGGCAGGAGGATCACCATGAAGAGTTCAAGGCCAGCCTGGGCTACACAGTGAGTTCAGGGCCAGCCTAAACTACAAAGTGAGACTCTGTCTCAAAAATAAAGAAAAAGAAAAAAACCTGGGGAACCTACAGGCACGCACTTCACAGATGTGCCAAGGCAGGCTGCCCTTCTCAACTATGTCCGCTCCTTTGAGGTTTCTTATCTACAATGGCTATTTAACTTTTCTCTGAAAATTGCACCCTGGACTGTAACCTACAATACCAGTCACTTCTCACCTGAAATGTTTTAACTAAGGTCAAAGGGAAAATGGAATTTGAGAAAGCTTTAGGGATTAGAAGCATTCAGCTCTTCCCTAAACAAGGTACACAATTAGGGCCGAGGATTTAGCTCAGTGGTGCCGCTGCCTGCCTCACAAGCACAAGGTCCACAATTGCCATTGACTGAGCCAGCGCCAGTGACTACCACACCACTTCAAACCTTTGTAAGCACATCCCAGTGACAGAGATGGATAAAAATCATGACACTAGGTGTTGCTACTGGGCTGGGCTTTGGCACCAAACACTCTTCTGGGAGTGGAAGAGCACAGCCTTTCGAAGGGTATCATGCCAATGCTTATCAAGAGTTTGGAATTTCCACATCCTCTGACTCAGTCATTCACCTCTAGGAAACTAACATGAAGCAACCAGTGGAATTGGATATACATACTTACATGCAAGGTGATAAGGTGACTCGTTACAATGGGAACTCAAATTTTAAAAACCAACGTGCGCTAAATACTTCAAAACTAAAGAGTTGGGCAGATGAAATAGAGTTCAAACACATGATAGATTATTAGGCACCTGTTTAAAATCGTGCTTTTACAGACCACTTAAAGGTACAGGGTAAGTGCCATGTAAGGACAAGTTATCGACCTTGCCACTGTAGGTCATTACAAGCTCAGTCACTCCACACTTACTAAGCTACTATACTTCCGCAAGCAGTCTCCGAACCCGAGCTGTCTGAGCAGAGGCCACAGGACGGTGCATAACCACACAGGAAAATGGCCACTGGATACCAGAACGGAAGGTCTTCAGGCAGGGACGCCCACACACAATGCCTCACCGCTGCAAGTGCACAAGCACACATATCCCACTATCACACACCCTGGAGCTGTGAAAGGTCAGAGCCCGAGAGCAGTACCTTGATGAAGCAGCTGGACGCGATAGAGAGGTGGCAGTGACGTCAGGAGGCACGTGTGCAAGCGCATCGCCAACAAGTACCGCAGGCCACACTCGTCCAGTGTGTCTCGGCCTGCGAGTTAAGCAAGAACACATCTGAGGAAAAAGGCGTTCAGTGGGGCAAACTGATGGAAACAAGTTACCAAAGAAACACTGAACTCTGTAATAATTCATACAAACTATAACACTATATTTAAGAGGAACGTATCTTTACACAAAACATGAATACTAAAACTTCTAAATGAAAAATTATTTGGGAAAATCCAATTACCTATTAGTACAAATAACAGCATTTATATTTACTCATAATAAATGAAAGGAACCTTGAAATCCAATAAAATACATATTAACTGTGGTAAGATAGGTATAAGTTTTTTAAATTTCCTCCATGAATTCTGACGAGATTTAAGGACAGGTTTACATAACTGAAGTGACATCATTTGTTACACAAACATTTTCTAGACCCTTTAGCTGACTGAAAAAACAGTACTACCTGTAAGCGTTCCACAATTAAGTTGAATCTAAACCTTGATTCCACAATTTCCCTTAACCAAATGTGATCCCACTTAGTCAAAAGCCAAACAAAGGTATGAAAGAAGGGCATGTTTAGCCCAAACTATAGCCACTTCTGAAAAAGAGCAATGCAAAAGCACTGATAGCACTAGCCCAGGAACCAACACAAGGGAAGTACTCAAAGAGCGTGGAATAAGCAGTATTTCCCAGAATAAAACAAAAATTTCAAATACCAAAATTTCACCTTCTTCCCGTGACCTATATCCACTCATCCATTTACTCATTCAACAACAAATTTACCATCTACTGTACATGAGGCACAGCTCAGGCACCAGGACTTCACAGTGAACAGGCAGTTACATTCTCATGGAGTTTACATTTTAGGAGGAAGAGACAACAAGCAAATTATACATGGAAATTAATGCCACGGAGCAGAAAAAGGCAAAATTGAGAGGCAGGGCATGCTACAGTGAGGGTTCTATTTTCTACAGTGCTGCCAAGGGAAGAACTTTCGAGGAAGATAAAATTTTAGTGGAAATCTGAGATCTCTGGAAATCAGGAACAGAGCATTCTATCAGAGGACAGAGGATGTGCGAAGAGCCTGAGAAAGGAAAGGTGTGCACTCACGTCTGTGGGACAGCAAGGAGGCAATGCGGGGAGCGGAAATAAGCATTGGTCTGGGGGCCCTGAGGAACACGCCAGGGCCTTGACTCTCACTCCGAAGTGCCATGGGAAGCCACTGAGTGTGCACATCAAGTGCGTCACTGGTTCCTATTCGGAGGACGGCTGAGCTGATACAAGGAAGCAGTCAGGAGCCTCTGCTATAACCCGGTGGGGGCACAGTGACCTGAGCTAGAGCAGAGCTGCAGGTAGATGAGAAGCGACAGATCTGGATGGAACAGAACTGGTGGTATCTGCCAGTGGACTGTGCGGGGTGCGAGGGAAGCCCAGGTCAAGAACGCCTGCCACTGTTCTCCCCACAGCAAATGGATCCCTTTCCCGGAGGTGTGCAACCTGTTTATCTGAGCTTCGGTTCCCACCTGTGGAACACAGACATTCGTTCCTGCCTCCCTACAGTGTGCATCGATGTCTACTGTGACCAGGTAAGCTCGTTCCACGCTGCTGCCCAGGTATAGTTTAAACTACTTTTCATGGGTTATGGCATGCCTACTTTCTTAATATCCCAGAGTAAAAACTCTAATACACAGTAAGTATGCAACAAAAGCTTATGACTATTCTGGGGAGAATCTTGCTCTATTGCATACAGCCTTCTAATGGTGAGTGGTTGTTTCTTCCTTCTTAATTTACATAGTTAGAAAATAGGTCATAGGCAAAACTTTCTAGGTCTCTTGCAATTTTAATCCACAGAAGGGAAATTAGGGATATACTGCAAAGGTATAAACCTATACAAAGTGGTATTTTCTAACTGGCTCTGAGGAAGAGTCTTTTTTACACAAATTTGGAAATCTTTTTTATTTTTTTTGGTACTGCAGATTGAACTTAGAACCTTGCACTTGCGAGGCAGGTGCCAGAACCACTGAGCTAAATTCCCAGCCCCAAATTTGAAAATCTTATGAAATAGTTAAAAAGAAGGGCTGGGGATTTAGCTCAGTGGTTTCGCTGCCTGCTGCGCAGGCGTGAGGACCCGAGTTCGATCCCCAGTACCAAAAAAAAAAAAAGTTAAAAAGAATACAGGCTTAGAAGAAACAGTTTTTCCACATATGAACCCCAATTCTTCCATTTAATGCCTGTGTGATATCAGATGAATCAATTTCCTAAGGATCAGTGTCTTCACCTATAAAATTTAATAGGTACATATCCACTAAAGAGTATGATAATTAAATGGAATAAAGTACAAAATGTGGCTGGCACACAGTAATTCTTCACTCCTGCACAATATTTATTGAATGAATGATCAATCAGTTTTGATTTCCTTTACTAATGCCACTGTTTACAATCAACACCATCACCTTCAACTATGAAATCTAGATTAGGGGGCAGCCAATTATTTTCTAGTTATAGAATGAATCAGATAAAATACATTTACATTAAATGTCTGAAAACTTTTGTCTTAAGAGACCTTTTAACTGTAAAATACTACTTATGCCTAGACCTAGGAAGATAAATAAACTGAGCCCCTGAGGTCCCTATAAGCCTCATGATTCCACAGAAAAATTAACAAACAAGCCATTAATATCATTCAAAGAAAAAGCAGATTCAATCTGTTTGAAAAAAGAGACTATATATCCAAAATCCTATGTGAAAACACACACAGATATCACAGGTCCATGACGTTGTTGAATGTGCAAGTGAGCACCTCATACAGCAGGAGCTGTCTATAAGGGAGGCCTTTTCCCTGCAAAGTGACCGAAAGACTTTAATTCAGCATGCATAACGTACTGAAAATCCCATTTCCCCATGTACTTACACATTTACACTTAGGCCGTTTACCTGAGTAATGTTTATCTCTGTTTTCATCAAGCTCAGTGCTGGTTGTAGCCACGGTGTCAGCCAAGGCCACGAGGAACATCTGCTCCAGCCGCGTGAGGCCTGGCAGACTGGAGTGCATGAGATGGCTGGACAGCACCCTGGCATGCTCCTGGCCAAAGTAAGCCGGCCCGTACTGGGAAAGGTTTATGACTTTCGATTTGTTTTCTCTCTTTTCTGGCTCTAAATCAATATCATCCGTCATTATATCCTGGATTTGGAACAGCCCTGAATACTGATCCTCTGCTTGACTCTCGGGACGATCTTCACACCCCTGCGGCATGTTGGCACTTTCTTCTGAAATTCTGTAGGATGCATCCTGATCTGCAGCAAGCAAGGCATACAGCGGCAGTGGGGGAATGGAATCGATCTCAGTATAATCTCGAGCGCCGTCTTTGCCTATGGTGACTGTATCCTTTGCTGTGCTGCCACTTACACTGATAGTTCGAGAAAGATGGCGCTTACTTCCTTCTCCAGTATCAGGGTCTCTAACTATTGCAACTTCGCCCGCAATACATTTCACCAAGTGAGACAGAATGGCCTTAGCTCTTCGAACCTTCCCTAAATCCATCAATTCTAACAGCTGAGTTGGATGATACTGTGGAAGAGTAGGGGACAGTACGTGTGCAGCCTCAAATAAGCCACCATCCTGAACTACAGCTGGGGAACAGAAGACATCATCAGCAACAGCTGTTCCTTCAACCAGACTTTTTCTCACCAGCGTACTTGATTTAAAGGAAGAATGCTCTTGTGTGACTGTCTCTTCCACACTAGGACTATCTACTTCAGTGTCTCCGTACTTGACAGCGTGCTTCCACTGGGCATACACGTGCATCTCACAGTCCATGCCCACAACCAGTATCCCGTCCCTCACCCAAGAGAGAGAGACAGGCAGGGAGGGGGTGCCATCCACAGAGGACACCAAGTCTATGGACCGCAGAAGGACCCACCTCGACCGAACTCCTTGCTTGATGCTGCCCCCCAGTGGTAAAGTGATGACAGCAACCCCATCCTTGCTGCTGGTCTGCTCAGTCACAATTCCCGAGAGCCGGCCATACATGAAGATGTTAGCACCGACCCCCACCGTGAGAATGTGGGAGCCATCTTCTTTGGACACCCAGTCCAAATGCACCAAATGCTTGATATTTGGAATGAGGTACCTATCCTTGCTTAAAAGTGCATCTGATTTGCTATATACGAAAAGGTTACTATCCACACTGACCCTTGAGTCAAGGACACTCCCAACCTTAACCAAATCATCAAGATGAATTGTTTGCTCTAAAACCCAGTCGGACCCTCCTGTAGATTCACATTCGAATATGCAAACGTGCATGGAGAATTCTTTAGAAACAAAGCCGTTGTGGTGGATAGGCTGTTTGTAAGCCACGGCCAGGCGGCCTGTGTATGAGCAGCTGACGGCAACGGGCCTTCCCACGATGCTCACTGTGCTGCTGTTGGCTTCTCCCTCATCGTTCATCAGGGGCCACCTTCTCCAGTGATAGGTCTCTTTCTCATCACCTGTACTACCTGGTGGGCTGGGTTCCACACAGCACTTCCAGAAACGCACTTTATTGTCCGAGCAAGTCGTAACCACTAAATAAGGCGCAAGGCACACTGGGTAAATGGAAGAGGAGCTCAGATGACCTTAAAAAAGAAAAGCAGGCAGTCATGATGACAGAACCACAAAGTCATATGCCAATGATCACATTCTAGAATACAATGGATTAAAGCCACCATGAGCAGTCACTCTCCCTACCTGGTGTCCTACCCTACATAGCCCTTCCACAAAGTAAGAACATGCAAGAACAGTTGCTTCACTAGTTGTTAATTAAATTAAATGGGACACTCACAGGCTGGGCATGTAGCTCAGGAGTACAGCACTTGCACAAGGCCCTGGTTTGATCCCCGGCAACAAAAAATAAATAAAAGTAAAACTCAAAAGCAAAGCAGCAACTCAATCATTAATCAATAAATGTACTACATGCTATCACTTACATGTGACTTCACCACGTCTCCCTGGGCCCTCACCCCACAGAACCTATCACTGTCACCACAGGTGTGTGCATGGCCACTACAGTCAGCCCTTCAAATGCCCTGACCTCACCCTCACATAACCCAGACCCCAGAGTTACCCCACTATCAGTTTTTTTCAGACAGCTGAGCAGATCAATACATCCTACTCTTTTCATTGTTTAATTCATCCTGTCAAGCAGAACCCTCCTATCTTTCCCTTACTGCCAAAGACTAAAATGGCCGTCTATTTATTATCAGCTATAGGGTAAGGGGTCATAACGATTAAGACTTGGGCTCAGAAGACCTGGATTGAAGTTCCAGTCCATCAATACCTTCAAAAGAGTGAGAAAGCCATTTAAACATCTGAGCCTGTTCCATCTAAACAACAGGGAATAGCTTGCACCTCCCTTGGAATGCTACTGTCAACAAACATTTGAAAACATTTTATAAAGCCCCAAAAAAGTGATTTATCAGGCACTCCAATAAATTTATGTGAGTATATCCCAAACCTTCCAAATATGAAGAGATAAAAACCTAGCCTAGATCTGTAACTGCCACAAAATGAACTCTTTCAACTGTGAAAGCACAGTCTTAGGGACAAATAAGAGAACCCCAAGCTCAGTATCACCCGCCAGTAACCTGAACAGCGTGCCGCCTTCAGTTTTGGTTCCCTAAAAACATTAGGAACAGGACCCTAAGTGAGAGCTGCACAGGTGGCAGATCATTTTAAATACAGCTCTCTGTCCCACCATCCAAATTCTCTTACCCACCATGCGCAAGTCAGTATCACTCTACCCATCAAATTATAGTCTTTATCCTCAACTTTCCCCAAAAATATTTGCCAACACTTGTTCAAATATACATAATAGAAGTGAGACTGAGTGAAAGTGAGACATGATGGGATGGAGAATCTTTTAAAAAATGCTTCAGTGATTTATACCTGAACATATTTGTTCTTTGAAATGTTACTACCACAATATTCCCAAGTGCAGACAAGACACTTCGTATGAAAATATTTACATTTTCTGTCAAACTGATTGTACTTATCACAAAGATTTATCTCTAACAAAAACATTTCTAAACTAAAGCCTCACTACTAGAAAATAAATATTTCCATGTTAATGCAGTACCTATTTTCTCTTCTACCACTGAAGAGTTCATGATTTTACCGAGTGCTCAACCTTGAAGACAGCTTACCTGCCGAAGGTGTGGCTCTGATGACTTCAACTCCTTCTGGGAGATCGAGGGGCTGGCTATGCACCAGCCTAGAGCTCAGAATCAGTTTACTAGCAGTTTGAAGGTTGGCAAGTGATGACGAATGTGGCATGGGGCTCACGCTAGGGGAAGTTTCTGGGGAAGAGTCCACATTCCTCTGTCCAGGAACTGACAGCAGACTCTCCGATGAAACACCATCTGAAGCTTTAGCTTTGAAAGCAAGTTAGGGAATTAGTTACAATCATCACTATGCACAGGGTCTAGAGCAGAGGTGGCGAACCTGCAGCACACGTGCCACAGCGGGCAGGCGGGCCCTCTCTGTCGGCACACGGGCCCAGTCGCCCAGCCAAGGTTTGACAAATCATCAGCACATAGACCACAGCAAAGATCACAGCAACTGTGCAAAGCACACCAAAGGCAAACTTTACCTTCCAATAAAGAGCTGTTTGTGTCCCTGAAAGCTCTGTTGCTGTGTTTTTCTTTGAAGACAAGAGATGTTAACATATGAGTTTTTTCTAAACTAAAACCCCAGTGTTCTGGCTTCACTGCAGTACTGGCGCTTTGTGATAAGTCAGTGGGTTTGGGCTGCAGCCTGGGTGCTCGTCATTGCTTAGAGCAATACTAAGTTCAGTGCTGATGCCTGTGCTGCCAGCTACTTGGGAAGCTGAGGCAGGGAACTCAAAGTTCAGGGCCAGACTGGGAAACAAAGTGAGAACCAGTCTCAAAATCTCAACCAGGGTGGGGACACAGCTCGGTGGCAGAGCCCTGGCCTAGCCACCTGGGCAAGGCCCCTTGTTCAATCTCCAGTGTGGCACCAAACAGCCTTAGAAGCACTTCTTGGGATACAAGTCAATTTTCAGACTTTTGCTTGGTTACTTTGATAATTTTTTTAAATTATTTTACTCCTTAGCATCATCAACTCCCCACAGGAGTACCATTGGGAGAACTACAAGGTACAACAGCTAGAAAGAAAGCTCAAGTTATATATCTAACACCTTTAACCTTTAGACACATTAAAGGCTTGAGGAACTTATTTAACATACACACTCGCAGAAGTAACCCCAGACAACCGACTCCGTCCACTCGGACAGGCCCCATGATCTGTGCCCCAGTGAGCAGCCAAGGTGTTTCTGACACCTGGGAGGCATGCGGCAGCCTTCGAGTCAGTGCACTTCCTCAGGCAAAGACATTTAATCTTGGATAGTGCAAAGATTTTCCCAAGGTCATATAATTAGCTAGCAGCAGAGAAGACAACTATCAAGTACTCAGATAAGGTAATAATTTCAAGAACAAATAAAAGTTCTGCGCCAGGGGATGGTGGCGCATGCCTGTAATCCCAGCACTTGGGAGGCGGAGGCAGGAGGATCAGCATAAAGACGAGACCAGCTTGGGCTATGTAGCAAGACTCTGTCTGAAAAACAAAGGATAATAATAATAGAAATTCTAGACACTGAAGGGAGTGTTAGTTGACAGGCTTTGTAAGGCAAGTCAAGCTTGGATTAGAATGGAGTGTAAATCTCTGAACAGACAGAGTCACAGCTCTCTGTGCTTCGGTTACAGAGACAGCTGCTTCGGATTGTGCTTGTCTCTCCCCACGGGGCCATGAACTCATTCAGGCCAGGGACAATCACCTGGTGCTTTCTACATCTCAAGGAGCACCCGCACACAAGAGAGAACCGCCGTTAACCCCTTCTGATTCTGGTGCATGGCAAACATGTCAGTCCATCTTATAACGGCAGCTCACTCAGTAAGA
Organism: Heterocephalus glaber; assembly: GCF_053883595.1. Taxonomy (NCBI): domain Eukaryota; kingdom Metazoa; phylum Chordata; class Mammalia; order Rodentia; family Bathyergidae; genus Heterocephalus; species Heterocephalus glaber. The sequence goes on along the minus strand of NW_028258138.1, from coordinate 83,116,942 downwards.
ACAGGAAAACACCCTTAATCAAGTAGAGCAAGACTACACAACGGCACTGCTTGTCAGAAGATGGGGTCCTAACCCTGGATCTAGCATTTCCTTAAGCAGGGCATGCTACCATCTCTATTTTCTTATCTGCAAAGTAAAGTTGAACAGTATCATTTCTCTTCCTGTAAGTCCAGCAACTGTCTAAAATGTATCCCATGCTAGGAAAACATGAACAGGAGAAAAAGCAAAGGACATTAGAACAAACAAAGCATGATTTTGAAATCTGATCCTGTAAAAATTATAATTTAACAATTAAAACAAGTTATACAAAACTAGTAAAAAATGGTTATTTCACCTTATTCCATTAGTGACCTGGGTAACATCTACCTCACATATATAAAGCACATGTCTCAATGTCAGGGATCCAGAACGTCCTCAACACATTTCCTTCTCTGTCTAAACTCAGGCCAACCCTTTCATTCTCGGACCAGATATGGCACAGGAGTAAACCCAGAGGCATCACACGCCACGGCCAGCTGAGCCAACAGAAGAACCACTGAACAGAGGCCTCCGGTCACAGCTGAAGAGAGCACGTCTGCTGCCTCCACTCTCCTCTCACCACACATCTGTGGCCACTACTGATGCCACAGACAGGTGAGCGGCAGCTCCACCCTGGCCCTGGGGGACGGCAGTGGGGCCCGAGCTGTCACATGGCCCTTACCCTATCACAAGGAGCCCTCATAACCTCTATGCATCGCTCCAAGCCGCCCTCAGCTGTGCCCAATTCTAAACACACCGCATCCTCTAGTGGGCTGAGACTCTCCTCCTGATGGGCAGTTTCACACTCCTTCCTTTTGCACTTCTGTGGGACAACACATATGCCAAACATTACCTCAGAAGGCTTTGAAAGATCTTCCTGAGTTCCCAGTGCCTCAAGATTAGGCTCTATCGGGCACAGGGAAAGACTGTATCAAATTTAATGCTTGTCTAATACCTGTCAGACCTGCCACCTATAATAACTGTCTAATTACCAGTGTCAATTAAAAGCAAAAATACTGGTTTTTGAGACAGAGTTTTACTTTATAGTTTAGGCTGGCCTTGAACTCACAGCAGTCCTCCTGTCTCGAGTGCTGGGATTATAGGCATGAGCCACCACTCCCAGCACAAAAATATATTTTAAAAGTAATAATAAATATTGTGCAAAAAAAGCAGATTCTGGTTGACATGGTTATCACGCAGTTCTTCATTCTAACAGTTGCCCCTCACAAAAATAGGTCTAAGTTTTTGTTTTTGTTTTTTTAAGAGGTGGGCTGAGAGTGTACCTCAGGGGTGGAGTACATGTCTAGCACGCACAAGGTCCTAGGTTCAACCCCCAGAACTGTGAAAAAACGTCTATGGTGTCTGATCAGTTTCTTTGCATCATGCTACATATTTCCTAATTTATTACAAGACTGACCTGAATGTGTATACCAAAAGCACAGCTGAAATAACTACTCATATTTTACCCAACAGTCACTCTGCTTCTCTTAATGATGCTACAGTAGACGTGCCCGGTATCAGACGGCCATGAGCATTAATCAGCAAAAAGCGCAACACTGATCTGTGGACACAGAATCTAGAAACAGAGTCATGACAGGCACTCAATACAAAGTAACTGAAAAATCAATCAAGTTTTAGTTTTTCAGTATGTCCAATGACTGGTTTGTTTTCAAGATTAACTTGTCTCATTAACAACTTACGACTTGTAATTGAAGTTGGGCAGAGACACTTTTCAGCTTCAGTGTACTCTGTAAGCAGCTTCCGCCCCACATCCTGTCTGCAGCCATCACGGTCCCTTACCTAAGCACGCCTGCACAGACCTCAGGTGCAGGTGCCACATGTGCAGAATGGAGTAGCTGTTGCTGTCCTTCTCGATGACTACAAGAAAGAACTTCTCTGAAAACGGTGGTGGGCGATACCCTATTGTTCAAAGGGAAAGGATAGTTAATAAATAATATTTGTTTATTTTAATAAAGCCACATTATCTACTAATGAGGACTCATGAATATAAGAAATTAAATTCCAAGTTAGTTAAGAAATAGTATCTATGGAGCCAAGGATTTAGCTCAATGGCACTGCGCCTGCCTCACAAGCACAAGGTCTAGAGTTTGATCCCTGGTACCACCACCAAAAAAAATAGTATCTATTATGTTTGCAAAGAACTAATGCCTGTCTAATGGGCTGTCAGAATCAGGGACATTACATTTCCCCCATTTGTTCTCACTTCCACCGTTTTACTCTACCTTAGGAAACGTCCATGTAGCTTTCTGACACATTACATCAGAACCTTTAGACATCATTTTATGCCATTTATTCTATTTTCAATGCAAATGACTCAGTGGAGGAAAAAACAAGAGGCCATTTTATTTTTGAGCTTGTTCATTGGAAAACAATAATTTGGTTCTATAGGCATAAAAGGACATTTTTAAAAGCTAAAAAATACCTCTTGCCAGGTACATCTGTAATCCCAACACTTGGGAGACTGAAGCAGGAGGATCGCCACAAGTTTGAAGCCAGCCTGGGCTACATAGTGAGTTCAAGGGCAGCCTGAACTACACAGTGAGACCCTGTCTCAAAACACACACACACACCACACACACACACATATATACAGTCTTCTTGATATGTATAAAAGTTGGCAGTAGGGCTGGGGATTTAGCTCAGTGGTTCTGCCGCCTGCCTGGTACCAAAAAAAAAAAAGAAAAGTTGGGAGGAACAAAGAGTGCTGGGGTCTGAATACGGTTTGCCTCCTCCAGAGCACAGGCTGAAATTTCATTCCCACTGTGAGACAAGAAGGCAGACACGGAGCACAGTATTGGCGGTGGGGCTTCTCGGAGGCCATCAGGGTGACGCCTCCATGATTGAATGCCAGGACTTCCTAGCAAGAGGGAGACGGCACAGGGACACACAGCCACACCGGCGGCTCTCCCAGGTGACAGGCAATGTCAGGGACTATGCCGCAGGGAAGCTGCCATCATTTCCAGCATCTCAGTTCCGGAACTATGAGCCAAAGTGAACCTCTTTCCTCTGCAATTTACACACTCAGCGGCCCTGTGTGACTGGTGACAGAAAACAAACCAATGCTGGGCAGAACCAATCCCAGGAGGATTTTCACACCATTTTGTGCTAAATGTTAGGTGGCTATCAAAGACTAACGGGGCTCTGCCAAAGTCTACAAAGGCCACACAAAGGGAGACCAGATGGGGCAACAGAGCTCAAAGAATAAAACACTGTGCCACATAAAAAATGAGTTTACAAAAATGTCAAAGAGGAAGACCATATAAAGAAAGGGAAGGAAAGAAGGAAAAGGAACAGAGGGAACGGAGAAGGCAGACTGCACAAGAGCTGGCCTCACACAGCACCCTAAACTAACAAGCACAAACTCCTCATCTTGAAAATTGGCATTTTTAAAAGGAAAAGAAAATAAACATTTATCCTGTTTTTTTCTGTATGAAAATAGCATCTAAAAAAAATCACCAAGGGCAGGGTAGTGGTAAGGGTATAGAAAGATTTCATAAATATTTCACGTATTTCCTTATGAAAACACATTTGTGGGCATAATTTTTTCTGTTGACAATTATATTCTTTTCTTTTTCTGGTACCGGGTATTGAACTCGGGACCTTGCACTTGTGAGGCAGGCACCAGAACCACTGAGCTAAATCCTCGGCCCGACAATTATATTCTTCATATATGACAATCGGATCTACACAAGACAATAGAAATTTTCTGTAAAAATAAAAGCTCCTGGCCAGGTCCAATGATACATACCTATAATCCCAGCATTCTGAGAGGCTGAGGCAGGAAGATCACAAATTTAAGCCCAGCCTGGACAAGGTTTCCTTAAGGCAAAACCCTGCCCCAAAATTAAAGAAAATAAAAAGGTCTGTGGATGTAGCTGTGTGCAGGTCCTGGTTCAATCCCTGGTACCACAGAAAGAGAAAGAAAACTCAGGGCTGGGGATTTAGCTCAGTGGTTCCAGTGCCTGTCTCACAAGCACAAGGTCCCGAGTTCGATCCCCGGTAGCAAAAAAAAAAAGAAGGAAAGAAAACTCAAAGCAACAACTCACTGGCAACAAGCCCTATAGAGCATTCCTGTTAAAATGAACAGTCACAGGGGCCGGGGATGTAGCTCAGTGGTGCCGCCACCTGCCTCACAAGCACAAGGTCCCGAGTTCGATCCCGAGTACCAAAAAAAAAAGAACAGTCGTTAGACACCATGCTTACAAAAGATAAGCCTGAGATAGCCCCAGCCTGAAAGAATGTACACTATCAGAATAAGGAGGACACAGGAGAAACTTGAAAGAGTCCTTACCAGCCTAAGATAGGATGATCTCAGAATTAAAAAGAATTGCAAGATGATTTAAATGTGCTGTGAACACAAAAATCCCTAAGTTATACAAGTAGAGTGCTCTTCTGTATGTATAAAGAGTTTTTAAAAATAAGTTTGTACTGATATTCAAAACACAAAGCCAAACAACAGTAGCCACTGGAGAAGACTACAGCACAAACTCCTTACTCTAAACTGCGGATCTAGGGAAGGACCAAGCTGCACCCTGCCACTCCTGAAGAGCACTGGTTCTCAGAGTAACTAAACAGCCCTCGATAACGGGAGGTCTTTCTTTACAAATGCTTTCCAGATAACAAGTAAATAAATGAGAACGGATAAAATTAGAAAAACATAACTTTCTAATCGCTAGTAATATAACTGATTTAAAATATTCAATGGAAGAAATCACAGGCTAAAGACTGCTAGAAAACTACACTGGTGCTCAAATCCTTTCATGAAACAGTTACAAAACTGGGAAGAAAACAAACTTCACACAAAAACTAAAAGCAAGTCAGGTACAGTGTACATACCTGGTAGAGGCTGAGACAGGAGGATGGCAAGCTCAAAGCTAGCTTAAGAATACTGTGTGACCCAGTCTCAAAACAACGAAAAAAAAAAAAAAAAAAAAGAAAGAAAGAAAGAAAGAAAGAAAGAAAGAAAAAGAAAGCTAGCTAGCTAAAGGAAAATCAAAAAACCATTGAGAAAATCCTTGGGCCTGATTTAGCAAAAGCCTAAAAAGTATAAAAAGGAAGACTTTTTTTTAAAAATCCAAGTGCAAGTCTGTTGCTTAAAAATATTACAAAGAAAAATATTAACTTTACATAAGCATTGTTTTCTAGTAGGTTGGTGTATTTCATGTTGGAAACAGTGTAATGAATGGTACCTAGGTTTGTAGGACAGCATGTAAAAACATTTAACCTAGAGAAAGTAAAATATACACAAAAGCAAACTTGAAATCTACAAAGAAACACTTATGCTACAAAATTAAACATGGCAACTAAATAATTTATACATAAGGAAAGTTCTGATGAATGAAGAAGTCGGAAAGCAAAACTCTGTCTAAAGGGTGAAAAAATGTTTGAGCTAAGTTTCACAGAAGACAGAAACTCACTCTAATTTCCCATTAAAGCAAAGAAAATTCAGTAGAAAGTGTTCTTTAATGGCTACATGTAATTCTGTGATTAAAACCATACTAAGTAAAGTATATCCATCTAGATATGATGTGATAGAAAAGCATAATGAATATTTAAAAATTTTTAAAACCTCATCGCAGGACAAGACACATTGGAGTCCTCTCTCCTAGGGCTCTTTGAGCTGTCCTGACTGCCTCAGTGTCCTGAATCCATTCAAAACATCTCCCTTTCATGCTCACTGTAACTTTGGGGAAGAGCCAGGAGTCACATGGAGCCAGATCCGGTGACGACGGTAGATGAGAACGCAGGGCTGTGTTTTTAGGAGCCTGCTTTTCTGTTGGGTGGCGCTTGGCAGCAGCAGTCACTGTATTTTTTTTTTTTTTTTGGTACCAGGGATCGAACTCGGGACCTTGCGCTTGCGAGGAAGGCAGCAGAACCACTGAGCTAAATCCCCAGCTCACATTCACTGTATTTTTGATCACACCTCATGAAGACACAAAAGAGAGCTTCCAGAACTGCTTCAGAAAGTGGCAACAATGATGGGACAGGTAAGTCTGGAGCAAGGGGCGGGGTTTTGAGGGAAACTAATGGCAATGTGTCTAGTCTTGTGATAATCTTTAAATATTCACCACATATTTTGATCACCCCCTGTAGTCAGTCTTTAATCAAATAAGACCAAATGTCTGGAAAACCTTTGTAAACTAAGAAAGCATTCTTCATAGAACACTACTCCTAAAAGCAGGACATCTTTTCATTCAAATGGAACATGAGTTTTATAACTACAAACTTGTAACTTCTAAAAGATTCATTAAAGGACCAAAATATATAACAGATACTGTGAAAGAGGAAGAAAATGTTTAAATGGGAAGGGGCACAAGGGAGGGAGGAGAGGGAAAGGAAAGAAGGGAAAAGAAAACAATCAAGAAAAGAAAGATAAAATGAAAACAAAGCTCTTATAAATAAGAAGAGGAAGAGGACAAGAAGGGAGAGGAATGGGAAAAAATATGAATCAAGATATATCATGTACAGGTACAAATTTCATACAATGAATGTGATCATTATGTATATCTAAATTGTACAACAAAAACAAAATAAAATAAAATAAACATTTTAAGCTAAATTATAAAGTTGAGGCTGGGGATTTAGCTCAGTGGTTCCACCCCCTGCCTAGCAAGTGCAAGGACCCGAGTTCAATCCCTGGTACCAAAAAAAAAAAAATTATGAAGTTGAAATGAAACATAATTGTTTTTGAAAGGTCTTATGGAAAAACCACTTTCTTTAAAAAAAAATTTTAAAAAAGGAACAAGAAATTCTACACTTCAGAGGGCAAAACTGAGACAGTGCCTTTAATTCAATGCCCATGAGATTTCCCAACAGCTTACTTCCTGTATTTATCATTACTCTGTAGCAATTCATTAGGAACTTTTTTTTTCTTTGGTACTCCGGTCTTTGTGCTTTCCAGGCGGGCGGCGGAACCACTGAATGAAATCCCCGGCCCTACTGGGAACTTTTTAAGCCTCTACTAAAATGAACTGGTCTTCTTAGGCTATCACAGGGAATTTACTACCAACAAAAAAAAATTATAGAGCTGAATAAAGTTACTTTTTAAAACAAACTAGGTTTTATAAAACTTGGCGCAAGTCTATGCTACCAGAGCTGTGTCACCCACACGCCCTCTCCGCCCACAGACAAGACACCAGGACAGCATCAACACTGCGCCTGTCACAAGCTGAGAGCATGCCGACCTGGAAGATCATACTCCACCGAAGTTTGGAGCCCTCTGTGCTAAGATAAGGGACAAAACCCCAACTCGTTTCCGCGAGTACCTTGTGATGGCTGAAAAAATATCTCTGTTTCCTTTTTCTCCACATCTTCCTTATGTGGTTTATATCCTATAATGAAGTCTTCTTGAAACACATGAAGCAACTGGGTATTTGAGCCACACTACAAATACAAAAAGAAATGAAGTTTTCACCCTTGAAATTCCCTACCTCCCTAACATGCAGAAGAAATAAATCTCACGATTTTTATTCTCAATATACTAATAATTAGGGAGGAGGAAGAAAGCAACAGAAAAAAAAATCATTAAAACTATCCTGGTCAGAGAAAAACTGCTTTCCAAGATGTCACAGTCAATAGCAGGACAGAAAAGCTCTATCTAGTGCTTCTGCAAACATACAAACTAAACACAAAACACACGTAAGTGACCTGCCCAAAAGGAACAGTCCCAAGACTGGCTAGGGAGAGCTATGTTAACTGCAGAAGGCTCACCAGACCTACAGGTCTAGTAGCTTTTCCAATTCCACCAGAGAACAGCCACCAAAATGAAAACCCCACTCCCCTATGGGCTACATACTGGAAATTATGAGAGAAGCTCCTTACAGCCAGCGGGTGGCACAGAGCTGGGGAAACGTATTCACATGAGCAGTGGAGATCTCTGGAAGGCTGGACGAGTCATCACAGTCACCTGCTACACTACTAGCCCAAGAGTACAGACAATCCCAAACGGCCACTTAGAACCACAGAGGTGAACTGTGGTTCATAGTAAAGGCTGGATCCAAACAAACGCTTTCCACACAACTGTCAGGAGAGCTAGAAGGCCACCCCATGGATTTTAAGACAGGGAAGCAGGCTATGATTCCCTGGGCACTGGATGAACAATCTACAATCTACCATCTCAGAAAATTAAGAAAAACCAGCTTCCTCACACAGAAGGAGAAAAGAGCTGTAATATTAGGTTAAAAGTTATAGGGGAATTTTGTCTCTCTGGGTAAAAATATTTTTTAAAAATCTCTTTGTATCCATAATACAAAAGGTCACTTCCTCAGGGAAAAAGAACAAATAAAAAAAAAAGGAACGTTAATGTTTTCATGGGTACAGAAATAACAGAACACACTGGGAATAAACCAGATGAGTTAAACTTTACCACTGATAAACCCAGGTCATTCATCATAGATACCTGTGGTGTGTCACCCTTGTTTTAGGTTAAGGACGGGGAGGGGGTGAAGTAAGTATGAAGCAAAAAGAACGCTAAGTGACAGTGCATTACACTAGTATCCCATGGTACAGAATGAAGTCCAGGATGAATTTAACATCCAGGCCATTAAAAATTAAGGTATCTGGGAAAGAGGCCAAACCACACTTCCTTCAGGTCCCCATGGAGAAGAAAGAAAAACACATGGGCTAAGCTTAAAAGCCTGGAGCTTGGGGATAATACAGTTAAGGGTTACCTAGAAGGCATTAGTAATTTGTTACCAGGAACTGATGTGGTAAAAATGCTCTACATTGGTGGAAACAATTATATTTTCCCCAACACAATGTGCAAGGCACTATGGAAAAATTATGACATAACTCTATACTGGCTTTTAAATACAGTTGGCTCTTTCTTCATTTCTTTAACAAATTTAGTAACTTCTACATCGATGTAATCTTTCTGAGTATTTAAGTGATTATGTTACTTCTATTCCTTAGTCCAGACAGGCTCCTGAAGAAAAAAATACCCCGAGGGCTAAAGGGTTTTACACCCTCCCTACAGGGAGAAAGGTTCCCTTCTTTGCCAAGTAAGAGCTAGGGAGGGGGCACTGACGACATCGAGGGCTGTGATGGGGCATAAATATGTACTTCAGGGCCTACTTTCATCGGTACCCAACCCAGGTGGAAGGAGCCAACCCTGAGGGCTACAGCCATGCCCAGTCTTAGTAACACACTCCGGCAGGTGTACAGCTGCAGGCAGGGGCAGTCTCCCTGACCCAACCAGATTCCTTTACAAGGAAAGAAGGACACAGATGCATTTCTAAGTCATTCATAGATTTTAACTGTAGGAATCAACAGAAGATGGCTGTGTTCAGTATCGAATGATAATTATTCAGGGACTGAAAAATACCATGCATATACACCACTCTGGGACAGTGCACTAATATTATCAATTCCCAAGCATGCTTTTACCTGGTCAGTTATCGCATCAAGTTCAATAATGCAGCCAGGTCGGGCAGTAGACTGCTGGCTCACAATATTAAACACTTCTCCAATAAGTTTCTGTAAATAAAAAAACACAAAATGTTAGTGAACAAATCTGTGTCAAATCAAATTTATAGTGGCTATGATATTCATATCACAATGCAGCTCAGACATTCAAGTCCCTCCCAAATAGTCACTGATCAACAATGGCAATTCATTCAAAAACCTACTTCAACTTTCTATACTCATTCATATTTTCAAAGTTAATTATGAAGTGAGAAAATCTGACGGTGCTTACACAGTCTATACCCTGAAGACATCTCATCCTTCAAGAGGCTGTCTTCCTTTCTGCCCGGCTGGGCACCCAGGGGCCCTGACTGAGGGTCCAGCCCAAGGCCTAACTTCGGGGTCCAGATGCGCACCCCCCAGGTGATGGCAGGGCCACGGGGCTCTGCTCCTTGGGTGAGAGTGACGCTCACAAGGGCCCCAAAGCTCCTCCGCTCCTCAGGACCACATGTCCTGCCCTCTCAGGACAGCCCAAGTGAGAATGCACCACCACTCAGTCTGTGCGTCTTTCTGTCAGCACAGCACAGGAACAGCGTTTTTAATGTCACTCTGCCTCAAAAACCACATTTTCAGTGATCACAGCACACAAAATTAATCTGTATGTAGCCTCTTGTGATTTGCCTGAAAACTCATTTCTTTTTGTGCTTCAAATATTGTTCTTTATAGCAAATTTTAATAATGAAACAACTAAAAATACAGGGATTTAAGGTACGACTGTGCCTTCGGCCTATTTGTGCTTCACTGATCATGGAGGGCTGTTTAATTCAGAGTCAGTAACTGCAGGTATAACTAGGATACATTGTGCCTTCAGCCATTTTAATTTATTTTTTTCAGTTTATTTTATTTTATTTTTACTTTATTAAAATACTGAGTTTATTTCACATGTTTATTTTTGTCTCCCCACCATCTCCATGTCTGACCACCACTACTACTATGTGCTATCATAACATTCCGTACATACTTAAAACCAAGCAAAGGGTGGAGTTCCATCTTTAAAAACTAAACAGGCATTTTGGACAGCACATTCTTGGCAATGGAACCTGGACAACATTTATCAACAGTAGGGAAAGTTCTCACTTTGCATTATAAAAAGGAAAGCCAGATATCAACTGTTACAGAAATGAAATAAGAAGGAAAATTTTAACAAACTGTTTAAATTGTTTTCTTAAAGAGACTCCTCCACTGCCAAAGATCTTGAACAGCCTCCTGGTCAGTCACCCAGAAGCAATTCTCCACATAACTGATGAACTTGGCTTCCACTTTGGGAAGAGAACCACCCTTTTCTATACTTGCTTACATTTTTTGCTTTAATAGCTTCTACAGAACTAGGTGCTTTGGGTGTTTTAGGAGTCTTTTCTTGTTTTTTGAAGGATTCTTGACCTTTTGATCTTGGTGTTGATGATTTTGAGTCTTTTCCATTCTGGTTTGATTTTTGTGCATTTTTGGCTGGAGTATCTCATATCGATTTTTTCACTGGTGCTTTCTCTTCAACTTCCTCATCATCGTCATCATCATCTTCATCATCATCTTCAGCAGCAGCTAGCTTTACTCTTTTCTGTGGAACCTTGCTACCATTTCCAGGGGCAGATCGCTTTGCAGATACACTTAAGAGTTTTACATCTCTTCCTTCTCATCATCTGATATTGCATCTGCCTCCACAGTCAACAAGTGCTGTTCACTAATACGCACAGGCCCTGAACCACACCTCAACCTTAAGACAACAGGTGGTAAAAAAAAAAAGACAACAGGTGGTGTAATTTCAAAGCCCCCAAGGGAAACCGCTGGCTGTACAGACATTTTCAAAGTTGCCAGTGTTACTTTAATTGGACTGCCTTCATAATTCATTGCCTCTGCTTCCACAATGTGCAATTCATCCTTTGCACCAGCCCCTAAACTGATCATTCTTAATGACAACTGGTGCTCATTTTCATCATTATCCACCTTAAAGTGATAATCTTTGTCAGCCTTTAGTTAGTTCATAACTGAAAAGATAGTTCTGGGGCCTCAGGGGGCTCATGTCCCTATCCATCGAATCTTCCATGGAGTGGTGGCACGCATGTAGGTGGGAGAGAACGCCAACGGAAATAAACAGCTACTGCCTCCAGGGAACAGACACACAGGACGGAATCATGGCAGGGTTTCAGTTTATTTTATTAGTGCATAATGCAGTACATAATGATGACATCCTTTGTGGGGAGCTGGTACATGTACATAAGACATCTCAATTCTTTTTTTCATCCTCTTTCCCTTCCCTTCCTCCCCCCTGCATCTCTTGGTCCCCTTCTATCTATCTTTTATTTTGTTCTCTATAATTTGGGTTTCTCATATATTTAAGTTTGTGTGTCTAGTTTATTTCACTTAACCATTATGATCTCAAGGGACAACCATTTTCCTATAAATGATTACAATTTATCCTTCTTCATGGAAGAATAATATGCCATTGTGTGTAAATTCCACTTTTTCTTTATCCATTTATCTGTTGGTGGACATTCAGGCTACTTCCAAGATTTAGCTACTATGAATTGTGCTACTATAAACATGGGTATGCATGTATCACTGTAATACAATGTCTTTAACTCCTTTGGGAAAATACCAAGAAGGGGAACATCTAGGTCAAATGGAATCTCTAGTTTTAGTTTTTTGAGGAATCTCCACATTGATTTCCATAGTGGTTATACTAGCTTACGTTTCCATCAACAGTGTAGAAGGGCTCCTTTTTGCCTACAGCTGCACCAGCATTTCTTATTCTGATTTCCTGATGGCCATTCTTCCTAGAGTAAGATGACATCTCAGTGTTATTTTAATTTGCACTTCTTTAATGGCCAAACATTTTTTCATGTATTTATTGGCCATTTGTACTATTTCTTCTGAGAAGTGTCTATTCATTTCAGTTGCCATTTTTAGATTGGGTCTTTACAGGGGCCAGGGGTTTAGCTCAGTGGTTCTGGTGCCTGCCTCAAAAGTGTAAGGTCCCAAGTTCGATCCCCGGTACCAAAAAAAAAAAAATAGATTGGGTCTTTTATTTTGGGGATCTAATTTTTTGAGTTCTTTTACGTATTCTAGGTATCAGTCCTCTGTCCAAGGAATGGCTGGCAATTTTTTTTTCCCATTCTGTCAGTTGTCTCCTCATTCTGTTATTTCCTTTGCTATACAGTTTTTTAAATGTGCTAGGATCCCATTTATTGATTCTGTATTATCTCGTGCGCCATTGGGTTCTGTTTAGAAATCCTTGCCTACGCCTATGTCTTCTAGAGTTTTACCTATTTTATCTTCCAGTATGTTAAGTGTTTCAATTCCAACATCTAGATCTTTGATGCATTTTGATTTTAGTTTAGTACATGGTGAGATATATGGGTCTAGACTAAGTCTTCTGCATGTGGACAGCCAACTTTCCCAGCACCATTTATTAAAGAGGCTGTCTTTCCTCCAGTATATTTTTTTCTCCTCCAATGTATGTTTTTGGCCCCTTTGTCTAAAGCCAGATGGTTCAATGTGCCTACGGTTGTTTCTGCATCCTCTATTTTATTCCACTGATCCTAATGTGTGTTTCTGTGTCTGTACCATGCTGGTTTTATCACTGTAGCTTTGTAGTATAACTTCAAGTCCAGGACTGTGAAGCCTCCTGCTTCACTCCTGTTGCCCAGGATTGCTTTTGCACTACTGATCAACTTACATAATGTTTAAATTAATTACAGAATTATAATAACGTGTATAACTTGACAAATATAAGTGCAGAAGCAAATGCAATTGGCTCTTGCGGTGGTGGACATGGCTGATAAAAGCTCAGTCTCCACAGCAAGGTGGCCAGGCTCCAGCCTTGCTCTGCCGTCACTCCCTGACCACAGCTGCGCCAGTCTTGCCTCTTGGTACTCCAGGTTCCTTAGTGGAAGTTCGAGCAATAATATTAGTTACTGAGTTCAGCAATTAGAAGGGTGTCTGATACACAGCAATTACTAGGTAAGAGCTTGCTATTTTTATTATTAAGGCTATAACTCAACTTGTGGACTCCACAAGGCCTGGTAACTGCTTTTTAGGAGCATCAGTCTTGCGTCTTCCAGGACACATAGTAAATGCAGAGCGCTGGAGGCCTCCCCTACCCAATACAGCAGCTATCACATACCACACATACACACTTACATATATCCCCTACAGGAGGATGCCCTGAGGGAAGGGCACCTAGTATGTGCACATTTATTCTTTCATGTGCTATAGCTTATACATTGGGGTTCTCAATAAAAGTTACAGATTGAATAAACTGGTAAGTTAATGAATGAAAACAAGTGAATCACTAGACTGCTCCTGCCTCGTCACCCTAACTCGTGTCTCCAAACTTCAGTTCTCCCTTACTGAGCCACATGGCCTGGATGACATCACCCAAGCACTTGCTGAATGAACGGTGCTGGGCAATCCATCGTCACTGGGCAGATTCTCAAGCCTGTTCTAGGCAACAAAACAACTCCATCTTCAATATTTCAGATGGAATAAAAGACCTTAGCATTGAAATAGGGATAGTGTAATATACTTGTCTTCATAAACAGGTTGCTAAACATAAACTTCTTCCTGATGACTGAGGGTGATGTCTGTGATTCATTCTCCTTAATGGCTGTTCAGGTATAATGACTTCTAGTACTACTCTTGTTCTAATAAATCCCAAACTTATACTGGGACCTCATGTGGAACCCTAGGAATTTATTTCCAGTTGCCTGTAAAACAGTTATCAAATCCACGCTCAGGGATCTGAGATCACAGCCACCTCACACTCAATGTGGCCCAAGTGTAAGTCATCATGAAACCCTCGCACATGTCTTGCCCTGCCAGTACAGCCACCATCACGAGCCAGACCCTCAGACGCATCGCGCTGAGCCCATGCTCTCCTCACACTCAAGCAGCTACATGGCCTGCTCTTCTCCGTCTCAGCACCTAACAAACCCCCTCCACCCACGCCTGCTCCCCGTGGCTGGCTGACCTGAACAGATCCCTTTCCATCCCCATGCTGCCAGTACATACCAACTGCACCTCAGCCTGCAATGTAATCACTTGATTTCCTCCCCCAAAACCCGCAGTGACACCTACATCTACCTCTCTGCCTACAGAATAAAATTCAAATCTCTTCCATATCTGGTATAGGAAAATAAGAAAGAAATGTCAGCCCTTTCTCAGCATTACCAAAAATCTCATTTCTTAATGGTGCTAGGGATTGAACCCAGGGCCTCCTGTATGCCAGGCAAGTGCTCTACCACCAGGTCACAACCCCAGCCCACTGAAAATCTAACTTGAGAAATAGGAAAGCATGTGACAGTTTCTTGCTACACTGACTCACAATTAGAAGAAGTAACGAGGAGAACGGCTGCTGTAACTTACAAGACAGTGAAAGAATGAGCAGAAATAATGGGAACTTGATAGGAAGCAATCATGACATCTTAGGAGTCTAAGGCTCTCTCAGTACTTTGCATTATCATTCTATAATTTATTTAAATATTATAAGTTGATCAATGGTGCAAACGCAATCCTGGGCAACAGGAGCGAAGCAGGAGGCACCACAGTCTAAGGAAGAAGATGAGGCATCAAGGGTGGTGTGTGATTACCTGCTAAGCAGATGATACTAGAGGCGTTTATAATTTAGAAGAGAATAATCTGATTAAGGCAGGCATAGGCAGGTGTTGAGAGGTTTTTATTTTTTGGTTTTTTGTGGCAGTAGGGATTGAACCCACAGTCTCTGCACAGAGCCACACCCTCAGCTCTTTTTGAATCCTTTTTCTTTTTTCTTTCCTAAGTCACTAAGTTGCCCAGGCTGGGCTGGAGCTTGTGATCCTCCTGCCTCAGCCTCCCAAAGTGCTGGGACTGTAGGTGTGTGCCACCACATCTGGCTAGCTTTTTTCTTCCTGTTAACAATTTTATTTTCTCCAAGGTAATAAGAATTGTATATAAATGACAGTAGGCCCTTGCCTCTTCATTTTTTATCTAAATAAAAGATGCTTCTCAAGGAAAAAAAAGTCATGTACATAAAGGACTAATTCTCACTTCCTCATCTACTTGGAACTAGTAGTTGTGCCACAGAACCAGGAAATAGGCTGTGGTAAACTGGAAGAGGTACACACGCTGCTGTTACCATTTTACTAGCAAACCACCTACCAGGCAATGCAGCAACTGATGGGCACTTTGCATGCACACTGCCCTGAGCAGAGATCTTGTTAGCTCCTCCATGTTTATTACATTCTTCAATCACATCATCCTTCATCTCTGTGTCCCATCCAGCTTCCTCTTCTGTTTGAGGAGAGAGTTGGAAACACTGTGCTGCAAGAGGTTGCAGAGGCAGCTGCAGCTAAAGCTGAAGCTTCAGTTGGCCAGGAAAGTCATATTTGCAAATCTGCCACAGCACCAAAATCAAAGAGCCACTCATTTGTAAAGCCTGCTGTCCAGCTGCTGGAATCTGCAAACCAGGACCTTCTGCAAGTCTAGCCATTAACTGGAGACGACCAGTTGTTCCCAAGTCAATTCCAGTCCTTTCCAGTTCATCACTGTCCAAAAATGAACTAGCACTAGAAGCATCTGCATATTCAGTAACATGACAAACTTCCACTGGCCTTTCTGCTACTTCAGATCCATTAAGCTGTTCCAAAGTCTTCTTGGCACATTCTGAGTCAGGAAATGTAATGAATCCATACCCCCTACTTGGACCCACATCACTAAACATCATGAACTGGATACTGTCGATCCTTCCAAAAGGCTCAAGTACCCCTGATGCGTATCTTCAGCTACATTACAGCAATGAGCCCATGCAAAGCCACACAGGTCCAGTGCTCCCCTTCTGTATATTGTGTGCCACTGCTGCACCTGTTTCCTCTGCCTGTGATGCTTGAGCTATGAGGCTCTCCTAAAACTTGTTGGCCAGTTAACCCAATCCTGGAGGCACTGAACTAACACCAACAAACTCCACAGAAGTAATTCCTTTGGACCATCTTAAATTTCTATCAGAAGTCATCCTCACAAACCTTTCCTACTGTAGAGAAAAACTCTTCCAAATCTCTTGGTCGAATTCTTGTTGCCAGCTGCATGCAAAAACATGTCCTTGACTCTCTTTCCTCGGGAGTTAGATTACCAATAAGTCCCCTCACGGGGCTCTTGTCTTTTCTGAACAGACTTTTGATTCAAGAATGCTGTCTGCTGAATTTGATGCTATGAGGCAACCCAATCTTTCCTCGGTGGCAGTCACATTGTGGTCCTGCGTGGAGACTTCTGCACCAGCCTCAGAATCTGCAATTTCCCCTTCTTGAGCAGCTCCCTCTCCTTTCTTTGAGTCTGCTTCCCTTCACAGTTTTTGCTTTTTTTCCGGCCTCTATCTCTACTTAGCTTTCTTTCCTTACTTTCGCTTCTCTCTCATTTTTGATTTTGACTTCTGTTCTTGCTTTTTCCCTCTTTTTGCTACATTCTTGACTGTTAGCACTGCTCAACTTGTTCTCATCCATGACCCTATTTCTGCCTAAGCCCCAGGTGGACCTGCTAGCAGCCAGTCATTATCAATCTCCTGTGACTGAGGCCATTCCTGAGATCTTCACCCATTTACATCGGAGGGTTGGGACTGTAAGAGCTTGATGCCACCTCTGTCTCACATCTCACACTGGAATCAAGAGGGAATTCATGGGAGTAGAGGTGAGATGTCATTAGATAAATCCTTTTGAAAGGAGTCCCAGGCACCGCTTCAATAGCAGTATTGTCTGCCATTCTCTAAACACCTGTGCAGGTTTTCGGGCACCTGTAGTGCTCTTATTCGGAAAGTCAGCTACAGCCCCCGCTGTGGCTACTGTGAAGCCCCAGCCCCTTCATAGATTATAGGCTGCAAAGGTAGATAACCCTAAACAAATCCAAGAGAAACACTGCAATTAGAGCAGCCTGCAGAGAAGAGCAGGGTGGAGGCTTTAGCAGCCAAGGATCCACCCCTGCGACAGCGTCAGCAAGCTCCCTGAAATGGCAGTTGCTGCCTCCTGGTACTCATATTCACACACACACACACACACACACACACACACACACACACACACACACACAAGGGTGGTCTGTTCTTGAGAATAAGATTTAGAAAGACGAGACTTTTTGCCTGAGTGAGAGAATGGCTTGAAAGTAAGTGTGGACGCCAGGAAATACATACGTAAAGTTTGTTCCAGAGACAGAAAACCGGACCGGGGATTTAGCTCAGTGGTTCCACCACCTGCCTTGCAAGTGCAAGGTCCTGAGTTTGATCCTCAGTACCAAAAAAAAGTGCACCGAAAACCATTTGGATTGTGGCAGAGAGAAAGTCTAGAAAAGTCACATCACAGCACTGGTGTTGGAAGAGCCAGGCCTTTAAAATCACCAGTCTAACAGGGTCTGATGCTTTGTCCCCTTCACTACGCTGCTGCCGATTTGTCATCCAGCCACCACCGAGGGAACCCCTCTAAAAGCACATGATTCTGTCTCTGGGTTACTTCCACTATTAAAGTGAAATTTAATTTGTTTTCCACAAGCCTAGTACCCCTTGCATCCAAGACCACCTCAGATATGTGAAGACAGTTCTCTTGTGATCCCTAAACCTTTTGGCACAGGCCAAATCCACTCCCAGGGCCCTTGCCCATCAGTTTAACTGGGTTACACTGGACCTAAACTGTTTTTTAACATTTTATTAATAATTTCCCTTCTCGACTAAATTAAGAGCTCCTTATAGACAAGCACTAAAATTTATATCCTGTGTCCTTGACACATCTAGGGGTGCACAGACACTCAAATATAGTATTTGGTATTCAATCCTGGAAATACTTTTGTTAGAATAGTTGTTTTATAGAGACATTTTTATAGGTAAATGGAAAATTCACCATTTAATCTACATATTAGATAATATATATGACTTCCAGTGTAGCTATAAAACTATCAGGATGAGATACTGCCACCCCCTGATAACTTCAGGATTTTTTTAAAAGAAAACTTGACCTTAGAAAACTTCAGATTTTTCCAACCTAAACATACAGCTTGGTAAAGATGCCTTAAAAACCTCTTTTGAGGGCCGGGGATTTAGCTCAGTGGTTTTGCCGCCTGCTGCGCAAGCACAAGGACCCAAGCTCGATCCCCGGTACCAAAAAAAAGGTCTCTTTGGAGGGCTGGGGATTTAGCTCAGTGGCACCACACCTGCCTCACAAGTGCAAGGTCCTGAGTTCAATCCCCAGTACCAAAAGAGAAATCTCTTTTGAGTAAAGCAAGATTAAAAGAACCAAAGTAGAGAATGAAAAATGTTATCAATAATACTTTAGAAAAAAGATATCTTTGTTTCTTTGTATGTTAAATGTATTGTCATGTGGTTTGTAGACCAGAATTTTCATTCTTGTGCCATGGAACACATACAGTATTTTTGTTAAATGTATGTCATACAGAGCCAAGAACATATGCTTACTCCCGGAACACCAACTAACAGATAAAGGTCCTAGACCAGTGATGGCGAACCTTTTAGAGACAAGCGCCCAAACTGCAGCCCAAAATCCACTTATTTATCACGAAGTGCCAATGCTACAATGAAACCTGAACACTGAGGTTTTAGTTTAGAAAAAACAACTCATACATTAACACCTTTCATCTTAAAAGAAAAACAAGTAACACACATGCAATAGGTTCGCCACCACTGTCCTAGATGAAACAAAAAGAGAATCCCGTCCAGCTTCAGTATTTTAATAAAGATCAGCAGCACTTACTGAGGATTCTGGGTCTGACAGTTCATCCAATAACTTTCTTGCATCTACTACAGCTTGATAGAGTCGCAGATTTTTGCCATCAGAAGCAACAAAGCAAGCACTTGCAGAATTGCAGTATGTGCCTGACAAAGGAAAACAGAGGCTTTGGATTATAACACAGAGTTTATCATAGGCTGACATGAGAAACAAATATTGACACTTTTTAGGCATAATTATGGTTTAGAATCATAAACAATCAGCAGACAAAATTATTAAGCAAACATTCAATAGATAGATTATGAGAAAGAAAAGATTAAAAATAAACTTAACAATTCTTAAAATAAGTCTGGTGCTTACATTCTGAATACATATTTAAAAGTATCTTGTAGGGGCTGCAGACAGGCAGGTCTGCCCACACCCTGCCGAGGTCCCCAGTCCCGCAGAACACGCCAAATCAGCCCGCTGCAGACAGGCAGGTCTGTGCACGCCCTACCGAGGTCCTGAGTCATGCGGAAGACACCGAATCACCCCACTGCAGACAGGCAGCCACCTGATTCCACATTACCAAGGCGCAGAGGACACCAGACCACCAGACCAAGGTATTGAGTCCCACTGTTCACGGCCCAGAGATAGGGGCTTCTGAGCCGTTGTCCCACTGCTCCTGATCCAGAGGAAGGGCCTTCCTGGTCACCATCCCCCCCGCTGCTCCCAGCCCAGAGGAAAGGGCTTTTGGGCCACCTTCTGTCCCACTGCTCCTGGTCCAGAGGAAGGGGTTTCCCAGCCACCATCCCTCCGGCTGCTCCCAGCCCACAGGTAAGGGCTTTTGGGTCACCATCCCTACCGCTGCTCCCGGCCCCTGTCCCACCTCACCCAGCTCAGAGGAGGTAATCTGTGCAAGTACTAACAGGCCCCACCCCAGTCGAAATGAGAAAACACATAAATAAGTCTCAAAACCAGACTTCCAGATCACCTACAGCAACCCCAAAGGGAAATGAGATGGAACACTCTGATACTCAACCACCTGGACACACTGAACTGGCAACAAAAGGGGATCTGGAAAAAATGAAATCAGAAATAATTTCTCAGATAACAGGAGAAATTGTGCCCCTAGTGCAACACATGATTAATAAATCTAGAGAGGAGCTCAGGAACATGATGGAATCCCAACATAAGAAACAAATGGAATCCATAAAACACATGCAAATAGATTTCCAGGACATGAAAAACTCCATTGAAAGTCTACACAGCAGAATGAGCCAATGTGAGGACAGAATTTCAGATATAGAAGATAAGATTGCAATTAGTGACCAGGAAAAGAAAAATTGTTTCAAAATTATAAAGGAACATGAGAAATCAATCCAGCAGCTGCTAGATGATGCAAAAAAGAATAACATAAGACTGATTGGGCTCAATGAAGAAACAGG
The DNA here is from genome assembly GCF_053883595.1 of Heterocephalus glaber. NCBI lineage: Eukaryota > Metazoa > Chordata > Mammalia > Rodentia > Bathyergidae > Heterocephalus > Heterocephalus glaber. The sequence goes on along the minus strand of NW_028258138.1, from coordinate 83,096,325 downwards.
AGAGAGTGCAGATGACATAAAAAATCTCTTCACAGAAATAATGGCAGAAAACTTCCCAAGCAGGGGAAAAGAGCTTGACATACAGATAAGTGAGGCATATAGGACTCCAAATAGCCTTGATCAAAAAAAAAATCTACACACAGGCATATAATTGTTAAGATTCCAGAAACACAACAGAAGAACAAAGTTCTCCAAGCAGTCAGAGAAAAGAAACAAATCACATACAAAGGAAAGCCCATCAGAATCACAGCAGACTTCTCAACACAAACCATCAAGGCAAGAAGAGCTTGGAGTGACATATTCCAAGCCCTAAAAGAAAACAGCCTCCAACCCAGATTGATGTACCCTGCAAAACTATCTTTCAAAATGGATGGAGAAGTAAGATACTTTCATGACAAAGAGCACCTTAGGAACTTCGTGAATACCAAACCAGCACTCCAAAGAATTTTACACAATAGCCTAGGAACAGACATTGAGGATCACAATCCCAGGAAGCAAAGCAGAATGAACCCATCTGGCATGACAAGAAATTAAATGTAAACGGGGAGAACCCCACAAAAAGAAAAAGTCATGGCAATGACAAGTCAATATGTTTCGGTTATAACCATCAACGTTAATGGTCTCAATTCACCAATCAAAAGAAATAGACTGGCAGAATGGGTCAAGAAGCAAAATCCAACAATATGCTGCATACAAGAAACACACTGCATTCAAAAGGAAATTCATAGACTGAAAGTTAAAGGGTGGAAAACAATACTTCATGCGACAGGACCCCAAAAAAATCAAGTAGATTTCAAACCAACACTGATTAAGAGAGATGAAGAAGGACATTACATCCTTGTAAAGGGAACAATCCAAGAGGAAGAGATGACAGTCATAAATATCTATGCACCAAACACTAGTGCACCCAACTATATAAAACAAATACTAACGGACATGAAAAGTCATATATGCACTAATACAATTGTAGTGGGGGACCTCAACACCCCACTGTCACAAATAGATAGATCAACTAGACTAAAAATAAGTAATGAAATACTAGAACTCAATCGAACTCTTGAACAAATGAACTTAACAGATGTTTACAGAGTCTTCCACCCCACAAAATCAGAATACACATTTTTCTCAGATGCACATGGGTCATTCTCCAAAATAGACCACATACTCACACACAGAACATGTTTAAGTAAGTGCAAACGAATTGAAGTTATTCCCTGTATATTATCAGACCATAGTGTGATGAAATTGGAGATCCATAGCAAAAGAAACTCAAAAAATTTCATAAACATGTGGAAATTGAACAACACCCTTCTGAATAACCAATGGGTCACAGAGGAAATTAAAGAAGAAATCAGACAGTTCCTTCAATTAAATGACAATGACAATACAACATATCGGAATCTATGGGACACAATGAAAGCAGTCTTACGAGGGAAATTCATAGCAGTGAATACGCATATTAGGAAAACAGAACGAGCCCAATTAAACATCCTGATGCTGAACCTCAAGCTTCTAGGAAAAGAAGAGCAGGACAAACCCAAAGCTCATACAAGGGAAGAAATTATAAAGATCAGAGGAGAAATCAATGCAATAGAGACTAAGAGATTGATACAAAAAAAATCAATGAAGCCAAGAGTTGGTTCTTTGAAAGAATCAACAAAATTGATAAACCTTTAGTCAACCTTATCAGAAAAAGGAAAGAAAAGGCCCAAATCCATGCAATTAAGAATGAAAAGGGTGAAACTACAACAGACCCAGCAGAAATCCTGAGGATCATCAATACCTAATTCCAGAACCTAGACGCCAATAAGATGTACAACACAGAAGAAATGGACAGATTCCTAGATACATATGAATTACCAAAGTTAAATGAAGAAGACCTAAAAATTCTGAACAATCCAATATCAACCAATGAAATTGAAAATGTAATTAAAAACTTATCACCTAAGAAAAGCCCGGGCCCTGATGGCTTCACTGCTGAATTCTACAAGACATTTAGAGAGGAACTACTGCCACTACTGTTTAAACTCTTCAATGAAATCGAAAGGGAAGCAATACTCCCAAATTCATTCCTGGAAGCAAGCATCACCTTGATCCCCAAAGCAGACAAAGACCCAACTGAAAAAGAGAACTATAGGCCCATCTCACTAATGAACATAGATGCAAAAATCCTTAATAAGATAATGGCAAACAGAATGCAGAAGATCATCAAGAAGATCATACACCCTGATCAAGTGGGATTCATCCCAGGGATGCAGGGATGGTTCAATATATGAAAATCAATTAATGTAATACACTATATCAATAGAGCCAAGGACAAAAACCATATGATTATCTCCATAGACACAGAAAAAGCATTTGACAAAATTCAACATGCATTTATGATTAAAACCCTCCAAAAAATTGGAATAGATGGTCTCTACCTCAAACTGATAGAAGCCATCTATGAAAAACCAATAGCCAATATCATACTAAATGGTCAAAAATTGAAATCCTTCACACTAAAATTAGGAACAAGACAAGGATGTCCACTATTACCACTCTTGTTCAATACAGTTCTGGAAACATTAGCCATGGCAATTAGACAAGAGAAAGAAATAAAAGGAATAAAAATAGGAAATGAAGAAGTCAAATTGTCATTATTTGCAGATGACATGATACTCTATATAGAAGACCCCAAGAACTCCACCAAAAGTCTTCTAGACTTAATAACCAAATTCAGTCAAGTAGCTGGTTACAAGGTCAATACACAAATATCAATAGCTTTCCTCTACACCAATGACAGACTCACTGAGAGAGAAATAGGGCAAACAATTCCTTTCACAATAGCATCCAAAAAACTGAAATACCTAGGAATCAACCTAATGAAAGAAATCAAAGACCTCTTCTCTTAAAACTATAGCACTCTGAAAAGAGAGACTGAAGACGATATCAGAAAATGGACAGACATCCCTTGCTCCTGGGTAGGAAGGATTAATATAGTGAAAATGGCCATACTTCCAAAACTGCTATATAGATTTAATGCAATTCCAATTCAGATCCCAGCAGCATACTTCATAGACCTTGAGAAAAAAATCCAAAAATTCATTTGGAGCAAGAAGAGACCCAGAATAGCAAAAGCAATTCTAGGTAACAGAGACAAGGCAGGGAGTATCACAATCCCCAACCTGCAACTATACTACAAAGCTACTGTGATAAAAACAGCATGGTACTGGCAAAGAAACAGGCTTGAAGACCAGTGGAACAGATTAGAAGATGCAGAAACAACGCCAGACACACTCAGCCATCTCATCTTCGACAAAGGAGCCAAACACCCTCACTGGAGGAAAGATAGCCTCTTTAATAAATGGTGCTGGAAAAATTGGGCTTCAACTTGCCAAAGATTAAAACTAGACCTGTGTCTCTCACCATGCACTAAACTAAAATCAAAATGGATTAAAGATCTAAATATTAAAATAGAAACTCTGAACCAGTTGGAACAGAGGTTAGGTAGAACTCTTGAAGACATTGGTGTAGGAAAAGATTTTATGAACAAAACCTCAGTTGCCCGTGAACTAGCACAAACAATCAACAAGTGGGATCTCTTCTCTTATTAAAAAGCTTCTGCACAGCAAGAGAAACCACCAGCAGTGTGAAGAGACAACCCACAATGTGGGAAAAAATCTTCACCTGCTCTTCCTCAGACAAAGGTCTACTATCTCGAAACTATAAAGAACTTAAAAAGATCAGACCTCCCAAATTTAAAGACCCAATCCAAAAATGGGCATCTGAAATGAACAGACATTTCTCAAAGAAGTAGAAATAGCAAATAAATACATGAAAAAATGTTCAACATCACTGGTCATTCAAGAGATGCAAATGAAAACAACACTGAGATTCCACTTCACTCCAGAAAGAATGGCTGCTATCATGAAATCAACCAATAACAAATGCTGGCGGGGCTGTGGGGAAAGAGGAACCCTGCTCCACTGCTGCTGGGAGTGTAGACTGGTGCAACCACTGTGGAAATCAGTATGGAGATACCTCAAAGAACTAGGACTGGAAATCCCATTTGACCCCGCTATTCCACTGCTGGGGATCTTCCCCAAAGAAGTAAAAGAATCATACCACAGTGATATATGTGCACCCATGCTCATAGCAACACAGTTTGTAATAGCTAAAACTTGGAAACAGCCCAAATGCCCATCAACTGGAGACTGGATAAAGAAAATGCGGTTTTTTTATAAAATGGTGTACTACTCAGCCATAAAAAATGAGAAATTAGAGACATTTATAGCTAAGTGGATGCACATTGAGGCGATACTCTTAAGTGAAATAAATAGGACACAGATGTGTAAATACCGAATAGTTTCTCTGGTGTGAGAAACTGAAAGTGTAAATAAGGACTAAATGTATAATAGGTCATGTGAAATACGAAGAAAAGGGGCAAAGGGGAAGGAAGTGGGAGGGCTAAGGGAAAGGATAGAAGGGAATGGGATTAATATGAGAAAATGGAAAAATAGGAACAAAATCTTTGTAAATAGGGAGGGCTGGAGGGGTTGAAGGGAGGGCTGGGCAAGGGTGAAAAATAAGAACCAAGAGAGACTATGTAAAGGTGCAAATTTCCAATGATGAATGTCATTATATTGTATACCTAAAATGTACCAATGATTACAATGAATAATCGATAACGTAAAATAGGAATAAAAGGTCCAAAGGGGTAGGGGTAGTGGGAGGCACAGGGGAAAGGAAAGAAGGGAAAGGAAAAAATGATGAGAAATGGAAAAAATGGAAATAAAGTCTTTGTAAATAGGGAAGGGTGGAGGGCGTGAAGAGAGGGCTAGGAATGGGGAAAAAATAAGAACCAAGATGCATTATATAAAGGTACAATTCCCAATGAGAAATGTAATTGTGTTGTATACCGACAATGTACCAATAAAAGAATTTAATACAAAAAAAAAAAAAAAAAGTATCTTGTAGGGCTGAGGATTTAGCTAGTGGTTCCTCTGCTCACCTCGCAAGTGCAAGGTTCCAAGTTCAATCCCTGGTACCCCCCCAAAAATGTATATTGTAACAAATAATAGTTTAAAAGCCTTTATTAATTTCACAATTTAAATGAATACTTACCAAGACAGTAACTGGGAATAAGGGTCGGAAGCCAAGCTACATTGGAGAAGGCTGAGGTGTGGAGAGAGTTGATCCGAGCTAGCTCTGACACTCCACCAGTGTAGGACAAAGGTCCTATTGGGTCCACACGCCACAGAATCAGCTCACTGTAGATGGCGTTTGGGTCATGGAAGGTGCGAGTGGCTGCGTTTCGGAGAGGCTGTTTCGACAAACCTTTTGTATGTCTCACAGGGTCCATCAGTTGGCTTAATTTGCTATCTGAGTCCCACTGGGTGTCCAGCTCAGGTGTCAGCAGGGCATTATGATGGGAGGATGTCAACAAGAGCGGCAAGACTGAATGGCAGGCCAGGTCATTGAGGTGAAACCGATGGCCACAGTATCGGAACTTGTGGGACACCGTCAGAACCGTGGTGAAGGCAGATTTGTCAGCAAAAGTGACCGCCCACTGGTTCAGAGAGCCATCGACGTGCTTAGAGACCATCATCACTGTGGGGTCTAGGATGTTCATACTCGTGGTATGTGCCCCGGAAGGTGGCTGCGATCTTTGAGGACTGCCCATCGGCAGCAGCTCCTGGTGCAGCGGGCTGTGGTGAGCATCTTTCGTAGAATTTATGCAGGCATACATCATGATATTCTTACTCAGGGAGCTTGCATCACCTGAGGGAAATGCAACAGGAATTCGAGAAGAAAAAGAAACCTGAAAAACATAAGTATATGATTCAGTGTGAGGAGCTTGCTTTCTCAAAAATCATCTTCCCAAGACATTTTCATTTCCAAAGTGCCAAATCTCAGCTTCCCAGGAAGAAATATCATCTTCAAACTCTTTATGAGCCTTTTTTGATTTAGCTAATATTTCGATATTTATAGCCCAAGATGAAACACAAAAAGTTTCAAATTCCTTGCTTTACATAAAAAAGACCACAGTCACAGATTTAAATTGGAATAGACTTGAGAAAGATAACAGATTAACACAGCTTCATACAGCTAATAAAACTGAGAGGAGGGGTGGAGAGGCTCATCCTGAGTCATATTTTGAGGATACTTTCTTAATTTTATTCAAAATATTATGAATTCCTATAAATAATTAGTATATTACCAAAAAATCTGAAATTCACTTTCTTTTAACTAGGTTTGCAAAAGGTCACTGATCCTCTTGGGAAGCAAGAGCAAGTATTCTTTTCTCAGTTGTTTATCAAACAAATTTCTGTAGTAATTCTGAAACCTCTTAAGTCTACATGGCATCTATTTTCTTTAAAGAAATGTAATTAATTGCTTCATCTGGAAAATATACCTGTACTTGTCTAAATATCCCAGGATTATATTCATCCAAATACTTTACGTGCCACACTAGAAAGGTACCATCTACAGGGTGCACTGTAAAGAGCATGTCGGGGTTCTTGTTCCACTCTGTGAGCAGCGTCTCCATCTTGCGGTCCAGCAGGACCGTAGGCAGGGGCATGGGGATGAGGGGCCGGGAGCAGGCCCTTGGGCTGCCCTCTCTCTCTCCATCTTCATGTTCTGATGAGCCCGTACCTGCCTCCGATTCTCTGTCCAGGGATAATTCTGAATCAGAAAAGACAGTAATCAGCATACATCTTAAATAATACTATAAAAATTAATTTACATACTGGACTATAAAGCATATAATCTTTAGATACTAATAAGTCCCTTTTCCAATTTATGGTCAGGAAAACTTTTTTTTTTTTTTTTGGTACCAGGGATCGAACTCGGGTCCTTGCACTTGCGCAGCAGGCAGCGAAACCACTGAGCTAAATCCCCGGCCCAGGAAAACTATTTTCTTATTTGAATTGAAAATTACCTCATTTATTATTTTAGATAAATCAAGAATTCACTCATATTATCATTAATGTTATGATTAGCAAAACCTGCCCCTCCAAAAAAATGATATGGATTCCAAAGTAATATATTATGTAAAGCCTGGGTTCAATTCCCACGACACACACACACACACACACACACACACACACACACACACAGGCTCTGGTGATGTTTGCACATCACCTGGCACAGTGCCTGGTCCATGGTAGATGCTCAGTAAATAGTCACGGAATGGAAAAGGAGGACGAGCAGGAAGGGAGGCTCCCAAACTACAAGAGACACTACAGACACTTGCTGATTTCAGAGAAAGAAAACTATGAACACAGGTTACTAACCATGGTCTAGTTTCATACGTAAGCCTCTCTCTCTTTCCTCCTGTGAACGTTCCTCATCTTCTCTATCTGCATCATCGCTTTCATGATCTAAATGTTTCTCAGAAAGTTTTCGCAACTGATGCATAAATATTTCAGTTGAAGATGTAAAATGAAATTCCTTATTGTTTAACCAATGAACTACGAATCCCCCATTTCCATCATCAATATTAAAGGCAGTGCCAATCAGGGCATTGGGGATATCTGTGGAAACAAAGAAGATTAGATTCCAATAGGGTTTTTTAATTTCTTTAAAAATAGGAAAAATGCTGATTACTGACAAACAACAAGATAACATGACTGTAGCAGGATCTGTCAGATCTTTAACTGACTTTAATGATAAATATAAATTTGAAGAACTAATGGCACAGACTACATGAAATTGCAGTACTAAATTAAAAACCAAATATACCCACACATAAGCCTTTATTGAGTCCTGTTTTGGGGACAGGAGGGTGGGAAAGATAAGGCAGAAAAGCAATGATAAAAGAGATAACGAGAGAAGTTTAAATATGAATTGATACTAGATATTATGGAAATCTTTGTAATTTTCTTAGATAATGATATTCTCATTTTGTGAGAGAACTTCCTTATTTGTAGGAGATACTTGCTGAATATAGTAAGAGTGATATGCTGTGCTAAGTGTATCTCAGTTTGGAAATATGAAAAAAAACTTCTACTCACACCTACGTGAGCACAGGTGCACACAAGCGCACACAGGGCATACAGCAACTGTATATAAACTGATAACAACTGCAGCATCCACATGAGGGCCTGACCTGCAAGTGTCCCCTGTACTACTGGTCGACCATTCTGAACGTCTGAGGGGAAAAATGCAAGAAGGCAGTGAACTTGGAAGTACAGCAGCATTTCTCCATCTGGAGTACCTGACAGTCACAATACAGAAGAATTCAGGCAAAACTGCACAAATCAAAAACTTAACCCCCTTAATTTTAATCCACATAGTGAATGATTTATCCAATGGAAAAAACTGCTCTTTGCAAAAAATAAGTTATAGTCCAAAATATCCCAGTAGCATTCTATAATGAATATAAGTATTAATGCTCTAAATTTTTCTTTCTTTTCAATTCCTGGATGACAATACTGGTTTTATGATAAAAATGAAATAACTCACATAAAATAAGACCTGTAAATTAACACTCCTATAAAACACTACCTCACCTATGTACCCATGTACTATTCTTACTAGAAATGTTGAACCCAAGTCTTAAGATGGGACAAATACTCAGAGTGCAAAACATTCTAAAAGAAAAAATTCTAAAAGACAAGTGAGAGACAATATTTTGAGACTCAGACTTTTGTCAACTAAAGGACTGTTCTAGATTAGAGTTTAAAGAAAAATGACAATCAAATGCACTTTAGAAGACTATTTGAATATGAATGAATATCACATGAATTATTTACTCATGTACGGTGGTTATAGAGACAAATCTTTTTATTAGAAAATACAGTATGACTGGGCACGGTAGTGCATACCTATAACCCTAGCTACTTGGAAGGCTGAGGCAGGAGGATTGCAAGGCCAACCTGGGCAATTTAGCAAGACCTTGTATCAAAATTTTAAAAACTTAAAAAGCCTGGTGACATAGCTCAGTGCTCCCTGGGTCCAATCCCCAGTAGGGAGGGAGGGAGGGAGTAAGGGAGAGATTGATTTTTAAATATTCAAGTAACACTGTAAAAATATTTAGGAGGTGAAGAGTAATAATACCTTCACTTGCAAATGGTCAACTCAAAAACACAGCCAGGTGTAGTGGCACATGCCTGTAAACCCAGCAATCTGGAGGCTGAGGCAGGAGGATTACTATAAGTTCAAGGCCAGCCTAAACTACACAGTTGAGTTCAAGGCCAGCCTGAACCATACAGTGAGACCTTGTCTCAAAAAACCCAAAAGCAAAACAAAATATAGGAAGAGGATGCAAAGAAATACAAAAAATAATTTCATATAACTTCAGTAATATATTTTATTATACGCATGATATATGCAAAATATTATTTCAACAAGTAATATGAAATAAGAATTTTTAGATTTTTGGCTAATGCTTTAGCAATGGGTACAATTTCCACATAATGAAGTGGAATTAAAGAGTAATTTCATTTTAGTAGTGGCTATTTTCTGTCTCACCTCCTGGGGCTGGATCTCTTTAGGCATCACAGGGACACTGTTCCAACACAGCTTCTAGGGAACTACCCTGTTATTCTCCTTCTACAGAGGAAGCATCCAGGATTTTGTCAGCACACAACCATCTGGTATCCCACCATTAGCCATCTTTGCGCTCTTCAGAGCATGCTTGTGAGGGAGGCTTGGATGCCTCTACTCAAAAGACAACAAGCACACCATGCTCTTCTGTTACTCAAAGCAGGCACTTCTCTCACTGCCTTTCTTGTTTTCGTTGTTCTCTCCTTAAGCTATCCTGATAACAGCTTTCTCTCACTGGCCAGTCCAAGCCATCTCCTTGGGGACTCTGGCCACACAAACACCTGTTTAAAAGCCATCCACTGACTTCCCTCATTGTAAGGAAAAACAGACTTCACTTAGTTGGTAATACCAGATTTGATCGTTCGCCTTCTCTTCAATCCATGACTCAACAGAACTTTTGTTCCTAAGAATTCTTGTCATCTGGATAAAACACAACATCCCAAGAGCTCCAGCTGTTCCTAAAGCTGATCTCAAGGCAAGCAAGGTGGCAACAGACACTGCTGGCTCACAGGGAACAACAGGAACAGGACCTCTCTGGGCTGCACCAGGCCGGTCTTCACTGTGTTCCACCCAAGGAGAGGGGATCGTGAAGCTGTGTGAACACAGTTGAGACAGAACTCAGCAGCTCGGATAAGACCAGGGGTGTGCGAGCGGAGTGAGCGTGAACAAAGTGAGAGCTTGGTAGCAAGGTGACAGTCCATCTCCACCACCCATCTGTGCACTCCCTGCAGTGCTGTCACCCAGAGCCTCCTGTGCCTGGCAGAACTCACGATCCTGAAGGTGCGTGCAGTCTTGAGAATCCTCTGCTTGCCACCCTGAGGACACACGCAGCACCATCACCCAGGCACAAAGTGATTATGAAGCACTGTGATGATCTATTCATCTCCTCCACTGTGTGGCAGGGCCAACAGCACACACGGCCACTGTAGAGCACATGGCTGCGACCCCAAGGGCTCAGGTGGGATCCTGGTGACACAATCTTTTTAACCCTTAGAGCTCTATTTTCCAACTTGGTAACTGCAGAACAAGCCACTTTGGTGAAGAAGAGTGCCTTCCTCCTCGTAAAGAATCACAGGCTTCCTTTTCCTATGCGTACTTTCCCTGTGTCCATGTCCCATTGCGCTCCCGAGGCGTCACACCTGCAAGCACTGCTACCAAGCATGCCTTTCACTGCTCAGCACCTGGAGGTGTAACCTCCACCTACTCTCACCTTCTTGGACCACTCTGTCGTGGACACCTCGGACCAGAACAAGCAGAAAGCAAGTCCTGGCTGCAAACGGCTGCAGGGTAGCACCTGCTCCAACCCTCCTGTTTCTCCACCCACAAGAAATTAAGATTACTAGTGAGATATTTTACATTCATTTTATACAGAGTCTTGGGGCCGGGGATTTAGCTCAGTAGGTTCACCACCTGCTGCGCAAACGCAAGGATCCAAGTTCAATCCCCAGTACCAAAAAAAAAAAAAAAAACATTTTATACAGAGTCTTAAGCATCTCAATTGGGATTGGGCACATCACACGTGCTCCAACAGCCTCAGGCGGCTGGAGGCCGCTGTGCTGGACAGCACACACCTGGAGCCACCACTAAGATCAGCCTCTGGACCTGCACTTACTCAACATCATCTCTGTACAAGCAAATATCAAAAACTCCCCTTCATCCTGCAGCAGCAGACCTTCATTTCAATGAGATGTGACTATGTTTACAGAAATGCAGGTCAACAAGGAATGTGATATAAATTTTATTGTCTTCCCTTAAGCCTGCATGCAAAAAGAAAAAACACTGCCTTAAATAGAAAATCTCAAATATGCTTCTGCCAACATGCAATCTGCTTTGTATTTCTTAGCACACAAGAAGAAAGGGTAAAAGAAAACACCAAGGTTGTCTTTCCCTTACCATAGGCCAACAGTCTACAGGGGCATAAAATAAGAAATGCTGACATATAAGGAAAACTTTGTAAAAGTACATTCAGATAAGGTCATAAGTAAAAGCTGAGAAAAAAGAATGGTTAAAATCATAAGGGACATCCTGGCATGGTGGCACATGTCTATAATGCCAGAACTCAGGAGGCTGAGGCAGGAGGATCACCTCAAGTTCAAAGCCAGCCTGGGCTACACAGTGAGTTCAAGGCCAGCCTGAACTACACAGCAAGACCCTGTCTCAAAACACCAAAAATAAATAAATAATAAAATTATGAGGGAGGGAAATTACACCAATGAGCCAGGCTACCACCATTTGTGCTCCCAGAGACAACTAAAGCTTTAATATCGGTGAAACTACTGTCATATTCTAGACAAAAGTGCTCAAAAATACTTAGGAAATTATACCCTGAGAATCATGGACTCAATTTCAGTAACAGTACCTTATATTATGCCCACATTCCAAGTCAGAAGTATTTTAAAAGACAACACAGAATAATGTAAACTTAAAAAGACAGGCTATAAAAACAGCCTGACTTTCCAGTGCATTCACTTAATTTCAGCACATTTGTGGGAAGAGAACGTGCCACCCTGACCTGTGGCCGGGTTGATGCCGGCGGCGATGTGGAAGTGACACAGGGCGTTGGCATGGTGGGAGATGTGTCTCTGGACTTCGTGTGTGGCCGTCTGGTCAGGCATCAGTTCAGTGTGAGTGACGAGGACAGAGGACCTCCGCTGGCCTTTCCTTAAATTCTTCAAATGGTGTATTGTCTAAAAGGGAAAGATGATTGCTGAGCCCGACTCTGGCAAAGCAATTAAATGCCAAACAGAGAACTCTCTCTTTTTCTTTTTGCAGTGCTAGATATGGAATCTGTTGCCTCAGGCATGCCAGACAAGCACTCGACCACTGTGCTCACCCCGCCTGCCAAAGAACTCTTAATTATTAAGGATTTTAAGATTTTCCTCCCTGTAGAACCTCACCATTTAAGGGAAACTTTTAATTCCAGTAGAACAATTTTAGATATAGTCTCCACAGTTCTCATAAATTTTAGCATAAGGTAAAAGTAGCTGCTGTAAAACACTTATTCATGATATATATGTACAGAACAGGAACAAATACCCCTGGTTAACATTAGAAGGCCCAAATGCTGGAGGATGGGGGTTTCCCACAATGTCCCACACTGAAATAAGGTTCACCAGTCGATAATAGGAAAAATAAAATTTGTAAACCTCCTACAAGAATCCTGCCACCCAAAATTCTCACTCAGAAGTTTAGCTAAACAATCATACGTGACATATTTCTATTTTCAAGACGAAACTAGTGTACAGATACAGCCAGGGGAACCCACTTAGGTAAGAGTAGCAGGAGCAGGGCCTGTGGGGTGTGCACTGAGACCCCTGGCTGGCGCAGCTGTTGGGGGCATCGGGACATGGGCTGCATCCCTCCTGGATGATCCCCTTCACAGCATAACCCCACAGTACTGCTCCCGTAGTTTGTGATTGAACTCACCCAATACCATGCTGTACAATCAGCTCCCTTTTCTCCTTTGTTCCCCACATTCAATTAAAGAAATTGTAACACATTATCAATTCTTTCTCCATTAAAGTAACACTGGCCCGGGGTCGGGGATTTAGCTCAGTGGTTTCACCACCTGCTGCACAAGCGCGAGGACCCAAGTTCGATCTCTGGGTCCAAAACAAAACAAAACAAAAATAAAGAAACACTGGCCCTCTTCAATTTCTCCTACTTTTAAAATGCCTTTTGCCATGGAAAACAGTTATCAGTTTAAAGATGTAGTCTCCTATGGAGTTGCTTATTTTTTAGACCTCTTGGGTCCAAAATGCCTACTGAATTATTTTCAATAGACGTTTTGTTTGTTTGTTTTTTAAGAAAAGGTCCCACTATGTAGTTCAGGCTGGTCTTGAACTTGCAGAGATCTTCCTGCCTCAGTCTCCTGAGTGCTGAAATACAGACATGTGCTACCATGCCCACCTTCAATAGATGTTTGACATGTATCATGATTTTAAATTAGATTGGCAAGGCTGATCTAATAATGACTGATTATTTTCTCCTAGAAACAAAAAGTAGAAACTTAAGAATATATACAATTGTGAGCCGGGGATTTAGCTCAGTGGTTTCGCCACCTGTTGCGCAAGCACAAGGACCCAAGTTCAATCCCCAGTACCAAAAAAATAAATAAATATATATATATATATATATATATATATACACACAATTGTATAGACCTAGCAGTTAGGAGTTTTTTAGGAGAGGATATCAGAAAGTAAAACAGTTCCTAAGTCAGACAATTGAGAGTTCTTTTAAAACTTATTTGAATATTATTAATGACATTTTTACAAGATAGTAAAAAACTTGTCAAATCACTGATTACATGTTTACTTATATTTTTGCTTTATTTAGCAGCTGGTAATACAACTTTACAAACATTTGAGAAGCAACTTATTGGAGGATATAAAGTTGTCTAAAAGCAAACAGTCTCCTAAGGCTTACATGTAATTTGAAAATTAAATTTACAGGTTATAAAAATGATCTTAGAAATCTAGTTAATCCTTTGTCCCACTATTTTTCAATATCAAAACACAATCTGATGATAAAAACCCTACAAAAAATTGAAACAGACGGTCTCTACCTCAATCTGATAAAAGCTATCTATGAAAAACCAATAGCCAATATCATACTAAATGGTCAAAAACTGAAATCCTTCACACTAAAATTAGGAACAAGACAAGGATGTCCACTATCACCACTCCTATTCAATATAGTTTTGGAAACATTAGCCATGGCAATTAGACAAGAGAAAGAAATAAAAGGAATAAAGATAGGAAATGAAGAAGTCAAATTGTCATTATTTGCAGATGACATGGTACTCTATATAGAAGACCACAAGAACTCCACCAAAAGTCTTCTAGACTTAATAACCAAATTCAGTCAAGTAGCTGGATACAAGGTCAACACACAAAAATCAGTAGCTTTCCTTTACACAAACAACAGACTCACTGAGACAGAAACAGGGCAAACAACTCCTTTCACAATAGCATACAAAAAACTGAAATACCTAGGAATCAATCTAACAAAAGAAATCAAAGACTTCTTCTCTGAAAACAACAGCACTCTGAAAAGAGAGATTGAAGATGATATCAGTGAAGGACCCTAGTTAGCAAGACAGACTCCATATTGCTGCTTGACCCACCTGCCTGCCCTTTAGATGAACTCAGAAGGAGGAAGCTTAAAAACCACCTCCCCTTAGAAAGTCTCTTTAAAAATAATAATTAATCAACTATTGTTTTACAAATGTTCTAAGAGCAGGACATTCCACTTCTGTACCTTTCTCTTGCTTTGCTAGTTCTATCCCATAGTGGGGCCTAGAAACTGTTGGCCTCAAAGGTGTATAAAACATGTTTGTCTTCCCCCAGTCGGGGCTCGAGTTCGATGCTCGAGTCAGGTCCCAGCCAGTAATAAACTCCTGTGTGGATTTAATATCGGTCTCTGGTTGGTTCTTTCTCATTGGGTGTAACAATCAGAAAATGGAAAAACATCCCTGGCTCCTGGGTAGGAAGGATCAACATAGTGTAAATGGCCATACTTTCAAAACTGCTATATAGATTCAATCCAATCCCAATTGAAATCCCAGCAGCATATTTCATGGACCCTGGGAAAACAATACAAAAATTCATTTGGAACAAGAGGAGACCTAGAATAGCAAAAGCAATTCTAGGCAACAGAGACATGGCAGGGGGTATCATAATCCCCAACTTGCAACTATACTACAAAGCTACTGTGATAAAAACAGCATGGTACTAGCAAAGAAACAGACCTGAGGACCAGTGGAATAGATTAGAAGATGCAGAAACAACTCCAGACACACTCAGCCATCTCATCTTTGATAAAGGAGCCAAACACCCTCACTGGAGGAAAGATAGCCTCTTTAATAAATGGTGCTGGAAAAATTGGGTTTCAATTTGTCAAAGATTAAAACTAGACCTATATCTCTCACCATGCACTAAACTAAAATCAAACTGAATTAAAGATCTAAATATTAAAATAGAAACGCTGAACCAGTTGAAACAGAGGTTAGGTAGAACCCTTGAAGATATCGGTGTAGGAAAAGATTTTATGAACAAAACCTCAGTTGCCCGTGAACTAGCACAAACAATCAACAAGTGGGATCTCTTCTTATTAAAAGGCTTCTGCACAGCAAGAGAAACCACCAGCAGTGTGAAGAGACAACCCACAATGTGGGAAAAAGTCTTCACCTGCTCTTCCTCAGGCAAAGGTCTACTATCTCGAATCTATAAAGAACTTTAAAAAATCAGACCTCCCAAATTTAAAGACCCAATCCAAAAATGGGCATCTGAAATGAACAGACATTTCTCAGACAAAGAAGTAGAAATGGCAAATAAACATATGAAAAAATGTTCAACATCACTGGTCATTCGAGAGATGCAAATGAAAACAACACTGAGACTCCACCTCACCCCAGAAAGAATGGCTGCTATCAAGAAATCAACCAATAACAAATGCTGGCGGGGCTGTGGGGAAAGAGGAACCCTGCTCCACTGCTGGTGGGAGTGTAGACTGGTGCAACCACTGTGGAAATCAGTAAGGAGGTACCTCAAAGAACTAGGACTGGAAGTCCCATATGACCCAGCTATTCCCCTCCTGGGTATCTTCCCCAAAGAATTAAAAGAATCATACCACAGTGATATATGTGCACCCATGTTCATAGCAGCACAGTTTGCAATAGCTAAAACTTGGAAGCAGCCCAGTTGCCCATCAACTGGAGACTGGATAAAGAAAATGTGGTTTTTTATAAAATGGAGTACAACTAATTTCATGAGAAATTAGAGACATTTATAGCTAAATGGATGCACATTGAGGTGATACTCTTAAGTGAAATAAATAGGACACACATGTGTAAATACTGAATAGTTTCTCTGGTGTGAGAAACTGAAAGTGTAAATAAGGACTAAAAGGTATAACAGATAATGTGAAATAGGAAGAAAAGGGGCAAAGGGGAAGGGGAAGTGGAAGGGGTAGGGGAGAGGAAAGAAGGGAATGGAATTAATACGAGAAAATGAAAAAATGGAAACAAAGTCTCTGTAAATATGGAGGGATGGAGGGGTTGAAGGGAAGGCAGGGGAAGGGGGAAAAATAAGAACCAAGAGAAATTATGTAAAGGTGCAAATTTCCAATGATGAATGTCATTATATTGTATGCCTAAAATGTACCAATAAAATAACAGTTTTTTAAAAAGACAGTCTGAGGTGTTCTGACTTCTACTTTTAATTGTTTATGCTTTCAATATTGAAAAAATGTACAAATAGTGCCCCATCACACAGTACCAGAGCTTGCCTACTTTACCTAAAAGGACATCCTCAAACTACCTAGCTTGTAATATTTCTGCTTGGCCATAAAATAACAAAGTCACTGTGGCCAGACGACCATCAGACTATTAATGTAAACAGACAATGTACACATACAGTGAGTAATGCAGAGAGAGGTTTGTAACACATGAGTATAAGGAACAAGGTACAGAACAGTCTGTGTGACAGAATCGCAGTCTTATAAAGAAAAATATACATACACACATGACTGGAATGGGTAGATTGTAAATTCCATGCCTTTTTTCCTTTCTTTATTCTAATTTTAGAATAAGCATATATTCCTATATAACAAATACTCACAAGAAAATAGTAACCTATGCTTACTATAAAAAATTTCTAGTAATTCTGAATGATGTGTAAATCTCATTTTATTCCTTAATCATACTAGAGACAGTACTTTATACAAAACTGTAAATAATCTAATTTCTTATAAAGTATTTTTATTTCATACCATATTTTAAAAATGGAAAAGTTATTTCATTTTCAAAATATTTAGCCATGAATAATATAAACCAATATTTCACTTACTTCTATTTTAATTATTCTTTTTTTTTTTTTGGTACCAGGGATCAAACTCAGGACCTTGTGCTTACAAGGCAGGTGCTGGAACCACTGAGCTAAATCCCGAGCCCCTATTTTAATTATTCTTAAAAATGATAATTTTAGGCCGGGAATTTAACCCAGTGGTTTCACTGCCTGCTGGGCAAGCACAAGGACCCAAGTTCAATCCCCAGTACCAAAACATAATAATAATCATCATCATTTTAATTAAAATAAAAGTAAAATTCAATCTTCATGAAACGAAAAATACTTTTGATTACAAGTTATTACAAGAACCTTTAGATTTTTCCTAATCAAAGCCACTTACTCCTACAGATCTTGACATCTGGTGTGCAAAATGGTAGGCTTACAACTCTGTTGCTTCCCTAGACCCTACTCTCCATGTGGCTTGGCAGTGACACGAGCTCCCTCACAGGCATCAAGGCCATTCCCACACATGCTGTGTGCACCATCTGCACCAAGGCCAGGGCCCTCTAGCACCGTTTAAGTAACGATACCTCCAGAGCGTGCTGGATCCTGTCTTTGTGTCTTCCAGCGTGGGAGAGGGGATTGGCAATGCTGGAAGTGGTCTTCTCACAGATCTGCTCACCCATAAGACAGTCTTCTGGCAGTAAAGTTTCTGCCCAGAGCCGGCACACGCCGTCATGGCATGACGTTAGTAACACATTACAGACAGAGCCCCTGGCAACAAAAAGAAATAAGCAGCGGTTGTTATGTACAGAAATGCCATCAATTAATTAAAGGCTATTAATACTGGCTCTTCACACAGAAAGAGGACATTAGTGTAAAAAGTAATCAAAGAGCTGGAAATCACACAGAGTGCAGTTTCACTGCACACGTGAAGACCAGGAAATGGTCTGGACAAAAGCAACAGAAATGAAAGCCTGATTGTGTGTGCGTGCTGCTTGAAAACTAGGTCCTGGCGCAGTATCAGCATCTTCTAAACAAAACTAAGTAGGCAGCACAAAAAACATAAGCATTGTAAGTTACAGAGTGGTCTGAATAAAAGATCATTCAATGTAATGAAGTCATCTGGCTATGGCAGCGGTTTTATCATTTTAAATCACCCTCTCGTAATCCAAACAGTTACAAACAGCTAAGAACACACCTTCATAATTAAACTCTAAGGAGGATATCATTATAATCTGTAAATCAATGTCCTTTCCGTTAAAATAAGTACAAATGTCACAGCCTGAAGGAGCTGAGGCACTGTAACTGCTGTGGAAGGGTGTGCATGGTGCAGATATAAACACTGTACCACGTCAGGTACCAAGGAAGCTACACACGTCCTCCTATAGGTAGTTAGGATACTTCAGCTCCTCGCTGAAGAACAAAAGCATCTTTTTCCTTTTTAAAAAATGCTTATAGAGGGCCGGAGATTTAGCTCAGTGGTTTTGCCGCCTGCTGCACAAGCGCAAGAACCCAAGGTCAATCCCTGGTACCAAAAAAAAATGCTTATATAGAATTTGACTCAATTGAAAATTTAAAAACTATTCTGCAAATGTTTTCAATAGATGCAAATAAACAGAATAAATCTTTTCTTTGGACTCCAGATATTATAAGCTTCCCATGCTATCTTTTCTTGAGCACAGCCATAATGTGTGCTGTTTCCTGTCAGGTGTACGCTGCTCTCAGGCGTATGAAGCAGGTGAAATAACCCTCCCTCAAGAAAGACCACAGATTTCTAATCAAGCTTCTGAGTGTCCAACGCTTTCTCAGCTATGCACATATGATACCAAATCATTTGTACGCGCTGTTTTGTAGTTTCTAGATACCTACACAGTCAGCCTTCCATAACCATAGGTTCCATATCTGTGGGTTCACCCAACTACAAAAAATATTTGCAGGGAAAAATTATATCCATACTGAATATACATGCTTTTTTCCTGTCATTCTCTAAATGATACAGTGTAACAGCTATTTACATAGCACTGACATTGTACTAGGTATTACAAGTAATCTAGAGGTGATTCAAAGTAACAGGAGGAGGTGTGTAGGTTAAAAGCAAATGCTACACCACTTTAGGACCAGGGATCGAACTCGGGTCCTTGCGCCTGCGCATCAGGCAGCAAAACCACTGAGCTAAAACCCCGGTCCACTACACCACTTTATATAAAGAACTTGAGCACCTAATGATTTAGTATCTGTGGGAAATCCCAGAACCAATCCCACAGGAATACTGAGCAACAACTATTACAAAAATACTTCACAGCAGGTGTGGTGGTGCACACTGAAAGCCAGCACAGGGAGGCTGACGTCGTAGGGTTGCTTGAGCCCAAGTTTGGATCAGCCGGGAAGTACAGAAGACCCTGCCTCAAAGAAAAAGAGATTTTAAAAAGGAACACTTGGGGCCGGGGATTTAGCTCCGTGGTTCCGCCACCTACCCCACAAGCTCAAGGACCAGAGTTCGATCCCCGGTACCAAAAAAAAAAAAGGAACACCTTCTGATTGGCAATTGGGAAAAAGACATTTGTAGTAGAACACCAATAAAAATCTTTTTTTTCATTAAGTTCATTGGTACACTCTAGGTATACAATAGTTACATTCATCACTGTGAAAAACAATCTTTGGAAAGGGTCCTGCTGTCAGGCCTAAGACTAGAAGGCACAAGCTTGCCACTTTCTCCACTACTGTCCGCCTTCCCAGCGTGGACACTCCTGGGTCTAGCGCTGTGCTATTTGTGCTCAGCGTGTGCTTTCCTGTCACTTGAAAGGGTGTCCTCCTCAGACTCTCCGGTCCTGCTCCTCACAGTACCAGCCAGCAGCACCCGGCACACATGCATGGAGCACTTCACACCACAAAGGCACTTTAGTTTCACCACAACTCTGAGGCAGTGCTTGCTACTCCTACCTGCCCTACAGAGGGAAAAGCTGCAACAGAGTTTAAAATGAGACACAAGCTCACAAAGCTAGTGACAATAGCAGGGCTTCAATTCATACAGCTGGCCCCAGAGCCTATTCTGTCAATCAGCATGTCAGTACAGTAACAGGTTTTACTCATAGAATTTTCATAAATGTCTAAGGATACAATTAGAGTCACATGATACGTGCATCTCACCTGGGCATATACTTGCTAGTTTTACGCCAGGAAAAACCTGTCACCGCTCGGGGATGTGCCAAGTACACAAAGGAGAACTGGGCTGAGGCCTGTCTCTGTTTCACTTCCTGATGATCATGAGGTATAATTGAAGACTTCCAACCAGTCATAGGGTACCACACTTTCAAAAGACAGTCATCCTGCAAACAGTTACATCACATACACTTATTTTGTACACACACAATTCAAAATGCAGTTTTCAAAGCTAAGATACAGTGTATCTAACCCATACCCAGGACAAAATCGTATCTACAATGACATTTATTGCTCTCAAGAACACTATTCTGGAAGACAGACATACGGCGCGTTAATCAGCAATCTTCTCTGCACGTTCTAGTGGGGATGAGCACCAAATGCGCTCTCAAGACCTGTGGTCACTGAAGCCGAGTCTGGCGCTACGCTGTGGCAAGCTAATGAAGGACAAGAAGACTCACGCCCCTGCACAGTCATGACAGCACGATGTCCCCTGGGAACATGTCTACCAGGGCGAAGCTGCCACAGAACTGGCTCCCACTCTAAATCAGGAACCAGCAAACTTTCTATATGGGCCAAACAGGTCTGTGACACAGTCTCTTCTTTCTTCTCACAACCCCTCAAAATGTAACAGCATTTTTCGTGCACAGGCAAATGGTTTTCTGATTCTCACTCTAAGTGATGAGAAAGCCTTTAGGCAGCTGTCAGGAATCACTTCTATGTCCATGTAAGAAACTCACAGGTATACAGAGAAACTCACTTTATCATCTACTTAGTTCTGACCATTTCATTAAAGGCCTAAATAACTATCTTTTTAAACACAAACTGTCTACTTTAAGGTACTTCATCCTTCACAGTGAAAACTACAGGGAGAGAAATAACAAATGCCAGCATTTATGCAAAACTATCAACCTCTAAGAAATACTGAAAGGATGTATTCTTCAAAAGCATAGACCAATATTTTCATCCGGGCCAGCTAAACACCTCCATGTCTTTCTACCCTGGCACTCACTCTCCGCTGACACCACACACTGAAACCCAGGCCTCCGTAACATCTCACTTGCTTTGCCATTTGAATCATACCTAACCCTTTTAAGTACTTACTCTGAAACAACCAACCAACACTGTCCTGGCCGCCTTCCTTTAGGTGCATCTGCATCTCAGCACCATTCTCGTGTGGTCATGGTGAGAGCACAGTCTATGGCAATGGACTCAGACAGTCCGTGTGCCATAAACACCCTAGCAGCACCTCCGAGGAAGGGCGAGAGCCCCACAAGCAGTGGTACCCCATCCCTTCTCACCATCCAACCAGTCCCCATCTCATCTCCTGCCCCCCTTGTCTGTCACTGCCTGAAACTCTAAACCAAAAGGGAATTGAATTACTAATCAATAACAGAATGATACCTAGAATATTCCCAACTATGGAAACTAAACAAAACATTTCTAATTTTAAAATATGGACCATAAAAATGAAAATACAGCATATCATTATGCAGGGGTTACAGTGACATCAGTACGCAGAAGGAAGGGACAGCTTTAAATGTTTATCTGAATGAAGAAGGGAGGTCTTCCATGGTCTAAGCTGTTACCTTAAGCACCTAGTGAAAAAGTGAGCTTTAAGTAGAACCCACTGTCAACAGATGTAAGGAGCCCACTGAGAGTGAACCCACTGCAAGTATACATGAGGAAGAAAGAAAAGCGATTAAATGAAAAACAAAAAGTAAGGAGAAATCAGTGAATCCAAAGTTATTTGGAAAAAAATCAATGAAATAGATCATTCTCAACGTAGAATGACCAAAAATAATTCTAGAGAAACACAAATGACTACAGATCCTACAAACATTACAAGACAAGTAAGGGAGGCTGGGGATGCAGCTCAGTAGTAGAGCACTTGTCTAGTATGTGAAAGGTCCTGGGTGCAAGGACCACCAGGAGAGCAGGCAGGCAGGGAGGGAGGGAAAGGGGGGGGGCAGAAAGGAGAAGGGAGAAAAAGGGAGGGGTAGAGGGAAGGAAGAAGAAAGGAAAATCATATTATGAGCAATTTTATACTAAAAAAATCAATAATTTAGGTAAAACACACAAATTTTTCTGAATTTCCAAAATAAAGGAAAAAAATAGAAAATTTGAAGAGTCTTACATCTATTAAGGATGGTTGTTGTCATCATACTTTGAAATCCACCTGCAGCTTTGGAAAAAGAAATTTTAAAAACCTAAAACTAAAACCCTAGACCCAAAAGAGCTCACTGATGAGCTTTACCATATACTTAAGGAAGAAACAGCACACATCCTACACAAATTCTTCCAGAAAATTGAAAAGACTCACTGAATAAAGCAACATTATTACTGAGATACTGAAACCAAACACACAAAGTACAAATGATCAAAACTCCATGGCTGGGCTGGGGATTTAACTCAGTGGTTGTGCCTGCCTCGCAAGCGCAAGGTCCCAAGTTCGATCCCCAGTACCAAAAACAAACAAACAAACGAAAACTCCATGGTCATAGATTCAAAAAACTTTAATAAATTGCTAGCAAGCCTAATCCAACAGTATATTAAAACAATAAATCATGGGCCGGGTATTTAGCTCAGTGGTTCCGCCACCTGCCTCGCAAGCGCAAGGTCCTGAGTTCGATCCCCGGTACCAAAAAAAAAAACAAAAAAAACCTCCATAGTCATAGATTCAAAAATCTTTAATAGGGCTGGGGATTTAGCTCAGTGGTTTCGCCGCCTGTTGTGCAAGCACAAGGACCCAAGTTCAATCCCCAGTACCCAAAAAAAAAAAAAAAAAATCTTTAATAAATTGCTAGCAAGAGCCAGGGATTTAGCTCAGTGGTTTCGCCCCCTGCTGTGGAACCCCAAGGGCCCGAATTCGATCCCTGGTACCAAAAAAATAAATAAATAAAAATAAATAAATAAATTGCTAGCAAGCCTAATCCAACAGTTTATTAAAACAATATAAATCATGGGCCAAGGATTTAGCTCAATGGTTCTGCTGCCTGCCTCGCAAATGCAAGGTTCCGAGTTCAATCCCTAGTACCACAAGAAAAAAAAAAACCCAATACATTCTGATCAAGTTGAGTTTATCTCAGCAAGACTAAGTAACATTTGAAAATTTAATCACTAAAATTCAGCATTTTAATGCAATTTTTTGTTTTTGTTTTTTGTTTTTGTTTTTGGTACCGGAGATCGAACTCGGGTCCTTGTGCTTGCAAGGCAGGTGGCAGAACCACTGAGCTAAATCCCCAGCCCTTTAATGCAATTTAAAAAAAAAAAAACTCTTATCACTTCAAGCTATGCAAAAAAAGCATTTGACAAAATGAGGCACTCATAGGAAAGCAAAAAACTCATAGAAAATAAGGAAATGTCCTCACCTGACTGAGGCAGCTTCAGTAACCCTACAACTGCACCACAGATAAGGGCAAAAACACCTCTCCCTTGAACTGAGGGCCACACAAGGGTGTCTGCTCTCATTAGCCCATCCAATATTTACAGGTCCTACTCTTCGCAATAAATTGGGGAAGGAGAAAAACAAGCAAAAAGATTCAAAAGGAAGAAGTAAATTTGTCTTTATTCATGTGATTATACAGAAAATCCTAAAGAATCTACAAAAAAGCTGCCAAAATTGATAAGCAAGATCATGAGACTAAAAATCAAAATTTTAAAATCGACTGCATTTTTGTTAACAACAATCAGAAATGTAATTTTTTTCAAAAATATCTTTACATTAGGAAAGTAAACCCAACAAAATTATGTGTAAGACATGTACAGTGAAAACTACCAAACACTGCTAAATGAAATTAAAGACCCAAATACATAAATACAGCATGTTCATGGCTCCCAAGGTCGAATGAGAAGGTGTCAATTCCTCACAAATGACAGACACACCGACACACAAGGTAAGAGGATCAAATCTCAGCGCCTTCTCACAGAAGCCGACACCACCACAGGCTGACAGTACTGAGGTTCAAAAGGCTGACACCACCAAGTGATGGCAACTGACACTGTGCGACGGCTGTGGTGTGTGTGCAAATGGACAAGTCTGTACTGGGTCTGCCTTGTTCTGTGAAGCACATATGACACCACTTCTATTCCTAGCTGTCTGTAACCAGGAGAAATGTTAAGGGCCTACAAAGGCTACAAATGGTCACTGCAGCTTTACTCATTTTACCCTAAGACTCCAAGTAACTCAAATGTCCCTCAAAAGATGAATGCACCAACAAATTATGATGTGTCCACAAAATGAACCAAGCTATTCATACAGACCTGAGATGAATCTCAAAAAACATAAAATGCAAGGAGTCCAACACACTGAACAGTTACACTTCGATGAAAGCCAAGGAAAGTGCTTTCTAACAGGGGCAGAGCACAGAGCAACTGCTACCGGGACCAGTGGGGCAGTGAGGGGAGAGGCCGGAGGAAGTCTTCTGAGACGACAGAGATGTTCTACAACCTGATGGTGACACTACATGGGTCTTCACATTGTCAAAAGCACTGAACCATACACTCAAAATATATTCAACTTTATGTAATTATACCACAAAGATCTGTCTACAAGGGATTTTTTTTAATAGCAATAAAAAAAAAAAAAAGCTGGGGATTTAGCTTAGTTGCACCGTGCCTGCCTCACAAGTGCAAGGTCCTGAGTTTGATCCCCAGTACTGGAGAGGAAAAAAAATAAGAAGCATTTAGAGTTCATTAGGAGTTGTCTGGCTAAGTTATATTACAGTACACTGATATAATACAAAATTACATCACCTTTAAAGAATCCAGATGTTTGTGAACTGATATGAAACCTACCTACAATATGTTACGAAAATCAGACCAAGGACCTTGAGTATGTGTATGCACACACTTCTACGTGGTTCACAAAGGCATAAAAGAATCTGAAAGTATATGAAAAGGGAAACAACGGCCACTTTTGATTGTGAGCTGGGCTGTCTGGCAGGGGATTTAATTCTCTGCACATTCTTAATACTAAATTCATACTATGTTTTTAAAAAGACACTAAAGATACTTCCATCTTGAAAGGGTAAAAAAGACTGGTAAGGGCCGGGGATTTAGCTCAGTAGTTCTGCCGCCTGCTTCGCAAGTGCAAGGACCCGAGTTGGATCCCCAGTGCCAATAAAAAAAAGGACTGGTAAGTTGGGTTGTGTTAGTTCAGTATTTTGCTGGGATTCCTGGTATTTACTATCACAGCTGGCAGTCCCTTCTTAAAGTCAGAGCACTGAACCTAGAACAGAGTAGCACTTGAGGGGCACAGAGTTCTGCAACACCTGCAGGCCTCCCATTCCTCTCCCAGATCGCCTCTCAAGAAATCTTGTCCCAGCCCTCAGAAAGCCCAGTTTTGTTTTGTTCTGTTTTGTTCTGTTTTTTTCACTCAAAGGAGTAAACTTCCAACTTTTTTTTTTTTTCCGGAACTAAAAAAAAGACTTTATTTATTGAGGGCAAGAGGATACAAACAATATAAAAATCAAAAGCTTATCTACCATTTAACTAACTTTCCCTTCTCTGCTTGTCCAATGCGAGTTGAATGTTATTTGTACATTTTCTAAGGGTCCTGATCTGCTCATGAAATCTTCATACAAGGGGAAACTGAGGGGCAGATTCTGTAAGTGGCCCTTTGGGAGAACTCTCATCTGGGCAGGAGTAAATGTTCAATTCTTCCTACTTCTTTCCCTTCTGCTTTATGTGCACTACAAAATAATCATTGCACGCAATGGTGAGGCCTGCAATTAGTGAAAGGAAGCTCTGGAAGCCCACTTTGCTGTCTCGGCACTGGTCCAGGTCCTTCATGATTTTGTCCACAGCCAGAGGATCTTTTTGATTTTCCAAAAACCCAGGGAACTCCTTTTCCATGAGTACTCACAGGTCCTCCTTCATTAAGTAGCCTTTGTCCCCAGCAAATTTGTGAAATGTAAACATCACGGTTTCCATGGCATGCTCCATTTGGGATGGCATTTTGGTGAAGTCTGTCGAAACTGGGGAACACGGGTTGCGGGCGGCAGGCGGGCGGCGGCCTACTAAACTTTTTTTTAAAGAAATCAGAATATTTTACACTACACATAAATTTGATAAAATAACCAACTGGTTTTTTGGGGGGTTTTTTATTCTTTTTTGGTACCGGGGATAGAACTCGGGTCCTTGTGCTTGAGCAGCAGGCAGCAAAACCACTGAGCTAAATCCCCAGCCCTGTTATTTTTTAAAGTATTCAAAATATAACTTTATGAAAATAAACAGAATTTTAATAAATATTTCTTAGCAAGCAAACCAAAATTTTTTTAAGTTTCTTGGGCTAAAGATTTATTCAGGTAGTCTTGTGGGGAGAAATGGCTTTGTTTTTTTTTTTTTGGTACCGGGGATCGAACTCAGGACCTTGCACTTGCAAGGCAGGCACCGGAACCACTGAGCTAAATCCCAGGCCCAAAAATGGCTTTTTAATTACTAAGATTTTACCAGCTCGGATAAAAATTCCAAATACCCTTAAACCCAAGAAAAATTTAATTTACATTTATTTTTTAAACAGATTTTTATCAGCAAAAGTGTTCAAAGAACTCATATTAAAAATCCTGAAAGTGATTGGATTCGAGTCTCAGGACACCTGAGCCGCAGCCCTGCTCATGGGCAGAGGTGGGGGAGACATACACTGTCGTCCTCTTTGTCTGGGACTCCAGGAGCTGGGCTCTGCTCACAGAGGTGGAACAGACCTGCAGGACAAACAGCCAAAGTTCCAAAGCTCCTTTCTGTCCTGTATCAAGAGAATCTGAGGGGATGTTGTAGCTCAGTGGTTCCAGCGCCTGCCGCGCAAGCACAAGGTCCCAAGTTCAATCCCTGGTACCAAAAAAAAAAAAAAAAAATCTGAGGGAGACAGGGCTAAAACAATGGGGAAAGTGACAACGAAAAGAAGACTGAGCATTATGGAGGCGGCAGGGGGACGATGGCCCTGAGGTGCTGGCAGGCTCATCCAGAAGAACTGGATGCGCTGTCAGGGTTGGGGCTGGTTGGGGGGCATCAGGGATGCGGGCTCAGAGGCAGAGGCTCAGACAGTGAATAATGATTACCAACATGGGTCTTTAATACAGTAGCTTTCAAAGGCCAGATGACCTCGGCAATAGACCAGACACCCTAAAACAAGCCAAGCATGCAGGCAGCTGGGAGAAGGGAGGCAAACACCACACAAGCAGTAAGCACAGCGGCATAAGAATCAAGAGGAATATGGGAAAGGGTTGGCCAGGACAGGGAAGACTCTAGAAGATAAGCAATACCTTCCTCAGCTGGGTGAACATGGTAACAGTTCTTCAGGGAGGGGAGGAGCCCTTCGATTTGGATCAACTCACCAAGGATCCAGGGCCTCCACAGGCCAGGCCAGTCCTCCATCCCTGAGGCACACACGCCAGCCCAAACATACAGTACTATTCTTAATCCAGCCCAGTCACGTACCTTCTGATATATTTCATAAGAAACCACTGATTCAATAGCTCTCAAAACATGTCAGAATTAAAAACAAAATGCAACACACAAATGGTCAGAGACGATGAGCTACTACCTCCCCTATAAAACTATAGAACAGTAACAAGAACCACACTTATTGAATGCAGGCATTGTGTGAACTGATGGGGATATAACTGGGGCAGGCTGCAAGACAGAGATGATAAATCTTTTTCTTCTGGATCACCAGTCCTTTTCATATTTATTTTTGGGGTTTTTTGTGTTTTGTTTTTGGTACCAGGGATTGAACTTGGGACCTTGCGCTTGCGAGGCAGGCACCAGAACCACTGAGCTACATCCCCGGCCCTTTAAATTTTTTATTTTGAGAGTCACTAAGTTGCTAAGTTGCCCAGCCTGGGCCTAAACTTGTAGTGCTCCTGCCTCAGCCCCTGAGAGGACCGAGATGACAAGCATGCACCACTGTGCCCAAGTGACAATAAATTTTCTAATCACACAGGACTTATTCTCTAGAAGGGAAGACCACATTAAGTAAGCATACAAATTACTGTTTAATTATAATTATGAGAAATGGAATTGTAGCAAGAAGCAGAGGATGCCAGGAAAGTACTGAACTGGGAGATGTGAGCTTGTCTGGGAGGCCAGAAGTCTCCTTGAGAAGTGATCTTTACATTCAGAGCAGAGACTCACAGCAGACAGGAACACAAAGAACGGGGAAGGACGAGCACTCCCAGGACAGGGAGATGGGCACCTGGAAAGCACATGGCACACTCAAGGCCCTGGAAGGGCTCGCTGGCAGGTACTGGGGGATGAGGCTGAGCCTGCAGGCCGGTGAAGGATGAGTCATGAGAGGACAGCAGGACACGCACTCCCTGGCGTGGTCACTGCCCAGCCAGATGCAGAGCAGCTCCACGGTGCCAGGAACGAAGAGCTGCCTGGAGCAGAGCGCTGGACCAGCTCTGCGTGAGTTATCCCAGCTCTGCCTGCCAGACTGGGGAAGTCAAGCACGGCTGCTATTGCTTGCCATCCACTCGGGCAGCAATGCCAAGAAATACAAGTTCCAAAAGGGCAGATCCAGGGGTGCTCTCCGTGGTCGAATTCCAGAAGGAATAGGGTACTAGCTGTTAAGTTTTGTACATCCAACGCAGGAATTTACTAGTTTTTCAAACTTTTTCCTATGATTCTTCCCTTTATTAGCCTATGCCTCTTGTACATAGTCTCTGTGAATCTATGCATCTTATCAAGAAATTTTAAGTAAATTTTTTGTTTTGAAGATGACTGAGCTGGTTTATCAAAAGTTTTAGGAGTTTACTTTTAAAATCCAGTTTTTCCTTCCAACTTATTTCTTTTTCTTTTTGCTTAAATTCTTTTATTGGTACATTTTAGGTATACAATACATTTACATTTATCATTGAGTGCTTGTACCTGTACATGATGTATCTTGGTTCTTATTTTTTCCCCATTACCTGTGCGCCCTTCACCCGATTTTTGCTGTATTTGTTGTTTCCTGTTTGCCTCTGGCTCTGTGCCCTGTGTAGCCTAACCACAGGCAGCGCCCTTACCAGGAAGGGAAGGGAGCCCAGCAAGGCCCAGCCCCAATCAACCCCTCAGGCATGCGACTGGGAAGAAATGAGCTCCAGGGCCCGGGATTTAGCTCAGTGGTGCCACCACTTGGCTCACAAGTGCAGGGTCCTGAGTTCGATCCCCAGTACCAAAAAAAAAAAAAAGAGCTCTACCAGCAGCCCAAGTGAGCCCAGAAGCCCATTCTTCCCAGTCAGGCCTCCAGGTGAGCCAGGTCCAGCCCACCTGACCACTTGAAGATATTCCTCATTAATGACCAGCCTAGTTAGTGACTCTCAGACTTACAACCTGTCTTTATTTTGTACAGTACACTTTGTTTATTAGTACCATAATTTTTGCTGATATTACTGTACAACACTGTAGTTTCATGTTCTTTTATTATTTTTATATATTTTTTTTGAGATAGGATATCACTATGTATTTCAGGTTGGCCTTGAACTCTCTAGATACCCCAGGCTCACAGCAATCCTCCTGCCTCTGCCTATCCAAATGCTGAGATTACAGGCATGCACCACCATGCCTGGTTTATACTGTTATACATTATTACATTACTGCATATAAGAGTTATGTAAATAAAAGCAAAGCCATCAAGTTGGACTTTCACTATTTCTTTGTTCTGGATATTGTAATGTACATACAATACTACTGTTAAAATTCCTCATGTAGTGACCCAGTCTAGGTCGCAAGAACAGAATTCAATTGTTGTACAAGGAATGTCTGCGTTATAAGCTTCTGCAACCCTGATCAGAGCACCCCGAGACCCACGCCAGAACCCCTAACCCACAGGAGCAAAGTAAACACGGCCTTCAGCTATGCTAGGAAAGAAAACTAACACTTCTGCTAAGTATTCTGAGTAAAACGAAGGCGGGCAGAAGGAATACAATTCCAAGAGTGCAAGTAGAGAAAGCTTCTTTGAGATGCTGGCATCCAAGAGTTCAGGGAAGCCCCTCAGGGCTGAGCAAGGTGGTTCCCAAGGAGAGGCAACCACAGGGTACAAACCTGGGTAGGAACCATAAGTGCTGCTGGCCAAGTCCAGCATGCAAGGCAGAGAACAAAAGAGATGTGGCCAGGACGGATGGGAGCCTGGTAAGGCCTGGACCCAGAAGGCTGTCAAAGACCCGGGCTTCAGGAAAGAACTGGGAAGCCTCTGACAGTTCTGAACAGAGCAACATGACTTGACTTACATTTCAAAATGAGTACTCCAGCTACTGCCTTGAGAGGAGAGAACAGCAGAAGCTGGGGGAATTGCTGTATTAACATTTTAATATAGTAATATGCATGGTAAATGGGTGTGGCTTCGAGTAGGTTGTCCTATGGGGGTGTAAGGAACAAGCAGACTGTGGCTTTATTCTGAAGATGGAGCCATGCAGGGATTGAGGGGCAGGGAGCAGAGCTCCAGAGAGCACTAACAAGCAAAGGACACATGAAAAACATCAGCATGGAGAAGCAGCATTTAAGCCAAGCATGCTGGCACATACCTGAAATCCTGGCACTTGGGGAGCCTGAGACAGGAGGATGGCAAGTTCCAGCTCAGCCTGGGCAACTTAGTGACTTAGGGAGACCCTGTCACAAAATGGTCTGTGGATGTCAGCACACAAACACCAGTGGAAGGGACAGGCACAGGCAGGGGGAGGAGCCTCTCAAGCAGCATTCCCGCTGCATCTACTTTCTCTTTTTTTTTTTGGTACCAGGGATCGAACTCGGGACCTTACACTTTCAAGCCAGGTGCCAGAACCACTGAGCTAAATCCCCAGGCTGCATCTACTTTCTCAAGCAAGCAGCACAGTGCACAAATGCTGAAGCAGGGGACCAGGCTGCCACAGGGAAGCCACCAATACCTAGGGGCACTGAATGTGGGGTTTTTGTTTTGTTTTGTTTGAGACAGGGTCTCGCTATGTACTCCAGGCTGGCCTCAAACTCATGGCAATGCTCCTGCCTCAGGCTCCCAAGTTGCTGGGATTACAGGTGTATGTCACCAAATTCAGAAACGTGTTTTAAATTCCTGCCAGGTCCAAAAGCACAGCCCTGCAAAGGAGCAAAGTCACTTTAGACCCACACACTTACAGCCAAGAGAACTCCCAAGGACTGTGCCTACATGCAAAGTAAAGCCATTTATTAAAACACAACCCTCCCTGCATAAGGAGAGGGCAAGGACAAGTGCCAGGCTACAGCTGGCTGCTGGACACACTCCCCTGAGGTCTGTAAGCATGAAACTGGCCTCGGGAGGCCAAAACGCACATTCCATGTGGCCCCACAGCCTTCGGCGCAGGGCGTGCACAGCTCTGGTCCTTGGGAGGCCTGGGCTGCACACAGCCTCCTGCTCTGCCTGTCCTGCAGCCTGGAGGCCACAGTCCTGGCCCCAAACGCCTGTCACTGGCAGCTGCTGTGACAGTACTGCTAGTTATTGTTAAGTTTTACTTAGTGACACAAAATTCACTTTGAGTTGAGAGCATCCCAGGAGACCGGCAGAAGTTATATAAACCTCTCCTGGAATAACCAATATTGAAAATTAGTAAGAAATCATTACAGGGCCGGGGATTTAGCTCAGTGGTTCCAGCGCCTGCCTCACAAGCAGAAGGTCCCGAGTTTGATCCCCAGTACCAAAAAGAAAAAGAAAGAAAGAAATCATTACATATGTATTACATATATTAAGAGCATAAAGTGTTTTGCATAAACAAATGTGCAAATGTAAAATTAACTTAATTCCACATAAAATTTATGTAACAATGTCATTTATAACAGCATTAAAATATCAAATACCTAGGAATAAATCTAATAAACATTTAGGATCTCTACACAGGAAATTATAAAACATTACTGAGAAAAATAAGGACTATAAATAAACGGTAGGGCCAGGGATTTAGCTCAGTGGTTCCAACACCTGCCTCACAAGCATAAGGTCCCGAGTTCCATCCCCAGTACCAAAAAAATAATACCGAAATAAAAATTTAAAAAATAAATTAATGGTAATGCCATGTTCACAGATGGGCAGACTAAATGTTGCAATGATACCAATTCTCCCCAAACTGACCTGTAAGACGGGGGCAATGTAACACCAATCAAAATCAAGAGGCTTTCTGTTTTAGAAAATTTATCAAGCTTATTCTAAATTTATATGGAAATACAAAGGGCCAAGAACATATAAGCTGGGGGAGGGAAGGAAGGAGAAGTAAAAAGAACTGAGATGTGTTGTGTACATGTACCGACTCTCCACGAGGAATGTGACCATTATGTACTTCAAATACAGACTAATAAAAATACAAAGTATTAAAGAACAGGCAAGCTAATCTTGGAAAAACAAGATAGGAGGACTTGCTTTACGAGATCTCAAGACTTAATTTAAAAGCTCCCACATTAAGACAGGTGGCCCTGCTACAAAGAAAGACAACTAGAGAAAAAAAGCCAAGAACAGACCCGCAGAAATAGGGACACCTGACTTATGACAGACTGGTTACACCAAGCAAGAAGAAAAGGACAGGCTCTTCAGTAAATGATGCAGGACAATTGGGCAGCCATACAGAAAAATTAGAGTTGGCCTCTTCCTAGCCATAAATGAAAAATGTTCCACATAGGTGCATGGATAAAAGTCAAGACATAAAAGACCTCTGATGCACCACGGGTACCCTGTCAGGCCTCGCTATTGTGGTGTGCTAGTTTCAACTGGAAGCATTCACGCCTCTCTGCCTATGATTTTCTAGGAGGTGGCTGAAAGCTGAGGACTGATGTCCTGTCCTCACCAGCCGTGCCAATTCCTGATGTGCATGAAAAACGTGTCAGGAACAAACGTGTGCGAGGACCCAGAGGCTTGAGCCGTGACACCTCGACCCAGTGTATTTGTGATCGTTCTCCATATTAATTACTTACACTCAAATCCTTATCTCAAGTTCTGCTTCAAGAGAAACCAAGAACACAAAGTCCAGGAGGTGCCATGGGCGTGGATAAAGAAGAACAACTGCTATCTACAATTAGTTCTGTTTTCACAACTGCTAGGTGAAGAAAATGCTTTATCCAACAAAGTGGAACCATACAGGCAACTCTGCCCTGGAAATCACTAATGTTCCACATCATGCAAGAGGTGCTGCTATCTCAAAATATGCTTTACACTCTGCTTGTAAACTGTTAGTTCCTGGAAACACAAATCAACTGCACATGATTGAAAACTTCTTGCTAAGTTGTGCAGTTTTCCTGTCTATGATGTTCATGCAACTTCCAGGCAAGGTAATTATCCAAACACCAAACAGTAAAGTTGAATGTTTTCACAACTAGGGATGAAATGAAAAGGCTGTGAGTGAACTGTCTCATCTTGGAAAACCTAACTTCACTTTGGAAAGTGAGATGTGTACATTTTAATTCTCTATACAAGTAAATACAATTAAACAATTTACCCATATTTTAAATGTAACTTTGTTACTGAATGCATTTATTAAAAGTATATAATGTCGGCCGGGGATTTAACTCAGTGGTTCCAGTGCCTGCCACACAAGCACAAGGTCCCAAGTTCGAATGTCTATTATTACAAATGTATTTTTTAATCTCTTCAAAGTTTAGTTTAGTAATTTACTTCCTTTGAAATTGTATAAATTTAATTTTATGGTTTTAAAAATCACTGGCCATGGTCGTGCACCCTTGTAATCCCAGCACTTGGGATGCTGAGGCAGGAGGATTGCTGTGAGTTTAAGGCTCCCTGGGCTCTATAGGGAGTTCAAGGCCTGGAATACATAGCAAGACCCTGTCTCAAAAAACAAACAAACATGGGCCAGGGATGTAACTCAGTGGTGCTGGTCGCCTGCCTCACAAGCACAAGGTCCTGAGTTCGAGCCCCAGTACCAAAAAAAAAAAAAATCATCATACTGTGAAGAAGGTTATAGGCTTCACTCGATTTCCAAGGGGATTCACAGAATAAAGGAAATCATAAAAAAAAATTTTAGAAACTCTGGGCTAGAAGACTATATGAAATAGGAAAAATCTTCAGAGTCTGAAGTCAGGAAAAACTTATTAAATAGATCTCAGAAACCAACGCCCTAAAGGAAACAAATTGATAATTTTGAAACACTATCAAAAGATACTATTAACAAAGTGAGTAAGTAACAGTGTGGGAGAAAATCTCTGCAAAACATATAAACAAAGAGCTCACATCCAGAATAAAGACCTCTTACAAATCAGTTAGAAAAAAAGATAACAACCATTTAAAAATAGGCAAGAGGGCCGGGGATTTAGCTCAGTGGTTTCGCCGCCTGCTGCGCAAGTGCAAGGACTCGAGTTTGATCCCCGGTACCAAAAATAAAAAAAATAAAAATAAAAATAGGCCAGAGTCTGACCATTTTCTTTTAAATCAGGCATCCAAATAATAAATGTAAAAACAGGCATTTCACCTTATTAATAATCAGAGAAAGGCACTTTAAAACCACAATGCTGTAAGTGAATATTCTGCAAAACAGCCAAAGTCTGTGAGTATTGACTACTGGGGCTGGCGAGGCACAAAGGGGCTGTGGGAGCAGCAAGTGCGCACCGACCCACACCCGGCCCGGCCCAGGTCCCTGAGGGGCACTGGGGGCATTGACAGATGTCAACATGCTCACTGGCACTTATTCAATACTCACGAGAAACAACATGACAGAGCAATGCACAAAGAATGAAGTACCCAGTAAACAGCACTGTGACTGCATCCATTTGGTCACAGGGTTAATTATAAAAGTTTTTTTAATTTGAGAAGAAAATAATGGAGAATACTCTCATAGCATTCTCAGAATTGAGAACTTCCTAAACAAGATTCAAACTACATTTAATCTACCACATATTATAATATTTTAAAATAAATTATAAGTACTTTTTTAAAAAGCACTGAAATATTTACAAATGAATGACAACAGGGATATTGGCCCAAATAATACAACTGAGAGGGGCTGCATCTCTGAACAAGACCGCTGGGCAGTAACTGCGGAAGCTGGGGACAGAGATGAGGAGTCCACCACACTCCTCTACCTGTGTTCATGCTTTCATTCAAGGCATCATAAAAAGTGGGAAACACAAGCCAAATTAAGAAAATGCATTTGCGACACACATAACTAAACAGGATGATGATGAGAGTGTAAGAAGAACTCCTTCAAATAAAAAAGAGACCTATCACAGCTGGGCGTGGTAGAACATGTCAGTAATCCCAGCACTCTTGAGAGGCTGGGGCAGAATCTCACATTCAAGCCCAGCTTGGGCAACTCAGTGAGACCTTGTCTCAAAATAAAAAATAAAAAAGGGCTGGGGATGTAGTTCAGTGGAAAGGCTCTGGGTTCAATCCCTAGTACTGGGGGGGGGGGCGGTAAGGGGGATATGAGGAGGCTGAAGCAGGAGAGTCATCTGAGCCCAGGAGTTCCAGACCAGTCTGGATAACATAATGACACCCCATCTCCAAAGGAAAGAAGAAATAATGGGGGGGGGGGGAGAAGGGGGGAGAGGGGAGGAGGAAAAAAGGAAAGAAATGGCAAGGGTCCATAAATAAAGGAAAATATATTCACAGCCAAAAGGAACAAAGGAAACATGAATGTGTATACATGTGAAGCTACTGTTTTCAAAATAAAAAAGCAATACAGTAATCATGTGATTCAAGATTCTGGTTGCACAGGGCTGGAGGAAAATGAGGAGCCATCAGGAGGAAGACGAAGGACCCATGAGTGTTTGTCCTGTTTGCATGGGCAGTGGGTACATGTGCACTTATTATCATATTCCTTACCAAGTTCTCTATATACTCTTTGAACCTACAAAACTTTTATAATGTACACTTTTATAAGGATCACTCAAAGAATAAGAAAAAAATTCTTGGAAGTTAAAAATGTCATGGCATAAAAATCTCATTTCAAAGTTCAAGCAGAAAATTCTCCCAGAATTTAATTTAAAAATGATGCTCCGCCACCTGCCTCGAAAGCACAAGGTCCCAAGTTTGACCTATGGTACCAAAAATAAATAAATTAATTAAATAAATAAATAATAAAAATGAGGCCCAGGGATTTAGCTCAGTGGTTCTGTCGAGTGCCGTGCAGGTACAAGGATCAGAGTTCCATCCCCGGTACCAAAAAAAAAAAAAAAAAAAAGAATATAGAAAAAATAAAAATGAGATGGAAAACAGAGGAGGAAGAAAATAGTAAACTTGAGGGCTGGTGCAGAAAGATCCACAGGTGAATACGCAGAGACCCAGAGAGAGAAGGAAGTGACAGCGGGAAAGGACGAGAGGCAGTCTCCGCAAAGGAGGGTGCACACTCAAGGCCAGACCTCCTCGGACACAGACGCGGAAGCTCCCTCTCCTTGGCTGACCCACACCGAGGCACAGGGAACCATGATGAGATTCCAGACTCCAGGAGAGAGGAGACCCCCAAACCTCAAAGCTGCAGACGGGGTGCATCTCACAGGCTCCATGTGTCCCACAGCAACACCAAAAGCCAGGAGGCAACAGAACCAGGACTTAAAAGATTCTGAAGGACAACAATTTCCTGCCCAATTCTATGTCCAGCAGAAGCAAACACAAGAGCAAAACCAAAATTTCTCAGACACGCAAGGCCTCAAAAATGTTTATGCCCATTCACCTTCCCTCAGGAGCCTCCCAGAGACACCTCCATTGAAGAGGGAATTTAACAAGGACAAGGCAAGGGGAATTCCAAGGCTGCTGAAAGAAAATCCCAAAATGTTAGCTGTGCTATTTTCAACTCAGAGAGACAAAGCCAGATTTGAGCAGAGAGCACGTTTCAGGGTACTTCCTATGTGAGATTATACCGGGAGAACATTCAGTCTGTCAGCAATTCTGGGGATGAATTAGGTACAGAGGAAACAAAGGTAGAACAAAGTAATTACTGGTTCTGAAACAATTATTAATTATGAAGAATATTTTATACAATCTTAATAATGTGAACAATACCATTTTGCTCAAAAATCTTGAGGTCAGGAAGACTTGAAGAAGGGAAAAAAGAGAGCAAAAGCCTCAGCTCCCACAGTAGAAAGGCAAAACACAATACATAACCACTGTGAGGAAAACTCAAGAAATGGGAGAAACAGCAGGTTACTTAGGGACGTGAAAGGAAATATAAAACTATTCAGCTCAACAAATAACTGCCTTCAGGACACTGGAAGTAAAAGTGAGGGAATCAGGCGGAGAATGCTGCTTTTCATTCTGAATCCAGTATAACAATCCCACTTCCTAACTACATCTACACATGTTTTTTATAAAACATAAAAGCTAGATTTTAAAAATGTAAATGAGCTAAGGTCAGAGAACAATACTAGCCGTTATTCTGCAAGCATCTACTGTGTGGGAATCCCCCAGGTCCTTGCAAACTCCCCTCCTCCCCAGAGCCTAGACTGAGCCCAGGCCCACTGCACACAAGGCTGCCCTACCTGAGCCATCTCTCCAGACCACAACAACCACTCCTCAGGCCACTTTCCAAGCAGGGCTATCTCAGTTTTACAGAGGGGAAAGCCGAAAATGAGGATGCATGAGGAAAATTTTTTAGCTTTTTTGTTTCTTTTTTTAATTTGTCTAGTGTTTTACCTTTCCAGCAGTAGCAAAATATTCACCATCTGGAGACCATTCCATCAAATGTACAGATACTGAGGTTCTAAGAAAAACAAACTTAAACAGTTAGCATTTTTAAAACTGGGCACATTGTATACGTAAATGATCATGATTTTCATAACATCAAAGCCACAATTATCAGAATGCAAGTGTTTCTACCTCGCTAAAGCAATTCATCTTCCTAAACATGCAACTTAATTAAAACTAATCCACAGTTTGCTTTGGGGAAAGCAGAGTGAAAGCAAACGCATCCAGGACACACATACACACTCATCACACCCTAGCATACCAGGTTAAGCACTGACCCAGCGTCCCCCTGCTAACTGGCCTCTTTACATACTCTGTCACTGCTATGGTGCAGCCCCTTCCGGGGGAGGGTGACCAGCCACTCCCCTCCCCACCCATATCCCAGCCACTGTGAGTAGTTCCCACATGGCAATCCTGTCAGCTCAAGTCCTGGAGCTGTCACTAGGAAAATGCTGCTGTCCTTTTTTAAGCAATGAGCTATAGCACAGACAGAATGAAACAATGGGTTTTGATTGCTCTACTTTCTAGACTTCTAATGGTACTATCAAAAAATAAAGATTTTTGTAAAAGAGAACATAATTAGGAAGCATTTTTTAAATTAATGAACATAACGATAGTTAGACACTAACTTGCACTGCCAAACGCACTTCCAATCATTTAAAACAGGGGGAATTTTATTATCAATTTCTTCCTCCTCTTCCAGAATATCACCTCCTGGAGGAGCCCACAACTGAAGAGAATCCGTTGCTGTCAACAATCTGTTATCTGCAAATTGAAGAATGTTCTGATGAATAAGCAAGGATTATCCAGGAAAAGAAATGCACATGTGGGCTGCTGTTTAGGCCTGCCTGTAACTTGTGGAAAATAAGCAAAACCACCTATGAAAAACACTTGGAGTAGAGTCTTCTATAAAAAGTAGAAAAAAAACATAATGATATTGATCCCTAGACCACAAAGAATAGTTCTTACAAAAGACTTGAGAACAAGAAAGAAAGCTTACTAGCAAAGAGCTATAGTGTATCAAGCAAGTCTTAAAAACAAGAATAAAAAGCAAAAATATAATGGCAAGTCCCCAAAACTCTGATACATACAATACACAATGTTCTCAAGATAGCCAGGCATGGTGGTATACACTATAATCCCAGCACTTGGAAGGATGAGGTAGGAGGACTGCCCCGAGTTCAAAGCCAGCCTGGGCTACATAGGGAGCTCAAAGCCAGCCTGAACTGCATAGCGAGACCCTGTCTCAATCAAACAAACAAACAAAAAAGTTCTCAGGATGTAAGAAAAAGTGCAAATTAATTGACCTTGTTTTCTATATGAAATATAAAAGCATCAATAATTTTGAATGTAAAAGGGGACAACAACTATTATCACTGAGGTTTCTAATCTTTCAAAATTAAAGGTAGTAACTTCCTGAAATACAAATGATACCAAAAGGTGGAATATTTTTGGTCCCTATTTACTTACGATTTTGTTTCTTATTAAATACATTAAGCCGGGCTTGGTGGCGCACACCTGTAATCCTAGCACTCAGGAGGCTGAGGCAGGAGGATCGCTGTGAGTTTGAGGCCAACCTGAACTTCACAGCAAGACACTGTCTCAAAAAAAAAAAGGGGGCCAGGGATTTGGCTCAGTGGTGCTGCCACCTGCCTTGAAAGCTCGAGGTCCTGAGTTCCATCACTGGTACCAAAAAACAAAACAAAAAAAAAACCAAAAAAAAAAAAACATTAAGAATAAGGTATAGCACATGTTAACTAAGGAAACAAGTCACTTTCTTGAAAGGCAGGGACAAAAACACATAGAGTAGCACAGAATAGTAGATTGAGCACTATACAAAGCAATGAATTCAACAAGAAGATAATGCAACATTGATTGTTTTCCTATTATGAAAGACTGTATTATACTGTGTCAGACATTTAAAACAAATATTTAATTTTTCTAATTTCTAAGTATAATTGCTAAATACCTTGAGGGTCCCACGCCAGGTTGTATGTCACAGAACTCAAAAAAAACTGCCCGGTTTTAAGCCACTGACACTTGAGTTGCTGAAACATGCCAAGAGAAAGAAAAAACAAAAAGAGATATCTTTAAAATATCCAAACTCTATCATTTTATCATTTTCTTCAACTTGAGACTTTATGATCTGAAATAAAGATGTGAATATTTTACTACTATTTTCACACAATGTTTTTAAAACGACTTTCAATGGTCCTACTTATTTACACTACCATGTTGAGCTGACACCATCCCAACAAGCATGAGCCCCCAGGACTCCAGTCTTGTACACTGAGGATGCCCTCTCCCTAACGATGCTATCTGCAGGCTTCCATGTCTCCTGAAGACCTGACTAATCCTCAGCCCCACTCTGCTGTCTCCTCTGACATTCTACCATACACAATGACCCACCCACTGCTTTGTTTACAGCTCACAAATTTTATCTTTAGGCTTGTCATGCCAGCTACAAAAATGCTCTGAAATGTCTATTAAAATAAAATAACCTCAGAGTGAATATAGTCATTATGTACTGCAAACATGTACTAGTAAAAATTTTGAGAAAACAGATGCATAGTAGAAAGAAATGAAAATTACCATGATCATATGGACTCGCTGTCTAATAAAAAACTATATATACCTAAGAAGTCAAGAGATTTGAAACTATATGATGTATATAATTTACAACTTCATCAGTTATATTTTAATAAGTTTCCATTTTTTATATTTTCATTCTAAAGAGTAATTTAGTTTAAGTCAAAAATCTTTTCCATGAAATACTATATTCTAAATAAGTCTGCTTTATGTCTTTATTGTATATAAATAATGTACAATGCCTTTTTGTGAAAATACAATGCAATGTACAGCCATGTCATTAGGCAGTTAGTAACTGCCTAGCAAGTACAATAATTTTTTAAATGGCAATACTTTTTAATAGTAACTTTAATACTTCAATAATTTATACATGGTTTTTTGACTACTTAGAAGTGGAATTTTAAGATATGCCTATAAAATCTGCATTTCATTATCTAAAAGTAATTTTACACTTTATAATCAGGAAACTAGCTATTTTTAAAACCTTACCACTGCTCATCAAATATTAGTCACAACAGTATTTTAAATAATTAAATCATTCCTAAGGTTACAGATGACCCTAATATTTTTTCGTTTGGTGTGCAATCCATGAGCCAACTACAGTACATCACAGCCTGGAAATCTGAAAAACCACTTTTCTTTTTTCAGTAGTACTGAGGATTGAACCCAAGACCTTCGCACTGAGCTACATCCCTAGCCCTTTAGACCCCAGGATCTAAATCATTAAATCCTCCTGCCTCACTCGGATTACAGGCCTGCACACCATGCCAGCTCTAGAGTTTTGGTATGTTCTCTAGATGCCTTTTTTTTGTGTTTGTGGTGCTCGGGACTGAACCCAAGACTTTGCACGTGCTAGGAAGACACTCTTGAGGATAAGCTTTAATCCCAAGGCAATTTAAATACTCCAGGGCCTCGGATTTAGCTCAGTGGACGGGCGCCTGCCTTGAAAGCGCAAGGTCCCAAGTTCAATCCCCAGTGCCAAAAAAAAAACAAAACTGTGAGCCAACTTAAATACTCCAAAACTTGACATCAGTTTCCTATTACTATTATAGAAAAAGGCTACTATTTTAATTTACACTGATTTTTGAGAAACATAAAAAGAAATATCCAAATATACATATTTAATGAAAAACACAGGCCAGGGATGTAGCTGAGCAGTGCTGCACCTGCCTGGCAAGCACAAAGTCCTGAGTTCAATCCCAGTACCAAGGGGGAAAAAAGTATACTAAAACTAGTTAAAATGTATTTCATTTTATAAAACAATCTTTAGGCTGGGCATGGTGCCACAGAAATCTGGAGATTGAGACAAAAGGATCATAAGTTCAAGGCCACAGCATATCCTGTCTCAAAAAAAAAAATGAATAAATTTAAAAATAAAAATAAGCATTTCTTTTGAGCTGGGCATGGTGGCATACATCTGTAGTCCCAGCTATTTGGGAGCCTGAGACACGAGAACAATGAGCTCAGGAGTTTGAACCCAGCCTAGGCAACACAGTGGGTCTCCCATCACAAAAAACAAAGAAAAATAATTTTTAAATGACTTATAGATACATACTCCTGGTAGTTGGATTCAACATTTGGAGTTTGGATTTTTTTGAGTGGCAGTGAAGTTCTAAAGCATGTAATAATTGTTAATGCAATTGATAATTTCTGAATATCAAATAATAAAAAATAAAACCTAGCACTCAACGATACCTGTGAATGGTTGTCAATATGGTGTGCTAGACTTCTCAGCTAAAAAGATATCTAAGGGCCGGGGATTTAGCTCAGTGGTTCCGCCGCCTGCCTCACAAGCACAAGGACCTGAGTTCGATTGCTGGTACCAAAAAAAAAAGATATCTAAGTGCCTAACTACAGTTAACCAGTATTTAGGAGTACTCTATCTGGTGAGTTCCACCCCTTAGTCTCTTAGTCTCGGTGAACAGAAGAAAACCTTCCCTACTCTATGGCACTTAGATTCTGAACAGTGAGCAATAAATCAATAAACAAGGTAAGTCCTATGGACAGGAAGTTGAAAATAGATAAAGGGGTAGAAGCTGCATTTTTAAGATGGTGAGAATTACCCTGAGATCCTGTTACTAAGTAAAGACTAAAGAATCTAGGAAGGCGACATTCCAAAGAGAACAGCTGACACTAAATGGGGTGGCTGGGGACAACATTCCAGTGTGGCTAGAAAGAAATCCAGATGTGCTCTGGGAGGTGCTAGGTTGTCTTCCACTTGACAGCTCTCTGGCTTTCCTGCTAGTAAGGAGGGACCAGTAACCCGGGCCAGAGCAAGACGTCCAGAATGAGGCAATGGCAGCTAGCACTGTTCTAGGGATGCAGGACCTGACCAACCACACACTGACATTCCAGGCCACTTCTACCCCAGCTCCCAGGGTGCCCCTTATCACTGTCACCCAGGTTCTAAAGTTAAGTAGCATTGAGCTGGGGATCTAGCTCAGTGGTTCTGATGCCTGCCTCGCAAGCGCAAGGTCCCGAGTTCGATCCCCAGTACCAAAAAAATAATAATAATAAAGTTAAGTAGCATCAATTAGAAATTTGAAAAAGTTAAGTAGATTCTAAAAGCATCCTATCATTAATACTTACACAATTCCTCTTATGAGAATTTATGCCCAGGGGCTCAAATATACACACAGCATTTCCATAAGAAGCTGCAATCTAAAAAGAAAAACAGCACAGATATTTATAAAAAGGTAAAGTAAACACAACCTCATTTTCACAATAACACATAAACTTATGACATTTAATACCCCAATGCGGCCCTGATGGTCTCTTTCCTGCCATGAAATACCTGCAAGTGTATTACAGTTAAGAATCTAAAAAAAACTAAGTAGGCTTTATTTTATATATATACAAAGTTGACCTATTCGAAGAAACCATCTTTTCTAAGAATTTTTAATACAGAAATAAATTTATTCACAAAAATACACTCCATAGGCTCATCTCTGTATCAGAAACTATAATCCAGTGAATGTAATACAAAAACCATGGAAGGTAGAGAAAGACATCGAATAATAACAAGTTTTAAGAATGCATCATATAAAATGGCACTGATTTTACAGCTCGGGAGGCCGTCTAGAAGGAGAACAAAAACTTGGAGCCAAGCAGTCACAGAGCCACCCACTGCACCTGGGGAGACAAGAGACACCTTGGGGACAGAGGGACTGTGTTCCAGGTCACCACCCGGTGACGGGGGACATAAACCATAAACCCCTCTGTCCCAGAAGCTACCAGAGCCTGTCTGCCAATAACTCCTTAAAGGTCAGTTTCTAGTTCATCTTCCTGACAAAGACAGGGTCAGCTACAGGGTAGAGACCAAAAGCCATCCCTTCCTACACCTCCGAAATCCAGTATTATAAAACTCCACTAGGATCGGGTGTGGTAGTGCACACCTGTAATCCCAGCTACCTGGGAAGCTGAGGCAGGAGGATCACAATTTGAGGCCAGCTTAGGTAACTTAATGAGACCCAGTATGACAATAAAAAATTTTAGGGCCAGGGATTTAGCTAAGTGGTTCCGCCACCCGCCTTGCAAGCACAAGGACCTGAGCTCGATCCCTGGTACCAAAAAAAAAAGAAAATAAAAAATTTTTTAAAGGGCTGGGAATGCAGCTCAGCATCCTCTGAGTTCAATCTCCAGTACCAGAAAACAAAACAGACAGAAACTAAATTGGGTACATATTCTTCTAGGGCCTTGCAAAAAAGACCACTGTGATTTCAAAGTACTCTCACATCAAAAGATGACTTAGAGTGTTCCCTAACAACTAACACGCTTTCCAGCGAGGCTTTGAGTCCACAGTAGTTCAGACGGTACTTCAGATGCCTGCTGAAGATGCCCTTCACCAATCTGACAGAGCCACAAACATGGAGGTCATTGCCACAAGGACTGGGGCTACACAGACTAATGGGGATGGCAATAAAGACAACACACAGGTCCTGCCCGTAGTTTTGCCTTCTTTAAATAGG
Source organism: Heterocephalus glaber (assembly GCF_053883595.1). NCBI lineage: Eukaryota > Metazoa > Chordata > Mammalia > Rodentia > Bathyergidae > Heterocephalus > Heterocephalus glaber. Next base: position 83,051,677 of record NW_028258138.1, on the reverse strand, counting down.
TAATCAGTAATAGAAACACAGGCTGCTCTGCTTCCCATGGTTATGAACACTGTCTTTTATATTTCAAACATCTTGGAGGCTGAGGCAGGGGGGATCATCGTGACTCCAAGGCCAGCCTGGACTACACAGAGAGACCCTGTCTCAAAATCCACAAAAAATAAGACTTTACTTCCAGAAAATTTGTTCATTGTGATTATCACCAGAACTTAAGTAATTTATTAAAATTCACCTCTGACAACTATCAGACTGTTGATATCAAATATCGAAGGCAGGCTTAAAGCAACTCTATTTGCCCTACAAGAAGAGTAATGAAAAATTAATGAAAGAAACTTGACCCTCTGAGCAAGGGGTGTGGGGGGGTCCGGGGGGGGGGGTGCTGGAGACTGAACCCAAGGTCTTCGCACTGAGCTATATCCCCAGCACTTAATTTTTTATTTTCAGACAGGGTCTCACTAAATTACCCAAATTGAGATGGAACTTGTGATCCTCCTGCCTCAAGTTCCCAGAGTACTGGGATTACAGGCATGAATTACTATGCCCAGTAACTCTGTCTTCTAAAATAAGCATAGCAATCCTTTGGGGGGTAAAAACAAAAATCAGAAAAGCAAGAGAAAATTCAGTGAAATCCATCACTAGCTTGTCAAGGAGTAGTACATTTACATAAATACTAAAGCTTGATCCCAGCAGTAGGGTGGGGCAGGAGAAATGGAATAATAAAGTCATCATGACTTATTAAGCATAAATTTGCATGATTACTATTTATTTAACCAGGTAATGTCCTGAAAGCATAACCTTGATAAAATTTGTTACTCGGTAAAGAATAATCTCTAGGACTGAAGTAGCTTACAGTTACGACAGATGAAAACCTTACTCTCATGTTCTTGTAGACATACAACACTGGCCAGGTGCAATGGCACACGCCTGTCCTAGCACTTGGGAGGCTGGGCCAGGAGGGTCACTGCAAGTTCAGAGCCAGCCTGAACTGAGACTATTTCAAGGCTAGTGAGTTCAAGGCCAGCCAGCCTGAATTACATGGCGATACCCTGTTCCAAAAACAAAAAACAAACCGAAAAGAGAGATACAACTCTGCTGCATAACAGCCTTACTGAATGGCTAGGATGTACAGCAAATATCCTACAGTTACTTTACATGTAAATTTGATGCATATTTTTTGAAATTCTGAGGTAGAGGTATATGATGAAATTTTAACTATTTCAAAGTAAATCCTCTGTTTTAAAGTATGTATGAATAGGCCCGGGGATTTAGCTCAATGGCACCACACCTGCCTTGCAAGCACAAGGTCCTGTGAGTTCTATCCCCGGTACTGAAAAATAAATAAATTAAATAAAATAAAGTATGTATGAATGAATGAACTATAAAATTCCTCCCTCAAAAATAAACTTTCATTGGGCTGGGGATTTAGCTCAGTGGTTCCGCCACTTGCCTCGCAAGCACAAGGACCCGAGTTCGATCCCCGGTACCAAAAAATAAAAATAAAAAAATAAACTTTCATTAAATTAATAGACTTTACAAAGTACTTACTATATGACAAACTTACATTAGACAATAACACCTCATTAAATTTCTTGATGAATTTTGACGTTATTAGCCAAGCGTGGTGGCATATTCCTGTAACCCCAGCACTCTGGGAAACTGAGGCAGGAGGATCACCAGCCTGGGCAACTTAGTAACTTAGAGAGACCCTGTCTCAAAAAAATCAAAAACAGCGCTCAGTGTGAAGGCCCTGAGTTTGATCCCCAGTACCACAAGAAAAACAAATTCATGTTATTTCCAGGCACTGTGCGAGGGCCATGTAGTATTAGCACTTGGGAGGATAAGGAAGGAGAATCAGCTGAGGCCAGGAGCTAGTGGCCAGACCAAAACTCTTTTTCAGAAAACAAAGTTCTGATATTATAAGGAGTGTTAGGTAGAGAAGATAAAAATTTATTTCCCTTCTACTGGCTTAATGGCTGCCAGGACCTACAAGGTAGTGATGCCTACTGGGCTTTCGGGACAGATATACCCATGGAACAATTCATCATCGCATTATTGGCTTAACAGCACTTTACACTTACATACAACCCATTCCTTTACAACTCTCATCAACAGAACCCTGTGCTACACATATTAACAAGAAAGTGTAGACAAGCCTTACTCAAAAGAATAAGGAAACTGGGGCATTACTAAAAAAAGGTGAAAACAGTGTTGCACAAAGGGAAGTGGTCCTTACTCTTCCATGTTGGTTGGAACACTCCACACAGCTGACTTGGATGTTCCCATGCTTAGCACCAGGAATGATCTGCACACATTCAAAGTCGTTTGCCAAAATAACAATGTCACAGCCAGATCCATAGGCCTAGGAAGAAAGGATTTAATGATAAGTGAGACATGCAGCTTTTGAATTATTATGCAATATGTTAGCTTAGGTTTTGTTGCCACTGTAAAGCATACTTTGCCACATTTTATAAGACGGTATAGTATCAATTTCCAAACACAAACACTGAAAGTCACATCAAAAAGTACACATTCCAGGGCTGGGGATTTAGCTCAGTGTTCCACTGCCTGCCTTGAAAGCACAAGGTCCCAAGTTCGATCCCCAGTACCAAAAAAAAAAAAAGTAAACATTCCATTCTGTGTATTATCGGTCAACAACTGCTACTAACAAGAAATGGGGTTCTTCCAGTTATTAAACATTGCAGCCAAAATTCTTTCCCTTTGTTATTTGTCACTCTAATATGATATATATGATATATATGTGATATATAAAGGTGTAATTAAGACAGATTTCTGCTCATCTAATCAAGTCTGCAGTTTGTGCATTAATTATATCATAAGCTAGTATATACTATACGGTCTTACAAGTTTTAAAGCCTCTGCATAATTGATAATAAAAGTGTGAAAATTTTGTTTTAATGGGCTTTTTTTTTGGCTGCAAAAGGCTTTTCTTTTGGTTCAAGATGTGAGAGAGGATTCCAGAGAGGTGGAAAAGCTGCCTAGTGACTGGAGGGAGAGGTTCGGGCTGAAGCCCTGATGCCGGATGAGAAGGAGCTGCTCAGAAGCTGCTGGGCTCCAGGGCCTCCTAGTCGTGCTTGAGGGTGAGCCTTTGGAAGAGGTACTTGCCCAGCCCAGCCTGCGGAGCTGAGTTAGGTGGTCACCTATCTTCTTCATGACGTTCACCTCCTCATCCAGGAAGTGGTTCTCCTGAAATCACAGAGATGGAGGTCTGTCTTGGCAGAGCCAAAGGCATTCCAGAAGAGCTTGGTTCAGGTTCTTCTCCAGAGTCAGGGTAGCTTCCATGGCATCCAGAGTTTTACTCCCTCATCTTCAGGTCTCTGCACCTTTTGGAAGAGAGCTCGGCCTCCGCACTGGTTTTGCATCTTCAGGAGACGCTCAGTGCCCTCAAGTTTCTCCTTGGCCAGCTCAAGGAAGAAACTGCCCATGCCCACCAGAGCACATCATCACAGTCGAAGTAGTAGCCCAGAGAGAGGCAGGTGTGGGAGCCCCGCAGGTGCAGATTCACGAGGTGGTTGACAGCAGCCTCTACCTCAGTGGAGTAATTCTGATGAATCTGAGGGGTCACAGCTGGTCAGCAATAATGAGCTACCCACAAAGGAATGGTGTTGGCCGGTCCTGGAAGCAGGCGAGAGGTGAGATGATGGTCCCAAAATGTGTAATGGAAGGTGGGTGGAGGATGAAAGATAGGGAGTCCCCGGGTCTGCTCTGTCCAAACACTGCTGAAGCAGGAGACAGATCCTCAGGACCTCCAGATACGCTGCTCTTTAATAGGCTTTTAAGTGTAATTTTAGGGTTAACATGTAATCTTTCTACAACTGACTTTTTGACATAATAAGGCCATAAATAGCTTTCAGAATATTTTTTCTTCTGTACAAGTGGAAAAGAAATTTTTCACATATAAGAGTGGGCTGTGAAAGAACTTTATCATTAAGCAACTAACAACAATAATTAGCCCTTAATTAGGGTGTGAGATTACTCTAGCAACTAGTACAGGATACAACTGGATTCCCGGGCCGAGGATTTAGCTCAGTGGTTCCGCCACCTCCCTCGAAAGCGCAAGGACCCGAGTCTGATCCCCGGTACCCAAAAAAAAAAAAACTAAAACTGAATGATTCCCCCACACACACCCCATTATCCAGATAATTTACATTTCTAGTAACAGTGAAGTTGATCAAGTATTACTGATTTTAAAATTCAGATTATCTAAAAAATAATTTGGTGTCGCCATCTTACATGCTTGTCTCCTACAAAAAGCTAAACATTTTAGCAGGAGTGTAAGGAGGAGTTTACACCTTACTGTTGATGTACACACACTCTGGTACCCAGAGGTCATTTGCTGTCACAACACTACAGTGAAATACATAAACAGACTGAAATTCATAAAAAATAAATAAAACAAACACTGCACTCCTGATCCTGCAGGTCATAACTCACTCTGTTAGAGCTTCTCTCCAAAGCTCATCTTTCCATCTGAAAATAAGGAAGCACTGAAGACTTCAAGTGCACTGCCTGGGTTTGAACCAGGCTTGAGAAAGATCAGAAATCAAACATAGCTTTCCCCACAACTCCACACACAGTACAAAGGTAAACCATGCGACGCAGCATCTGCAGCAGGATGGCATGTGTGAGGACATCGACCAACCTATGGCCACCCACCACCGAGGCAGGTCTGAGTCCACACTGCAGCCTGCCTGCACCACTCACTCAACCGCGCCAGGCACCAGGGAGGAAAGAAGCTGACCCGATGTGCTTTAAAGAATATTTTAAAATAAACTGGTTTATTAAAATAATGGGTGAAGAAAACTCTGAGGCCTAAGAATAAACTATAACAGAATTGTTGGGAAAATTTCCTCATTCAACACACAGTAAGTATAAACATGTACTTCTTGTATTGCCACACTTCTTGGTGCATGCTACTCCTGGCTATCAACTTTGTAAATTTTATGACTAAGGGGCAGACAGTGGGGAGTTTTTCTCCAAGCTACTCATGCTGAAATACTCAAAACAACCCAACAACCTAATCCTCAAATGAAGAGCTTTATAGATACAGAATTTGTGAGGTGGTACTTTCCCCACTATTTCCACACCCTTAAGCAATGTAATCTCTACAAAATAGGGAGCTCCAAGAAGCAGGGTTGACATGTGACGACAGCTAACTGCTGCCCTAACTGGCCCTCGGAGCCCAGGGCTACTAAGGAAAGAGACAGGGAGGGTGGGGACCACACAGGAACACAAGCAGTACTTCCAGTGGTTACTAACACTGCCACAGCTACCAAAACCCTGCTGTAAATTACTACAGGCCACCCTCAATTATGCTTCACAAGTACCAAACAGTTCAAAAAAGAAAAGCAAACATAACTTTAAGCAACAGAAACAAAAACACAAGAGTGAGTAACTACTTATATTCTTACAGAAAAGGCAGATTTATGGTACCATGTGTTCAGGCACCATATATTCCTGAAAAGGAATATTAAGTACAGGCAGGAGAAATGTCTGTGTCACTATGCTAATCTTTAAAATTATATAACTAACACAATCTTACCCTCGAACAACATTTCCCAATTTCCTACATGATCTGCACCAATATCTTAGCAAAGTGGATGGATGGGAAAACACATGCTGGATCCAGTTTGAAATCAAGCATTTTCAATTCCTGTTCTGTCTGTGATCTTGACCAAGTTACTTACACGCTCTGAGCATTACCCACAGTAAAATATAAGAAATAATATTCAGCTGTTGCAACAATTATGAAAATTAAAATAGAAAATTCAGGGCCAGGGACTTAGCTCAGTGGTGCCGCCACCTGTCCTGCAAGTGCAAGGACCCGAGTTCGATCTCCGGTACCAAAAACAAAACAAAACAAAAAATAGAAAATTCATTTGCATGGTAATAAACACACATCACTAATTTAAGAATCAGAACAGTGCAGCACGTCCCAGCCAAGCAGGGCCTGGGCATCAGAGCCACAGATGTGGTCACCACTGGCCTAATGGGGAGGGACTGGTGACTCACCTGTCACACTGACAGACAAACTGCGTGTCGGACATCTCCACAAAATACCAAAGACAGAAGAGGGACTCGGTGAGGCCATCACCCCCTCTTTAATCTTTGTGACAAACCCGGAAGGTAAGCAGTACCACCGCATAGAGTAACTCCATTAATCTGCCCAAGATCACACGTCAGTAAGCAAGGTATGCAAGCTCGCAGTCTTGTGATTCTTACACTCATGTCCCTCTGCTCCGTATCTAAAGAGACATGAGCAGAGGTCTGCTCAGGGCCAGGGGCCTGAAGAATGCCTCCTCTGTCTGCAACACACTCCGTAGGAACCTAGGGGCACGGTGAGGAGGGGCACAAAAGGTGTGACTTTTCTATGAATAAATCCCTACCTCCGGGGAACAAACAGGAAGAAAACACTCCAATACACATTAGTACCCCTGCTTCTCTAAAGCTGGGCCGTTGCTAGCAACCGCAACTACACACAGACGCTGTGAAGGCTCTTACTGCTTTCCTGGGTCTCCATTGCTGCCTCACCTCTGCCATGGGATATCCTATTCCTTACTACAGGAATCTCACTATTTTTCCTATCCTCCAACAGTTCTCAGATCTGGCTGCATCAAAATTACCTTAGAAACATGTTAAAAATACAGATTGTTTGGTCCTACCCTAGACTTACTAAATCAGAATCTTTATAGATAATAAAAGAATTTGGCAACATCTATCAAAATTTTAAATACAATATAGCCTTTGTTCAAACAATGCCCTATTTTGCCTTATAAGCATACTTACAGTTTGCCAAAATATAAGAATATTCACTTCCCCATTATTCATAGCAGTAAAAACTGAAAATAATCATATGATCAACTAGTAGGGGAGGTGCTAAGTTACAGAAAACCCACACACTGGGATACTAGGCAGCTATTAAAAGATTACTCTAAAATGCTCTCAAATTCCCTATCAAATTAGTGACTCCTATGAAAAAAGAACAACTATGTCTTTGCCTACCACTCTATATAACATCCGTGGCCACTGCCAGAATGGAACCCATAAACTTTACAACATGCTAACAGCTTGTAAAAGTATATAGGAAGAATATTACTATTCTTTACCATTTTTTTAAAAAATTAGTCTGATGCACAAATAACCCCAGTATGGCAGAACAGGGGAGTCGTGTAACCCGTCAGTGAGTGTTGAGTCATGTGTTCATTCCATACCCGAGGGCCCAGGAGCCTGTGACACCAATGTGTGTTTACTGTTTGTCTGGTTCCCACTATACGAAAGGTCCACCAGGCAGGGACCATCTTTGTCCTTTTACATGCTAATCCCCTCCCAGCCCATAAGCACCCTGAGTAACTATCGGTGTAATCAAGTTACCCTAACAATCTCTGATCCAGAAGTCTCGATACACAGAAAATTAGTCAAAGTGAGAGGTGATGTATTCTTCTGCTAATAAGCCGGCCAAGCTAGTCTCATAAGCTTGAGAAAAGAGATTTTGACTGATTCTCCCAGATAACAGTATCAGGGGTGTGGAAGACCTACCAGAAAGGACTCTACCCATGCCTTCCCTATGATTTCGCAGTGTGCTAGCATCTTCACGAACACTATGGCCATCATCATAGGCTCACTTGTAAAGAGAGAGAAACTGAGGCCCAGGACGGCAAGTCATTTGTCCAAGTTCAGACAGTAAGGATTATCTGCTTCACAGTCAGTCTCCTGCTCATTCCCCTGCACTGCTCTGCCTCTAGTCCAATAAGACGTCGTCTTAGTGCTATGAGGGCCAGGGTCATCTTCACAATCCCTAACTTACCACACCACAGAGCACAGACAAGCACTCAAAAACCAACCGTTGAGATGGTTTTTACAAAATCCGTGATTACTGACAAGAATCATTCTGTCAATTTCAGAGATCAAAAGTGGACAGCAAGCAAATACTACATGACCCCAGAGGATGGCTCCTCCTCCCGTGGGGTCGCTGCAGAACCACCCCACTGCCAAAGCATTCACTGCAGTGTCTTCTCCTCCTCGCCATGAGCCATAAACGTCACATCACAATAAGGCTGTGCTTTGGCCTCGACACTGCTAGAAGGCCCAACAAAAGAGGAACAGTCTTAGAAAAACACCCCTTCCTTCTGTTCATGTTGGAGGACTTCTGTTATGGAAGGAATAAACTGTTCCTATGATTATAATAACTAGCTGACAGTAATTCATAACTAAGAGACAATTCCGTAGTTTAAACTTTTTTAAGATCAAAGACTTTTTTCAAAACTATTAACCCTCTCTTATTCCAATTTTATTTCTGGAAACCAAATCCATCCTATGAGGAAAGAGAAAAGTTGGGGCCGGGGATTTAGCTCAGTGGTTTCGCTGCCTGCTGTGCAAGTGCAAGGACCTGAGTTCGATCCCCAGTTCCAAAACAAACCAAAAAAAAACCAAAAAAAAAAAAAAAAAAAAAAAAAGAAAAGTACTCTGCTGCACTCCGCACTGAAACTAACAGAGCATTCAATCTACAGTCCAGGGACCAAAGTCACAGACGGTCTCAGAACTGGAAATGAAGTCAAAGCCATGTGGACTGCTTGTTCTTGCCAAGTCCACAGTAATTCATTAGTTTCTCTAAGAGAATTTTCTCCTTGGACAAAGTGCAGAGTGTGCCATATTATCCCGCAGTGATTATATAAGAGCTAAAACCCTGAGTATTTGTTACCAAATTTCCTTTTGATGTTTCAGTTGTGATATCCTAAATGTTATCTGAAGAGCCTTGTCAACTAGTTGAGGGCAAAGAACAAAGCAACCCTCTTCTTTGCTTTCAGAAAATGCTTTAAATACTTGATGAAAAATGCAGTATCTTACAAAGCCACAAGGTATTCCAAACTGACATAGTAAATGACCATCATAAAGATCCTGCTGCCCTCTCTCTCTAGGGATTAATGTCACAGTGAACAGTGATGAAGGGCCTGCCTCACTCAGTCCTAACTTCACTTTTATATACACCTGCCTCGACTATGTTATTTTCAGAAAAAAAACTAATACTCTGTTTCTACACTGTTCTCATTTCCCAGATTTCCTTTATGTCTCAGATAAACTAAAGTGTCAAGTAAAAAAAATAAAAAAATTTTAAATCTTACAACCAGCATGACCTTCCCTAAGAAAATACAGAGGACACACACAGTCCCGTGTCCCGCAGGCACTGATAGGGACACTGGGAAATGCACCATCGGTGACTTTGTCGCTGCATGAACACGAGCATTCTCTGCACACAAACAAAAACTAGAGAGAGGACAAGGCGGGCTGTCTGCCTTCACCACTGGGTTAGAGTTATATTCTGAAAACAGTTACCTTAAGAGGTCAATGTTGACCTACAGGGAAAAAATCTTACAACCAAGAAAACAAAGCACAGGGTGACAAAAATTTCCCAAGAAACTGGGTAAGCAACATTACCAGTAAGTAGTCCCAGCTACTCAGGAGACCGACCAAGGCCAAAGGGTCACTTGAGCCCAGGACAGCTGAGGCCAGCCTGGGCAAAGTAAGTCAGGTCTGTCACCATAAAAAATAAAAATAAGGGCCAGGAGTGGTGGTGCACACCTGTAATGCCAGCACTCGGGAGCTGAGGCAGGAGGATCGCTGTAAGTTCAAGTCCAGCTTGGGCTACACAGTGAGTTCAAGGCCAGTCTGAACTACATAGTGAGACTCTGTCTCCAAAAAATAAATAAATAAAATAAAAAGGGCAACTAGGTTTCCTTGTGGACTGCATCCCTAAAATTAAGCTAAAAATTTCTTATATCACTTACCCATTAAAACCACTTACAAACTAAGTCATTAAAAATGTTTAATTTTAATGTTATCAATAGTAACATTTTTATAGAGAAAATAACACATTATCAAATACTTTACTTTCCAATCCAATAAAATCTGGTCCCTGTTGTTTGACTTTGTATTTTTATCAGAAAATTATGGATATTTTCATATATTTATCAACCACTTCTATTTCTTTCCCTGTAAACTATTAATGTTATTGGTCCATTTGCCTTTCTCCAAGTTTCTACACCTAAAGGCCAACTCTCGCCATTGTCAACTAATGCACCACCACCACCTGCAAAATAAACAAACTCCATTGTACAGCTATACGTTCACACTATAGTCAGACAAACGCTGAGGGGCAGCATGTGAATAAGTCTTCTTTCCACACAACTGAGAACACACAAGAGTTCACTCAAGAGCACTGAATGGACAAAGTAAACAAATGAGAAAGAAAGAAATAGCACGGATAGGTCTTGAAGGAAAAAATTAACCTAATTCAACAGTGAGTGAAGCAATGTTAGAAACTATCTAATAATGACTGTGTTGCAACACAAAGAAACAGTTCCTGTTAGAAACAACTGATGGCAGAAAATTAACAATACTTATAAGGAGCAGTACAATGAAGCAAAGCCCAAGTGGTATGTTAAGGTAGGAGTGCAGATAGTGTGTAAAAACAAAATCTATGGCCAGAGGAAAAAACAATTTGGAAACATGAATTAAAAGACTATGAAGAGATTAAGTACTTTGGTCCAGTAAGTCTATTTCTATCCTAAGAAAATGTGCAAACCAAGATGTGTAATTACTGCAGCATTAGGTAAAGTAACAAGAAATGGGAATGACCTGAACGGCCCTGATAAAAATTATGCTTTACCGTGTCAAGCAAACTGCCCACCTTACAGGCCTTTCTGGGCAAAACTGCCCCTCCCAGACCTGAAAGGGCAGCCCTGGTAAAGGTGACCATGACCACCGCACACAGCCACAGGGCCACAGACCAACACGTATGTCCACAGGCCACAGACTTAACACCATTGGTGCAGGCTGGCTGACAACCTGTGATGTATGTTCCTGACTCAAAACCGTGAGCTGGGCCAGAATTCTTTTCCCAGACATTCAACTAAGATATAACAAGAAATGTGGCAGGCAGCAAGTAACAGGAATTAATCCAAAGGGGTTTCATACAGACAGAGGCCAGGGCAGTCACAGGTCATCACACAAGTCATGTGAGCAAACCCAACACCAACCGAGGCAGAGACCCTCGGTTTTACCCCATGTACCCCACCAGAGACAGAGGAATCAGTCAGAGAGCGGACCAAGGTCCCGGTAATGGAAGCCCAGACATATGACAACTGCATATGATTACTGCAAGACTCGTCTTCTCCCTACTGTATCCTTTCAATATATCCCATTAATAACGTAATCCGTTGTGACGAGTTCCATTTTAACTCTTTGTTCAACAAATGTTTACAGCACAGCTGTTTCAAATTCAAGCCAACAAATGTCCACTGAGAGCTACTCTCAGCTAGGCACACAGCATCATGTGGCAGAAACAGTGTCCCTGTCATCTGAGGCTAGGGACTCTCCAGAGTAGTAAGAGAGAAGAGATGCAAAGTAAGTTTTTGTTTCAATTTAATTTGTAAAGAGGGGTTGAGATTTTCATTAAAAAATAGTAGACAAAAAAAATGAGCAAAATACATCTACAGTATATGCATTCCTCCTCCATAAAACATCACAAGACCCCACTGAGCCAATTTAGAAAAACTGAGAAGTATACGTAATACACACACACACACCTCACAAAGAATAAATTAAAGTGATACATGTATAACCACTATCCAAGAAAGGAAGATTTCTAGCAACCCTCCTGGAGGGAGTATCACTTTCTTGCTTCTCTCTGTACTTTTCTGCCTCTGTAGCATGCCTGAACAATATAATCTAGCTCTGCCTGCCCTCTGAGTTCTGTAAATGCACTGGTACTGGATGTATTCTTTTTTTTTTTTTAATTCTTTTACTGGTACATTTTAGGTATATAATATGTTTATGTTCATCACTGGGTGCTTGTACCTGTACATGATGTATCTTGGTGTTTTTTTTTTTTTTTTTTTGTACCGGCGATCGAACTCGGGTCCTTGCGCTTGAGCAACAGGCGGCAAAACCACTGAGCTAAATCCCCGGCCCTGAATGTATTCTTCTGTTTTGCTCCTTGGCCCCTGGTTTATCCATGGTGCATGCAACTGTGACCTACTATTTATTAACTCACTGTTAATAACTGTGACTATTTATGAACAATTCCTTCCATGTACCAGATTAATTCATTCTAATGTCAATGGATATTTTGCCCATTATAAACAATGCTTCTCTAACATTCTTGTAGACACCCTACATACAACGATGCATTTCTCTAAAAGATACATACAGAAGGGCTGGGGATTTAGCTCAGTGGTTCTGGCGCCTGCCTCACAAGCGCAAGGTCCCGAGTTCGATCCCTGGTACCAAAAAAAAAAGAAGAAGATACATACAGAAGAGGAACTGATTGGTCATAGAGTATGAATGTCTTAAACTTTGCAATTTAATAATACAAAATTATTTTGTAAAGTAATTGTACTAATTTATATTCTCACTAGCACATGTAAGAATTCCCATAACTAGATATCTTTGCCATCATCAGACAGGTGAGAATTATTAATTTTGTACAAATCTCTTGGGTACGCAGCAGTATATCCTGACTTCAATCTGTATTTCTGTGGTTATCAATGAAACAGAGCCCCCTGTCATATTTTATTCATCATTTAGATTTTTTGTATATAGTGTCTATTCAAGTCTTTCGTGTAATTTTCTATTAGTAATCATTTTCTTATTGAATTATAGACATTTTATATTCTGGATACTAGACTTGTGTCAAGCATTCACATTACAATGATCTTCTTCAACTCTATGGCTTGCATTTTCACTTTTAATACACGTGAGGGAGCTGGGGTTAAACACAGAGCCTCTCACATGCTGGCAAGTGCTCCACCACTGAGCTGCACCCCCAGCCCTCTTAACACAATTTTCAGGGAAGTCTCTAACATTAAAATAGTCCAATTTATCACTAAGATCTTCTTTTATGGTATAATAACTTTAATTTTTAATTCTGAAATAATTTCAAGCTTAAAATAGTTGTAAGAATAGTTACAATGAATTCTCATATACCCTTTTCCAGATATAACATTTCCCAAATGTTAATATTTTATCCCATTTGCTTTATCCTTTTCTCTATATATACATACGTACTTTTTCTGAATCATTTGAAAGTTGGAGGCATGATTTAATTCCTCATTAGCATTTCCTTTAAAACAGCCATACATGACCACGGTGTGATTACCAAAACCTAGAAATATTAATAAAATACTTTTATCTAATCTATAGAGCTTATTAAGATTTCTCCAACTGTTGGACTAGTATCCTTTATGGAAAAAGAAAATCCCAAATTACATGTTTAGTTATCATATCTCTTTAGACTTATTTAATCTGGAATAGCTCTTCACTCTTTGCCTTTGAAGATCTGATTCTTCAAAAAAGATTAATAGAACATAAAAACTTCCAGCATGCAGAAGGCAGGAAATAATAAAGATCAGACAAGAAATCAGACCAAGAAATTGACCTCAGAAAAACAACAGAATTATGAATGAATGAAATCAAAATGTGGCTCTCTGAAAATGATCAGTAAAACACAAGACACTCTATCAAGAGAAAGAAAAGGAAAACCACAAACTACCAATATCAAAAACAAAAGGAGTATCAGCACTAATCCTACAGATCCTAAAAGAATAATGAAATGCCACAACTCAATGCACATAAATCTATAAACCAGGAACTATGAAAACACATCCAAGATGAACAATATCACCAGAACAGTCCTTTACCTATTAAAGAAATCAGAAGAACAGTAATAAACCTTCTGAAAAGAAAACTCCAGATCCAGGTGGTTTCACTGGCAAATTCTAACACTCAAAGAGGCAATGATTGTAATTCCATTTGATCCTGACAGAAAAGGACAAAATACTTCCAAACTCATTTTATGAAACCAGCATTACAATGATACCAAAACTAGATAAAAATAGTACAAGGAAAAAATATATACATTAACACCTTTAGTAAGCACACGTGCAAAAACAATAAATTAGCATATCAAATCCAATCACAATAGTAAATACCATGAATAATAAAATACAATAAACCAGTGGGCCTTATATCAGTCACACAAGGCTGATTCAATTTCAAAAAATCAATCCCCATTATCTATCATATTAATGATATTAATAATCTAAAGAAGAAAAAACACCTGACCATATGAATGGACACAGGAAAAGCATTTGACCATTCAATATCCTTTTATGATAAAAAAAACTTTCAGCAAACAAAAAATACAGGGGAAATTTCTCAACCTTATAAAAGCACCCATAAAAGAAGTAAAAAAAAGGGCTGGGGATTTAGCTCAGTGGTTCTGATGCCTGCCTCACAAGCGCAAGGTCCCGAGTTCGATCCCTGGTACCAAAAAAAAAAAAAAAAAAAAAAAAGGACAGAAAAGAAGTAAAACAATAAAACTCTAGTACTAGAAGTCCCAGCCAATGAACAGATAGGTAGGCAGGCAGGCAGGCAGGCAGGCAGGTAAAAGCAGGCAAGCAGGCTGGCTAGCTAGTTTGGCTGGGCGTGGTGGCGCACATCCCAGCACTTGGAAGGCTTCAGGCAGGAGGATCACTGCAGGTTCAAGGCCAGCCTGGGCTACACAGTGAGTTCAAGACCAGCCTGAACTACACAGGGAGACCTTGTCTCAAAAAAAAAAAGCTTGCCTGCTTGCTCCTAGAGCTATCAAGGTCATGTAAAATCAACATACAAAAATCAGTAGCATTTCCATATTCTAGCCATGAACTGGAAAATGAAATTTTAAAAAGTACACCATTTAGTACAGATTCAAAGAATTAAATACTTAAGTAACAAAGCATGTATAGGATCTATATATAAAAAACACTGATGAAAACTCAAAGATGTTGGGCCGGGTTAGCTCAGTGGTTCTGGCGCCTGCCTTGCAAGCGCAAGGTCCCAAGTTCAATCCCCGGTACCAAAAAAAAAAACAAAAGAAAAGAAAACTCAAAGATGTAAAAAGATAGATGACAGACAAGTCACATTCATATTTAGAAGTCTCAACATTGTAAAGATATCAATTATTCTTGAATTGATCTACAGATTTAACAGAAAGGCAATCAAATTTCTAGCAGGATTTTCTTTTTTGGTAGATCTAGAGAAACTGATATAAAACAAATGGAAAGATAAAGGAACTAAAATAGCCAAAACAATTGTGAAAAAAAGGAAAGAAAGTTGAAGGAACTCCACTACACAATTACAAAACTTACTTAAAAATAATCCAGGGCCGGGGATTTAGCTCAGTGGTTCTGCCGCCTGCCTCGAAAGCGCAAGGTCCCAAGTTTGATCCCCAGTACCAAAAAATAGTAATAGTAATAATAATAATAATCAAGACTGTAATATTGAGGCAAAGGAATAGATACATGGATCACTGGAACATAATTCAGATTCCAGAAACAGACTCACATAAATACAGCCAAATGTTTTTCTAATTTCTAATTGACACATAAGAACTGTGCATATTCATGGGTGCCAATGTGACAGCTTAACACCTGTATGTATGTAACACCGAATGGTCGAATCAGGGCACCAGGCACACCTCACCGTTCCCACCTCTGGGTTAGGAACGCTGAAAAGCCTCTTCTAGCTATTCTGATACAGCCAACTGATTTCTGAAGGTGAAAAGGCAATCCAGTGGAGAAAGGATAGCTTTTCATCAAATGGAGTAAGAACAGCTGGAGATTCACATACAAAAATAAACCCTTTCTATGTCTTACAAAAAGTAATTCAAAATGAATCACAGGATATAAATCTAAAACACACACAAAACTCATGAAATATACAAAAACATCTACAAGAGGAAAAACAAAAACCTGAGGAATTTGTGTGCCGAAATCTAGGGAGGAGAAAGAGAAACCACTCAGCACTGAAGTCCCTCTGTCCCAAGAGCACCTGCTGACAGACAGAGACAGGGTAAACCAAGCCGCATTTCCATGCTCTTTGGGGCTCAGGAGACAAAGATGAAAGTAGAGTGTGCCAGAATGGAAGCTCTGATAAATCACCCCTCATTTAAGCTGAGACTGTGAGGACAAATCCATCAAATATGAAAGCCCTGGAATAAAAAAATATCCCATGTAGACTCATCCTTGGGTCTGCAGCATCTGATTTAGAAAACCTCAAGCCTAGCGCTTGGATTAACACAGTCCCCAATCATGCAACTTAAGTAAATCAAAATCCCCTTTTAGAGCAAAAAACACCATTCTGGACCTTGAATTATTCCTTAGTCATTTTTCAAGTACCCAGAATCAATAATATTTACACAAGTAAGAATTCATGAGAATCAACATAATGACCAAATGTAAGAATTTAAGGATGGGTTTAAGAGCAAATTAGACATGACTGAGGATAAATTAGCAAATGGGATTCCAAAAAACAATCCAGAATGCTGCACTTAGCAGACAAAAAGATAGGAAAGACAAAAGAAAGGGAATTAGACACAATGTTCCAGCATTCTCTAGCACAGCAGGGTGACTATGGTTTACAACATTTATTATAGAGTATATCTCAAAACAACAGAGCAGGGCCAGGGTAAAGTGCTTCCCCACATGTGACAGGCTCTGGTTTCAATCCCCAGCACTGGAGTAAAAAAGCATTTGAAGGTCCCCAACACAAATGATGAACTATGAGGCAATAAAAATTGTCCTGATTTGATCATCTCACATTGTAGACATGTACCAAATTAGCACACCGACCCTGTAAATACATACAATTATTATGTCAATTAAAAATAAAAAGTCAGAAATCCTAACATATATCTAATAAGGTCAATGAGAAAGAGGTAATATTTGAAGAGTAACAATTTAAATTTTTCCAGAATTGATGAGAAATCAATTCACAGGTTCAGAAATTTCAAAAATTCCAAACAGGGTTAACTCAATCCACAGATACATAGACTCAAAATAGACAAACTTCAGAAAAACAAAATCTAAAAAACTCTAATTGTTGGTTCTTTGGAAGTTATCATTGTTAAGGCTGGGGATTTAGCTCAGTGGTGCCGCACCTGCCTTGCAAGCTCAAAGTCCTGAGTTCGATCCCCAGTACCAAGAAAGAAAAAAAAGAAAGTTATCATTGTTTATCTGGCTGCTTTTTAAATTTTCAGGTGACTTCTCGACAAAAACAAGAGTGTGCTGAAGACAAGAGTGCTGACAGGTCATGGCACTGAGAAGCCCACACCCCTCTGCCCAGCAGAACTCTCCAGGGGAAGCCAAAACACTCCATGCACTGTGCACAGGAAGGTACGGCATCACCTCCCAGATGCCAACAGATTGGACAACGAGATCCCAGTACAGATACACAGCGGGACCATACTCAGCCACACAGAAGAAACGAATTCTGTCATTTGTGGCTACAGAGATGACCCAGGAGACACTGTGTTAAAGGAAAGGCATAAGGCACAGAGATGCGAGAGCCTGCAGGAGAAGCTAAAGCTGATCTCACCCCTGGGGACCAGAAGAGAGGCTCCCAGGGCAGGAGAGTGGAGAGGGCAAAGGACGTAGAGCAACACCACACGGACACACCGCCAGGGCAGATATGTCTGCAAGAGTCACACACCACGTGCACACTTCACAAGAGCTACCAGAGAAGATTTTCAATGCTCTCAACACAATAAACAGTAATTTTTGTTCTTCTGTGGGGTACTGTGTTTGGTTTTTGTTTTGGTTTTGTTTTTGTGGTACTGGAGATTGTACCCAGGGTCTTCACACTGAGCTATATCCCCAGCCCATTTTTAGATAAGTTATTAAGTTTCTCAGACCGGGCTCAAATTTGTCATCCTCCTGCCTCAACCTCCCAGAGTGATGGGATTACAGGCTGATAACATCAGGCCTGGCTAGAAATGATAAATGTTTGAGACAACAGAAATGCCAATTACTTGGATTTGATGATTACACACTATAGAAGTGTGAAGTATCACACTGCACCCCATAAATAAACAGTTACTCTGTGTCAACTAAAAGTACAGTCATAACCATATTTCAATGATAGACCACATGAGGTTGATCAAAAAGTACAGTGAATGTTTCCATTTTTAGAAATGTATTACAGTAAAATTACATTGCTATTCATCTCCCCGCAAAATCCTCCCCCTTACTTATCCCACTGCTCTTGCCACTTTCTGAAGCAGTCCCGGAGTCCTCTTTCTTGAGGGTCTTGAGTTGTGCTGTTGTGGCTGCGTTGGTGTCCTGAACCAATTCAAAATGTTTCCACCTTTCATGGTCATTCTGACTTTGGGGAAGAGCCAGAAGCTGCTCTGTGCCAGATCTGGTCAATAAGGCAGATGAGGACACACTGTGATTTTTTTTTGGTGCTGGGGATCGAACTCGGGTCTTTCTGCTTACAAGGCAGACGAAGGAACCACTGAGCTTAATCCCTGGCCAACACTGTGATTTTTTTTACAAGCCTGCCTTTCCACTGGATGGGACTCAGCAGCAGCCTTCACCATATTTTTTATCACACCTAAAAGACACTCAGGAAAGAGGACTCCATAACTGCTTCAGAAAGTGGCAAGAACAATGAGGGGGACTGTTGGCAATGTCTTATAATAATAAATGTTTTTAAACATTCACCATATATTTTCATCACCCCCTGTATGACTGTGACCACATACAATTATATTATCTAATGACACTGAAACTGTCTTAGTTTATATTAATATACTCTGTGAAGTTCATACAAAGATGAAATTCCTAACAATCATTTCTCAGATTGTATCCTCACTATGTGATGGATGATTTTTTTTTTGAGACAGGCTCTTGCTATGTACTCCAAACTGGCCTTGAACTCACAGCAATCCTGCTGTCTCAGCCTCCCAAGTGCTGGGATGACAGGTGTGCACCACCATGCCCAACTGAAAGTTTACATTCTTAAATACATGTCAGAAAGACTAAAAGACAGGCAAAAATCTCAAAGAGTTTAGGTGAAAACAGAAAAATTAATCCAAATAATGCAAAGGAAGGAAGTAACAATGTTAATGAAATAGAAAATAAATATACAATGGAGAAAACTAGCAGCATTTAAAAGAAGATTTTTTTAGGGCTGAGGATATAGCTCAGTGGCACCGTGCCTGCCTGGCAACTGCAAGATCCTGAGTTCAATCGCTGGTACAGAAAAAAAAAAAAGAAAGAAAGAAAAGAAGATTCTTTTAAAAAGATCAATGAAGTTGGTAACCTCAGCAGAAGAGAGAAAAGGCACAAATGTCCATTGGCCGTAATCCGAACATCAGCAACACTACAGATGCTGCAGGCCTGAAAAAGATAGGAAGCTGGTGTGAACAATTCCACATTCATAAATCTGAAAATCTGCACAAAAGGAGATGACATTCTTAGAAAAATAACAACCCAAAATTCACACAAGGAAATAAGTACAAGTGCACGTAAAGAAACCAACACTTGATAAGCTTCCTCCTGAGCCTCTGACCCAGCTACCACCATCACTTCAAAGGAGTTTCATTTCTGCGTTGTACCACTATGAATAATTTTACCTTTCTTCTGCACTTCTGAATTATCTACAAGAATATATATAATTGTGTGTGTGTGTGTGTTTTTCCAGTACCAGGGATCAAACTCAGGACCTTGTGCTTGCCAGGCAGGCTTGGTGCCACTGAGCTACATTCCCAACCCAAGAATATATAACTTTTTAAATTTTAAAAAGAAGAAAAAAATGAAGGCTTGGGAGCCTTGGGCTTGTTCTGATTCTTTTTTTTTTTTTTTTTTTGGTACTGGGGATTTGAACTCAGGACCTTGCGCTTGCAAGGCAGGCAGTGGAACCACTGAGCCAAATCCCCAGCCAGGTTTGTTCTAATTCTGTCACAGGTCTAGCTGTGTGGCCTTCATTAATCTTTCTTCCTCATCTATAAAAGGAAGGTACTAGACAAGATTTTAACTGAAAAACAACACACAATGGTATCAGCCATACCATTTTTAGAAAATTGCCATGTGTTTTATACACAAATCACATGCAAATGACACTACTAAATACTACCAGAAAGAAAAGTCACAGTTTCATTATTCCGCAGCCAAATCCATGGCTCTGGCAGCTGCTCCCAAGTGTGACTGACTGCTAACCTCACTTGTCACCTTGACTGGACTGGGAGTCACCTCTCATCAAGGGTCTCTCCGGACTGGGAAGAGCTGGGTGGGCTGCTGGGAGGCAGGGCCCAGGTGGGGGCCTCTGCTTCCCGGCTGCCAGGAGGTGAGCAGCTTCCCTCTGCATGCCCTTCTGCCTCACACAGGTCTGACAGAATGGGGCCACTGATGTGAACCACAGGCCTCCAAAGCAGGAGCCTAAATCAACCTTCCCTCCTTCAGTGGTTTCACTCAGGCATTTGGTATTTGGTCATGGCAATGGAGTTTCTCGTTTTTCCTTTTTTTTTTTCTTTTCTTTTTTTGTGACAAGGTCTCGCTATGTAGCCCAGGCTGGCCTTGAACTCACACCAATCCTCCTGCCTCAGCCTCCTGAGTACAGGGACTACAGGAATGCGCCACCACGCCTGCCCAATAAAACTGACTTTATGACTGAAAACAGCTGCCCTCCGACAAGAAGTACAGTACTGTTTAAAAACATGCTGACAGGGCCAGGGACGCTTCTTGTGCCTGCCCAGCAGGCACAAAGCGCTGGTTGGACCCCAGCACCACACAGTGTCTTCCTGAAAGTGGTCACTGTGTTCATGTGAGAATGCTGTGTTACACCAAGTGCCCATCCCATTTATCAACTAGGTGAACACTTTTTCACACCAGGTTCTGTTCTAGGTGCTAAAGAACAGCAAGCGGTAAAGAATAGTCAAGCTGGGCATGGTGGCACACGTCTGTAAATCCCAGCACTCTGGGAGGCTGAGGCAAGAGGATCTCAAATTCAAGCCCAGCCTGGGCAACTAGCAACTTAGCAATAGAAGTTGGTTTATATTTTAACCAGACCTATGTAGGCAGTGAGACCGTGGAAAAACCTTCTGCCACAACCCAGGAAGGAAATGACAATGCTCACACAGTGGTGGGGACAGCAGACAAGGGGAGGAGCATCAGATGCTGGGCTTGCTGGAAGGTACGGCCGACAGCTTGGCTAACCTAAGGTGGTACGGGGTACAAATGGAGGAGAAAACGTAGATTCCAAGGGAACCGGAAAAAACTGGAGCTCCTGTTCATTGATTTAGAGAAGGCTGGAAGGGACAGTGCCATGAGGCTGGGGACTCCGGGACAGAGATGTGCAAGGACTGCTGGCCGGACGAAGGAGAACAACTGGGAGGGAGAGAACTGAAAGAGCCAAATGAAGAGCGTGCTCTACCACAGAGGGGCAGGCCAGTGGGCACAAGGGTGGGGCTCCAGCAGGTCCACCCCGCTGCCTTCGGGCTGAATGGCATCTGCTGCAGTGGCGTTGAGGCACTGTGGACACACTTACCACAGCACCTTGGTTATAACCAGCAGCACAAGCCAAGGAAGGGGGCCTGCTGGACACCTGCCGTCGGTCCACATGAAAGGGACAACAGAGGGGACAAGCAGAACCACAGTAACCTCCATGCTCCTGCTAACCAGAATCTCTTCAACACTGATGAAGTCCAGACCAGAGAGGATGTGATGAAACTGCGAGCATGTCATGAAACCAGAGTCACCACTCCTAGTGAAACACGGGCATTCTGTTCTTGAACTACAGCTACCATACAAGCCACGTGCACCCTGAACTCAGCCGGGGCTTCACATCAGTCTACGCCCACTTGCGAAGCGCCTTATGGTCTCATTTCCTGTGTTTCTCCTACAGTCACAGGAGGAAAACATCACTGATAATTTAGCATATTTCAGCGTTATTACTCTTGGGAAGGACTCTACTTAGAAGAAATGGAAAAATGGACCGTGTAAAAGGGTATATGATTTATGCCCCTCAAGTCACCCCACCAAATTACCATGTACAGTGTTTAGAGGAGGCAGGCTCTATTCAACAGATCCCTTTCCACCTACTAACCTCTCTAGCAGAGGGATTATTAAGCTAATTGTCATATTTTTAAGTGTTTAGAATTGGGGAACAGTACGGAAGCCCTCAGCACTCCTGAAATGAGAAGGTTTGAGAGTTAAAAGTTCAGGCAAAAGGTTCCACATACACACACGTCCCAGAGTCTCACCAGCTCTGACAGGAAGGACAGTCAAGCCACTGTGGAAGGTGAACCCCTCCTTTAATAGTAGGTCCCATCTTCTTTCATCATGAATCAGGGGTGCGGAGCAAAAACATAATGCAAAAGAATTCTACAAACGCAAAGACTGAAAACCCTAAAATTTCTACTAAATTTTTGGTTTTCAAACATGTTTTAAAAATAACTGGCAAGCTAGACAAGCCTTACTAAATCTGAATTGCAGACATTCTCCAGTGTTGCCCCCTTTTAAATAACACTTTGCTTTCTTAGGAGGAAATTACATTGGCCAGGCATGACTTGTTTTTCCACTAAGCTAGTGTGGTTGTTAACCAACATCCTGTGCTCTTTATGATGGTTAAATACTGAGACTCTGATTTGTTCTAAAAATCTCCCAAGATCCAAGTTAAGACTATTTGACTTCAAAAATCCTTTAAATATCCCAAATCCTAAGACAAGAAACCGAAGTACAGACACTGAGGAGGAAAGGGCCTGCTGAGGAGGCCAGGAACACACCACAGTGGCCTCCTCCCCACAGCACTGCCACTGGCCCAGGCAGCCAGGTGCTCGGGGCACAGCAGCCATGAGCCCAGAGACCCACTACTCCTAGACCGACAACTTCAAAACTGCTCTCGCCACTCCACAATTCCACTCCATTCTCTCAGCCCCCCAAAATCTCTAAGGTCCAAATAAGACTCATTCAAGGTCTAAATACTTAGCACCTAACTTAGGAACTTCATTTTACAGATGAACACCCTAAAAATGTTTAAGTGATGTAGCCAAAATCATAGGACACTTGCTCTTCCCTTCCCTTTTCAGGGAAAACGTTACTCAAAACTGTGCCACTCGCTGCTTCTGGGTGGCACCTGGGGCTTCCCACCCAAAGCGGGAAGGGCCCTTCCAACTCACACAGCCTCACAGGTTCGAGCGTGACACAGGGCAGGCCTCTGTTCACAATCACGTGCCTGGATTCGGGTAACAAAGCAGCTATTCCCCGAGCATAGGCCAGTTTCTCTTGGGATCAAAGCCTCCTAAACTCTGGGCTTCTATCTTGTCCTTTACTCTCAAGACAAACAGATGGATGAGCTGCTACTCACAGTAATAACCAGCCATGAAGAAGCATTTTTCTGTCCAACATCTTGATACCCCTCTCCCAAAGTAGCCTCTTATTCCACCTGAATTCTCACAAGAGCTCAAGCACCTAGTAACAGACATCACAAGGCTGCCCCTCAGTGGTTAAGTACATTTTAACTATCCTATAGATTCCCAGATTCCTACAGTTTTTAATAAACTCCCTGAAATCAGGATTATCTTTTCGGTTTTTCAAAAACCCCCCAGAGGCTAATACATCTATGTGTTCAACAAACATTTGCTAAATGCATAAGGAGACTGATTATTTATAAATTATGGTACTGGCATAATTCTAAGATGAAATATTCTACTATAGAGAGTTAAAGCATATCTAAATGCCAGAAAAGAGGTCCTGTAGCTGGGCCTACAATCCCAGAACTTAGGAAACTAAGCCAGGAGGATTGCTACAAGCTCAAGGCCAGCTTGGGCTACACAGTAAGACCCTGTCTTGAAAAACAAACAAACAAAAAGAACATTAAATGAATGGCCTTTTTCATTCAGACTAACCTCCTGTTTGTACTTCATAAAAACAATAAAAGAAAAAAACAATAACAACAGCAAAAGCCAAATGTCAGAATGCCAGGTGCAGCGGTGCACGCCTGTAATTCCAGTGCTCAGAGAGCCTGAGGCAGAGGGACTACAGTGAGTTTGAGGCCAGCCTGGGATACTTAGTGAGACCCTATCTCAAAAACTCAGAAAGAAAAAGAGAAAGAGAGAGAGAAAGAAAGGAAGGTCAGAAAACTGATGTTTTCCTAAAAAGCTATGAATAATATTTGCAAATTATAAACAAAAAAAATTTGCAAATTATGTTCTTTAGCATTAGCATTCTAAGGGTATTTGCTATTTAATGAAGTTCAGAAGTTAAAATGCCATTGTGACTGGGTGTGGTGGTGCATGCCTCTAATCCCAGCACTTGGGACGCTGAGGTAGGGGAATCACTGCAAGTTGAAGGCCATCTTGGACTACATAGTGAATTCAAGGCCAGCCTGAACTGCATAGTGAGACCCTGTCTCAAAAAAAAAAAACCCGAAAAACAAAAAACTGCCATTGTGAAGAGAAGAGTCACCCCATAATTTATCCTTTATATCATTCCTTGGCTTTCTTTGTTCTTGCCATCAGAAAGCCCCACACCTGTCTTTCCAAATATCAATCTTCCATGAAATTGTTTATCTTCCCCACTAGATATGCTCTCTTCCAACTGCCTAATGTAATAATTGTGTACATTTTTTTTGGTACTGGGGATCGAACTTGGGACCTTCCGCTTGCAAGGCAGGCGCCAGAACCACTGAGCTAAATCCCCGGCCTATATGTGCATTATTTTTAATCTCTCCCAATATATCAAACGCCATAAGAGAAGAAATACTTATTTTTGGCATTACTGGAAAGTGAACCTAAAGCCTTCTCACTGAGCTAACCCCAGCCCATTTTACCCTTTATATTGAGATAGGGCTCATCAACTCACTGCACTGCCCAGGCAGGGTTCAAACTCATGCTTCAGCCTCCCAGAGTGCTGGAATTATAGGCATGCTCCACCACTCCTATAAGACTTCCTAATTTGTGCAAACTCTGATCAAGGCGTTGAATTCATGACAGACTTGGAATAACATCAATGGCCCTGTAAATGTGAAAATACAGCTGGCACCCCATATGGCCAAATGGGGAAATTTTTGAATTATATTAATGATCATCATGTACCATCATTATTTTAATTAATATTTTAATATTTATTTTAAGTTTTTTTAAAATTAAGGAATACTTGTCAAGAAAGTAATAACATAAGTAATGAAAAATTTACCATATCAGCTACATAAAGCCTCAAATCATTCACTTCTCTAAAGGGTAGTTAGAAACACCTTAAAGGCAAAATAAAGTGAATGAGTTCAGGAAACCTGTTATCGTGGGTGACCCACTGGCTACTGCTAAGCAGATTTTCCCCTATACGATGGGTGTCATGAGCCCCATATAATACATTCACTTAATGTAGGTTAAGTAACGAAACTTTTTATACGTTTTAACATTTTAAAAGGTGGGCAACATAAATATAAAACTAGTACGGTATCTGACCTTGTTTTTGGGAAACTAACACATCAATGTCTAGTACGATGGAAGTGGTTGCCCAAGCTTAATAACTAAGAAGCATATGTGTTGCTTAGTAACAATAAAGGCTGTCTTCACAGGCGCACACTTATAGGGAGGCTGAGGTGGTACTACTGGTAATCGCCAAGTGGCACAGGTGCATGGAATGTGTGATTCACGCAGGTTTGGACCGGGCTGTGTGCAGCAGGTGCAGATGGCAGTCAGCACTGCCCTGCACCCTGTCCGACACGGCCTCCCTGGTCCCCACATACCCACCTTCAAGAGCCTCACAATAAGACCAACAAGTCACACAATGTTATAAGTTTATGGTCACCTGGGGCCACACATAGCTCAAAGCCAAGGGCTGCACACACCTGCTTCATAGCAACCACGTCTAGAAGGCACGCATGCACACACATACACACACACAGAAGAGGTTCCAAGGCCCACTGTCAAGAAGGAAACCTCCTACTGAGGAGAGCCTACCACAGGAGTGGTCACAAGACCCTCATTCCAGTCCTGCCTGGTCTCTTTAGTCATCAGATTCAGCCCAAAGTGTTTTCATCTGATTGCTATAAAAATCAAGTGACTAGAGGGGGAGGGGAGGGGGAAAGGAAAGAAGGGAAAGAAAAGAAGGAAAAATGGAAACAAAGTTTTTGTAAATAGGGAAGGAAGGGGAATGGGGAAAAGTAAGAACCAAAATATATCATGTACAGGTACAAATTCCCAATGATGAATGTGATCATAACATATACCCAAAATGTACCAATAAACTTAATGAAAAAAAAATCAAATGGCATCCTCTCAGAAGAATTTCACTTTTTTTTCCAACTATATAAATACAGATGTTCAAGGTGTTTAGTTGACTCTACAGTGCTGGGAAACAGCTTCTCGCTTTTTTTTTTTTGGTACTGGGGATCAAACTCTGGTCCTTGCGCTTGCAAAGCAGGCGGCGAAACCACTGAGCTAAATCTCTGGCCCAGCTTCTCACTTTTTAAAGCAAAGGTGTTTTCACAGAGCCCAAAAGATCATTTCTAGTTCATGGCAAAATTATAGCTGGATAAGTGCACTCATAACTAAGGTACCAAAATGAGATGATGCCCAAAATGGGTTCGTATTTGCATTTACCAAAGGGCTAAAATAACAGTGTTACAGGTAGGCATCCTAAACCAGGTAAATTCTGAATTGCATTTGAGAAGATAAAAAGCAAGAGCTTTCTTGTTGCCACGTAAAAATGTAGCTTAAAATAAGATCAGTTTGTAACAGAGGGTACAGGTAAGGAGTACATATAATCAAACACGATGTCAAAGACAGCAGAATACCTGACAAGTATAAATTTCCTTAACACAACTATTACCAACAACTAACTACTACATATCCTTAAACCATGAGTAATGTGATGAAATGGTGAAGAAAATCATCCTAGCAGCTGTGTGGAGGATGAGCTGATGACAGCTGAGTGTCAAGAAGCCCATGTGGAAGCTTGAGTCACATTAAGTAACACAAAGAAGGCTTCCCCATAAGGTGGCAACTATTGACAGGAAGAGAGTTAGTCTGTCAGCCACTGCAGAGTCAGCCAGACTTGGTGACAGGCTGGATTCGGGAGGTGGGGAAAGATTATAAACGACTCCCAGGATCTGGTCACAGATGGCCTACAGCATAACCACACCTGCAAAGCACCAACAGCTCCTCCATGGGCCTCCCCAGGCCACATCTGACGCTGTCTGACGGAATCCCAGCCCTTGTGGCAGCAGTCAACCACCACACCAACACATTGACAGCGAAAAACACCCCACAGCCAAAGGTTCCAGATTCGTCTCCTGTGGAAGAAACCTGCTCTTCTCACTCTAGGGAACTTCTCTCTCCACACAATTGGGCAACAGAAAATTTTCTTCTATCCTCCAAAGATTGTGTAAGCGCAATTCTATACTGGGTCTTTTCAGTCTCATGTACACAAAACACAAATGCCACCATTGATTTTGACAGGTGTAACGATGTCGGGTGAATCCTATTTTCAAAGGATTCATTCTAAACTGGAAGAAAGCCAAGTTGATCACATTTAAAAACGAATATGGCCCAAAAGCAACCTCATGGGGTTATTTTCAATGAATCGCAAAACATTAAAATATGGATAAAATCTGTTCCAGAATGCACTGCTACATAATGATTCTGCAGTTTTGCTGGACCTTTTTTTTCCTTGCAGTTTTAAAAACATGCTGCTGGTAAGCAGGCATCAAATCAAAGGGTTCCCCCTTGTCCAAAAACCACTTAACTAACGCTTTTTCCAATTTTATCAAGCAGAATACTTATCAATAACAACAAGCATTTAACTGAAATCTCGGTGCCTGCAGTTCCTTCTAAAGAGGACCATATATAAATTCAAATTTTTTAAGCTCATGTTAATCCATAGAAGTCTGGTAAAAAGCTCTAAGGGCTTGGTTGGCACATCCAAAAAGACTGATGAGTCCTATTTCCTTGAGAAACCTAGTTCATCCATGAAAGAGAGTCTAAAATGTCAGGTTTATATTTTTCTCACACATGCAAGAACACTGCCATAAAATACGCACATTGCTTTCGCTGAAAAAAAAAAAAAAGGAAAAACAAAAACAAAAAAACAAAAAGGAACCTACCTTGCACACAGATTAAAATGTAACCTAGCAGGGTTGCCCAAGTGCGCCCTCGTGATGCTAAGAGCTCTCCAGGCCACGGTCCCTGCAACGCCCGCAGCCCGTTTCGGTCTGCGACGTCCCGGGAAACACCGAGGCTGGACCCGGAGACCGAGGACACAGGCGCCCCGAGGACGGGGGGTACCCAGGTCGCCAGGAGCCTCCCGCCGGACACCGTCCCTTATCCTCTGGCGGCCGGGCGCCTCCCTGGCGGGCACTCGGCCGCCACCCGGGCCCCAGGGCCCCGCACCCCGCTCTCCCGCGGCCCCCACTCGCGCCCCGCAGCCGCTCACCGTGAAAGGGACGTCCCCGACGCTGCCCACCGAGTAGCAGTTGTCGCCGGGGTTGACAGCCCCGGTGAGGACCTGGTGCAGATGCATCTCCAGACCGCGCCGCGCTCCGGGACCCGCCCGCGCTCCCTCAGCGTCGTGCCCGCCCGCCGCCGCCCCCGCGCTCGGCCATGAAGGTCCTCGCGGCGCCGGTCGCTCTCGCCTCGCCGCGGAAGTGCCCGGATGCTCCCACGCCGCCGCGCCGCCGCCTGTGAGGAGGACGAGGAGGATGGCGAGGACGAGCCGAGGAGCAGCGGAACGGAGCCAGGCGCGCGCACGCCCACCGCCGCCGCCCGCGACGGCCGGGGAGGCTCGCGCGCGCAGCCGAGCCTGGCCGCCTCCGCCCCGCCTGCGCCTGCGCGCGCCGCGGTTTCCAGGGCAACTGCGCGCCCACCCTCGCGCCGGGGTTGCGCGCGCAGCCTTGCGGAGTTCCTTGGGAACCCCGGGCCCGAGAGCCGCGCCGCGGACGGGGACGCGCCCCTGCGTGTCTAACCCGCGACCCGCGCCGAACCCCGGACCTCGGGGAAGGACGCTACGGTCCTCGGAAATCCCGCCCGGCGGAGTCCGAGAGCCCTTCGATCTCTTTTATTTATTTTTTTTTAATTTTTATTTTTTGGTACCGGGGATCGAACTCGGGACCTTGCGCTTGAGAGGCAGGCGGCGGAACCACTGAGCTAAATCCCCGGCCCCATCGATCTCTTTTAAAGTGCGGTGCCTGAGAGGTTTTATCTGACATCTTACAGCTACTTAGGGAAGCTGAAATCGCCTGAAAGCAAGTTATTTTTGCTGCCACCTCTTGTCACGACTAGTCTGTACCTCTCAAGGGGCCCTCGACACTTTGTACACACGGGTGATGTCGGGAAGTGGCAGGATTTCTCAGGCCTGTGCTTCCCTTGGGTTAATACGGGATCGGACTCTGCTCCAGGTCGGTTCCGTGCAAAAGGTGGAATGATGCTGTGTGAAGGTCGCAGGAGCAGGGAAGTGAAAGACAGCGAGACGGGGCTGCCTGGAAGGCAGGCAGAACGCCCGGCCTTTGTCCGGTTGAAACGCAGAAGTCCGTGCACCGCCGCCCAAGAGGAAGGATACTGTTGACTCCATGTATGTGTATGGAGACAAGCTGACATCAGCGCTGGGCGGAATTGTGACGGGCTGGGGGGTGGGGGACATACTCCCTTCAAGTAGAGAAGATAGAGGGTTGAGCTAAAGGAACGAAGATCAGATTAGATTCACGAAGATCAGATTAGTTTCACGTGGGAGGCAGATGTCCTGGGATACAGGGTGGGGGAAAGCACTAAGAGTTAAGAGATAGCCACAAAGTCTTTGCCTCTTTCTCTGCCACAGTGTGGAGAGTCATCACTCCCTCTTACAAGTCCAGATTTCTTTCTAGATCCCTGGGGATCAATCAGATGTTTGTAAGCAAAAACTTTATGTATCAGATGTGCTTTAGGAAAATAGCTTTGAAGCATTTAAGAGAAGGGCAGTAAAGATCGGAGGCAAAGATCTGGTGTAGTTGGTAATCTGTTCGGTGGAAAGGGGAGTTGGGATCAAAGATAATTCCCAGAGACCGATGGCATTTTCCTTTTCATTTAGTGACACAACTGCCCCCCCCCCCCCGCCAGTCACCCAGAGTAAAATCCTCTGAGCCTGTAGTGGCCTCTCTGGCCCCTTCCCCCACGTCCTCAGGTTCCTCTGAAGGTTCCCAGTTCATGCCCCTCGCCATCTCTACAGCCCTCACAATTCAACTACCTAACAACTCCGACTGGTTTGACTGCCTTTTGTCCTTTGCTCTGCAATCTATTCAGAGAAACCGTTTGTTTGTTTGCTTGTTTGTTTGTTTTCAATGCTGGGAATGGAATCCAGGGCCTGGCACATGCTAGGCAACCGCTCTGCCCACACTCTTCCCCCCCCTCAACCTCCAAAATATGTCTTTCAAGGAAAAATTCCTCTGCTTAAAATCCCCTGCCACACCTTATCATTTAAAGTCTAAATTCCTCAGTTTAGCTGACAAACCCGTTCAGTCAGCTTCTGCCGAGTCATTCTGATTTGTCTCAAACTGTTTCCACATACCTGCTGCTCTCCAGCCCCCTGTTACATCGTTTCCAGAACATCCTGTGTTCTGTGTATCCTTGCCTTCACTCGTGCTCTTTGCTCTATCTGGAATCCCTCCCCTTGTTGATGACATTTTAGCTCAGAAGTCACCTATTCAGCATAACCTTTCTTGACCACCCCCAAGCACCTTGAGGCTTCCTCTGCTGTAAAACACACATACCACAAGTGTCCCAAAGCAATATAAAACATTTGCTTTTACCCTGTCACTTTCTCTACTAGAGTCATAGATAGTTCGAGTCAGGGTCAGTAACTGCACCTGAATCTTAATGCTTTATCTGCTGACGTGTAAGACTTGAGTGTGAATAATAACATACAATTTTGCAAGGAAAATTTATGGGGTAAAAAAAATATATATACCTTTCTCCAGGTGCAGTGGCACATGCCTATAATCCTAGCTACTCAGAAAGCTGAGGAAAATGGATTGCAGTTTCCAGCCCAGCTTGGGAAATTTAGTGAGACTCTGTCTCAAAATAAAAAAAATAAAAAGGCCCAGGGAAGTAGCCCAATGGTAGAGCACTTAATTAGCATGCACAAGACCCTAGGTTCAATCTCAGCTTCTGCAAAAATAAATAAAACCCACTTTTATTATACAAGTATTTATTTGTATCTGTAAAAGTGTTTCAATTATGTTAGAGTAGTTTTATGGAGATCATATAAGTCAGTATTCTGTTGTTAAATGTGATTTATAGGAAGCCATTGTTTTGAACTGAGTGCTTATGCTAGGCCCCAAGAGACCAGAACAAATCAGAATGAAGCCACTCAGGGTGAAGTTCCACATCACCAAGACCAAACTGAGTTGTTTGTCTGACCTTTTGAGAAATCAGGAGAGTGAGAGATACTAGCCGGATAATAGCTAACCAGTGTTAGCAGTCACAATAAGGAACCTGCCCCCCGACTTCCACCCCCCACCCCCAACCTGTAAAGGAAGTTTGAGGGAGGAAATCCCTTGTAGCCTGGGCCTGGTGGTGCAGGCCAGCAATCTCTGCACCCAGGAGGCTGAGGCAGGAGGATTGCTGTGAGTTCCAGGTCAGCCTGGGCTACATAGTGAGTTCAAGGCCAGCCTGCACTTCACAGTGAAACCCTATCTCAAAAAAAAAAAAAAATCATACTAAAATTGCCAAAATTCCACGTTATTTAACCCATTTCACAATGGGCTCTTGTTTTAGAACATTCCACAAACTTTTGACCCACTCACACAGCTATGAGACTCTGAGCCTCTTCCCTCTTCCCCTCAATATCAACTCAAAACAGGAAGGCTGCTCCTTTCTGTCCTCATGATTCCTTCACACGACTTCTTGATAACTACACCTCAAAGTTGGGACTAGCTAGTCAAATCACCTGGAATTGCAGCTGAGTCTTTTATTGTCCAACCTGAGTAGCCAAAACAAGTCTCCTTGTCCACCAGGTCAAGGACCACATTTTTTTTCTTTTGTACAGGGGATCGAACTCGGGTCCTTGAGCTTGCGCAGCAGGCGGCGAAAACACTAAGCTAAATCCCCAGCCCAAGGACATTTTGACAGCCCACGATTTCATTTCTTCCTTGTCCATCTTACTTTTCTCATGGACCTACAATTAAACCAGAGATTTAAAAACGTCAATTTCATGTCGTTAACAAAGCATGCTAATATGATTGATTGTATTATATGATTTCTCCTGCTTTAATAGTAACAAATGCTGTACCTTTTGGGTTGGATATAATGGCACATTGAATGTCACAGGGACTCAGCTTCCCTGTGGTAATTGTATAACGTGTGTACACTAGTTATCTGTTACTGAGAGTAAAAATGACCCCAAAATTTAGTGGCTGAGAAAAGCAATAACCAGTCATTGTCTCATAGTTTCTGTGGGTTAAGAATTCAATAGAAGTGGGCTGGGGATTTAGCTCAGTGGTGCCGTGCCTGCCTGGCAAGTACAAGATGCTGAGTTTGATTCTGGTACCAAAAAAAAAAAAAGAATTCAAAAAAAAATAAAAATTCAATAGAAAGTCAGCTTTCTAGAATAGACATTCTAGTTCAGAATTTCTCATAAGGTTTTAGTCAAAATGTCAGGAAAAAAAATGTCAGCTAGATGCTAAATGAGGAACTAGACACAAAAGACCATATATTGTATAATTCCATTTCTATGAAATTTCTGATAAAAGAAATCTATAGTCACAGAAGATAGGTTAGTGGTTGCCTGGGGCTGAGAGTGGAACAGAAAGTAACTGCTAATGGGCCTAGGGTTCCTTCTGGGCAGAAATGTTCTAAAATTAGATTGTGGTAATAGTTGAGTGATTCTGTAACTTTACTAGAAATCATTGACTTGTGCACTTGAAATCAGTAAATCTTATGGTAAATAAATTATAAACTCAAAGCTACTTAGAAAATAAAACAAAAATAGCTAGATCTGGAGTCACCAACAAGCTCAAAGACTTGCTTCCAAAATGGCTCCCTGTCTTGGCTGGCAAGGTGATCCTGGCAGTTGCCTGGAGGACACAGTTCTTCACTATGTGATCCTCTTCACGAAGTTGTGTGTCCTCAAGGCATGGTACCTGGCTTCTCCTAAAACCAAATGATGGGAGAGATCAAGATAGAAACTGCAATGTCTTCTGTAACCTAGCCTCAGAAGTGAGTCACCATTACTTCCACCATATTTTATTGGATATACAGGCCAGCCATAGTATAGTATGGGAGAGTATTTCCCAAGAAACTGCAGGTTAGGAAGAGAGAATCATGGGGAGCCATCTTAGAAGCCATCTTGGAAGCCATCTTGGAAGTGTGGCACTGGTATGTACCACACAGAACTCAAGGATTTCATCTTCAGGAGTAGGGGGCATCAGTTGTATCATTCTTACTGTTACTATGGAAATAACTGGAATTTCTACTTATAAATCTGGAGCATCATAATGCTGGTCTTTAATATATGTTATCAGCCATTCATCATTGAACTACTCAACATTGAGTGACTCAAGTAATTCTGATTGTTTGAAAGTCTTAATACCCATGTTTTTAAATATTTCTTCTGGTTGGGGGGGTCCTTACAGTTTCCTTATAGATATTGAACACTGGGGCTGGGGATTTAGCTCAGTGGTTCCGGCGCCTGCCTCGAAAGCGTAAGGTCCCGAGTTCGATCCCCGGTACCAAAAAAAAAAAAAAAGATATTGAACACTTTAAGCTACTACTTTCTTCAGTCAATAGCAATAGAAAGGCTGACTCCCATTAGCAACTCATTTTGCATTCTTTTTTTTTTTCCTGAGTTGAGACAGGGACCCATTTTGTTGGTTGGTTGGTTGGTTGGTACTGGTGATCAAACTCGGGACTTTGCACTTGCCAGGCAGGCATGGTGCCACTGGGCTGCACCCCAGCCATGTTCTTCTTGATGCCCTGGGAAGTGGTTAGGAAGTTGCTCTGCTGGTCTCACCTGGCTCCCTCTTGCAGCATGCACAGCTGAGGGGTACCCGGGGTGGGCAGTCTAAGCCAGCCTCGTGCCTGGCTTTGATACTGGTGCTTGTCTAGGGTGCATGGCCTCCCATCCTCCATCAGGTGACTGACTTCCTTGGGTCACACAGAGTCACAGAGCCAGCATAGATTCAAGGACTGGGGGAATAAACTCCCACCTTAAGGGGGGAGCAGAAAAGTCACACTATAGGGGAGTACAGGCAGCCTTACCAGCCATCTTTAACCATCTTTATCAGAGACACGAACTCTTACTCTTGTCATCTCTATGGCCTGTGATTTGTTACATTTTTCTTTTAGTCAAGAATGCCTCTTACAGGATGGAGAAACTTATATACTTGCTATGTCTCTCTCTGTTAGAGGGAACATTACATTACTGTCCTCTTGTCTCCTGTTTCTCAGATTCTTAGCTACTTAACGTAAACATAGGATTTTGTTTTCTGAGGCCTCGGGAAGGTATGTTTTAAACTATTTGGGGCCAGGGATTTAGCTCAGTGGTTCCACCACCTCCCTTACAAGCGCAAGGACCCGAGTTCGATCCCTTGTACCAAAAATAAATAAATAAATAAATAAACTATTTGTGACATTTTCACTAACTCAATTTGCATAACATACCCCTGAGATAGTAAATAAGTACTTGGCTTAATAAGCAATTTCTTGAGTTCCTACTGTGTCCCAGGCACTGTGCCAGGCATTAGGAGTTAAAACAACCACCACCACAGCAGCAGTAACAGCTGGGAGCGTCCGCTTCGCTTAGGAGCAACCCTAACAGAGACACCGAAAGCAGTGGCTTCAACGAGACGTCTATTTGCGCTCATGTAAAAAGCCCCGCTGTAGAGTCCTCACAGGGGCCGCTAGTGTTTTGGAACTCAGTGGGAAACTGAATTTTCCATGCTAGGGCCCCGAGCTAGCGCTGTGTCGCAAGATGGAGCTGCGGCCATCCCGGCTGTGTTCAGGGAGGGAGGAAGAGGAAGCAGAGGCACAACCGCTGCCTTATAAGGAAACGGCTGTCCTGCAGCCTCACCCAACATCTCACTTGTCAGAACTCAGCCACAAAACGGCAGAAAAGGGCAGGGAAGTACAGTCTGGATTCCAGGCATCTGTTTCCCAGCTAGAAACTGGGGTCCTAGTGAGGAGAAAACAGCTGCCGGGAATGCGGCCAGCAGTCGTCAGGCAGGAGGAGGCAGACAGAGCACACTGTGGGACTGCCTAACAGAGGACCCTAACTCACCTGTGCCCAGGAGCGTCTCAGCGGAATTCAGCATTTTATTTTAATTACTATTAATTTGGAGACAAGGTCTGGCTGTGAAGCCAGAAGCGGTCCTCTGGCCTCAGCCTCCCGAGTGCTGCGATCACAGGTGTGCGGCCCCTGGGGCCCCAACCCTGCCTGGCTCCGAATGTCTCATTTCTAAGGAGGAGTGGAAGTCAGGCAGAGGACGGTGGTGACCTGACAGGGACAGGGGGCTCATCGGTTCAAGGAATGTCCTTGGGTTGTAAACAAGCCTGGTTTATCTTCGCTGCGACTTTCACAAGAGCCTCTTGCTTACTCTCATTCAGCAAACCACTCCACCCTAGGCTTGGCCACCCAGACCTCTGCAGGAGCCTCCGTGCCTGTGACAGCAACCAGCACTTCAGGACATTCCTGTTGAGGAAGCGAACCTTCCTTATCCCCTTCTCTTCCCTCAGGATTTGAAAACAGAGGCGCTCCTGTTGGTCCTAGGGTTACCTCTGGCTCAGGCTAATGTCTAGCTACTAACAGAAGAGCCGCAGACTTGAAGATCACTTACCGCCTCAAACAAATGCTGAACAGATCACAGCTCTCTACATCATACTACTAATTTTTATTTTTAGTGTTTTGTTTTGGTTTTTTTGGTACTGGGGATCGAACTTGAGACCTTGCGCTTTCGAGGCAGGCAGAGGAACCGCTGAGCTAAATCCCTGGCCCCTTCTACGAATTTTTAATAAATACCAGACATGGAAGCGTCACTGGGTCATGGGTGGAGTGGGTACTGGGAATTGAATACACAATCTTCACACAGGGCTACACCCCAGCCCCTTTTTTTATATTTTATGTTGACACGGGGTTTTTACCAAGTGCTAAATTACCCAGGTCTGGGTTGAATTTGTGATCCCCTGCCTCAGCCTCCTAGAGTGCTGGGGTTGCAGGCGAGTGCTGCCACACCCAGTTCCCTCAGCAATCTTTCAAAATTAAAACCAAAGGCTATATGCAAAGCAAGGGCAATCAGCCTCACAGATTGCCTTTAAATATATTGCTCCATGGGCCAGGGAGCTAGCTCAGTGGTTCCGCCACCTGCCACGCAAGTGCAAGGTCCCAAGTTCCATCCCCAGTACCAAATAAATAAATAAACAAATAATAAATTTAAAAATCTCCATGGAAACAAAGTCTACAGCAAGTAGAGTGATGTTCTTTAACATCCGGGTGAGGAAATAAAGTCAGCAACTGTATTTTTTCACTTTTCTCTGTTCTTTTTATTATATTTCTGAAAGCTAAGTCTGGCAAGTGCTACACAGTGAAACCTGAAGGGCTCCCCTGGGGAACTTTGAGGACATCACCTTATTCACTTAAGAGCCCTCCAGGTTCTGTGCAAGCCACACAGACTTCTCAGCCCTCTCAGACACAATTCCCTCTTACCCTGCCTCATGGTCTTCCCAAATTATTAAATTATTCCTCTCGTCCAATCTGGATGATAATTTTGATGCTCTACTTTTCTGCAATTTAAGACTTAAAGGTTGAACGGTCATGGTGGCACACACCTGTAGTCCTCTGGGAGGCTGAAGCAGGAGGATCTCGAGGTCAAGCCCAGCCTGGGTAACTTAGAAGCTCAGCAGGACCCTGTCTCACAATAAAAACTAAAAAGGACTGAGGATTAGCTCAGGCCAGAGGCCCTGGGGACATACTGTGGAGAAAAGGGCTTTTTTTGTTGTTGTTATTTCTGGGGGATCGAACTCGGAACCTTGCACTTACTTGTGAGGCAGGCACCAGAACCACTGAGCTAAATCCCAGGCCCCAAAAGAACTTTTTGATGTCTTTTTTTCATAATATAAATGCACACAGAGAATTTGGACAGAAACAGAGAACAGTTACAGCTTCGACTCCCACAAACGACCTCTCACCCCCTTCTTATCCAAGCACAGAGAACCGTATTTCAGGGCTAGTTTTAAAGAAATTGCTAAAGTCACTGCAAGTACATATTAACAAGGGAAAACAACGATGTACTCCCAAAGCCTGAAGATGAATGTTGCCTCTAAACACCGAGTCTTCAAGCTAGGTCCTATAATCCCACCACTCGGGAGGCTGAGGCAGGAGGATCATCATGAGTTTGAGGTCAGCCTGAGCGACATAGTGAGTTCAAGGCCAGGCTGAACTGCATAGTGAGACCCTGTCTCAAAATAAACAAACAAACCAACCGAGTCATCGGATGGGCCTGCAGCAGAGCCTTGCAAGCTGTGTGGGTGGCTCCCACCCAGCCTGGTCTGCCCAGGTGCGGATGCCGTGGCCTCCTGCCTGTGACCTCTGCCAGCACCCAGAGCCGAAACCTGGGGTGCCCGAAGGAAAAGAGGGAAGACCCCAAGCTCGTCAACTCACTGTGTGGGTCATTTGGCCTCCCACATTATCCGACGAGTCGTTTTAAATGAATGAATGGTTTCTCATGAATTCAGTGTGTAGTTTTTCCTTCTCAATCAGGCAGCCTGCAGAAAAAAATCAAGATCTTGCCCTGCAAAGTGCCCTCCCGTGGAAGAAAGGCCCCCTGGGGAACAGCTCGTGAGGGGAGCGCTGGGGAGGCAGAGATGACGGCTGCTCTGTGCCCTCTCCGGACAAACCGGCCAGTCTAATGCAGAAGCAAAACTGCCTGATCACTCCCCTCAGAGAAGAGAGCTTTGGATCGTTACAGGGCTTCCCTGGGACTCCTCTCTAATTCTGTAAAAGAGTGAATCCAAGCCGGGCATGGTGGCCAGGAATCACAGCACTTCGGGAGGCTGAAGCAGGAGGGTCGGGAGTTCCAGCCCAACCTGGGATGCCAATCAGTGTGAAGGCTCTGAGTTCAATCCTTAGTGGAGAATCAAACACAGTTTGTGGTAATTTTTTAAAAGAATATGTCAGGAATCATTAAAGGTTTACTAAAAACAAATTATGTTAAATTAATATCTATTTTTTCAATAGCATAAACTAATGCTATAAATAACTTTTAATTTGTTTCAGCAAGAAGTTTGACAAAGATCTCCATTGCATTAACTTAACAAAAACATACACCACCCAAGGCCTAGGTAAATTAACCACAATTGATGCTCTCAGTTCAGCCTGTACAAAGCAGAGCCAGCAGCTCTTCATGTTTACAATGCCCACAAGGAACTAAAGATAAACAGACATGTTCTTACACCTTGAACCCTGCTGTGGTGGCACAGCCCTGTAATCCCAGCACTCTGGGAGGCTGAGCAGGAGGATCACAAGTTTGGGACCACCTGGACGCTGTAGTGATTTAGTGAGACCCTGTCTCAAAATAAAAAATACAAAAGGGCTGGGGATATAGCTCAGTGCAAAGGCCCTAGGTTCAATCCCCAGTACTGGAGAGGGAGGGAGAGAGAGAGGGAGAGAGAGAGAGAGAATCAAAATTCAGAACAATTTAAACAGACTTAAGTACAAAATCAACAATATAAACAGACAGTATTTTTTTTAAAAAAAAACAATCACAAGTATAATTTTGGAGTGATCTGGTTTGCCAAAGTTTCCACTTCCATCCACAAGTTCATAAAAATCACAGTGGTAACAGAAATATCCCTATTATTTTACTCTGCATTGATTCACATCTCACCTGGGCGAATAATTGTCAATCCTAGTCACCGTATTTTAAGAGAAACTCTAAGGGCGTGGTGGCACATGCCTGTGGGGGGGGGGCACACAGAGACTGGTGGATCCCCATGAGTTCAAGGCCAGCCTGGAGTACATAGCAAGATCCTATCTCAAAGAGAAAAAAAAAAGGAAATCCATAGAGCAAAGACTGGAACTCATTCATTCACTTCACAAATATTTGTGGGTTTTGGTGGTGGTGTTTTTTTCTTTTTTTGGTACCAAGGATTGAACCCAGCACCCTGCACTCGCCAGGCAGGTGCTGTGCCACTGACTTACATCCTCAGTCCTTAGTGTGGTTTGGTTTTGTTTGGTACTGGGGACCGAACTCAGGTCCTTGCGCTTGCAAGGCAGGCAGTGACACCACTGAGCTAAATCCCTGGCCCAGTTGTTGTTTTGTTTTTTGAGACAAGGTCTCACTCTGTAGTCAACTACAGGCCTTGAACTCCTGGTGATCCTCCTGCTTCAGCCTCCCAAGGGCTGGGATTACAAGTGTGTGCCACCAGGCCCTGTATCACTCCACAAATATTTGAATATTTATTTTGTGTGGGAGCAGTTTCCTGCCCAGGAGGGGACAGCAGAAAGCCCCTCAGGATGGAATGGGACAGAAACTCCTCCCACTGTCCACCAGGGGGCAGGATTTCCTCACGTTTCCGGAGGGCCAGAGGAAAGGAGAACCATGTTATTTTGAGAGTTCTTTCCATGTAAATCCAACCCTGTAAAGTGACATCCAATGTCGCATGAACAGAAAGGAGGATTGTTCTGGCAAATACTAGGTCGGCCCAATTGTTGAGTAATGCTAGAAGTTTTCTCTGAGGGTTGCTACAACAAAGAGCTTTTTTAAAAAACTTGCAATGAAAAAAATAAATAAATAAATAAAATTTAAAACTTGCAATGATTTTTGTCATTAAAAATATTATCAGATTGCAGACATTTTAGACATTTTTTCTTACATAACCCCTTACCATATTTTTATATTCTTTTCTGATCCTTTCTTCTCTAAGCATATTTTTATAGTTATAATCAAATTGTACATAAAATTGACCTACTTTCCTCCTAGCATTAATTACTTTGAAAAATTAGTATATTTAAATAAAATATGCTACAATGTGCTTATAAAATATACTTTCATATTTATATATTTTAAATATATTCAAATGTACTTACTCAGACCGGGCATGGTGGCACATACCTGTCATCCCAGCACTAGGGAGGCTGAGACAGGAGGATCATCACAAGTTTGAGGTCTGCCTCAACTACATAGTGAGAGTCTG
Organism: Heterocephalus glaber; assembly: GCF_053883595.1. Taxonomy (NCBI): domain Eukaryota; kingdom Metazoa; phylum Chordata; class Mammalia; order Rodentia; family Bathyergidae; genus Heterocephalus; species Heterocephalus glaber. Next base: position 83,011,695 of record NW_028258138.1, on the reverse strand, counting down.
TCTCAAAAAATAAAAAGTAAAAAAGTACTTATTCCTAGGAGAAGCAGTGAGAAGTGATTGCTACTTCTTCAAAATCTCTGTAGTTTCTACTTTTTAAATCAGAAGAAACTTTGATCCTAAAAATTTTACTTGGTTCCATTTTTATCCTATGTAATCCAACATTATCATCTCTAATGCATCTCCCTCAGAAAGGCATAAGAAAGTGCTTCAGAAAGCATGTATGCCCGGGGGTGGTGGCAGATGCTTGTAATTCCAGAACTCTGGAGGCTGAGGCAGGAGGATCACTGTGAGTTTGAGGCCAATCTGAACTGCATAGCAAGACCTTGTCTCCAAGCAAACCAACACAAAAGGCCCGTACTAAATTGTTTACAGGAACATTATTTCCATGCTCTGGTGGTGACTTTGCTTCCTACTCCCCAAGAATGCGTATTCAATTCCATGAGACCTCTTGGGAGCCTCTAGCACATTGGCTGGGACCGCTGGAGACGCGGCCTCCTCCCCGAATCCCTGCCCTTCTCCGCCCCAGGGAGTCTTTCCTGGGCCCTCCCTCAACAGTGTGCTGCTTTCTACCAGGTCATTCAAGCAACCTGAAGCTAAACATGCTTCGAGTCTCCTGCTTACAAAGCAAAACCCTAAGCCGGGTGTGCTGGCACATACCTGTAGTCCCAGCACTCAGGAGGCTGAGGCAGGAGGATCACTGCAAGTTTGAGGTCAGGCTCAGCTATACAGTGAGTTCCAGGCCAGCCTGAACTGCAGTGAGACCCTGTCTCAAAAATAAAAACAAACAAGTAAACCCTAAGATGGGCATGGTGGCACACATCTGTGATCCCAGCACTAAGGAGGCTGAGGCAGGAGGATCACTGTTTGAGACCAGCCTGGACTACATGGTAAGTTGAAGCCCAGGCTGAACTGGATAGCAAGTCTCAAAACAAAACAAAACAATATAACAACGCTAATGTCGTGTTTTGTGATCCCATTGTAGGATCACATATTGTATATTTATCATAATCTAATAAAAGATTTTTCCTGATTTGTGAACTTTTTTCATGAAGTTTTGCATAGGTATAGAAATAAATATTTAATTATATATTTTTAAAATTCCCTTCATTTAAAAAAGAATCATGTTCTATGAAATGTAATCTAAAATTCAGCCATACTCGGGCTGGCATTTTTGTTATCCACACATTTGCTGCAGAAATTGATAAGCACTGGGATTTAGCTCAGTGGCACCTCACCTGCCTCGAAAGCAAAGCACACGACCCCCCATACCAAAAAAAGAAGAAATTGGTATTTTGCCATGAATCAGAATTGCTAGAAATCTTTTATACCCCTTAATTTATTCTAACATCTCTCAGAAAAATCTTCAGATAATTCTTTGGAAATATCATTATAGAGTTTATAATTCTCTTGTCTATTTTTTTCAATGAAAAATTTTTATATGAGAAAGAGAAAGAAGTCAAATGAACCAGGAGTGGTGGCTGCGGCCTATAATCCCCACACTATGGGAGGCTGAGGAAGGAGGATGACAAGTCTGTGCCCAGCATGGACAATTTAGCAACCTCACGAGAACTTGTTTCAAAAAAACAAAAAATTTTAAAAAGGGCTGGGGATGTAGCTCAGCACAAAGGCCCTGGTTCAATTCCCAGTCACATGAGCACATCTACATGCACACACACACACACACACACACACACACACACACAAACACACACACAGTAAAACAAACCCATATACTCACCTAGATTTAACAGCAAATAATGTTTTGACCTTGTTACTTCATGTTACTTTCTAATTTTTTTTATTACTTGCATGCAATGTTTACATTCCTTGTGTGGAGTTGGTATATGTACACAACACATCTTAATTTTTGTTTTTTGGTACAAGGAGTTGAACTCAGGACATTGTGCTTGCCAGGCAGGCAAAGCACCACTGAGCTACATCCCTAGTCCTTAATTCCTTTTTTCATCTTCTCCTCTCTCTCTCTCTCTCTCTCTCTCTCTCTCTCTCCTGTTTTGTTTTTTGAGACAGGGTCTCACTATGTAGTTCAGGCTGGACTTGAACTCACCATGGAGCCCTAAGTGGCCTCAAATTTACGGCACTCCTCCTGCCTTGGCCTCCTGAGTGCTGGGATTACAGGTACCTGCCACCATCCCTATTTCCTATTATCCATCTTTTACTTTGCTCTTTGTACTTTGGGTTTTTCATATAAGAGAAACCATCCAATATTTGAGCAGTGCGTCTTCACTTAACATTATGGTCTCCAGGTGCATCCATTTTCCTACAAATGACTCAAGTCTACCCTTCTTTATGGGAGAGTAGAACCCCATTGTGCACAAATACCACATTTTCTTTGCCATTCATCTGTTGATGGACACATGGGCTGCTTTCAAGATTTGGCTGATGTTTTTAAGAGTAAGTTACAAACATTCTACCTCCTAATGACTTTAGCAGGTGCCTGTAAACATTAAGAATAGAGACCCACGGTCCCTAACAAATGTACAATCATGCCTTTTTTAGTTTTTTGAGACAGGGTCTCACTATATAGTTCAGACTGGCCTTGAATTCACTATGTAGCCCAGGCTGGCCCTGAACTCCTCCTGCCTCAGCCTCGCAAGTGCTGGGATTACAGGTGTGTGCCAGCAGGCCCAGCCTCAGTCATTCCTGCAGATGGACGACATAGTCTTCTGCACCTGAATTTCCTGGTTGCACAAAAACATCCTCCTCCCTGAGTCTGCAAGCCTGGCACAGCCCCCGCACGGCGACAGGGATCGCTGAGCGGGGCCCAGGCGTCTCCGTGGACTTCCTGCTTCTGGATTTGCCCCTTTGCTTGCGCGTGGAGACGGCACTTCCTTCTGTGGCCTCCGGGCCTGGCGCCGGCAGGAGACTCCAACCGAGATTTCCTTGAGCGAGAGGTCCTGGAGGCGCTGGCCCGTGGGTGTCGCCGTCCCACTCTTTGCTGTGAAGTTGGTCCCCAGATTCCGGCTTCTGCAGGAGAACCTTCCCTGAGATGGAGTTCAAGTTCCGAACATTCCCTCCGCGCACTGCGGTGGTTCAGTCACGCGCGGACCAGGTGCCCATGGCCGCTACGGCTCCTTGTCCTTTTCCGCTAAATAGTAGCTTCGGTGCCCTTAGGAGAGTGGCCCCCAAGCGGGGATCGGGGGTCGGAGGCGGAGATTAGGTCACTGCACTGGAAATCACCAGGAGGACAGGGAGAGCGCAGAGACCAGGAAATGCAGGACCAGGATGGGTCCAGGAAACAGCAGGAGCGGGGCGCGGAGGCGGTGGAGACTCAGGCCGAGTCCAGCCCAGAGGCCCCGGAGAGCGCGTGGGGAGCGGACATGGCTGGGCGCGGGGCCAGCAGAGGGCCTTCTTTCCTTTTTCTTTTCATTAGTCCCTGGTGGCGGGGACCCCTGAAAAGAGGCCGCAAGACAGTGGGGGTAGGGGCACGGGGTAGAAGAGGAGGCACAAACTCTTCCGTCACTGAGAGGTGATATTTGAGCCAGGCCCTGCAGCCGGGAGGACATTCCCAGAGACTACGCCAAGCAGAGGTCACCGTAAAAGCTCCCACGAGCCGGTTGTGGCGGCGCAGGCCCGTAACCCCAGCGCTCTGGGAGGCTGAGGCAGGAGGATTGAAAGATCTAGCCCAACCTGGGCAACTCAGGGAGACCCTGTCCCTAAATGAAATAGAAAAAAGGGACTGGGGGTGTAGCTCAAATAGCCCCGAGACAGCCCACGTGGGGACCGAGGGGTGAGGAGCTGCGCACAGGCCCCTCGGAGTCCTTGTCAGTCTCTCCTAACACACTGGTCCCTTCTGACTGCACTCGTGCACTTCCCGGGGAAGGGCTGGCCTGGTGGCTGTCACCTGGTCACCATGGCAGCCAAGGCCTGTGGGAACAGCTGGAGGAGCGCTGACTTCCTGTTCCACGGAGGAAGATGTCTGTCTCTTTGGGGCACCTTGGGACCCGGAAGGGGCAAGAATGGTCTCTCCTCCCACTCTCTGCCTGTGAGCAGTAAGTTTAAAAGAAACTTTTCATAAAGTTTTTATTATGAACAATTTAAGACACGTACAAAATAAGAGAGAACTCCATGTTGAACCTCTGTGTACTCACTAAATAATTATCAACCCATGGCCGACCTTACTTTTCTCCATTATCTAGCTCTGTATTTACCCCTGGGATATATTAAAGCTAGTTCCAGGCATCAGTACTTGTTGAGCATTTATTATACATCAGATAGTATTCTAGATGCTGGGGATATATTTTATTTATTTAGGTTTGTTTGCTTTTTATTTAGTTTTTGAGTCAGGGCACACCTCACAGAAACTGCTTTGCCACCCAGTGTGTGTGTGTGTCGTCCCGTTCCCCACCACCACCACCACCAATCCCTGCTTCTTTCTTTCCCACTCCTTTGCTCCCAGGCAAGAGGGCTCCCTAGGAAACGCCCCACATGCTGATCTCCACTTTGGTTTGCTCCCCTGGGAACCTGAGACAGCAGAGCCCGGGGAGAACTTGTTTTCAGCAAAGAAATGCTGTGTGTAAGGGAGCGAGTCCTGGAAACAGCTGAAGGAAGAACATTTTGGGCAGAGGAAACACCGAGTGCAAAGGCCGTGAGGCAGGAGTGGGTCTGTTGTGTAGGAGGAAAATCAGGGACTCTCGTGGGGCCAGCTTAACAACAGATGAGATCGGAGTCAGGGCCAAAAAGTGTGGAGACAACGAGGCCGCGGAAGGGCTTGACTTTCCTCCAAGCGGAGCAGATGAAGAATTTCTTTGGCCCCTGCACTCCCCAGGAGAGATCCCCAGACAGCCCTCTTTCCATGCAGACCAGGAGATGGGCCAGGGGTTGCAGCTGCGTGGCGAGGAGCCCACTTGGGACCCACGAGGGCACCCAGGGTACCATGGCCAGGCTGCAGCCCAGCTCTGAGGCTGGAGAGGAGAAATACAGACAGGTACGTGGAGATGAGGAAGTCAGAACTCAGCACTACTTTCAAGAAGACTGCAACTTCTGAGACCCAGCTGAAGTCACCCAAGGCATCCATACCCACATTCCCTTGGTTAAATTTGGGCTTCTCCCCTCCCAGACCATCTGACCCCAACTCCCCATGAACACTAAAGTCCATACATTGGCTTAATTGACAAAGTAAAGCACAAGAACCTGATCCTAAGGTAGAGGGACAGGTTGAGGGAATCCAAAGAATGTTTAAATTTCCTATCTTAAATAAACAGAACTGCCCCTCCCCTGTAGCGAGCCAGGGCTACTTTTTCCAGGGGATTTCACGCCTCAAGCAAAGCATGAATGAGCTCAGCTCTTGGATATAAGAGCCTCTGTCTCTAGGGCCTGCTCTCTATTTCTCTGAGTATTATAGACAGCTGAACTAGATAGAAATATTACAGGCAGTCAGGTAGGGCTAGGTCCTCCAGAGAGTCAGGACAAAGGTGAAATACAGCACAACTATGGCTGGGGACACATCTGTTGGAGACCAAGCTCAAGGTAGATGAGATGAGCAGGCCTGCCTACTTCCTCAAAGGACACACACCAGGCCTAATGAAGCCTAGATAGACCACAGTCACCCCAGCAGGTGGCCAGGACCTCCGGGCCCACCATGTCATCGAAGTCTTTGTTCTTTCCATGCATGCTTGCTATGTGACTTATTTCCTGATTGGATCACTGTTACCTAAGTGACTGTACTTGTAATCTTGTTTGTTGATCATAGCTGTAACCTGCATTGTACCCACATTGTACCATGTTGTACACGGTTTTGCTCTATAAAACTCCCCTATAAAGTGGGGTCCCCAGCTACCCATATGGGACCCTTCCTGTCTCTCAATAAATATTTTCCTGCTCGTAACTTCCATTGTTCCTAGAATTCATTCTTTGATTTTTAGAGAACATGAACTTGGCATATCAGACATTTGACAGGCTGGGAGATATAATATTTTCATATTTCATCTCCTGATTATGAGTGGGATCCTTTTAATTTCTGTCTAGTAAACCCTTCCCATGCCTCTTACTGATGCGACCTGGGAATTGTTCCCACAGGAGTCAGCGAACCTGTGAACCTGTTCTATGGGTTAGTGGGTCAGGTTCTTTATCTCCGCTTCAGGGACTCCTAGGACCCTGTCTGGTGGCAGTTTCTTGGGCTCACCATTCTCTCCATAGTCACTTTTCTTTGGGGGAAACTTTGCAAACCCCTACAGGGTGGCCTAACATGGGGCCCAGCTCCATCTTTTCCCTAGATAAGTTCACCATTTATTTGTGCAGATAGCCAGGTAGGTGAGCATATATCTACAGGGAGAGATACCATTTTAGAAATATGCATAAAATATTTTCTTTAAAAACATGCACTAGGAAAAAAGAAAAAAGAAAAAAAAAAAAAACATGCACTAGGGGGCAGGGGATTTAGCTCAATGGTTCCACTACCTGCCTTGAAAGTGGAAGGTCCCGAGTTTGATTCCCAGTACCACACACAAAAAAATGCACCAATACGACATATACCAAAAATAATATTGGTTATCTCTATCAGATGACTTTTTTCATTTTTACTTATCTGTATTTTCAGAAATCTTCCTTCAGTGTGTATTTATTATTTTTGAAATGAGAACAAAGAAATGTCTACAAAAAGCAGCACAGTGAGATTCAAGGAAGCAATGAACTTTTCTGAGGGATGAGAGCAAACCTTGAGACATTGGCCTCTCCCATCTTACACTCAACCAAACACAACTTGTGGCCTTGTTTGGATCCTGGTCCATGCAAACCAGCTGTAAAAATATTTACAAGAGAAGAGGAAAAATTTAACCTCTTCCTGGATGCTGACGATACTAAGCCAGTATTATTCTTACGAGGTATGCTAATAGTATTACAGTAATGTCGGGAAAAGATCCTTATCTTTTAAATAAACAGACTGACATTTTTATGGCTGATGTGACCTGAAACCTGGGGATTTTATGGGGAGATAATTCATTGGGAGCATGAGGTGGCTGAAGACAAGAAGTCAAAAGTTAATGCTTATTTAAGTTGGGGAATAGATTCATGCAAGGTCATTTAGATGTTTTCTCGACTTTTGTTTGAATTTTTCTATAATAAAATATGCACTAATAATTGATGTAATTATTTTTTCTGTAATAAGCAAAAAAAAAACCCTTTAAGTGTCTTTAGGGTCAAGACGGGGCTCAGCAGGCATCCTGCTTGCAGTCGTGAGCACGTGGCTGGAGACCTCCTTGGGTGCGTACAAAGCCGTCTGCACCGCGGGCTTCATGACCATCTGATGTGGGTCGATGCCACTTGTTCTGTAATTTCTTTGTTTTTGGTACCGGGGATCGAACTCGGGACCTTGCGCTTTCGAGGCAGGCGGCGGCGCCACTGAGCTAAATCCCCTGCCCTCCATGACTTCTTAAGGCTGCATCACAATATCACAATATTCTTGTTTTCAAAATGAATTCTTCAAAACAAGTACCCATCTGATTCCCATGACAACAATGTGAGGCAAACAGACCCAGCCACCTGGGCTAAAGAGGAAGGAAATAAGGAGATTTACACTTCACTCAGGTGGGACTTTAATTTTTTTTCAATTTTACTTCTTATGAGCTAAATCCCCGGCCCAATGTCTGCAGTACATAAGGATTGCAATCGTCATGGGCAGTTGGTGCCTGGACATCCCACAGCTTTTCCTTTTTCATCCTCCTCTGCCCCTGCCTCCCTCTCTCGGTCCCCTTCCCATTTGCAAAAGATCCATCTTCCAAACGGGATTTTAAAATCTGACCTAATTTTTAAGAATGCAATATACTAGAATGATAATACTGTTATCAGTGAGAAAGAAGACCTATTTGTAACGAGTAGATTTAGAAGTACTCCATAAACCCCATAAGTAAGTATAATTTTTATGGATTTTTTTATTCACTTGGAGATAATCACGCAACAGATACATTTCATTTCAGATTCGTTATGGAAGTACTTGAGTGACCTCCAAACTGAAAAGCTCCCAGAATGTTTGTGGCGTGGTTGGTTGGTTGTTTTTAGGTCCTTGGATACTAGCTCCTTAAAAAGCAGGGTGCAGAAATCAAAGGCCGGATTGTGCAGAGTCCCTCTCTTGGATCCTTATTCAGCCAGCTTCCCAGCAGGCCGCAGCTCAGAGGAAAGGGTCCAAGTTTTGCTTTGAAGAGCTCGCTCAGCACTCCGCTCACACGGAGCCGCTGTATTCGTCCCCAGCAGTCTGGCGAGCTGCTTGCGCTCAGATCTTGGACTCGGAGCCTCGCACGCAGGGCGCCCCGGGCCGGCGGTCCTCCTCCGGGGGTCCTTGGGTGACTGAGGCCTGGAGACGAATCTTGCAGAACCGTACGCCCACAGGCGCGGGGGACGGGAAAATGAAAGCCCACTGCGGCTCCGGTCGGCGGGGCGGACGCTCAGCCAGGGGACCGGGCAACGACTCTGCGCTGTTTCAGGTCTCGGCGTCTGTGAGCGGCGGCCCTGTGCACCTCGCAGCCGAAAGGCGCCCAGGGGTGACGAGACAGAGCTCCTCGGCAGGGCTTCTCCAGGCTTCCGCGCGGCTCGGAGCCTGCGAGGCAAACTGCCCGGGACCCGCCCGCCCTCCGTGTCTCCGCAAGGCAGAAGGAAGGCCGAGGCGAGGCCGACGGCGGCAGCCCGACTGCGGCAGGGAAGCCGCCCAGGCCCCGCCCCCGTGCGTTCCGGCGTCGCGTGACGCCGCAGCCCCGCCCCACGCACGGAGCCCGCGTCCGCCCGCCTGGCTCCGCTGCGTCCGGTTCAGCACCGCGGCGCGGACAGCGCCCCGCACCCGCGCTCTCCGCTCCGCACCCGCCGCCCCTCCCGGGAGCCGCACGCACGATGGGGTTCCGGGCCGCGTGGGCTCTGGTGCTGCTGCTCCCTGGTGGCCTGATCCATGGTTTCCCCAAGCCCCGGGGCGTTGAAGGTAGGTAGTCGCAACCCCGCCCGCCTCCCACCGTGCCCGCGGAGCCCTCGAGTCCCACGACCCCCACCCCCGCCCAGACCGATAGGCTTGGAAGAAGGGAGGGAGCGGCTGTTCCGTCTACAGTGGCTTGGATTTTTTTCTTTCTCTGGTTTTACAACCTGCTCATAGTCTATTCATAACATGTGCAGTAAGGAGGAAAGCGCTTCCCGTGCCAGCGATGCCAGTCCAGATCGTGTTGGCTCCAGCTGAGGGCCGCCAGCGAGCCAAGTGTCAGAACTATGTCACATTTCTGGTGGGGGGGGGGGGATGCGATGCTATTAACCCAGGAAACGCACCGGCACAATGGCAAAGCCACACTAGGAGCCACTGCCACAGTGCACTGTTGGTTGGTGATCCTGTTAATAAATGTATTTCGTAGGCATCCAGAAGTATTTCTTCTAATAGGTGTTTTTTCTCTCCTTTTAAGAAAAATGTTTCAATGAGAGACATACTGTATCTTTCCAATGCATAATTAAATTTGTGTGTGCTTATTCTAGACAAATCTCTACATAACAGAGAATTAAGTGCAGAAAGACCTTTGAATGAACAGGTAGGTCAAAAATAATATTGTAAATGCCATTTTGTTTTGCTTTAGTCATGATTGTTATTGTACTGTGACATTTTTGCCATTTTAAATTTACAAACTTCAGGAGTTTAAAAGTAAATTGATGAAATTAGGAGGGGGAATCTACTTCTGGTGACTCCTATGCCATAAGAGTTGTGTATATTGAGCTTTGTGTGATGCACAGTGAGGAATGTATACAGGCTCAGCAAGCTCAATACCACAGCCACTCTAAGACTGCTTAATTTGCCAGAGATTTATCTTTTACCCCTCTTCCAGGAGAAAGGAACTGACACTTACAGAGCACCTGCCCTTTATTTCATCTCACTTAATCCTTACAACAGTGTTTGAATAGGAATCATTACCCACATTTTACAAAAAAAGAAGACTAAAATCCATAGAGACTAAATCGTTTGGGTTTTATACTTGGTAGTGAAGTGATGGTTTAAGGCCAGATCTATCTCCTGTTGTTTCACAGATTGCTGAAGCGGAAGCAGACAAGATTAAAAACATATCCCCTCCAGGTAAAGAGAAATTGTATCAATATTCACTTAAATAATATAGGTTATGAGAATCTGTTCTAAAATGGATATATTGGGCTTGGGACATTTTTTCCAGAAAACACGCCAGGTGAAACCAATTATTCTTTTGTTGATAACTTGAACCTGCTAAAGGCAATAACAGAAAAGGAAAAAATTGAGAAAGAAAAGCAATCCATAAGAAGCTCCCCATTTGATAATAAATTGAATGTGGAAGATGTCGATTCGACTAAGAATCGAAAACCAATCGATGATTATGATTCTACTAAGAGTGGATTGGATCATAAATTTCAAGGTAAATGATATAAAAGAACTTTTTGCTACCTATTTTTTCTAATTTGGAGTTTCTCATTATATGGTCCATATTTTTAAAATATCCCTTATACATTCATAACTTTTATTAATCAAATTGAGATAAAGTAAAGCCCAAATTTACTGATAATGTGCAAAAATCTTGCTTCATAAAATCCTGAACTTTATTTTCTCCTCAAAGAATTCTTTACTGATGTTTGGAAAAAAATTTTAAATCTACTATCTATATCTTACATTCATAGATTCATTTAATATTTCATTTTATTTTAGCAATTAGCACAAAATATCAATAATTCTCAAATAATTAGATCAATAAAACACTCCCCAAAAGTAGAATATCACTATTTTCTTTTCAGTATTTACCTCCTAGCTATATCCTTTCTCCTTTGGTCTTCCTACCCTTTCTGTGGCTTGTCTGTCTTCTGTACCCTGATATTCTCACTCACCCAGACTTTTCTGAGCTGCAGACCGGTTTTTCTATGTAACGTGACATCTTGCCTTGGAAGTCTCAGATGCACCTCAAACTTAACTAGTCCGACATTAAACTCACAATCTCTATCCACCTCACTAGCCTTCTCAGCATGATTGTTTGCTTGTTTGCTTGTTTGCTTGCTTGCTTGCTTGCTTGCTTGCTTGAGACAGTCTCGCTTTGTAGTTCAGGCTGATCTTGAACTCACTATGGAACCCACACTGGCCTCAAACTTACAGCAGTCTTCCTGCCTCAGCCTTCTGAGTGCTGGGATTGCAGGTGTGTGCCACCAGGCCTCAGCATGGCTCAGCATAATCTTTTCTTCTGGTACCGGGGATTGAACTCAGGACCTTGTGCTTGCCACTGAGCTACATCCCGGCCCAAGAAGATTTCTTTAGGAACTATGCTGCTATTCATCCAATTTCTCAAGATAGAAATCTAGAATTAAACTGTTTCTTCACCTCTGAAATTCTAATCTGCCAAATTTTATCAATTTTACCTCAATCTATTAATTTATTTTTTCTATAATTGAGAAAACTAAACTATTTCCAGTCACCACCATCCTCATCCAATCTCCAGTCGTGTCTCATTTGAACTACAGCAAAATCTTCCTAGGGCCCCCAGCAGCCACTCCGCTGCTTTTCAGCCTGTTCTTTTTTTTTTTTTCCTTAAATTCTTTCGTTCGTACATTTTAGGTATACAATACGTTTACATTTATCATTGGGTGCTTGTACCTATACGTGATGTATCTTGGTTCTTATTTTTTCCCCATTACCTGTGTGCCCTTCACCCCCTCCACCCTTCCCTATTTACATACTTTGTTTCCATTTTTTTTCTTTTCTCCTAAGTTTTTCTTTCCATTCTTTCCTTTCCCCATCTCCTCCCACCACCCCTACCCCTTTGGACTTTTTCCTATTTCAAAGTATCAATTATTAGTTATTAATCCTTTTAATCCTTATTTACACTTTCAGTTTCTCACACTAGAGAAACTATTCAGTATTTACATGTGTGTCTTATTTATCTTCAGCCTGTTCTTGATGTGGCCCTCGGAGTGGCCTCTGGGACATGGGAATGTGAGCGTGTTATTCTTTTGCTTAAAACTATCAGTAGATTTTCATTCCTCTTGGGACAAAACTCAAAACCCTCAAGTGGCATCCACCGTCCCTTGCATGGACTGGCTCCTGTCTACACTTCTGGGTTCATCCAGTGCAGGTGATCTGATAGAAACCTGGCTTCTTTCCTTCATGGCACTGAATGCAGTTTGCAACTTTACCTCTGTAAGTGTAGTTTCTATGATTAATCTCTTTTTAAACACTAAATCCCAAACTTCCCAAAAACAGAAGCATTATGCCTGCACCCTCATGAATTAACTGAGTGACTTTGTGAATGAATGAATGGATGAATGAATGGGAAAAAGAATACCCAAGGAAATAAGTGGATTGCTTTATCTAGGCACTGAGGAGGAGAGCTCAGTTTCCATCCTACAGACCAGTGCTTAGGAGTGAGTACAGGGCTTCTTCTATGTCTTGATTTTGTTCCATAGCAATGAGAGAGTCATGCTGATTATTCCTGATTGCCAGAAAACAACCACCAATGAAATACAACTTTCCTAGGTCATGGTGGCCTGAGGAGCATTCAGAAGTGTTTGGTCCATCTATAGGGTGGAATGGGGCAATGGTAGGTTGCCATATATCCTAATCTGTGCTACTCAGGGACTTCTTTTTTTGGTTTTTGAGGCAATCTCAAGGACTTCAGGCTGACCTTAAACTCACTGTGTAGCCCAGGCTGGCCTCAAACTCATGGCAATCCTCCTGCCTCAGCCTCCCCAGTGCCAGGATTACAGGTGTGCAACCACCACACCCAGTTTAGGGACATTTTAAAAAATCATGAATTCTACTTTTTAACCTAGAATATTTAGACTAGAAATAGATACTTGGCATAACTGCATGCAAAACAGATTTAAGCACTTTGACCAAAATGACCATTCGGTTTAGTAAAATAAACAATCTACTGTTTGACCGGATTGATCATGCCAGTTGTATATCCAGGCAGGGATATGGATCTGTTTGTGATTTGACCACTAACTTGAACAACTGAATGGTTTTTTAGTACCGGGGATCGAACTTGGGATCTTGTGCTTGCGAGGCAGGCAATGGAATCACTGAGCTAAATCCCTGGCCCATGAACAACTGATTTTTAAATTGTCCATTTCGTTACCATTTCAAGTAGGTTTGGAACTGCCAAGTACTGGTCTATGTGGCTTTAAGTTTATGGTGAGCTTCTAGTCTCCCCTCATGGCCTGAAAGTCTGGAAGAAGAGGGATTGGAGCCTGAAGGTGAACAGGCTCCAGGGGCAGGCAGACTTCATCTGGAAGCCTGGGTGATAGTCTCAGACCTAAAAACACCTTTAGGAATCCTCCAAATAGGCTTGTCTGATGGGCCCATTCATTCTTCTTTTCAGTGTTTTTTGCAGTATGAATGATTCAGGACTTTTCCAAGTTTCTTTTATGTGGTGGTGCGTTGGGGCTCCTGTGTGGGTCTGTATTAGTTAGGGGTCTCTAGAGGAAGAGAATCAAGATAAAATTTATGTGGTTAAATCAGAAGGGTCCTAGTGGCCATCTTGCTGGATCATAGAGGGAAGAATCCAAAATGGCCATCCGTGCGCTGGCAAGCCAGAGCACTGGGCCCAGTGGCCGCTCAAGCCTGAAGGCTTGGAAGCTCACTGCAGTCCCCATGTTGGAAAGCTGAAGAGTCTGCACCAGAAGGCTGAAGGAACTGAAGACCAACATCCATAGGCAAGGGCGAAGACTAGCCCTCCTCTGAAGAGAAAGGAATCACTTCCTACTTCTCTTCTTTTTCATTCTGTCCCGCTTCGAGCCTCCTGGCTTGTGTCACCCACATCCACAGTGGCTCTTTCCCCCTCAGTTTGCAGCCTACCTAGCAGTCATCCACAGACACACAGAAATTTACTGATCTGCTAGGTGGTTCTTAAGTCAGGATGACATCTCACAATTGACAATCCCAACATGCATCTAACCAACACTTATCATATAGTTACTGTTTCAGATTGTGAACCAGATAGTAAGCTCTGTGTAGTCAAGAACTATCCCTGACCTATATTAAGACTTTAATAAAAAATTATGGAGCAAAAGAATTCCAAGTATTGTATTAGCTGCTGGGGATTGAGAACATAAGTGAGCAGATAATGTCTTGGGATGCAGCCTTTTGTCGTCCACTCAGGATGTTGTGGCTGCTTAACGACAGGAACAGCTTCTTTCTGAGCGCAGACAGGGAGGGTGAAATACCCCTTGTTTGGGTCATTCTGAGTTATTCTGTGATAGCCGAGTAGAGGAAGGCATGTGGGTTCCTCTGTCCATTTTTTAGTGCCAGGGGAAACTGGCAGAAAAGGGAAGGCACTGGTAGAGGGCTCCATTGTTAACTCCATGTGGAAAGCTCTTCCTGAGAGACGGAGTTCCTGGCACAGAGCACATGCAGTGCAGGGTATTCCTAACATTCCCTGTTGTGAATCAAACGAACTGAGAGAGTTGTCGCAGTTATTTTCCAGCTCCTGCAGGCAACTGAGACTTCCTTTTTCAGATACTGAGGGATCAGGGGAATGAGACAAATTCTTCCGCCTCTGCTTAGACCGAGGCTGAGTAGTATTCCCAAGAGCCTGACTTGCAGCCTACAAGTGGAAAAACTCAGACCTACACGCTAGTGAGTCTCTGCTCTTGAAAAACAGGCAATGAGCCCAATTTCCAGCGAGCCAGGAGGGGAACTATTTTATGGGGTTTTTTTCACCCCTTTGGGGCTTCTCTGCTTCTTTGTCACTCAGTTCTCAGGGCTCACAGGGCTGGAAGCTCCGCAATTACGCGCTGCAGAGAACCTGCCGTCCTCTGTGTGTGACCAGCCCATTCGTTTGCCTGAACTTCTTTCCAAACTCCAGGAAGGGGCTGCGAATGCCACCATTTCCACAGAGTCTGAAGAAAGGCCACGGGAGCAGTTTCTTGTCCAAATCCCCAAAAGGCTTGAAGAAAAGGGCACAATCAATCAGGGTGGAAATACAAGGGTATTCTTTTTTTGAGTGTATATGATGAGGATTATTTGGGCAAAAACTGGCCAGGGATTCAATTTCTACTTTCTCTAGAGGATAACTGTAGTTTATTTCAAAATCCAAATCCACTGTACAGAATTACAATACTATAATCGCTTTCATATAGAACTGTATGATTCAAAGGTAATTTTTCATCTTATTTCAACCAATCCTCACAAAATCCCATGAAATTGCTTCCATTGTTATTCTTTCCAGCAGCCCAAGGATGTTGCTGGGCTTAAATTCTGGTCTTTTTGATCTTCCTGAAGGTGGCAGGGAGAGTTAGGTGCCTTGCACATTGGATCTGCTCAAGGTGAGAAGACTGACAGAGTCCCAGTGGCTCCCCATGGATGTGGTACTAAGCTTCACTACCCAACCCTTTCCTCAGGGTGGGCCCTGCCTTTAGTCTGAAGTGCTGCTGCCAGACACATCCCATTAAAGCTAAGGATGCATACTTGCATCCTTCTCTGCAAAGATTTACATATTGCTTTGTGCAGATCTGTTGCTGTATTTAACAGTTTCAATTGCAGGCTCATAGAATCAATTCCCCATTCTCTTAAGAATGGGACTTGTCAGGGATCTAGCTCAGTGGTGCCATCATCTGCCTCACAAGCGCAAGGTCCTGAGTTCGATCCCTGGTACCAAAAAAAAAAAAAAAAAAGAGTGGGACTTGTCATGTTAAGCTGCCTTACATGAAGATACTCTGACCTGTGTTCAATTAGAAGTAAATATTTATTCCAAGTAGGTCGTAAAAATCTTCTGTTCACACTGTGGTTCTGCGTGTGAGGCTGATTCCCCCACCCCTTACCCAGGGACTTGTCTGCAGAGGGAAGACAGGAAGAGATATTACCCACCTACCCCAGTGCAGAAGTAGAATGTCAAATTGTGTAATATAATAAATCGAATAATATAATGTTGTATTTGAATAATATGGTGTACTGTATGAATACAGCATATTATGTACATAAAAAGTACTGTTTGCATTATTAGTGATAATAATAAATGGAGAGGTATTTTGTGCTGTCTTTAGCTCTTACAGCCACATAAGCTTCCAGAATTTCCATTGTCATCTAGGTTCTTTGCTTGAAGCCCAATTTTATTTTAAACCAAGGATTTATGTGGACTGAGGATCACCCTAAACATATCTCAAACATACCTGAGTGTGGGAAAGCAAGGCACAGATTGTAAGTATAATACCCTGTGCAAAACAGGCCTCTATCACTGTGGTGTAACACTGTGGTTGGTCTGCCTAGATGACCCAGACGGTCTTCATCAACTGGATGGGACTCCTTTAACTGCTGACGACATTGTCCATAAAATCGCTACCAGGATTTATGAGGAGAATGACAGAGGAGTGTTCGACAAGATTGTTTCTAAACTGCTGAATCTTGGCCTAGTAAGTCGTATGCATGAGAGTAGGGAGCCAGGCCACTTGACCTTAACTCAAGCACCCGGATGTTCGTAACCCATTTACTTTGCTCTAGGCAGGGCAGGCTGCCCTTGAGGGGTTTATAGTTTACCAGGAAAACTAGATGAGCACACAAGCCCACCCCCAGGCATCCCACAGACCAGAGAGCCCAGCTGGGGCAAGGAGAGGCTTCCCAGGAAGAGATGTGTGAGGGATCTCGGAAGGACAGTTGGCCTGTCATCGGCAAAGATCGAAGACATGTGGCAATAAAGGGAGTAACAGGAGCAGTGGCAGGTGATGTGTGTAAGGAACTCAGGATCTAACGTCACCTGGCCGCAGCCTGGCCACCCACCCTGACCCAGCCTGACAGGTGTAGGAAGATGTTAACTCTGCAGAGTCCTAAGCTGGCCTGACCTGGGGCCATGGAGGAGAAACTCTCAAGCTGTCTCTCAAAGTAAGAGTTCCCTGAGTATCCACAGGCAGGTTGGCAGCCCCAAGCCAGCATGTGGCACAGGCGTGGGATTGTCCAGAAAGAGTCCGAAGATTCCTCTTCTATATGTGTATGTTCACTACAGAGCTTAGTCTAGTTTTTTTAATCACAAGCATGAGCAGTTATATATGTTTTGCCCCATTATAACAGATCACAGAAAGCCAGGCACACACGCTGGAAGATGAAGTAGCGGAAGCTTTACAAAAATTAATTTCAAAGGAAGCCAACAATTATGAAGAGGAGCTCAATAAATCCACAAGCAGGACTGAGAACCAGGCCGGCAAAACACCAGGGAAAGTGGTATGTGTGTGTGTGTGTGTGTGTGTGTGTCATGGCTTGTGTAAATGTGTATTTGTTTATAATTAGTCCTTTACTTGATGCCAGAGAAGGTTTGGAGCATGCGGCATTTTAGTGCACTTGAAATATGTATTTGTAAAACAACAATAAAGTGAAAGATATGTGTACTCCACTGTGAAAATAATGTAGAGGTTACGTAGCAGAGTCTGTTATATAGTAAAGGTTACCTATTATGCCACACTGTAAAAACACTGTATGCGAAATAACCATGTCACATAATAACAGCTGTGTACAGTCTTAGTGGACTGGAACCAAACACATCGAAGCTGTTTTGGAATTCAGTTTCCATGTGCAGTCAGTGCTGTCCGTGTCCTCCTCAGCACTGACCAAGCTATGAGATCTTTGCCCGCTCCGTGATTCTCTTTAAGATCCTACTGAAGCTGGCCCTGGAGATATCCAACTCCTTGACTCTCTGGTTTTCCTTGCCCTGGTCCTCCCTCCTCCAACAGCTGATCTCAAATACACAGAGCAAATGGACTTGGGGTTCTGTTTTAGGGAGGCTGCAAAATAGAAATCGGGTCTGGTTTTTTCACCAGATAGCCTAAAAACTCTCTCTACTTTCAATCCCCACTGCCATCTTTCTAAAAAGCCTTTAACAAGCTACTCTGTCTAAAAAAAGCCACACTTTGTAGATTTATCAAAGAACTCATGACTCAAGCTTATGGCTCTGAGCTGAAACCGAGGCAGCTATTTTCATGATCTTGTTTGCATTGCCTGTCTATTGAGTACCGCCTGTGTACTAGGCACTGAAAACGTGTGCTCATCTCCAAAGATGCCTGCCCGCCCTCACCAAGGTGCTGGTCTGGGGGAGAGCTGTGAAGTCCTCAAACGGCACTCGTTTCTGCCATGACAGCATTCTCAGGCTTCGTAGAGAGGAATCTGCTGCCCCAAGCAGGTGCCTGGTGCTGAGGGCTGGAGATGAGCTTGGAGCTAACGTGTGAGCATGAGAGGCAGCAGGTGGAGCAGGCAGCCTAGGTACCAACCAGTGCACTGGACAGCACTGCTGACAGGAAGACAGCGGAGGGGACAAGGCCAGGGAGAGCCATGGGAAACATCAGAGGATTTTGTCATAATTTATAAAGAAAAGAAGTTTATTTAGCTTGCAGTTCTGGAGGCTGGAAAACCCCATGAGCTTCGTGCTGTTCCCCATGCACAGTGGAAATGTGGAGGGGCAATCAGGCGTGTGTGTGAGACAGTGAGGGCTGTCGGGCTCACTGGATGACCACTTGCTTCGGCAGCTGCTGGCCCATTCCCACATGAGCTGATCCAGCGCCCTGAGCATTCACCTGCCTCGAAGGAGAGACATTACCACTTCCCCAGCACCTGTACAGCCCCTGTCAGCAAGCGTTTTGGCAGAAAAACCACATCTCAGCCACAGCAGATTTTAAGCCAAGCTATTTTGGGGTAGACTGTTAAAAAATGTAACTGGCTACCATGTGGAAAATGAGTGTCGAGAAGAGATTTGAGAGCGGTGAGGTTCTGGGTAGAAAGAGAGAGATGAAGGCTGCAGGGAGTAGAGTGGGGTGGGGAGAGAGAGAGATTGAGAGAGAGATTTGCTATGGAATTGGGAAGTAGGACCAATGAAGCCACTGGTGGAATAGATGGAGGGAAAGGTACAAGCTCCCCAGTCACCCTTGGCAGAGGTGCGAACCTTTGCTGTCCTCCTCGAGAGGCAGTTGGTGAGGAGAGACGCTCAAGGACACAGAGGTGACTTGGCAGACCAGGAACACCAATGTCACTTGCCTTCTCCCCCTGAGTGGAGCCGGGGTCTTCGGGGACTTCTAGGCAGAGCACCTTTCTGTGGGTCCCGGTGGCTTTTCTGCAGGTTCGCATTGGCCAGGAGAGGGCTGGAGCCTGAGGGGGCTTGCGAAGGAGGAGGATTCCTGCCCTCGCATTAAAGGGCACCGTAGAGAAAGGAATTGAGCTGGTGTTTTATGAGTTCTAACCAAACGCTTACTTTCTATTGATTTTTTTTCTCCCTTACTGAAGACTCTGAAGGCAACAACGCAAAATGGTTTTACGAATAGAGAAAGTGATGAAACCATATCCAACACGTTGACGTTGGCGAATGGCTTGGAAAGGAGAACCAAAACCTACAGCGAGGAGAACTTCGAGGAGCTCCAGTACTTCCCACATTTCTATGCACTGCTGAAAAGCATTGATTCAGGTAACCTCTGTGTTTTCCTACCATGTGGAACAGAAATTGAAATGCTAGGAAGTGTGTTGGCTGGGGTTTTTTCCTGTTTTTAGTTTCCAGATACAATCACTAATGCCACACACTGCAGCCTGTGGGGAAAATAATTCACAGCTGTTTTTCAAAATAGGTATCCTGGTCATGGGAATATTTAGGGAAGGGTCATCAGGAGAGGTGGAGTTGCTGGACGGTGTAATCTTGCTCACAGAGGGTCCATTTATTTGTTCAGCAAACAGTGAGCATCTGTGGCATATAGGGATAGGAAGGATGTCATGCAGATAGGTGATGAGCCAGTGTTCTGCCCTGATCTAGTGAGCCTCAGCACCCACTGCAGCCCCTTTTTGTTTAGCTTTATTGGGGTATCGTGGACAAAAATTGTAACTACATTTATATTTTAATCTATGGATATTCATTGTGAAATGTCATGATAATCAGGCTAATTGGCATGCCCATCCCCATGCATAGGTACCTCCTCCTCCTTTTCCTCATCTGTTGTTGTGAGAACACTTAAGATCTACCTTCCAACAGATGACAAGCACACGGTCCAGTTCTGCTAAGGACAGCCACCACGCCATCTGTCCCCACATGTTTTCCTCATGTATAGTCGAAACTTTAACCTTTGACCAACATCTCCTGTCCTCCTCCTCCCCAGCCTAGGCAACTTCCCTCCTCCCTGCTTCTGTGAGTTTGACTCTCAGATTCTGCGTATAGTTGGCTTTCAGTGTCCACAGAGGACTGGGCCCACCTCTTCCTCAGACACCCACATCCACATGCACTCGAGTTCTTGATAGGAAACTGTAGTATTCTTGCATGACCCACACACATCGGCCTATGTGCTTGAAATCATCTCTAGGTTCCTTATAAACCCAACACTGTAAATGTTACCAAAATGGTTGTTATGTTGTTTGGGGAATAGACAAGAAAACATCATGTTCAGTAAAGATGTATTTTTTTTTCCTTGAATATTTTCAAACCCTCATTATTTTTATTTTATTTTATTTTTTTTTGGTACCAGGGACCGAACTCAGGTCCTTGCACTTGCAAGGCAGGTGGCAGAACCACTGAGCTAAATCCCTGGCCCAATCCTCCATTATTTGAATCCCTGCATATGGAACCCACAGATGGAAGGGCTGACTCTCAGTGAGACCGTGGAGGGTGTCTTTCGGTGTCTGGCTTATTTTCTCAAGCATCAGCTTTTCTAGGTTCATCTGCACTGGGGGAGCAGGGATCTTGCCATTTGTCAGTACATCTTTTAAACAGTCTTCCTCTTCTGCTCTTCATGGGAACAGTGTTGGAATCTGGTTCATCCTAGAGACAATTCCAGCTTCAGCCTTCAAATGAGTTAAAACAGACATTGGATAAAAGGAAGCCAGGAGCCTAAAACACATTTGGGAAATTATTTGTTTTTGTTTTAAACAAATTCCTTAATGTGTCTGGATCTCTGCTGTCATACATGCACTGAGTTCACCAGAGGACTTTGGTCTCTGTTTATTTTTGGTTAATCTGCAAAAAGGATAACAATGGCTGATACTTCTGCTGCTGTTCAGACAGAGGCTCTTGCATGGGCTTCCTGGCTTCTCCTCTCTCTTTCAAAGATGCAGGTGGGGCATAGTGGCACACACCTGTAATTCTAGCACACGAGAGGCTGAGGCAGGAGGATTGCCACGAGTTCGAGGCCAGCCTGGGCTGCATAGTGAATTCAAGGCCAGCCTGAACTACACAGCAAGACCCTGCCTCAAAAACAAAAACACAAAGATGCAAACCCCAGATTGAACCTCTGCATCAGGACTGTAACTAGAATCTATTTCCCCCAAGAAGTGACCTCTGTGTGAGCTGAGGATAGCGTGGGAGAATACCCGGCATCCTTAGTCTCCACACACTGGCCTGATGTGCTGGGCCTCTGCCCCGTCTGCCGGGCTGGTCTGTCTTGAGGGTCCCCTCTGAACTACCTGGCCCCACCTGCGGGCAGATGCCTGGCTCAGGAGCGCTGATGTCCTGGCGAGTCACGTGTCTCCAGGGCAGTGCCAGGCATGGCACCTGGCAGACAGACAGTGCACACGCGTGTCCTAACTGTGAAGGCCAGGTGACCGCGCGGTTCCTTCCCAGGTGTCTCCCCGCCTCTTCTCCCATTCCTCTTCCAGACTGTGGCTTGTATGTGTTTTACAGATCTCACTGTATGGAATGTTCTCAATCAATGAAGTTTTTTTTTTTTTTTTGGTATCAGGGATCGAACTCGGGTCCTTGTGCTTGCACAGCAGGCGGCGAAACCACTGAACTAAATCCCCGGCCCCTGTATAGAATGTTCTTTTTTTCTTTGTTTCCCTCATCTGATTCTTTATTGCCTTTATATTTCTAGAATTTTAATTGAAGTTCTTTTTTTAAATTTAAATTCTTAAGTTGAGGTCTATTAATTTTGTCTTTCTTACCCTCAATCTGAGCCACCTGAGAAATAAAAAGCAGGGAGAAACCCAAAATATCATGTTTGCTCCTGAGAAAGCCTGGTGGTCACCTCATACCCTTTGAGCAACACTTCCCTGCCCTCACCCCCAGCTCGTTCTCAAGGCTTCTGGGATGGTGGGGAGTCAGTATTCTCACCTCCAGGACCATCTCTGTGCAGGGGGTGCACAGGTTAATGAGTAGATTTAACCAGGCAGGGTTCCTATGCTCTCCAAGGCATCAAGGTAAATATATACAGTTTTACCTGTCAATCATTTAAAGACAAATTTGAAAAAGTATACAAAGCACTGGCTAGAGGACGTTGTGTGGTATGGGAATCATCTTGCTCTCTCCCTCCCTGCACAGCCAGGCCCAGCGATGGTTTCAGTCTGAAAGGCAGGCCCATGTCTGGCGCCTTCCTTCCACTGTCCAGGCTGGTGGAAGAAGAAAGATTCTAATCCTCATCGGTCAGTAAATGTAGACCAGTGGCTGCTGGATAACAAGCACATCTGTGGGGAAAATGGGGCAGGGGAGGAGAATTTGGAGACAACTTCCATGGCAGCTAAAAGAGTGGGAAAAATAGGCTCCTTTTCAGCAGCTGAATTTTTTTTCTTCTCTTCAAGAATAGAACCAGATGTTTTTCTAGTTCCAGAAGTGAGGCAGTTACTGAGCTACTAGGGCTCCATTAGGCATCTCGCTCCATAGAGATGCAGAACAGAGTGTCAGATATAGAAAGTCCCTAAGAGCCTGTTACCTGGGAAGAGTTGGAGAGGAAGGGAGTGACTTTTATTTACTTCTGGGTCACTGGAATATTTTTACCATTTGCATATATTCTTTAAAGGAAATAAAGGTTAAAAAGCAATATGTACTACTGTTAAAAAATCAAACTTGGTTTTAAATAAATAGGTGTGATTGATAAATACTATGAATGTTTGCATTCTTTAAAAATTTACCACAGTAAAAGACACATTGTCATTAACTCCCCTCAAAATCCTTCCCCTCGTTCCAAACACACTCATCCCATCGTTCTTACCACTTTCTGCAGCAGCTCTGGAGTCCTCTTTCCTGAGTGTCTAGTTACGCTGTCATGGCTGCCTCAGTGTCCTGAATTGATTCAAAATGTTTATACCTTTCATGGTCACTTTGACTTGGGGAAAAGCCAAAAGTCGTACGGTGCCAGATCCAGTGAATAAGGTGGATGTGAACGCACCGGCGTGTTTTTATGAGCCTGTCTTTCCATTGGATGGCACTTAGCAACAGCACTCACTGTATTTCTGATTGCTCCTCATAAACACACTCACAAAAGAGGACTTCCGGAACTGCTTCACAAAGTGGGAAGAACCATGGGATGAATGTTCCTGAAGCAGGGGGAATATTGTGAGGGGAATTAATGGCAATGTGTCTTTTACTGTAATACATTTAAAAATTTTAAATGTTCACCACATATTTTGATCATCCTTGTATATGTGTTCTTGTTTTTGAGGATGGAAATTAAGCTCAATTAATGAATACAGATGTTCTTGTCCTCAAAGACTTCCCACCTGAGAAAAGTTGTTAGGCGCCAACCTTCTTCCCTCCTTTTGGTGTATGTGATCTCAGGTTGAAAGTTGTACCTTTACATATATATTCTTTAGATTAAATTAAATCTTAGTGGACAGTAGTAACTGCCCATTTCTTTAAAAGTCTGGTATAGCTGTACATGGCCTGAATTTCCAGTTCAGTTGTAGATTTTCTTTTTTTGTAAATTAAATATAAGTGGTTTCAGCTATAAAGGTAAGGAGAAATAGTTTAATAAGATGCTGTATTTCATTTGCATTATTATTATTTTTTTGTACCAGGGATCAAACTCGGGTCCTTGCACTTGCGAGGCAAGCAGCAGAACCACTGAGCTAAATCCCCAGCAAGATGCTGTATTTCATAAATTGGTACAAAAGATGAAGCTATTCTCCACTGATTTTCTTTAAATTATTTTGTCCTTTTCTGTAGAAAAAGAGGCAAAAGAGAAGGAAACACTGATTACCATCATGAAAACTCTGATTGACTTTGTGAAGATGATGGTCAAGTACGGCACAATCTCTCCCGAGGAAGGTGTTGCCTACCTTGGTGAGAATCCTAGCTGCTCTGTTCTTACTGGGATGGTTTTCGTTGTTCAGTGTAAATTAGGGATTTGGCAATAATTTCCTCACTCATTTGATAATTTATGCCCAAACAGCCCAGATCACCTGGGTAACCAGTATTACCCAGCGTGATGATGAATCCAAATGAAATTAGCCAGAAGTCTTCAACTCTCTATCTTTCCAGCTCTAACTTGAGCGTAACCATTTCTTGTTCATTGTATTTAATATTATTAGCATTTTCTAATAACTCCCACAATGGCAATCTGATTAAAATTTAACTCAATTTTTTTCCATTGTATTTGGAAGGTTGGGACTAAGAGTCCTGATTGGACTGCGGGGTCTTAGCTCCTGGTCCCCGCACTGTTGTGTGGGAGGCATTGAGTCTTGGGGCCTCACTTTCTGCATCCATCAAATGAGGGACTCTGTTATCTCTAGCAAGGTTGTAAAAGACCCAGGGACCTAAGCTGGACCAACAACTGTAAAAGCATCTCTTCCCAAAAGCCCTAGCCTGCCTCTCATTGGCCTGGATTGAGTCATGTGCTCCTTCCTGAACCAATCACTATAGCCCAGAATCAGGGACCATCCTGATTGGTCAGCCCAGGACCACTCAGCCACCCTGGAGCTGATGTTGAGCGTGACAGAGGGCTGAGTGCCCTGATCACAGGTGCTGCACAGGTCAAAGCACAGGTGTGCACTAGGTGTCAACGCCGGAAGTGTCCTAGCAGTGGCGAGGGAGAGGTAGAAAGGACTTCTGCAGTTAACCTGATGACCTTGGATTATGTGTCTGTCCATCCCAGAGTCCAGGATTCCTAGAAATTAAATCCAGGCCAGAGCTCACTGCTAGCAGCATTAATATTTTGGAATTGCTAGTGTGGTATTTCTGATGAGATTTAAACATTTTTTAGTACAAAGTTTGATAATGTCTCTTAGGAAATGATATTCCTTCCCTTTATTCCTCCAGAAAACTTGGATGAAACAATTGCTCTTCAGACAAAGAACAAACTAGAAAAAAATGCTACTGACAATAAAAGCAAGCTTTTCCCAGGTAAGACTTACTTAACTATTTTTGCAGCTTTTAGAATAATAATCCTTTGAGTTGTAAATAATAACTGTCAATAAACATTAATAAGGAATTAAAGATATCAGAATTTTAATATTTCAGACTAAACTGTGAGATTAAGTGGATATAACCTTACTGTGTAGTTTGTCTTGGAATAGAAATCTGACACCCACAACCTCAATCAGGAGAGATTTACTTTGGCTCGCAGTTTCAGAGGGTTCAGTCCATGGTTGGCTGCTCCATGGCAGAAGGGCATAGTGAAGGAAGCTGCTCAACACATGGCATCTGGCAACAGGGAAAAAGGGAAAGGTACCAGAGAGAAAGGGGCCAGGACCTAGATATGGTCCCCAAGGCTGTGCCCCCATGAGCCACCCAGACACACCCAGAAGTGTGCATTATTAATCCCATCTTGTAGGCTTCCCTGAAACTGATTGAGTTGACTGTCAAGATTAACCATCATGGAATGGAAAAAGCTGTATCACAGAACCAGCATCCCTTCCCTAGTCCTCTGTCCATTTCCCTCACTCCCTATCTCTCTCCCCTCTGGGGTGGTCGGTGCCACTGTATAATATGATGCACCTCCTTCTCTTAGTTTCTTTAGTTCTGCATCTCCAGTCACAACCCTGCTCAGCACCACTCAACTGTGGGTTCTTCCTTTCAAGGAATGGCGGAGTGATAGAGAATAGATTGCAAATTGTTCTGCTGAAAATTATGTACATACCCTTGATAATGTTTTAGAGTGCTTTAAAATAATGATTTCATCCCTTCTGTAATAACAAAAGCAAGGAACAAAATTGTACCACAACTATGAAAAAGTTATATATATCCATAACACATATATAATCTATATTATACACCACCATGACTAGTGGAGGTGTCACACAAGACAAAAACTGATTTCTTTCTTTGTTATTTGTTCTATTATATAATAAAATACTTTTTATTTTATTATGTAATATTTTATTTATAATATTTTATTATATAATAAAATACTTTTTATTTTAAAAGGTGTCTTGTTATGCTGTTTAAGGTTCCTATTGTATTGGTTCCAGGCATGCATAACCTTTGTTTTAAGGGGTTACCTATTTTAGGAGTTGTGATGTTTTAATTTCAGTATGAGATTCCCAGAAGCAAATATTTTTATTTCTAACCAAGATGCACACCAGGATTTTCCTTTTTTCATAGCGAGAGCCCAAGTCTCTTCTTCACACTTGGGTGGCTGGTGCAATGGAGTATGAAATGTCGAGTTAGTTTATTTTTGAAAGATGAGGTCTTGCTATGTTGCCCAAGGTGGTCTTGAACTCCTGGGCTGGGATTTAGCCTAGCTTTATGTAAACTCTGAGGTGACTTATGGTTATCTCCTCCTCCTCTGGGACTCTGTTCCCTTCTCTGGGAGGTGAGGGTAGAGTTGTATCAGAGAATCACTAAGATCCCTTTCAGCTGAAAAAAATGATCAGACCCCAGCCTGCACCTTTGCAACAAAGGTGACGTCTACATTAAGAAAGAAGGAACGGACAGGACAGCATCATAAAAGCAAGCACCTTCTGATTGCAGCACCCTCCGAGAAGAGTCACGAGGAGACAGACAGCACCAAGGAGGAGACGGCCAAGATGGAGAAGGGACACGGCACCCTGAAGGACTCCACGAAAGATAGCAGCTCTGGGCCCGGAGGGAAGACAGACACCCCGAAAGGTACAGCGGGTTCTCTGGGTTGGCGATGGCACTGGGGAAGCCAAAGCTTTCCCGCACAAACTGCAGCGATCCAAAAAGCAAGCCCCTGATCCACTTGGAGGAGACTTAGCCCGTGGTGTCTCAGTGCCACTGGCCGCCTGATGTCTTGCCCCGGCCTGTGCTCACCCGGGTGCCACATGGGTCCCGGCATCCGGCGGCCTTCAGCAGCCAGACCTGTGGCTCTGATGCAGGGGGAAGAATATTGAAGACAACTGCTGCACCTGCTAGTCTCCAGCTGTCATCTGTGCGACCGAGTAAGGGTTCTCATGTAAAGTGCCTTCCACAGCTAATGCTGTTTGCTCCCCAGGGTCCTAACTGTACATTGAAACAAAGCAGATTTCCTTAATTATTTAGCTAGTGATTGCAACAAGAAAAATACCTTGAAGGACTTGATAAAAATTATAAATCCAATACATATATTTTCTTAAATCATTTCAATACCTATATATCATTTACATCCTCCTAGGAGTTTACAAGTTTCCAGACACTCAAAGAAAAAGACTTAGTGAGGCCATAAGTTCTAAGTTGTTAATCTTTTTCAGGTCAGAATGTGAATCTGGCTTTAAAGTTTGCGTGTGTGTGTGTGTGTGTGTGTGTGTGTGTGTGTGTGTGTGTACTGGGGATTAACCCAGGGCCTTCATAAAGAACTACATTCCAAGTCATTTTTGTGTGTATTTTGAGACAAGACCTTGCAAAGTCACTAAATTGCCTAGGCTCAGCTCAGACTTGCAGTCCTCCTGCCTCCAGCCTTCTAGAGTGCTGAGACTGTGGACGTGCACTGCCACGCCTGGCTACAGGCCCCTTCATTACAAAGTTATGTAGTTATATTATAGAAAATTCACATCCCTATGTCTGTCTACAATAGATACTCTTTTTCTGAGACTTGGTGTCTACGAGAGGTCAGTGAAGAAACAGCTTGCTCCTACTGTATTGTCCTGTCACGAGAGTGACCTCTTTGGTATAACTGGAACCTACGTAGGTGCCATCCATGCCTTGTTAGTGGGTTCACAGAGCTCTTATTCCCTGGGAGCCAAGCGAATGGGCCGCACCCCCCCGCCTCGATCGAGGTGGGTTGGCACCCAGCTGTTTTGTCACCTGCAGGCACCACGGGGCTCTCTTCTTTGGCCATGATGTGTGACCATCGGTGGCCACGAATGTGTGGACTTGTGTTCATGCTGCAGCTCTCAATTTGCGGGGGCCGCTTGGTCCCTTACAGGTGCCCACCAACTCCTGCTCACTCGGGCAGGAACAGGTTCTTATTCACACTTGATGCAGACCCTTGCTTAACAGTATCTATGCAGGAAGTAGAAAAAGATACAAATGGCCGTGTGTGTAATACCTTGTAATTCAGCAATAGCAATACAAGAACAATCTGTCTCCCCTTTATGTTGCCACTCACTTTATTAACATCTCACAGGAAAGTTTTCCATTCGTGTGAGTGGTTTCACTCGACGGTGATGACCGCGACCATGACAGCGAGTTTGTGCTCAGCTTGGCACCACTTGAGCGAGGCAGCCCATGTGTCTTCTGTCCTCTTAGCATGCTATCTTTGCTTCCTGACAACCACAGAAATGAAACTGGCATGGAAAGTAATTCCCCTTCAGAGAGTTCTGGTCTCTTCTTTAGGAAACACTGAGAAATGTGGCCCGGGCTGCTGTTTCAGCTATTGGACCTTTGCAAACGAGGCCAAGAGAGGTCTCTTCTTGCTGTCTCAGGATCGTGATGCTTTGTCCTGTCTCCTGAAGTCTTGCATTACTGCAGCCTTCTTTTCCTAGCATGGCTTTCATCCAGTGTCACAACTGTCTTCTCCACTGGCACAGTGGACTGTCGGCTCCTGAGGGCTGGGAGGGCCCATGTGCAGCAAGGTTTGATTGGCCTCTGGCTCCGGAGGTTAACATGGTGCGTCGTGGGCAAGGAGGGAGCAGTGCTGCCCGCCTGCCCCTGTCGGGACCCTGGGGCTCCGCTCTGGATGAGTGGGGGACGGTGGAACTCACAGAGATCCTCCTGCCTCAGCCACCTGAGTTCTGGGATGACAGGGCCTTGCTGTCATGTCCGGCTATCCTTTTTAAACTGTGGTATGATGCAGGTAAAATTTACCATCCTAACTATTTTTGGGTGCATGGCTCAGTGACACTGCGTATGTCTGCATGATTGTGTGACCATCGTCATCACGCTCATCTCCAGATTTCTCATCTTGC
This sequence comes from Heterocephalus glaber, assembly GCF_053883595.1. Taxonomy (NCBI): domain Eukaryota; kingdom Metazoa; phylum Chordata; class Mammalia; order Rodentia; family Bathyergidae; genus Heterocephalus; species Heterocephalus glaber. Next base: position 82,982,771 of record NW_028258138.1, on the reverse strand, counting down.
AAAACCGAAACTCTGTCCCACTAAGCAACTTCCCGTCCCTCCCAGCCCCTGGCAGCCACTGCTCTGCCTTCCGACCTCCCGGACTGGGCCCCTTCTGGGAGTAGAGTCCTCCTTCCTGAAGGCACACAGCCTCCTTCCCTTTGGGCTGTCATTGTTAAATAAAAAATACCATTACAGGGCTGGGGATTTAGCTCAGTGGTTCCGCCTCCTGCCTGGAAAGGGCAAGGTCCTGAGTTCGATCCCTGGTACCAAAAAAAAATATATATATATATCTACAGTAAAAGACTCATTACCACTAATCCCCTCAAATGCCTCCCTCACCCTCTGAAAGAACGTATCTGATTGCTAAAGGATTTTGAGGAGATTGATGGCAATATGTCTTGGCTGTAATAAATTTTAAACAGTCGCCGCATATTTCGATCACACGTTGTAATGATTGTCTTTCACTAGAACCAGCAGGCCACAAGCCAGATCCTCTGACCTGCTGCAGTAGTGCTCACCTTTGCAGACAGCACCTTGTGTGGCGGCACAAACCCCTCTGAGTGGTGCTGGCAGATCGCTTCACCTCTTCCTTCCTTTCTCTTTCTTCTTCCTGCCTTCCTCCTTCCTTTCTTCTTCCTTTCTTCCCTGACAAAACATTATGTAAAGAAAAACTGAAGTTGGTGGTCCTCTGTGGTCCACGATTGCCTGTTTGGGCTGTGAGTGACGTTAGCCAGCTTCCTGTCACAGGACAACATACCCGAGATAACAAGCCTGTGAGGAACACAGGTCTGTCCTGCTCACGACTCTGGAGGGTCCAGTCCCTGAACAGTCGCCCTTTGCTCTGTGCTGAGGCAGCGCATGGTGGTGGAGTCCACGCAGGAAGCATGGGGCGGAGCTGGTGTCCCACGGTCCCTCCAAGGGCAGAACCCAGTGACCAAGAGACCTTCACCAAGCCTGCCTCGGAAAGTTCCCTCCGTCCCCAGTAGGGCTACCCTGGAGACCAACAATAAAGGCCACATACAGGATCCAGACTGTAGCAAAATGTGTGGAGACGCACAATGGATTTCCAGTCATTGGGGCCTCCATATAACGGTGATGGAGAGCAAGGAGGATGAAACTCTATCCATGAGTGTTACTCTTTGTTTACTATTATTATGTGGTGGTCCTGGGGATTGAACCCAGGGCCTTCACATGAGCTACATCCACAACCCTTTTAATTTTTTTATTTTGAGAGAGTCTTACTAAGTTGCTAAGTTGCCCAAGCTAGACTTGGACTTGTGATCCTCCTGCCTTAGCCCCCCAGAGTGCTGGGATTACAGGCATGCACCACCATACCCAACATTAGGAAGAAGGTAGAGATTTGGGGTTAAAATTAGCCCCCATCCTTTTATTTAGAAATCCAGTTTGTTTATAATACCCCTGACCACATTCGTCTAGGACAGTGGTGGTCAACCTATAGCACAAGTGCCACAGCCGGCTGTCTGTTATCATTGAAAGCTCTAAAAGGTTTGCTGTCACTGGTCTAGGGCAAGGACAACTGGTTCTAATACATTTTAGCAAACACCAATGGAGCTCAAGCCAGGGACCAACATTCCTGGGGAAACTGTAATCCATCCTCCAAGGAAGGACATCCTAGGGCGTATATCTTTGCGCTCACAGTTGCTTATTTGGTTTTCTCAAGGGCTGGTGTACATCCTTGTTATAAAACCCAGCGAGAAACACCTGCTGTCGCTAACCCAAAAAGTCCACACATCATGTGGGTGAAGGCAGGCTGCTCGGTTGCAGGGTCTGCCCAGTGATAGATGGACGCATGTCTGGCGGCCCACCCTGGCCCTGTGCACAGAAGCAGGGCTAAAGCCAATTCCTGCCAGGGGACTCGAGCGAGCCCGGAAGTAAGCCCAGGAAAGTTGTCACTGTATGGGGACAGGTGTGGCCCTGGCGTGTGTGCGCGGCCTGGCTGCATGTGTGGTATGGGCACATACGTGTGCACACCCTGCTGACCAGTGAGCCAGGGCCATGCAGATCAGGCTCCCTCCAGGCCTTGTGGAGTGGCAGGAGGGCTGAGCTGCTATTTGAAATCTTGTTTTCTATAGACTCACACTAAGGAAAGTTTTAAATGTTGACTTCTAACAGGTATTTGAATGATTCAGTAACTATTTCTAAATTTAGCAGTATGCCCATCAAACCACATTTATTCCAATTCCAGTCAGATTTTAAATTTGCCTAATTTTGCAAGTAAGTTTCTCCCTGGAGACCAAGTAAAAGTACTTTCAGTCTTTATTCCATTATCTAAGCCTGGCTCTTTCGCCAGCTGGACATTTACTTACGCACTTCCAGCATATGAGTCACTGAAATCTTTTTTAAGGCAGTCCAAGGGGTGAGATAAGCCCTGAGACACCCACAGACCCGCCGCAGGTTGGCAGGTTTCTGACCAGATGGTGGAGTTGAGATGAAAAGACGTCCTCATGAGGATCACTGTCACCTAGACACCCCGAGTTCCCAGGTTTTTACAGAAGCAGAAACCTCACCTGTTTAATGAAGAAGTCGACTCACTCGTGGAGGTTCTTATTTGCTAAGCAACACCAGAGGAGTCCGTCCATGCATCCAGTCCAGTCTGCAATTCTGACAGAAACGCCCCAAGTCATGACACCAAGCTGCTCCCCCAAGTCCCCAGAGGGACGGACACAGCGTGGGTGACCTTCTGTCACCGCAGGCTGCTCAGGGATCAAGAAGGAAAACATCCCATGTGGGGCATCTGTGAGTTGCTGCTTTAGAATTTGCTCCTCCGTTAACCAACCGGGAACGCAAGGCCAAGGAGATGAAGACAAAGTGACCTGCTCGAGACGCCAGGCAGGAGAGGTGGGGCCAGGCCTTGAACTTGTGTCCCCTGACTTCCAACCCAGTGCCATCCTGGCATCCCACTGCATCCCACAGGCGTGCACATGCCACCACCACAGGGAAACTCCTGAGGTGAAGGGCTCGTGGCCCATGACATCCACAACAGCAGTGTCAGTCACTTGCTTCATAGGTTCCAAATGAATCTGTGGTCTTGACATTATTGTAAACATTGTATCAAACTTAATTTTCATCACTACTCCTTTAGAACATCTGACGTTTTTGGTGTAGGCTGTGTGCATTACGCTAACACGATTGATGTCTGCACTTTAATTTTTAAGGGCAGGAGGTGGGCAGGACAGCGTGGCAGGGTCAGGACAGAGCCATGTCCAAAAAGGGACATTTCCCTCACAGCGTTGAAAGCCAGGGGAGCCAACAGAGCAGGTCTGCGCCTGGACTCTGGCCCCTTTCCATCCATCTCGGCATATGTTTCCAGGCTTGTGCCATATTACCTCAGCCATGAGCTATTTTTTTCTAAAGGAAGCTGAAATAGATTGGAAAAAAATAGTCCAGCTTTCCAAAATGCTGGGCTTTGCGTGAGCACTGTATAAATAAACCGTTTGCTCTGCAGCCTGGAGAAGGGAGAGTGTCAACAGGAACCAGCTGCTCCTCTCTGAGTGCAGTGGAACACCTGATCCCACTCCTGCTGGTACCAAAGCTTCAACTAACCTGTGATGTCCCCGTATTGGTGGCGGTGGGTAACTTCCAAACTGCCACAGAGCCAAATCATCTCAGGATTGTTTTTAAAAAACCACTGCCCAGTCCCCACCCCGAGCCATTCTGATTTAATCTGGACACTGGGAATCTTTCGAGTGCATTTACTGTGTGGCTCAGCTAGGGAACCCGCCTTGCTGGCCAGGCTGGTAACAAACAGACTAAATCCTCTGGGTCCAGAAGGGAAGTTTGACCCAGTGAAAGTTTGACCCCAGGGAAGTTTGACTCCCCCAGTGCCTTTCTTTCTAGCTCTAACCCTGGCTCAGTACATCCCTCCGCCATGCTACGTAACTTCAATCAAAGGACATAACACACTTGCATTTTCAGTGGTTTCTGATAAATACGGTGTAATCAAAAAATATGGTGAATGACTTCAACTTTTATTACAGTAAAAAAACACGTGGTCATTGTGACTTTGGGGAGGAGCCAGAAGCCACACAGTGCCAGATCTGCTGAATAAGGTGGATGAAGATGCAGAGTCACGTTTTTACAAACCTGCCTTTCTGTTGGATGGCACTCAGTACCAGCATTCACCATATTTCTGATCACACCTCATAAACACACTCATGAAAGAGGACCTATTTGATAAATATTCATCAAGAGTGTACGTGTGTCAGACTTCTTTTTAGGCATGAGGGCGCACCAGAAAAGGAGCTCTTTCAGAGGGAGGAAGACAGCACACAAACAAGCTCTGTGACCTGGAGAACATAAAGCAAATCAAGCCAACGCACTCAATCTCATGGCAACAGCGATTTCTGTGTTGAAACACACATCCCGACATCAGCTGGAGACACTGGCCTTCACACGTCAGATGGCCTTGAAAACAAGACATGGGGACCAAAGCTGTCTCCACAGAGATGATCCAAGGGAATGGGGCCTGAGGGTTGCAGGTCACCCCCACTGTCCAGTTACCCCTTTTTTCGAGGAAGCTTCTGTGGGCTCCAGGTAACTCAGCCCCAGCAGTGAGGCCAGGGGCTGCGTGAACCCAGGAGGAAAGGCATGCAGGAAGTGGCATGGGTCGGGGCAGTGGTGAGAAATGAACACCGGTGAAGTGCAGGGCGGGAGTCGGAGGAGCCCGAGTGTAAGCCTGGCTCTGCCACCTGCTGTCATCTCTCTGTGCCTCAGTTTCTCCCACTGTAAGGTGGAGGTGAAGAGTAGACAAGAGGATGCACTTTGGAGCTCAAGGCGAAGTCCCTGGTACAAAATAAGCACGTGATACAGTAGGCTGAAGCAGGAAAGGTCCCCATATATGGGCTGGAGACCACAGGGCTCGAGCAACCCCAGAGTGGGGACCTTAGCGTGCCACACTTGGGGAACCAGAGCTCAGAGGGCTTTTCATTGCTGTTGTTGGCAAAGAGAGAGACTACCTGGTCTCGTTTTTAATTTTTATTTTATTTTGGTTTTTTGAGCCAGGGTCGCTCTGTGTAGCTCAGGCTGGCCATGAACTCACAGCTATCCTCCTGCCTCAGCCTCTTGAATGCTGGGATAACAAGCGTGCTCTATCACACCTGGCTTCCCCAATTTTTTTTTTTTTTTGAGTCAGTGTCTCTCTGTGGAGCCCAGGCTGGCCTCTAACTCCGTACCTGGTCTCTTGATGCATGAACTTTGCACACTTGGTTGAGAGGATGGCTGGTTTCTTAAGAGAGGACAAGGCAACTGCAGAGTCCCTGTCTGAAGATGAGCGCTTATCTCTGGGAGCATCAGGTTTCAGAAACAACAGATCAGAATCCCAACTCCAGCTCCATCCCTCCATCCCTCAGTTCCTCTCCGAGCTGCAGACCCCTCCTCTGGAAGCTGGTGAGATCCACTTGCAGCCTCCGCCCCAGAGGTTCACAGGTCCTCAGAGAGCACCAGGTTCTCCCCGGCAGCTGGATCAGAACCAGCTCAGAGCACCCCTTGCTGGCCTGGTGCCTCCTCCTCTGCAAGTGTCACGTTTCCCTCTGAAACCAGGCAAAGGCTTGGAGAGGTGAGAGCCACACACAGGTGCATTGAATGGACCCGTGGCATCCTGGATCCGATTGAGGCTGCTGCTTGGTTTGGAAGAACCATCCCTAACCGGAAATCTCACAGTGGCGGGACCGCCCAGGAAGCGAAGTGAACCAAAACTCTTCGCTACTTGACATCACACCATGTTCACTGGTGCATGGGTGGGATGCCCCTGGCACCAGCCTTGCTCACCCTGACACCCCCAGCAAACACACGTGTGCACCGACACACTCCCCAGCCTCAGACACTGCCCCTCAAGGTCCACGTGGCCAACACTTACTGTTTTGAGGCAGTGGGGCTTTAAAAAGAGATGCTGGCATATTTTGTAAGTGTTTGATATGATTCTGTTGCCTTTTCCAGAGAAAACGGAAGCCTACTTGGAAGCCATTAGGAAGAATATTGAATGGTTGAAGAAACATGACAAAAAAGGAAACAAAGAAGGTAAGAACTCTGGATGCTGGCCCTTGCAAGCTCCCCTGTATGACGGGCTGTTGTTATCTCTGTCCCACTGGGAACAAGACCTCAGGGCCCAGGAGGACTCTGCTGCCTTTTAGATTTGGAGGCAAAGGGATGCTCATTTCTTTTATTACTCAAAGCAGCCTTCCAAGGCATTTGCTTTTTTTATTACTTTTCATTATGAAGAACACCAAGTAAAAGCAGAGCGAATAGTGTAGCTCTTCTCCACCTGTCTGTCGGTCACTCCTCAGGAGTGATCAGCATCTTGCCAGTCATGTTTGGTCTATGCCCTCCCTGCTTCCTTGGAGTATTTTAAGCACAGGCATTTTCTGAGTACCTGCCAGGTGCCCTTGGCTGTCGGTAAAGCAGTCCCTCAGTTACACAGGACAAAGCACATCACCACATTTGTTTCTGAGTGCTGAGCAGAGGGCTGGAAGATCCACCCACCTGTGTCGGTGTGACAGTGGCCGCATTGGCCCACGGCGATCGTGGGTGGGGGCGGAGGCACCAGGGAGGCCAGGGGACAGGGTGGGGCTTCTGCTAGGACAGACAGCAGGAGAAAGGGCTGCAGGACACAGATCTGCCCAGTGAGAAGGAACGCTGCATAGTGAGAGGTAAAGGGGAAAGGAGTGAGTGCTTCCGGGAGCCGCAGGAGGTGAGTCAGGGAGAAGCTGGCGAAGGCGAGAAAGACGTTGCTCCAGCTCTGCAGAGCAGGGCGTGTGGCCAACAGAGCTGGAATTGGAGCCTCACGGGATAAGGAAGGAATCCATCTGGCAGCAGTGTAGCTGCAGACTGAAAATCTAAGCCCCAGAAGGCAGGAGAGAGATGGGGAGGCTGGGATCTGGAGCAGACACGGTTCAGCCTCCTCCTGGGCCTTCCTAGAGGCCCGGGTGTGCAGAGGTCCTGCCAGCTTCCTTCTCCTTTCCCTGGGAGGCTCAGAGATGTGAGGGGCCTGGGGCCTGGTGCCTGGCGACACTCAGCTGGTTGAGTGGCCGCAGACCTCTGTGCTTTCCTCTCGCCCACCCCTCTCTCCCCTGTACAAACTGGCAGATCGCAGGGTTTGGTGCCTTGTGATTTTAACTGTCTAATCCTTCAAGAGTCAAGGTGAAGTGTGGGGATTTTCAGGTCTTTAGAAGATCCCACATACAATCATCTTACTTGGGCACTCTATTTTGGGTTGGCAGTTTGATGGTTTCTTTTACCTAGATTGGAAGTAGGACAGAGGAGTCATAAAGAAGTTATGGCTTGGGGCCGGGGATTTAGCTCAGTGGTTCCAGCACCTGCCTCACAAGTGCAAGGATCCAAGTTCGATGCCTGGTACAAAAAAAAAAAAAGAAGAAGAAGAAGTTATGGCTTGGCTATTTTATTTTATGTTTTTGAGACAGGCTCTTACCAGGTAGTAAAGTCTGGCCTCAAACTCTCCGTGCCCCAGGCTGGCCTTGGACTTGTGATCGCCTTGCCTCAGCCTCCCAAGTGCTGAAGTCACAGACATACACTGCCACGCCCAGCTTATGGCTTAGCTTTTTGTTCCATGCATATAATTCAAGCAGGATGAAATAATCAATGTGATTCTTAATTTGGAAAAAAAGTATATCATCACATCGGTAGGGACTGAGGCTGACGTCAGTTCAGGAAGTTGGAACTCTCGTCTAAACATAATTTTGCTACACCTATGATCTTACATGAGGCGCTTAGCTTTAATCTTTTTTTATTTTTGGGGGGGTACCGCGGTGGAACCACTGAGCTAAATCCCTGGCCGGAGGTGCTTAGCTTTAGGATCTTGTTACCCGTGAATGGTTTCTGGGCCAGCACCATCGGCATCTCCTGAGGGTTTCTTAGAGGACAGAACTCCGGTCCCCACCCCAGACCTATGAATATGAATCTTCAGCTCCCCAAGAGCCCTGGTGATTGGTGTAAACATGAACATTTGCGAAGCCCTGGACTCAGCCTGCCCCTCTGCCATCCCACCTGAGCACCTCGCAAGTACTAGATGACGGGGTGTCATTTCACCTGGAGAGTCCTGCCCAAATACCCAGAATTAAAATGTCTTCCAGCTGAAAGATGGGGCCAATGACCCTCTCAGTACACAAAGTACTTGTGAACGGTACTCACTGTGATGGGCTTGGTATTTCCCGATTGCTGCTTACCATGCTCTGATAACAATATCTTCCAGATTATGACCTTTCAAAGATGAGAGACTTCATCAACCAGCAGGCCGACGCCTATGTGGCCAAGGGCATCCTGGACAAGGAGGAAGCCAGCGCCATCAAGCGCATCTACAGCACCCTGTGACGCTGGTGGGGACCCAGGAGACCTTCATGGAGCTCCAGACACCTCTGATCCTGCAGTCAACATCCTCTGACCCAAGGAATTAGAAAGTGCTGAATTTACAGTAGTTAACCTTTTAGAAGTGGGTAAAACATAGATTTCTTGCCATTAAAAACTACCTGAAAAGTAAAGTTGTCTGTAAGCTGAGACTTTGTACCTAGAGTCCTTATTTCTGCCTAGATCTACATTTCACAGAGATGTTGCACTGGGTAACCCTCTACTGAACTGAGCCTAACACTAGCCTATCTCTCTTGCTTTTCAAGCTATGCCAGCTACCAATGCGCTGTGTAAACCAGACCTGTTAAGGCATTCTTTCTGCCCAGTTCCCGATTGGAAGTTGCATTAAATTCATATTTCTTCAATGCCCCTATAGCTTGAAAGGTATCTCTTTTATAGCTTCTTCTGCTGCTCTTTTTAGCTGGCTCTTCCTTTGCCCAGTGGCACCAAAAGGAACTTGAAAACTGGTGTGAGATTTCCTGGATTTATTAACAATTTCTCCCACCTGTAACTTCCTGTTGGTGAGTTTGCTGACACTGAGCTTGTGGATAAAGAGGGATATTTATGTTCACTCCAAGAAGGCAAGCGAGGTCAAAACAGCCCAAAAGCAAGGGAAAACTTCATCCACATCTCACTTATCTCAAATGCACTTGATCCAAGCCAGGTACCTCCACAGAGAGACAGGGTCCGGGCTGCAGGGTAAAACAGAGTTAAAACTCTTTCCCCTCCCTGTGAACCGAGGTGGGGGCCCAGTCCCGGAGGGAGGGTTTATGAACTTCAGTCCTGGACTCTTCCTCAGCCACACTGCAAACCCCGGAAGCAACTGTACAGAGCCCCAGAGGTCACCGTAAGATGTCAAAAGCCATTGTTCCTAAGCCAAAGGAGCCTTTGATGAGGACTTTTTCAGTGTAGATTAATCACATATTTTTCTATACATCTGCCTAAAATCATAAAAATAACATAATTCTTTTCTTAGCTGTCTTTTTGTGTCTACTTCAAATGGCTTCTGATGCACAGGCTACACCTAGGCTCAGGTGGCGACCACGCAAAGAGCTGGACCAGAAGCCAGGTCCCCAGGCTCCAGCCCTCCCTGAAGTGACCACAACAGGTGGGGGGGGGGCGGCTGCAGAACCCTGCTCCAGCATGGTCCACTGGGCCACACAGGGTGAGAACTTGGGGAAAGAGGTTTGGCTAGAAAATGCTGATAGACAAGCAAAAATACAGTACTCAGAAAATGCTTTTGAGATGGTGATCTTAGTTTCAAATTTGAGCTTATGTTGCATCTTTTGGACAGTGTCTTTGTTTTTTGTTTTTTGGTACTGGGGATCAAACTCGGGACCTTGTGCTTTCGAGGTAGGCAGCGGAACCACTGAGCTAAATCCCCAGCCCTGGATAGTGTCTTTGGATTACTCTCAAAGTTCATGCCATTTTATATTGAACAACATAATTTGGGGGAGGTAATTTTTTGACACAAGATCTCACTATGTAGTTTAGGTTGGCTTTGAACGCACAATTCTCCTGCCTCGGCCTCCTGAGTGCTGGAATTGTAAGCATTCCCTCCACACCTGGCTAGGTTGAACAGCATGATAACTCTACACTTTTTTAAAGTTCCTAGGTTTTGGTTTTTGTTTTGTTTTTTTTTGTACCAGGGATCGAACTCGGGTCCTTGCTCTTGCAAAGCAGGCGGTGAAACCACTGAGCTAAATCCCCGGCCCTTCCCTAGGTTTTTATAGATGCTTGCTGGGGTCTTTTCTGACATTGGGGAGTAGTGGTTATAAGAAAACAGCAAAGCATGCTTAAGAGAGCACCCTGTTTCAAAGATGCTATAATAAAATGAGGAGAGGAAACAAGGCACGTGGAGTTATGCATGTCAAATTAGGATCAAACAAAAAGACAACAAAGCCAAGGGCAGGTGCCAGTGCAGCCCCAATGTCCCTACCACCTACCTCTTGGGGTGATGTGTGTAGTTCTGGCTCAGCCACTCTGCTGCTTATCCCTGAGGCCCCTTCTTCTTGTTTAATGGAAGATTCAGGAGCAAGACAGGAAAGGAGAAAATGACAGGGAGGAGAAAAAAGCACAAATAACATTGGAAGCAGAGCTCTCATTTGCCCCCAGAGTAGCAAGCTCTTTGGGGATGCTGTGGAGAGATAAATGAGAAACTGTTGTGAGGAAAGCAAAGCTGCAATTCAGCAGTGGGTCAGACCGTGGTCTCACTCACCTGTTCTTCTGTTAGATCCACGTTTTTGCCTTGTCCAAGTCACATTAGGTCCATGAAAAGGCAAACACTACTAGAAACTATAATAAATTTGCTTTCAGATTATTAAAAATTGTTTTCCCTCAAAACTGCATTTACAATAACAAAAATCATTGAAGTGAGGAAGAAGTTGTCACCAATTCAAAAATACAATTAAAAAAATCAATTTTAGGTGAACAACAGAGAAAGAGCCTCCTGCAAGATTTGGTGTCCAGACACCGGAATATACCAACGTGAGGGAGAGAAGGAGGGAAGTGGCTTCCCAGGACCTAGCAAGGATTTGAAGTGAGAATTGAAGCCCATGGGGAGAGTGGAGAGACTTCAACAAAGAAGAAGAAGGTAGCAAGCAGCACTTTCTTCCTGAGCCCTACCTCACTGTATGACAAGGACAGCCCAAATCTGCAGATGAATGGTGACTACTAGAGTCCCCACAGACCTCCACAGAGAATTGCACTAGTGGAATGGAGCAGTGGACACAGTGGACTGCAGCGGCTGGTGAGTTATTTGGGTTCAGACATCCCCCAGGAGAGGGTGATCGGCAGGTAGCCATCTTGGAGAGGGACCAACAGAGCTCAGAACTCAGAGCAACTACAGGGTGGCTCCATCAGGGTGAGGCAGAACTCAGTTCAAGTCAGCAGGAGGTCAAGGAGCCAAGTTCAAACTGGCAGGAGGCACGTGGAGTGTTGCAGGCTGAACTAAATAGGTTCCAGCCTCACAGCCAAAAGCTAGCCTGAGCTTCAGAACTAAAGGTGCAGGCTTGCTGTGATTATCCACACCCCACTGTAAATCTACAGCTGGCTTGTTGGGCTTAATCAACATGAATGTGGGCACTGTCTGCCCACTTTGTCTACCAGTGACAGCAGAGACATGCCTTGAAGTGGACATTTTTTCTCTTATTTTATTCTTCCTTTTTTTTTCATTTCTTGATTTTGTTTTGTTTTGCTTTGTTTTTTCTTGATTGTCTGTTATTGTTTTATATACAAGTGAGTATTGTTTCTAGTTTTTTGTTGTTGTTGTTCTGTCCTGGTTTTTATTTCTTCCTTTTGTCTTTCCCTCCTGTCTTCTTCACCAGTCCCCCAAAGTTTGTATAATCTTCCTTTGTTCTCCAGCCTTGCTTCTAATCTCTTCTTCTTCTTCTTCTTCCTCTTCCTCTTCCTCTTCTTCTTCTTCTTCTTCTTCTTCTTCTTCTTCTTCTTCTTCTTCTTCTTCTTCTTCTTCTTCTTCTTCTTCCTCTATTTCTCTATCCCCCCTCACCTCTTTTAAATTTTCTCCCTCGAGGGTAAAATCACCATGACAAAGGCATATTTATTGTATACAATTTTCTAGTTTGTTTTAGTTTATTTTATATAACCACTATCTAGTTCATATGGTTAAAGGTAGCAAATTAATGCTTACTACAGTTTGTCATTTTCTAGGCTATGTTTGATGCTATTTTATTGCTGATTGTATTACTTTAGTGAAGGTGACATAATTGTTCTAATCAGTTATTGTTCCTGGTAACCCAAAACTGAGATTGCCTAAGGATTGTAAACAATAGTATAGACCAGTGCCAAAAAACACAGGGGCTAGTCTAAATAGGCAGCAACTTCTCATTCCCAATAAATTGAAGAGGTAGGATCTTCCAACAGACTCAAAACCCAAAATCCAGCTACACCTGCAAGACATCTCTGAGAAGTAGTCATTTCCTAAGGGTTCTAAATACCAGCAATAAAGTTACTTGCCATAAGCAATTTACAAGCATCATCACAGGAATTAAACTAAAAAAAGAAAAAGAAAGAAAGAAAATGAGAAGACACCTAAGTAAGATGCAACCCCAAACATCCAGCTCACCAGAGGCAAGCCTAGAGAGGAATGAGGTAGAACAATTCAAAAACCCACCCGCCTGGACTCTCTGAGGTGGTAAATACATTTAATTCAAAAAGAAATTCACAGACTGAAAGTCAAAGGATGGAAAACAATAGTCCATGGGACAGGAACCTAGACAAAAGCAGGGGTAGCTATTCTATTTGGAGACAAAGTGGATTTCAAACCAAGATTGATTAAGAGAGACAAAGAAGATTGCTACATCATGGTAAAGGGAAAAATCCAAGAGGAAGAAATAACAATCATAAATACATATGCACCAAATACCAGCACACCTAACTATATGAAACAAATATTAACAGACATAAAAAATCAAATGAGCACTAATACAATTGGAATAGGAGACCTCAATACCCCACTGTCACACATGGATCAACTAGACAAAAAATCAACAAAAAAAATCAGAACTGAAGTAAATTTTTAAACAAACAGACTTAGTAGATGTCTAGATAGTATTCTACCCCTCATCAGAATACACATTCTTCTCAACTGCACACAGGACATTCTCCAAAATAGACAACATACTAGCTCATAGAACATGGTTAAGTAAATGCAAAGTAATTTAAATTATCCCTTGCATATTATCAGACCATAATGCAATGAAATTGGAAATCAATGGCGAAAGAAATCACAAGAACTGCATAAACACATGTAAATTAAACAACACCCTTCTGAACAACTAATGGCTCGCAGATGAAATTAAAGAAGAAATTAGATAGTTTCTACCACTAAACAATAATGCCAATACAACATACCAGAACTTATGGGAAGCAATGAAACCAGTCCTGTGAGGGAAACAGCACTGAATTCCCATATCAGAAAAACATAGCAAGCTCAAACAGACAACCTAACGTTGAACCTCAAACTTCAGAAAAAGAAGAAAAAGTCAAGCCCATAGCTCATATGAGGGAGGAAATTACAAAGATTAGAGCAGAAATTAATGCAATGAAGACTAAGAAATCAATACAAAGAATCAATGAATTGGAGTTGGTTCTTTGAAAGATTAAAGAAAATTGACAAACGCTTAGCAAAACTTATCAAAAAAAGGAAAAAAAAAAAAGACTCGAATCCACATAATTAAGAATGAAAAGGGCGAAATCACAACAGATCCTGCAGAAATCCAGAAGATTATCAATACCTACTTTGAGAACCTGTATTCTAATAAGATGGAAAACACAGAAGGAATAGACAGATTCCTAGATACATATGAATTACCAAAGCTGAATCAAGAAGATATAAAAATTCTAAACAAATTAATATTACTCAATGAAATTGAAGATGTAATTAAAAACTCACCAACAAAGAAAAGCCCAAGCCCTGATGGATTCACTGCTGAATTCTACAATAAATTTAAAGAAGACCTAATGCCACTACTTCTCAAACTCTTTAATGAAATTGAAAGGGAATCAATACTCCCAAAATCATTCCTCGAAGCAACCATTACCCTGATACCAAAACCAGAGAAGGATCCAACCAAAACAGAGAACTATAGGCCAATCTCCCTAATGAACATAGATGCAAAAATCCTCTAAGAGACACTGACAAATAGAATGCAGCAAATTATATACACCATGACCAGGTAGGATTCATCCCAGGGATACAGGGATAGTTCAATGTATACATATTAATAAATGCAATATACTGTATTAACAGAGCCAAGGACAAAAACCATATATGATCATCTCAATAGGTGCAGAAAAAGCATTTGACAAAGTCCAACACATTCATGATAAAAACCCTCAGAAAATTTGAATAGATGGTCTTTATCTCAATCTGATAAAAGCCATCTATGATAAACCAACAGCCAACATCATATTAAATGGAGAAAACCTGAAAGCTTTCACTCTAAAATCAGGAACAAGACAAGGTTGTCTACTGTCACCACCCTTATTCAATATAGTTCTGGAAACATTAGCCAGAACAATTAGACAAGAGAAAGAAATAAAAAGAATAAAGATGAGAAGGGAAGAATTTAAATTATCATTATTTGCAGATGACATGATACTATACATAGATGACCCCAAAAACTCCACCAAAAGACTTCTAGATTTAATAACCAAATTCAGTAGCATAGCTGGATACAAAATCAACTCTCAAAAATTAATAGCATCCCTGTACACAAATAGTAAACTCACTGAGAGAGAAATTAGGGGAACAACACCTTTCACAATAGCATCCAGAAAGATGAAATACCTAGGAACCAATCTAATGAAGGATGTAAAAGAACTTTACATTGAAAAGTACTGTACTCTGAAAAAGGAGATCAAAGAGGATATCAGAAAATGGAAAGATATCCCTTGTTCTTGGGTAGGAAGAACCAATATAGTAAAAATGGCCATACTTCCAAAATTGTTATACAGATTTAATGCAATCCTGATCAAAATACCAATAGCAGGGTCGAGGATGTAGTTCAGTGGCACCACATCTGCCTGGCAAGCACAAGGTCCTGAGTTCAATCCCCCATACCAAAAATCAATCAATCAATCAATAATACCAATAGCATATCTCACAGAATTAGAGGAAACAATCCTAAAATTCATTTGGAACCAGAAGAGACCTAGAATAGCAGAAGCAATTCTGGGCCTCAAAGGCAAGACAAGGGGCATCACAATCCCTGACTTTAAATTATACTGCAAAGCTACTGTGATAAAAACAGCATGGTACTGGCAAAACAGACCTGAGGATCAATAGAACAGATTAGAAGATGCAGAAAGAACTCCAAACACACTCAGTCACCTTATCTTTGGCAAAGAGGCCAAACACCTTCACTGGAAGAAAGATAGCCTCTTATTAAAATGATGCAGGAATAACTGGCTTTCCACATGCTGAAGATTGAAACTAGACCCATATCTTTCACCATGCACTAAACTAAAACAAAGTGGATCAAATATCTAAATATTAAAACAGAAACACTAAATCTGGTGGAAGATAGAATAGGTAGAACACTTGAAGACACTGGTGTAGGCAAAGACTTTATGAACATAACCCTGATCGCACAAGAAATACAAAATATCAAGAACTAGGATCTCATCTTATTAAAAAGCTGTTGCACTGCAAGAGAAACCACCAACAGTGTGAAGAGACAACCCACAGTACGGGAAAAATTTTTTGCCAGCAGTTCCCCCGACAAAGGTCTACTATCTAGAATATATAAAGAACTTTAAAAAACCAGACCCCCTAAGTTTAAAGACCCAATGCAAAAATGGTCATCTTGAAATGAACAGACATTTCTCAGATGAAGAAGTACAACACCAAATAAATATATAAGAAAATGTTCACTGTCACTGGTTATTCAAAAGATGCAAATTAAAACAACGCTGAGATTCCACCTTACCCCAGAAAGAATGGCTGCTATCAAGAAATCAACCAATAACAAATGCTGGCGGTGCTGTCAGGAAAGAGGAACCCTGCTCCACTGCTGGTGGGAGTGCAGGCTGGTGCAACCACTGTGGAAATCAGTGTGGAGATTCCTCAAAAAACTAGGATTACAGGTTCCATTTGACCCAGCAATTCTCCTTCTTGGTATCTGTCTGAAAGAATTAAAAGTATACCACAGTGATATACGTACACCCATATTTATAGCGGCACAGTTTGTAATAGCTAAATCTTGGAAACAGCTCTAATTCCCACCAACTGACAAATGGATAAAAAAGATGTGGTTTTTTTATACAATGGAGTAGTACTCTGCCATAAAAAATAATAAACTTGAGATACTTCTAGGTAAATTGATCCATCTTGATACTATACTCTTAAGTGAGATAAATGTACACACATGTTTAAATACATGTTTCTCTGGTGTGAGAAACTGAAAGTGGAAATAAGGACCAAAATGCATAATACATATAAGGAAATGGGAAGAAAATGTTCAGATGAAAAGGTGAACATGGAAAGGTGGAGGGGGACAGGAAGGGACAAGAAAAAAGAATAGAAGGAAAAATGGAAACAAAATTTTTGTAAATAAGGAGGAGAAGAGAGGTCGAAGGGGAGATGGGAGAAAAGGAAGAAGCAAGACATATCAGGTACAGGCACAAACCCTATGATGAATCTGATCACTGAGAAAAAAAAGGAAGACTCAAATATGAAAACATAGTTTATTTTCTCATTCAGACTTTTGTAGTTCAGTTTTACAAAATAGCAGACAAAATTTGGTTCTTTCCATGAATACAGAATATGTAATACATATTGAAATATAATATTTATATAGCATTTCTTGTAAACACACAGAAATCAGCCATTACTTAATCAGCCTCTGGGGTTTTCACAAAATTTGGGTTTTATCAGGAGATAAACATTGTCTTCGGCATAAATACATAAACCTCTTAGGACTGACATAGACCAGCAATTATAAAAGCAAGGCTAGAAACTACTACCACCTACCAAAGCAGTGAGTTTAGGTACACTGCTGCTACCACACCACGGTAAAGACAGAAGTCTAGGAGCGGGAACCAGGCGGCAGCGTTGCGGCTCTCAGTGAGCTGAGGGAACCCCAGCTCTCCCGAGTCTTCGAGCTCAGGCTCTTTAGGCTCCAGCCTTCTCCTCGTCCTGGTCAGCACGAAGACCAATCGCCTAACTGTGATAAAGGGAGGTCGCATAGGGACTTTGTTCATCTCTGCAAAAGAGAAATTCAGCACACATCGGTGTTTAAAACTCTATTCTGAAAAACACGTATACGTCATATAGCTTGGTGTCTACTTGCCAATGCCTTGAAAGTCCTTCAAAGACAAATACTTATTAAGATGCACCTCACTGTGTCCATCTTATTGGTGTCTCAGTCCTTGAAATAAGTAATGGCACTTGTTTATATAGTATTCCAATATATATTAAATTTATACTAAATTATATTCATATTTATGTTTGTTTATGTGTTCTATATATTCTACCTCTGTCTCAAGAAGATTTAAGGTACTTCTAACACAGGGCATACAAATAGGAGGATGACTAACACAGAAACAAGAATAAGCACTAAGGAAAGGAAAAGGAAATCAACATGCTACCCATAAGAGATTTTTTTTTTTTTGGTACCAGGGATTGAACTCGGGACATTGTGCTTGCAAGGCAGGCTGTGGAACCACTGAGTTAAATCCCCGGCCCCATAAGAGATATTAATAGATAAACCTGAGGATCAATTTTAGTTAAAAGCTTCCCAGGAGCCAGGGAGAAAAGGAAAATATAGCAGGATGTGCCCTCTTGGAATGATAAAGGAAGGTCAGCCAGTCTACAGGAGAGAAAAAGCTTTGCTCTAGTACTAAATTTATTTTTTAAAAGTTCAGAAGAAATGTTATGTAGGAGACACTTGGCAACAAACAGTGGAGATCTGGGGCAGATTTTATAAAGAGCATAGTTTCTCCCCCAGGGCAGGCTGTTCCTGGAAGGTGCCGGTGAGATGCTAGACTGCCATCCGGAATTGCTGGCTGCTGGAGTTGCTATGTTTGCAGAGAAGCCAACTTTTTATAGCAAATAACAGAGGCAAAAGCACTGTGGCAGCACACAGCCTTAGATTTTCTAAATTAAAATTTTCATCAGGAAAAGGTGGGAGTGGTGGCACACGCCTATAATCCCAGCACTCGGCAGGGTGAGGCAGGAGGATTGCCTAAATTTGAGGCCAGCATGGGGTACACAATGAGTTCGAGGCCGGCCTGAAATGCATAGTGAGACCCTGTCTCAAAAAAAAATTTCCTCTGGGCCTTCTCAGGCTGCTTCTCCAGCCCCTGGCGCTGGTACCAGGCACTTTTACCTGCTCTCCTGCTTCAGCCGCTGGGCTGCCTGCGTGGACAGTTTGATCTGCAGGTCCACTCTGTCCAGGAAGTCTCTGGCTGACACCTCCTTGGGCTGCACAGGCCGAGGGGCTGGTCCCTGGGGACTGGGAGGCAGAAGCTCATCCCCCGCTACCCCCAGCTCCTCTGAAGGAGGAAAGCTGCTGTCACCAGCTTCACTTTCTGGAGAATCCGAGGAGCTCAGTCCATTGAACACCAAAGGCTGCTCTGATCTAACTGGGATGCTCAAGGTTTTCTTCAGAAAGATACAGTCGTTGGTGAACAGTTTATTGGCCCTTTTAATCTGTTCCATCTAAAATATAAAAAAGGAAACCGAGTTACTATGACCAAATACACAGGTAGGGTCTATTAGACAGCAAGGAACCAAACCCCAACAAGCAAGATGCATGGATGCTTTCTCCGGATCCAGAAACCCCTTTCAGAGTTGGTCACCTCGAAACAACGTCAAGAGATGTCAGGACATTCTGTTTTCCAATTTCAAAACAGGAAAGACTCACTTCCTCCCAACATGCTCACATGATGTTATTTCCCCCACCAGACGGCTTTTAACAAAAGTGGTCCTAACTCGGAAGTTAAAAGGTACAGAAGTTTTAGCACTTTTTAGATAAACCCACCCTCTGAGGCTTTTCACTTCATCCCTACTATTGTTGTTTAGCTCCAGGAAGGCTTCCTGTGTCTGCAGGAGGGAGAGGTCGGGAGGCTGTGGAGCTGGAAGTACAAGCGGAATTCAGAGTGGCCCAGGCCACTAAGTATGTAGGGTTCTGAGTTAGAGTGTCCTCGTTTGGACAAGTCCTGAAAAACTGGGAGCCGGGACAGGTACAGAAGGGAGGTGGGGCCTCTCCCCAGGAGTCTCTCTCTGCCCCCAGAGTAGGGTATTGACACAGAAATGCTGCGACATTCATGTTGATCTCTATCACAGAACACAACGTTTATAACTGCCAACTCTTTCATGGCCCTCAATGCTTGGGGAGCTGAAGCGAGGTGGTAACAAGCGGGTGGAATTTATCTACGTTATCTCACATGACCTTCACGACAGTTCTGCAAAGTGATTACCAACTCCTTCCCACTGCTGAGTCCACTCTGCTGGCCCCCACAAGGCTGACTGGGAGCCTGCTGCCAGACGTCAACACTGGTGTCTGTTGCCCGTGTGCTACCAGGTTTGCAGATGTCCCCAGCCCGGCATGGGCATCCTCTCATGTCACCTCTCCCTGAGGTGTGTGGAACCTGGCAGCCTGGTTTGGGCCCCAGCTCCACCAACACGAGCTGTGTGGATGTGAGTGTGATGGGAGCCTATTCCTTCATGGTAAGACAGGTCTCAGCCTCCTTTCCCACAGCTGTCACAAGGATGACATGAGTTCATATGCACGTATGCAGGAAGCACATGCATATGTATAGAGTACAGTAAATACCATCCACTGTTAGGCACTCTACTATTGGTCTGTCTGTCCATCCACCCGTCTGTCCATTTATTCATTCACTCATCCATCCATCTATTCATCCATCCATCTATCCATCCAACAATCTAATTCTGTGTTTCCCCTCAAATAAGACCTAACTGGAAAATAAACTTGTTCAGTGGCTACTCTGTAATGGCAGGTAGGGCAGGGTCAGGCTGATTGGGCTGGCATTTGTATCTCCAGCTACGCCTTAATTTCAGGGAAACACCGGGTTGGGTGGTACTTTTCTCTATTTTCCAATGGAGAAATCCAGGCACACATGAGAAGATTGGTTTGAACATGTGCATACAGCTCTACAAACGTTTGCACCGGGAGTTCTGCCTAACTCAAGTCCCCACGGCATCTAGATTAAAGTGCATGATTGATGGAATCAAATTATGGGAGCCTCTAGTGCCAAATTGATTCTGAGCAAAAGAAAATTATATTTCTACTTCAAAGAGCCTGATGAAACAACTGTCAAGTGAATGAACTGTCTCTTTTGCCTGCTCATCTTACTGAATCCATGCAAATAGTACCTTGAAAGCTTTCTTTTTTCCTCTGAGAGACATTCGGGAGAAGGCCTGCCCGCTTTGAGTTCTAGGTTCTAATTTCAGGAGAGACAACAAGGTGAGAAAGAGACCAGGGCATGGGCGCATGCAACTTAGAGACAAAGCTAAAATGTAAAAGTCCCGATTCTGCTCTCACTGGGTTCAGGGTGTGCATGGCACACTAGAGTGTGGTCCATCCTGCCTTTGGGGGCCCAGTCTCTGCCCCCCATCCAGCCTCACCAGGCCTGCGTGCACTGGCTCCTGATGCTCCAGGTGGCTGGCTCCACCTGCCTTTGAAGCCACCTGGTGCCCACTTTCTTCTACAACAGCTCAAGGCTCTACCTCGGACCACTCAGACTTTGGCAGGTCTGCTGGATCCAAGCCCGTCTCCCGCTTGCTCTCTGTCCATCTAGCTCTTGCCCTCTGTGTCGCCCTGCTGGAAGGAGATGGGCTGGGCTGCTGCAGTCTTCCTGCCCTCGATGGGACCTGGTAATGGGCCACCTGGGGTGGCACTTGGACTCCAGCCACAGCCAGGAGCCAGGACATCCTCAGACCTTTCCCATCCTTTTCGGGTTGGTTTTCTTCTTCTTTGTTCTTTGGCTTTTGCTGAAGCCAATTTGAGTTAGATTTTCTGTCACTTGTCACTGAAAGAGCCTTCACTAATACTGATACAGTGCTCTTGGAAATGTTCATGGGAAGGGGCCTACAATCGTAAGCAGTCATCGTTTTGGGGGAACAATGATGGGGGACAGAAACAGGTGGAAACACTGAGATCTGAAGGGCTGGATGGATGGACAGATGGATGGATGATGGATGGATGGATGGGTGTAGAGACAGATGGATGGATGATGGATGGGTGTAGGGACGGATGGATGGATGGATGATGGATGGATGGGTGATGGATGGATAGGTGTAGAGACAGATGGATGAATAATGGATGGATGATGGATGGATGGATGGGTGTCGGGATAGATGGATGGATGGGTGATGGATGGATGGGTGTACAGGCAGATAGACAGATGAATAATGGATGGATGATGGATGGATGGATGGGTATAGGGACAGATGGATGGATGATGGATGGATGGATGGGTGTAGGGACAGATGGATGGATGGATGGGTGTAGGGACGGATGGATGGATGGATGATGGATGGATGGGTGATGGATGGATGGGTGTAGAGACAGATAGATGGATAGATGATGGATGGATGGATGGATGGGTGTAGGGACAGATAGATAGATGGATGATGGATGGATGGATGGATGGGTGTAGGGACAGAAAGATGGATGGATGATGGATGATGGATGGATGGATGGGTGTAGGGACAGATGGATGGATGGGTGATGGATGGATGGGTGTAGAGGCAGAGAGATGGATGAATAATGGATGGATGATGGATGGATGGATGGGTGTAGGGACAGATAGATGGATGATGGATGGATGGGTATAGGGACAGAAAGATGGATGGATGATGGATGGATGGATGGGTGTAGGGACGGATGGATGGATGGATGGCTAGATGAGTGGATGGATGAATGGATGGCTAGATTATGAATGGACTGATGGATGGATGGCTTCACATAGGTCAGAGAAGCAGGCATACAAGATGAACCCAGGGAAGTGTCCAGAACTGGGTAGCAAGTTATCTGATGTGCTTTGCTCTCCTTTTAAACCTGCTCTCATCTCCCAACTCCTTCCTTGCTCTCCCTCTTCCTGTCTGGAAGCCCAAGGAGGCTGCTGCCCAAGGTCTGCATTTACCGAGCCCCAGCTGGCATCCAGAGGAAGGCACTATGGCCCTGGGGACCACATCTCCCCGTCAGGGAGCCTTGTCCATGGGGCCACCTCTCGCAGCTCCCCGCAGCCTGCCGCCACTGTCTCAGGTGCATCGCCATCCCTTCATAGCGCCCTTCACCCCACCAGTGTCTGCCTGTCCCTTCATTCAGCTCTGCAGCCACAGCCTGGTGGGTGCTGTGTGTGTCCTGCCAGCACCCAGCCTGCCGCACCTGCCACGAAGAGCGCAGAGGCCACCAAGGGGTGACGACCCGAGCAAAGACAGGGTGACGCGTTGGAGGCGCAGGGCCGAGGCCCCACACACTGCTGCACAGCACCGGGCACCCGAGGCCTCTCCACCCTCCTGACATCAGGCACCAGGCTGTCCCCCACTGCACTAGTGAGGCCCCAGCAGCCAGACCCTGGCCTAGCAAGCATGGAGGCGGGGCCACTTGAGGACAGGAGGGTCTGGGTCAGAAGGCAAGTGGGCCTCCGGGGGCGGTGTGCGGGCCATGTTTCCTGAGTCCACTTTCTGGCTTCGTCCTTTCTAATCACTTTCTACATTCATTTTCTTATCTGTAAAGTAAGGATAGCCACAGTTCTTTCCTCACAATGCGGCTGTGGTGAGGATTAAATGAACTAACTTATCCAAGATAGTAAAACAACACAAGGCGCACAAGCAGTCAAAAAGCTAGCCGGGCACTGTGGTGCATGCCCTGTGGGAGGCTGAAGCAGGAGGATCACAGGTTTAACTACACTGTCTGGGAAATTCAGTGAGAACTTACCTCAAAATAGAGAAAAAAATAAAAGGCTGGGATATAGCTCAGTGTGAAGGCCTGGGTTCATTTCCCAGTGCTCCAAAAGAAGAAAACTTAGCAACTATTATTGTTATATCAGGTTAAAAGTAAGAAAGCAAATCTTAATATATTCAGCAAATGAGGAGGCATGAATTTTCTCCCATTATTTTCATCTCCCCCAGAATAAGAATATATAAAGAAAGGTTCCTACAAACAAGCCCAGATAAATAACATAACATGCTGTCACTGACAAAAGCCTTTGTAAAAACAGTGAATTTGATCTTAACTTGTTCCTCACAAGCAGAAGGCCCAGCCCAAGTGCACAGGCCGCAAACTCACCTGAGTGTGGCCCAGGTGTGCGGCTGCTGTGCAGAGTCGGGAAGACCCAAAAGCCAGCACAGCAGCTAGGGAGCAGGCTTCCTGCCAGCCCAATCCTGAGAACAGAAGCCGTGGCCATTGCAGTGGCACAGAACCACTTCCTGTCTCTGAGGAGGGAGGGACAGAAACCAAACACTTTTGCATCTCCCGTCCCTCCTAATCACATGACTCAGTGAGAGGTAAACCTCCCACCCGGGCACCGAGAAAAGGGTCACAGAACGAGGGAGGTCAGGGGGACAGAGGGCCACGGGTCAGCCGAGGAGGAGTCAGGGACAGCAAGCGCCAGCAACAACTGAAAGATGACTTGCGGAGCATGGTTCTCCTGTAAACACATTTTATGAAGGGGAATTGGGTTCGGAGGAAATTCACAACACATCTCTGCGAAGAGTGAGGTCCACAGCACAGAGACAAGAGGGTGTCCCCAAGAATGCCTGGCCCAGGGCCTTGGTCTCCCCCCGCACATAGACCGAAACACTCGAAGCTTCTTTGCCATTCTCCATGACAGCTGGTGTCTACATGGCACGTGCGGCTTGCAGGGGGGTTTACATCTACGTACAGCTATTGCGTGTCTTCTACAGACACAGCCATAAATATTAAATGTCTCCGCCAGTCCCTCCCCGCGCCTGATTCCTCTTACACTCAGGTGCCAGGGTGTGCAGAACTCTCCACTGCTGCTCCCTCACCCCGCCAAAAGCTGCTTTCGTCTCCACACTGTCCGGGGCAGAAGAAACAACCAGGAAGGTGAATCTATCAGTCTCCTGGGGCTGGAGAACAGCGGGCACGATACACCTTGGCATCTCTGCAGGGTGAGGAACTTTCTAGAACGTAATAGCGGTAATGGTTGCACAAGTCTGTAAATTTACTAAAAAATCACTGAGCTGTACACTTTTTTTATTTTTGTGGCGTTTTTTTGTTATCGTTGTTGTTTTTGAGACGAGGTCTTGCTATGTAGTGCAGGCTGGCCTTGAATTCACTATGAAACACAGGCTGGCCTCGAACTCACAATGCTCCTCCTCCCTCAGCCTCTCAAATGCTGGGACTGAATTATACACTTAAGACAGGGGGTTCCATTTGGCCCGCTATTCCCCTTGTAGGTACCTTCACAAAGGAGTTAAACTCATCATATCACAATGATACACGCATACTCATGTTTACAGCTGCACAATTCATAATAGCTAAATCTTGGAAGCAGCCTATACGCCCATCAGCAGATGAATGGATAAAGAAAATGTGGTATTCATACACAGTGGAGTACTACTCTGCCATAAAGAAGAATAAACTTGAGTCATTTGTAGGAAAATGGATGCACCTTGAGACCATAATGTTAAGTGAGATAAATCAGACACTCAAGCTTGAATATCACATGGTTTCTCTTATATGAGAAACCCAAAGCATACCTAATTTAAAGAGCAAAGTTAAAGATAACTAATAGAAAACAGGGAGATAGATCTTTTGCAAAAGGGAAGAGGACCGAGAGACAGAAGGGAGGGGGAAGCAGGGAGGAGAAGGGGAGGAACTGAAATGTGTCGTGTATGGCCAGCAACTCCCCGCCATGAAAGCGGTCATTACATGCTGCAGACATGTGCTAACAGAAATGTTTTTAAAGACGGGGAATTCTGGTCATTTCCAGCCGGCGCGCGACAGAGCGGCCAACCGCCTGCAGAGCAACATGCCCAAGCTTTATTGTGACTACTGCGATACGTACCTCACCCATGATTCTCCGTCTGTGAGAAAGACACACTGCAATGGTAAGAAACATAAAGAGAATGTGAAAGACTACTATCAGACATGGATGGAAGAGCAGGCTCAGAGCCTGATTGACAAAACGGCTGCATTCCAGCGAGGAAAGATCCCTCCTACTCCGTTCTCCGCCCTCCTCCAGCAGGGGCGATGACCCACCTCCACCCAGTCTCCTGGGTTCTCCTTGCCCTGGCATGATGCCAGCACCCCACATGGGAGACCCTCCCATGATGCCAATGATGGGCCCTCCTCCGCCTGGGATGATGCCAGTGGGACCTGCTCCTGGAATGAGGCCACCCATGGGAGGCCACATGCCAATGATGCCTGGGCCTCCAATGATGAGCCCACCTGCTCACCCCATGATGGTGCCCACTAGGCCAGGAACGCCTCGGCCAGACAGATAAAGCCACAGGGGTGGCCTCTTTATGTCAGTTGGGTATTATTTGTTCTACATCACCAGGAGATCATGATACTGTGACTGTGGGTGTTTTCTAACAGCATAAGGAAGACTTGCTCCTTCTTCCTATCAAACAGACTAGTTTTGAAGGGAGAAGTGAGATAAACAAAAATGCAGGAATTACAGTTTCATTTGTATTGTGAAATGTAAAAATAAAATTGTCAGCTCTTTAGTTAAAAAAAAAAAAAGACAGGGAATTTTGTGGTGCATAATTAAACCTCAGCAAACCTGTTTCTTAGAAAAGTTTGTGTGAGAATCTATTACAGGCCCGAATGAGAGCCCTTCTGGTCCCTCTCACTGCAGGCGGTTCTATCTGAACTACAGATTCACTGTCCCTCCTTAAGCCTCTCCTGCTGCGAGGGCTGATTCCCCCTAAACACAGCCATCCACTCCTCTCCTCTGCAGCGCTTGGGGACTTCTGTGTGGGAAACACGTGAAGCAACAACTCAGCTTAGCGGCTCTGCGGAAGAGCAAGAGGAGGCCCTAGGAATAGAACTGGGCGGCAGGTCTGGGGGTCCTGGGGATGGGGTGGCCTGGGGAGCAGAGAAAGGGCTGGTAAGCTGTCAGGGACACAAAAAGACAAACACGAGAATAGCAGGTTCCCTTTGCTGCCTCCTTCCTGGTTTCGGTTTCTGTTCTGGTCTCTGCTGGTTCTTCTAGGATTTCCAAATCGCAAGTCCAGGGAGACAACCAGCCAGCGTCAGTTTCTTCCAGCAGGAGGAGCCGGGGCCTGGAGAAGCCACAGCTAAATCCAGGCCTCGGGTCTCGGAAGGGACACGGGGTCTCGGGGAGACAAACACAGCTGGGGAGCTGCCCCGCCTGGCAAGTTTGTGTCCGAGAGGACCCGATGTAGCGCTTTCTCAACCCAGCCAGACAGTTTCGGTTTCCCAGAGCCAGCTCTGCTCAAGCCCAAGCCGGTGCGTGGTCCAGAGTGAAGACTGGGGTGCGGGCCACCGGGGTGCGAGGACAGCGAGAGGGCAGCCTGCACAGTCCCTGCAGGTGCCAGCCCCAGCCCCGGCCTGCCCTGCCCCATCCTGCAGGGCCTGCCCTGCCCCATCCTGCAGGGCCTGCCCTGCCCCATCCTGCAGGGCCTGCCCTGCCCCATCCTGCAGGGCCTGCCCTGCCCCATCCTGCAGGGCCTGCCCTGCCCCATCCTGCAGGGCCTGCCCTGCCCCATCCTGCAGGGCCTGCCCTGCCCCATCCTGCAGGGCCTGCCCCACTCCAGAGCCATCACCCGCACATGGTCACCATCCTGGGGATTTGGGCCACTGCAGATCCAACGGGCCAGCGCAGGGCTTGACAGATGCAGAGGAACTAGACGAGGTGCTGGCTCCCAAGAAGCTTCCCACGGGGAGGTAGCAGCTTCGAAGACACCAACCACAGGTGTCACCTTGTAGCCTGGGTCCAGCAGGAGCTCACAGCAGGCAGCTGCCAGCAGCTCCTAGTGACTGAAGGGCAGCTGCGGCAGGGAAACCACTGCTGGGAGTCAGAGGCCCCACCCTCAGCCTGGCAGGTTCTGGGCCTCCATGAGCATCGGTCCCACCTAGGCCCCAGGCCCATCTCCAGGGCAGAACAGAGAGCAAACGAGCAGCAGCAAACCATGCAGCATACAGCTTCCCGCTAACATCACTGCGAAACCCTTCACCCCCACACCCCGGCCTCAACACAGCAGCCACAGTGACCTGGGCTGCTTCTAAGCTCAACACCTGTCCCCAGCAGGTCCTAATTCAGAGAGAAAGCCTTGTCCCTTAACATGGCTTCCAAGGTCTTGAGTCACCTGGTCCAACCCTTCGCCACTGCACCTGAAGCACCAGCCACACTATTCCTGGAAGTTGGCAATCCTGCCGCTGCCCCAGGGCCATTGCACCTCTTGGTGCTCATTCTGCAGGAGCATTCTTCAGCTGGTACCTCCACAGCTCTGTTCCTCCCTCCTGTAGGAGGCTTTCCCTGGCTGTCCCATGCTGACCCACAGCTGCCCACACTGGCCCTCTATCTTCTCCTTGATTTCTCTCCATTTTGCTTATTAATGCCTGGCACATGACATATTTGCTTCCTTGCTGTCTCCACTGACTAACACAGAAGCTCCAGGAGGCATGAGGTTTTCTGTATTCACTAATATGTGGGCAGAAAGGGCGAGCTGGGGAGAAATGGAGAGCAGAGAAAGACCCTCTGGGAACAGAGCAGGGGTGGGTGCAGTGTCTAAGGGGACAGGCTGAAGCTAGCTGCCAGGAAGTGAAGACCATGGTGAGCAGAGGGCCAGCCACTCTACCTGCCCGTCCGGGGAAAAGGAAATGCAGTCCTTGTTGAAAAACTATGAAAAATGCCCTAAGATGTCAGAGCAGACCATCAAGCAAGGGGGAGCGTCTTCCAAGCCCAGGGCACCGTGGGCAGCCATGCCAAGCACCTGGACACAGACACCCCAAGGAGGGACAGCACCTCGCGGACAGGCAGAGGCTGTGCTCCTCTGGGACTCGAGCCCAGAGGTCCCGGTCAGCGGGGGCCCTGGAGTCCTTGCTGCCCAGCACATGGCTCTCCTGCCCAGGTGACTGGAGGGACGGCCACGAGTCCACAGCCTGGGAAGGCCCTGTTGCCAGCTCAAGCATCCTCTGGATACCCAGCTTCCGGCTCATCACCCTGGCAACCAGGTCTCCTCTCTGGGCCCCACCAGTCTCCATTCCAGGAGCCTCTGGTACCGATAGGACGGCACCTGCTGGCCTGGATGTCCATGGTTGCTACGCTCCAGCATCTCATCAACTTTTTTTTTGTACTGGGGATCGAACTCAGGACCCTGAGCTTTTGAGGCAGGTGCCGGAACCACTGAGCTAAATCCCTGGCCCACACACCACCAGCTCTTTTTAAACAGCAACTGAAGTCTGCTGGGGAAAGTTCTGGTGGTGAAAACTAGAAACCTAAACTCGTTCACCTTCTTTCTGTTCAGTGTGGAGAGGAAAAAACCCTCTTCTACCTTTCTAGCCTCCACCTGAAATCTCATTTCCCAGGACTAAATCTAATTAACATCTGCAGGGGGGCGGGGATTTAGCTCAGTGGTTCCACCGCCTGCCTCGAAAGCGGAAAGACCAGAGTTCGATCCCCGGTACCAAAAAATAAATAAATAAAAATAAAAAATAAATAACATCTGCAGGTATTAATCAATACTACTTCACTGCGATGCTATGTTATTATAATCACGTTCACTGGTTCAATATAACTGGTGCAAAAGGCTCCAAAAATGTCATCAACCATAGCTCAGGGCCCAAAGAGGTATAATAATATAAACGTATCACCAGGTATCAGTTTTTGGCATAAAAATAAAGCAGTAGTTCTCACCGGGGGTGAGTTTTCTTCCTAGGAGACTTGTGCTAGTGTCTGGATGGGGCCGGGAAGAGGCCAGAGAGCCTGCCAAGCCCCTACAGTGCTCACGTGGGCCTCCTCCACCAGGGGCTATCCTGAGCATGAGGTGAAGGGCCAAGCTCAAAAAGCTGGACAACAGTCTCTGCTGCCATCGATTAGAGCTCCGGGTTCATTAAACCTGAGCCAAACATCTTAAAATGAAAAGTAGATATCTGGGTATTTTGAGACAGGGCCTCACTCTGTGGTCCAGGCGGGCCTTGAACTTGCCATCCTCCTGTCTCAGCCTCCTGAGTGCTGGGATTACAGACGGGCATCTGTCACCATACCCAGGCAAAAGTCTTTATAAAAGCAAAGAAAAATCTGATTTACACTTTAATGGAAAAGGTATAATAACCCTATAAGTATTAATAGTAATATCAGACAGAACATGAAGTGGAAAGCGACTGATCCTAGGTGCAGAGCTGCAGCCAGCAGGTATCCAGGCGGTTGGTGGGTCACACACCGATCACCGGGGCAGACGGGAGTGGCCCCCGGGGTGGCACGGACGCCTAGGTGGCCCCAGCCCGGCAGATGAGGCGCACAGAGGGAAGCTGCCCGGACGGGCGGCCAGGATGCAGGGTGCAGAGGAGACTGCGGAGGTGACCGCCCAGCGCCCCGGCCGCGTGAAGGCCGAGCCACATGGCCCGGCGCAGAGCCCCGCCCGGCGCGTCCCGAGTCCCGCACCGGATCGCCCGGAAACGGCCCCGCCCGCCCGGCCACTCACCGAGACCCCGTATTTGAGCGCCACCCCGGCCAGCGTGTCCCCGGCGCGGACGTGGTGCTGCACGGGGCGCGGCGCCCCGAGGCCCAGGGCGCGCGCGCGGCCGGTGCTGCCGTAGCTGCGGGCCTTGGTGCGCGCCAGGCCCAGCGACAGCGCGGCGTCCTCGGACGCGGGCCCGGGGCGTGGCGCGGCCATGGTCCCGGGGAGCGTGGCGGAGAGCGCGCCGCCTCGTCCTCCTGCTCCGCGCTCCGCGGGGCCGCGGCCGGGCCTGGGGAGGAGGAGCCCTGGGGACCGCGACGCGCGCCCGCCGCAGCCCAGACGCCGGCTCCTCCCTGCGGCCGGGGCGGGAGCGGGAGCGGGAGCGGGAGCGGGGGCCGCCTGGGCCAGCAGCGCCGGTCTGTGCCTGTGACCGCGCTGGCCAGCACGCGGGGAGGCCGAGGCAGGAGGATCGCACGTGCAACCCCCGCCTGGGCAATCTGGGGAGACCCTACTGCAAATAAAAACTAAAAAGTCTGGGGATACACGTCGCCCAGCGCGAAGGCCTTTAATCCACAGTCCACCGCCTAAATAGACAGGAAAGAAAATAAACAGAAACCAGAAGCTGGGCCCTGCCTCCCTTACTGATTCCCCAGGCCAGGGTACTTCCCTCCTGGCACCAACCGCCCGGGCCTCCAAGTCCAGGCGGTGAAACACATCTTCCCGTGTCAGTGCCACCAGCCTGCAGAGGCCTGCGGGGGACCCCACCCACCTGGCTGCGGTCCGCTCCTCCGAGCTGGCTTTCTCCCGGCTCACTACTCGAACCCCCAACTCGCATCACCATGAAATCCACCCTGCGCCTGCATCTGGGCCTCCTCTGACCCCGCCTGGGCCAGCCAGGGCCAGAGCACGGTGGAATCCAGAGCCCGGCTTCCGGTTCTGCCTGGGCCTCTCAGGAACAGGGCTCACAAGGAGGTCCCAGGTGAGTCCCACACAGTTCAAAGGGATGCATTGGCTGGATTGTCTGTATTGCTCTGCTGGACAGAGCTCCAGGCAGAAAGCAAGGGTGAGAGGGGAACTCGGGGTCCTCCTGCTGACACCCGGCAGGGTCCTCGGAGCTTCCTAAACCACCCTGCCGTGGAATAAGTAGCAGGTCCGCTGACTCCAAGCAAGAGGCATAAAGGGATTTATTAGGCAGGAATGTAAAGCTCGAATTCAAAGAAATAGAGTACAGGCCCAAGGGGAGAGAGCGGCCTGGGTCAGGGTGCTGCTCTGCTGCTGTGCTCTCCCATCTGGGCCGGGTCGGGCCGCACCCCACTTTCCGAGTCTGAGGCCAGGACGCTGTCTCTCACTGCTGCTTGCTCGAGGTGGTGGTTGTGGCAGGAAGTGAAGTTTACAGGTGAAAAGCCGGAAGTACAGGCTTACTGTGCCTTTAAGACCTTTAAGATTTATATTGAGTGAGTTTCCTGGGAGGGAAAAAGGCTTTAAGTAACTTTTGTGTCCCGAAGCTGCAGTGTTTCTTAAAAGTACAGTTTTTAAATTCCACTTTTCCTTGTCTCTTTTCTACCTGCTCTATTTCTTCCGCCCTGCCTCACCTCCACCTTCTACTGAAAACTCCTTCCAGGTGCCGAGGACAGCAGCATCAGCACAAAGCCACAGGGCCACCCCAGCAGTCCCCAGCTCTGTGGAACAAAAATACACATGATCGTGAGGTGTGGTGGAGTAGGTCAGAGAAATAAAATATAGAGAGGAAGGAGTGAAAGAAACCATAACTAAAAACTTGTAAGAAGACTGCAAGCTCGGCATGGTGGCACACACCTGTAATTGCACCGCTCAGGAGGCTGAGGCAGGAGGATCACCAAGAGGTCAAGGCCAGCCTGCACTTCAGAGCAAGACCCTGCCTAAAAAAACAAACAAATTAAAAAAAAAAAAAGAGGACTGCAACTTCCAGGATCCAGCCGAAGTTACCCAATGCAATGAAAATCAGCATTCCTTTGGTTAAATTTAGACTCCTGCCCTATCTGATCCATCACACCCAAAACTCCTCAGGAAACTAAAAGCTCGAAAACTGGCTTAATTGAGAAGGTGAAGAACAAGAGCCTGATCCCCAGATAAAGCAACAGTTTGAGGAAACCCAAAGAATGTCAAATCACCTACTTTTTTTTTTGTACAGGGGATCAAACTCAGGACCTTGTACTTGTGAGGCAGGCGCTGGAACCACGGAGCTAAATCCCGGCCCAAATCACCTACTTTTAAAACACCCATAGCTTCGGAATGGGCCCCTTGGGGTGGGCACCCTTCCCTGGACTTCTGCACCCCCAGTTCCCAACTGCAGTGCATCTCATTTCTCTGAGCACCGACACTTTGTTCTTGAGTCCACCCTAAATCTCTAACAAACCCTTTCTGATGAGTCCTGAGAATGCTTTTTCCTCGACAGGAGTCAGCGAACCTGGTGCAACAGGACGAGTTAAATTCCTTTTTCAGCCTCAGGGACCTTCAGACCCAGCCTGGTGACAGTTGGATTAGGTAGAATAAAGATGTCCAGTGTTCTTGGTCCAGGACGCAAGAGACAGGCAGAACCTCGAAGTCTAACACATACCAGAGCTCTGGTAAGGTTCAAAAAGAAGCATCTTCCTTCAAAGATGTGACAGTCTAGCAAAGGGAGAGGATATAACATGTTTCCCTTAGGTTTACTGAAGCACCGATGTGAACCTGTAATCCCAGCACTTTGGGAGGCTGAGGCAGGAGGATCACAACTTCAAGCCCAGGTTGGACAACTCAGCAACTTAGTGAGACCCTGTCTCAAAATAAATTAAAAAAGAGCTGAGGATGTAGCTCATTGTGAAGGCCTTGGTTCAGTTCCCAGTACTGAAAAGAAATTACTGAAGCACGGTATGTTTCTGATCAGGTTACACAAGGTGTTATGTATGTTGGGAAGGAAGGGGTCCATAATCAATTAACTGGGGGTATTACTGCAAGCTGTATTCCCATTTTGATAATTCACAGTGCACATCTGAGTCCTGAAATGTGCCTGATACTGCATTTCTCTAACTCATGAAACTGGAGACGCCTTCATCTAAAGAGGGAAAGGCAAGCCTAAAAGAGGAATCAGGAAGGTACCTTTGAAGACTCAGAGATTATGAAAAGACAGGACAGTAGGCCCCTGAAATGAGGGGCAGAGAATGAGGCATTGGGAAGCTAGGAGAAAATTAATCACTTCACAAAATGTACAGAGAGTTGGAAGCCAGCCTACCTCCCAGGGCTAATTTCTAAATTGTCCCTAGTTACTTGCAGTAATAAATACATTGTGCCTTGAAACACCTCCATTATAAAATACTCTAGAATCTATTACACACGTCTCCGAATTTTCTCTATGATTTTTTTTTTTTTGTACTGGGAATCAAACTCAGGACCTTGCACTTGCCAGGCAGGTGCAGCACCACTGAGCTACATCCCTGGCCTTCTCCACGATTGTTTTTGGTGATTATCATTAGTGTTTCAACAAGTTCCCCAAAATTAATCAACTTGAATTACTACTTACTTAATATTTTATAGTTGGGGTTCTTTATGGTTGCTTTCCCCCTGGATGTCTGAGCTATTTATAGACATCCCAGCTTCCTGTGAATTTTATATCTATTTCTCCTTAACTCAAAGAGTAAGTTATTATTTATAATTTGTTGTTCAGTATTTCATTTTTTTCTCTTCTTGAACCAGGACTTCAATGTTGCTTTTCATTTTTATTTTATTTATTTATTTATTCAGGTTCTTTGAGACAGGGTCTGCTATGTAGTTCAGGCTGGCCTTGAACTCACTTTGTAGCCCAGGCTGGCCTCAAACTCACCACAATCCTCCTGGCTCAACCTCCCAAGTGCTGAGATTACAGGCGTGCACCACCACACCTGGCTAATGTGGCTTTTGAATATATCTGTGAATAAGAGAGCAAACCTCTCAGTGCATGGTGAAATATTAGCAGCATTTCCTGCGGGAGAAGAGGAAGCCTTCCACTGCTGCTTCTGATTAACACTGCTTGGGCTCCTTACCAATGCAGTAAGAGGAGGAGGAGAGCAAAGGAGACCAAAGTGAAATAAACAAACTGTTGTTCATAGATGGCAGGTGCTGCGCTTCAGATTATGGCTCCCTACTGCCCATGATTGAAGACTTTGTAGCTCATGGTCCAGTTGGGAGATGCTGCACCTTTAAAAGGTGGGGCCAAGTTAGAAGCTGGATGAGGGCAAGCTCTTGTGGGGGATGTGGGGACCCTGCCTCTTCTTCTCCACCAATGAGGTTAAGCAGCTTGCTCAGGCCCTGCCACAACACCCCGCTTGCCCCAGCTCCAAAAGACAATGGGACAAACTGATGGTAGAGTGGAACCTCTGAAGCTGTAAGCCAAGTTAACCTTTCCTTTTTTTTTTTTTTTTTTGGTACCAGGGATCGAACTCGGGTCCTTGCGCTTGCACAGCAGGCGGCGAAACCACTGAGCTAAATCCCCGGCCCTAACCTTTCCTCTTTATAAATTAACGATCTCAGGTATTTTGTCACAGTGACAGAATGTAACACAGCCAGCAATGATAACTGTTGACAGACAACGTCAACAATGTCCACATGGAATTGTACACACCATTAAGAGTTCATCAAAGTTATAAGATCCAAGATCAGAATGCAAATATCAACTGCGTCAATCAGAAATGTGAGGGTAAAAAAGACAGCATTCTAGACACGAACAAAACAACCCCAGGTATAAAAAACTTAGCCAAAGAGATGCAGGCCTTATACAGTTAAATATAAAATATAAATATGGATAAATATAAAGTGTTATTGAATGACATAAAAGCAAATGTAAATTAAAAAGAGATAATAGCCTATTTATGAGTGGGAGGTACAAGGTAATGAAAATATAATTCCCTTTCCAAACCGATGTACAAACTCATTAAAATTCCAGCCAAAATCGCTACAGGATTCTCCAAAGACATGACGAGATCATCCTAAAACTAACATGAAAGATGAGAGCTTAGAAGTGACAATTTTCCTGCCCAGTAAGAAGGAGGGCTCACTCACAGGCCCCGAGACTTCTACTAAACTCAGAGCGAAGCCAGTCCTGGTGCTGATGCTGAGCCGGCACACAGAGCGGAGCCAGGGGAGCAAGCTGGGAATAGCCGGGCACTGGGAGCTCATCTGTAACAGCCGTCCCAGGGCAGTGAGCAACCGAGAGAAGGTGAGGGCAGAGCCCCACCCATCAGATGAGAGTCAGTTGCAGGCTGTCACACAGTCAGAAAACTAAGCCTTAACTCTTTCACACCAACATCTTTTACCTCGGGAGAGCAAAGGATTTCTTAACAAACCCCAACCACAAAGGGAAAAAGGCTGATTAATTCTGTATTTCAACGTTAAACACTGTGCATTAAAAGTCATCTTTGAAACTTGAATAAAGCGAGGAGGGGAAACGGGCCACTGTCACTCCTGGGGCGATGGCCTTGGGGTTGGGGTGAGGGGTTTACACCCTGGCCACAGCAGAAGCCGGGCTGCTGCAGAGGGGCTGTGTGGGGCAGGAGTGGGACAGCGTAGGACACAGCACTGCCAAGGGACGCATTCTGAAGAGATGACAGTTCTGCCCCTTTCTCCTGTTCACAAGGTGCCTCTGGGCCCCGCCGGGGTGGACTCTCAGCGCTCTGGAAGGCTGAGGCAGGAGCATCACAAGTTTAAGCACAACCTGGGAAACTTAGCAACTTAGTGAGACCCTGTCTCAAAAAGAAAAAAGACCCTGAGTTCAATTCCAAGTACCACACACACACACACACAGAGTCATTAGAGAACTCTTAGTCTGCAGAAGAGAAAAAATATCATCCAACCCTGGTTAACATAAATTTAAAAGCTCAGCAATCACAGCAGAATGGGAAATTCAGTGGGTGAATGTGAACAGCACCTCCCAGCCAAATGCCTCAAAGCACTTAGAACTGGAAGGGGGCCATGGAAAACAGCTGAAGACCCTCATGGCCCGAGCTGCAGGCTGTCTCCACGCCACTGCCTCAGGGTGCTGTCGGGGCTCTGAACCTGGTCCCACACCCCTGTCCCCACCTAGACCCCGCTGGTCACCTGGGAGCACTGCAGGCAAAACCACCTTAGACACCAGGAGAAGCTGAGGTTTAGGAAACAGCGAAATTTAAACTAAGTTTCTCTAAACCCGTCAGGACACTTGAAATCCACAAGCAGAGGCTCTGGACCAATCCTGACACTCGGGTGTCAACTTCCTCCCGGGAACCAGGTTGGGAGAATCCGATCAACCCTTGCAGATCCCAGGAGTTCCCGCTGCCATAGGAAGACCTCCCGTCCCTCTGGGGTGGGGTGTGTGCCGTACACTACAGAAATCCTGAAACTGAAGTATTCAAGACACTTCTCTTTAAAGGGGGTTCTTTTTTCTTTATATAGGTAAGCAAATCACAAAAGCAAATTTCCTCTTTCTGTTTAAAGCTAGAACAATGTTAAAAAAAATAAAATAAAGCAAAACATAAAAAATTGGGCCAGGGATTTAGCCCAGTGGTTCCACTGCCTGCCTTGCAAGCACAGGGTCCCAAGTTTGATCCCCGGTACCACACACACACACAAAAAAATTATATAGAGAAGATAGAAAATAGGATATTTTGCACTATAAATATAACTGGGAAAAATCTTACTATCTGGAATATATGAAAATGCCTACAAATTATTAACAGACAAATACGAGAAAAATGGTCAAAAAGTACAAACAGGCTCCACACAGAAGAGAAAACTCAGGGGTCCAAGGAGCCTGTAAAGAGATGTCAACCGCACCAGTAGGCGAAGAACCTCAACCTAAATCCACAACCGCAGGGTCGCCAGAATGACAAAAATTAATGAATCAGATTGTTCTAAGACGCGAGGAGGTTGTCCAGCAACTTACACACAGCGCTGTTCGCGGCGTAGAGCGGTGCAGTCACTGACGAGCCACACGCCCGCAGGAGCTGGTAAAGTTGCAGCGATATGAGTTTAGGACTCTGCTTCCAGCCACACGACAGTCCAACACAGACGTCCACCTACCACAGATTTATAATTTGGATTATCTTAAATGAGATTCACATTGCACAGGCAGTAGGAAGGGGAGTAAAAAGCCCCATGTATCAAAACAAGAGAGGCCCAGAGAGGGCGGAAGCTAAGGCAGACTTACAACCATTGAATAAATACCATTGAAGAGATGAGCACTTAAGAAATCAAATCAGTACCAGTCTGAAATCTTGCTACCAAAAGAAAAAAACCAGCAATTGTTGGAAAATCCTATCAAACTTTCAAGGAACAGATCGGTCCAATCTTATGCACACCTTTTCAGGAAGGAAAGTCATGGGAGCAGTCCCGACCCAGTCCATGCCACAGAGGAACCACACACAGAGGCCTGTGTGTGTCCGGGGCCCGCCACTCACCAGAGCCAGCTGAGGAGGGTTGGGATGGACGGCTGTGGCCTGCCCCCCAGTTCTAACTAACCTCAAGGCCGGGAATAAGGGTTATCCTCATCAGTGCCGTGAGAAAGGCCTGAGGGCTCGGCAGGCCCTCCCCCCGCACGAGGACCCGGGAGAAGATGCCTTCTACCCACATGGACCGGCCTCACCAGACACTAGCCACCTGGACCAGACGCTGGATCCTGGACCTAGAATTAGCTTCTAGAATTCTGAGAAATAAATTCCTGCTGTTCATAAACTGCCCAGGGTATGGTATTTTATCAGAGCAGCCCAAATGGACTGAGATGAACATGCGTGCAAGAATCTTAAAATGCCTTGAAGCTGAATCTAGCAGTGCTGAGAAAACAGACTCTGTCAGGAACAACATGTCTTTATCCCAGAAATTCAAGGGTGCTTTAATGTTAAAACATTGACAGAGAAATGGCAGAAAAGATAAAACCAAGGAATGAGGCATATCAAGGAAGAGAAAGACCTCACTCCTGCCTCAGCCTCCCAGTGTACACCTCCACACCCTGACTTTCTTATGCTGAGCAGCCTGCATTTCTGGGATAAATCCCATTTGGTAAGAGCATATGATTCTTTAATGTGCAGTTGGAGTCAGTTTCCATATATATATATATTGTTTGTTTGTTTGTTTGTTTGTTTTTTGTTACTGGGGATCAAACTCGGGTCCTTGTGCTTACACAGCAGGCGGCGAAACCACTGAGAAAAATCCCCTGCCCTGTTTCCTTATATTTTTTTGAGAAAAAAAATTTTTTGGTTGAGGACTTTCAAATGTAGATTCATAAGAGATATTGATCTATGATTTTCTTTTGATGTCTTCCATTTTGGTATCAGGATAAGACTGGACTCACACAATAAATTAGGCAATGTTCTCTCTTTTTCTTTATTTCTTTTTCTTCTGAAGAGTTAGGAATTGGTGTTAATTAAGTGCTTTGTGGAATTCACTAGTGAAGCCATTTGTCCCGGACTCTTCCTTGTTTGAGGATTTTGATTCAATCTCATTATTTGTAGGTCACTAAGATTTCTCTCTTTCTTCCTGATTCAGTTTAGATAATTTATGTGTTTCTCAGAATTTGTTCACTTCATATAGGTAATCTAATTCAATGGCATGTTTATTAGTCACCATCCTGTCACTAAAACAAAATACCTAACTCCCACAACTTAGAGAAGTTC
Organism: Heterocephalus glaber; assembly: GCF_053883595.1. NCBI lineage: Eukaryota > Metazoa > Chordata > Mammalia > Rodentia > Bathyergidae > Heterocephalus > Heterocephalus glaber. The sequence continues at coordinate 82,944,668 of NW_028258138.1, read as the reverse complement.
ATTTGGCTCATGGTTTCTGTGTGTTCAGTCCATGATCAACTGACTCCAAGGCAGACCTGGTGTTTTATTGATTCTATTGTTTTTATCTACTCTATTTTGTTTATTTTTGTTTCCATCTTCATTTATTTCCTTCTGTTAGCTTTGGGTTTGCTTTGCTTTTCTTTTTCTAGTTTATTGAGTTATAAAATTAGGCTATTGATGTAGGTTCTTTCTTTTTTCTTACAGAGCCATTTACAGCTCTCCATTTCGCTCTGAACATTTCCTTCACCACAACCCTGTGCTTTTACCTGTTGTATTCATAACTGCATGTTGTGTGAAGAAATGAGAATGAATGCTCTCGAGCTATTTACGCTCAGTCATAGAAGCAGAGTTAAGTAAAACAGGAAGTGCATGATGATGAGATGCATATAACATTTCTTTCATTTTTTATTGATAGACTTTGGAGAGGTTGGAAGTCTTAGGGATCAGAAAGTACAAGGCTCCCATATACCTCTCATCTCTATCTCCCCCAGTTTATCTTATTATTAGCATCTTGTGCCAGGTGTGATGGTACACGTCTAATCCCAGCACTCAGGAAGCAGAGCCAGGAGGATCACCACAAGATCAAGGCCAGCCTGGGCTACATAGTGAGGTCAAGCCTAGTCTGAACTACATAGGGAGACCCTGGCTCAAAAAAAAATATTGTGTTAGTGTGCATTTGTTACAATTGGTGAGTTGATGTTGATCCATAACTAAGGTGCCTCATTTATGCTATGACTCACTTTTTGTGTTTTATAGTTCCATGGAGCTTGACAAATGTAGAATGTGATGTGCCCACCACTGCAGTGTCATACAGAGTTCTTCCACTGCCTTAAAAATTCGTACACACCATCTCCTCATCCTCCTTTTCTTCCTTTCCCTGAACACTTGGTCACCACTGATTTTGTTTTAGTTTGGGTTTTTTGGTACCAGGGATCGAACTCAGGACCTTGCACTGGCAAGGCAGGCAGCGGCACCACTGAGCTAAATCCTAGCCCAGTTTTTTTGGTTTTTTGAGACAAGATGTCTTTATATAGTTCAGGCTGGCTTCAAACTCACTATGTAGCCCAGGCTGGCCTTGAACTCACAGCAATTCTCCTCCCTCAGCCTTCCAAGTGCTAGGAATACAGGTGTGTGCCACCACACCTGGCCACCACTGATATTTTTAAATCATATCCATAGTTTTACCTATCCCAGAATGTTATATACTTGGAATCATACAGTATAGAAGACTTCAGACTGGCTTTGTACACTAGTAATATGCATTCAAGATCCTCCCATGTCGGTTTGTGGCTGGAGAGCTCATTTTTTGTTATCACTTAATGCTCTGTATGGCTGTCCTATCTATCTCTTACTGAAAGATTTCTACTTACAACTGCTCCCAGTTTTTGGCAACCGTGAACACCCATGTGTAGGTTCAGATGTGGACATAAGTTTCAACCCGTTTGGATAAATGCCTGGGAACACATTGCTGTGTGTGGACCTGTGAACCTGTGTTCCCCTCCAGGAGGACCTGACACCCTGACTTGCAAAGTACCTGTGCCACTACACCTGCCAGGCAGTGAGCGTGCCTGGTCCCTGTCTCCGTCAGCATAGGGGTGGTCAGGGTTTTGAATTTTAGCCCTTTTGATAGCTGGGTAGTGATAGTACATTGCTGTTTTCATTTGCAATCCTCCAACAACAATGACACCAAGCATGTTTGCTTACATTACTTACCGTCTACCACTCATTTCTTTGGTGAGGCATCTTTCAGGTCTTTTGGTCACTTTAAGAACTAGGGTTTGTTTTCATTTATTTATTTATTCATTCATTTACCATTCATTGAGCTTACCTGTCCTTTATCAGATACGTGCTTCAAAATTTTTTTTCCTAATCTGTACCTTGCCTTTTCATTTTTTAACTGTGGCTTCTGTCAGTGCTTTCTGTCTGTCAACTTAGTTGTTTCTTTCATGGATCGTGCATTCGGTATCACATTTAAAAGTCACCACCAAAATACTCATACACATTTCCTCCTCTGTTATCTTGTAGAAGTTTTATGGTTTTGTGCTTTAAAGGTCTATCTTGAGTTAATTTTTGTTAACAGTGTAAAGTCTATGCTTATTATTGTTTGTTTGTTTGTCTTGAGACAGGGTCTCACTCCGTAATTCAGGCTGCCCTTGAACTCACTATGTAGCCCAGGCTGGCCTTGAACTCATGGTGATCCTTCTGCCTCAGCCTCCCCAGGGCTGGGATTACAGGCATGCACCACCACTCCTGGCAAAGTCTGTGTTTAGATTGATTGTTTTGTGTGTGGCTGTCTTGTTCCAATATAATTTGTTGAAAAACTATCCTTTCTCCTCAGGGGTCAGTTTAATACAGTTGTGTGTATCTCTTTGTGGGCTACAATTCTATTCCCTTGGTTTGTGTATTCTTTTACCAATACCACACCCTCTTGATTATTGTAGCTTCATAGTAAATCTTGAATTTGGGTAGTGTAAATCCTCTGACTCTATTTTTCTTCAGTATTATATTGGCTATTCTGAGTCTTTTGTTTTTCCATATGTCTCAGTGACTTTTCTCATTGCTGAGACAAAATACCCAACACTCAAAGTTAAAGGATGAAAGGTTTATTTGGCTCACAGTTTGTAGAGGTTTTGGTCCATAATCAGCTCCCTCCAAGGCAGGGTGGCCCAGCAGAGGGCACTGCAGAGGAGAAACAGCCCATGGGAGGCAGAAGGCAGCAAAAGCAGCAAGCAGCAAGCTACAAGTGATAGATTCTTTCTGTTCCTTTATGTTGTATGGTGAGGGTAGGTAGCACTCACACCCTTAATCATACTGAGAACTATACCAAACCAATCAGTGGAGTAATTTAGTAATCACACATCCTTAATCCCAGCATCGCACACTCTAGATTCTGACACCTCTAAAAAGTCCCACCTATGACCCTATGAGACTTTTGGGGGACATCTAGACATGAGTCATAACACCATATAAACTTTGTGATCCATTTGTCAATAACCATAAAATATCTTGCTAGGAATTTGATTGGGTTTTATTGAATCTATAGATCAAATAGCAAAGAACTGATATCCTAATTTTATTGGCTCTTTGTATTTTTCAGCATGGAATATTGCACCATTTATTTGGATCTTTGATTTTTTTCATCAGAGTTTCTGTTATTTTCCTCATCTAGATAGTGCACATATACTTATCATTTCTTTCTTCCTTGATTGACGTGAATGTAAATGGTACTGTGTTTTTAATCTCAAATTCCAACTATAGGAAAGCAGCTGGCTTTTCCTTGTATCCTACCAACTTTGGTAAAGGCGTATGTTAGTCTCAGGACGGTATTTTAATGATTCTTTGGAATTTTTATGTAGGCACTCATATCATTTATGAACGAAGACAATTTTATTTCCTTCTTCCCAACCTGAATATTTTTCCCTTTTTTCCTGTTGTATTGCATTAGCTCAGACTTTTAATATGATTTTTGAATAACAGTGTTGACAGAGGGTATGTTTGCCTTGTCTCCACTGTTAGGGGAAAACTTTCTCTTTATTAGGTATGATGCTAGTAGTAGTTTGGGGTTTTTTTGTTTTTTGGGGGGGGGTGTTTTTGTTTTTGTTTTTGTTTTGGTACCAGGGATCGAACTCGGGACCTTGTGCTTGCGAGGCAGGCACTGGAACCACTGAGCTAAATCCCTGGCCCTTGGTGGGGGGTTTTTTTGGTACCTGGGATCAAACTCGGGTCCTTGTTTTTGCACAGCAGGCAGTGAAACCACTGAGCTAAATCCCCAGCCCAGTTTTTTAAAAATATATGTTCTTTAACAAATTGAAGAAGCCTCCCTCTATTCCCAGTTTGCTGAGAGCTTTTCATGAGTGCATGTCAGATTTTGTCAACTGCTTTTACTGCATCTATCAATGTGATCTTATTTTTTCTTCTTTAGCATGTTGGTTTGATATATTAACACATTTTAAAATGTTGAACCAGCCTTGTATACTTAGAATAAATCCCACTTAATCATGATGTATAATTATTTTTAATGTATTGTCCAATTCAATTTGCTAATATTTTGTTGAGGGCTTCTGTGCCTAAATTCATGAGAGAGACCCGCCTGTGGTTTTCCTTTCCTATAATACCTTTGTCTGGTTTTGGTATTATGATACTGCTAGCCTAATAGGATGAATTAAGAAATGGTCCCTCTGCCTTTATTTTCTAGAAGAGATTGTAATTGGTATCTCTTCTTCCTTAAATCCTTAGTAGAATTCATCCTGAAATGACTGGGGTCATTCACGATGAATCTTATCAAATTGAAGCAGAGATAAACGAGAGTAGAAAAACAGTTGAGAAAATCAACAGCACTAGAAGTTAGTTCTTTGAAAAGATGAACAAAATTGACAAACTTCCACCTGGATTGACGGGGGGGCAGGGGGCTCAAATTACTAAAATTGGGAAAAAAGGACAGAACATTACTACTGGTATTACAGAAATAAAAGGATAACAAATACATTATAAACTACTATATGCCAAAAATAGGTAATTTAGGTAAAATTTTAAAATTTTCTAGAAGCACACAAACTGATGAAACCGAGTCTAGAAAAATATATACTGTGAACATATATAGAACTAGGACAGAGACTGGAGTAGTCATTTTAAAACTTTCAATAAAGAGACGCTGAGGCCTGGATGGCCTCACAGGGGAATTCTACCAAATATTTAGAGAAGAATTAGTTCTGATCCTTTCCGAACATTCCAGAAAACACAAAAGAAGGACAGACTTCCCAATGAGTTCAGCCACTCTGTAAGGCTAGCACCGTCCTGTTGCCAAAACCAAACATATCACAAGAAAACTGCAGAACAATATATCTTAAGAATGTGGACACAAGCATTCTCAACAAAATACTAGCAAACCAAATCGTGCAATGTATAAAAAGGATCATATGCCATGACAAACTAATATTTAATGAAATAGACTATATTAAAAAAGGAGAAAATTCCACGTGACCATCTCAATAGACGCAGAAAAAGACTTTGATGAAAACCAGTACACTTTCCTGATAAAAATATTCAATAAAATACAAGTAAATAGGAATTCCCAAACTGATAAAGAGTGTTTACTAAAGGATATCATGAAGAACGTGAAAAAAAGTAACTCACTGGAAGGAAGAAAGTATTTGTAAATCATGTGTATAATAAGGAACTTGTATCCAAAACATATAAGAACTTTCACACATAACCCAATTAAAAAGTTAAAGAACCTTAGCAAGTAACTAGTTAAAAACTAGGCCAAAGAGTTGAATAGAAATTTCTCCAGTAGATATATCTCCAATGAAAATTTAAAAATGGCTAGAAGGGCTGGGGATTTAGCTCTGTGGTTCCACCATCTGCCTTGCAAGTCCAAGGTCTGGAGTTCGATCCCCAGTACCAAAAAAAGAAAAACAAAACCAAAAAAATGGCTAGAAAACTTCCTTTTTTTGTTTTTTTGGTACAGGGGGTCAAACTCGGGACCTTGTTCTTGTGAGGCAGGTGGTGGAACCACAGAGCTAAATCCCCAGACCTAGAAAACATCTTTTTAAAAGGTCAACATCATCAACCATAGGGAAATTCAAATATCAAAATCACAATAGGAAAAAAAAAAGAAAGAAAGAAAAATCACAATATGATACTACTTCACACCCACTAGGTTAGTTGCAATAAAAAGACTCACATTAACAAATGTTGGTAAAGATGCAGAGAGACTGGCTCTCTGACCCATTGTTGGTCAGAGTGTAAAATGGTGCAGATACTTTAGAAGAGTTTGATAATTCATCAAAATGTTAAACATAAAGTTACTGTATGATCCATTAATTTCAAATCTAGGCATATACCTAAGACAAATGAAAACATATGTCTATCCAAAAACTTGTACACAAATGTACAGAGCAGCTTTATTCTTAAGGGCCAAAAGGTAGAAAGTAGGTAAATGTTCATCAATTGATGAATACATAAACAAAATATGGTTTATCCATACAGGGAAATGCTATTTGGCTATTAAAAAAAAAGATTAAGGCTGTGAATTTATCTTAGTGGCACCACACCTGCCTTGCAAGTGCAAGGTCCTGAGTTTGATCCCTGGTACAGAAAAAAAAAAAAAGACTACAGTGAGCTGGGCCTGTTGTAGTCTCAGCTACTTGGATGGCTGAGGCAGGGCGATCACTTGAGCACAGAGGTTTAAGGCCAGCCTGGGTAACATGGTAAGAGCCAGTTTCAAAGAAGAAGAAAAGAATAAAGTACCAATACATGCTACAATATGAATGAACCCTGAAAACGTCATGCTAAGTAAAGGACTTCAGTCACAAAAGACTATAATTCATTTGTGTAAAGTGTCTAGAACAAGCAAATCTACAGAAGACCAAAGAGAGACAGAAAAGACTAGCAGGAGTAGGAGTGTCCAAGGTCTGCTAATGTGTGTGGTATGTCAAAATGTTCTAAAGTTAGACTGAGTAATAATCACACAACTTAGTGAATCTACTAAAAAGTGAATTGTACACTTTTAAAACGGTGAATTTATGGTATGTGGAAGATCGTAATAAAACTGTTTAAAAAAATAAAAAGTAAGCCAGGCATGGTGGCATACTCCTGTAATCCCAGCACTGAGGGAAGCTGAGGCAGGAAGATCGAAAGTTCTAGACAAGCCTGGACAAATTAGTGAGACCCTAATAAAAAATAAAAAAGTGGGGCCGGGGATTTAGCTCAGTGGTTTTGTCACCTGCTGCGTAAGCGCAAGGACCCGAGTTTGATCCCCGGTACCAAAAAATATTAAAAAATAAAAAATAAAAAAGTGAAAAAGAGCTGGACGTGTAGCTCAGTGCAAAGACTCTAGGTTCAATCCTCAGTGCTGGAGGGAAAAAAAGGCAGAGAGGATGGTTTAGCAAAGCCTCACACTCAGCTTCAGCTTAGACTATTGTCACCTACAGCCCCTCCTGTCTTACCTGACCCTCCAGCCTGACCTCCACCCCACTCCCACACTGGATTGCTTTAAAAAGCAAGTCCCAGACCATTTCTTTTACAAAAATGCAGTATATCACTCCAAAAGATAAGAGACTCCAAAAACATGATCAGGATCCAATTATCACATCCAAAAACTTGTTACACAGGACACTGTATAATCAGACACTGCTCACATCTCCCCTAAGTGTCTCATTAATGTGATTTTTATAACAGGGGCTTTGTCCAAACCAAGATCCACACATTCCATGTGGTTGTCTACTGTACTTCCAAGTGTCTCTAAGCTTTTTCTCCCTCTTTTATTTTGCTTGCAATTTATTTATAGAAGAAGCTGGGTTGTTTGTTGCATACCTGGTTTTGCTGATGGCATTACTGTGGTGTCCTTTAGTGTGACCACTGTGACAGACACAGTGACTCCCTCTGAAATGCTCACTGCCAGTTGCACTGTGACTGTGACTCAACTCCTTTGTGTCTCATTTGGCAGAAGTGATGTCATCTGGGCTCAAGACTAGCCCATGTGCTGTTGCATGTTCAGTCTAGAGATGAAGAAAATGAGGCTTAAAGAGGCTGAAGAAGGTGGGCCACAGCCCACCCCCAGTACATATCTGAGTGCGGGCTCAGGTATGTCTGACGTTAAAATCCTTACTGTCACCCATGATGTGATAAAAGCCCTCACATTTCCTTTGCCTGCGGTTTGTGGTGATGGTTGTGGTTTTCATAGCTCCAGGAAGTAGCCCTTCAGTTCATCCAGAGAACTTACTTTCACATTTCACCTGCTTTTGGCTGTAAGTAACGGAGCATGCCATCTCAAATTGACTCTGCAAGAAGGATTTTTATTATCTTATATAACAAGAGATTCAGAAGTAGGGCAGCACCAGGGCCACCAGCACAGACCCTGGCTCGTTCTGTCTCTGTACCCTGCATCACGAGAGTGTGCTGGATCTCCTGGTGGCTCTAAGGTCACATCTAACCACTCCACGTCACGCAGAGGATACAGCAGCATCTGGTGGACATGGTGGCCCGTTTTCCTCCATGTTCCTGTTCAGGAGCAAGAGCACTTTTCCCAGAGTTCCTTGAGCAGATCTCTCCTCCCGTTTCCTGGGCAGGAACAGGGTCAGGTGCCTGCTCACCTTATCTGGGCCAGCAAGGAGGCTCCTGGGCCCTGTGCCCACACCGGGCGGACAGTGTGCTTCCAGGATTTAAAGATCCAAACAGACTGGAATGGGTGCTATGACCCCATTAAGTTTTAAAATAAAAAATACAAAGGGTAAGTGTTCTTCCTTCCTTCCTCACTCATTCATTTGTGGACATCTACTAGCTTCTAGCCCTCCCGGCAGAGAGGTTAACCAGTAGTTCCTTCCTACAGCTCACATTCCTTGGTTTGGAGTCAATACCCTGCTGGGAGCGCAGGAAGGCTCTTAGTCCCTCCTCTGACTTACGCAGTGATCCCTTTGTCTACATCCCTTCCCAACCTGCTGTGTAGGCAACGCTCCATTCATTTCATCACACACAGCCATGTTCCTTGTGGGAATCACAAGAAAACCAAAGAAAAAGGTAGCACAAAGTCAGGTATCTTCGCTTTGTTACAATATGAATGAAATTGCTTTGTTATTATTTTCAGCTTAGTCTACCATCGGCTTTCTCTAGAAAAACCACTGGCTCTCTTCTTATGTAACAAAACGCCATGACTGGTAGCAAACGTACAACACAAAAGCCAGGCGTCCCGCCTGGCGTACCAGGACTGGGATGGCAGAGGTACAGAAGACTTGAGAACCTATTCAAGCCGGCTTGCTCATGTCTCCATCTCATTTCATTCTTTCTAGGCGTGTCCACTGCCACCGAGCCACTGCTGCCACAGTGGAGACCCCAGCAGCTGTTGTGTACCAGTGTTTGTCACAGCGGCGCTGAGGGTCTTGAAGAATTCGCTTCATTTTCTGATTCTCACCCTGGTCTGAAATGCACAGAGGAAAGTGTCCGGATGCCCAGCGTGGAGCAAGAGAGGATGGCCTCAGTGACCAGCTGGACCAGGTCAGGCCACCTGTCTGCCTGGAGAAAACTCTGCCCAGCTCCCCCAGTGGTTCCAAAACTCAAGTGAGAACAGGCACAGGAAGGGTGTTCACAAACGCAAAGCAGCGTTATTGCTCGACATACAGAATGTCCTGCACAGCACTTCTCTTGGCGATGTGATCGCTGCCAGCACTCAAGCTCAGACGGGTGACAGCGGCCAGGCCCCCAGGGGCTTCCATTCAGTGTCACCCACCTCAGGGCTCAGGGCAAGCCCCACCCTCTGAAGTACTGCAGTGGAGCCCGAAGCCCTCCGAAGCCTGCGAGGTAGGAGCCGCAGGAGGCCGCACTCAAGAGTGCAGCAGAGATGGAAAGGGCCGGGAGGGAGCCGACGTCAGAAGGGCTCCCTGACCTGAGCGAGTTGTTATGTGTCACAAACATATACGATGAAAAAATAGCAAAAGAGAAAATCAGATGACCTAATTAACTGTAGTAGATTATCACAGCGAATGTTTACCTTAGAAGGAAACCGGCTTCAGAAAGGAAGCCTCCGTGTGGGCTCCTGACTTCGGTTTGGCCCTCATCACCACCTGCTTTGTGCTTCGGGGCAGGACATACGTTCTCCTGTGTGGGCAGAAAGGGAGGGACACCTCAGTGCACATTCAGAGACAGGGACTGGGCCTGCGACTGTCAGGGACAAAGCCTCCAGACCGGGCCAGCTCTGCAGCTGCACAGCCTGTAGGGCGTTTGCCCGAGAGGGCCCCTAACCCGGGCGAGGTGCAGGACCGGGGCTGTGCCACCTCCCCCAGCTCCGCGTCCCTTCATCCACAACACGGATTTTTTTTTTCCTTTGGCACTGAGGATTGAACCCAGCGCCTCTGCTCTGAGCCAAGTTCCTTCTTTAAGCTTCAAACCTATTTCACAGATGAGGACACCAAGTCACAGAGAGGCTGGACTGTCCTGTCTGAGGCCACCGAGTGTTCGTGGCCTCTCCCGCACCTTCTCCCCGCAACTTCAGCGAGCTGAAGTCGGAAACCCGTCTTGCTGAGCCCCAGTCCCTAAACCGCCGGCCTCACCGCCCCAGGCGCGTCCTGGAGCTGTCCCCGTCACTGTCCCCATCCCGTCCGTGCCCCGTTCCTGTCCTCGTCCCCGCCCAGCTGCATCACCCTGCTCGCCCCTCCGCCCGTCCGCTGCCGGGCCCCCAGGTTCGGGGCGCGGGGGACCCCTGCCGGGCCAGGATGGGACTACGCTTCCCAGGCTGCTCTGCTGCCGCCCCCACACCGGGGACCGCGCCCGCCCCGCCCTTGCCGGCCGCGGCTCTGGAGGGACGCGCGGACCGAGGCGCCCAGGCACGGCGGGAGGGCGGACGGACAGACAGACACGCGCCCGGGCCGGGCATGGGCGTGCGCGCCGGTGAGCGGGGTGCGGGGCGCGGGGCGCGGCGGGCGGAGACGATCCCGCGTCCGCACTGCGGCTCGGCAGCCTCGCTCTAGGCGCGGCCCGGTCCCCGCCACGGGCTTCCACGCAGGCTTTGTCCCCGCGGCCCCTCCCGAGGCTGGGGTCGGGCCGGGCGGGCGCGGTTACCATCGCCAATGCGCGGGTTCAAGGGGCGGGGGCGCGCGACCCCGGGGACCTGGGGACGGGAGAGCGGATTCCTTAAAACCGGGTGCAGGGCTCCCCGGGGTCCTCGCTGGAGGGGCCGGGCGGGGGTGACGCGGAGGGCAGCGAGGCCTCCTCCCCGGCGCTGTCACAGCCGGGCCGCCGGGGGAGGGGGAGATGGTGGTGTCTCGGCCTCCGGGGGTGGGGGAGCAGGGGCCGGGGCAGGAGGGCTCTCAGCCTCCCAGCCGCCCTGGCGCCCACAGAGGGGCTGGGGCGAGGCCTCCCTTCCGCGCCAGGTGGGCCTCGGCGCGCGTTTCCGACCCGCTGACCTCCGGACGCCCCGACCTGGCGCCTCGGTGAACGCAGCGCCCGGGCCGCCCCGCGTGGGCAGATTTTTAAGTGACTGAGTGGCCGGGCGCAGTGCGGCCCCTCTCTTCTGTGCGCTGAGGTTAGGGGCTGTGGCTCCCGGCTGGGCTGAGCTGTCCGAGGGGTGAGGGCAGGCCCCCCCCCAAATTAGAGAACACACCGTGGGAAAAGCGCAGGCGCAGGTTCGGCCCAGCCCGGGCCGCTGAGCCAGACCTGGGGTCGGGGTGCCGCTCGGGGAAAGGCCTTGGGTTCAGTCCCCAGCACCGTCAGGATGCAAGTGGGGGGTCCAGATTTTCCATTATGTCACCGAATCTCGCCACACATCACTGAGAGGGAAAGAGTTCTCTACGAAGAGGCCCTGAGGTCACCGCCTAACCAGTAAGCAGCTGTCGTGGAGTCAAATACTGGGTCGTAACAGTGCGTGGGGCGTGTGCAGAGGATACCAGAGCAGAAAACAATGGCTATGAAGAACTCGGGGCCACTGGGTTTGAACCCGGCTTGTGCCGGGTGGTGCAGGGTTGTGGAGCTGAGATTCTGTCGTTTGGGAGGTGTGGCCATCAGGCAAAGCTGCCGACATCCACGGCTTTTGGCCGTGTTCGGGAGGGCAGGAAGTGGGGCGGGGAGGGGTCCGAAGGAGCAGTGTGCGGCAGTCTTTAAACGTTTCTGTGGATTTGTAGACCCGTGAAATAAGTACGCAGAGGAGGCGTGTTGTGGGACTCTATGGTCAGTGGACCCACGGCCTGACTCCTGCCGGATGTGCGAGTGAGCCAGGGGACATTCTCTTTTCTCGCCCATCTTGGTTGCTGGCCATCATTTGTGTTTTAGAGAGTCGTCTCCTCTCTCAGTGTTGAAGGACAGCCCTCTCCCCCGTCCCCAAGGGGTATTGGTTCTAGGACACACACCACCAACCCCCAGATCTGCAGGTTCTCACCACCCTTGTATAAAATGCTCAGTGCTTGCGTATCAGCTACCACAACATCTTCCCATATATGTTATCTCTAAGTTATGTATACCTAATACGATGGAATGCTGTGGAAATAGCTGTCATATTGTATTTTTAAGGGAAAATGACAGGAAAAAGTTCTCTAAATGTTCGATATAGATGCATTTTATAAAAATATTTTTGACCTGTGGTTGGTTGAGTCAGGACCCAGTGCTGACTGTATTAATAATTCCCAACACTTCCAAATCCTAGCCTTCCCCAAGAACTCTCCAGGAAATGCTTTTCCTTTCCACGTCCAAGATCGCCACCAGGGTATGAACATGTTTGAGCGCGGGTGCAGTTCACTTTATTTGGCGCGTAGGGAGTGTTGAGGAAGAACTGGCCCAGCTTTTTAAATTTTTTGGTAACCGGGGATTGAACTCAGGACCTTGTGTTTGCACGGCAGGCGCCGGAACCACTGAGCTAAATCCCTGGTGCTGGCCCAGCATTTTGACAGAAGGTGTAGGTTTCCTCTCACTCCCTGTGTGTGCAAATCACACAACCAAGTGTTTTTCTCGGAGATTACAGTGGCTCAAAGAGATTCCTAGGAGTGTGTACCAAACAGTTTGTTATTACCAGACCAAGAAAACAGAATGTCTCTTCTTAAAACACAGATGTAATCTTTTATACAGAATCCTCCCCTGCCAGGGTAGTTTTGCTATACCTGGACATGGTGTTTGTGTGTGTGTCCATGAAAAGAATAAGGTGTGCACATTTATTTATTGACCGTAGAAAGTATCATGTGTGCAGGTATCTCCATCAGTATTCCTCCAAATAGATTGAATGTTACCAGGGGTTACAAGAAAAATAAAGTGCCTGGTCAGATCTGGGAGCCCTGGGGTACACAGATGTGGACAGCTAAGTCCCCCTGGACTGTTCAGAGCCCTTCGTGGGTTACTGATTGTGGCACACGCAGGTGGATCTAGGGCGGGAGAGTCTGTACAAAACATGAATGATTTTTTGTGTGCAAAAAGTAAAAATAATAATCTTGAACGACTAGCATTACAGGAACTAACTTTGGGAAACGCTGCCTTCAGATGCATTGGGGGTGGAGGGTCAAACATCTAAATAAATGTGCAGCTCATAAGTGTTTGTCATGAGTGCGGCTCGTCACCCACAGGAAGAATTCAAGTTTCAGAGTCTGGTTTTAATGGATCATACTATTCGACCCCAGTCTACTTTTCCAACCTTAATTCCTCATGCTTCTTCTTAAAACTCTCCTGCTTAGTACTTTGCTTGCACACTGTGCACCGTGTTTACTTTCAGCACATCAAAAAGTCTGTGTACCTAACTTGGAAGAGTGTGGTTGTTGACATGAGGTCCCTCCTGCGGTGGCCCCTCAGTGGGCGGGGACCCACCTCTCTCTCCAGAGTCCTTTTGAGCTCCCTGGACTTGGTCCTGCACAGCAAGGCATGGTTTGCTGTTATTTCTACCTTTGTGTTTTGTCTTCTTGCTTCAGCCTTAAGGCTGCCATTATTTATCTTTCATGTGTGTCCTGAATATGGTGGGTCCCTGGCGACAGCTGGGGGAGGGTGACAGAAAGGGCATAGCCCGGACACGAGGAGAAAGGAGCCAAGTTTGGGCAGCAGAGGCCCCGCATCGAGGGCAGGAGTCAGCGTAGGGAGCTGGATGCATGGTGTGGACATCGCACTCCCACTGGCCACTGCCCCTTCCACACCAGTTTACAGATGCTTGGCTGCCACCTTGCTAGGCGGTCGGAATCACAGTGCACACAACACCCGTGGGTCATAGCAAAGCAGAGGTCACAGTCACAACCGAGCTGGGAGACAAATGCCAGAGAAGGAGACAGGTCAGTATCAGATGCCACACAGGCAGAGGCCAGAGGGCACACGAGTCAAAGACCAGAAGCAGGAAACTCGAGGTGCCAGCCAGGAGGTCCCCAGAGGCGAGGCAAGGGGAGATGACTACAGTGACAGGAGTTAAACCCAGAAAGGGTGGACGCCGGGAGGGTGAGGGGCAGACAGGGTTAGAAGCAGGGATGGGACCAGACAGGACCAGGCCAGCAGGAGAGGACACCCCTGAGGTCTGGGGACACAGTGAGTGCTCTGCCCCCGCCTGAAGCTCAGGCCACTTGCTGCCCAGGGTGAAATCCCTGTCAGAGCGCCCAGCCACACCACGACACTGATCCAGCGCCTGCTGGGTGCTGCCTCTTGTGCTCCACAGAGCCTGCAAGAAAGCTGCTTCAGTCTCAAAGCGACTGTCCCGGAGAGCTCCCAGGTGGAAGCTCTGTAGCACCCCCTTAAGCCCTCTGAGAGAAGTGCAGCACTGTGCCTGTCCCCAGTGCCCCGTCACTGTGGGCCACTCATGACAGGGGCCCTACAAGGTCGCATCGCCGCTGATGCTGCAGGTGTGGGCCTCTGATATCGCCTGATGATCCATTTCCCAGCCAAGCCTTGGAGAAGCCTTAGCGCCTGCCGCTCTGTCCTCTGCCTGCTGTACCGGGGCGGGGACAGCGGCCAGGGAGGAGTCACTCTCTGAGTATTCCCCAGAATGTGGCCGGAGCCCTTTGCTTTCAACACAGAAAAACACTTGACAGGCCCATCTTCATCCAAAATGCTGGCTGTTGTTGTTAACCTTTGTATTTATTTGCCCAGCAATGAGGAGTGAATCAAGTATACAGGCTCCATCTGTGTTTTGTGAGCGGCTACATTGACAGTGGATTTTGTTCTAGTTTACTAGTTTTAGAACATGTGGGTTTAGCTCTTGAGTAAATTGTTTTATTAATTGTTTAAAAATATGGAATATTGATATATAAAAAGGATAAATGGATTGTTTGCTGACCCATTTTCTTGGTCATAAATCACCATCAGCCAGTTGGAGTCTTGCGTCCAACCAAAGCCCGTCCCCCAACCTGTCATTTGTCCCACCAGGACCAGCCTGTCCTGGCTACCTAGGCATGAACACACTCCTAAGCAGTTTTGGCTCTGTTTTGCCCACTAGAAAGCCTTTCGCTAGGTTTTTAAGGGCATTTACTGTTGTGGAAGTTAGTCTTTGATTGGGCTTGGGTTTAATAAGCAGGGGCATCTGTTTGGGCTTTGGTTCTGTCTGTGTAGGCAGGCTGAAAGCTGGGCAGTTCTGTATGAGTTTCCTCTTTCACAGTTCTACAAATCAAGTAGTGGAAAGAGAAGCCAAGAAAGCCACTCTGTTTGTTTTCTTTTCCAGGGCTTGTATTTCTGGATAATAGGAAGAGTTATTTAAGGGCCCAAGCCACCCTTAAGGGTTTTTTTACATTTATTTTGAGACAGGATGTGGAGAAGTTGCCCAGGCAAACTTGCGATCCTCCTGCCTCAGCCTCCCTTGGTGCTGGATCACAGCCCAGTTCAGCTCTGGTCTGTACTGCAGTTTTCATTTTCCTCGCCCACACCCGCCTTGTCTGGCAAGCGGGCGGTGCCAGGTGGACCTTAGGATCTCGTTGCGTGCTGAGTGCTCGCCGTGGGTTGGGCCCCCTGCAAACTTCCCCCGAGGCATGGGGAAGGGGAGGGAAGATCAGGGTGGCCACTGGGGGCTGGCGGGGCTGCTGCAGGCCCGTTGAGCTGGTAGACCTGGGAGTTGGCTGGAAAGGCCACATTTTTCCCTGCAGTAGAGCTAGGTTTTTAAAAAATGATAAGAAGCTCTTCCCTAAATCCCCAAGTCCAAGTTGTGCTCCGGAGGATACGCCTGTGTCTGTCTGTTTTCCTGTCTGGCTTGAGACCCTCCTGCACAGCAGCAGGACACAGGCTTCTCTCCAACAGCGCTGTCACATCCTAGGGGGCGTTACTGTGGTTAGTTGCAGCTACTGTAATGAATTACTGTCTTTCCCTGCTGAACCCCAGTGCACAGGCTGTCTCTGGTTTTCTCCCTGCTGCTGTCTCCGCAGTGTCTGGAAAGAGAGGAGGGTTTGTTGAGTGAATATGCAGATCTGAAGGCAGGAAGCCAGAGATGGGAGGAATTACAGCGTGGTCCCCGCTTGGGCGTTGCTAGAGAAATAACCATGTCTGTGACACACATGAAAGGTAGCAGAAAGCACGTGTCCACATCAGGCTGTGATGGAAGCCACCCAAAGTTAGGGAGAGGAGCAGCCCCTGTGGGCGCGGGCATGTCCATCTCGAAGGCCCCATGTGGCCGAGGAGGCAGTGGGGACAGGAAAGGGCTCTGCCTGCGGATCACAGCACTCCCGTCATCTGACCCAGGTTGCACCCTGTAGTTTGGCTGCTCTGCAGTCCCCACCCCCGAAGAGGTTGCAGGTGAAATGTGCCGTCCTAGTGCCGCCAGGGACAGCTGGGGTCCAGGGTGTGGGGCCGTGTGTCTGGGCCACCTCAGGACACGGCCACGGAGAGCTCTTCGCTGTCTGCTCCGGTGCTTACCCCAGGGCTGCCCCGTGCCTCGAGGATAGGTTCAAACCCAGTCAGCCTGCCCCGAGCCATCCTGTCCTCTCCTGCATCAGCCTCCCGGGCCACCCCCTCCTTGGCTGGCTCCCGGGGTCCCCGGCCCAAGGGTACCTCTGTGGGTGAGGCTGTCTCCACTTCCAGGAAACTTCCCTCCCTCCCTTTCCCTCCTGGGCCAAGGAAGGGCTCACTGCTTAATTCTCTTCCCATTTGGCAAGAGCGGGTCTGCAGCGAGTACTTATTGCCTTGAAAGATCTGATTGATGAAGTTTTTCCTCCTAGGAAATATCTGTGAAATTCGCTGCAAGGTTACCAGTACAATTTCATTTTAGGAGAAAGTTTAGGAGTTAAGTGGAACAGAAAAGAGTGGGGGGTGCGAGGTGAATGGCAGGGGCCAAAAGGAGGAAGAGGTAGGGAGGGACGGTGGAGGAAAGCCAGGGAGAGGAGGAGCAGTGGCAGGACGTCAGCCTTGCTGGGCCGGTGGCAGCGGGGTCCTGACAGGGGCCCCTCACGGCCACGTTGCGATCCTCCTGAATCAGTCCGCTCTGTGCTCCCCGTGCCACTCACTCCCCGGAAGGCCTCACAATCACAGCTTTGTCCTGCTCTGACTTTGTGGGAATGCTTTCTCTGCCCCGGGACCGGGCAGGCCGGGAACCCACATCCCAGCTCTGTGGCCCCGGGGACACGCGCCCCTCCTGGGGAGCTGTGCTCTGTGAGGTGGGAGTGACCAGACCAGGCAGGCTTCCCCTCTGGCTGCTGTAAGGATTGCGATCGCAGAAGTGCAATGATAAACTGACAACGTTGCAAACGCGCACAAAGCTATCGGGCTGCTCCGAACCGGAAAGTCATGGTGATCTCCCTGTTGAATTATTTGTTCAGTGGACTCCACTGATGGCACAGTACCGTCTCCAGTTCATCCGTCCCATTTCCAGAAAGAGGGTGACCACCTCTCTCTTCTCAGGGCCACTCTGAAGCTCAGGAAGCGGGGGTCGTGGCCCCTGGGGCAGCCATGGCCCTGCCCTTCCAGAAGGAGCTGGAGAAATACAAGAACCTTGATGAAGATGAGCTTCTCGGGAAGCTGTCCGAGGAGGAACTGAAGCAGTTGGAAAGTGTTCTTGATGACCTAGATCCTGAGGTTGGTGTGCAGGGCGGACGCGGGTGGCTGGTGATGACGTGGGACACCTGGTGGTGTGGTGGCCTCACTGGAGTCCCCCTCCTCGGCTGCAGGCCCAGGCCCCGATGGCCAGGGCGCTCAGGGTTACACACTCAGGAGAACCTCATGAGCCCTGAGGCAGGCGAGGCGAGTGTGTTTCTCCAAAACCAGTTTAGTGAAAGTGAGCAAAACTATTTCCCACTGGTTGAGGTAGGAAGAGCCCGATGTAGGAGGAAAAGGAGGAAAGAGATGCGATCTTACTGAGGCCTTGTGTGTAACCACTTCGGGGCAGAAGCCCCAGGGAAACTGAGATACTTCTGTGTTTTAGATGAGGAGACAGACTTGGGGAGGAATTTACATGAAACACCAGGCCGCCAAGCATCTGGGGTGCTATTTTAACCAGGCCTTGAGCCCCGGATGCAGACTTTTTAATATCTCACTTCTTACGAATGGGTGAGTAATGTGGAGTCTCTGACAGCCCCACAGAGGCTGGGTTCCCGAGCTGTAAACACGCAGCCAAGAGTGTAAGTGGGGCTTGCAGTATCTTTCTGAGTGCTTGCGGGCTAAGCAGTGTGCTCTGTGTCCATTTAACAAGCGCCTCTTTTACTCCTCGTGGTGTTATCTGCAACTCAGCAGCCCCCAGAGTTGTGCTCTGACTGCAGAGGTGGAACGGAAGTGAAATGTTTCACATGTGGCATTCTGATAGGCCAGGCACTTTGGGTATGACATTTACTTCTTTTTTTTTTTTTTTTTTGGTACCAGGGATTGAACTTGGGACCTTGCCCTTTTGAGGCAGGCACCGGAACCACTGAGCTAAATCCCCGGCCCGACATTTACTTTTAAAAACACAAGTCTTCTGTTTTCCTTTTTTAAAACCAAGGATGGAATCTCAAAGCTTAATTGAGCTGAGGTCCATGTCTCCCAGGCCATTCACCTGCCCATTTCTGCAGGAGGCAGTTAGGGTGGGGGGCTTCTTGCCGGGGTCCCCCATGTCTGCCAGGATCACTTTGGGCCCACACCGAGCCGAACCTAATTGTGATTAAAAAACAGAGGCCTCTGACCTCTGCATCGCAGATCTGCAAGGGACTCCGATTGGCCCCGGCTGTCCCTGCTCTGGGGGCTTGCTGGGAGCCTCCTTTCAGCACAGGACAAGGGGCAAGGAGGGTGACAGAGGTGCCCCCACTGCACACCCTCCTCCCTGCTCACACTGCTGTCCCCGCAGAGCGCTACGCTGCCCGCTGGGCTCCGGCAGAAAGACCAGACGCAGAAGGCAGCCACTGGCCCATTCAACCGCGAGCACCTCCTCTCGTACCTGGAGAAGGAGGCTCTGCAGCAGAAGGACAGGGAGGACTTCGTGCCCTACACTGGGGAGAAGAAAGGTGAGGACCCCAGGCACCCTGGGGCAGGGGTGCCCTTGCTGGGTTGTCTGGGGGCCTCAGAGAAGGTCTGCACTGGGAGACAGGTTTGCGGACATCATGGCTGGGGTGGGGGGCGTCTTTGACCTCGGGCATGAGCGCTGCAGCCGGCTGTGTGCTAAGCTTGCAAGCCCGAAAAGGGTGGCCAGTGCTGGCCACGGTGTGTCCAGCAGCAAGCACGGCCCAAGGTAAACTGCAGACCAGCCACTGACAGGCCCAGGACAGGGTCCTCTGAGGGCTGTGAGGGCATCATGAGTGAGGATGGGGGGAGGACAGGTAAGAGCCTAGAATTCTCCGTGCTCTGCGCTTTACTTGCCTGGGAACTGGAACTGATGTAAAAACTAAAGCTGCTGATGGAGAAGAGCAAGACGAGCAGCAGAATGCGAGTCCTCAGCCGTGATGGTCCTCGGGGTGGCCGGTCTCGTGCTCCCAAGAGAAGGTCTCGAACACGCAAGGCAGAGTCTGCCTGGACGGCTCCTCCCCGAGTGGGGCTTCCAGCCAGCGCTTCACCACAGCCCGGCCTCCACCACACCAGCCCAGCCCTGGCACCGGCCCAGCCCTGGCACCGGCCCATCCGCATTGCACTCGGCCAGTCACTCACCCAGCGCCTGCCCAGCCCCTGCTCTGAAGAGCCGCGTGCCAGGCCCCAGACCACCGCTGGGAGACCTGCCCTGCCTTCCAGGCGCTTGGGGTCCAGGCGAGGAGCTCAGGGATGGAGCCCGGAAGGCGGAAGGGCCCGGGGTGTTCCTCCACACCAGGCTGAGCTCTGAGCGGAGACGCAGCCACCGCCCTCTTTAATACCCAGCTCTGAGCTTGCCTTGGGAGGAAGAGTGGGTATCGGTAGCTGTGATCCCAGCTACACAAGAGGCTGAGGCAGGAGGATGGCAAGTTCAAGCTCAGCCCAGGCAACTCAGCCAGATGCCATCTCACAATAGGAAAGGGCTGGGGATGCAGCTCAGTGAGAAGGCCCTAGGTTCAAACCCAGTACTGCAAAAGAAACAAAACAAAACAAATTCAGCCTGTCAGACTCCCAGTGCTACAGTGACCCGGGCCACAGCCCCTAATGACCCCACACATGACCCCACGCCACCTCAGTCCTAAAGCACAAATCAATCATGCGGCCTGACAGCCCAGCCCCTCCCTGCAGTAACTGGGGGGGGGTGGCCTCCTGAAGCGTCCCCTGCCCTGGCTAGGCCCAGCCCCACCTGTCCATGCCCCTGCAGGACCTGCCCAGGCCCCCCTAGGCGCTTCGGCCCTGGATCACGTGCCCACGTGCCCGCCTGAGACTCTGGGTGTCGATGTCAGCCTCTGGCTTCCGGGTCTCTCTGTCAAGCACCCAGGTCGGCTGCCACGGCAGACATCACTGCCCTTGCCCTTTCTCTGTCCCGTCTCGGTGGGGAGTCCACAGTGGGACAGGTCTTCCTTGGACCTGGAACAGTGGAGGAGTTCAGGAAGGGCCGGCTCAAGGGGGCGAAAGGCAGAGCCTGCGCCAGGCACAGCTGACGGACCTTGCACTATTAAGAACGCTGCTGAGAAAGTAAAGTTGAACAGTGGCAAATTGGGTAAATTATCAGGATTAGTTTGGAAATAAAGAGCTGTTTCAGGGCCGGGGATTTAGCTCAGTGATTCTGCCCCTTGCCTCCTAAGCGCAAGGTCCTGAGTTCGATCCCCAATAGCCCCCCCCCAAAAAGAGCTGTTTTTATGGCAGCACAGTTGCTATTGTACTAAATGAAATGAAAATAAAAGAAATTATAATGTAAAATCTTCAATTGACGTGGAGTACTAGGTAGTGATGGCGAAGTGAGAGAAGGCTGTGGTCTCGAGCTTGGAGCAGAGGTCACGACATATCGAGGTGGTTGTCCTGGGGCAGACTAGCCTGCAGGTGGCCCCTGGGAATAAGGAATGAGGGACAGACCAGCGGAGGTCTGGGGCCCAGGAGGCTAAAGCACACACCACAGTCCCTGTGGCCGAGTGGCAGCCACCATGGGGTCCAGGGCTGGGCTCACCCTTTGGGGCAGCGCTGGTGTTGGCTGAACCCCGTCGGCCACTGTCCCAACACTGAGCCCTGTTGGGCTCCCTGCACCTGTGTATAGGGTCCTCAGAAGCAGTGCGGAAAGGAGGGACTTAGGGGCCCTGCCATGACGAAGACCCAAGATCCGAGCCAGAAGCCGATGTTCCCGGCTGCCGCTGCTCTGAAAGCGATGTCCGAGGTGGCGCTGAGCCTGGCCTAGGGCTGGCCCGTTTCCTGGCCGGCTTCTCCCTCTTCCTCCTGCTCCTCCGGTGCCCTCCTTTCCCAGGAAGTGTGGCGTAGGCGGTGCTGGACAGAAGATGTGGCGTCTGTCAGCAACAGGCCTTCTCCCGCCGTGGGGTGCCCCTCGTGCTGGCTCCTGCTCCCTGGTGGGGCCCTGAGGACATGGTTCCTGGGATCAGCACCTCCGGGGCTGGAGTAGGGGGAGGTCGGGCCAAGGAGGACGGTGCTGGGCCTCTGAGGCAGGCATAGGGCGGGGCCCATCCTGCCGGCCCTGATGGGGACACTGGTGCCACCATTTGCTCTGTTTTAAGGACCATGGCCCCGGTGGGGGGCACAGGACTCCTCTACGAGTGATCCTACCTTCTGGCCTGAATTCCTGCCTGGCATTGGCCTCATCCCAAGATTCAGGAACCACATGGGTGTGAACCTGGTCCAGCGCCTCATTTCCAGCTGTCACTCACTGTTCTCATAAAGCACAGCACGCCATGTGTTCTCTTCTGATTTAAGGGAGAGTCTTCATCCCCAAGGAAAAGCCCGTGGAAACCCGGCAAGAAGAAAAAGTGACCCTGGACCCAGAGCTGGAGGAAGCTTTGGCCAGCGCCTCCGACACGGAGCTCTACGACCTCGCGGGTGAGTCCCAGCCCGCTCCCACCTCAACCGCATTTCCTGCCCTCTGTCACGGGCACAGGTGGAAGTCACAGCCGACCCTCCCTGAGGCACCTGAGCCCTGAGCAGGTGCTGTGGTGCAGGCCCTGGCATTGCTCCTGAGGTGTAGACGAGAGTCTACAGGCAATAGGAGAAGAGACAAGGGGTTGGCAGGGCTGGCAGTGGGTCTCTATGGCAACGCCTCTTGGGCTGGTCACCGTCCAGAGGCCAACTGGAGGTCTGCTGGTCTAGAGATCTGATCCTGCTGTCAGTGTCCCTGGCAGCCACCTGCTCAGAACAGGGTGGTGGGGTGGATCTGTTAGCCAGAAAAAACATAGCAAAAGCATCAAACAGAAATTAAAACTTGGGCTGGGTGTGCAGCCCTAGTCCTGGCAACTTGGAAGGCTGAGGCAGGTAGATAGATTGATCTCAGGGGTTAGGGCCAGCCCAGGCAGCATAGTGAGTCCTCATCTTTTAAAAAATAAGTAAGGGAGCCTGGGCATGGTTTCTCATACCTATAATCCTAGTTACTCAGGAGACTGAGGCAGGGGGATTGTAAGTTCAACACCAGCCCAGACAACTCATTGAGCTCCTGTTCAAAATAAAAAATAAAAAGGGCAGAGGGTGGAGCTCAGTGGTAGAGTCCTGGATTCAGTCCAGTCCTCGGCACGAACTAACCCACCAACCATGGTAATGGAGCCCAGTTACTGCCTAAGTAAAAGGTGCTCAGTGATCATAGGGCCAGGTGTGTTACTGTGTGTTCTCAGTGCCCTGTGCTTATCAAAAGGGCAGCTTTGCTGGGTGTATTCCTAGCTGCTCAGGAGGCTGAGGCAGGAGGATCACCTCACCTGGACAACTTAGCAAAACTTTTCCTCCAGAAATCAAAAGGCGGTTTCAAAGTCCAAGGGCAGCCTGAACTACAGAGCCCATCTCAAAAGAAATTAAAAATAAAATGGACTGAAGATATTGCTCAGTTTCCCTGGGTTCAATTCTTAGTACCAGAGACAGAGAGACTTTCTCCCTAGACAATACCGGGGGTCGATAACCGTTCTTAGATGTTTAACGAGAAGGTGTAAAGCCCATGCAAGAGCATGTCACATAGGAGGAAGTCATTTGCTCTGAATAAGTGAAACGCCATCAGCATCCCCCTTTTACAAATGAGGATGTCCACAGGTGACGCGGTTGGCTCGCCTAGGGCTGCCTCTCTGGCTTCCATGGTCCCCGTCACCCCCACCCCTCTGCTGCCAGGAGCTCGGGCTCCACTTGGGGCTTCCCCCACCTCAGGCCACCTGGGTCCCTGCCTGCCCAGCCCGCACTGCACTGTGCTGCCCCCTGGTGCCAGCTCTGAGCATCATGAGACACTAATTCCCGCTCTTCAGCTGCCCTTTCAGGGGCCAGCTGCTGCTTCTATCCCCACCCTGCAGTGCTCTAGGCCTCCTAATACCGAGACACCATGAAGAAGGACTGTGGTCTTGCCTCTGCAAACAATATATGCAATCATCTATATAATGTTACACCTTAAGACCTTTTGACTCTCACTTGTAGGAAAAGGGCACCTTGAGACCATAGTGTTAAGTGAAAAATCAGACATGCGGTTTAAATATCACATGGTTTCCCTTAGATGAGTAACCCAAAGTATAAATAAATTAAAGAGCAAAACATGGGCTGGGGATTTAGCTCAGTGGTTTTGCCACCTGGTGCGCAAGCGCAAGGCCCCGAGTTTGATCCCCAGTACAAAAAAAAAGAGCAAAACAGAAGATAGATAATAAGAGGCAGGAGAGGACTTTTGCAATGGGAAGGAAACCAAGAGGCAGAGGCAATGGGGAGAGGGAGGAGAGAGGTGAAAACAGAACTACAGCGTGTTCTGTGCATGGACCACCTCTCCCTGGTGAATATGGTCACCATGTACTCCACACAGGGATGGACAGAAACTTAAAAGTTTGAGAAAAAATGCTTTGACTCGTTTTGCACATAAGAAAATCGAATGGTGGGGTCTACCTGACTAGGGTCTGAGTGGTTTTCACTAGCAGGGGCTGTAACTGACTGTTGTTTCTCAGGCCCTAAACGATTCCACTCGTGTCCATCCAGAAAGGCGTGAGGACCGCCTGTCGTCTGGGAGGAGGTTATGAACGCCCTCCATG
Source organism: Heterocephalus glaber (assembly GCF_053883595.1). Taxonomy (NCBI): domain Eukaryota; kingdom Metazoa; phylum Chordata; class Mammalia; order Rodentia; family Bathyergidae; genus Heterocephalus; species Heterocephalus glaber. The sequence goes on along the minus strand of NW_028258138.1, from coordinate 82,920,744 downwards.
CCCATGCTGTGTAAGAAAGGGGACCTGGACCCTGGTCCCCCACAGAGAGCTGTGCTTGCGGGGGAGCAGCGTGAAGGTCCATGCCTGCGTCTCCAAACTTAATGCTCATTTCCAATGCCTTTGTTCTCAGCCGTCCTTGGAGTACACAACTTGCTCAACAATCCAAAGTTTGATGAAGAGACAGCCAACAGCAAAGGCGGCAAGGGGCCTGTGAGGAGTAAGTAGCTGGAGGCTGGGGGCTAGAAGGCCTCGGGAGAGAGGCCTGGGCTCAGTCCTCACACTCAGTCCTGGCTCCAAGCAGAAGGCCTGGTGGGAGAAGCTGGCCGCTCTGGCCCTGGCTGGCTGGCAGTGTGACAGGCACTGAGCTGTTTTGCCCAGGACAGGCTTTCTTGGCCAGCCTGTTCAGCCAGAAGAGAAAAAGGCTGCCCGTTCAGTACCAAATGCAAATGAGGTCACCTGTTCCTGAGATGGAACTTAGGAAAACTTGAAGAAGATCGTAGCTGCTCTTACGAGGTGTGATTGAAGACACATTGCCATGAGTCCCCCTCAAAACCTCCCCCTCACTGTGAACACACTCATCCCACCATCCTTGCCACTTTCTGCAGCAGCTCTGGAGTCCTCTTTCCTGAGAGTCTTCAGTTGCACTGTCCTGGCTGTCTTGGTGTCCTGAGTGAATTTAAAACATTTCCCTTTCGTGGTCATTGTGACTTTGGGGAAGAGCCAGGAGTCTCACTGAGGTGGATGAGGATGCAGCGTCGTGGGCTCGCAAGCTGCCTTTCTGTTGAACAGCACACGGTGGCAGCAGTCACTGTATATTTGATCCACCTTGTAAAGACCCTCAAGAAAAACTCCAGAACTGCTTCAGAAGTGGCAGGAAGCATGGGTGGGATGAGTGTGTTCAAAGCGAGGGGGAGGATTTTGAGGGAGACTCGTGGCAATGCACCCTTTACTGTAGTAAATTTTAAAATTTAAACACATATTTTTTGACCGGCTCTCTTAGATTATATTTTGTTCTCTCTAAGAGAGACTTGGAGGTGCGGTGCTTTCTTGTCTCAGTAGTGTGATTCTTTCATTTGTGATTCTTTGATTGGCCTCTTCTCAAATTGTGACCTTTTTCAGTATCTGTTTACCTCAGTCTTCTGATGACTAGGTAGCATCTTGTTCTGTGATTGTGCTAGAATTTAACCATTTTCACATTGCTAAACATTTCTGTATCCTGTCTTGATGCTGCAAGTAACACATCAGGAAGTATCCTGAATACATTTCTTTATGTAGTCAGCCTGTTTCTTCTGTAGGTTAGACTTCTAGATATGGAATTGGTAGGTCATATACCACATTTTAAATGTCGATAGATAATATCTGGAGGCTGAGGCAGGAAGGTTCCAGTGAGTTTGTGGACATCCTGGACTACAAAGGGAGTCAAAAAAAATTACTTAGACCGGGCATTTAACTCAGTGATTCGGGCACCTGCCTTGAAACCACAAGGTCCCAAGTTTGATCCCCATACCAAAAAAAAAAAGCATGCCTCTAATTCCAGCACTTGGGAGGCTGAGGTAGGAGGATCGCTGCTAGCTCTAGGCCATCCTGGGCTAAATAGTGAGTTCAGGGACAGCCTGAACTACAAAGGGAGACCCTGCCTCAAAAAACCAAAAAAAAAAAAAAAAAAATTACTCTCCCCAAAAGTTTTCAACCATTTACTGTCCCACCAATAATACATGAAGATGCCTCTCCCACATTGCTGCCAACTCTGTCATCCCGTTTACATTTTCTTGCTAAGGAAATAGTATCCTGTTTTCCATTTTGGAGCTTTGTTCCTTGTTACAGTTTTTAAGTCTTTTTGAATGTATTATGTATTTTTAATTGTGCTATTTATTGCTTTGCAGTAGCTGTATCAGGTTATATATTCTGTTTTATATATTCCACACATTTTCCATCAGATTCCTTTTGAGACATCTTCTGTTCTTTTCTATCCCTTTGTTTTTCCATGCCTTCCTCAAAACCAAAACTCCAGAATGGAAATCAGAACAAGGCAGGGTATAATCAATCAAGAGTCTGGGGGTGTAGTAAGACTAGGGAAATTAGAGCCAGATGTGGTGGCATATGCCTGCCATTCCAGCAATTTGGAGCCTGAGGCAGGAGGATCACTCTGAGTTTGAGTCCAGTGTGAGCTCCATAGTGAGTTCAAGGCCAGCCTGAACCACACAATGAGACCCTGTCTCAGAAAACAGTGCTGTCCCATGCCCGTGCCTACTCAGCCGAGGACAAGCTCACTGTTACTAGAGCGTTACTGGGATCAGAGCCAAGGAATAATTCTCTTTTGGGGGGTGCATGTGATATGAGAGATGAGCACTTGCATTTCTTTTTTTTGGTACCAGGGATTGAACTCGGGACCTTGCGCTTGCGAGGCAGGTGCCAGAACCACTGAGCTAAATCCCCGGCCCACTCGCATTTCGTTTTTAAAGTTAAAATTTGTGCTGCAGACGTGGTGAAAGGTGAGAAGGTCAAGCCAGTATTCGAGGAGCCTCCCAACCCCACCAACGTGGAAGTCAGTCTGCAGCAGATGAGGGCCAACGACCCCGGCCTACAGGAAGTGAACCTCAACAACATCAAGGTAGCGCACGGCGACCGCCTGCCCCCGACTGGCCTGCAGTGGCCTGCCCTGGCACCTTCCTCGGTCCGTTCTAGAGGTGGATTTTGAGGCGCGATGTCCTAGTCACAGAAGTAGAGTGTTAAAAGAGCAGTTTCTAGAATGTCCTGAAAGGCAAAGGCTCAAACTCAGTGTCAGCGCTGCGCACACAGCTTTGTCTGCTTGGAGGGCGAGAGTGACTTCCAAGAGGCTGTCAGGGCCGACGCCCCCCTCCACGAGGCACTTCGGGAGGCTGTCGGTCAGCAGTGTCCTCAGGCCCCACAGCAGCCTCTCTGAGGGCCTCCCCTGCCTCACGCTGCGACCCTGGCTTCCGCACCGGACGTGCGCTGAGTGGGGACAGGCGGGCACGGGGATCTGAGCCCTCGGTCCTGGTCCTGGCTCGGAGTCCGAGGTTGTCACTCGTTTCTGAGTGAGCAGTCACATCGCCCTCAGGGGAAGGGGAGTGAGTGTGTGTGTGTGTACATTGTGCGCACAGACACCTCCTGAGGTTTCTGCTGTTCATCTCCTGGGGAAAATTCCTGGCATCCAGTGACACATGCCACAGCCTTTGCTAAACGCTTCACGTCTGTTACCTCATCCGGTCCCCAGTGGAGGATGCAAAGCGGTTAAGCTGCTAGACCAGGACTGCTGTCCCCGCCAGCCGGGCCGCGCCGCCTCCTTCCCCAGGGCCAGGGCTGCGCTGTGCTTTGTAGAGAACCGAGGCGAGAAAGGTTCGCGGAGCCTTTAAACATTTACATTAGGAGGACATTAAGGCAGGCCCCGGACGGTGGGATTGTAGGGCAGGAGGATTTTAACACTCCTGGGGAGCCCACGGACAAAGGAGGGCCGAGTTCCGCGGGGCCTTGAGAGACGAGTCGGCCTAGATTGGAGAAAGGGCCGCAGGGAGTTTCAGCAAAAGGAAAGCCCGAGGGTACGGGGGAGAGGGGCCAGCCTGGCCGGAATCTCGAGGATGAAGAAAGACTGAGTGCGCATGCGTGTGAGTGTCAGGGCACGCGTGCGCGTTCCTTGCTGAGGGACGCCGGGCGAGCCCGTGTTCAGTTCCCGGGCTGGACGCTGGACGGCGCTGTCGCCCCGGCCTCCGAAGGCGACAGTGCGGCCTCCGAAGGCGACAGTGCGGCCGCCGTGGTCCTGCCTGGGCCCGCGATGACGCCGCGTCTCTGTGCCCTGTGCCGCAGAGCATCCCGATTCCCACCCTGAAGGACTTCGCCAAGGCACTGGAGACCAACACGCACGTGAGGAAGCTCAGCCTGGCCGCCACGCGCAGCGGCGACCCCGTGGCCGTGGTGAGTGTGGCCTGGGCGGGAGGCGCCGGGCTTCGCCAGGCCGGGGCCAGAGGCAGCTGGGCAGATGGTGCGTGCGGCCACTTTTGCACCCGACCGGGCCTGCGGGCGCGTGGCCGCCTAACCGCGGTCACGTGTGTTTTACTAACGTGCGAATGGGCTAATGCGTCTCAGAGGCATCTTAAGCAACCAAATGTGGAAGCAGTTTTTTGTACCAGGAATGTAGGCGGGGCCCAGCGCCCTGTGCCTTCCATGGGGTTCAGGTAACAGCGGAGCCGGCAGCGAGCCAGTGCTGTGACCCCGAGGTCTTGCTGGGCCCCGCCCTCCTTCCTGTTACTCGCAGCTTTCTTGAGGAGTTAGTAAGCTGGCCCTTTCCTCTGTTCTTTACTCCTCACTGCACTGTCCCTGTGATAATATGTGGGATGTGCTAAGATTTGTCCCCACTCTAAGAAATGAGAGCCAAGCATGGTGGCGCAGACCTGTGATCTCAGCATCAGGGAGGCTGAGGCAGGAGGGTCGCCATGAGATCAGCCTGGCATGTAATGGGTGGGGGGGAATGAATGAGCAAACTGAAGCCCGGACATCCACACCTCACAGCCAGTAAGGACAGAGTCTTAAGAACAGAGTCGGGGCTCACCCAAGGCTGCTGCAGCTACCGGCTGGGCCCTGGCCCATCCACTCAACAGGAAGCCTGGCTGTCGCGCCCTTCCTAAATCCTGTCATCAGTCAGGAACCCGGAGCTCAGACTGTACCTCAGCTTCTACACTCAGTCAAGCTAGTGAGACAGAAGCTGTCTGAGCGGACGGCTTGATGCGAAGTGGTACGTCTTTGGTAGATAACAGGTGATGGGGAAATGTGACTGCTGTCAATGGCGCCAGCATAGGATTGGTGTTGAAAAGTACTCGTTAAATGAATGAACTGTCATGACCCCAATCTCTCAGCAACAGAGACTATTCCTCTGGTCACGTCAGCAAACTTGAAATGAGCATGTGTGTAGAAGGAGGCCTAAGCTACAAAAGTGGTATTTTTGCCAGCAATGATTATATACCCAAATGTGTGGGTTGAAAGCAGTTTTGAACTTGAAACGTGTCATTAAAATAAAAAAGAGCTGCCCATGGTGGTACACTCCTGTGATCCCAGCACTCCTACAATACCAGCCCTCGGGAGGCTGAGGCAGGAGGATCACTGTGCATTCGAGGCCAGCCTGAGCTACATACACAGTGAGTTCAAGGCCAGCCTGAACTACATAGTGAGACCCTGTCTTAAAAAGCAAAACAAAATAATAATAATAAAATAATATAAGATGAAGGTCCCGAGTTCGATCCCTGGTACCAAAAAATAAATAAATAAATAAATAAATAAATAGGATAGAAAAATAGCAGAACCACATCATTGGTAAGTTAAAGTGAGCAGTTAAAGGATTCTTATAGTGTAGGATTTGTATCATCTCTGTTTGAAAAACAATATTCACAGTACACTTTGAGTATAGATGAATAAAGGCATGAACAAAGGGAGGATTGTCGCTTCTGTTTAATGCTCCTTATGTGGAACTGTGGGGTGGGGACAGTTTGAGGCCGGCCATCGCTGCTGGTCCTCACCCTGACCCTCTCCCCACTCCGCAGATAACGGCTGTCAACTGAATACATTCCAGGTGCAGTCTTCTCTCTCCTCCTTTTAATGCCCCACCCCACGCTGAAGGCCCAGCATGTGGCAAGTGCCAGGATAGAAATGATTTCAGGAAAATCTCTCTTCTGTCAGTTGCTGTTTGAAAAAATGACTGGCTTGGTCTAGTTGCCTAAGTCTGTGAGACAGAAGGACCGCAGAATGAGTGAAATACAAGTTTCATTCACCATCTCCCTGTTCTTCATTCGTGTGGATGATTTACTACTGCTTTCTGAAAATCATCCTTTTCCTTCTGACTGATCGAGGCATCACCCCACCCCGGCTCCCTCACTGCCCCTTCCCAGCCGAGGGTAAGCAGAGAACAGAAGCAGAAACAAGGAAAGAAGTGAAGGTCTAGAGAACATTTCTCTTTTCTTTTTTGTTTTGCTTTGTTTTTTGAGACAGGGTGTCATTGTGTAGTCCAAGCTGGCCTTGAACTTACAGAGATCCTCCTGCCCCGGCCTCCCTAGTGCTGGGATGACAGGTGTGCACCACCACACCTGACTAGGGAACATTTTCCAGGTGGTCATTGGCCCTGAGTTTTGTCAGAAGCCCTGTGAGAAAGTCCTTATTTTTAGCATCCAGACGTGCGGCAAGGAGGTGTTCATAGTGGATGTTACCCTGCTTTCCCACGACTGGTTCGTCGTGCTGCCTCCCGGGGTCACAGAGCACTGCGTCATTGGCATCAGTCCCCAAAGGTCCCCATCAAAGGCTGTTTGCATTCAGTAAGAAAACCTTTGATCTCGGGGTTCATGGCAACCGTACTTACATTAACTCAGTATGGTATTTTAAAACCACATGTGGCTGGGGATGAAGCTCAGTGGAGAGTGCATGCCTAGCGTGCACGAGGCCTTTAGTTCAATCCCAGTGCTGCCCACATTTAAAAAAAAATTATATTTAAAATCGCTTTTCCAGGCCCTGGGATTTAGCTCAGTGGCACCGTGCCTGCCTTGCAAGTGCAAGATCCTGAGTTCGATCCCTGGTACCAAACAAAACCAAAAACAAACAACAAAAAAGGAAATCTATAATCCCAGCACTCAGGAGGCCGAGGTAGGAGGATCATAAGATGGAGGCCATCCTGGACTACATAGCAAGACCCTGTCTCAAAGAAGAGGAAGAAGGAGAAAGAGGAGTAGAAAGAGAAAGGGAAGGGGAAGAGGAAGGAGAAGCAAAGGAAGAGGAAATAGGAAAAACAAAATCAATAAGTTAATTTAATATTCCATTTAAACTAATATATTCAAAATACCATTTTAAAATGGAACTTCAAAACACAACGTGGTATTTTCCATGCTTTTCTCCCTGTGATGTCTTTGCCATTGTGTGCACTTTCTATGCACAGTGCGTCCCACACAGCCTCGCCCTGGGTCAAGGGCCCAGGAGCTACACGTTTCTTGTGGTGACCACTAGGACAGCACAAAAAATTACATTTTCATATAATCCCGTAAAGTACCAAAAGCAAAACTTTCCTTTTCAGAATGCTTTTCCACTCTGACTGTTTCTATGACATTTGTGAACTCTCGCCTGTGTTTTCCTGGCACCATCATCCCCGGCACGTGTCACTGATGCCCAGTTTTTCGGGGCTGAAGGACAGCCGGGTTGTGTGGCCGGGGCCTCCCGCTCTGTTGGGTATGAGTGACATCCTGTTCTGAAGCTGACCGGAAAGCCCAGGCTGGCCCGTAAGGAAAGGCTCCGTGCCTGGGGCTCCGCTTCCACTGTGAGTGTTTAATGTGATTGATAAATGCACTTTCATGCTCACAGCGGCCGTGCCTTCCATCCAAACCCTGGGCTTTCTCTGCCACTCACACTGCTGTCTGGCGATGCACCGATGCTCCTTGGGCCAAGGCTGTCATCCGGGGCTCTGTGGCGTCCCGGGACACTTGGCAGTGTCTGGAGGTGGTTTGAGTCATCAGACTGGGCGGAGCACCGTTGACATTCAGGGGGTCTCCGAGGTCTCCAAGGCCAGCGTGCTGCTGAACACCCTCTGGTGGCCGGGACAATCCTGAGGAGTGGGAGAGTCCTCTCCTGCTGCCCCTCTCCTGCTGAATTCCTTCCCCTCTTCCTGCTCTCCATGCAAACACAGGGAAAATAGCTCAGCACTTACTCCCACGCCCCAGGAGCAAGCATGACCCACGGATCCTGGTTTGTTTGCATTCTCCTCCTTGCCCCGGACTGTGACCTAGGTGGCTGTGCTGAGTGGCCGCACCCCGAGGGTCCTGTCACGGCCGGTGGACCAGCAGGGAGGTTCTGATTGACGCCCCTCAGCTCACCCCAGGCAGTCAGGGCAGCGTGCACAGGAGTTTGCCTCTCATTTGTCGCCTTAGTAATGGTAGATTCGTTGTCGTAACAGGCGAGGGCCGTTCTTGCTTATCAGTTCCCATCCTCCTTCTGCACTTGCAGCTACACAACTGAGAGCTTAGATCCCGCTGACCGGCCTCACAGCCTGTGACCAGCGCTGCCTGCTCCCGCATCCTCGTGGCTGACGCTCGCTCTTGCTCTGCCCTCCAGGGTTCCTCTCACTCCTTGGGGTTCCATGTTTCTCCACGTCCTCACAGGGGCCTTTCTTGTTCATTCTTCTCAGTAGTTATCGGTTTCTCTAGTGCTCAGAAAGTTTTCCTGTTGGTTGAGAGTTTCTCTTTTTTTTTTGTCTTTTTTAATTTATTTTTTGGTCCTACCAGAACTCCTCTTGGGTTTATGTTGGACCTTTACATCGTTCCTCCAATTTGTCCTGACGTTTTCCACCTACATCCTTGGAAATATCCTCAGCTTTATCTTCCAGGTTACTGTGCTCGTTTTATAATTCCAACGCTTATCCTAGTGGAGTATCTTTGACTTACAAAATATTTCTTATTCCTCTTTTTAAAATATATAATACAGTGGGGGTGGTTGTACTCACCTGTAATCCTAGCATTTGGGAGGCTGAGCCAGGAGGATCGCCATGAGTTTGAAGCCGGCCTGGACCACATAGTGAGATCCTGTCTCAAAAAAACCAAACTAATAGTAATAATAATAATAATGATAATGGTAGGGGAACCCATTTTCTCACCCCCTTTCTGTCTCTTAGACAGAAGCTCTTTCTCTCAATAAATTTTTCCTACTCTTAAAAAAAATAATAAATCTAGTAGCCAGTGTGTAGTCCATGTATACAGTGCCCTCTCTTCTTGTTCTTAGGGGGTTGGCAAGGGAGGGCTAAGTGACCACAGTTAGACAAATAGAGTTTCCACTTGGTTTTTGTTCCCTCTCTGGCACACCATGCCCTTCAGCTGCCTTAGCCTTTTGCTCCCGTGAGTTGGGTTTTTTTAACACGCCCGCCAGCAGTTTCTGGTTGCTCATTGGTATTTGTGAATGGAGATCAGGTGGGTCTGTATAAACTAGAATCATTTCTTCTGCCATCCTGAAGATCCGTTACACTACAGGCTTTTCTCTCCCAGGGAGCCTCTTTGTTGTTCCGCAGTCATCACCTCTGACAAGCTGGCTGCTGTAGTTATTCTCTCTGCCCTCCTGCTCAAGGGTAAGCTCCCAGTGACAAGGCTTTTGTCTCCTCTTCCGCTGGACCACCCGGGAACCTACAGTGTTTTCTGGATGGATGGATGGTGGGTAGGTGGATGGGTGGGAAGGGGAAGGAAGGAAAGAGGGAGAGAGGAGAGAAGGGCGCTTTCCAGAACGGTGAGCTACTCAGTGGCCTTCTCTGTGTGGTCTGAGGAGTCAGCAGCACCGTGGGACCCCGTCCACCATCTTTTGTCCCTGCTGCAGCCGGAGGGCTGCGCTATGGGTAGACAGCTGATTTAGGTAGAAATATTCTAGGCAGGCCGACAGGGCTGGGCCCTCGAGGGAGTCAGCACAGAGCATGAGAACACATCACAGCTATGGCTGGAGGTGCATCCATCGGAGGCCAGGCCTCAAGATAAAGACGGAATGACCAGGCTGCGTGCCTGCCCAAGGGTTAGGTGATAACTTGAGGTTATACTCTAACTGGTATCACCTGGTCCAATAAAGTCCAGATAGACATCAGTCACCCAGGTGGGTGAGCAGGACCTCCTGACCCATCCCTTCCTGAAAAGCCCTTTGCTCCATGACCTGCCTCCCCACTGGATCAATATTACCTAAGCGGCTCTACTTGCAAACTTAGTGGTTGATCACAGCTTTGACCCATGTTGTACCCTCCTCGTGATTTTGCTCTATAAAACATTCTTAGAGAAATGGCCTTGGTGGCAACCCACTTTCGGGTCCCCTGCTGTCTCTCAGGTGCTGACTCTCAATAAATCTCCTGCTCTGAACCTCCGTTGTTACCTGGAATCCATTCATGGATTTGGGGACACAAATGCAGCGTACCTGACACCTAGCAGGTTGGGAGGGCACGTGCTGTGGTCCCTCAGCCCTGCCACACCGCCCTGCTCTATCCATGGAGGCCTCTGTCTCCAGTCCATCTGTCTCTGGCTGTGCCCTTCCAGGAGGCTGCGGCAGGCTGCTGGCATCCCCGGCTACTCCAGCCGTCCCATCTGCCCCGCTCTGTCCCTGAGGCTGTCCTTTGACAACTGCCTCAGACGGACTCCTAAAATATCTAACGCGTGCAGAGTAATTTTACCTGTTCCCGGGGCTCAGTGTGGCATTGAGATACTTTGATGTACACATGGTGGGACAAGGTCAGGGAGCCCAGCACAGTCGCCAGCTCAAGCTGTTGACATTTCTTTATGTGGCTGACTCATCTCTATTTTGAAATACACAACAAATTACTGACAGTAGTTACAGAACACAGAAACTCACTTCTCCTAACTCTAATTTGTTTTTTTTCAAGGAAATGTATTAAAATTAAATTTAATAATCAATGAAAACATATTAATCTGTTAACAGCCCTCTCCACCTCCCTACGCCTTCCCCGCTCTGGTGACTCTGCTCGCTGTCACCATCTCTGAGATACACGTGAGAACTTGTGTCCCCATTTGTCTCCACACCTGGGTTATGTCCTGTAGCCTAAGGTCCTGCAGGCTTCTCTGTAGGGGATAGGGGAAGGGGACGTTACCAGAACCTCTGCAGTTAGTCCTGGTCTCCTGCGAGCCACGGCAGCACACGGCGAATTACAGGAAAGGTAGAAAAATGAGACCGAGAAGAAGCTGAGCTTTGGGTCTGATCAGTGCTGCTCTGGGCAGCAAAGACAAAGTCCCCAGCTTACCACACCTTTTATTCAGTACATCGGGAGAAACAAATGTAACAAATGACTTGCAGAGAGTTCAATAGTTCACATTGGGATAAACGAGGTGTAACGGAAGGCTTGCAGAGAGTTCAGTACATCTCCGGCAAACAAGATGTTAATCAGTCCAAGAACAATGAGGAACTGAGCAGATGTTTGTTCTCCCAGGATGTTTCTTGTCCTGGAGAATCACAGCACCACTGGATCACTGAAGTCTCAGTTGTGACCGGAGGCCAAACTGGAGTTATTCTGTAGCTGGGCTGTAGGCAAGAGAACTAGGCTAACCAAATGATTTATCCCTAGAATTATGTAGCATTGCTCCCAACACTCCTCTGTGCTACCCTAAATGACAGGGATCTGTTCTTATTTATGGATGAATAAAATGCCACTAAGCGTCTACACTACCTGTCCTGTACCCACCCAACTTCTGATGGAGACTTAGGTCACAAACCGTGATGTGAGCAGCTAGACACCCAGAATATAAAAAAATCAAGGGCAAAAAGATAAGCAGATGACCTGAATGGACGTTCTCAAAAGGCATGCAAATAACCAGCAAGTATATGAAAAAGGGACTGCAAATCAAAGCTGCCGTGAGACACATCTCCCGGCTAGAAGAGCTGCAGTCGGAGATGGGGCTGGGGACGCACTCTCACAGAGCACGCAGTGACCCTGGGTTTGTCCAAAAAATGACAAATGCTGGTGAGAGTGTGGAGAAAGAGAAACTCTTTTTTTTTTTGGTACCGGGGATCAAACTTGGGTCCTTGCGCAATAGCCGGTGAAACCTGAGCTAAATCCCCGGTCCCCTTTTTTTTTAAGACCGGGTCTTGCTGTTAGTTCAGGCTGTCCTTGAACTCAATATGTAGTCCAGGCTAGCCTTGAATTCACGGTGATCCTCCTGCCTCAGCCTCTCAAGTGCTGGGATTACAAATGTGCACCACACTGCCAGCTTGAAAACCTTTATCTCTTTCTCATGGTGACAGGAGATGGGGCACAGCCAGTGTGGGTCTTCAGTCTGTTATCACAAACTGGAGTCTCCAGTGGGCCCCTCATTCTGAGCGGTGTCTTGGGTCCAGAAATTGCCCAAAGGCTAGGCACTGGCAAGGGTTGTTGTTTTTAAATCCATTCACACTAAAAGGAAAAAATAATTCTGAGCTTATATCCTTTCTACTTTTTTCCTATTATTAAAATGTCTTTTCTCAAAAACCAATGATATCGGGTTGGGGATTTAGCTCAGTGGTTTCACCGCCTGCTGCGCAAGCGCAAGGACCCAAGTTCGATCCCTGGTACCAAAAAAAAAGTGTTCTGAAATTTGTTTTTTTAAAAAAAAAACCAATGATAATAGATAGTAGCAGGTTTTTTAATGTGCTCACTTTTAAAGAGTTGAGAATCCTATGTCAGTGCATTTTAAAATTTGCAGGTATATGGAATTTGTAAGTTTAGACTAAAATCTTTTCATTTCAGTGGTTGTTGTTGTTGTTGTTTATTTATTTATTTTGAGACAGGCTCTTGCTAGGTAGTCCAGGCTGGCCTTGAGCTCACTATGTAGCCCAGTCTGGCCTGGAATTCACAGTGATCCTCCTGCCTCAGCCTCCCGAGTGCTGGGATCACAGGTGTGCGCCACCACGCCCAGCCTTTCAGTGCAGCTTTAAAGCACCTTTTTTACTTGGAGGCAAAAGTGTGACTTAGCAAAAGTTACCTTTATGTGCTGTAAAGTAAAATCTGTATTTTGGGGGTGAGAAATTCACTAAATCAGTCTTTAGCAACCCTAACGTTTGTTGGTTTCGGCATCTTAAGGCTTTTGCAGATATGCTAAAAGTGAACAAGACTTTGAAAAGCCTGAACGTAGAGTCCAACTTCATCACGGGCGCAGGGATCCTGGCCCTGGTGGAGGCGCTTCGGGAAAATGACAGCTTGACTGAGATCAAGATCGACAACCAGGTGAGGGTCGGGGCCCGTCGCTGATCACACAGCATGAGGTGTCCACAGCTGCTCTGCTCAGGCATGGTCATCTTTGCTGTTCAGCATAAGTGTCAGCCATGCGTTGTGCCCGCCTGGCTCTGGCCTCTCTCCGGGCTAGAAAGAGAAACTGGGGTGGCCCTGGCGGGGTCTCAGGCCTCCTGTCCTCAGAGCCCCTGGTCCTTGCTCCCCAGTGCTTGGAGCCCACAGAAAGGCCTCGGGGCTCTGGAAGATGCCTGGCTCCAAGTGCCAGCCGCACCCTCAGGGTGACCAGTCTCCGGGCCACCACCGCAGCCACAGCCGGCCGCTCCTCCTGCCGCTGCAGTGTCCTGTGCCTGGGCCACCAGGGCAGCTTCACCACTTGTTAACAGTCCTCTCCTAGCAAGGCCCCGGGGTCTTGCAGTGTCCTCTGCACATCACATACCTCTACAGTCACGTGGTCACCCACGGTTGTCACACGAATTGGCTACGGTAGTGTATGTTTTGGAAATGTGTTTATTTTTCCTTAACATTAAGCTTTCTGTGTTGGCAAGTAAGCGTTTGCCTCCTCCTTACAAATTGCTGCCCTTCTCTCCAAGCCGTGAGGGCGGCTGGCAGTGCTGCATGGCGTTGCCCGCTGGCTGCATCCAGGGTCTCCGGGTGTTGCTACACCTGGTCTGAGGCCGAGTCCTCCTGGGTCCTGGGGATGACGCAGCTGCCCTCGGAGCCCGCCACACCGCTTTGACCTCTGCTGATAGTGCTAGAGAGTCTCTGCTTCCCTACTCACGCAGTCGGGACTTTGCCAATCTGCTCAGCCTTTTTCCAGCCACATGGGGATTGATTACTCTAAGACAGCTTCACTGTTTAAAAGAAAAAGAAAAACAATGTTTAAAACCAATACTGGGATAATTTGGAAATACTAGTTTTACTTTAACTTGACCTGTGGAATTACCTTTTTTTTTTACAACTAGAGCTGGAACCCAGGGGTGCTCCCCACCTGCAGCCCTTTTTTCTTTTCTTTTTGAAAAAGAAAGATCGAACCTGGGACCTTGCGCTTGTGAGGCAGGTGGCAGAACCACTAAGCTAAATCCCCGGCCCTTACTTTCTTTATTTTGAGGCAGTGTCTTAGGAAATTGCCCAGGCTGGCCTCAAACTTTCCACCCTCCTGCCTCAGCCTCCCTCAATGCTGGGATTCCAGGCACGTGCCAGTTTTTTCCGCTTTGGATGCCAGCAGACTCAGCTGTCTGTCTGGACCTTGCTTCTAGAGTCAAGGAGCAGAACTCTGATGACCAGCAGAGGAAACATCTCAAACGACCCTTTCATTTTTGTCCATCTTGCTGCATACACTTCCGGTGCCAGTAACAGTTTCCTCTCCTTCCCGCTTGCTCCAGAGACAGCAGCTGGGAACAGCTGTGGAGATGGAGATTGCGCAGATGCTGGAGGAGAACTCGAGCATCCTCAAGTTTGGATACCAGTTCACCAAGCAGGGGCCACGCACCAGGGCAGCAGCTGCCATCACCAAGAATAATGACCTGGGTAAGGTCACTGTCTTAGTTCTTTTCCCGTCTCTGGGCCACAATACCGGACGCCCACGACTCAAAGGAGGAGAGGTTCATTTTGGCTCACAGCGTGTAGAGTTTCAGTGCATAGTCGGCCGGCTCCAAGGTGGGCAGGGCAGGGGAGAGGGGCTGGCAGAGGAGGGTTACTCATGGCATGGCAGGCAGGAAGCAGAGAGAAAGAGCAAGGAGTAGGGAGACAGAGACCCAGACCCTTCCAGGGTGTGCCAGTGGTGAGCCACCTCCCACCAGGCTTCAGTTCCCAACATCACACCCAACTCTGAGCCCATCAGAGGACTAATCCAGTACAACACCCATGAATGATCTGGTGTCATACACCCGTGACATGATGTGACCCAGCCCCCCACACCCGTGATCCAATCACCTCCCCAAATCCCCACCTATGAATGCACGAGCTTGGTGGACATCTGGATACTCAACAGGCACCATGCTGTGAGCCAGTGAGGCGGGGAGAGCGTGCTGAGGGGCTCCATGTCCTCTCCACGCACTGTTCCACGGGCTTTGGCTTCACATCGTCTTTCACTGTCATCAAGGCCTTGCGGTTCTCATGGGGTTGAAGTTTCAGTTTTGTGTGTTTATTTCCCAGGCAGCTTTCTGTGCTTGCTTGGCTTCCTTTGTGCCTTCGCATCTCCTTTCCTTACATGTGGATTGTGCTTTGCTCTCTGTACCGAGAAGACATAGCCGTGCAGGTCCTACTCCACTGTCTGAGCCTGCCTGTGCTTTTCAGTACTTAGGTTTAAATGTGGGTACATTTGATGCTTCAGTGCTTTCCATCCCGAGGTTTAGATGCTGACCTGTCTGCAGAAGGCTGGTGTCCAGCCACCACCAGAATTAATGGCTGCAACTGTGTCTGTGTAGTCGTGAAAGCACAGGGCTGAGAGGAGGATGTGCTGAGGACAAATGACTCTGTTCCACAGAGATGGGAAGGTTCCCAGCTATCAGACCCTGTAAATTCCTCCAGACACTGGGCTTATTTTATCATTTCCATTTACTGCCATGATTTGTTGAATAATGAAGTTTAAGATCATTTGTATCCTCAAGTGTGTGGGATTGTTATTTTGTAAGATTAATGTCTTTCAGGGGCCGGGGATTTAGTTCGGCGGTTCCGCCGCCTGCCCTGCAAGCGCAAGGACCCGAGTTCAATCCCCGGTACCAAAAAAAAAGATTAATGTCCTTTGGAATTTAAAGGCTATGCCTTCCTTCAATTTGTCTTTTTAAACTTCTCTCTCTCATGTAGTTCGAAAGAAGAGGGTTGAAGGAGATCGAAGGTAAACGTCCATGGGAAGAGGTGAAATTTCGCCATGGAGCCATTTAAAAACAGATACAAACTCCTTCTCCACGGGACCATTTTATCAGAGGTTTTTCATTTCCATTAACCACACAACTAATGATTTAATTGGCTTTTTTTTGGAACTGCTTATTTGGGATTCTCCAATGTGTAGTTGTTTCCTTGCTTCCAGGCGCTTCTGGCAACTCGTCCAGATGGAGGGGTGCAGGTGTCAGAGCTACTGCTGAGGCCAAGATTTGACCACTTCATACTGGGTCACCCTCTCTTTCTTACATGAACATTTTTTTAACCACTGAAAGGCATTTAGTTTAATATGTGTTTTAACCGATTACAGGAGAGGCCTACCTCTGTTTACATGCACAGCTTCGAGTTAGGCTAAATATATCCAAAGTGTTATGCTTACTGCATGAGAAGTTAGTATTGCCAGTCTTTCACTGGGTGAGAAAATGTGACCCATTTAGCACAAATCCCTTAGTTAGAGAAAAATCCCTATGGGCCGGGGATGTAGCTCAGTGGCGCCGCACCTGCCTGGCAAGTGCAAAGTCCTGAGTTCGATCCCCGGTACCAAAAAAAAAATTCCCTAAACGCACACAGCCAGCTGATTACAGATCATTGGGCAAGGGGCATCGTGACACTTTCACAGGGCATTAGCTCCTTAGCATAAGCTGTCTTTTAGCCCCTGAGCAGCCCCTCAAGCCAGAGCATAGGCAGTGAGAGGAATTAGCACACCACCTATGCTGATTATTCAACATTAATTCCATCTGTAAAGTGACTCTATTGAAAACCTGTTTACAAAGCTGTTGAAAAGATTTCCAGACATGGTAGGAAATGTTTGAATTTTAGTAAGAGAGACTTTGAAAACAGTACGTTCCTACATAAAACAATAATAACTACCCCTTTAACAAGATTATCTAACACACACAATGGTGTTGACAAATCTTAAAACCATGTATTGCTTTACCTTTAGTGTAACAAGATTACAGGATAAAAGTGAGCCTTTGGATGCATTGTGCAAATTCTTGTCCACATGATCCACTAGGCGTTCACAAACACCAAGGAAAATGTGAACTGTCACTTATACAGGTGTTTGTCATCTCAAAGACAAGCCTGTGCAAATGTGACTGAGATGATTACACCATGGTGTGCAGAGCCTTTCACTGGAACAGCGAGGCGGTGCAGGGAGAAGTGGATCCGAGAGACAGCCATGGGCACCAGACGTTGTCCTGACTCGGTGCTACGGGGCAGACGCGTCCCTGGTAGCGGTAGGGATAGCGCCCTGATGCTGACCCCTCCCTCTGAGTCTCCCTTCCTGCCTGCTCTCCATTCCAGCCCTGCTCTGTCTCCTCTCCTCTCCTCTCCCACTCTGAGCCTTCTGAAGATGACGTCCCTTGTGCCAGTGATAACTAGAGCTAAGGTGGTTGTTCTCCCAGCAGAGTGGGTGCAATCCAGAAGAGGTGCAGGGACCAAGGGTTCCCGAGTGACTCAGTGCAGTTAAAGGGAAGAGGGTGTGCATGGAGCTTGTCAGCAGAGCCCTTTCAAAATCAGACATTTACCTGGACTGTAAGTAGCACCCATACAGGTGCCTCGAGGGCGGGTCCTTTCAGATGTCTCATTTTCTTGAGAATTTTTGAGGGCACAATAAACAGAACATTCTGACATTTTGAAACCCCAAATTGTTTAGTTTACTACTATATTTCCTCATCAGTCTTGAAAAAAACATAAATACTGTTAGATGATTTTTTTAGTCTTGATTTTTTTCTTCCCTCAGACCCAATCGCTGATTGCTCAATTTTCAGAAGTTTGCACACAAGTTGCTCAACACAGCTTGGTTTTGTTTTGTTTTTGGTGGTGTGGGGGGTCGAACCCAGGGCTGCACACATGTGAGACAAACAGTCTAACACCAGGCCACATCCCCAGCCCAACACAGCCGTTATTAAACATTAAATGATATGCACTTGGAATTTTAGGATGATACTGAAGACAGTAGTAATAAATACTCAAATACTCCCTTTACTGCTTCCGATATTCGGGAGATCTTTGTGTCTGCAGGTGGAAATACCACCTCCAGGCGCTCTCTCATGGCTCTTCCAACTCTGTTTAGTAACTTCTTGCTCGAGGTGGGAGTATTTATACTTTGGAAATCAGTGATGTGTTGCAGATTGGGACTTTCCTCTTCTTATGAGCAGTCATCAGCAAGTGCTGTTTTGTTACAGAGCTCTGTAAGTGCTGATTTCCTCATGTGCAGGTCTGAGCCTTTCCCTTCTCGCTTGCTCTTCCCTGCCTTCACCCTGAGAACCGAGCGCCCCACAGTGTCCTCGCAGCTGTGCAGTGTTGACAAAGCCTTGGCAAAAAGCAAGAAAAAAATTCGGCATTGGATCGTGGCTATTTCACCCACACAAGCAGCTGTTGGTAGTGTTAGTGCAAGCAAGCAGGAAATTGTAAAATACAGCACTGTTTTTAGCTTATAAAATAGTTGGGTCACATATAATAGAGTTTGCGAGATCAAATATTTATTACTAATCACTTTGTCTTATTACCTGTTATTTGTGAAGTAGCCTGGCAGATGACTTTCCACTAGTGTTTGCATCTTGGAGATGACTATTAGAAGTAAATGTACATTTTGGGGAACCTATCACATCATTTAATTACACCTTCATCTTCCATCTGGTGAAAGTGACTGAGAGGAAGTCTGTTCCTGATGATTAGCATGATTCCCTTACTACGTGTCATGATGGGGCAGACTGTAAATATTTGTATATGTGTATGCTTTGCTCAGTACTTTGTCAAGCTCTTTGCCAATACCTGGACACCCAATTGGAGGGAAAGACTATGTCCCAAGGTGCATCCCTTCCCCCTTAGGGTTGTGCAGTAAAATTGGTCCCTGGTCCTGTCCCCAGCACCTGTCGCAGCAGACAGGATGTGGAAGAGGAACCTTTGCGGTCTAGGAATCATGGGGTGAGTGCAGCCCTACCTCTTCCCCTCTGCCTCAAGTGTGGCGGAAGCACTTTCATCCTTATGAGCATGATCAAACCCCTGACGTCGTCTTTGGCCGGCATCCTGTAAATACGTGTACGTGTGTGTGTGTGTGTGTTTGTGTGTGTGTGTGCACGCGCGCGCGTGCATGTATCGTCAGATATCCAAGTAGGTATCTGGCTACATCTGGACACCTGATTGAAGGGAGGTGCTCTCCCCCACATCTTTCCCTGCCCTCTGTCAAGTCACCCCAGGCCCAGGCTAAGTGTGAATCTACTCCTGGAGTCTGGTAGTTTGTCCCCAGCCTCCACGTCTCACAGCTGCATGGAGAACAGCTCTTAGGAAATAAATGTAGAAGCCTAGAAATCATCTCATTGATCTAGCATGCGACTGTCCCATCTGCCTAAAGCGTGCGAGCGGCGTTTCACCCTCAGCCGTACAATGCAGCCCCTCCTCCCACTCCGGGGCACACTGTATATAAATATTTTGTACATAAAGATCAGAAAATACGGTCCTGAGGTGTCTGGCTCCCTCTAGACCACCGAGTGAAGGGAGACCTCGCTCCCAGCCTTGTTTCTTGCCCCTCTCAGGGTCTAGAGAGGCGCCCGTGGCTCACCCACCTTACACCTCACCTTCCGGTAACAGCCCATCTCTACCTACAAACCAGAGCCCACGCCAGTGTCTACTCCTCGGGTCCACTCCGGGGAAGCTGTCACAGCGACCCACGGAACAGCTGCCATGCGGAAGGGGGCGCCTGGGAGAAACCAGATGTGTCCCCCAGCACTAGGGAAACCGCTGTCCCCCAGATCACTGCCTTGAGAACAGTTTGGTGCTCGAAACCTGAAACCAGTGTGAAGCATCCACCTGGTCTCCAATTAAAGACGGTCCTGGGGAGGTTACAGAAGCTTCTGCAAATACTTCTTTTGCATGGATAAGATGTACTCGGCCCTCTCCTAGATACTGTGGAGGAGACAGAAGAAGGAATCGTGGCTTTATAGAATTTTCTGGTTGGCAATTCAGGGTGGACGGAGTGCCTTTTGTGAAGTAGATGCCCTCTGTAGTTCATATCTTGGTGGCCTCAGCATTAGCGGGCAGAGGACAGGAGCTGGGACAGCCGGCCTCTGTGGAATGTTGCCTGGCATGGTAGAGCTGTTTGGAGTCAGGTTGTGAGTCGTGGTCCTGAAGCTCCCTTCCCTGTTTCCTCTGATGCCACAGTGCTCACTGATTTCCCTTCAATGATCAGAGAACCAAGAGGGAATGTCCTACGCTCCCTTCTCTGAACTTTCCCTTTCACTCCCCAGTGTTCCTCACTTCCGCTTGTTCTCAAGGCTAAAGGACTGAGACACAGGGGAAGATGTGGGGTGCTTGCAGCACCTGGCTGGGGCCCCTGGATGGACAGCTCACGGTCAGCCCCCGGGAACCAGCTGGCCAGAGAAAAGTGCCCAGCGCCCCAAGGATACTGCACTGTGTTCTTGGTCCCCCACTCGAGACCTGACTGGTTTTGCTTGTGGTTCCGGAGGTGGAGATTAGTGATGGGGAGGGGCTGGCTGACAGGAGGAAGAAGGATGGAATTAAAGATTTACATCCACTAATGGCAGAGCCCAGTTCCACTCCACTCGCCTCTCTCCCAGCTGCTTATCATGGCAGTGACTAAACAATCCGTAGATGGATTTGCAAGTTTTTAATTTGCAACCTCACTTTGGGTACTGTTCTAACAGCAGTACCGTGTGGCAAGGCTTGGGCCAGTTTGGGACTTGGAAGAAGGTGAAGGGGAGGGCTGAAGACCTGGGTGAAGGGAGTGACCAGCTAACCAGACTCCCTGAGGAGTCTGTCACCCACAGCAGTCGTTCTGAGGACAGTGGCTCAGCTGGCTGGGGTGGCAAAGGGCGCCCCAGACAAACAGAGAGACTGAACCCCATCCCCAACACTTAGCAGGGATCTGATTATGGGCAGTTCATTCAATTGCCCCCAATTATAGACTCTCCAGGGGGAGGAACACTGGATTTGGAGTCAGGAAACCTGGAGACTTGACTCCACACTTCCCAAGCTTGGTGGCTCTGGCAAGCCACATGGTCTCCCAGGCCTGAGGTTCCTCAGGTGTAAAGTGGAGTGATGTCTTCATAACTACCTCACAGAGCTGCGGTGCGACTGTAACTGGATTAGCGGATGAAAACGCTGTAGAAACTAGAAAGCACTACACAAAAGTGGGAGATCCTTGTTATTATCAACTTGTTAATGTGTCCCACTGCCTCTTGAACCTGCTTTATTCTGAGCGACAGTGACATCTTCCACACCTTTTGGAGTAGGGGGAATTGCAGCATGGTATGAGGGAGGGACTAGAAGTATTTCACTTGCACCCCAAAGGAGAGAGAAGGTTGATGGCAGGTGTCATTGCCAGGGTTGTACGTGATGGGGTGTTTCCCTACATTGTGTTGACAGTACCTTGGCAGAATCCTTGCAGAGGGCTTAGGGCTGGACATGGGAGGCAGTGAACGGTGGCTAAGAATTGAGAGGAGGATCTGGGGTCTGCTACCTTCCGGCCTCCACTGGGCTGCGGGAGGCCAAGACCTAAGGTATCACTGGGGGCCCTGGAGAGATGACCGGCCCGGGCTCCAAGAATTGCCCTGCCTTCGCCGTGAGAGACAAGGGGGTAGAGTGCCACCCATCACCATCAGCTGGCCAGGGAGCAGCTACCATCACCAGCAACCCCAGCCCCGGCCAGCATTGTTTCTACTAAGGAAGGAAGGGACTTAGCATCGAGGCCTTTTATCAGCACTTGGAGGCAGGAAATGCATCTCACCAATCTTTGTATCTTTCATACCATCTAGTAAGGTGCCTTGTACATAGTTGGTGCTTAATAAATGTTGCTTGTGCTTCATTGGCCTCCAATCCCACAAGAATTATGCTCCATTGCCCACCAGGTGATATTTTTAGAAAACGACACTGATTAGATGCCAGCTGCATGCACCTTTGGGGAGGCTGTCCGTCCGTCTGGCCTTCCTTTCAGCTGGGAGGGGATTAGATGGGCTGTCTCTTCCCCCTCCCAGACTTGCAACCCTGTGATCCTGAATCGTTCTCGTTCCCTCTGACCAGGGTGGCCAGGGTTCCCAACAGCTTTTGCTGTCTTTGGTTCTGGGTGCACAGTTCTGGATTTCTCAGGATAAGGTAGGGCTGGGGATGTTACTCATGATAGAGAGCTGGCCTCACAGGTGCAGGCTGGCTCCGCAAAATGAAAAAAAAAAATGTTGAAGAGGGGTAGGAAACCAGAGAGGTTATTTTAAAACATTATATTTTCTCCCCAGAATCAGTGGGAAAAGAGAGGTGGAAATGCAGAGGGGGATGCTGAGATAGCACAGCAGGTTCTCCGTGGGCTTTTCTGTACATTCGTGTGCGTGTGCATACTTCTGAGCACAGACTGGGCAGCACAGGGCAGCAAGCCAGAGCACACTGTGCTTTGGGAGCAGCCAGCCCAGGATGGAAAACTATGGACAGCTTCAATGCGGGGAGATAGGAATTGGCTGTTCGATGAGATGAGATGCACAGAAATACACTTTGAAAGGGAATTTTATTTTAGTACCAAATGTTGCCAGTGACAATCCTTAGTTAAGAAATGATTCTGACATAAAATTCTTATCTTTGCCATTTTGTTTTAAGGGGAACAAACTCTATATACATGGAAAATAATACCTATATTTTAATTAAGCCTTCATCTTAATTCTGTTTCATTTTTTTCCAGGAAAATGAATAAGCAGGATTTTTTTCTTTGCATTTGAAAATGTAAAATACTTGCATGCCACCAACCTGTATATCTTACCAGTTCAGATGCCTGTAATGTGTGACCTTTTGTGTATTGTTCAGTGTACTGTTTTGAAGAGAACAAAAGACAATACTTTTGTAAACTGTAAATGGTTTAAACTTGTATTGGCAACATCTGTTTGGCTAAGTAGTTATTGAAAAAACCCATGTGGTTTTATTTTTCATTTGAAACTTTTCCATCAAAGCCAGCCAACTGGTTAGGAATAAAGACTAATTTGCCAGGGCTGGGGATGCAACTCAGTGGCAGAGTACTTGCTGATGCCCTGGGTGCAATCTCCAACCCTGAAAAAGAGACTAATTTGCCTTTTAAATGTGAAGTTGAACATTTGTGGTAAATGTGTAAAAAAGCAAAATGTATGAAGTGTTAAATATTATTATTCTGATACCCTGGTTGGCCCAAAAAGGTGCAATTTTTGGCCCTTTGGAATTAGCCCCAGACGTAATGCTAAGGTAAATGTAAACTGTTTTAATTAACCACAGTCTTTCTGCTTTCAAAGATGTAATATATTCATTTGTGTCTGGAATGAGGTTTCTAAATGAAAATGTAAAGAATACTGGGAATTAATAAACTCAACTTCAAAAGTGGAAGTAAAGACTGTTTTATCTGGCTGATTTTTAGACAGTGTCTCTTCAGAATAACTGGGTAATGTTAGGCTCTTACGTTAGATGAGCACTTTTGCAAATAGAACTATAAAGTTCCTTAATTTAATACAAAAAAGTAGACCATCACAAGTAGCCACAGGAAGAAGTCAGAACTTGTTATCAAAACAAAAAGGTACAGGGCCAAGGATTTAGCTCAGTGGTTCTGGTGTCTGCCTTGCAAGTGCAAGGTTCTGAGTTCCATCCCCACTACCCAAAACACAAAACACAAAACTAAAAGGTACACTTAGGTGACAATTAAAATTTGTCTGAATAAATGAGAACAGGAATACAGGTAACTAAATATATGGTTTAGTGCAGTGGTTCCGGCACCTGCCTAGCAAGCGCAAGGTCCTGAGTTCGATCCCTGGTACCAAAAAAAACAAAATATATATATATATATATATATAGTTATCTATAAAAAAAATATATATTTTAAAACCTATTCTGGGAACTTGAAACACTAAACACTAAAAATAATAAAGCTACATAATAAAAGTGTGACCTGATAAAGCCCTATTTCCCAACTCCCTGTTGAACTCTGTCCCAACTTTTTGATCCCTAAATTTTATCATTTAGGCCAATAACAAGGTCCGAAAAGCATAGTGGGCTTATGTCCAGTTTCTTTTCTTGTTTCACAGTTTTTTTTGAACAAGGAAATATACTGCTATCCTTCATTGTTTAAAGGATATTCCTGTTCCATCTGGACCTTGCAAGGGACACGCGTTGCATTTTGAATATTCCAGCCTCAGTGTCTTGATCCATAAAATAGAAACAGTGACAGGAATATGTTCCAGTCGTGTCATTGTGGGGGATAATGTGCACAGCATGTAGAACAGTGCCTGGGATGTAGAAAGCATGCATAGGACCATCCTAAGTTCTAAAAAATATTCATCCATATTAATGCCAGCACAGGGCTCTATGCTGACAGCATCAAGAATTTAAACAGGACCAAAGCACTTTTTAAAATTTCCACTGCCCAGTCCCCTCTGGCAGCAGGCCCTCCTCTGTACCCCAGGAACTGAACACACGCCTATACACGCACCCACGCAGGCACGTGCACACAGGAGATGGCGCTGATTCAGCAGTCCTCGACCCCAGCTCCACTCCTCCCTCCTCCCCGAGGGCTTCACTCTGCTGGGCTTGCTCTGCTCTCTGCCTCTCTGGCCACCCTTTTGGATTTGACCATCTGGCTACTGGAACAAGTCACCGAGTTTCAGAACTGTTTTGTCTTAGACTGGCTCTGGTCTGGCCTGCCCTCTCTCATCTGGAGAGTTGACTGTATGGCTGTGAGAAGCAGTGAATCAACCCACTGTCCAGGCCTACCAGGAGGGAACATGCTGTATCAGATACCCACGGCCTCCAGCAATTGTCCCACCTGTCCAGGACCTCAGGAGGGACCAGATGTATGTGTGATTAAATGAGACTGGGCTAAACAAGGTAGGAAAATTGTGCAGGTGCATGACTCAAAAGGTGTGGAGGGCTAGGTGTTGGGAGCAATGCTACATAATTCTAGGGAAAAATCATTTGAGTAGGCCTAGTTCTCCTGCCTACAGGCCAGCAATAACACTCCAAGACATACTTCCATTTTGGCCTCAGGTCACAAGGGAGATCTCAATGATCCCATGATGCTGTAATCCTCCAGGACAAGACCACACCTGTGGGAGACGCCCTGGGAGGAACCAAATCTTCATCTGTGTAGTTCCTGGGAGGAACTAAATCTTCATCTGCATAGTTCCTCATTGTTCTTAGATTTCCACCGCCCCCACCCAGTCTTTTGTTACACCTTGTTCATCCCAATATGATACTGAAATCTACATTATTCATTTGTTACATTTGTTTCTTTGGATGTACTAAATAAAAGGTGCCGCAAGCTAGGGCTTCTTGGCTTTGCTGCCCAGAGCAGCACTGATCAGACCCAAAGCTCAGCTTCTTCTCAGTCTCATTTGTCTACCTTTCCTGTAATTCGCCGTGTGCTGCCGTGGCTCGAAGGAGACCAGGACTCACTGCAGAGGTTCTGGTAACGTCCCCTTCCCCTGTTCCCTACAGCTAGGCATGGTGGCACATGCCTGTAATCCCAGCACTTAGGAGGCTGAGGCAGGAGGATTGCTTTGAGTTGGAGGCCAGCCTGGGGAAATAGTGAATTCAAGGCCAGCCTGAACTATGTAGTGAGACCCTGTCTCAAAAAACAAAAACAAAATGATGTAGAGAGCTGGGTGCACAACTGTGGTAATCCTAGCTACTCAGGAGGCTGAGGCAGGAGGATCACAACTTCAGGGACAGCCTGGGCAACTTAGTGAGACCCTGTCTCAAAATAAAAATGCAAAACAGCTGAGGATGTAGTTTGCTGGTAGAGTGTTTGCCAAAAATATGAAGCCCAGAGTTCAATCCCTGTTACATATGGCACACATGAGACCACTCATTTAAACAACACCCCACCCCACTCCCACCCCTGTAATGGGGATCAAATTCAGAATCTTGTGCTTGTGAGTCAGGCAAGGCTCCACTGAGCCAATCCCCAGCCCCTTAAACAAGCTTTTGAAAGAAAAGTTTATTCCAGTGAACAGAGACTAAAATCAGATTTTTGCAGCTAGCTGGGAAAAGCTGAGCTCATTACATCTATGTGAGGGTGGGCTGGGAGATAGAAATAGCAGCAGCTAGCTAGCAGAGATTTCATCCATGGGTGGATGGGCTAATACTAGGAGAGATATTAGCAGCTAACGGGGAAAGGAATTAGGCTTACATAGGTATTGAAGGGGCTAAGGAATCTGGGGTGAAATGTTTATGATTGAGTCCAAGGGCAGTCTGCACAGGTGTGTAGACAATCACTGGACCTTTTGGCGCCTGAAGCCTGTCATTTGCTGAGAGCAGCCTGTTTGTTTTTGTCCTGTTTGTTTGTGAAGGACTCACTTAGATCAGGCATGACAATCCCCAGTGCTGGGGGGAAAAGTGTGGAGGTAATGAGGTAATTCTACAAACTGCACACTATTGAAATTTTCCATCTTGAACAAAACTATAGAAAAGAATATCATCCACTTTGGTGGTTTTACAGCAGTCATCTCTAAAAGCTAGTATGGACTCACTTCGAATAAACATGAAATGTAAAGAGTAAGTTCAGAGGAACACACTGGTTTGCAGCAAGACAGGCTCACAACATCTTTGAAAAATGTGGACTCCATGAGAGTGCAGCCAACAGTTCGATGACTGGCGTAAACAGCCTTTTTTGACTTGGTTATAAGTAAATGCTGATGAATGGAATAATTTCAACCCCAAATGCTAGGTAGCCATGGTGGGACTCATTCCTTGACAGACTCATTAGACATGTATCAGCTGTTTGTATGGGCTGTGGATAGCTCATTGATTATCAGGGAGGGACAAGAAATACTTTGACAGGTTAAAAAATGTGGGCTTGTTAAAGTCTAAGCCTGCCTATATCTAATCATATAAAATTTAACAGAAGTTATAATACCATTCTCTCTCCCTCCTCCCTCCCTCTCTCTCTCTCTTCAGTTCTAGGGAACAAACCCAGAGCCTTAAACATGCTAGGTAAGGACTGTATCACTGAGCTTTACCCCAGTGCCATCATTTTCTCTTTAATCCAAACAAATCAACTACAAGATTGGATGGAAAAATATTACTTAATTGCCATCTGAGTGGATAAGACTCGTGTTTTAGTTGACTGAAACCTTCATGTGAATATACGTAAAGTGTTCCTGCCTAAAAGCTATCTTTACCTTAAGTGACATTAGAGAAAGTCTTGGGATTTGGCCAAAAATCTGCTACTTGCCTTGGCTTTGAGCTGCAGCTCCTGGAATGCCTACTTCAATATTACTTCCATCGTCCTTGAACTTTGGCCTGCTTGGTGTTTGTGTGTTCAGAAAGTTATTCTAAAATCTTCTCAGTCAGCAGTGTCACTGATAGGAACAAAATACATCATTTAGATGCATGACCAGATCCATTTCCTAATACAAGCACATATTCTAGATGTAATCTGAGTAAAGACTATCTGAATTATTTGTAGACATCCTATCAAAGTACAAATGTGTATTAATTACTGGATGAGTAAAATGCTATAATAATTACTAGGTTACTAGGTTGCTACGCCAGAGAGTTGCCCAGACTGGGCTTGAATTCGAAACTTTCCTGCCTCAGCCTCCCAGCATACTAGGATTATAGGCCTCCACCACCACACCCAGCTAAAATACACATTTTTACAAAAGCCAAACTAAACCAACCAGCAAACCAACCAACCAACCAAACAAAAAACAGTTAAGTGTACTGTGAAGCCATTTCCTAAAGAAATCCTTGGATAACAAAATATTGCCCCAAGCATTAATTTGCATATGATGACTCAGAGTGAGCTTCCTTTGTGAGTTTATGGCTGGACGCTCACAGATAACACTACTTATGGCTTGTTACACATTTAAGTATGGCAGTGTCCTCTTATTTATTACTTTTACTCTAACCAAACCCTGAAAACTAGTAAGAGCCACACTCTGTCCTAATTCAAATATTTTACCTAAAGCTATCAGATTTAGTTTCTTTAATACACTGAACTTCAACTGTTTTCTATCACTCGAAGTAGAACTAAGAGCAGGGGTGAGCCTGTTTCAGGGAGGGAGGGGAGTTACCTTGCCGGCCTAGCCACCTGGGGATTTACCTTTCCTCTGTCAAAGTAGGTCAACTCCTGTGTTTGCCCAAGGCTCTCACCCTACCCCCTGGTGGGAGAGCCGGCCTGTTCTGGGTTCCGGAAAGAACAAACCAGGAAGAAATGGCAATCACCTTGGACCTGCTGCTTATGCCTGCCATTCTGTCGCTTGCAATCACTTTCGTGGCCAAGGCGAGGCTCTGTTTCTGAGCTGGGAGGCTACAGTCCGACATTGATCTACAAGAAGGAAAACCTGAGGTGGGAGGGTCACGCATTCAAGGCCAGCGTGGACTACAGAGTGGGGCTGTCTCAGAAAACAAGACCGAGAAAGACAGCCCCATCTCCCCTTGGGGTGACTTCCACCGACCTTGTTCTGCACTGCAGCCCCCTCCCAGGTGCTGGCTGGCCCTGGTGAGTGACCTTCTGCTTCTGTCCTAAGGTGAGAGCCGGAGCAGCAGAGAGGGAGCCAACACTTGCTGATTTCCAAATAGGCTGAGGTTATCTATGGTGCGCTGGGCAGTCAGTGGATGCCAAGCCCTCTCTGAGCTCAGACTACATAAACCAGCAGCAGGATGTCAGCTCAGAACAAGTGGTACAAAGGCTGCAAAGTCAGGAGCAGCCAGAATGGCAGGGCTTGGTGACCACAGGCCTTGGGTTGGGACAGGAGCAGAAGCTTCACGGAAATGAGGACGTGGCCCAACCTAGAAGAGCACCCTTTTGCGAGGCAGGAAATGTGATGGAAGCCAGGAGCCGGTGAGCAAGAAGCTAACCTGATCTGACTTGGTTTTAGAATGTCACCCTGGCTGCTGATAGGGCAGACTGCAGCAAGTTCTTTTTCTTTTTTCACAGCTTTATTCAATACTAGGGCATCATTCGTAACACTTCTGGCCCATGTGTGGTGTTTAATGGACACAGGTTTAGGAGATTCATTCGTAAGTTCTGTGATTACAATCTGATGATGTCTCTCTGAAGAAAACTCATCACCACATGGTTTTATTTTAGAAACAGTAACTAAAATAAGCTGCAATAATATTTGCTAAACCAGGTGTGGTGGTGCATGCCTGTAATCCCAGCACTCAAGAGGCTGAGGCAGGAGGATTGTGGAGCCAGAGTGACTCCATTTTGGAGCTGTCTCCTTTGTTCTCTCAAATTTGTGCTTATCCACTCAAAATTCCTAAGTTTATTACCCAGCCATCTGTGTACTCAGGAAGGACATTCCGGACACACTATCTATAAGGTAAGCAGTTAATGGCTAACTGCCCACAAAAGATAGATGTGACCATTAGTCAGTGGATCTGCTAACCATCAGCTTATGACAGTCGACCACTAACCTTTGCCCCCTTCTCCCTTGCAAAAATCTATACGTAACCCCCTTAACCCCCCCAAGCCTAACCAATCAAAACCCTACACTTCATATGTATTTAGTATTAACCAATCACCTGGCTACTAACAACCAAAGCTTGTTGTATACTCAATAAAAACCCTGCTAGTTTCGAGGCTCGGGGCTCTCAATCTCGATCCGCTGCATCGGTGACAATTGAGAGTCCCTGCTTAAGCTTGAATAAACGACCCTCGTGTGCTTACATCGGAAACGGTCTCCTGGTGGTCTTTGGGACATCGCGATCTGGGCACAACATTTGGGGGCTCGTCCGGGATCCCAAGACCTTCAGGACTCCCGTACCGGAGGGTCAACGCCGGCTGGTGAGTGTTTTTTTGTGCTTGTAAAGTCTGGGCCTATTTTCTGGGAAGGTCGGCAGACGGTCTAGGCGGACGCGCTGCAAGGGCCGCCGACCCGGGATCCTGGAAGACGTTCCGGATTCCACTGGTGGGGACGGAGTGCCCCAAGAGTACGGGTCAGTGAGACTCCTGGAGGGACGGTGCGGGTCGCTCCCGCGGCACGGCAGGAGGCCGTCGTCCCATTTGCATTGCCTCCGATCGTGCGGAGGACGGTTTTGTCTCACCTTGTGCTTCTCTGTTGCGTTTGTGTGTCTGTTTGTGCTGACTTGGACCGAGACGATGGGACAGACTGTGACTACCCCTCTTTCCCTTGTAACAGACCATTTCAAAGAAGTTAGGGAGAGCGCTCATAACTTAAGTTTAGAAATTAAGAAGACTAAGTTCATCACCCTCTGTGGCTCAGAGTGGCCCTCCCTCGGGGTAGGATGGCCCCCCGAGGGAACTTTTGATTTGCAGATAATTCGCAGAGTTCGTAAAGCCATCCTCCCCCCCGATCAGATACCCTACATCGCCGTTTGGGAATTTCTGGTTTCTAACCCGCCCCCATGGGTTAAGCTCTTTTTGCCTTCACAGCAGCAGCAACCGGAGTTAATCCTGACGGCCAAAGAAAAGGCTCCTAAAGAGCGCGCGGATGAAAAACAAACCGAAACCAAGCCAACCGCGCCACTTTACCCTGTCCTCCAGGGAGGGACCGAGGAAGATCTTATATTTCCTCCCCCCTATTCCCTCCCCTTTCTTCCGCCACAGCAGGCTGGAGGAGGTGACCCAGTCCCAGCCGGGGCTGGGGAGCCCGCCCCGGGCGCCGCCAACAACCGTTATGGTCCCGCCCAAAATACTCGTCACCGGCGCGCCGCCTCGCCGGCAGGACCGGCAGACTCAACTGTCTGCCCGCTGCGAGCAATAGGGCCCCCTGATGAACATGGAAACCAGCCTCATCATTACTGGCCCTTTGCTACCAGTGATCTTTATAATTGGCGCCGACAACACGCCAATTTTTCTGATAACCCTAGAGATTTAATTAACCTGTTAGAAACCGTTTTGTTTACCCATCAGCCCACTTGGGATGACTGTCAACAGCTTCTGCAGGTCCTGTTCACCACTGAGGAACGAGAGAGAATCCAGAATGAGGCCAGAAAATTGGTTCCTGGTGACAGTGGTCAGCCCACCACCAATGCAGACACCATCAACACTTCTTTTCCTCTGTCCCGACCTAACTGGGACTTCAACACGGCAGAAGGTAAGGAGAGACTTCGAGTCTATCGCCAGACTTTATTAAGAGGTCTCAGAGCAGCGGCGAAAAAGCCCACCAATTTGGCTAAGGTAGGAGATGTACAACAAAAGTTAGATGAAAGCCCTGCTGCTTTCCTAGAAAGAATTCAGAAAGCTTTTCGTAGGTACACTCCTATGGACCCAGAAGCAGTTGAGACAAAGGCAGCTGTAATAATACATTTTGTCAACCAGGCGGCGCCAGACATTAAGAGAAAGTTACAGAAAGTAGATAGGTTAGGAGAAAAGAGTATTCAGGACTTAGTGGCAGTGGCAGAGAAAGTGTATAACAATAGAGAAACCGCAGAGGAGAAACGAAAAAAAGCTGATGACCGCCAGACCGGAAACTTAGCTCGGATCCTTCTGGCTGCCACTGCGGGAGAGCAGAAAGAATGTGAACGTAGACTAAAAAAGATTGTGATGGAAGGAGAAAACAAAGAGAGACGCAGAGAGCGCCCCCAGTTGGGGAAAAATCAATGTGCTTATTGCAAAGAATACGGACACTGGGCCAGGGACTGTCCTAAAAAGAAACAGCGAGAAGGACGCCCCAAGACCCCTATTCTGGCTGCGGATGAATCAAATGATTAGGGGGGACGGGGTTCGGCACCCCTCCCCGAGCCCAGGGTAACCCTAAAAGTGGAGGGGAGACCTATTGAGTTCCTGGTGGATACAGGGGCTCAACATTCAGTCCTACTCAAACCGTGTGGCCATATTTCTGATAAAACATCCTGGGTCCAAGGAGCTACAGACATGAAAAAGTATTCATGGACAACCCAAAGAACAGTAGACTTGGGAGTGGGCCAAGTAACCCACTCATTTATGGTTATACCAGACTGCCCCTACCCCTTATTGGGAAGGGACTTACTTACTAAATTAGGGGCTCAAATTCATTTCCAACCCGGGGGCACAAAAGTCCTTAATCAAGAGGGAAGGCCCATTCAGGTACTAACCATAAACCTGGAAGATGAATATCTACTACATCAAAAGAGGGCCCCTCCTGATCCTGATATGGAACAATGGCTCTCCATGTTCCCACAAGCATGGGCGGAAACTGGAGGCATGGGGCTAGCTATACACAGGGCACCGGTGTTTATAAAAATAAAACCTGGAGCAGATCCGGTACGAGTTCGCCAATATCCTATGCCCCTGGAGGCCCAGAAAGGAATAACTCCACACATCAGGAGGTTGCTTGCTCAGGGGATTCTCAGACCCTGCCAATCGGCCTGGAACACCCCCTTGTTGCCAGTACGAAAACCTCATTCTAATGACTATCGGCCAGTGCAGGACCTCCGGGAGGTAAACAAGAGGGTTATAGACATCCACCCCACAGTGCCTAATCCATACACCCTATTGAGTTCTCTTCCCCCGAGCCATCGCTGGTACACGGTCTTAGATCTCAAAGATGCTTTTTTTAGCCTTCCACTGGCACCTAAAAGCCAACACATCTTTGCGTTTGAATGGAGTGATCCAGAGCAAGACATCAACGGACAGCTGACGTGGACCCGATTACCTCAAGGATTCAAAAACTCTCCCACCATCTTCGACGAGGCCTTACATGAAGACCTGGGTGAGTTTCGCCTCCAGAACCCCCAACTAACTCTGTTACAATATGTAGATGACCTTCTTGTGGCAGCTGAGACACAGGAAGACTGCTTAAATGAAACCAAGAGACTCTTGATGGTCATAGGAGAGCTGGGGTATCGGGTGTCCGCTAAAAAGGCCCAGATCTGCAAACCCGAGGTAAGCTACCTGGGGTACGTGCTTAGAGAAGGGCAGAGATGGCTGTCGGATGCTAGAAAAGAGACAGTTCTTAAGATACCCACACCAGATTCCCCTCGAAAAGTCAGAGAATTCTTGGGATCGGCGGGCTTCTGCCGCCTATGGATACCAGGGTTCACAGAGCTCGCAAAGCCCCTCTACGAGGCAACTAGAGACAGTCAGGCTTTTCAATGGACAGAAAAGCTACAAAAATCTTTCGATCAAATTAAAACAGCCTTGCTGACGGCACCAGCCTTGGGCTTGCCTGATATTACTAAGCCATTCCACCTTTACATTGATGAAAACAAAGGAGTCGCTAAGGACATCCTGGTCCAACATCTAGGGCCATGGCGCCGCCCAGTGGCGTACCTATCAAAAAGACTTGATCCAGTTGCGTCAGGATGGCCCCCGTGCCTAAGAATGATTGCAGCAGTAGCTCTAATGGTCAAAGACGCTGACAAGTTGACATTAGGCCAAGAACTATGCGTGACCACCCCTCACGCCATTGAGGGAGTCCTAAAACAGCCTCCGGATCGATGGCTCAGTAATGCTCGCTTGACCCACTACCAGAGCTTACTCCTAAATCCAACCCGAGTTGTCTTTCAGGCCCCGGCTGCTTTAAACCCAGCCACACTGTTGCCAGACCCGAACTTAGAGGCTCCGCTTCACGACTGCACAGACATCCTGGCCCAGGTACACGGAATTCGAGCAGATCTGAGTGACCAACCATGGCCAGACGCAGACAACACCTGGTACACTGATGGGAGCAGCTTTGTTCGTGAGGGCCACAGGTATGCTGGGGCAGCTGTGGTGACAGAAACTGAGGTCATTTGGACAGAACCATTGCCCACCGGGACCTCAACACAACGGGCAGAGCTCGTAGCCCTGACCAAGACATTGACTTTAGGACGGGGCCTAAAGTTAAATGTATACACAGATAGCCGGTATGCCTTTGCCACTGCGCACGTCCATGGGGCCATCTACAAAGAAAGGGGACTCTTGACAGCTGAAGAAAAGACTATTAAAAACAAAGAAGAGATCCTTGCCCTCTTAACAGCCCTCTGGCTACCGAAAAAATTAGCCATTATCCATTGCCCAGGACACCAGAAGGGCGACACTCCAATTGCCAGAGGAAATAATCTAGCTGACCAGACGGCCCGAAAAATAGCTTTAAAGGTTGATCTGACACTGGCCACTCAGCTGCCCGATCCGGGAAGTGCAGCCCTACCAGAAAAACCCCAGTACACTGAAAAGGACTTAAATTGGATAAAACAATTACCTACGCCCCAGTGCCTCAACGGGTGGTGAAAATCTTCTGATTGTAAAGTCATCCTGCCTAAAACACTGGGAGAACAAGTTCTCTCCAAGATACACCGGACCACCCACATGGGCACTCGGAAAATGCAAGATCTCCTGAGACATGCTGAAATTAAGATCCGTGATGCTAATTCTACAATTGAACATATTGTTGCTACCTGCAAAGCCTGTCAATTGACAAATGCCACCCACAATAGGGCCAACCCAGGAAATAGGCTGAGGGGAAACCGACCTGGAGCCTATTGGGAATTGGACTTCACCGAGGTAAAACCTGGGAAGTACGGTTATAAATACTTGTTAGTTTTCGTAGATACTTTTTCAGGATGGACAGAAGCGTTTCCTACCAAACACGAGACAGCGCAAAGTGTGACTAAAAAGCTGCTAGAAGACATCCTGCCAAGGTACGGTTTTCCAGTAATGCTAGGATCAGATAATGGACCCGCCTTCATTTCCAAGGTGAGTCAAACCTTAGCACAGGTGTTGGGGACAGATTGGAAATTACATTGTGCATACAGACCCCAAAGCTCAGGACAGGTAAAAAGGATAAATAGAACCTTAAAAGAGACCTTAACTAAATTAACCTTAGAGACTGGCGGTGACTGGGTGACTCTCCTTCCCTTCGCCCTTTATAGGGTGCGCAATTCACCCTATAAAATGGGGTTGACCCCCTTTGAAATCATGTTTAGAATTCCCCCTCCCATTATCCCCAACCTTCACTCAAATGTACTTGTTGAATTTGATGACCAAAAGTTGTTACTTTCTTTAAAAAGCCTCCAAAGTGTACACGAAGACATCTGGCCTAAGTTAGAAGCCTTATACCAGACCGGACCACCTCCTGAGCCCCATCGCTACCGACCTGGACCTGGAGACTGGGTCTTCGTTCGGAGACACCGGCAGAAAGACCTTGAGCCCCGTTGGAAAGGACCCTACATCACAGTCCTGACCACGCCCACTGCTCTCAAGGTCGACGGGATTGCTTCGTGGGTACACTACACCCACATTCACCCTGCAGATCCTCACACTGTCCTAGAAGACTTCGTTCCATCATGGCAAGTGTCCAGAGACCAAGACAATCCCCTCAAACTCAAGCTACGTCGTCGACGATCGTGATTATGGTAACTGTACTTTTGACACCGACACTAGGAGGACAAAACCCATATGCTCCCTTAAATTTAACCTGGATGATCATTAGTACGTCTACGGGCAACATTGTTAACAGTTCATCCGAAGTGGCTCCACCACTTACCTGGTGGCCAGACCTAGACTTTGACCTGTGTTCGCTCGCCACAGGGACTTGGAACACTGGAAACTGGAAAATCGGGCCTAGAGGAGAGCCAATATGTAAAAAAGGCATAGGCCAATGTAATACTAATAGAACATCCCTGCCCATGGCTCCAGTACCCATGGCCCCTCCTAGACTTGACCCTGGGTGTAGCCATTCTCTTGATAGAAACATCCTACAAAGCACCCCCTTTTATGTTTGTCCGGGAGAAAGGCGCACACAGTCTCAGATAAACAAGTGCGGGGGACCTGACCAGTTCTATTGTGCCAAATGGGGATGTGAGTCCACGGGCACCGTCTCCTGGGCCCCGCCTGTCAAGGACGATTTTATTTCTTTAAAAAGAGTCCCTGGGCCCCCTGGCCTGCAGACAAATCAAAAGGGTGGTAATTTCTTAGTTCTTAGTGGCCCCTGTACCGGGTTCCTCTGTAACCCGGTCAGACTTTCATTCACGGATTCAGGTAAAAGATACACTAAATGGGAAACAGGCCAGACTTGGGGACTCCATCTATATCAAGATGGTTATGATACCGGGTTGTTATTCACTATAAAACTGAAGGCAGAGCCGCTCACCATAGGGTCTCCCCAATTGATAGGGCCAAACTTGGCGCTAGCTCCAATAGCCCCTTTCAGACCTATTAAGCCCCCTCCCCCAAAAAGCTCGCCTATGTCACCAAAACCAAACGCCTCCGTACGGCCATCAGACTTAACCTCCGCTTCCACATCCCCACCCTTGATTCAAATGATCACCCAGATTGATAAAGTCGATCATAACCGGGACCAGGACCCCCTTTGGGAACTGATGGTTCACACCTTTAAAGCCCTAAATGCATCTAGGCCAGACCTCACTCAGTCCTGCTGGCTATGTTATGATACTAAGCCCCCATACTATGAAGCAGTAGCTTATCTAGACAATTTCACTAAGTCAGACAGCCCGACTCAATGTAGATGACAACAAAAAGAGACAGCTAGGCTGACCCTACAATCGGTAACTGGACAAGAAACTTGTGTCGGCAGTGTCCCGGCCTCCCACCAACACCTTTGTAACAAAACCATCCTTAGACCTAGGCCTAAATATCTCATTCCCCCTTATGACGGGTGGTGGGCCTGTTCCTCTGGACTTATCCCTTGTGTACATGGGCTAGTGTTAAAACAAACAAGAGATTTCTGTGTACTTGTACAATTAGTCCCCCGGTTGTTATATCACTCAGAAAAAGACATCCCCAGCCGCCTGGCTGAAACCCAGGTCAGAGTTAAGCGAGAACCTGTAACGGCCATTACTTTGACCGTTCTCTTAAGATTAGGACTGGCTGGGACAGGAACGGGAGTTTCATCGCTACTAATACACAATAAATATTATAATGACTTAAGGACAGCCATAGATATAGATATTGAAAGGCTAGAAAGCTCCATCTCCCACCTCCAAGAGTCTTTAACTTCACTAGCAGAGGTAGTCCTCCAAAACCGAAGGGGGCTGGACTTAATTTTCCTTCAACAAGGAGGACTCTGTGTTGCACTAGGTAAAAAATGCTGTTTCTATATAGATCATTCAGGAGTAGTCAAAGAATCCATGGCTAAAGTTAGAAAAGGCATCGCCAAACGTAAACGAGAAAGAGAACAATCTCAAACCTGGTTCGAATCTTGGTTTAATTCTTCCCCTTGGCTCACTACCCTAATTTCTACCCTGTTGGGCCCCTTGCTTATCGTGTTGCTACTATTAACCTTTAGACCTTGCATACTTAATAGACTAGTTTCGTTCATTAAAAAGCGAATTAACGCTGTTCAGTTAATGGTACTCAGGTCCCAATACCAGCCAATACCTATTGATTTGACAGAATTAACCCCCAGAGGCCCATGATTGGCCCTCTATAGCACCATGAGAAGGGGGGAATGTGGAGCCAGAGTGACTCCATTTTGGAGCTGTCTCCTTTGTTCTCTCAAATTTGTGCTTATCCACTCAAAATTCCTAAGTTTATTACCCAGCCATCTGTGTACTCAGGAAGGACATTCCGGACACACTATCTATAAGGTAAGCAGTTAATGGCTAACTGCCCACAAAAGATAGATGTGACCATTAGTCAGTGGATCTGCTAACCATCAGCTTATGACAGTCGACCACTAACCTTTGCCCCCTTCTCCCTTGCAAAAATCTATACGTAACCCCCTTAACCCCCCCTAAGCCTAACCAATCAAAACCCTACACTTCATATGTATTTAGTATTAACCAATCACCTGGCTACTAACAACCAAAGCTTGTTGTATACTCAATAAAAACCCTGCTAGTTTCGAGGCTCGGGGCTCTCAATCTCGATCCGCTGCGTCGGTGACAATTGAGAGTCCCTGCTTAAGCTTGAATAAACGACCCTCGTGTGCTTACATCGGAAACGGTCTCCTGGTGGTCTTTGGGACATCGCGATCTGGGCACAACAGGATCACCAAGAGTTCTCGGCCAGCCTAGGGTCATCAGTGAGTTCAAGGTCAGCTTGAACTACATAATGAGACCCTGCCTCAAAAAAATTGTTTTTTGGTTAGGAAACACTTAAAATAAATAACTAAGAGAGAATATATGTAATGTACTCCCAACACTTCATATTAGGAGGTCAGGGAGTTAAAGTATCATAGATTAAATCAGTCAGACACTGAATTAAGAGCCCTCTCTGACCAAAGACCTAAGCAAAAGAAGCCAGACGGTATAAGATGGTCCTTAAAATAAAGCATATCAAGATGGCTATGGTCCTCTGCTTTTCTTTTTCTCTTTTTCTTTCTCCTCTCTTCTCTTGATTTCTTTTCTGTGGCACTGTGGATTGAATCTAGGTTTCTGTCCATACTAGACAAGTGCTCTATCACAGAGGTATATCCCCTAGAGATTTTAATTTTTTTTTTTTTTTGAAACAGAATCTTGCTAAGTTGCCCAGGCTAGCTTTGACCTTGTGATCTTCCTGCTCCAGCCTCTGGAGTAGCTGGCATGCGCCACCAAACCTGACATGCTTGGGGTGGGCAGTTCTGGGGGCTGAATGCACTGAGCCATTGCACTGAGCAACACTCTACCTCCTGCCCTCCCCCTTTTAAATTTTTATTTTGAGACATGGTCTTGCTGGATCACTCATGGTCCAGGCTGGGCTCAGACTTGCACTCCTGTCTCGGCCTCCAAGTGCTGGGATGACCATGCCTGGCTCATGCTTTGCCTCTTAAGGAACTCCATTTCGCTGCTTTCCCCAGGAGTGATGCCCCAGACATGGAGCAGGAATCCATCACAGACTTGCTGGAAACCAGAATAAGTTTGGATGCTTAGGGTGAAATACAGAACTATTGTAGGAATCGAAATAGAAATATTCATCTCCTCCAAATGTGTTGGGAAGTTCCCCCTCGTCCTTGGACTCACAGGTGGTTGGGGAACTGGAGCAAATTTAGGGGACATGTCAGCCTGATCTAGTGATCACGCTAGAACCTCAGTCAGGACGCCATGCTTCCCTTCTAGATCTACAGGTAAATACTGGCTTGTGACTGCAAGAGATTTAACTCTTCTGAGTCTTACTTTTCTCATCTGTAGAAACTGAGGATACTGATTTACTTTCTGTATGGCTGTTTTGAGGATTCAATGAGATATTATGAATGCAGCATAGTGCTTGGTATGTATTAAGTGTTCAGTAAATATTAGTTAAGCCTGCACTCTGTAGGAAATTGCTCTCAGAAAGCTGTTGTCTCCAAGGATATTTGCGAGGTTGATTCACAGATGCTGTGGAAAATAAGACGCATTGGCCACAAGACTGAATACTGATTGACTTCTAAGAGTATTGGATTTGCAGCTTTTTCTTGAAAACCCAAATTAGCCAGGCATAGTGGCTTACGCCTGTAACCCAGAACTTGGGAGGCTAGAGCAGAACTGCAAGTCTGAGGCCAGCCTGGGTTTACCTAGAGAGTTCAAGCCCAGCTTGGACTACAGTGACAGTCTGTCTCAGAAAAGCAAAGCCCAAGCCAACCAAACAAACAAACTCAAATGATCTTCCTTGCTGGAATTAGTGGGTGCCACCTGCATGAAATTCCAGAGTGTTTGCTTAAACTGTGTGCTACCTACTCTGAGGGGCAGAAGTAGATGCCAGGGGAGGTTTAACCAATAAGTGAAGTGGCTCCTGTACCTCAGGCATAGCTGGAATGCACCTCAAGCAGGCTCTTCAGTCCTCTTTCTCGCTGCATTTCTGAAAGGTGTATCGAAGCCAGGCCTTGCTCCAGGGGCCTGCCTGGTCCTGGAGAGCAGCCAGAACAATCCTTAGTGGGTAACTCAGTGAAGGAGACGGAGATACCCCTTCCTCTCCTCAAACCCCTGCACGGAGTCCACCATCAAACTGCCCTCTGGGCTATTTCCATTTTTCCCACAGACACTGCCAGTATCTCAGTTCTCCCACTCCCCAGCTATTTGGCTGTGGACAAGTAACTCTGAGCTTCAGGGTGTTTTCAGATTTGGCTTTTATTTGCAGTGCTGGGGACTAACCCAGGGCTCAGGCATGCTAGGCAAACTAGGCAAATGCTCTACCACTGAGCTAGCTGCATATCCAGTCTTGAGCACAGGCTTTGATACCTTTCCCTTCCCACCCCCCCACCCCCCACCCCCGTCCTGTCCCCACCCACTTGGTCCATAAATTTACTTGAACATTACAGGGTTCTCGCATTGCCAAACCATGCCTGAGAATCCAGAGAAATGGTCTCCCGTGTGCACCCATGATAGTCTTAAAACTCGATGTATAGGGATTTTCTGTAATTTCACAACCTTTTAAATAATCATAACAAGAGCTGCAGTTTAAATCTGCCTGTCGCCAACACCGACCCCACCCCTGCAGTG
This sequence comes from Heterocephalus glaber, assembly GCF_053883595.1. Classification (NCBI taxonomy): domain Eukaryota; kingdom Metazoa; phylum Chordata; class Mammalia; order Rodentia; family Bathyergidae; genus Heterocephalus; species Heterocephalus glaber. The sequence goes on along the minus strand of NW_028258138.1, from coordinate 82,880,900 downwards.
TAGACCTGGTGTAGGCGCGGGAGGGGCTTGCAGGCCCAGGGAAGCTTGGGCCTGGCACGGGCCGGTTCGTGCGTGCGTCACTTGTATTTGTTTTGCTCGCTTTCGCATCGGTCCTTCACAAGTTCACAGGGCTGATGTCACGTCCTCGCAGTTTTAACCGAGAGTACAAAACCGGCCCTGTCGTGTGCGCTTCTTGACAAATGGTCAAAGTCAAAAGGGATTCTGTTACCAGAGAGCCTGGCGCTGTGCTCCCGGAGGCTCGACGGCCGGTGCTCCCCAACGGAAAGCAACTTCTCCCGCCAAGCCGGCCGCTGGCAGCACAGACCCGTACCGGGCCGGGCCGCCTCCCACGCGGACTACAACTCCCAGCATGCCTCCCGCGGCGAGCATGCACATGCGCGGGGTGGGGCCGACGCGTCGACGGCGCGGGGAGGCAGACGCGCGCGGACCGGTGGGTCTGGTGTCTCGCTCTGAGGCGGGCGCGGCGGCCGGCGGCGCTGGGAACGGGGCGGCAGCGAGCGGCGGGTCCTGAAGGAGGCGGGCGGCGCCAGCCAGGTGAGGGAGGCCCGGCGCTGTCCAGGAAGTCGGGGTGGGCGCTGCCGGGAGGTGCCGTCCTGGGAGGCTGGAGGAGTGAGGGAGCGGGGCTGCCCGACGCCGGCTGGGTCCCTGCCCCGGGCCTCTCGCGGCGCGGGTCGCGGGGTGGTGGGGGTCGCGGGCGACTCGGGACCGGGGCCTTGCACGGCGCCTTCCCGCCCCGCAGCCGGGCGCTGTCACCCAGGCTCCTGCAAACGCTTCTGCGGTGAGGTCGGACAGGAACCAGAAGCGAGCAGGACCTCGGGGCGCGCCCTTTGGGTGGCGTCGCGATCTGCAGGCACCGAGGTGACTTCCTGCCGGGACGCGCAGCTGGGTCCGGCTTCGGGGCTGGGCCGGGACGCGAGGCTGATAGGCTCGGTGCTTCCCGACCCCTCAGGCCTGGGAACGGCTGCAGTTTCTTTCTTTCTTCTCTTTAAATGTTTAGTTAAGATTTGCGTTTCCCGCTTGCCCTTGGCTCCCCATAACACCGAAAGTCATCTGGAAGCGAATACTGCAGGAGGGGCGATCCCAGGAGGTCACGCTGCACAGGAAGTGGGCTGTGGAGGTCGGAGTTAGCTGTGGGAAGTCTCTCTCCTTGTGACATTTTTTTGGAGCTCATGTTTCTTTTTCTGAGAGTCCTTCAGATTAACTTCTTGGCAGATTAAGTTCATTAATGAATTGGCCTGTCAAAAATATTAGGGTTACAAAATGGCTTTGTCCAGGCTCTTATTCCTGTTGTTTCTTTCTAGTAGCGCTAAGTGCCTTTAAAAACCCTATCTCTTTATGAGCCCACAGTCGTTGAAATAGAATCCCTTGGCTCTTGTAACTTTCTTGCTTTTGCAGTTCCTTCGTTTTCAAATTGAGGCTAATGGACTACATAACCTCACAATTATCCTAGAATTCTTTGGCTTTTAAAAATTCATTTATTCTATTCAGGAAACATTGTCCACACACATAATTCCAACCTCTGGCTTAGGCATTAAGGAACAAAAGTAGTTCTTGAGGGTACCACTGACCTGCTGCTCAGCTTCCTTTCATCTTAGTGTATACCATTTGGGCCATGTTACTCTGTAATTAATAACTTCACCTGAAGTTAAATACATACAGGTCAAATGCAATTACAGTGATTGATTTCACTCTAATCAAAGATTTTTTTCAGGCAGGAGGTGTAGCTCAGCGGTAGAGCACTTGCTTAGCATGCATGAGGCCTGGTTTTGGTCCCCAGCACCACCAAACAAAACAAAACAAGAATTTTCTCAACTTTCAGCTATTGGCTCATTTAAAATGCAGGCTCTGTACAACAGAAAGGACCTGCATGGTGTAGGGTGGTGGCTTTCAAGCTTTACCCTGCACAAATCACCCAGATCTCTCAGTTTTAATCTGTGTGTCTGAAACGTTAAGCTGTTGGAGACCACACTTTGAAAATATAATTTTAAAGTGTTTATAATGGTAATTTAAAGATTGATGCCAATAACAGTTGTATTGTGTACATACCCATGACTTTTCCAACTCCATTTTTAAAAATACTGTAACAAAAACAGCCTCCTTCATAGTTTTCTGCATTCTTCTTTTTTCTCCTCTTGCTCTCCTTTCCTTCTTCCTGTGTCTCTAAGCTTTTTTTCCTCTCTCCCACCCCTAATTGCCTTCATTCACATTAATTCAGTAATTCACCTACTCAAGAGTATGTGTTTTACCCCATCCTGTCCAAGACATTGCTCTCAGGTTCCTGATGAATATGTAGAAGACACAGTTCCTATGTAGGAGCTTGCTTCCTTTGGGATTAGGCATATGTATTTGTCAATGATTCGAAGCCCTTGTAGGAACTGTTTGTAAAGAGTAAAAACGTGAGGCAGGTGTTCATTTAGAAGGAGGGATCTTAGGCTGGAGATTTAGCTCAGTGACGCTATGCCTGCCTCACAAGTGTGAGGTCCTGAGTTTGATCCCCAGTACTGGAGAAGAAGAAGAAGGAGGGATCTTTTCCGTTTGTGTGGACAGGGGAAGTTGTTTTTTTCTCATTTGAGTCATTCTGTTCCCCAGGCCACTTCTCTGTACTGTTAGAGGGTGTGACATCTACAGAGAGTAGGCAGTGTGAATTAGTGCATTTTAAAAATTCAGAACCTGAGGTGAGCTGGATACATGAAAATCAGTTTGATCTGAGCATTATTATAGGAAGGGTAAGAGGAGGTGGGGATGAAGCATCCCTGGATAGACACCAACAGAGAGGGAAAGAGATGAGGGGAGAGAAGACAGGAAGATCCAGTGAAATAGGAGAAAGAGGCCCTTACTTAGTAAGCTTTCCTTAGTAAGCTTTCCGTGTCAGTCTGTTGTCCATAGTTAACTGTGGCTTAGGCTGTGGTATTATCTTTTAAAAATGAAATTAGCTGCTAAACTATTCTTCATGCTTTTCATTGCCCTTAAGTTGAAATACAAATGGCCTTTCTTAATTAGAACAGTTGAGGGGAGCATTATTCTCTAGGCTGTGATAGTGGCTGGCTAATCACCGTCACCTTCTGACACTGGCCTTCCTTGCTGACATTTGATTTACTTGTCTCCTTAGTTTTATCTCAGCTCCTTTAAAATCACAAGTTTAAAATCATACTGAGAGGAAAACAGTAGCGGAAACAAATTTCTTCCAAACTTATAACAATCCATTAGGTGTACAGTAAAATTGTAGAGAGTCAATTCAGTTTTCTGTTTGTGACAGATTAAATATATAAACATACGTCTGTAATCCATTAGTTGGTTTTGTTTTCTGTTTTGTTTTTTATTTTTTGTACAAGAGATTGAACCCAGGGGCTTCATATTGAGCTGTATCCCTAGGCCCTCTTTGTATTTTATTTTAAGACAGGGTCTTGCTAAGTTGCCCAGACTAGGCTCACATTTGCAGTCCTCCTGCCTCAACCTCCCAGATGACTGGGATTAGAGGCATGTGCCACCATGCTTAGCTTTCATTAGGTTTTTTTTTACAGTAATGAAGGAATAAGATTATAAATCCAAAGTGGCAAATAGAGTTTTCTATTGCTGAGCTGTAACACCAGACTGTACTTTGTAAATTTTTTTTTTTTTTTTTCGTACTGGGGATCAAACTCAGGTCCTTGTGCTTTTGAGGCAGGCGGCGGCAGAACCTCTGAGCCAAATCCCTGGCCCTGTACTTTGTAATTTTTATTGAGGTATAATTAAGATTCAGTAAATGCACAGATCTTGAGTATCCAGTTCTTGGAGTTTTCATGATTTTATACACTGCAATTTCTACCAAAACAATATAAAGATCTTCTTACCACCCTAGAGAGTTCCCTCCTGCCCCTTTCCAGCCATTCCCTCATCCTTCCTTCTCCAGTGCTTTCTGACTTCAGAGATTTCTGACACGTGAATTTGTTTTGTCCAGTCATGAATGTCACATAAATAGAATCACACAGGATGTGCTTTTTTGTACCGTTCAACAGTATTTTGAGAGTCATTTGTGTTGTATATCAATGATTTGTCCTTTTAAATTGTTGAGTAGTAGTCCATTTTATGACTATGTCTAATTTGCTAATACATTTTTCTCTTGATGGACATTTGAGTTGTTTCCAGGTCTAGGCTCTTTACAAAGTTGTTAGGAAGCTGGGCATGGTGGCCTGTAATCCCAGCACTTAAGAGGCTGAGGCAGAAAGATTGCCACAAGTTGGCATCCAGCCTGGGCATCATAGTGAGTTCAAGGTAAGCCTGGACTAATAGGAAAACTCTGTCTCAGAAAAGCCAAAGACAAACAAAAAAGTTGTAGTGAACATTCTTACAAGTTTCTTGTGGATATATATTTTTGTTTCTCTAAGAATGTGGGTTTATGTATGTTTAACTTTGAAACTGCCAGGGACTGGGGCTGTAGCTTGCTTGGTAGGAAAGTACTTGCTTAGCGTGCTCAAGGCCTTGACATGAGTTAATTCATATTTTTAGTGTTGCTAGCCTTTTTAGTTTTTTAAAAAATATAAACATTTCCCCTTTCCTCTCTCCTTCTCTTTCCCCACCTCCTCTGTCTGTTGTCTTTGTCTCTGTGTCTCTGTCTTTGTGTCTCTGTCTCTCTGTCTGTCTTGTCGTCTCCCCTTCCCACAGAGTTTCTTTATGTTGCCCAGGCTGCCTTTGAACTCCTGGGCTCAAGGGATCCTCTTGCTGCCTTAGTCTTCCAAGTAACTGGCACTACAGGTTCCGAGCCAGCCCTTTTTTTTTTTTTGTACCAGGGATTGAACTCAGGACCTTGCACTTGCTAGGCAAGTGGCTGAACCACTGAGCTATATCCCTGGCCTGCCAGTCTTTTTGTTTAGTCACCCTAGAGGATGTACAGTGCAGTACCTCATTGTGGTTTTAATTTGTGTCTTCCTGATTCTTGAGAATGTTGTGTTTTATCATGTGCTAGATGGTTATACAACACCTTTTTTGGAGGGAGGTGGTACTGAGGGTCAAACCCAGGGTGTGCTGAGCAGGGCTCCTATCACTGACCTATACACCCTTATCCCCCAACATTGTCCTTTGTAAATATTTGTTCATTTGTATATTTTGGCTGTTTTTTCATTGAGTCACTCTTTTTTTATTGTTTGTAGAAGTTCTTTATGTATTCTTAGTACAAGTAACCCCACCCTCATTAATATAATGATTTTCTTTCCTGTTCATTCCCTTTCTGGCCTTATTCTCCCACATACATATTTCATTATGATTGTAATTATCATATATGTTATTTTTTGTTCAGAGATTGAGTTGTAGCTCATGGATGCTCTCTTTTCTGTGGATCACCCTTGTTAGTAAAGACAGAAAAGACTGAAGATGCAGAATAGATAAGTAGGGAACTTACCTTTAGGAATCCTGAGTCCTAAGGTTTAACTATAATACTACACTTGATCTTAACCAAAAGCCGAGAAGTGATAGGTTTAACTAAAATAGAAGCCAAAAAAAGCTGATTTTCAAAGACAGGGTTACCCATCAAGGAAAGTAGGACAACTTTGATTTCCTTAGTTATACTCATTCTCTCTCAAATGTGAACAACTTTATTGAAATACAGTTTTATACCATACAATTCACTCGTGTAAAGAGTAGGATTCAGTGGATTTTAGTGTCTTCTCAGAGTTGCAAGACCATCACCACAGCCCATTTTAGAGTGTTTCACCACATCCCAGAGAAACCTTTTGCCCATTCTCAGTCACTGGCACTTCCTCCCAGCCCACAGCAGCCTGCACCCCACGCCCTGCTGTGTCCATGGATTTGCTGCTTCTAACCCAGTGATACAAAGGGACTCAGGTGATGTGTGGGCCTTTGTGACTGACTTCTTACATACACCTGTGCTCCTAGACTGAACTAGTGACCAGATTCCTCCACAGATGTGCACGCTCAGTGACCTGTGAAGATAAACACACCCTCAGGGATTTATGTTCAGGTGTCTGCACCCACTTGGGAGGGGAGGTAACCCTTCACAGGTAAGCAGTTTGGGCTCCAGCGTCGCTGTATGGGGAGTACAGTCCAGGTGCATGTAAGAGATTGACTGGGAAGGTACATGCGCTGAATGGACAGGAGTGATGAGTGTGCTGTCGAGTTGAAATTATTTAAAGTATATTCTCCAGATCTTTAAATGTTCTTAGAGCTTTTAGTTAATTTTTGTTAGCCAGTAGCCGCCGACTGAGCAGCATAATACAGTATTTTTGTACGTAGACAGAAGTATAGGTACGATTGTTGTAATTCAGTAATATGTTGGATAACAGTTCCTTTGAGCAGGATGTTATTACGAATGATTACACACTGGGGGGGTTTCTTTGTGGAAAATTGCAACCAATGAAACATTTCGTCCTCCTGGCTATGGTGTTAGGACTGCTCTGTTGTTGGTGTACTGAAGGTTGAGCAGAGCCTCCCGCAGGCCAGGCCAGGCTGGTGCGCATCCCCATGCTCCAGTGCGGAGTCATTGGGAATCTCCCTCAGCATGCATGTGGCGGAGGAGAGCAGGCCTCAGACCGGTGTGTCTCTGTGCAGGCAGCATGGCAAGATCTTTTTCAATGGTGGTGGGCTAGTGCCACCCCAAGTTAGGAACTATCCCCTCCTGAACTGGGCATGGTGGCACATGCCTGTAATCCCAACACTTGGAAGGCTGAGGCAGGAGGATTGCTGGGAGTTGGAGGCCAGCATGGGCTACATAGTGAGTTCAGGGCCAGCCTGAACTACACAGCGAGACCCTGTCTCAAACCCCCCCTCCCCAAAAAAGAACTGTCCCCTCCTGCCCTCTCCCTCTGTAAGGCTGTGATGCAGGTCCTTGTGAAGGGTCTGACCTCCCCCAAGTGAATTTCTGGGTGTAGTTTCAGCCCTCCAGGGAGTGGCACCTGCATGTCACTGCATTCAGCCCCTCTACTTTCCCTCCTGCCCAGAGGAAACCGCCTTCTTGCTCCTCACTGCTAAAACCTTAGTTCTGCCTGTGAGTAGGACACCAGGAGGCCTCTCTGCACTGGTCCCTGAAGAATATCAACAGATTTGGAAAAAGGAGAGAGGATATTTCACATGCAATGAGCAGTGTGCTTTGAGGACTGGAGGCAGGAAAGTGAGGAGGAAGTGTACTGATGTTTAGGCTGAACTCCGGGTTTGTGAGATCCTGAGATCACTGTCTCCCCTGGCACCCTCCAGCCCCGCCCGACCTTTCAGCCTGTGCTTTGATCTCCTTGCTGACTGTATGTTTCTCTTCCCCTTCTGTCTGGGAAGATCTATCCTCCGACCACCCACTGTGATCCCCATCTTCTGTAGCACTAATTTCCAGTCCCACTCTTTTGCCAGCTGATTATATACTGCCTTGTTTTTTAAAAATAGCTTTATGTGCATGTTTCGTTTTTTCAGATGGAGCGTATTAGTCACAATTTGGGGTCTCAGGAACAGAGTCCCCTTACTCGAGCCTGCAGTGTCAGCTTGGGAGCTGTTGTGGGTGACTGTAAGGCCATAGCCCTGGAACCAGCACTTGGGAGCCCCGTCCTCCCTCTGTGGGTTGCATGGCTTCTCCTCGGCTCCTTTCTGTGCCTCTGCCCCAGTCCAGAATTTTAATTTCGATTTTTTAAAAAGAGTGTATCATAATATAACTTACCTTGATTTGAGTTTTTGTGAACCCTCATGCCTGCCTGCCCTGCCCCACCCCTCTCTCCCATCCCCTGCAGACCTGCGCTCCCTTCATGGTCCCCCAGGTTTCCAGACTCCCGGGAAGAATTAGATTTGTCCATCCTGCCTGGTACCACACAGTTAGGAGAAAGGATGTGGCCGCAGCCCTCCCGGGACAGGAGCGGGGATGGTCCCAAACAGGGGTTGGGGGCTTGGCCAGCGCAGCACCCTTGTCTGGGCCCCGGAGGGTAGGAGGAAGTGGCCCTGTACCTTCTCTTTTCTGTATCTGTGCTGTAGACTGGCAGCTGAGGCATGTGCATCTCATTTGGTATCTGTGTCCTGCTATGACTGATTGAACGTTTAACCATAGTATTAATGTTTAGACACAGCAGGCTGCTCAGCAATACTTCAAGCAAATTACTAAAATTTGTTATATGTTTCATTATTTGGAAATACTCAAAATTTATAGCAAATTAGCTATTTTTAAGCATTGGTTTTTGAAATTGTTTTCCCAATTCTGATAGCATAGAGGGGGGTAGAATATTGATAATCAAATAAGCAATAAGACATCAGCACTGACTCTACCCTAGCTCAGTGAGGTTACGGTAAAACCAGGTACCACATCCAGATCATCGACCTCTATGCCTGTTGAGCATCCCCTTACTATTTTACCATCTACGGTATTAGTATGTACCATGTTGTGGGCACTGTTTTAGGGGCTAGTAATGCAAAAATATTTCCCTACCCTAAAAGTGCTCATAGTGTAAGGCGAAGATATTTGCAGAAATGGTTGTGAAGTGGCAAGTGCTGAAAGAAGATGGGTGGTGTGATGACTGACACCTTGTTTCTGTCATTTTCTCTGTCCATCTCGTTCGTATTCTCTTTGGTCTTCCACTCACCCAGTCTCTGTAAGTAATTGCTTTTATTTTATGGGTCAAAGAAATCTGCCTGACATGAACTAGGGAAATGTTCCTTAAAAATGAGCTTTGAAGATAATACTGACTTTATTAGCTAACATTTTGTTGTTGTTGGGTTTTTTTTGGTACCGGGGATCAAACTTGGGACCTTGCGCTTGCGAGGCAGGCGCCGGAACCACTGAGCTGAATCCCTGGTCCTAGTTAACATTTTTTTGAGCTAGTCTGTACCAGGCACTATTCTAAGTGGTTTATATATTAATTAATTTAATGAATTTAATATTTAATGGATTAATATATGAAATCCCATGAGATAAGGGTACTTTTATTATTCTCATTGAACAGATGAGAAATAGAAGGACAGAAAAATTGCTCAGGCACTGGGCTTGGTGGCGCCTGTAATTCCTGTACTTGGGAAGCTGAGGCAGGAGTATCACAAATTTGAGTCCTACTTGGGCCAATTAATGAAATGCTGTCTCAGAAAATAAAAGAGGCTTGCAGTATAGCTCTGAGCAAAGGCCCCGGGTTCAGTATCTGCTTAGGTTTATAAGGATAGCAAACAAATGATTGGAAACAGGGCCTTGCTCCTTTGCCCAGGCTGGCCTGCAGCTCCTGGGCCCAGGGACCCTTCCCTCCCGTTTTGAGCAGCTGAGACTGCTGGCACACACTGCCACGACCATCAAAGTCTGTCTTAAAGCTGTTTTCAGTGTTACCTGTAAGATGTCTTATACTAAAGCTTCTCTTGGTCATCATAAATGGAGTCCTCCATACTGAGTTGAAGAGAAGTTAGAATTCATTTTTTTGTGTCACTTACTGCACTGTGCTGTGGTGGTTGCAATTTATAGGCTCTTGGTGACTATTACATTATTCCACACTTTTTTTTTCACTTATGGCACTGAGGGTTGAATCTAGTGCTTCCTGCATGCTAGGCAAACACTGTACCACGGAGCTGCATCTCCAGCTCCTTTTAAAATATTTAAAGAGAGAAGAACTTGCTAAGTTGCCCAGACTGGCCCTGAACTTGCTATCTTCCTGCCTCAGCCTTCCAAAGAACTGGGCCACTTTTGTGTTCAAGTTACATCGTTGTTTTTCTTTATCTTTTGCTCCTGGCTGTGGCTTTTTGCTGTCGTTTTCTTTCACTTAATTTGCTTATTTTAATGTGTACTATGTAGTAACATAAAATTAAAAACATGGTAGAAATTAAATATTTTTTTTTAAATTTTCTTCCTCAAGACGTCAGCAACAAAGTGCTAGAAAACTTCAGGTGGGAACCAGGACTCAGTCAGAGAGAATTCGGACATATAATTTCACCCAGGAGAGAGTCACTGACCACAGGATAGCATATGAGATTCGTGACATTAAGGAACTTTTATGTGGCAAGAAGTGCCTGGATCAGCTAATTCAGAGCCTGCTTCAATCAGCAGATGAAGAAGCCATTGTTGAACTTTTGGATGAAAACCTTAAAGCGTCAAAATAAATCAGCTGATTTATTATTATATAAATGGAATGGGCCTATCAAGAAACAGATAAGACATTGAAATTTTTATGAATATTCATAAATGAAGCTATAAATATATATTTTTTAAAGAAAAAAATTTTTCTTCCTTTATTTATTTTGGTACTGGGGATCGAACTCAGGATCTTGCGCTTTCGAGACAGGTGCTGGAACCACTGAGCTAAATCCCTGGCTCGAAATTAAATATTTTTGAGGAGCAGTAAGATACTGTTTTTATTTTTATTAATTTATTTTGGTACCAGGGATCGAACTCGGGACATTGCACTTGCGAGGCAGGTGATGGAACCACTGAGCTAAATCCCAGGCCCAAGATACTTTTTTTTCAAATAGGTATTTTAAGTCCACATTCAGATCTCATCCACTGTTGAATATTCTTAGCAGGCTCTTTATCCTCCCTGAGCCTCTGTTTCTACATCCATAACATGAGGATAGTAGTAGTTTGCAGGACTAGTATTATTAAATAACACATAATTGTATATTAATATATATGCAGTTATTGCCATGTAAAGTAGCTAGCATATAACAATTATGCAAATAAAATTATTTCTTTTTCTCTTTATTGTATTGGTCTCTTTGTTAATATGAGAGACTCAGGTAAATGAAAGAAATCTTTCCCTATGATGTAATTAAGATATAGCCAGTTCGGGCCGGGGATTTAGCTCAGTGGTTCCAGCACCTGCCTTGCAAAGTGCAAGGTCCTGAGTTCAATCCCTGGTACCAAAAAAAAAAAAAAAAAAAAGATATAGCCAGTTCTAGTCTGTCATTAAAAAAAAATAATTTATAGTTGTTCTAAGTGTTAATTTTAGAATTATCCTGAATTCCTGTTTTAGGTCCTTATGCTAAGCTCTCAGCAACCACCCCTCCTCTTCTGTACTAAGTTAGCTCCTGTGTGGCACTCTTGATTTTCCTCATTTACTTTTAAAGGAAAGTTATTCTTTGGCCTTTTTTTTTTTTTTTTTTTTTTTGGTACTGGGGATCGAACTCGGGTCTTTGTGCTTGTGCAGCAGGTGGCGAAACCACTGAGCTAAATCCCCAGCCCTCTTTGGCCTCTTTTTAAAGAACTTGTGCCAAAGGAGACCTTATACCCTGGGGACAGTGAGGTGGGCTTCTTGGCCAATAGCGATTTCAAAGACTTCCTTCTTGCATCAGTTCTGCTTTCTTCAACTATCATGTCTTAAATATCTTATTTATTTTTCTTTTTGCTTCCACTCTCTCCCACTTTCCCAGAAACTGTGTCCCCCAGCTGTATGGCTCTCATTATCTCTGTAGTGTTAAATGGTTCCTTTTTTTGGTACTGGGGATCAAACTCAAGACCTTGTGCTTGCAAGGCAGGCATGGTGCCACTGAGCTAAATCCCTGACCCTCCATTTTTTAATTGTATGTGTATATGGATTATTTATTTTGATCTGTGATTTTTTATTTATCTTAAGTCTTATGGTCATGTAATTTGCAAATTTGTACTGATATGCATCCTCTCTACTTTAATCCTTCTAATGAGTTGACAAAATCACCACTTGCAGTCACGCATACAACAGTAGTTTTACAGTTCTGTGTTTTTATTTATTTATTTATTTTTTGGTACCAAGGATCGAACTCAGGACCTTACGATTGTGAGGTAGGCGCGGTGCCACTGACCTGAATTCCCGGCCAGTTCTGTGTTTTTAAATAGCTATTTAACAACTATACTGAATTATAACTCAGTCTGACTTAGTAAAGAATTCAGAAATAAAGTCTAATCTGCTATTGTATTGTGCCTTTTAAAGTATCTGAACTTACATAGAACAACTATAAAATGTAACAAGTGTCAAGTATTCTGTATTTTGTATACAAACACTACAGTAGAATGGCTTTCATTAAGTACAGTATAAGGCAGCATTTTAGATACAGGAATTCTAATTAAATAGGCACAGTTAAGACCAGAAATATAATGTAGACATTGTTTATCTTCAGCCATTGCCTTTTAACAGGCTGATGAGCACAATTTGAAACACAGGTGAGTCTTGCTTGCTTCTGAGACAGGGATTTCCCCAGTATTTAACTAGACTCATATAACTAGTTATAGAAGCCAGTCTTCAGTAGGTTCTGATGTGGCATTCCCTGTCTCCAAATATGCTAGCTTAAACCACCGAATTGCTTTTTAAACAAATAATAATTTTATCAAGGCATGACTTACATATCATAAAATTCAGCCATTTTACGTATTTAATTTAATAATATCAAATTGCCTTTCCTATGAAAAACCCCTCTGTGCTGTCTTCAGTGCAATAATAGAATAGTGTCGTGTCTTTTTCTATTTTGGTTTCTCCATCACTTGTGCTAGGTTGTGTGGTGTTGCTCTTGGCTGCATGAGGTCACTTACAGGTACCTCCTCTGTTGTGTATGGTCTCGGGTCTGGGTTCTAGGTGTCCTAGCTCCTCCTCAAGCCCTCGGGTCTGTGGCAGTGGGCAGTGCCTCCTTGAATAAATGGCTTTTACCTGACAAGGAGCTCCATTATTCTCTCTTCGGTAATTGGGCTCTGTTTTTATCCCACCTGATGAAAATTACACTCTAATTCCAGGGCTTACCAAACCTCTCAGAATGATACTAGACTGCTTTTCTCCCCTACAAGATATCAAGATACTCAAATTGTAGGCTTGTGCCTCCTATCCTGACTACTCCCTGTTAATCTAAAAATTAATCTTAAGAAAACTTGATGGGCCCAGACCTCTGGGATTGATTAGAATTTCCCTGGATGTGACACACGCTGTACACAGTGTCCTTACCATGTAGGAGTGAGGCACCGTCCGTCCTGGAGCACACGTCAGCACGTCTGGGCACCAGATGCGGGGCCAGTGGCAGAGAGCAGGGCTGAGCAGTGCACTCTGCCCCTGCGTGTGGGCCCTTGGAGAATAGTGAGGGGTGGCCAGGGAAGGGAGCCTGGAGCCAGTCTGTACCCCTGGCCTCCAGATGCAGGGAGAAGTAAGTGCTGCGTGGGGTGTCCAGAGATGTGCACTCCTTGGCCCAGGGAAGCAGGGGGGCCGCCAGGTGACTTGAATTTGGGGTGCTGGTGAGTGCCAGGGATTCCTAGTGCAAGTGGGAAAGACCTGGAGACCCTCACAAGAACTCCTAAGGAGAGGGAGTTTTGAAAGCAGCATCTAGGTGACTATAGGCCAGGCCGGGTGTGCTGCAGCTGGGAAAGCAGACTGGCAGGAGGGAGGCAGGAGAGGGACTGGGAAAGCTGTGTTCCACTTCCTAGTTCTCTTGAGTCCTGGGACCCTTCCTGTTAAAGCAGAGTTCAGAGACACAGGGCTTTGAAGCCTTGTTCCTCCTGGACGCATTGCTTAGGGAAAAGCTCCTGAGTTAAACAAAACAAACAGAAAAACCACAGCTGGCCTCAATCCCAGTTTGAGTTTCTGTTAAATAGTACCTTAGGTCAGAAACAGGAATTAGGGAGAATATATAATTATGTATCTCTTCCCAGGCCTGATGGCACACACCTTTAATCCTAGCTCCTCAGGAGGCTGAGGCAGACAAGTCCCAGGCTAGCCTGGGCAATTTAGCAAAACCGTCTCTCAATAATAAGTAAATATATAATTATGTGTATCTTTTCTTTTAATTTCATAGATTTTTTCATAATTAATGTTCAGGCTTTTTTTTTTGTCCTGTCGGGAGTTGAACCCAGGACCTTGAATATACTAGACCAGTGCCCTACCACTGAGCTACATCCTCAGCCCCAGAAATTACTTTAATAGGACAGTTCTCTAGTTTTTTGTCCTTTCCACCCACGCACATTTTGCTATTATGTAGGTGTGGTGTGCATAGTTCAAAAGTCAGAGGCAGTATTTGTTTTTGGTTTTTCATATGCAGCATTGAAATGCAACAAGTGAATTGTTCTTCAAATTAAAAATTTTAAAGTGAACATGGTACAAAACTCAAAAGGTGCCACCAAATAGCGAACACTGAAGCCCTGAGCACCGAACACTGAAACACTGAGCACTGTCTGCCTTTGTCCTCAGTGGCCCAGCCCTCTGACTCCTTTTGGTCTTTTATTCAGGTGTAGAAAGACTGACCTAAGGTGTTGTTTATTAACCATGAGTAAATAATAGGATGGGGGGTGCTGGGGATTTAGCTCAGTGGTTTCGCTGCCTGCCCCTCGCAACCACAAGGATCCAAGTTCGATACCCAGTACCAAAAAAAAAAAATAATAATAGGATGGGGACTCCTGTAAAACTCTTGGAATGTTTCCTGGAATTAAAGCCTTTATGAAACCTTTTTCCCAAAAGCCCCTTTCCTAGGTATCAAATCCATTTTCCTAATCCAGTGGTGGTGAATCTTAGAGGCTGCAGTGACAGCCTGCTGTGGCTTGTGTGCCATAGGTTCGCCACCACTGTACCTAATCTGTTGCAAACTCTGTCTTTCAGTACTGTCCTTGAGACACACAGCTATAAAATTAAATTGAAATAGAGACAGTAGTTAGATTTATCCAGATTTAAATTTATCTCAGTAAGAGAATTGAGGCAGAAGTGATTGAGCCACTTTTAGTATTTTCACTGTGTTAATATTTCATTTTGTGATTGAAACTTTTTTGCATTATTTTTATTACTTACAATGGAGAACTCATGTTTTCATAAAAACATTTTTAATTTAGTTATGGAATCAATGGAAAAACAGGAAAGGAGCCATAGAAATTTGCTTTGTGTGTTTTCTAAAAAGCATTTATTAATATGTTCATACCACTTCTAACTTTTTTTCCTCTAGTACTTAACAACAGTGCCCCATGTTTATTTTCATTATTTGCTTTTTTCAGTTTTGAAATCTTATGTGGTTCTGGTTTTTCAAGTCATTTTCCTGAGAGGAAAAAATAAGTTTTTTTGTTTGGCTGTTTTTTGTGTACAACCAGCATGATTCAGCTTTTGTATTTTTCCTTTTCACTTACACATTGCCATCCTGGCAGTGATGAGGGCAAGTCAGTGTCTTTTTCCCAGGATGGATTCGTGGTGTTTTCCTAACATCGAGGCCTGAGCCGAAGGACCTCAGGGAAGGGGCACCTCTGTCCCTGCTCCCCTGTGTCTTAGTGGCTGGATCAGGGACTGAGACAGAGTCTGCTTGGTGAGGAGGAGGCTGGCTGCTTGATTTCGGCCGGGTCTCTGGCATGGGAGCCAGTTATCAGAAGGAACTAGTGCCGCCTCTGCATGTAGCCCCAGAGGCTAGAAAGTCTCGGACTTGCTCAGAGTCACAGAGCCGATAGGTCCACGGGTCTGCTGACCCCAGTTGGTGCTGGCAGTAGGGTTTTCCTCCTAAGGAATTCTGGTTTCTGTGGAGTTTGTTGTTGTTTTCCCTCTCTTGGTGATAATTAAATTCCACTGGGTGTTTATGTTTGTCACAGTCTGTTATAGAGCTAAGAGGAGAGCTCGGACTGTTCATCAAAGAGCAGTCTCTCATTTTCTAGCAAAGAAAGGGGTCTTGAGTTTATAGTCTAGCTAAAACTAAAAGCTTTAAAATCATTGGAAGACTGAAGACCTTTCCATTAAATTTTAAAGATGCACTACATGTATCTCATCCCCATTACAATTCAGCCAGACCCACTCTTCGTCCAAAAAGAGAAACACTTAATTTTATTAGAAAGATGTGCTCGCTTCGGCAGCACATATACTCACATTTTATTAGAAAGATGTGTAAAAGCAAAATCTGGTGTGGAAAGATAAAGGCAGAAGTAGAATCGAATAGGGTAGGGGTAGTTTAAGAACTTTTTATTACAGACATTTGTCTCCTGCACAGCTTGACATTTTGGCCAAGTTCATCTATTATTTTGCACTTAACACAAATAATATACTAGTTGTTTATTGTATTTATTTTATATTCACTGATTTAAGAAATCTTGATATAAAGTAACCCCTTACATTTTCCATATCTTGTGAGCTTATTTTGGTGATTCAGATTAGTTCTGGCAATTTAGAGCACTTTCTACCATGTTGTACCAAAAACTTTACCCTATTAAAATGTCTACAATAGAAACAACGTTTTGTAAAGGGAGAAAGGAAGAAGGATAGAAGGGAAGAGATAGAAGGAGTGGGGAAAAACAGATCCGTTACATACAGGTACAGATTCCCTGTGATGAATGTGATCATTATGTATGTCAAAGGATACCAATAAAATTAATTTTTAAAGATGTCTAGAATACTGGGATAGCTTTCAGTCAGAACATTCCAGTGTCTTACTGACTGCTAATCAGTGAGGCTCGAAGTATCACCAACAGCAGTCATGTACATGGACAGTTTTTGAGAAGTTTTCTCCCAGCACACCTTTTTCTTTAGGGGAATATTTTCCTGTGTAAGCACATTTTGGCTTGAGAGTGATGGACTTCCTGATATTTACTGTGGCACAGTTGGTACATGGTGTCGCTAGAAACCAGGTGCTGCATATCCATGGGTACTAAAGGGAAGTGGAGAAGAGAAGAAACGTCCTAGTAATGGATTCTTTTCCGCACATCACTCGGCTGTGCTTGCAGTGTGGAGGGTGACACCATGGGCAGGGCCCGGGGAGAATCAGATTCATTTCTGCTGTTTGCCAGCATTGCTGGTCATCACTTTTGTAAACTCAGAGACAGCAGCGTGTGTCCAAAGAAAAGTATTAATTTTATACTTCTACGTGACTTTAACCCTGCAACTGTCAGTCTCTATGCCCTGTTTGTGCCATATCTTTAAGCCTCATTGTCTCTTATATTCTAGTTCGAGAAACATTTACAAAGTGGGGAGATAACACAAGAATCTGTTCTGTGCAGTTTTCTCAAGTTCTTTTCCTCTCCTTGGTCTGAGCCTTGCCCTGCATCCTACAGTGCAGCATCCCAGCCTTGGCACTGAGATGATAGAAATATATATCAAGTTCAACATGGGACATTCAGTAAAGTTGAAACATGAGAGTGTTTCAGAATTCAGAGAATCCACTCCCCCCAAAAAATTTTGGTTTGAAGCCCAAATATATCAGAAGAAATGAAATGGAGGAAAGATATTACCTTTTGTCCACTGCATAAAATTCCCCTTGCTCTCAGAGTGATTTCTCTTCATCCCAGTCTAGTTTATTTTAGGATTTTGTATATAGTTCAGTGTTTACTGACAGTGGATTAAGAAAATTCTTGCAAGTGGAAGAATGAGTCACAGCGATACTTCCTTTGGGAGAGAAAACCCTCAGATTAGTCTTTCAATTATGCACTTGGAATGCATTCAGCATTTTGATTGATGGCTGAGCCCTGATAAGCTTTCCCAATGAGCCACCACCCTGTATCATATTTGGTTTGTCTACAGGGTGACTGGTCAAGGCTCTTTAGGTTAGCCAGTAGAAATAAAGAGCTCTGTAACTTTATTACCCTGAGAGACTTAATTCATATGATCTCATTTCTTTTTAAAGATTTTTTGAGTTCACAACAGTTTTTGGAAAAGCCTCAGCATTTCCTGGTCTACTAGATCTATTAAACAAACCAACCAGCCACCCCTCCCCACCCCCCCAAAAAAGAGGCTGGAGAGAAACAGTGTGCTGAGGGTGTGGCCGTTTTGGCCTTCAGTTGTGGTATGCAGAGTGGCTCCCTCTGGCCTGGCCTTGGATTTCTGACGCTGCAACTCCACCAAGAAGAGAACAAGCAGGTGGGGTAGGAGTGGGGCCTGGTGTGCTGTGCTGAGCAGGAAAAGGAAATGCCTTACTCACTCAAGGTGCAGTGTGGTAGAGTCTTACTGAGGTGGTTTTGCAGCGGTGTGAGTAACCTGTTATGTATTTTCTGGTAACATAAATTATTGGGCTGCTTCCTACTTAAAGGTTGCCCTCCATAACCTTTAATTATATCAATTCTTTTTTCTGGCCCTTCAGGTTTTTCTGGGCTGCCTTCAGACCTCAGGGTTTTTCTTTCCTTGTACTTTTTGGATCTGTAGATCACATTTTTTAAAATTCAAGATGGCAAGACAGGGCTACCAACAAAGACAGGAAGGACAGGGCTGTTAGCTTGTTTCATACCTGGGTTGATCTTTTTCCATGGAACTTTTACAGAGAACCCTCAACCTCCATTTTCTCATCTCCTGTGTACAAAGCAGCTATCTCAGATGTGCCCGTGTCTGGGCCAACTGTTGCATCTCAAGAAAAATCACAAATTCATTATTTAAAGTCCTTTGTTAGCTGGATGTGGTGACATGCACCCGTAATCCTAACATTCTGGGAGGCTGAGGCACAAGTACCCCAAGATTGAGCCCAACTTGGGCAATTTAGCAAGACCCTGTTTCAAAACAAAAATTAAACAACTTGAGATGCAGCTCAGTGTGAAGGCCCTGGGTTCAATTCCCAGTCCCTAGTCCCTTTTGCTGTCTTAACTGGACTCGGTGGCACACCCCTATAATCCCAGCTCCTTAAAAGACTGAGGCAAGAAGATTGCCAGTTGGAGAAGAGCTTGGCAACTTAGTGAGAACCTGTCTCCAAATAATATTTTTAAAGGGGCTAGGAGTGTAGCCGAGTCGTAGAGCATGTGCTTAGCATGCACAAGGCCCTGATTCTTGTCCCAAGGGAGGAAGAGTCAGTAAACTGAAGGATAGAATCCAGTGTATTTACTTACCTATTTATGTAAAAAAAAATAGTAATCTTGTTTACTGCAAAAGCATACATGTCATGTACAACTGAAATCAAGTGGGTTAGCATTGTAGACGGTAAGTATTATGTGCACAGTGCTTTGGATGTGGTGGCCTCTGCTGTGGTCTGCATGTTTCTGTCTCTCTCCCTCCCCACCCCCACCCTTAGTGTGAATTGAAGCCACCAGTGTGGATTTGGGAGATGGGCTTGGGGAGTGCCCTGAGGACAGAGCCCTCACGAAGGGGTTAGCATCCTTGTAAAAGCTGCTCTGAAGAGCTGGAAGACGCCATAGAACAGACTCACCAGACCCTGAGGCTGCTGGCCTCTCCCTCACCTCAGAGGAATAATGATTATAAGCTGCCCCAATGGCCTAGGACACAATACATTCCAGTTTGGGGTTATAATTAGTGTGGATTAGAGTCGTAAACTTGTAAAAGGAAACAACCTATTAAACACTTCCTCCCCTCCCCCACTGTGCACCTTGCTTTGGTGCCACACCGTGTCCTGGGACACTGGACAAGCCCAGAGGGTCTTCTGAGAGTCTTAAAACAGCCTTGTAAAGGGCCAGGGATTTAGCTCAGTGGTTCCCCCACCTGCTGCCTGCCTCGAAAACAAAAACAAAAACAGCCTTGTAAAGAAGACCCTGCCACACTGTGAGTGGAGGCCTCTCTCCAGCCTTCTCCATCCTTGTGAGCGCTTCTCAGTCCAGCAAAGAGGGAGCCCGAGACTAACGTTAAATAAGGGAATGTCTAGAGGCTTTCACTCTTACAGTCTCCGGGAGGAGTACTTTAAATGGTTTCCAGTTAGTTCTGAAGCTAAAGATGCTTGATGACTGCCTCACAGTGTGTGGGAGAGCCCCTCCCCCAGGAAATGGCAAGGGGCCCTCCCTGCAGCACCCTCCTGACCAGCCTGGCCAGTCAGTGGGTGACAGCCTGGCATGAGTTTGAGCATTTTACTGAAACGCTTTCGAGATGGTGAATTGTTCTTTTAAAAAGCGCCTTTCAGACCAGGTGCTGGACTTCTGGAGGTGGGTGGGGGTCAGCGGGTAGGGAGGGGAGGGGCAGGGAGGTGATGGGGTTGGGGTGATCTAGCTGTTACCTTTTACCAGCTTCCCAGCACCAACCCCGCCACTTGGTAAATGCATGTCCACGCACTCGCACTTGTGCGCCTTTTCAGAAAAGGGTTTTTCCCTAGGGTGAGAGACCGCCGGTGGGCGTGCATTGCTGCTCCCCATTAGTATGGATTTGCACTGTTTGCCTAGAGGGTTAGGGTGAAGCTCGTGTGCCTTAGCACATCGTGCTGAAGCACAGTACTCTGCTGATAGAGGCACAGAGGGGAAAGTTTAACTTGGCATCTACTGCATTATGATTTCTTTGGCCCTAAATTCAGTGACCAGAAATTCTCAATCCTCAGTGCTACTCTAATGGATTTGAATTTCATTCCCTCCTCTTTTTCCCCCAATTTATTATTTTGTCCCCAAAAGACAAAAAGGCTTGAGTGATCTCAGAGCAGTCTGTGATAGGCAATCAGACTACGTGGCATGGAAGGAGCAGTTCCCTTACCCTAGTACGCACCAGGTGCAGGGAGGTGAGAGGGCATGAAACTTTAAATGTCTGTCTTTTGTCGTGCCTTTAAGACACAGCTTGAGTCACTTCTGACTGCACTGCACAGCAAAAACTGAGAAGCATGGCACTGCCCTTCCGGAAGGACCTGGAGAAGTACAAGGACCTGGATGAGGACGAGCTGCTCGGGAACCTATCCGAGCTGGAGCTGAAGCAGCTGGAGACGGTTCTGGATGACCTGGACCCCGAGGTAGGCACTCGGCCCTGGGAGAGCACAGCCGCTGTGCACAGCAGGCTTCCTCAGGGCCTTCTCTGCTCTGCTCCCCGCTCCCCCCCAAAGCAGCTGGCTCTGTGCATCCCTGAGTCCCCACTCTGGCCTCCGAGCCTCATGACAACGGGGTGAGCCGAGCTGCCTTCCCCGGCACCCTCCTCCCCAGACGTATCCTCCCAGGATGCTCCTGGTCGCAAGTAGCAGACACCTGCCCCTCCTGCCCCTCTGTGCGAGCCATCTCTGTGGCTCTAGCTGTGCCAGCGTGGCTCTGCACTCAGCGCCCGAGTCTTCAAGGCCCCACACCTCAGTGTGCCCTGCTGAGAGGTGCTGGGCACCTGGTCAGTTCCTGCCATGCAGCAGGTGGCCATAGCGCAGCACCGCAGAGAGCCCAGCCCTCTTTCTTTGTGCTCAGAACACGCATTCGAGCCTGCAGTGGGGCAGTCACTTCACACCACGCCTCTGCATAGTGGACAGAGGGTGCTCGTGTGTGTAGCCAGCCCTGTGCGAGAGTGAAGAGCAGTGCTGTGTGGGTGTGCTTTTGCATCGTCATAAAGCTGAGCCAACATGAGTCAGGGACGGCTGTGTTGCACATGTGCTTTACTTTTGAAAGTGGCTGTTATCTGTCATATAAATCACACAGGCACAGGTAGAGATCTCAACCCTTGTGTTGTCAGCTGAGTGTTCAAGGAGGGGCTGGCAGTGGGAGAGCAGCCTGAAGTGCTGCTAGGTGCCATTATTAGCCCCCACATGCACACCTGTGTGGGCACCATTCACTTGGGCGCCCTTCAGGATGGAGGGAGTTGTGTTCATGTTTAGTTTTCTTTGGATGCTGGAGATTAAACACAGGGTGAAAGCTATTTGATGCATTTCCATGCCTGGGAATATATTACTACAACAAAGTTCTACTTCAAGAGAGAAACATTGATAGTGGCAGTTTTTTCTTCTCCTTTTGGTTTGGTTTGTTTTGGTTTGTGGTACTGGCGGTTGTTGAACCCAGGGCCTTCACACAAACTATATTCTCAGCCCTTTTTAAGGTTTTTTTGAAACAGAGTCTTACTGACTTGCCCAGGCTGAGCTCCAACTTGGGAACTTCATGTCTAAGCCTCTCAGAGTGCTGGTAATACAAGGATGTTTCACTACGCCAGTGTACACACATAGGTGTGTATGGATGTGTGGGTTTTTGAGTCAAGGTCTCTCTTCATGGAGTCCAAGATGGCCTTAAACTTGCTATGTAGCCAAGACTGGCTTCTTCAAAGTGCTGGGATGAGAGGGCTGTCCCACCATGCCCCATTAGAATTTACTTTTTTTGTTTGGTTTGGTTTGGTTTGGTTTGGTTTGTTTGTTTTTAGAGAAAGGGTCTTGCTATGTAGCCTAGGCTGGCCTTCAGGTTACTATGTAGCCCTGGCTGGCCTTTAACTCATGACAATCCTCTTGCCTCAGCCTGCCCAGTGCTGGAATTACAGGCATGTGCCACCATGCCTGGCATCACTGGAGTATACTTTCAATGAAGCTTGGTTCACAGGTTTATAGGCTGTAAAACCAATTAGCTGGCATTTATTTTTATGGTGAAACACTGTATTGATTAACTTTTTTTTTGGTACCGGGGATCGAACTTGCAAGGCAGGTGCAGAGCCACTGAGCTAAATCCCAAGCCATGGTGAAACACTACTGAAGGACCCAGGATTTCAGCTCTTTTTTGTGTGTTTGGGATGGGGTGGGGGGCAGCACTGGGCGTTGAACCCAGGGCCTTCACACTGAACTACATCCCTAGCTCATTTAATTTTTAATTTTACAGTGGACCCTCAAGTTACAACCAGCCTGACATAACAACTTGGGTTACAACTGGAATTCTAGTTTTAACTTATAACCAAAGACTTGAGTAATGACCCAAATGCCAGCCACTTGTGCTCCCAGATGGTCTCAGACACAGATTTAACCCTTAAAGAGCTCTGGAAGGAACATGACACCTTCCTTTCCTGTGTGGGGTTCACTGAGAAATCTTGGGCCAGGGTCTCTCTAAGGACACTGAGATCTGCCTGCGTACAGGAGAGAGACCCTGAAGGCTGTGTAGAGGAGCCTGAGCCTTCACTGACCAACTTGGGTTACAACCAGCCCTCACAAATGAATTGAGTTCATAAGTCAAGGGTCTGCTATAATTTTTTCATTTTTAAAATTTATTTTTAGACAGGAGCAGGTGGTTTGGTTTTGTTTTTTAAATAAATTTTATCCCATTGCCCCCCTCAAGCCCCCTCCCCTCCCTGTGCACAAAAGCTTTGCTTCCATTTTTTCCTATTTTCACTTTTTTTCTTGTCCCTTCCTTTCTTCCTCCCCCCTCCCTTGTTCTCCTTCCCATTTGAATACTTTCTTCCCATTTCCCAACATCCATTATACATTTAAGTCCTTATTTCCACTTTCAGTTTCTCACACCAGAGAAACTGTGATATTTAAACATATATATCCAATTTATTTCACTTAAGAGTATGGTCTCAAGTTCCATCCATTTAGCTAGAAATGTCTGAACCCCATCCTTCCTTATGGCAGAGTAGTACTCCATTGTATAAAAAAACCACATCTTTATCCACTCATCTGTTGATGGGCATTTGGGCTGTTTCCAAGATTTAGCTATTACAAACTGTGCTGCTATAAACATGGGAATGCATATATCACTGTGGTATGATGCTTTTAACTTTTTGGTATAGAAAGGTATAGCTGGGTCAAATGGAACCTCTAGTTTTAGTTTTTGAGAAATCACACTGATTTCCACAGTGGTTGCACTAGTCTACACTCCCAACAGCAGTGGAGCAGGGTTCCTCTTTCCCCACAGCCCCTCCAGCATTTGTTATTGGTTGATTTCTTTTTTTTTTTTTTTTGGTACGGGGGATCGAACTTGGGTCCTTGCGCTTGCGCAGCAGGAGGCAAAACCACTGAGCTAAATCTCTGGCCCTATTGGTTGATTTCTTGATAGCAGCCATTCTTTCTGGAGTGAGATGGAATCTCCGCGGTTTTAATTTGCACCTCTCGAATGACCAGTGATGTTGAACATTTTTTCATATATTTACTGTTTTTAATTCTTCATCTGAGAAGTGTCTTTTTATTTCAGATGCCCATTTTTGCATTGGGTCTTTAAATTTGGGGGGGTTGATTTTTTTGAGTTCTTTATATATTTTAGATAATAGTCCTTTTATCTGAATAGCTGCTAAAAAATTTTTCCCACTCTGTGGGTTGTCTCTTCACTCTGTTGGTGGTTTCTGTTGCTGTGCAAAAGCTTTTTAGTAAGATGAGGTCCCAGTTGTTGATTCTTTGTAGTATTTCTTGTGCAGTCTGGGTTGTGTTCTTGAAGTCTTTGCCTACTCCTATGTCCTCAAGTGTTCTACTTATTCACTCTTCCAGTAGATTTAGGATTTCTGTTTAATCTCTGATCAATTTCAGTTTTAGGCTAGTACATGGTGAAAGATATGGGTCTAGTTTCAATCTTCAGCATGTGGAAAGCCAGTTTTTCCAGGACCATTTATTTATTTATTTTGCTTAGAAACTATATATATATATATATTTTTTTTTTTTTTTTTTTTTTTTTTTTTTTGGTGCCGGGAATCGAACTTGGGACCTTGTGCGTGCAAGGCAGGCGGCGGCACCACTGAGCTAAATCCCCAGCCCTAGAAATTATATTTTCTTATTTTTAAAAATTCTTTTATTGGTACATTTTAGGTATACAATACATTTTACATTTATCGTTGGGTGCTTGTACCTGTTCATGATGTATCTATCTTGGTTCTTATTCCCCATTACCTGTCCATCCTTCACCCCCTCCACCCTTCCCTATTTACATAGATTTTGTTTCCTTTTTTTTTTTTCCTCATAATTTTTCCTTTCCCTTCTTTCCTTTCCCCTTCCCTTCCCACCACCCGTACACCTTTGGACCTTTTCCTATTTCAAATTATCAATTACTTGTTTTAATCATTTTCATCCTTACTTACATTTTCATTTTCTCACTCTAGAGAAACCATTCGGTATTTACACGTGTCCTATTTATTTCACTTAAGAGTATGGCCTCAATATGCATCTGTTTAGCTATAAATGTCTCTAGTTTCTCATTCTTTATGGCTGAGTAGTACTCCATTTTATTTTTTTTAAAACCCCACATCTTTACCCAGTTTCCAGTTGATGGGCACTTGGGCTGTTTCCAAGCTTTAGCTATTACAGACTGTGCCGCCATAAACATGGGTGCGCATATATCGCTGTGGTATGATTCTTTTAATTCTTTGGGGAAGATCCCCAGCAGGGGAATAGCTGGGTCAAATGGGACCTCTAGTCCTAGTTCTTTGAGGTATCGCCATACGTATTTCCACAGTGGTTGCACCAGTCTGCACTCCCACCAACAATGGAGAAGGGTTCCTTTCTCCCCACACCCCTGGCAGCATTTGTTTTGTTTTTGGTTGTTTTTTGGGGTTTTGGGGGGGGGTTTTGGTACCAGAGATCGAATTTGGGACCTTGTACTTGCAAGGCAGATGGTGGCACTACTGAGCTAAATCCCGGGCCCTGCCAGTATTTGTTATTGGTTGATTTCTTGATAGCAGCCATTCTTTCTGGGGTGAGGTGGAATCTCAGTGTTGTTTTCATCTGCATCTCTCGAATGACCAGTGATGTTGAACATTTTTCATATATTTATTTGCTGCTTTTGCTTCTTTGTCTGAGAAATATCTGTTCATTTCAGATGCCCATTTTTGAATTGGGTCTTTGAATTTCAGGGGGTCTGATTTTTTTCAATTCTTTATATATTTTAGATAGTAGACCTTTGTCTGTGGAACAGCTGCTAAAATTTTTTCCCACATTGTAGGTTGTCTCTTAGCTCTGTTGGTGGTTTCCCTTCCAGCACCATTTATTAAAGAGGCTATCTTTCTTCCAGTGAAGGTGTTTGGCTCCTTTGTCAAAGATTAGGTGGATGAGTATGTCTGGAGTTGTTTCTGCATCCTCTATTCTTTTGCCAGTACCATAATGTTTTTATCACCATAGCTTTATAGTATAATTTAAAGTCAGAGATTGTGATACCCCCCTGCTTTCCCTTTGTTGCCCGGAATTGCCTTTGCTATTCTAGGTCTCTTCTAGTTCCAAATGAATTTTAGTATTGTTTTTTTCTAATTCTGTGAGATACGCTTTTGGGATTTTGATTGGGATTGAATTGAATCTGTGTAACAGTTTTGGAAGTGTGACCATTTTAGCCATATTGGTTTTTCTTAGCCAAGAACAAAGGATGTCTTTCCATTTTCTGATATCCTCTTCAATCTCTTTTTTCAGAGTACTGTAGTTTTCAGTGTAGAGGTCTTTTTACTTCCTTCGTTTGATTGATTCCTAGGTATTTCATTTTTGGGGGATGCTATTGTGAAAGGGATTGTTTCTCTAATTTCTCTCAGTGAGTCTGTTATTTGTGTACAGGAAGGCTATTGACTTTTTTTTTTTTGGTACCAGGAATCGAACTCTGGTCCTTGCGCTTGCAAGGCAGGTGGCGAAACCACTGAACTAAATCCCCAGCCCATATTGACTTTTGAGTGTTGACTTTGTATCCAGCTACGCCACTGAATTTGGTTATCCAATCTAAAACTCTGTTGGTAGAGGTTTTGGATCTTCTATGTAGAGTATCATGTCATCCACAAAGAATGATAATTTAACTTCTTCCTTTCCTGCCCTTATCCCTTTTATTTCTTTCTCTTGTCTAATTGCCCTGGCTAATGTTTCCAGAACTATATTGAACAAAAGTGGTGACAGTGAACATCCTTGTTTTGCTCCTGATTTTAGATTGAAAGCTTTTGTGTCCATTTAGTATGATATTGGCTGTTGGTTTGTCATAGATGGCTTTTATCAGATTGAGATACAGACCAGCTATACCAATCTTCTGTAGGGTTGTTTTTTTTTTTAACACGAATGAGTGTTGGACCTTGTCAAATGCTTTTTCTGCATCTATTGAGAGGATCATATAGTTTTTGTCCTTGACTCTGTTAATATAGTGTATTGCATGTATTGATTTGCATATGTTGAGCCATCCCTGCACCTCTGGAATAAACCCTACTTGGTCATGGTGCAAAACCTTCTTGATGATTTGCTGCATTCTATTTGCCAGTATCTTATTGAGGATTTTTGCATCTGTGTTCATTAGGGAAATTGGCCTGTAATTTTCCTTTTGGTTGGGCCCTTCTTTGGTTTTGGTATCAGGGTAATGCTTGCTTCCAGGAATGAATTTGGTAGTATTGCTTTCCTTTCAGTTTCATTAAAGAGTTTGAGGAATAGCGGCATTAGGTCTTCTCTAAATTTCTTGTAGAATTCAGCAGTGAATCTGTCAGGGCCAGGGCTTTTCGTTGGTAGTTTTCTTTTTATTTTGAGACCAGGTCTTGCTGAGTTGCCCAGGCTGGGCTGGAACTTGGGATCCTCCTGCTTTAGCGTCCCAGAGTGCTGGGATTACGAGCGAGTGCCCCCACGCCCTGCCCGTGTAACATATTTTAAAGCTGTATTATTTCATATGGGCTTGAGCAGGCAAGTGGAATAGTGCAGCTCCATCCTCACCACCATGAAGTAGCAATACATATGTGCATGCTTTATGGATGGAGAAGGAAAATGACTGTTTATTAGTTTGTCTTGGCGAGCATTTTTATTCAATAATGTCCTGGATCTTTATTGAATGAGTGTTCAGGGGCCACCTGTAGATCCCAGGTACTGTGCTAGGCCTAGGGTAAGAGTGAGCAGGTTAGATATAACCCTTCCCTCCTGATGCAGGCAAATTGACTTTGATCAAACATTCACACCAGATGTAAAAGACAGTGAGTAAGGGTGGGGGTGGGGGGATGAGAGTTCAGGAGAAGCTTCTCTGGGGGAGTGGGTGGAGCTGCTGTCTTTAAGGAGCAGAAGAGGGTGGGCGGAGCCTGCAAGGGGTGGGGCTGCATTTGTGAAGCTGTGGTGCAGGGCACTGACTGCTGGGCAAGTCCCAATCTGAGGGAGGGAGTCTAGGGTGTGGAGCACAGAGGCAGGGCCAGGGGAGGCTGAGACTGAGGAGAGGGAGCAAGGGCTGTGGAGGTCAGAGCTGATCTGGGAACCCGAGGGGATGCTGGGGAAGCTTGGATCAGAGGGTGGACGGAAGTAACAGGTTTGGAGATGGCAAAGCAGTGCCCAGGTTCCGCAGGAAGTCAGAGTGGAGAGGACCTTTAGGCTGAGTGGAATGGATGCGGCTCTTCAGTGACTTCACAGTCTGGGGGCAGACGTCTTGTGTGTCTTGTATGGTCCCAGAGACGGCTGAGTTTGGATTAGGAGACACACTTGGTGCAGGGAGGGACAGACCTCCTGGGTGGTCCACCCCTAAAGGTCAGCTTGCTGTGTAATGAGTGCCATTACATTCAAGAGGACACAGAGGCAAACTTAATGAGAATTATTATGGATATTCACAAATGGCCAAATTTGAAGTGCTGTTATTTCCACTTAAACAATGAACATTTTGGACTGGGGATTTAGCTCAGTGGTTTCGTCAACTACTGCCCAAGCACAAGGACCCAAGTTCAATCCCCAGTACCAAAAAAAAGAAAAAAAAAGAAAATATATAGGTGCCCATTTCAATAATAATGTAAATGAATTCTACCGCAATTTTTAAAAAGGACTGTGTTTAGAGCCCTTTTCCATCACTGCTATAAGATCCCTCATGGCGCTGTCTAATGCCCGCCCACTGTAGTCTAGAATCTTCTGCAGGGGCACTCTGGAAGCGCAAAGCGTCGCCGGCCTCCTTGGTCGTAATGGCTGATTCACTCTCTGGCAGAACGCCCTTCTGCCTGCAGGCTTCCGGCAGAAGAACCAGACGTCCAAGGCTGCCACGGGGCCATTTGACAGAGACCACCTCCTCTCGTACCTGGAGAAGGAAGCGCTGGAGCAGAAGGACAGGGAGGACTACGTGCCCTACACCGGGGAGAAGAAAGGTGAGCCCGGGACTTTGGGATCAGGGGGGTGGCAGCGGGAGAGAATCCTGTGTGGAGAGGCGCATCATGGCAGCCTTTGGAGAGACAGCACTCTTTACTTAGACATGTGTTAGATGGCCTGGACACTTTACTTCCATTTTTCTCAGTTTGGCCAACAGTTTTTTCTTTTTTCTTTTTTTTTTTGTACCAGTGATTGAACTCAGGACCTTGCGTTTTCAAGGCAGGCACGATGGCACTGAGCTAAATCTCCAGCCCCAATAGTTTTCTCTTAATGATTCATTAATATAGTTTTTTTTGTTTGTTTGTTTGTTTTGGTACTGGGGATCGAACTCAGGACCTTGTGCTTTCGAGGCAGGCGGCGGAACCACTGAGCTAAATCCCCCACCCTCATTAATATAGTTTTATTACTCAATGATTTTGTGTAATACCCTGTAGTTCTCTGTTGAAAAAGTGCTGCAGTAAGTTTTTAAGTCCACTAGTGTATTACAGAGGACAAATGATGCCAAAGCCATGCTCAGTTCTGACTCCTTTCTTTTAAGTGGAATGCCATAAAATAATTTATGTCACCAGCCATGGTGGCACACGCCTGTAATCCTAGTACTCTGGAGGCTGAGGCAGGAGGATGCATGAGTTGGAGGCCAGCCTGGGCTATATAGTGAGTTCAGTCAGCCTGCACTATGTGGTGAGACCCTTTCTCAGAAAACCAAAAAATAAAACAAAATGATTCATGTCACATTTTCAAAGCATCTTCTAAAAAGATACCCTTCCTTTGTACCCTGCCTTCATCATTCATGGTTGTAGTTGCAGATACCTTAATCATTACTTTCAGGATGTTTTTTCAGTTCATCTCCCTCTCATTGCAAGGTCCGATCTTACGTATCCTTGGTGGAGACTGAGTACAGCTATGTTTTTGAAAGTTCCCTGTACATTGTTGCCTAAGGAAGTTTCTCAGCTGCTTCTTTGGTCCAGAATACAGCTGGGCTAAAGAGGCAGATTATCCTGTGCCCTGTGTGGAAGGGCGTGTGGAGGACACGGAAGGAGGGAGGCCGCTGGCCAAGCTGCAGATTGGCTTCTCCACGTGCTGTTTCCATCTCATCTGCTGTGGCCTGGGCAGGAGGAAAGGGTTAGGGCACAATGCTTTATCCCAGAGACCTGCGCTTTTATTGGAGAAGGATGCCCTGCTCGAGAGTTTTGGCTAGAACTGTCTCCTGGCTACCCTGGAATTTCAAGAGCTGCTAGAAAACTCAGTTTAGAATCCAGCCTCCGTGGAAGAGGAAGGTTAGTGAGTGACTTGTGAGTAGGTTACCCACAAGTTCCGCATCAGGCTTTTTCAGAATCGTCTGTCACTCCTTGCCTCTCTTCTCTGCTCTTTGTTTAGAGAAAGAGAAGTGCGTGTCCACAGGTGCTCTGCAGGCAGAAATCTGTCTCAGGTGGAAGAGGTCAGTCTTTGCTGAGCCCCTCCATGGGCCAGATAAAGCCACCCTGTCCTAGAGAGTGACCTGCTTTATTCAGAGTCTGCTGGTTTGAAGTTAGTCTCAGCCAGCAAACACCTCATCAGAAGCACCCAGAGTGGTATTTGGCCAAATATCCTGGCACTGAGTTGGCATAGAAAATCAGCCGTCACAGTGCTGCTACAGATGGGAATGACATCCCTTAGGAGTGTGGAACCAAAGGAGCGCTGAGAACCAAGGCCCAGTTTTGAGTGTGGTGAGTCACAAAGATAGGCAGACGCTCCTGTCCCTTTGTGTTTGCTGTAGAGAGACTGCTGGTCATACTTGCATTTATACAGCAGACCTGGAACGGTGTTTACAGCTTTCACCTGCTTGTGTAGAACAGTTTTGTAAGAACCAGTATTGGTGTTCCGTCTTTATTATTCTGTATATTCCAGGTGACCTCTGGGGTATAATCAGGAAAAAGAGTGAAAGTAGAAATAGAGGGAATGAGGTCAGAAAACTGGAATTTGAGGACAAAAAGAGAAAATAAGAGACAGATGTAAAAGTGCTGCGTTTGTCCCAGAGCTGATCAAAGAAACATCCTAATATGCTCTTCTTTTATAATTGCCAGTTACCTAGGAAAGGATCTCAGAGGATTAGAGGACATGGGGGAAAGTAGAGGAGAACAGTGGAAAATAGGAAATGCAAGAGGGGAGAATACAGTGTGTTAGCTTTCCTTCTCTGCAGCAGATCCCTGTGATCCACGAGTTACAGGAGGAAAGGGTTATTTTGACTCTAGTTTTCAAATGCTGGCTCCTTGGTTTCTGGGCCTGTGTGAGGCGAAATGTGACAGCAGAGCAGAGCTCCAGTTAGAATCCCTAAAATGTGCCTGGTCTCTAAACAGTAATGTTTCTTGCCAGGTGACAGGGCTCGGTACCCAGGGGTAGCTTCTAGCTCTCTGTCTCCAGGACAGTTACAGGAATGGCCTGAGTTCCTAGAGCTCCCTCCAGGTTACAATACTCTCGTGGTGACTCATTCTTAAAGAGCCATCAGGTGACCGCTCAGGTCATTGAGACCCCAGTGAGTGAGCGGCCCTGCTGGTTTGTGCCTATGGCGAGGCAGCACACGTGACAGGGCACAGGGCTGAGTGAAGCTGGTCGTAGCATGAGCCAGGGAGCGGTGAAGGGAGGGGAGGGGCTGGGGTCCCACAGTAACTCTTGGGGCAGACTCCCCACAGGTCTGTCACCTCCCAGGAGGGCCACTTGGGGGCTGGGCTTGAGGGGCGGGGGTTCAGACTCCAAGCTGGAGCACTCCCCAGAGTAAAGGATCCCTTATTGTGCTCTTCTTTTTATGTGGCCTTTCTAGCTCATGATTATACATAAAGCACTACACATTTATTGACTACAGAGCATTTACCGGTGACCGTACTGTGGTATCAAGCAGGTATCATGTGTGTTGGGTAAAATAAAAAACCAAAAGCAATGCCCTTTGACAGTCTGGCCCTCCTCCCTGGTTCCCTGGGCTTGAGGTGTGCACTTCAGTCAGGTCTGTCCCAAAGCCCCTGGAGGCTACAGTGTCCCAGTGACGGTTGCCTGGAATCACTTCTGTACAAGGCAGCCTGTAAACAGTAATGTTAGCCGTGGGAATGAAATTAATAAGGGCCATCTCTGTTTCTTGGTGATTTTTAACTTTACACTTAGTGGGGATGGATCTGTGACTAAGATAATCCCAACGTTCTCTGTCGCCGTAACTTGCCATGGGGCAGATGACTGTGATGGGAGGGCCTTGGCAGTGGTGTTAGCCTGGCGCACAGGGTCTCTTCCTGATCTGTGGCAGTCACAACGGCCTTAGCAGGATATCCCACCCGCTTGGCATGAAGATGGGTTTGGGTAAGTGCCATGCATTGAACTTAGCACTGTGTTCTGTTCTTGGTGAGTTCTGTTTCCTTAGCTGCCATTTTGTAATTGCAGAATCATTACTGAACAAGGTAACATCACTCCAGAAAGAAACTGCCGGGCCGGGGATTTAACTCAGTGGTTCCACCGCCTGTCTCGCAAGCTCAAGAACCAGAGTTTGATTCCCGGTACCAAAAAAAGAAAGAAACTGCATTTGCAGTCAGTCTCCATTCCCCACTGGAAAGCTCTGGGTGACCACTGATCTACTTCCTGTCACTCTATAACTCTGCTTGTTTTGGACAGTTCATATAAATGGAACTACACAGTATGTGTGTGTCTGCCATCTTTTCACGTGCATAGTGTTTTAGAGTTTCATCTACGCATGTATCAACATTCACTTCTGTGTTTTTCTCCCTCCCTTAGTGCTAGGATTGAACCTAGGCTCTGTGCATGCTGAGTATTCGCACTACCACAGCTGCACTCTCTGCTGGTCATTCATTCCTTTTTAAAGCTGAATAGCATTCCTTTTACATAGCTGCACCACATTTTGTTTAGCTGTTCATCTGCTGATGGACAGTGATGGACAGTTGAGTTATTTGCACTTTTTTGTTGTTATACTGGTATGAACATTTATGTGCAATGTTATTGTAGACATATTTTTCTTCCTCTTGGGTATATATGTGGGAATGGAATTTCTGAGTCATAGGGTATGTTAGCTTTTCCTTGATGGGACCAAAATATCCAACAGTTTACATCTTAAAGGAGGGAAGGTTGATTTGGGCTCATGGTTTCAGAGATTTCAGTTCATGTCAGCTGGCTCCATTGCTGTCAGGCCTGTGGAGAGACAGAGATTGCATCGAGGGAAGCTGCTCACGTGAGGGCGGCCAAGAAGCAGAGAAGAAAGGAGCCAGAGAAGACAGGCCCAGAGGCCAGGAGACCCCTCCAGCGGCCGAGCCCAGTCACCTGCCTCCTCCACCTGGTCCCACTTCTCAACATGGCTGCCTTGGGGTCAGGAGTGCCTCAGAGTTAAACCATTACGCATGGGAGCTGTGCTGAGCAATTTGAGGAGCTGCCAAACTACCTTCCAAGTGTGGCCACCCTGTTTGACATTGTCACCGGTGATGTGTTAAGTTCCAGTGTCTGCATATCCTTACCCACACTTGTTGCCTGTTTTTTTGATTGCAGGGCTCCTAATGAGTGTGAAGTGATATTACATTGTAGGTTGTTTTTATTTTGTTTTTGTTTGCCATGCTGGGGATCCAGTCCAAGACCTTAATACATGCTAGGCAGGCACTCTGCCCTGAGCCACACCCCTGCCCTTTATTGTAGTTTTGATTTGCATTTCCCTAGTGACTGATGCTATTGAGGGGTTTACCGTTGGACATCTTTGTATCTGATTGTGTTGTCTTTATTATTGATCGGTAAGCATTCCTTATATATTTTTAGTACAGGTTCTTTATCAGCTACATAGTCAGGATCTTGGTATGTATGTATTCCATGGTCCCGAACGCACTTATCTCCTGCCTCCTATGTGCTGGGATTACAGGTGTGTGCCTCCACACTGGGATAATTCATTTTGTTGATGGTATCATTTGCTTCACAGTTTTAAATTTTGATGTAGTCCAATTTATTTTTTCTTTGTCACTTCGATATCATATCTAAAACAGTGCCCAACTGAAGGTTATAGAGCTACACTCTTGTGGTTTTTTGTGTCTTTGTTTGTTTGGGTTTTTTTAAAGAATTTTATAGGGGGCTGGGGATTTAGCTCAGTGGTCCCGCCGCCTGCCTCACAAGCCCAAGGTCCTGAGTTCGATCCCCAGTCCAAAAAAAAAACCAAACAAACAAAGAATTTTATAGGGGCCAGGGATGTAGCTCAGTGGCACAGTGCCTGCCTAGCAAGCACAGGGTCCTTCCTGAGTTCGATCCCTGCTACCAAAAAAAAAATTTTTATAAATTTAGCACTTACATTTAGGTCTGTAATCCATTTTTAAATTAATATTTGGGGTTTTTTGTTCTTTGAAATTTTTATTAATATGTTTGCATTATGTAATTATTACATTCATTGTGGAGAATTAATACATGTACCCAATACATCTCAGTTATTTTTTTCCCCTTTCTCCTCCAGCCCTTTAATTAATACTCATGTATGGTGTGAGGTAGAAATCTAGTTTCATTTTGAGGGGAGAACTGTCCAGTTGTCACAGTATAGTTTGTTGAAACACTATCCTTTCTGCATTGAATGTCTTTGTATTGTAGAAAAATCAGTTTGCCACAAATATGAGTTTATTTCTCAATTCACTGACTTAAATATTTTTCCTTATGTGCCAGAATACTTTCTTGATTACAGTAGATTTATATTAAATTTTGAAGGTGACAAGTATAAATTCTTTCAATTTGTTTTCGTTTTTTTTCCAAAATTGTTTGACTCTTTTAGATCCCTTGGGTTCCTGTATTAATTTTTTAGATCAGTTTTATCACTGTGTAAAACAACCCACTGGGATTTGAGAGAGTCAATTTGAAAAGAGCCTTTATGTTTTATATTCCTAAGTGTAGATCCTGCCTAATTTATCCTTTTTTTTTTGGTACTGGGGATCGAACTCGGGTCCTTGTGCTTGCACAGCAGGTAGCGGAACCACTGAGCTAAATCCCCGGCCTCTAATTTATCCTTTCTTACAAAATTAATTTCTTTAGTTTTCTAAAGCTAGATTTCAGGTGTACATTAAAAAAATAATTTCTTACAATTAGTGTTAAACTAACCATGAAGAAAATACAAGGTAATTACTGTGTATATTGTTACAAACATAATATTATATAGGCTAAATAACTACAGCAAAAATTTCTACATACAGAAAAATTATGAAGAGTTCCCAGAGGTAACAATCTACATAAAATATAGAGCTTTCAGTGGTTTCACCACCTGCTGTGCAACCACAAGGACCCAAGTTCGATCCCCGGTACAAAAAAAAAAAAAATTATAAAATATAGAACTTTATAAAATAGACAAAATTCTTTTTTTTTGGTACCAGGGATCGAATTCGGGTCCTTGCGCTTGCATAGCAGGCGGCGAAACCACTGAGCTAAATCCCCGGCCCTTGCCTTGCTTTTTCTAACAAGATTCACTTTGAAAACATTGACCAAAGTTTATGTATGAAAGAAGTCGGTTACAAATAATTTCTTTAAAAATATGGATGAGGATTATAAAAATAAACATCTTAGATTTTTATGATGCTTTAGATTCCATCAGTCCCTCCAGTAAGACACGAGCAGGTGCTTGACAGCATGTGTGGTTTTCTTCTTTTTTAACTGATAAGTAATGATTATATATTTCTGGCATGTAGTATTAGTACCATGGTGCTTTAAGTTATTCAGCATGCATTTTATCTCACATCCTTCTTTGTGGTAAGTTGTTTTGTTTGATCAGTGAATACTGGTTTGCAGCAGAGCCTGTTGTGCTTCAGAAGCCCTGGAGACGTAAAACTTCAGGAGCTGCAGGCAGCACGGCCAACCAATTAAACCAGAATCTCTGGGAGCAGAACTTGGGTGCCAGAAGTACTTAGACGTTCCCCAGTGGATCCACATGCATCCAGCATGAAGAGCCACTGCCACAGACAGTTGAAAATGCAGGTGGGATTGAGCTGAAGCAAACCCTAATTAGCCTGAAATAGCTAATGCCTCTGAGCAGTGTCTCCACTGTAGTGATTGCTGAGGAGACTCCGATCAGGGTGTGCTCTGTGTGGCCTGCTCCAGGCCCCTGCATGCCGGTTGCACTGAAACCTCATTGCTGTGAGGAGTGCTGTGGAACCACCAGAACATGGGGATTTGCAGGTACCTTTACCTGTGCACCAGTTAGAAAAGATTATCTCATCACCAGAATCTCGCTGCAATTTGGCGTTAAGACCGGTGATGTGTACTACCATCTAGATGGGCATTTGCTGGGGAGGGGGTCCACTACTAAAAACAAGTTTATAAGCCTCCCATGCATTAGAAGAAGCACTAGCTTCAGAGTGGGAACTTGGTTCTAGTGTGAGTTCTGCTGTGTGACTTCAAACCAGCATGTTTGATCCATGCTTTGTAAGTCGAAGCCACCGGACTGGAGATGATCACCGAATCATTCACCAAGCTGAATTACCTGCTGTGGTCAGGCGAGGACACAGGGATGCACAGACCTAGGCTGTGCCCTTGATGTGCTCATGGAGCACAGATACACATGCTGGCCTTGTGAAGGTGGCCTTGGGAAGTGTTGGGGGATTACGGGGACTTGGAAGGGCATCACCGGGCTTCAGTATTGGGACAGATGCTGTTGTTGCCTGCTCAGCAGCCCTTCACCCAGGCTTGCTTTCCCAGCCACCTTTGCAGCTGAGCAGCGGCCTGGTGGCCCGGTGCCCACCCTCCCTTCCACCTCTTCCCCCTTTTTTTTCTTTTTTCAGTACCAGGAATTGAACTCAGGATCTTGGGCTTATGAGGCAGGCGAGGCATCACTGAGCTAAATCCCTGGCTCTTCGCCTTCCTTTATTTTGTGGAGATGTGGTTTTTGGTGCTCTAAGGGTCATCTTTAATTATGCAAGCATAAGAACAAAGGACTCCATGCTGAGCAGGGTCAGAAAATGGAAAGAACTTGGATCCTTGTTCTTGTCATCGAGCAACCACCCCTAGACCTCCTTCCTGTGGACTTACCAAGGTGATAAAAACCCCCATTCTTGGTGCCGCCTTGCTGCTCACAGAGAGGTCTGTGGGGCAGAGTGTCAGCATGAGCCGAGAGGCTGACGGAAGCGCTGGACCACAGACCACAGATGCCATTCCCCTGGCATCCAAATCTGTAATAGGCAGATAAAATGTCCCCGCTGGCACAGATAGCTTTGGATTGACCAAGGAACACTTCTTAATAAGAAAATACCAGAGCAGGACTGATTCAGATGTAAGACACCTGCTATTCTCACTATCACAATCAAAACAAACAGAATAGGGGAGCTGGGGATTTAGCTTAGTGGTTCCGGCACCTGCTTCGCAAGGGCAAGGTCCCGGGTTTGATCCCCAGTACCAAAAAAAAAATAAGCTTCATCTGCCATATCCACTGTACTGATTGGCACAGGCTGAGCCAGCTGTGTCTGTGAGCATGGGAAACTTGGCTGGTATGATGAGAGACCTGCATTTTGAAGTGATTTGAGTACCGAGTATGGCTGGCTCCGCCATATTGTACAGTGCAGGCCTGAAGTCAGACTGCAAGAATCCCCAGCTCTTCCATGCACATCTTCATTTAGTGTGTTCACCAGGAACAGTGGCAAAGGAGGGGAGCTGAGGGAAAATCCTCGAGGCCCGCACTCCGGTTGGGGTGGAGGAGCTGAGGCGAG
This sequence comes from Heterocephalus glaber, assembly GCF_053883595.1. Lineage (NCBI taxonomy): Eukaryota > Metazoa > Chordata > Mammalia > Rodentia > Bathyergidae > Heterocephalus > Heterocephalus glaber. Next base: position 82,843,770 of record NW_028258138.1, on the reverse strand, counting down.
GGCAACAGAGCTGGAGAAATCCAGCCATCACCCTGTGCAGAGAAAGGCAATGGCATTCATTCTCCAGGCACAGAAAGAAGGGCGGAAGACAGAGGTGGCTCTCCAGCTGCTGAGACAGCGGCCGGGCAGGCTGCACATGGGAAGAGTCTCTTAATTCACTGACAAGCAGGAGTCAGCGACTGCAGGATCTCGACAGGGTCCTGGTCCTGGGTCTTGTTAACAAGACTTTCTGATCCCGTCCATGGAATGATTGAGGCCAGTGAGGAACCCAGTCCCACTGGTTAAGTCCAGCTTACCTCAGGGGACTCGATTCAGCTCTGGCCTGAAGAACACACTCCCTTCTGGGAGTAGGTATTTCCTTCAGTGTCTCTGTTACACTTTTATATGAAATGCTCAAACTGCAGTCAAAACTTTAAGACAAACGAAGGCAAAGGGGCTAGGGATTTTGCTCTGCAGAACACTTGCCTAACACACACAGGGTCTTAGGTTCAAACCCCAGGACACTCCAGGGAAGAGGAAAGATGTGATCCACAGTCAGAAACAAAGTCAGTGGTGGATCCACAGGTGGCCCAGATACTGCAGTATTGGTGTCGTCTGTCAGAGACTTCAATAACTTCAGTGGAAGAGAGCAGATGCAGAAATAAACCCAGCACATTCAGCTCTGCTCCTTGACAAAGGGCCAGAAACACACTGGAGGAAAGGCAGCCTCTGTAATAAACAGTGCTGGGAAAGCTGGCTGTCCACATGCAGGAGACTGAGTCTAGACCCGTATCTCACCCTGTGCTCCACTAAACTCAGTGGGGCAAGGAACTAAATGTTAAAACAGAACCTGCTGGAGATAAAAATGGGTAAAACTCTCGAAGTCATAGGCGTAGGCAAAGACTTTCTGAACAGAACTCCCATTGCACAGGAAATAGTACAAGGAATCAACAAATGGGATCATATCAGATTAAAAGACTTCTGCACAGCAAAAGAAACAGCCAACAGAGTGAAAAGACAACCTACGGAATGGGGAAAATTTTTTGCCAGCTATTCCTCAGACAGGACTAATATCTAAAATAAGTACCTCAAAAAATTAGACCCCCCAGAATTAAAAGACAATCAAAAAAACAGGCAAGTGAAGTGAATAGATACTCCTAGAAGTACAAGTGGTGAATACATACATGAAAAAAATGCTCAACATCTCTGGCCAATAGAGAAATGCAAATTAAAGTAATGCTGAGATTCTTACCCATCATCAAGAAATCAAATGATAACATGCTGATGAGGCTGCTGGGAAAAAGGAAACCTGCATTGTTGGTGGGAATATAAACTAGTACAAACACTATAGAAAGCAGTATGGAGATTCCTTAAAAAACTAAAACTAGGGTTGTTAGTATTGAAATAGTTTAGCTTTGTATTTATAATATGGGTTTTATATAAAGTTTTAAAAAATCAAATGTACATATTCTCTGGAGGTTTTCTATTTAACATTAGTCCTCACTTTTGGTGTACACATTTTTCAGACTTTCATTAATAAAATGCTTATTTTATTAGTATTTAAAAAAAAAAACGAAAACTAGGAATCCCATTTGACCCAGCTATTCCCCTTCTAGATATCTTCCCAAAAGAGTTACAGATCTCATATTACAGTGATCCATGCATACCTGTGTTTATAGCTGCATAATTTATAATAGCTAAATCTTGGAAGCAGTCTATATGTCCATCAACAGATGAGTGGATGAAGAAAATGTAGTTTTACACAGAGAGGCATAACTCTGCCATGAAGAAAGATAAACCTGAGTCATTTGTAGGAAAATGGGCGTACCTTGAGACCATGATGTTAAATGAAATAAACCAGATATTCAAGCTTACATATCATTTGTTTTCTCTTACATGAGAAACCCAAAATATAAATAATAGGAAGTAGGGAGAGAGATCTTTCTCAAAGGGGAAAGAGACCCAAGAGATGAGGGGATGAAGGAAGAATTGATGTGGTGTGTATACTCCAGCTTCACAGGGCACATGAACACATACTGCACACATGGACTCAAAACGACCTGGAAAGAGAATTTTCACTGAGGAAAACCGTTACAAACCGAAACGAGGACCTGAAGGTGGATTTAAGAGCCAGAGAAGGATGGCAGTGACCCTGGGGCTGGGCTGGAGAAGCTTGAGAATAGCAGGCGTATCCGACTGTGAGGCTTGCTGGGGACTGAGGCAGAGCACACTGGAGAAACAGGAACTCGGAGAAGACAAGGGTGGCAGATCCAGGGGGAGAGCAAGATGGGTCAGTGAGCAGGCAAGACTAGCATCCAAGGCCTTGTGGAAGACTTCGCTTGTAGAAGGGGTTAAGCAGGACCAAGGGGAAGGAATTAGCTCGTGGAAAGCACTGTGGATACAGGTCGGGGACTGGATTGAGATTGGGGCAGAGGAGATTCGGAATGGCCAGTCAGCCGTGTTTGCAGTGCTCCAAGTGTGGGAATTAGCATGGTGGTAATGGAGATGGAAAGAAGGGGTTTTGGGTTTTTTTGTGGGGTTTTTTTGTATTAAATTTTTTTATTGGTACGTTGTAGGTATACAACACAAGTACATTTCTCATTGGGAATTGTACCTTTATATAATGCATCTTGGTTCTTATTTTTTCCCCATTCCTAGCCCTCCCTTCACGCCCTCCACCCTTCCCTATTTACAAAGCCTTTATTTCCATTTTTTCCATTTCTCATCATGTTTTCCTTTCCCTTCTTTCCTTTCCCCTGCCCCTCCCACTACCCCTACCCCTTTGGACCTTCCTATTTTTACATTATCGATTATTCATTCTAATCATTGGTACATTTTAGGTATACAATATAATGACATTCATCATTGGAAATTTGCACCTTTACATAGTCCCTCTTGGTTCTTATTTTTCACCCTTGTCCAGCCCTCCCTTCAACCCCTCCATTCCTCCCTATTTACAAAGATTATGTTCCTATTTTTCCATTTTCTCATATTAATCCCATTCCCTTCTATCCTTTCCCCTAGCCCTCCCACTTCCTTCCCTTTTGCCCCTTTTCTTCCTATTTCACATTACCTATTATACATTTAGTCCTTATTTACACTTTCAGTTTCTCACACCAGAGAAACTATTCAGTATTTATTCATGTGTGTCCTATTTATTTCACTTAAGAGTATCGCCTCAATATGCATCCACTTAGCTATAAATGTCTCTAATTTCTCATTTTTTATGGCTGAGTAGTACTCCATTTTATTAAAAAACCACATTTTCTTTATCCAGTCTCCAGTTGATGGGCATTTGGGCTGTTTCCAAGTTTTAGCTATTACAAACTGCGCTGCTATGAACATGGGTGCACATATATCACTGTGGTATGATTCTTTTAATTCTTTGGGGAAGATCCCCAGCAGTGGAATAGCGGGGTCAAATGGGATTTCCAGTCCTAGTTCTTTGAGGTATCTCCATACTGATTTCCACAGTGCTTGAACCAGCCTACACTCCCACCAGCAGTGGAGCAGGGTTCCTCTTTCCCCACAGCCCCGCCAGCATTTGTTATTGGTTGATGTCATGATAGCAGCCATTCTTTCTGGAGTGAAGTGGAATCTCAGCGTTGTTTTCATTTGCATCTCTCGAATGACCAGTGATGTTGAACATTTTTTCATGTATTTATTTGCTATTTCTACTTCTTTGTGTGAGAAATGTCTGTTCATTTCAGATGCCCATTTTTGGATTGGGTCTTTAAATTTGGGAGGTCTGATCTTTTTAAGTTCTTTATCGATTCGAGATAGTAGACCTTTGTCTGAGGAAGAGCAGGTGAAGACTTTTTCCCACATTGTGGGTTGTCTCTTCACACTGCTGGTGGTTTCTCTTGCTGTGCAGAAGCTTTTTAATAAGAAGAGATCCCATTTGTTGATTGTTTGTGCTAGTTCACGGGCAACTGAGATTTTGTTCATAAAATCTTTTCCTACACCGATGTCTTCAAGGGTTCTACCTAACCTCTGTTCCAACTGGTTCAGAGTTTCTATTTTAATATTTAGATCTTTAATCCATTTTGATTTTAGTTTAGTGCATGGTGAGAGATATAGGTCTAGTTTTAATCTTTGGCAAGTTGAAGCCCAATTTTTCCAGCACCATTTATTAAAGAGGCTATCTTTCCTCCAGTGAGGGTGTTTGGCTCTTTTGTCGAAGATGAGATGGCTGAGTGTGTCTGGCGTTGTTTCTGCATCTTCTAATCTGTTCCACTGGTCCTCAAGCCTGTTTCTTTGCTAGTACCATGCTGTTTTTATCACAGTAGCTTTGTAGTATAGTTGCAGGTTGGGGATTGTGATACCCCCTGCCATGTCTGTTACCTAGAATTGCTTTTGCTATTCTGGGTCTCTTCTTGCTCCAAATGAATTTTTGGATGTTTTTCTCGAGGTCTGTGAAGTATGGTGGGAGGGATGGTGGCCCGGAAGCCCCTTCCTCTGGGCCAGAAGCAGCGGGACAGAAGGTGGCCCAAAAGCCCTTTCCTCTGGGCTGGGAGCAGTGGGAGGGATGATGACCGGGAAGCCCCTTTCTCTGGATCGGGAGCAGTGGGACGACAGCTCAGAAGCCCCTACCTCTGGGCCGTGAACAGTGGGACTCAATACCTTGGTCTGGTGGTCTGGTGTCCTCTCCGTCTTTGTAGTGTGGAATCAGGTGGCTGCCTGTCTGCAGCGGGGTGATTCGGTGTCTTCCACGTGACTCAGGACCTTGTTAGGGCGTGCACAGACCTGCCTGTCTGCAGCGGGCTGATTCAGCGTGTGGGTTTGTTTTATCTGGCAGCATTGATCCCAGGGCCTCTGAACTGAGGTACATCCCCGACCCTTTTTATTTCTATTTACTTTGAGACAGGTTCTTGCTGAGCCAGGTTCATGCTGGCTCAAATTTGGAATCCTCCTGCCTCAGCCTCCCAGAGTATTGGTTCTCTCAATTTTTTTTTTGTCATTGTTACCGGGGATCAAACTTGGGACCTTCCACCTGCAAGGCAGGTGGCGGAAACCACTGAGCTAAATCGCTGGCCTCCCAGAGTGTTGGGATTACAGACATGCATCATCTGCATGGGTTCAGCTCTTAGATCAGCCAGTGCTGCAGTTACACTGATACTGTTCCTTCAGATTTTCAATCTTGTGTAATAGATGCTGATAAACATACTGATTTTCACATAATAAAAAGACTCAGTTTCCAGGGTGACTAATTTTGTTAAGGGTTACAATTAACCTTGTAAGCTTAGAGGAACAACGATCAACAGTTCAGAATTCCATACAGAACATATTAAAATTTCTTCACAATTGAAACATGAGTGTCTGGAATCAGAATTGCCTCTGCCATCCCTCAAGTGACAGTTTGTTGTTGTCTTTCAAGTCATTTCTTCATTTGTCAATTTGGTATTTATCAAGCAACTCAAAATTTCTCCCAGAGAGCCTATTTTTATTTCCGCAGGTGGGAAGGTTTCTGTTACCTTTCTTTGCTTTTCTGACTTAACACAGCCGAAGTGTTGCCCTGGATGCTTACTAAATCCATACCGACCACGAGACGTTACCCTCAGCCTCGCCTGTACCCTGTAGCACACACTTCAGTACTGTGAGATGATGGAGCTAGTAGCAGTGCTAGTGGAATTCAGTGTTCTGTTTGTTTTACAGGGAAAATATTTGTCCCCAAGCAGAAACCTGTACAGACCTTTACAGAAGAAAGTATCTCTCTTGACCCAGAGTTAGAAGAGGCTTTGACTAGCGCTTCGGATACAGAGCTGTGTGACCTCGCAGGTGAGTGGCATAGCAGGGAGGGGGCACCAGCACGCACCTCTGTAGGGCACAGCAGGAAGCCCTGGGCCAGCCGCCAGTGTGACTCCCCCGGTGGCATTCTTATACTCAGAGCTGACTGTCTGCTTGACCCCTTCTCGTGTCTCCACACTGAGTCTTTCTGGACCTCTCACCGCCAGTTCTCAGCTGGAGGCTGTCCTGCTGGAGTGAGGGAGGTCGCAGGGTCGGCCGTTCTGTGTCCTCCGGAGACCAGCGCTGGTCGCTGGGAGGAAGGGACGGTCAGCCCTGACTGGCCCCATGCTCCACCTCCCTGACTCAGTGCCGTGCTCATCCCTGCCCAGTGCTCCCCAGGGCCGGTGTCTCCCCACCTGCTATGCAGATTCCCGTTCCCCTCGGCACGTGGGGAGCCCTCGTACCCCATAATACCACAGTGACCATGTCGGAAGGCAGCAGCCTACTCCTTCGGGGCAGCCCTAGGAGGGGAGAGACGAAGTGAGGCATCCCAGCTGAGCGGTGGTCGCCCCTGCGGGACTCCTCTGGTGGACCTGTCAGAGGGGAGTGGCCAGGGGACACTGGTTTCCACTTTGTACAAAAGACCATCAAAAACAAAAGCTGCCGTTTCCCTCTTACATGTCATTTTTAAGGGATGCTACTTTATTCTTAAATAGAATTTACTGATACTCTGAGTATGCTGGGGTCAGGCTGGCTCCACTTGTGGACCTGAATTAAAAAAATGGGGAAATCCAAGTTCAGAAATGGAGAAAATAACAAGGGTATTGAATAGGAGATTTGTAATCTAAAGGAATTTGTAATCACTTTGTCTCCCTTTTTTCTTTTTTTTGTTTCTCTTATGGCTGTAAAAATCTGTATTTAAGGTACAGTGGATATTGGGAAATGGGAAGAAAGTGTTCAAATGGGAAGGGGAATGGGAGGAGGGTGGGAGAAAGGAAGGAAGGGACAAAAAAAGTGAAAATAGAAGGAAAATTGGAAACAAAGTTTTTGTACATGGGGAGAGTAAGGGCGCTTGAGGGGAAGAATGGGATATAGTAAAATAAAATTTAATTTAAAAATAAATAAAAACCTGTATTTAATTTAGTCATAAGCCAGGCAGAGTGACGAACACCTGTGGTCCTCGCTACTCAAGAAACTGAGGCAGGAGGACCTCCTGAGCCTAGGAGCTCAAGTTCAGCCTAGGCAACACAGCGAGACTCTGTCTCTGAAACAGGAAAAAGAAGTTCTAAACAAATGGAAATAAAAACTAACTTTCTTCTTCCCTCTTTATAGCTATCCTTGGGATGCACAACTTGATAACAAATACTCAGTTCTCTAACATTGTGGGAAGTAGTAATGGTGTCAACCAAGAGCATTTTTCGAGTGAGTATTAAAGATGCTCTATGAATTCCACTTTTCTATTAAATACATTTTATTTTCTCCCTGTAAAGTCTTTGGTATTTACATACCCAGTGTTATACACATATACTTGAAACTTGAAATTCCAGCTTGATAGTATTGACAGAGAACACCACTGAAAATAGAATATTAAATAACTTATGCTTAATGTGTCAGCACCTGTTTATGGGAACCACTCTCACCTCACTAAGTAGTATTAGTGGTGTAAAAACTAATCACACTTATTTTTTATTAGTATTTTATTATCAATGCTACTGATTTTTAAGAAATCCACAGCAATTCTGACAAATTTCTGTAAAATCAGATTCAGGGGAAACCACCAAAACACTGAGCCCCTAAACCTGTCAGGCTGACACAGAGTATTACATTGCTTAAAACAAAGCTTTTTAAAAAATGTATTTGTAGAGCCATGTGTAGTATGCAGTGCGTTCCTGTAATTCCAGTTGCTTGGGGGGCTGAGGCAAGAGGATAGAAATTCAAGTCCAGCCTGGGCAACTTAGCAAGATCCTGTCTCAGAATAGAAAATAATGAAAGAGCTGGAGCCATAGCCAGTGGTAGAGCACTTGCCTGCTATGCACAAGGCCCTGGCCTGGGCTCCAAGCACCACAGAAGCAGAGCTGGTTCACTCATCATTGAAGCCTAGCCAGGTCCAAGTTTCCCTTATCTCAAAAGTCATCTCACACCTGGTCAATCTGGGCCTAAATACAGGTTGCACATTACACATGGTGCTCCTTTTCAGTCTCTATTTCTGATCAGTTCTCTCCACCTTTTACCCCTTTTTTCATGCCATTTATTTGTTGAAGAAACTGGGTTATTTGTTCAGTAAAAATTTCCACATTTTAGATTTGGCTGATTACAACCTTATGGTGGTGTTTTTCTACCCCCTGTTTTGGTAAACTGTTAAGTGTAGCAACTTGATCAGAGTCGAGTGCAGGGTTTCTGATCTTGTAAGAATGCTTCACAGAGAAATCTCTCTTTCACCCTGTACTAAAATCAAATGAGAATAGATCTAAGACCAGAGACTTTGCAAGGCTGGAAGAAAGCATAGGAAAATACTTGAAGCCATATCACAGGCAGAGTCTTCCTGAATAGGCCCCGATGACCTACTATAAAAGATAGTATTGGGAATCAACAGACGCGTCCAACTGAAAGCTACACGGCAAAGGAAATCATTAACAGTGAAGACAGCCTACAACAGAGGGAGAAAAATGGCTAGGTACTCTTCTCATAAAGGAATCATATCTAGAAAATACAAAGAACTCAGAAATTCTTTAATTTCCCCCAAATGAATGGCTCAGTCAACAAATGAGCAAATGAACTGACACTTCTCTAAAGAAGTAGAATACTGACGGTCAATAAGTATATAAAAGAAATGTCCAGCATCTTTAGCCATTAGGGAAATACAAATCAAAACTGCACTGAGTTTTCATTACAGAGTGGCTATCATCAAGAATGTTAAAAAAACTTTTGATTCTTTTGGGAACATATCCAGGAGAGGTGTGGCTGGGTCAAGTGGAATTTCTATTTTGTTTTTTGAGGAATTGCCATACTGATGAAAAACATCACACTGCAGTGATGCATGCATGCCCTTCTTTATAGCAGCACAATTCATAATACCTATGCTTTGGAAATAGGTGTGTGAATAAAGGAAGTGTAGTATAGACACCCTGTGGAACATTATCCAGCCATAAAGAGTGAAATCATGTCATCTGCATGAAGATGGATAGGACTAGAGACATCATGTTAAGTGACATAAACCTATCTCTGAAATTATGGTGACATGGTGGGGTGTACCTGTAACCCCAGCACTGGGGAGGCTGAAGCAGGAGAATCACAAGTTTGAGACCAACCTGGGCTACACAGTTGAGACCCTGTCTCAAAAAAAAAGTTGAGTATTATATGTTTTCTCTTATATAAACAACCTGAAAATGAGTGAGGGAAATGAATGAATAAATGAGAGATGGCAGGAAACCAGAAGGCAGTTTTTAGTGATGTGGAGGGGGGAGAGAAAAGAGGAGGAAACAGAGGTGAAAATAATCGAAATATGTTATATATACATATACCAACATACCAGAATGCATGTCATTACTCTGTATTACAAATATGCGTTAATGAAAAGGCGGCCCTTCCTCAGTGGTGACTGACACATGAAGAAAGGTTATCCTGTCTGGGCCTCGTCTCCAGGGAGCGAGATTGATGTGGAGGCCACGTGGTCCCAGGAACCTGTTCCCCATGACCTCAGCATCCTGATGACAGGGCCGTTATGCCATTAAGGGCAGGGTGGTTTGCCGACATCCTGTGGAGTAGGGAACAAAACCTGCCGGTTTTGTGCAGCTTAGGACCTTTTCATTCAGTGAGGAGGAAGTGTTTCCATCGCCTCGATGTGCTGTCTTGAAGAAGACGGCCCGGCTGAGCAGGCACAGCTCAGGCCTGCTGTGCTCGGGGGAAGCTTTTGGATGAGGGACTTCTGGGGATGTGGAGAAGGAGCCTTAAGTCACTTCTGCTGAGTCCAGGCATGTGGGGGAGATTGGGAGAGGTGTGTCACGTCAGTGCCTGTGCCCTCTGTGGGTGTCACCCAGCCCAGTCCACTCCTTTTGTTTGTCACCACAGATGTGGTGAAAGGCGAGAAGATTGTCCCAGTATTTGATGAGCCACCAAACCCAACCAACGTTGAGGAGAGCTTGAAGAGAATCCGGGAGAACGACGCCTGCCTCGTGGAGGTCAATCTGAACAATATAAAGGTAAGTGTCACGCGGTTGGTGAAGTGGGCTGGAGTGGCTTTCAGTCAGCCGAACCCGGCTGACGCCTGGCTCGTTCTTTCTACTTTCTTACTTCTAACCGTATGCTACCATAGGCCCTCAGATTTTAGAAATTACAGTATTACAGAATCATAAAAATGTACACCCTACAGGCAGTCAGTGAATCTAACATTTAAGAACTTTGGTTTGGTTTTGTTTTTTAATGAGTTTTCCTAAGGTATTATTTACATGTAGTAAAATCCCCTTGAGTGTGCAGCCCTGGGGTTGTGACAAGTGTGTGCAGTTAGGCAGCCACCACCACAGTCAGAAGTGAAGCGTGTCCGTCGCCCGGACGGTGCTCAGCTTGCTCCTTGCCCTCTGACGACCATGGCGGCTTTTCCTTCCCCTTCCTGTGGCTCCTCCAGATGCCATGTGAATGGAGTTGGCCAGAGTGCAGTGTTTGTGCTCGGCGTCCTCACCTGGCGTCCTGCATTTGAGGCCCTCTGTGGTGGGGGGCATCCGTAGTTGGTCTCTGTTGCTGAGCAGTATTCCTCCGCACGGAGGGGTGGCTCCTGGTTTACCCATCGGCAAGTGGTCGACTGGTGCGTGGCTTCCGGGTTAGGGCCCTTAAGCACTTCACGGTTCCCCAGGTGTCACTCAGGCTGTGCGTTTGTTTACAGACTGACTGTCCTGAGCATCACTAGGGCAGGTGTTTTTTCACCCAGCCAATTCTTACATTGAATAAATTCGATAGCACTCTTGTTTGTTTATTGTTATCTTCTAAAACTTAATGAAAAAATTTGCAATTTTTGGTCACCCTGCATTTAAGTAATTGGACTGGTAAGTGGGTTATATGATGAAGCCACTGCACACTTGCATACAGGCTCTTGGGTGAACATGTGTTTTTATCTCTCGAGTACATACATGGAAATGAGCTTTCTGAGATCTTCCTGGGCTTGAAACTACACCTCTTCCTGGGGTCGCGTATATCTTGCCCATTGTGCATAACCTTCATTTCACAGTCTTTATTTTAGATCTTGATTTCTGAGCCCCAGGGTGCAGGGAGGAAGCACCTGAGATTAGATGAAGCCAGACAAGAGACCCTGTGCCCATTAGTGGGTGGGGAAAGCCGGTGTCCTTGCTTCAGCCCCTTGTCTCCAGAAAAGATGAATGGTGTGAAAGCTACAGGGTGGACAAGGACTGGAGCCTCGGTTCCCAGCCAGGGAGTCGGCATTCTCTGGCTATGTTCCCTCAGGAGTGGTGGGTTGAGCGCTGATAGCTGGCTGAGAAAGGCAGTCCCTGCCCTGGGTTGCATCAGCAGAAACATGGGTCTGCTCTGCATACCAAGGCAGGCTTCAGGACAGACAGTAACACAAGCAGGGGAGCAAGAGCTTCTTTAGCCTGAGTGCAAGACAGTGCGGTGTGTGCTCTGCCCTTCCCCAACAGCTTGTGCACATGCGCCAAGCGGAGAAGCCAGACAGCTAAGAGGAGGCTGTCTTGGTCCTACTCGTCGACTGGTGTCTGCTTATATAATTTCTGAGGCAGAATGCAAGTACAAATGTATTTGGTTAAAGGACTGAATTTCTTGAGAACTAAAATGTAATGATGTTTCACATTATCTTTCAAGAACATCCCGATTCCAACCCTAAAGGACTTTGCGAAGGCTTTGGAAAACAACACGCACGTGAAGCACTTCAGCCTTGCAGCCACCCGGAGCAACGACCCCATTGCTGTGGTGAGTGCCCTGCTGTTGATGAGGTCGGAGCCATGTGTCCTGCCTGGGCATTCTGCAGCAGGTTAGACTGTGACTTCAGACAGGAGATCTGCCATTTTCAACTATCCTTTTATTGTTATTTTTCCCTGAATTTCTTTCCTATGAATTTTTAAAAACATAAATGGGGGCCAGGTGTGAAAGCACATGCCTGTCATCCCAGCACTCAGGAGGCTGAGGCAGGAGTATCACCAAGAGTTCGAGGCCAGCCTGAGCTACATAGCGAGACCCTGTCTCAAAAAAACCCAAAACAAAACCCAAACCTTATATGGGGCTGAGTGGCTTAGTGGTACCGTGTGTGAGGCCCTGGGTTCAGTCCCCCAAACTACAAAAGAAAAAGTCATAAATGGAATCATGTGATAGACGTATGCTGTTCAGTACCCTGGAAGTGTTTCCGTGTCTACTGTTTAGCTCTGCCATCTGCAGGGGGTTTCATTTTGGATCTGTAGTTCTGGGTGTTCCTTGTCTGGGGCGATGGTCACTTTGTAGCCGAGCCTGGCTTTGCCCTGGCTCTGTCAGTGGTGCCTGCACACCGATCAAGTCTGTGTGAGACCCGGGTCAGCCCCGATCGGGGTGTGAACATCTCTCTCACTCGGCGTGTCATGGAGGACGTCACTTCTTCGGTTGCCCCGGCCTGGCTGGACATTCCTGGGTCCCCATACCTGAGGCCTCCGCGTCTCCCAGCCTCTGGACACTGGAACAGCCCAGGGCCTGGCCTCCCCCTGCAATGCTGTGTCATCCACCAGTGAGACTGCCCCAGTCCAGCCACCTGGCCTCTCGTCGTCGTCCCAGTGTGCAGCCCCCCACTCCCCAGCAAAGTGCACCCCCCAGAGCCGCCACCGTCTCCTCTCACAACCTGAAACACAAGCTCTGCCCTGTCTCAGAGTGTCACTGGAGCCCGGCCACTTCTCACCCCTTCCTGCCTGCTGCCCTGGCGCGGCCAGGTGATGGTGGCAGCCTTCGTCTTCACCCACTCTGCCCGCCCCACGGGCAGGAGCAGCAGCAAGAGTGCTTTGCTTGTCACTGTGTGCTCGGCGCTGTCCCGCAGCTTCCTGTCCCACCGAGAGGAGAGGAAATCAGAGTCGGAGCTGAGCAAAGGCCTGTCGGGCCTCTGTGAGGGGCGGGCGCTGTGCCCTCGACACCCTCATGTCCTGCTCTCACCATGTCCTCAGCCGCCCTGTGGTGCTGGTTCCCAGAGTGGGGCGGGTCTGCGCTCTTGTCCTCTCTTCCCAAGGCGCTGCACAGTTTCATGTTGGCACTGCGTTTGAGGGTGGGTTCAAGCGAGGCCCTTCCCAACCATCCTGTGTGGAACAGGGACCCCATTCCTGGCTGCCTGGGGCCCTGCCACTTCCATCTCCCAAGGGTGAGGGAGCCAGGGCAGAGGGAAGGGCTTTGTTCAGAGCCGGGTCCTCGGAGTCAGAGGGGCTCCTGTGGCCTGGGGTCACCGCCTCACCGTGGCCGGCCTGTTACAGTGACAAGGGAGCGCCAGGAAGCCCTGCGTGTTCTTCCCTCCCTGTCCTGTCCAGGCCTCTGATGCCCTCCACACAAGGTTTGGAGAAGCACTCGTCTCTAGGAGAAAAAATTCTGACCATTCTTTTCCTTTTTTTTTTTTTTTCTTTTGTGGTACTGGGGATCGAACTCAGGACCTTGCACTTGCAAGGCAGGTGCGGCACCACAGAGCTACATCCCCAGCCCCTCTTACCTTTCTTTTATTTCTTTTTTGCTTTATTTTGGTTTTTTTGGGATAGGTTCTCACCATGTAGTTCAGGCTGGCCTTGAACTCACTATGTAGCCCAGTCTAGCTTTGAACTCTTGGCGCTCCTCCTGCCTCGGCCTCCTGGGTGAAAATTCTGAATTAAAGATCCAGTTCAGGGCCAGGGATTTAGCTCAGTGGTTCCGGTGCCTGCCATGCAAGCACAAAGTCCTGAGTTCGATCCCGGGTACCAAAAAAAAAAAAAGATCCAGTGCAGCCAACACCCACCCCAGCGCTCCCCACCACTGACATTCCATTGTGCTTGTCTACCTGCACAGAATGCAGAGCCCCCCGACAGGCACATTAGGTTCTGGCTAGATCTGCAGCACAGGGCTGTCACTCACAGCCATCGGCAATACGGAGTTTGCCCCCTGGGTGGATGGGTCATCTTTGAGGGAAGGGATGGTGGGTGTGGGCCCCAGGTTTCTCTAGGCCCCTCCCTCCTGCTCCGCCTTCCCCTGCACTCTACCGTGTTTTCTGGGTCTCGCCTGGGCCGTGGCGCCCTCCAGGCGTCTCACAGCAGCTCACACTCAGCACCCCACTCCTGCGCTCCCTCCCTCCCCCCCCCCCTCTCCCCTCTCCCCCCCTCTCCCCCTCTCTCACTCTCCTCACTCTCCTCACTCCGGCTGCTCATCAGTCCACGTGGTGAGCAGAACGCCCAGCACCGACCCCGTCCCCTGCTGAGGGCCAGGGAAGGGGTTGACGACGCCACCCTGAGGAGCTCTGCTCCTGGGCTGGTGCTCTCTCCGTGGTTGTCTGTGGTCTCCTGCCCGGGGCGCTCCCTCCTGGACAGCCTTGGAGAGTGATTTCCCCTCACCTCAGCTTCACGCTGACCCTGAAGCGGGGTCTCTGAAGAGGCGCTGATGAGACCAGTGCCCTCAGAGACGAAGCAGGGGCCCAGGAGGAGGAAGTGGGCAGGGAGCATGAGGCTGAGGCGATAGGTGCCAAACCTAGAGCCTGACTCGGCTCTGGGAGGTGGGCGTGTGTTGGGCCCGGCGTGTGGAGAGAGGCATGCGGCGGCGCTTACGGTAAACAGTGCGTCCATGTAGGGCACGAGCGGCGTGTGGCACAGATGCTCAGGTCCTGCGTTCCTTCCACTCCTAGGCTTTTGCAGACATGCTGAAGGTGAACAGAACTCTGAAGAGCTTAAATGTGGAGTCCAACTTCATCACAGGAGCGGGGGTTCTGGCCCTGATCGACGCCCTGAGGGATAACGAGACCCTGGCAGAGCTCAAGGTCGACAATCAGGTCAGCGGTCTGCTTCGGGACTGAGAGGGACCCGTGTCTGTGTGGCATGTGCCAGTGTCCATGGCCACCCCACCTGTCATTCTAAGAGCTCGGTGGCAGGGATGCCGCAGCAGCCAGGTGCTGACTGGGACTGACTCCGCGCCCCAGCACGCTGAGCTCTGCAGTGCAGTTCCCATCGAGGCTCCTGTGTCCTTCACCTGTCAGCGCTCCCGGTGCCCAGGTCCAGGGCATGCCCCTGGGGCCAGCACTGGCTCCCATCCCAGGGCCTCTTGTTCTTTGCTTGAGAAGTAACTTCAGTTCTGTACAACACTGGGAAATGTGTCCCGGCCCTTCAGAGTTGGTTTTATTGACTCTGAAGGTGGAGAAGAGGATCACATCTGAAGATTCGGCCAGGTGCCACTGCGTCCATGCCGTAGGCTTTCTAGGTGAAGCAGTGAGGACGTGCTAATGCACTCAGAGCTCTGCCGCCATCCACCATCCGCCGTCGCCACACACACAGAGCGCTCTCCTCACCCGAGGGGTCGCCGTGCTTACCCGCCCCACTCTGGATTTGCCTGTCCGTGCTCTGTGTCTGGGTCACGCAATGCATGTGGTCCATGCGGCTGCTTTGCCCTAGTGCAGTGGTGGCAGAGTTGTGGCACACGAGCCAAGTCACCCCCACAGCCGAGCATCGGATAACAGTTGCTTTTTTGAAGCTAAACCCTCAGGATTCAGGTTTTGTTGCAGTGTTGGCGCTTTGCAATAAATAAGTGGGTTTTGGGTTGCAGTTTGAGCGCTCAGTCTCTAAAAGGTTTGCCATCACTCCCATAGTGTATCCACGTGGGTGCTGTAGTGGTCCTCAGTTCCTGTGCATGGCTGTATAATATTCTGTTACATTTGGAGGGTTTCTACCTTTCACCTATTAAAAACAGTGATATGGGGCCAGGGATTTAGCTCAGTAGTTCTGCCACCTGCCTCACAAGCCCAAGGTCCTGAGTCCGATCCCTGGTACCGAAAAAACAAAAAAAACAATAATATGAGCCAAGCATGGTGGCACACATTTGTAAACCTAGCACTCAGGAGGCTGAGGCAGGAGGATTGCTGTGAGTTCGAGGCTAGTCTGGGCTACACAGTGAGTTAGAGCCTGAACTATATGGCATGACTCTGTCTCAAAAATACAGTCAATAGGGCCAGGGATTTAGCTTAGTGGTTCCGCTGCTTGCTTTGCAAGCGCAAGTACCCAAGTTTGATCCCTGGTACAAAAAAATATACATTCGATAAAAATGATATGGACATTCACATGTTAGTTCTTGTGTGAACATACATTTCTATTTCATAGGGGTATGTAGAATTGCTGGCCAGTGCAGTGACTCTTATGTTTAACTTTTTCAACAATTCCCAAATGGTTTTCCATAGCAGCTGCACTGTTTTATATTCCTACCAGAAGTCCCAATGGCCAGACATTCTTGGCAGCATGTATTAGTCAACTTTTCTTGAGACAGGGTCTCACTGTGGTGCCCAGACTGGTCTCAGCTCCTAGGCTCAAGCAGTCTTCCTGCTTCAGCCTCCTGAGTCATTGGGACTTGCGGGGCTCACACCACTATGCTGGTGCTCATCCATCCTTTTCATTGTACTTGTCCCTGGGGTATGAGCTGGTGTCTCACGTGGTGTCAATGCCTTTTTGATGTCTGTATGATACATATAAGCTTTTAAAATCTTATTTCTTACGTATGTTGTGGAATTGGGAAAATGTAAAGATAACAGAATTAGCCCATGCCTTCAGGTCTTAGTCCTGACACTGAAAAGTATTTTGGTGTACTGTATTTACACTGTTCTTCATTTCTGATTCTTCCAGAGGCAGCAGTTGGGGACAGCTGTAGAGTTAGAAATGGCAAAGATGCTTGAGGAAAACACAAATATCCTGAAGTTTGGCTATCAGTTTACACAGCAGGGACCCCGGACCAGGGCGGCGAATGCTATAACGAAGAACAATGACTTAGGTAAGGCCTTTCCAATTGAGTTTCTGAGCTAATGTATCGAGTTCTAACACAGAGAAATCCTTTTCCCTTCGCTCCTGTGGTCTGCGGAGTCGGTTACAGCAGAGCCCAGGTGGAGCTGGGTGGTAGTGACCATCGGGTGGGTCATAAACCTGTGACAAGCACTTTCCAGCTTTTAAGTGAAGTTTTGACAATAGATGTTTCACTCTCAGTTACAAATCACTCCTTGTAGCTATTAAAACAAAGACTTCCACATTACAGGGAAGTGTTTTATGCTTTTTCTCAAACAGCTAAATACAAATTGAAGTTTACGTGATGGGACATAGAACAGCTAGAGTTTTAACCCAAGGTTTGGGTTCATCTTCCCTTGCAGCAGCTGGGTTTGTGCTGGGCTGCCAAGGC
Organism: Heterocephalus glaber; assembly: GCF_053883595.1. Taxonomy (NCBI): domain Eukaryota; kingdom Metazoa; phylum Chordata; class Mammalia; order Rodentia; family Bathyergidae; genus Heterocephalus; species Heterocephalus glaber. The sequence continues at coordinate 82,826,718 of NW_028258138.1, read as the reverse complement.
CTGGGGCACAGTGAGAGGGCGGAGCTCACGCCAGGGCTGGCAGCTATCAGGGCTTGGGGTGCAGGGTCCCTGAGCCCATGAGTCCGAGCTTGAGACCTGCTGGGCCACATGAGGAGACCTGTCTCAGAGTCACAAAGTAGAAGGGATGTGGTGCTTAATTGTGTTTCTGTGTGTTTTTAAGTTATGGTTAAAATTGCCATTAAAATATTTCAGAAGATGCATTTTAGAGAAGAATCAAAAGAAGATGACCCAACAGGAGTAACTTTTGAAAGTGCTCTTGTGCTTTCAAGCTTCAGCTGTATTTGAATTTTCATTTTAATGTTTCTGGTGTAGAAATAATACAACTTCAGTCCTTTAACCAAGATCATTGTGGAACATATTAGTTCAGACCCTTCCTCTTCCTTATGTGACTAGTTTCCAATAGGAAATTTTAGCCACTTGCTTTTTTTTTTGGTACTGGGGATCAAACTTGGGACCTTGCACTTGCGAGGCAGGTGCTGGAACCACTGAGCTAAATCCCTGGCTTTTTTTTTTTTTTTGGTACTGAGGATCAAACTCAGGACCTTGTGCTTGTGAGGCAAGCAGCCGAACCACTGAGCTAAAGCCCTGGCCCTGTGTTTTCTTTTTAATAAAGTTATTATTATTTATTTTTTGGTACCAGGGATCAAACTCAGGACCTTATGCTTGCAAGGCAGGCAGCGGTATCACTGAGCTAAATCCCCGGCCCTTAATCTTTTTATTATCGGTTCATTAGTTAGCTTCCATTTTTCCCGCTAATTTTACCCGCTGTGGTACTAGGGCCTAGGGCTGTGTACTTAGCTACATTCTCACGCCTACTTAAAGTTTCTATTTTGACAGGTTCTTGCTAAGGCAGAGTTGCCCAGGCTGGGCTCAAACTTGGGGTCCTCCTGCTTCTGCCTCCCAGAATGCTAGGATTATAGATGTGTGACTTCACACCTGGCCTGCTCTAAATATTTAATTTTGCTTTTTATAGCAGTGTTTCTCAAGTCTGATCAAACTTCATAAATAACTGGAGAGCTTTAAAACAGATTCTTGGCCCTCCTTCCCTTTGATTCCAGTGTGGTTGGCCTCGGGTAGGCTTTGGGCACTGGGCCTCACAAGTGACTGTCACAGGCTGTGCTGCCCACTGTGGCCCTGGCCTGCTTCTCCAGGTGGCTGTGGGTGCCTGGGTTTGAGTCTTTTGTCAGTTCACACTTTGCGCCAGGTGCATCCCCCAGCCCTGCCTGTCACAGCATTGGTCATATTTTCTGGTAGCTACACCTCACTGGAAGGGTGTTTCTAAGCACTCGCAGCACAGTGAGGACAGCGACCGTGTTGTTGGCGGAGCCATGTCCAGCTGCTGCATCCAGACCTCTCAGGGCCATGCCTGCCTGATGATGCTGAGTGGAAATGTGTCAGGTGAATGAATACAGAGGGATAGCTGCCTCTGCCTTAGCCGCCACGCTCCTGCGCCTGAACGCCAGAAACTAGGCCTGAAGTGTCCTCCACTCCTCCTCTGTGAATTGCCCTTTTGTTTCTGGTACCGGGATCGAACTCGGGAACTTGGCACTTGTGAGGCAGGCAGCAGAACACTGAGCTAAATCCCCAGTCCCACTTCCCTTCTCTGAAACTGTCCCACTAGATCCTGAATGCCACCAACAGGTTTGCAGCCCTAGCCCTCTCTGTCCCCTGTGCCCTTGCCAGCAGTTGGTGTTCCCAGCTGCCATCAGAGCAGGGCAGCCAACCCCCGCCAGCTCGGGCCCTGTCTCTGTCAGGAAGGACATGTCTGGAGCAAGTCGAGGAGGTTTGGGCAGCTGGGGCTGAGGTGTGCACGCACGGCTGCCTTGCGTGGCCCGAGCAGCTGAGATGAGGCCCAGCATGGAGCTCCGAGGCGACATGGACGTACCCACGGAGTTGCCATCTGGATCAATCCGGTCTGGATCAATCCAGACACACGGACGTGGGCATCACAGGCCGAGCCTCAGGGCTGGGAGTGAGAGAGCTGCATATGTGCTGAGGATGAGAACTCAGCCCGATGCTGGGTCTAGAACAAACTCTCGAAGAACTTGTCCGAATAATAGAACAGAACTGTGATGTCAGCTGCATGAGGGAAAGTTGGCAGAAGACACTGAGTTTCCTATGAAGACCTTAGATGTCTCTGGATTTTTTATCAGGCATTTGAGAGCCATATAGGCTTCTGAATGCATGAGATGATATTTTTAAAACTATTCGTATTAGTCTCAGAAACAGGGTGGTTAGGATTTCTCCACAGCAGCATGGGGTTTGGAAAGAAACTGAACCTGCTCCAAAAGATTAACAGGGAAGAATTTATAAGCCTCCCATCTAGTGGTCCTCTGAGGAATTGCAGGTAACGGGAGCCAGGTGGGAACCGTGGCAGAGTGGTGGCAGAGCGGCTCTTTGCCCCTCGCTGTGCAGTGCCCACAGGAGCAGCCGTCCGCTGCCATCTTGGCCTGGGGTCAGGTGAGAGGCTTCAGACCGTGCTCTTGGACAGGCAGGGCTTCCCTCCCGCCTCCTGTAGCAACTCAGAAGAGCATCAGAGACCAGGGCTTGGGACTTAACAGTCTTCCGCTTTTGGGGGAGGCTCTGTCACCTCTGTGGCTTTGGCGTTCTGGTTTGTCCCTCCGCCAAGAGCCAGGCACGGTGCCGCTGAGCTGAAAGCCCAGCCCCGGTCTGGTTTGGATGCCGTCTTCCCTCATCGTTTCCTAGACTCAGCTGTTCGGTGACGTAATCCTGCTTCCCGCACCTGTCCAGCTAGGACATGTCGCAGCCGTGAGGGCAGGTTATGCGGTGCACGTGTGCTGAGCCGTGAAGCAGCTCTCTGCACCTTTCCTGTCTTCCGTACTCTCACAGCTTGCGTCCCGTTCACAGCCTGCATTGTGCCATCTGCAGTGACCAGCCAGCCACAGCCAAGCCCTGCCCTCAGGAATTATGTGATATTTGCCTTTCAGATACTTCCGTAGTTTTCAGAAATCTGTATTTGTGAACTGAATTTGTATTTGGGAACTGTAGTCTCCTTTGGGGTTTTTTTCACCCTTTTTTATTTCTGGTCTTGTTTTGTATTCTGAGCTGGCCTTAAACTCCCTGTGTAGTCCAAGCTGGGCTCACACTTGCCTGCCTGAGCCTCCTGAGTGCTGGGAAGATGTCCCTAATATTTCAATAAGCATAAAACTTTTCTTCATTAGCTGAGGCTGCTGGTCTGGTGACGCTGCAGATGCCCGTGAGAGCCGTGTCACTGTGGGCCTCTTGGCAGGCAGAGGTGATGATGCCCGCAGGGCCTTGCCACCTCACCAGGGCCAGAGAGTTCTATTACTTTGCATGCATTGTTTCATCCAATCCCAGCACTGGTTTGTTTTGTAGGAGGAAAGAGGAGGAGAATTTGGAAAGCAGCAAGTTGCTTACCTGTGGAAATGACAAAAATGTTTTTGGTATATTATCTCAGACTGCGGAAGTACACTGTGGTGTCCAACCAGGAGAGGATGCAGATAATTACTTTTACTACTTCCTAACCCCAGCTACTTGCATGTGTTGCAGAACTTAACACAGTCATTTGTTAGTGAGTTTTCTAAACACGGTGTACATTTTTCAGTAACCAACTCAGAAATCGAATGGTCCCATTCCGCTGCACATGCCCGGGTCACTGGGTGAGCCGCTGTATGGTGTTTGCAGCTCAGGGTGTGTGGCTGTCGGTGGGCGAAAGCCAGTAGGGGCGCTGGGGACGTTTCCATTCATGATCACGTGAACTGGGAGTGCATGTCACTTGTAAAACTTTAACCAGACTACTTGGACATGCTTGTTTGTCACGGGCACGTTAACTGCAGAAGCAAAGAGGTTCTTAATGTCCTTTCTTCTTCTCACAGTGCGCAAGAGGCGAGTGGAAGGGGCCACCCGTGAGCGGTACGGCGGGCCCTTGGGAGGACTGGAAGGCGGCCAAGGGCCGGTGGTGGCAGCAGATGCAGATCTCTCCTGGTAGAAGGGAAAAGACTGGAAATCTTTTTTTTAACTATATACATTATTTTCCTTGTTTAAGTTGTTATCGATTTCAAGTTGTAAATCAACAGTAGATGATTCTTTATATTTTGAAGCATTTCTACTTTCTACTAGAATCTTTTTAAAGTTAGATTAATTGAATGATTTATAATGAATCTTGGGCAAAAAATACAATTATAACAGTGTTTCAGAACTCATGCAGAATAATTTGAACATTTTGAGGACCACTGTTTTTAAAATCCAAAAGGGACATTGCTGATACGAAAGTACTGTTGCTTCTTCTAGGTATAAGGCCCTTAAAAGCGTGCTTTTTATTTCATAACCTGGAGACCTTTCCAGACCTTTTTCCGCATTTTAAAATACATGAACTTGGAGAGAGTTTTTTTTGTTTTTGTTTTTTTGGCACCGGGAATCAAACTTGGGACCTTGCACTTGCAAGGCAGGCAGCAGAACCACTGAGCTAAATCCCCAGCCCAAAATACCAGAATTTTAAAACTGATGACTCAAAGTCTGGAGTTCAGGAGCCAGGCCACCCTTCTACAGGGATGCAGTGCCCGCTGGATTGGGCCGCTGTGCGCGTCACCCGGCAGCCAGGATGCGTGCTTTGTCTAAAGTACGGTCACTTCTGTTACAAAGTTGTCACTTGCACATGGGCATTATTGCATTTTGTAAAGGCATCTGATGGAAAAGCTGTTTTCTTCCCCAGTAAAAGGCACAGCCGGGTCTGCTACTGAGGGTGGAAGAGGGCGAGCTGCTGCTAAGCCTGCAAAGCCGAGGGAACTGCAGGGCAGCTGCTACCGCTGCCACCACCTGCATCAGATCCGGTGGGCACGCGAGTGCAGCCCAGCACCGCCCGTGTGACCGGCCAGAGGGAAGCACGTGTACCTGCTGCTTAGAGTCCATGTCGTGAACGTCATTTCTGTAGCACAAGTGGTTTTGTCAGTGTTCAGGCATGCCGGGCGGGGTGCTGTGAGCCTGCACGTCCAGCCCCACCTTGGGAGCCGCAGAGCGAGGAAAGAGAGGGAGCACCGCTCCACAGCGAGGTCGGCACCCAGAAAGATACTCGGGAGGGGGAGACGTGCTCTTGTGTTTTGTTGTTGCTGTCACTGCACTGGGGATTGAACCCAGGCCCTCAGCCACTATGCCACATCCCCTGCTCTGTTTTTGAGCCAGGCTCACTGCGTCACCATGGTAGGACCTGAACCTGGGACCCCCAACCTTGTGTCCCCCATGCTGTGGTCACAGCTGTGAGCCACCACCCCCGCCTGTTAGTACTCTTTTTAATAAGCCTTTTGAAATTGGGTGACTCTACTATTTCGGCCTTGGCCATTCCGTATATCTCCTGAGCTGGGCAGCTTGCGCAGCATGGAGGTAAGCCTGCAGGCCAGGGCCTCCCGACATGCTGATGGGTGTAGCTTTCTGAAATCAGCTTTCAGTGTTTCAAAGGGGCAGAGATCAGCTTGCACAGCCTCCAGTTCCGTGCTTCTCTCCCACCCTCTTCTACCCCATTCTCTCAGGCACAGCCTGTGAGTTCCCTGCACCTGTCCAGTCCAGACAGGTGTGGGGTCAGGGTTGGGGGTCAAGGCTCTGGCTCAGCTGGGAAGGCGGCCCCTCCACGAGGGTTCTCGGGAACCTCAGGCCACGCAGGGGAACGTCCTCTTCACTGCTGCTTATCAGTGAGTCCGTTGTGTAACTGAAGAAAGATTTCCTTATAAGTAATTCTGAATATGAACACAATCAATTGAATAGAAAAACCCCTCAAGATGTGTAATTATAAGGGAGAACAAGGTGTTTACTTTGATCTTTAAAAATCTGGCTCCTCTTAACCTCTTAGTAGCTTTCAGTATTTCCAGATCGCTCGTAAGATTTTTATAGTAGGACAGATAAATTAGGGTTTTGATGTAGTCTTAATTTTAAAACCAGAGACTTTCTAAGACCCTAGGTTTTGTAGTCTAACCAATTTAAAGGTATCTGGTTATCTAAGAGAATATTCTTTGCAGTTTTAAATTGCTGTTTTTAAAAAAGCTTTTAATTACTAATTTTTATAAAGTTTATATTCATATTTATCTGGGGTTCTAATTTTTCCAGTGTGTCTACATGAAATTGTATGTATTAAAAGCTCAATTTTAGTGGCTAATATGAATACTATGGAAATGGATTTTGGTGCTGTGTCCTTGTAGCTAAAGCCTAGTAAAAGAGTAAGTTAAATACATTTGAAGGCACCTGCCCAAAGAGCAGGTGAACATGCATGTCGCAGCCCACCAGCAGCTGTCCCGGGAGCCGTGGAGGGTGTGCAAGTGTGCATCCCTGCCGCATCTGGACGAAGCACCCCACGCTTGCTCTGTTAGCTGAGGTGTTTTCCATTAGAAGGGGATTCCGTGATACAATAAAAATTACAGCAGGAAAGTTTGTTGGTAAAGTATTAGTTGTGTGTGTTGTACGTTATATTGAGCCCTGCTGCCATAAAACAAGGTAAAGGTAAGGTGAGATCTGTGCTGCCTCACATCCCCAGGCTGCCGTGCTTCTCTCTGGAACCAGGAACTGTGCTGCCTGGGCTGCACAGACACTAAACCAGGACCTTTCCCTCCTTGCAGACCAGAGGCCCAGACTTTCTGGGTGGAGCTGGGCGCCCTGGAGATGTGGCTTCGGGTGCTGCTGCTCTGCCAGCACCCTGGGGGCCAGCGTGCCAGACAGTGAATGGCACTGCCCGAGCCTGCGTCCAGGCACAGCCAGGCAGCTCTCCACTCATGACCTTCAGTTGAGAAAGTATCTTCAGAGCCAGAGATGTCTGCACTGCCATAATTTGATCTTAGTCATTTTTCTCCACTGTAACTCAGTACCGCAAGTCCTTCCCTATAAAAACCGAACAGCTTGCTACCTGTTCTGGAAGACAGGTGTCGCTGCGTAGCCTCACAATCCTCCTGCCTCCAGTCTCCTGAGTGCTGTGACTACAGAAGATTTTATAATAGGACATTTATAGTGTGCTACTAATTTTAAATTCCGCTTTGCAGAAGATTGCTAATTTCAGAGGGGCCACCCTCAGGTTACTAATCACGTAAGAAAAAAGCCATCACTGGGTGAGCTACTGTCAGCCATTATCATGTATTTTAGAAAGGTCATTAGCTCGTAAAGAATTAGATTGAAGATGGTGGCTTTAGATTAAAAATAGATCGTCACACTAAGAAACACCAAAAGCTATGTTGATTTAACTGGCAAGTTCACGCAAGTTTAAGATTATCCCACACCTTCACAGTATAGAACTTTTATTCTTTTCTTATAGACTCAGCGTGTTTTAATTAATGCAGCACAACTAACTGGCATAAAACCTTCCAGGTACTGCAGTTTATACATGTTCAGACACTAAAGCTGAAGCATAAATCCTCAGTGCTTCCTGGTGGGTGGATACGGCAATTTTTAAGAGTTTAAACTTCATCTCTGCTACAAAAAAAAGGGTTTTGTGGGGTTTTTTGGTACCGGGGATCGAACTTGGGACCTTGTGCTCGCCAAGGCAGGTGGCAGAACCACTGAGCTAAATCCCCGGCCCCTTTTGTGTTTTTTTTGAGACAGAGTCTTGCTCAATTGTGGGCTGGCTTGGACCTTCTAAGCTTAAGCAGCCCTCCTGCCTCAGCCTTGTGAGTAGCTGGGACTTACAGGCATGTCCCACTGCACCTGGTTGAAAGCTTAAGTTTTTGATTACGTTCTAGATGTTTGATTTGTCTGCTTAGATTGTTTTTTAAAAGTATGTGGACATAGCATAAAATCTTTGTAACTTCACATAAATTCCCACTTTTTCCAGCCTTTGAGATGGATTGTAGTGGGGTTTGATTGTGTTGCAAGCATGCAAATCACCTTTGTAACAGGGCCTCATTGGTCACATGGAGCTGGGGATTTAGGTGGATGTTTTCTAATGCCAATAAATCCTAATACTCTGCTTTTTTTTCAATTTATACAAGTATAAAAGCAAATTTTATAACTGACTTTTAAATAATAAAATATTCATCCAGTTCATAATAGTAAATCGAGTTTCTTTGAAAAATACATATCGTAGGCACTTGAAACTTACCACTATATATTGGAACAAATAATTTCAATAAAGTTCATCAAATATCCTGTAGATTTTTTTTCTCAGCACAGGGATTGAATGTAGGACCTTGACATGGCTGGCGTTAAATCCCAGCCCTTTTATTTTTTGAAACAAGGTCTTGCTAAGTTGCCCAGGCTGAGCTGAATCTTGTGATCCTCCTGCTTCAGCCTCCCAGAGTGCTGGGATTACAGGCGTGTGCCTCCATGTGCAGCTGTATAGACTGCAAAAGCAAGTATGCTTTCAGTTCCCATGTTCTGCTGTCCATTTCCTGCCTCCTCCTCCAAGAGCTTGTTCCTGTCGCTTGAACCACTGTGCTCCCTGATGTGGACTGCTATGTCTCCCAAACGCCTGTGCTGGCAAAACCAGTGCTGGGTGATGTCCAGGGCAGGGGCTGGCAATGATCAGTGCCCCTGTGAAGAGACCCGAGACCAGCGGGCCTCTCAGCCCTGACTTCCCCCTCCAGGAGTGGTGCGAGGGTCGTCCGATGACCCCCAGAGTCACAGGCAGTGATGTCCTGCAGCTCACTGGTGCTCTGCCTTCCATCCTGGGTCTGCCAGCCGCTCTAGCCCTGGCCCCTTCCGCCAGCCATGCCTGGCTCTTTCACCCTGGATTTTCCTGGAACAATGGGCAAAGGTGACACCATCCTGCTCCTGGGTTTTTCTGCTGAACAATGTTTCTCCCCACTGTACACTTTTCCCTGAGAAGCCAGTTTTTATGAGGTTTCAATGAGTATGATAAACAACTCATACACACTGAAATGACTTCGATTGGAAGGGTTCTCAGGTTATCGGACTACTTTTAAATGCCCAGAAAGCTGGGCATAATGGCATACTCTTCCCAGCACTCGGGGAGGCTGAGGCAGGAGGATCACAGGTTCAAGCCCAATCTTCAGTACTACAAAGAGAAAGCAGCAGCTCTGGAGTCCTCTTTCCTGAGTGTCTTTAGTTGCACTGTCCTGGCTACCCTGAATTGGCAAAACATTTCGCTTTCCTGGTCATTTTGACTTTGAGGAGCCAGAGGTCACATGGTGCCAGACCCAGTGACAGGTGGATGAGGACACAGCATTACGTTTGCGTCATGTTTCCGATGGTGCTCAGCAGCAACACTCAGTATTTGGATCACACCTCATAGACACTCAGGAAAGGCCTTTGGAGCTGCTTCAGAGAGTACCAAGAATGATGGGGGTCAGTGTGTTCGAAACAAGGGGGAGGATGCAGGGGTCAATGGTGCAGTGTCTTTTTCTGCACTAAATTTGAAGTGCCCTCCATATATTTTTCTCGCTGTGTATTCGGCACACTCTACTGTTCAACTCTGTTCTTTTCCTCTCCTGTCTTAGAATCCAGCCCCTCTCCAGGCTTCCCCTACTCTGTCTGACAGAGCCTTGTAATTCCTCTGGTGTATAAGCTGTTTTCCTCAGACTTTGTGCCGGCTTTGCCGGAGTGAATGAGGTCCTGTGAAGAGCCAGTCAGTGGGAAGGCTCGGAGATGGGAACTGCCCGCCATGGCCCTTTAGTGTCCCCCAGTGGACAAGTTTCCTTGGACCAAGAGGGGCCTGAGGCGGGGGAGGCCCCTTCTGAGACAGACATCCCCATCTCAGTGAGGCTGTCCCAACAAACCGCCCCAGACTCCAGGGGCTGACCCACTGGGGCGCATTCCAGCTCCAAGTCAGAAGTCCAAGGACAAGGGGCAGTAAGGCAAGTTCCATCTGAGGCCTCTTGGGTAGGTGACGCCATCTTGCTGTGCTTGTGAGCACAGGGCGAGCTCTGGCCTGCATCCTCTTCTTGAGGACATCGGTCCTGTCATGGCGCCTGTCCTGTCAACGCAAGCCCCAATTCCTCCCACAGCTTGGCCCAAGTGCCATCACAGTGGGGACCAGGGTCCAACAGGAAGCTTGGGAGGGACACGTTAGTCCCCATCCCCTCCGTCCTTCCCAGTCAATGCCTTCTCTTCCGGAGACCCTGCAAGCCGAGTCCCAGCCGCGTTTCTTGCTCTTCAGTTACTTCCGTGTCAGAGCTGCAGGACAGGAGTCCATCCCGGTGCCGTGGCAGCTCCCTCTTCCAACTGCAGTGCAGGCTGAACAGGGCAGTGATGTGCGGCTTGCTTTCTGTCAGCGCTGTGGCCCACAGAAGCCTCCATGTCTTCAGCTCCATGGCCCCAAGGTGAGGGGCCCTGAGCCGCGTGTGACCTCTGACCCCCACAGACCACTGTGCTCCCACTTCCTGGGGAACCTGCACTGGGACCTGGCCCAGCTGAGACCTGTTTCCAGACAGCAAGCAGCTTTCAGGTCAGGAGACGGAGAACACACCCACCATCTGTATGCACAGAATGGAGTATTTAAAAATTTTTATCAAATATGTTTCATTTTTTTGTTGAAGCCATCAGCCCAGGGTTTGTTTTGTTTTGTTTTGTTTTTTGAGATGAGGTCTCCCTGTACGGTCCCGGCTGGCGTGGAACTCTTAAGTGATCCCCCTGCCTCAGCCTCCCAAGTCCTGGGGTTACAGGTGTGCCCCACCAGGCCCAGCAGAATTTAGTATTTAAAGAAGAAGTCGAATTAGGTTGACAGTCAGCAAGGTTACTTAAATATACGCAGAGAACTCTCAGGCACCGCAGAGACGGCAGATGTGACAGCCAGCTGGGAAGAGCACACGCACTGAACCCCGATCTCCTGAAAGGCCTGGCATGGCCCACACACAGGACAGAGCAGCCGTCAGCGGCTACTGCGCCTGGGGACAGCACAGCAGCTGCCGAGCACTGCTGACTGTAGGGCCCCACCCAGGGGCCGAGAGTTCAGGACCGCAGACCAGCGGCACCCTCCGTGCCCAGGCTCAGTTCCTTCAGTGCCTCCAGGGCGGCTGGGCACAGAGCAAGAAAGACAGGATGGGTCTGGGGACGGAGGCCAAGCCTAGGGACTGACACACCCGCACACACGCGCACACACACTCAAGTCTGCCGCCTCGGAAAGGTCGGGCACAGCAAGGTCTCAGACAGGCAGGGAAGAGCTCTGATGGCGATCTAACAGGGACTCAGGTCTCTGTCCGGTGATGTCACTTTTCTTTCTATGGGGCAGGCCTCAGGTGACGCCCAACTGCATTTACCATAAGGACAAAATTAGTGCACACAGATAAGCACCATCACAGGGCCTGGGGGTACACACCTATGATCCCAGCCCTCAGGAGGCGGAGGCAGGAGGATCACCATGACTTTGAAGTCAGCCAGAACTACATAATAAGACCCTGTCTCAAAGACAAAATGCTGCAAACTCTAAATCTTCCCAAGAAGAATCGAGGTGTGGGGAGGAGGATCGAGACACATCACACATAGGCACTGATTCCCGAGCAAATGGAAACCCGACTCCAGGCAGGAGTCTAATGCCCTCTGAACGTGGCGCCCTGGAGCCCTCCTAACAAAGGGCAGGGAAAGCAGCTGGGTCATACAGGGCACCCAAACTAAGGTGACACAGCTCCTGGGGCCCCTCTGGCTAGGACGGCGTGACAGGATACTCCCCTTGCTCCCATCAGAAGGCTCCCGTGTCTCCACGTCCAGGAGGAATGCTCTGGCACCTACAAGGCCAACGGCACTGCAGCAGACTGGACCCGGGCCTCATGTGCTCCGAGCATCTGCTCCCCTGCCAAGCCGCAGCCCAGCCCTGCAAGGCAGTGTTAAGATCAAAACTAAAGCATAAAAAGATCATTTTTAAAAAGGAGCCACCCTGCCCTCAAATGACTGCAGTGGGGTGGGAACCAGTACGGTCTACCCAGAACCTCAGGTGGCCTTGCTTGGCAGCTGGGTTTCTTTAGCACGTTACTAGGAGTGGGCGCTGGGCCCAAGCTGGCCCTCAGCCCTGTGACTGTCCTTACTCAGGGACACGGAGGGGGCGCGGAGGGGCAGAGAAGGAAGACGCGAACAGCGCAGGCTTGGTGGCACCAGCCAGGGACACCGGGCATGACCACAGGAGGGCGGGTGGGAAGGCTCCTTCCAGGGGGACTTGTGTGCCACACACCCCACGTCGGAGCACGGGCAGGGACGGATGGAGCAGCGTGGGGGATTCAGCAAGTCCTTTCCAAGCGGTGGCAACAAAACCAGCCAGTTAGACGTGCAGGGTGCCCTTCAAGGTTTTTTATTACAATTAAAATTACACAAATGCAGATCAATTCATTTAAATCAAAACAGCTCATGTTTACATGTTTATACAGCAAACTGTACAATCCATACATAAAGCCCCCCCGCACTAGTCCTCCTCCTCCTCCTCATCGCTGATCACATACTTCTTGTGCTTCTTACCAGCCTTGTCATCGTCTTCTGCCTTCCTCTTTCCAGACGGCTCGCCTTCCTAAACAGACAACGTTTTCAAAACTCTAAAATTTAACTTGGGGCTGGGGAGTTAGCTCAGTGGGCTGCACCTGCCTGCAAGGCCCTGAGTGCCATCCCCAGCACCCCCAAAAAATAAATAAAAGTCAACCCATGATGAATGTAATCATGTACTGCAAATGTGTACTAATAAAAATTTTTTAAAATCTAAAAGTCAAAACAATATTTCTAAGATGGCCTCTCAAAAGCAGCCATGAGGGGCCAGGGATTTAGCTCAGTGGTTCCGCCGCCTGCCTTGTAGGCGCAAGGTCCCAAGTTCGATCGCTGGTACCAAAAACAAAAACAAAAACAAATAAAGCAGCCGTGAGCTCAGTGCTCAGTGCCTTTCTAGAAACTCCATCGCTGTTTCAGTAAGAACATTCCCCAGATGAACAAAACTCCCGCTCAAAGTCAAGACCAGTTCTCAGATCCACGGGCCCCCTCTTTGCAGGGCTCATATCCAACTCTAGGGCCTGGGCCAAGTACGTGGCAGACCCCGGTGACCTCACGGTGCGGCCGGGCACAATGGATGCTCCCTGTGCAAAGTGGCAGGAACCCATCCCTGAGCCGTGTGTGAGTGGGGAATGAGGCCTAAGGCAGGGATGCTCACTGCCTGAGTGCAGCCCTGTGGACACACTGGCCACCTGAAGGTGGGGCCCCGGAGGTCGGGTCAGGCTGCGGAGCGGGGAGGGGACAGAGCGGGCAGCAGGCAGCTCCGGCTGCGAGGATCGGCCGCTCCTGCCCGAGTCCTGCCCTCCACCTGGCGTGCTTCCCTCCCCAGCCTGGGAACGGAACAGCACAGCACAGCCCACCCCAGTCCCCACGCCTGCACCCCAGCTCTGGAGCCAGCACGGGCCAGTGAGCGCTTTCTCCCCTTGGCCAACCTGGCCCCCTGGAGAAGGTGCACAGCGTTTCCTGTTTCTGCCACCTGCCCCGAGTCCCCGGCCCACACGGCACACCCAGACTGCTGGGAAACAGAGGGACCCGAGGCGGGAGCTGCACCTCTCCTCCACTACCACCCAGGCCGGGCCTCAGAATGGGGTGATGCCACCTGAGATGCAGAGCTGGCCAGGAGGGGACAGTGCTTGCTGTCGGGGAAGCGAGGAGAGGTCTGGCAGAGAAGGGCCGGCTTTAGTCAGGCGGTCCCACACCTGCCCCTGCCAGCCAAGGGGAGCTCTGCTAGGCCTCGGGGCTTGAGGAAGAAAAGTCTCACTTATGAGGAAACCAAGAATAAACAGAGTCCCTGGAACTTCACGATTCTTAGTCACCATTTCTGCCTGCCAAGGAATAAACATCTCTTGGATGAAGATGCTGTCCCCAACAGTCCTATATCGCAAACATGCCACCAAGCTGTCACCTCACGGGAGCCCCTGGCCCTGCGCACCCACCTATGTCAGGGCCAAGGGCACCTCACCCTGGGCCAGATCCGGGGCCAAGGCCACCCGGAGCCCACACTCACCTCATCGCTGTTGAGTTTCTTGGCCTTGAGCAACCGCTGTGCCTTGTCCTCCTCCGAGCCCTCATCGCTGTCTGAGGAGTAGATCCTGGCGCGCTCCTCTGAAAGCAAAGCAACCAGGCTGAGTGGCTTTCGGAGCTGGTCATGGGCTCATTCCAGCGTCTCCCTTCTGCAGAGCACTTAGGTCTCTGCACCTTCCCCAGAGGAACTGAGTGACTGAAACATGTAATCTCAAGACTCAGCTCTCTGGAGCGCTCTGCACATGGAAGTGGGGGATGTGAGCCCGCCCGGCCCGAGCGGACGAGACCCGATGGGCTGGCCAGGCTTCATCTCTGGGGCCTGGCCACGGAACCCCTGGCTGGTCCTTAGCTGCAACCTTAACGCTCTGTCATCTTTCTGTGGCGTAACGTACCACTACCTTCCTCTGTGGGAAATTAGTGCTGACCAGAAAACAAAGTCTGTACTATGACCCCCAAATAAAGAACAGGTGTGTGAGGTACACAGGCCCACAGGCCAACTGGGTCATTGCAGGAGTCTGAGCGAGGATGCTTGTTCATTCTGCAGGGTGCTCAGAGAAAGGAAAATTGGGTGCTTTTAAAACTTGTTGCTCCACAGGGACAAAAGCAGATGCATGGTCCTCGGGCACAGTCAGCATCAGACTGTGACTCCTGGAGCTCCCAGAGAGGCAGCTGGCCCAGGGCCTCACCCAGACAGGAGCCGGTGTGGAGACGGGAAGTCACCATTGAGGCCGATGAGAAGGACAGTGACTCACGACAGCTGTGGCAGCAGCCGCCTTCTGCACCAGGGTCTGGGCTCAGTACCGCACATGCCGTCATTCAGGCCCTAACTAACCACAGGACGCACGGCCCAGGCCAGCGGGGTCCCTGAACCTCTGGGCCACCCAGCTGAGCAGCAAAGGACCAAGGGCAGGGCGGGCCAGGGTCCACCCACCCAGTGCACGCTTTCTTCCCACACACCATGTCGCTGCTGGCCACGGGAACCCTGGGCAGGACAGGAAAACAGCGTCTCAGGAGGCGGCAACTCGGTGCCAGAGCTGGCCACTTAACCCCTACCTGTCTTCGGGCAAGTTACTGAGCCTCTCAAAGCCTCAGGTCTCCTCAACAAGAACAGAGCCAGCCAACGTGGAGGCCCACCTGCCATCCCAGCACTGAGTGGCTGGGTTTGAACCCAGCCTAGGACAACTTAGTGAGATCCTGCCTCAAAATTTCAGTTTTTAAAAAGGGCCAAGGATGTAACTCAGCATGATGGCCCTGGGTTCAATCCCCTGTACTGGGAAAAAAGCGCAAAGTCACAAAAGCAAACATGATGGCACCGTGTGGCGGCCAGGCAGGACGCCCGGTGTACTGTAGAGAAGCTACCCCCACAAACCGAGCCCACCCAGAAGGGAACGAAGGCAGGAGCACGGACGAAACCATCCTCCAAATAATTCCGTTTCTTGGCTTTTGGTTGATACCAAAGCGAAGGTGGGACAGTTCAACTCTGACTGGCAAACAGGAGGGGTCTGGCGGGACGGCGGCAGCTGCTTCCCGCCTCGTGTCCCCAAAAAGGCTGCAGTCGAGAGGCACCGCCGACACTGGCCCTGGAGACCACGGAGCCCAGGTCCCGGCACGGAAACAAAGCCAAAGCCAGAGCACAAGGCCAGAGCCAGCGGATGGACACTCACCGCGGATGCCGCCTTTGTAGCGGTTCTTGATGGCAGCCAGACTGATGGACTCCTCACCCTCCTCCTCCTCGTCGTAGCGGTCGGGCTCCAGGTAGCTGGCGCTCAGCCCACGCTGGTGCTGCTTCTCCCGCATGCGGCGCTGCTGCGACTCCCGGCGGATGGACGCGCGCAGGCGCTCCTCCTCCTTCTGCAAAGCAGGGTGACACAAACCAGATGTCGTGTGTTGGGAGCCCAGTCCCAGGGCACTTGAGAGCTGGACCTGGGTGCTAGGGAGAGCGGAGCCCCCAAGGGAGGGCGTCTGGCAGATCCCTGGTAGCCAGTGGTCCCACCCCAGCGCCACACCCATGCACTCTGGCCCCAAGAACTGTGTGCTGAACACAGCTGCTGGGGTTCACAGAGTGAAAAGGGGAGAAGTCAGGGTGACTCCGGCATTTCTCTAAGGCGCCCTGTTCAAGTGCCCCAGCATCACAAGCAACTCTAGTGCTTCAGCTACCAACTCTACACAGCGCATTTGACGGAGCGGCCCAGGCCATGCAGAGGCCTCGTGAAAGCATGCCTGGTGCTGCAAGCCCCAGGGCCCCACAGCCAACTGCGCCTGCGTTCCACAGAGCGACAGGGTGTGCAGGAGGCCTACGGCATGTCCCCCAGTGCTGGGGGCCTCGCAGAAGGGGTGGGCCAGCACGGGGACCCTGGCTCCTGGGACCTGACTGCTGTGGAGAAAATACCAGACACGGGCACAGCAGGGGCTCCGGCCATGGGAAGGCCTGCAGGGTCCGCCCTGCTGCAGAGGGAAGATCCCCCTCCGGCTGGGGGACACAAGCCCTCCTTCATCGCTCAGGACCATGCGGAACAAGCTGGGGCCATCTGAAAACCCACCAGCAGGCGTTATGCTCTGAGCTCCGAAGAACTCGCAGCCAGGCTGGGCTGCGGCAGCGGCAGAGCACCTGCCCGGCGGGCAGAGCCCAGGCCTCCATCTCTGGCACCAGAAAAAGAACAGAGCCACACCCAGCCCATGCCTACACTGTGGGGTCCACAGTAGGCACTGCCCATTCCAGGCCCCTCACTTCCAATCTTTAGCATTCCCACTGACTTCTCATGCTGATCCTACACCAAATCCAAAATCCAGCTGGGTAACGACCTGGGAAGTAACGTGGAGGCTCAGCTACTCTGGTCACGTTGTGCAGCTGGGCTCCCAGGGGAGGGAACCACACCCCAGGCCTGATCCACACCATCGCCGTGCAGCTCAGTACCAGACCAATGCTTCAGAACCACTCCAGGAAAGGAGGGAGGCTGAGCTGCCCTGGGGACACCATGCTCCGCTACCAGGAGGCCCTGGCAAAGCCTGGCCACCCACCTTGATCATCTCTGTGCGCTGGCACTCGGGGTCGCGGCCAGCCATTGGCAAGATCCTAATCTTCTGTGTCTTTGAGCATCTGTCCGCAAGTGACAACGTCATCTTCCGGTGCGTGGCGCTGTCTGTGGAGTGAGGTCTGCGGAAATGAGCAAAGCACATCTCACTACCGCCAAACACGAATGGCCTTCAGACCCAGGCCACAAACAAGACACCAATGGCCACATCCACGTCACCAGGGCAGACAGGGACAGCGAGCAGGCTCCATGCTGCAAGTCCAGACACTGTCCTCTCACTAGGTATAGGGAAAAAGGGCCATTGTGCTTTTACTTCCTGGTGCCTTTTCTTTTTTTTTTTTTGGTACCGGGGATCGAACTCAGGTCCTTGTGCTTACGCAGCAGGCAGCGAAACCACTGAGCTGAATCCCCGGCCCCTGGTGCCTTTTCTTTCTTCTAAACTATGGCAGATTTTAGAGAATGTTTTCTTTTTTAAAAAATCAGGGGAAGAGGCCAAGGATTTAGCTCAGTGGTTCCACCTCCTGCCTCACAAGCGCAAGGTCCCGAGTTCGATCCCCAGTACCAAAAAACAAATAAATAAAAATAAAAATTGGGCCGGGGATTTAGCTCAGTGGTTCCGCTGCCTACCTCTCAAGTACAAGGTCCTGAGTTCAATCCCCGGTACCAAAAAACAAATAAATAAAAATAAAAATTGGGCTGGAGATTTAGCTCAGTGGTTCCAGGCTGGCCTCGCAAGTGCAAGGTCCCGAGTTCGATCCCCGGTACCAAAACAAAACAAAACAAAAACCTCACAAAGTAAAAATAAAAACCACGAAACCAGCTATTATGTGCCAGCTTATGTATAGACCATAGAGCGTTGTGCCTAAGTAAATTAATGTAAAAAGAGAGCAGTGAGAAACAAGTGCCAGCGGAGGTAGTTTAGCAGGGGAGAGCACCTTCCAGAAGCACAGGGTCCACAGCTCAGAGGGGCTGCAGCTCCAAAGGACACCGAGATCTGCTGTGGGTGCCTGTGGGAGCATCCTTACAGCTCAGACTAGGACAGCACACAGCAGGAGGAGGACTCAACACAGCCCACCTGACACAGCGCCAGGCTATGACCAAGACACTCCCCAGTCACCACCAGCACCGCGGCCCTCTAAGAGGACGGGCTGCTGTGACCACAGTGCAGGCAGTGCCCTCCCCGCCTGCAGGGTGCACATCAGGCGCTGCTCAGTCTCAGATGAACTCTGTCACGAGGGGGTGCGCACTGTCCACGTGGTGGCTGCTGGAGTGACCAAATGACAATGGACTACACGACAATCTCTCTTCAGCCCGGTCCCTGAGGCAGAACACCTGACACAGTGGCTCAGGGGCTGCGCCATGGCGAACCAGACAAGGGAGCAGCAGGCTCCGGTGGGCAGTTACCTGAAGGTTAGCTTCGTCTTGAAGACTGCCTGTCCCTGCAGGCCGGTGCCCTGCCGGATGAAGAGGTGGTTGTGGTCGCCCTGCAGCGGGGCCTTGTACACATCGAAGACCTCGTTGCCCAGATGCAGAGACATGCTAGGGACACAGCGCAGTCAGACTGGGGCTGCTGCTCCACCTCCAACCTCCCGGCCCCTTCCTCTCTTCAGACTCGGAGGGGACAGCACACACCAGCTCTGCCACAGCCCGGAGGACAGCATCCCCAAATGCCCAGCTGCGAGGGGCGGGCATAGGGCCAAGGCAGCCCAACCTTCCCGAGCTTCAGGCCGTGCCAGAGGATGACCTCACCTCAGCACACTGTCACTTGCTGTCTCCCTCAGTCCGCACGACCCCATCTAACCTGTTACTCCTCTCAGGTTTTCTAGGTAACCACGGGGAGTAACTGATGGAAATCCTTTTATTTTCTCCCCCAGTACTCTGGCTTAAACCCAGTCCCAAGTTATTTGGGAGGCTGAGGCAGGAAGACTGCTTGAGCCCAGGTTTGGGCCAGGCTGGGCAACACAGAAAGACCTGTCTCTTCAAAAGAGGGCCCCAAATAAGCACCTACGGCACAACTTGCCCCTCCTTCAGCCCGGCGCGGCTGGCCTCACCTGCCGTCTGACCACTTGACGATACGAGCGTTGCTCTCCTTAATTTCATTTCCCTCCTCATCGCGGCGAGTCCGCCATCGGATAGTGTTTTCTACCTGCGTTAAAATACCGATACCTTAGAAAACTGCACTTTAACTGCCTTGATGTTCTTCTCAAGAGACACAATCAGAATGACCTCGTGTACAGCATGACAGAAAAATAATCAAAATCCTCTCACTTTAATCACCTAGAAATGCTGAACAATTAAAAACAGGAAAAAACGAGGCTTCGGTGAATTTCTGAGCTCCTAGTGTCCCAGCCCCAGAGGAAACTGAGCCTGGCCCGCCATCTGCCACTGGCCTGGGAGGCTTCAGACCCAGCCAAAGCCGTGCACACAGCGACAGAGCCCGAGCCTGCGGGCCAACTCAGAGCAGAGGGCCTGTGTGAGGTCAGTTCTCAGAGCTCAGGGGCCCATGAACGAGACAGAAAACCCTGCCCAAGGCCAACAAGGCCGGGGCTCCCCCTATCAGTCAGGCTCAAGAAATGTCCCAGGGAAATCGGACCCCAGGTTTGGAGAGTTGGGAGCCTAAGCATCTGAGCAGTGCGGCAAGGAGACACCAGACAGATACAGAACAGAATTAAAAACTCGGCGGGGCTTCAGGAACCTCAGCTCATTCGCAGCATGAGGTCATCAGCAGCATCCTTGGAACCACCTCAGTGACCGCAAGGGATCAGAGACAAAGACAGGGAGAAGCTGCCTTTCCCTAGTCGATAACACCACATACAGGATCACAGAACGGACGGGAAACCCTTAGGACATGAGAATTTAAAGTGCACACTCCAGTTTCACCTCAGAGCTGTCGCCTCCTGTAGAACCCTCGGTCCCACAGGACAGAGCAGCGCCTGCCCAGCAAAGTCCGGCGACCAAGGAGACCTTCCTGGGGACTTGGGACAACAGAGCTCTCTCGGGCCGCAGGACATCGGGAGAACACAGGGTGGGCCGGCCACGGAGAAGTGTTAGCAGTAAATTCTCCTTTTGTGTATGATTTGTCTGCAGATTAAGCCCTGAGAACCTCCTCTTCAGAAGTTCCCAACGCTTCACCAACAGCCTGGGTGAAGGTAGCTCTAAACATCTAACACCTAACTACAGTAATTACTGTTCTGAAGGAAGCAGCTGCCAATTTTTAAAAAAGCATCAAAAGACCTAACAGTAAGAAAAATATTAGAGAAGGGACATTTTCTAAAGAGAAGCGACATTTTTATAGGTTCCCGTTTGCTAATATGTCTGGCACTACCCCACCGTGCTACGCAGGTAAAGTTAGGTTCTCAACTACTACATCATTTCCTTAAAAATATTCTGAACAGGCAGATGATTTGTTTGGCTAGTAGAAGAGGAAACAAACATTTTCAAATGCTCAAGTTTCACGTTAGCGACCTCGGATTTTACTTCATGAAAGAAAGAGTATAGTAAGGGACAGTACCTTTAATTTTAACCTGGTTCTGCCTTCTTCATCCAGCATTTCCTCATCCTCAAATTCATCTTCATAGTACTGAGGATCAAAAGGCCTGCGAAGTGTTTTAGAGTAAATGATGGACAGACAGATTTACAGACAATCACTGTTAGGTAACGATGTGTCTTATTTACAAACACCAGCATATCAAAAAGTTAAAATGGAATTTTAAAAACCACGATGGCCAAGTATCTTCACGCTCAGCTTCAAGAAGTATTCGAATTACTGCAACTTCTTAAAATGTGGAGTTCACATAGACTGCTTGAAAGAAAGTACCAGCAAGGCTAAATATCCAAGACACTTTTTACTGATTACACAGCCTTCCCAACTTTAGGCCACCTACATCCCAGCTGTCCACATCAACACTTAAGTCGCACACGAGCTTGAGCACCAGCTTAGTAAGCACCTGCCAGCCGTTTCATTATGCAACGCCCGTGGCTCATCTACAGCAGTGGCAGATTCAGTGGACATCTCCTGCTTCTAGCAAACTTCATCCCTTTCAAAAACAAAAACTTCAGGGTTTTGTTTTTCTTTATGGAGCTGGGGTCTGAACCTGAGGCCTTCACAATGAGCTGCACCCCAGCCCTTTTTAAACTGTGTTTCTGAGACAGGGTCTAATTCACTACGTTGGCCAGGCTGGCCCTGAACTTGTGTTCCTCCTGCCTCAGCTTCCCAGAGTGCTGGGATTACAGCATGTGCCACCACGCCTGGCTAATTTCAGTTCTTTTAGGGCTACACTAGTCAAAAGTGTCTGGAAGAGCCAGTGTAATTCCAATTACCTGGGCTGAGGCAGGAGGATCACAAGTTTGAGGTCTGCCTGGACAACTTAGTGAGGCCGTCTCAAAATACATTTAAAGGGGCTGGGATGTAGTTCAGTGGCAGAGCACTTGCTGGTATGTGTGAGGGGCCACACCAGATCCCCAGTATCTTAAAAAGAAGTCTTTAAGACAGACTTGTGATTTCTGTCTTTCATAAGAAAGCATCATGCTGCTAAAACAGAATCATGAGTATCAAACGCTTCCTTTATAAGTAATGAACCCTTTTCCTATCTCAGAATGTATATTCTTTTTTGTCATTTTTGTCATTAGTCAACTCAACTCACTGTAAAGTAATAAAAATACCTGTTTCTATTCAAGATCCAGAAAAAGGGCTGGGGATTTAGCTCAGTGGTGCCTCCACCTGCCTCACAAGCACAAGGTCCCAAGTTCAATCCCCATTCCAAAAAAAAAAAAAAAAATTCAGAAAAAAACTGGTTTCCCTCACCTGGGCTCCACACTGAGGAAGTTGGGCAGTTTGACAAAATACAGGTCATTTCCTAAGTCAGTGTTGACTTTGGGGATTTCCACTTCTATTCTGGTCTCAGGAATGGGCTCCTCCTCCTGCTGGTCCTGAGGCAATCCATTCTCATCCTGAGGAGAGGCCGGGGGCTCAGAGCTCCCACTGTTCCTCCTTCCCGCTCCGCCCAGCCCTGAGAAACACTTCCCAGGAAGCACAGAGCAGGACAGGGCCCTCTGCCCTGTGATGAATCTCTCTGTCCTCGGCCGGCACACCAGGGCCCTGGTCCGATGGAGGAAGAGGGCACGGCCAGGAGTCGCCAGGTGATGCCTGAGACGGGAGGTGTCCACCCGGGGGACCCACACTTCCACTTCCCATGCCAGTGGCCCTGGAGCCCCTGCCCCACAGGCTGCCCCCTCGGGAAGTCGCTTCTACTCCTCCAGGCCAGGCGCTTCCTACAGACTGAGAAGCCATCTGCTGGCTGGACTCTCCCGCTGAGTTCGCTTATCAGTGTCCACTCCTGGGGGACGAGGCCCTTTGCTTCTGCCCGATTTACTTTCTCGGGGTGCAGGGGACGAAGCCCAGGGCCCAAGGGCTGAACGGCACCCCAACAGACTCCCAAGGCCGCTCACGCCACTCACCACAGGCTGCCCCGGTGTGGGCGGCTTGTCCTCCCCATCACTCCCAGAAGAAATGTCATCTGCACCTCCGAACAGGTCCATGGTGCCGCTGTTGTCTTTCAAGCAGGAGGGAAACGCATGGCGTGATCGCTGAGATGCTTCAGAGCCAAGCGTTTCAACACTGCAACCCCCAAAACACAACTGGGCCGAATCTCAGAGCCTGCGTGGAGGCCGTGTCCCCAAGAGCAGGGGCAGCCCAGGGACAGGTGACACACATGGGCACACAGCTTACGTCTTGTTTTGTTTTTCTGAGACAAGGCGGGCCTTGCACTCATGATCCTCCTGCCTCAGCCTCCCGAGTGCTGGGATCAGTCATGTACCAGCCAGAGTCTATCCTTAGTCTGACATTTAACCGTTAAGAACAAGGAGCCCTGGGACCATCCTGACTCAAACTGCAGGACAGACAGGGTTACTTCCGCTCCCCCTCAGAAGGGCCTCGGTCCAGCTCAACAAGGCAGTGGCGCCTCTCTGCCTCTCTGGGCCCACAGCTGGGGTGAGCACCTCGAGAAGGGACCGCACCTCAGCTCACTGATGGCCTGTGCTTCCATGTCCCCCTAAAGCCTCCTGCTTTTCTTTTTCCCAGTGTCAGGAATCAAACTCAGGACCTTGCATTTGCAAGGCAGGCACGGTGCCACTGAGCTACATCCCCGGCTGGGCCTCATGGTTTTTTTTTTTTGGTACTGGGGATCGGAACTCAGGACTTCTCATGGTTTTTTAAAGGTGACTGAATCTTGAGTGTGCAATTGATTCAAAGTGCAGGGCTAGGCCTGAGGGCACTAGGATTAAGGGCCTGAGTACTGCCCTCCCTAAGCACCCTGAATGAGATAAAAGGGACTGGAAGGCGCTGTGTAAGGCCCCTTGTTGCTTTTCCTTCTTCTGCGGCCAGGAAGTGCTGCTCCTCCATCCTGCCCTGCAGCCAGCTGACCATGGACTGAAACCTCTATAGACTATGAGCCAAATTCACCTCCCCCTTTAACTCTGGGTGTCGGGTATTTTGTCTCAGCAACTACCTAACACTTTCATGCAGAAGGAAACAACAGGCACCTTTGGGCAGCTCAGCGTCGCTGTCTGCTTCGGAATCCGATGCAATCGCATTCTTGCGTTTCATCCGTAAGACTTCGTCTTCACTATCGCTGCCTCTTGCGGATTCTACAAGAGCAGAGTTAGAAGTTGTGCATGACCCCAGCTGCATCAAAGCCTGAATTTCATGTTTTAAAGTGACATGGGGACAAGTGAGCGGCGGCAGCTTCCAGATGCCACACTGCCCAGCAGCAGCCAGGGCAGAGCCCCTCATGCACATGCGCTGCAGACGACTCTGAAACACATCATGCCAAGGAAAGGCGCCAGGTGGCCCAGCCAGGCCTCTACTGACCACAGGGCTCAAGTACAGCGTGGGGGAGACGGGCAGGTGGGAGGGACGGAAGAGGGAGTGTCAAGGTGACAGAACTGTTCTGTCCTGACTGCAGTGGTGGTCACGCAAATTTACACATTTGAGCTGAGGACAGAGGCACATGCTTGTCATCCCAGCACTGCGAGGATGAGCAAGAGGTCTGCAAGTTCAAGCCCAGCCTGGGCAACTTAGCAACTAGTGAGATCCTATCACAGAAAATAAAAAGGGCCGGAGATGTAGCTCAGTGAGAAGGCCCTGAGTTCAATCCCCGGTACTGTAAGAAACAAATAAAACCCCACAACAATAAAACCCAAAAAGCTATATATGTGTTAACACTAGTAAAACTACATACACACAGGCTGGGTGTTGATGGTGCACGCCTGTAATCTCAACACTGGGGAGGCTGAGGCAGGAGGATCGCTGCAAGTTCCAGGCCCACTTGGATTACACGGTGAGACCTAGTCTCCAAAAACTAAAACAAACAAACAAAAAAACTATACACAATGACCAAAAAATTAAAGGGCTGGGGTACAGGCACTAGCTTAGCATAAGCAAGACCCTCAATTTGATCTTCCACACCACACAAAATAAAGTCAACTTTACTGGACATTAATTTTCAAAAACATTTAAAAAAAGAACACCAACGGCTGTCAGCAGAAATCCTTAGGGGAAATGTGAAAATTAATACTGAAACCTAGGGTCAAACTTATATGACTCATTATAAATGAGAAAAAAGGTGAAATTTTGGAAAGGAAAAAGCAGCTACATCATGATTTCTGGATGGTACAGCCGTGTATCTGAAACCTGGCAAAAGTCTACTAGAGAGCTCAGAGTTAAGCAGTCACCAGTTACCAGGTTCCCCACTGTGACTCCAATCTTGAATTACCTCGCTCGCTGGCGCCTGGGAAGCACTACGTGGCCCCAGAGATTCTGGTCCAGGTACAAACACCCCTGCTCTGCCTGGGCCGTAGTCCACAGACCACAGCCACCCCGCGACTGTCCGCCCTCTCCTGACAAGGCCACACGTGGCTCTGCCCTGTCCGGGGGTCAGTGTCCCAGACGGGGGAGCGGGAGAGTGCCCTGAGAAGACGGGGCCGGAGCGCGTGTGGTCACTCGCAGAAATGAGTGTCCGGTGTCACTTCCGGGGGACCCCTAGAGAGGTGACTGACTGCTGTACAGCACCAAGAACCTGGTGTCTGCGTTCACTGTCTTCTGAGGACTGTGCTGATGTGAGCAGGACAGAGCCAACTGTTACAGAAGGTAGGCCAGGCACTTGGGACCCACGCCAGAGGCACAGGGCAGGGGCCTGACCCAGCAGGGGCACAGTGCGGCTCTCACAGCTCATCACTGTCCCTGCCACCACCCCGCAAGCTTGCACCTCCCGACATCGTGGACTGGGCAGCCGCCTGACTGAGTGGCCCCTACTGCAGACTCGGCCAGGAAAGCACAGTCATCGATCAGGGAGGAAGACACAGAATTGTGCACTTCAATCACGTGCGTTCATTTCCGGTGAATGGGATCAGTTTTCCTGGGCGTCGGATCACCTCTGGATGCAGACGCCAAGCTGGACACGGCGCCCACCTCTCAGGCCTCCCAGAGACACCCAGGGGTGTCTCCCTCCAGGAAGGGCTGTTCTCACCAGCTGCAAGCTGCGCTTTCTAGGTAGCTGTGGAAATGGAGCCAACTCAAGTCTTTATCAAGCACCTCAGTCATTCCTTCTGCTCCATCATCAGTTAACAAACAGAAAGGAAAGCGAATAAAAGGAGTATTGTGATTTAGCTCTAGATGTTCCCCAGAGCTTCATGTGCTCACAGACAAGAGATGATTGGACTACGGGACTGACGGCCAACTTACTGTGAGGAGGCAGGGCCTGGTGGGAAGAGGGGCTCCTGGGGGTGTGGCTGGGAAGGCTCTGTCCCCTCCCCAGCTCCGCCCTTGACCCTATATGCTTCCTGTCTGCCAGGTCACGAGCAGCTCTCCTCAGCCATGCTGTCCTACCCTGGAGCCAGCCAACCATGCACTGAACCCTCTGAACCGTAAGCCAAAGTAAACCTCTCCTCCTTCTGTTGCAGGTGTTGGGAATTGGGTCCCAGGGAGGGCAGAGTGAGTAAGACAAGTTGGACTAAAAAGCAGCCAAATGGGTAGCTGGCAAAGGTGAAAAAGGAGGGATGGGAGAGGAGGTAAAGGGAAGGAAAGGCACAGGCCAGGCTAGGCCCCAATGCCCATCCCAAGCCACCCCACTCTCTCAGCCTACCTGACTTGTGGTCCTGCTCCTCCTCATCGTCCGACGGCCTATGGTCCTCGTCCGAGGCCTGTGGGCGCTCATCGTCGGAGATCTGTGCTTTGTCCTCGTCGGAGCCCTGTGGCCGCTCGTCATCATCAGAGTTCTGCTTCCCGTCCTCATTGTCAGATGCTGCTGGCTGCTCCTCATCCGAGTTGGCCTTCTCCTCCTCCGACAGCGCGGGCCGCTCGTCGTCGTCTGAGTTCTGCATCTTCTCGTCGTCCGAGTTGGGTAGCTTGTCCTCGTCGGATGCCTGGGCCCGCTCCTCCTCGTCCGAGTTCTGCATCTTCTCGTCGTCGTCATCATCAGACTGGTCGCTCTTGTCCTCTCTGCCCCACTTGTCATCATCTGAATGAGCCTTCTCCGAGCCGTCTGCCTCTGAGCGGTGGCTCCCACCTTCAGACCTGCGGCCCTCGTCCTCGTCCTCGTCCTCATCCTCCTGCTGGCCGTCTGAGCCGCTGTGCTGGTCCACATCAGAGCCATCGTTGTCCTCCCGGTCGGAGCGCTCAGAGGCCTCTGATCTGTTGTCGGATCGCTCAGAAGGATTCTCGCTGCCACTGTGTCGAGACGCCCCCTCATCCTCACTGTCGTCACCAAATAGCTCCTTGTTACTCGGCTGCCCCGAGTCACCTGCGTCATCCTGGTCACTTTCACTTCCAGAAGCGTTACTGCCCGACGCCGCATTCTCCTGATCAGAGTCAGACTCAGACCCGGATCCAGAATCAGAGTCTGTGGATCACACAACACAAGGTAAAGTCAGCCAGCACATAGGAGCAGCGTGAGGGGCACCTGACATCCAAGCAGAGAGGAAGCTGGCAGAGAAGCGGGCAGAAGCCACCGGAAGCTGGAGACGGAGAGCTGCAGGACCCAGGGAAATTCGCTGGATCTCAAAAAGAAAGCAGAAGGGCCGGGGATTTAGCTCAGTGGTTCCGCCGCCTGCCTCGCAACTGCAAAGTCCCTAGTTTGATCCCCGGTACCAAAAAAAAAAAAAAAAAATGTATCTCTGAAAACAAAACTGACAAGAATTAGCCAGACTGACAGAGAAAAGAAGGCAGAAGATTCAAAGGACTGAAATTAGGCATAAAAACGGGACATCACCTGGCCTTATAGAAACAGACGATAAACAACACTGCACCACAGCTATAATACTCACATGGTCTAGAAACATAGGAACTGTTAAAGCCAATTCAAGATGAAACAGAAATTCTGAATGGATCTAAAACAGAGTTTGAATCCATTCAGTAATGCGAAAGCTTCCAGCAAAGAAAAGCCCAGGACTAGATGGCTTCCTCAGGAAACCCCATCAAAAGCTTAAAGAAGCATTAACACCTACTGCCTCGAACTCTGCCACCAACTGAAGTGGCAGGACATTTGCTTCCTAACTCATTCTATGAGGCCGACATGACTCTGCCATCAAGGCCAGACCAAAACATCCTAGGAAAACTACAGACCAATACCTACCATGAATACAGGTGCAAAACTCACTTTTAAAAAATCAGCAGCCAGGAGTGGTTATGTACTCCTGCAACCTCAATACTTGGGAGGCTGAGGCAGAAGGATCTCTGTGAGTCCAAGGCCAGACTGGACTACATAGTGAGTTCAAGGTCAGTGTGAACTACATAGCAAGACCTTGTCTCAAAAAACAATAATAGCCGAGCTTGGTGGTGCATGCCTGTCATTCCAGCACTTGGGAGTCTGAGACAGGAGGATTCGCATGAGTTCAAGGCCAGCCTGGGCTACACAGTGAATTCAAAGCCAGCATGCACGACATAGCAAGACTCTGTCTCAAAAAACCCATAATAATAATAATCCAATTAGCAAATTATATCCAACAGCATATTCAAAGGACATACACCATGACCAAACGGGATTTATTCTAGGAACACAGGGTGGCTCAATATCTAAACACCAAATATCATATCAAGAATTTTAAAAAGTGATCATTTTAAATGACGTAGAAAAACACTTGACAAAATCCAACACCCTTTCATGATAAAGCCACTCAACAAACTAGGAAGAGAAGGCAATTTCCTCAACAAGATAAAGAGCATGTACGAGCCAGGAGTGGTGGCTCCCAGCTGAGGCAGGAGGGTCTCTCGTTTGAGGCCAGCCTAGGCAATTCAGCAGATGCTGTCTCAGAAGAAAAGAAAAGAGCTGCAGGTGTGGGCCTGTGGCAGAGCATCTGCCGGGCATTTGTGAGGACCTGGGTTCAATCTCCCACACCAAGGGAAAAAAGACCATCTATAGAAACCACACAGCTAACATCACAATGATGAAACCTAGTCCTTTCTTTGTAAATCAGGACCAAAACAATCATGTTACAGGAAGTACTAGCCAGAGAGACTGTACAATGAGAGACACAAGCATGGACACTGGAAAAAGTAAAACTATCATCTATTCACAGACAACATGACCTTACACATAAAACATCCTGAAGAATCTATATGACAGCTAATATACCGAGCATAGTTGTAGGATAAAAGATCAGCATACAAAGATCAGTTGTATTCCTATATACTAGCAATAAGCAATCCAAAACTAAATTAAGAAAGCAATCCCACCTGCTGTAGTATTCAAAAGACTAAAACACTTAGCAATAAATTTAACTTGGGAAGTGCAGCACTTATACCATGAAAAGTATCACACAATGTTGAAAGAAATTAAAAATCTAGCACATTTATAAAACAGCACATTCTGTCTAGGCAGACTCTACGCATTGTTCTAAGAAGCTTGTCATCTATTTTCCACAACTCTCACAGCCCAGGGAGATAATGAAATATGCCAGGCATAACAAGAATTACCATGTCTTGCCAGGTGTGGTGGTGCACACCAGTAATCCCAGCACTTGGGAGGCAGAAGCAAGAGGATTGCCTTGAGTTCAAGGCTAACCTGGGCTACACAGTGAGTTCAGGGCCAGCCTAAACTACAAAACAAGACCCTGTCTCAAAACAAAACAAAAAAAAGCAAAACCAAAAACAATAAAAAGAATTACCCTGTCACATCCATACCACCTTCAGGAACAACACCAAACTTCAAGTGCAGTAGGACAGATTTGGGAGCAAACCTTAGAGAGTCTATGTACCTAACAGTGAGATGGAAGAAAGCTGCAATAGGCTTATAAGGAGGTTTTAAAAAACAAAAACAAGGCCCAGAAAACCAAGAGTTTCTACACATCACTTCCCTATACTCTGGATTTGCAATGGGAACGCACTAAATGCTTCTTCTACCCATCCAAGTACTTACCAGATATGCACTATGCATCAGTGTAAGCTGGGGGGTGGTTCTTCTCATCATTATACACCCAACACCTAAGGACGGAGCTGGAACATGTTTATCCTGGCCATCCATCCAGCAGAAGCCCATACCCCAGAATGCAGTACTCTGTACCTCTTCCACCCCGTGCTCCTTTCACTAAGCTCCGAAAATCATGAATAAAGTGGAGTTGAGGGAAATGGAGGAGAGAAAGAAGAAAGAACCACAACAATGCACTTAGCTAAGGAAAAAATGTATACAGATACGCTGCTTTGAGCCTGGAGGGCTGCAAGAGTTCTGAGCGTGGTGCAAGGCTCTTTCTCACTTCCAAGAACTCTTCTTTGTACTTCAAACTTGCATATCCACAGTGCCAGCGCGGGATACTTCCAGTCTCCAGGAACATCCACCACGAACACACCTGCCTCCCTCTACCCCCAGCCCCCGCCCCGCCGTGAACTTGAGTCCAGCCAGCCAGCCACCAGCAGGCCCTCCGTGACTCCTCCCTGAGCCGAGACCCACCTGCTCCCCGTGCTGCACCGCAGCCTCCAGGCTCCTCGGGGCTCCCGTGCAGAGCGCGCCCCCTTCCCCGTCCCCGTCCCCCCCGCAGCGGCTCCTGCGACTACCGCGCGCTCCCGGCGCTGAGAGCCCCGCCTGAAGAAGAAGGGGCGCGGCCGGGCCCGCACACGCCCCGAGCGCCCCTCGGCCGGAGACCTGGGCCCCACCTTTGCGCTCCGCGTCGCTGTCCGCGTCGCTGCCGAAGAGGTCTTCTATGTCCGCCATCGCACCGCACCGCACCGCGGCCACCTCCGCCGCCGGGGCCACCGCGCCGCTTTTTACGGCTCGGAGCCGACGGGACGCGACAGTATCGCAAAGCTTCACGGGGGGAACTGCTTTCCGACCGTGACCGACTTCCTGTTCCGCGGGCCGGAAGCCCAGCCCCTGGCTGGCGTGTCGCCTTCTGCGGTACGCTGTCCCCTGCAGTGTCCTCCGCTGGGCGCCCGGGCTTGGGCTCTGGACTGCTTTCTCCTCATAGAAGTTGTGGAGGAGTCCAAGACCTCTCTGTTTACGTGGGTGACAGCTACTGATAGTTATTGTGTTCGTAATCAAAGCAGATTTCCTTTGTTTTTGTTTTGTTTTTGAGTCAGCGTCCCATGTGGTCCAGGCTGATTTTGAACTCACGAAGTTCCCCAGGGCGGCCTGGAACTCGCGATCCTCCTGCCTCGGCGGCCCGACGACAGGTGTTTGCCACCACGCCAACCAGATAATTTATTTTTTAAGTTATTTTCATTTTCCAACCAGTTTATACAGACTGCAGTGTGTGGGTGGGACATCTTGACAGTGAAGCAGACAACACAGTTGATGCTATGTGATGTGATATGGGTTGAGCAAAGATAGACCCTACAGCTGAGCAGAGGGAAGATTGGAGTGAGCACTGCTTTCATGGGTGGTGTTTTGTTTTGTTTGTTCATAGCTTATCCGTGTACTTTGGTTCTCTAGAGTACTGGGAAAAAATTCTCCCAAGACCATAGTCTCCTTTCCTAACTGTAGTCCATGTGTGCAGCATACAGGGCACACAACACATCTTAATTCCCTTTCCATCCGCGCCCCTCACATCCCCCTCCCTCCCTCCAAATGTTAATTTACTTAAAAATATATATGTATGTATATGTTAACTGTTAGACCCAGAGAGAAAGAACCAACCAGAGACCGATATTAAATCCACACAGGAGTTTATTATCGGCTGGGACCTGAGCTGAGCATCTGACTCGAGCCCCGACTGGGGTTAGACAAACATGTGTTATACACCTTTGAGGCCAACAGTTGCTAGGCACCCCCCCACACACCCCGCATGGGATAGAACTAGCAAAGCAAGCAAAAGGTACAGAAGAGGAACGTCCTGCTGTTAGAACATTTGTAAAACAATAGTTGATTGTTATTTCTAAAGGGGTTTTCTAAGGGGAGGAGGTTTTTAACCTTCCTCCTTCTGAGTTCACCTAAAGGGCAGCAGCAATATGGAGTCTGTCTTGCTAACTAGGGTTCTTCATTCCCAACTGGTTCTTGTAACTTAACCAAGTCTTTGATTTCTGTATTTACTTTTTGGATTTTTTTTCTAAAATGTCTTCTAAAATCTCATAATTTTGTCTCAACACCATCAGTTTAACTGCATCAACCCTCTGTCTAACATATTTAGTCAGAGCAGTTATAATGCAAGGTCCCATGAGCAAAAGCAGAAGTAAGATAACTAGGGGGCCTGCTACAGCAGAAACTAAGGTAGTTAACCATGGGGACCAGTCAAATAGATTTTGAAACCAATTTTGATCTTTGTGTTGAGGATATTTAGTCTTTAAATTTTCCCTGACCATAGCTAGGGTATCTCTAATGACACCAGACTGATTAGCATAGAAGCAACAGGTTTTTCTTAGGGCTACACATAACCCTCTTTGTTTCATGAACAGGAGGTCAAGTCCCCTTTGATTTTGCAGGACCATCTCAGCTAGGCAGTCAACCTGGTTCTCTAATCTGGAGATCAAGTCTTCCAGATGACCCAAATCTCTGGCTACTTGGTGGCTTAGGGCTTTAAAATTTGTGTCCTGAAGGATCAGGGAGTAAGTTCCAATAGCCGCTGACCTGGCTATTCCTAATCCCACCAGAATGGGCACTAAAACGGGGCAGCCCGTTTACTCCTATAGTGTTCAGTGGTTAATCCCAGATGTTCGCAGCCCCCTTTTTCATTATAATACAAGACTTGTGGAACAACATACGCGTTGACACAAAATAAAGTGGCAGATTGGGTAACCAAGACTGATTTCGGAATGCATTTAGTCAAGCCTTTGGTGCAAGCAAACCAAGCATCTTCTGGAGCATTGTAGTAACAGGGGCCTGAGGCAGGGTGACTATTATAACTATTATTACATAGATCTCTATAAGGCAATGTGTCTAAACTGTAATTTGTTCCTATTAGGCAGGTTCCTTTTCCTTGGATGTCCCCCAACTTGAGTCGAGGGTGGCTTCAATCACCACCTGTTGAGGGAGACTAGTCTGGCGTAGCCATGAGCCCCAATCCCAGATAATATGGGGGCTTGGGGTCAAGGCAGAGCCAACAATGTTTAGCCTCCTCAGGCCTGGATTTGTTGAGGAGTAAATGGATGCTCGTCAACACTTCCAGCACAGGGGTGGGGGTTTTATCTTGTAATATAGCTGGAAGAGTGGAGGTTTTGGTTTTTGAGTAGGCGAGGGCACAGGCTTAGGCCTTGCTACGGGGATAGGTAGAGCAAAGTCCTTGCTGGGCCCCATAGGTCACTCAACCCACTGGTGACCTCACTGGATGGTAAATTCTGACCCAGGATCCCACCCAGATACATGTAATCTAATTCCCCATGTCCTTCCAGTTACCCACCCAGGATCTTTCAGTCTTTGGGGTGTAATGGTAATTGGGTAACATATGCCAGTATCACAGGGTTTATCATGATATATGGTGGTGGGAGACATTTTTAACCAGGGATCTGTAATTTGAAGGGGCCAAGGAGCTATAGTTTCACATCCCCACTGGGCACAATGATAGTCATTGCCGTTACCATCACGATGTGGATCTTCATTTTCTGGACATACATAGTACTGGACAGGATGGAGTTCCCATTTAGTGAGAGTACAGCACCCAGATTTTGCACAGCCCCCATTCCCATTATACCAGGCCTCCTCAACCATATGACATAAGCTAGCAGTAAAGGTGACCTCGGATTGGTCAGGTCCTCTTTCTATTCTTGCCAGAATTTTTCCACTAAAAGTTAGTCTTAATTCCCAAGTTTCTGAACGGGGAAGAAATAAGTTAATTTGTTCCCCCAAGCTGACATGATTGATAGAGAGTAGATACCAAGAGTACTAATCCTCTTTTCCCAATTTTAACTTTAAGTCTCCTGGGGCACTTAGGATCTTCCCTTGTGCTGGCCCTGGGCTCTCTGCTGGTGCTGACTTGACCTGGGTGTAATGAATCCAAGCTGTGACCCTGGCTACTTTGACTGCGGAGGGGGTTACCAAAATAACAAGGAATGGCCCCTTCCAACGCTGCTTGAGGCTCTTAGTCTGATGTTGGCATATCAGGACCAGGTCTCCTGGCTTGAAACAGTGGGGCTGGAACATCGCAAAGGGTTTTTCTAGAGCCTGTTGTAGCGTAGCCTGGATCTCACTCTGAAGAATCTGTAAGGCTTGAAGAGACTGAAGTAAAGAAACACAAGAATTTTCTGTTATCTGTTCAAGGTTTAACTTAGGGAGGAGTGGCGGGAGCCTCCCATACAAGATTTCAAAAGGGGTAAACTTGTCAACATGTGGGGCACATCTAACTCTTAACAAGGCTAGAGGAAGCAGATCGGGCCACTTACTGCCAGTTTCTAGAACATATTTAGTCAGGGTTTCTTCCAGGGTTTTATTTATCCTTTCCACTTGCCCTGAACTTTGTGGGCGATAGGCACAGTGTAACTTCTCATCGATATGTAGTGCCTTTGTCAACAATTTGGATATCTGTGATGGGAAGGCAGGCCCATTGTCGGACCCCAGGTAACGAGGGATGCCAAATCGGGGAACTATCTCTTGGAGCAAAACCTTAGTTACTATGTTGGCTGATTTTCCAGGAGTGGGCAAAGCTTTTCCCCAACCTGCGTAGGTGTCAACCAATACCAGTAAATATTTGGACCTATTGCTGGATTTTATTTTGGTGAAATCAAGTTTCCAATGTTCCCCTGGCTCTCTTCCCCATAGTCAATTACCTTTGCTCTTTGGTCTCATCTTGGAGTTTACTTGTGCACACACCTGACACCTGGAACTGATGTCCTGGACCATAGAGGTCAGTCCTGGGATTGAAAACTTAGAGCTCATTAGTCTTTTTAACTTTGATTTTCCCAGGTGAGTTAAGTGATGTAACTGATGAACAAGTTGTCACCCCAGGGCTTGGGGGAGACAAATTCGTTCGTTTGTCCCTTTCCCCCAGCTTGAGTTCAGTTTTGTACCCCCTCACTTTTGGAGTTTTTTTTTTTTTTTTTCTCTTTTGGGATATATGTCGGTCTTTTTGGCAGGTAGCCAAAGGGTCAGGTGGGCACAATGTTTATTGGCCCCACTGGTTCTCTGGCCACTCATTGGGCTGCATCATCGGCCTCTCGGTTACCGCGGGCCTCGAAGCTGTCTCTTTTTTGGTGGCTTTTGCAATGAATAATGGCCAACGCCCTGGGTTCCCAAATTCCCTCCAATAAGGCCAAAATTTTTTCTTTATTTTTGAGTTTTTCCTTCTGATGTCAATAACCCTCTCTGCCTGTAGATGTCGCCATGCACATGGGCAGTGGCGAATGCATACCGGCTGTCAGTGTAGATGTTTACAGCCTTGTCTCGACCTAACTTTAGGGCTTGAATTAAGGCTATTAGTTCAGCCCTCTGTGCCGATGTCCCCCGGCTTAATGCTTGTGTCCAATGAACTTGTCCTTCTGGACTGACTATGGCTGCCCCCACGTACCTGACTCCATCTTCCATAAAACTGTTACCATCGGTGAAGAAGGTCTCATCTGGGAGTTGCAAGGGAATGTCAGTCAGGTCTGGGAGGTTGGTGATGGAAGTTGTCAGAGAGTCCAGACAGTCATGGAGGGGTGTGTGCAGGTCAGAGTCTGGGAGTAAGGTGGCTGGATTAAGGGCCATTTCTAGGGTGAATTTGATGCATGGAGCATCCAGCAACAGGGCCTGATACTGAGTCAGGCGGGCATTGGAGACTCATCGTTCTGGGGCTTCTCTCAGCAGTGTCTCCACCACATGGGGTGTGGTGATGACCAGGTCCTGTCCCAGGCCGAGTTTATCTGTCTCCTTGACCAGGAGGGTTGTGACTGCAACTGCCCTCAAACAGGTATGCCATCCACTTGCCACAGGATCAAGTCTTTTAGACAGGTAGGCCACAGGTCTGTTCCAAGGCCCTAATGCCTGGGCTAGCACTCCTTTGGCTATGCCCCCTCATTCAGCCACAAACAACCGAAAGGGCTTGGTGACATCAGGTAGGGCCAGAGCTGGTGCTGACACTAAAGGGCTTCCTTTACAGCCAAAAAGGCGGCTTCCTCTTTTTCTGTCCACACTAGGGGAGTGGTGGTCCCCCACCCCCCCACCCCCCCCCCGGTGCTGAGTAAAGTGGTTTGGCAATCTTGGCAAAACCCAGGATCCACAGCCTACAATATCCCACTGTCCCTAAAAATTCTCGTACTTGTCTCTTAGTGGTGGGTGGGGGGATTTGTAGGACAGCCTGTATCCTCTGAGGAGAAAGCAGTCTGTTTGCTTTAGTGAGCCAGTAGCCTAAGTATGTGACCTTAGTTACACATAATTGGGCCTTCTTGGCTGAGACCTGGTAACCTAGTTGTTCTAACAACTTTAAAAGATCTCAGGGGCTGGGGATTTAGCTCAGTGGTTCTGCTGCATGCCTTGCAAGCACAAGGACCCAAGTTCGATCCCCAGGACCAAAAACTAAACAAAACAAAAAAAATAGGGTCTCACTATGTAGTTTAGGCTGGCCTTAAAAGATCTCAGGTAGCTTTTTGACACATGTCGGTGTCTTTTGCTGTGATCAACAGGTCATCTACATACTGTAATAGAGTCACCTCCAGGTGGGTGGCTCGAAATGGGGACAAGTCTGTTCAGGGCTTCATCAAAGAGAGTTGGGGAGTTTTTAAAACCCTGTGGTAATCTAGTCCAAGTCAATTGACCAGAGTAGCTGCCATCTGGGTCCATCCATTCAAAGGCAAATAAGAGCTGGCTTACCTTGGCCAGTGGGTTACTGAAGAAGGCATCCTTGAGATCCAGAATGGTGTAGATCTGTTTCTCCGGGGGAATTAAGCTCAGTAATGTGTAAGGATTTGGGACCATGGGGTGAATGGTTTCCACCCTCTTGTTGACTTCTCTCAAGTCCTGGACTGGTTGGAAGTCATCTGTGCCTGGTTTTTGGACTGGAAGGAGAGGGGTGTTCCAGGGGGACTTACAGGGCATGAGGATTCCAGCAGCAAGGAGCCTCTCGATGTGAGTCCAGATTTTTTCTTTGGCTTTTTGTCTGATTGGATATTGTTTTACTGCAATTGGAGTCACGGTGGCATGTAGAGTGACTACCACTGGGGGTTAATGGGTGGCCAGTCCTGGGGGGTTAGTCTCTGCCCATACTCTAGGACACAAGGTGGTCAATTCCTGAAGAAATTGAGAGTCTGGGGTTTTTGAGTCCATAGGTGTGATATCAGGGAGCAACAGATATTCCTCTGATGGGGGCAAGTAACAAGAATTTTGGCAGGTTTGTTACCAATTGAAAGACTAGCATGCTGGTCCTCAAAGGATATTGTAGCTCTTAACTTTTCGAGTAAGTCCCTTCCCAGCAATGGGTATAGGCAATCCAAGATCACAAGGAACAAGTGTGTCACCCTGTGGCGCCCAAGGTCCACTGTCCTTTCTGTACTCCAAGGGAAGCCTGTAGTAGTGGTGCCAGTGGCTCCCTGAACAAAAGTTTTTCTTTTGGTCATTGGCACTAGTGGTTGGGTCAGAACTGAATGTGCTGCTCCTGTATCAACCAGGAAATTTATAATTTTGCCCCCTACTTTGGCTTTTACCCTGGGCTCCCAGGGGCTTAACAGATAAGAGCCCTGACCCCCCTAGTCCTCTTCTTCCTGTATCATCAAAACCTCCAGTTTGTCCTTGGAGGGGGCTCCTTTCTCCCCATAGGGACATTCATTTTTCCAATGTCCAGTCCTCTTGCATCTATCACATTGGTTCCTCCCCAAGTGGGGACAGTGTGAGTCCCTGAGGGGCTTCCCCCTCCTTCTGTCCAGAGGGACTGTCTCTTGTGCCTGGAGTGCAGCAATAGTGACTTTCCCCAGTTTCTTGGCTAGGACTTCCTCAGGGGCATCACGGTTATCATAAACTTTCTGG
The DNA here is from genome assembly GCF_053883595.1 of Heterocephalus glaber. Lineage (NCBI taxonomy): Eukaryota > Metazoa > Chordata > Mammalia > Rodentia > Bathyergidae > Heterocephalus > Heterocephalus glaber. The sequence continues at coordinate 82,789,427 of NW_028258138.1, read as the reverse complement.
GCTATGCTCAGGAGTTCAGTCCTATTTTTTCCCTCAAATCCCTCCAATTTCTGTAATTTTTTTCTAATGTCTGGACCAACTGGGAAACAAAGGCCAAATTTAAAGCTGGTGCATTTTTGGGAGCCTCTGGCTCAATAGGAGTGAAAACTCTATAGGCTTCCAAGAGTCTCTCTAAAAACATAGCCGGAGACTGTTTTTCCCTGGCAAACCTCTTACCTTACTCAAATTAGTGGGCTTTCTGGCAGCTGCCTGGAGTCCCCTTAATAAGTGCTGACAGTAGGTCCCCAGCCTCCTCCTACCATCATCATCACTGGGGTCCCATTTGGGGTGCCGGGACGGAACTGCAGCCTCAGCCCTGGCCGAATACCCCGGGGTTCCAGGAGTGACACCGGGGTTTGGCCCCAGGGCCTCTTTGACTGCCTGTTGATAAATGCAGTCCTGCTCCTCAGTGGTGAACAGGATCTGTAAAAGCTGCTGGCAATCATCCCAAGTTGGCTGATGGGTATGAAAAACAGACTCAAGAAGAAAGATTAATGCCTGAGGTTTTTCAGAGAAGGGGGAATTTTGATGTTTCCAATTATAAAGATTACTAGTTGTAAAAGGGACATAAATCAATCCTCCCCCAGGCTCTGTCTGTTTTAAAGGAAAAAGGGAGGAAGACAGGGCTGATGGACCGTAGTCCTGTCCCAGTCGAGTATGGAGAGGTGAGCGGATTTGGTCCGAAGAATCCGGAACCGGAACCGGGGGGCCTCCAGTGGGAGATTCAGGGCCCCTCCCCCGGGCGCCAACTCCACCCGAATGATGATGGGGAGGTAGGCGCAAATCGTCCTTAGGGTCAGACTGGAGAACACCTTTACTTGTTGACACAACCATCAGAGAGGGACTCTTTTTCTGGTAGGTTCCGATTTTCCCTTCTCCAATTCAGGGTTGTCAAAGGTCAATCGGGATCTGTATATTGTATAAAATATTTAGGGGGAATCTTCCAACGTATCAATCCAGATATCGATATATGGGAATTGATCCAGATGCTGTGGGGCCCTGACTCCTGTGGCCACATTCCAAACCTTGCAAGCAATGTGCATAGAATAAGTTCCCACAGGGGGCCAACTGACTCCAAAACTAGGCCATTCTAATTGACACAGGGTTTGTACTTTGCCTTTAGAAAATTTCATGCCATATTCATCTTCCTTGTCTGTGGAATACAATTTTTTTGAAGTTATTCAAAATACAATCAATGACTGGGGATTTAGCTCAGTGGTTCCAGTGTCTGCCTTGCAAGTGCAAGGTCCTGAGTTCAATCCCCGGTACCAAAAAAAAAAACAACAACAAAAAAAACACAGTCAAGTGGAGTTCCTTCTGTGGATTTGTGAGGAACCCGTAATTTTAGCCTGTGAAAACGCAAAAAGCACACAGCAAGCAGACAGACAACAATAAACAAAGACAAACTTTGGCCAAGTAAAACCTCTGGGGCCGAATGGATACGGACCCCACCCAGGGAGTCACTCTTCTGAGGACTCTGACCCAGTGAGTCTGCTTGCCGTCGTGAAGAGACTGTAGGTAGGGGAACCTGTGCCGTGTCTGGCTTCCTCCTACCTACCCACAGTACACTCAGAATCATTCGATTCTTACCTCTAGAGGCTTTCCCGATAAGCTCCTATGGGTTGGTTGATCGGCAATAGGGCCCGACTGGGACTGGTCTGCCCGGAGCCCCGGAATACGTCAGGGTGGTCTCCCCTGCAGACCGGTGTCCAGAGGGGCCAAACACCGCCGATGTCCAATCCTGGTCTCTCCTAAAAAGAAGCAATGGCTCCAAGATAATAAGCTCCAGAGCAGCTGGCCAACTCGCTGGGGCCTCCAAGAATGTTAGACCCAGGGAGAAAGAACCAACCAGAGACTGATATTAAAGCCACACAGGAGTTTATTACCAGCTGGGACCCGAGCCAAGCATCGGACTCGAACCCTGACTAGGGGGAGACAAACATGTTTTATACACCTTTGAGGCCAACAGTTTCTAGGCCCCACTATGGGATAGAACTAGCAAAGCAAGGGAAAGGTACAGAAGCAGAACGTCCTGCTGTTAGAACATTTGTAAAACAATAGTTGATTAATTGTTATTTCTAAAGGGACTTTCTAAGGGGAGGAGGTTTCTAAGCTTCCTCCTTCTGAGTTCATCTAAAGGACAGGCAGGTTAAGCAACAATATGGAGTCTGTCTTGCTAACTAGGGTCCTTCATTAACATATAGTTTTATTTAGTTTGGTTCTGGGAGGTTTTTTTCAGTTTTTCAAGACAGCATATTACTATGTGGTTCAGGCTGCCCTTGAACTCACTATGTACCCCAGGCTGGCCTCAAACTCACAGCGATCCTCCTGTCTCAGCCTCCAGAGTGCTTGAATTACAGCATGTACCACCACGCCTGGCCAGCTTTCTTTAGATTTAAATGACTTTTTTAAACCAAAAAACTAGAAGGGTGGGGCTTGTTTTCCAGTTTTGAAAATGCTGCCTGGCTTAAAAGAAAACAGCCTGCATTCCCAGCATGTGCCATTTCATATGTGGAAACGTTTCAATGGAGCAGTGGAGAAAATCCAACCTCGTGCCCTTTGTTGGGAGGGAGGCTTCCTTGGGTCCTCAGGGGCTCCTTGCAGCCGCTTCCTGACCATCACAGCTTCACAGCAGTGTCTCTCAGACATCTCAGGAGTTTCCATCCTGACCCACTGTGTTCACAAGGTGCCTACAGTTTATGAAATGGAAATAGGTGCCTCACAAAGCATCATTTCCCAGTTGTCAAATTTATTTCAAGAAAGATTTTTGTTATATGCTTTCTATATCCTTTTAAATTCTGTAAAATCTGTGGTAATGTAGTCTAAATCTTGATATGGTAATTTTTAAAATGTATAATTGATATTGTGTAATAGGAAGAAAAGGTCTAAAGGAGCAGGGGAAGTGGGAGGGGCAGGGGAAAGGAAATAAGGGAAAAGAAAAATATGAAAAAAAATGGAAATAAAGTCTCTGTAAATAGGGAAGGGTGGAGGGGGTGAAGGGAGGGCAGGGGAGGGGAAAAAAATAAGAACCAAGATACATCATGTACAGGTAGGTACAAGATCCCAATGATGAATGTAACTGTACTATATACCTAAAATGTACCAATAAACTTAATGGAAAAAACAAAAAAAACCCATCATTTCCCTTACTACTGAGGGCAGTCTGAGATTTCCTGTACTCTTCTATTTAATTCTATTTTGGTTTTGGTTTTTTAAGCACGCTGGCAGAAAAAAAAAAAAAATGCTGGCAGGTGGTGCAACCCACTCTTGATTTCATGATTTACCGATGGATTGTAAGCTGCAGGTAGAAAAACTACTCAGCAGATTCCATTGGCTTTGTTGTTTAGCAAGAAGTTTGGTTTTGGGCCAGGGATTTAGTTCAGTTGTTCTGCCGCCTACCTCACAAGCCCAAGGTCCCGAGTTTGATCCCTGGCACCAAAAAAAAAAAAAAAGTTTGATTTTGCTAGAAAATGTTATAGTTGTATGTTATAAAGTCAGACAGAAATAGAATTTTAAGGGATGGCTGGTGCTAAACAAACCCCCTTACATTACAGGGGCTCAGAGAAACGAAGTCATCAACCCAGGTGAAAGAGCCCCGCCTGGCCCACCCCAGCCCTACTGAGATTGCACCAGAGCTTCACAACCTAGCCCAGCCCAAAAGCTTACATTTCAGTTTTTAAAAATGCACATCTGGCGGGGCATAGTGGTATAACCTGCAATCACAGTCCCTGCGCAGCACCTAAGGGCCAACCTGGACCATTTACCCAGTGTCAGGCCTGATCTGCCCATGGCCTGGTTAATGAATATGTTGTTTAATTCCAAGCTACAGTTTCACCAGATACAAAAAACCACAGCCCTCAGCAAAAACACGCTGTTCCTTCAGGTGGCTAAAGATCAGATATGAGCATGTGGTCTCCACCTAGTAACAGGCTGTATGTCTCAGAGCAGGCAGAACACGGAATGGGATGTTATAGAAAAGAGATAAGAGGGCCGGTGGATTTAGCTCAGTGGTTTTGCTGCCTGCTTCGCAAGCGCAAGGACCCGAGTTCAATCCCCAGTACCAAAAAAAAAAAAAAGGGATAAGACTACAAAGGGACTACAAAGGGACTACAAAGGGCAGCACAACATCATCCATCATCCAGCACCAAGATACCTGATAACATCCACACATCTGCCTGGATCGCTGCATGAACCCCAACCACAAATATTTGCTCTGACCCTTGTTGGGGACAGAAGTGCCAGACCCCTTCCCAGTCCCCTATAAAGCTCTCTGCTTTTTCTTTGTTCACCATTGATGGCTTTATCACCCTCATTTGGGACCTGTGCCTCATTACCGTCCACTGCCCTGCTTGGGTGGTCTCATTCCTCTGCTGTTTGTCACACCCTATCTCAAAAAAAAAAAAGCTTATCTTGGGCCTAGGGTGTAGCTTCGTGGTAGAGCAGTTGCCTACTATGTGTGAGTCCCTACTTCTATCCTAGAGGCCCTCAAACTCATACTGTATTAAGTTATTACCTAATTAAGCTAAGATGAAGGTTTTGGTCTTGGACAAACAACAATGAATTTTTCACCTTGGAGATTATGAGATACATTTTTGCTGCAAAGAGAATTGCCTGAAAGATTCAAACAAGCGAGTGTGAAGGGGGAACAGGAGTGTAATCTTTATGTATAGTAGCTATTGTGTGTAAAGCGGTGGGTCACCTGGAGACTGGACACTGGAAAAACCACACTCTTGCTGATAGTTTCATTTTTGTTCAAAATATGATCCTTGAAACGTGCATCAATTAAATGTGAACTGCAGGACCAGGGATTTAGCTCAGTGGCGCCTCACCTGCCTCAAAAGCTTAAGGTCCTGAGCTCAATCCCCAGTACTTGAAAAAAAAAATCTGAATTGCAATGAGACCTGTGAAATCATCCCGCCCATAATGCTGACTGGCAGAGAAGTTTTCCCTGTGTGAAGTAAGCGAGTATCTTCTGCTTCTGCAGTACATTGGGGTTGTTTCACATACTTTACGCTCACTAAAGCCCTTCCATGCAGCATTTCTTTCTTCACACAGGATTTAACACACAAGAGTGAATTTCACTAATTCATTCACAATCACTTTCCAGCCTGGGATTATACTCAGGTCACTTGGATTGAAGTTAAGAAATTAAACATCCCCATTTACTCCCAGAAACAGAGAATTTCATTCTTTTTAGTTTGTGGTTGGTGAATTTGACCTTGGATATTAAGATCAGTTTGTGCCCAGGAATGAGAATCACATCATAACAGTTCCGCCGTGCTTTACTTTGTTTCCTCTTTGGGAAGGTCCTCTCTCTTGTCCTGTTCTGCCTTCATACGGTACAGATAGATTCTCAGAATGCGCACTGTGGAGACACCAGAATATCACCACAGAACACATTTTCAGCTAGGTTAATTACATAACCCAGTTCCATCAGGGAATCACTGCAGATATTTTAATGAGGTAACAAATTTCAAAGCTCTATACCATGTATTAAGTGTGTGTAACATCTTAGAAGGGAAACAACTAGCTATTGAACAATGTATTCACTGAAAATCGGTCCATTTACGGTGAACTGCCACACGCAGGGAGATCAAGTCTTTTCTGAATTCTTGTGGACAGGAGTGGCTTTCAGGAGAGAACTGATCAGAACAAAAGGTAAGAGGGGAAGCTCACAGTTTCTTTTTCCAGCAGGAAGTGCACAATGGACAGCTCACTTTTTGGAAGACTCCGGGCTTCGCTCGATGTCTGCATTTACTAAGATCCCTTAATTATTTGGGTTCCCCAGCAGGACAGAAAAATAACAGCGAGCTGAGTGTGGTGGTGAACACCTGGAATCCCAGCTCCTCAGGAGGCTGAAGCAGGAAAGTTCCAAGTCCAAGGCCAGCTTGGCAACTTAGCGAGGCCCTGTCTCAGATAAAATTTTTGAGCGGGCTGGAGACAGAGCTTGGTGGTAGAGTGCTTGCCTAGTGTACACAGTGCCCACAAAAAATAAAAATAATAGCAAACATGGTTTCTTCATATCAGAGTCTGGAGGCCAGGAGCAGCAGCGCTCACCAGCTACACAACTGAGGTGGGAGAATCGAAAGTTCAAGGTCAGCCTGGGCAAAATAGCAAGATCCTGCCTCAAAATAATGAAGCAGATATCCTAAAACAGTGGAATGATTTCCATTCTTGAAGTAAATTATAAGCTGTGTATAGGTGAAAGTGGAGTTAGGACAGGTTTTCAGGGTGCCTCAAACTAGATTAATGAAGTAATAGGAGGTCACCCAGACCCTGAAGCATAAAGCTGAGCAGAACCTGAAATCCAACCAAGCAAGGCTCCAACTCGTTTATCAGATCTATTCCTTGATTCTCATGAAATTTCAGAACATTGGGGATAAAAAAGAACATTACAAAAGCTTCTACAGAGAAAATCCAGTTGATATATGAAGGATCTGGAGTTAGAATGGCATCAGATTCAGGCCTGTAATCTCAGCCCTCTGGGTGCCTGAGGCAGGACAGTCACAAGTTCAAGGCCAGCTTGGGCAACTTAGAGACTTAGTAAGAGTCTGCCTTAAATTTTAAAAAAACGCTGGGAAAACTGGGGTTTGTGGACCACGTCTGTAATCCCAGCACTTGGGAGGCTGAGGCAGGAGGATTGCTTCAAGTTCAAGGCCAACACTGGCTACATACTCAGTTCAAGGCTGGGCTGAAGTACATAGCAAGACCTTGTCTCAAACAAAACAAAATGAAACAAAACAAAGCTGGCTGGGGATGTAGCTTCGTGTGAAGGCCCTGGGTTCCACTGTCAGTATCAGAAGGAAAACAGCATCTGTCTTCCTAACCGTTGTGGAAGTCAGGAAGCCATGCCCTGTGCTGGGCTGCTGTGCCCACCGACCCGTGTGGAAGTGTGGGCTGGGGGTATGCGGGGGAAGCAGCCTCAGCTCAGCCCCGGCAGTGCCCAGGCTGCCACCCTGTGAAGAGGCCAAACAGGGTCTCAGACTCTGCCATGGAAAGCAGCCTGAGGAGGAAGCCCAGCCACCGGCCCGGGCCTGTCCCATCACCTCAGTCACACAGGTGAGACCGGAGTTCAGCAGCACAGGTACTCTACCTCTGACAGGGAAGGGCTGGTGGGCTTTGCAGCCCGAATAAACACAGCCCAGCCTTCATGAGGAGCGGCCAGGGTCCAACCCAGCACCAGGAGCCAGGTCCTTTGTGCGGCTGAATAGTTTTGGTCCAGACAGAGGGCCATGGAGGAGCAGGCAGAGTTTGCTGTAGAGCATAGAGTGGTCACAAAGACGTGCCCAGGAGCGTTCTGAGGCCCAGATAACTGGGTGATTGTCATGCTTAGCCACACTTTTTAGAGGTTCCTTCAGGACTGCCCTCTTGTCTCTAAAGGAAAAATTTCTAGGTTGGTTTTTTTAGTTGTTAGAGAGAGAGAGTGTGTGTTTATTTGTTTTTTGAGACAGGCTCTCCCTGTGTAGCCCAGGCTGGCCTTGAACTCATGGCGATCCTCCTGCCTCAGCCTCCAGAGTGCTGGGATTCCAGGTGTGCTACGCCCAGCAATTCTAGCTTTCACATCTCCGTTTGCCAGGTCCGTTACAAAACTATCATTAAATTCTAAGTGGTGGTGCACACCTGGAATCCCAGGAGACTGAGGAGACTGACTCGGGAGGATGGGAAGTTTGAGCCCAGCCTGGAACACACAGTTTGAGGTAACAAGACCCTGTCTCAAAACCAAAAACACCAAGAGAGTGAGTGCCTGTGTGTGTACAAGCTCTGTTTACCCGGCCGACACCATGAAAGCTCTTTGACCTTAAAGCTGATACCTCTGGAGGAGTTTTCAGGGAACCCAGGAAATAGAGAAATAAACCGCCCTCCTTCAATTTACGGTTTTCTGAAACAGGAACAAAGCCTTTCGCGAGGCCTCCCCTCTGGCCGAAACCTGACTTGCTTTACGATTCAAGCGTCAGCCACAAGCACCAGTGGATCGCCGGTGGGCAGGGCTCCGGGCGCTCCCCACGGAAAACCACCGAGGCGCGGCGCAGCGCCCCAGACTTGGCGAGGCTCGGCAGCCCGCGGTCACCCGCCGTCCTGGAGGACCGCACGGGGCGGGGCCTCGAGTGGGCGGGGTCCTCGGGGCGGGGCGCAGCGAGGACCCCGGCGCCTGGCGGCCCGCGGGGGGTAAGGAGGGACAGAGAGAGGGGGCTGGGACCCAGTGGGCCAGGGACCGGGCCAGGAGGGGCGGCGGCGACTGTCTCAATGCTCAGCACCTAGGGTCGGGGATGTAGCTCAGTGGTGCCGCCGCCTGACTGGCAGTGCAAGGTCCCGAGTTCGATCTCCGGTACCAAAAAAACAAAAACAAAATGTCAGGGTCTCACCATTTTCCCCAGGCTATCCCTAAACTCCTGGGCTCAAGTGAGCCTCCTGCCTCAGCCTACCAAGTAACTGGAACTATAAGTGTACAGTCCTATGCGCCTGGCTAAAGAATATATTTAAATAGATTAACTGCTACCCTTTTGGGGAAATAATTTTTATTTTTCTTGGGCTCTATAAATGGGAAATTTCCATAAAACGTCCACTGGCGTCTAGGTATGACGTTCAGGTATGGTAGTGGCACACACCTATAATCTCAGCTACTTAAGAGGCTGAAGCAAGAGGACCTCAAGTTTAAGCTAGCCGGGGCAATTTACAGTAGCAAGACCACGTCTCAAAAATTTGTTTAAAAGGCCAAAAGGGCTGTGGATAGAGCTTGATGGTACAGCCCTCTATTCAGTCCCCAGTACCAAAAGATAAATATCCATTTGAAAGGAGTCCACTAAAGGTTTTCCTTCCTGTCCTGCTCATCAAGGGGATGAAGCCCTGCTGATCCCTGGCCTTCGGAGGGTTGCCATGTTAGCTCAGTGCCTCATGTTGACAGGCAAGTAAGTTCCACTTTGAAATGTGCCCAAATTCATGCGCACTTTTTATCTCCTGCTTAAGCCAGAGTCGAAACTGGAATGGGGACAGGGTAGAATCTTGAGCCTAAAACACCACCAGAAAGGAAATTAAGGGACAGCAGCCTGCAGGTGACACCAGGGGCATGAGTCTGGATGTAGCTTTCTTTCTTTCTTTGTTTTTTTTGGGGGGGTACCTGGAATTGAACTCAGGACCTTGCACTTTTGAAGCAGGCGGCAGAACCACTGAGCTAAATTCCTAGCTGGATGTAGCTTTCTCTACTTAGCACCGAGTAAAATCCCAAAGTAATCATGAACCTACATACTGACCTGAAGGTGATAAAAATCAAAACGTCCTGAAACTCCTTGCTTTTGACTCTGTAAGTGCATATCAAAGAATTTATCTTCGGAAAATAAGAGATTCACATGAGGATTACAAAGGGTGTTTACTATACTATTATTTATAGCAATGAAAAATATTAGAAATGGTGAAGTAGGAAATTAAATAAATCATGAGACATTCATAAATTGAAACATTATCTTTTTTTTTTTTGACACAGGGTCTCACTATGTAGCCCAGGCTAGCCTTGAACTCACAGCAATCCCCCTGCCTCAGCCTCCTGAATGCTAGGATTACAGGTATGTGCCACCACACCAGGCTAGTACTCAATCATTTAAATCAGATTTTAAAAGGCATTTTCATGTGCTAGTGATGAGAATACAGAAAGGATTTGAAAGGATTTTTTTTTTTTTTCAGTGCTGGGGACTGAACCCAGGGCCTTTGCAATGAGCTACATCCTCAGCCCGTTTAATTTTTTTTTTTTAATTTTGAGACAATGTCACACTAAATTGATAAATTGCCGAGGCTGGATTTGAATTTGGGATTCTCCTGCCTCATCCTCCCAGAGTGCTAGGATTATAGGTCTGTGCCACCAGGACTGGCTTGAAAGCACAAACAGTAATGTACTCTGCAATTTGGCACTTCTGTGTCTAGAAATTTATCTTAAGAAAAGGCAAATGTGCAAATCTGTGGACAAAATGTTCACTAGAAACGTCGTTCCTGATAGCCAGAAATTAGAACCAAGCCAGACGCATCAGGGAATGCAGAGGATCAGGCAGGGCTGGGAATCACCGCAGTGGGGCCCTGGGCGCCGGCCTCAGTCCAGGCTCAGGGAGGAGGGGCAGCGGCGGGACAGCTCCGAGAGCAGAGAGAGCTTCCTACGTTCAGCCTCCAGAACACTTACTAAGTGGAGACTTTATGTGAACAGATACTGAAACACGGAGGCGTCCACAGGCTCTGTGTGGTGACGCGCTCCCCATGTTTAACGTCGGCTCTCCAGAAAAAACAGCCCTGCCCCGTGGTGTTCGCCAATCGCGTGGTAGCCTCTGGCCAAGCTATTTCAGGCTCCCGGTACCAAACTTGGAGTTATGGTCACGGGAGGTCGCATTCGAGGGCTGCTTAGCCAGAGCGTGGGAGACTTTCGTGTTCACTGCGCGTGCTCCTGCAAGGGGGAAGGATGTTTTGTTTTGTTTTTGCCTTTTTGAAATGAAATTGTACCCCTGCTTAATTAACAAAAAGAATAAAAATACCAATTGAAAAATAAACTTCTAAAAATGTTCCAAGACATGAGAAGAGGCTCACGACACGACACATTGTCATGGAATTAGGTCATTCATGATTGGCGCTGCAGCTCAGTGGTAGACCACTCACCTAGGAAGTGCTGGGTCCTGAGTTCGATCTCCAGTTCTGGGGCAGCAAAAGCATCTTGTATCATCCTCTTTTTTGGTACTGGAGATGGAACTCGGGACCTTGTGCTTGCAAGGCAGGTGGCAGAACCACTGAGCTAAATCCCTGGCCCCATGTATTATCCTTTTGTTATTATTGTTTTGAGACAGGGTCTCCCTATGCAGTTCAGGCTGACTTTGAACTCACTATGTAGCCCAGGCTGGTCTCAAACTCGAAGTGATCCTCCTGCCTCAGCCTCCCAGGAGCTGGGATTGTAGGCAAACACCACCACACCAGGCCCAATTTCATTTTTAAAAGTAAATACATATTTGCAGAGGAAAATGTCTGAAAAGGAAGTAGATGAAAATGTATGTGTTGGTTACAGCTGAATGCCAGAATTCTGGATGGCTTTTGTTTCTTGTTTCACTTGTCAATATTTTAATATTTCCCACGTTTTCTATTAATGCTTTCATGATTACACAATGCCTTCTTTTTTATTTTTATTTTTTGGTACCGTGAATCAAACTCAGAACCTTGCGCTTTCAAGGCAGGTGTTGGCACCACTGAGCTAAATCCCCAGCCTTACATAATGCCTTGTTTGTTTGTTTGTTTGTTGGTACCAGGGATCAAACTTGGGACCTTGTACTTGCAAGGCAGCCGGCGGAACCGCTGAGCTAAATCCCCGGCCCACATAAAGCCTTCTTAATCAGAAGAAATCATTATGCAGAAAATACTGCCTCTATTCTGCCCTGACTGCTGAGACAGCAGTCCCTTCTCTTTTGGGCTGCTGTTACTTTGGAGCACAGAAATATCTTTTTGGGGGGGGGTACTGGGGATTGAACTTGGGTCCTTGCGCTTGTGCAGCAGGCGGCGAAACCACTGAGCTAAATCCCTGGTCCAACAAATATCTTAAAATGTAGATGACGGGAATTTTTTTTCTATTTTCCTGTCTCTAAAAGGTAAAGAGAGGAATTCATTTTTCTTTATGTGACCCAATAGCTTGAAACAATACGAGTCAGCCCTTGCCGGATGGAGTGACGCACACCTCTAATCCCAGCACTCTGTGAAGCTGAGTCAGGAGGATTGCAAGTTTAAGGCCAGCCTGGGCAACTTAGTGACTTGTCTCAAAAGAAAAAAAGAAAAGAAGAAAAGAAAAAGCCCTGACTTGATCAGCTACTACCACAGCCCCTACCCTGATTTTTATTTTCATTTTTTTCTGGCGCTGTGTGTCATGCCCAGAGCCTCACACATTCGGGGCCTCTGGCCCCTCCGCTACTTCTGCCCGAGGTACTGTAGCTGACTTTAAATGCTCTGTCCTGTCCCTGCTGTCAGTGTGGTCCACACTGTATGGAGGAAGGATTTGGGAGATCTGTGAGCTTGGTGCCAAAGGATTAATCATCTTAAAATGTGTCTTTCCTTTTTATTTTGCTGAGAAGCCCTAATGGCAGGCTGCCGAGCGCTTTCTGTAACCATTACCAAAACACATTACTGTCTGGGCAGAAAAACCTGGAAGGACATAATTCATCCACTCGTCAGAGAAGCTTTTCTCTGGGAGCAGCGGGATTAGAGGGCAATTTTGTGTTGTAAGCTTTAGGTTTCTGAAATGTTTTAACAAAAGCCTAGATTACTTTTGCAGTGCTGAAAGTTATAAAAGCAAGGAGGGAATTTTTTGGCAAGTTGTCACTGACTGAAGGGTGAAATCGCAGCTCCTTCCATTTTGTCCCAAATCTGCCCACCTTGAAAAACCCACCCGACGTCGTCAGCCCCACAAGTGACCCCTCTTCCTGGATTCCCATTGCCCCCTGGCTCTGACACTTATCTCTGCATTAATTACACACTTAGCATTATTAAACTGTTTCAAGGTTAATTTATGGATGCTTTAGGATGGGGTTTGAATTTATTCTTTGTTTGTGGCACTGGGATTGAGCCCGGGCCTCACACATGCTAAGCAAGCGCTCTACCACCAAGCCCTGCTCCCACCCCGTCTTTATTCCTTACAACTGACCGCACAAGGGCCTCAGCAGCTCCCAAGCAGTAGCAGATGCTCACTGTTTATTCAATTAGTTTGCAAGGCATGGAGGCACATGCCTGTAATTCCAGCACTCAGGAGGCTGAGTCAGGAGGATCGTGGCAAATCCAAGGCCAGCCTGGGCAACATAGTGAGTTCAGGGCCAGCCTGAACTACATAGTGAGACCCTGCCTCAAAAAACAAACAAAACAGGGCCAGGGATTTAGCTCAGTGGTTTTGCCACCTGCTGCGCAAGTGTAAGGACCTGAGTCCGATCCCAGGTACAAAAAAAACCCAAACCATTAGTTTGTAACTCAATATCTAAGGAAATTGAAAATATGAAAGATTTTCTTAGCGATAACCCCACAGCAAATTGATTAGAAAGAATACGAGTTTATAAAAATATAGGCTAAAGAAGAAGTTAGAAACATTTGAAAGAGAAGATACTGTATTTGTTTCTTGTAGTGGCTGCAGAAGTTACCATGGGTGACTTAATGCAACGAATTTATTCTTTCCTAGTTTGGAAGTGAAGCCCATCTGTCCCACTGGGTGAAGGGGGTCACCACAGGGCATCGCCCCCGCCCGAGCACCAGGAGACTCTGCTCCTGGGTTTGGCTCACCCCAGCACCTGCACCCCGTGACCACTTTGCTCCTCCTCTCCCAACTGTGCAGTGAATCCCTGCCTCGCCCCTCGGAGAGCTCCTGTGCCTTCGGGAGGCCCATAGACAACCTGAGGCAAGCGCCCGGCCCGCAGTCCTAAACCGAGCCAGGTCTGCACTGCACTGCTCCGTGTGAGGGGCGTTGAGAGCCCCAGGAGCTGGGGTGTGGCATCTTCTGGGGGAGTCGGAATGCAGCCCACGAGTGGAAGGGAGCTTGTCAGGAAGAGTCCCCAACCCTTCTTTCTCCAACCAGCTCTCCATGGTCACAGCAGGACCTGCCAGGAGAAGATTACAACTCTTGAAATGATAAAAATCCAAAGAACATGGTCGAGGTCAGTGACGAGGCCACAGAGGACGTGCTCCGGAGCTAATGTGGCCAAGTCATGCTCTGCATATGAGGGTTGCTCTCTCCCCAGACGGTGCAGGATGCTGGGAGTGAGAGGATGCCTGTGGGTCAAAGTTCATAGTCTGATGATGAGGAGCAGCCTGGATTGCCCCACTGTGGGACGATGGGTCACACGAATCCAAGCTAAGACCAGCAGAGCCAGGCAGGTCTCCCGCCACAGCTGCAGTTCCTCCTTGGAGGGGCAACTGGGGCCGGGTCTCTGCAGATGGAAATAGATGTGTGTTTGTGTGTTTGTTTGTTTGTTTTTTGAGACAAGGTTTCACTACATAGGCTGGGCTGGCCTTGAACTCACTGCAATCCTCCTGCCTCAGGCCCCGAGTGCTAGGTTCACAGATGTGCCCCCCACACACCCAGCTCTCCTTTCCTGTCCTTTAGATGAGAAAAGTAAACATCTTTCTCTTCTGTACGGTGGACAATTCACATCTTCCACCAGAAAGGACTACAAGAAGCTGAATTGTTTTGAAGAGTATATCCTAGAGGGCCGGGGACTTAGCTCAGTGGTTCTGGCACCTGCCTCGAAAGTTCAAGGTCCCGAGTTAGGTCCCTGATAGCCCCCCAAAAAAGAGTATATCCTAGAAAGAAAAATCAATGGAAATACATACACTCATATGGTGTTTGGATTCAGCAAGCTCTACAACCTCCTCTACATGCATGGCCTCCAGGGAGTAAAGATATGAAAAGGAAACATGGACTCCATTCTTGGCGTGCAAGACAGAAAGGGGGCAGACCATGGGTCCTGCCAGGCCACTGTGCGGGCGGGGAAAGGGGTTCAGCCAGCAGCGTCTTCCTGTGGCTTCAGCTGAGGGCCTGGCAGGCAGTAGGGGTGCAGGGGGCTGAGGCTCTCCAGGCAAGTGTAGCTTAACAGACCCAGCCAGCACCCCAAAGGGGAGTGACTCTCAAGGGAACGAGTCTACTAAAAATGAGCTCAAAGGACAGGGAGCTGGGGTCTGTCATTCTCCCTCCCCTTCCTGCCAGTAGGTTCACAGCCACCGTGTGGGGTCCTGGGGTTTGCAGGGGTCTGAGGGGACCCCAAGTGCTGAGTTCAGTCCTCCAGGGGACTGCGTCTTGTAACCTTTAAGAGCTGGAGTTTAGGGCAAGATGACCGGGTCCCTGGCGTTGTGCTGGGAAGGGACTAACAGCGAGCTAGCCACGCTCAAGACAGTGATTGTTAAAAAACAACTAGGCCAGCCCCTTCCTGCCACCTGGCTTCAAGTCTCACCACCTGCGTCAAGGCCATCTCCTCCCCAGAGTCTGAACTGGTGGCCTCCTGAAGACCTTCAGCTCCAACACTGTGAGCAAATTGACTCTGCTGCAGCACTCCGCCCCAGGTGTTTTGTTACAGCAGTGAAGGACAGACCCATTCAAGCCAGTGGAGACAGCCATCTGTCTGTGGTCAGGGGTATGGGGCCAGGGACACAGAGAGGCAAGTTGTGCGGGGACCAGGGCTGGGATGAGGGGCGTCCGGTGTGGGTGGCAGGAGCCTGTGCACCCGGGAGGACAGGGCCTGTGGCCAGGCGCTGCAGCCCACAGCAGGGGCACAGCTGCCCGCGTGGGGCCAAGAGAGCAGCCTGGGGGAGGGCGCACAGTGCAGGGCATGGAGCCCAGGCAGCAGGAGAAGGCCTAGGTGGGGCAGCAACTCAGCGCAGGTGAGCAGGCAGCCATGGGGAGAACCCAGTGTGCTCTATGCCTCACTCTGTCCTTCACCTCAGGATATGACATCAGCTGGGGTCCTTCACTCAGCATGCGCTGTCCTCCTGGACCCAGGTTCAGGTCCCCAGGCTGAGGCCCCAGATGCCAGCCACAAGCCCCCACTTGTGCCCTGTCCCCCTGGCCCAGTGGCTAGAAACCCGGGCTGGCAAGGCCCTGTCCTTAGGTCTGATGACTTTGAGGGCACAGCATTCAGACTCCGGAGGGCACCTCACGTATGTCACTCACGGATTACGAAGGCTGTTGGAGAGGAGACAGGAGACAGAAGGGACAAAGGACCTCTCTGAGGGGCCCCCACTCCAAGGGCAGCTACCTGGAAGCTCTCCAAACCTGTCTTCGGGAGAGTTTGTGGCTTTATAATGTAGGCATGATTGATTAGACTTCTTAGGGTCAACTCAACCTTCAGCTCCTCGTCTTCTCCCAGGCTGGTTCCCATGGCAACCAGCCGGTCCGGAGGCTACTGAGGAGCAGCCAAGGGTCAGCTCATCCGCCTGAAAGATGCTCCTCTCACCAGAAATTCCAAGGGATTTTGGAGCTGGGGGCCAGAGGCTCCTTCAACTCAGGAAATTATAAAGGTTTCAGGAGACCTGAGTCAGGATTCTCCCGGCATCCCTATTGCTCAGGAAATCACAAAAGTTTCTGGAGTTCATGCTAGGAAGCGGGTCCAATGCCGAATATGTAAGTGTGTGTATCAATGCACACTCCTGTGTGCAGGCGCATGTGTGTCTCATACACGCCCCAGTTCTTTCCACCCACAGGGCTGGGACAGCAAAGCAAATGTGGAGTGCCCAATCTCGCTTTCTGGAGCCTCCCAGAAAAGGAACTGGGGCTCCTGGCAAAGTGGTTGATTCTAGGGCTGGGCCATGGAAAATACCAAGTAAGCCTGGAATATCTTGAGCAGTAACAAGAAGTACAAACAAACAAGGAAGACATGTCCAGAAGATAAAGAGCCAAACTGGAGGGGCCCCCGCTGGCCAAGGGTGGAGTCCCCGAAAAGCAAAAAGTGATGGCAGCAATGGACAGCAGCCCACCGAATAAAACAGGAATCTTCCCCACTGGAGATGTAAACAAACCGAGACGCAGAGAGTGGGTGAGGAATGAAATACTTTTATGACCCCAGAGTTTTCTCTATCAGAATTTGGATCCCAGCCTTTTCAGTTTTACTTTGTGAAGGAGATCTCACCATGTTGCCCAGCCTGACTTTGAACTTGTGTTCCTCCTGCCTCAGCCACCCCAGTAGCTGAGATTACTGGTGTGTGCCAAACCTGGTTATGTCTAGAACTTTCCCCCTTTCTTCTGTGGTCTCTCTTTGGACTTGTTATGGTGCTTTAAATTTGTGACTTAATGTCCTTTGACATAAAGAAAAATTTAAATTCAAATGATTAACATGAATTTAATAATTTTTATAACATGCAAAGCCACTTTTATTTTTATTTTTATTTTTGGTACGGGGGATAGAACTTGGGTCCTTGCACTTTCGAGGCAGGTGGCAGAACCACTGAGCTACATCCCCAGCCCAAAGCCACTTTTAAATATAAATATAAATATACGCGCCAGTCACTTGAGAGGCTGAGGCAGGAGGACTGCTGTGAGTTCAAGGCCAGCCTGAACTACATAGCAAGACCCTGTCTCAAGAACCCAAAACAGGGCTGGGGATTTAGCTCAGTGGTTTTGACGCCTGCTGCACAAGCCCAAGGACCCGAGTTTGATCTCTGGTACCAAAAACAAAACAAAACAAAAGCCAAAAAAGACAAAGGTGACCATAGGCAGACGGAACAGCAGGGTCTGAACTGAGCAGGCTTCCTATGCCTGGGCCTGGGGGGATGGGGCTGGGAGGGACCTCGGAGCCCAGGGCTGGGTCCACAGGGACAGGGCCATGGCGCTGGGCATGAGAGGAACATGGCAGGATGAGCATCAGGGCGATGTCCTTCCAGAGATGTGGTCACTTCCTGCCCGCTGCGTCTGTCCCCACTGCAGGGCACTGA
This sequence comes from Heterocephalus glaber, assembly GCF_053883595.1. Taxonomy (NCBI): domain Eukaryota; kingdom Metazoa; phylum Chordata; class Mammalia; order Rodentia; family Bathyergidae; genus Heterocephalus; species Heterocephalus glaber. Next base: position 82,771,979 of record NW_028258138.1, on the reverse strand, counting down.
GGCCGGTGCTGTCCAGATGGAGCCAACTCAGAGGCTTGCTGGCCCCTGGAGGTCAGTAATGTGACTGTCACTGAGGTCAGCAGCCTCCATCCTGCGTGGGTGGGGGATTCAAGATAGGAGCAGGAAGGGGCAGATCGGGAGGAGGAAACCCTGGGCCAGCTTCCCCGGGCTGGGCAGGCGGCAGTGCGGCATGCGTCATGGACTTTCTACAGATGTGTACCTCTCCCAGAAAATTGAGGGAGGGGATACTTTTATCAGATAATTATTGGTTTTATAAAATTATCCCAAATGTATTTCCCAATACACTTAAGTATTTACTTAACTAACCATGATTCAAAAAGTCTACAGATTTTTGTTTCAGGGATTGATTACAGAGAAAGTCGGGTTTTGTCAAAAACTTTAAGTAACTTAAAACATTTTTTAATTAGTCCGTGTCTGCAGTACACAATGATCACATACATGTGCATAATGCTGTTCCATTCTTTTTTTTTTGGTACCGGAGATTGAACTCAGGTCCTTGCGCTTGCGCAGCAGGTGGAGAAACCACTGAGCTACACCCCCAGCCCCGCTGCTCCATTCTTTTTACTTCTCTTTCCCTCCCTTCATCTCCTGGTCTCCTTCACATTTGCAAAAGATGCATCTCCCCATTTCCTGTTAGCTATCTTTTATTTTGCGCTTACTTATTATTTATTCTTTGGACTTCTCACATAAGAGAAACCATGTGATAGTTAAGCCTGATATTTAAGTCTGATTATTTCACTTAACATCGGCCTCAAGTGTACCCTTTTTCCTGCGGTGACTGGAATAACGTCAGTGATGTGGGGATCTTTTCTCTGGAAACCCCTTTGCCTCATGCATGCCCAGCACGCCCAGCCTTTAAGCTGCCAGTCCTCATTGCCCTGAGTGGGTTTGCACGTTTGCCTGCTGCTAACATTCACTTGTGCCCCCAAGTCAGCTCCGCACTTTTGCAGTCATTTTCAGACATGCAGAGCGACAAAATGCATGTGTCACCTGACGTGACCATTCAGTGCCCTCCTGGCTGGCTGGAGTCCCACTCGGACACAGTGGCCCTCCGGTGGCCTAGTGACTGGCCATTTCCCCAGTTTGCTTTGTGTTGATCTAGCCTGTTTGCCTTCCTGGGGCTGAGAGTTGCTGAGGGGACAAAGGGCAGGTGTCAGAGAAGAGTCACCCCACAGGCGTGGGCTGGGAGATCAAAGTCTACAGGGCCACAGTTAACACTGCATCGGTCATCTGAGCAGAAGCATGCACGGTGGCCAGGGGACACACAGTGACCAGAGGTCAGTGGGAACGAGGACGTTTCCCCGGCAGCCATGGCTCTGCTTTGGCTGATTCCTTGTCCATGGTGACTTTAATGTGTTTTTTTTTGGTACCGGAGATCGAACTCAGGACCTTGAGCTTTCAAGACAGGCACCGGAACCACTGAGCTAAATCCCTAGCTCCACGGTGACTTTAAACCTGGCTGCAAGAAACAATGCGAAGCTACCATCTTTGGCAATGAATTTCCTTGGTGGGAAGCTGTTCTATTCCTTTACAAATTGAATTATAATGTGGCCTTCTAGAAACTACGTCTGGGGGAGCAGCTGCTTGAAATTAAGAGTGTAAACAAAGACGCACAGAAGCTGCAAGTTGGAGACCCTGGGCTGCCACCAGCCTGCTGGCCCCTCCTCTCAGTGGTTCCTCTGTGGCACTGTCAGGTGCCTCTGTCCCCTGACTGAATGCTTCCAGTCACGCAGCGCTCACCCCAGGAGTCCGACTCAAGGCTCAGGTCTGAGCAGAGCTCTCTTAGCCCGAATCTTCCCCCCGGAATGGCGCCTGGTGGCCGTGGAGCTGGACTCCACGCAGAGGTGACAAGCCTCTCTCCTTGCAAAGACCCTTACTGCAGGGTGCCTGAGCAGGCTCATCCCCACATCGCATCTCTTTCAGGGAAGTGGCTCCCACCCCATCCTGGACACTTGTTTCAGGGCAGCTCTTTCGTGCAGCATCTATGTCTGAACTCGCACATCCAGGAGTCCTGAGCAGGCCAGCAGGGGCCCTGCAACCGGGACTCTGGTCTCCGTCAACATGTTCTGCTACATTTTGCCAGCTTCCGCTCATTCTCCACGAACATCCACACTTCACGTCATCAGCTCCAGCAAGTCTCCCAAGTCCAGGCCCTTTTAAAATGATTCTGCAGGAAGATATCTCACTCCTTATTGGCTGCAAAGGTCAGGTTTTAGAAAGTCATTATAACCTGTTTGAGTAATTATTCTGACAACTATCATAGCTGACCCTTCTAAGTTTTAAGTGGAATAAGTACTTTAACTCAAAACACGGATAAACAGATCACTCAGGACTGGGCGAGCCCAGCCTGGTGCCACAGGCCTGTGGCCCTGGGTTCAATCCCCAGTACCCCAAAGGGGGGGGGGCGGGGGAGGAAGTACTGCTTTTCCTGAGAAGCGTCTCAGGCAGTAGTATCACGGCACTAACCAGCTCTGCATGTCCGCCTTTCTCTGCCACCATCTAAACCTGCATCTGCATCTGCCATTAGGTCCATAAGGTGTCTGCCCTCCTGGGTGACCGACATCCGGCCAGGAATGCAGCAGCCCTGGGGAGAGGAAGTGGCATTTCTGGGTCATGCCTTCCTGGAGGCCATGCCGACCACTAACATGTTCCCTGACATGCTGTGCTTAACCATGTACATGTTAAACTGGCATCATCCTTGGTGTGCTGTTGCTGAAACCTATTTTCCTCCATTTTGAAAATCTCCGGCTTTGGCAGTTTCTGGTCACTGGGTAATCTCACTGAAGAAAGATAACTCAAGAACCCTAAGAGAATTCAGGAGCAACGGGGGATTCAAAATACCCCTTATTCCTCCAGGTGTTCACAAGTCGGCTCCTGCCACAGACTCCCAAGTGCTGGGACTGCAGGGTTAGACACCACACAGCTTCCCTACTGCCTCAGGCACAGACTCTGAAAGCTTGGCACTGCAGTGGAAGCCAGTCACCCTGGGCCAGCGTGTCCCCTCTGGGCGGCCAGATGTCTCTGTCCTCTGCTCCTCCACTGCAGAGTCCTCTTGCTGCAGCCCGCTGGGCTGGAGCCCGCTCTCTCTAGCCCACTCTCCCAGAGTGCCTTTCCCGGCCCCTAGTCTGCAGCCAGTATCCTGGCTGTCCTCAGTGTTTGCACCTTCCTCTCCTGAGTCCCCGCTTCACACGGTGTCCACACTCTCAGCAATGGCAGAACTCATGGCAACAGAGAGGAATAAACAGCTCGTTCCTATTGCGAGCTGGTAGATTCTTCACACCTGATATTTCAGGCTTATGGACGTCGATGTTCAGAAGTACATCCCCTGAGGGGCTCAGAATGTCAGCACTTGGGGAGGCTGAGGCAGGAAGGTCCAAGGCCAGCCTGGGCTACATAATGAGTTCAAGACCAGCTTGGACTACCTAGCCAGACCCTGCCTCAAAAACAAAACTAGAAGTACACCCTCATGTTAATCTCTTTGAAATCAACCTGTGAGGATGAGATATTTTAATAAGGTTTTTGCTTTCCTAATGGTATATAAAGGTACATCTCAAAATAAATGGCTTTTTCGGTTTGTTGAAGTGGGTGACGTTCTCCGCGTCAGTTTTCCGCACTATTGGACTAAGGAAAAATGCAGCCATGGTCCACTAAGATGATTTCCCTACTCACGAATGGGTCACAACCCGCAGTTTAAAAAGTGCTGAGAACCGACCCATTCACCAGCGGCAGGATTAAGAGCTAAGACCAACCGCATTACCGGGACTTTACAGCCCCACTCTCGGCAAAAACACGACGTGGCTTCCAAGAAATTCTTGCCCAAGAAGAAGTTGCAAAATACTTCATCGCAGTTCAGGGACTTCCTTAAAATCTATTTACAGGGGCCGGGCGTGCCACTCCACACCCGTCATCCCAGCACTCTGGGAGGCTGAGGCAGGAGGATCGTAAATTCAAGCCCAGGCTGGGCAATTTGGCGACTTAGCAGGGCCCTGTCTCAAAAAATAACAAAAGAGCTGGGGACCGAGCTCAGCGTGGAGGCCCTGGGATCAGTTCCCACTACTGCCAAAGTTTAAAAAGAAAACTCAGTCACAGGACACGTACATTACCAGCGGCTCCCGAAGGCAGAGGCCCGCCACAGGACCCCGTGCTCCGGGAACGGCCGGCCCGGGCCTGCCTCTCCCCGCCCTCACGCCCACACGAGCCCCCGGCCTCCGTTCCCGGGTGGTTCCGCGCCCCCGACCCCGCCCGGGCCCCGGCCCGCGCGCACTCCCAGGGGGAGGGGGCAGTTTCGGCGCGGGTGGGAGGCGGGGCCGGGGAGGGGGCGCGGGGTGAAGTGAGGGCGTCGGGAAGACGTGGCCCTGTGCGGCCCCGCCCTCCCCGCGTCCGAGTGGTGGAAACTCCCGCCAGGAGGGGAGGAAGGCGGGGACTGTGGGAAAGGGGCGTGACCAGGAGAGGCCCCGCCCCTCTATTCTAGGCGGTAGAAAGTCTTGCGCGTGCGGGCCGGGGCGGGGCCCGTGGGGTGAGCCTGTGACGTCGGGGGCGTGGCCGCGTGTCCCCGCCCTCCCTCGCCCTCTCGCGCGCGCCGGCTTACATGGCGGCGACTGCGGCAGAGCGGGAGCCTGGGAGACGCCGCCGCCGCCAGCCGCGCCGCGGAGCCGAGCCGACGCCGGGGGCCGCCCGCGGGCCCGCCCGACCCCGATGAGCCGGAGGCGCCGGTGAGCGCGGCGGAGCGGGCGGGCCCGCGGGCGGGGGGCGAGGCGACCTCCGCCGCACAAAGCGCTTTTGTTTCGTGGCCGCGCCCGGCCGGGCCGCGCGTCCCCGCGGGCCGCGGGGTCGGGGGAGGGGGCCGGGACCCCGAGCGGTAGCTGCAGGCGGGTCTCCCGCGCTCCTCCCACCGGTGCACCCCCGCCCTCGGCCCCACGGGTTCGAGTCCCGGGCCCGGGCCCCGCGGACGCCCGGAGACCCGCCAGCGCCGGTCCTCCCCGGGCGGCGGACGCCCGTGGGCCCGAGGGGCGCTGTGCCGGGCGCCGGGCTCCCTCCTCCCGCTGCTTGGGCCTGGGGCCCAGCTGGCCCCTCGACGGCCCCGCGCGGCTTCCCGGGCTCCGTGGGTCTCGGCGCGGGTGGGCTCGCACCCTTCGGACGTGGCCTCCGCGGGCACCCAGGCTGGGACTCGGGACACCACAGCTCCGCGTGCTCGCGAGCCCCGCTGCGCGCCACAGCCGCCGGTCACTCTCCTGCCTGGCCCCGGTGCTCGCCACGAGAGGCTTGCGACGCTCGTGGAGAAGACCGAGGGGCGGTCACTGGCCGTGGTGAGCCTGGGGAGGGTCGTGTGGTCCGCAGCCCACCGTGCTGGGCAGAGCTGTCCCCGCGTGGGATCGCGGACCGGAGGCCCGGCGCTGACTCAAAGCGGCCGCGAGTTCCGAGCTGCGGTGACTCATCCTGCCCACGGCGGCTACGTGGCTTTTCCCCCCTTTTTTCAGAATACACTTTTTAATTCTTTAACTAGTTGAAGAAAATGTTTCTGTCCACATTATATTCTTTTATAAGAGGGACAGCAGTATATTTTTAAAAGTAATGGTTTCTTTTCTTTTTTTTTTTTTTTGGTATCCGGGATCGAACTTGGGTCCTTGCGCTTGCGAGGCAGGCGGCTGAACCACTGAGCTAGATCCCTGGGCCTAAAAAAGTAATGATTTCTTAAATTGCATTTTGAGAGAATGTCACATACCCTACAGGTGGAATTGTGTGGCATTTCTGGAGAGCAGAGTTTAAAGCAACCGCTGCTCAGTTGTTGAAATTAAATTTTTGATACTAGCAGATCTTGGCTTCTGTGAAAAGAGATTTGTGACAGGTTATTTAGAAAGGGCAGATAGTACTCTATGGTGTTGGTGGAAATTAACCTTACATTTTTGCATTGATTATGTAAAAGGTACCTTCATAGTAGCTAGGAAATTGGTGTAAATAAGCGTTCTTGGTTTTTTAAAGTTCAACTGAGTGTACTATTTAGTCAGAGTTCTGAGCGTGAACATTTCACTCTGCCAGAACTACTAAAGCCTGACCATACAGACTGCTTTCTTAGGATCTCAATGAGCTTTCTGCTGAAATAAGGACAATCTGAAATAGGCATTTGCTACAGGCACAGGTTTTCTTCTGTTTTTGCTATGTAATCTAGGCTGGCCTTGAACTTACTGTGTGGCCCAGGTTAGCCTGGGACTGGGGAGTCTTTTGCCACAGCCTCCTGAGTAGCTGGATTACAGGTGTGGGCCCTATGCCCAGTTGACTGATTTTGATTTTTTTCATTTTTTGTTTTGGTACCGGGATTGAACTCGGGTCCTTGTGCTTTCCAGGCAGGCGCAGGAAGCACTGAGCTAAATCTCCGGCCCAGTTGACAGATTTTTTTTTTTTTTTTTTGGTACCGCGGATTGAACTTGGGACCTTGCGCTTGCAAGGCAGCCGCCAGAACCACTGAGCTAAATCCCCGGCCCTCCAGTTGACTGATTTTCAAACAGTAAGTTGACTTCAAATAAAGTTGAGAGGGTAAAAAGAAAGGAGAGAGGGGCCGGGGTAAAGGACCTGAGTTCGATCCCTGGTACCAAAAAAGAAAGACAGCAAGTATGGGAGTTTTTCTGTTTGTTTTTTTTGGGGGGGTGGTTAGTAGTGGGGATTGAACCCAGGGCCTTCACCCTGAGGTGCATCCCCTGCTCCTTGATAATTTGAGACAGGCTCTTGCTAAATTGCCCAAGCTAGGCTCAAACTTGAAATCTTCCTGCTGGGGATTTAGCTCAGTGGTTCCAGCGCCTGCCTCGAAAGTGCAAGGACCCGAGTTCGATCCCCGGTACCAAAAAAAAGAACTTGACATGAAATCTTCCTGCCTCAGCCTCCCAGAGTGATAGGATTACAGGCCTGTGCCACCATGCCTTGCTTGGGCAGTTTGTGTTAAAAGTGACAAGAAAAATCCCTATTTCCATCTCCTACATACACCATTTTTTCATAATGATTTGAGTAGTTTTGTGGACATTAAAGTGTATTGCTGGGCCGGGGATTTAACTCTGTGGCGCTGAGCCTGCCCCTAATGCGCAAGGTCCTGAGTTTGATCCCCAGTATCAAAAGAAAAGTGTATTGCTCATGTGAATTAAGTTTTTGGAGACATTTGAAATGACTTGTTTTTCTATAGAAGAACTTTTTTTATAGATGGAGGAATTTCAATAAAGCTTAATTCAGACAAAAATATCTCCTAAAAGAAACAAGTTCAACTATGGAAGCACTGAGGGTTTTCAGAGCATCACATATGTGGAAGTCTTAGAGGTTGGAGATGTATTTCTAGTGGGTTTTTAGCTGCTGTGCAGAATCCAGAGACTGACCAGAGGCCTCCCCTGCCCGTCTTCTTTTCCCAGTGTTGCCTTGAAATGCCCAGCCTGCTGGCCACAGCCACTCCTCCTGTGCCCTCAGGGCCCCCTTGCCTCTTGCAGTTTGGCCCATGAAAGTAGGAGGAAGATGTGCTTGGGCGTTGGTCCATTGTGCAGCTCTGTGCTCCGAGGAATAAAGCAGCAGTGGTGTTACTGTGGCACTGGCTCTTCCCTGGGAGTCGCTCTCTGTGGGCTTTGGAAACATTGGCTTTTAAGGTAACAGGTGTGAGGTTACTGTTTCTCCACCCCTGAGTGACTGCTCCTCTGCTAGGCTTGCCTGGGGGGAGGTTAGTTTTGAGTTAGGGTCTCCCTTGAACTCATGACCTTATTCCTCAGACTTCGAGAGCTGTGGTGACATACTTGGTGTTGGGTTGTGTAAGGGACAGGTCTCACTGTGTTGCCCAGCCTGGCTCCAGACACCAGGGCTCAAGCCAGCCTCCTGCCTCAGCCTCCCTGAGTAGTGATAGAGGTTTAAAAGGCATATCTTTCAACTCTATGAGCCTTCTAAATCCATTTCTAAAAAGTTGTACAGAGGTTGAATGTTTTATACAATTCATATTTTCCCATTAATTTTCATTTAAATGTAGGGGTCCTGTCCCCGCAACCCCACTACTAGGGTCTTTGCACTGAGCTACTTCCCAGCCCTTTTCTTTTTGATTTTGAGGCAAAATCTTGCTGAGTTGCCCAGGCTGGCCTGAAACTTGTACTTCTCCTGCCTCTCAGGTGGCTAGAATTACAAACGTGCTCTATGATGCCTACCTGTATTTTTCTTTTTAGCAAAAAACAATGATCTTACCAAAATTGTTAGAATCCTGGCATTTACTTCAGGGGCCTGCCTCTGCAGAGTGAGAATCCATGTGCATCTAATTCTGTGGCCATGAAGCTATAAAATAGCAGTTTCGGGGTGGGCTCCTGGGCATTTTGTTGCCCCAGGCTTACCAGGAGACACGGCCCAGAGCTGACTGAGAGCGTTGTGTGTCCAGTGCCGCCTTGACCATCTGTGTTAGCGTAGGCAGGAGCACGTTAGGGGTCCTGACTCCATCAGACCCCCGGGTCTCCTACGCATGGTGACATGGTTCCCTGTCCCAATCCCCATCCAGGCTTGCCCAGCAAGTTGATGACTCAGTTGGAAAACCCAGGCCTGCGAGTGGTGCTTTCTGCTGTCCCTCTGCGTGGCCATGCAGCAGGACTGTGACCACGGATGTGGCATCCGGTGAGGTGGCCACCAGCCACGTGTGACTTGGAGTACCTGACAAGTAACTGGTGCACCTGAGGAAGCGCAGTGTGTGTGTGCGGCGCCTGGTCACGCTGCTGCATGCATGTGAGACAGCCAGGATGTAATGTGATCGGTACCAATTTATTGCAGTAGCCGCCTGTGGCCGGCAGCTGCCGGATTGGACAGCACTGACTGGCAAGAGCTTTGCCCACACTAAGTTTGAAATTATGTAATTTAACTAATTAGACTCAGTTTAATAATCTCTTGTTCATGTACAAATTGGAGAGGTAGCTTTTAACTTTTTTCCTACCGTGCCTGAGTATTTTATGGCTATCAAAAGGCAGCACCGTTTCCTTCTTTATGCTGGGATTACAGGCCTGCGCCACCGTGCCTGTAGATTAATTTGTAAATCTGGCCCCAGATTAACTTGTAAAAAACCTCTTCTTGGTCGTAGTTCATGTGTTCAGCAACCACACTGGCTGAGGCCCCGGCCGGCAGCGTGGGCCAGGCAGCTCTGTCGTCACGAGAAGCTGTCTGGACCCAGCAGTCAGGGGGCATGCTTGTCTATAAACTCTCTCCCGCTTACGTCCTCCTCTGGCTGCAGCCTTGTTTCTCTGCTTTTCCTCCAAGCAGAATTGCGTGCTTCTTCCATGGCCTTTGCTTGGCCTCTGCACCGCTCAGCCCTGGGACTGACCTAGGGAGGGCCACCCAGGCTTCTGTCTACAAATCCAGCACTGGGGCTGGGCCCAGACCTTCAGCCTTTTTAAAGAGTATTTTTTATTTTGATACAGGGTCTTGCTGAGTGTCTCTGTTACCCAGGCTGGGCTTGAACTTGCAGTCCTCCTGCCTCAGCCTCCCCAGTGCTGGGATTACAGGCTCACGCCACCGGGCCTGGCTGTATAAAATACTTGATTCTTCAAACTTCTAAAGGGAAAAGCTACATTAAAAAATCGCACCATACTTAGTATAGCATGACTCTGGAGTGGGTCCTCATGTCTCCGTGTTGGGGGCTTGGAACCCCCTGGAGCTGTGTCATGGAGGTTCAGGGCTCTGCCAGTGCCAGTGTCTCGGCTTGGTGCGTGCATCGTGGTTGTACAGGTCCTTGTGTGTAGGGTCTCAGCCGTGCTCGGGAGGAGGGAGACGCGTACTGCACTGGAGCATAAAGAGCTCTGTTGCTTCTCAGGAGACCATGGGGTTATTACCCTTTGCAGACCTGGTTCAAGTCTTTGCTCTCTCGGTATCATGGATCTTGGATGTGTGATTTAGATCTCTAAGACCCTAAGACTTATGTCGAAGTGTTGAGAGGAGGTAGTGTAAGGCTGTGCTCAGCACAGTGCTTCACACAGTACTTCTCAGTAAAAGGTTACTTAGATGCTTATAAAATTCAGACATCAAAAAATGCTTTTCTCATGTTCAGTGCTGACTTCTTTATGTAATATAAACTCTTGTTGTTGGTTTTGGTTTTGGGTTTTTTGTGGGTTTTTTTGGTACCAGGGATCAAACTCGGGTCCTTGCGCTTTCCAGACAGGCGGCGGAACCACTGAGCTAAATTTCCGGCCCCTGTTATTTTTGTTTTTGTTTGTTTGTTTGTTTTTTGGTACCAGGGTTCGAACTCTGGACCTTGCGCTTGCAAGGCAAATGCCAGAACCACTGAGCTAAATCCCTGGCCCTGTTGTTTTTGTTTTTGAGATTGGGCCTCACCATGTAACTCAGGCTGGCCTTGAATTTGAAATCCTCCTGCCTCAGCCTCCCAAGCAGCTGGGGCCACAGCTGTATCCCTGAATACTACTTTTTTCATTAATTGCTTTTATAATAGTTGACAGTGTGGGACAAGAATGTACCTAATGTGTTATATAATCCTCACATTAGAGCTCTTTGGTCACATGCTGTAGTTTTTTCGTTTTTTGAGACAGGGTCTTGCTGTGTAGCCCAGGCTGCCTTGAATTTTCAATGCTACAACCTTGGCCTCCTGAGTGGCTGGGATTACTAGTGTGCACCACCATACCTGGCTACAATTCAGTTCTTAGTATCTTAAAATTACATACTTTTTTTTTGGTACTGGGGATTGAACTTGGGACCTTGTGCTTGCAAGTCGGGCACTGGAACCACTGAGCTAAATCCCCAGCCCAAAATTATATACTTTTAAGGCAGATAGTAGAGCTCCTCGAAGTTATTAAAATATGTATTTATCGCAGTTAAAGTATGCCAGGTGAGCCGTGCATGGTGATATACATCTGTAGTCCCAGTTGCTTGGGAGGCTGAGGCAGGAGAATTACTTGAACCTGTGAGATGGAGACCAGTCAGGACAAACTAGTGAGACCTTGTTTGTCTGTATGTGTCTCTCTCTTTCCACTGAGCTAAATTCCTGCTGCCCGTGCTCTTTTTGTTTGTTGTTGTTGTTGTTGTTTTAGTATCAGGAATCAAACTCAGGACCTTGCACTTTTGAGGCAGGCGGTGGAACCACTGAGCTAAATCTCCAGCCCTCATTTTGTTTTTTTGAGACTGGGTCTTGCTGTGCAGTTCAGGCTGGCCTTGAACTAACTATGTAGCTCAGTTTGGCCTCAAACTCATGGTGATCCTCCTGCCTCAGACTCCTGAGTGCTGGGACTACAGGTGTGTGTGTGTGCCCATGCTTGGCTTGTGAAACCTTCTCTTAAAAAAAAAGAGGGCCAGGGATTTAGCTCAGTGGTTCTGCCTCCTGCCTCAAAAGCGCAAGGTCCTGAGTTCAATCCCTGGTACCCGCCCCCCAAAAAAGAAAGGCCATGTGATTAATTTATAGTTCCTTTGGAATTATCAATAAATTTAGTATTTGAATGTTAATACTCCTAAAGTAATTCCATACTAACAATTGATTATTTTTTTAGATTTCTTTTTCTATACTATTAACAGGCATGTTATTAAAGATAACAATCATAGCTGGGTATGGTTGGTGCACACTTGTTACCCCAGCCAGTCGGGAGGCTGAGGCAGGGAGATTGTCACTGCAGGCCCAGTCCGCAATTTAGCAAGACCCTGTCTCGGAATGAAGAAGTCTGGGGATGTAGTTCACAGGTAAAGGCCGGCTGGCTTCAGTCCCCAGTCCCCAAAACAAAACAAGAACCCAGAGGGAGGTGGTGTCAGAGATGACCCGAAGCCATGCCCTGGCCCTCAGGCTGCTGTGACTGAGCCTTGGGTGGGAGCATCCAGAGCTGATTTGGATTCCCGCCTTCGCCATAAAGCCCACGCCGCAGTATTTTTGCATTAAGCAATCTGTGTCACTTAAAGACATTTCAGCATGTGGGTAGGTTGTTCTACAAGACTATGCTTTCTAGATTTTACCCTTTCTGGGATTTTTGTTCCTTTTCACAGACCTGGGGTTGTATTTGGTGCCCTTCAGGATTTCTGTCGGAGTGGTCGGGGCTCTGTCCCGCTGTCCACACAGCCCCTGACGGCTCCCATGCCCCAGGCTGTGGTTAGTAGTTGGCTCAGCTTGGGTTCAGTTGGCTTCTGGTTTTCATTGTTTGCACCCTGCCCTTCTGCCCAGTGTGCTTTGTCTCTTCTCTGCTTCCTTGTTTCATTTTAAAGGAGGAAAGTGTTTTGTTTGCTTGTTGTTATTTGGCTTGGGCTCAGGTCTCCCAGTACAGCCTCCTCGGGCTGCTCCAAGGGCCTTTGCGTTCTTGTTTCCCCAGGTTGGCCTGGAGGCCGGGGCTCTGGTCCTTTGTGTTTATCCTGCTTGTCTGCTGAGTTCCTGGCCTGTGAGCTGGGGTCTTTTTTCAGCTTGGGAAGCTCTGTCCATCGTTTCTGGGTGTCCTTCTGTCCCCCACTTCCTGGGTCTCACTGCTGTTCAGTCCAGCCCAGGTTTCCCCGTGCCGTGTTTCTGTCCTCTTTCTGTGGCCTCGCCTAAGAGGGACATCGTCGCCCGTCCCAGGGACTCAAGGCCAGAGCAGAGTTTGTGCCCTGCTTCCTGCCACCTCTTCCCCTGCTGTGGGGCCCTTGGGCCTTTGCTCGCTGAAGGATGCGGGTAGGCGTGCAGGTCGGGCTCCTGGAGGCCACACAGCCACTCAGTGCTTCTGAAAACAAGTTTGTCTGCTTTCTCCTCAACCCTGTCAGTGAAGACAGAATAGCCCTGGTCTATTCAGAGGGTCCTGGTGTTTTCTGGAATTGAGTTTATTTAGACTTTTTTGCATTTAGCTGTTTTTTTCCCCCTCAGACAGGGTCCTGCTGTGTGCAGCAATCCTCCTGCCTCAGCCTCCCAAGTTCCAGAATTACAAAAACATTCCATCATGCCTGGCTTTCTAATATTTTTTTAAATTATGATTCTTGTAGCTTATCTGTCTTGTTATTATTTTTAGTTTTGTTTTTTTTTTTTGGTACCAGGGATTGAACTCGGGTCCTTGCGCTTGCGCAGGAGGCAATGAAACCACTGAGCTAAATCCCCGGTCCTATCTTGTTATTATTTATAGGGCAAGAGTATTGATATCTTCTAACTTTCTGCATTCTAATCAGAATTGGACAGCCTGAGGCTTTTATTAAAATTTTAGAGGTGAAAGAGACTGTGGAGAGCCTGTGGCTTAGCCACTCACATTCCTCAGGAGGAGCTGAGACCTAGAAATGCAAGCTTGTCTGTCCAGCTGGTTTAGCCAGAGTCTGAAGTGGACCCTGATCTCTTAGCTTAGGGTTTACTTCTGTTAACCTGGGGTTCGTAAGATCAGACATATCTTCAACAGTGCCAAATTCTAGTATGAGTCTGTTAGAAAACGTACTACTATTTTTCTATCTTGCAAGCTTTCTTGAGGTCTGAAGAAGCTGAGCAAATAAGTCGGGATATTCTATAAAAGTTGTGCCATTCTGAATCATGCTTTAAAAATAAGGGAATTTCCACCTGGGTGTGGTGGTGCACACCTGTAATTCCAGCACTCAGCAGGCTGAGGCAGGACTGTGAGTTTGAGGCCAGCCTGAGCTACACGGTGAGACCCTGTCTCAATACCCCTTGCCTCCCAAAAAGGCCCCGATCAACCACAGGGGGAGTCTAGAGAGGTTTGGGGCCCCCCGTGCCTGAGGGCGCTCCTGGCTGCTGGCCAGTACCTGACATGTGGATGCCCTGTGAGTGAGGACTGTGCTCGCCAGGCCTCGTGGAGCAGCAGCGCCGAGGCCAGCCTGCCCAGTTCTTCCCCTGGGTGAGTGGGCGGCCCAGCTGCTCTCTGAGGTTGGCGGGCGGACAGATGGTGTGTGCCGTGGGGGAGCCCGGGGTGTGCCTGGACAGCTGGGGAGCCATGTTCAGGAACCTTTTTCTTTCCTGTGCTGAGTATTGAATCAGGGCCTTTGCACTGAGTGACATGCCCAGCCCTTCATTTTATTTTATTCATCTTGAAACAGGGTTTCCTTAAGTCACTAAGTTGCTTAGGCAGGGCTTGAACTTGCTACTCAGAGGCCTGGGCCGGAGGAGGCAACTTTGGGCGAGATCTAGTGAGACCCTGTCTCAGAATTTAAAAGCGGCTGGGGGTAGCTGGGTGCACTCACCTGTGATCCCAGCACTCTGAGAGGCCGAGGCAAGAGGATCACATGTTTAAGCCCTGCCTGGACAACTTAGCGAGACTCTGCCCCCTGCGCCCCCAAAATCAATAAAAGCCCTGGGGTGTCGCTCAGTGGTAGAGTGCCTGCCTAGCACATGTGAGTGGGTTCAGGCTCCTCTACTGCAAACAATCAAAATCAACACAAACAACAGTTGGTGGTGGGATGTTTGTTTTTATTTGATTTTTATTTATTTCATAGTGCTGGGGAGGGCCCAGGCCTCATGCGTGCTCAGCAAGCCCTGCCTCTGAGCTGTAGGCCCAGGCCCAGGCCCGGTCTTGTTTTGAATTGGATGCTTCATCAGAAGCTTTGTAACCGCCTTTGAGTCTGCAAGGCTGCTGCCAAGAGTGGTTCCTGAGAACTACTGTGGAGCAGAGTTGGGTTTGGGGGCCCTGGTCCCAGGCTGCACTGCAGGTCTCCTTTGGGTTGGGCACCTCCAGTGGCAGCCAGGGCTTGGTCAGCACCACAGCTGCCCAGCTGCAGCCTGGCCTTCCGAGCCCTGGAAGCCGAGCAGCTCTGTGGAGAACCGAGAAGCGATCTGGGGAAGGCAGACTTGCTGTCACAGCTGCTCTCTGTGCCAGGGTGGGGGACTGTGCCAGGCGACGGAGACTCGGGTTTCTCAGCTGGCTCTGCAGAAGGGCAGCTGGGGATTTGGAGCAGCCTGAACCACAGTGGAAGAGGAAACCAGGATGGTGCCATGCAGGCCTGTGATTCCAGCACTTGGGAGGCTGAGGCAGGAAGATGGTGAGTTCAAGGACCCCCTTGTCTCAAAAAAACAAAACAAGACGTAAGCTGTGTGCCCATTTGTTGTTTGGCTGCGGAGCTTCAGGACCAAGTGATGCTCAGAGAGGTCAGGATTTGGGATGCGACTGTTTCAGGCATCACCATGAGGAGGGAGACGTTCTTGTCTCCGGTCACCAAGAGTGAGCAGTCGGGGCCTGTGACCCTTCTGGCTGCCAGAGATGGCATCCTGCCCTCCTCTCGTGCACATCCAAGCCAGTCCTGCCCTGTGGCTCCCTCAGTCACCCGGCAAGCTCCGGGGGCAGGGCCCTGGCTTGTGCTCAGTGCCCGTTGTGCTGATGCCTTCACCGAGGGGACTCGGCACACACTGCTGAGCGCAGTGTGGCAGCAGTGCCCGAGCCTGGGCTGGGGGCTTCCTTCCCCCGCCTGGCAAGGACAGGAGACCTGCAGAGACAGCAAGGAGGGGGAGCCCGAGGCCTGAGCGTCCTCCCATGTTCTGCAGTCTCTTCCCCCATCTGGGTGGCGGGCAGTTTGCTGCAGACGTGACCTCTCCTCTGCACAGCCCCTGGTTCCAGAGATGCTGTCCAGGCTCCCGTCAGCCTATGCTGCTGAGTCCCTGCCGCTGCCACCGCCTCCTCCCTCTCCCCCTCCCCCCCTCCTCCTTCTTTTCCTCCTCCTTGCTGCTCTCACCCACCCTCCTGCTGCATGCAACAGCCCCTGAGGGCGTGTGTCCTCCAGTCCCCCGGCCTGCTGCACTGTGAGGCCGATCTGGATGCGGTCTGAGAGCGCTGTCCCCGTGGACTCAGCAGCGATCAGTTTGCTCAGAGAATAGTGGCCTGGCATTTGGCCAAGTGCTACTGCTCTGTTAGCAAACTAGACGCTTAGAGAGAGCCCGGAGTTGTATTTAAGTGTAGAGAACTAGACTGGAGTGTGCATCTGTCAGCAGTTGTGAACTTGACTAAGCTTTTAGGATCTGTGCACATTAAGGCACAAAGGTGAGTGTGAACACATTTTATTTCAGATAGAGACTAGAAATATAAAATTTTGGAAATCCTGGAGCCTTTGAAAAGCACTGGTTTTCCAAGGATATTTGGTGGGGAACAGGAAAAACCAAGATGTGTACCAATAGGAGAAATTGCATAAATTTAAAATCCTTTATGATCTCATATTTATTTATTTGGATTCTGGGGATTGAATACAGAATCTCTGTTTTATTTCTGAGCTGCACCCCTAGTCCTGAAATATTTCTTAATTCAAAAACTTATTTGCAAATTTTAACTTTTAAAAGTTTTACTGCAGACAGACTGGTAAGCTAGAGAACTTTCAGGAGTCTTATTTATGTTTCTGAGAAGTGGACAAAAACTTAACACACAGGAAAAATCATCTGTTAAAGCTGTTAGCGCTGTTATGTTCATCACAACACGAAGCAGACGGAAGAAGGATTCCCGTCTATAAAGGAACTGAGGGGTGGTGCGTGTCTGTGTATTAAAAGGCACTGAAGAGCGCCGTCTTGCTCCTGCCTGCCTTGCTGCTCCTGGCCCAGAGCTGCTCAGGTTGAGGACTCCTCAGGTTGAGGACGAGGCCAGTGGCTGTGAGTTGTTCTCCCAGCCTCTGGTTCACCTGTCAGCGTCTCCTCTTGCGCTCCAGGCCCGGGCCATCTGTGTCCTTGGCGGGAGAGCCGGTGGCATCTGTCTCCCAGCCCCCCTTGGTGTAGGCAGTTTGAGGACAAGGAGCCCAACCAGATGCACAGAGGTCAGTGCAGAGATCTTCACAGCAAGCCGCTGGCCAGCTCTCGGTCTGATAGCCTGCTGCTTCCGTTCTTTCCCTTTTTCCTGTCTGTCATGCTGGGGATGGAGCCCGGCCCTCGTGTCTGCTAGGCAGGCTCCATAGCACTGAGCCACACCCCAGCCCTGCACTTCAGTTTTTTAAAAGAACGAGCACTCATTTTTTTTCTTTCTTTTTTTCTTTCTTTCTTAGGCAGACTCTCCAGGACAGCTTTGAACTTGCTAGGTATCTCAGGCTGGCCTTGAGCTCACAATCCTCCTGCCTCAGCCCCCCCAGTGCTGAGATTACAGGCACATGCTCTCTTTGCACCTGGCTCCAAATAACTCTTAAGGTGTATGAAGCTTGCTGTGTGGCCCCACCCACCCTGATCCCGGTCCCTTTCCTTATTCCTCAAGATAATTGTTACCATGAGTTTGCTGTTTGTCTCCTTTTTTGGAATTATTTTGGCTACATACATATACAGCCATAAAATAGCATTATTTTGCATGCTTTGGAACCTGATTTAACTGGTTTTAGCACTCGCATTTCTGTTTGCAGTTTTACTTTAATGTATTTTTGGAGAGTTCAGCCATTTCTATTCATTTTTACTATCATATGGTATTCCACCATATAAATTCATTTTACTTTGAAAGTTTAGGTTGCTTTCTAAGTTTTTGCAGTTATAAAACAGGAGCTAGGTGTGGTGGCACATGCCTGTAATCTCAGCACTCTGGACACTGAGGCGGGAAGATTGCTACAAGTTTGAGGCCAGCCTAGGCCACATAGCAAGACCTTGTTCTTGTCCCCCCCAAAAAAGAGAGGAAAGAAGAGAGGAAGGAGGGACGGAAGGAAGGAGGTGGCATTTGTGTGTTTGTTTGCAAGTGTTTCTCTAGGGAGCTTACCTAGAAGAAAAATGGTGAGGTCAGAGGTGTGCCATTCGTTCATTCATGAATGGTACGTGTGTTTATGCCAGATTTCTCTGAAGTCCTTTTACTAACCTGAACTCCACCAGTACAGTGTGAAAGGCCCCACTTTTCTGCAGTCCTCTAGTCTGAACTGTGTTCCTTGTCTGTTTTCCTGACATCGGAGTTGGTTGTTGGAGTAGCCCATTGTCAAGTGCATGTCCTGTGAGTGGTCTGTAGCCCGGGACTTTGTCTCCTTGGATATTGATAGACCCAGTTAAGAAGTAGAGGGCCAGGATTTAGCTCAGTGGTTTCGCCGCCTGCTTTGCAAGCGCAAGGTCCCGAGTTCAATCCTCAGTACCAAAAAAAAAAAGTAGTAGACATTTTGTGTGTTCTTTCAGAGAAGCGTCCTTGATGTTTTAGCCCTCACACCTCTGGAGAGTTCTGCAACGTGTTAGCCAGCTGCCCGCCCTGGGGTTTGTGTGCAGGCTGTGGGGCTGAGGGGTCCTGTCGCCCAGCCACATGGCACTCGCCATGCCATGCTGGTGTCCCACCTTGTACCAGGCCGCACCCTTTGGCGGACTTCACGCACACACCCGTTGCCCGCATCACTGACCTTCCTTTCTCTCCCTGCAGGGTGTAGCAGAGTAAGATGGACGGTAGCTTTGATTGTGATTGTGGTGAGCTGGAGCCACCTGATCACTGACAGAGGCCACCTGCTGCCACCAACAGCCAGGGCTTCCTGTCAAGACAGCGACCCGGGAAGGACGAACCTGCCGGACAGCGCTTCCGGCCCCCCTAACATGCTGCTCAGGACCAGTCCAACACTGAATGTACCTGCACTGTGAGGAGATGCCTCGACGCCGGTCGCGTGCATATTTATTCACACTTCTGTTAAATGTTCAGTCATTTAGCACGGTAGATCTGAGTGCATAGTATGTCATTCATTCCGTTTGCGTTTCTTGAGTGTTTTCTTTAAATGTCTGCAGAGTTGCTGCCCCTTTCTTGAACTCTGATTACTGCAATCTCTTTCAATCCTCAACATGAGTAGGGCTGTGTGAGCTTTCAATGCACAGGGGACTTGGTGGGCCTGGTTGGCACAGGCGATGAATGTCAGGAAACCATCATGCTGGGCAGCATGATCTCTCTCCTCCCCCTTTGAGAGCTCTTTCCTTTTGATGCCAGTTTTCTCCCCTGTTTACACAAGTTTACTAGTTGGAAAGGAAAAAGCAATAGTGAGGGTTTCACAATGGCAGAGAAATTCGAAAGTCTCATGAACATTCATGGCTTTGATCTGGGCTCTCGGTACATGGACTTAAAACCATTGGGCTGCGGAGGCAATGGCTTGGTCTTTTCTGCTGTAGACAATGACTGTGACAAAAGAGTGGCCATCAAGAAAATTGTCCTCACTGATCCCCAGAGCGTCAAACACGCTCTCCGGGAAATCAAGATCATCCGACGGCTGGACCACGATAACATAGTGAAGGTGTTCGAGATCCTGGGCCCAAGCGGCAGCCGGCTGGCCGATGACGTGGGCTCGCTGACGGAGCTGAGCAGCGTGTACATTGTGCAGGAGTACATGGAGACGGACCTGGCCAGCGTGCTGGAGCAGGGCCCCCTGCTGGAGGAGCACGCCCGGCTGTTCATGTACCAGCTGCTGCGTGGCCTCAAGTACATCCACTCGGCCAACGTGCTGCACAGGGACCTCAAGCCGGCCAACCTCTTCATCAACACGGAGGACCTGGTGCTGAAGATCGGGGACTTCGGGCTCGCCCGGATCATGGACCCGCATTACTCCCACAAGGTAGGTGCCCTTCGGCTGGGAGACACTGGCCCTCTCCCTGGTTCCTGCCTCCCTGGGCTGAGGATGCAGGGGCAGAGCTGGCTTCCCGCACGTCCGGGAAGGGCAGGCTTGTGTCAGAGCAAATCAGGTGTGGGAGGCTACGGGTAGTTTCTAGGACTCCCGCTCTCGTTACTTCCAAGTGGAATATACTTTTACCCACATGGGCAGAATTGTGGTCCTACTGAAGGTAAGAGGGTACTATTTGAACCTGCAGCTCTCCCTGTGTCCTTCTGACAAGGTTATTCAGTACTATAGCTAGGCCTTGTTCAAACAAAGCGACTTGAGTTTGGGACATAAATTGCCATAAGTCATTACCTGTTAAGTACTGTGTAGCCCAGAGATCCCTAGCTCCTCCTCCCCTGATGGCAACTCGCTTTCAGGTGAGAATTAATGTGTTTTCAGGCCCGGGATTTAGCTCAGAGGCACTGTACCCACCTTGCAAGTGCAAGGTCCTGAGTTCTGTCCCTGGTACAAAAAAGAAAAGAATTAAAGTCTTTTCCAAGCAACACCCTGGTCAGCTGAAGTCTGACGTAGAGCTGGGAGCCCTGCCTGCTTAGCCTTCCGTAGCACACCTCAAAAACAAGTCGTCTTAAGGGTTTTCCCACAGTAGGGACACCTGTGTTTTTTAGAAAAACAGTCGAGTACTGAACTGAGGTGGAGGCCCGTGGCCCATTCCCGGCAGCAGTGAAGTGCCGTGGAGGAACACCAAGAGGAGCCACACTGTCACACTGTCTGACAAGACTCCACTCCTACCTCAGCTGGCTGTGTTGCTCCAGGCCCACGACCTCCCGCAGACCTGTGCTGTGCAGCAGCCCGGTCTTTCGGCGTTGTGCAGAGGGGGAATAAGGCGGCACGCGTGTTTTTGTCACATGCCCTGTAAATATAGAGCAGTAAGAGAGATGGAGCAGGAATGGCAGGTCCCCGCAAGTGGCTGTAATGCCTTGCACTGTGGCTGGAAGGATGCATACCTGCCTCTTTGTCTCATCAAGACAGGGAGCACAAGTCACTCCTCCCTGCACTGTCCCATCCAGTGAGTGGCCTGCAGGGAACACTGGATTCTTTTCATTTCTGTATTATTTCTGTATTTATTTATCCAGGCTCTCACTACGTAGCCCAAGGTGGCCTCCAACTCACAGTGATCCTCCTGCCTCAGCCTCCTGAGTGCTGAGATCACAGGCGTGTGCCACCATACACTGGATTCTTACGCGAATCCCGGGGGGAATGTACCTCAGTTCAACAGCATCGGAGCCTTCAAAGTGGGCTTAGAATCACCAGTATTGTTTCAGGATTTCATAATTACTGTGTTCTGGTCTTGGTTCTTCAGCTAAAGTAAACAAAAGAATGGAAGTCCGTGTTTTGCTTCTCTCTAGGGCCATCTTTCTGAAGGACTGGTCACTAAATGGTACAGATCTCCACGTCTCTTGCTGTCCCCCAATAACTACACGAAAGCCATTGACATGTGGGCTGCGGGCTGCATCTTTGCGGAAATGCTGACTGGGAAAACCCTCTTTGCAGGTTCGTGTCATTTAGGAAACATTGTCCCAGAGGGAAATAACTGTGCATTTGTTTAGAAACAAGATTTATATATATAAGATTTAAAATAGTTTATTGTAGCCTAAACAATGAACAGAGAACAGAGAAGATATACTCTTACTATTTACAAATTCAGCAAGCTTAGGCATGTATCACTAGCCTGCTGGTGTGAACAGAAGCAGAGCCGACTTCCTGCACAGCCTCGGTTTGGTTCCCGGATCCACGGTCCACACTGGGTGTCTGTGTGTTGAGCGACACCTATGCTGCAGTTGTCATTTCCTGTTAGGGTTTTTCAGTTGTTGGGAATCCAGGGAGTTTCTCTGGGTCCTTTTCTTCACAAAGCTGCAGGCTGAGAGGCCAGGCCAGTGGTAGCCAGAAGTGAGGAGGAAGTCAGAGTTCCCAGTGAGCAAGGAGAGGAGGGAGAAGCGTTCCCCACAGAGGTGAAGCAGCCGTCTGGGGCAGGTGTGATGAAAGCTCAGCATCGACCCGTGATCAGGATGGCTGGGGACCCCTTCCTGTGCAGCCAGAACTCTCGGACAGTTCCTTAGAAGGTAGGCAGAGGGTCCATGCTGGAAAAGCAGGGTCTGAGGCTGGTGTGGAGGTGGGGACCTGGCTTCACCTTCTCTGTGCACATCCCTCCATGGCCAGTCCTGCCACTCCCAGGGCTAAGCAGAAGGAAGGTTAATAGAGACTGGGGCAGAGCCGGGCATGGTGGTGCGTGGCTGAGGCAGGAGGATCACCACTAGTTCAAGGCCAGCCTGGGCTGCATAGTGAGACCCTGTCTCAAAAAAAAAAAAAAAAAAAAAAAGCCAAAAAAAACAAACTAGGGCAGAGGCAGCTTTTATGGGGGCAAAGGTTGCATGCACCATGCCCTGTGTGTACCTTTGATGCTGCTGCTTGTTGCCACCCAGCTCAGATACCAGTGTCTGCTTCTTTATAATTTCGCTGTATATGTGAAATTTAGAGAAAAATGCCAGTCAAGAAACTTAAAAGTGATCAGTGGATTCGGTTTTTTTTAGGAACCATGCTGTGATTGGAGGTTACATTTCTGATGCTCATGCACCTTTCACCACATATAAAATAACTGCTGTGTTTTTTGTTGCTGTGGCAGGTTTCCCCAGATTTAGTGGCTTAAGCAGCAAACGCCTGTTAACCTCCCTGTCCGTGGGTGGAGCATGGTGGGGCTTCGTGGGTGCTTCTGGCCCAGGCTTCCTCGGCAGAGGCGTTGGTCCTGGCACAGCCAGCCTAGGGCTTCCTGGGTGGGACTCACTGCAGGGGCCTTACTCAGGCAGCCAGCACCAAGGCACCTGGGTCTCTACTGAGCGTTTTTCCTTGTCCATTTTGCTTTTAATATCATGTCTGAAAAACCATTTTCTAATCCATGGTCACAGATGTTTATTCCTAGAAGTTTCAGTGTCATCTTTGTAGGTTTAGGTATCTGATCCATTTTGAGTGAAGTTCATGTGTGGTGAGGTAGGGTGGAACCTCAGTGTTTGCAGGTGGATATCCAGTTGTCCCACAGCATTTGTTCAGTTTTTTTCTCCAGTGAATTAGTCAGATGTCTTGTTAAAGATAATTGATCGTAAATGCAGAGTATCTTCTTGTGACCCCATCTCTGAAGGTTGCAGTCACATCCTCAGAGGATGTCATAGAGTTCAGGGGCTGTTAGGAACCTGCGCAGTAATGAATCAGGAGGACAAAGGAACCCAGTCTACACCATGAATCGCTGGGTCTGGCTCTGGGACAGAGAGGGGCAGTGGACACTGCTGTGACTGCTAGAGCGCGGACACTAAAGGTGTCAGCAGTGAAGAGACCTGGCCTCGTGTGAGGGGCTCGCGCTGCTGCGATGGAAGCTTGCACCGCCCTCCCCTTGCCTGTGAGGGAGGGCTCATGCTTCTCAGCTGTAAGCTTGCGAGACCAGAGCGGCTGAAAGCAGTCTCGGTCTCCATGCCCTCGCTGAGGTCTGAAGCTTCCAGCCTCACTTCTGGCACCTCTCCTCTGTGTGTGCCAGTCACAGCCCTGTCAGTGCTCCGTCCCCAGCCTCCAGGCAGTCAGCTTTCCTGTGCCCTGCTCCAGGCCTTTGGCCCAGCGCTCTTCGCTTGCCTTTCTCCTTGTCCTTCTCCAGGGCCATGTTTATCACTGTTCAGACCTCATGAGGGCCATGCGGACACTGTGACCCCCCCTCTGGGCACGCCCCTCAGTGGCACCCTCCCTGGGGACAGTGTGGTCGCTGTGCCTCCCCGCTGTTCTCGTGAGCTCCTCACGGTGGATTCTGTCTTCTGCCCAGGCTGGTCCCCGCCTTGTGGCGCCATCCAAACCTGGGTCACAGTTGGTCTTCCTGTTCTTCAAGGTGCGCCTTCTCATGTGTCTTTCTGGGCACCCTCTCTCCAGCCTTCCTTCCCCGTCCACCTCTTTTTTGGGCACCTCCGCCGGCCCTGCATCTCTCCTCCCAGTTGCCCTGGCCCCCGCATGTCTGCTGCCCCTGGGCTGCTTCCCACCCTGGGTCGGGTGCAGGCCAAGCTGCCCGGCTCATCCGCCTCAGCCACGCTGCGCTCTCTGCCTGTTTCTCACACACAGGAAGCCACTCTTCTCCTCCTCCCTGTGAGTGGGAGCTCTCCCTGAGGTGCTGCGTGGGCATCCACGGTGCCTTATCCCCGGCCCCCTTTGCTGACTGTGCTTCTTCCAGGTGGCTGCCACCCCCACCCTGAGTACTTCACGTCTGTCCCCAGTCTTGTCCACCAGGTCCGAGCCCGAGGAGGCAGGGGCTCGTCTGCTTTGCATCAGCTGCACCCCTAGGCGCCTGCTCAGTGCAGGGATGTTGGGTCTACTTCTAGAAATTAGCCAACAGGCTATGAGAAATCTTAAACTACACATTTAGCTGAAAGTCTCCACTTCCAGTGCCCTGAGTTGGAAGGGCCAGCTGGGCCTGACACATGACCGTGGCAACACTGGTGTGCAAATCTGGCCCTGCTGTCTGCTGCTAGGGACGAGCTGCAGTCCTGCTCCAGCCTCGCTCCCCTTCTCTCCTGCGGCTTTGGTGGCTTTGTACCAGGTCAGCTTCAGGAGCGGCTCCTGGCAGAGCAGAGCAGTCTGGCAGGCGCAGGGAGCAGAGCGGAGTCCACCTGCTTTCAGACCAGAGCTGGTGCTCTTGCTGAGCCCTCTGACTCTGCACCTCCCAGGTGCACACGAGCTGGAGCAGATGCAGCTGATCCTGGAGTCCATCCCTGTCGTGCACGAGGAGGACCGGCAGGAGCTGCTGAGTGTCATCCCTGTCTACATCAGGAGTGACATGACCGAGCCGCACCGGCCCCTGACGCAGCTGCTGCCGGAGATTGGCCGAGAAGGTACCGCCACTCCCTACAGGGATGCCTCTGTGTGCACACACTCGTGTGTGTGTGTGTGTGGGGGGGTGCGTGCGTGTTTGTGCTCTGCACAGGGTCTGTCATAGGTCACACTTGCTCCCTCGAAGGCGAAGTCTGCACAGCTCTAAAGTGGCCACACCCTGCCTCCTGGTCCCTCCCTGCCTCACAGATGCACCTTTGTCAGGGCCCTGCTAGGGTGGGGGCGGGGTGAGTGAGGTGGGGTGGGGGCTGCTGGAGTGTGAGACTGCAGGGACTGTGCATGTAGAGTGGGCTCGGGGGACCTCGGAAGCAGCTCGTCCTGTCTCAGCTGGGGTGATCAAGTAAGACGCCAGTTTCTCACTTTCCTAAGTTACCTGTAGTAGAGAGGAAGTGCTAGGAAGAATGTTTCTGTGCTAGTGGGAGGCAAGTTAAGCATACGGTAAGGGCTGGGGGTGGCAGGGCAGACTGTTAGCCTGCGTGCATGCGCACTGGCTTTGGGCTTGTGCAGTGTGTGCGCCCAGTTTGTGCATGTGTCTACAGATTGAAGTGTTCTTGTGTAACCCTACGAAGTGCCAGTGTGGTGCACACCTGTCATCCCCGCGCTCCGGGAGGTTGGCTTAGGAGGCTTGGCTTTGAGCCCAGCCTGGTGACTGACTCAGCTGGGCCCTGCCTCAAAAGATAGATGAGGGCTGGGGATGCAGCTCGAGTGAGGACCCTGGGTCCCCTCCCAGTGCTGCAGGAGGAGAAAGGGAGCTTGGGTTAACCTGGCCGTCTTATGCACCCATCAATCATATTCCCACCCAGATTGTTCTTTCTTTCTTTATTTATTTTGGTACCGGGGCTCGAACTTGGGACCTTGTGCTTTCGAGGCAGGCCGCAGCACCACTGAGCTACATCCCCGGCCCCAGTCTTTCTTTTTTGAGACAGGGTCTCACTGTGTAGTCCAGGCTGGCCTTGAGCCCACCGTAATTCTCCTGCCTCAGCCTCCGGAGTGCTAGGACTATAGGTGTGCACCACCATGCCTGGCTCTGTACTCTGATTACTGTATTTGGTTCAGGTTAGTATTTACCAAAGTGTGTAAAGTAGCCAGGGTTTTTAAAATAGGCAGTCTCTATCTTTTCCTCAGGTGCACTTGGGACTTTGCCGTTATTTGACCTTTTTTGACTGACAACACCAGCTTCATGTGGTTAACTTAATATATCCCTTTGCTTGATCATTGTAACTGGCCAAGATGAGATTGGAGTACATTTCAAGTCTTTGTGTTGATAGAAGAAATGTCTTTTTAATCCGTTGGTTAGGAAAGTTACCACTATTTTTTTTTTTTTTTTACTGCTATTCTTTTGACGAAAATGGGCTCTGTCTCGGTAAGCTGGCCTGCTCTCCAGGTGGCATGCTGGGCTGCCTGGCCTAGGGAGTAGGAGGTGGTGGTGGGAGCCTTGGGGACAGTGCCCTGCAGAGGGACCGTCTTCCCTCGAGCCTGCCTCTGTCTTGCAGCGCTGGACTTCCTGGAGCAGATCCTGACCTTCAGCCCCATGGACCGGCTGACGGCGGAGGAGGCCCTGTCCCACCCGTACATGAGCATGTACGCCTTCCCCACCGATGAGCCCATCTCCAGTCACCCATTCCACATCGAGGACGAAGTTGACGACATTCTGCTCATGGACGAGACACACAGCCACATTTACAACTGGGAGAGGTAAAGGAGCCAGAGTAGAAACAAGTGTGTTGCATTTCAGTGAATGGTGTGGTGAGCTTGGTGTTTGAACTGTCTGGGGGGCCAGTGGGTCTCTGCTGGACACACTGCTGTCCCTGAACCGCCCTCAGGCAACTTAAACATGTAAGTAGTCCCGCCTAGGAAGTAGTAATGGGCGAGTCCCATGCTGCTTTGAAAACAGTCATGAGGGCATGCCAATAACATAATAAGGTTCTTTAAATGTGAGGGTTGGAAGGTTAGAAATCTGAGTTGCGTGTGTGCGCGCGCGCACGTGTATGGGCATTGAACCCAGTGAGGGCTGAACTTTGTCCCCAGGCTTTTTTTTTTTTGGTACCAGGGATTGAACTCAGGACCTTGCACTTTCAAGCCAGTTGCCGGAACCACTGAGCTAAATCCCCGGCTCTCCCAGGCTTTATTTGAATTTTTAAATTTTAAAAAATGTTTATTTTTAGACATATCTCATTAAGTTGTCCAGGCTGGCCACAAACTTGGGATCCTGCTGCCGCGGCCTGAAGTCTGAACATTTTAAACTGTTGGCTCGGAGAATGTCCCGCTTGAGGGTGCTGCCCCACAGTGGTTAGCTTTTACTTCCGCCTGGACCTGTGCTGGCTGCACCTTGCTCTCACCCGCCCTGTCTCGACAGCGGCTCTGGAGTTTGCTGCACTGGTTAGATCAGAATACCAGTGCTTTTTATTGCTGGCAGGTTACAGTTGGATTTTTCCCTAGTGGCAACAGTGATTTCAGGTTACTTATTTTGGGTGCAGTAGGAACTTGTCTGGTCTGAACAGCGACAGGGAGCATGTGATGTGAGAGGGAAGGACTCGCTTCCTTCAGCCTCCTCAGGGTTCTGGCTTTCTGGGGGAAGTTGTTGGTTTTTTTGTTAGGGGGCAGGGTTTGGGTACTGGGGATTGAACTTGGGACCTTGCGCTTATGAGGCAGGCAGCAGCACCACTGAACTAAATCCCTGGCCCTGGAAGTTGAGGCATAAAATTCTGCTGCAGAGCCAGGGCTTCACCTATAAGGATGAACCACTGTTAGTCAGAGGCCTCAGGAAGCCAGGATTGGTGGTCACTAACGAGTTTCTCAAATTTTGTATATTCTTATGTTTAAAAAGAAAAGATTGTCAATTTAAGAAGCTTTTCCTTTCCCCTCCGAACATGCTGGGCTGTTCGCGCTCACACGCACCTGCTGGCCACCTCTTCTTGCGCTCGCCCCTTTGCATCTGTGCCTTTTCTGCAGACCTGTTTCCCACCACCCACCCCGCCCTCCTGCCTGGGGGCGGCGCCTGCTCCGCCTGTTAGCAGCAGAGTGGGGATCCCCAGGGTGCCTGGTGAACATGAGCCCTGCTTCTGTGGGGTCCACCGCTGCAGGTGAGGGTCCGGATGAAAGGTAGCCGGAGAAGAGTGCTGTGAGTGGGAAAGGCAGTCGGTGGTATTTGAGAAGGAAGGACTCGGGGCTCCTCATGCCAGCAGGTCCTCCGCCCACAGTTACCCTGTACTGCTGCCGTGTGCATTGCGCACGTGGGGACGGAACTCCCTGCCTGTTAGGGCGAGCCCAGGCGGGGACACCCAGGCTTCCTCCTGTCCTCTGTAGAGTGGCACAGTGTGACACAGAAAGGCCCCCAGGGCACTGGAAAGAAACTGTGCCCAAGGAGTGATGCCGCTGTCCTCCCTTCCCAGGTACCATGATTGTCAGTTTTCGGAGCATGATTGGCCCATACACAACAACTTCGATATTGACGAGGTGCAGCTTGACCCCAGAGCCCTGTCTGACATCACTGATGAGGAAGAAGGACAGGTGGATCCTCGGAAGTACTTGGACGGAGACCGAGAGAAGTACCTGGAAGACCCTGCTTTTGATGCCAGTTACTCTGCCGAGCCTTGCTGGCAGTCCCCGGATCACCACGAGAACAAGTACTGTGAGCTGGAGTGCGGCCACACCTGTAACTACAAAGCACGGTCAGCGTCGTACTTAGATAGCTTGGTTTGGAGGGAGAGTGAGGTGAACCATTACTATGAGCCCAAACTTATCATAGATCTTTCCAACTGGAAGGAGCAGAGCAGAGAGAAACCCGATAAGAAGGGCAAGTCCAAGTGCGAGAGGAACGGGTTAGTGAAGGCCCAGATAGCGCTCGAGGAGGCGTCCCAGCAGCGGGCCGAGAAGGAGCGGGAAAAGAATCAGGGCTTTGATTTTGATTCCTTCATTGCGGGAACTATTCAGCTCAGTTCACAGCACGAGCCCACTGATGTTGTGGACAAACTGAACGACTTGAATAGTTCCGTGTCCCAGCTAGAGCTGAAGGGCCTGATCCCCAAGTCAGTGAGCCGGGAGAAGCAGGAGAAGGGCATGGCCAACCTGGCCCAGCTGGAGGCGCTGTACCAGTCGTCCTGGGACAGCCAGTTCGGGGGTGGGGGGGAGGAGCGTTTCCTCATCGACCAGTTTTGCTGCGAGGTCAGGAAGGACGAGCAGGTGGAGAAGGAGCACACGTACACCAGTTACTTGGACAGGTTCTTCAGCAGGAGGGAGGAGGCCGAGCTGTTGGAAGCTGAGCCAGGTGAGGACAGGCCTCGGGTGGAGAGGGGTGGTGGGGAGGGCTTTCTGAACCACAGCGGGGAGCTGCTGCTGAACAAGCAGCTCGAGTGCATGGGCCTCCCGCAGCTGCACAGCCCCGTGGGGTCCCCCCGGAAGTCCGTGCCGGCCGTGAAGGCGTCCCCACGTGTGCCCCCTCGGACCTACAGCAGCATCCTGAGACATCTGAACTAAACACTCAGCAGACGTTTCTGTGTTCTTCATGAAATACGTCTTGTCTTTTTTATTCCTAGTGTTTAAGTCATTTTTTTACTTGAATCAGATGGTGTCCTTTAGTAAGGATTTTATCAGTTCTCGGTTTTAAAAATCCAGACTTTTTTTTCTACATGTGAGATTGTTTTCATTTTACCTGGCATGTCGTTTGCACACAAAAAAGAATCGAGCAAATAATGCAATGCAGGAAGAGACAAAAGAAATGCACTAAGACCAGTAAACACATTCTCTCCTAGAACAGTGATCTGTTTTACAAGAAACAAACTCTTGCCTTGAAACTTACACAGTGAGACTGTACAGAACTGCATGGAAATATCTATTTTTTTCCTAAAACCTTTTTCATTCATTAGTATTTTCAAGTTTTTCATACTGTACACATTTCTTAAAACACATGATACCAGCAGCAACTGAAAATGAATGCCGGAATTGGTACACATGTGTTATCTACCTCAAGGTAACTGACGTATGTGGCGAACCCCACGGCCCATAGTGCTCCACGGTGTGACCTGTGCTCAGCCACGCCCACGGTAGGGATTGTGTGTCCTCACATTGTCATCTGTACACATCCTGGTGTTCATTCCTTAGGGTGAAGTTTCGATACATCACATCTTATTTATTTTAGCAAAGCAGTATATTTTCTGTATTTAATGATAAAAGTAACTTAGTTTTAAAAAATTTATTTGCAACTACACTTTATGCATTCGGCACTATGGTTTGTCGCCTCCCTAGCTGAAGTCCCATCAGCGTTGCCCAAGGCTGTCTCCACGTACTGAAGTGTTCGTTTGAAATAAAGTACTCACTGTGTATAGGAATTTGTATTTTGGAGGTGCTTGATCTATCTACAAAGAAAAATTAGGAATTACTTTATTATAAAATGCTCCTAGAAGTCTTTATTGTGTTTATTTTTTAAAAAGCTGTAATGTTAGACTTGTGTGCATGGAAGTAGTTAAGGTACATCATTATTGTAGTTTAACAGTGTACATGGTAAGACACTTTCTGTTCTCACTGTATGTTTTTACCGAATGATCTGCTCCTGTCCCAGGCAAGCATGAATAAAGTTAGGTTCAGCGTAGCATGTGGCATTGCAGTCTCTTAGCATTTGTTTCATCTGTTTTATTTTCCTGAATACTGTCTGTATCCTTGGCTAAAATAAAACCTGCTCAGCACACATGGCTCCTGTCTTGCTCTTCAGGTCAAGCACAACCCGCTAGAAGGAGAGGTGGTTATGAGGGTCTTTGAGCGGCGGGTGTGAACTGTTAGTCTAAAGGGCTGAGAAGAAAAAGGTTCTCAGAAGGGCTGACATATCACAGCTGCTACAGAAACTGGACACGGAGTCGGACGCAGCCTTCTGGGTGGAGACCCCTTCTGCCTAAAGCCTCGGCCTGGGCTTCTCCCGCTCAGCCCCACCCCTCCCCTGCCCTCCCCTCCCCGGCTGCAGCTTTCAGGAAGTGCAAATTGCACGCACGTCCACACCGTCCTGAGCTGACTTTAAACAAATTCGGGTAACCCTAAGCCAGCGGCTCTGCGCTACAGGAATGAATCGATTCATGGGGACGGCAGGGGGAGATTGGGGTAACCGGGCTGCTGTGGTTGGAACCATGTGGACTCTGGAGGGAGCCCTGAAGTGCCGCAGGACCCGCAGGCCAGCCCCGAACGTGGCAGGGGCAGCTCCGCGTCGTTTGTCTCTGGCTTCGACCCCACTCGCGGTGCCGCCGCACCCTCGCTGCCGTCCAGGGAGTCAGCCTCGCGCCTTCTGTTCATCTTGACTTAGTCCCTCGGTAGGAGACGGGCAGTCAGACTGTTGCTGCAGGTGACGCCCGCTGGGAGCCGGATGGCGATGTCAGTTTCCAGCAAGAGCTGTCATTTCTCCCCCCCCCCGCCCCCCAGCAATCCCAGTCTTATTTAGAGTGAAAGATGACACTTTTTTTGTTTTGTACTGGGCATCGAACTTGGGTCCTTGCGCTTACGAGGCAGGCGGCCGAACCACTGAGGTAAATCCCGGGCCCTGACACTTTTTTTTTTTTTTGGTACCGGGGATCGAACTCGGGTCCTTGCACTTGCGCACCAGGCGGCGAAACCACTGAGCTAAATCCCCGGCTCCTAGATGACACACTTTTAAAAGAAAGTATCTACAGTTCTGGAAAGGTCACCTGAGATTAAAATATGAGAGGTTCAGGGGCGAGGGCCACGACTTTATGCCAACAGCACGGTGTGCATTTAATCTCTGAAAAGCTCACTCCTGCCTCAGCCTCCCGAGTGCCGGGATGACAGGCGTGTGCCACTCACTGTGCGTGTCCCGTCAGTGGTTCCGGGGAACGTGGAAGAGTATGTCACGCAGGGCACACAGCCGGGAGCAGCGTGCTGAGTGGGACCCTCCAGTCCATGCAGTGCCCCCTTGCTGCCCAGGCAGGCCTGGCTCGGGCCGCCAGTCGTGAGAGCCGCCCGCCTCGCATTGCCGGGTTCGCGTGGCGCGCATCAGGCTGGCAGGACCCCACCCCCACCCCGGCAGTCAAGCCTGCCCTCCCTCCGCAGCCCGAGCCCAGGCCTGAGCCAGTCACAGCCAAGCTCCGCGAATGACGCTCGCTCACGTGACAGCAGCCCGGGACGCACGGGGGCGCCAGGGCACAGCGCAGGGGCGGCGCTCTCGCCCTTGTGAGCGCGGGGCACCGTGGGAAGTGCAGGAGCAGAAGAGGCCTCACCCCGTGACCTCGCAGCCATGGTAACAGCGCCGCGCACGGCCGCCGCCGGTGAGGTGAGGCTGGAGCGAGCCGGTGCCAGCCTCGCGGGAGAGCGCCGACCTCTGCTGAGCGCGGTCTCGAAGTGCTCCAGGGTTGCTTCCTCTGGGCATCCGGTAGGGAGCTCCTGGTTCTCAGTCTTTTTAGAACTTGCTGGAGGTCCGTGACTTCCGGGGAGCGACGGGACTCTCCAGAACCCTCGAGCTCCAGGTTGCAGGGCCAAGGAGCTAGCGGGTCTCAGGAAATCCAAGTCGCTCTGGCCGGCTTATGGTCTTTGATTGCCTGAGGCGTGGGCGCAGCTCGGGGTGGCAGTCACTGTGCTCCTGAGTCAGTGCTGCTGGTTCCTGTCCCCGGCTGGGGTGACTGCACCTGCCAAGACCTCCGCGGTGGCCGTGACCCAGTTAGGGCAGCGCCATGCGGCTCGTTTCCTGGTCGTCCTGTCCAAGGAGCCGGCCCGGGTTATTCCTCCCGTCCAGGTTCCTTGGCAACGAACCCACCTGTGCTGCCCTTGAAAAAGA
This sequence comes from Heterocephalus glaber, assembly GCF_053883595.1. NCBI lineage: Eukaryota > Metazoa > Chordata > Mammalia > Rodentia > Bathyergidae > Heterocephalus > Heterocephalus glaber. The sequence goes on along the minus strand of NW_028258138.1, from coordinate 82,739,899 downwards.
GGCCGTTTTCAGGGTTCAGGGCGACTCCCGGGGCTCGCGGACTGGGTGTCAGCAGGCACTGGGTCCAGGCTGGGGGCAGGATGGGCCCCGCTGCCCAGGGAAGACTGCTACACCCCAGCCCACAGACGTCTGCCTGTCTTTCCACCCCACCCTGTTCCAAGTTCCTCCGAGGAAGTGACCTCAGCCCACCTTCTGCCAGTGCCTGGGGCCGGGTGGCACACGGGGTGGAGCAGCCTCTTCCACTCTCTCCATCTCTGTCTCTCTTTTGTCCTGGGGACTGAACCCAAGGCCTTCGCCCTGAACTACATCCCCAGCCCTTTTTAATGTTGTTTTGTGTAGCCCAGACTGGCCTGGACTTGCAGTCTGCTGCCTTTTAGCGCTCATGGGTGCTCTGTAGACGCTGCTTCTCCAGCTGGGGCACCCTGGGCCCCCAAGACTGCAGCACCACAAGCTTATCTCCTCTGGGCTCCTCAGGACAATCAGTAGACTCATCAGTCCCAGCTTTGACGGGTGTGTAGTGTTTGGTGACTACAGGGCACACGTCGATGGTATGTGAGTTTCACAAGAACCCGATGAAGGCAAGTGGACCAGAAGTGTCCCCACCCCAAGACGCACAATAGAGACCAGGGCTGGTGCGTGTGAGCCCTGGGTTCCATCGCAGCATTGCAGAAAAAAAAAAAAAAATAACTTGCTCAAGACTGAGTAAGTGGTAAAGGCAGGACTAGAATTCAGGCCACCTAATTCTTCAGTATTTGTTTTGTTTTATTTTGTTTCAGAGTTCTTGCATGAATAAAAAATATGTAACTGGTAGGTGTCACACTATTCATTTTTAGGGGGTTGACTTTAAACTGACTTAACAACTTTAATTTCCAAATGTTTTAATTTTTGTACATTTATTGCTTTATCATCGATTCTAAGTCCTAAGATAATATTTTTATTTATTTAACTTCTCTATATGTCATAGTTGTGTAATTTAGGATTTACCAACTATATCACACCTGCAGTTGTCACCTTCCAGGAAGCCATCTCACGAGGGCAGGGACGTTTGGCAGTGTCTTTCACGCATGAACTTCGACCCCAAGAAGAGCCCAACACACTGTAGGCCTCACATATTTGTTGAATCTACTTTTGATTCCACACAGATGCATGCTTGTAATCAACACCTACTTGGTGCGTTTTGTAGGTTGGCGCCTCCTGGTGTCTGCTCCGGGGAATCCCACATCCCCTCACACTGTTCCTACTCACACAGGTGTGCGTCTGTATACATGTGGATAGATAAATGCACACAGATGAACACTTTTTCCCATGTATGAAAAGGATTTTTTTAAAAAATCAGATATTGTTGGAATAAACTTTCTCATATATAATAGTATAAGATAAGAACCTACCTGGATCACTGATTTAGCTGGAATCAAGGGCTTGGTTTTTGTTTTTTAGTACCAGAGATTGAACTCGGGACCTCGCACTTGCAAGGCAGGCAGCAGCACCACTGAGCTAAATCCCCCGCCCTGATTTAGCTGGAGAAAAGACAAAATTCTAAGACTTTTAAGAAATTGCAATGTTAATGTTTTATATCATGTGGATTCATGGTGTCATCCGAGTTCTGTTGTCCACAATAATCAATGAGCGTAAAAAAGCTGTAGAGATTCAAATCCACAGTGCACAAGTGGACAGCAAAAGCTTGAAGCTACGGTGTCTCGTACAGGACATGCCAGGACGTCTTCCCAGGGGTCCGTCCCAGCAATGAGTGGCTCTGCCCTCCAGTGTCCTCCTGCACCTGAATCACTTGGCCTTTCCTTTTCTGTCGTTGAGCACAGAGGCCTGAGCATCTTCCTTGTGTTTTTTAAAACAAATTATTGAAAATTTAAATGCAGGTAGGAAAATGAGAACATTTTCTATAGTCTGTTCACCGAGGTATGATTACCGTTAATCTCTAAATATATTGGGCCTCTCCTCCCCCACCCAAACTAATTGCCTTATTTTTCTATATCTACAAAAGTAAGAATAATTCAAAGGTGCATACGATAGTAATTTCCTCTTTCCCTCTCTCTGTGCTCCCCCCTCACACTCCAATCTCCACGGGTAACCACCGCTAGTTTATATTGTGCATTTATCTAGAATTTTCTATGCATGGAAACACTTATTTTTCTCAAAAGCAAGGTATCATAAAAAAAAAAAAAGCAAGGTATCATAATACGATTCTGCAACTTTTCTTCTCTCAAAAAACATCTCAAGTATCATTGGAGCTGTTTCTGGTTTTGATTTCTGTATTTAGTTATGAGAATCCATCATTATTTGTAAAACCAATCTCCTCTGAATGGACACTGTTATTCCCAGCTGAACATGCTGTTGGAAGGAAGACCCCACTGGAGGAGGTGAGTCATTGGTCTGTCTCTCATTGGTGCTCTTTCCCCAGGGCTCTGCTGCTCAGCCACCATGAACTAAGCATCTTTCCTCCACCAGGCCCTTCTGTGATGATGTTCTTGCCGTCGGGCCTGCCGATCATGGACCTAACCCTCTGAAATCGTGAGCCACATAAACCTTTTCTTTAAGTTGCACATGTCAGATATTTTGTCCCAGCAGCGGGAGCGCCGGTGTGTACCACGGTGCTCAGCTTGATACACATTTCATTGTTTTCACCATTTAGCTATGACAAATGATGTTGCCATATGCATAGGTGTACAGTTTTTATTTGGAAGTTTTTTTTCAGTCCTCTTGGGACACACCTACTAGTGGAATTGCTGGGCTTCTTTAGCCTCTATCCTTTCTGCTTCAATGATGTAGAAGGTTCCAGTTTCCTCACATCCTTGTCAACACCTGTCATCGCCTGTCTTCTTCTTTTTGTTGCTATTTTTTTTCTTCTTCCATTTATTTTTGGTACGGGAATCGAACTTGGGACATTGTGCTTGTGAGGCAGGTGGCAGAATCACTGAGCTTAATATCCGGCCCTCCATTTATTTATTCACTTATTCGTGCATGCATGCATGCATACAAGCATTCATTTGCTTTTTTTTTTTTGTGGTACTGGGGATCGAACTCCGGTCCTTGTGCTTGCGCAGCAGGCGGCGAAACCGCTGAGCTAAATCCCCGGCCCCCATTTGCTTTTTTTGGGTCCCAGGGATCAATCTCAGGACCTTGCACTTGCCAGGCAGACACTGTGCCACTGAGCTACATCCCCACCTGATTCGCATTTTTAAAATAACACCCACCTTTAAGAGGCATGACCTCGGGAGAGGGTTTTTTGTTGTTATTTTTGAGATAGGGTCTCCCTTTGTGATTCAGGCTGGCCTTGAACTTGTGACAATCTTCATGCCTCAGCCTTCCGAGTGCGGGGATTACAAGTGTGCTCCACCATGCCTGGCTAATGTGTAATATTTTGCCTGTCTTCTTAATTGCAGGCATCCCAGTCAGTGGATGTGAAGTCGTACTTTACTGTGGCTTTGAGTTCTAATTCCCTAATGACTAATGATGTTGAAATTGTTTGTGCTGATTGGCCATTTGTCCATCTTCTTTAGAGAAACATCTCTCCCAATTCTTGCTTTTTTGAGTGGATTGTTTTATTATTGAGTTGTGAAAATTCTTTGCACATCTGGACACAGATCACTTATCAGACATCTGATTTGCCAGTATGCTATCGCATTGTATGCGTTGTCATTTCGTGGAATGAGCTGGGACATATTCCTTCTTCTTCTGTCTTTGGAAGCTCGTTATTACTTCTCTGAATGTTTGGTGGAAGTAACTCGCCAGTGAAGCCATGTGGGTCGGCTTTTTTGTGGGAAGTTCTCACATTCTCATTGTGAACGACCAGACTTCTCTTTCTCTGTGACGTTAAGGTGAGATTTTTATATTCTAAATGGAGAGCCAATTATTCTAATGCCACTTACTGACTAATCCACCTGTTCCCACCAACTTCAGACACGCAGACAACTGATGTAGACGCTGGGGACCCCGACTGCCACTTAGCAAGGCCAGTCTGCTGCTTTGGCAAGGGAGGCACTCTGTGCTGGGGGGCCTGGGACACGGGTCCTGCCTTCCCGCTGTCACTGCCGACGTGTTGGCAGTCTGAACCCCCAGGGCTTTGTCCTTAGGCTGGAAGCCCATTTGCTGGACACCTAATAGCCATACTGCTCTGGGAGCCCAAGCTGCCAGCAGCGTCTAGTCCCCGGGTGGCTCTCAGTGACTTGACCTTGGCGTGCACTTGTCCCTCTGCCCTTCCCCGTGCTCGCCTTCTTTTCAGACCTTAGACTTGGGCTCCCTTACCCAGGGGCAGCGTCCATGACCTCCACCCTGCAGAGCTCACCTGGGGTCACCTGTGTGGACCCTGCCTGCCATGGCCTGAGCACTTCCCTCTCAGCCTGATCCTGTGCCCCAGGCGCTAAACGGAGCAGGAGGGGATGGCGAGAAGGGACCAGGATGGAGCCTGGGGGGCAGCAGCACCGAGACGCAGGAGGTGCGCTGGAGACAGGACAGAGGGCAGAGGTGAGCACGCCGGGACTCAGCCGAGGCAGGAACACTGCAGTTCGAGCGCCGCCTGTGCAATTCAGTGAAGTCTTGTCTCTGAGAAAAAATAAAAAGGGGGGGGATGCAGCTCGGTGCGAAGGCCCTGTGTTCAGTCCCCAGTACAACAGCCACAACCACAACACTATGCGACCCAGAGAACACACAGATGCAGATTAAAGAGCGCCGAGGGGCGGATGCGGCCCCAGAAGCTCCTCAGTGTCTTGTCCCTGGCCAGGCCGCAGTCCCTCTGCCCCTTGCTCCACAGAGTCTGCGCCTCTATCCCTCCTTTCAGCACCCTGGGGTGCCCAGGGGCCTGGTCCTCATGCGGTCCCTGCGGCCCAGCCCGGGGGCCCTGCAGGATTTGGCCTCCAGGCGAGCCGACCCCTGGCTCAGCGGCGCCCCCTGGTGGAAGCGCACAGCCTCACCACCAAGGCCTGGGCCGGGCGGCCGCTCGCGTCAGCACGGCCGGCTTGGGGTACCGCAAGCCCCGTCGTGGCTCCGGAGACGTCTTGGTGGACTTTTCCTTGAGCCGTTTTCTGTGGCAACAGAGGGGACAGGTGGGGACCCCCAGGCGTGCGACTGCAGGGCGAGGCCCTTGGCGAGCGCGGCCTGGCCCTCCTCCCCGGGGGCCTCTCATCCGCTGACATCTGCTCTGACCCTGACGTAACCGGGTCCCAGCACCGGGAGGTGCCAAGTAACCACTCCGAGAAAGGCGATTTAAAATTATACGAGGCTTCTTTTTTTTCATTAAAATTTTTTTTGCTGTTTTTTTGATACCGGGGATCGAACTCAGGACCTTGTGCTTGCGAGGCAGGCGGGGGAACCACTGAGCTAAATCCCCGGCCTCCCTGTTTTTTTGGAGACAGGGTCTCACTACGTACCCCAGGCTGGCCTCGAACTCACTGCAGCCCATTACTGCTTCTGCTCTTCTCTTCTGGCCGTCACCCCTGGGCGGCACAGCGGGCCGCTTCCCGTGTTACCCGTGGGACGGAGTCGTGGCAGGACCTGGGTGGCCGCACGTGGGTTACGAGCAGACGCGGGCCACTCACTCAGCAGCTGCGGCTTCCGACCTGGAGGTCTCCGTTGCCTGCGCTCCGCAGGCCGCAGAGCGGAACAAGACTGCACATTGTAGTTACTGGAGGACAGCGGCGCAGCATACCGACAGCTCGAAACCCTGGAATGAGGACTCACGGGTTCCTGCACTCTTCCCTCCGTTCTGGTGCGTGCCTGAAAAAGGACGCGAAAAAGGTTGAAACAAAACAAAACAAGGGCCAGTTCCATCGCGCAGTCTCCCAGCCTTGCATTCCTCCTCCCTTTATAGCAATGCTGCAAGAAGTTGTTTCCACAGTGCAGACCCGGCTGTTTCTTCCTCATCCTCCCACCTGCTCTCTACCCTGAGCTGCACTCATTCCCTCCTCCTGTTTGCACCCCTTAATTCCAGCCTTCCCCTCCATTCCACCAACGCTGCTTCTCCACAGGCCACTGTGTAAATCAGGTGACTCTTTCTCTGTCCTCTTTTTCCTTGAACGTCAGCAAGACGAAGGTTGCACTCTCCATCTGGGGAGGATCTCGGTGTGGCTGTCAGCAGCGTCACTGTCATTCTGCTCTTGGCAGAAGGTGGGACTTGCGCTGGTGCTCAGGACTCTCAGCCCCACTGAGGAGACAGGAGGAGGAAAGGCAGCTGGGCAGGCACTCTGGCCGTGTCCCTTGCAGGAATCCAGAGACTTTCGACCGGGTCCAAGTGCATCAGGGAGCAGCGCTGCAGATGGGTTTGGGGAACCTACACGTGGAAGGAGCCGGAAGGGGCTTTACATACTGTGGGATCACAGCCTGAACAGAGAGAAACACCCTATCCCGGCAGCGGAGGAACAGTGGCATCGCGCCGCCTCCCAGGTGGGGCTCGGCCTGCAACGCTGAGGACCGGTGCAGAGCTGCGTGCGGGGAGAAAGCTCGCGAGGGTCAGAGGAGGGGCCATCGTTACAGAACGCAAGTGCAGCTCGGCCAGAAGGCCTGGGTAGGGGCCTTGCTAACCACGGGAGGAAGGGGTCAGCCGCAGAGTGGAAGGTGAGAGAGGAAGGACTTTTTGTATCGGGGATGGAAGCCCGGGCCTTGGTATCAGCTAAACGCCCAGCCCCTTTATTTATTTTGGTCCATGGTAATGTTAAATGTTTTTAAATAAAGTTTTATTTTATCTGCTTCCCCCTCAAGCTCCCTCTCCTCCCTATGCACAAAAGTTTTGTTTCCATTTTTTTTTCTATTTTCACTTTTAGCTCAGTGGCACCTTGCCTGCCCCTTTATTTTTTATTTTGAGACAGGTGAAATGTTAAGTTGCTCAATTGCCCAGGCTGGGCTCAAACTTGTGGTTCTCCTGCCTCAGCCTCCCAGAGTGCTTGGATTACAGGCGTGTGCCACACTGGCCCAAGAGGAAGGGCTACAGTACTGTTATGGCTTGTGTCTAGATGTCCCCCAAAAGTCTCATGCACTCATGGGTGGGGCTTTTAGAGCTGGCTGGATCTAGGGTGCGATGCTGGGATTAAGGGTGCCCCACTTGGGGTGTGGGTGGCACTGCCCAAAGGGCAGGGAGCTGGGTGAAATTTAAAGGCAGGCAAAGGCAGGCTGCTGCTGCTTTGCTACTTCACTGCTTTGCTCCCTTCAGCCTGCCCTGGCCTGCCATGGACTGTTTCTCCTGACGTCCCTCTGCCATGCTGCCCTGCCTTGGAGCTGGCCAACTATGGACTGAAACCTCTACAAACTGAGCCAAATAAACCTTTCCTCTCTTAACTTATGGGTGGTTGGGTATTTTGTCTCAGCAATGAGAAAAGTAACTAAGACAGCTATCTATGGGGTTGCATATTTAAATGTTTAAAACATTGTTACATGTGTATATTTAAGGAGACAGTAGTCAATTTATTAAACACATGGAATCAGAGGAAAACTAAGCTTTTTAAAAAGGCATAAATTTATTGAAACTTTAAAATTACTTTAAAATGTATTAAAGTCAGAGGAAAAACTAATCTATTAACTTTATAAACCTGTAAGTTCCAGGAATTAAATAAAGGATTTAGGTTTCAAAGAAGCAGATTTCAAAGAATCTTGCATCGAAAGGTTTCTGTTCCGTTGCTGGTCGTGCTGGGACTTGGGCCACGCCATGGTGAGTGAGCAGAGGCACCAGAAGTGGCTCTCGCCAAGCTGGTCAGGGTGGTCCTCCCTGAGTGCGGCCGCAGGGTTTCTTCTGCAGGTCTGCAGAGCCTGAGGGTTCTCTCCTGGCTCCGAGAAGGGCCACTTGTCTGGCCTCCCTGGCCACATCCCCACTGCAGGACACTAGGGCCAACAGATAAACAGTCTTAGGGGAGAAGTTTTTCCTCAGTTCTTCATCCCACAGCTAAAATCGTCACTTTGCTGGCCAGTTGTGTGGGTTGAATTTTAGTAACAGAAGCGATAGACTCGTGACCACAGGTAGATGAGGACTGTTGCTAGAATGCACGACACAAAAGACTGGGCCAGCCACCCTCTCCAGTAAGACATCGGTAAGGGGTCACTGAAGGACTGACAAAAGCCATCCTGCGGAGACAGGAGAGAAGGGTGAGATGGCTCCGGATTGCTCAGAACCCACAGAGGCCAGGAGCTCAGGGGCCATGAGCTCACGATGTACAAGGCCCCGGTTCTGTCCCCAGCACAAAACCAAGAGCACAAAACCAAACCCCCGAATACAAGGAGGTTCTACACGGAACAGTGAAATAGCTGCTGCATTTAAAAAGGGAGGCAATCTTTTGCATAAGGGAAGAGGACCAAGAGATAGAGAGGAAAAGGGTAGAAAAACAGAATTACGATGTCTTCTCTACATGCGCCTAGGTAGGAGAGAAGGAACGAGAAGCAGCCAGAAGGGAGACTAGAAAGCCAGGATTTAAAAATTGTACTGTTTAGAAAAACTGCAGCTTCAGGACACAAGTTACTCAAGCCTTTTTTCCCTTCCAGGAAAACTCATTCCAAAAAATTCCTAAAGGTCTTGAACACACAGTAAGGCTGTAACTCGGGCCCTAGGAGCACCCTTTTCACTTGTCAGTCGTGCTTCCTCCACTTGCAAGGAAGCAGTAATATCAAGAGCCTCGGACCTCACCTTCAAACACGTGGCAATGGTTTCCATCATGCCCTAGCTCACCCATCTTAAAGACCCTCAAGACCCCATGAATGTACCCAGCTCCCAATCATTGGGTCTCTCCTCTCTCTGTCCCTCCTCCCCCGTCCCTGGCTGCACTCCATTTGAGTACCTTTTAATTTCTGCCTAATAAAACCTTGCCATGTCTCTGACTGACTAGTCCTAGAAATTCTTTTTCTGTAAAGGGCGTCAGGGAAGCTTCAAACATCCTAGTTTAGGCTGGGTTAAGGTCCTCATCCCAGCTTTGGGGAACGTCCTCAGAACCTTGATGAATGCAATCAGCATGCAGCTCCCACATGGGCTAATAAAATAAGGGGAATCTGCCGCCTGCCTCCCAAACACAAAGTCCCGAGTTTGATCCCCGGTACCAAAAAACAAACAGACAAAAAAAAACCACAAAGGGAATCGACACATTCCAAATCTGTACCTGGGATACCTGGTCACCTCCCATGGAAGTGACCATCTGTCCAGTCACACAGCGGGGACACTGTGTTAATGCCCAGGAAGGGGGTCTACGCTAAGCAATGACACTGTTTTCCACGCCAAGGACGGGTGGAGCGGTGTCAGCTTGCTGGCCGGGGCAGGCAGACCCGCGAGTCCCCAGCAGGAGCACTCTGCTTCTGCCCCTGGTCGGCGCTGATTAGCAGAGAAGCGAGAAGACCAGTGCTCTTCTCAGCTCCCCTTCAGGTGCGAGGCTGGGAAGACCCAGCGTGGTCAGGGGACTCAGCTGAGGGCGCTTAAAGGCTGGGTGAGGAGCAGAGCCCGGCCCTGTACTCCCCTCCTTCCTCAGCTGGAGCCGGGCCGTCACCACAGGAGGCTGCGCTTTGATTTTTACAAGGACTCCCCAGATTTAACAGTTTACGTTCATCGTCTAGCGTGAGTCACTCTGCCTCAGCTCCAGTGCTGCGGCGGGGGCTGCTCTCCTGGTCACTAGCGGGACACAGGGCCCAGACCAGAGACTGGGGCCTGCAGCTGCGGCGAGGGGTCCCGGGTGTGGGGGGGGGGCAGAGCGGCGAAGGAGTCTGCGCCCCGGGACCCCACTGCCGGGCCTCGGCCACCCGCAGGTTCGCTTTGTGGAAGAGCAGGAAGCCCCTCCACCTGGCCCGCAGGGCCCCTGCTGACTTTGCTAACTTTGGGGGCCTTTCTAGAGCGCACAGCCGCGGGCCGAACGGGGAAGAAGCTGGGAGAGGCCTGCTCGGGACGGCTCCGGACACCCGCGCAGCGCTCACCCAGTCACCCTGCGCCTCCAGCCAGGCGCGGTGCCGGCCCACGAAGCGCGCGCACAGCCGGGCCACCATGCGTCGGCAGTCCCGGGCCACCTTCTCCCGCCCGCTGCTGCCCGGGTGCTCCAGCAGCGTGCCCGCCAGCGTCGCGAGCGTCACCACGCGGAGCCAGGTGGGCTTGCAGTCGTCGGGGACTATCGCGTCCGCCAGCATCTCCAGCAGCTCGGCGCGGTTCCCGCCGTAGTCGCGGTAGCGCGCGAAGTAGCGGCCGTGGCCGCGCAGCAGCTCCTGGGCCGCGGTGCGCAGCAGGGCGGCCTCGGGCGTGCGCGGCGGGAGCCCGTTGGTGCCCGGGTCGCGCGCGCAGAACTGCAGGTAGTCGGCGAACAGCTGCTCCGTGCGCGTCCACAGCGGGTCCCCCATGGCGCCGCCCCGAGCGCTGCCCGGCCGCTTTGTGTCCGAGCCCGCCCCGCCCCGCCCCGCCCCGCCCCGCCCCTGCGCGCGTCTACGAGGCCGAACTGAGAGCAGGTGCGGCGGCTGCCGGCTGCAAGGGGCCGCGGCCTCCCAGGGCGGGTTGGCGAGGCCGCGCCTGCAGCCGGGAGCGGCATCCGGTGGCCGCGGGACATCTGGGCTCTGGGCCGGCGGAGGGCGAGTCCTTCCGGGAGACCCCCAGCCGGCTGCTCGTTCCCTCGCTGAGCCCCGCAGACCTGCGGCCCTGGCTCCGCGGAGCCCCGGCCGGAGGAGGCTGGGCGCCGAGGCGCGGCCGCGCTCCCTTACAGCGCGGCCCTCACTGTACCAGCGCAGCTGCTGCTGGCGCGCCCAGCCCTGCGTCCGAGAGTCCCCTGCCCTTCGGGGACCGCCCCCGTCACGCATCCCCCGGCACCGCAACACGTCTCCTCTTAAACTGAGCTCACTATGTACCGAGGGGCGGAGGCGGCGAACCTTTCAGAGACGAGCGTCCGGGCTGCAACCCGGACGCTTGTTTATCACAAAGCGCCAACCGCGGCGGACGCGGAGTGCGCCGAGCTCGGCTGCTGGGCCGACAGGGGGCGCTGTGTGCCCGCGGCGGCGCGCGCGCCACGGCTTCGTCCTTCAGCCCTGGGCTTCCTCCTATTGACCGCTCCTGACTGGCGCTGGGGGCTCCAGCAGTGGGGATTCCGGGGTTCAGGAATGGGGCAGGCTGAAATGTCCCTGCAGCTCGCACCCACAGAAAAGAGGCCCAGCACTTAGCAGGCGCTTCGTCGGTCCAGGCTGCTGTACCGCGGAAGGCCGTGGCCGAGGCGTCTCTCAGGGCATCATCGCTCAGGGTCCCTCTGGCCGAGAAGCCCAAGGCCCAGCTCTGAGTCGGGGAAGGGCCCGCTTCCTGGCTCATCGCGGCCTCGCTGCTGAGTCTTCACAGTGCAGGAGGGCGGGCTCTCTGGGGCCCTTTACAGGGGCCTCGGCCTGTCCCCCAGGACTCCGCCCTGAAGTCCCGTGAATGGGGATAGAGCAGAAGCCGCTGTGAATTCTGGAAGCCACAGCACCGAGCGTGCGCCGCCGCAGGGAGGGGGACCTGAAGGGGAGCCTGCAGGACGCTGCTCTGCTTGGTGCTTTGTGCTGCTCTGAAAGTGACTGCTGTCTCCTGAGCTCCCTGGGTCTGACCCACCCCACCGGCAAGGCGGATGTGCACAGCAGCGACAGCCACCAGGGCATAGTGCACAGAAGACGAGCCCGGGCCAGAGGCCCCAGAGGCCCTCGCTCCCCCCTGGCTGCTGCATGCTTGCGCGGTAGGATCCTGAACAGAGAGGTCCCAGCAGGCCCCATTACCCGGTCCACTCTTGGCCAATACCAAGTGTGATAACGAGTTAGTCTTGTATACGTGGCTTTTGTCGTGGTATTTTTGTTTTTGTGTTTTTGAGACAGGGTCTTGCTATGTAGTTCAGGCTGGCCTTGAACTCACTGTGTAGTCCAGGTTGGCCCCAAATTCATGGCAATCCTCCTGCCTCAGCCTCCTGATAGGGTGACAGGTGTGCACCACCACACTTGGGTGTTTTTTTTTTTTTAATAGAATAGCAATTGCCAATTATATGCCATATTTTTGTTTGTTTGTTTTGGGTACCAGGGATTGAACTTGGGACCTTGCGCTTTTGAGGCAGGTGCCGGAACCACTGAGCTAAATCCCCAGCCCACCATAGTATTTTTAATAACAGATGTATTGAGATATAATTCATATAAGCATCACCCCTTTAAAGGATACAATCCAGTGGGTTTCATGTATTTACACTAAATAGGTTTGCAGTCATCCCCTGTAATTCCATTGCCCCACGAGAGACCAGGACCTTTATTTAGCAGCCCCTCCATGCCCCAGCTGGTTGTGACCGCTAATCTGTTAGTGTCCGCAGTTTGCCAGTCAGACACCTCATATGAATGGGATCACACAGGTGACCCTGCTGGCTGGTTTCTCCCCCACACGCACAGCCTCCTGGTGTGCTTACAGTCAGGGTTCGCATCTACCCATCCTGAGCTCATCTGTCACCGGGAGGCCTGCATTGGTTTATAGCAATGGAAAATATGAAGTAATTTCAGTTCTTGTACCACAGTTGGCCCTGGGTCAGCCCCCTGGTCCCCATGGAGCTGGACCAGTCCTGAAGGTAGTCTGTGAGACATTGTGGCGTGTGCAGGAGAGTGCCTTGTTCTCCCATGGTGGATGGGAAGCATGGAGTGTAGCATGTGTCCTTGCAGAGCACAGGGACGAGCAGCTCTGGGCCCCCAGAGTACGTCCTCCCTGAGACTGAGGCCCTCAGCTGCCCGGCCTGCATCTGGGGAGCTCAGGACTGGGTCTAAGCCTGTTGTTCCTTGGGGTGATTTCTCAGCAGCAAAGTCTGGCAAAGAAAGAGCTACAACCCCTGCCCAGTCGGTGCCCCTGGTCCTGCCCCTTTTGTCTCTAACCCTGGGGTCCCCATCACCCTCCTTTGAAAAGGTTCTCAGGGGTCCCTGGCCCCATTAGTGAGGGTTCTCAAGAGAAACAGGGTCAGCAGGACACATGTGTGGTCATGCAGGGGGTTTGCTGGGTAGCTTACTGGGTCCGGGCAGGAGAGCCCTCGGTGGCCTCTGCCTGCTGGAGACCCAGGGTGCCCGGCAGCTGCCCGGCCTGAGAAGGGGGAAGCTGGGACACAGCAATCAAGGATGCAGCACCCGTCCAGGGTGGAAGCCTGAAGGCTCACTGGGCAGAGTCGAGATGGGGTCTGCCTTGAAGGTGGCAGACACCGAAATCCGAGGTCCAAAGGGGATGGCGATGACTGGAACTCTTGCAAAATGGGGCCACTTCCTTCTTCTTTCCTCTTTATCCCATCCAGTCCTAATGGGGCCACCACATCCAGGCAGGTCTCCATGTCAGTCACGCACAAGCACGCCCAGAACTGAGTCCTCTGCCCCGCTAGGTGGCCCTTGATCTGTTCAAGCTGAGGGGCCAGGATCGGCTGTCACACCCCAGGCTCCCACTCTTCCCGAGGCCCGGCTGGCCCATCCGGAACTTCAGACACCTGGGCCTCTCCTCCTCCCGAGTCCTGGTCTCTTCCTTCCTTCCCAAGCCCCTCCAAGGCCTTCTGCCCAGGCAGCTCTCCACAGAGGCTCTGGAGAAGGCCTCACTGGGTTCTCTGGGTGCCACCGAGGGTCCCTGAGGCCTCTTCAGGCCCTTGATATCACTGTTTTCCTTCCCTCTGGCTCTTTGGCATGACTGGCTTCTTTCTCTGGTCCTCTCAGGAGGCTGCAGAGGTGCTGACGTGGGCGACACTGTCCCCTGCTGGCTGGTGGGTCATGTGCTCCTCTATTCTTGTGCCTCCCAAGATTTCTCAGCCTGAGGTTCTCACATGATAAATATAGACAGAAGTGATCTACACTGAGAAGCTATGGCCAAAATATGGTGAATATTCAGATTTTTAAAAGTTTACTCCAGTAGGACACATTGCAGTGAATCTCCCTCAAAATCCTCCCTTTGAACACACTCATCCCATGAAGCAGCTCTGGAGTCCTTTCCTAAGTGTAGCTGTGCTGCTGTCTGCCTCAATGTCCTGAATGGATTCAATTCAATTTCATGGTCATTTTGACTTTGGGGAGGAACCAGAAGTCACACGGGATCAGATCCGGTGAATGACTCAGAGGATGCAGTCATGTTGTCATGAGCTGCCTTTCTGTTGATGGCATGCAGCAGTGGCATTCAGCGCATTTTTGATCTTACCTCATAAAGAAAGCAGCCTCCAGAACTGCTTCAGAGTGGCAAGGACGACGGGACAGGTGTATTTGAAGTGAGGGGAGGAGGGTTTTGAAGGGCATTCAGGCAGTCTTTTGCTGTAATAAAATTTTAAACATTCAACATGTATTTCAATCACACTCGTATCTGGAGTCCTCAGTAACTTTTCAGCATGCAGAGGGGGCCCCAACGCCAAAGGCGACACCCACTGGCCTCGATGGCCGTTTATTTGATGGTTATCACTTAGGGACACCTGAAGGGGGGGAGGAGAGTGAGGGCCAGCATTGTGCAGTGGCCAGGAAGGGCGGGAGCTCCCGGGCTGCTGGGCCCCCTCAGCCATGGAGCCGTTTCAGATAGGAAGCTGAGGCTGACTTGGACGTCAGCACGGACTCTGTCCCGGTACAGCTGGGAGCCCACCCTGTCTCCGTGCCGCCCCTCCTAACTCCCAGATGTGTCTATGGCCAGCAGGCAGACGACTCTGAGGCCTGTGTGCAGAGGCCTTTTCCACCTTGTGCTGCTTCTCTGTCATCCAAGACGAGGTCTTCCTGAGTCACTAAATTGCCCAGGCTGGGCTTCAGCTTGCGGTCCTCCTGCCTCAGCCTCCCAGAGCACTGGCTGACGGGCGTGTAACAACTGCAGTCCCTGAGCAGGGCGGCCTTTGCACCACCCTCTATCTGGGGGAGGGCATGGAGGTCTGAGGGAGGGGCAGTGGTGTGGACCGGGTGCCTGTCTCCTCCAGCCGCCTCCTGAGGGTGCCCCATTCCCCAGATCCTCAGGCCAGCTCAGCCCCCTGGCGGGGGGAGGGGGGGCGCGCTGCCGGGGCTCTGCTCACCCAGCCTCCCCGCTTCACAGCAGGTGTGGCCCCAAGGCCCCAGAAAGAAAGAATGGTGCAAAAGCCTCTCGGCACTATTTTCAGTATGCAAAATACACTTTATTCCAGAGCTCCCCTGCAGCACCCATGCCGTAATCCAAAGCCGGGGTCCGTCAGCAAACCCAGCCCCAGGAGCCCACTCAACCCTCTGCAACCCCAGGAAGGGAGGAGAGGAGCCAAGGGCTCCTGTAACACATAGCGCCTGACGTCTCCTTGAAGGGACTCTGAATTTTAAACAAGGACAGAATGCTGTCTTGATACTGTTTTCTTCTCTCAGGACAGCAACGAGGACATGACTGTCTGAGACCCCTGCCAACCGTCTACCGGGTCACGCAGCACTTGGTACGCACATGTGACCGATGCAGACAAGAGCCGCTTGGGCTTGTTTGTACTAATACTGCTCGTCAGCATTTATGTATTTTAATTATTGTTTTGATTTTGAGACACAGGGTCAACTATGTCGCCCAGGCTGGCCTCCAACTTGTGACCCTCTTGCCTCAGCCTCCCAAGTGCTGGGATCACAGGTGTGCCGCACGCCTCCTGCTCTAGTGGGTTCTGAAGTTGAGATTGCTGTCAGCAGCACGTGTGTCACAAACAGTGGCCAGCTTTGCCGGTGTGACACCAGGCTGTGTTGCAGCTGCACATTACTCAGGCCGGGCCCTGTGCTTTCTACCCTGTCTGCTCCATCTGTAGCTGTGCACACAGGCGGAAATGTTTCACCAAGGAGAAGACAATGGAGCAGCTAGCTGAAAACAACTTTCACAGCAAAACACGTTTTTAAAAGCGATGCTGCCTGATCACATCTGGAATGGAGTCTCCTCCTCTCTCGACCGCTCGCTGAGATGCAGCGCAGAGCGCTGTCAGTGCCGGGTTCTGGGTCACAGTGACTCGAGACTAATAAATAACCTAGTAAATTCAGGACAACCTGAAAAAGCGACACACTTAACATGTTCGAAGTGAACAATACTGCAATACAGGTGTGGGCGTGGTGCGAGGCCACATGTGTGTCACTTGGGGTGGCGGCCCGGAAGCATCCTCACTGAACTTTGAGGAGCCGAGCAGCGAGCAGCATCCTGAGGGTCTGTCGCCTTCCATGGCCTCCACTGCATCTCGAGTGAGGACTAAGCCCAGACCTTGAAGACACAAGCAGGAGCGCTCAGTCCGGTCATCCCGAGGGCTGAGCCTGCGCAGGAGAGCAGCTCCGGTGGCTGCCACGCCAGGCAGCACTGGGGCTCTCGGCCCAGCCCCGCAGCAGCTCCCTGTCGCAGAAGTCTGAACCCTCCTCCCTCTCCTAGGCCTGGACGCCAACTCAGCCCCCAGAGGACACGCCCTCCCAGGGGCCCCTGGAGCTCTGGGGGCCTGCTCCACCCCCAGAACCTGCTGCCCCAGACCCAGTGCACCCCGGCCTCCTGCATCTTGGGCTGGATCCTAATTGTCCAGCAGAGGTGGCAGCACCCTGGGCCCTGCCCCATGAAACGCCCGCCTTGGGCGCATTTGGGGGAAAGGTCAGGAGCTTGCTAACCTCATGGTTGGGCAGACCTCGGGGCAGCCTGGAGCCCCGAGGCCTGTGACCCCCCATCACAACAAGGCCAGTGAGAGCAGGAGGAGCTGCAGGCTGCCGGGAGTCAGGGTGGGATTCCATCACCGGCCTCAGGCATCCCTGGTACGAGGGACACTAGGGTCCCGCTGCCCAGTGCTCACGCTAGGCAAGGGAAGCGACTGCCTGGTGGACAGGAGCCTCCCTGTTCCTGGCGGCACCCCTCCGCCTGCTCCCGTCACCTGCAGGGAGAGAGGCACGCGCCTTACCCGGAGGGTGTGGTCCCAGGACCCCGAGCAGAAGGCGGTGCCGTCGGGGGACACGCGCAGCGTGCTCACGCGGTTCTCATGTCCAAACAGGATGGAGGCACGCGCGCCCTTGAGCACATCCCACACATTGATGGTGTAGTCATTGTAGCCAGCAAACAGCAGGCGGCCTTGAAGTGGGGCAACAGCAATCAGGGGCCTTTCCTTCCTGGTGCCACCTCCCTTTCAGGACTCCATCACTCACTCACTCACTCACTCACGCAGTCCACAGGCGCTGCGCTCGCTCTCAAGACTCAGGACGCCAGGTGTCGCCAGCCCAGGAGGTGGTGGGAATGAATCATGAGCATCCTGCAGCAGCCAGGCTTTAAGGGCCCATGTTCGTGCATGTGTGGTGTGTGTGTGCTTGCGAAGTGCTAAGGAGACCAAAACAGGCCACCCCTAGGGCTTCCATCATCAGCGACTGGAAAGCCCGGTGCAGTGCTCGGGGTGAGGGACATGGTCACACACTGGCTCAAAGAGCCCTGGCCCATGGGAGGCACCCCGCTCAGTTCCATCATGGTCGAGGGAGGCACCCGAGGGAGGCCTTACCGCTGAGGGAGAAGTCCACGCTGGACGCGCCGAAGATGATGCTCTCCTTCGAGTAGATGGCCACCTCCCTGTCCGCCCGGAGGTCATAGAGGCGGCACTGGGGAGACAGACAAGGTGGCCGTCACCTCGGCTCCACGTGGGAAACAGGGACTAAGGTGAGGCAGGGCTGGTGGCACGTGTGCTTTGATGGCTGAGGAAAAAACTCTCGTTTTCTCTATTACTGCACCCCTCGGCCTCATTCCTATCAATCTCCACGGATCACTGGGAGCCAGACAGCAGATACAAAGCCAACAACAAAACCTGACTCTTTCCCCTGCTAAGGGATGTGGCGTCATGCAGGCAATTGGGAAGTGCAGAAAAGCACAGGAGGGGAACATGATTCGCTCCCACCCATGGGTGTTCACCATGCTCGGGCCACTCCATCTCTCTGCCATTTCTCCTGTGCTCACTCTGGGTGAGCACCTCGGTGCTGTTTCCACCAACGCCTCGCTGCTCGAATTTCCCACCCCACTCTTTAGTCTTCAGGAAAACATGCCCGGTGGGGCCTGGGGACATCCCTCACAGGGACGTGTCTAAACCCACAGGCCAACCCCACTCAGGGTTCCATGCTGACTCTGTTCCCTTTCCCACACACCACCATGAGGGGCTTCTCGTGTGAACAGCTGCACACTCAGCTCTAATTCTTCCCGCAGGTAGCTGAGACCATGCCTCAGAGTGGCCAGGACAGGCTGGCGTCTCAGGGCTCGGGGGGCCCCTGGCAGAGCTCCCTGGAAAGGGGGATCCCCAGCCCCCCAACCCCACCTGGGCAGCACCTGCTGGACCCATGGGGCAAAACGATCAGAGGTCACTTTGGAAACATTTTCAAGGGTTTAGTACCAATTTGGATTTGGTGCTTGTAGATGGTCTGCACTGATGCTGCGTGCGTGCATGCCCATGTCCTGGTACTCATTTACTGATGATGCCACTCCTTCATATCTGCCACATATACAACAAGAATTTTTCCAAAAATATGTGTCTTCATATTTATTTTCTGACATGTAAAAGTTTTAATATTTTCATTATCACAGCTCAGTCTGTTCCCTTGTAATTCCTTCCAGAGCAGGAAATCAGAATGAAAGTTCCTATTTAACTGTACCATTTTGTTTTTACAATCCTGGGGATTAAACCCAGGGCCTTCACGCTGAGTCACATTCCCAAGTACCAGTCTTGCTAAGCACACAGGTAGGACAGGGTCTTCTGGCCTCCAACTCTGGGGCCAAGGGATCTTCTTGCCTCAGCATCCTGAGTGGCTGGGACTACAGGAGTGTGTCCCACACCCAGGTGATACTTCCCGACATTTTTTTTTTTGGTACCGGGGATCGAACTCGGGTCCTTGCACTTGCACAGCTGGCGGCGAAACCACTGAGCTAAATCCCCGGACCAGACAACACTTTTTGAGGAAAACAAAAAATATTTTTTCCTTAAAAAAAACCCCATAATTTGCAATTAGTGCTGAAAGCCTTAAAACTAGGTCTAGTTTTGGCTTAGTAAATTCTAAGCTCTGAGAGTTCTAAGAAAATAATGAGATAAAAATATTTATGGTAAGCAAGCAATGTTTTTAACACACATACAGACACCTCTGAGAAAAGCTAACTATAAAAATTGAAGGGGCCGGGGATTTAGCTCAGTGGTTCTGCCACCTGCTTTGCAAGTGCAAGGTCCCGAGTTTGATCCCCAGTACCAAAAATTCTAAAAAATAAAATTACGGCAGTGCACCTTGGTTGCTCGGGGCAGGTTCCAGGTGGGGAGCCTGGGGACTCACCGTGGCATCGTCGGAACCCGAGGCGAAGGCGTCCCCGCTGGGGTAGTACCTGCAGGGTGGAAGAGGGAAGAGGGTGACATGGGACTTTGAGTCCTGCTGACTTAGGACATCGTTTTTCTCCCTCAGGAGGGTGGAGCCCTGGTCTCTCCCGCCCAAGGACAATGCCTAGCACAGAAACTGCACGGGTCTTTGCTGAGTGGACACTGTCTGACCTCGGATGGTGTCAGCTGTCCCTAAGCCATTTGAGTGAAATCTCCCCGCCAGGCCTCTACACCACCAGCGGTTCCTGCCAAGAGCCCTGTCCCAGCAGGGAAACAGTCTGAGGTGGGCCCTGTGCCCCGCCTGAGCCCCAGCAGCTCCCCAGGATGGGGAGGGCCCCAACTCCCCTCACTGACCGGACGCTGTTGATGTCCGACTCATGGGTCTCGAAGGCCTGCACGCACTGGCCAGAGCGCATGTCCCACACCATGGCCTTTTTGTCACAGCCCTGTGAAGGTGAGATGGCGTGGGTCACGGGCACCGTGTCCTGAGGACAGCCGCTCTCCTCCCTGAGGGCCCGGGAGCTCCGCAAGGAGCCTGGTGCGGGGAGCGTGTCCCGTCAGTCTCTGAGCCCAGACGGTCAGCGCCCCACTCACCCTGGGGCGTCCTCACCTTCGCCCCCTGCCTCCCTCCGCCTTTCCTGGCCCAGTGGGAAGGGTGGGCAGCCAGGGGGACCCAGGTCCCAGACACGGGAGGAGTCTCGGGGGTGCTGGCCAGACTCCAGGCACTGACAAGCTAGTGGAGCAGCCTTATCATCGCCACACAGCTGGCCAGGGAGACGGAGGCCCCAACAGCCGGCACAGGCAGTGACAGCCACGCTGGGGTCCGAGGGCACAGCTTCCGCTCGGCGCAGGCAGGCGTTTGAACCCTCAGTGGAGGCTGAATCGGGCTCCGTTTCCCTCAGCTGTGATTCACACGACACAGGGCCACCGGGGGGTGGGGGCCACGCAGAGGTGTGGGACAGCCACGCACCCACGAAGGAGGCGGGGTCCCTGCTCGGGGGCTAACCCCCGGGACTGGGGAGTGAGTGCTGGAGCGGAGGGCCCGTGTCCACTGTCCCGACTGTCAACCCATCTACCCGCTGCAGTGACGACCCAGGGACAGGCCGAGCACAGCTGTGCGCTGTCAGATTCAGTCGTGAAACTCAGAGCGGGGCAGCGTGGGCTGGGGCCAGGTGCCCGACTCCTCCTTGGCACATGTGGAGCCCAGGTACACTGTCCCTGGGGACACCTGTCCCTGGGCCTAGCTGGCAGGTGTGGGGCGGGGCACCTTCCACACCAAGCCCCGCAACATCTCAGCACCTCGTCTGGGCAGCTGTGGCACCTGCTCTTGCACCACAGCTCCTGTTCTCAGATGCGAGCTCTGAGGGATGTTAGGTACAAGGTGTGATAGAAAGCTACGGTGAACACTTACATTTAAAAACACTATTTTAGTAAAGGACACATAGCCATGAATCCTCCCCCTTGTTATGAACACACTCATCCCATGGTTCTTGCCCCTTTCTGCAGCAGTCTGGAGTTCTCTTTCTGAGTGTCATGGCTGCCTTGATGTCCTGAATCGATTCACGTTTCCCTTTCATGGCTGTGCGAGGCCGGGTGACTAAGGCGGCTGAGGACAGCATCATCTTTACGAGCTGCCCTTCCACTGGATGGCGCTTGGCTGCAGCATCACTGTCCTTCTGAACCCTTACCATAGGGACTTGACCCCATGGAAAGAGGGCTCCAGGGCTGCTGCAGAAGGGGCCAGGCGGGTCACTGTGAGGATGAGGGCAGGGCTGTGGGGCACTCGGGCCACATCTCTTGCAGTCCTGACTTTCAAGCTTGTAAGCGCTCGCTGTGTAGTGACATCCCACAGAGGGCAGTGGACAGGCACCTCGGTCGCAGCTTTTGGACAGAACACTGGGGGTCCCTCTGGCCCCGGGGTAATGGGGAGCTTCGGACACTCTGGGCACCCTCCCAGGCAGGATCTGGTCGCCCCCAGCTGTTACCCCGGACACGAAGGTATTCCCGGTCTCCGAGGGCGCCAGGTCCAGGCACAGCACGTCGGCCCCGTGCCCGTGGAAGCTCTGCAGCAGCTGTCCGCTCTCCACGTCCCACAGTGCGCACGTCCCGTCGCCACTGGCCGTCAGGATCTGCCAGGGAGGATGGGGCAGGTCAGCGTCCCAGGTCCCAGCAGGGTCCCAGTGGTGTCTGCACCCAGCTCCGCAGGGCTGCCACCCACAGGAGGCACCAGGAACATCTGTGGACGGCTTCCACTGCCCACCATTCTTGTCTTTCTGTTTTTTTTTCTTTCTGGGGAGGGGGCACTGGGATTTGAGCCCAGGGTCTCATGCAAACTAAGCGAGCCCTTTACCACCAAGCTACATCCCGTTTTTTAAAAAAATATTTGGAGACAAGGTCTTGTTAGGTTGCTCAGGCTCTAACTTGCTATCCTCCTGCCTCAGCCTCCTGAGTGGCTGGCGTGACAGGCGTGCACCACCTCTGGCTACCGCATGCTCCTCTGTGGCCTAGGGGGACACGGGCATCAGCAGCAGATAACACAGGGTCAGGGGGTTCCGGGATCCCAGTGAGCGGCCCCAGCCCAAGGGGCGGCATCTGAGCCCACAGACCCAGCACTGGACCCAGGGCTGGAGCCAGAGGGACTGTGGGAGGGGAGTGGGCAGATGCATCTGGCTTCCATCGCACTGTAGGTCACAGGGCCCCATGTCAGTCAGGCACCCACGGCCTGCCCGAGGTGCCCACTGGTGAGACGGGAGCTTGGTAAACCGGGACCTGCGGGGGCCCCGAGCTCCACTCCCCACAGGGGCCCTGCCAGGCCGGCGAGGACGGGGCAGCGGGCATCACCCTAAGGACCGTGGAAGTCCGTGGGGCGGCCCTGTCCTGCAGCCCTCACCCCGCAGCCCCACACCTGCATGTCGGAATTGGTGAAGCTGCAGGCCGACAGGTAGTTGGTGTGCATGGCCACCGACCTCTTCTTGGCTGCCATGTTCTCGTTCTTGTCGAAGGTCAGCGGGTACACGGAGCACTTGTTATCCAGGCCCCTGGGGACGGGGCCACAGGTCAGGTCAGTAGGCGGCGCACGGGGCACTTCCCTCCCTGCAGGCCCGCGGACTGTAAACTCTTTCCCAGCTTTTACTTCTATTTTTTTGAGAAAGGGTCTCACTCTGCAGTGCAGGCTGGCCTTGAACTCACTATGTAGCCCAGGCTGGCCTCAAACCCGTGGCAGTCCTCCTGCCTCAGCCTCCCGAGTGCTGGGATTATAGGTGTGTGCCACCATGCCTGGCCTCCCCCAAATTTTACTTTGAACATTTCCAAACCTATAGTACAACTAAAAAAATAATCCCAAATATCCAAATCCCTTTGCTTAGTTTCACAGACACTTTGTCAGGCTTGTGGAAGGGAATCTCGAACCATCATCTTTATCCCATCTGAGAAAATTCACCAAGTCCCCAGTGCCATCGAATCAGCCACCTATTTGGTGGTTCTGTTGTCCTTGGGGCCCAGGGGAGCCATACCTTGGGCTCAGCAGTTACTGACAGTCAAGATTCCTGTCTGGTTTCCTTGCTTTCCTCAACCTCCCTCGTATTTCATTTTTGGTTTTTCAGGACAAGATCTTGCTACATACTCCAGTCAGACCTTGAACTCGGATCGAGGATCGTTCTGCTTCAGCCTCCCAGGTGTGGAGGTCACAGGCATGAACCATCATGGCCGGCCTCTCCCTTGCATTTTAAAAAATGGTTTCACCAATATGCACTTCCTCTGCTTTGGTTGTCATCACACTCGCAAGGAGGCCAGCGCGGGAACTGCCCTCCTCCACTTGCTCAGGCCAGGGAGGCTGAGGGGCTTCAGGGAGGGCAGCAGCTCCCACACTAGCAGCCACCAGGGGGCACTGAGCCCCCGTGGGTCCTCTTCCCTGTGGCCCCTGGCCTTGTGGACTCTCTGCTGGTCCACTCAGCGAGGGTCAGGGTGGGAACACGCACAGTACCGCTTTCCTGGCCTGTGGAAGGCGCGGTTACATCTTCACACAGCCATCTGCCCTGCACAGCCTCCTGTGATTCAGAACCCGGGGCCTGGTATTTCACTTTTTAAATTTCTTTCTTTTTTGAGACAGGGTCTAGCTATGTAGCCCAGGCTGGCCTCGAACTCATGGCGGTCCTCCTGCCTCAGCCTCCTAAGTGCTGGGATCAGAGGCGTGTGTCGCCATGCCAGGCGGGTACCTAGTATTTCAATGTCAAACCCCGAAGAATCTCGAGACACATCCAACTCTGAGCGTTCCCGATGAGAAATCCTTGCCCAAGGGTGTTGAAGCTGTATTTTCTCTTCCTGCTGAGCACGGGGGACCATGCCTCACCTGAAAGGGTTCAGGCCTCTCCTGCCAGGAGGGGACCCCTGGGCCCCAATGTCCCCTGGTCCTTCTGGAGGACCTTGCCACTGGACAGTCAGTCCAATAATGGGGATCCAAGGGGCCCCAAGACACACCTGGTCAGTTCTGACCTCCAGACGTATTGGCCCAGGTCGCCAGGAGGACAGGCTGGGTGTTTCGCCCCATGGGGCACGGCCAGCCCCAGCCACAGGTGGGGCTGGGAGCTCAGTGATGCCTTGGGACTCGGCCCCACTGCCTCTCCCTGCAGCTGGTTTGATTTCTGCCCTCTGCTGTCCCAAACCCAGTGAATGACTGTCCCAGCTCCTCAGGACCCGGCCTGCAGCACAAGAGCAGAGTCCTCTGGAGGTGGAGCTGGCTGCACACGTGACCAGGGCCTTCTCTTCGCCCCTGCAGTGAATGCACCACACACGGGACGCACAGTGTGTGTCTCCCCTGCAGCCACCTCAGGTCCTTCAGGAAAGCAGACGGGGAGGAGCCTGACAGAAACACGGGCAACCAGCTGTGCGTGGAGATGTAAACACCCCCGAGTTAAAGGTTAGAAAATACCATGGACACGCACGTTGAGTGTGTCCCAGGCCCATGAGGGCAACGTCCCCAGACCAGCCACATGGGAGGGACCCTGGCTGGAGAGGGTGCTGAAACTTCTGCTTCGGGGCTCAGGCTCTTCTTTTTTTAAAGTAAAATCTTTTTCTTCTGATTTAAAAAATAATGTATGGGGAAAAAAATAAATAAAAATAGTGTATGCTTACATTAAAAAATGAAAAGTAGAAAAACTTATAAAGAACATTCTGGGGCCAGGGATTTAGCTCAGTGGTTTCGCCGCCTGCTGCCCAAGCACAAGGACCAGAGTTTGATCCCTGGTACCAAAAAAAAAAAAGGAAGAAGAACACTCTGCACAGGGCCAGAATTGTCTAGGGCAGGTCCGGGAATTCCGTGTGTTTCAGTCCTTGTTGCCAATCCTGTGATACCAAGCTCCGAAAGAGACTAGGTGCCTTCTTACTAGCCTCAATCTTCTTTTCTCTTGATGTAATTAATTTCCCTTTTCACATCTGTGTAATATTCCATTCGATACATATACCATAACTCATCAACAATTTCTTTTACATGAATATATTGCTTCATTTTTCTCTTTTTCAAAAAAGTTCTACAAGAGATGTCATTGCACAACTTTTGTACTTTTTGGGTCATTCCTTTCACACCAGCTCCTATACAGGGAGTCAGTCACTAGATCAAAGGTGAGAAAATGTTCGAGGCTTCCGAGACACTCCAGAGACTGCCTCCCAGTGTATGCAGCTCTGACGGTGCAGGGGACAGGTCTGACTGCACCCTGCCAGTGTGCACTGAGAACACTCAGGAGAGCGCTCTGGGATTTCCTGTCCGAGACCATCTAGGGCAGGGCTTAACACACTGCGAAGCGCGCCCACAATCGTGAGCTCTGTGCGAGCTCTGTGCACGAGAGGAGAAGGGAACGGAGGCCGCTTACCCGCAGGCGATGGCGCATCCCGATGGGGCGTAGGCGCAGGCCATTACCCAGGTGCAGGGCATAGTCACCGCGTGCTCCTGCAACACAGCAACACAGCGCACGGCGGAGGCAGGTGGGCTGGGCCTAGGGCCGAGGCTGCAGGGGCCCGGCCTCCCCACCCTCCGCGGAGCTCGAGCTAAAACTCAGCCAGAGAGCGGAGGTTTGAGTTCTTAGGCCGCGCAGTAACCCTCAGCTCGGGGACGCGCGCTGCTCTGCACAGACAGCCGGTCCGGTCCGGAGCAGACTAACGCTCTCGACACCCCGACACCCCCGGGCTTCTTCCCGCCCGGGTCCCTTTCCGCGGCAGCGGTGTTGGGGGGGCGGAGGCTCGAGGGACCAAGCTCCCCGCTGCGGCTGGGTTACTGAGCCCCTGCGTGCAGGCGACGGCGCCCACGTTTCGGGAGCCCTGGGTCCGGGTCCGCAGCTGCCCTTCCAGGAACAGGGAAGCCATTCCCACTTCTGACCCAGGCCCCGCGTGGCCCCTTTTGGGCTGGGAGCGGAGGGACCCCCACCAGATGAGCGCGCTCCACACACCCAGGCCTCCTCTGCGTCTCTGGTCCCCACGTCCCTGCCGGACCCCGCTGACTCAGCCTCTCGCAGGGCGGGCGCCCGGCCCCTGCCTCGCGTGTCATCAGCCCGTCCCTGTCAGGCCCACGTGGGAGACCCCAGGGGACGCGGGCGACTCTGAGTCCGGGGCCAGCGGCCGGTCAGGCCCCAGGGGAGCCCTCCACCAGGCTCCTGCTCAGAGAAAACAGCCTCTCTCGACTAAGGCCGGGACGGCGTCCAGGAGCGCCCCGCCTCGCCTCCCCTCCCGTCGGGCTGTGCACACGAATGCGGGGCTTCCCGGCCGCCACCTCAGGGCGGGAGCCGTGTCCCGGCGCCACTCACCTTGTTGGTGGTGAAGGAATCCCACACGATCACCTTCCCGTCCTGTGGGGAGAGAGCGTGGCTCAGCGCCCAACCTCCCCGCCACGCGGAGGGCGGAGTGGCGCGGTTCCCAGGCCGCAGCCAGACCCAGGAGGGCTCGCGCTCACTGCGCATGTGCTGTACCGAGAGTACGGGCGGCCACTGGCCCTGCCGCCCACGCGGGGCCTGCGGGCTACAGAGGGAGCCCCGCCAGCCCAGCGCCCCAAGTGGGGACGCCCCAGCCACCTGGACCCACGTGGGCTGTGGCGGGACCTGAAGGGCGGTCGAAGCCGGCACTCGGGACCTTTCACGACTCCAGGCCCTGCCACGGCCAGTATGGCGTGGGGTCCCCTGGCCCGCAGCCCCAGCTCCTGGGCTCCGTACGGCTTCCTGTGCTCCGCTGTCCCCCTGCCACCCGCCGGGTACCGTCACACGGGACAGGCGCAGGCGCAACACTCGGGCCCCCACACCTCGCTCCGTGACTCGGATCCACCTCCTAAGGGAGAGGGCGGCCAGTTTGAGGCAGGGTTGAGTCAAGGTCGTCCCGAGTCCCCCAGGGTCCCCCTCACCTGCATCCTTCTCCCCTTTCAGAGCCCAGCAGGGTGCAGGTGCTTTCCTCAACCCAGCTAGCAGGAGTCGCTCCTGCTTGGCAACCACTTCTTAAAAATAAGCTTTTGAAAAACAGGCTAGAAAGAAATGCTCCAAAATAGTGATGGCAGGGAAGCAGGAGTAAAAACGTTTTATTTTCCAGTGTTTCTTTGTCATATTGGAGCGATAAATTTACTATGGATGGGCTAGGTGGGGTGGGCATGCCTGTAATCCCAGCACCTGGGAAGCTGAGGCAGGAGGATCACCAGTTCAAGATTTGCCTGGCCAACTTAGTGACTTAGCAAGGTACATGTCTCAAAGTAAAAAAGGTCTGGGATGTAGCTCAGTGTGAAGGCCTTGGGTTCAGTCCCTAGTACCAAAAAAAAAAAAAAGGGCAATAAAAAGCAAGCACCACATGTTACCTCACGTGTGTAGGTGACACAGGAGACTGAAAATAAATACAGTGTCCAATTTGACAGGAATGGAGATGGACCACGGGTGGATTATCTAGAAGATGCAGAGCTTTACAGGGGTTAAGAAAAGATAAACCAACCTTCTTCTGAGAAGCTGGGTGGGAGACGAGAACAATGAGAAACCTGCGCTGATCATAAAAACCTGGTTCCGGGAACGTCTCCTGGGAGTCCAGGTTGCAATTTTACGTACCACACATGCATACGAAAACAGATGTGAAAATGAAGCTGTGGGCCTCCTAGGATCTGGGCATTTGGGGCAGTTTGCTCTGCAGCTCTGGACATGAGCACCCAAGACGTGAGCCAGGTGGACTCTGTGGGACTGTATGATTCCAAATTCAATTACTCCCCTAGCCTCTATTGTATTTAAAAATTAATGGTTAAAATGTGCTTGTTAGTTCTGGGATAAAAGATAAAATCTGTAGCAAAACAAAGTTCCTAAGTAAATTACTCAACCCCTTGTTTGTCCGGAGAACGAATGTTCCCGGGCCCACTGTCGGTAGAACAATCCATCAATGTGTCTGCCGACCATCAGTACGTGACAGTCGACCACTAACCTTTGTTCCTTTTTTTTCGTACATCTACATGTTAAACTCCCCCTCAACGCCCTATAAAACAGCCTCAGACTCTGAGCCAGTTGCCTCTCTAAGCTATTTTGCTTTGGGAGTGCCGTCTGGCCAGACTAATAAAGGTCTGTTTTATTTTCCAACTTGTCCAGTGTGTTCCTTCCTGGGTGTTGATTGCTGCAGTCAGCTCCTCAGAGCGTTTGGTAAGGCCCTCGGTCTTACACTCTAGTGAGTGGGCAGTTACTTCCCACTCACTTCAAATCTGTCCTCTAAGCTGTAAGAGTGAAAAACTCAAGCTGAAAGAGAGCCATGGGTGGAATCTTATGGCCTCCGTTTGTGCAGAAACTTTAAAAAATGGGCTCCCTCAACAATGAGGCCTTGTGATTCACCCAGGAAGAAATGATTCAGAGCAGCTCAGGAAAGTCAAATTTGTTGACACTGTCCCAACCCGCCCGGATCCCAAACCTCCCAAATCAGCAAGGAGCAAAATTCCTCGAGCTGAGAGCCATGTTCTTTGGAGAACAGGCAGAGTCATCTGGCTGGACCAGCACCCCAGGGACAGCCCTCCACCCCTCAGCCTGAGGCGCCACGTACCTGGGAGGAGCTCACGATCCGCCGCTTGTCCCGGCACCAGTCCATGCACAGCACCTTGTTTCCGTGGCCTTTGAGGGTTCGCCTGGTCTTCATGACGAACTGGCCCAGGGCCTCCACGCGCTCTGCCACCTGGTGCACTGGGAGACAGCGTCAGTCAGCCCCTCGCCAGGGCCAGGCTCGGGAACACCAGCCTTGGACAGGGCCCAGGTGTTTCTGTCAGGCCTTTGCCGTGCACTTTGCTAAGGTCCTGACTCCTCTGGGTTTATTTAAGACTCCATGTTTTCCAAAGCACTTCCTTCTGTACATAGCATGTGATCGAGAGTATGGCAAATACTTAATTTTTAAAATCTGTACAAAAGATGAATTGCTATGAATTCCCCTCAAAATCCTCCCCCTCACTTTGAACACACTCATCCCATTGTTTTTGACACTGTTTTTTTTTTTTGGTACCAGGACTGAACCCAGGACCTTGTACTTGCCAGGCAGGCACTGTGCCGCTGAGCTAATCCCCAGCCCTCTTTGCTACTTTCTGAAGCAGCTCTGGAGTCCTCTTTCCCGAGTGTCTTTACGAGGTGTGATCAAAAATACAGTGACTGCTGCTGCCCAGTGGCATCCAAAGGAAAGGGAGCTTGTAAAAACATGATGCTGCGTCCTCATCCATCTGATTCTCAGAGACTGGCATCATCCAAGTCTGGGTCTGCCCCAAAGTCACAAGGACCATGAGAGGGGAACTTTTTGAATACATTCAGGACATGGAGGCAGCCACAACTGCAACTAAGACATTCACAAAACAAAACTTCCAGAAGTGCTTTGGCAAGTGGCAGGAATGATGAGGTAAGTGTGGCTGAAGCAAGGGAGAGGAATCGGGGGGGGGGCGGCATTCATGGCAATGTGTCTTTTACTGTATTAAAAAAAAATGAAACATTCGCCATATTTTTCGATCACACACAAATGCCGAGGGATGAACAGACCACATGCGATTCACCCACGGTACCACCTGGGGTCTCAAAGGTAGGGCCCGCCCTTCCTGAGCCCTGCCCTGGGCTTAGGCGGAGACTGAGGACCTGGAAAGAGGAGTTCACAGGAAGCGATGCCCAGCCAGCGACCCAAGTCAGCTCTGAAGCAGCTCCGCTGCCTCACCCTCAGGCCTACAGCCACCATCACGGCAAAGCCCGGCCCAGCCCCGTGGCACCCAGGCCACGCCCTGCAGCCCCAGTGTCCTGCCCCCCCCCCCCCGCCCGGTGCCTGCTGGAGATGTGGTCCGCTCGGGCACTGGGGCAGGGTCAGGGAGATGCTGCGCTCTCAGGGGCACGTGCTGCCTGTCCACCTGCCACGCGGTCCCAGCACTGGCCAGTGCTGTCCCCTGGGCGGCACCCTGGGGTGGGATGTCCTGAGAGGGGGTACATGGAGGTGCGTGGGCACCATGTCACCCACCAGGGGCTCCTGCCAGCCAGTTAGTGACAGGTGGGGGTGGCTCCGAGCCTCACTCCTCTCTCTAATCCAAGGAGGGTCTTCTGCTCCTTTGCTCCACTAGCAGGAGCTCACAGTTCTCTCGGCGCTCAGTGGCCAATGCTTCCAGCTGTCGTTTACTGGATGCTGCTGCCCTCAGAGCCCATCACCCTCTCCTTGCCACCTCCCGACAGTCTGGCCACTCAGCTCTTCTGTTCCAAGCCCTGCTGCTGCTCCCGCCTCAGCCCACCTGCAATCAGGACTCCCCGAGAAGTCTCAATTCCATTTAGGAATCATTCTGATGAAAGAATAAAGGTGTGCAAAAGACTGAAAACCCAAGTTGTAAAGATGTGTTAGGCGGAGTGGTGCACACCTGTAATCTGAGCTACTCGGGAGGCTGAGGCAGGAGGATCACAAGTTCAAGGCCAGTTTGGGCAACTTAGCAAGACCCTGTCTCAAAAATAAAATTTAAAAAAGTGAGGGGCTGGGGATGTAGCTCAGTGGTAGAGCCCCCAAGTAGTAAGCTTGTAGGCGGCCCTGTGTTCCTTCCCCAGCACTGCAGAAAGAAAAATGAAAGGAAAGACACACTGGCTATCCTACAAAGTGCTATATCCAGGTTAATTATTATGCCTTGGCTTCCAGGGAGGCACAACAACGCTTACGGGTCACCACAAATGGCACATCGTCGTTTCACGGTACACCCTTCACAAAGCCCGAGTGAAGCTGGAAACAGACGAACTTGCTGAACTTCACCAGCCCAGACACAAGATGTGCAGTGCAGACCTGTTGGGGCACATTCCTTGAGATACACCGGTGCCTGGACACTTGCCGTGGGTGCTATTATCCCTTCTCCCAGGTCGGCATCGGGTTATCTACAGGCTCCCCTGACATAACACGAACCCACACATCCAACTGTTAATTCCTTTCTCCCACTCATTCTCCTCCCCACGTACACACTCACTCCCCACCCACTCCATGCTGTTTCTCTCCGCCAGATCTTGCAACCAATCATTCAATGAAAGAATTAAAAAAATTTTAAGTAAGATAAAGTAAAAGAAAATCTAGAAACCAGCTAAATGTGTTCTGTATGTTATTTGTGGGAGCAGGGTTTAGGGTAGATGTGCTCCCCTTTTGCCTTCTGAGGCTGAGGCAGGTGGGTTGAAAGTTCAAAGCCAGTGTGGGGAACTCAGCAAGACCCTGTTTCAAAATAACATTAAGTAAAAAAGGGCTAGGGATGACTCGGTGGTGGAATACTCGCCTCACTCGTGCAGGGCGCCGGGTTCAAGCCCTGTGCAGAGAAGAATGTATTCTTCATGTCTAAAAATGATTTCCTTGTGGAAGAGCACAGTATGAACATTTCCCAAGGCAAAGAGGTCATCACGGGAGGCAGTGTTGAATGCTCGGTCAGGCACGAGGCAGGCGTCACATCACATTACCAAAATGCCTCTAACACCACTTCCTGTGGTGCTGGGGACCGAACTCGGGCCTCACACCTGTCAGCAGGGCCGCAGGAGCCATCTCCTCCCAGCAAGCACCAGCCTCCCTGAAGCATCCTATGAGATCAGCACAGGGAGGATGCTTCAGCCTGTATTTTTCCCTCACCACAAAATTAGAATGGGCTGATTATCGTTTCAGGATCCATTTAGACTGGACAGAAAAGTACACGGCCTCTCACAGTGAGCGTGTGCTGGGCCGCCTGCAGCCTGCAGCCTGCAGCCCTCCTCAGATACCACAGCCATCCATCTGCCTGGAGCTGCTCTGCTCCCCAGCGGAGCCGGAAGCTGCCCAGCAGCCGGGAATCTGGAAGCAGCTCCCATTGCTAACCTGGTCCTTCCGGCTCTGTCTTTGCTTCCCTCACTCCAGCAAGTGCCAAGTTAAGCATCTCGAAGTTGAACGGGTCCCTTCACCAACCTTCTCCCGGCTCTAACACCCATCCCAGGAGCACTTTGTGTTGCAGAGGGTCTTGGCACAGAGGAGCGGCTCGGCCTCCCGCACCCTTCTCTGGATGCCAGGTTTCTCGCCTGCCTTTGCACGTTTCTGTCACAAATGCACACGCAGCTCCTGTTTAAGCCAAAGGGATCCCGGCGTGCACGTACCATTGGGCACTTTGCTGTTTTTGTTTTTTTTTTTCGTACCAGGGATCGAACTCAGGACCTTGTGTTTGGGAGGCAGGCAGCGGAACCACTGAGCTAAATCTCCGGCCCACTCTGCTGTTTTTGGTTTTTTAACCTAATGAAAATCTGACACCTTCCATGCATACGTGGATTTCCTTTTTACACTTTCTAGTGACGGGGATGGCTGGTCTGAGCTGTGTGACAGGCTGGGTCTGGGCCCCCTCGTTACGGGCCCCTCCTTACGTGGCAAATGCCACTGGGGAGGGAGGGGATCACAGGTGATCACTGCGGATCTGACCCTGAGATGGGAGTGCATCTGGGATTATCCAGGCGGGCCCAACAGAACCAAAGGATCCTGGTAACAGGGAGGAGCAGAGTCAGGGTAGGAGATGTGACATGAAACAGTGGTGACAGTAATGTGGGCCACAGGCCCAGGAACGCAGGTGCTCTGGAGGCCGGGACGGTGGGAAGTGAGCGGCTCTTCCTGCGGACTCCAGAGACCCAGCTGGCACACGGGGACGTCCGGCCTCTAGGGTGGTGAGGAGTTGATGGACGGGGCTCCAAGAGGGCACGGCTGCACAGGAGCCAACACAGGCTGGCGCCAGAGCACCGCAGATGATGTGGGACCAGGTGGGTGGGGGTCACACAGAGGGGACAAGGACCCAGGGAGGAGCAGCAGGAGTGCGGGGAGCAGAGATGACCCCACGCACCACTTCCTGCACACGCTGGCCCAAGGGTGATAGTGGGGTGAGGGCCCAGCAGAGGGGACACTGGCTCAGGTGACAGGAAGTGTTTGCTGTCCTGGCTTAGGGCCCCTGATTCTGCTGTATTGGGTTTTTCAAGGCAAGACTCTGGGTAAATCCAGTCCAGCAGTGGAGCTGGCACAGGACTTGAGAGCATTTTCTACCTGAAGGTCCCCAGCAAACTGGGATGAGCTGACCACCTCCACCAGTGACAAGTAGGGGCTGCAGGGCCACCTGTGCAACCACAGTGGAAAAATGTACAGCAGCCAGGTGCAGTGGTACACGTGTCATCCCAGCGTGCTGGGAGGCTGAGGTGGGGAATATCCCGAGTTTCAGCCTGGCCTGGGCTACTCAGTGACTTAGCAACCCTGCCTCAAAATAAAGTCTGGTGACATAGCTCGGTGTCAAGGCCCTGTGATCCCCAGTACTGCAAAAAACAGAAACAGAAACACCAGACAAAGGTGCCTGCCTCTGCACATTCTGCTAGGGAATAAGCCACACCCTCTGGTGTCCAGCCATTGCCGTTGTCCAGGTTCTAGAAACCTGGCTGTGGCCTCCAGAAGGAACAGTTCTCAGAGTCCACACGGGAGAGCTCTGTCTGGGCTCTGTGAAGCAGGCCTGGCCGTGTCTGTGGGAAGTGGACCTGTCAACTGCAAGGCTGCTGCACGGGACACAGGCACCCTGCTGCTCCCGCCCCAGCTCTGGTCACCTGCTCCAGGGCCGCTGGCAGCAAAGGCAGACTAATTCCCAAGCTGAATTCTGGCTACCCTCCAGCCTGCTGCAAGATCCCAAGCCGACAGTGTGCTGTGCCCAGCCCAGCTGCTCTTCCTCAGGGGACACGACCCTGTTCCTCACACCAGGATAGGTGAGAGCGCAGGTGTGACCCCAGTTCACCTGTGTGGGGCTTCACAGGGTAAGAGGCAGCTCCTCGTCACCACCTGGCCTGGACTAAGGGTGCACTGCTACGCTATGAGGGAAGGAGCTGGGCCCGGGACAGAGGGGCTCTGAGACCCCACTCCCGCACCTGTCACCGCCTGCTCTGCTCCTCCTCCTCCCTCAGGCTATCCCGAGGACACTGGAGCAGGCCCAGCTCAAACTCCCAGCAGCCTCGCTCATCAGGGTCAAAGCCCAGGTCCTGTGTGCCATGAGGTCACCCCTTCCCCAGCTCCTCCGCCTTCCTCACTCTCCCAGTGCCTGGCAGTCACCTGTGCCCCCTTCCCTACGCTCCAGTAAGACCTCTTGTCCTGAGGGCCGCTCTTGTGGGGCGGGTGAGCCAAAGGAAGCCCCATCCCCCATCCCCCATCCCTGGAACAGCCCTGCCTAGGAAACCAGCGGGACAGGAGGGCTTTCCTATCGAAAGGGCATCCTCTTTCGGGTGACCAAGTCTGCCCGGGGTCCCCTGTGGGGAAGCTGCAGGCCACCATCCCTCAGGCAGGTCACTCATTCCAGAGAAGGCTTCACTGTTACTGGAGGGACCCTGGAGGCCGATGGCAGGGAAGGCTGGGGAACCATGGCCTCAGCAGCATCAGCAGGGCTCCTTCAGGAAACCCTTTAGCCTGGCCATGCTTCAGTTTCCTCATCTGTTGAGAGGTGAGCTCGGAGGTCCCACTTCCAGGCACCCACCTGGTCCCCACGGGGTCCCCACATCTGCAGGCCCCGCCCCACACCTCCCTACATCCGCCTGGCTTTGTCCCAGACGTTAGAAGCACAGCTGTGTGTGTGTGTGTGTGTGTGTGCGCGCGCGCGCGCGCAGGGGGGTGAAGCGGCCCGTTCAGTCTTCCCTGTTTCCCCTGCACTGCGCCCGGGCCTCGTTCAGGTCAATGAAGACTGAAAGAAATCCTGCGCCGAGGTGCAGGGAAGAGTTTCCGGGGCAACTCCCGCTCCTCTAAGAAGCGGCGGAGACTGGAGTCCGCACCCCCTCTTCTTGCTTTGGACAGGCGCGACGTCTGGGGCCGCGCCCCCGCGCTGCAACACGGGGGGCCTCGGCTCCGCGCGGAAGGCGGGGGGCCTGGGTCCCTGGGAGCCAAGGCTGGCGACCACCGGGCTCCTGCCGGCTGTGCCCAGCACTCTGGGTCTCGGTGACGCCGGCCGGGCGCGTCCGCAGCTCCGTGAGGGGGCAGCGGAGGCTCTGGGCCCACAGGGGGCGCGCTCCTCCCCGGAGGGAGCCAGCGCGGTCGAGGCTGAGGCGGGGACCCCGGGGCGGACGGACCGCGCCCCGGGCCCAGCAGAAGGAGGTCCGCGAAGTCCGCGCCCCGCCGCCCGCACTCACGCTCCACGTCATGCAGCTTAGCGCGCTCCTCCTCCAGCTTGCCCTTCAGGCCCTCAGCCTCGCTGCGCAGCGCCGCCAGCGTCTCGCTCTCGTGCAACCCGTCCGTGGCCATCTTCGGGTGGCGGGGATGCAGGGACAGGGCGTGAGAGGCGAGAAGGAGCGCGGACCCAACCCGCCCCAACCTGCGCCCCCGTGCAGCGCCTGCGCACACCGTGGGGGGAGTCGGGCAGGCCTCAGTCCTCCAGGGAAACTGAGGCTCAGGGACGCTGCGTGGCTCGGTGGGCCGAACCGGGACCTACCCTGGTCTTCCCGCCCCTAGGAACCCAGCGACACTGCCCCTCACCCCGGTGGATGCTCGGACCAGGCGGAAAGCACGACGGGGCCTGCGCCCCCAGAGCCGCGGAGACCCAGATGCGCAGACAGCGCCCGACCCTGCCCGCCGTGCGCATGCGCATCCCTCCCCTTGGGTCCTCAAGGGGTGTGGGGCGGAGCCAGGCGTGCAGCCCTCCCCACGTCCCCAAGGTCCGAGCGCCAGCTTGGGGGGAGGGAGGGGGGCGGGCCACCGTCAGGCTCTCCGCGGCGCCGAGGCCCAGCGCACAGAGGGGAAACTGAGGCCCAGAGAGCCGTGGCCCCGCCCAAGCCATTTGTGGGTGGGGAGGCCATGCGGCCCTGCGTTGTGGACGCGGATCCAGCCTGCGGGGAGAGGCGGGAGGTCGGGCGCAGTGTCCCTCCCTGTCCCTGCCGGCCGGGTGCTGGGCAAAGGCTGGGGTCCCTGCCCTCCGGGGACCTGAGGGCGTCTGCGGTGGGGCGGGGTCCGGTTCTGTGAGCAGAGCCCCGCCGACTCCTGCGGACCGGGACGACACCAGCGAGTGGGTTTGTTTATTCGGGATCCTGGCGTGGGGCTGGTAGGTGCCTGGCTAATGCCTACGTGTGAACGGAGTGTAAAACAGGAGCCCTGCACTGTGTAGCTAAAACAGTCCGTAAAGCAGATCAGTGTTTTTGTGCGTAGAGCCATTTAAGTAGGCATCTAAAATAAAAATTAAGCACAAAAGCAAAAACAGGACTCCTGTTGCCGCGTTTGAATGCCGAGGGCCACAGCTCGGGCTCTGTCCAGCTCGGACCCAGGAGCCAGGCTGGCTGGCTGTGCTGTGCGCCCTGGGCGGTTGCCCTCTCTGTGCGTCTGGGCCTCCTCGGCACGAGCAGCCCCTCTGCTCCCCCTAGAGCGCCCAGGGCCCTAGGTGGCACAGGGAGGGCACTCGGAGCTGCCCCTGAGGCGGGGACACCCTGGTGCCATCCGCGGGAAGGGTTCAGGGGACGCACGGGGTCACAGGCGCAGGTCCCTGGGTCACCTCGGCGAGGCCGCGCCCCTGCGCCTCCCTGGCCTGCGGTTCTGGGCCTGTGGGATGTGCACTTGGGGTGTGCGGCTCTGGGGACCCCGGGCAGTGGCCTCCACACTGGCGTGTGCCTTCCCCGGGGTCCTGGGAGAGTCGCGCCTGAGCTGGGCTGGGCAGCTTAAAGCCACGCAAGTTTGCAGAGCGCCTGCTCTGAGGCAGCTGGTAGTCTAGTCAGGGCCGGTCCTGTGGGCAGCAGTCGCGTTGCGGGGTCACCCTGCTCGGGATCCGGTCCACACGGGCTGTGTCTGCGCGACCCCAAACACCGGGCTGAAAGTCGCCGTCGGGCATCGCCTGTGCCCTCCCTCACCAGAGGGGCCCGGACACCGATCCGCAGTGCCTGTGGGGGTGGTGGCCCGCACCCCTGAAGTCCCTCCGGGGCGGGGCTCCGAACACAGGGGACCGGAGGTTGGGATTCTGGGTTGCTCCGGCCCACAGGGGCGGTGGGGATTAGCAATTGGCAGGCGGGGCGGGCCCAGGCTTCGAGGTACTGAAGGGGCCGCTTCCAGTCTGCAGAGCCAGGTTTACAACAAAATGTGCTGCTGCTCTGCGGAGCCTGAAGAGACGTCAGAACCACAACTATGCACCAAGTCCAGCTCCTTTACACACACACACACGCACATTTTTTTTAAAACCCTGCACAATAACCTGAGGATTTTCCTGTGGCCTGTAGGGCCGAATGCTTTACCACTTCCCAACAGGTGGGGGCGCTGTTGAGGGCTCTGTTTGGCCCAGCTTTGCAAACCCTCGGAACAGGATCCATTTTTAGGGCTGCAGCCATGCTCTGGACATTTTTCCGCAAGGTCTGAGGTCGCGCACGGCCACCTCTGGTGAGTGCACTCGATCTCTTGAACTTTTTTTTAGTACCGGGGATCGAACTCAGGTCCTTACGCTTGCACAGCAGGGGGTGAAACCACTGAGCTAAATCCCCGGCCTCGATCTCTTAAACTTTGAAAAGCCATGTCGGGTTCTGCGTTCCGCCTTTGGCCCTCCGGGGGCTTAGGGCCGAGAGGGGCTGCTGGAGCCTTAGCTTTGCTCTGGTTGCAGCCAGGAAGGTTCTGGGCTGTGCACGCAGCTGGGACCTTGCAGAGGCGCTCCCTGGCTTTATCTGCCGGTCTCTTAGCTCAGCTGCTTGCTAAGCAGACAGCGGATAATGAGGTGGGCCCGGAAACCACGAGGGCTCCCTGGGCCCTGCCTTGTGGGGAGGCATGCGGTCACCGGCCTTGCGCCAGTGCGTCCAGGACGGACAGCGCATGTCTGTAAGAGGTGGCACTTACAATTTCCGCACATATGGAGCAGTAGTTGAGTTGTTGGGATTTCTTGAAAACTGGCCTCAGAGCTCTCTGCTTGAAGCATTTGTCACAGGAGCCAAACACGTTCACTAGAAAAGTCTGGTCACACATCTTCCCCGCCACGAACCTGGAAGGAAACAGAGGAGGGGTGAGCAAGGCCTAGGTTCAGCAGCCTCCCTGGTTCCTCCTTCCTACTGTGGGTGCTGAGACCTCTGTTGTGGGGGAAGGGGGCGAAGCTCACTCCTGACCCTCCATTCACCATCCCCAGGGGTCTAGTGCCCCCAGGCAGGTCCTTTGGGCAGCTGGTGGCCCCTCACCACTGCACCCCAGTCAGCCTGAGGTCCCCTGATGGAACTCACTGGGTAACGGATGCCAAAATGTAAAGCTGTTAAAAACGTTCCTCCCAGGACAAAAGGACAACATATATGTGAAGAAATGCTCAACACAGCTGGACAATCGAGAAATGAAAATTTAAAACACAGCTTTCGTCTTCCTCAGAAAATATGGCTATCATCACCAGGAAATCATATAAAACCAACTGCTAGTGAGGGGTGTGTGTGTGTGTGTGTGTGTGTGTGTGTGTGTGTAACCTTCTAGATTCTTGGTGGGAATGTCAACTACTACAACTGATACAGGAGGCAGGGCCTGGCAAAGCTGGCTGGGAAATTCAGAACTTGTCAATTACAAGATCCCAGGACAGCACCAAATAATACTCCGGACCCGCATGTGGGACTTCTCTCAGGGTCCCACAAGATGGGGATGGCATAGAGACAGACACCACAGGGAGCCTGCTGCCATGGCTGCTCACAGTGGCCCACCCTACACTGAGTCCACTTTTGTTTCTGCTTTTATCCTTTCCTCTTGTGTTTGGCCCAAGTTTGCTCTACAGAGCTAGTTCTTCCCTTACCCCTTCATCCCTCACCTTTCAAATAAACTTTTGACACTGATTTTGCTTGTCTGTCCAATTCTTTGTCTGAGGCAAGAAAAATCTGGAATACTTTTAATTGACAAGCCATTTCTTTTTTGCTTTTTTTTTTTTCCAGTACCAAGAATTGAACTCAGAACCTTGAACTTGCGAGGCAGGTGTGGTACCACTGAGCTAAATCCCTGGCCCTTAGTCAGCCAACAACATTTTGCCGTAACCAGCCAGGAGATAACACAACCACTGTGGAAATCAGTAAGGAGATTCCTCTAAAAGCTAAAGCTAGTGCTCGCTTTGGCAGCACATATACTAAAAGCTAAATCTAGAAATTCTATTTGACCCAGCTATTTCCCTTCAGATATTTTTCTGAAAAAGTTAAAGATACTATATTACAGTGATACATGCATACTCATGTTTAAGGCCACACAATTCATAATAGTTAAATCTTAGAAGCAGCAAACAGATGAATGGATAAAGAAAATGTGGTGTTTACACATAGTGGAGTGCTGCTCTGCCATAAAGATAAACTTGAGTCATTTGTAGGAAAATGGATGCAACTAGAGACCGTAATGTTAAGTGAAATAAATCAGACACACAAGCTTAAGTATTGCACAGTTTCTCTTATATGTAATAATGTACATGTAAATAATCAAAATGTAAATAAAGAACATAATAAAAGATAGAGAATAGGAAATAGAGAGATAGATCTGTTGCAAATGGGAAGGAGACCCATTGATGGGGAGGGGGCTGGGAGTGGAGAGACAGAGATTGAAAAAAGGTCTATTTCTCTCTCTCTCTTTTTTTGGGGGGGGGTTCCGGGGATCGAACTTGGGTCCTTGCGCTTGTGCAGCAGGCAGCGAAACCACTGAGCTAAATCCCTGGCCTGAAAAAAGGAATTAAGATGTGTTACGTACATGTACCTCATGATGAGTGTAAACATTATGTACTGCAAACACAAACTAATAAAAAATAGACTTTAAAAATGCTTACCCTTTGCATATAGTCGCCCGGTGAGTGTGCTGGTTTCACTCACACTTGCATAGATTCTGCAGAAGGTGGGGTCTGTTATTGTTTGCACATTGCCTAGTTTTTCTCCAAGATTGTGCTTGCTGACACATACCCTTTGCATCTGTCATAGCACAGGATGTGCTCTCTTCACGCTTATCATTTGCAAACACTCTGGGGAATCTGTTGCTCTGCTACTGCACACGTATTCCACAGATTCTCCTGAAAATTGTGCGGTGTTAATGTTTACCCTTTGCACTGATTCTACCAAAAGTGGTGCTCTGGTAATGCTCAGACACTGCACAGAATTCAAAGCAGACTGTGCTTTGTTAATGCTTAGCCTTTGCATCATTTTACTGACCAATGTGCTCTGTCATTGTTATCTTTAAAATTAAAAAAAATTTTAAAACACCATTATTCATAGAGTGGCTTTAAGTTCACAGTAGAATTGAGAAAAGGTACATAGATTTCCTACATACCTCCTGCCCCACACATGGATGATTGTCCTTGAGTAGTAGCATCCCTATCTGGGGTGGTATATTTATCCCGTTGGTGAATCCACATTGACACATAATCATAGCTCTGGTTAGGGTTCCTTCTTCATGTTGAACAGTTGTGGGGTTTGGATACATTTATAATGACAGGTACCCATCATAGTGGTATACAGAGTGTTTTCATACTGGTAAAAATCCTCTATATTATACCTTCTCCCCTTCCCTTACCCCTGGCAATCTGATCTTGGTATGACTGCATAGTTTACCTTTTCCAGAATATCAAGTCATTAGAATCATACAGTAGGAGCCTCTTCAAATTGGGGTTTTTTTTTCATTTACTAATCCTGACTTAAGGTCTCTCCGTGGCTTTTCTCCATAGCTCATGTCCTTTTAGCTCTGATATTCCATTCTCTGTATGTATAACAGGTTATCTATTCACTTACAGAGGAACATTTGGTTGCTTCTGAGTTTTAGCAATTATAAATAAAGCTGCAGTAAATATCTGAATACAGGGTTTTGTGTGGATGTAAGTTTCAATTTCTTTGGGTAAATATTAAATAGCATAAATGCTTGGTTGTATGGTAAAAATTTGGTTCATTTTGTGGGAAACACCAAACCCGTTTGCACAGTGGTAGTTGCATTTTGCAGTCATACCAGCTGTGAAGGTGTTATAGGGCAATAGATGTAACTCGCAAACCTGCTAGAATCTGAAACCCAAGTTTGAGTTCTCTAAAATTGCAGGATGAATTCTAGGAACAATGGAGGTTAAGAGTAGGAAAAATTTATTGAGAGAAAGATAGCTTCTGTTGCAGGAGACCACAATATTGACTATGCCCAAGCAGGCTCTGAGCAGTCCAGGCTGTGAGGAGCTAATCCTACAGCTGGCTTCTTTATAGAAGTGCATCCTGCCGAAGCCTATGTGCCGAGGTCAGGGTAACTCGCACCCAGATTTCGTTCACACAACTAAAACCTCCTGACTAGAAGGACAGTGTGCTAATTACAACCACATATTTTGTCCATTCTGTTCCTAAATCGAGAATGGTTTGTCTTGTCCTTCACGAGCCTTATTTACATTAATTTCCATAGAAACTGCAAAATTGCATATCCCTTGCATGTATCCTCACATGTAGTTCTGCCCTTGCACGTAGCTCACCTTTACCCCAACTGATTACCAATAAAAATCAGTGGTTTGAACTGGCCAGCGCCTTTGTCAGTTGTACCAGCATTAGTTGTCCTGGCATCCCACTTTCTGTCTTACTTCTGTCTTTTAGTTTTTTTCCCTCAGGTGTAGAGGTTTCCAGTAATGTTTCAGGGGTCCCTGGTACTTCTGAACTAGAAGGATAATGTTCTAATTATAACCATATAATTTGTCTATTCTGTTCCTAATTTTAGAATGTTTTGTCTTTTCCTTTTACAAGTCTTGTCTCCATTACTTTCCCTAGAAATTGCATGATTGCTGACCCTGCTTCTCAAAGGTGTTTTATGGGACAAACCCATGAGGTGAGGCAGGTTCAAGGTGGGACAAAACTACAGTCCACTAGTAAGATTGCAAGTACAGTCCCTTAGGTAATATTGATCAAACGAGGAATCACAAGGCAGACAAAACTATGATCAACCAATAAGATTACGACAAGTATAGTCGCCTAGGTAATATTGATTAAATGGGGATCCAATGGGAAAGCAAGTCACATAGCAAGCTGACAAGGATTTTCAGTCAGGAATCTTTCCTGGAAGGGGTGGGTAAGGTCTTGGTCTCCTACCCAGGTGATTAATACCTATTTAGAATATCCATCACTGCTATTCATCCTTAGGGGAAGCACAGTGCTGGCCTTCAGTGAATGTATCTTGGTCGATTGTCCTTCATGTTGGTTCCTTGCATGCTGGTCCTAACTGTCTACAAGATATCTAATTAACTTATCTACCTACAATAGTGGGTTGGGAGTTATAGTATTTCCCTCATTTGGATTATTTTGCTTATTTGGATTACTCGGTGCCTTATATCCAGACATTTGCCATTTTTTGGAACATTTACAGCACATAATGTTGCCGTTCCTTGCGGGGAGTCGGTGCACATACACATCACACCTTCATTCCTCTTTTCACCTCCTATCCCTCTTTTCTCTCCCATCCCTGCATCTCTCCATCTCCTCCTTTCAGAAAGATCTGCTCCCTACTTCCTATCATCTATCTTTCTGTAGTTATTTTATTTTATTTAAAAATTAATTTTATCGGTACATTTTAGGTATACAATATAATGACATTTATCATCTATCTTTTATTTTGCTCTTTATTTATACTTTGGGTTTCTCATATTAGAGAAGCCAGGTGATATTTAAACTTGTATGTCTGATTTATTTCACTTGACCTTAAGGTCTGAAGCTGCCATTGTTACATTTTACATCGTTTTTTCCTTTGTAAATATTCTACCAAATGTAGGGACAGAGGGTCACAGGCAAGAAGAAAGATAAAAAAAAAAAGACTGACTGGGCTCAATGAAGAAACAGGAGAGAGTGCAGATGACATAAAAAAATCTCTTCACAGAAATAATGGCAGAAAACTTCCCAAGCAGGGGAAAAGAGCTTGACATACAGATAAGTGAGGCATATAGGACTCCAAATAGCCTTGATCAAAAAAAATCTACACATAGGCATATAATTGTTAAGATTCCAGAAACACAACAGAAGAACAAAGTTCTCCAAGCAGTCAGAGAAAAGAAACAAATCACATACTAAGGAAAGCCCATCAGAATCACAGCAGGCTTCTCAACACAAACCGTCAAGGCTAGAAGAGCTTGGAGTGACATATTCCAAGCCCTAAAAGAAAACAGCCTCCAACCCAGATTGATGTACCCTGCAAAACTATCTTTCAAAATGGATGGAAAAATAAGATATTTTCATGACAAAGGGCACCTTAGGAACTTCATGAATATCAAACCAGCACTCCAAAGAATTTTACACAATATCCTAGGAAAAGACATTGAGGATCACAACCCCAGGAAGCAAAGCAGAATGAACCCATCTGGCATGACAAAAAATTAAATGTAAACGGGGAGAACCCAACAAAAAGAAAAAGTCATGGCAATGACAAGTCAATAAGTTTCAGTTATAACCATCAACGTTAATGGTCTCAATTCACCAATCAAAAGAAATAGACTGGCAGAATGGGTCAAGAAGCAAAATCCAACAATATGCTGCATACAAGAAACACACTTCATTCAAAAGGAAACTCATAGACTGAAAGTTAAAGGGTGGAAAACGATACTCCATGCCACAGGAACCCGAAAAAAAGCAGGAGTAGCTATCCTCTTGGCAGATCAAGTAGATTTCAAACCAACACTGATTAAGAGAGAAAAAGAAGGACAGTACATCCTTGTAAAGGGAACAATCCAAGAGGAAGAGATGACAGTCATAAATATCTATGCACCAAACACTAGTGTACCCAACTATATAAAACAAATACTA
This sequence comes from Heterocephalus glaber, assembly GCF_053883595.1. Taxonomy (NCBI): domain Eukaryota; kingdom Metazoa; phylum Chordata; class Mammalia; order Rodentia; family Bathyergidae; genus Heterocephalus; species Heterocephalus glaber. Next base: position 82,696,524 of record NW_028258138.1, on the reverse strand, counting down.
ACAGACATGAAAAGTCATATATGCACTAATACAATTGTAGTGGGGGACCTCAACACCCCACTGTCACAAATAGATAGATCAACTAGACAAAAAATAAGTAATGAAATACTAGAACTCAATCGAACTCTTGAACAAATGAACTTAACAGATGTTTACAGAGTCTTCCACCCCACAAAATCAGAGTACACATTCTTCTCAGCTGCACATGGGTCATTCTCCAAAATAGACCACATACTCACACACAGAACATGTTTAAGTAAGTGCAAAGGAATTGAAGTTATCCCCTGTATATTATCAGACCATAGTGTGATGAAATTGGAGATCCATAGCAAAAGAAACTCAAAAAATTTTATAAACATGTGGAAATTGAACAACACACTTCTGAATAACCAATGGGTCACAGAGGAAATTAAAGAAGAAATCAGACAGTTCCTTCAATTAAATGACAATGACAATATAACATATCAGAATCTATGGGACACAATGAAAGCAGTCTTACGAGGGAAATTCATAGCAGTGAATACACATATTAGGAAAACAGAACGAGCCCAATTAAACAACCCGATGCTGAACCTCAAGCTTCTAGAAAAAGAAGAGCAGGACAATCCCAAAGCTCATACAAGGGAGGAAATTATAAAGATCAGAGGAGAGGGCCAGGGATTTAGCTCAGTGGTTTCGGCCCCTACTGCACAAGCGCAAGGACCCGAGTTCGATCCCCAGTACCAAAAAAAAAAACAGAGGAGAAATCAATGTAATGGAGACTAAGAGAACGATACAAAAAATCGATGAAGCCAAGAGTTGGTTCTTCGAAAGAATCAACAAAATTGACAAACCTTTAGCCAACCTTGTCAGCAAAAGGAAAGAAAAGGCCCAAATCCATGCAATTAGGAATGAAAAAGGTGAGATTATAACAGACCCAGCAGAAATCCAGAGGATCATCAATACTTACTTCCAGAACCTATACGCCAATAAGATGGACAACACAGAAGAAATGGACAGATTCCTAGATACATATGAATTACCAAAGTTGAATGAAGAAGACCTAAAAATTCTGAACAACCCAATATCAACCAATGAAATTGAAAATGTAATTAAAAACTTATCACCTAAGAAAAGCCCGGGCCCTGATGGCTTCGCTGCTGAATTCTACAAGACATTTAGAGAGGAACTGCTGCCACTACTGTTTAAACTCTTCAATGAAATTGAAAGGGAAGCAATACTCCCAAATTCATTCCTGGAAGCAAGCATCACCTTGATCCCCAAAGCAGAGAAAGACCCAACTGAAAAAGAAAACTATAGGCCAATCTCACTAATGAACACAGATGCAAAAATCCTTAATAAGATACTGGCAAACAGAATGCAGAAGATCATCAAGAAGATCATACACACTGATCAAGTGGGATTCATCTGAGGGATGCAGGGATGGTTCAATATACGAAAATCAATCAATGTAATACACTATATCAATAGAGCCAAGGACAAATACCATGATTATCTCCATAGACACAGAAAAAGCATTTGACAAAATTCAACATGCATTTATGATAAAAACCCTCCAAAAAATTGGAATAGATGGTCTCTACCTCAAACTGATAGAAGCCATCTATGAAAAACCAACAGCCAATATCATACTAAATGGTCAAAAACTGAAATCCTTCACACTAAAATGAGAAACAAGACAAGGATGTCCACTATCACCACTCTTGTTCAATATAGTTCTGGAAACATTAGCCACAGCAATTAGACAAGAGAAAGAAATAAAAGGAATAAAGATAGGTAATGAAGAAGTCAAATTGTCATTATTTGCAGATGACATGATACTCTATATAGAAGACCCCAAGAACTCCACCAAAAGTCTTCTAGACTTAATAACCAAATTCAGTCAAGTAGCTGGTTACAAGGTCAACACACAAAAATAAATAGCTTTCCTCTACACGAATGACAGACTCACTGATACAGAAATAGGGCAAATAATTCCTTTCACAATAGCATCCAAAACACTGAAATACCTAGGAATCATCCTAATGAAAGAAATCAAAGACCTCTTCTCTGAAAACTATGGCACTCTGAAAAGAGAGATTGAAGATGATATCAGAAAATGGACAGACATCCCCTGCTCCTGGGTAGGAAGGATTAATATAGTGAAAATGGCCATACTTCCAAAACTGCTATATAGATTTAATGCAATTCCAATTGAGATTCCAACAGCATACTTCATGGACCTTGAGAAAACAATCCAAAAATTCATTTGGAACAAGAAGAGACCCAGAATAGCAAAAGCAATTCTAGGTAACAGAGACATGGTAGGGGGTATCACAACCCCCAACCTGCAACTATACTACAAAGCTACTGTGATAAAAACAGCATGGTACTGGCAAAGAAACAGGCTTGAGGACCAGTGGAACAGATTAGAAGATGCAGAAACAATGCCAGACACACTCAGCCATCTCATCTTCGATAAAAGAGCCAAACACCCTCACTAGAGGAAAGATAGCCTTTTTAATAAATGGTGCTGGAAAAATTGGGCTTCAACTTGCCAAAGATTAAAACTAGACCTGTGTCTCTCACCATGCACTAAACTAAAATCAAAATGGATTAAAGATTTAAATATTAAAATAGAAACTCTGAACCAGTTGGAACAGAGGTTAGGTAGAACCCTTGAAGATATCAGTGTAGGAAAAGATTTTATGAACAAAACCTCAGTTGCCCATGAACTAGCACAAACAATCAACAAATGGGATCTCTTCTTATTAAAAGTCTTGTGCACAGCAAGGGAAACCACCAGGAGTGTGAAGAGACAACCCACAATGTGGGAAAAAATCTTCACCTGCTCTTCCTCAGACAAAGGTCTACTATCTCGAATCTATAAAGAACTTAAAAAGATCAGACCTCCCAAATTTAAAGACCCAATCCAAAAATGGGCATCTGAAATGAACAGACATTTCTCAGACAAAGAAGTAGAAATAGCAAATAAATACATGAAAAAATGTTCAACATCACTGGTCATTCGAGAGATGCAAATGAAAACAACGCTGAGATTCCACTTCACTCCAGAAAGAATGGCTGCTATCATGAAATCAACCAATAACAAATGCTGGCGGGGCTGTGGGGAAAGAGGAACCCAGCTCCACTGCTGGTGGGAGTGTAGACTGATGCAACCATTGTGGAAATCAGTATGGAGATAACTCAAAGAACTAGGACTGGAAGTCCCATTTGACCCCGCTATTCCACTGCTGGGGATCTTCCCCAAAGAATTAAAAGAATCATACCACAGTGATATATGTGCACCCATGTTCATAGCAGCGCAGTTTGTAATAGCTAAAACTTGGAAACAGCCCAAATGCCCATCAACTGGAGACTAAAGAAAATGTGCTTTTTTTATAAAATAGAGTACTACTCAGCCATAAAAAATGAGAAATTAGAGACATTTATAGCTAAGTGGATGCACATTGAGGCGATACTCTTAAGTGAAATAAATAGGACACACATGAATAAATTCCGAATAGTTTCTCTGGTGTGAGAAACTGAAAGTGTAAATAAGGACTAAATGTATAATAGGTAATGTGAAATAGGAGGAAAAGGGGCAAAGGCGAAGGGAGTGGGAGGGCTAGGGGAAAAGATAGAAGGGAATGGAATTAATATGAGAAAATGGAAAAATAGGAACAAAATCTTTGTAAATAGGGAGGACTGGAAGGGTTGACGGGAGGGCTGGGCAAGGGTGATAAATAAGAACCAAGAGAGACTATGTAAAGGTGCAAATTTCCAATGATGAATGTCACTATATTGTATACCTAAAATGTACCAATGATTAGAATGAATAATCGATAATGCAAAACAGGAAGAAAAGGTCCAAAGGGGTAGGGGTAGTGGGAGGGGCAGGGGAAAGGAAAGAAGGGAAAGGAAAAATGATGAAAAATGGAAATAAAGTCTTTGTAAATAGGGAAGTGTGGAGGGCGTGAAGGGAGGGCTAGGAATGGGGAAAAAATAAGAACCAAGATGCATTATGTAAAGGTACAATTCCCAATGAGAAATGTAATTGTGTTGTATACCTACAATGTACCAATAAAAGAATTTAATAAAAAAAAATTTAACAGGAAGAGTCCATAGGCAAAACAAGAACATGAAACCTGTACCCAGGAACACGAAAGACGGGAAACCAGCCCTCTCACCCACCACTGATAAAATGCAAAGGAGACAAACGCAGCCACCTAAGGACTCTTATTTAATCTGTAAAAGACACACCTACACATATACACATGTATGTATATTCTCACTTTAGCATCATTATACCTGCACCAGATACACACACACACACACACACATCCCCTTTACTTAATTTCTAACTCTAAGCTGGCCTTCTGTGAGCCCCTCACCACTGCCCCATCCATCACAAAAGGGCAGGAAGGAATCAAACAGCCAGATAGAATGTAGACAGAGGTGCTCAGGTTAGGATCAGCCAGAGACAGCCAGAGAGCCAATCATATGGTGACAACTTCCAGGTGCCCACATGGGGGATGGAGAAATAATCCTAAATAAAAAGGAGCTGGGGACAAAAACCCATCAGTCATCACTTTCTGATGTCCCTACTCTTCCAGAATAGCTGTCTATTTTCTTGTTCTCCAAATAAACTGCGTTCTTTTATTTTAGCCTGCCTCTGTAATTCCTTACTGCAGCCGAGTTTACCATCTTGGTAGGGTCCTGGTAGCTGTGTGTTTCCACAGAGCAGCGTCGGGGCGTGGTGTGCACCCTACCTCAGGCGTCACACAGCGAAGAAGCTCTGCTGAGGCTTACATTTTGTGTAGTTTTTCTCAAGGTTCATGACTACTAAATGCTTCAACATTGCACATATTTTACTGACGAGTGAGCTCTATTAAAGGTGACAGTTGGCATTGTTTTCCCTTGGCTGGTAAAGACTATAATTTACTCGTGAGTCAGCTCTAATTTCTTTATGGTCTGGATAAGGAAAATCATTCCCTACACTATATTTTACTGATGGTAGCTCTGTTAAAACTAATAAATTGTATTATAGACAGCTGAGTTAGGTAGGAATATTCTAGGCAGGCAGACAGGGCTGGACCCTCAAGGGAGTCAGCACAGAGCATGAGAACACATCACAGCTGTGGGTGGAGGCTCATCCATCGGAGGCCAGGCCTCAAGATAAAGACGGAATGACCAGGCCATGTGCCTACCCGCAGGTTAAGCCATGATGTGAGATTATGCAGAGAGGTCCCCCAAGTTGGACCCCACCCGCATCCACAGGAGCACAGGGACAAGAAGCCAGCAGTCGCCCTGCTGCTCTCACCCTGCTCTGTTTATTAGCCAGCCCAGGCCCGTCAACATGGGACTCTAAACTTTTCCACCCTCTTGACCAGTGCCCCCTCCCCTGCCTAAAATGCCCCATACAACCACGAGCACAGTCCTCTCAGGGCTTATGGCCTTCTCGCCCTTGGCCCATCTGCACCCAGATGGCAATAAACTCATCACATGTCGCTTAGACTTTGCCTGCCTCTGTGGTCTCAATCATGCCTTGGTCTGATCTTACATATACCTGTCATAAAGAATCCACTTATCGGGCTGGGGATTTAGCTCAGTGGTTCTGCTGCCTGCCTCACAAGCACAAGGTCCCAGGTTCGATTCCTGGTACCAAAAAAAAAAAGAATCCACTTGTCAAAAAACAGGCTCTTTGTTGTAAGAGAAAGAAAAGTTTATTCCAGTGAACAGGGACTAGAATCAGGAGATTCTAGCAGCTAGCTGGGAAGCTGAGTCGATCACATCCGCGTGTGCATGGGTTGACACTGGGAGAGAGAGGTAGTGGCAGCTGGCTGGGAGAGATTTCATCCGTTAGTGGATGGGCTAACACCAGGAGAGAGATATCAGCAACTAACTGGGAAAGGAATTAGGTTCATATAGGTATTGAAGGGGTTAAGGAACCTGGGGTGAAATGTTCATGACTTGGATGCCCAAGGACGTCTGCTCAGGTGTATAGACAATCGCTGGAGTTCTCAGGGCCAGGGGTTGTATACTTCCTTTTGAGTCTATCTGCCCTATTTACTGAGAAGCTGCTGTTGTTTGCTGAGAGCAACCTGTTTGCTTTGTCCTGCTGGTTTAGGGCAGGCCTGACAATACTACAATTGGTATCACCTGGTCCAATAAAGTCCAGATAGATGTCAGTCACCCAGGTGGGTGAGCAGGACCTCCTGATCCATCCCTTCCTGAAAGAGTCTTTGTTCTTTCCATGCACCCTTGCTATGTGACCTGCTTCCCCATTGGGTCAATATTACCTAAGCAGCTCTACTTACAATCTTTTTTTTTCTTTTGGTACCAGGGATCGAACTCAGGACCTTGTACTTGCGACACAGGTGGTGGCACTACTGAGCTAAATCCCTGGTGCTCTACTTGTAATCTTATTGGTTGATCACAGTTTTGACCCATGTTGTGCCCACCTTGTGATTTTGTACTTGTGGTGATTTTGCTCCATAAAACTTTCTCTGAGAAGTGGGTTCCTTGGCAATGAAATGGGCTTTCGGGTCTCCTCCTGTCTCTCAGGAGCTATCGCTCTCAAGAAATGTTCCTACTCTTAACTTCCACTGTTCCTTAGAATTCATTCTTTGATTTTTGGGAACACGATCTTGGCATATCTGACATCTAGTAGGTTGAGAGCTACATTTTTTCTGCTTTATTGATTGCATAGGTTTTCACATGCTCTAAATTATAAATGCTTCCCCAGGCACATATTTTCCCAAAGAGTGAGCTCTGTTAAAGTTAACAGGTTGCATAGTTGATTGCCAAGAGTATGACTCTGGAGCTGAAATGCTTGGTAGACTTCCTGTTAGATTAGGGCTGAAACTCCCTGGTAGTTATGGCTGTGTCTGGGTGTTGGACCAGGTGAAGAGGGAAGACACACACTCAAGAGAAGTTAACCCACAAAGACCCGATCCAAACATGGACATTGGAAATTATTCATAGACAGCTCACAGAAGAAGTTCAAAAGGCCACAAAATATGTAAAGAAATGTTCAACATCGCTGGCCAAATTAACACACACTGAGATTCCATCTTTTCCAGAAAGAATGGCCATCATCAAGAAATCATATCCTAACAAAGACTGGTGGGCTACATTGTTGGTGGGAATGTAAAGTGGTACGGCCACTATGGAAATCAGTGTGGCGAGCCTAAAAAAGCTAAAACTAGAAATTTCATAGTTTTCCCCTGGCTTAGATCGACTCCATGGTATGAGGAGCCAGCTCTGTGCAGTTAACCGTGTGTGTGGCTTCCCTGCCTTGTTACTACTGACTGCTTCACCAGGCACATGTTTGATCCATGAGCGAGCTCTATTAATGTTCACAGGGTGCATAGATTTTTCCCCTGCCTTGTAAAGATGATCTATTTCTGATAGAGTGGGACCATGCTGAGTGAGCTGCAAACTCAAAAATTGGCTTTCATATTGTTGGGTTTTTTTTTTTTTTTTATGGTACCAGGGATTGAACTTGGGTCCTTGCGCTTGCAAGGCAAGCGACGGAACCAATGAGCTAAATCCCTGCCCCTGGCTTTCATATTAAAAGTCTGAGTCTGCCTATTAGCCACAGTGGTTTGTCTGAAGAGCCAGCCATTGGTGTGTGGGGACAGAATAACTCCCAAGGGCCGGGGATCTAGCTCAGTGGTTTCACTGCCTGCTGCACAAGCACAAGGACCCGAGTTCAGTCCCCAGTACCAAAACAAACAAATAACAAAACAGAATAACTCCCAATACAATGATCCGTGATGCTGTGTCATCTTGGATGTAAGACAATAGTGCAGCCACAGGCAACGTGACTTGTACACAAAACTTCTATAGAAGCAAAAATAAATCTACAGGAAAGAACAATCCCATGACTCAATCACCTGTTCCTGCTAGAATGTCTCGTTCTCTTGTTGCTAGGAACCTGCCCGAGTCAGTGCTTTCTACTCCTGTCCCTGTACCACCCCTGACCTCTTCAAGGAGCTGTGTGTTCAGTAAACAGCGGCAGCTCCACGAGCTGGCGTCTCAGCCTGGTAAGAGCTCTGACCGTCCTGGGCCCCCTTTATGCAGTACAGATCTTGTCTTGTCTTTTGTTATCCTGCGCCATGCCCTTGGTCAGGTGGCTGGAGGTCTGATCAGCCTCCAATGTCTGATGTCAGCTCTTTTAAAGCTAATAGTCAGCATGGGTTTTTTTTTTTTTTCCCCCACAAGAATGTGATATGAAGGCTAAAAATCCCTGGTAGATTGGGGCTGAAAATCCCTGTTAGTTGGCTGGTTCTTGTCCTAGTTACTTTTCTCTCTTTGCTGAGACAAAATACCTGGCAGCCAGTTAAAGGGGGAAAGGTTTATTGAGGTCACAGTTTGTAGTCCATAATCAGCTGCCTCCAAGGCAGGGTGGCTTGGCAGACAGGAAACTGTTCATGGTCAGAAGGTAGCAAAGCAACAAGGGATTTAAGAGTATCTTTCTGCCCCTTTTACCGCATCCAGACTACGTAGGGTGGGCAGCACTCACACCCTTAATCCTAGTGCCCTTAAGCCTACACTGCACCATGAATCAACTCCAGCAGCACAAAATGTAGCTCCAGACACTTACTTGCCCTACGTCCTCATGAGGCTTTGTGAGCATAAGCAATACCAGTTGTGAACTGGGAGTTTTGGGTCTGTCTGTATCACTCAGTTTGTGCTTGTTCGTAGGTGACACCGACCAATAGGCTAGGAGCTGAATATTCCTGGAGTGAATATAAGGAGGAGGAGGCCTGGTGGCTTCAGTTGCTTCAGAGACTCTACACACTCATGCCTGGGGCCTCTGCATGTCCAACTCTCCTGGTTTAAGCGCAGACTTTGTGCCTCCTCACAGGGACTCACAGGGGGTGCTGCAGTGAGCTCCAGGGTTTGAAGTTTTGACTGGATCCTCTGCTCTGCAGCACACACAGTCCCCCAGGATGGTTAGTTTACCCCTACTCTACTGCAGAAGGTGATCTATTGATCTTCACACTTTGCATTTACTGTCCCGTGGCAGCGCTTGCACTTTGCACAATCCTCTCACAGAATCTCTGAGGTAGAATTTGTAAGCTTATCAGGGCTTTCCATGAAATTGGGTAAGGAGACACGGAGGACTAATCAGTGAGTTCCAGGTTAGCAGTCACAGGGGTCTTGTGCAGGACCCTGCAGAGCTTTCCTAGTTATAAGTCTCAGCTTTTTCATCAAAGGGGACATAGAGAATAGGAAAGGCGAGAAAATGCAGAATGTGCCTTTTTCCTCTTCTCCTCCACCTTTAACCATTAAATCTATTAATTACAGGTTGCAACTTATGGGTCAATATTTACACATTTACAAGCAGTGATCAAAATATGCAGTGGATGCTTCAATTGAAAAATATAATCACAGTAAAAGATACAGTACATTGCCACAAATCCCCATCAACACCCTCCACTCACTTCAAGCACACTTATCCCCTGTTCTTGCCACTTTCCGAAGCCATTCTGGAGTCTGTTAGGGTAAACTGAGGCATAGCCAAGACCACCAGAGCAGGCAAAAATGAAGCAACAAGAGAGGTTTTATTTCCAGCCTGGGTGGAGGCTAGTGAAGGACAAAGCTATTGGCCCTGGAGGATTGGGCAAGGGGAAATTTTAGAGGGGAGTTTGGGGAGGGGAGGGGCAGTGCCAGGAAGAGTGGAAAGTTTTGTCCTGGAGTGGAGGAAGCCTTTCGTTCTGGGGTGGTGGAAGCCTGCGGGCTCCAGGGTGTCTCGGCCCACAGAGGTTGCTGCGTGGGGTGCGCTGCTTATCTCGAACTTGGGCCTTGGCTCCCCATTCTCGTCTGCACCTGGCAGATGTGTAGCTGCATTGCCTGGGAGGATTTTTCTCTTCTGCCTGGGCGGGGAGTCCTCTTTTCTGAGTGTCTTTATGAAGTGCGATCAAAAATCCAGAGTGCTGCTGCACTGTCCAGTCCACCAGAGGGGCAGCTCGTAAACACATGACACCGTGTCTTTATCCACCTTATTCACCAGATCTGGCACCATGAGATTTCTGGCTTCTGGCTCTTCCCCAACATCACATAACCATGAAAGGAAAACATTTTGAATGGATTCAGAACATCGAGGCAGCGACAACAGTGCAACTAAGACCTGTAGGAAAGAGGACTCCAGAGCTGCTGCAGAAAGTGGAAAGAAGATGGGATAAGTGTGTTTGAATTGATGGGGAGGAGTTTGAGGAGAATTCATAGCAATGTGTATTTTACCCAACAAATTTTAAAAAATGTAAGCATTCATTGTGTGATCACACTTTATATATTGATAAACTTCATAGTTAAAATTAGAATTAAAAAAGAAAATAGGACAGAGCTGGCCTCCAGAGCCTGGGAGTCTGTAAATGCTGTCCCCACATCCACCCTGGGAGGGCAGCGGGTTTCAAGGTCAGGCCAAGGACACCCAGGAATAGGATTAGGATGGCGAGTAGTGGATTATCCCATCGTGTGAGCTCACAGAAGTAGGTCAGGGAGAGGTTGAGTGTGGGAACAACACTGGACGACCACAAACCTGTTCTGGGGAACAGAAACAGCCCAGGACAGAGCGGCAGCTGGGAAAGGGAGACACAGCAGCCCAAGGGGCAAGTGGGGAGGAACAGGTCAGCTGGGAGTGACGGGATAAAGGTAAAGAATCAGGGAGACGACCGAAATTCCAAACATACATGGAGATGACCGATATTCCAAACATACATGGAGACAAGGGTGTTCTTCTCAGTCGGAATTTTAAGCCTTTTCCACCCCTGGAAGCTGCTTGTGCTGTCCCTATGAATCAGTAGACTGAAGGCGTGGGGGAGTGGGCGGTCGCCCCAGCGCCTGCACCAGCTCCACCTGGTGTCGCACATGCGTGGCTGCGTGCACTGTTTAGTGATCAACACTGTGTGCCACGTACTCCTGGGACCTTTGCTTTTTGTTTAGTATGTTTTCTTCTTCACTGCTGTCCCACGTCCTTGGGACCCTCTCCTTTTTCAGTGCTGGGATCAAACCCAGGGCCTTTAGCAGGCCTTAGCCGCACCCCAGTGTTTGGAGACCCCAATGCTGTGGGCAGATTGGCCAGCCGGGGTTGTTGCTTGTTGCACAAGCAATCTAAGCGTTTAAAATTATGAGTGTTGTACATGTTCACTGTGGAAGAGGAGGAAGATGAAAGAAGTGCAAGGAGTAAAGTTCCCACCAAATCCCCACCCCTAGAAGAGCTCCATTTTGAGATGTGGCAACCTTAGCATCAGTGGGTCACACTGCCTGCCCGCGCTGTGTGTGTTTCTGTGCCCTGGTGTTGTCCCTTAGTGTTTGTCCCCAGTCGTGTTTAACGTTAGTCCATTTATTATAGTCATGGTCAATAATCCTTTTTATCATGAGAGAAATTTTCAGTGAGAGCAAATGCTTCAGTGAGCATTTTGAGAAGAAAAAGACGAAAATTCTTCCATATAAAGGCTAGTTTTATATGACTAGACAAGACCCTCCCTTTTAATATTATCTTTGTTTGACTTTAACAAGTTCGAAGCTGCTCTGCAGTGGGAGCTCCTAGAATTCAAGGCCTCCAGTTACCCGGTTTACCTCAGAAGGTGGCTCAACTATTACCAAAAACTGGTTTCTTTTTAAAAGAATCAATACCAAGAATACAACTGTATCACATGTTTAGTTTGGTCTTTACTCTTCCAGATTTTTCTGACACACACACAGAAATATGGCTTTGTTAATTATGTAAAATGAGGCCATTTAGCGACTTCCTTTTCCACCTAACTTTCTCTGTCAGCACTTACAGATTTGCCTTTTTGGGGTATTAGCATCAATATTATTCCACACTATGGGACATCATAAACTATTAAACCAAGCTCTTCTTAGATATATAGGACAAAAGAATTGAACAAGCAATTTCCTCAAAAGAGGATATTCCCATAGTCAAAAAAACCATAAAAAGGTCTCAGTGGCTTTACTCATTCCAGATTGCAAATTAAAGTGACAGCTGATTCTGCTACCTTCCATGGGAACACCTTGAATTAGGGACCCAGCACAGGCCAGGGTACAGCGTTCGCCTGGCTTGTGCGAAGCCGTGGGTTCCACTCCCAGGACTGGGGAAGATGTAACAAGCCCAGAAGTGTGGCAGAACGTGGGGACCGGAACTGCCTGGCCTGCGGGCGGCATAAAGAGGGGAGCAAGTGTGGAGGGGACAGCCTCTGCCAAGGCTGGGCACACGTGTCCTGCGGCCCAGCGCTGCCACCCCTGGGCACAAGCTCGGCATAAACACATGAACGAGAACATCAGACAGCTTCATTCTCAGCCGCCCCAACTGAAGCAGAGGGTTCCGACAGCGAAGTCAGAGCAATGAGCTACTGCTGCAGAACACTGCTGTCCACACCTCTTCCGGTTCCCCCAGCTGCACCCTAAGGCTTTGGGCCTCCTGCGAAGAGTCGGCTGCATCCATTTCTACAATTGACTCATAGATCGGGTGTGATGGCTCACAACTGTGATTCCAGCGCTGGGGAGGCTGAGGCAGGAGAATTACAAATTGAACCCCAATCTGGCAAATTAGCAACTTAACAAGACCTTGTCTCCAAATAAAAAATGAAAAAAGGCTGGGAATGTAGTGCAGTGCAAAGGCCCTGGGTTCAATCCTCAGTACTGAAAAAACAAAACCAAATCAAACCGGACTAAATGATTTTAAAGACGTTTAGCTTATTTCCGATGTCAAAACTAATATAATTCAAAACAAAACACCCTCTTATCTCAAAACAGATTCCTATGGCTGTAGCTGAACTGCAGATACAGATGGGCAAGGCCGAACCCCCTGCCCGGTGCCCAGGTCGGGGGCTGCGCACGTACCTGGCCGGTGGGCTCGGGAGCGGACGGCGAGCGGGCGCGGCGGAGGAGCTGCGCTGGCAAGGGGGAGAGCAGCGCCTGTAACCCGCTCTTCCGGGCTCAGACTCAGCTCCCGCCCGCCGGTCACCGCCCCGTCTCCGCCCAGCCTGGACGCGGCCCGAGGCCCCTCCCTCCCTGCTCCGCCCCTCACAGCCGGGGGCGGGGCCTCGGTCCGGCCCAGGGTGGCTGCGGGAGTCAAGGAGGCGGGAGGGAATCTGAGCGGAGGTCGCCGCTGGCCGGCCGTCTGCACAGGGGCGGAGCCCGCAGTGAGGCCTGCAGGGGGCGCTGCAGGAGCCCCGGGACACTGCCCGCGGCCGCCGGAGTCCCGCGTCCTGCAGGGCGCGCTCCCTGGCGCCGAGTCTGGGCTGGCCTCTGTGCCCGTATTTTACTGATCGCAGGATCAGAGTTCTAGTTCTGCTCTGTCCTGTGCAGGGCACTGGAATGAACTAAAGAAGGTGGTTTACAAAGTGCAAAGACCCTGTTCCATGCTGTCCTGGCCACGCCACTCCCACTCCTGTGACGCGTGTCCCTGTGTCTCTGCCCTCACTTGACCCCGGGAGACCCAGCCTGGGGGCTGGCAGAGCAGAAAGGGGGGAGTCCTGGGCCAGGAGGGCTCATCCAATGACTTTCTGTGACCTGAAGAGAAGGTTTGGGGTACAAGGAACAGCCAATCCCCATAAAACTTGGGAAAATGGATTTCTTAAAAGGAGGCATTGACATAAATCCTCAGTTACTTTTATGAGAAAATTAAAAATATATTAGATGCTGACAGAGAAAATCACTTAGGTTTACTTTATGTTATTTTATTTTTTCTTTGTTTTGTTTTATTTTTTGAGAGAAAAATTTATGCTGGTCTTGAACTCACTATGTAGCCCAGGATCAAACTTTCAGTGATCCTCCTGCCTCAGCCTCCTGAGTGCTGGGATCACAGCCTTGGCTTAGGTTGCCTTTACAAACTTGCTGCTTTTTTTGGTATCGGGGATCAAACTCAGGTCCTTGCACTTGCACAGCAGGTGGCAAAACCACTGAGCTAAATCCCTGGCCCAAAAACTTGATTTTTTTTTTTTTTCATCTTATGTCTGTCACACACATGCCCACTTTCTTTTTGGCTAAGAAAGAGGTATTCAATTGTGTGACAATTCCTTTCCCACAGTGGAATGCCACAGCTGCTATGATTAACAACAGCTGCAGACCAGTAGCTGTGGAAGAAAAACTTGATTTTTAAAGAAGTTATTGTGTGAAAAATATTAAACAGTAAACAATTATGGTGACTTTGTTGGCAGATATAAGTTGGAGAAATGTCCTTACAAAGAACATGATAAACTGCATGGCAATGAAGCTGTGATGCTACATTAGTTTAAAACAGATTTACACATAAATCCTAGGAGAATTTCAGTGAGTAGTCTCCCGACATGAGGATTCTGAAGCCAGACATGGATGATTATGGAGTGGTTGTGGCCAGGCAGGGTCACGTCCCCAAAGAGCGGCCATGGGACCCAGCGGTGCCTTCTGGGCCTCACTGGCCTCCAGGAAGTCAGAGGCCTCAGCCTGCGGACCCTGTCACAGACAAAAAGCTGGGACACCCGGGAAAAGATGGAGCCCTCCAGGGGTCCCATAGAAGCCACCTGGGAGTCCCTGGGGGACAGGGTCAGTGCAGCCTCATCGGCCGCCCGTAAGCTCGAGGAGGAGTGGCTCCAGGGGCCCAGGCTCCTTCCTGAGGGACACCCCAGAGCCCCTGTCCCGTGAGGGCCTCTCCTCCCTCCCTAGAGGCGGCGCAGGAAGCCCAGCTTGAAGCTGCTGGGGATCTGCAGTAGCTCCAGGGCGTGCGGCGAGGCGCTGAAGGGGAAGGTGACCGGAAACAGGTACTTGGTGTCCAGCATCAGCTGCGCGGAGTCCTCCCGGCCGCTCAGCAGGGCCTGGAACGACAGCTGGGGACGTGTGAGGACGGTGCCAGTGCTGCCACACTGCGACTGTGCCGGGAGCGGCAGATGTGGCGGCTCTGCCCGGCCAGAGCCTGTGGGCCACTCTCAGGTGCTGGGAGCATGGGGCCGGGCTCGCCAGGGGCCGAGCCGCTCTCAGCAGCACGGCCTTGTCCTGCGTCACCCAGAGCTTCCGCAGGCACAGGCAGAGTGATCGTCGCCCTCCTCTGGCCTGGGGGCTCCTGGGCTCGGTTCTAACCCAGCAGCACCAATCCCAAGTGCTGCTTTTCCACAAACCCTTTTCCTCTTTACTCAAGAGTCTGCACACTCTGGCCTCGGACCCCTTCCTTCCTACAATTGTGTGGATGCCAGAGAGCACCCGTGTATGTGGGAACTGACAGATACCCTATTAGTAACTAACGCCAGAGTCTGCCTGCAGTAGTCAAGTGACAAATCCAATACACGTGAAGCATAACGCTTTCCAATGCTGGGTCTGGCGAGAAGCAGCGCTGTCTCACACTCCCGCAAACCTCCCTGACCTCGGATGTGCCCCAAGCTCGTATCTGCGGGAAGCCGCCAGAGATGCTCCGCGCTCGCCCCGCGGCGGTGTGCCTTATCTTTATTTTGGTTTTATTGGACACAGAAGTGTCTCTGGGTAAAGCAAGGGCTTTGCAGATGCCCTGTGAGGATCTCAAAGACCCCCAGGGACCCCTGAACAGATTGGGGGAGCTTCTGCCCTCGTTCACTAGGGAGAAACCTGGGACTGGGGGTGAAAGGGCCCAACCTCTATGCTCCCGACCCACGCTGCCCGGGCGCACTGCGCTCCTGATGGGCGGGAACCAGGCGCTGCCAGCTCCCTTCCTGGTTTGGCTGCCCAACCCTCCCTGCCAGGACGAAGACACATTCTGAAAACAAGCACATTTCTGCTCCTGTGCCCTGGGCGCGTTTCACTTGCACGTTCCGCAAATGGACTTTAATGGTGGGTGGTTTCATGGCATGAGTTCTGGGCCAGTGTCTTACACCACACTTGCAAGTTAGATGACGGCGCAGCCTCGGGGCCTCACCTGCACTTTGCGCACAAAGGATGGGGTCACTCTCTTCTCGAAGTCGTCTATGGGTGTGTAGGAGTTGAGGATCTTTATGATCTGGAACACAACACAGCATGGAGTCAGACTCGAAGAAGACCCGCTCCAGCCATGCCGCGACGCTCATGGAAGTTCGGAAAGAAAACTAAGGGAGGGAAACCGAAGGCAGCAGAGACAAGTCACCCTGTGAGAGGATGGGCTCCCTCACACATGCCCACTGGTGTCCGTCCTAGCAGGGAAGTGCACATGCATGATGTGTCTGCTAAGTGCTGGTCAGGCGAAAGGGACCATGGGACATGCGTGCGCTCCCCAGGGACACACAGTCGGGTGCACCCCAGCCTGGAAAGCCACGGCCGGGGCAGAGATCTGCCCTTGAGGACCCCGGGGGGAGAGCGGCCGGCCCAGTCACCTGCACGGCGGACAGTGAGGGGCAGTGCTCAGCAATCTCCTTGGCATCGCTGTCTGTGGTCTTCTTGACCTGGAGCAGCCAGGCTGCCTGAGACAGCGGCTCCAAGGTGCCCCTGGCTGTGCTGGTCTGCAGGTTCTTGTCTTTGAGCCACTCCTCCAGGTAGCTGATGTTGCACCTGCGTGGAAGCCAGGGGCGGAGGACACTCAGAGCAGGGCTGGGTCCCCCTGTCCTGCAGGACAGTGGGGTTAGGAGCTTAGGAACAGTCTGGCATGTGACCAGGGGCCAGCAGGAGGTGGTGCTCGGGGTGCAGAGTTTCCTGGTGTCCATGGTAAGCACCGCCACCTGGACAGATGACTGACATGGTATAAAAAATTGAGTATTTTCCTGAATTGGCAGAACAACTGCAACTGGAGGGAGACTTTCTTTCAGCTGCCTGGGGTTCCCATTCCTGTTCCTGTCACTATCACAGGTTATGAGTCAAGAGGCACAGATTCCAGTCCCTCCCATCTTCTGGAACTATGAAACAGGATCTTTCTTCTGTGTAAGTTCACTGTCTCAGGCATTTTGTTACAGTAACAGAAAGCTGAGTAACATATAGCAATTTCCCCCTGGATCTATATTCAGAAAAACTGAAAACATGTCCACGTGAAAATCTGCATACAAATGTTGATAGCAGCATTATTCTCAGTGACCCTAACTGTGAAAACAACTAATGAGTAGGTCAACAAATTATGGTAGATCTGTACAATGGGATATTTTTCAGCAAAAAAAAAAAAAAGATTTAGGTGCTGATATCTGCTACATTTATGAATTTCTTTCTAAGCAAAAGAAGCTGTCTACAACATAGAACATGTTTTATGACAAATATCCAGAACAGGCCGATCCGTGGAGACTGACAAGATGTCAGTGGGTGCCCAAGCCAGTGGGGAGTGGGATTGAGGTGGGGAGTAAGAGGCACCTAATGCACGAAGACTTCTTTTTGGAGTGATGACAATGTTCTAAAATTACATTATGGGGATGGCCGCACCACTGTGTGAATGCACTGAAACCCACAGAACTACGCTCCCTTTAGCGGGTCGCTCTGTGGTGTGCGTGACCACGAAGGAGGCTGTGCGACGTCTGCACGCTGGACCTCACTCAGGAGCCCCGTGAGGCAGGTCGTTCAGGGAGCTGTGCAGTCAGGGGAGCTCTGGTCCTCCAGATTAGCCTCTCCCTGGCTGGAAATGGGGCACAGTGCTGAGTTCAGGTGGCTGCGATGCATGTGAGGGAGACATCTCCGGTGCCGGGTCCCCGACCCCTTTCTTGGCATTGTCACTATTGTCCCAAGAGTTAGTTCGCACCCTTCTTGTTTCTGCTGCAACAGGCCCCTCAGAGCTTCCCACCCCGGCCCTCCCACCCCCCACCCTGTCTAAGCTTGAGTGCAAGCGTGCTAATCCTCCCGCTGGACACTGTCGCAGCGCTCAGGTGCTGGGGAGGGGTCAGAGGTGTCCACCTGTCTCCCCGGAGCACAGGGCAGCTGTCTGAGCACCGACGTAACAGCAGTGTGTCAGGGGAGACCTCCATGTGGACAGTGATCTCCGAGCACTTTCCTCGTTCTTCACTGGCCCAACTCACTGCAGCCCGAAACAGCAGCAGGCATTCATGCCAATGAGGGGCTCTGCAAGGGCCCTGGTTCCAGCTGGAGACGTGAAAAGGACTTTAGTGCTCAGAGTGGGCAGAGATACCTGATTTCGTTTTTCCCTTTCGGTTTTCTGTATTCTCTCATGCTCAAGTCCCAGGCAATTGCAGAGTGGCAGTGGTGGTGACGATGGAGGGAGCAGGAGCCTGAAGCGTGGAGGGAAGGGGCCTTGCCTCAAATGGAGGAGCTGGGTTCCAGAGGATGGGTGCTCACCTCCCTGTGCCCCACATGTGGTCCCGGAAGAGGGGATCCCCAGGGAACCAGAAAGTGCCAGGATGTGTTGAGAGGGAGGGGCTTGGAAAGATTTATTAACTCCGAGCTTAACCGCGCCTATGCATGGGTCTGACTGAGGCAGCATACACAGACTCTGAGAACTGATCATGGAACAACCACCCCTCAAGTTCCAGATGGGTCATGGGTGTCACACAGGAAACAGAGCCAAACAGCACCTCAGAGGTACAGAGGACGGTGAGTCAGAACTTACAGCCTGGACCCAGCAAAATATCCACCTTCCCCAGAGAACTTAAAACCTGGTGTCCCACAGTATAATATGGGCAATGGCCAGGATACAACTCAGAATTGTCCTTGTCGTATGAGGAAACAGGAGAACCCTCAACTAGTATTACGACCAGCAGGTGTCCTCATGGAGGAGACACGGGTGCTGGGATTGTCTGGCAAAGCCTCTGCAGAAACCATTATGCACATGTCACAAAAGCAAAGACAAACTCTCCTGAACCGAGTGGAAAGACAAAGTCTCAGAAAGAAAACAGAAGATATCAACAGAGATCAGATGGGAATTTTAGAGCTGAAAACAAAAGAAATAGTTGAATTAACAGCATAGGCTCCCTTAGTTGAAGACAGAGGGGCCAGGACTTGGGGGCTGACAGAAATTACCCACTCTGAAGAGCAGAGGAGAAAATGGAAAAAAAAATGAACAGAACTTTCGGGATCTGAGGGACAAAAATATAAGGCCTAATGTTGTTTCTGGGAAGAGGAAAAAGAGTATGAAGTAGACAAAAGTTTTTAAGAAATAATGACTGGAAATGTCCCAAACTTGGTTAAATGCACAAATGTGCAGTCTAGAACCTCAGGACTTCTTTGGGTTTCCTTCAAAAAGGCTAAACCCAAAGACATTCATATGCAGACACAAATAGAATCAAACTAGGAAACTGAAGACAGAAACAAGGTTGCTGCAGTCAGACAAACTGCATTACTTGTGGAAAACAACATCTCAAATGCTGGTGGATTTCTCATCAGAAGCCACAAGAAGAGAGGAAAGATGTGAAACAATACTTTTAAAGGAATAAAAAAACCCTGTTAACCCAAAAGTCTATATCCTGCAAAAGTAGCTGTCAGTATGAAGGCAAAGCGAAGACATTTTTAGATGAAAGGAAACTAGGAAAATTTATTGCCAGAAAAGCTGTTCCAAAAGATTACTGAAAGAATTTCTTTAGGGAGAAGAGAAATTATATCAAAATGAGACTCAGAATAAAGGAGTCTTGGGACAGGGAGAATGAAGAAAGAGTGGCAGAACCCGTAACTACAGAGATGAATGTAAAACACTCTTCTTGGAGTCCTTTAAACCTGTGATGGTTAAAACGAGAAGATAGCATTGGTAGAGTTCTTGTCCACATGGCCTCGTTGCTTGAGGGCTTCTCCTGGATGAGCTTCCTGTAAGCCGCATATGTCCTGAGGTGACCGTGAACAAAGATCCGTCACCTGTCACCTCCTGGCAGCACTGGGGGTGGTTTGTTCCCCTCAGTTACCAGGCTGAGGGCAGGCTTGGCTCACTCCTGCCACCCAGTGGGAAAGAGGACCCAGAGGCGCTGCAGGAAGTGCTTGGACAATGGGCTAAGTATGTGTGGAGCAAGGGGGATGAATGGCAATGCGTCTTTTACCTATTTCTAAAATGTAATCATTCACTGTAAATTTGAGCCTACTTTAATCCCTAGAATAACCATGAAAGATGCCAAGAGTTATGGTAAAATGCAATAGATAAATTAGAAAGGAATACTAAAAAATGTTCAAACAACGCTAAAGGCAAAGAAAATCATAGAAACAAAAACCAAGGGGGACAAATAAAAAATAATAAAATGGTAGACCCAAATCTAAATATTCCAATAACTGCATTAATTTAAAATGGTCTAAATACATTGATAAAAAAGACTGTTGGATCCAATTTTTAAAAAACCCCTATTTCATGCTGCGTAAAAGAAACTTCAAATATGATAAGCTGAAAGTAAAAGATGAGGAAAGATGTACTATGAAACACAAATCAAAAGAATCTGGAGTGGCTATATTCCAACCAAGAAGGCTCCAGGGAAGAGAACATTCCAAGGAAGGATAGAGAAAGATTTGCATAGTAACGACAGAACCGACTGTCCCCAGAGCCCCACCGGACTCCGACCAGAGCCAGTGGCAAAGTGCCCGGATGACATTTCCCATAGAGCAGCTCTGGGGCCTGTGAGATAAGACTGTGGGAGGCGTTACTTTCCTAGTTCATGGCCAGGGAGGAGTACAGTATGAGGATCTCCTTCCCAGCCCAGGGTGGACTACTCTGTGCCTGGTGCAACCACACAGCTGGTCGCCTTGCCTTTCCGTGCTGGTGCCAGAGAGCCCAGAGCTTGTTTTCAGGCTGCTCCGGCCTGTTTGTCCTCTGCTTGGCTCTTACTCCCCGCCATGCTCATGCTTTGGAGTCTGGCTGCTCGAGTTTTTGCTGTAAGACGCCTCCATCTCTGAGGGGCCCTGCCGGAGGTGCTGGGATGTCTGGTGGGAACACCTAGGGCCTCGGGTCTTGCCCCGTCACTTGAGTTCTTTTCCAGGGGCCCCACCGGGTCTTTAGGTTTTGGTTGGGTCTCATCTATGGCTTGGCTTTACCCAGGCCTCTGCCCCAGCCTCAGACTGTTCCCGGCCTGGGTGGAGCCCAAGGGAGAAGGGCCACTCCACTCTGTCTGGAGACTGCATGGGATTGCGGCCTGGGTCGGGGCGCCCAAGTCCGAGTCTCCCCAGTGTCAAAAGCACAGCGGGCGCCTCCCGCGTTTTTCTTGGCTCCAGATGCCTTCCCCTGGCACCTCAGACCTTTTCATCCCTGTGTGAGCGTCCTCTCTCCCGGGGTCCTGCTCCCTGAAAGGACCTCTGCCTAATCAGATGGGGCCCGAGGGTCCCCTCCCAGCAGCGTCACTGTGCCTTTGCCGCTGTCTGGTCTGGAAGGCTCCACTTTGTTTTTCTACCATGGCTCTGGTGTCCCCACCACTGTCCACGGCGACCGCTCGCTCTTCTCGAAGCACCTCCTTGTGACCTCACCACAGCGCCTTCCACCCTTCTTCAGCTGTCTGAGCTTCCTGAGGGCCGGTGCAGGGTCCTGGGGCTTTCCTGATGCTTCTGGTGCCCGCCAGCAGTGCTCCCCACAGAGAAAGTGATGGGGGACGGAATTAGCTAGGATGGGTCTCAGAGCACAGGGGGCCACCTCTGCAGGCTCCAAGTGTGGCCCTGTACACCCAGCCGAGTGCCCACACAGGGTCCCCGCGCTGCCTCCCCGTCACCCGATGACCCCTGCCCCCACCTGATCTGCATCCCCTTCCTGCAGGAGCACATGTCCTTGCGCAGGAAGAGGCTGTTCAGGGTCACAGCCCCGATGAGGTAGAAGAGCTGCTTTGCCACCTGCCGCACCAGCTCAGCATCCAGCCCACTCTGGCACATGGTGCTGTAGAAGTAGCTCAGCTGCTGTAGCACCGAGGTCATGGTGTAGGCATCCGTATCATCGATGCTGGATGAGCGCTTCCGGAAACCAGTGGGCTTGAGGCCTGAGAGGCCCTGCAGGCTCTCATACTCCAGCATGCCAGGCACTGCGGGCACAGGGACCAGGGAGGACGGGGCTCTGCAGGACACCGTCCCCGAGGGCGGCGGGTGTTGGGGAGAAGGGCAGCTGGGTCTCAAAGTCTCAGTGTTGCTGTTAGTGTTTTGGTCATCAGTTGTCTCCTTACCTATTATGGGCTGGATGTTATTCTCCATGACGACAATGAATTGATGATATATTCGTATGGCCACATCACTAAGAATCTGCCTGTACTCGGAAAGGTCAAAGTTTTTCAAGCAGTTCTCATTCTGATGTGGACTGTTATGCTTCATGAATTCCTGAAAGCAGTTGGGAGCACACAGATATTAGAATACTGCAGACATTAAAATGCTACCTAAACTGATGCTACCGTCAGCATCTATTGTAACTCGTGCACCTTAAAACTCAATATCTGACTTGTTGCAAATGAGCTCCTGAAGTTTATTTTCTGTAAGAGAAAACACTGATTCCTTGCATGACCTCAGCCCCTTCCCTGGAGCCTAGGGGAACACACAGAGAAGGGCACAGAAAAAGCTGAAAAGCACCCAGGAAACCAACTACTATGAGAGGCCAGTGGATACAGTTGCTTTGAACTCCAAGGTCCAGCCCCATCTGAGATTCTGTGTGCGGTGGACCGAGAGTTGTGCCCAAATTCACACTGGAGCCCTGGCCCCCCTCAACACAGCGTGGCTGCCCTTGGAGGAAGAGCTACTAGGAAGGAATTAGGGTCAAATGACATCGTGTAGCAGGGCCCAGGCCTCACAAAAAGGGATCCCAGGTTACCCAGCATGGTGGCCCCCTCCTGTCTTCCCAGCATTCCGGGAGGCTGAGGGAGAAGGATTGCAAGTTGAAGCACAGCCTGGGCAACTTAGTGACTCAGCATGAAGGCCCCGGGTTAAGTCATCAGTAGCACAGAGCGCTCTCTCCCTCTCTCCTTCTCTGTCCCTCTCAGCCCCGTGTGTGCCCAGAAAAACCCCAGGGAGAAGGTGCCCATTCTAAGCCAAGAAGAATCCCAGCAGGACCTAACCACACTGGTGCCCCGATCTCAGGATTCCGGGCTCCGGAAGGGGAGATCATAGTGGCTACTGGTGAAGCCATTGGTCTGGGGTACTGTTGACAGCAGTTCCTAGAAGGTGAAGGCAGTGTGTGTAACATATTCAAAGAGCTAAAAGGAAAGAGGCCTTTAGGAGCAGGACATGATGGGTGGGGGTGTGGCTGAGCGTTTCCCTGGTGTGCACAAGGCCCCGGGTTCAATCCTCAGCACTGGAGAAAAAAATAATGATGGTAGGCAGAGGTTAGATAGGACAGCAGAAAGTTTAGAAAAAAATAGTCACTGACTAGTGACTTGGATATGGAAAAGGGCATTCTCTGGGTGGCTGAAGGGACACAGAAAGGATCATGAAACCACAGGGCGGAGGAGGAGGTCAGTTTCCCCAACCGGGCTGAGCTGCGGCCTTCTCAGCCTCCTCTTGCCCTCTGCTGTCCTTCCGGTTCAAGGCTGGATGCCCTTTGCTCATTTCTCCTGTTTTACAGAAGCACTGGTAAGGTCAGCTCCGGGCTTTACTTTCTCCCATTGGGAGGACTGCGTTATCCACATGGAAGAAATGAGGTCTTAGATAAAAACATAATTGTGGGGCTGGGGATTTAGCTCAGTGGTGCCACCGCCTGCCTCAAAAGCAGAGGGACCCGAGTTCGATCCCTCGTACCAAAAAAACCAAAAACCAAAAACCAAAACCCCATAAAAAAAACAACCCATAATTGTGAAGTCTAAGTCTGAACTATAAAAGTTCGAAGGGAATATATTCATTGTCTTAGGGTAAGGAAGAGTTTCCCCAAGACACAAATCATGAATGAACAGGAATGGTGGATTTAAGTATATCAAAATTCAGAAACTGTTTATGACCAAGAACTCCATAAAATAAACTAGAAGACGAACCATGGTCTATCCCTTATATGTAAAGACCTCCTACAAACCAACAAGAAAAAACTCAACCCTAAGAAAAACAGAGAGAGGGTGTGGCCAGCAAATTAAAGGGAAGCCCACATGACCAGTAAGCCCCTGAACTAACTAGTAATCAGGTAAGTGCAACTGAAGCAAAGAGATATCATTTTATACTCATTAGACCAGGAAAGAATGAAACAACTATCGATACCAAGTGGTGGTCAAAGTGTGAGACCCTGGAAACCTCACACAGGGCTGGTGGATTATAAGGTGACACCAGGGAAGAGAGCCAGGGAGACCCTGAAAGCCGCTTTGTCACTTGAGTTCCAGGAATTCCTGAAGATAACCAGCCTTCACAACGTCAGCTCCTGAAATGGAGCTGCATGCAAAGAAGTCTGCTTACAGGTTACAGAATAGTCAGAATCCCTGAGGAGTCCCAGAAAGCGAGCCCACTGCGCCAGGGGGTAAGAACTGCAGACTGCCCCAGCCAAAGGGAAGTCCAGATCAGAAACTTGCCCACCGACTTCAGAGCAGAGCAACCTGGCCTGGCTGTGCCGAGGCCGAGCTTCCGGAAGTCTCTGCCTGTGGTGGATGCCTGGAGTCGACAGGCGATCTGCACCTGGCATCCTGGGATGCCAGCATGTCCCCATCCTGAGCCCCGTGTCCCATCCCTACCTCTTCTCCACTGTATTGCTTCAGGCAGTTGAGGAAATGACAGGTATTGGACAGCCAAAAGGACAGCATCTCAAAGTCTTCTAGATGTTCCTTAAAACACAAGAAGGGGTCAGCGTCTGATCACTGAGGCGAAGAGAGACGCGTCCTATCCCACCTGTTCGCACGTTGGCGGTGTCTGACCCAAAGTGATTTTTCTCTCTTGCACTCAAGCCCCAATCACGTGCTGCTGTGACAAGAGCTCTGGAGACGTGCAGGGGCGAGGGTCTTCTCGATGGGCTCACGCCCTGGAGGGGAGGGCAGGCGCCCCAGCTGGAGGACCCGGAGGACAGTGGCCGTGGGCCCAGTGACCCAAGCTTAGGGGACAGAGAGGCGGTGCAGGACAGGACAGGGGTGAAGACCTGGTGAGGGAGGAGGAGGGCACCCTCAAGGGAAGGGTGGAGAGAGGAGAGGCTGCCAGGAGAGCAGCCTGTGGGGATGGCAGGGGAGGATGAGCAAGAAGGCAGGGTGCAGTGATCGGACGCAAGAGGGAAGCAGAGGCTGGAAGACGGGAGAGGAGTGTTCCAGGGGCCAGTGCTTAGGATCCCATCAGTTTCAGGAGACCAATCCCAAAGCGGTGCTACTGGACCAGCAGGAGGGGTCCTGGTGTCTATCCAAGGACAGGATGGCTGTGGGTGGGGACCTAGGGGACGGCGGGACGAAGCCCTTGTGCCAGGCATCTGCTGGTGCCCAGACGCTTGGCCAGAACTGCAGAGTGGCCAGATGGGCAGACACTGTGCCCACGGCCAGAGCACCATGCAAGTCTGCCTGTCTTCAGAAACCCTATGCAAGAGAACACACACAGGGAAGTCAGCGTGCTGGGAGCTCGTCCATGGCCGCTGGGGTTCCCAGGAAGACCGCGACTGCAGCATCCCGCAGGAAGCAAACGCTCGCCTCCTCTCCATCCGAATGAAGAAAGGGTCCTTGGCATAAACCGGTTTTGGAGGGTCGGGAGAATGACAATATTCTGACTTCTCTGTAACTCTTATTATTCTTCCCTCTTTCTACTCTTCACAATAGGACTGAGCTCCTCTGGAATACAGATTTGCTGGAAGTGAGGTTGGTCTCCTCTAACCGAAACGTTTAAATAGGTCCCTGTATCAGGCGATGCTCCCCTGAGTTCACTGCCCCTCCCTGTGTGTTAGAAAACTCAGAACACTGGACTCCTAGCATAACTGTGCCCGGATAGTCGCTTCCTAGAAAGCGGAAACCGCTTTGTCGCTGTCTCAGCTTACTGTGGTAATGGAACTACACACTTGGAGGAGCAGAAATCTGATCCTGAGCCCCATCAACCGTGCTTCCAGCCTCTGGGGGGTTGGCTGACCCAGGGTCCCAGTGAACTGGGATCACAGAACACTTCTCCTGCAGGGCTACCATTACTGTCAGCAAGGATCTAGGTCAGTCCAAAACATATCTGAGCTGGGCGTGGTCAGCACGCCTGTCATCCCAGCGCTCTGGGAGGCCGAGGCAGGAGGATCTCGGATCTCGAGTTCAAGCCCAGCCTGGGCAACTAGCAATTTAACAAGACCCTGAGTTAAGAAGTAAAAAGGGCTGGGATGTAGTTCCGTGTGAAGGCCCTGAGTTCAATCCCCAGTACCAGAGAACAACTGATACTTATTTACAGTTCCTTTCTTCCTTATCACTTAAGAGGGAAATCTCGGGAAGCCAGGAGTGCTGTAGGACTTCGCTGCGGCCCGCAAGCAGTCGGCAGTCAGCCTCCTCCTGCTGCGGACACGAGCCCCTCCCCCTCTTCTTCCTAGTCCGTCCACGTCACTCCGGCGATCGCTCCTGAGAGTGGGCGGCACCTCCACGCCCCGGCAGGCCCCTCCCACCCAGGGCCTAGGCTCGTGTCCTTCGTCCTTCCGAGAGGCCTGGGCGGGCCGGGAGTAACCTGGGTGCTTTGGGGTCACCGCGCGGGTAGACCCAGGCCTGGCGCCCTGCCCGCCTTCGTCAGCACGCGTGTCTGCGGCGAGGAGGCAGGCACCCCCGCCTCGGGGGCCGAGCCTGTGAAGCCACTACCCATGAGCGCGGGGCGTCTTCCGCGCCTGGATGGCTGGGTCCCACTGCCTCCCACGCCGGCCGCGTGGCCGTACACTCGTCCCTCACGCTCCGGAGGGGGCAGAGGTGGGCAGAGAGGGAGCTCAGGGGCTGGGGTTTGGGACGCGCTCTCCTGCCTCCCAGGCCCGTGGGCGCCGCCTACCTTCACCACCTGCTTGATGGCGCTGATGGTGCTGTTCATGAGCGAGCGCACCATGGCCGCGTCGTTCTGGGCGTCGGCGTAGCGCACGCACATGAGCAGGAGATGCGCGGGCAGCCCGGGCATCATGTTCACGACCACGCCGCGGGGCTTCAGGTCTGCGGAGAGACAGGCGTGGGGCGCTGCCGGGCGCTGTCCCCAGAGCTGCCACAGGCCAGGCTGGCCGGGCTCTGACCCTGCAGGGCCCTGTGTTCCCTTTGAGGGATCCAGTTCCCGCGTGGCGGATACTTAGGGGATCTGGGCCCATCTGCAAAGGACTTGCTCCGTCTCCGGTCTCCGGGGAGACGGAGAGCTCCCCTCTCTGACCTGAGAGAGGACGCCCGTCCCACGCACCCCACACCAGTCTCTAGGAGGGTGGGACAGGGGCGACCTCACTAGCCCTCGAAACTGCCCTGGACGGGTGGCCAGGCTGCAGAGGGGCCTGACTGGCCTGGGCCGGGGACAGCGTGGGACGAAGGGCAGAGGGGTCTCGGAGGAAGGGCTCAGCGAGGCCTGCAAGCTCCACGCTGTCCTGAGACAGGGAGAAAAGAAAGGGCCCCAGAGCTGGTGCCAGCGAGGGCGGGGAGAGAATGGGGGACCCCAGGGGACAGGGAAGGCCGCGCCCCGGCTCTCTACCTAAAGCTCTTGGGACCAGAAAACAGGATGGAAGGCGGGGCGCACACAGCGTAGCAGCGTCGTTTCTGGACCCACGCTCTGAGCTCGTGCCGTGGACGTCCCTGTGCTCACATAGTGGGGACGCCCTACCACGAAGCCTGCCAGTGGATGTCCCCAGATGTCAGGGCACAGAGCCACCGCTGCGTCACCCAACCCCTCTGCGGGACCCAAAGACAGGAGCTGCGTCTTCTACCCTGAGCCTGGGGTGGGCTCCAGAAGAGCAGGGTGGGGCTCCTGGTGGAGGACAGTTGGGACCCTCCCCGGGGAGGCTGGGCCCTGGCGGGAGGAGACCGGCTTCACTGCCATTACTGGGGCTGCCAGTGGCTCGGAGAGGGCAGAAGTCGAGGATCTGCTCCGTGCCCGGGGCGAGGACTCCAGTTGGGGTGGGGAAGGGCCAGAGTCTGGGCACTGACAGGCTCAGTCTTCAGAGGGAGACAGCAGACGTCTGGATCAGGGTCCCTACCCAGGATGAGGTTCTGGATGAGCCTGGCCTCGTCCTCCCTCTGGTACTGCAGCATGCCCAGGTACTCCTTGGCTTCCGAGGACGGGTGCGCGTCCTGGGCTGCAGATAGAGGCCAAAGTCAGCACACACTGGACACTGGTGCCCCCACCTCTGAGAGCTCAGTGCTGTCTTGCGTGCCCGCCGCCCTGAGCACTCTCTTCTGTTCTGGGGATGCGCAGTGACAGCCACTGAGGCTGGGCTGAGCTGTCTGGAAGGGTCCCCCGAGCCCTGAAGGTCTCCACACAGCAGAGTGGGGACAGGAAAGATGTCACCTGTCCCCAGGGTGCTGCGCCGTTGTGCAGGAAGTGAGTCGCCAAGCCCTAGTCCTGACCACGGCCCCGCCCATTTCCCCCGCGGCTGCTGTGAGGACTCACCAGCAACAGAGCGGCTTGAAACAGCACATTTTCAATTTTCTCTTTGGAGTTTGGGACTGAACTCAGGGCCTTCCAAATGCTAAAGGTGTACTCCACTCTGCTGAGCTGTGCCTCCAGAACCAACACAACTTCTAGTTTTACTGTGCTAGGGTTCAGAGGTCAGAAATGGGCTGGAGGCCGGAAGTTGAAAACTCAGCCACTGGGCATTGCTAAGTGCTACCTGCTCCAGGCTGCTAAGTTTTGGGCAATTTGTTATGCAATCCTGGATAGCAGGTCCAGGCAGGGAAGCAGACAAGCTGAGCTGGAGGTGACAAGAGAAAAGCAAAGGAAGCAGCATCAAGGAAAACAGGCCTGCGGTCTGGAAGACAGCGAGGATGGGGTGGATTTGCAGTCTATGCAGAGAGGTCCAAGCAGGACAGGCCTGTCCCCTCTCCCCTGGGGCAGAGCATGCATCATTTATTAGTGAAAGGGAAAGAGCTGTTTGGTTTGGACTTTTCAGACCTGAAGTAAGAGGTGAATGCATAAGAATAAAGGATAATGTGTAAAGAACTAAACACAGGAAGAGGAACAGATGGTCGCAGACACAGCCTCAGCAGGGACAGCTGGGAGGGAGAGGGGAAAGGGACAAAGAACAAAGGAAAGAAGGTAGGAAGAGAGCAGAAGCCAGGCAAGGTCAGGGACTCCGGACCAGGGATGGAGCGGGTTCCTTCCCTGGGGCCCAGGGGACTCTGGATATGGGTTCCCCCGGGGCTTGGGACCTCTGCCTTCTCCTCAGAGAGTGCCAGATGTTACTGAGCCTAGATACGTGATGGGGAAAAGCAGCATTTCAAAGCAACTAATTCAGAAAATTTTCATGGTTGTACTTTTAAAAAATGAATGTTGTGGAATACAAGGGAAACCGTCCTACGAGGGACGTTTCCAGCTGTGAATGCCCACATGAGAAAAACAGACAGAGCCCAAGTAAGTAACCTAATGATGCACCTGATGGGCTGAGAAAAACAAGAACAATCCAAATCCAAAGCTAGCACAAGGAAGGAAATTATCAAGATCAGGGCAGAAATCAATGAAATTGAGACTAAAAAATATACAAAGAACCAACAAATCAAAGAGCTGCTTCTTGAAAGAATAAACAAAATAGATAAACCCTTAGCCAGTCTTACCAAACAAGGGTAATAAAAGACCCAAATCAGTGAAGTTAGAAATTCAAAAGGCAAAATCACAATAGACTCCACTGAAATCAAGATTAGTAACTACTTTGAAAACCTGTACACCAATAAATTGGAGAATCCAGAAGAAATGAATAGATTCCTTGATATACATGAATTATCAAAATTGAACCAAGAAGGGGCAACCCATTTTCTGGTTCCCCTTCTGTCTCTCTGAGACAAAAGCTATGTTTCTCTCAATAAATTTTTCTTACTCTCTTTTTTTTTTTGGTACCGGCGATCGAACTCTGGTCCTTGCACTTGCACAGCAGGTGACGAAACCACTGAGCTAAATCCCCGGCCCTAAATTTTTCTTAGTCTTAAAAAAAAAAAAAACCAAGAAAATATAAAAACCTTGAATAGTCTAATAATAGGGAATGAAACTGATGCAATAATAATTTAAAAACCTGCCAACTAAGAAAAGCTCAGGACCTGATCAATTTACCACTGAATTCTACAAAGACTTCAGGAAAGATCTAATACCGTCCAATACTCCTCAAACTCTTCAGATGAAATGGAAAGGGAAGCAGTACTCTCAAAGTCATTCCTGGAAGCAAGCATTACCCTGATTCCAAAATCAGACAAACAGCCAGCCAAAAAGGAGAACTATAGGCCAATCTCTCTCTTTTTTTAT
Source organism: Heterocephalus glaber (assembly GCF_053883595.1). NCBI lineage: Eukaryota > Metazoa > Chordata > Mammalia > Rodentia > Bathyergidae > Heterocephalus > Heterocephalus glaber. Next base: position 82,666,446 of record NW_028258138.1, on the reverse strand, counting down.
TTTGGTACCAGGGATCGAACTCAGGTCCTTGCACTTGCGCAGCAGGTGGTGAAACCACTGAGCTAAATCCCCAGCCCCTAACGGCTAATCTCTTGAATGAACATAGATGAAAAATCCTCAACAAGAAACTGGGAAACAGAATGCAACAAATCATCAAAAGGATCACACATCATGACCAAGTAGGCTTCATTCCAGGGATGTAAAGATGGTTCAACATATGCAAATCAATAAATGTAATACATCACATAAACAGAAGCAAGGACAGAAATCACATTATCAACTCAGTAGGTGCAGAAGAAGCCTCTGAGAAAATCCAACATCTGTTCATAATAAAAACTCTGAAGAAAGGGCTGGGGATTTAACTCAGTGGTTTCGTTGCCTGCTGTGCAAGCACAAGGACCCTAGTTCGATCCCTGGTACCAAAAAAACAAAACAAAACAAAAACTCTGAAGAAAATAGGAATAGAAAGACCTTATCTCAGTCTGATAAAAGCCACTTAACGATAAACCTTACGCCAACATCATATTGAACGGGGAAAGGTTGAAAGATTTCCCTCTAAAATAAGAAGCAGGACAAGGAATTAGAATTACTATCACCACTCCTGTTCAACATAGTACTCCAAACATTTGCCAGAGCAGTCAGGTAAGTGAAAGAAATAAAAGGGACAATATAGGAAAGGACAAGTCAAATTATCATTATCTGCAGATGACATGATATTCTACACAGAAGGCCCAAAAATGCCACCAAAAGACTCCTAGAATTATCCAAATTCAGTAGTGTAGCAGGATACAAAATGAACACACAAAAAAATAGTGTTCCTGTACACCAATAATGAACTCACTAAGAAATAAATTGGGGAAATAGTATACACAATAGTATTAAGAAAAAATGAATACTTACGAAGTAACCTAACGAAGGGGGTGAAAGACTTCTACATTGAAAACTATAGTACTCTGAAAAAGGAAATCAAGAAGAACATCAGAAAATGGAGAGCTATCCCCGGTCACTGGATAGGCAGAACCAATATAGTCAAAATGGCCATGGTTCCAAAACTGCTATACAGCCAGGGATGTAGCTCAGTGGCACTGCGCCTGCCTCGAAAGAGCAAGGTCCTGAGTTTGAGCCCCAGCACCAAAAAAAAACCAACCCCAAAACAAAACCCCCACAAAACTGTTATATAGATTCAACACCACCTCAATCAAAATGCCAACAGTGCTCCTGAAAGAACTAGAGAAAAAAATCCTAAAATTTACATAGCACCAGAAGAGACTCAAAATAGCAAAACAAATTCTGGAAGCAAGAGCAAAGCAGGAGGCATCAGAATCTCAGATTTGAAGTTATACTACAAAGCTACTGTGATAAAAACAGCATGGTACTGACACAAAAACAGGCATGAGGATCAGTGGAATGGAACAGGAGAAGCAGAAACAACCTCAGGCACATTCAGCCATTTGATCTTTGACAAAGGGGCCAAAAAGGTACGCAGGAGGAAAGACAGCCTCTTCAGCAAAAGCTGGAAAACTGGCTGTCCACATGTAGAAGATTGACTCTAGATCCATATCTCTCACTGTGTACTAAACTAAAATAAATATGGATCTAAGGTCTAAATGTTAAAACAGAAACACAATCTGCTGGAAGACAAAATAGGCAAAAGTCTAGAAGACACAGGTGTGGGCAAGGACTTCCTGAACAGAACCCCCAGGTGCATAAGAAATTACACCACGAATCCACAAATGGGATCATACCATATCACAGTAAAAAGCTTGGCACAGACTGGTGCAACCACTGTGGAAATCAGTATGGAGATACCTCAAAGAACTAGGGCTGGAGGTCCCATTTGATCCAGCTATTCCCCGGCTGGGGATCTTCCCCAAAGAATGAAAAGCATCATACCACAGCAATATATGTGCACCCATGTTTATAGCAGCACAGTTCGTAATGGCTAATGCTTGGAAACAGTCCAAGTGCCCATCAACTGGAGACTGGATAAAGAAGATGTGGGGTTTTTTTTTAATAAAATGGAGTACTACTCAGCCATAAAGAATGAGAAACTAGAGTCATTTATAGCTAAATGGATGCATATTGAGGCCATACTCTTAAGTGAAATAAATAGGACACACGTGTAAATACTAAATAGTTTCTCTAGTGTGAGAAACTGAAAGTGTAAATAAGGTTTAAAATGATTAAAACCAATAATTGATAATTTGAAATAGGAAGAAAAGGTCCAAAGGGATAGGGGTGGTCTGAGGGGAAGGGGAAAGGAAAGGAGGGAAAGGAAAAATTATGAGAAAAGAAAAAATGGAAATGAACGCTATGTAAATAGAGAAGGGTGGAGGGGGTGAAGGGCACACAGGGAATGGGGAAAAAATAAGAACCAAGATATATCATGTGGTACAAGCACCCAATGATAAATGTAAACGTATTGTATACCTAAAATGTACCAATAAAAGAATTTAAGAAAAAAAAAGCAGCTTCTGCACAGCAAAGGAAACAACCAATAAAGAGACAACCTACACAATGGAAAAAAATTTTTGCCAGCTATTTCTGTCAGAGGACCAATATCTAGAATATATAAAGAACTAAAAAAATTAGATCCCCCTATAAAAAGATCTAATAAAAAATGAGCAACCGAAATGAATAGACACTTGTCAGGAGAATAAGTACAAATAGCCAATAAACACATGGAAAAATATCCAACCTCACTGACCATTAGAGAAATGCAAATTAAAACAACACAGATTCCATCTTACTCTAGAAAGAATGGTCATCATCAAGAAATTAAATACCAAAAAAAAAAAAAGAAAAGAAATCAAATACCAACAAATGCTGGTGAGATTGTGGAGGAAAGGGGAACTTTTTTATGTTGTTGTGAATGTAAACTAGTACAACCACTATGGAAATCGTATGGAGATTCCTCAGAAAACTAACAGTAGAAATTCCATTGACCCAGCTATTCCCCTTCTAGGAATCTTTCTGAAAGCATTAAAGACATCATAATACAGTGATACACGCATACTCATGTTTACAACAGCTCAATTCATAATAGCTAACACTTGGAAGCAGCCTGTATGCCCATCAGCAGATGATGGATAAGGAAAACATGGTGTTTATACACAGTGGAGCACTACTCTGCCATAAAGATAATCTTGAGTTATTTGTAGGACAATGGATGCACCTCTAGACCATAGTGTTAAGTGAAATAAATCAGACACTCAAGCTTAAATATTGCATGGTTTCTCTTATATGAGAAACTCAAAAATAAATAAAGAGCAAACTAAAAGATAGATGATAGGAAATGGAGAGAGATTTTTTGCAAAACGGAAGAGGACCAAGAGATTGAGGGAAGGAAGGAGAGGAAGGAAAGGAGGTGAAAAACAGAACTGAGGTGTGTTAGGTACACGTACCAACTCCCCACAATGAATGTAATCATTACGTACTGCAAACACGGACTCGTAAAGGGGCACTCGCAAAGGAGAGGTTAAAAGCATTCGCTAGAGGGCGCCCCTGCAGAGGCCGGAGCGTGCCTGGGCTGATCAGATCCCAGGGAAGCGAGCTCTCCTTGCCCAGTGGGTCTTGTCTCCAGCCCTTCCAAGCCCAACCCCTGAGAACTGTTCCTGGGGCTGCAGGCTTTGGACCAGACAGGAGACACGCGTTTCCGTGCATGTCGACCTTGGCCAAAGGCTCAGAAGACCAAGAAAGCGAATCTCATCTCCCCACCTGTTTCAATGGTCTTGGTTAGGGTCTTCACTTGGTCTTGCAGCTTTTTAATCACTCTGTCCTTCATGTCTAACTCTTCTTCAAGATCCTTCAGACATCAGAACACGGGTGTTAGCGCAGAAGCGTCTTCTTCTGCTTCTGTCTAACAGCTTTACTGAGCCACGGTCCACTCAGCCTGTAACTCACTCACAAAGTGCATGTCCCAGTGGGCTTCCCTGTAGCCAGAGCTGTGCTGCCACCACCTCTATCCCATCCCAGAAGCCTTCACTGTAACCTGAGCTGCCACTGTGGTCCCCAGTCCCTTCCAGCCCCATCTAGCACTCATTTACTCCCCACCCCCTTTGCCTGTTCTAAGGCATGTCATACAAGTGGCATCACAAGGCGTGGCATTCTGTGCCATAGCACGGTGCTCTCCATGCTCGCCCTTGTGCCAGCGCTTCCTGGCTTGTGCTGAGTGCGCCCTGCCGTGTGGATCTGGTACAAGACCCAGCTCCCTCTTGCTATCCAGTGATGCCCATCGCGGAGGAGTTAGAGCTCTGGGAGCGGGGCGCGGGCACCCGGCAGTCAGGAACCAGAGAAGCTGCTCAGAGCCCAGGCCCTGGGTCTGCTCTCCCTCCTGAGAAGGAGGCAGCCTCACCGGGCTGGGTTTGGCTTTGGACCAGGCAGTCACAGATACCCAGAAAGTTCCTATAAAGGCCGCACAGTGTTTCAGTTTTTCCTGAATTCTGAGCGTGCTTGGTTTTTGAGACAGAGTCTTGCTATGTAGTCCAGGCTGGCCTTGAACTCACTATGTGGCCCAGGCTGACCTTGAATTTGTGGTGATCCTCCTGCCTCAGGGTCCCAAGTGCTGGGGTTACAGGTGAGTACCACCACACCTGGCTGATTCACCAGTCTTTTTGAGACAAGGAAAAGGCCACTCTACCAGAAGGATGTTTGCTCTGCAGCTGCCATTGTGTGCTCTGGGGAGCGTGTTCCCCTACTGGCAACACTGGCACTCGGACAACCCCTGGGGTCCCATTCACAATTCTTACCCTGTTTTCCAAAGGGACGCGGGACTCTTCCCCTTCGGTCTCTGATGGCTCCTTCGGCTGCTCCCCAGCCTCCTGCCGTCCTGGGACGGAGCCCATCAGCCTCTCTTCCATTTTGGTGTCTCTTTCATTCTGGGCCCTGTGGAAGGCAGAGGAGATGTCCCCGCCAGTGTGACCATCACACGAGTGCTGCCGCCCCAAAGGCAGGGGACACCTGGGCTGACCACATGGTCACACTCACTTTTGCATCCCTTCCTCCTCATCCCCACATAGCAGGCTCCACAGCTCTTCTGGCTTCCCTGCGGTGAGAAGCCAGGTCAGGACAGTGGTGAGTGGGACATTGCTGCCCCCGATTCGGGTTGCTGTGAGAGTCAGGCTGTACGGGCGGTGGCTCTCTGAGTCCCTTCCTGGGGATGAAGCCTGGGGCTCCCTTACCTTTCACTGTCTCTGTTTGCTCCTGTAGGCGGATTTCAAGGTCTTGCCTCTGTTTCTCTAGCTCTGAAATTTGCTGTTTAAAGTCTGGGATCATCTTTGGAGAAGAATGACTGATGTTAGAATATTAGACACTTCCCTCTGCAAGCGTTCCGATCTCGGAAGCCAGCCACACTGTCCCCGCCCCCCTGCAGGACAGAGAGCTGTGCCAGGACTCGCTGAGGTTGGGAGCGGCTGATCACGGCTCCGTGTTCCTTTTCTTTGCTTTTCTAGCCTCAAGACCCATGCAGCTGTTTCGAGAAATCCCAGCATGCTCCTAGGAGTGGTGCCCACGGCCACTCGGGGAGGGCAAGGCGCACCTTGTGCAGTGTCCAGGCCCAAGAGACACGGCACATCCTCCTCTGGGAGTGGAAGGGCCACCTCAGGGCACGCTGCCTCTGATCTCAGCTGCGCTGCTCTGTGGCCCGGTCGGGATGCCCGGGCCTGTTCCTATCCCTTACCTTTCTATCTGCGTATACCTCAAGGCTGTCACCTGCACTCACTTGGGTAGAAGCCACCGTCCTGCTGTTCTGGGGCCTTGTCCTTGCCCAGCAAGGTTCAGACCCTGAGTAGGACCGGCCTGAACACCCCCGCTTCTCCAGAGCCATGGTGCGCCTTAATGTTTGGGTCTCTTTCCGAGGGATCTGGACTAGACTTAAACATCGCTTTTTTGTGTTTTGGGTTTTTTTGGTTTGTTTGTTTTTGGTACCGGGGATCAAACTCAGGACCTTGGGCTTTCAAGGCAGGCGGCGGAACCACTGAGCTAAATCCCCGGCCCTTAAACACAGGTTTAAGCATCCAGAGGCACAGTCACAGGGCTTGAGCCCCGTCAGACATACTGTCAGATCAAAGTGCTCTCCCGCTGGAGCCTTGTTGTAGTTTTATCTCCAGACCCAGTTATTTCACTTCCAGAGAAAGGAACTGACCAGCCCTCTGGGAGGCTGAAGCAGGAGGATGGCAAGTTTGAGCCCAGCCTGGACAACTTAGTGACTCACACCCTACCCCAAAATACAAAGTAAAAGGGGCTGGGGATGAAAGAAGGTGCTGGGTTCTGATCCCAGTACTGGTAAAAAGTGATTTAATGGGGTACATAGTGAGTCCAGGGCCAGCCTAAACTACAGAGACCCTGCCTCAAAAAACCAAAAAAAAATCCAACCCCCCCCCAAAAAAGATTTGAATCCAGTGTTTCACTGCCGAGGATCAGAGCAGACTCCACCCAGAACCACCCCAGCTCTGGCCCCAAGCTGGGCGCCGCACCATGTTCTCCGACATCAGCCTGGTGAGCTCGTGCCGCACGTTCTCGTGGACATTGCTCTCCTCTCGGAACAGCTTCTGCAGGTGGTTGATTTCCTGACTGAGGTGCACCACCTTGGCGTTCAGAGCCTCGATCTCCTTCTCGTAGTTGTCCTTCTGGGACTGGAAGTGGCTCTCCAGGACTCTGCAGAGAGGCCGAGAAATAGGCCTGGCTCCTGGGTGAGGGCAGCCAGGGTGGATACACAGCCGCTGGCCACCGTTAAGTTAGTTTTTCTCTCTTATAGTTTGAGACGTGTGCTGTGTAAGGGTGGAGATACGTGGTGCCCTTATCCACTGGCCAAAGCCCACAGGAGGAATAGCCCTGTGCCTGCCTCACGTGAAGTGGGCACTGGGGCAGGACTGGCACTATGAGGAGGCGAGGGACACATGGGAGCTCTGCATCCTTGCTCAGCCTTGCTAGGAACCAAAAACTGCTGCAGACAGTAAAGTTCATGAGTTTAAAGAAATGCCACAAACTCCTTCAATGTACCTAGATATCTATAGCAGATGGGGGCTAATTTATGTGACGGGTCCCGTTTTTACTCTGCAGGTTATGTATGGGTTGCACTGTTAGGCAGTTTGTCCCATGAAGAAGTCACTCCCGCTGGGCATGGTGGCACAAACCTGTTATCCCAGCGCTGAGGCTGAGGGAGGAGAAGCACCAGCTCAAGCCCAGCCCAGGCAACTTAGAGACTTAATGAGACCCTGTTTAAAGGGTGGGGATACAGCTTAGTACAAAGGCGCTGGGTTCCATCAGCACCAGGAAAAAAAAATCCCTATTTATCTAATTTGCATAGAAGTATCATCATGGCTATCAGGTCATCCTACTGTGAGAATTTTTTTTGGTACCAGGGCTCAAACTCAGGACCTTGTGCTTTCGAGGCAGGTGGCAGAACCACTGAGCTAAATTCCCGGCCCTCTACTGTGAGAATTTAATTGGTGTGTCAGTCTAAGTCCGGTGAACTTCTCACTTTTCTGTAGTTCATTATCTCTGAAAATCAAAACCACCCCAAGGGGCCTCTTACCGAGTTGCCTTCTTGAGCCCTTCATAAGCAAACCAGAGTTCGCCATCCTCATTCAGGTGCCCCAGGTCCTCCTCAGACAGCCTGAAAGACAAGCGGGGGAGAAGGACTCGTCTCGCCGCTGGTTCCACCAGCCTTCCCATGTCTGACGACACATAAACGATCACCTGCTCCTCATGTCTTCAATGTCGTAGCTCTCGAGAAGCTGTCTGGTGACCTCCGACATCTTTTCTGGAAGGAAAGGGAGGCCTGTCTCCATATTTGTGCATGATTCCTCTCCCCACACCCTCTCTGGGCCCAGGTTTCCAGTCTCATGGTCTTCAGCCAGGAACTTAGCAGCTGTCCAACCCGGTGACTGGCCGTCCAGATTATCAGACAGCCAGCCCGACTCCTGCTGGCAAGGATGGGCCTCCTCCAAGTGCCACATGCTGTGATGCATCCAGTCACCCCCAGTGCCAGCGAGGCTCTGTCCCGTTACCTCTCATTTCCCGCTTCTGTGACTGCACCAGCTTCTCCACGTCTATCTTCTGCATCTGTAGCAGCTCGATCTCCTTCTCGAACTCAGAGATGGTCTGGGTCACGGCCAGGGTGGAGCCAGGGAGAAGACACACAGGTCATGTTTGGTGCTGGACAAGGGGACCCGTGGGGCTCCCAGGCAGTGCGTCCTCCCCGCACCACTGAGTGGAAGGTTAGGTGGCACATTCAGGGGCACATGCCAAATTTTGGGGGCCCACACTCCTGTCCAAAAGCCCTGCTCCCCTTCATAATGTTCTGGTAAATGTCCTCAGTCCTACTTGTATTTGCTTTTTTTAGGGTGATTATAACATAAACAACTTGATAACAACTGGTTATTTTCTTTCAAAACCAGACCTCTTTACCTGTCACGTTAGAGTCTGAGCCCGAGATGCAGCCACCCAAGGGCAACGAGCGACACCTACTGGTGCCTCACGCCAAGGCCCTTTCAAGACCTGGCAGCTCTAAAACAGACCGGGCAAATGGCAGCAGACTCCCCGCCACAGCTGGGCCTCCGCTGCCCAGGTCCAGGCGGCACAGGGACCTTCCTACTCCAGTCCCCTGCTTTTAGCCAACATGGACCAGGGCTTAGAGAAGACGGGCAGCTGGGCTACAGAGTTCAGGAGCCACCAGACTGTCTCTGAGAAGCCACGGCAGGCACAGAGCGTCTGCAGTCTTACACATCGGCCACCACTGCGCATACATCCAGGCTCTGGAAATTGACAATGAAGTGTTCTGCATATAAGAACTGGGGGACGCGTGGGATTCAGTTTTTTGGTGGGAAAAAATTAATGAAGCTTTGACTATCCAAGCATGGGTCACTGCTTTATTTACTTTCTAAATTTTATTTTTCTCAAGAGATTTTATATGTACTAATAAAAATTTAAAATATTTTAAAAAGAGAGTTTATTAAATTTCCTTGGAACACTTCTCTATTTTTATGATGATAAATGTAGATGACAACTAGTATTTTTGTGTATGATTAAGCCATTAAAAATTCCCTTATAGGGCCAGGATTTAGCTCAGTGGTTCTGCCACTTGCCTTGCAAGCACAAGGACCCGAGTTCAATCCCTGGTACCAAAAAAAAAAAATTCCCTTATAGGGCTGGGGATTTAGCTCAGTGGTTCCACCGCCTGCCTCGAAAGCAGAAGGTCCCGAGTTAGATCCCTGGTACCAAAAAAAAAAAAATTCCCTTATATGTTTTATTCCCTTGCAGCTTTTAAATTTTTAGTATAAATTGACGAAGTATAGTTGTATATACTTATGAGGTAGGAAGTAATGTTATGATCTACAAATACAATGTGGAATATTAAATCGGGCTAATTAACATATCCATCCCTGCAGATATAATACTTACTTTTTTTTTGGTACTGGGGGATCGAACTCAGGACCTTGCACTTGTGAGGCAGGTGGCGGAACTACTGAGCTAAATCCCTGGCAATACTTACGTTTTTGTGTGAGTGTGTGTGCTCACCTGTGTGTGGTAAGAACATTTGAAATTTGCCCTCTCAGAAGTTTTGAAACATACACTGTTCCATTTTTAAGCACATTTGCCAAGCTGTGCAATGGATGATTGTTTTCGTGGAATTCCTGATAACAGTTTAAGCGGGAGATTCTGACAATAAAGTAATTTAATTGTAATAAGGGGTTTATAGATTTGTACCATGATGATACAGTAAGGGTTCACCCCGACTTATAATTCAGGTTGGACATATTCTCCAAGGCACATATTTAGCTGCCTACCAAATGCAATGTCGTGGAAGTCAGAAAGCTAACTGCAGCACTCGAAACGCAGGTGCTGCTGAATCACAGGAGCCGAGCCTCCGCCATGGACACCAGAAAGACCCAGGCTCCCGCCGCCATCAGCCTTTCCTCAGATGCCCCCACTGCCCACTGCTGTCCTCGGGACTGGACCGCTGTCCCCCGTGGGTCACTGAGAGGTACCTTCGCCTGCTGGCTCAGCCGGGCCACCTCCCCCTTCAGGCTATCCCCAGCCACGTGCTCCTCCTCCAGCTCCTGCCTCAGCTGCGCTTTCTCCTGCTGCACAGCTCGAATTTCTTCTCTCAGAGACTGCAGCTGCTTCTCGTAGTCTTGAGCTTTCAGCTCGAAACTTTTCTCGAGAAGTCTAGGCAGCAAAGGAGAAAAGCATTCATTTAGAATTGACTCGAGAGTCTTTGAAGTCGAACAACGCACATTTGGGAATAATGAGGGGAGCCCCCCCTGTGCCCTACGGGAAGACAGACTTGTCAGGAGCTGCTGTGGCAGTGCCTGTTCCCCAGGTAAAGGCACTTCCGCTCCTCCGTTCCAAGGACCCTGCAGGGGCTTGGTTTGATCCTGGACAAATTAATAAAGGTTGAGCATCCCTCGATTGGAAAAGTCAACATCTGAAATGCTCTAAAATCCAAAACTTGCTGATCACCAACATGCTGCTCAAAAGGTTTTGGACTGGGAACACTTCCAGATTTTGGAGTTTTGGATGAGGGGTGCTCAGGTGGTCAGGTCTAAGCAATGACTCCAAAATATTAAAAAAAGCTTCAAACTCTGAAATGCTTCCAGCCCCAAGCATTTTAGGACAGATAGCCAGACCCCAGAGCCTCTGGAAAGTTGCGGGCCTGGCCTTTCAGAAACTGTAGACTATGCAGCAAACCCAGGCGCCGGGAAGTGCACCGGCCCCCAACTCCCATGGAAAGGTGCCCAGCGCGGACCGAGGCCTCAATCTCTCACTCCCGAGGACAGGCACAGCTCAGCCTGCCGCATCATGCTGTGCTACACACAAGCCGAGAGGAGAAGCAGAAACAGCAAGCGAGCAGGAAGTGGCACCGCGAAGGGGTGCCAGCTCCCATACGTTCTCTGTCGTTCCTCTCTCTGCACGTCGTCGAAGAGCTGCTTGGTGAGGTTGTCCATTTTTTCTGTGCAAAGAGAAATAAGAATATTTCTTTGAAATACAGCTGCCAAACCCATGCCTGATGGTCTTGTGTCACGTTTAGGGACGCGCGGGTGTAAGAGCCATCACATGGTGCTCCTTGCTGCTGGGCTTCAGATGAGAGTGACACTTTTTATAAACCAGAAATGGAGATGGAGGCTTTGGAAAAGTACAAATGTGTAGCGTTGGAATCCGTGACTAAACTGCTTTGTTTATAGTACTTTCATTGGGCTGACTATTGTCTGTTAGAAGCTTTAGGAAAATAAGTGCCCTCAGAAGTAGAAGCCCTTTCGGGGGAGATAGTAAACGGACAACAGACTCAGTGTGGCAGATGCTCTGGTGTCACTTTGGCATCCAGAGGCACCGTCTTGTGTGTTGTAGGATTCTGAGCGGCAGCCCTGGCTTCTATCCCCAGCAGCCAGTAGCATCTCTCTCTACCTGCAACAAAAACCTCTCCAGACCTTATCTAATGTCCCCAGGAGGGGGGAGGGACAGAGCACCCCAATAACCAGAGGACAGCACGGTGTCGCCTGCCCTCGAGGCAGAAGCGGGAGAGCCAACGAGCTTCACACAGTCAGTGGGTGAAGGGGAGCTTGCCTGGCAGGAGTCACCAGGCTGGGGCCAGTCCACAGCCATGATGGCCCTGCATCCCTGACCCATCAAAGTGACGTCCCTACTCACAGTCAACTGACACCTGAGGGAAGTCGAGGCAGGGGAGGGCCCAGTGACAAGTCTCCAAATAACTCAAAGAACAAAAAAGCCAGCGGGGGCCAGGGATTTAGCTCAGTGGTGCCGCTGCCTGCTCCCCAAGTGCAAGGACCCAAGTTGGATCCTCTGTACCAAAAAAAAAAAAAAAAAGCCAGCGGGTCACTAGTTTGTCTAACACAGTGTCAAATGTCCCTGAATCGAATGTCGGAGTCAGACAGAAGACACTGGGGGACACTGAATCCTTGACTTAGAAGCCAATTCCCAGTTTACCAGAAGAACCAGCTCCAGGTCCGGGGTTGGCCACCTTGGTGAGAGCACTTGGTGCTTCTCAGGAGGCTGTGAACCTATCCACCCAGACACTTCAGTTTTGGGAGTTTTCCTGAGTTTAAATGCTTGCCTGGGAGATTGCACTTAGAGAAGCTAGAAAAAAACATGACCACTGCCCAGCAGTGGAGTGGATTACAAAGAGACAGGCAGTGGGCGGAGCGGATGCCCTGGGTCCAAGGTCCCTGCCTGCCCAGCTGCTCCTGACATTTCCTGGGCCCGGGGTGCTGCTCCCAGCCTCATCTGAGCCACCCCTGCTGCTAGCACCCCCAGGCACACCCCCACCTCCCGGAGAGAAGCACTGTGTGGACACCCTGGGCAGAGAGGGGCAGCAGTGTGGGAGGCAGCAGGTGCAAGACCTCCTCTCCTCTGACTCTGAAGGCCTTCTGAGAGGCCACGGGAAGTGCTCCTGTCGAGCTGCACCTGAGAACACATTGTCCTAGACACCACACGGGTGCTCCTGGAAGACACACCCAGCTCGCTGCTCCAGGAAGGACATTCCTGAGGTACTCACGTCGCTGCCCGGCCCCCCTGTCCGCATCCTCAGACCCTCATGCAGACCGGATCTCCCACCCTGACGGTGTGGGCCTCTCCTGGAACTCACCTGCTGCCTCTGGACAACACCTGACTTGGTCCACACTCATCTCCATGCTGTCCTTGCCTGGTGAATTCCTCCACCGCCAGCATCACCGGCCCTCCCTGCACATGGATCTCGGGGCCACCTTGGTCTTTACCTTCCAGCTCCTGTGTCTTCTCTTGAAGCTTCAGCTGTATTTGTTCTTTCTGCATCTCCAGTTCTGAATTGTGCTTCTGCAGTGTTGCTAATTTCTAACAAGGGCAAAGAAAAAACAGAATAACTTCCTTTGAAAACCTCGCTTCAAGTTGGCCAGGGTTTCTAGGTGAAAGCTGTACGCTCCTGCTTTAGCTCTTTCTCCCCAGTTCCATATGTGGGGCTCGAGGTGACTTGGAGGCAGACACTGCCCTACGCCAGCCCCAGAAGGGCCAGGAAACACCGAGATCAGGAGGAGCTTTGGGAGACAGCCTTGCCCAGGCCAGCTCGAACTTGGCGGAAGCTCTGCTGCTGTGCTTCTGCTCGAGTGCCTTCGGGGGACCGGAAGGAGGGTGCGTGGGGCAGGAGGAACACTTGGGGACTGCCGCCTCCCAGCTGCGGCTCTGAGGGACCCTGGAGGTTCAGGCCAGGGACAGTGACGAAGGCCACCTCCTGGCAGCAGGTCCTCTCACGGGCATCTGGCTGAGTGATCTTGTCTGCCCCTCATCCCCTCAGGACAGTGACATCTGTCTGTGTGTCGTTCCCATCTCACATTCAGAGACGGGAGTGAACTGGCCGAGGCTGTCCAGCAGCTGGGCCCGGGTCTGAATCCAGGACTCTGCCTCCCTAGGTCTGTTGCTTTTCCCTATGCCACAAAGGTGAGATCTCCCCCTGCTTTGCACTGCTGTTTGGGAAGAGGCTTGCTGGGCTCAGGCCTGGCGGAGTCGGGATGGGCCCTGGAGGTACCCTGATATGACCCTCGGGGCTTGGTCCCTGGGAGAGACATCCTGCCCTTCCCTCTGCACAGCAGCCCCTCCCCACACCCTGTCCCGTCCCCTCCCCTGCACGTAGCCGCCTGCTCTGACCCCTGGGACGTGTCCCCCCGAGGAAGGAACCCTCGTGTCCCCATGAACACGACCACACCTGCTCCACAGCCTCCCTGTATCGCCTGTCCTTGTCCTCAGCGCTGTGCTGCTGGGCGGCTGCCCTCTGCAGCTCTGCCTCCAGCTTCTGAACCTTCAGGGTGTCGCTGGCCCGAAGGGAGGCCAGGCTGGTCAGCTTCTCCACCAGGCCATGGTTCTCCCTGTTCTGCAGGAAAGGGACGGGTTGGAGGTCTGCTTGTGGGAAGGATGCCATTCCCCGTCATGCCTGCCACCTCGTGGACATGCGGCGGGGCTTCTCCGGCAGGGGCTCGAGTACAGCTCAGGCTGGTGTGTGGGGTCCGCCCCATCCTGGCTGCAGGGTCCCCTCTGAGCCACGGCTGGGGCCCTAACTGACCCTGCAGCTTGGGGTGAGAGGCCACAGGGGCCTTGGGGACAGAAGGGGATGGCATGTGACGTAGAGAGGGATGGCGGCGAGCCAGGAGGGGCTCAGAGGAGCAGATCGCGTCCACTCCTGGTCTGGGGTGCGACTGCAGGACAGGACATCACCACCTGCAGACTTTGCCTGTGTCACGCTGCACACAGATGGCCACACAACAGCGGCCACGGGACCTCAGGGCTCGTCGGTGCCCAGCTCCCCACTCAGAGGCCTAGCCTGGGGGCTCAGGTCAGTCACAGGGACCTAGGGGCTGCAGAGCCAGGCCCAGGCGGCAGGAGGCTTTCCAGACCCACAGCTTCCAGCACAGACGGCAGATGGGCTTGTCCTACTGTGGGCACAGTGAGGATCCCACAGGCAAGTCAGAGTGTGCAGATAGTCTCCATGGACATTCGCGAAACGTACCCTGCCTCTCGGAGCACAGCTTCACACAGGCACAGGTCCTGGCAAGTGGTGCCAGGCTGGACCTCAGCACCTCTTCTTGCCTTGTGCGGAGAGCAACCTCTATGACCCCCTTTACAGTGTGTGTTTCCTAGCTCAGGTTGTCTGTGTGAGCTGTTTGAACCTCCTGATGGGTACAAATCTGCACACAGAGCTGAGGATCTGTTTTGGCGTGAAATAAATCTGTTAGAAGTGGACATGAATGACATGTAAGGCCACCCACCTGGTCCTCCAGTTTTTTCTGCAAACGCTGAACCCTGTAGGCCAGCTGGATGTTGAGCACAAGTCGGCGGATGCTCTGGAACCTGCGCCTGGCCAGCCAGGCCCGCGCGTATTTCTGAAGGATCACGGCCTTGTGTTCCTCCAGCATCTGTGAAGCAAGGCGAATTGGATGTCACAGCACTTGGCTGCCTTGCCCAGGGCAGATGCGGGACTCCTGTTGCCAGCCAGAGCTGGGCACCATGGCCAGAGCCATAGTGAGCCTGCCCCACACAAACCTGGTGTTACCTAAGTGACCTGGTGTGACCCATGTGACCTGGTGTGACCTCATGACCTGGGTGACCTGCGTCACCTCATGACCTGCATGACCTGGTGTGACCTGAGTGACCTGGCGTGACCTCATGATCTGTGTGACCTGTGTGACCTGGTGTGACCCATGTGACCTGGTGTGACCTCATGACCTGAGTGACCTGCATGACCTGGTGTGACCTGAGTGACCTCATGACCAGTGTGACCTGGTGTGACCTCATGACCTGACTGACCTGGTGTGACCTGGGTGACCTGGATGACCTGTGTGACCTGGTGTGACCTCATGACCTGAGTGATGTGTGTGACCTGGGTGACCTGTGTGACCTGGTGTGCTGACTGCCCACGCGATGGCTGCCCCAGCCCACCCCTTGCCGTACCTTCCGGTACCTCCTTCTGGCCAGGAAGCCCCTGGCATGGGCCTGGATGGTGATGGCGGCCATGAGGATCAGCTGGTACAAGCTGCGGACCAGGTACCCTCGGCAGTGGCGCTGAAGGACGATGGCCGCCCAGGCCTCCTTCAGGGCCTGCGCAGTGACAGCTTTCCTGGTGACAGAGCGTGGGGTGAGCCTGCACTGCTGATGGGAGGGGGTCCACACCCCATGTCACCTCCTGGGCACCCATGCCCTGGCCGTGCCCCAGGGCTGCTCAAGGCCAGCCCAGGCCAGGCTCATTCCAACCACCAAAGAACCTGGGTAGCGGTGCACACACTGCCAGTTCAGGACAATCATGCCTTCCACGTGTGCCGCCAGGGACCATGGCAGGGAGACTGTGTGCTGGGGCTGCACCTGCTCATTCATTCACCCACTCATTCACCCATTCACCCACTCACTCATCCACCCACTCACTCACTCACTTGTTCATTCATTCATTCATTCATTCATTCAAGAGGCAGCACTAGAAGCTGCAGGTCAGGCAAGCTTGGTCCCAGGCCCGGATCTGCTGACCCAATTATGGTCAAGTCCCCTGGGACACTGGCGCCTGCTGTTCCTGGGTCGAGAAGGCTTATAAGGTGCCAAGGCTTGGGTACAGGAAGCCAGGGTCCCAGGGTGGCAAGGTTGAAGGCCAGGAACTTTTGAGAGGTGGCCCAGAGATGGTACTTGCATTCGGGGAATGCTGGGGTAGGAGAAGGGAGCTTGCTGAGAGGCTGCATCAGCAAGGACATCCCAGCCCACACATGGCCCCTCCTGCTTCTCTGTTGAAACCTGACCACCAGGAGCCCTGGCCAGGAGCCAGCCCGGTGGGGCTGCTTGGGAACTCCCAGCCATTGTGAGCTGTCTAGATGTCTTTTAAATAATAATTTACCCAGCCTTAGGGCATTAGCCATAGACAGAAAGCAGGCGGATGCAGCTGCATCCATGAGACAGGACGCAGAGCTCCAGAGCCCTGGGCCTCCAGACTTTGCAAGGTTCCTTCCTGGCCCTTTACAGAAAGAGTGGATCTCTAACCACAGGACTGGAGGAGGAAAAAGTCCTTTCCTGCAGAGTTTATAATGTCATGGAGCCAGGAGAGGGAGAGTAGCTACCGAACAGGTCCGTGTGCATGAACGGTGGGGGGGGGGGGGGACAGACGGCTCTGCTCGGAGAGGGCAGAGCGGCTGCTGGGCCAGCAAGGAGTGGGGACAGCAGAGGGGAGGCGGTTCTCAGACCCCCGGTGCCTGTGCTATTCAGAGGGGGGCTGTCCTGATCGCCAGGATGCGGAGAAGCAGACGACCAAGTTATTTTCATGACCTCCCAGGTGTGGCCGCTGTGCTGGGCTGTCTGGACTCTGCCTTGTGGCTCTGCTCCCTGCGAGAGACCCTCTGCCTGGGGTCTGCAGGCCTCCAGGGCCTGTGTAGCAGGCTGGTCCCCACCCATCGTAATGTGGGGAGCTGTAGGCCCCCGGGTGGCTTCACGGGCCCAGGGCTTGTCCTCTCTAGGTTTCCTGGCTTCTGCCATGATGAGTTGCCTCACCTGGGCCCAATGACAGGGCCAGCCATCATGGAGAGGACCTCCAGAACTGTGGGCTGAAATGAGCTCCCTCTTTATGAGGCGACCACCTTGGGACTCATGGTAGTGACTGGAAGCTGCCTGCCTCAGCCTCCAGCTCAGGAAGAGGCCTGACTGCCACCTTCTCTGTCCCTGGAGCACTCAGCCACTGGGAAGGAGCCTTGGGGAGCAGCAGGCAACACACTCTTCCACAGGCACAGTGAAGACCGCAGCCCCACAGGGTGAGGTGGCCTCGTGCAGGGCTGCGTCTCCCACCCTGGGCCCTTGCGTGGTTTCCTCCCTGCACTGGGCCCCACCGTTGAAGACAGATGGGTGGGGGCTCCCTTGGCACCTTTGCCCTGGGTCCCCAAGAGGCCCACTGGGCCTGGGCATTTTCAGTCCCCAGCAGGGGCCCTGGGTTGGGAACTCGTTTGCACCCGCACAGCCTTCTGGGACACACCTCACAGACTGCTGGCCCCGGAAGTATCGCTGGATGACAAGGGCAGCATGTCGCGTGTGGAGGAACCTTCTCCTCTGCAGCCAGCCACGCACGCGCTTCTGGATGACCACGCAGCTCTGCCTCAGTTTGTCCAGCCGCAGCTTCTCCAGGTACGCCACCTGTCCCGCCCGGAAGAAGATCTTGGTCTTGCCGAACTGGTACTGATTCCAATCCTGGAAGAGCAAACGAGATCGTCAGAGGTGAAAGTTTGAAGTCGAGGTGACCCAGGTGGGGAGGAGACGTTCAGATCAAAGATCCCCGGCCCTGAGACCCAGACACATCTCTTCCTGACACGGCAGAAAACCCTGATCAGGACCCAGCCCGGGTTCCTCCAAGTGTGGGTTAGAGCCGCTTTGGAGGAAGAAGGTGAGCAGGCAGGCGAAGGGCCGGCTGGCAGGTTCGGGGCTGGCCCTGTCTGGGACCAACCAGGCCACTGGGAACCTCCGCCTCTGCAGAGGGTAGAGAAGGAGGTCTGAACTCCTGTCCTGGTCCTGGTCCTCTGCACCACCCCTCCTGGCCACCCACGTCCCCATCGCTTTTCTACCCTAACCCATGGCTTCAGCGACAACCTAGCCAGCCTAGCTTGTTTCCAAGTCTTGGTGGCTGTGCCCTGGGCCGGGGCAGGCTGAGGCAGGGCAGTCTGCCGTTGGGTGAGTGAGCCAGCTCCAGTCTCCAGCGAATAGCGCCCAGGGTCCCTTCCTCACTGCACAGCTCTGGCCAGGGCTCCTGGGGCCCCAGGGGAGCTGGGCTGGGGACCCTGTGGGAGGCCCGGACGGGGCCCACCTGGATGAGCCTTCGCAGCACCACCTGGCACACCCGCTTCCTGTCGCCGGCCGCCAGCTCCTGCCGTGTCATGAGGATCCCGTAGCGGCCGTAGAACTCAATGTAGGTCCACCTGGACACGAGGGGGCTCCGTCAGGCAAGCACAGGCAGCCCCATGAGGGCTCTGCGAGGATGCTCCTGCCCGCCCGCCCCCCACCCCCGGCCCCAGCACAGTCTGCTCCTCCAGCTCCTCCCGACGACTCCCCCGCCGTGCCTGTCCTGTCCTGTACCCCAGCCAGGGCACCGTGATTGGCATGGGCGTGGTGGCTTCTGTCCCCTGGCAGCCTCTCTGTCGGCCTCCTCTGGCCTCAAGAAGCCGAGAGCTCGGCGGGCCATACCTGGACGGATAGCTCTGCGCGCTGATGCGAATGGTTTCCAGGACGCCGCAGGCTCGCAGCTGCTGCACGACTCTCTTGGAGTCAAACCTTACAGGAGCCGAGGGGACAGTGTGTCACTGCACCATGACTTGAACACTCGCCAGGGACAGGGGCCACGGGGACGCTGGGCCCAGAGCTCCCAGGCACAGGGGGCTGCCACATCCAGGGGACAGTGCCTCTGTGACCCGTCCAGAGAGCTTCGGGACAGTGGGAGGAGGGGCATGGGGAAAGGCATTGGGTGGCACACGCCTGTCATCCCAGCACCCTGGGAGGCTGAGGCGGGAGGACATCTCAGGCCCTGGGAAGGGTCACATCTTCTGCCCCAGACCCTCCACATCCTTCTTACATCAAGCCAGAGGCTCGGCCTGCTGGAGGCCGGCCTGGCCCTGGGAAGGCGGGGCTCTGCCTGGGCTGTGCCCAGAGGCAAAGGGCAGGGCTGCTGGGAGTCAGGCAAATGCAGGAGGGGGCAGCAGCCCATAGTTACGGCAAAGTCCCACAGGGGCGGGGCAGCACCGGACGCTCACTCGAAGGGCAGCTTCTGGTCGTTGGGCTTGATGCAGCGCACGTAGTGGGGCGTTGTGGTGTTGAGCGTCTCCATGAGCAGGGCCAGCGAGCTGCGGAACTGAGGCAGCAGAGGGCAGATGACCCAGGTCCAAGTGAAGGGCAGGTGCCTGGGTGTGACCCGCAGGCAACGCACCAGGACATCTGTAAACCCCGGCCCGGCCATCCCGCCTTCCTGGTGCCACAGCGGGGCTCTGGGCCTCTGGGCCTCTGATGTGGGGGCTGCCGTCACCTGCCCAGCCCCTCTGTACCTTGCTCCCCACCGAGGTCCGCAGATGCTTGCTGCTGGGCTTGACCACCTGTTTGGCAGGCTTCACGGTGATTGCTGAACCGAAAGGGGAGGAAGGAGCTGGGTTTTCTTGGAAAAAGCTGGCGCAGAGATGAAACTGGAAGGGAGAGAGAGCTGTGATGTCCCAGGTGTCAGCTGCAGTCCTCAGGTCACAACAGCCTCTGCGTGGGTTCGGGGAAGCCCTGCACCCCACCTGCCCGCCACACAGCAGGGGACACTGAGGAAGCCGTGGGGCCGCCTGCCTCTGCATCACCCCAGGTGCCCAGGAGCGGGAGCTTCTGCGGTGGTTCCATGCATCCCTGGGCTCCCGACTGTCCTCCTGCTGCCTCAGGGATGTCTCAGTCCCGTCTGCCACACCCTCTTCACTGCATTTCCTCCCACCCATGGCCCATCGAGCTCTCGGCTCTCCCTTTGTTCCTTTCTCAAGGCGCTTGCTACTTTCCACTGTGTACCACTGTTCTTTTTTCTTTCTTTTTTCAGTAGTGGGGATTGAACCCTGGACCTAAGTCCCCCAAGATAGCACCCTGCCAATGAAGAATCTGAATTCCGTTGTGTGTTTTGTGGCCAGACTATTTCTGCACCCAAGAGATCTGCCTTCGCCTCACAGACTGGACCCAGCCTGGGGCTGTGTGAAGAGCTGCTGAATAAAACTGACCAGATCTGCACACCTGCGCCGTGCATGTGGACCTGGGCGCGGAGGTGAGGTTAACGGCTGCAGATCCTGCAGATTCACCAGAACCCTCAGCATGGTGCCAAGCTCACTTGGGAAACCAAACCGCCCGTACCCTTCCTGACAACGCCCACACCCCTGTCCATCACAGGACGAGCACCCTCGGCGGCCCCTCAGGCTCTAAGAACCTTGCTCGTCCTCATGATGTCCACCAGCGTGTCATGCACGGTGTCCCTGTTCTTCTCCAGGAAGCCTTCGCACTCATACTCCACCTGCCAGAGGGACGCGGGGTTTCCAGAGGCAGACAGCAGGGATGCGCAAGTCCCCTCCTCTCCCATCCTCCCTCCTCCTTCCTTTCCTGCTCCCTCCCTCCTTCCCTCCTTCCTTCCTTCCTTCCCTTCTTCCTTCCCTCCTTCTCCCTCTCTCCCTCCCTCCTTTCTGTCTTGTGCTGCAGGAACTCCAGCTGCCCTCCTACCCTCTCTCTAAGGAGGCTATGGCTCTTTGTGCAAAGCCGACCTCACAGGAAGCTTGGCCCCTTCCCCATAGCAGTGATGCTGTCTGCATGAGCTTTGGAAACTGGTGCAGGTCTTCAATGCAAAGCCAGCACTCCTGCCTCAGTTTCTCAAGCCCACTGCCCACTCTGTTGACCCCTGTGGCCTGGTGTGCAGGTCATTCGTGAACACCTGGCTGAGGGTCCCTTGGCTTCAGGGTACCACATGGGGGAGGCTCAGCAGTGTTGGCTGCACACCTGAGCCAGCACCACTGGGCAGAGAGGACTGAACGCTGCCCAGTGCCACCCTGCCCGGGTCAGGCCACCAGGGACATGGGGGCCAGAGCCTCTGGCTCCAGAAGCTCTCTGCACCCATACACAGACCTGGGAGGCTTTCGGACCCTTGCTTTCCTGGGCCAGCACTCCACCTTGAGCCACAGCCCAGCACCTTTATATTATCTGAACACATGGTCTCACTCAGTTGTCCAGCCTGGCCTTAAATTTGTGACCCTCCTGCCTCAGCCTCCTGAGTAGCAGAGATTACAGGTGTGCATGGTTGCATATTTTAATTTGTGATACGAATCTTTCATGAATTAAAAAATGTATTGAGAATTAATCTAAGACTCGGATGTAGCTCAGTGGTGGAGCACTTGCTTAGTATGAAAAGGCTTTGGGTTTGAATCCCAGCTCTGCATATGATAATAATGTTTAAAACAACCCTGAAGGCACAGGCCTTCGGGCGTGGACTCTGGGGTCGCAGGGTCCCGGGGTGAGGTTGTGTCCGAGGCCGAGCGCCCTGCAGATGCAGTGCCAGGTGCTGTGCCGATCCTTCCAGAGAGCTGCCGTGAGCCGCGGCAGAACCAGGTGAGATGCTGGCTCTGCCAGCCCAGCAGGGAGAGGGCGGAGGAGTCGTGTTTTCAGGTGGCTCCCTCCTTCCTCAGCCTCCCAGGTGCTGAGATTATAGGTGGGAACCTGGCAAATGTCTGATGCTGTCCTGACACAGTGACCTGGGCCCACTCTTCTTAGGAATGTCACATTGTTTAGCAAAAAGTAAAACAGAACACATGTAGAGAAGAGGACAAAGTTCTCCCAGAAAATGTCATCATCTTGAACTACCCTGCATGGCCTCGGTAACACAGACACTCTGGCTTCATAAAAAAAGAAAACTGCAAAAATGATGCGAGTTTTACCACAGGGAACAACTGCGCTGTCTCAGTCACTCACAATGTCACTGGGAAAAGACACTGAAGTGGATCATGAACTCACAGTAAACCCCGAGTTCAGAAATGAAGTCCTTAACGTAGCAGCACACTAAAGCCGTACAGCTGAGACTCACATAATCTGTCATAAATGTATTAAGACTTGTTAAACAATCTGGGCATCAGGCTGCAGGCCTGGATGGCAAATTCCAGCTCAGCCTGGGCAACTTAATGAGACCTTGTCTTGAAAAATAAAGAAGGCTGGGGAGGCAGCTGAGCGCACAGGCCCCGGATTCAACCCTCGGTACCACACACACACACTTCATCAAAGCTACACGACGCTCAGCGTGACTGGGCTCTGCCCTGGAAACTCGCAGCCTGGCTGCTCCTCCGGAAGCTGCGCAGGCCGCGCACTCGGGGTGACGACGGACATCACGCACCTTGTCAGCAAAGTGCTGGATGATAAAGGATGTGTTTGACATCCTGGGTTTCTCAAATAGAGAGTTCTTGTTGACAAAATTATTATACAGCTTTTGAAGCCAGTTCTCGTCAGTTCCATGTGGTAACTGGAAGAGAAAAGCAAGTCAAAGAGCAGGTAAGAAACGAGGATGGGAAGGCAATGGGGCCACACGATGAGCCCGGCCGGGCGCTGACCTCATGGGGCCCCACCAGGGTGGCCGGCGCCTTCCTCAGCCCAAGAGTGATTTTCTCTTACTATTGACAAATATTAATCACATATACTTATGGGGCATCACAGTGATTTCTAACTGGACACATCACATTTAGAAACAAAACATTTTGGGCTGGGGATGTAGCTCAGTGGCGCTGTCCCTGACTCGAAAGTACAAGGTCCTGAGTTAGATCCCTGGTACCAGAAATTAAAAATGTAGAAACAAAACATTTTAAACTAAAGGAGCTGGACATAGGATGCCGTATGGAAGAAGGTTTCTACATCCACAAGGTGGGCAGCATTTCATGGTTCTTCGCAGAAGCCTCACAGTTCTGGAAAACCTGGGGCTGGCCTGGGAGCAGGCTTCCTTCCCCAGGAGGATGGGCCACCCTGTCTCCTCCCACCCCAGAGCTCAGTCTCTGTCTCAGCGCCCGGTCAGCCACCTCCTGGGCTGAGCCCCCCCCTCAGCCTCAGCACACGGCAGAGCTGGCTCTTCTCTCTGGGGATCTTGGACTTCAGTTAACTTTAGCTCCGATGTGGTAGGCCCAATCCCCTCTGAGCCTAAATGACTCCTGAAGGACTTCTCTGTGACACTGGACTCTGGGAAACACCTGTGCGGAGCAGGTGCACATACCCTGGAAGCCACACCTGTCATCCTGGCACTCTAGGTGGCAGGCTTGAGCCCAGCCTAGGGAACTTAGTGACTTAGCAGGACCCTGTCTCAAAACGAAAACTAAAAAGCACTGGGGATGCAACTGAGTGCAAAGGCCCTGCGTTCAACCCCTGGTACCAAGAGCAAGACAAAACCCATTGCCACCACCACCAGCAAAGCCACTTCCTGGAGGCCTTGCCCTGTGTGGCCTGGCCCAGGGGACCTTCCAGAGCTTGGGTGCTGCTGCCCACTGTCACCTTGCTCCCCGGCCTGGGGTCAAGCACTGAGGGCGACTTTGTGAGGAAAGTCAGCAGTGAGGAGCCTTGCACGCCACAGTGACCGCGCGTGTCCAGAGACAGGCGCGCATCCTGTGAGCCCAGCCTTGTGCTCTCCTGGGGGGATCTCCCCTGCGAAGCTGCCCTGTCGGGCTCTGCCACAGGTGTGACATCCCGACCGTCCCCAGGGCTCACAGGACCCAGGTGGCCAGCGGGTGACGCCAGGCTCCACACAGCCTGGGCTCTGGGTGTCACCTGGGGTAACCTGTGTGCCCCAAGGGAGCGCCTGGTGCTGCTCATGTTCCAGAGTTGGGCACAGCAGGACTCTGCACGGCAGCTCCAAAAATCACCGGGAAATACACTCATCTGTTAGCACTCAGAAGCGCACAAATGTCTCCACGGTTACCAAGCACTCTTCGTCCAGCAGCTCCAAAATGCCCATCTTGGCTTCAATCAAGTCGATGACGGGCCGGTTGTCGTAGAAGTCGATCAGCGTCCAGGGGACGTCCTCCTTCATGTACTCCTCCTGCTCCAGCTTGAAGACATGCTGGTGCCGCGGCGAGCATGAAGAAGAGTGGTCGTTACGGTGAGCCCCGAACAGCCCGGCAGACAGGGCTTCGGCGCCCACATTTGGGGTGCAGGTGACCCCTCCTAAGCTCCAGGCTGTGACCCTGATATGAGTCTGTGTGGGTCCCCACCTCCAGGGCCAGCCCCGGTCACCAGCAGCATAGCCTGGGACCCAGCGTGGCCCTGTCCTTCTGCTCCTGGCACCAGGAGGCCCCTGAAGAGCGGAGGACAGACCATACGGGGCTGGGGTGGGAGAAGGGAGGCTGGGATGAGCCCGGGGAGGGCACAGGGCCGAGCCACAGGAAGGGAGGCCTCTGCGTGCTCCCTGCAGTCCTAGCTCCTGCTCTGAGGCCCCCAGGGTTGGCAGGAGGTCACGGTGACATCTAGGGGCCTGGGAAGAGCAGGTCTGGGTGGGGACTCAGCCTGTGCTCCTGGGGGGGCAGGAGGGGACTCAGGGGATCAGCACTGGAGCCCTTGGGGTGGGCAGTGGGCAAAGCCACGGGCACAAGCAGCTCTCTGTGGACCGCCCTGTGCGGCCCTGGGCACCCGGAGCACAGCTGCCACAGCCAGGGGTCCTCAGCACAGCACCCACCCCAGTCTACACACGGACGGCGACCCACACAGAGGGAAAAGGTGGGGCGAGAGGAGGAGGGACTGGCGGGCCTGCTTCGTGATCCAGGGCACAGGCGCCACTCTGAGGTCGTGTGGAGGATGGGGCAGGCGGGCCCAGCTGGCTGTGTGGGCAGCAACCTCAGTGCAGATACTCAATGCCATGCAGAGAAATCTGCCATGGGCTGAAGTCGAATGCGTACCCTCGAGGAAAGGGAAAGGAAGACGCGTCCACTCCGGGTGAGGTCCCCTCACGAGGACTCAGGCGGGTGACCGGACCTGCTTTAAAGCCAGACCTGGGGGCAAACGCAGTCAGGGAGCAGAGGCTGCTGTCCCTGTCCCCCTCCTCCACGTGGGTCCCCCAGGACTCCTGTGCAGAGCTAAAGGCCCCAAGCCGAAGCTGGCAAGGCAGAGCCCCTCCTGGAGCCACTGTTAGCATTGTGACCGGAACCCGAGCCCTCTCCAGGGAAGGGTAGCCAAGTTGGGGGCAGGAGAGGGACAGGGACAGAGACATTAGCAAAGCTTCTGAGCATCCCCGCGGCTTTCAGAAACAGCCAGACTCAGAGGTGAGCATGAGGTCACCAAGCCGAGAGCAGCTGCCGGGTGGTGCCGGGGTGGGAAGTGTCCAGCAGACTTTCCCATGGCTGGGCTCTGGGAGGGGTGGCACAGGCCCCGGAGGGTGCAGAAGTGAGGCCCATAAGTTCTTGAATACGGGCTCTTTGACGAGGTTAGAGTCATATTTACCATGCACGGTGATGCCATAAAGCCACAGTGTCCGAAGTGGCACTTAGTCAACACGTTCAAGGGCTTAGCCACTCTGGATCCCAGACCCCAACTCAGCAGCTGCGCACACACTTGGGACTCACGACAACTTTCACATAAATGAATTTTCTCACTGGGATCCATGCCTTGTCTGTCTCCACGAGAGGGAGGACATATTTGATCTTGCAATTAGGAAGGAACCATCGATAACTTGCAGAGAGTCTTGCATGTAATTCCAGCACTCTGGGACTATAGGAGGCTGAGGCAGGAGGAGGAGCTTGGGCAACTTAGTGAGACCATGTCTCAGAAAAAAAGAGCTGTGGATGTAGCTCTGTGTGAAGGCAAAGAGAGAAAAGAACGGGGGAAAGGGAGAGAGGGAGGGAGGAAGAGAAGAACAGAGAGACAGAGAGAGAGGGGGAGGGAGGAGGAGGGAGGGGGAGGGAGGAGGAGGAAGAGGGAGAGAGGAGGAGGGAGGGGGAAGCAGTGCGGTCTCGTCCTCTTCCCTGAGGCCTCCCACAGGCCCAGGCCCGGTTCCAGGCCAGAGAGGCAGGAAAGCCACCTACCAGGTTGAACTGTTGCTGCAGCTTCTCATTGGCATAATTGATGCAGAACTGTTCAAAGCTGTTCACATCAAAGGTTTCAAAACTGAAACACAGTTTAAACAAAATTAAAATAGGAAAAAAACTGCAGTACGACGTCTGCACTCATGTATAGGTGAGGGTTTCTGAGAACTTCTTAGAAGTCGGTGGGGCTTTTGTGCAAGTTCTGAACACAGCCCTGTGCGTCCCGAGCACCACCTGGGGTGGGTTGACACATCACACGGCGCCCTGGTGTTGCTGAGCGGTCTGTTCATGTACAAACCACGGCCTGTGCTGGGCACCCCAGCCGTGTCACACACGGCGTCTCACTAACGCGCAGACCCCGGGGTGGCCTTGCCGTCCTCTCTGAACAGGAGGGCAGGCCTGAGAGCACAGGCGCTGCCCAGGTCCCAGCCCCGGAGGAGCTGGCGGGACCGACTTCACGCCTGTAGATCCTGGGACAGAGGCAAGGCCACTCCTGCCTGAAGCCTGCGACCCAGGGTCCCCAGCTCAGCTGGAAACCAGGAGCATCTGAGGGGAGTGGACCTGGCCCTGCCACTGCAGCCCTGGATAGTGGGGCTGGACGGCACCACCTGGTTCTCAGGGGAGGCTGGGCCTTGCTTGCCACTGGCCCAGGGCCCTGCAGGGGACGTCCTGGGGCTTTGAGGGGTGGCGTCACCACTCATCAGTGCCTGGACCCAGCTCTGCGGTGTAACCAAAAAATATGGTGAATGTGGAAAAACTTTTTAAGTGATTGCAGTAAAAGTCACATTGCCACAAATCCCCCTCAAAATACTGCCCCTTGGCTCAAACACACTCATCCCATTGTTCTTGGCATTTTCTAGAGTAGCTCTGGAGTCCTCTTTCCTGAGCGTCTTTAGTTGCACTGTCCTGGCTGCTCTCGTGTCCCGAACTGATTCGAAACATTTCCCTCTCGTGGGCATTTTGACTTTGAGGAAGACCCTGAAGTTGCACAGTGCCACATCCTGTGAACAGTGTGGATGAGGGGACAGTCATGGTTTTATGTGCCTGCCTTTCCACTGGATGGCACCTGGCAGCAGCACTCACCATGTTATTTATCACACCTCCTAATGAGCCTCAGGAAAGGACTTCAGAGCTGCTGCAAAGTGGCAAGAACATGGGGTAAGTGTGTTCAAGGCGAGAGGGAGGATTTGGGAGGGGATGCATGGGAATGTGGCTTTTACTGTAATAAATATTTTAATTTCAACATTCGCTGTACATCTGGAACACCCCCTGTATATGCATGGATCAGAGAACACAGGCTTCATGGCCACGCAAAGCACAACAGAAGAAACCAAGGAGGGGCCGCCCAGCGCCCTGCGGGCTCTCACCCGTAAATGTCCAGGACCCCAATGAACGAGTGCCTCCTGCCCGAGAAGCCCAGCGCTCCGTTAATCCTGTCCACGACAAAGTCAAACAGGTGCGCGTAGATCTTCTTGGCCAGTGCGTCCCTGGCGTTGATGGCCTGCGGCCTGGTCATGGGTTTCACCACTGTCTCCGAGCTGGTGATGATTTTTCGGTGGCACAGCCACTGGGCAACCTGGCCACACTGCAGACCCAGGAGCTCACAGAACACCTGCAGGTGACCATCATCCTCCTTCAAAGCAAGCAGAAGCCAGTCAGGCTCACACGGTCTGCAAGGCAGGAGCAGCAGCCGGCAGGGGGGCACAGGCTCAGGTGGTAAAGCCCAGGCCTGGGCCCAAGCAGGAGGGGCTGGGGACACCAGCTGGCACCCAGCCCTGATGAACCCTGTTGCAGTGATGCCAGCCAACCTGGGCTGTGCTCACTGGGCACCCCACGTTACCACCCCTCTCCGTGTCTGTGGGAGTAGCCCAGCTCTCTCCCTGCACAGCATGGCACCAGGCTACTGTTAGCATGCATGGGGGGTGGAGGGTGGGCTGGGCGGCCTGGCACAGGAGGACCAGATAGAACCAAAGGGACTCCCTCCCAGGGGCCTTTTCAGCCAGCACAGGGCTGTGGATGAATCCACAGAGCTCAAGGTGGAATGTGCTGCCAGGAGGCAAGACCTGGATGGGGTGGTCCCTGGGGTGTGGCCTAGATTCTTGTCCCTGGCTCCTCCATGCTCTCTGCTTCCTGGCTCCCATGAGGTGAGCAGCTGTCCTCTGCCAGGCCCTTCCATCATACTGTTCTGTCTTGGAGCTAGCCAACCATGGACTGAACCCACTGGAAATCGTGAGCCAAATAAACCTCTCTTCCTATAAGCTTTGGTTGTTGGTTATTTTGTCCCAGTGACTACAGTGACCATGAAAGCTGCATGGGGACTTCTGGATCCACAAAGTGCACTGACTTCTCTCTTGAGCCCAAGCAGGTGAGGACAGGGGAGGTGCCCCCCTTTGTCTACAGCCAGTGTGGACTGGGGATCTTGTCATTTGGCCAGGGAGGTGATGCTGTGTCGGGAGAATGCTACATAATTTTAGGGTAAAATCATTTGGTTAGCCTAGTTCTCTTGCCTACAGCCCAGCTACAGAATAACTCCAGTTTGGCCTCTGATCACAAGTGAGACTTCAGTGATCCAGTGATGCTGTGATTCTCCAGGACAAGAAACATCCTGGGAGAACAAACATCTGCTCAGTTCCTCATTGTTCTTGGACTGTTAACATCTTGTTTACCCAAGATGTACTGAACTCTCTGCAAGCCTTTTGTTACACCTTGTTTATCCCAATGTGAACTATTGAATTGTCTTCAAGTCATTTGTTACGAGGTACTGAATAAAAGTGGTAAGCTGGGGGCTTTTGTCTTTGCTGCCCAGAGCAGCACTGATCAGACCCAAAGCTCAGCTTCTCAGTCTCATTTGTCTACCTTTTCTGTAATTCACCGTGCGCTGCCGTGGCTCGCAGGAGACTAGGACTTACTGCAGAGGTTCTGGTAACGTCCCCTTCCCCTGTTCCCTACAGTGCTGTGCAACTGAGCACCACCATTCCTCTGGACCAGGGGACTTCCAAGGAGGGTGCTGTCTCAGGCCACCAGGAGAACCATCTGGGACTTTAAAGGCATCAGATGTGGCAGAGGAAGGGTGTAAGAAGTCCTGCTGCCTGACCCCCCATACAATCCCCTGACCAATGTCATGGTCACTCTGGGCTCACGCTCGGCCTCCTTGCTGGGGCAGCACTGGCACAGGCATTGGTGTCCTCTCTCCTATGAAGGAACCAAACCTTCTCAGTGAGAACTTCCGGTATAGCTACTGCTGTGAAGGAAATGCAAAGAGGTGGGTGTCTGGGGTTTTTTAAGGAAGATGGTTTCACTCACATTTAATCTGCCCACAAGTCTAAGTTCCTCACATAAATGAGTGAGGGCCATTAACTATAAAGCTGGTGATTTTCCAAAGGATTTCTGGTTTGTCAGTTTTAATTTCTCTTCCAAGTGAGTGCTTCTTAGCAAAGCTCCTGAGATCAAGCTTCAAGTGATGGCACTTAGTGGGTGGAACTCACTTGCTTAGTCTTTACGAGGCAGGAAGGAGAAGGCAGACACTGGGCTCCCTGGGGTGAATGAGCAAGGAAACGGAGCCATACACCATGCCTGGGCCTGCACTCACCTCGACCACCGCCCTGTGCTGGGAGCTAATGGGCTTGGGCCTGGACACTGGGGACAGGGACAAGGGGCAGGGTCATGTGAGCTGGAGGGAGAGGAACGGCCTCCTGGTCCTAGGCGTGAGAGCCCACGCCGTCTCCCCAGAGCCCATGGTGCCCAGCAGTGCTCCACGAATCCATGTTGAGGAACAGAAAAACACACACGCAGCTCCGCCCCAGCAGAGGGGAGGAAGCTGCGCTCTGCGATCTGCCCGACACCCTGCTTCCTGCCTCTGCCCAGCCCAGTGGTGGGTCAGCCCTGAGCAGGGAGGAAGGGTGAAACTCTCACCCTGACAGAGGATCTCTCAGTGCCTGCTGCGGTAACCTGCACGTTGCCCAGGTGCAGGATGGCGGCCAGGACCGTGAACACATCCAGCTGGAAGTCCTCCCGGAAGCCTGAAAGCAAGCATCCCAGTCAGCAGCCAGCCACACCAGCAGGCACTGTTGGTGCCAAGCGCTGAGCAGGGGCGAGGCGGAAGCAGGACTTAAAGAACAACAAATTCTTCTCAGCCTTGGGCAGCCCCCTCAGGCCGCCCCCTTCTCCCCAGTAGCTGTAACCCCTTATTCTGGTACAGATGAGACTGGCAGCTGTGTCCTGTACACAAAGTTCTCCACGCCCTGCTCTCACGGGATTCACAGGAATGAAACTGTCACCGTGTGAGATGTGGCTAAGTGGCTTTTGCTTGCTCCGGTAACCTCGCTCCCCCTATTTCATGTCACTAGAAGACCACCCCTTCTTCTTCTTCTTTTTTTTTTTTTTGGTACTGGGGATTGAACTTCGGACCTTGGGCTTGCGAGGCAGGTGGCGGCACCACTGAGCTAAATCCCCAGCCTCACCCCTTCTTTTTGACCAAATGTATAAAACTGAAACTTTTCCATCTTTTTAAGCACTTCCTTTGGACAGGAGTCCGTTGAGCCAGTGTTCACCTAAGACCTAAAGTAAATCCTCCCAATTCCTATTGGCCTCTCCAGTCTCCTGAAATTCTGCAACAGAGTGATGTAGGACAATTCTACCCGGATTTCAAAGGAAGGCCTGGGACCAGGGAAGGAGGCTGAGAGGGCAGGGTGTGAATCTGTGAGGATAAAGCTGAAGGTGCAGTGGAGACCCAGGATATCTGAGATGCCAGGAATGGGGAATGCCTGCTGAGGGCAGCTTCAGTCTGTGAGCAGAGCCGCCCATGAGAAAGGTCCTGCAGGCTTCGAATGGCAAGGCCGTAGGGTGGGTCTTCTCAAGCCTTGGGAACTCACAGTTACCACCAGGTCCTGGTGCCAATGGAGCTATAGGACTGGATTTGCCCTATTGGGTTAGTGTTTTGGTTCACTCTAATTCTTTTCATTCCCCACTTCTCCCTTTTGGGATGGGGCTATTTACCTTGTGGCATTGTATTTTGGGATTCTGTAACTTGTTCTGATTTTTATAAACATTCACAGCTAAGAGTTTGTCTTGAATCTTAGAAGAGATTTGGACATATGAAAAATCCTGGAACTGTTGAGACTTTGTTGAAAGGATTATTGCATTATCAGTTGTATACAGGACAGTTGTCTTCTGTTGAGTTTGCTATTGTCTTTATTTGGTGATTGACTATGGTTTAGGGGTCTGTTTGCATGTAAAGTTGACAAGAGGTCAGTGCAAGATTTCTCCTTTCTGAGTGCTGAGAATGAAGGCAACCAGTAGCTGATTTCCTTTAGATTGTCTCATTTCTCTTTGTTATGGAGCATACCTATCAGTTACACCTCGCATGACATAGCTATGAAATCCTAGTTCTGTTTTCACCAGAGAACACAATTAAAATACCCAATATGCAGAACTGATATAATGGCAAAATTCAACTTAACATTCTCTGTAATATTTTATTATGTATTTCCTTGCGATTAGACTTTAGTTTTTAGAGTTAAATTAATTTTTGTGAATGAAAGGACTTCAGGCAAGTCTCTTTTATAATGGATTTTCAAATGTCACTTACAGTTTTTTATGTTTTGTGTGTTTGTAAGTATGAATGTACTCTTTCCTAAAACATGGTAAATGACTAGAAGTACAAAATAATGACATTACTTACAAGATTAAATGATTACAAGTGTCTTTAAAATTTTGTCAGGCTTGATTAGGTACAATTCTTTTTATGTTTGCAATATACTTTATATACATGTATACATATTGCCAGTAAGATTTGCAACTGGATGATGCAAGATCTTACTTGAACAATGAAGAACAAAAATCATGATTGTAAAAGATCTTTTTAAAAATCAGATTTTGCAGAGATCACCCTTAAACTCTTTAA
This sequence comes from Heterocephalus glaber, assembly GCF_053883595.1. Classification (NCBI taxonomy): domain Eukaryota; kingdom Metazoa; phylum Chordata; class Mammalia; order Rodentia; family Bathyergidae; genus Heterocephalus; species Heterocephalus glaber. Next base: position 82,634,520 of record NW_028258138.1, on the reverse strand, counting down.
TGATCTAAGAAAATGAAATGCAGTAGCTAAAATTTTGTTGGTTAATGTAAAGATATTTTTCTGTACTCTACTTTCTCCATAGGATTATAAGAATATCCTAATAAACTTGCATGTTGTAAACCTTTTAAATATGTGTGTTAAACATGAATTTAGATTAAAATGTTGACCTGAAAAAGAAAAAAAAAAAAAAAGACACTAATCCTGATAGGTCAGCTGCATTGATTAAGAAACACCTAGCAGAATAATAAGGCATGCACTTGGGTGCTTTAAAAACAAACAAACAAACAAACCAAGTAGCCCAGGACTCGGGGAGTAAGGTGGTAGAGGTGCTGAGGACACCTGGCTGGCCCCGGCCAACACCCAAGCAGGAGACTTGGTTTCTGCATAAAAATGAGATCCTTTACAGTCAGTGCTGCTCCACCTTGACCACGTGGTCTTCGGCGAATCACTGTCAGCTCTGTGCCTCAGTTTCCCTATTGTAAAACAGGAGAAAGCAGCCTCTACTCCACAGGGTGCTGCAAGGTTCGCTTGAGTGACTCATGGGTTTCAAGTCTTTTGGACAGGCCCATCGGTGTCCACTGTCTCCTCCTCCGCCCACCCAGGTCCTTGTAGGCCAGGCAGGACCACCCATGCCCATCCCAGCGGCGTGGGGCCTTTGCTTCCTACCCCTTGCCGCAGTGAGCTCAGGAGCGGTCCCGGGGCTCACTCCTGGCCCAGCAGCACCGGAAAAGAGCTTGGCGCCTGCACTTCGGGGGGAGAAGCTTAGCTGTGCCCGCTTAGACTCAGATGCGTCCTGCATGGCCGTGCTAAGCAGCCGAACGGAGACCCCAGCCTTCCCTCCTGCCTGGCTTCCTCTCCTCTTGCCTTGCACCCTCACTCACCCAGCAGTTTGAAGGTCTTCTGAGTCTCCACCAAGTCCACCCTGTCGTCCACACCCTCGATGACAGCGTTGCCACCCATGTTCGTGTAATGGAACTCTTCCGCGCGACCTGGGCCAAAAGGACAGCGAGCTGCGCCACACACTTCGCATTTCCCATACATACCGAGACCTCCACAGCAGGACCGGGGCTGAGGCGAGAGCAGACCCCGGCCGAGCCCACTGGCTGGCGGGCAGGAGTTCACCTCGGGCCCTGCTTGGAAGCATGGGGCTTTGCTCCTGCATCTGATGCACTCATGCAGGTCTGCAATAAGCTGCACACACTCAGGTGGTGCCAGGTGATGAGTGTGATGTCCGTGTGGCCCATAACCCCTCGTCCCAGACCAGACAACGTCATAGCACAGGTGTGGCCAGCACAGCAGAAGGCCTGGCAGAGCCCGCTCCACGCCCAGCTCTGCTGCTGTGGCAGGCAGGGCACGGACAGCATATTCCTGTGAAATCTGCAGAAGCTGCGCTTCAAGAGCACAGGGGACTCCTCCAAAGCAGGAAGGCGGTGATGCCTCTGCCAGTTCTCACCCAGCCCAGCCTGGACAGGGAAGGCCAGGCCAGCAGGGCTCCAGGCCTTCAGCGCATAAGGACAAGTAGCTGAGGTGTCACTGTGACACTGACAGCGAGTCACCGAAGAGGATCAGAGCGCAATGGAGGAGCCTCTAGAAGACCGGGCCGCATCACCGGTGCCTGAGGACAGCCTTCGAGGGGCGCTCAATAGCAGTGACAGTGGGCTGTGGCCGCGCGCCCCGAGTCAGGGTGCTTCTCAGGTGGCTCTAGCTTAGTGCTTGGTCACTGGGGAGCTGTGACCCGTCCCTGTCGGGGCTCCCCTCCCGCCTGGCCCCAATCTTTTTCCTCAGGTACACATGGGCTCCACCCCCGAAGCAGGATGATATTGTGGCTTTAGACAAAACGTATTTATAAAGGTGCATTATAATAATAAGGGGAAATGAACCAAGAACTCAAGCAGGGTTTGTCACGTACCCAGTTTCAGATGTCTAAACTCCGACCGCTGGCCAGACGCACACAGCTGATAGAAAATGTGGTAATTCCGTTCATTTTCCGACTGCAAAATAGAGAAAAGGCCCTCAAATTAGAGCAGCCCTTTATGGGTGCAAATGGCAGGCTTTTAACTGGAGGGTCCCAGGCGGCCAGTTGGGTTGGGCCACTGTTCCCCCAAGGACACAGATGTGTCCCCTCAACCCGGTGCCAGCTGGGTGGCCCCAGAGCAGACAGCATGAACTGGAAGCGTTCTGTGGGTGGGAACAGCAGGACACTCGGGAATGACCTCTGGCCCAGCCCGCTCTCCAGGCAGAGACCCCACAGCCCTGCCAGGCCACTGTTCTGGGGTTCTAAATTCTTTCAAATTAGAAATCAAAACCCTTTCCCCCAACCACACAACCCCACTGATATACAGCCACCCCCCCCCGCAATTTGTTTTCCTGCTTATTAAAAACTAGAAGAATCCAGGCTGCAAACGAAAGACAGGAAAACTTGATTCTTCAAGTCACAGAGTAATGTAGGTTGTTTGTGGAGTACACATGGGTATAATATTTAAAGGTTGGGGAAAGGAAATTCAACGAATACTTTTATTCTTACTTGAAAGACAACTCTGGATTTCTCCAGCAAATATGTCCTCATGTTGGCTCCTATAATCTGATTTCTCTCATTGAAGCTGATTTCTGTGTATTTTCCAAACCGACTGCTGTTGTCATTGCGGGTGGTCTTGGCATTCCCAATAGCCTAGAAAACACAGGGCTTTCTTGACATGACAACATTAAAAGATCTTTGCATCAAGGTCATTAGAGCAATTTTTAGTAACATCTGGTCCTGTGTGCTGGGGGAGGGCCTGTGGGGGAGGGTCTGGCAGGGGATGTCCTGGTGGGGGAAGATTTGATGGGAGAGCCTGATGGCAGAGGGGTTGGGGAGGCAGAAGAGCAGCTGGAGGCAGATGGGTGTGTGGGGTACAATCCAAGGCTCTCCTCATCCCTCCAGAAGACACCAGGTAGGGGCAGAAAGAGCTTCAGCTCTGTTTCATGGCTCTGGGATCCATGTTTGATATCTGTGTGATGGCACAAAAGTTATGCCACCTTTCCAAGTGTTATGGCTTATGTCTAAAGTGCTCCCCAGGTCTCCTGAGTGTGGAAGGTGATGGGACTGTGGAGTGCCGTACTGTGTGGATTCATCCAAGGATGACTTCATGGCTGAATACGCTGTAGGAGGTGGAGCCTGGTTGGAGGTGACCATGAGGGTGACCTGGAAGGGTACATTCTTGTCCCCAGCTCCTTTCTTTCTGCTTCCTGGCCTCCATGAGGTGGTCAGCTGTTCCTCCACCAGGCCCTCCCACCATGCCATTCCTGCCTTGAGCCAGCCAACCATGGACTGAATCTTCTGTAACTGTGAGCCAAAATAAACCTCTCATCCTCTAAATTGTGGGGCTGGGCATTTTGTCTCAGTCACAGGAAAATGACTAGGACACTCAGTCTCCATTTGTCTCTCTGTAATACGGAAATCAGACGCTTCTTGCTGTTATGGACCCAGTGCTTGTGTCCCTACCAGGTCCTGGTGTGGAAATCCTAACCTGTGTGGGCATCAGGAGTGGGGACTGCAGCGGGCAATGAGGTCGTGCGTGGAGCCCAGAGAACAGGATCTGGTGCCCGCATAAAGGGGACCTGCCAAGCTCTCTTCAGCCCAGGGGGACTTCACAGAGCCCTGGCCTCAGCCTCAGCCTCCGTGCCAGGAGAAACACATTCTGCCACATCCAGACCGCCATTCAGGGTACTCTACTATGGCAGCTTACTCTGCCTAATGCACAGGGCAGGGAAGATAACTCACCTCTGCCCTGATGCCCTAGATGCTCAATTAAACGTTCACACTGAATTCAGCCTTTGCTCTGACCTCATCCCTTACCACTTCCCTAACCCTTACCCTCTTTCCGCAGGCCTGAGTTTTGCTTTTTCCTCTGGGTTGAGTCCGTCTCTCCCCTGCCGGAGCTTGGGTGCCCTCTGTGCTCCTGGGCGGTGCCTCCACCCCAGTCACCCTGGGTCCCTGCCTGTGCATATTTGCTGTCACCTACAGTACTATGTGCCACGTGCTCGCTAAGCAAAAGTGGACAAAAAGGACGTGGTCCTGTCTTTGTGGAGCTTACAGTCTGTGGGGAGACAAATCCTGAAAGAACAGCCACATGCAGTTATCCACTGGCAGATGGGACATTGCCTGCCTGTAACCTCGGCACCCTGGGAGGCTGAAGCAGGAGGATCATAAGTTCTAGCCCAGCCTGGGTAACTTAGAGACTTGGAGAGACCCTGTCGCAAAATAAAAATAAAAAGGGATGGGGATGCAGCTCAGTGGGAAGCCCTGGCTCACGCCCCTGTACCACACACTCACGACTGTCCACCGGCACATGGCATGACACTGCCCTGTGGTGCGAGTCCTGTCACTCTCCGGGACAGTCATGTGCGTTTCTAGTTAGCGAGCTGATGTCCCTGAACTGTGACCCTGAGTGTGGCTGGACGCTGCACCTTAGATCTAATTGGTAAATGAGCTTGTGTTGGCCTTGCGGACCCTCCACGGGGGACCGGCCTTACTCTCTGCCCTGGCACAGTGGCGTCACAAAGCCGAAAAGGGTCACTGTGGATTCGGATTTTGGACGGCAGGAGGAGAGGCTCGCAGTCTGAAGCGCTTCGTTATTGGCTACACCTCCAGACGAGCCCTCTTCTCATGTGCGGACGGTTGGGCTGGCGCTGGCCTTGGGTGCCCCATCCCTTGGGCACTGCCCCTTAGGTGGGGTTGGGAGCGGGCCCTGCAGGGCAAGACTGACTCACAAAAGGCGAGCAGCCAGCTCAGCGAGAGCTCCCGGGTGTGTGACGGGCCGCACAGGGGACCCGGGACCAGCTGCCCATGGGGAGCCTTCCCGGGACAGGACGGAGCTGAGGACAGCGTCCACCCCCGTGCGCAGCGAGGAGCCTGGAAACTGCAGTCTCCGCCCCACACCCCACAGTGACCCGTGCCGCTCCTCACACCCACCTCTGTGATGGGGTTGGACGCCAGGACCCTGTCTTCCACCTGGGCGTCGCTGCTGGACCTGCTGACGGTGGCGAAGTAGCGCATGGCGTAGCGGGCGGACACGGTCTTGCCAGCCCCGGACTCCCCGCTGACAATGACCGATTGGTTTCTGTTGTTTCTGGAGCAGGGGTAGACAGGTTCACTGCGTTCGCTCTTCTGGGTAAACAGGCAGCGTGGTTCGTGGCCACCATCATAGGGACCCAGAGGGACACCAGGGGAAGGCCAACCCCGCCCCATGGTTCCAATGAGCTCCCACCACTGGTGACCGGGCTGTGGCCACCAAGATGACCAGGCCTGAGCTGCAGGGAGCTCGCAGCAGGGACAGTGGGGCTGGGGGACCCTGGTGCTGCTGCCCACCGATCCCTGATATCCTCCCGCCTCCCTCCCAGGGACCTGGTGACAGCCTTGTGTCCCCCACTGGCCGTGTGGATGCATCCTGGCCACCTCGAGGGGTGCTAGAGGGACAATGGCCCCTGCATGCCCTGTGGCCTAGAGGAAAGGGATGCGGCCGGGTGCTCGGCCCTAGGATGAGGGTCCCTGGGAGCTGGGTGTCACCCGGACTCCAATGACTGGGAGAGGCTCAGTCCAGCCCCGATCACCTGGCACCAATCCCCTGAGCTGAGCAATGGAGGAGGACTGGGTACCCTGAACGTCCAGCTCATTCATGGCCCGGGCCTCAGTTTCCCCTCGGTGACATGGGTAATGAGCAGTGTACTGGAGCCTGGCCAGGCCCAGGGGAGACCATGGGGCTGGGTGTGGCCCACTGTGTACGAGCCCTGGCCCACTCCCCATGCTGCAGAAAGGAAATGAGAACGAAGAAGGAGCAGCCACGTGTGAAAGTCCCGGGCAAATCATGATGGCCTTCGAGGCTGAGGCTGCTTCCGTTCCCCGCCACTGCCCCTGAGCAACTCGGACTCGGACCACAGAGGAGCGTTTGTGATGGGAACAGTAAGTGCTGTAGGGACAGCGCCTGAGCCCGCCCTGCCGGCCAAGTGGCACCTACACTCGGGCCCAAGGCGACAGGGGCACACGGGGCGCCCACTCACAGGAGGCTTCCGCAACGCGCAGGAGCAAGAGCAGAGCCCAGAAGGCCACCAGCAGCCAAGTGGGGAACCAGATGAACCCCAAGTCTCCCCTGCCAATCCTTCGTCTGCCTGTCACTGGATTCGGCCTCCACAGAGGACTGAACCTCTCCCGTGGAGAACCAGCCCCAGCCAGCCCCAGCCGGAGGTGCTGCAGGGGAGCGGCTGCGGCTCTCAGACTGGAAGGACGGACGTGGGGACTCCTGGAGGGCAGCTGGGGGCCGGGGCTGGACAGCTAGCTATCGGCTAACAGGCATTTGTCTTTGGCCCCTCTCCCCAGTGCTGGGAATCAAACCCAGGGCCTTTGCACTGAGCTACCTCCTCAGTCCTTTTTTAATTTTATATTTTGAGATGAGGCCTCACTAAATTGCCAGGCTAGGCTCAAACTTTCTGATCCTCCTGCCTCAGCCTCCCACAGTGCTGGGATTTGAGGCATGTGCCACCACATCTAGCTCTTCGGCTGTCATGACAGTGGCCTGCTCCACAAATGGCCCTGTCCGGCCCGCCGGTCTCCCTTGATGGGCCCCACCCAGACATCGCCCCTCTGTGAGTGCCCGGAGCGCAGGCTCAGGGGACATCGGAAAGCCCAGTGGCCACGCTACCTGGCCATCTGCTTGTAGGCCTCCTCGGCCACAGCAAAGATGTGCGGGTCCATGTCGCCCATGTTCTGCCCGCTGTAGGCGTGGATGATGGCGTCCCCATAGATCGGCAGCTGCTTGTAGGGATTCATGGCCACCAGGATGATGCCTGTGGAGAGGGGCCAGCTCCGGTCCTCAGTGTCCCAGAGTAGGGCCTCTTCCCTGATCTCGGGGTGACATCTGGAGGCGGCACCTTCGGGAGTCATGGGTTAGATGGGGCCCCAGGGTGGCTGAGGAAGAGACCCCAGCTAGGGCGCTGCTCCCTCACCAAGCAGTGACGCTGAGCAGACGCGGGCCGTGCCCCGGGCTCCAGCCTCCAGGATGGTGAGGCATAGAAACCTCTGCTCTCAGCCGGGCACGGAGGTGAACGCCTGGAGTCCCAGCACTCTGGGAAGCTGAGGCAGGAGGATCTGGATCTTGAAGCCCAACCTGGGCAACTTAATGACTTAGCAAGATTGCGCTCAAAATGAAAACTAAGAAAGGGCTGATGTGGGATCGAGGAGTAAGGAGAATTGTGATGGGTTATGAACATGCGCCAACTCCACACGAGGAGTGCAGGAGTGGGCCGCAAACGCAGACCAATAAAAACGTAAACAAAGACTAATACATTTTAAAAAAAATTTAAAAAGGGCTGGGATGTAGCTCAGTGCAAAGGCCCTGGGGTCAATTCCCAGTACTGCAGAACAGAACAGAGCAAAACAGCGCTGCACCCGTCATGAGTCTGCTGGCCTCCGGCATTCTGCACACCAGGGAAATGGACCAAGACCCGGCTCTCCGGTTCTTTGAGAGGAGAGAATCTCGCACAGGCCAGCCCTCTTCTCCCAGTGCTCCTGGGCTCCTCCCAGATGTGAGTCCAGCCCTCGCCTCACCGCTGTAGGTGTAGATGAGCCGGGCCTCCGCGAAGCGCACGCGCAGGTTGTGTAGCACGGCTGGCTCGTGCAGGTAGCTGAGCGCCGTGAGGTCATTCTCACCCACCAGGATGTCGGGGTTGCGGAGCGGCGGCAGCGGGCCTGGCTCAGAGGGGTAGTCCAGCTCCTGGGGACAGGCCACAGTCACCTGAGTCACTGGCCCTCCTCTCTGCCTTCTGCGGAGCAACACCGGACACAGACAGAGCACAGCAGGGAAGGGAGGGCCTTCAGGGGACTCTGCACCCAGGCTCCACCAACCCTGGAGAGGCAGGAAAAGAGGCACAGATGGGAGGTGCCCTGTGGGAGGCTGAGGCAGAAGGGTGGCAAGCTCAAGCTCAGCCTGGGCAACTTAGCAACTTAGGAAGACTGTCTCAGAATGCAGAACGCACTGGGGATGTAGCTCGGTGCAAAGCCCTGAGTTCAGTCCCCAGTATTGCAAAAGGAAAGTAAAAAAGCTTGTCAATTGCCATTTTTACTTGCCCTGTCTCTATTTTCCTGTTTGAAATCAACAACCTGGATTTCCAGCTTAACCACTGTGTGCGGGGAGAGCGGACAGCCCAGCCAGTTCTCTTTGGGGAAGCAGCAGGTGGGGACAGAGGTGACATTTATCCACACAGCGCAGGCCTTGTCCTCATGGCCTGGAAGGGCTGGGTTGAGGAGCCATTGTTGCTGCCACCCTGCCTCTCCCTGGGCAGCAGTCAGGGCCCCGCTGGTGCCACTGTGGCTGCTGACCTGAGAGGGTCCTCCCCAACAAAGGACGAGCCCCAACTGCACCAGTGTGCTAGGGGGCTCCTGGGCACAGCAGTCGGGGAGCAACGCTGGTGTCGTACTATGTGCACAAGGACAATGTGTGTGGCTGGCAGGACCTAGGAGGGCGCTGGTGTTAACTTCTGTCACACCAGAGAGGCAGTGCCATTAACTCCTGTCACACCCGTGGGGCACTGGACCTTAACTCCTATCACAAACGAGGGGCCCTTAACTTCTGTCATGCCCTAGGGGCAGTGGCCCTTAACTCCAGTCACACAGACAGGGAATGGCACTTAACTTCGGTCACACCCATGGGACAGTGGTCCTTAACTCCTGTCACACCTGAGGGGAAGTGGCCCTTCAATCATGTCACATCTCAGGAGGGGTGGCCCTTAACCCCTTCCCACCTGAGGAGCACAGGCCCTCAACTCCTGTCACATTGAGGGGCAGTGGCCCTTTATACACAAGGGGGAGTAGGTGGGAGTCACACCCAGACAACCTGAGTCCAGAGGACCGGCCCTCCACCATGGTGCGTGTCCCCTCTCAGGACAGTGTGACTGAAGTGCTGTCCTGTTTCCTTTCCTGCTAGGTCAATTCCAGCACCTGGTACACACAAGGCACCCCCAGCCCAGCACCCTGAATCCTCCATCCAGCTCTGCATCCTGATACTTGATTCTAAAGCATCAGGTTACCTGCTCAGGGCCCAGGGATATCGCCTTCTTGGCAGGAAGGATCCTTGCTGCAGTTTCTCATACTGGAGTGTGACCTCAGAAGCTGTACCAAGGCTCGACAGCCTCTGAGAACCTTCTCAGCACCCACCCTGGGGACCTCACTGGAGGTGTTTCTCCCTCCCTGAATCCTCCCTTTTCTCTTCACTTTCTGGCCAGCGGGATGTGAGCAGTTTTCCTCTGTCCAGGCCCTTCCACCACCTACCTGTCTTGGAACATGTCAACTAGGAACTGTCCCTGTGAGGCAAAATAAATCTACCTCCCTTTGATGTGTGGATGTTGGGTAATGTGTCTCAGAGATGAGACAACAGATTTTGGCACTAGGAGTGGGATTGTTGCTGTGATTGTATCTGATCATGTGTTTCAAAAGCCTTTGGAGCTGACTTGTGGGAGGAGTTTGGAAAGGTTTGAAAATTCTGGCTGGAGAAGCAGCCCTAGTATGCAGTGAGCTGAGCTTGATGGGAGATTCTGGTCAGAGCTCAGAAGACCAGAATCCTAATAAGAATGCAGATGGTAATGACCGAGCTCAGGAAGTTTCAGTTGGGAACAAGGACTCCTTGGCAGTTGGACTCCAGCCATGTGTTTTATGCTCAGGTAGAAAATTTGTCTACATTTTGCTCCTGTCCTGAGACTTTGCAGGAGACTGAGATTAAGGGTGGTGGACTAATTAATCTGGCAGAGGAAATAACAAGACAGCCCAACATTCAGGCTGTAGCATGGATGCTTTTTGCTGCTCTTAGCCAGGTTTATACTGAAAATCAAGAGCAAATGGCATAGCTGAATGATTTAAAAAGTTAAGTTTGGCCAGAAAGGATGCACTGGGAAAGATGAGGCTGCAAAGTTTTAAGGAGAGCTTGGTTGCTGAAAAGATTAGTATTAAAAAGAAGCCAAGCACTTTGCATCAGGACAATAGGAAAGACGCACTGAGGTCATATGAGAAATCAGCAAGACCCTACTCTTCTCCAGCTGAAGGATCTAAAAGTGAAAGACTGCTTTGAGAGTCCCAGGGTACTGGTTCTTCAGGATTCAGTTCACAGTGCTCAGCTGGCAATCAGAGACCTTTGCAGCCATAATCTAGGGGATCCCAGGTACTGCTTGAGCTGGTGGGAGAGTCTGGTGTTATCTATGTGGTGCTGGTTTTACAGTATGCAGAATGCAAGAGTTGTAAGTGTCAAGGAGGCTTCCACTCAGATTTCAGAAGCCCCAGGAGGCCAGGAAGCGAGCCCCTGAGAGGGAAGAACATGAAGCTGCGAGATTGAAGCTGAAAGTTCAGTGGGGACCCCAGGACGTAGGAGAAGCCATGAATGTGGATCACCTGAGGGAAGCAGCAGGCAGTGAGTGGAGCCTGTGCAAGAGGCCATGGGGCTGTGACAGGCAGGGCCATAGGGGCAGGGTCACCCCTTTGGGAATTAGCATCTTTCCATAACTTGCCTTGAGTGCTGGACATGGAGCTACAGGAATTAATGTTTGTCTGCTGGGTTTTGGTTTTGCTTTGGTCCCATTCCTTTCTGTCCCCCTGTTCCTCCCTTTTGGAATGGGAATATTTACCCCACACATTGTATGTTGGCAGTGTGTAGCTTTCTTTTCGATTTTTACAGGAGCTCACAGCTAAGAGTTTGCCTTGAGTCTCAGAGGCCCTGGACTTTTCAGCAGTGCTAGAAGTGTTAAAGCTTTGGTGACTCCTAGAGATAGACTAAACATGTTTTGCACAGGGCTGCGTTTAGTGGATCTACCTCACCTGGGGGAAGAGGCAGGTCCCTGGGGCATGACTGGAAGGAGGCATCTCCCTCCCCAGCTCTTCTTTCTCTCTCTGCTTCTCAGCCACCATGACATGAGCTGCCTTCCTCCACACAGGCTCTTCCACCATGGCCCTGACCATGCCAAGATGGAGCCCAAACAACCCCTTCTCCTTTGAGCCTTGGGTGTTGGGTGTTGTGTCCCAGTGAGGAGGAAAGTGACCAGAAATGCAGCAAAGGGCACAGACTTGGAGGCTGCATCTGGACAGGGGCAGCACGGGTTTGGGCATGGGGCTGGTGTTCCTGTGTGTCCGCCCCTGGGCAGCTCCTACAGGACCACCCACTGCCCTCCTCTCCCCTCCCTTCCCCTCCCAGCAGTGGAGCGCTCACCGTGCCATCCTCCAGCCGCAGATGCAGGACCTTGTCCCCCGTGCTGTACTCCTGCGCTATCTCTGCTGACTGCCAGACCTCCTTGGGATCGGGAATCCAGACCCTGTTGTACTGACGACAGAACAGGACAGAGGCTTAGACCACTGCACAGGGTGCCGCTGTCTCTTCCAGGCCCCACACCCTAACCGTAACTCACTTGTGCCTGAGCAGGCCCCCCTCGGAGCATCTGCAGCGCGGAGTGACAGACTCGTGAGCCGGAGACCTGAGCCCTGGGACTTGGCTCCCTGTGCTGGTGCTGGGGCTCTGAGCCAAACACTACCTGTGCCTCTGTTTTTAAATTCACGAAGTGGGGACACTGCGTGCTCCACAGGGCACCTGGAGGTTAGGGAGGCTGGCCGGCAGCAGGGTGTGAGATGTTACAGCAACGTCAGCACCTCCTGAGGGGACGCGGGGCCCGGGGCCCGGCCCCTGGCAGCTGCAGCTAGACTGCTCTCCAGGCAGAGCCGTGTTGCCAAGGACTGAACTCAGGGTCCCCTTGAGCCCCACAGTGACCACGCTCGGGGGGGGCCGGGCCTCCAGGAGGCAGATAAGGCTGAATGCGGTTATAGGGCGGAGCCCGAGCTGATGAGTTCTAGGCTTGCATCCTCTTGAGAACAAACAGGAGGGCACTGTCCTGCTCCCCAACCCGACCCAGGCCCTGCCGTGCCAGGCATTGCCAGGCCGGGGGGAACAGGGGTCCCGTGAGAGACAGTGCCCCATGTCTGGGATCCTGGGGCCACAGGCCCTGGGAGGAGCCCGGGTGTCACCCTCAGTTCCAGAGAGACAGCACCCGCGTCCGCAGGGTCACCTCCGTCCTCCTGCTACACCCCTGGGCCCAGGAAATGTTCCTCGCTTCGACTTCCTGCAGGCAGCTTCGGGAGCGGAAACTTGGGTATAACAGGCGGGAGCTGCCCCTGGCAAAAGCACCCTGTCCTTCCTCACAAACACCAGACTCTCCCAGACCAGACGGGGTGCTGCCCTTTGTCTCTGCCTCTTCATGGTCAAGAGGTCAAGTGATGGCCTGAGACGTTCAAGACGCTTCGCTCACAGCGGCTCAGCTAGAGACAGAGGCCCTTGCAGACCATGGGTTAAAAAACAGCCTGATGGGCACCGCTGAGCAGCAGCAGACAGAGGGGGGCAGACCCAGAGGGAACGGAGGGGCCCCAGACCCAGGAAGCCCTAGCTGTGCCTAGCAGGGCGGCTCCTGAGAGGAAGCGGTGGGCGGGTGACATGTGTGTCTGGGGCGGGAGAGGTGCAGAGGGCATCTGGGGTGGCAGCAGCGTCTGCCCCCTGACAGGTGTGGGGAGCACCATGCAAACCTCAGACGGCCCAGGCTCCAGAGGTGCGCACCTCACTGTGACCCTCACACCGGGAGCCCAACAGATCTGGAACTCCAGAGAGTACGGAGAGCAAAGATGGCTGTGAGTTCGGGGCCAGCCCAGGCCGCACAGTGAGTTCAGGGCCAGCCCTGAACCCTGTCTCAAAAAAAGAATAAAGGTAAAATGCTTTGAAACTGGGAGAGTGGGCTGGGAGCGGGGAGGAAGACGTGGACTCAGTAGACTCGGGCCGCTCATGCTGGAGTTCAGGTGCGGGGACAGATGCCCCCTGTGGGAGTCTGTGGAAACTTTGCTTTATGCTCCACATCTTCGTGAAGATGTTGGAGGAAATAAACAATAAGAAGCAAACAAAGTTCCGGACACCAGTCCTAGACTAGCACAACGCTGGACACCGGATACAACTACTCGTCAGCATGAATGGTCTCGGTTAACTGAATAAAAGTCATGGTCCGCTCGGAGTGGCCCCTGGGCTTCGTCTGTCCTTGGAGCGCAGGAGCCTGTGGAGGCATCACAGGAGGGAGGGACAGCGAGAGAAACCGAAACCGGCAGGGCAGGTGGCCTCGGAAACGCAGCTGTGGGACACCCGCCCAACAGCCGGCACACAAGCTTGTTGCCACAGGCAACACATTCCTACCTCAGGCCTGATATCCAGAATACTGACAACCTCATGAAGCTCAGATCATTAAAGCCTCATACCCCAGCTTATCAAGAACTGGCCACGGGGTGTGCGTGTCTGTGTGTGTGTGTGTGTGTGTGTGTGTTACTGGGGACTGAACCTTGGGCCTTTGCCCTGAGCCACATACTCAGCCCTTTTTCTATTTTTAATTTGAGTTAGAGTCTTGCAAAATTGCTCATTCTGGACTCAAACTTTCGATCCGCCTGCCTCAGCCTCCCTCTGTCTGGCTGGGATTATAGGCATGCACCACGAGGCCTGGCTGTGACCACAGGCTCCTCAGAGCTGATCCTTGGAGATTACGCAGGGCTGTCTGTCCAATTTTTGAAAACTTCAGAGCTTGCTTCACGTGAAATGGGGGTGGCCGAGAGGCGAGGCAGGGGCCAGGCCCCCCAGGACCCTCCGCAGAAGCTGGGGGTCTAAGGGTAAGGAAAGGTCACTAAGCCAGCCAGTCCCCGGTTTTATTAATGGTCCAGCTCAAGCCTGGGCAGGGCAAGGACTCCCCAGGCACACACAGAGAGCCGGGCCCTGCACTCCTGGGTGAGCAGCTGACCAAGGTCTGGCCTGAGGGGGACCCTGCCCGCCTGCTCAGTGCCCAAGGTCCCCCAGCCGCCACTTGTACTCCATCTGGCTGAAAGCAGCATCGAGGGCAGAGGGCTGGGGCGCTGGTAGCAGCCATCCACTCCCCTTCTGTGACAAAGCTGTGGATGACACACATCTCCTCCACCCTGCAGCCCACAGGTGGCTGGGCACTGGGAGCCCAGCCTGCTTAGTACACACGCGGGCACTGACTCAGTGCCACACCGTGGCGCCGCTGCCCTGTCCCTCCGTCTGCAGGAGCTGGTGACTGTGGGTCTGCACAAACAGTGACCAGAGCTCACAGGGCAGGTGGCTGCCCACTGGGTGGGCCCAGCGAAGGAGCCACTCCCCACTCCACGGGACACTCCCAGGGCCAGGCTGAGGGCTGCTGTCCCCTTCCCTGGCCTCAGCAGTGGAGTTGGGGTGCAGGCTTCCTGTGTGTGTGGTGACGGGAGTTCACTTTCAGGCCCACCTTCTGGGCTGCCAGCAGCTCCGCTCTGGGCCAGCCCGGCTCGGGGGGTGACACCATGACCCCTTTCTCCCCCTCTTCCTCCACCCCCGAATCCCCATCCCGAGGCCTCTTCTGGCCTCCTCGGGGACAGGCTGTCTCTGGAGAGCCCCAGCTACTCCGATGGCTCCCACAATGCCCTGGCTCCGCATCTTGGGGGCCCCAGCCCGGGTCCCCAGGTGGAGCTCTCTCCAGAGGCCTCCTGGCCTTGCAGAAGTTCCATGATGGCGTCTGAGAGCTTCTTGTAGAGCAGCAGGAGAAAGACAGAAAACTTCATGTGAAGTGAAGGCCGTGTGAACACAGGTGTACAAAAGTAACTCACTGTCATTGCGAAGGGATAAGAAACCCCCGAGCTGAGGTCCCCACAGCTGCCTCCGGCTTCGCAGCGAATGTCTGCCCTGGGGAGCACTGTCACACCCCGTGTACAGAGAGGAGGGACAGCTCGTCCTGCCACCCGAGAGTGACAGGCAGGACGAGCAATGGCCCGAGACAAGGCACCAATACGACGCTGGGGCACCTGGCAGCCCGGAGTCACCAGGGAAGGGCGGGTGGCAAGGACAGCAACAGGCCAGTGGGCCCAGGTCTGGCTCACCCTCCCGCCCTTGTCTGGGTGCCACCAAGCCCTGGGCTCCCACCCCCTCCACCCCACTCTGTGCTTTTGCCCACTGCCGCCGAGGCCAGGCCGGGCCCTGCGTCCCCTGATGTCCCCTCTGTCCAGCCCTGACCCGGGACCTGCGAGAGGCCCACCTGACGGCCTCCCTCGAGCAGAGCCCACTGTGGCTGTCACAGACACCACCTTCCGGGTTCACACACGTTACGCTGGGATCACAGCACACAGTGTCTGCACCTCGAGCTCCACGTGGCACAAGTGACCATCACAGTGCAGTCTCTGCACACAGCATTGTCATGGTTTCCGTGTTCTGCCTGGGTCTCCGAGCCCTGCTGCACCTCTCTAGCTGACCCCGGTCAGGTCTGCTGTGGTTCCGGGAACCCACTGTAACAGTTAGCAGGCGCAGGGGGTGACCGGGACGCGGACGGATGTCCCAAGTCCTCTGTGCGGGGAGGTCAGACCCCTTGGAGAGGAGCCAGGTGGGGTGAATGGAAGGCGGCCTGGGCGTTTCATCCCCGCCGTGGCGGCTCACTTGAGGGGCGCCTTTGCGACACGGGGATGACAACGTCTAGCACAGCACTGTTTACTCGGATGAAGTCAGAGAAGCAATAAAGCTCTGGGGCCGGCAGCTGGCATATACAGAGCACTCCACCTTATCACGCGGCAAGACAAACAGCACCACAAGGCCCGCACACCCACAGCCTGCTCTGCGGTCATGGCACGTGCCCTGGGAGCTGAGCTGAGGCTGCGGGCTCCCGAGGAGGGCTGGGCTGCTCGGTGGCCCTGGAAAGGCTGGGGCCTTGCAGACGGGAGCCTGCGCCCAGACAGCGGGCCGACGGTGCGGGCAGCACGGTGTGGGGGGCAGGGGGGACAACAAGGAGGACGTGGCTGCAGGTGACACACTGCAGTGGCCAGACCGGTTTCCTCAGATTCCCGGCAGCACCTGCTTGGCTGGCCGCTGCCACTGCTCCCCAGGCAGGGTCACTGTGCGCCCCTCACTTGCCTCCCACAGCCTGTCCTCCGGGCTCCTGTCCGCGGCCCTGGGAGTCCTCCAGTCCCCTGAACAGAGCGCTCCCTGAGTCCCCTGGCCAGGCCCTCCCCGTCTGGGCAGAGGCCTGGCCCGGGCCCCTCTCGGCCACGTCAGCGTCCCGTCCCACTGGCGGGAGCCAGCCAGGACCTGCCTGAAACACTTCCTCCTCCCAGGCTCAGCGTCCTCTGCCTTCCCACCCATCCACACTGCGGCCCCCTCCGTCTGGCACAGGGCACAGCCTGGTCCTGGCCCCCCACTCCCTGGCACTGTCCTGAGCCCTCTGGGTCCTGCAGTGGGTGGTGGCCTGGGGTCCCGGGGGCAGGTGCGTCCTGCAGGAATCCCAGCTCCCCGGAACTGGGCAGTGACTGCCCCTGGGCCCCGCCACAGGGCCACGGCCTGGTACCTAGGGTGCCCAGGGTCCCCTAGGTGCTGGCACCCGGACCGCCCGCCAGACTGCGGGAGGGGACAGGTGTCCTTCAGCTTGGGAAAAGGCTTTGGCAGAGACCGTCCGGGTGCCGGAAGCTGTGCCCACGGGAGCCCTCGACCCTGCAGTGAGGGCTGGGGCCCGGAGGGAAGTGGGGGACGCAGGTCGGCGGTGCCACCAGACCTCCTCCTGGGGTCGCGCTTAGCAGCCAAGCCGGTCTCCCGGAGCGCCCCAGAAGCCTCTGCAGCCCCTGAAGCCTGAGGCCGCGCGCCCTGCCCCACCGTCCGGTCCTCGGCCCCGCCCCGCGCCCGCCAAGTTTGGGGGCCGCCTGGCCCGAGCGCTGACTCTGCGGCCGGCCGGCGGGGACGCCCCAAGCGACGCTTCTCGGGCGCCGCGACCCCAGCCCCACCGCCCGCGCGCCTACCTGCGCGTACAGCTCAGCCGCCGCCATGGGCCCGGGACAGAGCGGGCAAGCGAGCTGCTAGGCGGGGAGGGGCGCCCTGAGGGGCGGGCCGCTGGGTCGCAGGTGCTCCGCAACGGAGGGTGTGGGACTCCCGGAGCGAGGGCGTGACCGAGACCGAGGGCATTCAGGAAGGCGGCAGCGCCCAGCCGGCCGGCAATACGGGAGGCTGAGGCAGGAGGGCCGAGTGCCCGCCCAGAGTGAGCAGCTTAGCAAAATTCTGTCTCGAAATAAAAGTAAGAAGGGGCTGGGGCTCTATGGGAAGCCCTGGGTTCACTTCCTAACACACACGCACACACATGCACGCCCTTCAGCCAGCGACACCTTTTAAATGTTGGGTTACAGTAATTTTGTTTGTCTCTTGTTTTTGAGGTGCTTGGGACAGAACTCAGGGCCTCTGCTATTCATCCCCCCGCCACCTACGGACCAGGACCCTAGAATCTTGTCGTTTCTATATATCTCTCTCTATGCATACTGTAAATGGGTTAAAGAAAAGATAAAATATCTAATTATTTAAATGACAAAAGAAATGGACAGACATCACACGGAGCACTCGGGTGGGTGGTTTGCAGACGAACAAACCTCCACTCGAGTGACCAGAGAAACACAAACGGAAACAGCAGTGAGATGCTGCTCCACAGCCGTCAGATCCACAAAGCACTCGGGCTGGACGCTACTGAACACCATCCAGGGTGTGAGAAAACAGACTGCTCTGCACACACAGCTGTGGGAATTGAACCGACACTGCCATCCTGGGAGCGAGCAGAGAAGGCTCCGCGAAGGTAAGTAAGTTAGGCAGGAAATCCTCATCCGGCCCTCGCAGACAGGCCGGTGGTGGGCGTGGAAGAGTGGGGATCCCACAGCTCCATCAGCACGCTCCGCGCGGTGGACACAGGCATGCGTGTGACTGCAAATGGAGGCGTGGGTGGTCAATGACACCGCCTGTTGCCTGGGAGCGCACACCTACGAGGAGGGAGATGGAAGCAGAAGTAGAAGGGGACCAAGCCTGGAGCCGAGAGCCGGCCCGGCCCTGACCCTGTGCAGTCAGCTCTTCGGCGCGGCTGTGCAGTAAGAAACGAAGAGAAGCTGTGGCAGGCAGGGACAGTGCTGGCTGCTTTGAGTTCAGAAGGCAATCCAGCTGTTTCTTACCTAAGTAAAGTTTTACTGAAGAAGAACTGGTTACTTAGGGAGACACTGTGTTGGGAGCAATGTTACATAGTTCTAGGGAAAAGTTACTTGGTTGGCCTGGTTCTCTTGCCTACAGCCCAGCTACAGAATGACTCCGGTTTGGCCTCCGGTCAGAGCTGAGACTTTGGTGATCCAGTGGTGCTGTGATTCTCCAGGGCAAGAAACATCCTGGGAGAACAAACATCTGCTCAGTTCCTCATTGTTCTTGGACTGTTAACATCTTGTTTACCCAAGATGTACTGAACTCTCTGCAAGCTTTTTGTTACACCTTGTTTATCCCAATCTGAACTATTGAACTCTCTGGAAGTCACTTGTTGCATTTGTTTCTCCAGATGTACTGAATTCTCTGCAAATCATTTGTTACGAGGTAATGAATAAAAGGTGTGGTGGGCTGGGGGCTTTGGTCTTTGCTGTCCAGAGCAGCACTGATCAGACCCAAAGCTCAGCTTCTTCTCAGTCTCATTTGTCTACCTTTTCTGTAATTCGCCGTGTGCTGCCGTGGCTCGCAGGAGACCAGAACTCACTGCAGAAGTTCTGGTAACGTCCCCTTCCCCTGTTCCCCACACACTGTCTCAAAATAAAAAAGGGCTGAGGACGTAGCTCAGTGTGAAGGCCCTGGGTTCAATCCCCAGCACCCTGGAGGAGGAGGAGGAGGGGAGAGGGAGACATTTACAGAAAAGCAGACAAGTGCCCAGCTCAATGTACCCTTCTTCATGGGACACCGCACTGGAGGGCCAAACATCTACCATGTCCAGATGCAGAGCAGCACTTCCCTTCCTGTATCTACTGAGATGAGGGGTCTGCTCTCCATTCTATTGCTATAGTGGCTATATATTAAGTGATTTTTGAATGGATTTTTAAAAGATGGGGGTCTTGATATGTTGCCCGGGCCAGCCTTAAACTTAGAATCTTCCTGCCTCAGCCTCCCAAGTAGCTGGTAATATAGGTCCATGTGCCACCTGCCTGGCAATTTATTTTCAATGATTAAACCAACTTTGCATTCCTGAGATAAGTCCCACTTGGTTGTGGTACATAATACTCATACTATAGCAGATCTTTCACTTATGAACTCAATTCTTTCCAGAGGGCTGGTTGTAACCCAAGTTGGTCAGTGAAGGCTCAGGCTCCTCTAAGGCAGCCCTCAAAGTCTTTCTCCTGTACACAGGCAGATCTCAGTTTCCTTACAGAGACCCTGGCCCAGGATTTCTCAGAGAACCCCACACAGGAAAGGAAGCTGTCATGTTCCTTCCAGAACTCTTTAAGGGTTAAATCTGTGTCTGAGACCAAAGGAAGCACAAGTGGCTGGCATTCAGATCATAACTCGACTTTGGTTGTAAGTTAAAACCATAATTCCAGTCGTAACCCAAGTTGTTCGCATGTCAGGCTGGTCATAACTCCAGGGTCCACTGTATGTTGCTGGGTTTCATTTGTGATGCTTTGTTAGGGATTCTGTGACCTCTTCATGAAGGATATTCTGTAGTTTTCTCGTGGTGGATTCTGTGTGGCCTTGATGCTGGCCTTGTAGAATGTGTGAGGCAGTGTGTTCCTCTCTTATGAAAGATTGTGCAGGATTTGTGTTATTTCTTCTGTAAGTATTTGATAGAATTCACCAATGAAGCTGAGGCTAGACTTCTTTCTGTGAGAAGATTTTCAGTTGTTCATTTAATTTCTCTACTTATAAATCTGTTCAGACTTCCTGGGTCTTGTTGAGTCAGTTTTCATATTTGTGTCTTTCTAGCAATCTGTCCACTTCATCTATTTGTGGGCACAAATTTGTTCATAGCACTCTAATTCTGTGAGGTCTCTGACTTCTTTCAGTTTACCGTTTTCAAAGTCTACTGATATGTAGCATATATTAGCACTTCATTGCTCTGCAGGCTGAGTAACCCATTGTACGGATGGCCCACATTCCATTACCACTCATCACTTCACAGGGACCGGCCTCGTCTTTTGCTAAGGCCAGTGCTGCCAGAATCGTTCACGTGTGAGTTTTCACATGAACACAATCTGCACTTCCCCTGCTAGGGCAAAGAGTGGTGGCGGACCACAGTGACTCGGATCATCTGCACAACATCCAGCATTTTCCAAGGTGTGGCAGAACTTTACACTCCCACCAGCAGTGTTGGATGGCTTGTTTTCCCTATCCTCGCCAATACTTGTTATCTTTTTTAGACATTTTAGAGGATGTGATTTTGATATGTATTTCCCTAACTAGCATGATGTCAATCAAGTACCTTTTTATGTATTACTGATTCTGCATTTTCTGTAGGAAAATGTCTATTTATATCTTTTGCCTGTTTTAAAATTGGGTTATTTATCTATTATTGATTCACAATTGTTCTTTAAAAGTTTTTTTTTATTAGCACATAGTATTCACATTCATCAGAGGGAATCTGTACCTGGACATGATATATCTGAATTCTTTCTTTCTCATCCCTCCCCTCCCTTCAACCCTTCTTCCTCTCCACATTTACAGCTTTGTTTCCAGTTTTTTCCTTCTACTCTTTCACAATTGCTCTTTATATATCATAGACACAACTTTGCTATCAAGCGTGTAATTTACAAATATTGCCTCCAGTTCTGTGAGGTGATCTTTCACTTTCTTCAACGTTCAATGAAGCACAAACATTTTGGATTGTGGTAAGGCCCAGTTTATCTTATCTGTGCTTTCTTTTGTTGCCATCCCTAAAATCTGAGGTCACGGAGATTTAGCCCTATAGTTTCTTTTGCATTCTATAGATTAAGCTCTAATGTTTAGGCTTGTCACCCATTTTGGGTTATTCTCCACGTGGCATGCGTTGAGGGTCCAACTTCATTCTTGTGCATGTAGCTGTCACTCGTCCCATGACTTTGTTAGAAAGACCACTTTCCCATCGTACGCTTGCAACACTTGCTGGAAACCAGCTGATCATGAACTTGTGGGTTTATTTCTGTGCTCCGAATTGATTTCACGTTTGTATACATCTGTCCTTACTTTAGTACCACACTGTCTGGGCGGTTGCTGCTTTGTAGTAGGTTTTGAAACCAGGAAGTATGAGGCTTCTGGCTCTATTTCTGTTTTTCAAGAGTGTTTTGGCTATTTGATGTCTCTCTTTTTTGTTGTTTGGTATTGGGAATTGAACTCAGGACCTTGCGCTTGAGAGGCAGGCACAGTGCCACTGAGCTACATCCCCCGCCCTAGATGTCTCCTGAATAGAGACACTATCACACTGCAGCTGAAACACAGTTGGGCCTTGGTCTTGAGCAGTCTGACCATCTGTCTTCAGTGGGTGTAAACCATGGTGCTGAGGGCAGTACTGGTGTGATGGGTGCAGTCTCCACTGTATTTGTTACACTTCAGTGTGTTGCTATGAGGCTGTTTTTGTCTTCCACTCTTTTCCTGACACTTGAGGTTCTAACTGAATGCTTTATGATGCCATTTTTCTCCTTCTTACCATATCAATTATACTTCTACTTGAAACTTTTAGTGCTTGCCCTAGAGTTTGCAATACTTATAATTAACCCCAATTCGTCTTCACATAACACTGTACCCACTTCACATGTAATTCAATCTCATAGTAACAAAATATCCTCAATTTCTCCCTCCTCTCCCTTGTATCATTGCTGTCATTGTTTCCCTCAGTTCTCTGAATGTATTTGAATGGCTACTTGCAGTTCTTCAGCTGGTAAATAACACATCTGGTTACTCTTAGGAGCAGTTTCTGTTGCCTGATCCCCCTGCAATGGGCCAGGGTTTCCTGTTTCTTTGTGTCTTACAATTTTTTGCTGGAACCTGAGCATTTCTGTTAATATATTGTAGCAACTCTGGGAACTGGTCGTTGTTATCGTTAAGGAAGTGGGCTTGTCCTCTGCTGTTTAAAAGTGACCAGATAAATCGTTATGTACACATACCCACTCCCTGTGAGGAGTGTCACCATTACGTAGTGCAAACATGTACTAAGAAAAAAAAGCCCAGATAGAAA
Source organism: Heterocephalus glaber (assembly GCF_053883595.1). Classification (NCBI taxonomy): domain Eukaryota; kingdom Metazoa; phylum Chordata; class Mammalia; order Rodentia; family Bathyergidae; genus Heterocephalus; species Heterocephalus glaber. Next base: position 82,612,491 of record NW_028258138.1, on the reverse strand, counting down.
TGACTCCCGCCCCCGTGGCTCCCAGGACTGACACCCAACCATACACAGCCAGCGTGGGTGGACCTCGCAGACCTCGCACTGCCTCTTCCCTGAACATGCTTAGCTGTTGAGTCCCACTGATTGTCTGTTTGCTCTATTCTCAGTGGTGCCATGGCGCTCAAGCTGTTGCACAAACTGATGTAAACCCCAGCCTGTCTGGGCTCCTGTGGAAGGACAGCTCTTGGGATCAGCGTCTGAGACCTGTTCTCACCCCCAGGGATCCCCTCCTGGCTGGGGCTCCTCTGAACTCTTGCAGAAAACCTGTCAACCTCCAGCAGTCTAGTCCATATCCTGGGGCACACAGCTCCCCTTCCTTACAGGCCTGCTGTTCCGAGGTGACCTCAGGCAGGAACTGCTCTAGACACTGCCACCTAGAAAGTCAGTTCCCTCGGGGGATATTTTTATGTTGTGCTTCTGCTCCCAGGAGAAGCCTCTGGGCCCCTGCTCTGCAGCTGGTGGCGGGGCTGATGCCACTTCTGGGGTGACACCCCTGCTTGGGTGCTGGGTGCTGGGGTTGGCACACTTGTCTTTTGGGCTGGTCTCTCCCAGCAGGAATCCACCACCCAGAGAGCCTGGGCAGGGGCCCCTGGGGGCCCAGTGTTCTCCGCAGTGCTGACGAAAGGCAGAGCTGTCTCCTCTGCAGGTGCTGGGGCTGAGTCCTCAGCCACACAGGGTAGTGTGGCACGCTGCCTGGGTCAGCAAGGAGGTTGGGAGAAGGGAGCAAGTCTGGGTTCAGTTAGCACAAGCTCAAGGTTTAGTATATTGTCGTGGATAAATGTTTCTCCGCCTGCTGTACGGCCTCAGGCTCATTTCTTTTAGTTTATTAGTACATGTTTGCAGTACTTGATAATAACATTGTGAGGAATTGGTACATGTATACAACACATCGTTTAGAGACTTTAAATGGTGTGTATGTGGGATGTTTAAAATAATTTTCACTAAGGAATGGATTGCCAGAGTTCCTGTTGCCACTATGCCGGAAGCAAGAGCCTCTATAGTCCATTTTCAAATCGTGAGAAATAAGCCAGGCGTGGTGGCGCACACCTGTAATCCCAGCACTCAGGAGGGTGAGGCAGAAGGATCACAGTGAGTTTGAGGCCAGCCTGGGTTACATAGGGAGTTCAAGGTTGGCTCGAACTACATAGCGAGACTGTCTCGAAAAAAATTAAGTGACACCTGGCCTGTCTTTGCCCATCTTGTTTTTATGACCAACCCCCAGTATTTTCCTCCCTCTGTGGCCCATGTCCATGAGACTGTGTATAAAAGCTTCTCACCACACACACACACACACACACACACATGGGAGCCCCATCCTTTCGCGCTGGCCTGTCATCCTGGGGTCACCCTACACACAGGCCGCTCAGCCCGGAGTCCTGCTCTTCCAGCTGAGTGTCTGCAGAGCAAAAGGGCCCATGTCCTCCTGCATTATAGCCTGAAGATTTGAGATTACCCAGCTGCCTTTTTTTCCTTGTCACGAGTAGCACTGACCAAATTATCTTCAAATTCTTTCAAGTTTCTTAATGAATACAGACTCTCGGAAAGTGATCATATTTTGTTTGGTTTCCAGTAATGACTGAAATTTCAAACTTTGCTTCTGCCACGGTCAGGTTTTGGTGAACAACTCCTGTTCTCCTTGTCCTCTTGCAGTGCTTGCCTGCCTTCTCGCTTCCTGCTCTTCCTTCTCCAGGCGCCACAGTCTCAGGGTTGTGCAGCTGTTCTTCAGGCACATCCTGTTCCTTCAACACCTTCCACCCTGTTCTGAACCTCACACACTCCCGTGCTCGCCTGGGTTCCGGTGTGACGCACCGTGAGCCACATGGAGCTGAGGTCTGTTTCATGGGTCTCCTTCCCCTGTCAAGGGTCCATCGTGCCCTGGTTCCAGAAGTGCAGTACCAGAGCCTCGTGGATGGAGTCCTGGTACCCGTCTCTCCCCTTCCGGTCCTCCAACGAGGTGACACTTCACCGCCCCCCACCCCCCACCCCTGCGACCATTCTGGAGCCCAGCAGCCCTTCACTGTCCAGGCCATGGCCCCTCCTGGGGACACGAAGCACCTGTCCCTGCTCCCCCTCAGAAGTCATGACAGTGTTACTCTCGTACCCTGCTCCCCAGGATGGCAGAGCGGACGCCGGCCTCTGCCATGGAATGTCTCCCTGGCAGTGTCGGGAAAGAAGCCAGCAGGCAGGCACAGAATGGAGTCACTCACTCCTGAGTGTCACCCTTGCCACCCACTGCCTAAGTGAAGACTTGGCCAAGAACAAGGGCAAAGCAGATGTCCTGCATTTTAGTTATGCTGGGGACACATTTCCTTCTTGCTGGGGTTAGTATGAGCTTGATTTTTATCAAGTGCCCCAGAGAGAAATCACATCAATCACAAGAAACCACTGCTTTGAGCAGTCTTTAATAGGGAGAGGTTACCTTGGCTCAGTCCAATTTATTCAGAGTAAGAAACTGCAAACTGTGAGACTGCACTGCTTGTGACAGCCTGATGTCCCACCAGGATACTGTACAAGGGGTCAGTGACCAAACTTAGTGTTGATGTTGTTCTATTTCTAAGGCCTGTCGTGGTGCCCAGGAAGGCCCTTAAAACTGAGCTGAACAAATGAGAGCGCCAGGGCATGAAGACGTGGAGTGTCGATCCGCCACAGCATAAGTGGACCTCAGAGATCTGTTTCTCCTCATGGAGAGGGAAGTGCACAGTCAGTCTGTGCTGTGCTAAACATGCTGCCTAACCCACCCTGTGCTCAGCAGAACCTTGGACACAAACCAAATGCTCATCTTTAAAGTCCAGATGGGGCCAGGGATTTGGCTGAGTGGTTTCGCTGCCTGCCACACAAGCGCAAGGACCCGAGTTCGATCCCTGGTACCCCAAAGAAAAAAAAAGTCCAGATGACACTGTCAGCCCCGCTGGCTGGATCTACTCTGCTGAAGAACTCAGGGTATTTAGGCATAACTTCTGCTCGAAGAGAGGAGGCTGCCTTTTCTCAGCTGCTTTTGTCTGCTTGTCTGTCTCAGTGTTTGGCAGTTCTCTTCTTTATCAAGTATATGTCACTAGTTTTCCAGCAGATATGGGGAACTTTTTATTTGCAAACTTTTAAATGTCCAAGTTTCCAGAGAACACCGCCATGAGAAAGTTATATTTACATTCACAGGTCTTCAGAAAAGCAATTTGGTTGTGCAGTAGGTTTACTTAAAAGACACAAACAGAACAGCTTTACATCCATAACTTTATTTGAACAATTCTCTATAACAGCAGGGAGAATACAGCATTAGTGACACACATACTAAGTACCACATTCGACAACTACAAATTTAGATCCTAAGTGTCATTCGGATGTTGTTTTGGTCTTTATTTAGCACAGGTGGTATCTAGTGGAAACCCGTCTCATAGGCTTCATGAGGGGAGGTGAATACTAATACAGAACTGGGGGGTGGTGACCTCCCCTTCACCCCTGCATGGCTCTTCCACCTGAGAACTTCGCAGATCTGTAGGCAGACCACAGGGTTCTTTCTCCACATCCAGCGAGGAAAAATATTGGAAAAACTGCAGTGTTCAGTTTCATTACAGTTACAAGGTATGTGTCCATTTCATAGTAAATTAATAAATAAGGTTAATAATTAAATACAATATGTTAAATGTCATGAGCTAATTTCTGTGCAACACTGTTGGAGCAATTTAAAATTTTCCAAGAACCCCCAAAAGTCAATGTTACTCCAGGACCTTACAAAAATACATAACTAGAAATCATAAACTACAACATACGTATCCACATTTAAAAGAAAATTCACCATGTTTTTGAAAATAATGGCTTCATTGATTTAGAGGTTAAAATTTTCTTTTTTTTTGGTACCGGGGATTGAACTCGGGACCTTGCACTTGCGAGGCAGGCAGTGGATCCACTGAGCTACATCCCCAGCCCTAGAGGTTAAAATTTTCTAACATAGAAACAGTAAGATGTCTGAAACTACTGACTCTGAAAAACGGGAAATGTACTGACCTACCAGGCACTGAGGACCAGCACATACCAACTTCAACTTAAACACCGTCTTTCAAACACTTCAAGCAATATTATGATACTAAAAAGTTAGTCATTTTCAGAAATTTTATGAATAATACCCATTAAGTTAAACTAACTCATAGCTAGACCAAATTACAAAATAAAAAATGTATAAAATGCATTTTGGTAGATATTTTACATTGTACTTTTCAGTTCTTGCTCTACTGACTTCACTGAATTCCAGGGTAATTTGTTCAATTTAAGGTAATACAACGGATTCCAACTTACAGCACTACTCTCCTGTTTCTTCTCTTTTACAGTATAACATCCTTTAAAAATGTTTTAAAAGAATATCCACAAGAAGTTTTAGGGCTGTACCTTTTACCGTTATTAAGAAAGGGTTCATGGAGAACAAGGCATTCAAGGCTGGCTGAGGCTAACGCACACACACCCGCCTCGTGTCCTTTCCTTCCTCCCTCACTGGCTGCTCACTGGCTCTGAGACTGTGGCTGCCCCAGGATCCTAGCCCATTTGGGAATGACAGAAAGGACCAGGAGGAAGCAGCAGGAAGTGGAGGTGTGCAGGAAGGAGAGGGATGAGTGGCTGGCGCTGCTCCCCACACCTCGAGGGACAGGGTGAACACGCTGCTCCCGGCACCGTGGCCAACATGGACAGTTCCGGGGGGGACATAAGGCAGCTCTGAAAGGGAAAGGAGCCAGGGGAAGAGGCCTCACAGCAGGCCTGAGAAGCAGCAGCAGTGCACGTGTCCGGAACAGAGGCAGTGAACGGTCATACACAAGCCCAACACGCCATGCACACCCTGACTCCTGGCCCGTGCTTGCTAACACTCATGTGCACGCCCTTGCGCACACCATGCTGGCTCATGCACGCCTGGGCCACATTCCCTAGCAGCCACTGCACACACCTATGTCCACATGCATGTGGGCTGCTCGCCTGTGGCTCTGCGGGGCCTGGCTGTGCGGGCAGTGACCCGGCTTCTGTCACCCTGCCCAGCTGCTGCGCACTCACAGCAAGTCTGTGCCGGGGCCTGGGTTCAACCCCCAGTATCGCAGGAGGAAGTGTCCCTTCGAATTCCCATGCGTGTCAGAGAAGACGTGAGAGCAAGCACGTGTGCAAGGACAGTGGGAAGGTGCGCCACTGGCAGGCCGTGGGACCCTGAGAGGCCCTGCCGCCTTGGGCCGGGTGGGCTGAGTCACGGTGAGGCCAGAGGGGGAGCCTGCAGAGCAGGGGCAAAGGCTGGGGTGCAGGGGTGAGAGCAGGTGACAGAGCAGAGGGGCAGCGGGCCTCCGCCTGGCCACAGGGCACCCACAGTGCCTCAGCAAGAGGAACACAATCGCTGACAGGTCCCAGGGTTCCGGGCAGACCGGATCCGCCATCACTAGGAATTTTCAGTAACACAGAGAAGCTAACTTTGACCCCACCTGGGGTCCCAGGGTTCAGAAGCCTCAGGGAAAGGAGAGGCTGGCAGTGCCTGCGACACCAGGGCTATGGTGTGACCCTACGCAGGGGAGACTCAGTGCACCCTGGCCACACCGCACAGCACAGCTGGGCCGCCCTGGAGGGTGGCAGGCCCAGGTGGACACATTTTCTCACCCCTCCACCTGTGCTCTTAGACCCGACACACTCCGTTCCGCCCAAGGGCTGGCAGAGCTCACTGCTCATGGGAGCCACAATGAACCAGGAAGGTGAGGCTGTCAATGGAGTGTGTTGTGTTGTCACTGCAAATCAATACAAGTATGAAAATGGAAGAGAGTAGTATATGCTGCAATAAAGATTAAACTAATGAACATCCAAAGAATACAGATACAGCAGGCCTTTGAGTCATGAACACTTAGGAAAGCTGATGGCTACGTAAACCTGTGGTTTGTGTTTCGGGAACCCTAAGGGAGTGGGGGGCACCAAGCCCTGACTGAAAGCTGAGTCTCTGCTCTCCAGGACCAAGTCTGCAAGGAGAGAACCCCAGGTACAGAAGGGACCTTGAGAATCAGGCATCCAGTCCTCTCACCTCTTTAAAGCAGACTGAGGCTCAAATAAGTTACCAGTGTTTATCTTAATAACAACCTTTATCACTGACTTGAAACTGTTTGACTTCTGTAAATAATATTGCACATATTTCAATAAGATGTCATTTTTACAGGCCATCTAACAGTTAAGCTATGGAAATCTATGACTGTAATTTAGAGCTAGAATTTCTAATGAAAGCTAATGATGTAATTTTGTAAATCCTGAAGGATTTATTGTAAAAGATTTTTAGGTAAAATGGAGAGTATGTTTATTTAGAATTTCAGAATGAAAATATAGAATCTGGATTGAAGGCAGGGGAGGAGAATGGGAAAAAAAGAAGAATGAAGATATATCATGTATAGGATAGGTACAAATTCCCTCTGATGAATGTGATCGTTACGTATACCTAAAATGTACCAATAAAATTAATTTCCAAGAAAAAGGAATCTGGGTCTCATTGAACCTCTGTAAAATTCAACAATCTTCTTATAGCTCTTATATAAGTTTTCTTAAGTTATTTCTAACATGATGCTTTTTAAAGTACCTAGTGGTATCTGAGAACATTTATAAACATTTCTGAGCCTTAAAAAACTGAATTATAACTAAATATTTATTATACACCTTTGCATAATTTATAGTATAATCAAAGTTTCAAGACCTGAATCATGAATATTCTGACAATCCTTTGTAGATAATGACTGAGATTAACTCTTAATAAATTAAGAAGAAAGAAAACCTGTCAAGGTTGAAAATATGCACTGCAGGGATTACATCTAGGAATGAAAGTAAGTTACTTCACAGAACACTGCCCCCAAGCAATAACCACCTAGGAAAACTAACATGCACAGCAATGGAACACATCCCAAGTAAATAGTGACACCAGCAACAGCCATCTTGTCTAATCTCACCCCTAGGTGTCAAGCGTTTGTGGTATGGACATGGCCTCCCAGTGTCTGCTACCTCTGCAGGTGAATCTGTAGATATTTGCATATAATCCAGCTAAAAACTGATCTGATTGAATTGTAAACTGAGTTGATAAAAGAGAAGCTTATTGTTGCAGTACTTACTAAGAATATCATTTACATTTAAGGAGAAGGCATGTAGCAGCAATTTAAAATGCTCAGCAAGCTACAGTACAAGTGGACACCTATGCTGTATAGCAAGCCAACACTCTCAGTATCTACGGCACAGGCACACAAGGGAAGATGTTTCTTGACAAGTTAGTTTACATACTGCCAGTTTATTTCTTTGATCCAGTTTGACAGTACCAACATAACTGATTCCTACACTGACACGATATGTATTCAATGGCCATTTTTCTTTCAGTTCTTCGGTTTAGTGCAGAGGTTCTTTGTTGGTGCCTTCCTACACTTAGCCAAAAGGCCGAGAAGCAATGTTGGTGCCTTCCTAGCAATAGCTATATATTCACAGACACATATATGTGTGTATGTGTGTATGTGTGTGTGTGTGTGTGTGTATATAATTTACATTTTTCTACTACTTAGGTGCGGTGCTAAGGATTTAAAATAAATGCTGGCAGCAGCAAATGCATTTTGCTTCCCTCCTTTTCTTTCCTCCCTTCCGCAACGCTCAGCTGTGTGTAAACTCAGAACACCTGACTGACCAAGCATGCGGGCTGCTCTCAGCACACACAGCACGAAGGAGCCGTCTTCTTTTCAAGATGATGACACATCCTAGGGGATTTCCGGTTACCTTCTTGTTCGAGAGGTAATCAGTACTTTTGCTTGAAAAAGGTATTTTCAGTTGCTCACCGGGAGTAATGGTTCTTATCTAGGCAAGAAATACACTGTCCATGCCTGTCTGCTCATTGTTCTCAGACCCTTGCGATGAAGCCCAGGCCCAGGCTGGCAGGGATCTGGATGGTCTCCAGGGCCAGGGAGGATGGGTTGAAAGGAAAGGTGACAGGGAAGATGTGCTTTGCATCCATGAGCAGCTGGGGAGAGTCTTTCCTGTCTCGTAAACGCATCTGAGAAAATTAAAAAACAAGATTAACAGGACATCAGTTCTTCAAATCTGTAAGTTTATTTCTGCCTGAATTTCTACTAAAATATCCTCAACTGAGGAAAAATATTTCTTTGTTTTAAAATCACTTCATTGACTCAGTAAACTACTACCAATGTAGTTAATGTACTGTGACTACAATAATATAACAAAAGATAAGAAGAACACATCATCCTTCAATAGCATCATAAAATTTCCATTCAAAGACTGTGTTGAGCAAGCTGTGATGTCGCATGCCTGTACTAACTCCCACCTACTCAGGGGGCTGAGACAGGAGGATCACAAGTTCAAAGCCAGCCTGGCAACTTAGCAAGACTCTGTCTCAGAATAAAGTAAATTAAAAAGGGCTGGAGGGCTGGGCGGCAGCTCAGTGGTGGAGCACTTGCCTAGTATGTGCAAGGACAGAAATCAAGACTGTGCTGCTGGTGAGTCAGAGAGAGAGAGCTGGGCACGCTTAGCTGTACAGTAAGTACACTCACCTGTATAGTACGGATAAACGACACAGAGACTCTCTCTTCAAACTCGTTAACCGGGGTATACAGGTTCAACACTTTGACAATCTATGAGAGAAGAGATGATCAGTGTTTTGGTTCTGGGAGATTAACGTGTGAGTGTGCAGTTTCCAGTCCTGTGGGGGCTCAGGACAGAGGAAGAGGTGGCACACCCGCCCTGCTACTGCCTCTTTACAAGACACCTGTAAGTGGAATATTTGCATAGTATTTTAAGAAGCAATGTAAGTTTAGAAAAACATTCAAGCAGTACAAAGAACAGAGCAAGTCCCTGACTTATGAATGAGTTTGTAAGTGCTGGGAGAATTGTTCATAAATCACATTCGTTTCTCAAGCCACAAAGCGAGCCTTATCCAGTACACCTGTGAAAGGTCACACGCTGGATGTTTGTGAGCTGGGGACATACGGTACAACATGAAAAACAGAAGTGCCCGCCCCATCCTGCCAGGACCCCAGAGTACCACCTGTTAACTGCGTTCTCAATATCCAGTGGGGCTGTACTCTGGCTTAGGCTATTTTCTTACAAATGGGGTTCATTTTGTTCATACTATTCGGGGGGAGACAATGTTAAAAAATACTATTCTGCAATTTGCTCTGTTCATATAAAAACATATCTGGTCATATTAAAAATAATAGAATTATATATTTCTTTTGAATGGTCTTTTAAAAATCATACTTTCACAAAAGATAAATTATTATAAATGAATAACAACAAAGGCCCTTAAAAATTAACTAATTAATTAGAGAGTAAGAAGATCTTTTAAGAAATGTCAAATTAATTTCTTTTGGGTAATTGGCATGTGAGTTTTCTGGGGAAAACAAACCATTTTGTGAATAAGGTAGAGATATTTCATTTTCAAGGTACTATCTAAAGCTGTGCCATCCAATACACTAGAGGTCACTGCCCAATTTTAAGTTAAGTATGTGACTACTTAATTACACTAAACGTAAAATGTTGAATGACTGTAGGGCAATGCTGATATACAGGCATGAAAACGGCAAGCACCAGAGAGACAGAATGAGAAAGTAGGCCAGCGTGAGGCTGTAAGTGACAAACTGATAGGGACCAGCCCCTGAGATGCAACTTGCTAAGTAACTGAATTATAGGTCTACCTTACTCTGTAAAATATGAGGTGTGCTCAAAAAATTCAGTGAATGTATAAGTTTAAAAAAATTTATAGCAAAAGACAGATTGTCATTAGACCCCTCAAAGTTTCCCTCACTTGGCACACACTCATCCCATCATTCTTCTTCACTTTCTACAGCAGCTCTGGAGTCCGGTTTCCCAAGTGGCTTTAGTTGGGCTGTGGTGGCCGCCTTGATGTCCTGACCAGATTCCAAATGCTGACCTTTCATGGTCATTTTGACTTGGGGAAGAGCCAGAAGTTGCACGGTGCCAGATCCAGTGCGTAAGGTACACGAGGATGCAGTGTCACGTTTTCACCAGGCTGCCTTTCTGTTAGATGGTGCTCAGCAGCGGCACTCACTGTATTTTGGACCACATCTCATGGACATTCAGGAAAGAGAACTTCAGAGCTGCTTTAGAAAGTGACAAGAATGATAGCCCAGGTGAGTTCAAAGCGAGGGGGAGCATTTTGAGGGGAATTAATGGAAATATATCTTTTATTGCAATTAATTTTTAGAATTTAAATACTCACTGTATATTTTGATCACCCCTTGGTATGTGCTTAAAGTAGCTTAAAGTACTGGAGTATGTTCTTTAAAAGTTAGATGTTCAAACAGTCAGGTTTTCCCTAGTGTGCTCTGGCTTTCCACACTTGACAGAAATGGGGGAACTCTCAAAACCATTATTCAGTAATGTGACTCTCCATTATTCTTATGTAAATAAGATTCCAACTACCTACTGACTGAGATTAATTATACTGGTCACAACTTGAGATTTGGTTATAAGTGATGACATTAAGTAAGCTGAAAAGTCAACAATAAAATAACTGACCACAAGAGAAGTGGGCATGGTTGTGCTGATGCCTGGTCTCACACTGTTGGGCTGTCCTCAACTACCCTGCCCTCTTCCTATTTCCTGAATTCCATGCCTAGCTTGATGTCGGTTGTCCCCCTCAACACTTGCTAGTCCTCTGGCTATAGAATGTCCCAGACCTCTATAGCAGAGTTTGCCAGATGCATCTGTCTTCTGTACTCAACTGGAAGCTCCTAGAAGGTGATGTTTCATTATTTACTGAATACTGCCCCCAACAACGGCATGGTGCCTTGAGATGGAAACCCAACAAGCCATTTCCAGAACTGAAGGAACAGGAATTATCTGTTTTAAGAGAGAGAAGTCTTGGGCCAGGGATTTAGCTCAGTGGTGCCGGGCCTGCCTCACATGTGCAAGGTCCTGAGTTCAATCCCTGGTACCAAAAAAAAAAAAAAAAAAAAAGAGAGAGAGAGAGAGAAGTCTTAAAGAATCATTCCATTATCAAATAATATGGAAAAAAAGTTTATGGAATGTAAGCTCCATGGAACATTTAGTCCGGTAGAATGGAGACTCGATTTTATCTATGGTTTTCCCAAGCCTGGAAAACCATGCACAACACCACAGGCACAAACTTGCCTGCATACTAACCATAGATCTCCACGGCCTGCACTGACCTGTACTCATTTCTCGTAGGATCTCCTTTGCCCAAGACTTGCGTAGACACATCTTCTCTGTCACAGAGGAAGTCACCACAGGCCTCCTGGCTCCTCTGGAGCACCACACTGGTGGCAACACACATCCTGACGGGCAGGTGCCTTACCTGGGCAGTGGTCAGAGCGTTGCACATGCAGCAGATGGCTTCCGCATCATCATCCGTCTTCTTTTTCACCTGCAGAAGCTGAGCAGCCTGGATGAGTGGCTCCAGGGTTTCTTTGGCCCCACTGTTCATCAGATTCTTGTCACGAAGCCATTCTTCCAGTTGACTGACATTGTACCTATGACAGAGACAGAGATGACCAGGGTGGGGGCAGAGAGAGAATGCAAATTTGCTGAGCGCTGTCATAAACGTCTTCATTTTGTGTGAGTGGCCTTGTCAGTTAAAATGACAGGCAGTATTTTTGTTCAATTTTCTTAAGTCTAATCAGCTGTGCTTAGAAATTTGTCATTATAAATAGTCATGAGGTTTATAATCACAATTATGTAAGACTAACTGACAAGAAAATTTAATGGAAAATAAAATGAATTTCTTTTAGCGAAAGTTCTAAGACTTGCTGTAAGCAAAACAGAACAAACATATACTGGCTCTGCCCTTACTGGGCAGCTGACAGACACACTTGCTGGCTTCTTGTACAATGTCAGGGTGAGGCTCAGTAATCCTTTATGCTCTCTCTAAGGCAACCCCAGACTGAGTAGCTGTGCTGGTTCATCTAACCGTCAGCCTGCTGATGAAGAGACCTGGAAAGCTGGCTGAGTTGAGGTGCTGCCCTTGTCACTGGGTAACTGCTGTGTTCACAGCTGAACATGCGGGTGGGAGATGGCCACCTCTGGAGGGCCCTCCTCGGGCTGCCTTGAGGTGAGCAGCTTCGATGCACCAGGCCCTTCTGCCTTGACACTGGCCAACCATGGACAGAAACTCCCGAAACCATGAGCCAAAGAAACCTTTCCTCTTTATGCTGTGGGAGTTGGACGCTAAATGGCAACAGTAAAGCAGACTAGCACAGACTGAGTGACCAGGTCCCTCATGTTTATGCTCAAGCCTCTTCATCCAGGGTGGGCTGAGCGGACGGGGGCCTGAGGCCCCAGGAAGGGTGGCAGGACCCCTGGGACACCCCACTCCAACGTACACAGATGCTGAGGGGTCAGGAGGTGGCCAGCCAGTTGACAGTGGGTCTCAAACTCAGACTAAGGTAAACAGAGCATCAGAGCTCTGTCCCAGGCAAACAGGAGGCGTTCTGATAGTACGCCAGGCGGCTTCACTCACCAGCACAGCGGGCTGAGGAAGAAGCCCCGCTACCCGAGTGGAAGGTCTCAGTTAACCACAAATCCACTGGGTCAGAATGGGAAATGGGAAAAGAACACTTGTGTCCTGAAAGTGAGTAAACACTTTCGTAGGAAATCACCTTCTTCCTACTCTAAACATTCTAGCTGTTTTAAAGTAAATATTTGCCAAAAATAAACCAGTTTGATTACAATAATAAGTTTATGCTAAAGGGTAGCTGGACCATGAGTATAAAATTGAGTAGTTTTTCTTAAAACACAGCAGGGGCAAAAAAACAAAAAACGAGAAAAAACACAGGAGGGGCAAATCGAAGCATTTGTAAAACATCTAGTAGAGGGCCAGGGATTTGGCTCCGTGGTTTCGCCACCTGCCTTGCAAGCGCAAGGACCCGAGTTCAATCCCTGGTACCAAAAAAACAAAAAACAAAACAAAACAAAAATCTACTAGATCTATTCTTCTTTCCTTACGTACAAAATGGGATTCTGGTAAAATATATTTCCAAGCCACAGCCCCATAATCGCGGGGCTGGCCCAACTCACCTGATCTGCATGCCTTTGCTCCAGGAGCACATATCCTTCCGCAGGAGGAGGTTGTTGAGCGTGACGGCCCCGACGATGTAGAACATCTGCTTAGCCACCTGCTTGATGAGCTCAGGGTCCATGCCATGCTGGCACATGACCGAGTGGAAGGAGCTGAGCTGCCGAAGGATGGAGTCCAGTGTGTAGGTGCCCTCGTCAGCAATGCTGGAGGTGCGTTTCCGCAGCCCTGTGGGCTTCACGCCGGACACGCCCTGGATCGTCTCGTGCTCCAGCATGCCTGACACTGCAGAGAGTGAACTGTTATGAGACTTTGAGGAAACCTGGCTATGAGCACAATGTAGCTAGGAAAGACCTGGAGTCAAGAGAGGGGAAGGACTTCATCTAAAGGAGCTCTGGATTTAAACTTTAATGAGCTGATTCTTAAATATGGAATTTAAATGACATTATGTACTCTTCAGCCATGTTTTCTAAAATAAGAGGCAGTGGCTTTGATAGCATAAACATGTGATGTCTTGGGTGGGTTTTTGAGAGAGGTATCAGAGTTAAGGTAAGCATTCTCCATACCTGAGCCCCAGAGCAAACAGGGAGGAGGAAGGAAGAAGGAAGGAAGGAAGGAAGGAAGGAAGGAAGGAAGGAAGGAAGGTAGGTGGGTGGGCAGGCACAGCAATGGGAAGTATGCTCCGTACTTTGGAGGAAGAAGACCTGGGGAAAGGAGCTGGTGTGCGGCTGGAGACAGGCTCTCCTTGCCCTGGGCTCCGCACCCCACACCACCCAACATACACACTGTGCCCTCCTAACACTGGGCTGAGGAGCACCTGAAGTCCCAGCTACCCTGGTGTGTTTTCTCATTCGCTGTGCTAACCTCAGCTTCCCCAGACCTCGTGGAGATGCAGACACGCTGCTGTTGCTGTCAGATGGCTGGGAATGCAGGCCACTGTTTGGCGAAGGACTCCCTAGACCACACTGCTGGTTCACCCAGGGAGACCCAGGGAGATCGGGTAAAAGCAGAGGAAGGGCTGGCCCAAGCCCACTTTCCTGGCCTCTGTGTTAGTTCCTGGACTGCGGCTGACCCAGGTAGCTCTACATCCCTGACCTTTAGGGGCCAAGAGAAGAAACCACTGCTGTCCTGCATAGCTTCCTCAGCCTACTGTGTCTCGCTGCTTTACTGGGCCATGAAAGAATGGAGCACTATGCGCCCTGAGGCGGAATAATGAGGCAGCCAGGAAATGTGGAGAGTGCACAGTGGGGAAAGAAAGAATAGTTAGCAGTAGCTTTAAGAGCCTGCTCATAATTTGCCTGAAAATACCAGTGTTGGTAACTTGAAAAAAAGTTTTTAAAAAATTCAATGCATTCAAATTAGCAGCCTGATCTGTACCCATGGGTCTTAATTCCTAGTCATTCCTGCTACAATCACCAAAGGAACGCAGTTAGCACGACACAGAAGAGAACCCCAGGATGAGCACAAACAGAGAGCTGCCCAGGCTCACACATTTAGTTGAGTGTACATAAAGAGGAACATACATGTGTGCACGTACTTAAACACACACACACACCATGCAGCCAATAGGAGACCACTGCTTTAACCCAGACCGCCTTGCACATTTCCAGGCACTGCAGAGCTCACCCCCGGGACATTCTCCTACCACAGTGCCTCCGCAGCCCTGCAGCGTCCCATGGCCTCTGAGAAGCCCCGTGCAGTAGACTCCAGGCCAAAGCTCAGAGCGGTTTTGCAAACTGAACAAGGTATAATCAATCTCAAGAGGGAGCATTATCCACGGGTGGGAGCTGGGTCTGCTATCTCTATCATGTGGAAGCAGTGAATTTCTGCAGGCCGGGTAAGCGTGGCTGGTTGCAGGCCTGTGTCTTCCTCCCTACTTTAAGCTCCCCGTGTGAACACAGGCCCAGGCAGGAGCCCGAGGTCAGCGCGCCCAGGCCTTACCAATCATAGGCTGCAGGATGTTCTCCAGCACCCGTACCAGCTGCTGGTAGATCTGGATGGCCAGGTCACTCAGCACCTGCCGGTACTCTGCCAGGTCAAAGTTGGTGAGGCAGTGCTCGTTCTGGCGGGACGTGTTGTGCTTCATGAAGCCCTGGAAAAACACAGGAAATGTTCACGTGGAGAAAGAATCTTCTACAGTAAAACACACTGCCATGAATTCTCTCCAAAATTCTCCCCCTTGCTTTGAATCTCCACAGCCTATCATTCTTGCCACTCTCTGAGGCAGCTCTGGAGTCCTCTTTTGAGTGTCTTTAGTTGTACCGTCCTGGCTGCCTCGATGTCCTGAATCAACTCAAAATGTTTCCCCTCACTGACTTTGGGAAGAGCCAGAAGTCACTGGGTGTCAGATCTGACGAGTAAGGTGCAGGACAACATGCCACAGTGCTTTTGACAGGAACTGCCGTACAATGGTTGATCAATCAGGTGTGATCAAAAACTATAGTGAATGTTTAAATACAATTTATCACAGTAAAAGACACATTAACCTCCCTCAACACCCTCCCCGTTCCTTCGAATACACTTAGCTCACTGTTCTTGGCAATGTGTCTTTTGCTCTAACAAGTTGGGAACACTTAAACACATACTGCACTTTTCAATCACCCCTTGAGCCAGAGGGTCTCCTGTCTGTCTCACCATCCCCCGTGGCCAACATCTCCATGCTCTCTGTTCCTCTCTCCCATGAGCTCCCATCCCCACACAAGGGGCAGGACAGTCCTCCCATGCTGCCCTGCTTCTGTCTGCATCTGTTGTTCCCCTTCCTTAGCTTTGAACCACAAACTTGGCAAACTAACCCTAAAGCTTTCCAGTAGTAATGTCAATAAAACATGTTGGAGGAATTTAAGAAAGAATGAGTGCCTCATGTATGAAGCAGCAGATCTGTGGCAAATACTACATTATGGAAAGGAGCAACCCGTTAACTCTAGCTCACTGAACACAGTCCTGTTCTTGAACACTGCGCCCAAGGGCATATGCGATCTTGAGAGAGACCAATTGCTACAGAGACCGCTAAGCAAACAAGAATTTTCCTTTTATCATGTTGTGTGACTGCACTGATTTTCAGTCCGAGTTGGGAACGGCCCTCTGGGTGGTGTCCTGTAAAGGAGGCCAGGTGTACAGGCAGGCACTTCTTGCAGTCCTCTGCAGTGGAACCATAGCTACTTGAGTCCAGCTGACCCATGTGCTGCTTACTCTCTGCATTCTGCCTCCAGTCAGGCATCTGCCCCTACGAGCTGCTACCGACATGGGCTCCAGGGGGACACAGTTAAGGCTCTGCCTGCCCAGGGCCTGGGGGCCCTTGCTCTGCTCAGGTGTGGGCTCCTGCCATGTTTTCGTCACTCACGGGACAGTCCTCTTTCTTCCTTGTCAGAGGCCTCCTAGTGCGGGGCTGGCAGGCGTGGGTGGGAGCAGTTAGGACACAGGCCGAACCCCAGTTCCCTGCTACAGCACAGGGTGCCGGTGAGTTGTTGAGCCTCACTGAGCTTCTGCCTCCTTCTCAGTGGAACTGGGTTCTAATTCCTATTGCACAGGGGTTTCCAAAATTAAATAACATAAATAACCTAACGTATAACGAGTTAGATATGACCCTTAACAAACAGTGAGAATTAATATCTGATAAAATTTTAAAATACGTTGATGTGTGTTAAACAGCTAATGAGCACATCATTACAAACAAAAGCAACAGAGGCTTCAGGACACATCCAAGGACACATGACTTTACACGTGTGCCTCATCTTTGTTACTTTGATGCACTGGGGCAAGCCAAAACTGACTGTCTTTAAACAGTTAGATGTTCCAGTACTGGTTCTTGCCAGCTCACTTCAGCATACCGACAACGAGCCCCATTTGTGTTAACTGTCCGTTGACTGATACTGCCTATTATTTTGCTGTGCTTTCTCATAATATAAACTCTAAAAGGAAGGAAACTCTACCATACCTCAGTTCACTGCATGGTAGATGAGGAACACCAAATACAACAGTGAACTTCCAAGCCTCTTCTGAATTTGGGTTTTGAAATTAACACAAGGGTTAACCCTTTTTTTCAGTTCTGGGGACTGAACCCAGTGCCTCCCATGTGCTGGATCCTCCTGTCTCAGCCTCCTGAGAAGACGGAATTACAGGCGTGCACCACTGCACCCACAACACATGGTCAAAAACATTTTGTGCTTTTAAATTTTTAAGAACAGCATGCTGGTTTTATAATCAAGGTTTTCTCACCTCTTCTCCACTGTACTGCTTCAAACAGTGCAAAAATCGGCATGTGTTAGAGAGCCAGAAGGAGACGGTTTCAAAATCATCACCTCTTTTCTGAAAGAGAGAATAAGTCTAAATTTAGCTTTTTCACAGGGAAATAACAACATGAAAAAACCCACACAGATGCCAGAAAGCCCACTTCCACCAGTCTCCGTCACACCCTGTTACAGAAATAAGACCGAGCCTCACTGCGGCTTACGTCACTGCTCGCAGAGGGCAGTCTGGCTCACTGGCTGGGTGTTGGGGCCACCAGAGAAGTGCACTGCCATCCAGTCGGCCCAGCCCAGCTGCCCCGTGTGCAGAACAGAACTCAGTCCACAGCGGAGCCAGGCTCAGCTCCCCAGGGGCTAGTTAATGAGGGGGCGGGAAGGAAGAGCACAAAAGGTTTAGTGACAGGTGAACAGGAAAGTAGGTCTGAAGAATTCAGGCCTGACTGAGACTAAAGCTCCTGGGCACGGTGAGCTGAGGGTTCTGAGCAGGAAGTGAGGGCCTGGGCGGCCTCCCTGAGCAGCGCCTCAGGGAAGCTGGGCTGCAGGGCAAGGACGAGGCCAGCTCCCTGAAGACCCGGAGCTGGGAAGGACACACTCAGGAGTTCCACTGATTTGTGAATGGAAAACAGACCTGTGTGGGTACAGAAGTCACGGAGGGAGAAGCTACAATACGCTTTTTACTGCATCCAGGTGCCTCCCATTAACCAGTGTGCTTTGACCTTACCAGCTTCTTCCTGCATGCTGTCACACACTCTCATAAGTCTGCTGCTCCTCCACCGCAGCAGAGCCAGGGCGCAGAAGCGGCCTGACAGCCCCACTGTGCACCCCTGGTGGCAGCTCTGTGTAGTAAAGTGTACCAGGAGCAGGATACACATGGGAAGAGACTGCTAGGGGATCATTTGTCTAGATCAGTAAAATTTCCCATGTTAAGCAAGCACAACACAAACTAAAACCTTTAAATTTGGGAGAGTATTTTTCTTTTTTATTTTTTTTGGTACTGGGGATCGAACTCGGGACCTTGGGCTTGCAAGGCAGGTGCTGGAACCACTGAGCTAAATCCCCGGTCCAGGGAGAGTATTTTTCTATAGAGACTTTCAGAAAGAAATCCCAGAAGATAATCTAAGTTAGTCTTTTTAGCTAAGACAGGACGGCTGATTTGAGGACCTCATTTTACCACAAGGTAAACCCTATGCCTGAGAGCAGGTTTGACAAAAATAATCTCACCCTTGCAAAGACCTGGATTATAACTGTCCCCAGCAGAGTCTGGGCCACACTGACAAAGACCAACAGGCAGGTTCGAAGGCAATGCTGGCCACAGGCAGGCCTGGGGGTCAGAGTCACTGAAGCACGCGTGAGGTAAGTCAAGACGTAGAGACCCTGGGACAGCCTGAACAGAAGGGATTTAACTGCACTATGCTGAAAATTACCAGGAAGCCCGGCACCGAAAAGAATTACCAGGTAAAGCTGATTTAAAGCCAAGGAGAAGACTCCCTCTCAGAATAATTCAGGATCTATTCCCATTAGTGGGCTCCAGCCTTTGCTAAGCTACTTTCACACAAGTTAACTCCATAATTCCCCTCCACATGAACACTAACAGTGCCTGCCCCGTACTCATTAAAGAAAGATGTTCCCATATTAGTTCAAAATAAAAGACCATTTACTTCTTTGGAAACTTCAAAAAATTTAAAACTGAATGCCAACTTTACTGCAAGTTACTGGATTGAGTTTGCCAAAATAATATTTTTACAATGAACAAACTATATTTGGCCAAAATTAAATAATAAATCAGCTAGTTCCAACTGCCTCGCAGAGGAAAAAGGATGAGTTCAAAGCTATTTGTGGTTTTTACTTTACTAGATTAAAAAGGTTCTATGAGCTAAAACCATATGGGTTTTCTTATGGCTTGGCTTGTTATGCTATTTCAGGGCCCATGTGAAAAAACAGTGGGGAAAATCAAAACTGGGATGCAAACCACACTTCAATTCAAAACAAGGATGTGAAACAAATACACATCAAATTAAAATGAGATCAAGAGTACTGTGTCTAATACCCACTCCTTTTTAATTTTAAACAATATGGTAGGACAATTAGTCAAACTAGATAAACGTATTTTTTAAAAAATTTTATTTTGCAGTACTAGAGACTGAATCCAGGCCTTCACACAGATATACCCCAGCCAGCCCTTTTTATTTTTCATTATGAGACAAGCTCTTGCTAAATCTCTAGCCCAGGTTGGGCTGGAACTTGTGATCCTCCTACATCAGCCTCCCAGAGTGTGGGGATTAAAGGCGTGTGCCGCCATGCCTAGCTGATAAATGCCTTCTTGCAATTCAGATTAAAGAAAAAAACCTTTATCTCTTTTTTTTTTCTGTCTATGTAGGAGTTTTTATGTAAGTGGCAAAACTTAGAGTCTAAATGCTATGTAGCATTGGTATATCAAAAATGAGTCATGTTCCAAAGTCAGCCACGGAGTTTTGAATGTCAAGCCTTCAAAGCTCCCTGGTTTGGCAAGCATTGCAGAAGGTGGCCACAGAGTAAGTGCACAGAGGAGGGAGGGATGAGGATGTTTACAGGCACAGGGTCAGCGGAGAAGGGGGGTGCTGAGGGCTGCACAGCACCATCAACACTCAGTGTCCTGCAACTGTCCACAGAAGACGATGAAAATGGTAAACTGTATGTTCTGTATATTTTACCATTTTTTAAAAAGTTCATGAAAGACATCTTGGATCTGAGTGCAATGGGCACGTTAACTCTCTCCACCCTGACGCCCCCACCCAGGCCCAGTGAGGAAGGACTCAGGAGGCGGAGGCGCAGTCCTGGAGCTAGTGTCCTGCCTGCAGAGGCGCAGTCCTGGAGCTAGCGTCCTGCCTGCAGTGCACGCTGAGCGGGCTGCGCTTCCTCCAAGTCACGATGACGCGGGGCTGGTGGAGGTCTGTGGGCTTTCTGCTCGTTACACAACGCTTCCGCCCTCCCCAAGCCCCTCCCTGACAGCATCTGTGTGCGCTTCTCACAGGGAGGCAGGCATTTGGGTAACAGAAAAATCAGGGCTGAGCTGGAGAACACTGGGAACTAAAGTAAGAAGATGTTCTATGCTTTATCAGGCAGCTTTTCAACAGATGAGCCCTGTATCACTGAACGCGGCACGTATTTGAACACCAGCATCGTGTTCCGTATACAAAGTCTCCACTAAGCACTTTTAATTTAGTTGCACGTAAAACTTTAAAGCAGCTTATTTTTGTCCAGAAAGAAACTTAACTTAGTCTATGATTAAATGCAACAGTGTTGAATCAAGTCTAACTTGCTTTAAAGGAAGCTGTTACAGATAGGGTGTAGAAGGGTGTCTCCTCAGGGCAGGTCTTCAGTGAAGCCGGGAAGGCGCTGGTCACTGGTGACGAACAGGTCTGGGGAGGACAGCGCCTCTGTGCTGCCATCCTCACCAGCACTCAGCACAAGGCCTGCCGTGCGCGTGGGAACTGACCTTCAACACCTTTTTGATGCTGTTGATGGTTGATGTGAGCAGCGACCTCACTTTCTGATCGTCATTTAGGTAGTCAGCGTGCCGGACACACATGAACAGGATGTAGGCCGGCAATCCCGGAATCAGGTTAACTGCCACACCCCGTGGCTTCAGTTCTGGAAGAGGAAAAGTGAGAGCCTGCAAGTCACACGGGAGAGTTAACAGCTGACGCCCCGCAGCCCTGGCTGCAGAATGCAGGACTGCGGCCTCTGCCCGACCTTCCCTTGGCCCCAACTTGCACTTCAGCTGCCTTCTGGACGTGCCACTGATGCACCGGTGAAGAAGAAGCCCCACTGGCTTCTTCTCTGACTCCTTCTTCCTGGGCTCTCCCTACCCCAGGAAGTGGCACTCCAGCCTCCCAGCCTCTCAGGATTCAATTTCAACATCTCTTTGACCCTTTTTTATTTTTTGAAACAAGGTCTCACTACGTAAACCAGGCTGGTCTTGAGCATGTGATCCTCCTGCCTCTGCCTCCTCAGTGCTGGGATCACAGGCTTGGGCCACCACGCCCACCTTTTTTGACCCCTTTCTTTTCTCACACCACACACCCCTCCCTACTCCATCAACGCTCCTGCTGGCTCTGCCTACAAAATACATCCTGAGGGCTGGGGATTTAGCTCTGTGGTTCCACCACCTGCTTCACAAGTGCAAGGTCCCGAGTTTGATCCCCGGTACCAAAAAACCCCACAAAAAATGAAAACAAAATACATTCTGAGTCCAGGCCCCTCCCTCTGCATTTTCTAGATACCACCACAGCCGAGGCCCCCGGGCCTCCCTGACTACTGGTGACCCATTTCCCACACTGTAACGTGGCACTTCTTTATGAACGGAGTCAGATTATGTCACTGTTGTTTGGCAAATCCTCCAGGAAGCTCCTCATCTCACTCATCCACAAGACCCCAAGTCCCCAGGGGTCCCCTGTGCCCTGACCTGGTTCCTCTCCTGCCCAGCCCCCTCTGCCCTAGCCACGTGGCTGTGCCTGGGGGCTCAAAGTGTCAGGCATGCTTCCCCCAGGGCTGATGGGCAGCCTGCTTTTCTGTGTCAGATGCTCTTTCCTAAGATAGCATGACTTGCTCCCTTGCTTCCTTCAGTCTGTCCAAAAATCATGTGTCATGGTGTTTTCTGACAATTTTATATAAAACAGTATACCG
Source organism: Heterocephalus glaber (assembly GCF_053883595.1). Lineage (NCBI taxonomy): Eukaryota > Metazoa > Chordata > Mammalia > Rodentia > Bathyergidae > Heterocephalus > Heterocephalus glaber. The sequence continues at coordinate 82,590,519 of NW_028258138.1, read as the reverse complement.
GCCTTCACTCTACCCTTTTTACCCCAAAACTGAACAGTGGCTCCCTAACATTCTTCCCAAGTGAAGATCACATTGAAAGCGAAGCTCCTCTGCACCCACCCTCAGTGCTAAGTTTAACGCCACGAACTGGAGGTGTCAGGGTGGGCGTAGCTGCCAGCCACACTGTTGCCACCTGGCACTGGGGGAGAAGTGCCAGGCGAGGGCCATGGGGGAGGTGTTAGGTGTTACAGTTGACGCCTCTCAGTGGTGTGTACTCTCTCCTCAGCCGCCACCACTCCCTACAAGCCCCCTTACGGAGGCTCCTTACACGACCGGCGGGGCCACTCCCAGCCTTATGCCCCTCTGAACTGCTGCATCTACCCTTCTCATCTGCCCCATCTTGCCCTTCCTTTGCTGAAGTCTTTTCTGAACAAATACTAGATATGGCTGCCACCACTCCCCAGACAGAGATCTGGGCTTCACTGGGCCGAGAGAGCCACGTGTGAATGCTCCGCGAAGCTCCCTGGCTGATTCCAACACGCAGCCAGGCTCAGAAGGCCTGGCCCCCTGGGTCCTTAAAGGTGTCCCTGCCTCCATCTGAGTGACAGCGAGGTGGGGGCCAGTTCACAAGGGGAGTGCAGACCCTCGCATACGATACTTTTAACAGCAGGGAGAGTTTCCCCTCATAGCAGCCAGACCTTGCAGCTCACGCAGAGTACTTGCCTAGAATCAGGTTCTTAACAAGTTTCTGCTCATCTTCCTTCTTGTATTCCAGCATTCCTTGGAAATCCTTTTCTTTCCTGGGAATGTTGACTGGACGGATAGGTTCATCAATGATCTGTCCTGGAGATATGTTCTCCATCTGGCCCACTTCATGAGAAACAAAAAGAGGAAAATGTTTTATTCAGATGGGAAAGATGAGAGGGTTCTATGTTCCTGTACTTTCAAATGAACTCTAACAATAGAAACTTGTCATATTGACCACTTAACTGTCCTCTCTTAAAGTATTTTTTTCTGCTAAAATGGGGTGGACAGATAGCAAATGTCACTCTAACAGCCATTACAGTCTGATATTATTAACATCAAATAACCTCGCCTGATTCAAAATATTTTCTTTTTGCAGCACAGTTTATTAGATTAAATGTTCCAGAAATATGTAGTTTAACATATTTGTTAACTAACATCTACCAATCAGAAATTGTTAAATACATATGGACTTTAACTCATAGAGGAAAAATAAAAACTATTCTAGAAAGGGACAGTAACAGTACCATTAGCTGCAGAATCCAGTCATTATAAGTAAAAGAACATTTACTTTACTGTTTCTTCATACCAGCTGATCTGAATACAGATGATTTCCCAGAGAGGTCTCAAAGGCAAAACCTTCTCCCACCACCTCTGGCTCCCAAAGCAATCATGGGCAAATAAAAACTGTTATTTAATATGAATTACTAAATATTATTTTTTTGTTTGATGGAGAATGAACATCCCACTCCTGAGTCGTAATCATTCAAGTACAACCCTGTCAGGTACTAAACACATTTGCTGTTGTCCATGGCAGCAACTGGAGCAAAGCTAGGCCAAGGGTAGAAAGAAGACTTCCTCTCGGAATTGAGAACTGAATAGGAGACACAGGAGAGGTGAGGGAGCAGGAGCTTCTGCAGAGACTGTGGACACACATGCTAGCAGGAGGGTTTTACGCTTTCATCTGCAGGAAGGGGAGCAGTTAGGAGACCTATTTAAGCACAGACAGTTCCAAGATGGTTGGTGAACAAAAGGCAGATGAGCGCCAGAGACATCAGAAGTTTAATGTACTGACTCTGTGCCACGAGGGCGGTTTCTGGGGTTAGTTCTGGGAAGCCAGCCTGGGAAGGTTGCCATGGGAACACCAGTACCTGCGGTGCTCACGCTCAGGTGGCTCGGACTCAGTGACACCCGTCTACCACGTGACATGGTGTCACACACTGAGGCTCTCAGCGTTGAAAACCTGGTGCAGGCAGTCACCACATCCACCACTGCGACGTCTACAGAGTGATCAGCCTGCGACTGGACGCAGGGCCGTGCAGCTGGAGAGCCCCAAGACTGGTCGTAAAATGCACTCCTCTACACAACAGAAGGGAGACCCAACCATTCAATTTTACACTGATTATCTCCAGGGTCAGTTTAAACACAATGCTGAGTATTAACGAACCTGTGGCCTCCACAACTCTTAAGACAGTTGTGTGTAAAAAGCAATAAAATCCCTGCCATCTATGCTACTAGTCCCCGGGCCACAGAGACAATTCCAAGAGGGAAAACTGGGAGGAAACAAGTTAGATTTACTGACAAATGCATATATTTGGACTCCAGGTAACCCAAAGAGGATGTTTTAAATGCTGGGAGGAAACAAGTTAGATTTACTGACAAATGCATATATTTGGACTCCAGGTAACCCAGAGGATGTTTTAAATGCACTGATTTTACAAAACCTAAGATGTCACTAATTAGAGATATGCCATTTTATGTACACTAAAAGAGGAAAACCACTGCCAATTAAGCTATAATAGATCATATACCAACAGTTGTTCTTTTTGTTTTTTGTTTGGTGGTATCAGGGATTGAACCTAAGGTCTTCAAACTGAGCTATATCCCCAGGCCCTTTAAGTTTTTTCTTTTTGAGACAGGGTCTTGCTAAATTGCCCATTAGGCTGGATTTTGCAATCCTCCTGCCTCAGCCTCCCAGAGTACTGGGATTTCACGTTTGTACCACTACACCTGGCTAACCTCAACAACTTTTTTTTTTTTTTTTTAACCTCAACAACTTTAAGACACAAACTTTAGAGATGGTAAAATGTTAAACATGGAAACATCAGAATTTTGGAATACAGTGAATATTTTCACTAAGAGAGCTCATGTTTTAAAAGAAAGTTTCACTTTCCTTTTGCAAAATCTCAAATCAGGGTATTTTTGGCTCTGTACAAAATGTCACACAAAATGTGCCATCATCTTTAAAATTTTTGTCTTTGAATTCTTCCTAAGGACTTAAGTTTTTATATGAAAACTCACAGATGAAAGCTAGATATCAGTTCACCACAAAATGGCAACCTTTAGGTGGCATCAGGAAGACAAAGAATGGACTAGGAGAAGTCAGAGCGCTCTGCCAGTTTTCAAACCCTCCAGAGACCTCAGGGTGCTACGTGTATGTTTAATGTAAGAGCACTGAGACTGAGCCTTGAGGAGTGCTCACGGGACCGCAAGAGCCCCACCCCACTGAGGGACTGGCGACCCCAGAGGGCCCCTGGGACCAGTGAGGCACATGCCTGTCCCCAGAGCAGTCTCCTCTGGAGGTGAGGGGACAACGTCCCGCATGGACGGCAGAGGCCAGGGCCTCCCCAGACCCTGAGCCTACAGGCACCTGGGTCCAGGTGTCTCTCTTCAGAGCTGTGAGAATGGGATTCTCTTGCCAATAAACCACCCAGTCTGAGGTGTTTGGTTAGAGCAGCACAAATGGACCAGCTATATTGACAGCCTCCCAGAAAGACGGGAAACGACTCCTGGTGCCCTTCTCTAGATTCTACTTTTTTTTTTTTCCTTCTCTAGATTCTTATTCTAAGCTCAGTGGAAAAGTGTGCCTGGATTTCATTGTCCTAGAAAGGAAAATCAGAATGACTTTTTTTTTTTCGGTACTGGGGATTGAACTCAGGACCTTGTGCTTTCAAGGAAGGCGCTGGAACCACTGAGTTAAATCCCCAGCTCTAGAATGACTTTTAAAAAATATTCACTTTTCCTCACAGGCACCAGGAAGGCGTTGATCTCATGGGAACTCCACAGTCAGGTAAGGGCCTGACTCCTCCTGCCACCAACTGGCAAGGCCTTGGCAAGTCACCAGTGACTTCCGGGCCTCAGCTCTGTCCTCTTCTTCAAAATAACTGATGCTAGGATGCTTTGAGGTCTAAATCTCTAGACTATAAAAACGGAGATGCAACACCTACTCCTGGATTAAAATACAGCACGAAGCAGATCAAACTTCAAAATACTCCCCATTTCGCTATATAATTTCTGCTAAAAATTATATATGTTGGCATTTAAAAAAAAAGTCTGTTGGCTTTTTAAAAAAGTCTTTAATTAAATGCAGCCCGCAGGAGAAGGCAGAGCTGTGCTATTCTAAACCAGAAGGATGCACGCATGTTACAGCACACTCACAGAAACAAAGGCATAAACTTTCCTTTATGGAAAGGGCTTCCTGTACTATGTTGCTGTCACTTCCTGTACACTGGGTGCTCAGGTGAAGATGAGAAATGTGAGGAGAAGCCACTCACTTCGAGCCCATCTGGGCGAGCACCAGCTCAGAATCCATCTGATTCCCTCTGGATTCCCATCACTCACTCAAACACAGCCTTTATTAGGAACTGCTATGTCTTTTTCTTCTTTTGGTTTAATCTAACAATTGGCTTCTCAAATGCCTCTTTTACCTTTGTAGTTGTCAGGATAGTTTAACTATCAAGTTGTTCTCTGGGCTGGGAATGTAGCTCAGTGGTTCTGCCACCTGCCTGGCAAGCGTAAGGTCCCGAGTTTGATCCCCAGTACCAAAAAAAAAAAGAAAAAGACTTGAACAAATAACTAAGCTCACAAGTTTATATCCTTGAAATCAGTTTTTTAAGTAAATATTCTGTTGTGTGATTATTATAATGGGTGCACAATTACCTGTCGAAAGTTTTCAGCCAAAAAAGTAGTTTTGAGTTCTGCCAATAATCACAGCTTGTACATATATGTGATGTGGAAATTCAGAAAGTTTAACATGGCTGGGCGTGGTGGCGCATGTCAGTAATCTCAGCACCGGGGAGGCTGAGGCAGGAGGATCACTGTGAGTTCAAGGCCAGCCTGAACTACAGAGTGAGACCCTGTCTCAAAATTTAAAAAAAAGTTTACCATGATATATGATGCATGAATCATGCAGTACTACAGAATTAAATATAAAATGTGGCTACAAAGTGATTTTATTTGTAAACAAATACTTCAGAATTTGCACATCTAAGGGAGCAATATCCTTTCCACAGTAAGCATCCATGTTGCCACGTTCTAATTATTTCTGAAATTTATTCCATCACTCTACATTTATGGAAGGTTTTGATAGACAGATACAATGCTGGGTGCTGTAAAATAAGTAGAAGTGAGAAGCATTCCTATGCCCAGGAAGCTCAAAGTCTATCATGGAAGCCAGCAATTCAAGTGGGAAAACTGCTACAATAAGGCATGACGAAGGCCCCAGAAGAGAGCTAGACAGCAGGGCACAGAGGGCGAGGCAGCAAGCCCTGTCTGGGTGGCAGGGAAATGCTGCTCCTGAGGACAAGACCTATGACTCTGACCTCAAAGGATGAGCAGGCCCAGGAGAAAGGGAGTCACGACATGGCTGGTGAGCCTCGCCCGGCATGTGTCACGGCAGCAGCTCTGAAGCATCCCTGGTGACATGGTGTCCTCATCCCAGGCCCAAGGAGGACTAAGAGTGACTCAGAAAGTAAGGCAGGTGGCCAGCAGAGCAATGGTGTTTTGGTCTGCATAAGAGCTTGCATAGATCTGAAGGCAATTCCAGCTTTGGGGCTGAGCTCGGAAATGTCCTGAGCAGTGAGAAGGTGGTTGGAAAAGCTTGGGGTCTGGCTGGAGCCTGTCACTGCAAGACGACTGGCTCTGACAACTGCCCAGTGTTGGCAGGAACTCAGGGAAACGTACTGGAAGGCACTGGGACTTGTCTGCTCATGACAACCATAACGGCTGCTCTTTGATGATTTCTCAAGAAGCTTTCCTATCGTCATACTGAAATCATGAGATGTTTAAAAAATCTTATTCTTTATAACTGTAATTCATATTTTTTTCTTTTTTTCTCCATTAGGCTATGAGTTCTCTGAGGACTCTATTATATTCCTCTTATTATCTTTAATAAGGACTGCTAATACTAACAACTAAGCTGCACTTAGCATTTGCTACTGTGAGGAACGATTCTAAATGCATTACCTATATTAACTTACTTAGTCCTTGTGACCCATGTCAGATAGACACCAACCCTTCCCATTTGACAGGTAGAAAAACTGAGGCAGACAGGTTCAGGAACTTGCCCGGTATCAGGATTAACAAGGAAGAGCTAGGATTTGACCCTAAGAAGCATGCCTCCAGAACCCATGGTCCTAACCACCACGCCGTAGTACAGTGGATACAGAAGATACTCCTTAGATGTTAGCTGAATGAGTGGTCTCCCTCTGGAACTTTTTTTTTTTTGGTACCGGGGATTGAACTCGGGTCCTTACGCTTTCCCTCTGAAACTTATTATTACCAGGGAAAGAACATTTTTCTTCATCTAGAAATGGAAATTCCCACTCTAAAGAGGTCAGGTTTGCCAAAAGTAATTTTTGTTATTATCCCTAACAATTCCATGCAAACATCTATTAGGCCACCGGCACGGCAACACAAAACCAAGATTTAGCAGCTGGTAGAAAAACATGTTTAAATACCTTCTAGTTCACCAATTTTTTTGGCAAATACTTTGAGCTGTTTTTTCAGTTTCCGGACAGTCTTATCCTGTTTTTCCAGTTGTTCCATCAAATCCTACAGATCAAAATGAGACATACACATAAAGTTCAAAATAGGCCTTCTGAAATGCACAAAGAAAAAAGAGACACAAAATCACAGAAACAACACTGTTAGTTTTACACACAAACTCCAGAAAAACTTGCTGGTGGAGCCAGCACCTGGCTCAAACTGGCAGGCAGGGAAGGAGCAGCTGCAAAGAAAGCCAAAGGTTAAGGCACAGCGCAGTTAAGCACATCAGTGTGATGGGCAGAGGCTGACCCGCGTGCTTTCCGCCAGCTCCACAAGGGTGAAACCACTGACTGCATGGAAATCACTAGTCCTCCAGCAGAGCCGTTTCTTTTACAAAGGGGACTGGGCAAGAATGAATTTTGATGAGTGCACCAGGGGGCTTGTGGGAAGACTTGAGGGTGCGTGGACTTAGGCAACACTGACACCCATGTGTGAAGCATGCTGTCTCTCAGAACCCCCCACTGGAGATGCTACCTTAGCCTTGAAGCTTAAGAAATGAAGTTGTAGGGCCGGGGATTTAGCTCAGTGGTTTCACTGCCTGTTGTGCAAGCACAAGGACCCGAGTTCGATCCCCGGTACCAAAAAAAAAAAAAGAAATGAAGTTGTAGAAATTAAAAGGCTGAAAAATAGCCAGAGATCAGGATAAAGAGCGGTCTGCTCTTGCGTGGAGAACTAAAGTGACAGCTGCGTAAGTCACCTATGAAACTAATGACACAGAGAAAAGGGGGTAATTATGAATGGCCAGTACACAGATAAAATGGAGTGTGACAGAGGGGGAATCTGTGATTACTGACTAACGAGTCGTTGCAGGTGACAGGCACGGTTAACTCCACCCTTACGAAGGAAGTAGACAAGCACAGACCAGGAGCTCAGGAGGAGGTGGACCATATGTGTGTGGCTGCCGCGCAAGGTGTGGGGAAGACAATGCCTCCAAACATAGGCACTTGTCACACACACACCGGCCCCCTGCCGGCTCGGACAGGAGTGAATTAGACACCAGATCCGTGATCTGACGGGAATGGTCTCTAATGGAGTGTTAGGCTGCGCCTCTTGGACTTCAGCTGATCTTCAAACACATTTGCTTCCATCACACTGTAAGCCTGGTGTTAATAACAAACCAAACGTGACAGTGGAGGAGGACGGTGACAGATGTGACACTGCTGGCTGTGAGAGAGCTGTGAGAAGAAGCGGGTGTTGTGAACTTTTGGAAGGGATGCCTGGGGAGGCAGGCAGCAGTGCTCCCCAGTTAGAGGGCGAGGAGGAAGAGCAGGAGGACAAAGAGGAGCACAGGTTTTACATACAATCATCCGTCTGTAAAGTGAAATCCGGTATGACTGATACTTCTTAGGGTCATCTGCATATAATTCCTCAAAATACTGAAAAAACAGGCACAATGGATATTTGTTTTCTCATATTTTTGAGGGAATGCGACACCAGCAAAATCAATTAAAAAATATTTTGAAACACAAATGGTGAAATTATCTACTCAAAGGCTCGAATTTGTCACCTACCATTACCTTATTATTTCTCTAGTATAGATGGTCTTAACTCCACAGTTACAAATACTTTTTTTACCCTCAAAGGAAACAGGTGCCAGCCAGATGTTGTCACTCAGCTGGTACAAGGCACAGGCGTGCACGCTCTGGGCAGGCTGCCACCTAGGTCTTAGCCTCCTGCCCTTTGACTCCAGGCCCCACCCACTCTGCTGTGCTCAAGCTGCTGCACCTTCCGGGCTCCAGCAGCGCACAAGGGTGGGCAAAGTGGGAGTGATGGCCCCGATAGCACTGCTGCACCTGCCCTCATTGAAGAGGCGGTGCGGGGAGGCCTGTTTGAGAGGAGGGAGAAAACCTTCTGTCTGTGCTGGGGGTGGGTGGGTGGTGGATGTTATGCAAGGCAGAATTTCCAGGAACACTGAGATCTGGGCTGCTTTAATATTTTGCCCAAGTGCCGAAGGAAATGCACAGCGGAAACAGAAACTATAAAGACTTTGAAAAAGTCCACCATTTCGTGTCCTGAAGACTGAATCCATGCTCTTGAATTAGTAGTCAGTGTAATGGCAGGAGCAGTGGCTGATCCAGAAGGCCCCTTAAACTCAGACTCATGAACTAGACCCTTCCAGCTTAGAATGTGGGGCCTTGATTTATTCTGTTAGCTATGAAAAATTGACAAGAAAGTTAAACTGCAGACAGGTGGCAGAGGAAATGTGATCGGCTTAGTGAACAAACCCTGGGGACTGCCACCCAGAAGCACCTGCAGTGCACGGGTCCTCCAGGCACCTGGTGTCTTCAGGCATTCGTAAACGTGATCATAAATGAGCATAGACTGCACACTGAGCAGTTAATATATGATTCAGGCCGTTAATCAGTTCTAAATCATCAAAGCATTGTTAGTCTAAATGAAGCAACAATATATGCAAAAGTAATAAAACACCATTTCAATAATATTTTGTGATACAGATTTCTCCCACGAATTGGAAGAGTTCGAGTAACCTCCTTATCCTCACCCCTACTCCCAGCCTGGAGCCCCTATAGGAAGACGGACGGTGAAAGGAACACCTATGAGCTTTGCTTCTAATCCACAGGAAGTGTGGCCAAATGAATGACCCAAGCAAACTACTCGTGTATCAGTGTGTCAGTGATCATTAATGGAGTAATGGAGGGGTGATTCTGACTGTTAAATTTTCAGAAAAATTCCAAATATATTAAGAACCTTAATTTTAAAAAAACACATAAATCACCAATAGTACCAAACAACTTTTCTCAAAATCAGGCTGTCTCTACATTATAGATCTTTTTTTTTTTTTTTGGTACCGGGGATCGAACTCGGGTCCTTGCGCTTGCAAGGCAGGCAGCGGAACCACCGAGCTAAATCCCTGGCCTTACATTATAGAACTTATAAGACATGTAGACTTATAATGTTTCAATGATTTTTAATGCAATAAATATATCTGTCAAACTTAAAAAGATTTTTAAAACTACAAATCTGAAATAAAAGCTATTATGTGACTGAGAAAGAGCTCAGAAAAAATTTCAGTTAAAAAAACAAAAAAAAAAAAAGGAGAAGAAAAACCTTAGACTCCATACCAGTGTTCAGAATCTGCAAGGGGGAAAAAAATTCTCATCTATGGTCTAAGTTCTGCCCAGATAAATAAAAGTGTGCAGCCCTTGTCCTAGCAGTCCATCTCAGTCAACCGAAGCTCCTGGTCGGTTTGCCAACCTCAACGCCAAGCCCACTGTCTAGGAGGGGGAGGCTGGTGTGGCTTTGGTGGCTGCATAGGGGCCAAAGGTAAACACAGCTGTCCCTGGTCTCTGTTGTGACAATCAGGTAAGAAGCCTACTGAGAAGGCAGAGCCTGTGCAGCTGATGAAGGGAGCGGGTGGCCTGGGTCTGGAGCCTCTGGGAGTCCTGCATGGGGTTGGGGATCTCTGCAGCCCCTCCACTCCAGCAGAGAGCACTCAGACCATGCATCACTATTCATACTCCTTCCTGTCTCAGTGAGAGTAGGGCCACAAAGCATGGAGCAGGGCACCAACCACCAAGAAGCAGGAGCCTGGCTGGGGCTGCGCTCTCCTCACCAGGTTCTCGTTGGTCAGCCGGGTGATCTCATGCTGCAGGCTGGCCTCGATTCGGGCCTCTGGGGGCAGCTGCAGGTTCTGGGCCAGCAGCTGCTGCTGCCGGTTACTCTCCTCCTTGAGGCTCTGGATCTCCCCACGCAGGGCCTCAGCCTCATTCTCGTGGCTCCTCTTCTGTGACTGCAGCTGGGACTCCAGGAGCCTGCAGGGAGCACACCAGTAAGAAGGGGGCGGGGGGGCCCAAGTCTCTGCCTAGTGGGTGCCAGGCCTCATGCTCCCTTGCTAGAGTAGGAAAAGCAAACCCTCTTGAGCCGTGCTCCTGCCTCTTCTGACTTGATCAAAGTCAAGAAACTCAATAGGGGCCAGAGATGCAAACAAAGACTCTTGCACCTGCATCTGTCTAAAGGGTATGAAGTTCTGAGGTCTCCAAGAAACATAAAGGTTTCATTCCATGTTTGTAGGAAATGATGACTTTAAAATTTCAAAGACATAACTTTGGTCTGGCCTGCTGTATTTACAAACTAGCATTTAAGTTGGCAAGGACAGTAACACTGCCACAAAATAACTGCACCATAAAGAGCAAGACCATCAACTCCCAATTTAATGAAATCTGTCTTCAAGGAGGATGGTTACTAATTACTGGGAGAGGGTGAAATTAAGGTCTCATTTTTATATTCTACTCTTATCTCTGAAGGACAGAAAAGCTGGAGTGCTACAAGGAAATGTACATGAATTTACCTAAGTCCAGACAGTTCTTTAATTTCATATATATAATCTGTCACATTCTCTCTCCCCACAAACTGACACTTCAGTAACAGAATCCTAACAAGATACGGCTTAGGAAAGAACAACAGGACAAGTGGCCCCGCCTCTTGGAGCAAGCAGTGGCCAGCTGTGCCTGAGTAGCCCAGGGCACCAGCAGTGAGGACCCCAGGCTCAGTGAGGCCTCTGTCACTGTGCACCCGCTCTTACACTCACTCCTTTTCCAGATGCTGACAAAGCTATGGCTAGGAACTAACCAACATGAAGAACGAAAATCATTCTTTTATTCTAATTGCCTTGGTTGCCAACTGCTGGGTAAAACTTATTGATACAAGCAAACTGTTAACAGCAGATTCTAATGATTACACAAAAAGAGTTTGAGCCAATAATGCTGCAAAGTTAATGACAGTGTTCTGTTGTTAAAACAAAGCAGAATAAGCAAGAAGAAATAGTACATTAAGTAGTTTTTACATTTTAGACACTAAAATAGAGTTTTAAGACACAAATATCACAAGCAGATGAGTACCTGGTTAGAAAGAGGCTGCTGTTCAATTCTGTTCTCTCCCCTTAAACATATGCACTGTGTGGAGTGTGAGTGGTTTCCTGCACCATAAATACACGAGAAACCTGGGTTCATTGCTTCTCAGATCTGAATTTTGTGATGACTACACAGAAGGCCACACCATGTGTGCAACACCGCTCTGAGGCAGCACAATGTGTAGGAAAGAGGCCACACTGCCATCAGCACGCGTACCCCACGGAGCAATAGGGCAAAGGAGCATATGCTAAGGAACGACTCTTAGTCCCTCATCTCAGTAATCTGTGTGCTAGTGAAAGGGTCTGTTTTCCTACCAACTTCTGGAGATATACTCACAATGTTTAGATATTCACAAACCCTAGACAGCACCATTTCTTAGGGAAGTAACTTGGTATTCACCATTTATCAGTCTGGCCTTAATGGCATCTGTTAGTGGAGAAGGTTCTAAGAAGGTGTTTGGCTGCATGTTCTAAGTTTTACTGAAAGTAATTTACCTAGGAAGATAATTAATGCACAAGAATCAGGAGTTAAAGTCACAAGACCACTGTTAGTAAGGAAAACAGCACACGAATAATGTTTCATTTTGACGAGACAAATATAACCTGTTGGCTTGTTTCAACCCTTCGTAAACCAGCCACAGCTCTCCGTCCTCATTCAACTCACGGCAATCCAGAGCAGATGGTCTCCATGCAAAAGGAAAAACAACACAAACACAAGGGACACGGGGTGGTGGTGAGACAGTGACGGACAAGAGCAGCATGTGGTGTTCAGTATCGAAAGAAGTGAACGCAGTTCTTCCTATTAATTACATATGGCTAAGCCAGTACCAAGGAAATCATTTTTGGATACTTGTTTAAAACGGGTATGTAAATGAGTAGACATTAGAGCAAAATACTGAAGAGTCTAGAGTGCCTTTTCCAGAAAGGATGAGAAATGACTGAAAAGCAGGAGACTCTGTGACCCTCTACAGCAGAACCAGCCCCAGCTAAGAGCAACCACGCAGTGAGTGAGGACCCCAGCTGCGGTCTTTGTCTGCCAGTCGTCACCACGGATTTCCACACGGAAATCTTCTAAGTCTTCTAAGTAGGAACTCTTTAGCTTACTAAGGTCTGACTTCTCATTTTAAAAGTTCTTATAGAAGTAACTTAAATAACACGTCCAAAATTCTCAGCTTTTATGACATGATTTAAAATTTTTGTCAAAAATTTTAAAATTTTAAGATTTGAACTGCCTTTAGTATTAGAGATGTCACATTTTATTAAAAGTAGTGTAGTTAACAGACAGCAGTGGCAGAGCAGACAAGTTTTCGTAAACAGCGTTTTCTGAGTGTGTTCTAAGTGTTAGCTTAGAACTAAAAGCTTGGCCCGGCCCTCCATGATCGGCCTCCCCACACTCCAGAAGATGGGGGCTGAGGAGGCCGAGAGGCCGCAGCCCGGGAAGCCAGCCGGATCCTGGTGCCTCACTCTCGCTCTGTTTACAGAGCCCGAGTTTGAGGGACCTCTCTTCTATTTTCTACCTACTGTCTCTCCTGAGACTCTTGAGAGAGATCGTCTGCTTTCGAGATTTCAACTGTTTTATTATACTTAGATGACAAATGTTTATCTCGGCCCACACACCTCTTCTGGCTCAACGGCCCAGTAATTGTCCTTGGAGGTCTTCCTGGCTCCTTGGGTTCCTGCGCTTCCTCAGGTCCTAGAAATGGGTCCCCATTCATCGCCCACACAGGCTGGTGCCAGCCTTCTACACATCTCCCAAGTGCCCTGTGTCTCGCTAGTCGCTGGATTAGAGGAAAAGCCTCTGGTCTTTGTGTTTTCAATCTGGTTCTGCCATAGCCGATTCGCTAATATAACAGCCAGGGCTAGCTAGTTCCCTAAAATTCAAATCTCGTCACACCCTTCCTCCTCAAAACCTCCCAGTGGCTGCCGCTACCTTTGGCATAAGAAGCAAACCCTCCCAGCTATCGGCTTTGCATCTCGTCACCCGTGGGACTGCATCCACCCTGGTTTCTGCTGTGGTCCTGGATGGAGGGCACCCAAAGCCTACCCATGACTGCATGGCCCAGTGGGTGGATGAAGAGTGCAATACAGCTCTTTCATAACGACACATTCCTAGATATGAAGAGATGCTTGTAATTTACATTCATAAATTAAAATTTAAGTTTGGCCAAATACTTTTGTGAATGAATATTACTTACCCTTGCCCCGAAAAGTGGAGAACAAGTGTCATACTTTTTGCATGGTGAACACCTTCGGGCTGTGAAGTATTCATGCATTTATGCCAGTCCTGACTCTGTCCCCACTCTGACAACAGCCCCAGAATCATGTTTCCCTGAGGCCCTCACTGCTATGCCCTCTCAGAATGGTTCAGCCTGCAGCCCTGTGTTCAGAGGCTTAGCACTAAGGCTCTGTTGGGAAGTGAAAGGCAGTAGGCAGAGCACATGAGCCTCTCTTCCCCCACCCTAAGTCATGGCACCCTTAGAACTGTGAGGCCAGCACTGATGCAATCCTACATACTCCATCACTTCTCTTCACACAAGTGTCAACTGTTCAAAGCTGCAAATACCCTTACAAGCCTTCAAATAACCGTCCTGAAGAACTACCCATACTATGGAAAGGACTACCCAAGCAGTCCAAATTAAGCAACGGGTCTTCCTCTCAAGGGAGCACCTCAAGGCTAAGCCCGTAAATATACAAAAATATCTTCCCTTACTGTAAGTAACATTACCTCTGACACTTCTCATCCATGAAACTCCCTACTACTGTAAATGGGATTTTACTGGGAATACACTGGAAACTTTGGATTCTCTCCAAAGATTAGCTGATACCTAATACAACAATGAGTAAACATGTCAACTTCCTGTGTAAGAGGTTGCCTTGAAGAATAAAGAGCAATACAATTAAATCAAAATGAATACAAGAAGGGTAAACTCACCTGTTCGTTTCTTTCAAACCAATGTATGCTTGTGCAATTTCACCTTTATCTTTCATTTTTTGTACATCTTCCAAAAGTATCGTGGAGTCTGTCATTGTATTCTGAAAGGAGAAACAACACATTTCCACACTGAGACTCAACTCAGAGGCCTTGGACCACAGGCAACGCGTCTTTCCTCCAGTGGGGTGGAGCCTGTGCTCCCCACACCTGCACCTCATCAGAGACCCCCTCCGCCCACATGATGCACCTCTCCAGAGGACACCCTCATTCTACCACAAAGGCACAGAGCACCCTGCCTGTGACGACAACTGCTGATGGGCTCTCTGTGGTCTACATCACGTGAAGAATCATACGCACACACGGAAACAGAGGATCAGGAAAAAAACTGGGCATGATTTAATGGAACATACAACACTGCTCTTCCTACTATTTTCCAATCAGTTAGAACGAAACATCCAATTAAACACAGAAAGATGACATAAATAAAGCTCATTTTTTCCATCAAAAACAGTACAAAAAAAGTTTTCTATATGCTTTAGTAAAATTAAAAGCATTTCCCTTCACACCTTAAAATATATATGAATGAGAAAGATTTAGGTTCTTTTTAATATCTACCATCTGTTGCTATTTCTTTTTCCTCCTGCTACAGTACTGCATGGCATATAAGCTTTTGAGATAAACTTCAAACAGGGAAAAATTACTAACAATTTGATAAAGAACATTTGTCAACATAGTTTTTGCCAACATTTTAATTTATTTTTTTTCCCCTTTTGGTCTAATTTGTCTGACAATCAATGTAGTTTCAAAATCTTGCTTCTATTTAGGAACCTTCTATCTCTTTACAGCAGGGCAATCTCTAAAGAATAATTCACCTTAGAACCCGACAGCCCATCCTGTTTGTCTAAACAAGATAAGCACAACCTTTGGCCCGCATTTGTTTTGCAGGCACATTCACAATGGAATGGATTTCGTAGTCTACACTTCAAGTATCGTGATCTTAGAGACCAGTTCTAAGATAACTTTGATGCCAACTAGAGACTTATGAATGCTTGTTTTGATTCTCAGTGTGTGTAAGAAACAAAAATCCCACATCTCTCCTAAGGCTATTCTTCTGTGAGTTTATAAATACACCCTTTAACATGACCGAATATAGCCTGATGACAATTAATAAAAAGCTATGTTTCACTGATTTAAAAAAATGTTTCTCACAAATGCCACATGTAACATTTCTTTAGCTATGCTTTATAAAATTTAGTACATATTTCAGAGAATTTCTTTTTCCTCTTTCCCTGAAAGGAAAAACTATCTTTCTATTCCACAAAGGGTGACTGTCAATTTTAAGACTTATAAATAAATCATCTTTCACAGACTCAGGTTTCTATATCAAATAATGCTAACTGCCTAATACCTGAGGGTTTAGAGAGTGGTTTTGAGCTTTGGAAAACTAGGAAACTTGATCTAATTAGTTGAAGGGAAAGTAAGCTTCCTCACACACTGCTGTCCTAGGGAATAAGTAGACAGTTTTTGCCTACTTTGGCTAAGATGTGACAATGGAGATGCGACTGGATTTGGACCACAGTGTTAGGAAATTCCTGACTCACTGGCTCCCAAGCCAGAGACCAGAAGTTCTGAAATCCTGAACCCTGCAGCATATATGGAAATCCCAGCAGTAGCTTCCACCTAGTAGCAAGATATAACAGAGCCAGGCTTCATGGTACATGCCTGCAATACCAGCTACTTGGTGGGCTGAGGCAGGAGGATTGCAAATTTGAGGCCAGCCTCTGCGACTTGGCAAGGCCCCGTCTCAAATGAAAAAGGCCTGGGATGTAGCTCAGTGGCAGAGCGCTTGCCTGACATGCACAAGGGCCTGGCTTCCCTCTCCAGTACTGCCAAGATAAAAAACAAAAACAATGTAGTAGAGAAGTCTGAGCGTGCAACTCATCAGGATGCATTCTCATTCCAGCCACGGAGCCTGCACGCAGGGAGACGTGACATGATAAAGGGGACACTCGGCTCCCCAGCTCCTGCTCACCCTTGCTTGACCCACAAAGCTCAGCTGGCAGAGGGGAGCCAGGAGCGCCTGCGCCTGGCAGGTTCTCTCAGGGAAGGGCCCCTCCCGCCTTGCACATGGCCTCCACAACTACCACAGTGAGTCACAGACACGTGAGCTAGAGCCAAGGAGAACTCTCTGTGATATAGATCGGCACCCATGACCTCCACTGTTCTCCCACCAACTTTGAAAGAGGACGGGAGTCAAATAGAAATTAGCTTGTATACATCGAATGAGATGTGGTGGTCAGAAAGCATCAGCTGCATAAATAGGGGGTCTGTAAACCAAAGGATTAAGGAGAAGTACTTAATAAAAACTGAAATATTTTATAATTACCTTGTCATCCTGAAAACCCCAAGTTAGCAGGCACAAATGAAAACAACAAATCTTTAGTTTCATGAATAAATTCCATCAATGAACCCCATTGTAACAAGATAAAAGCTAATTTAGAAAAACAACCATGAGTTGTTTTTCCTAAAACTAACCCTGTAAATAAATTAACATTCATGAACCTGGGATATAATGAACATTAATCTGTATTTTTGTGATGGTGTTTTTATTTCTTAGGGACACACACTTGCAATTCTTTTTTGAATTGCTCTGGTTTTTTGGTTTTCCGACAGTTGTGAGTATGTCAAAGAATGGTTCTCTTGGTAATGCACCTGGGCCAACTTGTGTCCTAGGCTGTGCAAGTTCCAGTCCCACCCACTAGGAGGACCCTGGTCCAGGCCAAGCCTCCCCTGGGCTCTGGAGGTGAAGTGGACAAACCAGACCCAGCTGCTCCCTGGAGATTGCTCAGCACTGCCCTGCAAACCGGAAACTGGGTGGGACAAATAGCCCTGAGATGTCTCATTAGTATTGAGGGCACTGTTTGAAGAGAGGACAAGATTGATGCCATGTGTATCCTGGGAGCTGGCCAAGCGGGGACCCTGTTAGACAGAGCCAGGCCTTTAGGGGCAGGAGGGCACTTGGGGGTGAGCATGTGTGACACCAAGACTGCGTGCCCTGCTAGCTAGACTGCTATGCTTCTTGCTTCAGTTTCCTTTTCACTGCCGTTTCTTCTCAAATATACACAATTATTATTTGTAACTAAAGAAGAAAGACTATCAGTTTGTCACATGGGAACCAGAGGCAGGAATCTTTCATTCTTTTTTTTGTAACATAACTATATACCATAGCATATATATGTTAAATTTTACAGAATATTGGGTTTCACTGTGGCATTTTCATACATGCAGGTATCATACTTTGACCACAGCCCCATTCCCTTCTCTGTCACCCTCCTCTCCTCCCTTGATCTCCTGTTCTTACTAGCAGTCTGCAAAGGAAGCAAGCACAGCCTTGCTTCTCCAGGCCCAGCCGACCACCTTGGGCAGGTGACATCTATGCAGCCCAGCCAAGGTGGAGAGTGCTCTTCTGCACCCTCTTCATTTAAGACAGCATTATAACATTTCAAAAAGAAAAAGAGCTGACCCCTTAGTCAGAGTGAAAATGTTCCTATGAGTTAGAAGTGGAGGCCTATCCCCAAGCCCACACCTCGTGCTCACCTTGGGCTGCACGGCCTCCTTCTGGCTCACCAGCTGGGATCTCAGGATGAGGACTTCCTCCTTGCGGACGTCCAGCTCCTCGCTCACAGAGGTCAGCTGCTCCATGAGGACACGGTAGGCTGGTGCGCCTGGAGCAGTCACTTCTGGGGCGCTCTTCTCGCTGAGGGCCTTGCGTAACTCATTCAGCTCATTTTTCAATTTCTTGTTTTCTGACTCCAGTTCTTGACGCTGAATGAGGAAATGAAGAAAGGCCCACCACTGTCACCCCTACTTCCCATGGGAAGCTCAGCTCCCCACCTGCAAGGGCTCTGTGGGACGAAGACAAACAAGTGCTCCTGGGAGTGGCTCCCAGGTGTACTGGGAACTGCTCTGCACATGAAGGGCGTCTGCCACCAAGTGGAACTGAGCAAGGTAAGGGCAGTTTGCATCATCAACCCAAATTCCAGAGTCAAAATTTATTCCAGCCTGCTCAGGGAGCACTCACAGGCCCAGAGTGACTGCTGACTCCCGGGGGTGGGTTAGCTGGTCCTAAGGAACTGGGTTGTGTGCAGGTAAACACCCGGCAAGGACAAGTGTCCAGAGCCAGGATATGTCCAGCACTGACTCAGAGGTTGAAGCCTTGAGATCTTTAGTAGTGGCCTCTCATTTCTTTTGTAATAGAATGAAAAGACCACTGAAATCTTAGGCTTTTAACTTACATAACATAATTTTTTTAAATGACTTTATCATTTAGACTGATAAAGTTCCCTCTAGTGTTTCACTGACAACACGGAATGCATTTCTCTAACTTCTTTCCTATGTGACGTGCTTGGGAGGTGGCTGGCAGTGCCTTGGGGCTGGGAAGACAGACTGGGTGCCACCTCCTCCAGTTGCTGCAGGGGACACAGGCACCCTTGCCGCTTGACACTGTCACACACCACACCCCTGGTGCCTGCAGCCAGCCCTCTCCACACTCTGTTCAAACCGTGGCAGCAAGAGACCAGGACAGAATGGCAGTGACACGAAAACAGTTTCGGAAGGCGCCAGCTGGGAACAGCCAAGCAGACAGGCATGCGAGCATCTTGGAAAAGCACCGTGGTGCCTCAGGTAGCATGACACAGGCAATGGCAGTGGAAGTGAGATGCTCATATAGTTGTTTCTTCCAAGGGAAACAATCTTGGGTTTGCAGTAGCATATTAGGTCTTTTGAGATACATCAAAACTCCTAAAAGATCCTTTTGTTCTACTTTTTTTTTTTTTTGGTACCGGGGATCGAACTCAGGTCCTTGCACTTGTGAGGCAGGTGGCGAAACCACTGAGCTAAATCCCCGGCTCCTTTTGTTCTAGTTTAAGAATACGTAACTGGGCCAGGGATTTAGCTCAGTGGCATCACGCAGGCCTCACAAGCGCAAAGTCCTGAGTTTGATCCCCGGTATCAAAAAAAAAAAAGAATATGTAACTATTTCTGTCCTGAACTGATCAATTATTTCATGAAGATGAGAACTCCCTCCTGCTCCCAATCTCCCACCAAAACCCACCAGATTTGCACTGTCCATTTCTGTAGTAGAAAACACATAAATGTCTTCACTTTGTGGCCTAAGCGCTGATATAGGTTTCCAATCTTCAACATACAGCAGAATCAGCCTTGAGCTCTTGTCAACACTCAGGTTGCTGGGCCCCACTGCCAGAAGTTCTGATTCAACAGGCCTCATCACATGAGGCCTGGAAATGTGCATTTCCTACAGACTACCAGGTAAAACTGATTCCATGGGCTGAGGGACAAGGTTTTGGGAACCACTGACCTAATATTTTGTGACTCTGGCCTTCAATCATAGCACAGAGAAGCCTTGCCTTGTCCCTGTGGACAGCAGGCTTCTACCCCCAGCCTCTGATCTGTCCCCCATACCCAATCGGATTTCGATGGCAGCAGATGGGGCATTTGACCCCACGTTACTGCAGCCTCAAATGGGAGCTACTTCTCCTGTTCCCAAAGCTTAGACTTTGGTCTGACTGAAACAGAATTCATGAAAGGAAGCCACAAAGGCTAGAAGTAATGCTGAAGAATACTTCAGCTGGGGATTCTGGGGGAAACCCCCATCTTAAGGGCTTCTCTGAGGAAGACAGGTTTTGCACAGGTCTCTTGTCAAAAGCAGATATCCAAAGTCCTGGGCAGAAATGTCCCATTACCTTGAGGGACTCATACTCCAGTTCTGCACCTCTGATTTGTGGTCTTTCTTCTTCCTGAGGAAAAAATAAACCAAAACCTTTATATTTTGTCACATTTTTACTCTTAGAACAGTTACTTGTTCTTCAAAAGCAGTGAAGAAGGCCTCGCTCTCACTGCTTTAACCTGGACTGCTCCCCCAATATGTGGGGTGGGACGGGGCGCACCTTCGCCTTGCTGCGCAGCACCAGCTCCTCCTTGCGGTCCAGCTCGTCCTGCATCACCTGCTTCTCCTGCTCCAGCTCTGTGACCCGCTTCTGGAGCTTGAGGAACAGTGACATGTCCAGAGGCACCTTCTTCTCACTGGGCTCCTAAACCCCAGAAATCACAAGAGTCGAGACAAGCCAGGAGACCATGCCAGCGAGAAAAGGATGGACCATGCAACCGAAAAACAGGGGACACTGGAGGACATGTCAGCACCAGAAGAGGGCACATACAAAACCACGCTCACTTGTGCCACCAACTGGAGAAGTACAGATTAAGCACTGACGCACCGCTTCTCCCTTATCAGACTGGCCAAGACCAAAAAGATTAATGTTCTGTGTTATCGACAGTGACTCTGTGACATTGGTGGACATAGAAATAAACCTCTGAAAAGGGCTACTTAGCTATTTCATTAAAATTTAAATGTATACCCTTTAACCAGAAAATTTATGTTTAGGAATTAATCCCACAGTAAAACTCATACAAGCAGTCAAAGGTAGATGGAAAAAGATCTCTGCTGAAGCACTTTTGTAATTTCAAAAAAACTGGCACACACCTGAATGTCAGTCAAAAGAAATGTTTAAATTACTTTTTAAATAATTCACCTCAGCCTGAAATAATAATTCCTGATAGGCCATATTTTCTGTGAACATGTTAAGGTGTAAAAGGGAATTCTGAAAGTAACTATCTCCATCAAAATATTAAAAACTAAAATGTGGGGCTGCGGTGGTAGCTCAGTGGTAAAGCATGTGCTTAGCGTGTGCAAGGCCGTTGGCTCAATTCCACGTGTACTGGCCAAATGATGTGCAGGAAGTATGTATGTACAGCTAACCAAGCACCGACAGGTCACTTATTGGCAATGCTCCCTGTGAACAGCAGCACAATCACATCCTTTTGTTAGGGCAGATGTCTAACATGTACCTCCGTCCTCAATGGAACGTCCTCAGTTTCTGCGATCTCGGAGCTAAAGGTATATTCAGATTCATTGCTGCTGTGGGTGGAGTCTGTTCTCTTGTGTCCAGGCTTAGGCACATTCTGCAAGGCAAGTGACACAGGTATAAACAATACAACACAATTCAACCAGGGACAACTCAAAGTGTCCCCCATGTCTCGGTTCTAACCCCACCGACGTGTGTGATGCCCAAGTGATCTGCTCCACATTGTCCTGACCAACTCTGTACAAAGAGCAGGACCTGCAGAAAGGCGAACACGCAGCAGGACAGGAATACATATGAAACAAACTGCCCAGAGGAAAGTTATCTGTGCTTATTAGCAAAGTTCCCTTTGGGTCTTTAAATGTTTGAGTGGCCAGTCACACAGGGGCAGCACACTGTCCATGCAAAGACTTTCGTGTTGTGATCCAATAAAACTTAACAGAAAGTTCAGAAAGTGTAATGAACGATATGTATGATCATCTAACTGCATGGTAAATGGGCATAAATGGTAAAGGGGCGTGTTCACATTCTGCCACACTTATGCATGAGGTTTATGCTCACTGTCTGGAGGAAGCAATAAGAATGGGCATCAGGCACAAGGCAAGGAGGCTGTTTTAAGACTCTCCTCAGACCCCTGGGTATTTGGGGGCCCAGGTGAGACTTCTATGCCATGTGATAACTATGAAATCCATGCTCAGAAAGCTCATGGGGGACTAGTAAAGTCAAACAGTTACAGCCCCAGGCTAGACCAACTTGTATCTAATGCATAAGGAGCCCTCAAAGAAACCCCCAATCTCTGAAACTCCAGAGGCATAAGTGTGCAAGAGAAGGGAGAATCACCAAACATAAAGGCAAAGACAGATTTACTCTTTTAAGAGTGCTTATTACTTGAACTTTCCAGCAAAAGCCTACAGTTGTATGGGATAACATTTAACAAACCTGATTGCATCATCAAGAAAAACAGGTGGGGGCCGGGGATTTAGCTCAGTGATTCCACCCCCTGCCTCACAAGCGCAGGGACCCGAGTTCGATCCCTGGTACCAGGAAAAAAAAAAAAGAAAAACAGGTAGGTCCATACAAACACTAGGATAGCCGGGGATTTAGCTCAGTGGTTTCGCCATCTGCCTTCCAAGCAGAAAGTCCCAAGTTCGATCCCCGGTACCAAAAACAAAACAAAACACTAGGACAGTGATTTTTAATAAATTTATTTAAAATGACTAAGGGCTGGGGATAACAGCTAGGGTAAAATGCTTGCCTAGCATGTGTAAGGTCATGGGTTTCATGCCCAACACAAGAAAAAAAAGTAAATTCCTCACTTATCCCATGTGGATTTATCATTAAACAATGAAGGGAAGAACACTGTTTTCTGATTTTGGTTCACTGGACTGAAACCAGGGTGTTGAACAAGTGAGGCAAATGCTGTACTACTGACTGCTTGCCTGGCCCTGCTAGTTGTCATTTAATGTAGCTTTGAGCCTCAGGCAGTGCTTAAGTGTGGTGGGTCCAAAAAAGAAAGCTGTCCCTCTCCCAACATCACCAGGCCTCATCTCATCAGTATGAAGAAATAATATTATCTGTCTTGGGGGGCTTATGTGTGATGAAATAAAGAGTGAGCAGGCAGAGTTTAGCAGAGTGCCTTGCATATAGCAAGCATTCATTACTGTTAACCGCTACTGCTGTACTTGTTAAGAATGTGCAGTAACCCAACAACTTCCTTGATGGGACCCTTCCGTTTTCCAAGTTTTTAGGGCTCTGTTTTCCTGTTACGTGTTACTCAACTACAAGGACATATGCTTGATTATCATGTCCCTCAAGTGCTGCACCTTGCTCCTCTTCTGTTCCTTACCTGTTCTTTTCTTCATAATTCCTTCTCCAGAACCTATATATTCTCTTTGCTAATACTAGTAATCCCATTGAGGACAAGCTGGATTCCTTCTTTAGTCTGGAATTAATTCATCTTTAGACACTTTTCAAATCTGAATTCCCAGGCCTCACTATACTTTCATTGTTAGCTCTTTAGCCCTGGTCAACTGAATGTTTCTGGAGTAAAATTCTACGTCCCTTCTTACACTGGGCCTGATAACCCACACCCTGGAGATCACACAAATTATGGAAAGCCCTGCAGTCTATCGATTCCCCTCCACAGTTTCCTCTGTTCTTCTGAAAGTCCATTTACCACAAAATGCACTGTTGGCTCTAGACGGCAGCACTGAGCATGCCACTGTACAGTGTGGATAAAATATTAGCCAAGTACCCATGTGTTAGCTGCAAAGTTCTATCTCAACATTAAAATAACAAAGTGCTATTAACATGTTAGTTGTTCTATATTATAAAGTCAGATTTTTTTAATTCTTTGCAATTCTTGGCAAAGGTTCTCTGTAAAGACTGTGATCTTGACTACATCTGGAGATGGGAAATGCGATCTAACAAGAGCTGAGCTGGAAGCAAGCAACCTCTGATCTTCCTTTCTCTGCTTTTCCTTTTCTCTGACCCTTTTGTGATCCAGGATGCCTGAGGGTGAGTCACAGGCGCACAGCAGTGAGGAAGAAGGGCTGAGAAATTAGAAACCAAGCATTTAATCCACCCTTGGAGCAGCTGGGACCAGAACCCATGGGGGCTGCAAGGGGGGCAGCCTTGTGCAGCTGTGGGAGGAAGGCCACTTCCAGAGCCCCACAGCCTCACAGCCACCCCAGGATATGCTCAGAGAAGGATACACATGGCCCATGCTTCTCTCAGTTTATTCTCTATAATTCACAAGGCGCACACCACTTAGAAATCTAAGAAGTTCTGTAGGAAGAAAATCTGTTTAGATTAGTTGATAAACAAATTCACCTGATCCCAGAATCATTTTCCTTTTCCAATGCTATTTCTTAACATTCCAAGGAAGCATGGCCTCAAAAACACCCAGTGGAATTGATACTGTGAAACAGGAAGAAAGGTCCAAAGGGGTAGAGGAAAGGAAAGAAAGGAAAAGAAAAAATATGAGAAAAGGAAAAAAATGGAAACAAAGTCTTTGTAAATAGGGAAGGGTGGAGGGGGTGAAGGGCACACAGGGAATGGGAAAAAAATAAGAACCAAGATACATCACGTACAGGGTACAAGGTCCCAATGATGAAGGTTAACTGCATTGTACCCCTAAAACGTACCAATAAACTTAATGGAAAAAAAACCCCAAAACCCAGTGGGATGCAAGGCTTAGCTATAATCCTAACTGAAACATCAGTTCACTGTGAAGGCTGGCATAGTTACTTAGTAAAAGGAGTAAGTAAAAATACCCTAGAACGCAAGTCGGGGAATGTGAACATTAGACGAGAGGAAATGGACTCTACAGCATGCTACAGAAGACAGAGTGTGAGGGAAGAAAGGTGTCCACTGGGCAGCTGCTGCCCAGAGGACCAGGGAGACAAGGCTTAGCCAGGGCTCTTCGGACTGGATGCTGCTGACCCACTCCTGCTTTGTTTGTCACACAGAAGCAGGGTAGGCTAGTGCGGTGTGAAAGAGCAGTCCAATGTGGGATTTGTATTAGCTTTTTAACTGCTGTTAGTCTAGATTTTCTCATCTGCACAAGGATGAGAACATTTTTGTGTCACATAATCTCTTTTATTTTGACTTTTTAAGCATCACATTTTAAAGAATTTTGTCAAGGAAGTCCAAGTGGAAACCAAATCTGAGGCAAATACTTTGCCCCACAGATACTGAACTATTTTGCTTTCTGTAAGAGGTATCTCAGCACATTTCTGGCCGTTTGTGCCATTAGGTCACTTTAAAGCTGATACTCATAGGGCAGTGATGTGAACCTTTCAGGGCTCTCAGTGACTCAGTCTGCTGCAGCACACAGTGGGGATGAGAGAGCTGGGCTGTTTTCTGGTAAGCAGGACTGGGAAGGTGCAGAACTTTCCCAAGTGCAAAGACTACACAGGCACATGTAGAGGAGCCCTTGGGATGGATAATGTGTTTCAGATAGAAGGGGACTTCACTTTCTGAAGGAATTTATCTTGGAAATTATAAAACCCAGTGGGGAAGCTAATTACATAACTATCTGGTCTATATGCAAGCTTTATACTGAAATAGTCAATATATAAAACAAAGCCCTACTGTCCTGACTTTTTGTACTACCTTATGGTTCAATCTTTACAGCAGGTATCTGCTCTTCCTAAAGTTCTCACACATGAAGTTTCATGGTCTCTGGGACTTACTGAAAGTTGACAGTCCGCTGGATGGGCAGGATGCGGGTGCGAGCAGAAGAGGAAGCAAGGATGCGCGCTCCACTTTGGGACTGGGTGATAGGTACGTGGAGTATACAGAGGTTCATCCTCCTACTCTCTTTACTTTTGGATATGTTTAGAATTTCTCATTTTGAAAAGGGAAAAATGTGGGACTCACCACCATCAGGGTCATCTCTTCCTTGAGGTCATCGTATCGTTCTTCCAGGCGACTGAACTCATTCAGAAGGTTCTGATACCTCAGCCTTTCATCATTCAGATCGAGTTCCAGTTGCTTTGTTTCTTCCACTAACTTCTTCTCCATAGTTTCTGGAAGAAAGAAGGAGACATGCATAAATAGGTGCTTCCACAGCCTGCAGGAGTGTAAACAGACACACTGACTTCCAGTTCCTCTTCGTGGGACTGAACTTTAAGAACCACTGTGGTCTGTGAAGGGTATCAGGTGACTGTAGGCTAAGAAAAAATGTCCAAGACAGAAATAATCAGTTACTAGAGAGTATCTAGAGGAAGTTTATCAAGAATGTGCTAAAGCCAGTATATAAACTAGTAGGACTAAGGCTGCAGTACATAGAAGGGCTTAGTAGACGATTATTGATACTGTTAATAAATTAATATGTCTAATATATGTGTTAATTCCTGGTAAATTATCACCATTCTCATCCACCCCCAGAAATAGCAAATAGAATAAATGTCTACTGAGTTCTCTATTTGAAAAATTAATTTTTTAATCTTAGAATAGTAGCAAAAACTAGATGACCTGAGTATAATAACATTCATTTCTCTTCAGCAAAAAAAAAAAGAAAAAGAAAAAGAACCAATGGTCAGAAAAACAAATACTGTATGTTTTCCCTTATTTGTGGAAGCTAAAAACAAATCAATTTGAGCCGGGCATTTAGCTCAGTGGTGCTGCCCCTGCCTCACAAGTGCAAGGTCCTGAGTTCAACCCCAGGTACCACACAAAAAAAAAAAAAAAATCAATCTGATACGAGAAGAGAATGAAACAGTGGTCAGTGGTCACTAGAGACTGGGAAAAGCAGGGGTGGAGGGATGACAGAGAGTGGCTAGATAACCAGCAGCAGATTATAGTTTAGCAGGAGGAATTAGTTCCAATAGTCACAGCACAGTGGGTAACTAGGGTCTAAGAATTTGTGATATCTGTAAAACTAAGTAGAAGAGCCTGAAGATTCCCCACACAGAAATGATCAATGAGAAGATGGAAATGCTACCTGATTTGATCACTGCACACTGCATATATGTACAAATTATTGTACCTTACTTGTTAAAAGACGTACAATTCCGTCAATTTAAAAATAAACAAGCCGGGGATTTAGCTGAGTGGCACTGCACCTGCCTTGCAAGCACAAGGTCCTGAGTTCAATCCCCAGTACCAAAAAAACCCCCCAAAACAACAACATCAAAAATAAACAAATAATACACATGTACACCAGGGTTTTAGCACAATGTATACTAAATCAACAGGAATTCTATAGACACACTGGTAAATCACAACACAGAACAAGTTAACTGTACAAAAGTTACATGTGACACTGACTGAAGATGAGTTCACGCTGGTGCCAGGCTGGTGTACAAGTTCCCTGGCTAATTCAACCAAAATGTATGACACGCTTGCCACTTTTAACTTTGTTTGTTTATGGTTCTGAGGAGTGAACCCAAGGCATCCACACTGAGCTACATCCCCAGCCCTTTTGAAAATTTTTATTTTGAGATAGGGTCTTGCCAAGTCTCTGAAATTGTTCAGGCTGGGCTCAAACCTGATCCTCTTGCCTCGGCCTCCCAGAGTGCTGGGATCATAGGCATGTGCCACCACACTTGGTTGTAACTTAAAAAGTTTACTGTTTATAGCCTCAACATTTTAAAAAGCCACGCTCTAAGCAATTCTGTAACTGCAAAAATACTGGTGTGACTTATAAAACTTTGCTGGGGTGTAATTCGCTGGGCCCACACGAGTCTTACCTGTCATCTCCTTAGCCTGCTCCATGATAAGGTGATTGAGGGAGTCTTTTTCCTGCTTCAGCAAGGTGTTTTCTTCCTTCAGATTTGATACCAGCTACAAAATGAAGGACAGACTGAGAAGGCCACAGTAGACAGAGGAAGCCTGAACGCCCAGTGTACCGACCGTGCGGTGTCAATCCTCACCTCCCACTCGAGCGCTTCCCAGAACCTTGTTATCTCACATCCTGTCTCTGGGCTGCTACCAGGCCCTGTCTAATCCCCTTTACAGCCCCGTAAATGATTTTCCCCCTGCCTGAATGGACCAGAAGTTCCTGGAAGACAAGCATGGTAATGGTGGTAGTTTTCCTTTACACTCTGAACACTGAGCAACTGCCTGGTACCTAGTAAAAGCTTCTTCTTGAAGCAGTGGTATCACCTTCTCCCCTCCGTAACATAAAGTCCACATTACCCACAATTCAAGAGAAGAGGTCAGGGGGCTAAGGAGGCTAAGGGGGCTTTTAGTTTGGGAAGCTCACTAAAGATCTTCTGATGCTCTCTGGTATTTCGCTTGAAAAAGAGAAAATTTCCTTTTCATCTGCCTTGCAAGTGTGAGTTCCTTTATTCTGTGTTTAAATAAGCATTGTCCTATTGTTCTGGAACCATTAGCCACAGCAATTAGAAAAGAGAAAGAAATAAAAGGAATAAAGATAGGAAAGTAAGAAGTGAAACTGTCATTATTTGCTGATATGATACTCTACATAGAAGACCCAAAAAACTCAGTCAAAAGTCTTCTAGATCTAATTGACAGATTCACTAGAGTAGCTGGATACAAAGTCAACACTCAAAAAACAATAGCCTTCTTATATGCAAATAGCAGACCCATTGAGAGAGAAATTCGGGAAATAATTCCTTTTACAATAGCATCCAAAAAAGTGAAATATCTAGGAATCAACCTAACAAAGGAAGCAAAAGACCTCTACACTGAAAACTACAGCACTCTGAAAAAAAGAGATCGAAGAGGATGCAAGAAAATGGAAAGACATCCCTTGTTCCTGGGTAGGAAGAACCAATATAGTGAAAATGGCCACACTTCCAAAATTACTATATAGATTTAACGCAATGCCGACTGAAATTCCAACAATATACTTCACAGAACTAGAGAAAACAATCCAAAAATTCATTCGGAAGCAGAAGAAAACTAGAATAGCAAAAGCGATTCTAGGCAACAGAGACATGGCTGGGGGTGTCACAGTCCCCAACCTGAAACTATACTACAAAGCTACTGTGATAAAAACAGCATGATACTGGCAAAGAAACAGACCCGAGGATCAGTGGAATAGATTAGAAGATGCAGAAACAACTCCAGACATACTCAGTCACCTCATTTTTGACAAAGGAGCCAACCACCCTCATTGGAGGAAAGATAGCTTACTTAATAAATGGTGTTGGAAAAACTGGATTTCAACCTGCCAAAGATTAAAACTAGACCCATACCTATCACCATGCACTAAACTAAGATCGAAGTGGATTAAAGATCTAAATATTAAGACAGAAATACTAAACTTGCTGGAAGATAAGTTAGGTAGAACTCTTAATGACACTGGCATAGGAAAAGATTTTACGAATAAACCTTCAGTAGCACGGGAGCTAGCACAAAGAATCAACAATTGGGATCTCATCGTATTAAAAAGCTTCTGCACTGCAAGAGAAACTACCAACAGAGCTAAGCGACAACCTACAATGTGGGAAGAAATTTTTATCAGCTGTACCTCAGACAAAGGTCTACTATCGAGAATATATAAAAAATTGAAAAAGGGCCGGGGATTTAGCTCAGTGGTTTCGCCGCCTGCTGTGCAAGTGCAAGGACCCGAGTTCGATCCCCAAATTCAAAGACTCAATTCAAAAATGGGCATCCGAAATGAACAGACATTTCTCAAACAAAGAAGCACCAAATAAATATATGAAAAAATGTTCAACATCACTGGTCATTCGAGATGCAGATGAAAACAACAATGCAATTCCACCTCACCCCAGAAAGAATGGCTGCTATCAAGAAATCAACAAATAATAAACACTGGTGGGGGTGTGGGGAGAAAGGAACCCTTCTCCATTGTTCGTGGGAGTGCAGACTGGTGCAACCACTGTGGAAATCAGTATGGAGATACCTCAAAGAACTAGGGTTAGAGGTCCCATTTGTCCCAGCTATTTCCCTGCTGGGGATCTTCCCCAAAGAATTACAAGAATCATACCACAGCGATATATGAGCACCCATGTTTATAGCGGCACAGTTTGTAACAGCTAAAGCTTGGAAACAGCCCAAGTGCCCATCAACTGGAAACTGGATAAAGAAGGCATGGTTTTTTTTATAAAATGGAGTACTACTCAGCCATAAAGAACGAGAAACTAGAGACATTTACAGCTAAATGGATGCATATCGAGGCCATACTCTTAAGTGAAATAAATGACACACATGTAAATACCGAATGGTTTCTCTAGTGTGAGATACTGAAAGTGTAAATAAGGATGAAAATGATTAAAATGAATAATTGATAATTTGAAATAGGACAAGGTCCAAAGGTGTAGGGGTGGTCGGAGGGGAAGGGGAAAGGAAAGAAAGGAAAGGAAAAATTATGAGAAAAGAAAAAAAAAATGGAAACAAAGTCTATGTAAATAGGGAAGGGTGGAGGGGGTGAAGGGTGCACAGGTAATGGGGAAGAAATAAGAACCAAGATACAAGATGTACAGGTACAAGCACCCAATGATAAAGGTAAACATATTGTATACCTAAAATGTACCAATTAATATATAAATTAAAAAATGTAAAAGTAAATAAATAAATAAGCACTGTCTTTATGCAATGTCAATGCACTTAGTACCACACAACTACAGCCTTAGTTATGGCGAAAATGGTAAATTTTATGCTACATATATTTCACCACAATTAAAACAAAAAAGCACCTACCCTTAACTTTCTTATTTCTGACTGGATTAGGGTTCCCAGGAAGCAAAAACAGAAGCCAAAGGTAACGCTGCAAAGTACATAATTTACTTAGTTCATCTTTGGAATAAAATGTGTGCTTTGATGAGTGAAATGTGAATTCCTTTCTCTCGGCCTAAGTTCCAGAACTCTCTAAACGAGAGCTGCTAATGAAGAGAAAGGTGGCAGGCAGAGCTCTCATCAGCTGTCACCGCAGGAACAGGTAAGTGCACCATATCACAGCAGTCAGTCCACCGCGGCCTGGGCACCTGCCAGCACTGCCAGGGTGTGCAGCCATCACCTGGGGCACTCAGCCAGAGGCTGGGTAAGTGGGTTTGTAAAAGCTCGCCAGCAGATTCTGCTACACACCAGCTCAGTGTAACTTCTGGACCTCACGTCACTTTCCAGCCGTGACGCCGGCGGCCATAGTGGAGTGTCCACACCCTGCCACATCACAATGCTCCACCAAGAGAGCTAAGGTAGTGGCCGACAGCTATCCCTCTGGAAAGCAGAGATGAGGGATGAAGGAAAGGAGGAGTCAGTCTGCTCATGCCTACTACCCTACCAGACTGGAGAGGCAGGATGCTGGTTCTGAAGAGGAAGGGGCAAGGGCCCCACCAGGCTGCAGCACTCTGCAGAGCCAAGGCTGCCGCAAGCTCCCAGGGAGTGTGGAGGCACAGAAGAGCAAAAGACCCTAAACACCCCAGGGCACCCCTCAGAGAGCA
The DNA here is from genome assembly GCF_053883595.1 of Heterocephalus glaber. Lineage (NCBI taxonomy): Eukaryota > Metazoa > Chordata > Mammalia > Rodentia > Bathyergidae > Heterocephalus > Heterocephalus glaber. Next base: position 82,559,352 of record NW_028258138.1, on the reverse strand, counting down.
CACTGCAGCTTCGGGACAAGTACGCATGTCAAAACAGCACCACTGAGCAGCACAGTGTTTCCACACCCGGGGTCCAGGCCTGCTCGAGGCCCGAAGGGGCACTCCACACTGTCCCAAACATATGGAGGGCGGCAGCTGTGCTGCGTCCTGCTGCAGCACTCATTGCTTACACCACAGAAGCAACAGGTGCCCTCCAGCAGTGATGGCTGACATGGCCAGCTCTGTTCACTTAGGATGGCGATCTCCACAGACGCAAATCAATCACTATCTTCCAGGAAGCCTTCTGCTGAAGCACTTTTAGGAATGTTCAGGTAGTATATCTCATTACTACTTGAGAAACTGTTTTCTGTACTTCATAAAGCTTCGACAGAGAAGTTTGCAGCCAGGAAGTGATCATCAGTCGGTGAGCTTTCGGGGTCCTTCTGCACAGCAGCTCCTGGCTGCCACCACTAGAGCGACCCTCCCACTTGGGCTTCCCCACAGCCATAATGCGGGCTCCAGAACTGGGCTAACTGCACTCTGTCTGTGAACTGCCCGACTTGGGAATCTGGTTAAAACAACAGAGAACAGATGAAGAGAAAAGGTATCTGGCTCTCACTGCTGCGCGTATGTGGGGCAGGAGCACTGGAGGTTGAGCCCAGGGCCTTCGCAAAGCTGTCTCTCCAGCCCTTTTTAAAAACTGTTTGATCCTGGGTTTTACTAAGTTGATTAAGTTACCCAAGCTAGGTTCGAACTTGCAATCCTCCTGCCTCCAGCTCCTAGAATGCTGGATTCCAGGCATGCAACATCATTCCTGGGTACTTTTATATTTAAAATAGTCCTTTGCCTCTGTTCTAACCACAGTCAACAGATTCTACAGTAAGACCTACAGTCCACTCACTGATCATGTGGGAGCAATGCTTGGGAAATCCACTATGAACCGTAAACCAAGCTCAATTCATGCTAATGTCAAGCCACATGGACAGTCAAGATGACACGGTGGGACTCTGTAAGTAGACAGGTATGGACGTCAGTTCCTACCTGCTCGGTTTCTTGTTTGTATCTATCTGCCCGTTCTTCGATGGCCTTTTTCTCTGACCGAGTTTGCTCCAGGTCCTTCCGGAGCTTGGCAAGCTCTTCCTGCAGACTAAGAACCCGGCCAGTGGCAACCTTGGCTTCTTCCTCGCTTAACTGGAGACGTTCTAAGTCACTTCGCAGTTTCTCTGTCTCAGAGTTGTATGCTCCTTCTAGACTAGTCAGTTTCTCCATGAGGCATTTGTAGTCTTTATTCTTTAAACACACACATAAGCAATGATAAGCAAATACAGTTACAATATGAATAATCAGGGCCAGGGATTTAGCTCAGTGGTTCCACCACCTGCCTTGCAAATGGGAAGTCCTGAGTTCAATCCCCAGTACCCCCCCCAAAAACCTACAACAATTGGAAATATGAATAATCAGTGTTTTGGTGAGAAAACCAAGCCTATAAACCAGATCTGTGCCACGTTATCAGTGCTGTCGCAGTATCTCACCGAATTTGTAACACTGAAAGATCTGCACTACACCTTGTACTAGACCAACTCTGAGCTGCACAGAAGGGCCAGGTGATGGTGCACTGCTCTGCACAGGGAGCAGATGGGAGTGGGGCGACTGTCCTACCTGCTGTACATCACAGTATGCAGCCACTGACTCCTTAGTCACACAGACACAGAGCAGTGCCACACAGCTGTGTTTAACATGGTATGCGACACAGATGTGATTTTCTCATAACCATAAGTTACACAGAAAAATCTTGATTTCCTGATTCTAGCCCAGGAAAAGGGGTATATGTCTTTGCTTTTGAAAATATACTGCAGTGCTACTAAAAGCCATGTACTAGCCAAATGATGTACAAGAATGATAAAATGAACAAAAATCACAAGTTTCTTACAAATTTGTTTACTAAGTCAACATTCCTTTCATCTCATTCAGAAAACCTGCTAAATCCTATTTCACTCTGCTCCATTTTCTTTGCTATATTTACCATTTATATAATTACCTTTATATCACTTATACATGTGCTAAAATATCACTTAGTAAGTACTGGTAAATAGCCAAATTTTTATCTCTACAAATAGATTGCACATTCCTCAGGAGGATGGGAACCCTCCTGCTTCCTTTGCTACTTCAATGCTAAACAACTCATCTGAAAGAAGAATATCACACTGCAGGCAAACAAATAATAACAGTGAAAGAACCCTGTAAATTACAAAGTACAAGATGACTCTTGGTCATAAAATTCCGGAGTGGCTTGGGTCAGGGTTAAAATGTTTTAAAAGATAAATTCCTGCCTTGGTCCTTGCAGATGCAGTCCAACCTCTGAGTGCATCACCATTTCTGTGCTTGTGTCTGTCACTGTTTTACTTTTACCTAAGACTGAGGGGGAAAGCAATATTGGAAATAATCCCAGTGGGCTTCTGCAGGCACACTCCACTTCTGGGCTTCTTTTGCCAACATACCTGTTCATCGACTTTTCGCTGCAGCTGCATAATCTTGTTTTCCATGCCAATGTGCAGCTTCTTATAGCGTTCCACAGAGCGAGCCTCAATTTTGAGCTTCTTCAGCTCACGCTTGGCCATCATCCGTCGGAAGCAGCACTGAAGGTAGATGATGGCATGTAGGCATTGCTGGTAGCGGGTGCGAGCCAGCCAGCCCCGGACCCACTTCTGAATGATGATGGCCTTGTGCTCCCGGAGCATCTGCAGAGAAGGGTGAGGGCAGACAGGGTCAGACCGTGGAGTAACAAGGCTCATCTCTATCGACCTGGGTCAGTGAGAAAACAGAGGTTACCGAAGGGAAGGAACAAAACCTGAATTAACAGAGTACTAGTGGGATTATACACACCACAGAAATATGGAAGCAGAACATTATTTTAAAGTGATTTGAAAAGTAGGCTTTAGAAGGTGATTGAAGAACATAAAATGTGGGTCACAATCACAGTGTATGTATGATTATAAGCAGAACACACACATGGTAGCTGTCTATAAATACAAGACACCAGGTTACCAAAGGAAAAGAATTCTAAAAACAAAGAAAAATACATAAGGTTTCTTATTGGTGTATGACTTCTGTAGAAAATGGACAGAACCAGGCATGCTAGAAACAGCTCTATACTATTCCAGTAAGAGAGCCCTGTACCACCCTCAGTATGGGTACCACCTCACCTGTGCCTCAGGACATGGGCTGAGGCTTGGCAGGCCAACTCTCGGCACTAAAAGTTTGTTACTTATTCACTGATATCCCCTCAGAAACAAAAAGACGACACTCTTGTTTGCTATATGAAGAAACATCACTCTAGCATAATTCCCCATTTCCTCCCCCTTCTCCTCCCTCTGCTCTGTAGTACTGGGGATGGATCCCAGGGCCTTTGCACTGATCTACATCCCAGGCTTTTTCCACTATGAGACAGGGTCCTGCTAAGTCACTGAGTTGCCCACGCTGGGCTTGAACTTGTGACCCTGCTGCCTCAGCCTCCCAGAGTGCTGGAATTAGAGGTGTATGGCACCACATCCAGCTTCACTGCTGTTTCAAATGCCACAAGAATCCACTTACGGGACTCAAAGATAAGAGAGGTGGGCTTTAAAAGAAAAGCTAAAAGTAAGGAGATATGAAATAAACTAACATTTGATATTTTATATTTTCTAAAAAGTCACGATGTTTTCTTAAATTTACATAAGCTTTGGTACAAAAAGTATTGCCTTACAAGATAAACTTCTTGTCACTAAAGACCATTAAGCAAAAACTATTTTCTAGCAAAGATGAAGAAATTCTCGAGTTTTAAGAAAGGTTAAACTAGAGAAACCTTCAGGTCCTGCAGGTCACAATTTTATGAAGAACTCCTATATGAGATAAATGACATTTAAAGGTTAGACAACTGGGTGCTTGTCTGTGATTATTACAGACACATGTATGTCTTTCCAAACTTCTAAAATGAAAACTCTCTGAACCCATCTCTTCAAGTGGACAGCAGTTTAATTAGGTCATTAAAAGAACAGTTCCTGCTTTTAGGTTATGTACCAGAGAAAAGCAATGAGAAGAGCTGCCATCCTAGAAGGGCCACTTAAATGCATGGTTGCGTTTGAAAGCATCGGTGCTGAAGCAGGCGCGGTGCAGCAGCCCTGCAGAGCCCCTGGCTAGCCTGAGCTGTCCCTCCAGCCTCAGCCTCTCACCAGGCCACCTGCCCCGGCCTCCGCCTCCTGAGCTCCCTGCGCTTCCCAACCTTCCCAGGGAGGCCCTTGGCCTGCCCATGACTGAGGAGCCTCTGCACAGGGCTCAGAGCTGGCAAACTGAAGGCCTTCAGCATAGAAAACTAAAGCCACACATGGTGAAGTGATGGGTGCCAGCTTTCCTGTTCCCTCTCCTTGTCCCTTTGTCCCCTGGAAACCTCAGATGCCGGTTCATTTCCCTAATGTCCAATGGAAACAGGACTCAGCTGCATCTTCAGCCCACTTCCACCGGGGAGTCAGAGGAATCAGACTGTGGCCTCAAGCACATCTGGACGGGGCTGCTGCCTGTGTGTAAGCAGCCTCTCACCCCCACCCCATCGTGCCCGGCCACGCCTCACCTCACAGCCCAGCTTAGCTCAGTTGTTCCGGAGTGAGCGAGACAGCGCATGGAGGGAGACAAGGAAAGCAGTTTGGGGGTCTGAGAAGCCAAGTACGAAGCTCTCCACACCCCGGAAACCTTGTGCTTGTGCAGAGAGGAACCTCTGAAGCACATGGAGCAGCTGTCTTCAAATTTCCTTCAACCACAGCTATTAAGTATGCTCACTCAGGTCTCAGACATGCACATTTTTATGGTCTAAAATCACTTCAAAATATAAAGTAAAATGAATGAATGAAGGAATAAGGCCGGCATCACACCGATATATCACCTGTGACTAGAAACCCACCCGACCACCTATCTCTGTGCCTTCTCACAGACAGGCCTGCTGAGCCTAATACCCAGATTGTGCTTCCAGCTTATTAGGAACGGACTTACAGGATGGGCTCAAAGCATTGCCAAGATGAAAGAGATCAGGTCCTTTATCAACCGTCACAGGTGATGACAGGTTACTTACGGAGTCCTGTTGATTATAACCAGCTATGAAGATTATCTGTTAAAACTTCGGAAGCCTCACCCTCTGGTCAATTTCTTTTCTTGTAAAACAAGGTCTTGCCTGGAACTCCCTGGATAGCCTGGCTGACTTTGAAGTTGTCACCCCCCTGCCTCAGCCTCTTGAGTGCTGGGATTACGTGTGTGGACCTCACTGAATACAACTGCAACCACACCAACGCTACAGTTTCATTCCTCTGCACCAGGGTAAACTCCCCCAAGGTTGGCTTACCTTGCGTTACTCTTCTATCCATCTCTCATATATTTTACCTCTCTGTAGTTATCTGAATAACGGGCCCCAAAAATACCAGGTCCTATTTCCTGGAGCCTGTGGGCGTAAACTGATTTGGAAAAGGGGATTTACAGGTGCAGCTGGGTGCGAGGCCCTGAGATGGGCAGACGGCCTTGGGTTTGCTCTCAAACAACACAGACGCAGAGGCAGAGCAGACACCGCAGTGACATGGCCACAAGGACAGGACACGCTGGCAGCCACTACTGCCAGAACAGGTCCTCACAGCATCTGTAAGAAGTGCAGCCCTGCTGACACCTCAGAGCAGGCCTAGGATAAAGACTTTGGACTTCTGCCTCCAGAAAAGTGGGAGATAAGTTTCTGTAGTTTTAAATTGGAGTTTTTTAAATTACACATTCACTTATTTTTCTTTTTTTGAGGTACGGTCTTGCTGCGTAGTTCAGGCTGGCCTTGAACTCACTATGTAGCCCTGGCTGGCCTCGAACTTGTGACAATCCTCCTGCCTCAGCCTCCCCAGTGCTGGGATTACAGGTGTATGCCACCGTGTCTGTCACCTATTTTTTCAAATGACACTGACAAGAGAGAGAAAAGAAAGTAAATTCTTTTTCCATTGTCTTGTTAAAAAATATAATTACTGGGCTGGGGATTTAGCTCAGTGGTTCTGGTACCTGCCTCACAAGCACAAGGACCCAAGTTCAAGCCCCGGTACCAAAGTAAATATATACATACATGTATATGTATAACTACTAAATATTTAAAATACTCTTCAATTGTTGGTTCTCTCTCCAGCTCTTACCTCCACAGCAGCTCCTGTGCTTCTCCGTACAGATGTGGAGCTTGATTAATCTAGTGAGATGAACACAGTCAAGACTAATGCCTCACCTTGTGATACCTACTTCTGGCCAAGTGGCCTCGCAAATATGCCTGGAGAACAAGTGTGGCAGCTCGTCTCCTCCTGTACCGCCTGCGGACCACGTACATGCGCCAGTTCTTCTGAATGGCAGTGGCTGCCTTGGTCCTGCGCAGGAACTTCGCGTAGCTGGTCAGAGAGGATGGAGCACAGGTCGGTGATCAGAAGAACAGGAAAGGTCACAGGGGCTTGTGCATAATAAGCAGCACCTCTGGTGCATTCCTCTAATAACATACCTGATATGCTAACACTTACATTTACTCATACTGTAGCAATTTGTAGTTTCCTAAGGTGTCTTTGCATTTATTGTTTCACTTAACCCTTCCCTAGTCCTGAAAAGTGAGATGTCCCATACTGCAGATTTAAAAATGAAGTGAGTAAAGCTTATGAAGGTCCTTTCCGTGACAGGGCTCATGACCCCAGGACGTTTGCCCCTTTACACAGAAGCCTGGTTACGTAGTAGCCCCATACTTACTTATCCCCAGCTTTCTAAGATCTATCATTAATGTACCATCTTCTTGCTGAACTTGTTTGAGGATGTGTTCCTCATCATTCATTCATTTACACTTGCAGTTTAAATTAAAACTGTTCTAACATGTAATCACACAGAAGTGTAATTCTTTTCTAGGCCTTCTTAGTCAATTGCGGCTGAAAGCACTCATTATTAGGTAGCTCATATTCACGATAATTTTAATTTACACATGACTTCTTCAAGCTTCTTTCAAAAGTATAATTTAAAATGTTGAGGATTTGAGCTGACAGCAATCTTGTGCATTGATTTTGTCACCCTTTGAAACTAAGATGGAGTGAGACGCTGTCTCCTTAGTAGGGTGGCCACCCCTACCTCTGGTCCTGGAGACCTACCATCGGGCCTGGTAGCCGCGCACAAATCTCTGCACGGTGACAGCTGCCCTCTGCATGCGCAGGTACTTCTTCCTTAGCAGCCACCCTCGGATTGTCTTCTGGATCCGGATGCAAGCGGCCCGCAGTTTGTCTGCCCTCAGTTTTTCTAGATAGGCCACTTGACCAGCACGGAAAAAGATCTTTGTCTTACCAAACTGGTATTTGTCCTTGTCCTATGTTAGGAAAAAATTGTATATCAGATATAGACCATACAAAGGAAAGTTGAAAGAGAAAAAAATATATCTAAAAGCAGAATCAGTAAGGGGATGAATCTATTTGCTAAAACTTGGGCTACATCACAATTAACTAATAGAGCCAGACTTTTGATCAAATGCAAGTTGAGTATATAGAAGGAATTTTAAGGAAAATCATAGTTTAAGAGTTATTTTCCAGAATTATTCTACCTGGAATTATTATCTGAGGCCCCAAACTTGGTTGTGAGTTAAAGCAGCTACTATTGGCTTGTTTGTATTTTAAACATCTCAAGGAAATGGAGATGCTGACTCTCCCTCTGACTGACCCCGACTCCATGAGCAAGCTGAAGGGACAGAAACACCAGTGTGAAGGAGGAGGCAGGAACACACGCACAGGAAACAAAAGTTAAAAAAAAAAAACAAAAACAGAAACCACTGGGTATTCACATTAAAAGTTTCTAAATAGTCATCTTCCGGCTTCCAAAGTATCTAAAAACAAATGAAGATTTATAAATGTGTTTAAAATCCTATGAAACTCTTTCCACATAAATATAATCATAAATACTGTTTACTGACTTAAGCCTAAGCAAAGCTGAGCAGTTAACACAGGTAAACGTGTTATTTTGGGTGATTTGCCTCATCTAGAAGCATGCAAATTATTGACCGTTCTCATATTAAAAGAAGAGTGGAATTATGCATAATAATCACTGCTGTGATCTAAAATTCTGAGCTGGAAGAAATTACTTTTCACTGTACGCAGATACCTCCCATTTTGAAGGTGAAACCAGGTAACCAGGGACTTCCATGCGTGTCTAAAACATCTGAGCGTGTTCAGCGCCATGAACGAAGGGCCCTGCACAGGAAGTGGCGCCCTGCCCAGCCTGCCTCAGCTGTGGGGCTGTCTCAGCCCCCAGACTCCCTGCCTCCTCCAGCCCCGCCTGGGGGCTGGGGAAGCCCAGAGGAGGGCTGTCTCAGCACTAGATTTTGTGAAGCACCTCTAAAAAGAGGCTTTGGATTGTTCAAAGAAAAAAAATGGTATTTCCATAGGAGAGAAATTGTATTTAGTCAATAGTTGGTAATTCTGATTAACTACCTCAAATTGAAATAATCTATCTGGACTGCTGTCAAACAAATAAAAGTGACTTTTAAAAAACTTTATGACTCTTAAACTCTCCAAGACCAAGATCAGTGACTCTCTTGTTAAAAATGCAGGTTTCTGGGCCCATCTCAGACTTGCTGTATCAGAAACTCAGCAAGCTGTGCTTGGCAAGGCCTCTGGGTAATGCTGCTGCTCGGCAGAGTGAGAACTCTTTAGCCCGGAGAGCATGGCTACAGCACCCACCTGTCCTTCCTAAGCACTTCTCTACTCTCTTGAGCACATCTTACACTGCAAAAAGTGACTTTACTGTGTTTTATTTTTTAGAGCAAATCTTGTGCTTTCCTACTTCTTCACACCCTGGTCTTCTTAGCATATTTTCCTTCCACTTTTCTATACCCTCAACCATTCTTCAAGGCCTGACTCAAAACATATCCCCCATGAAGTTGTTCCACCTCCTCTAGGTGGATGTGGCTCTGACTTGCTCTGGCTCCTGTCTTGCTCACTCACCATTCGACATGAACACTCAGGTGCTTCTCTTTCACACACATTACTTGCCCAGGTACACTGTGTGTACTTATTTCTTCTTGGTCCCATGTTCTCCGGCCTGCCACCTTGCACGTGTAGTGAGTAACGTATGAGTCTCAAGTCTGGGTGCAGGCCTGACTCTGCTGCTCCCTCACTGGTCCCAGCACTTGAACACAGTGAGCCTCTCCACTCAGCCACCCTCAAGTCATCTGGGTTAGTGATAAGTTAAATGCAAGTCTGTGGGGCTTTCGCAGGTCAAAACTATATCTGTTCATATAAAAGAAATGAAAATCTTTCTCACCAGAATCAGTTTCTCTAATACATTCTTGCATGTTTGCTTCCGATCACCCAGCACATCTTTTTGCTTCATCAAGACACGGTAGCGGCTGAAAAATTCCTGGTAAGTCCATCTATAAAAAGAAAATCGCATTGTCTTAAAGAACTGGAGTCTGCCTCTTAGGACACCGCCTTACGCTGGAAGAATGCCAGGCTCACCGTGAGGGGAACCCTGCTGCACTGATCCGGATGGTTTCCAGGACCCCACACGCTCTCAGCTGTTGCACCGCCCTCTTCTCGTCAAACCTACAGGTGACAACCAGCTGTCAGGCCACGGACAGCTGAAAGCAGCCGCGATCCTCAGGAAGATTTACATTCTTTTGTGAAGAACCAAGTGGACAACTTAGAGAAGAAGGAATTCAAAAGCTGAAGTGTGGTCAAAATGGCAAAGTCCATGAGAGCAGGACGGAACTGTTAATAGTAACAGCAGAGCTGCAAACATTCCTGTGGGTCACACTCCACACCTCCTAACAAAGTCCACTAAGCACCCTAGAACAAACAGCCTTGACAGTCTCTGCACTTTGCCCAGACTTACGGCAGGGGCGGGCCTGACTCCAAGTTCTCTGAAGTCATTAGCTTACCATAGCCAGGCCTCTGGAGACTTCTCCAACAGGAGGGACGAGTTAAATATGCTCCATTCAGTTACTTTAAAAAACGACTCGTGTGCAGAAAGCTACTTAATATGCACACACTAAACATTAAGGGTATCCACATCAATGAAAATATTTTCATACTGTCTTATACTTCATGTGTATTTCACTCTAGGCAAATGGCATCTTAAATAACACTGAAAGAGGAATTAGAAAGCTCTAGCTCCAGCCGTAGGATCACCTGGGCTACTCCCACAGTTAAGCTCTAAGCAGTCTGACCTGGGCTGTTTTCCCAGAGCTCTGCTGAGGTAAGGCCAGGCCTCAGGGGGTGGTAACTTCCTGCTTCCTCCAGAAAAGGCTTCTTGGGGACAGGGACAGGGCTACTGTCTGTCACTGCCCTCCAGTCCAAGGCAGAATCTCTAGAGAGGAGGACAGCTGGGGGGTGGGGAGACACTTGGACATGTGGAGTGGGAGCCATTACAACCCTGAGCATACATGCATGGTCTCTAAATTCTACACCAGCACACACACACAACACCTGTCTGTATCTGTGGGGTACAGCATGGTATTTTAACGCATGGACACAGTGTGAAAGGATCAAATCATGTGCCTAGTCTTTGAAGCACAAACTCCACTTCTAGAAATACATTATCTAAGAAAATAGCCTGACAAATGTACAAAACTGTTTGGCAAAAGATATTTACTTTAGCACTGCTAGAACAACCTAAATAATCAACAGGGAATAATTTAAACAAATGACAGTGTATCGATACCACAGGATACTCTGCAGGTATTAAAATGAGGATATGAATTTTTATTTAGTAACACAGGAAGTGTCCACAATCTATTCAGTTAAAAGCAGAGCTAAAATAGCAGTTACATCATGAGATCCTTGCTTTTGTTTCCCCCTCTCCGTCAACCATTCTTTCCAACACACACACACACACACACACACACACACACACACGAGGAGAGCAGGGAAGGAGGAGGTGCTGGTCAGTCAAGAAGGTTCTAAGCCAGTTAATACCAGTTATACATATCTATATTCATATATATCCTTTCTGGCTGTCTCAGACACTTTTTCATTTATTTTTATACTAGTCTGTATTTCCTGAAAGTTATTTTCACAGTGCAATGTATTTTTTTTTTTTTTTTTGGCTTTTTGAGACAAGGTCTTGCTATGTAGTCCAGGCTGGGCTTGAACTTATGGCGATCCTGCCTCAGACTCCCAAGTGCTGGGATTACAGGCATGTGCCAACATGCCTAGCTTGTAATGTATTTATTTTCAAATTAAAAGAAATATAAACTCTAGAAAGATGCATTCTCCTCTCATGTGGTATCTGAAGGAGACATTGGTAAAGTAGTCATTCTTGATGGTCTGAACAAGTGAAAAGTAGCAGCAAACCTCTGCCAAAGCAGCTCTATCCCAACCCGCTCTGGTATTAACTATGTCCAAATTAAAAGACCTTGAATCAAGGCAGTCTCAAAACAGAACCAGATGCTTGGTTAAGGTCTCCACTTTTCAAGCCTCAGAAGCTAACTGCTAATCTGTTGTCACATTCTCAAGAAGGAACCAGAACTTTAAAGGCTATTAATTAGTAGTTTTCCTCAGCAAAGCATGAATATTTACCCAAATATTTTCCCCTTTCATGGATTTGACAATGCATTTTTCCCCCAGTAGAGGAGGACTTACGTGAACGGAAGCTTGAAGTCATTCGGCTTGATACAGCGCACGTAATGAGGAGTAGTGGCATTGAGGGTCTCCATGAGCAGGTGGAGGGAGTTTCGGAACTTCGAGGGAAAGCACAGAAAGGGACATGGAGGTTTCGTTAAAAAAAAAAAAAAAAAAAAAAGGAAGTAATCTATGAGGGAGAAATGGACAGAAAATGTTTAGAGGGTACAGGGGTACAGGTGGATAAGAGGCATAATTTCTAATGTTCTGTAGCACTGTAGGATGCCTATGGTTGATGATTAAACATAAATTAGCTAGAAAAAGTCAAAGATGGGGCAAAGTCATTTAAACTCTCCTCCTGTGACACGAGTGGAATGACTGTGAACTGGACTCACCTACAGCAGAGCTGCTACTGGATGAGAAAGCCAGGGCTTTCGTTAGGCTGTGACTGCGCTCTGCCATTCACAGCCTTGCTCTGCCCTGCATCCCTCCCCTCTCCCACTCCTCCCCTGGCCTTGAACCTGCGGTGGGTGTCCGGCAGGGCCTGGGCCTGCTGGTCTCTGACTCAGAATGCTTAGGGTTTCTGTGGCTTCCTGGTGTGAGCTCAGTCATATGTGACTCACAACACAACTGCCTTAAGAATATTAAGGCCATTTAATCAGGTAAAGTGGGAATTTTTGCTGTTAGACCTGCAAAAGGCAACAGATACCTTAAAAGAGTACAAAGAACGGGTGGCAAATGGGCAAGGACAGCCAGAAAGAGGTTACTAGGAGGGACAGGGCTCAGGCTGCTCCCACCCACACTGCGCACAGTCTCCCTCCCAACACCCCACTCTGTTCTGGTGCTCAGCACATGTGTAACGTCCTGCCCTCATAGGCAGGGCACATCAAGGGGGAGAGGGTGCGTTCTTGCACTGAAGGAGCTTGTAGGAGACCAGCCCAAGAGTTGGGGTGGAGCGGGGGCCTTACAGAAAAAAGAGACAAAGATAATTGGGAAGAGAAGGACCAGGGGACTCTGCCTCTAGCGCACAAAGAGCCCCGAACTGACAGTGCTCCTCACTTTCATTAGACTCACACAAAGAAGAAACAAGTAAGGGCAACCATTCAGGACCCTTCCTGTCTCTCAGGAGCTATTCTTATTCCACATTCCTATTCTCCATTCCTATTCCCCAAGAAGTTTTCCTACTCTGAATGTCCATTGTTCTTAGGGTTCATTCTTCTGACTCTGGGGAACATGAACTTGATGTATCTGACATCTAGCATGTTGGGAGTTGCATCTATTCCCCCCTGAATCAGGACACAGATGTCACAAAGAGCTTGCTGTTGTGGCTTTTTTCACAGTAGCCTGCCCTATATCCTCCAGGGTGTACTTTTATCTTGCTTTTTCTTCTCTTACTCAGCCCAAGTTTGCTCTGCAGAGCCTCACTTTTCACTTTTACTTTTTCAAATAAACTCTGTCACGGCTTTATTTACCCAAAAAAAGAAACAAGCAAGCATGTAATCCAGGATTCATGGAAAGTTTATCAGGTTCTCATAATTTGTAAACTGTGCCCGAATGTGTATTTATCCCCTCCCCTGCATCTCAAGGAGAGTTCAGCCCAGGCCTCGGTCTCACAACTGGTTTCTCACAGGAACTGACTGGTGCTCTGCAGAAACAGAGACAGAACAGCTAGAGAATAAAACAAGGAAGCAGCGGGCTGAGAGAGAGGAGAGGACATGAGGGGAAGCACTAGGCCGTGTAGAACAGTTCAGGGGAGAGAAGGACCCCGCTCCTCACCTGGAGACCCCAGGAGGGAGGCCTCCAGCAAGCAATGGGCAGGACTCCTAGCACCCTCACTCACCTGGTGCCCCACCGTCTTCTTGTGCTCTTTTGCCATCTGGCCCGGCCTGCCCTTGGTGGGCTTCGAAGGAGTGCGGCTGAGGGGTGTGCGCCCCGAGGACATGGCTGAGGTCGGGCTGATGGCCTTCTCGTCATCCTGAAAGAGTTCTGGTAGCATCTTAAACTGCATCAGAGACAGCAAAAGGAAATAACATTAAACTCATATTCAAAAGTAAACCTTCATCAAAGAGAAGGCGTGGGGATTTTCAACAGTGACTCCTTTCCTCAAGTACCCCATACATTCTTGTGTCTGATTTAGGAGCCAAAAACATGAGAGAAAGAGAATACAAATGCCTCAAAAATATAGCAGGAAAATTCAGCAACTCTACAACCATGACTGGAGGAAAACAAGACACTGCACCAAGACTAATTCAAGCAGGAACTCAAACATGTCGCTGAAAACTCTCAGCAACAGGGTGTCAGGAACAAGTCCTCAATGTTATGAGAGAAAAAACAATCACGAATCAATAATTTTTAAGAAAATAATCTACACTGTAGAAAGAAGTAAAAATAAAAACAAAAAGTTGATCTTATCCTGTAAGTTTATTTTGTTTTCAAAGGATTTCGAACTTTAACATAACACCTGTAATCAATTTTTGGTTCTATCATGCTATAAAAGACTGTCAAGAGACCTGGTATTAGCCAGGTAGGTAGGTGGAGGCATTAGCCAATATTGTTGGGACAAATTTGATCAAATAAAAGAGACTTCAAACTAATCCACAGGAGTATCATGACACATTACACAGCTTTGTAACAATGCCAAATTCTATATAAATAAAATCATGCACAGCCGGGGCAACTTAGTAAGACACCATCTTAGAATTAAACATAAAAAGCCTGGGGATGTAACTTGATGCAAAGGCTCTGGGTCCAATGCCCAGCACTGCAGAAGCAAAAATATGTCAGTCCTTTGTGTAAGTGAAGTTATACTTGCAATTCCCAGTTATTTATCTCCTAATCTCAGAATTTCTGCAGGAAAAATGTTTTTCTTAACAGGAGTTCTTTCACTGAGGGCAGGGGATATAAGACAGTGGTAGAATCCCTATACAAGGCTCTGGGTTCCAGCCCCAGCACCATAAAAGAGGGCAGGGTGTCTTTCACTGAGATTTCATTTCAGTATGACTTCACTGGTTATTAATGTGTACACGAATCACAATGCACTTTAGGAAATAATTCATGATTTGTGTAACATAACAGTGGTTGCTCACTGAACAAACGAACATATTCTTTGCTTTAAGAAATTAACAATATGTCAGGTGGTGGCACATGCCTGTAACTCTAGCACTTAGGAGGCTGAGGCAGGAAGACTGCTTTGAGTTCAAGGCCAGCTTGGGCTACATAGTGAGATCAAAAGCAGCCTGAAATACATAGCAAGACTGTCTCAAACACACAAACAAGCAAATATATGCCCAAACATACTTTCCTTTCAAATTGCTAAGAGTTAATTTTCACCTCAAAGGAAAGATGATGATCTCTTAAAGTTTGACTTTTTTTTTTACTATATGATGGTATGAAAGTGATAAGCATTTGGTAGAAACCAGACTTTGAACCAAGTTTGGTGTTTCCTGAGCTAGTGATGCCTGGTAGCACGCTCTCCCTGATGGGCAGCAGCATGAGTCCATGCAATCACAGGGTGCTTCCCATGGCTGGGGACATTATGCTGTGTAATGATGAAATGTAACATTTTGTCACACCAGCAAAGCCCCCATCTGTTACTCCTGTACCCACACAGACACTGTTTTTCACTTTCAATACAGGATTCCATAAATTACATTCCATATTCAAAACAGAAAAAGAAAATAAATTTTGGCTTTGCTGGTTGTAAAGAAGAAATGTTATAACATTATCCTGTGTCACAACACTGAAGTCGCATTCCAGAGAGGAAAGTCCTAGTGGGTCTGATTTGGAAACTCAGCACTGGACTAGCTACAGGCTACCCGAAGCCAGGCTGTATACTTGGAATCCCTCCTATGACACCATTCTCAAATAAACGGCAGGCTCTATGTTAGCACTTGGCTAAACTTTGTTTTCCTCTCTTCAGTGTGAAAAGGTCATAAGTGCTGGGCTGCCATATCACACTCACCAGTAGGTATTACAATTCAACTCAATAACTACATTATCTACGAGAAAACAGCTTAGTTTCCAGAGTTCACGGTACACATGTATGGGGGGGGGCACTTCCTCTTCATAGAGATTATAAATTTAAAATTCTCCGTGTAGATTTTTCTTTAAAAAAAAAAAAAGTGAGCCAGATGTGAGGGCATATGCCTGTGATGTCAACACTGAAGGAGGCTGAGGCAGGAGGACTGCAAGTTTGAGCCCAGCCAGGGCAACTCAGTGACTTAGTGAGAGCCCTCTCAAAAAATAAAAAGGGCTGGGGATATAGCCCAGTGAGAAGGCCCTGGGTTCAACCTCCAGTACTGCAAAGACAAAAACAAAACATGCATTTTAAATCCCGGAATCTGAAACTGCTCTATAATTCCCCTTGAGGCCTTGCGCCTGCTCCCTGACAGGCTATTCTCCTGGCCCTCCTCTGCCAGCCTCTGAGCACTTCCTCAGGGTGTCTGCAGACTCTGGCCTCAGCTCCACTCCTGCTCTATCCAGATGTTCTCTTGAGGGGACCATCAAGCTCTAATGGCTGCCAAGATTCTATCATCCGCTCTGACTCTCCCTCTGGCCTGCTACCTTTCCCCTCCGACTTCTAAGGTGATGTGTCCACTTGGTTACCTAAACCCCACTGCAAACAAAACATGTCTAAAACAGACATGGACTGACTTCACACTGTACTACAAGAACTGCATTCAAAACACGAAACACAAATATTAATCAACTGGTACTTCTAAGAGAACAAATTAACATTGTGTTATACTTGCTTCCAACTGGAGACAGAAAAGTTATACAGTTCATGCCCCTGGGTTGGGTTTCTGCAAAGCCTGGGAGCAAGGGAGGCTTGCAGCTGTGTTTGGTAAAGCCCACACTGTCCCCACAGCAAGTGGCAGAGACCCTGAATGCCTCATAGAATACTCGGTTGCAATGATGATGCTGATGAGAGACAGCCACCAGCCACAGAAAGGCACAACAAAGATGTGACTGGCCTCAGGGATGAGAACCTCTGTTCTGCTGAAGCCTGATTATTCTGGCAAATATTAACAAGAAGTTGTCATGGTTTATATCACTATCTATAAGTCAAAGCGATTAAGATCTTCAACTGAGTAATACTTGAAGACAGGCACTGAGAACATTAATCCTGAAAGCTACAAAGAAAGCATCAGAGCCAGTACCTGTAAGCATAAAGAAGATACTCACTTTTTCTTTTTTCTTTTTGGTACTGGGGATTGACCTCGGGACCTTATGCTTATGAGGCAGGCAGCAGAACCACTGAGCTAAATCTCTGGCCCTATGTTCACTTTTTCTAGGGATACCATCACTCATTACTTTGACAGTTAAAGCTGGGATTTGGTCTTTATTTGACCTTTATGTTATCAAAACAACTGAAAGTAAAAGTAAAAAAAAAAGAAAGTAAAAGTTTTTCTTCCAAAAACAGGAGTCAGAATGTTCAAATTCTATTCTACTGAAATTAAAAGGGTTCTCTTAGAATAAACTAGAAAAACAAAGAGTGCCAGTCAGTCATCTATAAGAATTTATATGAAGATTTTTGCTTTTCTAATGAATTTTTGACTATTTACCAAACTAACTGGCCTCCTGGTTTGCTCCTGTAGGATGAATGCGAGCCCCTTCCATCCTTTCCAGAGGAAGGTGGGAGGCAGAGGTGGGGATCAACCCAATGGTGTGATGTAGTCAACCTAACTCCTTGCCTTCTGGAAACCCCTTTCCCACCGGAAGGCAGGGCTCCTGCTGCCACTCTTAACCTGCTGGCAATGATGGTGCAGGGACCAGCTACATCTGGACTGGAGTACAGGAGGCTGAGCCAGTGTACCCTGCAGCACTGGCACAGCGAACCTTTCCTCTCAGAGACTGCAGAAACTCTGTGGAGGCAATGCCCACACAGAGCCGAAAGGCTACCCTGCTCGGAGGCTAAGAGCAGACTGAGCATGGCAGCCCAGGCTTTCCCTGGGTCTAGAAACTCTCTAGCCACGAAGCATCTGTGCTTCAGTTGCCTGCCATGTAAAATGAGAGTAACAGTACCCCTCATTGTAAGGGTTAGATGTGCTAATATTTGCAAGGCATCGAGAACAGAACCTGACACACAGCATTATATATTTGATGAATTACAAACTGTAAATAAAACCGATTTTGTTAGAAAACAAATCATTTTGTTAAAAAGGTAATGGTGGAGTAATTAACATTTTATGGAATGCATCCTAATTAGAATAAGCCTATCCTTGGTTACCTTGCTTGACTTAAGAACTTGAATTTGTTCTTCAAAAACGGTGTCTTTATTCTTTTCAAGAAAGCCTTCACATTGATATTCCACCTGAAAACACAC
Source organism: Heterocephalus glaber (assembly GCF_053883595.1). Taxonomy (NCBI): domain Eukaryota; kingdom Metazoa; phylum Chordata; class Mammalia; order Rodentia; family Bathyergidae; genus Heterocephalus; species Heterocephalus glaber. The sequence goes on along the minus strand of NW_028258138.1, from coordinate 82,541,436 downwards.
ACAGAAACATACTGAAAAAACATGTGATAGACAGTACCATCACAAAAATATTTACTAGCTCAGCCTGTACGACTAGCTCTCAGCAAAGTGCTATTATCTGTCGTTTCTAAGTAATCAGCCCCACAAGACTCAGATGGGACTTCTGATGCATCCTCTCCTGCTTCCCACTTGATTCCGTACTTACTGCGATGTCCCCCTCCACTCATTCGCAGCATGTGCAGTCTAACCAGCTGTAACAAGCCTTGTGAAAAACAGGTCATTCATTACTGGAAAGAGGTGCGCTAACCCTACAGTAAACTCCCCAGATACCATTTGCTAGGGAACAGTGGTAGTGCTGCTGGCTAACTGTGGTCTAATGAGCCTCTTGATCATGATTAAGCTAACTCCTGAGAAGCTGATCTTCCCCCCCATGCTGCCAAAGACAGCTCAGTCCATGCCAGTCCACCACCCAGTGGCAGACGAGATCACCATGGGAGAGAGGGTCAGCCAGAACAAATGACTGGCTGATGAGGGGACAGGTGAAAGCTAATAATGGACAGAGGAAGAAGCTGAGGAAACGACACTTGGTAAAGTAGTACCCCTGAAGGAGGGACTATTTTTCTTCCAAAACCCCAGCTACTTCAGCCATCTGCCTCTTGAGGAGCTCTGCACCTTATACTACAAACACACAGGTGGTCTTATGGTCCTTCCAAGATTTCCAGCCAGGATGAAGACAGACTCAGGGAGTTCCCGATCCCTGAAGGGGACCCCTAGAGGGCTAACCTCAAAGCCTAGCCCACAACAAAGCAGACCACAGAATGCATGATGCAGCACATCGTCATGGCTTACTAGTAAAGACCAGTGAGTCACTACAGAAGGTGACACACATCTACAGTCACCATTCTGAAACCCTCAGGGTCGGCTATGGTTTAGAACTCAGAAATTCTCAAGGATTTAGAGATTAGGGCACCACCTGAATACTCCAGCAGTCTAAGGCAGCCATCTCTAATCAAACATAGTAGTATGTTTACACTGAACTATGTAAAAACCCTAACTGCAATAAAGACTATAATTCTCATTAATTCAAGTCAGAAGGGCCAGGGCTGCATCTGCCTGGAAGCACTAGGTCCTGAGTTCAATCTCTAGTATTGGGAAAAAAAAAAAATCAGAGATCAGGTTTACCTGCTAAATGAGTCATGAAAAGACTTGGTTTTCAGCACTTCTTGGATTTCAGAGTTACACACCGATTAGAGACCCATATTTATTTCATATGGATTATACTGAAATTTAAGGTAAAGAAAGAGAAAGCCAAGAAGCCAATTCTGAAGACTGCTTCTCCTACAGGGCCTTGAACAATGCAAGCATGAGTGGTGGTGGTGATGACGATGATGATGGAAGGGTGGGGGTGATGGCGGTCCCGATAATGATACTTCCTGACTATTGATTTTTTTCCTCAATAACTACAATATTCAAAATGAAAAAAGATATAAAGCCTCCTTACTTTGTCAGCAAAATGCTGGATGATGAAAGCTTTGTTTGATAGACGGGGTTTTTCAAAGAGTGCACATTTGTTCAAATGTGTGTTGTACAATTTTTGGGCCCAAGTGTCATCTGTACCTTTAGGCATCTATATGGAGATAAAAAAAGAAAAAAAGAACAAGGAGAGCAGTGAAACTCTTCCAATGTATCAGCTGCCCAGAGACCGTATTTCGACTTTGCCTAACAACTTACATATTCAGTTTAGAAATTCATTTCTTCTACATTCCTCTCTTACAGGCTCAAACCCAGCTGCTAATGAAGAGCATGACAGCCCTGCACATGGGCCACCCAGCCCAATCTTTAGGTGATTAGATCTGCCTATACCAGGAGTCATCAGATAAATATCTGGTCTGTTTTTAAAACAAAGGCCTCACAAGTTAAAAATGAACTATCACATGTTTTAAAGTTTTGTTAAGTAGAGGGAACATTTATACATAGTAAGAGTTCTAAAGTTCAGACAAGTATGGAATGGAGGGTCCTCCAATTCCTTATGTCTTCCTATCTTTCTTTTTTTTTGGTACCGGAGATCAAACTCGGGACTTCCCACTTGCAAGGCAGGGGGCGGAACCACTGAGCTAAATCCCAGGCCCCATGTCTTCCTATCTTTCAAGACATGTACATGATGTGCTCATTCTGTATAATCCTTGCAATTTTTCTTAATAATAATATTCTCTTATTTATGGCCATTAAAGTTGTTTCTGATTTTTTGTTATCATGATAATTTTCTTCTTATACATATATATCCTGCATACTTTTGTAAAGTATATTAATAGGTTAAATCACAGCAGTTCTATTCTTGGGTAAAACAGGTATGTGTTTATGGTTCTGACAAATGTCAAATTTCCTACATATGTTGCATAAATTCTTACCTTTTATCAAGAGTATATGTGCAATATTCATTATTATCAAATGAAAGCTATCAGGTTTAACCCTGCCCATTTGATAAATAAGGGGATATCACTTTTGCTTTGCATTGTTAGAAATCCTCAAGTGAGCTGAGCACCTTTTCATCACACCCATTCCTAATGTTGGCGAAGTCTAGACGATTAGAAGGATGAACCTGTGGTAAGTTGTAATTTACTGTATAAAAAACTAAAAAAAGATTAAGGCAATGGATGGGTTATTTGTCTAAAATTACCCAGTTAGTAAAAAGCTGGGAATCCAATATTTTTCCCAACATGTTACATCTTCACATATGAAAGCTAAAACTGCATCCCTGTCATTATATGTCAGTAATAAAGAATAACTGGTGAATTAAAATATTACAGCTATTTAAAACAATTTCGTGCATGCCTTTCTCTTTTGCGCTTTTTCCTTTCTTTGTGTAGTACTGGGGTTAACCCTAGGGAGCTCCAAGGCTGGCCCTGAGCTTGAGATTCTCTTGCCTCAAGCTTCCAAGCAGCCAGAATTATAAATGTGTGCCACCATACCTGGCTTGCTTATACTCCCTCAAATATATTGTCTTGCTGAACAAAAGTACTAAACGTAAGCAAATTGGGAACAAAAGTGGTGAAAACTGGTAGCAATTTAATGACGATTTCTCACATAATTTATAATTAACTAACAAAAAAAAAAAAGGGACATTCTCCCAGCTTCAGTAAAGGAAGAGTCCTTGAGGCCAAGGGTCCCCTCAGAATGAAAGTCAGAGTGACCCCAGCTGTTGTCACAGTGGCCTCTCGGGGTGTCCTAGTGAACCTCTGCTGGACATCCTAACCACCTCTGACTTTAATACTTCTATTCTGGTCCATTAAGCACTCCAGAAAGTCCTACCTTACATTCTTCATCCAGCAAATCTAGAATGCCCAGCTTAGATTCTATAAGATTAATACAAGGCTGATTATCATAAAAATCTATCAGTGTCCATGGAATCTGTTCCTTCATGTATTCCTCTTGTTCCAATTTGAAGACATGCTGAAATTTAAAAAACAAACAAACAAACAGCAGTCATTATTGGATTATCATAAAGAATTTGGTCAACAGAGTTTCTATAAGAAAATACCAATGTAATTAGAGATAGCCTCTGGCTTCTAGCAACAATGATCTCATGGGAGAAGCATGAGTTATACACAGAAAAGGCAAACATAACCGCACAGTGAAGCCTCACTACACAGGATTTCTGGTGAACGAGAAAATCTAGGTATGCTCTAAATGCTTTAAATAGCTGGTAATGCAGCAGCCTTTGTGATTACGGTTATTCTAAAACTGTGCTATGTACCTGTGGCTTTTTAAATTACTGGTGAGACTTGCTAACAGCAGGTGACCCAGTGTGCCTTAGGGGCCCTGGGCAGCCACAGAACGATGTCCTCCAGACCACCGGACAGAGCGGGCAATGTCTGCAGCACAAGAGAGTCCTGCTCATAGGTGCCAGTGCTGCTGATGTACACATGCCTAGAATTAGAGGATGGCTGGTCTTCTGTATCTGTCTTCATTGTTCTCCTCAGTCACAGAATCTCCGCTCACTTTGCTGGATTCTGCATCCAACACTGCAAGCAGCTACAAGCCCTACTGCTGCTATTTCTGCCAATAGCTTCAGTCGCCATGTACACCGCTGCCTCTTGTCAGTGTAGACCTCATGCCACGTGTCAGCCACTGCATATGGTTGACAACACAGTGGACACTGGCCTTGTGGAGGGGGAGACTAGTGGGAGAAGCAGCTAGAAATCAAATCACAGAGAATGCAACTACAAATAACAACACTACAAAGGAGAACAAGGTGAGCTCTGAGAGAGGAGCCCTCACTCACTGGGACACAGGGTGGCCTGGGGTACAGCCAGCCCAGACACTGTCTCAGCTCAGGCTTCGGGCCACAGGCCTGGCCCACACAGCAGATACCAAGCTTCTCGGCTCTGCCTTGCTGATGGCCACACACATTCCCCAGGGGTTTCTTTCTCACTTCTCTCATCTCTTTTGGTTCTCCCAGATGCCCTGTTTCTAGGAAGGCCTGTCTTTGGTTTCTAAGACCCAAGCCCTGTGAAACTCAGGTGAGATTTCTCATGTATTCTCTCCTCCTGCTCCCCACCTGATTCTGTACTTACTGCAATATCCCCCTGCACTCATTCACAGCATGTACAGTCTAACCAGCTGCAACAGGCCTTAGTCAAAAACCTGGTCACATATGAATATTTGTCAGGCCAATTAGTAAACTGCTTGTTCTTTTGATTAATGAGAAGGAAAATAGGGCACCATTTGTTAGCACGATGCCCTAAGTGATGGTACCAACATCTTCCAAAATAATGAGCTCTGTGTTTTTAAAAATTTCATTGATTTATGTGCAGTCTGCACACTTGTACCAGAAGCCCTGCTCTAGACTTTAAATAGAGCTTTTTTCTCATACACGGCTTTACATCTCATTTGGGAAAATCCATGAGAGTCTCGCTTGTTAAAGAACGTGGGCATGAGGTTCAGTGTGGCAACACAGCAATGCCTTCAAACAGTGGCATGCCAATAAGTGTTCAGATGCCAACTGCACCACCTACAGTGCCAGCCCAGGGAGCAAAGCCCAGGGAGCAGCCCTCTGCAGCCAGGGTCTCCACCATGAGCTCAGACAGTATCAGCTCACTAAACCAGCCATGGACATGGGGCACTCCACTGTTGGTAGTCTCTGATGAAAACATGAGTGGAGTTAACCAGGTTTGCTCGCTCCCTCTCTGAGTCAGAAAACAAGGAAATAATTAGGCAACTAGCACCAGGAGCTAAAGCTGCAAGAAATCAAGAGGAGCAGGAGCTGTGCAAGTTAAGTGGACAGGAGGAGCATTCCAAGCACTGCTCTGCTGGCTTCACTGGATGTTTGAAGTGAGCGAGGAAGCAGACAGAGGTAGAAAAAACACATGCAGACCAGAAGGAAAGAATCCACTGTCTGACAGTGAGCAGGAGTGGAGCTATTGTGCAGAGAGAAGTTGAGATGCAGTACAGGGAGATGTGTGAAGAGAGGGAAGGAGAAACAGGGAGATGAAGACAGAAAGCGGGAAAGAGAAACAAGAGCAAGAGAAACACACACAGAGACGTGGGGCTCCAGAGAGTGACAAACTGGCCAGGTCCTCATGCTGCTAGCATTGGCTCCTTAGATTTCCAGTCATCTTAGGAAGCCACTGATTACAATAATAACAAATTCAGAAACACCTTGAGAAATGGGAGCGCTCAATTTGGTTTCTGATAGGTTTTTATTAATATTTTTTACACAGAGATGAAAAATACACCAATCATATTATTATGGAAATAGTCAGGAGCCTAAGGTTTTTAAGATCATCGCTACATCACTTTACTGTGCTAAGCAGTTTACTCTCTAAAGATGACTCAAATTTTTATCAAAGTATGTGCAATTTTTGTTTCTTTTTCTTTTTTGGCACCAGGGATCAAACTTGGGATCTTGTGCTTGCAAGGCAGGTGCCGGAACCACTGAACTAAATCCCAGGCCCAAAGTATGTGCAATTTTTTAAAAAATCAAATGTTTCAAAAGGTTTTTATAACTTTAGTCCCTTTCCTTCCCAATCCTGTATCACTCCCTAGAGGCAAAAACTGTTAATCATCTTAGGTATTTTTCCGCAAAATAACTCCCATTGCTACTGACACAGTAAATGATAGACTAGTGGAAGAAAGAATACGCAAGGTTCTGAGGTTTAGCTCTGTTATCCTGCTTACACAGCAAGCAAGGGTTTAGGCGGTCGTAACTCCACAGCCAGGCCATTTCAGACCCACACAGGAAGGGAACCCTAGGCTTGCAGCTTCATTCTACCTGTGTTACCACCTAACATAGTTCAGTCTCTCTCAACTCATTTGCCCCAAATTCTCATTATTCTCAGATGAGGGATGGCCTTGAACTCCACCTGGACCGTCAAACATTTTTCTAATGTTGCATCATATATTAATCATCAATTTCTTAGCAGTTTAGCTATTCTAAATCTCATTATGATAATTGTATTTCAGGGCATCGTTTCAGGGACTAGGCTTTAAACAAAGACTAGGAATTCGAGAGAATAATTTATAGCAGAATATTATTCAAGGAAGAAAATTCTTACCATGTTGAACTGTTGCTGTAGTTTTTCATTTGCATAATTTATGCAAAACTGTTCAAAACTATTTATTTCAAATGTTTCAAATCTGTAATACCAAAAATAAAGTGGGGGAAGGGAGAAAAGAAACAATTTTTTTTAAAAAATTCAAAATGTGCACATTAGAAAGAAAAAAATGGGATAAAGGTTTCTAAGTCAAAAACATGAAATCTGTATCCAGAAGATGATAATCAGCCAAGATGCAGAGTTTTTAAAAAGGCCTCACATGCAGAGACATTGAACACTATGAAATTTTTGTTGTTGTTGTTCAGGTTTTTTTTCCCTTTTTTATTATTTGACACTAAGAGTTTTGGGGTTTATTTCATCCTGAAGTGGGGAACAACAATACTTAAATAAAGCTATTGCTCTTCTCAATTTACAGACTCACAGGATTATATACACATAGAAGGACATAGAAATAGAGCTACCATGAGTTCTTTAGAGAACTGAAGCAGAGAACCAAAAAGGAGGATCAAACAAACATAATATATAGGAAGGCTTTACAATTAAAGAAGGGCATCCAGAGAAGGCAAACTAGCAAGCAAAATTAGATTTCTAGAAATTCAGTGATAACTCGCTAAGTAAAAATTTGACAATCAATTAATTCTACCCACTAGCTTAGTAAATTAGCTCTGGACTTGAGATATATATTTGGTTTTAAATTTTAAGCAACAAGCAATTATATCACCATCATCAAGGTACTCCTGAACTGTCCCTCTCCTCACCAGCAGGAGACAAAATTAAATATCAACACAGAGTTCCTAATATTCTGTATGAGGAAATGCTGCTCGTAACCAGTAAGACAAGCAAAATGTACTTACCCATAGATGTCAAGCACACCAATGAAAGAGTGCTGCTTGACAGCAGAATGCAGAGCCTGATTGACATGATCTACAATCCAGTTGAAGAGCTTGGCATAGATGTGCTTGGCCAATGCATCTCGGGCATTTGTGGCCTGCAGCTTGGAGATAGGCTTAATGTACGTCTCTGTGGCAGTGGCCAGCTTTCGATGGCAAAGCCAGTGGCACATTTCCTCATAGTCCACACCCATGAGGTCACAAAAGATGCTGAGAGGTTCGTGCTTGGGCTGTCGAAAGAGAATAGATTATCTCCTATGGCCAGGGAGATCAAAGAAGACTTTCCTGGAAATGTTAACAAAGAGGTAACAAATAAAACTCAGCAATTTCTTTGTTGAAATATTGAGATCACTCAAACCTGATCAACAATGACAATCACAACAGCCATCTAACCCTAGTCTAGGTAGCACTCTGCCATCTCTTTTAGGGTTCATTTTTTTTTTTTTTTGGGTACCGGGGATCCAACTCAGGTCCCTATGCTTGTGAGGAAAGAGGCAGAACCCCTGAGCTAAATTCCCGGCCCTTAGGGTTCATTTTTATTTATTTATTTTTTTTTAGGATTCATTTTAAAAAATTGCCTCTTTTGACTCTTTGGTTTTTGGGGTTTTTTTTGGTACGGGGATCAAACTTGGGTCCTTGCGCTTGCATAGCAGGCAGCGAAACCACTGAGCTAAATCCCCAGCCCAACAATAGACTCCTTTTTTTTTTTTTTTTTTGGTACCGGAGATCGAACTCGGGACCTTGCGCTTGCGAGGCAGGCGACAGAACCACTGAGCTAAATCCCCGGCCCATAAAATTCCACAGCTAAAGTTTTTTTTTTTTTTCTTGTTTTGGTACCGGGGATCGAACTTGGGTCCTTAGCTTGCAAGACAGGCGGTGGAACCACTGAGCTAAATCCCCAGCCACCTCTTTTGACTCTTTAAGGATATATTTGTATATCTCTTAGGATACATGAATTCATTCATTCTGAAAGTCAAAAAATATTCACTGAATGTCCACTGCATGCCAACAAACAAAAAAAGACCTGGTCATTCCCCACCTAGAGTTCACAGTCTATTGGGGAAACAATTTGCCCCCTAAAATGTAAGATACCACAAAGAAGGACACTGGGCTAGGAGTCCATGAGAGCAGGCTATACTCTACCCAGGGGCAAGAGACAGCTACCTTGAGAAACGGAACTGAGATCTGAAGGGGTGGAGGTGTCACTTGTTGAAAGGGGTAGGAGAGAGCTCTCCAAGCAGAGAGGGAGTAGGTGAAAAAAGTTTCTGTGGCAGGAAGGGAACCGTCAAGAGGAGAGGTCAAGGCTGAGGGAGAAAATGTGTCAGATGAACCACAGAGACAGGGAGAGGCACCTGGCTGGTCTTCATCCTCAGGAGTGGGGAGCTGCTGAAGGTCTTAACCAGGAAACTTGACAGGTGAGCCATCAGGCAGGTCCACCCTGCAGACCATGGGCCACATACAGCCCCACAAGACCACAAACTTTTATCATGATTATGGGACTCCAACATTATTTTTCATGATTCAATTGCAAGATGCTTGAGCATGTACCACACAGATGACAACAAAAAAATGGATCAGATGTTGTGTGTGCTTTGCGACTTGATAAGTAAATACAGCAACTACCAATCTCAACCTACCCATGTGTGTGTGCTGCAAAGACAGGCATTCATTGCTACTAATAAAATGTAAAAGGTGTTCTTATTTAATGATTAAACAGGTGGTTTGATTTTAAAATTTTACCGTGTTTTTTTTTCTGGTACCAGGGATCAAACTCAGGACCCTTGCGCTTGTGAGGCGGGTATGGTGCCACTGAGCTAAATGCCTGGCCCTTCATTTAAAAACTTAGTAAATTACAATAGTTTTTAGCAGCCTGGTATAAGTACAAAAATGTATCAAATAGTTTTTTGTTTATGATATTGCTAACTACATATAACTACATATACAACATCACTAATACTAAAAGAAAAGGTTGTCAAAAGAAAGCAGTACCCGAAAAAAGAAAACAGCTGTGGAAGAAAGTGTTCAACAAAAAATGGACAGATAAATACTTTTTGTCAAGACAAATAAGGCACTATGCTCAATTTGTAGGGCAAGCCTGTCAGTTTTCAAAGATTATAATGTAAAAAGAATGTTATATGCAAAAACATACTGCCAAATGATGCATATCAAGGAATGTTTCCTAAAGACAAAATAGTATAACTAAAAAAAACCCAGTCATCTCTATGAAAAAAATTTTAATTACAACTCAATACTCTGATAAAAGCGAGTTATGTGGTAGCAAAGACTACAAAAGAAATCAAAACCATTACTGATGGTGAGTCTATTAAACAATGTATGGAAAGGGCCAGGGATTGCAAGCACAAGGTCCCAAGTTCGATCCCTGGTACCAAAACACCCCCCCCAAAAAACAACCCCCCCAACAATGTATGGAAAATGTGACAGATATAACTTGTCTTGATAAAAACCTGGATTTTTCTAAAATCAGTTTGTCTCACCAGATTATAAGCAGGCAAAATGAGAGATTTGGGGAGTAGGGGTGCTAATTTCAAATGTTAAGCTTTGGTGATCAATGAAAGATAAAAGTGTTTAATGCTACAAATGTGGCTCCACATGTCATTTTTATTAGAGTGACTGATAACACAGTGTCACTGAAGAAATGGCTTCTTTGGTGCTATTAAAAGACACAACTAAATCTCCCGATTTGTGGGAAGCAGTAATAATTACATGAAAGATTTTTTTGTGGCCTTGGTCAATGTGTTGGATATAGCTACTGGCGGCATGTTGGCAATGGCAGATAAAAAATAACAGAAGATGACGGTAATGGTGTAAATATGAAGTTATTTCTTTCTCTTGCCTGATTGCTCTGGCTAATGTTTCAAGTACTATATCAGAGGGGATGATAGTGGACATCCTTGTCTTCTTCCACAATTTTAGAGGGAAATCAGTTTTCCCCCATTTAATATGACCTTGTCAGTAGGTTGGTCATAAATGGCTTTTATCAGATTGAGATAAGGTCCTTCTATCACAATTTTTTTCAGGCTTTTTATCAAGAATGGATGTTGGGAGCCCACTGCAGACAGGCAGGTCTGCGGACGCTGTACCAAGGTAGCAAGTTGCGTGGAACGCGCCGAATCATCCTGTGCCCCGGCAGCAATCCACTGGACACCCCAGCCACCACCACTCTGGCCTCATTCTCTGTAAAGCCACCTGGTTCCACACTACAAAGATGCACAGGACACCGGACCACCAGACCACTGTACTGGGTAAGTTGGAGTCATCTTCACCTCCCATCAGGGCTGGGACTATCTTCAGGGGAAGGGCAGCTGAAACCTGCAATACAGCTCTGCAGAGTTCAACCCTTCAGGAGGACAGGGAGCTCAACTTGGGACTTGTAGCCAGAAATCTGCCTGAATCTCACGGGTCTGCAACTAGCTTGCTGAGACTCACTGACTTACATCTGCACGCTGCTGCCCACGTTGTCTATTGTGACAGCAGAGACATACCCTGAAAGAGGCCCTTCATCTTCACTGTTATTTTTTATTCCCAAAATTAGTATTATTAGCTTGTTTTTTTTCTCTTTTCTTTTTCCTTTGCTCCTCTTATCTTTAATTTTTTTCTTACTCTTTGCAAGTATTTGTTTTTCTCTCCTTTTTTCTTTTCTTCTTTCTTTTCACTTTCCTTTCTCTCTCTCTTACACTCATTCTCTTGCTCTCCCACATTGTTCATCTTCCATTTTTGTCCCTGTTTTGGTCCTCAGTTGGAGTTCTTCTTTATTTTCCTAGTATTCTCTTTTTTCCTCTCACCTGTGTCCTCTGACCACACTGCTAACCTTCCCCTATTCTTCTTCCCAGCTATCCCTCCCTCCTCAACCCCTTCTAACTCCCCATCCCAAAGGGTACAGTTGTTATATTGAAAAGTTTATTCACTATATGTTGGGTTGGTCCTCAATCTTGATTTAATTCACACAGCTAAAGATGATAGATTAATAACTACCACAAAATGTCATTTTAGAAGATGTACTTGATGCAGTGGTGTTGCTGATTGTATCACTTGGGCTAAGGTGTTGTTATTGATCTAGTCAATGAACCTTCCTAGTATAAGGAAAATGAGATGGCCTCAGAGTCATTAGAGACTCAAAACTTAAAGACCAGCTATATCTGGAAGACACCTCTGAGAAGCAATCATTCCATAAGGGTTCTAATTACAAGCAACAAAGATACCTACAATAAGCAATTTCAAACTATCAACCCAGGAGTTAAACCAAGGACAGTACCAAAAACAAAAATGAGAAGACATTTAAGCAAGGCACAAACTCAGACTTCCACCCCACCAAGGGTAAATCCTGGGGGAAATGAGATGGAAAAGTCCCATAACCAACCACCTAGATACCCTGAACTGATAGCATAGGAAGTAACAAAACAGATGAATGAGGCTCTAGAAAAATTCAAAGCAGAAATAATCTCCCAGATATCTACAGAGATGGTGAGCAGAGTGAAAGACATGATTAGAGGATCTAGAACAGAAAGAGATAAAAAAAAATAGATGAGCTCAGAAACATGCTGGAAGCCATGAATACCCAGCATAAGAAAGAAATGGAAACCATGATCACCCAACATAAGAAGGAAATGGAATCCATGAAACAGATTCAAACAGATATTCAGGAGATCAAAAACTCCACTGAAAGTATCCACAGCAGATTACGGGAATCTGAAGATAGAATACCAGATATAGAAGACAGGATCGCAGTTAGAGACCATGAAAATAGAGATTTCTTAAAAATAGTAAGGTACCACAAGAAATCAATCGAACAACTGCTAGATAATGCAAAGAAGAATAACATAAGACTGATAGGAGTCCATGAAAAAACAGGAGAAAGCACAATTGACATAAAAAAACTGTTCACAGAAATAATAGTGGAAAAGTTCCCAGACTGAGGTAGAGAATTGGACATACAGATAAGTGAGGCATATAGAACTCCAACTAGCCATGATCAAAAACAATCTACATCTAGACATATAATAGTCAAGATCCCAGAAACCCAACAGAAAAACAAAATCCTACAAGCACTTAGAGAAAAGAAACAAATCACCTACAAAGGAAAGCCCATCAGAATCACAGCAGACTTCTCAACATAAACCCTCAAATCAAGGAGAGCCTGGAGTGAAGTACTTCAAGCCCTAAAAGAAAATAACTTCCAACCTAGACTGCTGTATCCTGCAAAATTATTTTTCAAAATCGATGGGGAAATTAGATACTTCCACAACAAAGAACACCTGAGAAATTTCATCAACACCAAACCAGCACTACAAGCAATTCTAAACAATATCCTAGAAAAAAGCAATGAAGGCCACAACTCCATGAGGCCCAACAGAGGGAAGCCACCAGGCAAGGTAAGACACTAAAGGGAAAGGGGGAAAAAATAAGAAATAAAAGAGCCAACAAAAGTAAAACATAATGACAAGGATAAATCAATGTCTATCAATTATAACTCTCAATGTTAATGGCCTCAAGCCACCAATCAAAAGAAATAGACTGGCAGAATGGATTAAGAAGCAAAATCCAGCAATATGCTGTATACAAGAAACACACCTAACTCAAAAAGAAACTCATAGACTGAAAGTAAAAGGATGGAAAACAGTTCTCCACGCCACAGGAACCCAGAAGAAAGCAGGGGTAGCAATCTTATTTGCAGACAAAGTAGATTTCAAACCAAAACTAATTAAGAGAAACAAAGATGGTCACTACATCCTTGTGAAGGGAATGATCCAAGAGAAAGAGATGACAATCCTAAATATATATGCACCAAATACGAATGCCCCCAACTATATGAAACAAATATTAATAGACAAGAAAAACCAAACAAACACTAAAACAATTGTAGTGGGGGACCTCAATACCCCACTATCACACACAGACAGATCATTTAGATGAAAAGTTAACATGGAAATTCTAGTACTGAACCAAGTTATTGAACAAATGGACTTAATAGATGGTTACAGACCGTTCCACCCCACAAAATCGGAATACACATTCTTTTCGGCTGCACACGGGTCATTCTCCAGAATAGACCACATGCTAGTTCATACGACATGTCTAAGTAAAAGTAAAAGAATTGAAGTTACCCCCTGTATATTATCAGACCATAGTGCAATAAAATTGGAGGTCAATAACCTAAGAAACTGCAAAACCCCAACAAACACATGGAAACTGAATAACACCCTCTTGAACAACCAATGGGTCAAAGAAGTAATTAAAGAAGAAATTAAACAGTTTCTACAAGTAAATGAAAATGCCAGTACAACATATAGGAATCTGTGGGACACAATGAAAGCAGTTCTATGCGGGAAATTCATAGCAGTGAATGCCCATATTAGGAAAACAGAGAAAACTCAGATAAATAACCTAATGCAGAACCTCAAGCTCCTAGAAGAAGAAGAACATAACGAATCTAAAGCTCGTAGAAGAGAGGAAATTATAAAGATCAGGCCAGAAATCAATGCAATGGAGACTAAGAGAACAATACAAAAAATTAATGAATCAAAGAGTTGTTTGGTTTTTTTTTTTTGGTACCGGGGATCGAACTCGGGTACTTGCACTTGCGCAGCAGGAGGAGAAACCACTGAACTAAATCCCCGGCCCCATGAGTTGGTTTTTTGAAAGAATAAATAAAATTGATAAACCTTTAGCCAACCTTATCAAAAAAAGGAAAGAGAAGGCAAAAATACATGCAATTAAGAATGAAAAAGGTGAAGTCACAACAGATCCAACAGAAATCCAGAGGATCATCAATACCTACTTTGAGAATCTCTACTCCAATAAAATGGAAAACACAGAAGAAATGGGCAGATTCCTAGATGCATACGAATTGCCAAAGTTAAATGAAGAAGATATAGAAATTCTAAACACCCCAATTACAATGAGTAAAATTGAAAATGTAATAAAATATTTACCAAAAAAGAAAAGCCCAGGTCCGGATGGCTTCACTGCTGAATTTTACAAGACATTTAAAGAAGAACTAACGCCATTACTCTTTAAACTCATCAAGGAAATTGAAAGGGAAGCGATACTTCCAAATTCATTCCTGGAAGTAAGTGTTACTTTGATTCCAACACCAGAGAAAGACCCAACCCAAAAAGAGAACTACAGGCCAATCTCCCTAATGAACATAGATGCAAAAATCCTCAACAAGATAGTGGCAAACAGAATACAGAGGGCCATCAAGAAGATCATACACCCTGACCAAGTCAGATTTATCCCAGGGATGCAAGGATGGTTCAACATTCATAAATCAATAAATGTAATATAACATATTAACAGAGTCAAGGACAAAAACGATATGATTATCTCAATAGATGCAGAAAAAGTATTTGACAAAATCCAGCACCCATTCATGAAAACAACCCTACAGAAAATTGGAATAGAAGGTCTTTATCTTAACCTGATTAAGCCTATCTATGAAAAACCAACAGCCAACATCATACTAAATGGTCAAAGACTGAAAACTTTCACGCTAAAATCAGGAACAAGACAAGGATGCCCACTATCACCACTCCTCTTCAATACTGTCCTGGAAACATTAGCCACAGCAATTAGAAAAGAGAAATAAATAAAAGGAATAAAGATAGGAAAAGAAGAAGTTAAACTGTCATTATTTGCTGATGATATGATACTTTACATAGAAGACCCAAAAAACTCTGCCAGAAGACTTCTAGACTTAATTGACAGATTCAGTAGAGTAGCTGGATATAAGGTCAACACTCCAAAAACAATAGCCTTCTTGTACACAAATAACATACTCACTGAGAGAGAAATTAGGGAAACAATTCCTTTTACAATAGCATCCAAAAAAATGAAATATCTACGAGTCAATCTAACAAAGGAAGCAAAAGACCTCCACACTGAAAACTACAGCACTCTGAAAAAAAGAGATCGAAGAGGATGCAAGAAAATGGAAAGACATCCCTTGCTCCTGGGTAGGAAGAACCAATATAGTGAAGATGGCCATACTTCCAAAACTACTATATAGATTCAATTTATTCAAATGTAGGTTTATGAAGTAGTTACTAATAATCTTCTGGATTTTGGCAGAGTCTGTTGAGATTTTACCTTTTTCATTTCTGATTGCACTGATATGGGTCTTTTCTTTCCTTTTGCTGGTTAGACTGTCTAAGGGTTTATCTATTTTTTCTTTCAAGGCTTTTCATTTCATTGATTTCTTTGTATTTTTTTCAGTAGCGATTTCATTAATTTTTGCTCTGATTTTTACAATTTCCTTCCTTGTGCTAGCTTTGGATTTCGATGTTCTTGTTTTTAGACATTGAGTGGTGCATCATTATTTATTTGGGCTTCCTCTGTTTTTCTGAGATGGGCTTCACTGCTATAAACTTCTCTTGTGGAACTGCTTTCATTCTGTCCCATAGGTTCTGGTACACTAGACTGACATTATTGTTTGACTATAGTAACTAATTTCTTCCTTGATTTCTTCTGTGATCCAATGATTATTCAAGCGTGTACTTTTTGTTGTTTTTGAGATAGGGTCTCGCTATGCACTTCAGGCTGGCCTTGAACTCACTATAGCCCCCAAGCAGGCCTCAATCTCATGGCAATCCTCCTGCCTCAGCCTCTCGAGTGCTGGTATTACAGGACTGGGTCACCACACCAAGCAAGAGTGTATTCTTTAATTTCCATGTTTTTCCATAATTTCTGTGGCTTCTTTTGCCACTGATTTCTAGTTTCATTGCACTATGATAATATGCATGGGACAATATGGATTCTTTTGCATTTACTTAAGCATGTTTTACGGGCTAATGTGCTCTCCCTTGGAGGAAGTGCCCATGTGCTGCTGAGAAGAATGCGTATTCTGTTGTTGGGTGGAACACTCTGTAGATATCTATTAAGACCATTTGTTCAAAGATGTGGTCCATCTCTGATATTTCTTTGTTGATATTTTGTCTAGCTGATCTATGTGTGACAGTGGGGTACTGAAGTTCCCCACTATAATTGTACTGATGTTTATCTGATCTTTTATAAACCTGGTGTTCCCTGCATATATGATTATAATTGTTATTGCCTCCTGTTGAATTGCTCCCTTAACCAATATATAGTGACCTTCATTGCGTCTCCTGATCAGTTTTGGCTTGAAGTCCACCTTGTTTGAAATTAGATAGCTGCTCCTGCTTGTTTTCAGACTCCTTTGGCAGAGGCCATGCTGGATCTTCTCTGTATCATTCCAAATGTAGTTTCTGTGCTGCTGCAGCGAGAATGGCAGCAGGTACATTTGTGAACAACTATTTTCAAGGATAAAGCACATGAAGAGCAAAATAAGATATAAAAAAAAAAAAACAACAAACTGTGACAAGCACCTTGAGAACTCACTAGGCTCTGCAACTGATTCCAGCACATCAGACACTGAAACATTCCTTTCACACAAACAAGGCCAATATCCTACTAGTTTTGTTACGTCACCCTCTGTTTTATGTTATAATAAAAATATAAAAACAAAGGAAGTTTTCTTTTTTTTTTGGTACTGGGGTTCGAACTCGAGACCTTGCACTTTTGAGGCAGGCACCAGAACCACTGAGCTACATCCCCGGCAAAGGAAGTTTCCTATATATTAACTGTATTATTTATTTTAGATGTGGCCCAAGACAATTCATCTTCACTGAATGCAGCTCTGATAAGCCAAAGGGCTGGAAACCCATAGATTAAAATGTCTGATGACTTAAATATCCCTACATCCCTACAATGTTTCCCATGAGCTTTGCGTGAGCAGATATTTGACAATACTCGACTAGTCCATGGTAGTGCATTACATTTTTTGACATCTGCCACATAAATCAGGTGAATCTGATAACATTCCTGGGGAGTGGACAGAGTGAACATCATGGTCTCCAACTGACAAATGAGGAAATGAGATCCAAAAGAACACATAGCTTGTCAAAAATGACATGGCCAACTGATGTCAGAGTGTGTATTAGAACCTCCGTCTCCAACACCCTCATACCTGACCTGCCTCACTCTGGCTGCCTTCCTCCTTTCCATCCCCTCCCACAAAGTCTCACTTCAGATACACGTCAGCACTTTCACAAACAGAAAGAGCCTGGCCCAACCCCTTTAACTAAAATAGCAGTTTAGGACACCTACACACTAACAAGCACGGATGCACATACAACCCACACACTGGACCATCAAAAAACAGAGAATGAATGGACTTTGACAGACCACATATTATATGATTCAACTTAAAGTGGACCCTCGAGTTACAACCGGCCTGACATGCAAACTTGGGTTACAACCAGAATTTTAGTTTTAATTTACAACCAAAATCTTGAGTTACTTAGGTATGACCCAAATGTCAGCCGCTTGTGCTTCCTTCGGTCTCAGACACAGATTTAACCCTTAAAGAGTTCTGGAAGGAGCATGACAGCTTCCTTTCCTGTGTGGGGTTCACTGAGAAATCCTGGGCCAGGGTCTCTCTAAGAACACTGAGATCTGCCTAAATACAGGGGAGAGACCCTGAAGGCTGTATAGAGGAGCCTGAGCCTTCACTGACCAACTTGGGTTGCAACCAGCCCTCGGGAAAGAATTGAGTTCATAAGTCAAAGGGTCCACTGTATATGATACGTCCAGAATAGACAAATCTATAGAGGCAGATATTAGGTTCATACCTTTTTTTTTTGGAAGAGGTGCTACAGGTATTAATTTCTTTTTCCTTTTTGTCTTTTTTGGTACTGGGAATTGAACTCGGCCTCGTGCTTGCCAGGCAGGTGCTGTGCTGCGAGCTACATCCCCAGCCCTACATGTATTCTCTTTAATTGAAGAACTACTCAATGAATTTTAAGTATATGAAATCACTAATTTTGAATGTGTTGAAAAATATATGTATCTGTATCAGTTTATAATAGTAAAACTACCATTCATACGAAGTAATTGAACCAAAATTTTGCATATGAGTGCCACATAATCTCTTACACATGAAAGTTCTTGTAACATCATTTCTGCCTAATAAAAACGTTACTCTCCACTTCTATGACCTAAAGAGTTTCTATTACTTTTAAATCCTTTTAAACTCTGTTTTACACAAATGCAGGTATCTAAATCAGAGACTGATTTATTTTACTCAGTTAGATCTTATTAATTGGGAATTTAACCAGTGTTTAGTATAATTCACATCTATTTCTCTCAATAGCTTTTTTACAAATTTTAATACTTCCTTGGTATTTTTCTTCTGCTACTTTTTCTTGGGTTTTCCCTTGTTTTCTATTCTAGAAAACTGGAGTGTATCTATTTTTGTCCACAACTTAATGACAAACTGACTTACATGAACTATCATCTGATGCAGTAATTACTGGTTTTCCCAATCAGTATTTCAAACATATCCACTCCTCTCCAACCAATGCTTTGGAAATTTTCTCCTTACATTATTAGTATTAACATTACGAACTTCTTAGTTTTTTTTTAAAGGAATTAAAACTGTACCATTTTCCAATTTTGTCAGATGAACATTTAGAATGTCTTTTCTGTACTTTTTTGGCCACAGTGACAAAGAACTTCTATTTAACATACATTTGGCTTAACAACATCCATCTTTATATTGCATGTAAAAAATAAAATAGTGCAGTAGTTATTTACATTGACTATTTGGTATGCATTTTGACAGTTTCAAACTACATAAACTGAAAATTTTAGATCTAGTTTATAAATCTATTTTGCATTATCTCCTTATTCTATTTAATTTTTCTGCTGGCTGCAGTAAATCATTCAGAAAAATTTTGAGAAAGTCCTTGGTCAATGCACTTTCTTAACCCCTTGGTATCTGAGACTGTCTTCCAGCTACCTTCATACACATACTAGCTGGGGAGGGTCTATAATTCTTGGTTCAAAATTATTTTCCTGTAAAACTCTGTAAATGTTGTTCCATTGTCCCCTGTCAGTTAAAACTGTAAGAGAAAAATCTGAGGTCAGTCTGACTTTTCCCCCTTTATAAGTAACCTGTTTCACTGCTTGGATACTTGCAAAATTTTTTCTTTATCCTTGAAATTTTAAAAAGTCACAACAGTATGTCTAGGTGTCACTTTCTTCTCATTAAATTTTAAAGAAACCATGTGTGCCTTCTTCATTTGCAGACCTACTTTGTTCTTCAACTTTGAAAATTTTTCTTCAATTAGTTCCGCAATTATTGTTTCAGCTTCACTTGCTTTGTCCTCTGTTTCAGGTTTTCCTATTACACATAGACCATACCTCCTGGACAGGCCCTCTACCTCTCTCTTTTTCTCTTCTTTCCTCATCTTAATTTCTTTGGGCTCTTGCTCTGCAGTCTGTGAGAATTTCTCGTTTTCCATTTACTTCAGGAATTTTATTTTGTAACTGACCCTTCTCCACTCCCTTTAAATAGGCCTCGATCATGGGCCGGGGATTTAGTTTGGTGGTTCTGCTGCATGCCTCGCAAGTGCAAGGTCCTGAGTTCGATCCCTGGTACCTGCCCCCGAAAAAAAAAAAAAAATAGGCCTCGATTTCCTCCATGTGGTCACACAACACCTGGTTTACAACTAAGGCCACGTGGGCAAGGAAGTTACAGTCAACAATTGCTGCAAGTCTGCTGTAGGTCAGCAGATTGCAATAGTCCAGTACATCAGCATCAAGAGGAGGTATTTTCTTGATTAACTAATTCTACTCCTTTCTTCTGAACTGTGGTCTTATAGCCTTTATAATGGCTCTTCGCCATGGGGTCCAAGTGGTCTTCCTAAGCACTGAAGTTGAAGAACAACCAAAATCAGATTTATGGGGTCTGGGGATTTAGCTCAGTGGTTCCTCGGCCTGCCTTGCAAATGCAAGGTCCTGAGTTTGATCCCTGGTACAAAAAAAAAAACCAAAAAAAACCCCAAAACAATATACTGTAATACTCAAAATATACTAAATAATCAATATAGCCAAAATGTCTTATTGTACCATATTCATCCTTCTCATGATGAGAGAGCATAAAATGCCTACATGATGAGATAGAGGTAAGTCATTCATCCACTGTGACACACTGTTATGCCTACTACCTAAGGGCTCCTGACCACAAGTGCTGTGATACCTCAATAACTAATCTGATAACTGAGATGGCTTCAAATGATAAAAGGTGGCAGTCTATACAGCATGCGTAAGGTGGGCGAAGGGGCGACTCATGTTCCAGGAAGGATGGAGAAGGGCAGTGTGAGAGTTCTTCAAGCTTCTCAGAATGGCATGCAACTTAAAACTTATTGTCTTCCTTCCTTTCTTCCATCCATCAACCCTCTTTCCATCCATTCATCCACCTGTCCATCCATCCGTGCATCCTTTTTTGAACTTGACTCTTCACTTTTTTTTATTAATGCATGCTAGTAATACAGAATGGTGAGGTTCATTTGGGGAAAATGACACATACATTTATCATATTTTGATCATTTTCAATCCCAATAACCCCTTCTCCCTCCTCCCCAACCTAATCCTCTTCCCATCTCCAAAAGTCTACCTTTTAGTTTCCTGTCATCTCTCCTTTAGTTTGTTCATTTGTTCATTCATTCATTCATTTTTCAGGTTACTCACATAAAAAAACAATGAATGCTGGGAAGGATGTAGGGGAAAAGAACCCTTCCTCCACTGTTGGTGGGAATGTAAACTGGTACAACCACTATGGAGATTCCTCAAAAAACTAACACTAGAAATTCCATTCAACCCAGCTATAACATTCCTGGGGATATTCCTGAATGAATTATTTCTAGAATTTTCCATTTATATCTTCAGTTCAAGGTTGACTATAGGTAACTGAACCCACCAAAAAGTAAAACCATAGATAGGGTACTGTTGTGGGCTATCTGGCCTGCAGCAGATTGATAGGGTCCTTTATAGCTCTATCTCCTCTGAGTCTCTGATCTTGTGGGGTCATTTACATCATGGTCACTAAATTCCTTCATCCATCAATCTATTCATCCACCCAAATATAGAGAGAGAGGAGAGAAAAAATCTATACATTTTAATAGATAATAGGTGTGCATGGACCACATTCAGTAAGATGAAAAAGGCTGAGTCAGTTTCCCAGCCATCTAGTTCTTCTAGGAACAAGCATTGTTACTAGTTTCTTCAATAACTTTTAAACTTTTATGTTTCCACAGTGGAATGTGTAAAATTATCAATTCTTGGTATACCTGTGTCATGGGCCAAATGAACCTTTGTCTCTCGACTTACCAATCTATTACATGAAATTCCCACTTCTGTTACAGAAAAAAGACATCCACCCAAATTCTACTCCCACCACACACACAATCGCCATGCAGCAGGAATTAGAATCCGTATGTTTTATACTCAGTTCAAGCATTATCATTGAATAGTATATCTCCCTTTGACAATTATTTCTCTGATAGCATTAGAGACACAAGATGTATTGTTTCTAGGAAGAATCAACAAAATTAAAACACAATTCAGCTGTCAATGCATTAAGCTTATTCTGAACTTACAGGTATTGTGCAGCTGTCTGAATCTCGAGATGTAAATCCAACATTGCCCAAGTGAAGGATGCCAGCAAGTATTCGAAAAATTCCCATTTGATAAGATTCACTGATTCCTGAAACAAAAGAGTAAATGAACAATAATTTCATTAATTTCAGAATACCAACTAAACAATGATAGCAGCTATTTTAAACCCATTATTAATTTTAACCCTACTGTTAATTCTCCAATCTCGCCAGACGCTGCACACGTGGAAATGTGCTGTGGTAACCATACACTTCTCCATGTTGACATGAACCCCCAAGGCAGCTGATCATCATAGGTGATGGCAGGGCTGCACAGTGTGACCGACCCATCTGGGCTCAACCTGCCTCTGCTGCGAATGTGCTCTCACCTGCAAGGGAGCGCCACCTGCTAGGCTTCTGTTTTCTCACCTGAGGTACAGGTAAGAGTAAACACCTTACTGAGTACTTGCGAAGATGAAATGAGTTAATGCACACAGCATCCCGAGCACACTGTGTGACACATGGTAAGCACCACCATCATTGTCACTCCCTGAATGTAACTGTTATTAATTAGTGTTACTGACATTTCTATTTATTTCTACTCCAAATGCAAGCTGCAGATCAATAAAGCTATTTCAAATCAGATTGTAAAGTCTTCTAGCTACAGACTAAGTATAAATGACAGGGGCCCCAAGATTAGAAGCGTTCATACTGATGTGTGCCCCGGCCTGATGAGGAAATGTCCACCCCAGCAGACAGGATGGGGACACTGGGCAGTCCTTGGCTCTTACTGGTCTGGCCTCATTTTTCAGTAAGGTCAGACTTTCTAGAATATTAGATGCAATTATATGGAAGTAGCAATAGTAAAACTATTTCCAAATACGTAATTAAATACAGGGTAATCCAGGGTTGACCTTATAATAGTACTTTTGCTGTCCTCCTACATTACGACTTTTTCAAATTTATAATCTATCCCTAGAAGTAAAGTAGTGTTTAATATGCATGTGAATCAGCAACAGATTTTGTTAAAATGTAGATTCTGATTCAGCAGGTCTGAGGCTGGGTATGATATTCTGCATTTCTAGCAAGTTCCACTGTGATTCTGGACCACACTGTGATTAGCAGTGCTTATAAATTAACTTACTTGAGGGTTCTCCTCAAAATACCAACATACAATTTTTGAGTTAACAATCTGCAGTTTTAACAAAAAATAATTCACCTCTAAAGCTTGTAGACTGAAACTCTAAAGATTAATTTAGTCACATGCAGACCTGACACCGAGATAGTAACATCTGAGCTGTCTCCACATGGTGCAATGAACTGGGTGTTAACACAGTGTTTGTCACCATGTCAGCTCCTCACATTTCCTAGCCACAAAAGAGCCCCCAAATGAAAACCAAAGCCTCCCACAAAATGTGAGCTTACAGAAGAAACCATTTCATTTAGCTTTAGGTTCTAGATTTTAGTAAAATTTTGAGCAAAGAATTACTGTCTCTCTCCAGAGTTACTCCTTGATGCCTCGAATATGTTTCTAAAAATGGCTTTATTAAGGCATAATTTGCATAAAATTCATCCATTTTAAGTTTGTAATTAAATTATAAATTTACGAAGTTGTATGAACACTACCACACTCTAATTTTAGCACTATCCATTGCCCCCAAAGAAACCTCCTGCCCACGCGCCTCTCCCGCCAACACCACTGACCACACAACCACGCCAGTGCTGCACACAAGGCTGGTGTGGCTCCTGCTCAGAGCTCGAGCAGTCACCTACCCAGCAGCGAGCAGGCCTGCCTGGTGTGTACCATCTCCTTGGCATCGTCCACGCCCTCGATCACAGGGCTGCCCCCCTGCTTGGCGTAATGGAAGCGATCTGCAGCTCCTGGAATGAAGCAAGATAAAGGCTTGCAGTCCACAAAGCAGCTCTGACTTCTGCCCTTAGGACCACTCTGGAGTACACAGTGTATAGAGTATACAGAATACAGTGTCTAACACATAGTGTCTTCAGTTTAACTGCCAATTATATTTTAATACAAAACTCAACTGAACAATGAAGAAAAATATTTACATTTATCTTAAATGGTGAAATGAACAGTCCTTTCCTAAAGGTTTAATTCCAAACTATATGGCAGGACAATGTCCTCCCATGCTACTCTCTTGATCAGAAACCCTACAGCCTCCATCCAGTAACTCCTTTAAAATGTTCTTTTTTCAACTAGGGCAAATTTAAAACATACACAAAAGTAGAGAGCAGTGTGATGAATCCCCACATACTCATCAGCCATCCAAACCAGCATCAGCCTGGCCAGTCCTGTCCAGGGACACAGCAACCCCTACTCCCTCCTTCTCCACTGCTGGCTGCCTGGAAGCCAACTGCAGATGTCTTAACCATTTACCCATAAGTATTTCAGAGTTAGATAAGCTCCTTTTTAGCAACTAAATGTAGAAACTCAAAAATTAACAGAAAACAATACAGCACAATAAATCTAAAGACAGCCAGGGATGTACCCCACTGGCACAGCACCTGCTTGGCAAGCGTGAGGTCCTGAGTTCGATGCCCAGTACCAAAAAAAAAAAATCTAATGACATATTCATACCTAATCGTAGCATTTTAAATTCAGGTAACTTTGCTGAGGCACAAAGCTGATAGAAGATATGATAGTTTCTCTCCTCTTCTGCCTTTGAAATAAGAAAAGTTTTCAATTACAGCATTTTACTCTAAACCTCAGAAGATTCTATCCTAAAACACAATTTTAATACTGAATTATCTCAGTTGAAATAAACTGTCCTTTCCCAAATTTCCTAAGACTCAGGTGTGACTATTAACCCTCAGGACCTACAGTCCACGTGCAGGCCAGGCGCGGTGATACACACCTGTCGTCGCAGCTGCTCAGTAAGCTATGACAGCAGGATCGCTGGGGCCCGGGAGTTTGGAGGCAGCCTAGGCAACACATGAGACCTGATCTCTCTTTATTATCCCTTACTGTTCTAACTAACCATATCATATTCTAAAAAAGAAGGAAAGAAACTGTGATTTAACCCATGCTTTCCCTATCAATTGGGAAAAAGGAGACATAAGACTAAACTAACAGCACCTCTTCTTACTCTTTCCAATGAACATCTGTAGGAAACAGCCACCATCACTAAACCTAAGCCATCCACATCCAATGGTAGGATAGCCTGGCTGCTCAGAAGCGGCTGGTTTTACAAATAGAGTGGTTGATAGGAAAACAGAGAGAGCTCAAATAAACAACCTAATGCCGAATCAAGCTCCTAGAAGAAGAAGAGCAGGACAAACCCAAAGCTTGTACAAAGGAGGAAATTATAAAGATCAGAGCAGAAATCAATGCAATGGAGACTAAGAGAGTGATACAAAAAAAATCAACGAATCAAAGAGTTGGTTTTTCGAAAGAATAAATAAAACTGATAAAACCTTAGTCAACCTTATCAAAAAAAGGAAAGAAAAGGCTCAAATCCATGCAATTAGGAATGAAAAAGGTGAAGTCACAACAGATCCAACAGAAATCCAGAGGATCATCAATACCTACTTCGAGAACCTGTACTCTAATAAAATGGAAAACACAGAAGAAATGGACAGATTTCTAGATACATATGAATTACGAAAGTTGAATGAAGATATAAAAATTCTAAACATCCCAATTACAATCAGTGAAATTGAAAACATAATTAAAAATCTACCAAAAAAGAAATCTACCAACAAAGAAAAGCCCAGGTCCTGATGGCTTCACTGCTGAATTCTACAAAACATTTAGAGAAGAACTATTGCCACTACTCTTTAAACTTTTCAATGAAATTGAAAGGGAAGCAATACTTCCAAATTCATTCCTGGAACCAAATGTTACTTTTATTCCAAAACCAGAGAAAGACCCAACCAAAAATAAACAACTACAGGTCAAACTCCCTAATGAACACAGATGCAAAAATTCTCAATAAGATACTGGCAAACAGAATACGGAGGGCCATCAAGAAGATCATACACACTGACCAAGGCAGATTTATACCAGGAATGCAAGGATGGTCCAACATATGTAAATCAATAAATGTAATATACTATATTAACAGAGTCAAGGACAAAAACCATATGATCATCTCAATAGATGCAGAAAAAGCATTCAATAAAATCCAACACCCATTCATGATAAAAACCCTACAAAAAAATTGGAATAGAAGGTCTTTATCTTAACCTGATTAAGGCTATCTATGAAAAACCAATACCCAACATAATGCTAAATAGTCAAACCTGAAAACCTTCATGCTAAAATCAGGAACAAGACAAGGATGTCCACTATCACCACTCCTGTTCAATATAGTTCTGGAAACATTAGCCACAGCAATTAGAAATGAGAAACAAATAAAAGGAATAAATATAGGAAAGGAAGAAGTTAAACTGTCATTATTTGCTGAAGATATGATATTCTACATAGAAGACCCAAAAAACTCTGTCAAAAGACTTCTACACTCAGTTGACAGATTCAGTAGAGCAGCTGATACAAGGTCAACACTCAAAAATCAACAGCCTTCTTGTACACAAATAACATACTCACTGAGAGAGAAATTAGGGAAACAATCCCTTTCACAATAGCATCCAAAAAATAAAATATTTCGGAATCTAATGAAGGAAGCAAAAGACCTCTACATTGAGGACTACAGCATTCTGAAAAAAAGAGATCAAAGAGGATATAAGAAAATGGAAAGACATCCCCTGTTCCTGGGTAGGAAGAACTAATACAGTGAAAAAGGCCATACTTCTAAAACTGCTATACAGATTCAATGCAATTCCGATTGAAATCCCAGCAGCATATTTCACAGAACTAGAGAAAACAATTCAAAAGTTCATCTGGAACCAGAAGAGACCTAGAATAGCAAAAGCAATTCTAGGCAACAGAGATATGGCAGGGGGTATCATAATCTCCAACTTGAAACTACACTACAAAGCCACTGTGATAAAAACAGCATGGTACTGGCAAAGAAACAGACCCGAAGATCAGTGGAATAGATTAGATGATGCAGAAACAACTCCAGACATACTCAGCCACTTCATCTTTGACAAAGGAGCCAACCATTCTCACTGGAGGAAAGATAGCCTCTTTAATAAATGGTGTTGGAAAAACTGGATTTCAGTCTGCCAAAGATTAAAACTAGACCCCTATCTTTCACCAGGCACTAAACTAAAATAGAAGTGGATTAAAGATCTAAATATTAAAACAGAAACACTAAACTTGCTGGAAGACATATTAGGTACAACTCTTGAAGACATTGGCATAGGAAAGAACTTTATGAAAAAATTCTCAGTAGCACGGGAGCTAGCACAAAGAATCAACAACTGGGATCTCATCCTATTAAAAAGCTTCTGCACAGCAAGAGAAACCACCAACAGAGCTAAGAGACAACCTACAATGTGGGAAAAAATTTTTACCAGCTGTTCCACAGACAAAGGTCTACTATCTAGAATATATAAAGAACTGAAAAAAATCAGACCCCCAAAATACAAAGACCCAATTCAAAAATGGGCATCTGAAATGAACAGACATTTCTCAGACAAAGAATTAAAAGCACCAAATAAATATATGAAAAAATGTTCAATATCACTGGTCATTCGAGAGATGCAGATGAAAACAACACTGAGATTCCACCTCACCCCAGAAAGAATGGCTGCTATCAAGAAATCAACAAATAACAAATGCTGGTGGGGGTGTGGGGAGAAAGGAACCCTTCTCCATTGTTGGTGGGAGTGTAGACTGGTGCAACCACTGTGGAAGTGAGTATGGAGATACCTCAAAGTGCTAGGACTAGAGGTCCCATTTGACCCAGCCATTCCCCCGCTGGGTATCTTCCCCAAAGAATTAAAACAATCATACCACAGCTATATATGTGCACCTATGTTTATAGCGGCACAGTTTGTAACAGCTAAAGCTTGGAAACAGCCCAAGTGCCCATCAACTGGAAACTGGATAAAGAAGATGTGGGGTTTTTTACAAAATGGAGTACTACTCAGCCATAAAGAATGAGAAACTAGAGACATTTATAGCTAAGTGGATGCACATTGAGGCCATACTCTTAAGTGAAATAAACAGGACACAGGTGTAAATACCCAATAGTTTCTCTGGTGTGAAAAACCAAAAGTGTAAATAAGAATCAAAATATATAATTGATATTGTGAAATAGGAAGAAAATGTTTAAAGGAATAGGGGATGTGGGAGGGGAAGGGGAAAGGAAAGAAGAGAAAAGAAAAAAATATGAAAAAAGGAAAAAAGTCTTTGTAAATAGGGAAGGGTGAAGAGGGTGAAGGGAGGGCAGGGGAATGGGGAAAATATAAGAACCAAGATACATCACGTACAGGTACAAGATCCCAATGAAGAATGTAACTGTATTGTATACCTAAAATGTACCAATAAACTAACTGCGAAAAAAACCCACAAAAAAAAAAATAGAAAGGTTGAGCAGGG
The DNA here is from genome assembly GCF_053883595.1 of Heterocephalus glaber. Classification (NCBI taxonomy): domain Eukaryota; kingdom Metazoa; phylum Chordata; class Mammalia; order Rodentia; family Bathyergidae; genus Heterocephalus; species Heterocephalus glaber. The sequence continues at coordinate 82,513,073 of NW_028258138.1, read as the reverse complement.
GATGGTGGTGCACAGCTGTAATCCCAGCACTCTAGGTAAGAGGATCACAAGTTTGAGCCCACCTATGGGTACCCAACGATTTAACTAGGCCCTGTCTCAAAATAAGAAATAAAAAGGACTTGGTATGTAGATCAGAGTGAAGGCCCAGGGTTCAAGTCTCAGCACCATAACAATAATGATAATCTAGGAATAAAATGGGTGCTGTACCAGCAAGCAAGTGCTCTGCCATTACATGATGACCTGACACAAGTAAAAGTACACATGTACATGCCCAGCTTACCTGGAACACCACTCGAGACTTCTCCAAAAGGTAGGTCCTCATGTTGGCACCAATGATTTGGTATCTCTTATCAAAACCAATCTCAATATATTTCCCAAAACGGCTGCTATTATCATTCCTGGTTGTTTTAGCATTTCCAATTGACTAAGAATCAAGGGAGAAAGTAAGATTTTAGAAGTGCAGTTCACGACAAGACACTAGGTTTGTTCAGAAAGAGAAAGGACAGAATGGGCCGTGACTCTTTACAGCAATTCTCTAAGGAACAGCCAGCTTTGGCCCTGCCCACTGCACAATGACACGGATGCGCACGAGTGCCTCTCATCCATGTTGTTGTTCTTGCTATTTCAGGAACAGCAAGCCTGGTCCTAGCAGTCAGGAAGTTTCATACACCATTTGGATACCCTCAAAACACTCCTCCGGGCCAGGAAAGAAAGAATGGATGGAGTCGGGAGCTGCCAAAGCACGCATCAAGATTTTTATTTCTTGGAAAATGTTTTATGTAATTAATGAGATGGTTGAGAAACAAATGAGATGGTTAAGATGGTTAAGTGTTTTCCTGAAAACACTGCCATGCTATTTAGGGTCTTTTCAGAAACCAGCGTTTCTAACATCTTCTACCAACAAAGGTCTCGCTGGATGCTTACTGGCAGAGTATTAGTACTATCCGCCCATTTAAATGCCATTTTAGAAGCCAGAGGGAGTAAAATTTGGTTGATGATTGTATCTAACCTGCAAAATATCTGCTAGAGAATGTACCATAAAACTGAAATGGCCTGTCTTCTTTCTGACTTAGATGACATGCTTCTAATATTTTTAAGTCAGAGAAAAAAAATCATGTAGTTAGAAAAGCAGAGAGTCATATAATGACTTATATTAAATGTTTAATAAGCTAATTTCACAAAAGATCGACATCTTTCACTAGAACAAAGCCTGTGCTGGGGTTAGTACGTCAAAACCACACCAGGGAGAAGAGGTGAAAGTAGTAGTATAGCATTAAAAGAAGAAAACGGGACCAGGGATTCACCGAGTGGTTTCACCGCCTGCCTTGCAAGCGCAAGGTCCCGAGTTTGATCTCTGGTACCAAAAAAACAAAAAAAACCAAAAAATGTGATTCCAGGCCTGAGCCTGGTGTGGAAAGAAGGTTCTCAGCAGAGACAGGATCTGCTGTCCATCCTCTACGTGCTCTCTGCCATATAGAGTGCTGTATTTACAGCAGTCTCCCTAATGTTATTTTTACTTCAATCAGCAAGAGATTGCTAAGGGGGAAATGTTGATCTTACTGTACCACTGATTTTAGTGAAATGCCACATGAGTTACTTTTCTTTAGAAAATGGAAATGAAATCTTCAGTTGTGGTTGCTGAAGATAAAAAAGAACTATTAACATCCAATGTGCCCCAAGAGTCCTCCCTGTCCCCATCTTAAATGAAAAACTGCCAGAGATAAAGAAAACATGATAAAATAGAGAAAGAGCAGCATCGCTCACATTCTGCCAAGGAGCCCACGCTGAGGGTGAGGAGCTCACTCCTAAAAGGAGGGTGCAGATCCCTCCAGCCAGGGGGCCCCTGCATTAGCTGTGTGCGGTGCACATTACCCAAGGAGTTTCCTCAGTCCGCTGGGGACCTGGACATTCCTTTCTTATTTATTTTGTGGTACTGTGGAGTGGAACCCAGGGCCTTCACACTGAGCTATGTCCTAGCCCTTCTTTATCTTTACTTTGGGACAGGTCCTAAAAGTCACTGAGCTCCCCAGGCTGAGCTCCAACTTGGGACCCCCCCTGGCTCAGCCTCCCAGAGCGCTCCCTGGCTCTCCCCTCACCTGGCTTACATTCTTCTCTCAGTATCACAGCAAAAAGCTCTGATATAGAGACATAGCCTTAAAGATGATTTAAACTTACACATTTTCTAACTATAGCCTCAATATTTTATCTATTTTTCGTCTAGCAACTATAAATCCTTTGATAACATTCCTTAGCCCCATATTCCATTTCTGTCTCTCAGTCTGAGAAAGCCCTTCTGAAAATTAGTTCTCCGGGCCGGGGATTTAGCTCAATGGTTCCACTGCTTGCCTTGCAAGTGCAAGGACCCGAGTTTGATGCCAGGTACAAAAAAAAGAAAAAAATAAAAAGAAAATTAGTTCTCTAGGGCCGCGGATTTTACTCAGTGGTTCCACCATCTGCTTTGAAAGCGCAAGGTCCTCAGTTCGATCCCCAGTACCAAAAATAACAACAACAAAAAAATTAGTTCTTCTAACTCTAGCAACATTTTCTTAATCCAAATTCCCACAGATAGACTAAGTAAGAATATAAAGAGAAATAAGTAACCATTATGGATCCCCTTTATCTTTTCTGTTTGTCCAGGCAAACATGATAAATTCTTTTTTCTTTCTTTCCTTTTTTTTCCTGTACTGGGGATTGACTCAGGACCTTGCCCTTGCGAGGCAGGCACAGTGCCACTGAGCTAATTCCCAGGCCCAAACATGACAAATTTTTTATAACTGCCTATAAAAAGTATTATCTGGGGCTGGGGATTTAGCTCAGTGGTTCTGTCACCTGCCTCGTAAGAACAAGGTCCCGAGTTTGATATCCGGTACCAAAAAAACAAGTATCTGGGGCCAGGGATTTAACTCAGTGTTTCCATCACCTGCCTCATAAGTGCAAGGTGCCGAGTTTGATCCCCAGTACCATAAATAAATAAACAAATAAAATAAAAAGTAATATCTGAATTAGGTGCAGTAGCCCAAACCTGTAATCCTACTACTCAAGAGGCTGACACAGGAGGATCACAAGTTTGAGGTGAGCCTGGACAACTTAGATTCTATCTCAAAATAAAATAAAAGGGCTGGGGATAGAGCTCAGTGGTAGTGTTTGCCTAGAATGTGTAAGGGTTCGTCCGTAGTACCACAACAAAAAAAAAGCAGTATCTGTATCCACTCCAAATTTTTCATCTTGTCCCACTAACAAACTCTGACCTATATTGCAGGAAACCACTGCAGCTGTTTGTTTTGCAGCACTGGGGACTGAACCCAGAGAGCACGGAGCTATTCCTTAATATTTCTGTGCCAGGTTGGCCTCCAGCTCTAAATTTTCCTGCCCCTGCTCTGGAGCAGCTGGGACTGTGAGCATGCACCACTAGGCCCAGCAAACTGTCATAAAATGGTTCATTTGTCTTTTGACATATTCTGGCAAGTTCATTCTCTACTTAAGTTATCCTCAAGACAACTTCAAGTCCTAGTTTTATAAGGGTAGCCTAGAAGACATGGGATTCCCTGATGTTATCACAGTCAAGACTTTAGGGTAGTCTAACATTAACAGCAGACCATGGGGGCCGGGGATTTAGCTCAGTGGCACCATGCCTGCCTCAAAAGCACAAGGTCCTGAGTTCGATCCCTGGTACCAAAAATAAATGGAAAATAAGATGAAAAGGGCTGGGGCTGTAGTGCAGTGTGAATCTCCAGTACCACCAAAAACAAAACAAAACAAATACAAAAGCAGGTTAAAAAAAAAAAAAAGAGTAGACTATGGTGCAAGCACATAATCTCAGCATCCTGAGAGGCTGAGGCAGGAGGATTGCAAATTTGAGCCCCCTCTGGGCAATTTAGTAAGTCAACTTAGCAAGACTCTGTCTCAAAAGAAAAAATAAAAGAAAGGGCTGGAGATGTTGCTCAAGGGGAACAATTCCCAGTACTGCCAAAAAAGATGACTGGAATAGCCTGATTTGTTGTCAAATTCCTGGAATTTGTTGTTGTGACAAAGCCAGTAAAAACAATGGTAGGAAGCAAAGCTCTGTTGTTTTCTGATCCAAAAAAAAACTGGCAAAAAATTGTATCTTCCCAGTCTTAGCACAGCGGTATTCACCACTATATCCACAGCTAAATTCTTTCAAAATCTTAACTTGCTTCAAAATCCCTCTTCTGTCTTGTGGCACAGATGGCAGTTTCTTCCTGCCCACCCACTGTCAGAAAACGTCCCGTCTTCTGTCCACAGTGTGCCCAGCCTTGGAGCCCAGCGTGCCTATCCTTCCGTCCCAGCAGGAAGCCTGAGGCTCTGGAGGGCACTCTGTGGACGGCAGGTCACAGCACCCGGGTGTCACACACAGCACTGCAAGCCAGGCACAATTACCTCTGTGAACAGATTACTGCAAAACCACCGCACCTCGGGTGTGCCAGGCCAGCTTAACTGCTTCTGTGCTTAGGTGATATATAAGCTTGACAGAGGAAAAAGATAGGAATAAAGAAATGCCCACTTGGGTTTTTTAAGCATTTTCTTAGAGCATATTAGTAACACAGAACACTGAGTTTTTAACAAGAATATAGAGAATGTGACTTTCTATTAAATTTTTCATGCACTCAAATTAAAATGGCACATCTTCTTTCTGATTTAGGTGAGACGCTTCCAGATTTTTTTCTTTTAAGGCAGAGCAAAAAAATAAAGTGGTTAGAAAAGCAAGGGTCACAGAATGCATATATTAAATGTTTAGTAAGCTAATTTCATCTAAGATAACTAGATATAAAAAGAAAGCGTTGCTTAAGCATGTCCAAACTAATTTCTCTCCTCTTAATGAAACTTATTTTCTCACAAAACCTTAATGTTTCAGGGCCGAGGATTTAGCTCAGTGGTGTCATCACCTGCCTCGCAAGTGCAATTCCCTACAGGAAATCAAACTCGGGACCTTGCGCTTGCGAGGCAGGCGCGGGCACCACTGAGCTGAATCCCCGGCCCCAGGAAAACTTTAACGTTTCAAAAATCATACTAAATAGTCTTCTAGCTTCAAATTTTAAAAATACTCAAATTGACTAAGGGAAAGAAACTGGTAAATGAAGTGCTGCTGCCTGCACCTATAGGCAAACAGCTCAACTGGAAGACTGGAAACGCAGGACAGTGTCTCCCATAGGCAGTTTCCACTCTTCCCAGCTATCTTCCTGACATGTAGAAAAGTGTTTTCCTAATCTCTGTGGCTGGGAGATCCCAGGCTTTCCGACATGTGCTCAGTCAGTGCTCTGCGCACACTTCTCAGCGAAGAGCAGAGTGAGACCTGGGCATGGCGCTATCTTACCTCCATGATGGGATTGGAGGCCAGGACCTTTTCTTCAACATTGGCCTCACTGGCAGAGCCGCTCACGGTGGCGAAGTATCGCATGGCATACTTGGCTGAGACTGTTTTTCCTGCCCCAGATTCGCCACTGACGATGATGGACTGATTCCGTTCATCCCTGCAAAACAAAGACAAGTCACTGCCACACTGCACACTTCTGACTCCAATCAGCAGTGTTTGCTCCCCATGCTCGCTGAGAGGCACGGCCAGCTCCTGCTGGCTTACACATGCAACGGTAGGGATGGAAGCATAAGAAGATTCCCTAGTGAGAACAATCACTTACAAACTAGACGGAGGTGCACTCCTGTAATCCCAGCTCTCTTGGAGCCTGAGACAGGAGGAAAACAAGTTTGAGCCCAGCCTAGGAAACTCACTGACTCAGTGAGACCCTATTTCAAAATTAAAAATAATAAAAGGGCTGGGGGTGTAGCTCAATGGTAGACAGCTTGCTCAGCATGTACCAGGCTTAGGTTTGACCCCAGTGCAGAGGGAGAGTGAAAAAAGGAGGGAAGGGGGCGAGACGGAGGAGAAGAAACAGCTCATTCTGAAGGGCCAAGCTTGTATGTGTCATCCTGTTCGTGGAGCTCCCTGACCTCACTCTGACCATCTCATCTCTTTTCTGATTTGTAGGCTGACGTGGACATACAGTACACACTGCGCTGCACTTCAGGTGCAACCAGAATCATGCAACAAATTCTGCGACCACAATCGTGGAAAGAACTAAGCTCGTGAACTGTGGCACCGCTGTACTTATCGCCTCTGTTCATTCGTGGCTGGTTGTAAATCAATTGCTCCAATAAAGCAGGTCTCACTTTGGTGCCCATGTCCCTTAAAAATGTCCTCACAGAAGCTAGAGACATTGATAGCTAAGTGGATGCACACTGAGGCCACACTCGTAACTGAAATAAATAGGACACACGTGTGTGAATACCAAATAGTTTCTCTGGCATGAAAAAGTAAAGTGTGAATAAGGATCAAAATGTATAATTGATAATGTGAAATAGGAAGGAAAGGTCTAAAGGAGTAGGGGAAGTGGGAGGGGAAGGGGAAAGGAAAGAAAGGAAAGGAATAAGTATGAGAAAAGGAAAAAAACGGAAACAAAGTCTCTGTAAAGAGGGAAGGGTGGAGGGGGTGAAGGGAGGGCAGAGGAAGGGGGGAAAAATAAGAACCAAGATACTCATGTAAAGCTACAAGATCCCAACGATGAAGGTAACTGTATTGTATACCTAAAATGAACCAATAAACTTAATGAAAAAAAAAGTCCTCATAATTTATCTTTTTCAATATGTTAGCCAAGGGTCAGTATCAGCAGTCTGGATTCCTCTCCCTCACATGTTCAGAAGAGGGAAGGGCAGGGAAGTGAACAGAATTAAGATGTGCTATGTACATGTACCAATGCCCCACAAGGAACAGAAGCACTATGTACTGCAAATATATACCAATAAAAACTTTGTAAAAATAGATGCTCAGAGAAATGCATTTTGCCTAATTCCTCATGATGGGTTCTGTCAGTGCACCCTACGTGACAGCTGAAGTGACAAACTTCTCCCAACACCCCTCCCCACAGCAAACAAAACCTGGAGAAAACAAAACCCCAAGGAAAACTGCTATTCTCATCTGGATGGCTTTCAAGAAGCTCTTTCAAGTCTTCATGACAAAATGTGCCCAAAAAACCCTAAAAATGGTATCTAAGATCCTTTCCCTATGACATGGGGAAGAGCATGAGAGGCAACAGAGCCACCGCTTGCTCCAAAAAGCACAGCAAACTGCACACCCAGGCATGCACATCCCAGTGTGAAGCAGAGGCAGAGATGGGTCTGCTTTTCCAGGGTCCACAGCCAGGAGATTTTAAGCCACGTTACTGTTTCTTGTTTCCCTGGTGCTCTGGCCAGAGAGGCCTCCCTTCTCCCAGGCTTAGGAGTGCATTCCAACCACAGGTGAGCAGCGCTCTTCATTCCCAAAGACTCGGAGTCCAGACTCCAGCCTGCTATGAGGTGGTGAGTGGTCTCCAGCCTGGGGCGCTGCTGGATGGCAGGGGACCCTGGGAGGCAAGGCCGGGAAGGAAGCGGGTCCCTGGTGAGCGCCTTCCTCTCCCCGTGCACTGGCTGTCACGGTGAGCAGCTTCTCCTGCTTCCTGCTCCTGCTGGGACCTGCTACCTTAGCACAGCAGAAACAACCCACTGATGGATGGACCGAAGCCCCCACGCTGTGGGCCAGAACAGGCCTGACCTCCTGGCTCACAGTTTTCTCAACTTTAAGATGAAATGTCAAAAAAAAAAAAAAAAAAAGATGAAATGGAGTCTCAGGTCCCTCAAACGCTAAAATACTATGATCCAGAAGTCAAATTGACACAGGGTTGACGTTCACATGTTTACTTGCACATGGGACTGGACAGGCCACATATACTCAGTGGGCTTGAATGCTACCACTGAGACAGTCAATATTCTTCCTCGAGGGGGCCCCAAATAAAAAGATAGTCAAAACCAATAAAGAAAGGGCTACAAAGAGAAAAATGTAAAATAATCCATTGTTTGCTTTTTTGGAGGGGTGTGCTGGGGTTCGAACCCATGGCCTGGCAAGTGCTTGCCCACTGACTGACATCCTCAGCCCCCGTGTTTGCTTTTAATTTAAGAGGGGGAAACAGAAATCTTTATAAAATCAGTACAATGAAATCTTTAAAATGTATTTCAGTTTACGTAGCCACAGGAAGAAACACAAAAAGGAAGACACGTAGGACAGGTGGAGTGGGGGAGCCAAGCAAAGACACGGAAAGGAGAAGGGGGACACATGAGCAAGGGACAGGAAAGAGCAGGAGAAGCGTGAGAACACGAAATATCAGGACACGCTCGCTACCGGCCCAAGGTAAACACCACAGCCCACCCTCTGCCGCCCTCTGAGAGGCAGGTCCCAGGCTGTCTCGTACCCCTAAGAAGTAACTGGCCGAGGTCCCAATGTGTCAGTGAGTGGAGGAACTGCTCCCTGAGTAGTCCCTTGGGTGCTCCTGCCCTTACAAGAGCCTTCTTAAGAGCACAACTGAATTAAGGAGTGCGGCTCTTCACCCCTGCTCAGGGTGCCGGCACTAAGGCTGGGTGCCTTCTGGACAGGCAGTCCTTTCGGGGGCCTTGGCTGTGGCCCCGGTTGCCCCAGGCAATGGGTGCTTCGGAAGAGGGGTGAGCTGCCTGGCTTGTCTGTCAGTGCTTCCAGGACTCTACTGGGAACTGTGTGAACTTCACTCATTCATTCAACAAACACGGAACAAGCAGCTAACCACTTCATGGAGATTAAAGAAGACTGGGACTGCTGATAAATCTTTCTCTGCATCTATACAGTTCATCAAGAGTTCTATTTTCTAGATTTTCCTCTTGAGATTTATCCTTTCAAAAAATGTAATTCTAGTTTTTCAAGGTCATACTGAACATTATTCCTATCTTCCAGACAGTCAATTTGTCTTTCTTAGAGCCCGGGTGCCTCTGTACTTTAGCAAGGCGCACAGCAAACGTAAAAATCGATGTTGCAACACCGAAGCTTAGGTATTAGAGAACGGTCAGTTCCAGCACGAGAAAAGACTGGCAAGAACGCGACACAGAACAGAAGAAAAGCAGCGCTCTTCTGGGGAGGCCAGCAAGGCTACCAGGGTCAGAGGCTCCTGTGGGAGTTGCTTTCTAAGGAGCACACTTAGAAAGGGCACGCGCCAAGGACCCTGGGGACGGCTACTGATGCTGCCTGAGAACACTAGGGTCGGCTCTGCTCTGCCGAGCTATGTCTACAGCACCACTGCAACCCTCAAGGTCCAAGCTGGACCCACCCCACAGCCCGCCTGCTCCCTGGACACGGCTCTTGCTGCAACCCCCGTCACAGGGAAGGCCTGGCCTTTGGAGCCAGAGTATACCATGCAGTCAACCTCGATCCCATCTCTCGGACCCACAGAGCAGACCCTTGCCAGTTATCTTTAAAGTGGACCCAGAAGCCACCTCCTCACCATCTCCACTATGTGTGCTCAACTGATTACCACTTCCTGCTTGGGTCATTTCAATAACCTCCTGACCAGCCTCCTGTCTTCTACCTCTGACTCAGACTGTTCTTATCATTTTGATTTCTAGAAATTTACTTTTGATATGATTTCAAAGTTACAGAAAATTACAAAAATAGCAAAATAAATTCCTGTACATGTTAAAGTCAGATTCATCAACTGCCCACTTGCTTTATTAAATTCTGATTCCAATATTTTCTGAAATGTTTGGGTGTAGGCTACAAACTTAACTTCTACATCTTTCCAACTGTACTTCCTATGAATACAGATATCCTGTTACATATCCATAATGATTAAAATCAGGAAACATGATACTGTCACCATACTGTTACTTATTCATAATCTGTAGGGGTTTTTTCCTGTACTGGGGATTGAAACCAGGGCCTTACACATGCTAAGCAAAATCGAGTGTTGCTTCACAGCAGCCAGCCAGCCATCTCTATCTCTCCGTCTACCTCTCTATGGGGAACAGTACTGGGGACTGAACCTACATCTCTGCACTGAGCTACATCCCTAGAACTTTTTCTTTTTCTAAATTCTGAGACAGGGTCTTGCTAAGTTGCCCATGCTGGGCTCAAACTTTCAATCTTCCTGCCTCAGCTCCCAGAGTACTGCGATTATAGTACATTTTATTTTGAGACAAGGTCATGCTAAATTGCCCAGGCTGGCCTTGAATTTGCAATCCTCCTGCCTCAGTCTTACAAGTCATGAGATGACAATCCTACACCTCCATACACCTCATACACCACTCCATATTCCATATTCCAGCTGTATTAAGCATGCAGCACTGTCCACTACAGAGCGCACTCATAGACAGGTACAAGTCATGTATTTTATTTATTTTTACTCTTTACCACACTTTCCTCTGTGGGGTGGGAATTTCTGCCTATTTTGTCTAACGTTTTCTGCTGCCCCTGTGTCCAGGACTGTACCCGGCATTTGCGTCTGCTGAAGGAACTGCAACTGAACGAATGGTGACTTGCATCTCCCGAAGATGCAAGTGGCTCTAGGACGGGGGTAACGTGGGACACCAGGATGCACATATGGTATAGTGAGAAATGATCCTGCAGCCAGCACTGGTTCCTGGCTATAAGCCTAAGCTGACACGGTCTGAGGAGGTGTTATAGCAAACTTTATGGAGACAGATTTATACACATAAATGGCAAAAATAATGCTGTAACTGAGTGAAGCATACTTCAAAACTGCCTGGAAAAGAAACAAAGGTAAAAGACAAACTTCAGCTGGGAAATTACATTGAAGCCAGGTGTGGTGGCACATGCCTATCATCTCACCACTTGGGAGGCTGAGGCGGGAGGATCACTATGAGTTCGAAGCCAGCCTGGGCTACATAGTGAGACCCTGTCTCAAAGAAAAGAAATCATATTGAGTGACTGAGGCATAAGAGATAACTGGCTGGGGTGGAGGGGTAGGAATGACAGGAAAGCAAGGTAAATCTGAGGGTAAACCTGACACCACCGATGGACCACAAGCCATGCCTTCATGTGTAAAAACTGCATTTGAGCCCAGACTAGGCAATTTGGCAAGGCCCTGTCCCAAAATAAGAGATAAAAAGGTCTGGGATGTAGCTCAATGCAAAGGCCCTGGGTTCAATCCCCAGCACCCACCCTCCACACACATACAAAGGGCATAATGCTACACCCATTACTCCAGATAATCAGTATGCATTAATATTAAAAGAGGATATGACTCCTATGGGCTCTTTCATTGAAATAATTCTAAACCCCTCTCAAATGCTGGTCCAGTCATGTATACTCTCCCTGGCTGCAGAAGAGAAAGTGAAAACCTCCGCAGTATTAGTTTTCTCTCCATATCATAAACTGCTAGAAGGTTTCCCATATCACATTTATAATATGCCAAGTTCTGCTCTGTATGTCATTCTTCTCTGCACTCACTGCTAAGAGGACAATCTAGTCGAGAATGCTTACTTCCTCTGATTGTCCACCCTCCAACGCAGGCCCATGTTAATGCCGACCTGTCTCAGGGCTGCCCAGCACCCCCAATGCCCTGTCAGGTAACAGCACCACCAGGATTCACATCTCCTTGGCCTTCACTCCCTACAACACAGATACTTGTTTTCCAGCTCAAAGGCCCTTTAGTTGTGCTGTCACCCTCCCATCTACAAAATATAACATCTGGCCTTGTCTAGTCTGAGGGTCATGATGAGATGCCAAAGCCAGTTTTTAAAAACTAAGCGTCCTTTTATAAATGCAAGCTTCTCTTAATAGTAATAACAATCCAGGCCATCTGAGACTAACTGTTTAGTAAAGCTTACATGTTACCCTATACTTTAAAATATCCATGGCTCAGCAGAGAAGAAATCATCACCTTTCATGGGAGACAAAGCAACAACACAAGCATCAACCAACCTGGCCATCTGCTTGTAGGCCTCCTCTGCCACTGCGAAGATGTGTGGGTCCATGTCCCCCATGTTCTGCCCACTGTACGCGTTGATGATATCTTCTCCATAAATAGGCAGCTGCTCATAGGGATTTATAGCTACCAGGACTATACCTGGGGGTGGAGGGATAACAAAAAGGAAAAAAAAGTCAAGGAGATCCAATGAGCATATCAAAGTTGGTAAACCGAGGCTCACAGTTTATACAAAACTTCGTTTCAATTCGGCTGATATTAAACTAATAAATTGTCACACATCAATATATACCACAGCTTTTGCTTCTCTGAACTCATTATACATAGTTCTGACTGAGACACCATTTAAAAACTGGACAAGGCCCAGAGGTGTGGTGCACACTCGTAATCCCAGCACTCAGGAGGCTGAGCCAGGAGGATTGCCACAAACTCAAGGCCAGCCTAAGCTACATAATAAGGTCAAGATTAGCCTGAACTACATAGTGAGACCCTGTCTCAAATCAAACCAAACAAACACACACACAAAACTGGACAGGGCTTAAAATATGACAGTGCTAAAAAAAAAAAGAAATATATATATATATATGTGTGTGTGTGTGTGTGTGTGTGTGTGTGTGTGTAACACTGCTGCAAGAATTTTAAATATTTTCATAATATTCAATCTAAAAATTCCAATTCTAGAAATTTATTCAAATGAAATAATCACAATTCATGAAAGGGTTATTTTTTACAAAGATGTTTACCACAGTGGTGATACTCATAAGAGTGAAAATGGAAACAAAGTATATAATAAAAGGAGAGCAGTTGAATACATTTTTGTTACATCCACATGACAGACTAGTATGTTGCCAAAACACATTTCCAAGGGTAGTAAAGGAACATGTGACCTGGAACCACATATGAGCAGGGTGTGGGGGCACACACCCATAACTGCAGGTACTCTGGAGCAGGAGGATCACACTTTTGAGGCAGCCTAGGCAAGTCAGCAAGATCTCATCTCAAAAAAATTTTAAAAACCATATGCAAACTGATTCCATTCTTCTATTTGCCCATAGTGTCTAATACATACAAAAAGAAAGGACATGTTAACATAATATGGTCATTTTTGGTAGCAATTTACATGTAATTTTTCTTTTTAATCCTTTTCTGTATTTCCTTAAAGTTTTACAGTAGGTGTATATATTACTTTAATAAAGTCATCCATTCAACAAATACTTTTCAGCTCCAACTACATTTCAAGTCTTTTTAAGTGATGGCTTTGTAACAGAAAAAAAAGACAAGTCTTTACTCGTATGGAGCTTACATTCTAGTGGGAAATTCAAGCAATAACGTAAGTAAGCAGAATGCAAGGTGTGATGAAAAACTGTGAAGATTTAAATGAAGAGAAATTATTTCAGTAAACGTCATATTGCTGTTGATCCCCATCAAAACTCTCCCCTCACTCTGAACATACTTGTCCCGTGGTTCTGGCCACTTTCTGCAGCAGCTTTGGAGTCCTCTTTCGTGAGGGTCTCCAGTTGTGCTGTTGTAGCTGCCTTGATGTCCTGAGCCCTTCCCTTTCAGGGTCACTGTGACTTGGGGGAAGAGCCGAAGGTCACACAGTGCCAGATCTGGTGGATAAGGTGGGTAAGGACGCTCCTGTGTTTTAGGAGCTTGCCCTTCTGTTGGACGGCACTCAGCAGCACATTCATTATATTTCTGATCACAATGTGTAAAGACCCTCAGGGAAGAGGACTCCAGAGCTGCTGCAGAAAGTGGCCAGAACCATGGGATGAGTGTGCTTGAAGGGGAAACATTCTGAAGGAGATTCATGGCAATGTGTCTTTTACTGTAATATATCTTTAATTTAAACATTCACTGTCTATTTTGATCACCCCTTGTATACACATACACATATCTTACAGGTCAGACAACAGCAGGGAAACAGAAAAAGCAGAAAAGGAAGATAGTTGTGAGGAAGAGGAGGCTTATGATTTAGATAGGGTGTCAAGGGAAGGCGTCACTGAGATGTAACACGCAAAAAATTTGGGGCTGAGAAAACAGCTTAGAGGCAGAGCATGTGCTTAACATGCACAAGGTCCTGGGTTCAGTCCAAAGTATACGAAAAAAAATGGCAAAAAATGTTCTTTTTTTCCTTTCTTCAGGTGGTACGAAGGACTAAACCAAGGACCTCTGCACTGAGCTACATTCTCAGACATTTTTTATTTTTACTTTGAGATAGGGTCTCACTAAATCACTAAGATGCCGAGGCTATGCTCTAATTTGCGATCCTCCTGCCTCAGCCTCCCAGAATTCTAGGATTACAGGAAGGCCTGACCTGCTTACCTGAAGAAAAATGAAAACTGAGAAAAGAAATATTCATTTAATAATGAAAAAGAAAAGTTAACATAAAGGATGTACATTCTTTTGGGAAGAAAAGGAGGTTGCTCCCACCCAAAATAGGACAGAATGAAGGAATGAGCAGCACTGACGGGTACAACAAGCAAACAAACGCAGGTGGAAGTGGACAGAAACCCAGGTCTAAGCTGCAGAGGAGAGTGTGACTAGGGCCAGGGATTTAGCTCAGTGGCTCCGCTGCCTGCCTCTCAAGCACAAGGTTCCGAGTTCGATCCCTGGTACCAAAAACAAAAACAACAACAACAACAACAAACTAGTGAGGAGAGTGTGACTAGCCAAAGAAAGGTAAGATGTCAGGAGGAAAAGAGCCTCAGATGAGGAGGACATAAAGAATAAGAACGTGGGCCAGGGATGTAGCTCAGTGGTACCGCCACTTGCCTCGCAAGTGCAAGGTCCTGAGTTTGATCCCCAGTACCAAAAAAAGAGAAGAACGAAACAGAGAGAAGCAGAGACAGGGAGAGGAGCCCCAGCGCACGCAGAGGCACAGGCACAGGCACAGGCCGAGCCTGGCGAGTGCTGCAGCCCTCGGGGCAGCGGCAGGGGCAAGGAGACAATCACGTGCCCATCAGCCCTGCATCCTAAGGCGCTGAGAAGGGACACTAAGTCCCAGGAGCTCGCGCCAAAGGTCAATCCTTGAGCATCTACTCTTCATGCAGTGTTTCGAAGATAAAAATAACTGGTGAGTCTGACCTTGACTGACATACACTTCTGGCGGAAATCCAAAGACAGGCCCAATTCCTTTTATTCTGTGAAAGATGATGTAAATTCACAGAGCTTTCGGATGACTCTGAAGTGATTTTCAAGTGTAAGAGCAAACCCAGTCGCAGCCTGCTTTCCCCAGCCCCGTCTCCAGGCCCGCATCCGCTGAGGCAGGGCTCCCCACCATGGCAAAGGCCGAGCACACTCACCACAGTACGTGTAGATAAGTTTGGAGTCGATGAAGCGGACTCTGAGGTTATGGAGCACAGCGGGCTCATGGAGATAGCTGAGGGCCGTGAGGTCATTCTCACCGACCAGGATGTCGGGGTTGCGCAGGTGAGGTAGCTCCTTGGTCTTTGGATCCAGTCGGTACTCCAGGTCCTGAAACACAAGGCGGCATGCACAGCAGTTACAGCGCCCGCGGGACAGACGCACCTACACTCTGCTTATTTACTATTCCTGCTCTGCTGCTCAGCTGCAGCTCTACTGACTTCCCGCTGTCTTCTGGCGTCCCAGGCACTGGTGGAAATGGGGACCTTCCTGCTTCACTGCACACAGTAACTGCACTGACACAGCTGGAGAGGCCGGAGCCTGCCCTTCAATTGTTTATATGAGCTTTCTTTCCCCCTTCTTTACCCATGAGAAGTGACAGGCAAGGTGAGCAATCAAGAGCTAGACTCCAACCGAGTGAGGTGGCCCATCCTGTAATCCCGTATTCTGGGAGGATTGTAAATTCCAGCCCAGTCTGAACAACTTAGTGACTTAGCAAGACCCTCTCTCAAAATAAAAAATAGAAAGGGCTGGGATGTAGTTCAGAGTGAAGACCCTAGATTCAATCCCGGCACTGCCAAAAGAAAGAGAGAGCTTGACATCAGGGTCAGACTGATCTGAGTTCAAACCCTAAGACTGATATTTACTCTTTACACGGCCTCATACGTGTTCCTTAAACTACATACTTCATTTATAAATGGCATAAAAGAAATGGCCCACAAAGGTGTGGTAAAAGTTGAAAGAGCCAATGCGTGGCATGTGGCTAAATCCTTAGAAACTTCTGAACCTAGGGGCCCAACCATCCCAACACTACACACAAAGCTTTGTGTGCATGCATGCATATGCACATACAGGCGTGAGTGTAAACTTACTTTGGAAAGACATTTCATATCTCTAATTAAATTTAATGAGGTGCCTGGCCCCAAACATTAAGATATACCATGCAACTAAAATCACAGGAACACAGCTTTATGACAGTCAACCACGGAAATTGTCACCCAACTATGTAGTATGGGCAAATGGCACAGGCCAAATGAAAAAAATAAAATAAAATATTTGTGTATTTAGTTATGGGTTTTTTTTTTTTTTTTGAAAAATGGTTTTGCTATATAGTCTAGGACCATCTTGAACTCACTGTGTAGCCCAGGCTGGCCTCAAACTCATGATTCTCCTGCCTCAGCCTCTGAGTGCTGGGAATACAGGTGTGTGCCACCATAAAGTGCAATGTGATGGTAGAGAGGGACAAGTTAGTTTGTGAAAAGCCAGTTCTATTACTACTGAAGGTAAATAACAGCGATGGAAAATCGTTCAGAGCTTTCCATAATAACGAGGAGCTGCCTAGAGCACGTGTGCCACGGGCTCACCACCACCGATACAGACAAAGATGAGGGACTCAGGTCAGCACTCGAGGATTACACTAAGGAAAGCAGGACGCTCTTTTCTCGCCTGCTTACGGGTGTGAGGCCCTCCCCGAGGGCTGGCTGGGCCTGTGTGGCCGTCAATACGCCGTCTCCAGACAGTGCTCCCCCCCACTCTCCTGGCCTGCCTGCCTGCGGTGTTTTTCCCAATCGCGCAGAAATACAATTAGAACTGGACGAGAGAAATGCCCTGGCTTCACCGCTACAGGCCAGATGGTATCAGCCCAGATGACTCCGGGTGGCAGAGCAACCCAGAACTCTGTCTTCACTAGAGGACAGGGTTCTTACGGTGTCCGTGGGGGAAGGAGCTGGAACTGAGATAGTAGAGAAAACACTAATGTTAGGACTGTCCATAAGATCTTTAGATTCCAGCAATGCCTCAACTGAGCATCCAACCTGTTTTAAAACCTTACCCAGACGTATTGGGACATGCCTGTAATCCTAGCACCGGGACACTGAGGCAGGAAGATGACTATGAGTTCGAGGGTTACACAGCAAGACCCTATCTCAAAAAAACAAAACAAATAAATAAAAAATCTTTAGGAAAATTTCCTTTTTGGAATTAGAGTTCAAATTGACATAACCTGTTTCTCTGTAACCACTGGACATTATCAAATAAATGTACTCTTCTAATAGTGCAAAGACCATGTTTTTCTCTATCTTATTCTAGGACCCTGTGAGACTTTGGTTCCTACAAGGAAAGTGACCGTGGGTAATTGGGAGGTCTTGTAATGTTTATTCTTCTTGCTGTCTCCCGTCCTACAGATCTGCTTTTTAAGTGCATGTGGCATTTTACTTCTAGTTTTTAAAAAATGTTCAGGATTAATGAACACAGAACATACTTTGGTAAATTGATTTCACCTAGGTGTATGGATTACCAATTCTGAAACAACTTTACATATATAACAAATAAGTACGTATACTGTACATAAGGAAAGCAAAAGAAAAAAAGAATTTACAAATAAATATAGGGAGGATAACAGAATTAACCCTGTAGTGCTGAGTGTGTTAGACTGGAGAAAAAGGGATTGCTATGAACTCATGATATGGGTATCTAGACATTAGTGTTTATATTTATATTTCCTATCTGTCCACCAAGAGCCCTAGCAATGAGCACACCTACCGCCCAGATCTTGGTTGCTAATACCATCCTCAATCAAAAGCACAGAAAATACAAGACGACTCCTGAATGAATATCTTGGGTTCCTTTTTGTTGTTTTGGGTTTTTTTGGGGTTTTTTTTTTGTACTGGAGATTGAACTCGGGACCTTCTGCTTGCAAGGCAGGCAGCAGAACCACTGAGCTAAATCCCCAATTTGAGGTTTTTTTTTAAGTGCTGGGGATCAAACCTGAGGCCTCAAGTACCTTAGAGTACAAGAAAGCAATCCCTAGCACTAGAAAGAAGAAGAAAAAAAAAAAGCACAGAAGTGCTTTAAAAAAAAAAAAAAAGGATGAGCACATGTCAAGAAGGTAAAGGAACCAATCTAAGACAGCTCTCAATGCAAAGGCAAGAGCGATCTGCGAGAATGAATGAAAATAATGAACAATGAAACAAGTATTCTCAATTTAACAGTGCTATACAATAAAGAAGCGACTGAATCAGTGAATAAGTAAGGAGGAAGAGATAAGAGATTCTTCTCTACGGAAGACTTCCAACTAACAAATGTAGCTAGGAGGAAAGAACTGGAGAAATACCTCAGACACCACAGAACCACTTGTTGTAAGCAAGACTTAGTAATGGCCACTGCCACACGAGATTACTGGGCAAGGTTTGAGGAAAAACAGGACACTTGTGTAGCCTCCAAGCAACTCCCAGAAACAGGGACACTTGTTAACAACAAAGGGAAAAAGAAGGAGCTTTGCCGTGGGAAACACGGCAGACATCACCTTTCCAAGTGACCATGGCTTTGTGGAGCCTCTGACACCATGCACTGAGGTCACATCAACCCTCTCAACATGTGACCACCTTCATCCAATCATGAGGAAACTGCACAATGGGACATTCTACAGATCACACAACAAGTTCTTTCAAAACCACCAAGGTTATGGAAGACAAGGAAAAGCAGAGGACGTCACCAACTGGAGGTGACTAATCAACTCAGAACCCAGGGTTCAAAGTAAAAGGGGCACTATTAGAAAAACTGGTGGAATCCAAATAAAATCAGTAGTTCAGCAATAGCTTCATAGCAATGTCACTGTCCTTGCTTTGATGATGACACTGGCTGTGCATGGCGTGAAAGTGAGGGGACACACGGGCTGCTGTGCAAAGTGCCTCGATAAGACACAGCCTGAAGTCCCCAGCACCGTGTGTGACCAGAGCAGGTGACCAGTTGGTGCTGGACAAGTTCATTCCTCAGTCTGACACTCAGGGCTGTCTTCATCTGGCCCAGCTCTCCCTTGCCCTCTTATCAACAAGCCTTGTTGTCTCCCCGCTGCTCACAATGAGTCCTCTCTGAAACACAACTCTAGCGCCATCCCTCTTTAGGAACACTACATTCAATCCCCGAAGCGCCCAAGGACGTTCAGTTTAGCATGGACACCAGCTCTCCATGCTGTGTCCACTCAATCCTGGTCCTGCCCTCTTGCTTCACAGCCCATCCCCACACAACCTGCGTGTCCAAACACAATCCCTGTGTGTGCCCTGCTGTGAACACGCTCCTCCAGAGCCCTCAACTGTGCTGCCCGGGCCTCGAATTCTTAGGGCCCTCCTCACCCTGCAGCCTCCCCAGCCCTCTCACCACCCAAGCCTCCACTCTGCTCCTGTTTCTAACATATGTTTTACTGTTCTGTGGGCCAGACTGTTTGTCGTCTCTTCCTTCACAGTGACATCAAAGATCGCACCTTCTGCCGCCTCTTAGCATGGTCCACTGCAGCAGGTCCATCAATGAGTGTGCGCTGAACGGAACACATACCTTGAGACCTCCAGTCCAGCTGACTTCTTATATTCACTACCTACAGCCACACAATACGTTCCAACCTTCACAGATCCAGCTACTCCTTTCTCTTTCTCAATCCAAACTCCACCTAGCTTTTAAGCCAATGTGGTGGGGCACACCAGTAGCCCCAGCTACTCAGGAGGCTGAGCCAGAAGGATAGCATGAGCCCAGGAGTTTGAGGTCAGCCTGGGCAACAAAGCAAAAGCCTGTCTTAAAAGAGAAATCCATTCAAATTTTCTCCAGCTTTAAGTCAGTCAAAATCCTTCCCTGAAAGGGCCAGGGATTTAGCTCAGTGGTGCCACCGCCTTCCTTGTAAGCACAAGGTCCTGAGTTCGATCCCTGGTACCACCCCCCCAAAAAAGAAACAAAAATCCTTCCCTGATAACGTAGCCCATGATGCTATTTCCTCTGTTGAGGCCCTAAGCCCTCATGGAGCTTCCAGTACAGCAGAGTGGTTTCTACCACAGACCACAAAGGCAAATTTCCTGGCTTCGTTCTTTAATACCTGTATACCTGTATAACCAATCGGGCTGTCACTTAAACGCTTTAAGCCTCAGTTCCTGTTTTGTAAAGCAGGAATAATCACAGCCTTACCTCTGGAGACCGTGAAGACTGAATGAGTGCAGTTAGGACCACACCTGCTTCATATCAACCCCTCCGTACAGTGTCAATGACGTCCTATGCTAACCTTCAGACATTTCCAGCCTTGACATTGCACTACTCTCTATCTCCTCCTTATGTAACTTCTCATGTACTTATATCCAGTCTCCCTGGCTGAACTAAAAGATTTTTAAAGAAAATTAACGTCACAGAGGTTTCTAAGAAAGGAGTGTGACATGGCCTGTCAAACAGTAGAGTGACAAAATTAAAAGGTACGACAAACAGGAGGTGCTTCCTCTCAGAGGGAGTGCAGGGGTGTGGACACACAGCCGTCCTTAACCTCATCTGGTGGCTGGGAAGTGCTTCATAAAAAAAAGCTTCAAAAAAAAAAAAGCTTCATAGAAAATATTTCTCAGATAACTGGTCACAGTAAATATCAAATCTTAATTAGACTGGCACCTTAGTATTTTCTTAAAGATAAAAAATTTTAATGTATGTCTCAATATAAAATATAGTTAAACAGACATATCTTTGGGAGAATTAGATGTGACTGTAAGCCTAAGAATCATAATAAATTCATAGGCCTAAATAATGGATTCTTTAAAAAACATTTATTTTATTTATTTTTGATTCTCGGTTCTTTTGGAGACAAGGTCTGCTATGTAGCTGAGGATGGCCCTGAACTCACTGTGTAGCCCAGGCTGGCCTCGAACTCACAGTGATCCTCTTGCCTTAGCGTCCTGAGTACTGTGAGTACAGGCGTGTGCCACACAATGGATTTTTGAAGTACCTACTATTTTCACTAATCGATGGTGGGAAAGAAAATTGATTTTGTCATTTTTATCAACTTAGTAAACAAAAAGATTAGTTCAAAATTTAACTTCCTGTTGGGATTAAGTAAGTCACAGTAAACTTGCAGCTTCAACTCCCCGCACATTAGGTAGGTCAGTGACAGGGAGGTGCGCGCTCACCTTCCCCTCCTCCAGGTGCAGCAGCAGGGCTTTATCTCCAGGTCTGTAGTCCCTCAGCAGCTCTGCTGACCGCCAGACTTCCTCTGGGTCAGGAATCCAAACCCTGGCAAACTAGAAGACAAAAATTCTTTAAAAATTTAAACTAGGAAATCAATTACTTTGGAGTGATACATAAAATATATCATGCCTTTAATTATAATTAAACAATTTATGAAAAAAAGAATCTCAGCCAACATAAAATTCACTTTTTAAATTAATTACCAAAAAATGTGTTAGTTCCAGGAGCACCAAGTTTTATAAAATGTGTATAAAATAGCTAGCTTGGCTTTGCTTCCTATGGCAGATGTCACCTGAGGCGCCCTCTGAGGGGACTGACACACTGCACACCGCCTATTCCTGCAGGGCTCTCGTGGGGCCCGCTCAGGGCTCAGGCAGGGCTCAGGACAGGGCCCCGCTGTGTGGCTCTCAGCCCTGCTCTGCAAGGCCCTGTCTGTCCCCCAGCTATCCCTCAGCACTGGGTGCAGGGAAGAGGCGGAAGCTGGTGGCTTGCAGCTGAGTGTGTTTTACATGCTGGGCACCTGCAATTTTCTTCAAGGAGTTCTGCTGCTAACTGTAAAATCTGAAAAGTAAAAAAGCATTCTTGTTTAGATTCTGTCCTCATGTTTTATAAAGATGAGTAGAAAGAATAAGAAGGAGACGTTTGGATTGCATTGCCTCAGTACCTTGGAAGAGACTGTGACAGTCGCTGGGGTTCCTGACTGGCAGGTCTTTAGCCTCAACTAGATAGATGCCCTCTAGATTTGAGCCAGATGATCACACGATGAACAAACTATATCAACATGCATAACTGCAGAAGCATTTTATATGACCTCTTGTGCTCTCCAGAAAGGAATCTCCCTTTAAAACCCCAATGCCCACCCATACCTATCACCAAGCACTAAACTAAGATCGAAATGGATTAAAGATCTAAATATTAAGACAGAAACACTAAACTTGCTGGAAGATAAGTTAGGTAGAACTCTTGAAGACATTGGCATAGGAAAAGACTTTATGAACAAATCCTCAGTAGCATGGGAGCTAGCACAAAGAATCAACAACTGGGATCTCGTCTTATTAAAAGGCTTCTGCACAGCAAGAGAAAGCACCAGCAGAGCTAAGAGACAACCTACAATGTGGGAAAAAAATTTTAGCAGCTGTAACTCAGACAAAGGACTACTATCTAGAATATATAAAGAAAAAAAAAAAAAGAGAATATATAAAGAATTGAAAAAAATCAGACCCCCCCCAAATTCAAAGACCCAATTCAAAATGGGCATCTGAAATGAACAGACATTTCTCAGACAAACAGGTAAAAGCAACAAACAAATATATGAAAAAAATGTTCAACAGCACTGCTCATTCGAGAGATGCAGATGAAAACAACACTGAGATTCCACCTCACCCCAGAAAGAATGGCTGCTATCAAGAAATCAACAAATAACAAATGCTGGTAGGGGTGTGGGGAGAAAGGAACCCTTCTCCATTGTTGGTGGGAGTGCAGACTGGTGCAACCACTGTGGAAATCAGTATGGAGATACCTCAAAGAACTAGGGCTGGAGGTCCCATTTGTCCCAGGTATTCCCCTGCTGGGGATCTTCCCCAAAGAATTAAAAAGAATCATACCACAGTGATATATGTGCACCCATGTTTATAGTGGCACAGTTTGTAATAGCTAAAGCTTGGAAACAGCCCAAGTGCCCATCAACTGGAAACTGGATAAAGAAGGCGTGGTTTTTTTTATAAAATGGAGTACTACTCAGCTATAAAGAATGAGAAACTAGAGACATTTATAGTAAATGGATGCATATTGAGGTCATACTCATAAGTGAAATTAATAGGACACACATATGTAAATACCGAATCATTTCTCTAGTGTGAGAAGCTGAAAGTGTAAATAAGAATTAAAATGATTAAAACATATAATTGATAATGTGAAATAGGAAGAAAAGGTCTAAAGGGGTAGGGGTGGTAGGAAGGGAAGGGGAAAGGAAAGAAGGGAAAGGAAAAATTATGAGAAAAGAAAAAAATGGAAACAAAGTCTATGTAAACAGGGAAGGCTGGAGGGGGTGAAGGGGAAAAAATAAGAACCAAGATACATCACGTACAGGTACAAGCACCCAATGATAAATGTAAACATATTATATACCTAAAATGTACCAATAAGAGAATTTAAAGAAAAAAATAACCCCAATGCCCAGTTTCATGAGAGATCACACATGAAAACAGGACATGTGAGGTTCAATTGGCAAAGCAAGGACAGTCATGGTTGATACAAACCAGACTGAAGCTGGACTCCAGCCTGCACTGTGGCCTTTACATTTCATGTAAATTCACCTCTAGATTTCACTTTTAATAGTTAGTAGGGAGCTAATTTACCCATAACTTAAGGCCTAAGAGATATTTCGGTTTAAGTGTGCGATACACAGGGCTACTTCCTGATGATCTGTGATGTAATAGATATTTTGAGTACTGGGCACAAAGAAGTTCTGAAAGCCTGTAACAAACCATTCCCAGATAAAAGAAATGTACATGATTGAGTGACAGACTTAGGGATGGGAGAAAGAGAGGGAACAGAGAGTGGATGGATGAAAGGAGGAGGATCGGAGACGCAAGGCAACTTGAATTAAATGTCTCCTCTAGGAAGAACATTTCAGTAGGTCACCAGGCAGGGGATTATGTTAGCCTCTACCCAGAGCCCTCCCTTGGGAAGAGGCTGCGGTATGCTGCCACGCTTCCTTCCAGACTCCCCGACTTAAAGGCTGGTGCATGTTTTTTGTTTTCAATGCTTGGGAACTTACATAGGGTTATCGACTTTTAGGTTGGCCACATAAGAGCACCAGGAACTGTTAAGAGCACTCACAAATAGGTAAAGGCAGGCTAAAGCCCCATTACTCTCCAGAGACAAGATATGTAAATAGCATCAAAATCATAAAACAGCTGGGAACAGACATGCCTCTAATCCCAGCTCTCAGGAGGCTGAAGCAGGAAGATCTCTGTGAGCTCCAGGCCACAGTGATGTGGGAATCAGTGGGAGAGGAAAAACAGCAGCTTGGGGTCTGAGGTTCATACTATGATTAAGGACGAAAAAGAGAAGAGATGAGGGAGATGAGAGAAAACTTAAAATAGATCAAATTAAAATGTAAACACATGAATGACTGGTGACAATTAAAACGAGCCACTGAGTGGAAATGAGAGCGAGGACAAAACGGAGATGTGCTAAATTCCACAATGTCAAAATCTGAGAAAATAATGCCAGCACAGATTTAAATTGCATAATAGCTTGCAAGCAATGAAAAGACATCTGTCCTCCACAGACAGTTAATGCTGCCTGCCTGGCTGCGAGGAGATGCCTCAGAGTCTAGAGTCCCATGGAAGCAGGGCAAGCGGAGGACCTCTTCTCGGCCTGCGCCAGCCAGGGAGGGAGTAGCTCCAGCTGACCCAGCTCGGCCTGCCACATGCACCTTCCCTGCGGGCCACACTCTCCCTGTGCTGAGGGAGGGGCCAGCACCCTGTTCATATTTGATCACAGTCACAACACTGAAGAGGTCCTGGGCAAGGCCAATGGCTCTACTAACTTGCGTTCTGTCAGTCAAGAAGCCCGAGGTGTGGGCACCCAGGGCAGTTGTTTCTGATGCCCTGGACACTTCTAGAACAGACAGCACAACCAAAGGACTGAGCAGACCTCAAACCCAACCCGCCCCATGCAGCTTCCTCTCCACCCCACAGCTCAAGTGTACACTTCTTCTAAGCTTCCCTACTAAACTGTGAGCAGCTCAGTGGCTCAACTCTGCCTTGGTCCATGTTTCATAGCCCACTGTGAGCATCTGCAAAGGTGAGTGCTCCGAGGGCCAATGCAAGTGAGCCTATCACAAAACCAGTGTCCCTCTGGCCTAGGGACTGGCGCAAGAGAGAGAGCCCCGAGCCACAATCAGTCCTCCCGAGGCTCGGCCTGACTGCCAACACTCCAGACGGTGTCAGTCCTGTAATCCTTGCAGCGCGCTTCATTATAAAATATTCAGCACACACTAGGGTTTCCAAAGTGAAGGAAACACAAAAAGAAATTAAACTAGGAAATCTAGAAATGTCACTAGTAATTGTATATTTCATTTTTAAATTTTATTATGAAATATAATTTATATACATTCACTTGTTGAATGAAAGAATTCTGTGATGAACGCCCACACCCCGCCACTTAGGCTCAGAAAGAGAACATTACCAATACTACTGAACCCCAAGGCGCCGTCCCCTTGGGCGGTTCGTCTCCGTTCCCCTCAGCCCTGTGCAGCCCTGGCTGCCCTGTGTCTGCACTGATGCCAGTTTCCACTCCTCACACCCTCTGCCTGCGCCCTTGTTCCCTGAGAGATTCGGTGCCTGTTTCCAGGGGCAGCTCCTTGAGGAGGACTGTATTTTTGTACCTTAATCTCTTCATCACTGAATACTGCCCATAATAATCTGTCAGTAAATTTTTATCATGCAAATTTTCTTGACCACACTATGCTCCAAAAGGGTAAATTAAAAGAATTTTTAGTTTTAGCTGGGCTCAATGGTGCACAACTATAATCCCAGCACTCTGGGAGGCAGAGGCAGAGGATCACAAGTTGAAGCCCAAGGCTGGGCAACCTAGAGGCTTAGCAAGACCCTGTCTCAAAAAAATATATATTTAAAAGAATGGGGGAGCTGGAGATGTAGTTCACTGCAAAGGCCTAGTTCAATCCCCAGTATCACACACAAAAAATTATTAGTCTTACGAACCTCAGCCCCCCAATCTTCTGTAAGGGTCTGTAATTTCCAGAAATAGAGAAAAGATTCAGGGAGTGCTGGACTGTGGAATTACACAGGAAATGTTGGTGTGACAGAAGGAAAAAGAGCCAAGCCTGAGCCTGCAGGATACAGAGAAGCAATGGCACCTCCCTTTCTCTGCTCCCTTACCTCCAGAGGGACTCAGCTCTACTCTAACCCTGCCGCCAAGTGGTCACTTGGGACCAGAGAAATGTCACCACCACCCTGTCTGCCTGACACCTCCTGGGGCAGCAAGGGGGCCCAAAGGAGGGTTGAGGGTCACACGAACATACAAACACATGGGGGACTCTGGGTAGGGTAAGAAGCCCGAGCAGAAATGTCCTGTGGCCCTGCCTCACCTTTACAGAAATGCTGGGCAACAGCTAACTCTGCTAGGATTTATCTATCACAGGCTGTCAGGACGGAGAACTGACTGCCCTTGAGGACTGCTGTGCCCGAGGAGGCCCAGGTACTTCACATGTGTGACGCAGCCCCATTCCTAACCCATTTTAACATAAACTGAGGGTTACACCTTCAACTGGGCAAAAATAAGAGTTCAAATATGTGTACTCTAAAAGCCAGGCATTCTTTCCATTCCACACTTCCCCTTATTAATTAAAACAGTAGATTTCATTAAGAGACACTCCCAACATCTCAAAATTGATCCTCTTGGAATCACAATGGAACAGCCATTAAACTGGCCAGTGTCATGTGGGAAACCTAGGATAATGTGCAGGCTGTACTCCTTCTGCGAGCACAGAATGTGCCTCCCCAAAGCAAGGAACCCTCTGAGATGCTAAGGACTAGATTTCAATTAACAGTTGACTCCAGCTTCGTACACTTCCCTCGTTTCTTGAACAAAATAACAGGCTGATTCAAGCCTGTTTCGGTAAATCCTGAAGGAACCTTGCATGTACTGTGAAATGTGCATGGTTAGAAGTGAATCAAGTCCAAGTCACCTTCCACCAGGCATTAGAATTATTTTAAACTTATGAAGAAAACAAGAACTTGCAAATCAATGGACATTTTATTACAGTAAGGAAGCAAAAATTAAGCACAAGGTCCCAAGTTCGATCCCTGGTACCAAAAAAAGCAGCAAAAATTAAATAACTTTATTTCTCTAGAATCTTAATGTGAGATGACTGAGCTTTGCAATGAATATTCTTAGACACCAAAGTTCTGTAAAGATTATTTTTGGAACTAAGTCTCATTGTATAAGAACAGCTTTAATGTGCATGTCATGAAAAACTACTATTTCCATCTAGCTAGTGGTATTTGAGGAGAAATTAAAAATTCTAAACAAGGGAAATAATCAAAGGTAAAACAGAATCACCAATAAAGAAAGGAACCATATTGATCAGCTTCACCACAAGGCAAGTCCAAACTTAATTCTTACAGTATGCTTTTTAATTGTTATTATCATTATTAGTATCATTATTATTATCAACTCAGGACCTTGCGCTAGCCAGGCAGGCCCGGTTCCACTAAGCTAAATCCTGGGCCCTTAACTTATTATTAAAGAAATCCCTTGTTTAACAAAAAGTCTGAGAGAGGTTAAGAAAGTTGCTCCAAGTCACTCAGCTAACAAAGGACAGAAATGGAATTCAAACCCAAAAGAATCTCTGATTTCAAAATGCTTAGAGCTGGGTGTGGTGGTACATGCCTATAATCCCAGCACTCTGGAAAACTGGGGGGAGGACGGTTCCAGCCCCAAATGGGCAATTTAGCAAGACCATGTCTCAAAATAAAAGTAAAAAATAAAAAAATTTTTAAAAATTATTTTTAAAAGGGCTGGGGAAGGCCAGGGATGTAGCTCAGTGGGGCCATGCCTGCCTACCAAGCACAAGGTCCTGAGTTTGATCCCCAGTACAAAAACAAATTAATTAAAAATTTAAAAAAATAAATAAAAAGGGCTGGGGATATAACTTAGTGTGAAGGACCTGGTCTCAATCTCCAGTACCAAATAAGCAAAAAACAAACGAACACTGTTCAGAATGTAGAAAGAAGAATAAAACAAACACAACCTCAATGGTTTACTTTCTCCTGATTGAGATCAAGGTTCCCCAGTTAAGCAAAACAACTCAATTTTCCTACAATTTTTAACAATTTAGAAAAAAGGGTAAAATGGAGGTTGTATTAAGTATGTACAAGCCTTGATACAGCTGTCTTCTCCCCATGCAGAATATCTACCGCCTGATAAATGACTTAGAGATGGAAGCAGTCCTGGATAAATTTTTAAATAAACTATGTCAACATGTTGTTTCAAGGAATCACAGAATTAAACCTCGACACCTACATTCTATAAGACAAGACAGATAGGCAGGCCCAGTGTGCAGTTCCCTCCAGTTCATAACAGGCCCTTCCCTCTGCATGCTCCCCAGCTTTGGGGACAGACGCCAGGCTAAGAGGACATTGTGCAGCTAGCCTGGACAGTACTGCAGGTCTTTCTTGGCCTACCCTGCCAAGCTCTCCAGTACCTCTCTCTGGCCTTCCCTTCAACCTCCCCTGCCTCACACCCCTGTCTGTCCTCACTCTGTCCAGTCCTGGCCAACCAAATGCCTCTGCGCCGCTCAGGATCCACTCTCAGCACCATGTGACCATTGCCCTGGTCCTGCAGGGACCCCTGGGCTGCCTCGCCCAGCCTCCTTCCTAGCTCCCGAGCCTGCGCCACCTGGGTAATGCTGTCTTTTCTCACTTCAGGCGGGGACATGAGTCAGGCTTCAGGACCAGGCAGGCTTTGTCTGTTGCTAATCCCGTGGTTTCCTATGCCTCCTCTACAGGGAGGGTAGTAATTATGCTACCACAGGAGTTATCATGAGGATTAACCAGTTAATACAGGTAAGGAACTCAGAACAGCACCTAGTCATGGAAGGCAGCTGTTAAGCATAGCTGTTCTCACCAATGCTAATACTGTTACAGTTAGATAGCACTATTACTATTTTTACATTTACAGTGTATTTTATCCTCTCTTGTTAGTTTAAGTACAAAGTTTCCCACAAATTTCTATTGCTAGCCCAAACCTTTCTACTCAACTCCAGATCCCCAGACCCACACAACCACTACAATCTCTCCTTAGGTACTGCACACGCTTCTTAGCTGTAATAGGCCCAAAACAGACTCTCCTTGCATCCTGTTCAAATGTGTCCTTGTTGCAGATCCCAGCATCCGTAACAGAGAGGCAGCTCCACCCAGATGCTCTCAGGAGAAAATGAGTGCTCAGCAGCACTCTCTCCTCCTCTACCCTGCATGAGATCCATCTTAGTCCCACCAGAAATGCTGAGCCTCCCTCTCCACAGCCACCACCCAGACCCTGGCCACTGCTCACCCTGATGCTGGAGAAGCTGTCCAGCGTTCCTTAGCTCCCCACCCTGCACTCAGCAGCACAGTGATCTCCCTCACATGGAAAAGGCCGATGGAACCTCATGCTTGTCCATGGCCTTGGTGTAACACACTCACATGGCACCCTAGACGAGCCTCGGGTGTTTGGCACCAGTCTTCAGCAAGTCTTGGAGAACGAGCCGAGCCTCAAGATAGTTCCCACCACCCACTGCTGAGCCCCTCTCCACCTGACCAGGGCCATCTGAAGACTTCTCGTCAGCTGCTCAAACAACCTGGGCCACCTCAGGCCAAGACTTCTAGGCTTTTCTCACCCTGGAACCCCCAAGTTTACTTTAGTTCTGTTTTCTGCTCAACCTTCACATCTCAGTTGAGCTTGATGTCTGTTACTCGTAAAGACCTCCCTTGACCTCCACGAAATTAAGGCCCCTGTTTTGTCTTCTCACGTTATAACCCTGTACTTTTTCCTTACTATAAAAACCATGAAGTGTGTGTTTGCTCAAAACTGCTGCACAGGGCTCAACATATAAGGCTGCCCAGTGACCACCTACTGAATGAGGCCTGTCCTACTCAGCCAATCAGCAGCTCACTAAGGACAGGCCTCCCAGTCGTGACAGTGTGCGTGTGCGAGAGAACTAGGTAAACACCCCAGCTCACTGTGGCACACACTGTTTTCAGCCTCATTTCTAGTTTATGTCTCCAAGGATTTGTTCTGTTCTTTAAACTCTTGCTTAAAAGTAACTCCTGGCCATGCTAGTAAAGCAGAATTAAAAAAATAAAAATCCATTTTAAAAACTCAGCCTAAGTGTTATTTTCTCTAGAAAGCCTTCACTGGCCAAGTGAAGGTAGGCTCTGCTCAGAGCTTCCAAACCATCTGCTTTTTTGGGGGTGGGTACGAGGGATTGAACTCAGGACGTTGCGCTTGCGAGGCAGGCGAGGTGCCACTGAGCTACATCCCCGGCCCAAACCATCTGCTTTTTATTTCTACCTATACACCTGCCATGCATTACTGCCACTGTCTTTTCACACTGCGCCTCTCTATTCTAGTTGTTAATCATCTAGCAGAAGAGCAGCTAGTAAAGCTTCTCTCTCATTCTGTAGTCCCGTTTGTTGGTTCTTGATATTCTTTCCTACACTACTGGGGTCCTATTCAGGAAATTTTGACTAAGCCTTATGGCTTCAAGTACAACTAAGATTTTTAAATACTATGAAGTTATCACATCTAAAATTGCTTTTATTTTTGCCATTATAAAACTTTACACAGTTATTTTCCCTGTACTCATTTTCTCCTAATTTTCTCAATTACTTAAGCTTGTGTTACAGATGTAGGCATGAGTGTTTCAGTGTGTTCCTACAACGTGGTTTTGCTGGCTTGCTCAACAGTCTCCACACTGACTGCCCTGAACTGTGATCTTCAGTCTGGATCTGAGATAACTGCTGTCCACTGTGTAAAAAGTGCTTCCTTTTGTTCCTCTAATCACTTGATGCCCTTGAGTTCTTACTTATACAGCAACTGTGTCTGCGGTGCCCTCTTTGGGTACAGTGCCCCCTGTCTTTCTAAGCTTCCAACAGATGAAGAGTCTAAATATTCTGAAAGTGCATCACATCCTCTTGTTCATCCACCTTAACTTTAGCCTTTCTGAATCTCAGTTTCCCTAGAAAGCAAATGATGGGCAGCACAGAGCACACAGCCAAGGACAGGAAAGTGGGCTCTGCAGTCAGACAGGCCCCGTGGTTCTAGTGCTTCCCACTGTGCGACCCTGGACTGATCACCCAGCATCCTCCACCTGTGAAGCCAGTCGGGAATGCCTACCTCAGAGCTGCTCCACAGGCGGACAAGGACAGGACTCGGGCACCCGGTCACTGCCCACCTCGCGCCCGCGCACTGTGTGTAGCCCGGTCTGTGATGCCCTTGTGATGGCCCTTCCCACAGTCACTGTCACCTGTCTGGGTCTCCTCCTTGCCAAGGTCTGGCTGGGCTAGCCTCTGTCATTCCTAGAACACCGCCACTCTTTATGCCTTCAGAGCCAGGCTGTGCGCTCCCCTAAACATGTGCCCCTCTGCCCCAGCCCTTTGGGAGGGGGGTTCAGGCTGGCCTTGAACACACTATGTAGCCTAGGATGGCCTCAAACTTGTGGCAATCCTCCTGCCTCAGCCTCCTGAGGGCTGGGAGTACAGGAGTGTGCCAGCATACCCAGGCCCCAGCTCTTCTTATGGTAGTTACTTTGTACTCTTAGGTCTCAATTTAGGTGTGTCCTCAAAAAAGTCCTCCCTGGCTATGCTAGAGACTGTATACTTCTTGGTATTATCTCTGTCTCCCTAGTCTAAAAGTCTGAGAGGGCAGAGAACATCCCAACTCCAGAACCTAGAACAATGCCTGGTAAAGAATAAGTACTCGATACATATGTGCAGATTAGTCCAGATGTGTGTAACTCCTTCTGCTGTGGTGGGCAGTCTGGCTTTTCTACCACAGAAGGCAGGGCGCAGAGTCATGAATGCCCAGGTATTTCCCACACCTTGGTTCATCATAACCAAAAGCACATGCTGCACAACTCCTGCGTGAGACTAGTTATTCCCTCCCCGGTTGTTTACATGCTCCTGTCGCTTGCCTATGGACAGGACTCATCTCGTATACACACAGCTGCTTCCCAGGGCCATTCATAGGGACCACTAGACTGCCCTGCAGGCACAGGGAGTCAGCTTCACCTAGGGCAGGGGCCAAGAGTGAAGCTGAGCTCTACTGCCACCCTCCTGACGGAGCCGGAAGGGAGTCTACCAAGGCAAGAGCCTGCTGCCTGGCCTCTGCTGCTGAACCCAAGCACAGCATTAACTCTGGGCTGCTTTCTTATTAAATGGCCCCTGCTGTTTTGGGGGGTACTGGGAATGGAACTCAGGGCCCCGCGCCTGCCAGGCAGGCACTGTGCCACTGAGCTACATCCCCACTCCCCACCCCTCTTAAAGCATTCTTTAAGCTGCATTTTAGCTGGGAAAAGCACCTATGAAGCTATCCCAGACCATATATTTGGAAGAAAGTTTGGCTCAAAAGAATTTTAAGAAAAGTTTTTAAATGTTTAAGAAAAATTTCTGGGTGGCAAAATATATTATAAACAAAGTTAAAATATAAATTGACCAAATACATATTTGTAAAAAAATCTAACTTTCTACTGTATTAAAACTCTTACAAATTAATAAGAAAAAGACAAGCAACTCAGTAGCAAACAGGCAAAATAAATTAGCAACTAACAAAAGTACCACTGAAAAATATTAAAGAAGTCTCATCTCACTAATAAGACAAATGCAAATTTTAAAAGGGTAGTTGAATGTGACTAATGCACATTGCATACACATATGGAAATACTAAGCAATGAATCCCGTTAATATGCACAATGTGTTGATTAAAAGAAATTCATATTGGATTTGAGAAGATTTATAGAATTGTTAACAACGTGCTGGGAAGAAAGTGGACGATCATGCCTAAACATCTGCTGATGAAATGTATGGCTTTTTTTTTTTTTGGTACTGGAGATCGAACTCAGGACCTTGCACTTTCGAAGCAGGCAGTGGAATCTCTGAGCTAAATCCTCGGCCCAATCTGCTGATGAAATGATCAGCTAGAGTTCATCCGAGGAGCGGTGTAAGCGTATGATGATGCCTATTAGCCGTACTGCCCATGTTCACTTTGTACGAGGAACAGAACACAAACAGTGCTCGTCTGCGTCAGAATTACAAGAGCAGGCCTCGGTCAGCAAAGCTCAGCTCATTCAGCGTGATTCTTGGAGACTCAGGCACAATGCTGAGGAAATGGCCAGCCGGTTCTGACATTCTTGCCACCACAAGAGAGAGGGGCGCAGGGTGGGGTCTTGGCAGAAGGCACAGGCTGAGCCGCGAGGAGACAGGAAAGACGGTGCTAGAGTCTGAGCTGCAGAGCGTCTTCTCTTTTGCTCCTGGGGCGGAGAACAACCAACATAAGGAAACCACATACCTGACTCCCAAGGAAAAGCCCTGCGCGGGGGCTGAGTCCTCTGCTGCTGCTGAAGAGGGAAGCGGACACCCAGAGCTGGAGGAGGTGCCAACACAAGCCAAGCTCTGGGGACTCCACAGTGAACTCACAGACACACAGGGAATTCCAAGACACCACAGATTTCCCGCGTCAGAAAATAGACTGTGGAGTTAGTAAGGAAGGCAGACCAGACCCCATGACTACTGGCTGTAGATTCTAGGAACTTTTCCTAACACATCAAAAACAATGATGAGGCTGGGGATGTAGCTCAGTGGTTCGGTCGCCTGCTGCGCAAGCGCAAGGACCCGAGTTTGATCCCCGGTACCAAAAAAACAAAAAACAAAAAACAATGATGAAATTTATCCATGAATGCTGATTTTCTGTTCATGGTGTATCTTTCCCTCTTTTTTCTTTTTTTTCCTGGTACCGGGGATCGAACTCGGGACCTTGCGCTTGCGAGGCAGGGGATGGAAGCATTGAGCTACATCCCCAGCTCTTTTTTCTTTTTTTAATCAAAAGTGGGCCAGCTAGGGATGTAGCTCAGTGGTTCCGCTGCCTGCCTTGCAAGCGCAAGGTCCCGAGTTCGATCCCCGGTACCAGGAAAAAAAAAAAGTGGGCCAGGTGTGGTTCTAGCTACTCGGAAGGCTGAGGCAAGAGGGTCACTTGAGTCCAGAAGTTTGAGGCCAGCATGGTAACACAGTGAGACTATCACTTGAAAGAATGGAAGGAAGAAAGAGAGGGAGGGGAAGGAGAAATGAGACTGTGGGAGATAGCAGAGGCCTGTGCGAGTTCTCAGTAACTTGTGCTCAAGTTTGCTATGAACCTAAAAATGCTCTAAAAACGACAGTCCATGTTTAAAAGCGAGGCCGCTCCACTAGTACAGATGTTGCACAGCTCAGTGGAGGCCAGGGGGCCGGTTCCCACTCCTTCGGCCCTAAATCACGATTCTGGCGCCTCATACCCTAGGACACCTACCTGGTCCGTTTCTTCTGGATCTAAGGGTGCTTATGTCTGGGCATCTATGACTGCCAGGCGCTCACTCAGCAGAAGGAAGAGGAGGGCAGAGTGAGACCACAGGGGGAACAAAGGCTAAGGAGCCAGAGAAGGGCAGAACCTGCAGTTCATGGGCCGGGGATGTAGTTCAGTGGCAAGGCGCCTTCCTGACAAGCACAGGTCCTGAGTCCCATCCCCAGCACCGCAGACAACAACAACAACCCTTGCATCATGGCACTGTCCCCAAGCCAGGCCCCGAGCGAGGCTCAGCCCTCCTGACACTGCATGGCTGAGGGGCTTTCTGCCTGTCAGTGTCTACATCACCCTCCTGTTTTATCTTTCCACACTCCTCAGATGCAACTCCAGAGCAGAATATCTGAACACTCAGCTAAGTACTACTACCCCTGGGCCGGGGTGGCCCAGTGTGCACAAGACCTGAGCTTCAACCCCAGCACCAAGACAAAGGAGCAAATGAGAAGCATGTGCTACCTCTCCGAGGTGGCCTGCTGAACTCACAGCCTTACCACCGGGAGCAGGCGCTGTCTACCCCAGGGGCCACCTCCCTGGCCCCGCCTGTGTGGACAAGCATCTGGAATCCAAGGTTGAGGAAGCAGTTGCCCCCAGAAGGGACCATGGTATAACAAGCACTGCAAATACAAGCATTATGCACTGATGGTGCCAATGCCTTAGCAGAAATTGCAAGAATAGAGAACAAGGGCCGGGGATTTAGCTCAGTGGTTTCACCGCCTGCTGTGCAAGCGCAAGGACCCAAGTTCGATCCCCGGTACCAAAACAAAAAAGAATAGAGAACAAAGAGAATAACATCTGATTAGGAATAGAGACTCAATAAGAAGTATGTGTGCAACCCAGACACCTAGACATTCCTGAAAGGGCCATTCTCAGTAGTCAGTATTCCTTCTCTATCCGTCCTGAGACGGTCTGGCTGCATAGTTCAGGCTGGCCTTGACTCACCATGTAGCACAGGCTGGCCCTGAACTTGCAATGATTCTCCTGCCTCAGCCTCCCAGGTGTTGGGATTATGGGCATGCGCCACCACGCCCAGCAATCGATCATTTGAAAAGCATCTGTCCCACTTCCCAACATTCTAGAGATGGAGGAATTTTACTCAAACAAATGCCTGTTCTTCCAAGATCTGCAATGATACTATGGCAAGGATTTTCAGGTCCCTTCCCAAACTAGGGGAACTTTTTCCACAGCTGTGGTTATATCCACATTGTTATTTTAGCCCTAGTTATGGTTTATGAACATCTACTGTTATAACAGCAATTTAGAAAAACAGTCTTGTCTATACAGCTGATATCAGAAATAACTAGTTCTGACCAAAAGTCTTGCTTTGAGGGGCTGAGGATGGAGCCAAATGATAGAGCCCTGGCACAGGTTGTGGGCCAGAGGCCCTGGGTTCAGTTCCCTGCTGAGCCAAAGACCAAACCTTGCTTCCTGCAATGCTAAACCCTTCCCAGGCAGCGCCCTACAGAGGGGGCTCTGGAGCCTGACCTCAGGGAGACCAGGGAGGCCATTTCTTTGCCTCTTTCAAAGGTTCCTCGGCGGACACTGGGGCTGCTGAGCTCTGACACACAAGAGGACCAGGAAAAAGTAACTCATCTTACAAGCCTCCTTTCAAGAAAAATTAAGGTGATTAGATTCCTTTGTTAAATTACTACACAAGCAAAAGCAGTCTATGAGAATTGCAGCGAAGTCAAACATTTTATAGATGTGCTTTGCTTTTACACATTACGTTTTCCTGAACATATCTGAATTAGAGTTTAAAGAACTAGAACACGAGGGCCAGGGATTTAGCTCAGTGGTTCTGGCGCCTGCCTCGCAAGCCCAAGGTCCTGACTTCAATGCCCAGTACCAAAGAAAAAAGAACTAGAACACAAGATTCTGGCTAAGCGGTTATCTATCGTGGAGAACACATTCAAATGCACACTTTATTGCGGCCTAGAAAATAAAAATCTGGATCTGTTCTAGTGGGGGGCGGGGGTAGGACAGACATTCAGAGGGGAAAAAATTTGACCTTGTAGTTCGTTTTGTTACCAGAAAAAGAACAGGAGGTGATGTCAACACTAACTTTAACCCTGACTTCTGTTTCAGTCTTCACAGGCTTTTGCATATCTAAATATTGCAAAGTGATCATTACATGATACCAAGGAATACAGAAGTACATTTTTATGTTCCTAAACTAACAAAACAACTTGATGGACAGAACAAAAAATTGAAGGTATTTCCTTATGCTCCTAAATATTTTCTGATTTCTTTTTAAACTGAACATATTGTTCTTCTGAATCATCCAAAAATAAATAAGTAAATAAAGAGAGGCAGAGTTGAATAGTTACAGAACTTTCACCACAAATGATTTTCATTTCTAATCAATCTTCACTTGATACTGAAGCTTCTAACAGTTCAATACACAGCACAGGGGCCAAGGGTATTGCTCAAGGTCCTGGGATAGATCCTCAGCACTGGGGCTGCGGGGAGCAGGGAGCGGAAAGCACATTTACAAAAACCATCGGAATTAAGGGGACAATCAGGCTCCTGGAGGGCTCAAGTGTTCTGTCACATGAGTGAGGCGCCTGTTTAAGTCAGTTGATCTCCACAAGAGAACTCTGATTAGATCATGAGATAGAGAATTCTAGAATAACAAGGTCTCTTTTTAAAAAAATGTTACCCTAGTACTACTACGCAATGTTATTAAAATGAAATAAAAAGAAAAACATAAACCACCATAATCTTCACACTTCCTCTTACATTTATGGAGTAACCCTGTATGGATATTAACTATACATGTTTCTTCTACACGAATGTAATTCTACATATCACAGCCAGGAAGAGGAATGAGTTTTAGTTGTATTATTTATTATTTTTTGCAGACACACACACACACACACACAAACTTTGGGTAGGAAAACTCCCAAAACTGTAGCAGGAAAGAAAAGAATAAAGATTACTACCCCGAGTTTTAGCATTGTGGCAGTATTATAATTAAATGTTTTGCATTTTTCCTTTAACAACAAACGAACCTACTTATCCTCCAAGAATACTGCTCCTTTGAAAACACAGTGGTGAATCCTTTAGGCTGAATTTTAGAAATGATTTCAGGAGCCTGGCACTAAGCAACTTCATAAAATTATTCTAAGTAGGGACGGGGATTTAGCTCAGTGGTTTCGCCACCTGCTGCACAAGCGCAAGGACCCAAGTTTGATCCCTGGCACCAAAAAAAATAAAAAAAAAAAAAAAAAGCAAAAAAGAATTACTCTAAGTTGTTAATTATCACCGTAAACAAGCAGTCCTGAGGACACAGCCCTGTCAACATTACCATGGCAAACTGTTTCACATCTGTATGAGCTGTTTAAATCCCACCGTCTTCTGTAGTCCTACCGGTTGTCAAATCAGATTCTAATTCCAGATGTATGGGGTATGTTAGGCCCAGGCCCCTTTCTTCCCGGCAGCGTCAGAAGAGGGTCAAAGGGCCACGTCCACTTTAACCTTCAAAGCTCTGTCACTGGTGTGAAGTGACCACTGAGCATGGGTGACGACACAGTGCCCCATGGCCCAGATGACACAGCCTGTGAAACGGCAAAAGCAGGACAGACCCAGGAGTGTCGGGCCCAGGGGTGGCGAACCTCTGGCATGCGTGCGCAGGGGCATGCAGGTCCCCTTCTGTTGGCCCTTGAGCCGAGTTGCCTCAGCAGCCAAGCATCAAATATTCAGGGCCCACTGCAGTGTCCACAGTGTGTGATAAGTAAGTGGGCTTGGGGCTGCAGTTTGGGCGCTCGTCTCCCAGGCTCACAACCACTGGTCTAGCCCCACTTCCACTCACTCCACCACACCTCACCTTCCTTCTTCAGAACTCAGCTCCAATGCTGCCTTCTCAGAGGTCCTCTTCTAAAATGAGAAGCTTAACAGTCTGTACACTGTAAAAGACTGAACCTACTAATAAATTCCGAGACTCAGTCTTTTCCAGTTGAAAGCAAACGAAAGACTTTCACACTTTTTTTTTTTCAAATAGTTACTTAGGTAAAATTCTTCAGAAAGAGAGGAAACAAAGAAAGGTGATGCTGAGGCACCCACACTGTCCTCTCTCCTTTGGGCCCCACTACAGGCTGTCAAGGCAAGGGCACTGGAGTCCTCGCTGCTACAACAGACACCCCTGCCACAAGCGCACGGTCAAGGGGACAGCCAGGTGGGGATGTGAGCATGAGGAATGCGGGCTTTCTTAAGAAAGTAGTCACGCAGTACTTGTGTGACACATGAATGGCTCTTACATGACTTTTCAGATAGAAACTTTTACCTCAATGTTAAAATCTAGGTGATCTCAAAGGAAAAGTGGGTCACACGGCACAAAACTATTTCCCTGGGAATGTTACCACAGGTTTACACCATGACTTTTCCTGGTTCCAGCTCTGTGTCACCCTTGGTCATCATTCTTGGTCAACTGAAGAAACCTGCTCACTTGTATGTCAAGAGCTCCTGACTTTCCTAACTGCTCACTCCTCCACATTACCAAGCAGCTTTTCTTCTATCAGCTGCTGAGGTAACCTGTCTGTTGATGGCCTATCCTTGGATTCTAACCATACCAGATAATCAGGCTATAAATATATGAACACTTCATAATCAGGCTGAGGGCTCTGATTATTTCTCACTTTGAGAGTCATATATTTGTAACGTGTATGTGTGTGTGTGTGTGTGGTGCTCAGGGCCTCAAACACATTGGGAAAGTGTTTTACCACTGAGCTACATCCATACTGCTTCTTAAATTTTATTTTAGACAAGGTCTCACTAATTTTCCCAGGCTGGCCTTGAATTTGCCATCCTCCTGACTCCGCCTCCTGAGTAGCTGAGATTACAGGCATACCTCACCACCCTTGGCATGTATTTGTGAATTCTTAACTTCCATGTCTTTTTTTTTTTTTCCAGTACTGGGGATCAAACTCAGGACCTTGCACTTGCAAGGCAGGCGCCATGCCACTGAGCTAAATCGCTGGCCCTTAACTTCCATGTAAATACTTCAATAGCCAAAAGTTCCCCCATTCTGTTGAACTTAAAATAAGGGGTTGAAAGAATTACAGATCAGATGGGATACTCTCACCACACCATGCCTCCAAGATTCAAAAGACAGAGTAAAGAAAGAGAAGTACTTTTTTACCCTTCCTGTGAGTTCTCATTCTAAGCACTTTATAAATATATGCAGCTGATGCCTGTAAATAATGAAAACACACTCTAAAGGGAGGGCTGTAAAGCAGTTCATATTTCCCCAAAAGAGTAGCTATAATTAGATTCCTGGTAAAGGTAGCACACTAGTTGCAGATATGATCAAAGAAACACCACACAGAGGGCTGAGATTTGGCTCAGTGGTTCTGCTGCTTGCCTCGAAAGTGCAAAGTCCTGAGTTCGATCCTCAGTACCAAAAAGAAAAAAGCCTGCTTGAATTTTGTGCCAGGGATTTAGCTCAGTGGTTTTGCCGCCTGCTGCGTAAGCGCAAGGACCCAAGTTCGATCCCTGGTACCAAAAAAAAAAAAGACTCTGGCACAAAAAAACACCACACAGTAAATACACAGAATTATAAAACTTTAAGTAATTTCAAATATCAAAATTATGCTGCTGGTCCTTGTCCTAGGGTTCAAAACAATACTAATTGACTATATGAGTACTTTACTACAAAGTACACAGAAGAGTATACCCTGACATAATACATATTTGATCAAAAATCTTTTATGTTTATATTAAACACATGAACAAAATAATTACTGGGATCCACCTTAAAACGTTTCAGAAAAAAACTGGGAGAACAGACAAGCAAGATGCAAAGGCTTTTATTTGTTGAAACGATGCACTTGAGGTTTGTTTTGCTATTCTTTTTACTTAGCGTATGGCTGAAAACTTTTCATGACAAAAATTTCAAGAATCTAAAGTAAAAACTATTAATTATTAAGAAATATTTAACAACTTCTCTTCTTAAGACTCTTGTGAGAGACGAGTGAGGTAACAACTGACCACAGAAAGGAGCTACTATAGTGGGCAAGACACCCTCTGCATGCCGCTGCCAGCAGCATCACTAAGTGGCTCTGGGCGGAGAGCCGAGGCATCCTTAACCACACCCACACCGTGAAAGCAGAACTGCAGAGAATGAAGAAGACTCCTACCTCACAGTTCACTGGAAAAGTAACTCAAAACGGATCAAAGAGCCAGATGGGAGCTAAAACTCAAAGTTTTAGAAAAAACCTTAGGGGAAGTGCTTCAAGGCACTGAACTTGTCCACAACTTCTCAGACACAACATCAAACCTACAGGCAACAAAAGATAAACAGATAAACTAGACTATGTCAGAATTTAAAACGTGTGTGCATCAAAGGATACAACCAACAGAGTAAAGAAGCAATCCACAGAATGGAAGGAAATATTTGTAAATCATACATTTGATAAGGGGTTACTATTTAGAATAAAGAATTCCTACAACTGAACAAAGATAAAAATAAAAAGCCTGATTTCAAAATTGGCAAAAGACCTGAACAGACATTTCTCTAAAGAAGTAAATAAACAGACGGCCAATAAGAACATGAAGCATAACATCACTAGTCATTAAAGAGGTGCAAGCAAAAACCCCAATGAGATACCATTTCAAATCTACTAGGGTGAGCTACTGAGGGAGGGCCAGAAAATAGCAAACACTGGGGAGGGCACTGCAACCTTGTGTGATGTTGGCAGGGTGGTGCGGCCACTACGGATAACAGTAAGGCAGCTCCTCAAAAACCGAAATATAAAATTACCATAAGATCC
Organism: Heterocephalus glaber; assembly: GCF_053883595.1. Lineage (NCBI taxonomy): Eukaryota > Metazoa > Chordata > Mammalia > Rodentia > Bathyergidae > Heterocephalus > Heterocephalus glaber. The sequence goes on along the minus strand of NW_028258138.1, from coordinate 82,472,047 downwards.
AGAAGTTCTGGGGACAGACCCAAAAGATCTGAAAGCAAGGCCTCAAAGAGACAGTTGTACACCCATGTTTACAGAAGTGGTATTCACAACAATTAAAGGATGAAAGCTACCCATGAGCCTGTGGATGGATTAATGGATAAACAAAGAGGGAATGTTCATACAATGGAATATTACTCAGCATTAAAAAGGAAGAAAATTCTGAAACATGCTACAAAAGGGATGAACCTTGGCCTGGGGATTTAGCTCAGTGGCGCTGCGCCTGACTCGCTTGTGCAAGGTCCTGAGTTTGATCCCTGGTACTGGGGGCAAAAAAGGGATGAACCTTGATTGAGAACATTATTCTAAGTGATATAAGCCAGTCTCAAAAAGACAAATACTGTATGATTTTACCATAGGTACTTAGCGTAGCCAGGTTCTGAGAGGTAGAAAGCACAGCAGGGCCTGCTACACACACCTGCAATCCCAGCACTCTGAAGGGTCAGGCAGTTGCAGGTGAATGGAAGGCTCAAGGCCAGCCTGAGCAACTTGTTGACTTAGCAAGACCCTCTCTCAAAGTAAAAAGTACAAAGGGCTGGGGATGAGCTCAGCAGTAGAGTGCCCCTGCTGCTTAGGAAGGAAGGAAGGAAGGGAGGAAGGGAGGGAGGGAGGGAGGGTGCCAGGGTGCAGAGGAACATGGGAAATTACTGCTTAATGGGTAAAGTTCTTTAGTTTGTCAAGATGAAAAGAGTTCTGGAGGGCTGGGAATTTAGCTCAGTGGTTCCGCCACTTGCATGGCAAGCGCAAGGACCTGAGTTCGATCCCTGGTACCCAAAAAAAGAGTTCTGGAGAGTGGTTGTACCACAATATCAATGTATTTAACACTATGAAATTGTACATTTAACAGTAATTAGCATGGTAAATTTTGTTAACTGTATTTTACCACAATTTTTAAAGCCCAGTATGGTAATACCTGCTTATAATCCCAACACTCTCACAGGCCAAGGCAGGAGCATTGCAAGTTTGAGCCCAGTTTGGGCAACTCTGACTTTGCAGGACCCTGTCTTGCAATTATAAATAAAGGGCTGGGAGTGTAGTTCAGTACAAAGAAGGCCTTAGGTTCAATCCCCAGTGCCACAAAAAGACTAAGATAAAAATGTAAAGTGTACACCTGTATTCTAAATGTTTACTAAGTGCCCAAGCACCAGCCATTTCCAAGGCACATCACTAAAGATGCCTATGACAGCCGCTTAGACCTGTGCTGTTGGCCTGCTCTATAAAGATGAGGTACGGGAACTTGGTAACTCATTAATTAGAACTTAGTAACTTAGGACTGAAAGATTCTGGTGCATAGCAAATTAACACAGGATGGGTTTTACAATTTTACTACGGTTCTGATGTTTTCTATTTCAAATTTTTAGAACCTTACAAAAAGTAAGATAGACTTTTTTTTTTTGATACCGGGGATCGAACTCCAGTCCTTGCGCTTCCGCAGCAGGCGGCAAAACCACTGAGCTAAATCCCCGGCCCCGAGATAAACTTCTTAAGAAACTGTCTCCATTTCCTAGTATCTGGTAACCATGACATGGTACCAACCCCAGATAATTAAAGCTACCTTTTGCTCAGGGAATTCTGCCAGGATTTGTACCTGAAAAGCAAGTCATGAACACTAAGCCAAGCCTTTTTACTGGGCTCTCTGAAGAAGGCTAGTCATGCTCCAAGTGTCAGAAGATAAGTCTCATGCTAATGGAACAAAGACACCGACTGTTAGAGCCCATTCTGCACTACCTCCTTGTGCTTAGCCAACAGTAACCAAAGGATGCCAAGGCATATCCTCAGGACACAGGAAGGACCTCAAGACGCCTCACAATCCAAGCATCAGTTAACAGAGCAACACAATCACCTACTCTATGGCAGTGCAGCCAATAAAGATCAGACTGTGGTAGAAAATCTACAGGAAAAATGACTCCATTTCTTCAACAAAATCAATTTTAAGGAAAAAAAGAAAAAGAGATAAGGAACCTATGGGGATACAAAGGAAATATCAACTGGCTGTAATGTAAACGTTGGTTCAAGCCGGGAGCAGTGGACACACCTACATGTAATCCCAGCACTGAGGGAAGCTGAGACAGGAGGATTCTGAGTTCAAGTCCTGACTGGGCAACTTAGCCTGAACTTGTCTCAAAATTTAAAAAATAAATTTAGGGACATAGCTCATTGGTAACATGGTCCTGTGCCTAATCTCCGGTACACAGCCCTCAAAATATGAGTCAAAGTGTAAAAAAAGATTATGACATTTATGAAGCAATTGGAATGCAAGCGCTGATTTGATTATTTGGTCATATTAAGGAATATTTATGGCATTGGGGAAAGATACATTGCTTTTCTTTTTTTAAGTGCTTACGTTAGAGATAATTTGCCAGGGATCTCTACAGCCACTCCCAGGTTCGGGGACTTGTTAACAGGGCTCCCAGGACTCAACACACAGCTGTACTTGTGGCTAAGAACAGCAAAAGGATTAAAAGAGCAAAATCAGCAAAAGGAAAAGCAGCCTGGGGTAAAGGAGAAAGGAAACCAGGTGCCAGCTTCCCAGAGTCCCCTCTCAGTGGAGCCACACAGGATGCACCTCGTTGCCCAGCAACGAGGCTGACAACGAATTCCCAGTGCAGCTCCTTAGAGACCACGCAGTTAGTTCCAAGGGAGGCAGTCACACAGGCACTGGCACTGGCCAGCAGGCACCAAGCTCCAGTCTCCTGGACACAAGCAGGTGCTCCGTGTAAATCAGTACTTTGTACCCAGAACTTAGGCACAGCGACCCACTGCTGTCAGGGCGGTGAGAACCCTCCCCAGATCTGCATTCCCAGCCCCAGCCAGAGGCCAGCCTGCAATAGGCCTTTCAAAGGAGAGCACTGGGCCCTATGTTCACTTGCTCCTGCACAGATACACACTGAAACAACCAGTGAAATGACAGAATATCAGCAATGTGCCCCGAAGTAATATGGGAAGCCAGAGCGGGTGAGGTAGAGATGATGTGAGATTGGCCACAGATGATGATGTTCAAGCCAGGACATGGGTACACGGGAATTTGGTGTACTGCTCTATTTCAGTATATATCTTACAAATGTAATAATAAAAATTCTTTTTAATCCCCAGAGAAAATTCAGAGCCAGCACTTAGGCTGTGAGTCCACAGGGCCCCTGTCTGGGTGGGGACCAGAAGGAGAGCTAACCTAATCCTTGCTTGGGCTGCTATCAAGGTCTAAGGGAAGAAAAGTCATCCCTGGCCATGAGGAGAAAAGCTTTAAATTCTGACACTCACAAGCCAGTTAACATGTTCTGGGAGGCAGAGATAGAAATGTAGTCTTTTGTCTAAGGCAAACCATATCTCAAAGCCAGAGGTTTGAGAGTAATTTAATCATAGCCACAGATTAAGTGGCTGACAAATGATCTTAAACAATTTATAGAGCATTGCAAATCAAATTTTTTATACTTTTGAGTCATTAAATGTTGAGCTTTAAAGATAACTATGTAGAAACTCTTTCCCACAGCACATTAACAAAACATGAAGGTGTTTCTTTCATTTTAAAAATGGGCCCTTTAGGGCCGCCTACCTCGCAAGCACAAGGTCCCGAGTTCGATCCCAGGTACCAAAAAAAAAAAAAAAAAGGGCTCTCTGGCCTGGGTACATGCTCACAGAATAACCTTACACTCTTGAAGATCTTCACCTCCACATGACTGCGACCAAATGCCAGAGATCTAAGTACTGGGACTTGCTGCTGCCACACAGCCTCCACAGGCACTTCGAAGTTCTGGCTGACTTGGGTGGGTACACAGGAGAGCTGAAGGAAGTGGGCGTAGAGTAGGTAGATCCTTTGCTCAGGGGCTACTGATAATCAGTATTTAATAATAAATTAGGGGCTGGGGATTTAGCTCAGTGGTTCAGGAGCCTGCCTCACAAGCACAAGGTCCCGAGTTCGATCTCCGGTACCAAATAATAATAATAATAATAATAATAATAATAAATTATTTGAGATACAAATATAATGAAACCAGCTTATATGGTACAGGGATGGAAAACAATTAAAGCCCAAGGGTGAATTACCAGCATAATGAGCTTCCCTGCCTGGCCTCTGCTCCAACGCCCCACATGACAGTTCAACCAGTAATAGGAAAAGAAGGTAGGTGTGGTGGTACACACCTGTAATCCCAGCACTGGGAGGCTGAGGCAGGAGAATCACCCCAAATTCATGGCCAGCCAGTGTACATAGTGAGTTCAAGGCCAGTGTGTCAGACCCACCAGCAATACAGACTCACACATCTGCCCTCGATCACGTGACTGGAAACAGGACTACCACGGAGTGTGCCCTCCTTGGGCTCCAAGGGTGACTCAGCATCGGCATAGCACTTCCTATGAGCAAGGGTGGCTTTCCATCCACACTCCCGGCCTGTATGACCACACATGTAAAATGAAATCTTGGCTGGGGTCAAAGCCCAAGGACATATGAAGGACCAAGGATCTCTTTGGTTCTAAAACCCACAGACTCTTCCTGCCAGTGAAAACCATCTACCATAGCAGTGGGTTACAAACACAGTCCAGTTATCAGAGTTCCTTTAAGACAACACCCTGATTCAGGACAAGGTGGAATGACACTTTCTGTTACCTGTTACCTAGGTGCTTGGTGCCAACACCATAGTTCTCAAAATATCCAACTGGCAAATTGGTTTTCCTTATGCTATTTACAAGTCCTAACATTAGCCAATAATCAGCCAGGTTTGAGTTATATGTAACAAAAATATATTCAACCCTAAAGTACTAAAAAAGTTAAACTGACTTAAAAGTGGCTAAAATTCAGCTACCTAGGGGCTGGAAATGTAGCTCAGAGAAAGAGCATGTGTGAGGCCTGTGTGAGCCCCTGGATTCAATCCCCAGCACTGCAAAAAATTAAATTAAATTCAACTGGAATATGATTAAGAACAAAAATCAAGGGTAGGGGATGTAGCTCACTGGAAGAACACTCATCTGGCATGCGGGAGGCCCTGGCTTCAATCCACACACACCTTCTTTTACAAAAGCAAACTTAAGGGCCAGGGATTTAGCTCAGTGGTTCCACTTTCTGTCTAGCAAGCACAAGGTCCCGAGTTCGATACCCGGTACCAAAAACAAAAAAAGCAAACTTAAGTGTGCAACGGATGAACAGATAAGGAAAACCAGGCACAGACAGACACATATGACATAATCTCACTTGTATGTGGAGTACAAAAATGGGAAACGCAGAAACAGAGGATAAAGTGGTGATGACCAAAGAGTGGAAGATAGGGAGATTGGGCAGATGCTGGTCAAAGGACACACAATCTCAGGAGGAATAAGTTTAAGAAATCTAATATACATCATGGTGACTATCGTTAATAACACTGCATGTTTTAAAACTGCTAGGAGAGATCTGAAGAAGTCTTACCACAAAAAAATAAGTATTTGAGGTCATTTATGTTAGCTTATTTTATCCGTTTTACAATGTGTACATGTATCAGAACATCAGGTTACATATCATAAATACAGTGGCTGTGAGACAACTTCATCATTGTGTGAACAGAACAGAGTGCGAGAGAGGATTCACAGAGTCGTCCAGCCCACCACTGCTCCTGCCCTACAACTTGTACAGAACGCTACTGCACTGAATTCTACAGGCAGTTGTAACAGTCTAGGTAACATAGTCTAACTTACCTACACATAAAAAAGGTGCAGTGAAAACATTTGACAACAAGAAATGTTCAGCTCTGCTACAATCTTATGTGGTCAGTCACTGACCAAAACATCACTATGCAGTGCGTGACTGTATGCATATAATTTTTACTTGTCAGTTAAAATATAATTCTACTTGTCAGCTATTAATGATTTAGTAAAAGAATAAGAAGCAAAAATGGCCTCAATGGTCAGAATGCATAAAAGTCTTACATGCACTAAAGCTTTACTTGGGAGAAAAATTCCTTGTTTTCATTCAAAAACTCTGTATCTTGTCTTATTTTACAACTTCATATATTATACAGTTTCTAAGTTCATCTCCGTTTAAAGAAAACTTCAGCCTGGGGATGTAGCCCAGTGCAAAGTTCCTCTGTTCAATCCCCAGTACCCCAAAAAAGAAAAAACTTGGGAATCTTTCTGCTCTCCCACCTTTGCTTGTTAGCTTTTCATTTGCAGGCTTGCTGACTCTGGATTCCAGATGAAGGAAGGAAGAAAGGAGGGAGGGAAGGAAGGAAGGATGGATTGATCATTCACCTTCCCAATCAGTTCAGTTCATCCACTAATGCCTATTTATGGTCACACAGAAAGGAGTTCAAGCTAACTCGAGACCATATTTTTTTTTTTGGTACTGGGGATCAAACTTGGAACCTTGCACTTGCGAGGGAGCGGGACCACTGAGCTAAATCCCTGGCTCTAGAGATCATATTCTTGACCGTATCACATTACTACTTGTTATTTTATTTGTTCTGTTTGGTATTTTCTATTCATTTTATGTATCTGAATTATCCAGATTTATAAAGTTTAACTCTTTTTTTTTTCAGTGCTGGAGACTGAACTCAGGGCCTAGCACATGCTAGGCAGCTACTATATCTGGTCTATATCCCCAGCCCAACTTTATGCATTGCTTTCTCTATTTTCTTTCCAGAGTGTATTAGGTTCATACAAAACCTTAAACGGAAAGGCTGTTAAAACCACATCTTTCAAAAACCTAGTCAGAGCCGGATATTTAGCTCACTGGCCAGGGATTTAGCGCAGTGGTTCCACCACCTGCCTCCAAAGTGCAAGGACCAGAGTTCGATCCCCCCCGCCCCCTGAAAAAAAAAAACCTATGTCAGGTTTAGGCTAGGAATGCTTACTAATCCTTAAATCTAAATAGATTTTATAGCTTTTTTTTTTTTCCTCTCTCTCTTTTGTTTCTGGGTGCTGGGACTGAACTTGGGTCCTTGCACTTGTGAGGCAGGGGGAGGAACCACTGAGCTAAATCCCGGGCCCCATTTATAGCTATTTTTATAAAACCTTAAGAATTAGAACTAACCTGGCAAAATAAACCATCAAAAAAAGATACAACACAAAAACAATGCACAAACCAAAAAAACGTTTAGACTTACATAGTCTAGTCCCTCCTCTGCATCTGCTCTGTGTTCCAACTCGTCAGTGCCTTGGCCAATATCACCTGCAGGTTGGCCCCACAGCCAAATCACTGGCTGGTTTTGTCCAAGGACACCTGCCCTGTCTTCCCCCTCCCAGCTGAGTAACTGCCATCATGTGGACCTGAATGTCCCCCCAAAGACCCCTGTGATGCAAGCTTGGTCTTAGGAAGGTACTGGCGCCTTTAAGAGGTGGGGCCTCATGGAAAATCATAAGACACTGGGGTGGCCCTTGAGGTGGACAGTGGGACTGATGTGCATCTTCATTTCTCTTTTGCTTCTGGCCACGACTGGCATGAGGTGAGCAGCTCCTCCTCCACATGCTCCTGCCACGAGGTACTGCCCGGCCACAGGTCCACAAGCAATGGGGCCAACCGAGCATGCGCTGAAATCTCCAAACCTGTGAGACCTGATAAACCTTTTCTTTTTTTAAGTTGGATACCTCAGGCTATCTATTACTGGATACAGTAATAGAGAAATGACCGACACAGGTAATTATAATCAAATCTCCAGTCTCAAATCACCCTTTCTTTCTTAAATTTTTAATGTTTCCTTTTTTAAACTTTATTTTTCTTTAGATCTCATTATTATGCTCCCAGAAATTTATGTGCTAAACACACATAAGATCTTGAGCATATTTTCTTTTTCTTTTTTTTTTTGTACCAGGGATCGAACTCGGGTCCTTGCGCTTGCGCAGCAGTTGAGCATATTTTCAATACCATAATGAAACCCCTGTCTTTTAATCTGCCAAAAACTGCATACCATATGTCATACATTAATTTGTTCCTCTTCTCTTCTCATAGATTATTAAAATTACAAGTGTATTAAACTCCTTTTTAGTTTTCTCAAAGGCAGTGTCTTCTTGTTGGGCTGGAAAATCAAGATGATCACCTATAGGAAAAGATCTTCCTTCTTATCTTTGCCCTTAATTTTCCCTAACTCTGGTATCTCTATTCAATAAAGATCTTTCTTATTCTGAAGAAGATAAACTCCCCACCAGCAAGATCAGCTGACAAACAGCATGATTAAATGAACAAACAGCCATGAGAAAATACAAAGCTTCCTCTCTCCACAATCCAGTAGGAACACCATCTGGCATTTCCCACCTTACTTGTACACACAAATGTTTGCTTGCTAGGTCAACTGTATTTAAAACTAAATATGACAGCTATAAATAAAACAATAAAATAGAGGCCATTTTCAAATTCTGACAAGCTGAAATTCATGCACTGGTCTCTTGAAAACTGTCACCAACCACAAACAGAGACAGCCTCAAGAGGAAATGCAAAAATCCCTGCCTGAGATGAATGATTCATCCTGAAGTCAGAACCATCAGGTGAGCACTGTAAGACAGATCAATAGCTGAAAATGGTCTCGTGTGAACAATGTGTGCCATTTTCTCTCCCCACTGTCTTAGGGGAGAAAAGCAAAATAAAAATAAAAATAAAAAAAGCTCTCTTTCTTAATGAGGCTGTCATTCCATTAATTATTTGAGGCAGCTTTTGTTTCACTGGAATTAATTAACATGACCAGCTGCATCTGATGCCACCACCGTGGCAGGGAAGCATGAGAACTAAAGGACAACTGGCTCTGAAGGATTTACTGTGGCCCACTCACAGAATCAGCTCCAGGCTCTGGCTGAGACTCTTTTCATCTACACAGAGAACACATACTGAAGAAACTCAATCCTAGCACAGTAAACCTTAAGAAAATAATAGATAAGCAAATCAAGTAAGAATTCAGGTGGTTTGTTTGAAACAGGGTGTATGTTACCCTGACTGGCCTTGAACTCCTGAGCTTCAAGACATTCTCTTGCCTCAGCCTCCCAGGTAGCTGGGAGTTCAGGTGTGCACCACTGCACCTGGCTAGGATATAGAAGATGTCTATCATTAAGAACAGAATTATTTTTTAAATCTAGGTGTAACGTACAGAATGGCATGGGTGACCACTGAGTCTAAGATTAAGCAAGCTCTGTCTTCATCTCCATCACTTAGACGTTTTATAAACTCAGACAAGACACCCCAATCCTCATCTAGCCATGTAGGTTACACCACATACTTTGTCCAGATGCTTAACACACCCTACTAGAAGCCTCAGCTTCAAAGGACAAACTGGACGGCAAGACCCCTGCAGCAGTGATAGAGGAGCAACTTTTGCTGGGTCCACAGGTTATCCTGACTCTTCTGTGACTGACTCATGCTCCTGATAGACTCAGAAAACTCTCACATTCTAGAAGAGGCGGCCACTGCTGAAAGGAAGTGGACATCCCAAGAATCAGGGCCTTAAGACCTCTGCCTGGTTTCCCAGACACATTTCAGTTACAAATTCATTATAAGAACATTACAGTATGTCCAAACCAGGAAGACTCATTAACTCAATAACTCCTTTTCAGAGCTTAAAGATCAGTCTTACATCTCAGAGGTTATTTTCCACATCACTTCTCTTGATTCAGTAAATGTGCTTTTTCTTCAGTAATTTGTTTCTGCTCTATTACTTTCCCTTTAAAAGTGAACTTTTTCTTTGCTGTTCTTGTTGTCCTGGGGATTAAATCCAGGGCCCACACTATGCTACATCCCCAGACCTTTTCTTTACTTTTTATTTCCACACAGTGTCTCACTAAGTCATTAAGTTGCCCAGGCTGGGGCCGGGGATTTAGCTCAGTGGTTCTGCTGCCTGCCTTGCAAGCGCAAGGTCCCGAATTTGATCCCCGGTACCAAAAAAAAAAAAAGTTGCCCAGGCTGGGCTGGAACTTAAGATCCTCTTGCCTCAGTCTCCCGGAGTGCTAGGATTACAGGTGCATCCCATGCACCTGTCTCAACCTTCGCATTTTAAAAACCAACAGCTTCTAAGGAGCCAGGCTATCCTGTCATTTAATACAAACCCTGGCTTTTATAACTCAGGACGGTCTCCTGGCTAGCGTGAGAAGTGATGCATCATAAAGCGCTTCATCCTGCCACATGGCTTCCAAAACACTGGAGGCAAGAAGGACCTTCTGGCCTCTCGCAGTGGAGCTGGGTTCCCTGCCCTCTAATAATACTGACCCACCTATATCTGTGTCTGGGGATTTCTTTCTGGTGGGGATTTCTTTCTGGTAAGTGTTATGATCAGCACACTCTGAGATCCCAAACATGTAATCACTTCTAGGATTTGTTCTAAGCACTTTGGTATTCCCGTATTCTTTTAGAGTTCTAAGCTCCAACTAGATTAATCTCCATAACACTGATATCGTAACTTTGTTCTTCTACCAAAATTATTGTTGCAGAAAAACCGGGATGTTTTGCAATTAGTCAAATTTGTTAACAACTGCAATTGATTAATTTTTTCTTTTTTGTACTGGGGATGGAACTCGGGTCCTTGCACTTGTGCAGCAGGTGGTGAAACCGCTGAGCTAAATCCCTGGCCCTGTATTTGATTATTTTTAGCATCCCCTTTTTTTTGTACTGGGGATTGAACTCTGGTCCTTGCACTTTCGAGGCAGGCGGTGAAACCACTGAGCTAAATCCCCGGCCCTCAATTGATTATTTTTAAAACAAAACAGAAAGGCTTTTGCTTTTCTTCAGTTTAAATGTAAACTTCAAACTGTGTTTCAACAGGAAAAAGTTAAATAACTATATTTCCTGCTGGATATGGTGGTGCAACCCCAGCACTCAGGAGGCAGAGACAGGATTGCTGCAAGTTTGAGGCCAGCCTAGGCTACATAGTGAGTTCTAGGGCCACCTGAACTATATAGTGAGACCCTGTCTCAAAGAAAACAAAACAAAACTATATTTCCGTAAGGTAGGAAGGAAACGCAATGTTTGTCAAACTAAGAGGCTTAGAGAAAATCCTACTAATTATTATTTAAATCAGTGAAGTATTATTCAATGTCAAGTTAATATTAAGACACATTTTCATAAGAAACATTTTAATTATAAACATAAAGCATAGAACAGCTTTATACATAATTTTAAAAAGAGCAGGTATCACTTCTCGGCCTTTTGGCTAAGATCATGTGTAAAAAAGAGCAGGTAGGGGAAAGGAAAGAAGGGAAAGGAAAAAATATGAGAAAAGGAAAGAACAAAGTCTTTGTAAATAGGGAGGGGCAGAGGAGGCAAAGGGCGGGCAGGGAAAGGGGGAAAAAATAAGAACCAAGATACATCGTGTAAAGGTACAAGGTCCTAATGATGAAGATAACTGCATTGTACACCTAAAATGTACCAATAAACTTAATGAATAAAAAACGAAAAAATTTCACATGAATTCATGGATGTGCAATAATCTAATTTGTGTACGAGGTTAACAATGCTACCAAAAGAGATCTGGCTTGTTTTCCACAAATTAACCACTTAACAGTTTACTTCACACTGGCAGCCCATTTGTTTACCTACTGACTACCCTGAGCATCGCTTGGGCAGGTGTCATTTCAACGAGTAGATTCTTGCTTGCCAAAGATATACTTCTATTTTTTTGTTTTATATTGACTACTTTTTGGATACTTTTTGGTTTAGAATGTTGTGGTTGCCTTTGATGTTTGTTTCTAGTGAAATCTAATAAATTCTGGTTGTTTTCTTTTACTAAAAAAATGTAAACTTCAAAAAATAAGAAATACTTATCATAAATAACGTGTTGAGTAACACTGACTAATTCATGCAGTATAAGTCTCTGAACCCCCTAAAAACTGTATAAGCCACTTGTGATGGTGCACACCCGTACTCTCAGCACTCAAGAGGCTAAGGCAGGAGGACTGCTGAAAGTTTGAGACCAGCCAAGGGTACAGACAGCAGGAAGTTCAATGGACTGCATAGTGGGACCTGTCTCAACAACAATACCAAACAAATAAAAAGCCTATTATAGAAAAATATGTATAGGTATAGAAAAATCTTCAGGGTATACTACTTAGAGAAAATAATCTTGCTGCAAAATAGTTTGTCCAGGGTTGGGGATTTAGCTCAGTGGCACCGGGCCTCCCTCGACAGCGTACCAAAAAAAAAGTTTGTCAAAAATAAAAACCATTTTGCTAAAGAAAATACAGGCAGGAAAAAAAAAAAAACACTAGGAGGACGTTCATTAAAACCTTATCAAGGGGCTGGGGATTTGGCTCAGTGGGTCCACCCCCTGCCTCAAAAGTGCAAGGTCCCAAGTTCAATCCCCAGTACCAAAAAAAAAAAAAAAAAAAAAAAAACTTATCACGAGTGTCTGAGGACAGTGGGGTTATATTCATTTTTTTCTTTTGCATTTCAGAATCTTTCAAGATTCTGCACTGGACATTTATTATACTTATCATGATTTTCTAAGGAAAACGCCTTCCAGTGTAATTTTGCAAGTCATTTCCTGTACTATTTCACATCTATTATTAGTAGTGATGAAGCATCTTTCAACATAGAAGACTCTCAATTGTGTTTTAATATAAGGAGGCTTTTTTTTTCCAGTTGCCTTTAAAAATAGCAAAAAGAGTGCTCACTTTGGCAGCACACATACTAAAAAAAAAGTTAAAAGATTTACTGGGTCACTACCATGTGCCAGGACTTCTCACATATTCTATTAAAAGTGAAACATTAGGAGACTCAGGGGAAGAAAAAGAAGAGGTCTAGCTGACAATATGTCCACAATGTATCACCTTACAATTTTAAAGACTTTGCTACCACTACCAGAGAGATAATCAGGCCAGCTGACTTTTACTGGTGGCTGATAGGGGTCCTAGAGGAGGACAGTTGTAAACAGAGTCCACCAAAGCTCCAACATGGGCAGATGAAGACACAAAGCTGGTGTCCCAGACAGAATCCCACCCCTTACCTGCATCAGAATCCTTTAAGCCACTGCTTCAAAATGCAGATCTGGAGGCTCAGAACCTACCAAATTCATATTCTAAGGGTTCTGGGAGGCAAGGTCTGAAATTTACATTTTAAAGAACATTCTAGACAACTGCTACTTCTAGTACATTTTGAGAAACTCTAGCATTGTGGAAGATCAAAGAAAGAGTTAGAAAAAGGTGGTGAGTCTTGAATCCCAAGCTAAGGAATTAACTCTATGGTGAATAACTAGGATGGAGGAGGAGGAGGAGCTGGGTACCTGCTGAGGTCAGAAGTACTTGCTTCGTTGTGCTGTAGTACCCAGGCGCACTTACTGCGGCATTGCCAGCCCTCCTCCTGAGTGTGAGATGGGGGGCTTTGCTACATTGCCCAGGTGGGACTGGAACACCTGACCCTGCCTTACAGCTCCCTAAGAGCCGGGGTGACAGGCTGCACCATCATGCCTGGCTCTCAGTGGAGGTTCTAAACTGAGAAGCAGCACACTGATGTCTGTATTTTGGGTCAGCCATGCTCATCACAACAAAAAGAGCAAGCTGCAAAAGAGCAGCTGGAAGCAGGGGGGACCCAGGAAGGCGAAACTGGTCAAGAGAAAAATAAGATAGTTCCTTTCCTTGGTGCTAGAAAGAGGGGTGAGAGGGAGGAAGCTCGAGAAGAGTAACTTATAAAAGAATAAAATGAAGCGGGGCACGGTGGTACTTGCTTGTAATCCCAGCCCTCATGAGGCTGAGGGAGGAAGACTGCCGAGTTCAAGGCCAGCCTGAACTATATAGCAAGATCCTACCTCAAAACACCTAGGGCTGGGGATTTAGCTCAGTGGTTTCCCCGCCTGCTGCGCAAGCGCAAGGACCTGAATTTGATCCCCGGTACCCCGCCCCCAAAAAAACACAAAACACCTAACAATAAAAAACAAAAAAGTAAGATGATTTGAAAGCTAAAATGTTAAACCTCAAAAAAACAGACACACACACACACACACAGACAGGAAGAGGAGAACTTGGAAAACACTGCTCAGTGATGCCCATTGTCACTTAAATCGGTTACTGGCTGGGCCCTTCACACCCAACATGAGTCTAAGTGCTGAGTCAGAAAATAAAGAGAGCCAAGGACCTACATGCTCTACATAATGAACTGCATGGCGTGTGGACCACAACTGACAGACAGAAGTGTCGTCAAAACAGATGTCCGAGGGCTCAGAGAGTCCTGGGGCGTGGACAACTGCAAAGCCTTGCAGTTCGTGTGAACAGAAAGGGAAAGTCTCAGCCACCCAGGGCCCAGAAGAGCCAGCTAAAGGAGAAAGAGCAGGCAGCCACTCCAGGGGCCTGCAGGCAAGAGGACGAGGCTTCTCAGGTGGGCACAAGAGCAGGAGGGAGCCCTTCCTGAGGGGAGGCACGCCAGATAACAGGGAGCCTCGTGCTGCACGGCAGTCTCCAGGCCTCCTGGCCCCCAGGCCCAGTCTTCAACCCAGCACTGCCCCATGGTCTGGGGATTTCTGGAAATTCAGTCCTGGCCACCAGTGACCCACTGAGTCACACTCCAGTATCACAAGATTCCTGGGTGGTTTCCGCACACAGGGCTTGAGAGACACTGCACCAACCATTTATTCTCGGGACAAAATCCTCTGGGGGAATCACTGAGGAACTGGAAGCAGAGAGTGGCATTATAATGGTCACTCCATCACAGATGAAAATCCAGTACGGGAGGAGACACAAAGACAGTTTAGGGCCGAGTGTGGTGGCCCACGCCTATAATCCCAGCACTCAGGAGGCTGAGGCAGCAGGATTTCGGTGAGTTCAAGGCCAGCCTGGGATACATAGTGAGCACAATGAGTTCAAGGCCAGCCTAAACAGCATAGGGAGACCCTGTCTCAAAAACTAAAACCAGGACCAGGCATTTAGCTCAGTGGTTCCCCCACCTGCCTTGAAAGCGGAAGGTCCCGAGTTAAATCCCCGGTACCAAAAAAAAGAAACTTTGGGCCGGGGATTTAGCTCAGTGGTTTTGACAGCTGCTGCGCAAGCGCAAGGACCTGAGTTCAATCCATGGTACCAAAAAAAAATAAAAAGAAAAACTAAAACTAAAACAAAGACAACAACAACAACAACAAAAAAGCAAAGACAGTTTAGGCAGCTGTGTTAGGACCTAGGAAAGAAAACACACACATCTACAACAGAGCGGGGATGGCTTTAGGAAATGTAACTGATTAGCTGGAACACAACGGGAGGGGGAGATAAGCCAAGATGATTTCTAAGTATTTGGTCTGGGTTAATGATAGGATACTGATGCTATTTTCCACACAAAGAAAAGAAGTACCAATAATTCTAGTAGGTACCACTTCCTAAACAAATGTCAGACATTATTCTAATGCTCTGCATGAACCTTCTCACTTAATCCTCTAAACTGCCCTAAGAAGCAGGTATATCATCCTACCCTACATAGGAGGATACAGGGACTGAGAAGGAAGTGGGAGGAGCATGAGGTGGAGAGAGGAGGTGATGAGTTCAGTGTGACTATGCCTCCTCTGGTGTCCCTGTGAAGGTGTCCACAGAGCAGCCGTCTGCAGAGATCTAGGTTTGTAGGAAGAGCAAAGAGGTTGGGGACAGAGATCTGGAGGGTACCCGGCTTTTCAACTGTGGATCAAGCCACAGTGGGAAGACTGTAGGTCCGGGACAGAGCCCACGGGCACCAATACCCGAGGTGCAAAAGGAGGCAGATGATATAAAGAAGACAAACAAAGCAGCCAGAGATAAAGAAGAATGACAGCTACAACAGCAACAACAAGAGTAGCCAATGTATCTCAGTATTTACTATGTACTACTCACTATTCCAAGTATTTTTGCATATTAAATAATTTAGTCATCATTAAAACTATGTGAAATTGGCCCAGGGAATTAGCTCAGTGGCACTGTGCCTGCCTCATAAGTGCAAGGTCCCGAGTTCAATCCCCAGTACCAAAAATAAAAATAAAACTACATGAAATAGTTATTACCACCATGATAAAGATAAGAAAATTGACACATAGACAGGTGAAGTCACTGCTTAAGGTCACACAGAATGCAAATAGCAAAACCAAAATTGAAACCAAGATGCCATTCTAGGCCCAGCCTCATGACCTTGACTATCATGCTACACTGCCTCTCCTGCAGGACAAGGAGGGAAAGAGCCATCACAAAGCCCTCGAGGAGTGGCCCACAGGAAGGCCTCAGTAAATACTCACCTTTTTTTACATGATAATTATACTGACAGAAATAGTCATATATTTGCCCAAACTGCAGGGTTTTTTTTTTTTTTCTTTGTTTTTTGGGAGTTTTTTGGTACTGGGGATCGAACTCAGGACTTTGCACTTTCTAAGCTGCAGTTTTGAGAAGAAAAAGATGAAAGTAGCTATGGAAAAGACAAGGTGATGCTAAAGCTTCACTCGGGTTTTCAATATCCAGGCTCCAATCCATGCTTGTCCAGGTTTGTGGCTTCCTCTGTGACCCATAGCCTTAGACAGGTGCTGGGTTTGGATGTGAAATGTCCCCTACAGGCTCCTGTGTTGGGGCTTGGTCCCCAATGCAGCAGTGCCACAGGTGGACCATGAAGGCTCTAACTTCATCAGTGGGTTGATCTACAGATGGTTTCATAATCTGACAGTGTCACTGGGAAGTGATGGAAACTCTGAGGAACCTGAGTGTAGACAGAGGGCCATGGGGTATGACCTTGGAGACTGCATCTCATTCCCATCCCTTCCTCCTTGGCCCTGTCCATCCTAGCTGCCAGAGGTGTCCTTCCACCATGGTGCTTCTGCCTCTCCTCAGGCCTAAATGCCATGAAGCCAGTCACCATGGACTGAAACCTCTTGACACTGAGCCAAAATACAACTTCTCCTTTCTGTTAACTAATTTTCTAAGGCAGGTGGCAAATATATAGCACACGTACCACAGTGATTATTTGTTATCAATGAAAGCTCTAAAAGGTTCACCATCACTGTTCCAAGGTCCTGTTACAGCAATACCAATCTGACCACACAGCAGGGCTACTATACACAGCAAGGACCTGAAGGCCTCCCAAACCTCAAAACTCCTTCTGGGTATTAGAAAGTCTCCATTTCCAGGTGGTGCCTTTTATCCTGAGATAAATTTCACGTAATTCTAACAGTCTTAAAGCAGACAGCTGATGCTGGAAGACCCTCAGGTTGCTAGAGGACCCTCAGACGACAGCCCTTGAAAGCAAATGTATCACTAACTACTTCAGGCAAACGCCAGTATGTTGTAATTAGGAGCTCAGGTTATCTGCGTGAAATGACAACACAGTATCAGGTGACTTTCAGAGAGAAGCTTCATGGGTTTTTATCTTTATAAAATTCTAATTTAAGGGCTGGGGATTTAGCTCAGTGATTCCGCCGCCTGCCTCGAAAGCGCAAGGACCCGAGTTCAATCTCCGATACTAAAAAAAAAAAAATTCTAATTTAATTATTCCCTCTGTCCCAGATTCTTCAAAGATTAAGGACAAACAGAAAGAAAAACAATGATGAAAATGGTGAGAAAAAGAAAACAGTTTAAATTTCCAAAAGATTAAGTTTCTGAAATAAATTTCTATATTTTTTACCCCAAAAAGACTTCTCAAACCAAATAAAGGTGTTGAATGCCAGATAGTGTCTCCCAAAAGTGGGACATCTGGTCACCCAAGCCTGGAGACAATGTACATAAAAAGTGCTATTTTTAACATGAAATGAATGTGAATGTCCTACCCTGTAGATAAATGCAGTTCTTCCCAGGAGATTTAGATGCTAAAACTAATTCAAACAGAGGTTATATACAAAGATGCTCATCATAGCACATGACTTCTAATGGTGAAAAATTGTCCACAGTATGTAAACTATAGTACATACAGATGTTGGGATATTATGCCACTATTAAAATATTGTCAATGAATATTTAATGACATTAAAATTCTCACAATACATATTGCTTTAAAAGCATCATCATTATCTACATGGATAAAAGGTTTAAAGAAGTAAATCAGGAAGCTAAGTGTGATGGTGCATGCCATAATCCCAGTACTCTGGAAGGCTGAGAAAGGAAGATCACAAATTCAACCCCTCGGTAACTTGGCAACTCAGTGAGACCCTGTCTCAAAATATGAAAATTCTTTCTAGGGCCGGGGATTTAGCACAGTGGTTCCGCCACCTATCTAGTCAGCACAAGGACCTGAGTTCGATCCTGGTACCAAAAAAAAGTCAACTATATTTCCTAAACCTTTTCCAATTTATTTTGGTTTTTGTTTCTAACTCTTCCCAATTTATTTTTTTCTTACCCTAATCTAAGTGTGAAGTTGGAGGGTAGCTAGGTACAGTGTTATGTACAGTGGCTACTCAGGAGTCCAAGGCAGGAGGATCACTTGATCCCACAAGTTTGAGACACTTTCTTGAAAAGAAAAAAAGAAGTCTAGGGCAGCTGTTTGGGGGAGGTGGCTGGTTTTGGTTTCCCAGGAAACATCTGGAAATCCTGGGGACAACACTGTAACTGGAGGTGGAGGGTGCTACTGGAGCTGGTAGTACAGGCCAGGGATTTGGCTAAAAACAATTATCCAGCCTGCTATCAATAGTGAGAGGTTCAGAAATCCTGATCTAGGATGAAAATGATGATGAGTAGTGAACTGTAAGAGTGGGTTAAATGAAATATTAACTCTAGTGGTTTTAACTTTTTCATTTCAAAAATAAGAACTATCCTTTGTGAATTGATGAAAATTTAATCTAGGTTTTGACCAAAATTACTGATTATTTAAAATACACATTCCCCAATTTTATAGCAAATATCTCCAGGAATTCTGCTCCTGATGTGAGCAGGCAGCTTGCCCAACTAGATTTTCACAGCTATATAAAGACCAGTCCTGCATAAAAGGTGCTTAGGTACTAATACAAAATGTTTCAAAATGTGATCGTATCTTTTGAAGAAAACCTAGTCATCTTATTAAAAGTACTCCAGTAAGGTAAACTGAAAAACTAAGGCTTAATTAGTCCGCTCCTCCTAAACTGAAAACTTGTCTACCAGAAAACTGTGACACACAGCTCACAGACAGAGAAAATGATTCATGCAAACTCATAAAAACGACTTCCTGTAGTGATGTCAGGTTCTGGGAGTGCTAACAAAGCATAAGCACACGGGTTTGAGGAAATTAAGTACCCTCCTCAAGCTGAGTTCCTCAGCAACAATTTGCTCCAAAACAATGTGTGTGTGTGTGTGTGTGTGTGTGTGTGTGTGTACAAATCAGAAGGGAGCATTAGGGACTGGTAGGTAAAATAAGAGTACAGGGATAAAGAAGACGACAGACTGGGCCGGGGATTTAGCTCAGTGCTTCCGCCGCCTGCCTACAAGTGTAAGGACCCAAGTTCAATGCCCAGTACCAAAATTTTAAAATAAAGAAGACGACAGGGTGGAAGACAATACCCCCAGAGGTGAAGGGAGATTGTGCTGTCAGGTGTGCTGGGCACCAGGGAGGCTCAGGGAGGAAGACTGCGGCTGGCTACACAACAGGTTCAAGGCTGGCTCGGACCACATGGGGGGGGGGGGGGCAGAGAGGCGGGGGGGGGGCTGTTGTGCAATGTACCAATGAGATGAAAATGAAGAAAAGAGAACAATGCATGCAATCCAATCCAGGGGAAATGAAACACGGAAGAAATGGGGCAGAATGTGATCAGCAGGCAAGGTGACAAATGGCCAACCCCCTAACTCACTAAAACTGAATAAAAATACTTTTCAAATCTTTACTCTTTGATACGCAATTAGTAATCTGTGCTTGTATGGATTTTCTATAGCTTTTTTTGAAATTCCAACTGATTCTCTTGGAGAAAGAGACCTGGTGTCCTGGTCATGCAAAACTCTACCATTCTTCTGCTCAAGATCACAGAGGAGGAGTTGAAGTCCATCACAGTCCCCTGCGGTGATCCACTCACAGAGGCCACTTGTCTCCTGGTGTCTACACAGCACTATCTCTTCCAGCTGTGATGGAATTGGCTCTTAGCCAGGCCATCACCTTCCTCCCCAGGCATCGGGGTGAGAGGAGAACTCCTGCCCACTGCCTGCAGGGCATTGGGCAAGGAGAGGGCACCTGATGGAGACAAGCAATGATAATCCCTCAGCAGCCCCTTCCAGGCCCAGAGCTGTGCGATCACAGGACATGCAGACTCGGCTGACTATCTTTTCACCTGCAAAGAGCTGTCCTGAGGATGAAGCCAGGCCCAGCACTCGAGTCGGCAACAGCCCAAACACCACCTCTGAGCTGTGGATCCAGGCCTCCCTAGACTCTCAGTTCACAGAAACAAATAAAATCCTTCCTGGCTTTGAGCTGGTTTTCTCTTCTTTCCAACTAAAGCAGTTCTAGATGGTAAGTGATTTAAGCCTGTCAAAAAGAGATCTGAGTCAGAATTACCCACGCCCTTATTATTATGCACTACAACTAGGCTGATTTTTATAACTGAAGGCAATGAGTCTTGGGGGTGTGGCTCAGTGACAGAGCACTTGCCTAGCATGTGCAGGGCCCTGGTTTTGATCCCAGTTCCGCCAAGAAGAATTTTAAAAAAGAAAAGAAAAATCACTTTCAGTATGTTTTCACCAGGTATGATGACACAAGCCTCTAATTCCAGCACTGAGGAAGCTAAGGCAGAAAGACTGTGAGTTCCAGGCCACATAGCAAGACCTGTCTAAAAAAAGCTCCATAGGCCAGGGATTTAGCTCAGTGGTTCCGCCACCTGCCTTGCAAGCACAAGGTCCTGAGTTCGAATCCTGGTACCTAACTAAATAAAGCTCCATAAATGAAAGCCCTTTTTTCACTATGTAGTCGATGCTGGCCTCAAACTTTCCATCTTCCAGCCTCAGCCCAGGCCTGGGGTGGCAGAAGACAGGGCCCGCACACCCAGCTCATAAATGTGAAACATAATGTTTACATTAGAAAGTGACTGAGAA
This sequence comes from Heterocephalus glaber, assembly GCF_053883595.1. NCBI lineage: Eukaryota > Metazoa > Chordata > Mammalia > Rodentia > Bathyergidae > Heterocephalus > Heterocephalus glaber. The sequence goes on along the minus strand of NW_028258138.1, from coordinate 82,451,176 downwards.
CGACACACACTTACTTGTTTCAAGATCTAACCAGCCTCTCTAGTAAGCTGAGATTTATAAAGTACTACTCTTTTTTTTTTTTTTTTTCCCGGTTCCAGGGATCAAACTCAGGACCTTACACTTACGAGGCAGGCATGGCGCCACTGAGCTAAATCCCTAGCCCTTCAAGTACTACTCTTGATGCTATACATGATGCCATTTCTCCAGCTCACCTTCATCTTTCTAGAGAGTGCTACCCTTTGCATCCGTCTAGCCTTTCCTGCCATGATCAATTTATTTCTCCTATTCTGAAATGTCTCTAGTTTCAGAGTATATTTGTCAAGAATTAGAAACCCCAACCACAGATGCAGGATTCCAGGCCACAATGCATATTTTTGTGTAAGTGATCAAGGACAGACAGAATTTATCTTTTGTTGAGTCTGGCCTTATATTCCTGTAATCACAGCATTTCGGAGACTGAGGCAGGAGGATCACTGAGTTTGAGGCCACCTTGGGTTACAGAATGAATTCAAGGCCAGCCTGAACTACATAGCAAGACCCTGTCTCAAAAGAAAAGAAAATAACTTATCTTTTGTGTGTCCAGTCTCTTGCCAGCCCAGAATTCTGCTCCTAGTTTTGGCCACAGCAGCGCCTCAAGCCAGAGAATTAGCTGGGTGGGTTAGTCTTGAACACTTGGGGAAGTTTATCCCTTTCTTGGGAAGTTTATCCCTTTCTTGAGTTCAGTCAAGACTGGGCCATTATCTTGAAATCGAAACATAATTACCTCTAAGCCCTATGACTGGCAAAAAGCCTCTGTTGTCCCAGGAGATGTTCAATCCTAATGTTTGCTGGCTAAGGAGAATTCCAAGTGAGGAGGAAAAGGCAGAGTGGCGAGGCATGAGGAAACAGGGACAGGTTTCTGCAAGTTTAAGCTGTGTCAGCAAAAACACAGGCTGCCAACACAGCTGAGGCAGATGGGAAGAGAGGTGCTGGGGCAAGACTGACCAAAAGGGCATCACACCCTGCGGAAGTGGGAGGCACGGCACCAAGGCCGACATCACGGATAAAGGCAGCCCTCTTCCAGTCAGGCCACCTCTCACCGGAAAGAAGCAACACCCAGGCTGGGCCTGGTGTTCAGTATCTCTACCGGCTGGGCTATAATGAAGCCACAACATTCATTTTAGGGGAAAAAAACCCTGTTTTTTCTAAGTTAAATATCATGTGTCTTCTGTCACATGTGGACTCTAAAGGAAGAAAGAAATGACAGAAGTAGAAGGGAGACCACTAGAGAAGAGGAAGAGGATCAAGGCACAGGGGGAAGAAAGAGGAAGTGGAGAACAGAAGGTGAAAATAAAGTGCGGCACATGCGCTTCCGAATATGCCAAAGGAAACCCATTATTCTGTTAAATCAGCATTCACTAAAAACAAGCAAAACTGTTTCTTCTGCCCCAGTGGGCAAGTGCAACTCCAGTCAACTCTGAATGTGTTGGAGAAGATCTTACTTCTGCTGGTTACATGACAGAATATTCTTGCCAAAGCTCATCAAACTGCACTCTGGAAATGAGTGACTACTGCATGTGAATTACATATCAACAAGGCCGATGAGCCACAGGGTCAGGGGACAAATGCCCAGGCTGACAAGTGAGAAAAGGAGGTCCAGGAAGACACTGTGAAGGGGGCTGCCCACAGGGAAGGACCGAGAAGTGGACTTGCCCACACAGTATTTAGACCAAGGCAAGACCTTCCCCCATAATCAGCCAGAAATTTACACTTCAATAATACTTTGTTGCTTGAAATGGGGACAAATAAGTCCAAGGCTCCCCTCCAATGAGACAAGTGGCCCTAAACTTTCCCAGGGGAAGTGAAACCTATCACAATGTGGGTAGCAAAAAAACTAAATGAACCTGCTCTGTAAGAAGAGAAATGGAGGAGGGTCGTGGCTCCTCTCCCACATGCTGCTACACCCAGGGAGTGGTTTCCATGCCCCCACTGTACTTAATTAAGCCCCTGATCCCCATTTCAGACCTTCCTCCAGGTTGTTTTTACTTTTAAAACTAAGAGCCCCTGGAAGATTTAAAACTTTTTATCTGGCACTTTTCAGATGAAGAAGTAGAAACAGCAAATAAATATATGAAAAAATGTCCAACATCACTGGTCATTCCAGAGGTGCAAATTAAAACATCACTGAGATTCCACCGCACCCCAGAAAGAATGGCTGCTATCAAGAAATCAACCAATAAGAAATGCTGCTGGGGGTGTGGGGAGAAAGGAACCCTTCTCCATTATTGGTGGGAGTGCAGACTGGTGCAACCACTGTGGAAATCAGTGTGGAGATTCCTCAAAAACTAAAACTAGAGGTTCCATTTGACCCAGCTATTCCCCTGCTGGGTATCTTCCTGAAAGAATGAAAAGCATCATGCCACAGCGATATATGCACACCTATGTTTACAGCAGCACAGTTTGTAATAGCTAAATCTTGACAACAGCCCAAATGCCCATCAACCAATGAATGGATACAGAAGATGTGGGGTTTTTTATATACAATGGAGTACTTACTACTTTGCCATAAAGGATGAGCGTCAGACATTTATAGCTAAATGGATGCACCTTGAGACCACACTCTTAAGTGAAATAAATCGGGCACACATATTTAAATACCGCATTGTTTCTCTGGTGTGAGAAACTGAAAATGGAAATAAGGACTAAAATGTATAATAGATGTTAGGAAATGGGAAAAAAATGTTCAAATGAGAAGAAGAACAAGGGAGGGAGAAAGGAAGGGACAAGAAAAAAAGTAAAAATAGAAGGAAAAAATGGAAACAAAGCTTTTGTGCACAGGGAGGGGAGGGGGCTTGAGGGAAGGGGGACATGGGAAAAAGGGGGTGAGATGTACCATGTACAGGTGCAAATTCCCTATGATGAGTGTTACCATTATGTATGCCTAAAATGTACCAATAAGTGTTGTGCTATTAAAAAAACAAAACAGGCCAGGTGTGGTGGTGCACACCTGTAATCCCAGCACTGGGGAGGCTGAGGCAGGAGGATCACCGTAAGTTCCAGGCCAGCCTGGGCTACATAGTGAGTTCAGGGGCAACCTGAACTACAAAGGGAAACCCTGCCTCAAACAACAACAACAAGGGGCTGGGGATTTAGCTCAGTGGCGCCGCTGCCTGGCTGTCAAGTGGAAGGTCCCGAGTTCGATCCCTGGTACCAAAACAACAACAACAACAAAAACTATTTGGGAGTAACAACTGTCACTAGATTTAGAATGTCTTTCTACTCCTTAACAACTGGCCAATACACAGACCTCTTACACTTAAAAAATGGTTAACAAATTTCAAGAGCAAATAATAGGCATTCTGCTTTGCTCAAGTAGTTCAAAGAAATAGTTGTAGGTGGCTTTCAAGTTGCATAGTCAATAAAAATTCATGAGAAGATAGGAATCAGTTTTTGGTTCCCCAGGCTGGAGCTACCATACTGTCTTGTCTTGTCTTTTCTTTTTTTTTTTTTTTTTGGTACCAGGGATCAAACTCGGGTCCCTGCACTTGTGAGGCACGTGGCAGAACCACTGAGCTAAATCCCTGGCCCATACTGTCTTGTCTTATGCTATCCTCTCTCATAGTTAATCCCACTTGGAAACCCATCGCAGCATGGTCCCCTTTTTCCCAAGACTCTTGCATACTTCCTAGACTACCAGAACTTTATCAGTGGAGTTCATCTGTGAAGAGTCTCCTTGGCCTCCCTGGCCCCCAGTTCGCCTGTGTATTACTCATCTTGTTCAACACGCCTTGTCTGTGTTCACCTATTTAACCACTTCTTCAAATCTGGCTTCATTCCCATAAGCAGACTAATAATCATGCCAAGCCATGACTTTCAACCTGAACCTCCTCTGTTTAAGAATTAATTCACTTGGGCTGGGGATTTAGCTCAGTGGTTCTGCCACCTGCCTTGCAAGCACAAGGACCCGAGATCGATCTCTGGTACCAAAAAAAAAAAAAAGAATTAATTCACTTGCTCAGTGGTGCTGTCACCTGCCTCACAAGTGCAAGGTTCTGAGTTAGATCCCTGGTACCAAAAAAAAAAAAATTAATTCACTCATTCAGCAGACATTCAATGACCACTGTCAATACTGTGGAAGGTAAAAATATACACAGTAACTATGACAGGATAGAGATGCGGACAGGACATCACAACACAAGGAGTAGTACTGGTACTCAGAATCTGGAAAGTCCACTGGATGCCACGTGAAGTCAGAACTGGCACAGAAGTCGGATGAGAGGACGCTGTTTCCAACCTGAGGAACCAGCAGAACAGCAGTGTGTTAACAAGCCTGGGGACGTTGGGAGGACACGCAAATGAGGACAGTGAATGTGCCTGCCAAACTCCAAATCAAGGTATACGATCAGAGATAATGAAGTTTCAACACCAAAATACTAGAATTTCCAGGAATGATGGTTTAAAGGGACAACAGCACAGAATATAAAACTGGAACTGTGCTAGGAAAAAATCTAGGCCATGGCTTCGGTAGGGTTAAGAAAATATGGTGGGAAAGGAAGATTACAAATACTCAATGTACTAGCCTAAACAGCTGTTTTTATCTAGCAAAGTTAACACCGATTTGGGGTTTTAGACTGTTTTTGCACTACTGCAATACTCAGCATCTTCAGCAGGTAATCCTGGCCATTCTGTGGCCTCTGTGGCACTACCCATGGTGTCTGGGAGCCTCATGTGAGCAGGACTCGCACCACCCACCAAACTGCTGGGGGCCCTCAGGGCTACTGACAGCCCTGCCCTACAACCCCCTAGTCCCCTGTAGCTGCTGAAAGCACCACAGGGTGACATTATGTTGAAGATAGCCACTGGCAAGTCGAGACTCACAAATATTTTCAACATCAGAAGCAAAGAGATATTCAGAGCTGCCTTCCATTCTACAGTAGGTGGGCCTAAAAACAAATCAACATGCAAGTTTTGTTAATATATTGAAACCACTGACTCATATACAGTAGTTTAAACTGGTGAATTTACAGTATATGAATATCTCAATAGTGCTGTAATTTTACAACTTCAACACATCAGGCCAGGGATTTAGCTCAGTGGTTCTGCCGCCTGCCTCACAAGCACAAGGCCCCGAGTTCGATCCCTGGTACCAAAGGAAAAAAAAATTCAGCAGATCCCCAGAACTGCTGAAAAAAATCAACAAATATATTTTAAACAAAATGTTAATTCCCAGGAATGTTGTATCCCAGGAACCTAGCTATTGCTCTTAAACTATTCACACTGTTGAAAAAATTTATAAAATGGAAATCCTGCTAAATTACTGGGACAAAACCATTATTCTAATGCACACCAGAGAGAGTACGAGAAACAGAAGAAAGAAATGGAATAGTCCCTTGCCCTTCACTGTAACAGCTGATGTGCATCACACCAAAGTCTGCCTTGCAGCTCTGAATGACACTTCTCTACAGGGCACTTTTCAGAATTAACCACAATGCTGAATGCCCTAAATGTGGCCTGTCACTAATACATCTTTCCTTATGATCTACCCCAGAACTTCCTCCCCTACAGCTTTCTGCAAGGGAAAGATCCTTGTGTTTACCGATACTTCTAATGATTTCCTTTTTCCTCTAAGAATCACTACCCCAGTTTTTGTCTCCAGAACCATCCAGCCTTCCATGTCCTGATACCTTCCCTGATTTCTGCTAATGAACACTCTACCAGCTGCCTGCTGCTTGCTGAGGTAAGAGCATCCTTGCAGAGTCAAAGGTGGTCAAAAATATAAGAAGCAGTTTTGGCTTTTTTTTTTTTTTTTTTGGTACCGGGAATCGAACTCGGGTCCTTGCGCTTGCGCAGCAGGTGGCTAAACCACTGAGCTAAATCCCCAGCTCCAGTTTTGGTTTTTTGAGACAGGGTCTCACTATGTAGCCCAGGTTGGCCTGGAACTCATGGCAACCCTCCTGCCTCAGCTTCCCCCATCACACCCAGCCATCCCTACTAATTTTGAGGCCAGCCTGGGATTGCTGGGAGTTCAAGGCCATCCAAAAAAGAAAAAGAAAGAAAGAAAGAAAGAAAGAAAGAAAGAAAGAAAGAAAGAAAGAAAGAAAGAAAGAAAGAAAGAAAGAAAGAAAGAAAGAAAGAAAGAAAAGGCCAGGGATGTAGCTCAGTGGCGCTGCCTGGCAACCAAAAGGTCCTAAATTCGATTCCCAGTGATTTGGGGGCGGGGCTGGGGGGGGAGGTATAAGAAGCAGACTGTATGAGAAAAGCCCCTAAAGGAAAAGACAGACTTGTTCATTGTTAGTAACTCCCAATGTGTTATCTGGCATACAGCACGCCTGATATTCCTGCCTGTCATTAAGTGGAGGCCCATTCACAGAATTAGCCAACAAATAACCAAGTGGTCAGACTATACTTAGGTGTACCTGTATTTAGAAGAAGGCACCTTGAGCTTCAACTTTAGTCTTGATTACTAGACTAGTCTGTCTTTACAATGACTAACAGATAAATTTCTAAACAAATTTATGATAAAGCTGTGACAGAAGCCCAAAACCTTACAATTTTTTTTAAAAGTCACAATATTTCCTTGATTTTTTTCTTCCTTTTGCTTTTTTTGAGACATTATGTAGTCCAAACCGGCCTTGATCTCACTATGTAGGCCAAACTGGCCTTGAACTCCCAGCAATCCTCCTGCCTCAGCTTCCCAAATGCTAGGATTATAGCCATGTGCCACCACACCCATCCTCTTTGATTTTTTCTTCACAAATTATCTGGAGGGTAGGGAGCAGATCCAACAATTTACTATCCAAGCAAACCCGAATGAACAGCTCTAATATGGATTATGATGGGGGGGGCAGACTATACAAAGTAACTAGAGAATGTTTACAGAATGACATCTCTTCACATGGAAATACTGTAACTGATATGTCCTAGTATGTACTCACACATTCATTAGGAGGGTTAAATGAGTTCAGATTTGTACAACAGTTAAAGTAACTTTTAATCAGTTTCCAATTACATTCATACATATGTTAGAGAGCTACAGTACCTAAAATAAAATTACCAGGAGAAATTCTAACCGTGCAGTTCTCAAATCTAGGGGTGGAAGGGGGTCCCTGAGAATCTGTCATGCAAGCTCCTCATTTCATGGTTGAAGAAATTAATCATATGCCTATTTGTAGAGAAATTCGAGAATCACAGAAAGCTTTCACAACTGCTATTAATCACAATGGCTTATGAGGGATGCAGGGCGGGTATAATTAACTGCATTTACAGGGGAGGAAACTTGAATGCTGGAGCTTAAGTGACTTGCTCAAGGTCGCATAGTGAGGCCACAGAGTCAGGTCTCTGGCCGCCCCGTCCACATCCCTTTCCTCTATGGTGAGACTTGGGGCCTGGGCTGACTTGGGTTTCATTTGTAAGCAATGATTCCACGTCCCTACGTAAATGGAGATGCTGCCGCTGCGAATGTGCACTTACAAAGTTAAAGCAATTTTGCTCCTGGAATTAGAGGTACTTGACAGCTGGCTGGACGCCACCCGCCCAGAGACTGCGGGAGAAAATGCCACGACTGCACGCATTCATGAGAGCACGCGGCTGCCCGGGACCGGCTTTCAGGACGGGCAGCGAGGGACAGCTCTGCAAATGCGCCATTCGGAGGCGAGGCGGTGCCTCCCACCCGGCGGGAGGAAGGGCTCCCAGGAGCCAGGGACCGCGCCCGCCCGTCCCCCCGCCGCTGCACCGGCGACGCCGACCCGAGCCGGTCCCCAGCCTCTCCTGGGACAACAAGGCCGCCGGGCCCCGCGGGGCGACCGGGCAGCGCCAGGCCTCTCCCGCCGCCTCCCGCCTCGGTCTCCTCCGGGCGCGGGGCTGCGTTACTGCGTTACCTTTGTGTAGAGCTCGAACGCCGCCATGGCGCCGTGACGCCTCGCCGCGCGTGGGCCGCCGGCCGCTCGCAGCCCAGAGCCCGGGCGACCGGGGCGGGACCGGGGCGGGGCTGGGCGGGGCTTCGCCTCACCGCCCCGAGCCGCGCCCGCGTCCTCCGGGCCGCCGCGCCGCCGCAGTCTCCTCCGCGGGCCGCGCCGCCCGGTGCATTGTGGGAGCCGGGGGAGGGGAGCGGGCTCGCTCGGGCTCGCTCGGGCTCGCGCGCCGCTGCCCCACCTCTCCTCACTCTTCGGCCCGCCACGGCCACGCCCCGAGTCCCCGCGGGCTGCAGCTGGAGCTCGGCGTGAAGACGCCTCGGGGCGCTGGAGGCGAGGCGGGAGCAGGGGCGCTACCACTCGCCGGCTCTGACGGGGCTCGTTCTGGGCGACCCCGGGCGACCCCGGCCCCCATCCCGCCCTGCCCGGGTCCCCTGTTGGTCCCGGAGGTCTCGGGTTCCACCACTGACCCGGGCCGCAGACCGGCCCTCCTCATCCCAAACCCCGTCCGACCCCGCAGGGCGCCGGGAACCCAGCCTGCGCCCGGCGCCCACTCTGGTGTGGCCGGCGTTGCCCTGCGAACCCCAGGCGGGCCCGCCCCTGCGAGAGTGCGGCGCCTGCTCCAGGAAGGCGCGAGATGACGGGGCCAGTCAGAAATGCCAGGCCGGGCGACTGGGGCCCAGAGCCGACGCAGTTGTCGGCTCTGCCCAGCTGTTTTCGTCTCTGGGTTGGGACACAGCTGGGGATGGAACCCAGGTCCCACACGCTAGGCCAGCGCTCCAGCCCTCTGCATTTTAGATTGAGACAGGGTCTCCCTAAGTTGCCTAGGCTGGCCTCCAACTTGAAATCCCCCTGCCTCAGCCTCCCGATCACCTGGGATACCCTGGGTGCCCTACCATGTATGACGTCCACTCCTTCTGATTCTGAAACCAAATCTCTGTTTCAGGTCCAACTCTTTCTTTGCCCAGATGTAAAAAGAGAAACTTGCAGTTCTGACTGCACTGGACCAAGATTTAGGAGGCCTGGCATCTGCCTTCAGTTTCTTGGTGCTTGGTGCAAAGTGCCTGTTTTCTTACCCTCCAATGATACCAAGGTCAGGGCTGTGGAGAAATGCTGAGTATGATGAGGAATAGCCAAATACTGAAAGAGTTCTTGTAGGTATGAATGCTTTTTTTTTAATGAAAGGGAGAAAAGAACTTGGAATTATTCTCGCTCGTAATTCTTGAGCACATGCTCTCAGCCACTCAAACATGTAGGGCCATAATAAGAAGGCAGCAGTCTGAAAAGAAGAGTTTTCTACCCAGACCTCTTTTCGTTCAGAAAAAGAGCAGACTTGGAACCCAAAAGGCCGTGGTGCCCCTCTGGGTTTCCTCCTCTCCCTTGCCCAGGATATCACAGTCCTGTTGCTCTTGTTCTTAGTGAAATTGGAAACTAGCAGTAGCTACAGCTTCCATGGACTCAGGGTCCCCTCTCAGAGGAACCAAAGCATTATACATAGCGAAATGAGACAAATTAATAGGTGGCTGGAGAGGGGTCAGGCCCTCACGGCATCAGGGCAGAGGCTGAGACATCAAAACTGCAGCTGCAGGCGAATCTGAAGAGACCCAGGCCACAGGATGGAGATGGAAAGCCAGGCCCACAGGCCTCCCTGGAGATAAATGGCAGCTTGAGATCGTCTGTGGTCAGCACGACCTGGCCCAGCTAGCCTGGACAGGTACCCAATGCACAGATGGACAAGCAGACACCCTTACTGTTCTCCCAGCCCTTCCAGGAATGCCTTCGTCCTTCCCATGTCAGAAGGTACAGATGAGCTCAGACTAATGGTGCTCGTCATGCACCCTTGCCATGTGCTTGGCTTCCCCACTGGGTCGGTAGTAGCTGAGCAACTGTCCTTGTAACCCAGTAGGTTGATTGTAGTTTGACCATAGCTGCCCGAGTTATTGAGGTTGTTGATCATAGGCTAGGTGGGAGCTGGAGCTTCTGGCCTTGTCCAGGAGCACAGGGGAGTATGGAGATTTGGGGCTGGGGGACAGCTGCAGGGTGGACAGCTTGCCTGGCATGCTGAGACTATGTGTTCAGTCCCCGGACACCAGAAAAAAATAAAAGGAAAAAAAGTCAAAATTGAGTTTCTACTGAATATGTATCACTTACACACCACTGTAAGTTGAAAAGTTATAAATTGAACCCCATAAGTTGAAGATCATATGGATTCATGGAGATTACTTTTCCCACAAATATTGAAAGCTACAATGTTCTAGGGATTGTCCCTCATGTCCAAGAACTCATGCATGAACAAAACAGACTAAGATATCTGACCTTGGCCCAGATGTGGGGGCTCATGCCTGTAATCCCAGTACTGTAGGAGGCTAAGTCAGAAGAATCTGGCCTGGGCAACTTAGAGACTTAGTAAGACTGTCTCAGTAAAATTAATTAAATTTAAAAACAAATAAATAAATGAGACTTCACAGAGCTTACATCCTAGTCAGGGAGATAATTATAAAGTTGAAAGGAAAAGATGATAAGTAGGTGCATTATTTTGCTAGAGCCACCGTAATAAAGCACTACATACAGAAATGTATTCTCACAGTTCTGGAGGCCACAGTTCTGCAGGGTGGGTCCCTCTGAGGCCTGTGAAGGAGACCAGTGCCCTGCCCCGTCCTGGCCTCTGGGTGTCTGGAGCTCTTTGCCCTGTGTCTCGCTCTGCAGACGATTTGCCCAGTTCTTCACATGGCTTTCTCCCCAGGTGTGTGGGGTCCTCGTGCCCAAAAGTCCCTGTTCTTGAGGACACCATAGTGTTGGATGAGGGCCCGCACCCAAAATCTTGATTATCTGCAAAGAGATTGTTTGTATTTCCAAATAAGGCCACATTTCTAGGTACTGGGGGTTAGGACTTCAACATCTTTTGGGAGACAAAATTCAACCCATACTAGTGTACACCAGAGAAACCTGGCAATGCATGAGGGTGTAGAGACAGCAATTTGGACTGGGGATTTAGCTCAGTGGTTCTGCCACCTGCCTCGAAAGTGCAAGGACCAGAGTTCAATCCCCTGGTACCAAAAAAAAAAAACAGAGACAGCAGTTTGACATAGGGTGATCACTGCTGTCTTCATGTGGAAACTTTTTCATTGGGCCGATTATGTGCTTGCATTTAGCATAACAAAGACAGTGCTGACTGAACTGTGGCCTGGGGTGGCTCTCCGCAAGGTGGGCGGGGTGGGGGAAGGGCAGCCCTGCTGCCTGGCCTTCGGAGGTAGAATGGTGACTGCAAAATGGGCCAAGGTCAGGGCCAGAGGCAAAGGTCTGGGCCCCTGGGGCTTGTCTCTTACGTATCCCAAACCTCGGGTCACAGAGGACCAGGAACCGGACATGGGTGGTTTGGGTGGCTAAGGAAGTCTTAGAGTTCAGTGGGAATCCGAATGGAGGTATGGGTGGGAGGTCATTTATGACCAAGGGACCGACAGAAGAGCAGCACGAAGAGCTAAGCTCTGATGCTGAAAAGTCCAGAATAGAGTAGTTCCACGGTGAGCAGAGTTTACAGTAACTTATTCTACCAAGAACTAGAAGAGAGGAGTTCTAAGGCTCCAAACACAAAGAAAAGATAAATGTTAAGAAGCTAGAAATGCTAATCACCACAATGTGATTGTGACACGTTACAGACAGTTTTATAATACCATGCTGTATGCTATGGGTAGGTAAAATTTAAAACAAAAAAGAGAACAGAGTAAGGCTGACTAAAAGATATTTGGGCCAGTGTGGCTGCACAGGCTGTGATTCCAACCCTCTGGGAGGCTGAGGCAGCCAAGCAGGAGGGAGCTAGGAGAAGGCGGAGGAAGGAAGGAGGCCTGCCTGCCACCTGCCTCCAACTGGGTCCCCGCTTCTGAAGCCTTAGGTAACCATGGAAATGGCTAGGGGGCCGCCTCTCTGGGACCAGAGCCACCTTCTGGGCTAAACATCAGCCAGGATCAGGGTGCCAAGGCCCACGCACAGGAGAAAGGGTGGCCAGGTGACTTTGCTTCCACACGGTGAGTCCCTAGCCTCTGCCAGGTCTTCTGCAGCCCTGGGCCACCCTGTGGCCCTGGACACCAGGACAGGACCTCCAAGGCCATGAATGGTCAGAACTCCACCTAGTCCACTTGAGCCTTTAAAAAATAAATACAGGCCTCCCAAGTACAAGGACCCGAGTTCAATCCCCAGTACCAAAAAAATAAATAAATACAGGAACTTTTTATTTTAGAACAGTTTTAGATTTACAGAAAAATTACACAGGTAATAGAGTTCCCACATACTCTCCCCTGATTTAATACCTTACCTTCCAAACTGAGAGTGATTCGTATTTTATTCAGGTCCCCTTACTGGTAGCTGCGGTTCTCCTCCCACTCCAGACCCTGTCCCAAAGTCCCAGCACATTGGGCCAGCGTGGCTCTTCAGGGTCCTCCCAGTGGTTGATTCTCACTCTCCTTGTTCTGGAACAGTTCTGAGATGCATGGGTCAGGTGTGTTGTAGGGTGTCTCTCCATTGGGACTTGTCTCGAATGTCATTTTTGTGACATCATGACACCACGCCACAGCCATGACCTGTCACCCTTCCTGTTGCTCGATCGCTGGCCCAGGGAGTGCCTGGCAGGCACATGTACTAAGAAGTCACTCCTTTCCCTCTGTGGACTGCATTGTGTCCCCTCCCAGGTTCATGCACTGAAATTCAGCTCCTAGGGCCTTGGGGAACAGAGCTGCGGTTGGAGACCGTCATTAGGTTAAAGGAGGTCAGCTAGACCTTCTGTCACTATGATTAGTGTCCTTGTGACAGAGGTGAGGGCAGACAGGGACAGGAAGAAACTGACCACATGCAAGGCGAGTGGAGAAGCCTCTGAAGTGACCCCGCTCACACCTGCATGTCAGACTTCTGGCTTCCACCATGGTGGGGACTTCCTTTCCACTCTTTAAGCAGCCCTGGCAAGCTAATACTGAATTCCCTGTATCCATATAGTACTCTGCTTTTTGAGACAGGGTCTTGCTATGTTGTTCAGGCTGGGCTTGAATGCACTGTGTAGCCCAGGCTCACCTCAAATTTGAGGGGATCCTTCTGCCTCAGCCTCCAGAGGGCTGGAATTATAGGCCTGCACCACACCCTGCTTCCATAATGTACTCTTCTGAAAGAAATCACACTATGCAGCCCATGGAGTGAGCAGTCAGCTTCCTCCCAGCCAAGGAGAATGCCCAGAGGGGTCAACACACTCCTGTAGCCCTAATCTCTCCAGCTAACCACTCTTCCTCCAGCCCTAAATTCCTGCTGTAGACAGACTCCGGCAGGCTGGGCCAAGGTGGGCAAGGCAGGAAGCTAATACCTTGAACTGTACAGCACTGCCTGGTTTCTGGTGTGCATTCCCATCCATCTCATTCATACCCCTCAACCCCAGTCTCTACCAAAATTGTCCTGCTTTTGCTGATTTAAAAAGATAGGCTGGGGCTGGGAGGTAGGCCAGTGGTTCCGTTGCCTGCCTCGCAAGCGCAAGGTCCCCGAGTTTGGTACCAGTACCAAAAAAAAAGAAAAAAGATAGGCTGGAGCCAGGTGTGGTAGTGGACACCTGTAATCCCAGCACTTGGGAAGATGAGGCAGGAGGATCGATCATTGTGAGTTCAAGGCCAGCCTGGGCTACATAGTGAGTTCAAAACCAGCCTGAACTACAACTACATTGAGAGACCTTATCTCAAAAACCAAAAAAAAAGATAGGCTGGGGTTCTCAGTCTGGAGTGGGTTTCCACAAGACAGTGAATTAAGAGCTGGAGAATTATGGAGAGCTTGTGTTTGTCTTGATATAGACGCAGGTGGATGCACACAAGACACAAATATGTGTGCATACGCAGTAGGTATACAGATGTATTCCTTGCTCTGAAGCTGAGTGTCTAGCAGTCAAAGACTGCAGGTAGCAACAAGGCCCAAGTCTTTCTTGGTTTGTTTGTTTGAGACAGGGTCTCACTATGTATTCCAGGCTGGCCTTGAACTACTATGTAGCCCAGGCTGGCCACAAACTTGAAGTTCTCCTGCCTCAGCCTCCAGATCTGGTTCAAGTCTTGATTTTTTTCATACCATGCTCCAGGGAACTGAGCCAAGAGCCCCTCAGAGAAGTGGGAGATTCTGGAACTGATGGAAGAAACACAGGAGGGGCCGCAGCACCTCAGTACTCACAAAGCACACACAACTGCAGTGATGGAAGCAGGGCAGAGGGCACAGGGCCCAGTGGAAAGGAAGGGCTGAAAGAGTAGTGCTTAGACCATAACCCAGCGTAAAAAAAGCATCCAGGAGCACACAATGGATCTAAATAAGTCATTGAATGAATGTGTGGAGGAGACAAATCTCCCATGCAGAAGACTGCCAAGTAATTTACGTGGGATATCTGTAGAGGTGGAGGGCCTCCTCCCCAGGATTGGGGATTGACCCAGAGCCTCTGTGCTAAACTGCATCCCCAGCTCTCTTTTTGGAGACACCCTCTCACTAAGTCACTAAATTGCCAGGGCTAGGCTCGAACTTGAAATCTCCCTGTCGCAGCCTCCCAGGTGGTAAAGCAGTATAGCAAGTATGAATGCAATTGGCTGCAGTCCCCAGAATGCAGTTTCTTTTTTTTTAATTTGGTACCGGGGATCAAACTCGGGACCTTGCACTTGCGAGGCAGGTGGCGGCACCACTGAGCTAAATCCCCAGCCCACAGTTTCTTTCAGAAAATATATTTTTGGTGTTTACTATAACCAGGGAAGGGACTAAGTGCTAGGGCAAAATAATAAAGACATCTATTGCAAAAAGAAGGCTAACTCAGGAAGGGTGCTTCCCGTGCACTGTGATTCACGTACCAACAGCACGCGTGCAAGGGTCAGTCTCAGTTTTCTTTTTTTGGTACCGGTGATTGAACTTGGGTCCTTGTGCTTGCGCAGCAGGTGTCGAAACCACTGAGCTAAATCCCTGGCCCCTAGGGTCAGTCTCAGGACAGAGCAGTTAATTAGATGTGTGAGGGACATTCATCCCCCAGAGGTGATGCCAGCTAAGCTCTAACACGTATCCAGCAATGTACGCACAGAGCTCACCAACCGAGAAGCCCCAGCCTGCAGACAGACATTTAGGGTACATGTTAACTACCAAAGACATTTTGCAAAATAAGGAACTTCCACTTTCAGGAAACTTGACCTAAGACACATGCAGAGAACAGAGGCTTCCATACAGGGAACCCAGAAATAATGGGTTCCAGTCAGCAGGGCAGCCAAGGCCCAAGATGGTGGCCACGCATCTGGGAAGAGAGAGCCAGTTTAGACTGAAGTGAAGGGGAACTGCCATCCAGGGTGGTTTTCTGGAGAACTCCTCATAATCATAAAACAGAAAGCAGAGGTTATTGACGTGGAAAATGACATTGTAAAAATACAGGTGATAAAAACTAAGAGAAAAGAGGAGAGTCCAAGGACATGGTGTCAATATTGCCATTGCACACAGGAGAAAGCCAAGAAATACTCTTCAGGGCTAATGGAAGAGAAATAAAAATGAAAGTTGGTTTTTTTTGAGACAGGGTCTCACTTTGTAGTCCAGGATGGCCTTGAACTCACAGTGATCTGTCGGGAGCCCTTCTACACAATTTTGGGGAAAAAATCATTTCACAATTAAATTATGCTTAGCGCTGTCTGAGGCCTCAATGGTCCCACGATGCTGTGATGCTCAAGGGCAAGAGTGTATCAACTGAAGACATCCTGGTTCTTTAAGAACCGAGTAGCAATACAGAAAGAGAAAGGTTTCACCTGGGAAGGGACAAATTCCTTATCAGTTTAACTCATCCCACCTACTATTGTAAGAAAGTTTTTGCTCATCTCCTAATCAACAAGAGCTCCTCAAGACCTAAGATCCTCATTAGCATAAGATCCTCAATGTCATAGGGTTACCACCGCCCTCTGATTTATCTGGTACATTCTTAGATTATAAAATCCCATCGATTTAGGATGACTGAGGCCCTCTGAGACATCTGCTTCTCCCTATGAACCCAATAAATAGTGGCAAGCTCGGAATGTCTTTGTCTTTGTCCATTCTGAGGCACTGACCCCCCCTTCTTTGAAACTATGCAAGTCTCTATTGTCTTTTTTCTTTAGTCCTTGCTGTCCCCCTTTCTAGGCAGTTGAGGATTGACTGACCTCCAATAGTGATCCTCCTGCCTTAGCCTCCTGAATGCTGGGATTACAGGCATGCACCACCACGTCAGCAAAATGAAACTCTTTTTTAAACACTGAGAAAGAATCTATAAAGGGATGAGAAGTGGGGGTGATGTGATGCTGAGGGTGGAAGCGTGAGCTAAATCCTCCTGTGTCAGTGTGCAAAACCACTTATGTGTGACAGTAAAGAGAACAAGGAACAGCCACGTGTTATTGAGAGCAATGGGGGCAGCTAGCAGAAAAACACCAACCAACTTGAGAGATCTAAGCAGTTCTCCCTCTAGCCCGCTCAGCTCGGTAGCAGAGGTTTATTTAGTGACTCGGCTTTTTGTTGTGTCCATGAATAGTATTTCTTTTGGGGGGGGCACCGGGGATCTAACTCAGGACCTTGCACTTGCGAGGCAAGCGAACAGTATTTGACTGCAGGGTCACAGACAAGTTTAATTTTTATTGAAAAAAAACAGAAGAGCAGGCAAAGAAGTCTAAGAATTTAATTTAGAACCACATTTTGATTCTATCACTCTTTCTTCTTTTCTTACCCCATGGTTGTCCTGCTTGTATGATGGCATTTGATCCATTTAGTTCTGATCTCCAAAACCTACTTTAAAATTTTAAGATTCTCTCGCTTTGCTAGTGTACATACTTATAGCAGGTTGTGAAGACTTTTCTTCAGAATTCTCATTCTAGTTTGGATCATGTTATCTTCAAAAGGTTCAGGTGATCAGGTGGGGCTTTGGAAGGTGATTAGAACACGAGCTCCTTCCTAGTCTCATCCTGACACTTCTGCCCTGGAGTCAGCCAACCATGGACTGAACTCTGAAGCCATGAGCCCAAATAAACCTTAGCTGCATATGTGAGATATTTTGTCTCGGCAATAGAAAGGTGACTGATACACTTCTCAAGACCTCCATCCTTTCCCCAGCAAGCTCTCCTGGAAAATGACCTCCGCACTCCCTCCAGGTAAGGATAGGACCAAGGTCAGCTGGCAGGACCTATCCTGCACGCGCCCCTTTTCCTGCCACTGACCACTGGCCTGCCGACTCTGAGAAGTGCTTAGGCCAGTCTCCACCCCAGCTCATGGCCTCCTGCCTCTTCTGTGCCTTGGGTTTTCCTTTCATCCCATTCTGGCAACAACTGCTGCACTTTGGACCTGGATGGATCTTTAGGTTTGGTCCCCAGCTGGGCCTGGCCATGGGGAGGTGGCAGAAGATGCAAATAGTGTAGCCGAGGGGAGATTTCAGCCACTAGCAGCTCCCCTTGGAGAAGCCCACAGGCCCCACACCCCTCCTCACTCTTCTGCCTCCCAGACCTGAGGTGCGAGGATCTGCTTGGCCCCAAGCTCCTGCCGCACCACTCCACAGGGCCGAAGGCAATGGGGCTGGCTGACTGTGGGCTGAGATCTCCAAAACTGGGCTCAAAGAAAACCCTCCTTTGTGTAAATCGTCTCAGGTATTTGTTAGAGCAATGGAAACTAACGCAATGATCATATTCAAAAGTTCTAAAAAGGGCTGGAGATTTAGTTCAGTGGTTCTGCCGCCTGCCTCCCAAGCGTGCAAGGTCCCGAGTTTGATCCCCAGTACAAAAAAAAAAAAATTCTAAAAAGCAAAACTCAAAGCTTCCCAATCAAAATCTTCATATATGTGTCTCCCAGAACTGTGGCCGGTGAACTTACCTCGAGTCCATCGCTGTTCCTCCTGTGTCTCTGCCCTGTGCTTGCATGTTCTCTACTGTAATGACCAGTGTGTGATACCACTTCCACACCTACAGGTTTCCTCTGGTGCTAACCCCACGGGCTCGGACACACTGGTCTCTGCTGGAGGGACTCTGTCCTCTTGCTGGACACGTACAGAACAGACTTTCCCTGGGAATGTGCAAAAACTGCCATCACTGGTGATACACCTGGCCCTACTAGGCCCTGCAGGATAGCCTCGTAACAAAATGTGAAGCATACAGTTCAAGTTTGCATGTAAACAGACTGGAGTATGAACGTGATAGGGACAATACCACACAGGATTGTTTTAAATGATCACAGCTGGCCACACACGCCAAAGCCGACGCACGCACAGGTGTGTCACCATCACTGTACAAAAGTCGGGTGTCTCAGCTTTGTAGCAGATCTTAGAGCTCATGCCATAACAGAGAAGAAACAACTGCTGAGTAGGACCAGGAGGGACGTGATTCATACTTGGAGGGGTCACTGTGGCTGCTGCAAGGTCAGTGGGAGTTAAGGTGGGCTGGGCAGGAGGTGGAAAGTGCTATTAGGAAAAAAAAATAGCAACAGCTTTTGCCCAGGTGTCAGCAGTAGAGAGGAAACCACAGACACCACCTCCACCAAGAGGGAGTAACTAGGAAGCCCCCCAGTGAGCCCAGTGGCACCACTCACCTGAGTGGACTGCAGGAACAAACAGGTGGAAGAAAAACCAGGAATTCTTTTACTACCTCGTTCTCCAAGCAAACCTCCCTGTATGGGTCCATCTGCCCAGTCCTTGCCTTTCTGAAACCAACACTCCCCTGTAAATCACTCTGCCTCCTCTCTCCCACTGACCCTCCAGCAACTCAGCTCTCAAAGCCCCCTGAGGAACCCCTCCATCTGTTCCCACTCAGCCTTCTTGCACTCTAGGTGGGAGAACTCACTCCTCCAGGCTTTTGAACTTCACTGCTCTTTGGGAACGCAATCTTTCCCACCTTGCATTTAGTTACACACATGCATTTTGTTTCTCAAGGTGGAAGTGAGCTGTTCGACTCATCTTTCTGTACCCAGTACTGTTGCACTGGAGTTTTATACGTAGGATGAACAGGGCTCACAAGCTGCAAACATTTTACCATCCCTGAGTTAAAAGCCTTTACAAATATAAAAGGTAAGGTTGCTAGGATTTTATTAACACATTTAAAAAATTAAAATCTGACACAATAGTTGAATTTTTTCTGCATATGGTGGCAACTGAACTTCAGAAAACATACTGAAAACAGTATTACCGTTAAATAAGACAAAACTGCAACTTAAATCAATAGAAATTAGGTAGATCAATTTATTTTTGGATATTTCACAAGTATATTTTTTGGAAGGGCTGTATAACAATTTTTAGCATCAACTGCCAACTCCACACACATTTAACAGAAAAGGCATCTACTCTTGGCCCTTTGCATACAGGCAAAGTATCCTACTGCGTAATGAATGCTAGAGATGCAGTCACAGTTTGGAGGGTGTAACACTAAAGGTTTAGGATGTTCCTCTGGATTATTTATGTAATCCATAAATAATACAAACATACATTCATGGCTACTAGGACCACAAGTAATCTGTAGAGTAAAACCTACAGGCCTACCTACTTCAAAGGCTAAAACTAGTAAAACAGTGTTCAAATGGGTGTTTTTATCCATAGAGTAACACTCACAAATCCTCTGATCCAACTTTAGGAGGTGTGGGGACCAGGGACAAGACACAGGGAGGACCGGCAGTGCATGCTGAGTTAAGTCAGGACAATGACTCACGTTGGTCGTTACTCAGAGCAGGATGATGCTTTGGAGGACTTACATCCTAAATCGTGACTCATTGGAAAGGGTGTTGAGGATGGGTGACTCATCAGCCCCAAACACCATGTAGTAAGTGCTGATGGTGGGCTTCAAACGCAGGCCAGATGAGGGGAGTGAGGAAAACGACAGAGCAGAAGGGATATGAAAAGTGGAGGAAATGTCTGAATGCCGGGGACGTGCTTTGGTAACCACCCAACATGTTCCTGCCACAGATGACCTGCTCATCACCAAACACCGAGTTTGGAACCCAGTGTGAAGAGAGAGCACATTAGCTTGGATAAAACACCACTGTATTCGGATCAAGTAAGAGTACACGTCTGATTTAGTAGAAAGCATCAGTAAATATTTAGAGGTATACTTTTGTTACATCAAGTAAAAATAACTAATTTTAACAGTAGACGTAGTAACAAGCAGAGGCCTTCGAGGGCCTGTGTTGATCAATGGTTAACACACATTTTTTAGGTCAACAGCACAAGATTATTGAACAACTTGTAAACCACAAACATGCTCCATCAAATTCATCGAACAGTCCTATTCTAACTTGCCAAGCACTGCAGTTGTTTTAGCTAGATGCAGTTGTCAAGAATGAAATGCTTCTCAAAACTGTACTGTTCAAAGCTGGAGCCACTGCACATGAGACCGCTAATTTCTTTCAGACTTTGATAGCCACTTTTCATGAAATATTCATCTCCAACTTCAGTTTTAGCCTAACCTTAACTTATGGTAAACAGGACGATGATTTAAATTAGCCATTTCTCAAACCACAACTTCGAAGAAACAGAAATGGACAATTAAGTTTATCTCATCAAAATCTTCATTCAAGCATTGATCAAAGAGCTTGCAAAAATGTCTTCAATAAACTGAGCTTTGAGGCAGAACAAAAAATAGAAAAATCTTAAACTTCTCTATCCCAAGCACCAGTAATGGAGGCTAAGAGATCACACCTACAAATCCTTACTGACAGGGGTTTCTCAATGGAAAATCCTGAGATTTTAAGCACATGACTACTGAAGGCAGATTGGTTTAATGAGGAAATTTATCTTTAATAAAAAGACAGTCAATACTTTACTCTTGGGCACTTACTCAGTATCTCACAGATCCTCAACAAGTTTTGAGGTAGGTTAAATGTTAGCATTGTATTCTACAAAGCAAAACCCCAGCAGATGCCATGAACCCCAGGAGTCCTCTCATGGCCAGGAATAACACGGTTTCTTTGGCCATCTTGTCTGAGGTTTGGATTTAATGGTGACAGCTTGCAAATGTTCATGTAAAAACCAAAGACTAGATACAATAAATGTGACTTTGGGATATTTTAAAATTCTTAAATCAATTGTATAGGTATACACATTGGGGAATAACCTACTTGTTCTCATTACAGATACATGTGTTTATCTATCATGGACCCTTAGAATCAGAAAGGAGCACAGTATTGACTTCACTGCTTTTCTGCTCCAGGGGTGGGCAGGGATCCCAGCCTGCAAGCGCAGGCACTGGGTCCCAGGTGCCAGCCAGTGTGATCTGAGAGCACAGGAAAGCGGGTACACAAAGGGTGCCAAGACCCAGCCAGGATGCCTGGATCCGGGAGGGGAGGGGAGAGATGAAGAGCAAATGGTACCATCGCTGGCTAACGAACCCCATGTGCCACAGGCTTGCAGCTCCAAAGAGGAGCTCTTGGTGTGTCCCAGCAATGACTTACGGCTCTCACTAATTAGATCAACCAAAAGCAAAATCAAAATGGCATTCATTAAAGTGGCACCCGCAGACACTAACATCCAAATACTTTAATGGCAGTTTTCCCTGTCATGTGAGTCACCCTAATTGTCACAGTTCTCTTAGCTCATCAAAGTCCTTAAAATCATTTACAGTTCATCCTGACAAAGACTCCTGGGCCAGTCTTCTCAGCTATGTTTCATTATAAAGTTCCTTTTATTTAAACAATTGTCAAGTATTAGTAATAATACAGGATTGAGTGATCAATTAACAACTGAGAAATTAGAAGGAAAACACCGTTACTGTGTCACAAAACACAGCGTTTAGCACAGCAAATGTAGAGTAAGGGTTCAGAGCCTGGGGCTTTCATAGCCACCAAGCAGCCCAAGACCGGGAGTCAAAGGAGCAGAGGAAGAGGAAAAAGGCAGTGCAGGGAGGGCAGGGGTGGAAGGCAGAGTATGGAAGCCTTTTATTCTATGTGCCCAAGGATAGTGTGGAAGCAAAACGTGTCTACATTTAAAGGTTCATAGAAATCACATGAACTGCAGCTTCCACAAGAGTCAAAAGGAAATGTTCTGCACAGGACAAAGATATGCCTAAGCCACATATCGTATGTGCACAAGGCCACCGAGTGTCACGGATGTGAGGAACAAAAAGCTTCATTCTACGGCCCAAGACTGCAAACTGCTCTCATTACACAAAAGCTGCAGTGATAGAGTTTTGTGTAGGAACTTTTGTGCTTAGGGTTGACACATTATGTACTCTCTAATATGTGAAATTAATGCAGATATTTATGAAACGTTGTGCAAAACTACTGTATTTACAAAAATGGCACAAAAGTGAATCCAATAGTTGATGTACCTGCATACTTCATCCACATCTTGCAAGGAGAGTGTACTAACGCCAAAGAACTGAGTAGGAACGCGGCCTTCAGGGGCAGCTGGTAAGCACTGAGTTACAGAAGTTACACCAGAAGGGCAAATATTGCCCAAGTAAAATGCTACTGTTAAAGCTGAAACAGGTTTAAGGCCATTCAAGTTCACGCAAATCTTTTGGAGTTCCCGTCTCTCCGTGTTTGATTATGTGACCCTTCTTCTAATTTGTGGTCTTAAAACTTCCGTTTTATAAAATCCAAAAGGAAAATAAAGAAGAAATCATACAAGGGAGATTATGTTAAACAGGAGTAACATACAAAGCTATCACTAAGATGAAGGAAGGAAAGCCAAAACAAACTTGTAGAACTTGCTTGCTACTTGCTGGAACCAGCCCTACACTGGGGTGAGGTGATATATACAGTTGTTTTCAAGTAGATGACATGTGTTGCTCAACATGTCCTTCTCATCAGGGCACTGGTGAACTAGTCGGAACCTCTACACATGTCTATGCCCTTACACTGGCAGCACTTACTACGGCTACTTGCAAAGCTGTCAGTCTTGAATGACACTGTGAATGAAAAAAGGAAGCAAAAAGTGGGTAAGGAACAGCTTAAGGAGGAAGGAAGGGAATGAGAAGATTCATGCAGTTCGGCTCTTTTAATCAGCCAGCCAGCTTGCTTGTAACAAGGGATGGCTTCCGCTGAGGAAGGTCCTGTGGCGTGGGAATGTGGTCACCAGTGACCTCGGTCTTCTCTGGGGCCGCAGTAGGCAGCTGCTTGTTCTTCATCTTCGCCTTGGCCATGTTGTAATCCCCAGAATCAAAATATTTTTGCTACAAAAACAAAAAAACCTCAGATTAGTGTGGAAGCTCTCGTATACCCTGGATTGATTTTAGATTCAGATGTGACCCCACACAGCCAATATCTAATGAGTTTGCCTAAACAAATTTAAGAACACAATCAGTTAAAACAACCACATCTCTGTACTGAGTGCCAACATAAGCTAACAACTGAGGAGTCAAGGAAGAGCCCCTTTTAGGTTCTAATCCAAGACCTTCAAGATGGACATCGAGTTATCCTGGAATAAGACGTTATGTACTCAGTAAAACCTGAATCTTTCTACTAACAAACCACCAGAGTAGACATGTAATTCAGCGTTTTGCATTAAGGATGTGGCAATCACCCCCAATTATTTCAGTCGTTGCTACTCTATCAGCTAGAATGAGCTTTTCTGTAAGAATTTAAATCATATTTATTCAAAGTAAGACAGTTCAAATAAAAATTAAAGTAGAAACATAAACGCTAGAGCAATGGAAGAAATAAACCCACTACAAATTAATCTGCTTAAAAGACACAGTTCTCTATTTGCATTTTTCACATAAAAACACTGAGTAGGTAAAACTGATATACATTTTAGTCAGAGAAAGGAAAAAAATCACTAATACACGAATTGTGACAAGAACTCAAGACTGACCTTAACATACTTAATCTAATGAATTCTTGAGTGAAAAGCGGATGAGTTTGCCTGAGTGCCTGCTACACTGAGGCACTGTGTAAGAACTAGAAAGAAGGATGGGCAGTGGTTACATAAAGGAACGATTACAACACCACCTTAAGAATACAAGATTAACAAAAATGGAAAAAACCCAACTAAAAATAAAGCCACCGTTTGATCTAACTATACCACTCCTTGGTTATAACAGAAGGAATTGAAGTCAGCATACTACAGGGACAACTGTACACCTGTTTTTTGCAACACAACTCAAAAGATATGGAGCCAGCCTAGGTGCCCATCCACAGATGAATGGCTGACACAGGAAGCACTGTTTGGCAATAAAGAAAAATGGACTCACATTCACATACAGGAAAATGGATGGAACTGGTGACCCTCATGCTAAGTGAAATAAACACCGACAATACCGCATGTTTTCCCTATTATGTGGAACCTACAAAAGATGCCGGGAAAGTACAAGGGAGGCTAGCATTAGACAAAGGGAGGGAAGAAAAGGGATGGAGAGTTACTAGTGACAGAGCTGAGGTCACGGTGCTGAGATGGAGTCACTGAGATGACAAGATGGCCACTACACTGTCACAAAACAATACATATGGCATTGCCAATTTTTAATTTTAAAAAGTGCATTAATATATAGAGATAACAAGAAATTGTCTGGAATGGTGTTCCCTTAATGGTTTTAATTTGTTTCTGGGAGTGAGATGATGAAACATTTTTCTTTTTTAACAGATTTTTTTAATTTGTGCTGTTACCTTTCTAAGTGGAACAAATTACATGTGTGAGGTGATGGGTGTGTTAATTAGCGTGACTAGCAATCGCTTCACAATGTGTACTCACCTCAAAACATGATGTGGTATGCCTTAAATATATGACTGTCAATTATACAATAAAAAGTGAGCAAAAATTTAAAAAGAGAAAAGAACACAAGGTGCTGGGGTACCCCGCAGAGGGACCACACCCCGACCCCGTTCTGGCCTGGCAGAAGGCAACAGCAGCACAAGAGGGAAATGACAGCCTGAAGGAGCCAGGGACACGCGGCCAGGGAGGCTGCTGAGTGCCTCTCAGCCCTCCTTTCTGGTAAGTCAGATCTGGCCTACAGCCAGACGGTCGGAAGTTAGAAAGCGCTTTCCATGAGTCACACCCACGGACTGAAGAGCCCCAGACCAGGCCTGTCCGGACCCGCTCCAGCTTCCTTTCTGCCCAGTATTTTTAAACGGGCACAGAAAAAAACCCTCAGAACTCTGACACACTGTATACTACAGAGTTGCTTCTGAGTTCAGCTACCTCTGGGAGGAGAAGAAAACAGCCTGGCAAACTTCTCACCAGAGACCAGAGAGAAATATAATGCATCGTGCAATTTTAGGCAGGTTTCCCCCAGGGCAACCAAATTGGCTTCTAATGTCAACTATTTTATAGGAAGTAGAAGTTCATCAGAAGAGAATCTCATTTAAGATTAGGCTCTTCTGCTTGGAAGAAAGAAATTAAATTTACTGAGTGTGGGTAGAGATAAAACTAAAATCAGTGCTTTGACAGCTAGTGCTAACCTGAAAAAAGAACACTACTAGAAAGGACAGTGAATCCCCACAGAGAGCAGCAAAGACCGACAACACAAGAGTGTCAGGGAAAGAAGTTACACTTTCTTGTTCAAACAGAACAAAACAAAAATTCCCAAAACCCAGGCAGTTAAAACATTACTTTATTTTTTTAAAAAAGTTATGTGAATTAACTATTTTCTCACACTGGGGTCCATACACAATCTAAGGGTGACCACTCATTGTCTTTAACAATGTCTAAATTTTGTGAATTTTTTTCATGGGACTTCACAAACTCCACAAATAAAGAAAAACACGGCCAGGCTGCTTCTGTAATCCCTCCCACTCTGACAGTCTCCAGGGGCACTGTGTGCTCAGCCTTGCTGTGAGCGCCTAATAATAATACTATATAACATAAGCCCATCACCCTGCTGAGTACAGTAACACCAACGGACCTAAGAGAATCCTATCCAGTCCTCAACACGATAAAGACACTACTGGAAGATGTTAATTTCCAAGCTTGCTTATTACTGTAACAAAGGAAAACCAAAACCCAGAGCCTTGTGTTTCAGACTTAAAAACAAACAGCTTCATTTCCCTAGTACAGTATATATAGGCACAAAAAGTATTCAGTGACATCTGGCACCCAATACAGACTCACTCAAGAGCTTACTTCTCAGATTTTCTGTAATCATTTGATCCACCGTCCTTTTCTTCATATTCAGTGATTTACAACTAGAGCACCAACCCTAAGACACAATCATGCAAACTCTGATGTGAAGACACAAAGTCACAGTCGGAGGTGGAGGAAAATGACAAGGACCATGGTCCCGGCCCTGGCAGGAAGCCTGTCTACCACAGCCTTGGTGAAGATGGAAAAGTCCCCTAACACTAATGGTACTGGTCAGGTCCAAACAGCAATTCACGAGTCAGGGAGACCACACCCAATGCAGCTCACAACTAGAACGTGCCTGGGAGGATTTCTAACTGGACTTGGTCATCGTGCACATAGCGAGCTGCCACATGAACAGTCTCAGTGCTTTCTCCATTTGTGCCTATATTACAATCTTCACAGTCATGGTTTGAGATGACAACAGGTGCTCCACTTGGTGGGCTTATTATAACTTACTTAAACATTTCTCTGCTGACGAGTAGTGAAGAGACTTCTAATTATAGTTGCAGCTACAAGGAAAAAGCTTCAAACTTGAAGATACATTGAATTATATCCTTTGATTAATCCGTAATATTATTCATTCAAGATATGTGAACATTTTAATGAACATTGATTGATACTACTTTCCAAAATAAGACTAATGATTCTGAATGTTTATACAAAATAAAGAGCATATGGGTTTCACTCTATTTCTACCCCATCAGGAGAGACTACTGACATATTTTCCTAGTTTAGTTGTATGGATATGGTGATACGATATAATTTAGGTTTCACTGATTTCTATCAAGGATAAACACTTCTTATTTCTCCCTTTCTCCATGTTTACTGATTATAGTTCCTGTGTTAAAAATCCTTTAAGATTCTTTTTTTGAAAAAAAAAGATTCGTTTTTTGTAAATTTAAAAGTTCCTTGTTTTTCAGTTATAATCTCCTCCCTGGATATTTCGTGGTACAAGGATCTTATATTTTTATATATTCAGTGTGTTTCCTTAACTTAATATTTCAAAGTTGTGAGTGTTATTTCATGCAAGAGTATAAAATACCATTCTATCTCCTGATTCAATATTATTTGGAACTTAATTCAGGAAAATAGTCCATATGGCTACGGCACCAAAACCCCCAGACATGTTCTCTGTATGCAAGCAGCAGATGCTTGCATATGTAGTATTTACTTAGGGAGAAACCTGATTTGCCATCTCATCCTCCCAAATTTATTTCATCCTTGTTCTGATCCCTACCTGTAATTCAAATGTGTTTAAACTGATGAGGGAATCCTCTCTCTCTCTCAAACAGAATAAAGGAAAGGGTTAGAAGAGAAAAGTAGCATGATCACTAGCATGATCACATTTCATTGAGAAATAATGGTTTCTACCTGACCAAAAGGCAAGATTTTGAAAAAAAAAAAGTTTTCAGCAATTTATACTACTAAAATTATAAGTTGCAATGGAGTGAATTTGTAAAACACATTAGATAAAGGAGATATGCTGAGCTTTTATATGTGATTATTTCATCCAAGTAAAAAATATTTTCAGTCTCTGGATGTTGTAGTCATCACTGTTAAAACAGGAAAAAGTTTAAAACTACGGGCAGCAGGCTAAACGCCAGCTTCTCAATAGCAACTGCTTTGGAGAAAAGCAGAAAGGGGGATATAAGCCAAACACAGGGTAAGTTTCACTACATCTACATTCATTTTCTTACAAAGACAAGACTGAAGTAAACATGGCAAAATATCAGCATATCAACACTAGATGCTAGGTACATGGGTTCTGGGATACCATCAGCACTATGGTACACGCTGGAAATAATTTGTAACTCAAATCATTAGCATTCTAGATTCTTTCCATATGTATGTATGGTATGGTATGAATAGTGTAAAATATGAAAGAAAGTATCACACACACACAAATGGTAAGTAGAGAACTAAACACACAGACACCCTCCCGCCTCTGCTGGCACACAGCAGCTTACCCCTTTCTGCAAGCGTTTCCTTAAAAAATCGGAACCTCCAGGCTTCTGTCCCAGGTGAGGATACCTTGCTTTTAGTTTTGCTTCTTCAGCCTTCTCTGGACTGGTCACTTTATCTTCCATTTCCTGAAATAATTTTAAAGAAATTACTTCTCTATTACAACTCAGGTTTTAAAAACAATTCACCTTTCAATACCTGGATTCTGACTTGAGCTGTGAATGCCAGGTAACACAGACTCTGCCTAAGCAACAGGCATAGCAGCCCTTAAGACGGCTCAGTCTTGTTTTTCAGATGTTCCATGTCAGAGCTCGATTATAGCTGTGATGCATGTGTAACACCCCACACACTGGATAAAAATACCAAGACAGCTCAGCTCCAAAGTCTTGCCTGCCATTACTTTCCAGTCATGCAGAATACATTTATAGTTAGTTACCTTCTATGGAACTCTTCAGCTCTTCATCTATATTTAGGAGAATTATCTGCTCAAACCTAAAAGATCTTTCTGATGTTCTGTTTATCAAAAATTACATATAATGTCGAAGTTCCTTAGATTCTTTATTACAGATTAACAGCAGCCTACCTACAAGCATATTTTTCCTGACTAAATTAATATTTGCAAAGGAGGTAAGCATCTCCACCAAGCCCCACACATCTACCTGTTTCACTGCATGACTTTCTTCCACATTTAAGATGACAAAGGTGTCATTCTTAATGTACTAAATCTGTTTTCCGACAAAACTGGCAGTGTCTTAAGCCTGTTTCTCTTCAGCAGAGTCTTGATCTAGTCTACATTCTGCTAGAGGGTATTTTTTTCCAGGGAGGAAACATGAATGGAGAAGCACAACACAGACTGGGACACCAGGCAGGCCGGTGGCTAGTGAGGCTTCCTGGCTAAGGAGCAGGCAGGCTCCTTTCCGCACACCTGACCCCTCCCAGTTCTTTATGAACCATCAAAAGCAGGAATGCTGGAGATTTGGTGTCCTTAAATTAGAATATAGCAGCGCGAGGAAGAGGAGGGAAGAGGGTCCCCGGGAAGGATCTGAGGCAAGAACTGAAGCCTGCAGAGAGAGAAGAGAGAAACTAATAAAGAGGAAAGTACCAAGCAGTGCTCTCTCCCAGAGCCTAGACTCTCCACGAGGGTACAGTGGGCCAGAACTGCAGAAGCATAGTGACTACTGACGACCCCAGAGGCTTCCACAGAAAAACGCACAGGTGCAACAGAGCAGTGGACGAATCAGACTGCAGCAGCTGGTGGGTTATCTGGGTTCAGACCTCATCCAGGAGAGGGTGACTGGCCAGTAGCCATCTTGGAGAGGGCCCAACTGAGCTTGGAACTCAGAATAGCTGCGGGTGGACGCCATTGAGTGGCTCCAGGTGCCTCAGTGTCGATGTGGAGTTCAAGTCAGCAGGAGGTCAGGGAGCAGAGTTTAAGGCAGCAGGAGACACACAGGCTGTTGTAGGCTCAAGGAATCTGGTTCCAGCCTCACAGCCAGAAACCGGCCTGAACCTCAGAGGAACTAAAGGGGCAGGCTGGCTGGGATTATCCACAACCCCACCATGAAGCTGCAGCTAGCCTGGTGGGATTAATCAGTTTGGCTCTGGACTCTGTTTGCCCACATTGCCTAATAGTGACAGCAGAGATACACCTTGAATTAAAAGTTTTTGGATTTTTATCTTTTTTCTTTCTGTTTTTCCTCCTTTCTAGTTCTTATTTTGCTTAGCTTTCTAGTTTTTTGTTGTTGTTGGTCTGTTCTGTTCTTGTTTTTATTTTTTTCCTTTTTTCTTTCCCACCTGCCTGCTTCACCAGTTTCCTAATGTTTGCCTCCAGCCTTGCTTCTGATCTCTTTCCCTTCTTCTATTTCTGTTTTTTACCTCCTAACCCCTTTTAAATCTTCTCCCCTATGGGTAAAAAAAGCCATATTAAGGGCCACAATTTGTCATTTTCTGGGCTGTATTTGATGCTACTGTTATTGACAGTTGTACTTCTTTAGCCAAGGTGACATAATTGGTATACCAAGACTGAGATTGCCTAACGGTCTTAAACAAAACAAAACAAAACGAAACACCAAAACCTATAGGCCAGTGCCAAGGAACTGGCAGCTGGGCCAAGTAGGCAGAAACTTCTCATCCCCAATAAACTGAAGAGGTAGGATCCCGCAACAGACTCAAAACCCAAAAGCCAGCTACACCTGGAAGATGCTTCAGAGTAGTCATTTCCTAAGGGTTCTGAAGACTGGCAATAAAGCATAAGCAATTTACAAGCATCAACCCAGGAATCAAACTTAAAAAAAAGAAAATGAGAAGACACTTAAACAAGATGCAACCCCCACAGATCTTCAGCTCACCAAAGGCAAACCCTGGGGGCAATGAAGTGGAACAATTTGAAAGCCACCCACCTGGACTCTCTGAAGTGGTAACAGCAGAAGTAACAAAGCAGATGAACCAGGCTCTAGCAAAAATCAAAGCAGAATTTCCCAGACAACTACAGAGATGGTGACCGGAATGAAAGATACAGATTAAAATAAAATAGAGGCACTCAGGAACATGATGGAAGCCATGAATGCCCAGCATAGAAAAGAAATGGGATCCAGGAAACAGATTCAAACAGATATCCAGATTAAAAACTCCACTGAAAATATACGCAGCAGAATGAGCCAATGCGAGGACAGAATATCAGATACAGAAGACAGGATTGCAGTTAGCAATCAGGAAAAGAGATTTCTTAAAAATAGCAAGGGGCAATGAGAAATCAATCCAGAAGCTGCTAGATGAGGCAAAGAAGAATAATATAAGATTGACTGGAGTCAATGAAAAAGCAGGAGGTAGCGCAAATGACATTAAAAGCTTGTTCTCAGAAGTAATGGCACAAAAATTCCCAAACTGGGAAAAAGAAGTTGACATACAAATAAAGTGAGGCATATAGGACTCCAATTAGCCGTCATCCAAAAACAAAAAACAAAAATCAAAAAAACAACTTCCCAAAGGCATATAGTAGTCAAGATTCCAGAAATTCAACACAAGGACAGAATATTAAAAGCTGTTAGAAGGCTGGGGTATATCGCAGACTGTACAAGAAATACTACAAAGAATCAACAACTGGGACCTCATCTTATTAAAAAGCTTTTGCACACCAAGAGAAACCAACAGAGTGAAGAGACAACCCATACAGTGGGAAAAAAATTTTACCAGCTATTCGGATAAAGGACTATTATCTAGAATATATTAAGAACTCAAAAAAAATCAGACCCCCCCCCAAATTTAAAGACGCAATGCAAAAATGGGCATCTGAAATGAAAAGACACTTCTCAGATGTAGATTTAGAGATGGCAAATAAATATATGAAAAAATAAGATGTTCAACATCTTTGGTCATTTGTGAAATGCAAATTATAACAACACTGAGATTCCACCTCACTCCATAAAGAATGGCTGCTATCAAGAAATCAACCAACAACAAATGCTGGCAGGGCTGTGGGGGAAAAAGGAACCCTTTTCCACCACTGGTGGGAGTGTAGACTGGTGCAACCAACTGTGGAAATCAGTGTGGAGATTCCTCAAAAACTAAAACTAGAGGTTCCATTTGACCCAGCTATACTTCTTCTTGGTATCTTCACGAAAGAATGAAAAGCATCACACTACAGCGATATATGCACACCTATGTTTACAGCAACACAGTTTGTAATAGCTAAATCTTGACAACAGCCCAAATGCCCATCAACCAATGAATGGATACAGAAGATGTGGGGTTTTTTTATGTACAATGAAGTACTACTCTGCCATAAAGGATGAGCTGCAGACATTTATAGCTAAATGGATGCACCTTGAGACCACACTCTTAAGTGAAATAAATCAGACATACACGTTTAAATACTACATTGTTTCTTTGGTGTGAGAAACTAAATGTGAAAATAAGGACTGAGATGTATAATGGATATTGGGAAATGTGAAGAAAGTGTTCAAATGGGAAAGGGAACAGGGAGGAAGAAGAGAGAAAGGAAGGGACAAGAAAAAAAAAGTGAAAATAGAAGGAAAAAATGGAAACAAAGCCTTTTTACATGGGGAGGGGGCTAAGGGGGTGAATGGGATACAATTTTTAAAAGTTTGAAAAAAAAAAGCAGGGATGTTAAATCCACCAATGTCAAACCAACTGCTCTTAGACAATCTTTTATCTAGGAACTGATAAAATTAACTTTACACTATTTTTTCAAATTTTTCTCAAAATTATATCCACATTTAATACTGATTCACTTTATGTATTGTCGAACCTTTCCTCATCTTTAACAGCTCCCTTGTGTATTGTCTCAAAGAGTTTTGAGAAAAAGGGAGGAGCTGTCAAACAGTTTCCCGTCGGCCTCTCTGGACCTTACATCCTCCCTTTCTGCCCAGCCGTCCGACTTTCCATTTTACACTGCAGGTTCCTGCATCTCTGGATTCTTCACTGTGGTCACAACTCCCACTCACAGGATGCTCCCAACACTGAACTATGCGCTCGGCCAGTCAGAGACTCCAGATCAAGGTGACTGCCAGTCTTGCTGTTTAATGTTAAGGTCTAGACCATGGAGCAAACCTATGGCACGTGTGCCACAGCCAGCTTTTTGTTACTGAAAGCTTGAAAAGGTTCCCTGTCACTGGTCTAGACCGAAATTGTTCCTCAAAAGTCTCTCACCAGGAGTATGCCTCGGCAGGGTGTGTTCTCGTGGCCTGCCCCTGAGGGGCCACACAGTGAGCAGCTGTCCTTGTCACCCCCTTCTACCGCGCCCTTCCTGCCTTGGACCCGGCTGGCTATGGACGGAACCCACAGAAACTGGGAGCCAAAATAAACCTCTCCTCTTTTAAGGTGTGAGTGTTGGGTATTTGTCATGGCAACAAGAAAGTGATTAATATAAAGGGTATGCCCCAAAGACGTCACATGAGGTATGTGACATAAACCACTGTTCCCACTTTCACCCATCTTTGGGCATCATGAGCTCACCCTAAGAGCCTCAGCACACGAACTGCTGCCTCATCAGCCAGAGTCTAAGGAGGCCACCCCTCCGCTGACACTTGTCCTCCCTGTGGGAGTCTGTGGTGCGCTGTCAGCCTCAGATGACTGCTTAGCTCTAGATCCCAGCCACCTCCATGTAAGGCAACTGGAAGCTGAAGACACAATGGACATTTAAGGCAGCAGGTCAGGGTAGGAAGGTGGCCAGGGTGTGGCACAGCTGCTCTGTGCAACTCACTGGGACCTCGGGGCCTCGGTGCTGATTTCCTAGCTAGCACCGTCACACTCAAGCAGTTCACCATCAACACATAAGCAGCACCTGGGCCCAGGATTTAGCTCAGTGGTTTCACTGCCTGCTGCGTAAGCGCAAGGACCTGAGTTCGATCCTCAGTACCAAAAAAAAAAGGCCACTTAGAACTGACTCGTGTGGGCACAGCGGTGACCTCAGTTCAGCTACTCAGGAGGCTGAGGCCAGAGACCACTCGGGTCCAAGAGTTGGAGCCCAGCCTGAGCAACACAGTAAGACCTGAGCTCCCCGAGAGCAGCTTCCCAGCTGGGGTCCATGTTCCAGTTGTGTTTGACACCAAAGGTGGGGGGAAGTAACAGGACCTAAGGGCCACCTCGCAGTGTGAATACCACGCCCACACCTCTGAAGATGGACAGTCTCAGCTACCAATGGTGATCGTTGGGGCTTTCAATGATAACAAACAGCCTGCTGCCCTAGGTCATCTCTTCTCTGAAACATGCCCCGAGGTTTCTGCTCCTCCCCCGACCAATAAAATTCAGAAAGTGAGCAACTGATCTCTGTGGTCATGATCAAAAGTGGAAGACAGGACACAGAAGACAGTATGACACCATGTTTCTGGGCATCAAAAAAAATTCCTAAATAGGTTAGAGACACAGCAGGAAACAGCAAAGAAATTAGTATGTACTGCGCCTACTGGCAAACAAGTCAACAACCTCACACGGACGTCCTTGTGAGTAGGGTTCACTGGGGGATGCTCATGGGGAGCCTTCCGTTCACCTGGCACCACCTCCCTGAGTGGAGCTGAAATGTAGCTGTGAGGTTTCTCAGAGCGGAAGCCCCTGCCATTCTTCGACAGGATCTTCCATGGAGGAGGCAGGATAAAAGCTCACAAGGAACAGATTTAACAAATATACCACTTCCCAGTTACTGCAGCAGTGGTGATAAACTGGAAAAAGATAATCAATTCAAAAGGGGAGGGGGCGGAGATTCAGCTCAGGGGTTTCGCCACCTGCTGCCCAAGTGCAAGGACCCGAGTTCGATCCCCAGTAACAAAACCAGGGGGGGGCGGTGCAACCAAGAGGATAAAGCTACAATAAAGATCAGGGAAGTGAAGCCCAGCACACCTGTAGTCCCAGCGGAGAGCGGCAGAGGTAGGAGGGTTGCACACTCGTGTGTGGCCGGCCTGGGCAATTTAAAGATGCTCCCTCAAAACAAAAGGCACAGAGGGCCCAGATGCAGCTCAGTGACTGCCGGGGAGCAGAGGGGCAGGTGGGAGAGACGAAATGCTTGCGTCTGTGCCAGTAACAGAAGCAAAGATCTGAATCTTCATGCCTAGTACGTACAGCAGCCCCAGGTTACTGTACGGAACCACAGGCCAGCTGCCAGGCCCATCACTGTGAAACCCTCCGCATCTTTAGTTATTACCATGGGAAAAGGTAAAGCAGAAAAAGCGACACACTGGGCTTTCACTCTGCATGCAGCAACGAGGGTGCACATTGCTCTACCATGCCCCAGTGAGCCAAGGGACACAACACTAGGCAGTAAAGTTGTCCCAACCACTGTCACCCTGTGCTGGCAATTCACTAGGTTAAAGCCAGTAACTCAGACAAACAAATCTCCAACGACTGGAAAACACACACTATTAATTGTTATAAGGAAATCATGAGAATTAAAAATACTTAGAACTTCCCGATAACAGAAAAAAGCATCAAAACTTGCAGAAGTGTCCTGTAAGGACTTATATTAAAGATAATATAGCCAGGCATGGTGGAGCACACCTGAATTCCAGCATTCTAGGAGGCTGAGGCAGGAGGATCACAAATTTGAGCTCAGCTCGGGCAATTTAGTGACTGAGTGAGACCCTGCCTCAAAAATAAAAAAACAAGAAAAGGGACGGGGATGTAGCTCAGTATGAAGACACTGGACTTAATCCCTAGTACCCAAAACAAAAACCAAACACACAATAGAAAAACCCAGCAACTCAAATGCCAATAACTTGTGCATCCAATTTGAGAAGTACCATGTGAGGCCCTGGGTTCAGTACCCAGCAAACTGCCTACTCCCCCCCAAAAGAGAACAAAACATTACATGACATTATAGCATTTTTAGAGTTCAAGTGTTCTGTGACCTTGTATCATTTAGATGTTTACAATATTTATTTTACATTTTGTCTAGTTAAAACATACAATAAAATTTTAAGGGGAACCAAGTAAACAGAAAGGTTTGAATATCATATCAACTCAGCCAAACATAGAGAAAGAAAGGAACCCAAAGAAAATGGAGCAAATAAAAACAGAAATGAGTGAAATAGAAAACAAAGCCATTTGTTTTCCAAAGGGGAAAGGATAAACCTAAGAAACTATTTTTTAAGTTTTTCTTTTTCTGGCGCCACTGAGCTAAATCCCCAGCTAAGAAATTTTCAAAAATTCAAATCTGGATTGCCAGGCATGGTAGCTTACAGCTGCAATTCCAGCACTCGGGAGGCTGAGGCTGGCGGGTCCCTGAGAGTTTGAGGACAGCTTGGACTAACTACATAGTTGTGATCTTGACTCAGAAAAAAATCAAATCTTGTTTTGAAATTTTATTCTCCAAGCAAACTGCTATACACTGCTACATTTCAGAAACTGAGGTCGGGCTGCAGCAGTTTACTTAGGCAAGTGGTTTCTAAGCCCATACCTCCGGTGGGGCAGTGTGGAGAAGCACCATCAGGACTCTGAACAGTGAGCTCTGGTGACAAAAGTCCAGGCAAACACAACCCAGAAACTTAAGAACAGCACTGTAAATAAGGCACGGCTTTACAAATACATGTTTCCCAGAGGAACTTCCTCTGTCTACTCTACCTTGCATGGGGCCCACCATTCATTTGTGTTAATTTAAGAGGGTGCATTTTTGTGAATTAGGGATCAAAGCCTGGGAAATTCTGCTAGTGGGCTATGGGCTATGAGAGCAGGGAGGCAAAGGGCAGGGTGTTGGAACCTGAGCAGCTCCTGCTCCCTCCTGCCGCCCGGCACGCATGGCCCAGCCAATGCACTCTGCTCACCGCTCCTGCTCAGCAGAGCCAGATGGCTTGGTAGCGTCTTCTTGGGACCAAAGGGGCCATCAAAACTGCCCCAGAAATTGCCCGTGTGAACTGCAAGGTTTCCAAATACGGAATCAAAGGGGGACACCTATTCACTGTTACCACTCGGGTATAAGGAGTCACGCACTGCTCACAATCAGCTTATGTTGGGATTTGTGTCCTTAGGAACATCAGGGTTCATCCTTCCCTCTTCCCTATGGCTTTTACTAGAAACTGTAATATGGCCAGTTAAAGGCCACATTCCCCAGACTCCCTTGCAGCTACCTCTGGCCAAGTGACTCAGTTCTGGCTCAAATGGAAGTGTCTCTGCCCCAAGGGAGCGAACACATCCCTTGGCCCCTTCAACCTTTTCACTGGCTGGATAAGGATAAGATATCTGTAGCTCAGGCAGTCACAGTGAACTAGGAGGTGGATGTGCTGGGAACACAGCAGGGGCAAAACAAAAGGAGCTTGGTCCCTGGCTCCTGGGGCCAACCTCCCTATCTCTCCTATCTCATTTAAACCACTACTATTTGCATTTTCCTGTCCCATGTAACAAAACTTAGTCCTAACTGGCTGGCACCATCTGCTTTATCCAGCACTCTGTGCTAGGGTTGCAGGGAATGCACAGGTTCCAGGCTTTCAGCACACAAGGGCTTGGCAAGAAGGTTCTGTCTAGGGACAAAGGGAGCACCAAGAAGCCTGGCTTGGGAACCTCGGGAGGAGGGGAGGAGGGGAGGAGGGGAGGAGGGGAGGAGGGGGAGGGGGGGAGGAGGGGAGGAGGGGAGGAGGGGGAGGGGGGAGGGGGGAGGGGGAGGGGGGGGCGGGGAGCAGCAGCAACTCAAGAGACCAGCGGGAGATGGTGAAAGGCTCTGAGTGCTGGGCCGAGAAGGCTGAACTCCATCCTGTGACCAACATCCAGCAGACAAACCTGCCCCACTGCGCAGGGCAAACCCAGACCTCAGGACGCTCCAGGACTTGTCTGAGGTCACCAGCCAGGTGGATCACAGCCGACCTCGTCTCCTGACACCTGGCCAGCACTGCCTCTGGAGACCCCGGCAGAAGGAGCAGGTCTGTCTTGAACTAAACCACGGCCGTGAGGCACAGGTAATTCAGGTAACAGCAGTTCTCTTCCTCTCCCACCAGGCGCAAAAGCCCTTTAACGGACAGAAATATTTTAACTGACAGTTCTGTTACCCTTTCCAAGACATCTAACTTAGTGTGACGAATATTATACCTCTAGAAAGCCTGCTACTGAAATCCTTTAAAAAATCAGACTGCAATATCACGCACCTGCACGCGCACATACACACGCACACTTTGGTTTTCTGAACCGTGTCTAAGCTGAGGCTCTCAGACCACAGGGCCAGGCCACCCCATTCTTTCCTCACTGCCATCTGTCCGGAAGCCCACTTGGACAAGGCTCCATCACAAGGCTCAGAGGACACTGCGGGCCTGTGCCGGTGCCCTGGGGGCAGACACAGCACAGAAACCCTGAGGCCAGGCTGCGCTGAGGGAGCAACACTGACCCTTGGTCAGTCTGCAGTTCTACCGCCTCTTCCTGCCCCAGAGCCAACGCACTGGCCATTCTGAGCTGCAGGCCCACTGGGTCGCTTCTGAACCTTTTCAGTGCTTTGTTTCTGCTAGCCGCCGTGGAGAACAGCACGCACACACTCAGGGGCTCTGACCCACCTTTCGTCTCTAAGCGGCGTCACAGGACTGTGGGTTGGAGTGTCCATGGACACAGGCTCGGGCGACCCTAACTGTCCAGGGTGGGGAGAGAAGAATGGAGCTAGGTTTAAAAGGAAACTATCTGTGACTCTAGGGAGTTAAGTGCCCTCAGAGCTCACTCTTAAAAAGGAAACTGAGTCACCACATGGCCTAGGGGAGACAACTCGCCACACTCCCAAAAGGCCTGGCCTTCAGCAGTTGCTCCCATATACTCGGCACCTTGGGGAGGTGGAACACTGAGCTAAATCCCCGGCAAGGTTACAACTCTTAAGATATATGGCATCGAAAGCCCATCTATCTTTTTGCAACACGTTAAAAATGTCCAGTAATTTTCACTGGAATACTCCAGAATATTCCTGGCCTATTATTTATGTTGTTGTTTCTTCAGTTACTTAGCGAGTAATACAGCAGGACCATCCGAGTCAGGAAAAGTTAGCACATATGGAATGGGTTTAGGACACTGGGCCAACTTCTCCCGATTAGGGCCTGATGCCTGCGGTGTTTGTTGTTTGCGGTGACGCTGTCGGGTTTGTACGAAAAACCTGGGTCTGTCCGTCGCAACTCGGGAGACGAGACGCCGCAGACGTTCCCGTCCCCTGGCCTGCCCGGGTCCCAAGAGAGCAGGGCAGCACCGGCCCGAGCGGCGTCCGACGAGACCGACTCAGAGCCCCGGCTCCGCGCCGGCCCACGGCGGGCGGACCTCTATAAGACGCGGGCGGGGGCCCAAGAGGCCCCGGGGCCGAACCCGCTCGGCGGAAACGCGAACTTCCCGAGCCAAGCGACGTCCAGAGCCGCTCGGGCTCCGGGCCAGACTCGGGGCGCCCCGCATGGCACCTGGGGAACGGCTGAGGACCCTGCGCGCCCGCCCGGGCACGTTCCCGCCACCTCACCTTCTGCTCCTCGGCAGACGCCGCCTCGGGGCCCTCCGCGGACATGGTGCTCCTACTGCGGGCCAAGCGTCGCGATGACAGGGGCCGAGGCCGCCCCCTCCCCGCCCCAGGCTGCCGCCTCGAAAGTGCCCGCTGCCTGCGATGCCGCGACCCAGCGGCCTCCGCCGCGCCCCCACCTCGCCAACCCGTCCTCCGGCCGCGCGACGCCCGAGCACTTCCTCTTCCCTTCAAAGGTCGCTGCGCGCGCTCGCCTCACTTCCGCCCGAGACTGCCTCACTTCCGCCCGGGACCGCCTCACATCTGGCCAGCGAGAGCCTTACATTCGGCGAGGACACGCCTCACATCCGCCCGGGGCCCCATCTCGTACTCCCAGGGTTCCTGGGAATTGTAGTTCGAGAGCCCCGCCGTTTCTCCCTGCCCTTTGCTTTCTGTCCCGGGGACCTTGTAGCTCCACGTCTTCAGCCTCTCTCTCTTGTCCCACGCTGGCTTTCCGTGGGCGCTCCGGGGCTCCGCGTCTCCTCCTCACCTCTCCAGTCCTCCGTCATTGCCTAGGAGAAGCTGCCCGCCCGCGTCTCTGCGATGCTGTCACCGCTCTGCAGTTTCACAGTGGAGCATCCTTGGACAGCAGTTGTCATTACCCTGTTAATGTCACCTTTCCTGCTCGGGTAGGCCACCAGGGAGGGGTGGCGACGGTGCCAAAGCTCTTAGAGGGAAATAAGATTGGCCTGTAGGGGTTGAACTAGCAAAAAGCCGAAGAGAATGAATGCAATTCTGGGCCCGAGGAGCAGTGACTGGACAAGGGGTCTGGAAACCAGGGTGTAGAATCTCGGGAAGAACTGTACTGGGATCGCCACTTGTAAGACAGAGCAGGAAGACTGCGTCCCCTTTGGAGAAGGAAGAGAGGGTTTGTCAGACTAGGAAGCACAGTGTTTAAATGAAAGTGTTCAAGAAGCCAGCTCTTTAACAGAGCTGTTCTTTGAGAATGTCTCAAACTGGGCCAGCTGAGGAACCTCCTAAGCTCAAGTGCGTGTTTATCATTCTATGGCCTACTGAAGAACTGCTTTTCCTTTAAGTGCAACTACAGAGAGAACAGGCAAGTGTACTGCTTAGGCTAAGTGGAGCATCGAAGACCGTTTTTCCAGTGTATATATATTTCTCCTAAATTTGTGAACTTGAGTGTGTTTGTGAACTTAGGTTAAAATCCGATAGACACACACATAGAGAAAAATGTATTTTGTGACCTTGGATAAAGAAAATCTGTTCCTGAAAAGCAGTAACACGGCTGGGGATGTAGCTCAGTGGCACCGTGCCTGCCTCGAAAGTGCAAGATCCCGAGTTCGATCCCTGATACTGCAAAAAAAAAAAAAAAAAAAAAGAGAGAGAGAGAGAGAAAGAAAAGAAAATCAGTAACACATGAGGGTAAATTTGAATTTCTGGGCAACAGACTTGAGTCAAATGAGAATTCACAGCCGGTGTGGTGGTGCACACCTGTAATCCCTGCACTCTGGGAGGCTGAGGGAGGAGGATGGCCAGTCTGAGCCTAGCCTGAGCAAATTAACAGGACCCAGTCTCAAAACAGAAAATGACGAGCGGCTGGGGATGCGGCTCAGTTTGAAGGCCCTGGGTTCAATCCTCAGTACCGAAACACACACACACGCTTAAGTACAGGGGGCCGCGCCCAGGGCGCTGGTCTGGGTCCCATCCCATCCCGAGTTACTGTGTCACCTCTGCACCATCACCTCCGTATGTTAACCGCTGCACACTGCGTGCTTCGCCACACACCGGGCTCTGGGATACTGCCCTCTCCTGGTGGCGCTGCTTCCCGGTCTCCTGGGGGCTCTCCCCGCCGTCGGCGGCCCCGGCCCACGCCCCTCTGGTCCGTCCTGAGCTGGGGCTGGGCCTGTCCACCAGCCCTGTGCCGGTGAAGGCTCCAAGCCTGGGTGTCCAGCAAGAAGCCACGGCCTACGTGCTGCTGCTGAGCATTACACACGTGCCTTTTGGGGCTGAGGAACTGAGCGCTGGATTTCACTCATTAGCCACAGGGACGGGAATCCCTAGGCGTCGCCCTCGGCCCCCTCCTTGCTTCTGGGGCAAAGTCCTCCACTTGCTGCTTTACCGGCGCGCCCCCTGGTGGTTGAGGTGCATAATGCACAAGATATATTTTTCGCAGTAACACAAAAACGAGATTTAAGAGATCAGGGATCTTTTCCAGGTTTGGTTGCTCTAGCTGAAGAGTTTATAGGAGTTAAAGAGATCATGTCTCACCCCGTTAACTCCTCAGTCAGCCAAGAGAGGAAGTCTAGCTGTGTTGCCAGGGTGCAGCAAATGCTGAGAACAGAATATGAAGTGTAATGGAAAACGTACCACACATGTTCGAATTTTTAAGACATTTATTAATAAAAGACATTGCTATGAAGCCCCCTTGCTTTGAACACTTAGCCCATCGTTCTACTTTCTGAAGCAGTTCTGGATGTCCTCGTGCCTGAGTGCCTTTACAAGATGTGATCAAAAACATAGTGAATGGTGCTGCCGACTGCCGACCAACGGAAGGCAGGCCTGTAAAAACACAGCACTGAGTCCTCATCTGCCTTACCCACCGAATCTGGTACCGTGCTACCTCCGGCCCTTCCCCAAAGTCAAAATGACCATCAAGGGTCAATGTTTTGAATCAGTTCAGGACATGGAGGCAGCTCTGACAGCACAACTAAAGACATTTCAGAGGTGCTGCAGAAAGTGGCAGGAACCATGGGATGTGTTCCTAGTGCGGGGGAGGGTTTTGAGGAGGCTTAATGGCAATGTGTCTCTTACTGTGATAATTTTTAAGAGATTAAACATTCAGCATGTTTTTCCATCACACTGTGTATCTTTTCAATTAGAGGATGTTAGTTAGAGTGAGAGATGGAAAAATTAACCCAGAGAAACCAAGTGAAATACTGAGCACCCCAAATCCTGGGGTAAATGCTGATTTCTATGAGCAACGCTCGGACCACTCATGGAGTAAGGAAGCCAGGTAGCTTTCACAAGAGAGGAGGACGTCACTTCTGCAGGGGCCTAGTTGTAATGGGAAAATTTAGAACGAGTTAAAAAGAAAGAAAAAGAATAATGGAATGGAAAGAGTCTGGAAAGAGACTTTTACTTCAAGTTTTAAATTTCTACCTTTATTATTTTTAAATTAATTTTATTGGTACATTTTAGGTATACAATATAATGACATTCATCATTGGAGATATGCACCTTTACATACTCTCTTGGTTCTTATTTTTCCCCCTTCCTCTGCCCTCCCTTCAACCCCTCCATCCCTCCCTATTTACAGACTTTGTTTCCATTTTTTCATTTTCTCGTATTAATTCCATTCCCCTTTCCTTTCCCCTACCCTTCCCACTTCCCCTTTGCCCCTTTTCTTCCTATTTCACATTATCTACTATACCTTTTGATCCTTATTTCCACTTACAGTTTCTCACAGCAGAGAAACTATTAGATATTTACACGTGTGTCCTATTTATTTTTATGAGTACATGTTTGCAGTGCTGAATGACTCCCTTCCTCCTGGGGAGCTGGTGCATGTACATAACACATCTTAACTCTTTTTTTCATCCCCTCTCCTCTCCCTCTATCTCATGGTCCCCTTCCTCTTTGCAAAAGATCTATCTCTCTGTTTCCTATTATCCAGCTTTTATTTTTTTCATTAATTGTTTGTGCTGTGGGTTTCTCAAGTAAGAGAAATCATACACATTATGGTCTCAAGGTGCATCCATTTTCCTACAAATTACTCAAATTTATCTTTTAAAGAAAAGACTCTTAAATGGACTGTATTAAGGTGTCCACTGTATCTTCATGCAGGGTCACATCCATTGCAGACAGGCTGAATGTGGAGTTTGCTTTGATTCACAAAGAGAGGAAGAAGGCAAATGAAGTGGACCGGATGGTGCTGGTGGCGACATGAAGGGTCGTGTGGCCATCCTTGTGGATGACATGGCCGACATGTGGTACCATCTGCTTTGCTGCCGATAAGTACGTGGGACAGTTCAGAAAAGCATGAAGACATCTTGCTCTTAAGCTGTGGTAATGACGGTGTCTTTCTTTCCTCTGTCACTAGGCTTCTTGGGCTTGCTCTTTCAATATCTCTAAGCATTCCTGGTAGATGTCCCTCCTTACCCGAAGTCCCTCCTTGCTAATCTGGCCTCATCTAAGAATATGTCTGGAAAAGACTTTAAAAACATCTAATCTTTATAATCTCATAAAGTATTTAAGAAACTGTGTTCTCAAAACTTCCCTCAGCCA
Source organism: Heterocephalus glaber (assembly GCF_053883595.1). Lineage (NCBI taxonomy): Eukaryota > Metazoa > Chordata > Mammalia > Rodentia > Bathyergidae > Heterocephalus > Heterocephalus glaber. Next base: position 82,408,122 of record NW_028258138.1, on the reverse strand, counting down.
TGTTTACCTGCATGCTGTCAATATTCTAAGGTGAACAGCCTATGAGTTGCTTTGGGGTTTTTCTTCTCAAAGGTTTTTGTTTTTTAAGATCAGTCATTTTCCGTTTCCCCCAGTGATTCAGAGGCACTGTCTTATTGTATTTATTGGTTATCACCTGGCTAATTATAAACTGTATTTCTAAGAGTGTTGATGAAAAGTGTATTTTTGGTGGAAGATAATGGGAAAAAGTCATAATGCCAGTGCAGTAGAGTGGAAAAGACGGACATTCAACCTGGATTTGAACCCGGATCTTCTGTGTACCGTCAGTAGCACATGGGCACGCGTGGGGCTCTAGCACAGACTCGCTCTGTGGTGCTCAGGGTTCTCAGCCTGCGGGCTCCGACCTGCAGTGCCCTCCCTCCAGAGCACCGGCTTTACCCTCCCTCCTGTTGTGTGCCTTGTGGTGCCCTGTGCACTTGGAGGTCCCCCGCAAATCCTCTCGGGATGTGGCACCGGGCCTTGTACCCCTGCCACGAGCAAAGGCAAACTTCTCCTTCCTAATTCACCCAGTCTGTGACACTTATCACAACCTAAACCAATACAAGTGACCTCTTCACTTCTCTGAAACATGCCTAGAAAGGTCAGAAGGCCACGCTAGACCCCAAGAAGACTGCAGTGTGGTGTCCACATGGAGGGACCAGCACGAGCACACCAGTTTTGGGGTCAATTTCACTGGAGAAGTCAATATTGACTTTTCTCCAATGTTTAATAAGTTTAGGTACATCTAATGAAATATTTTAAAAATTAGGGTTGGGGATGTGGGTCAGAGGTGTACCACTTGCCCGGCATGCACAAGCGGGGAGACTGAGGCAGGAGGATCTCAAGTTTGAGGCCAGCAAGACTCTGTCAAACCAACCAACCAACCACCCCAAAAAACAACAAAGAATCCAAGACTGGCAAGATCATTAAGCCCCACCTAGACACTGCCTCTGTCTCTCTCTATGCACTGAATACACACACAGGGTGCAAAGGGTGCTTAGACCTTGTAATGGAAGGGGAGAAGGTGCTAATGCCATTCTCACGCTGTTCTCCACTGTAGACCCAGCAAGGGCAGCTCTAGACCCCAGCACCATGGTCAGAGCCACGACTGCAGCCCTGTTCCAAGTCCCCTCCGCACAATCTGGGGATCTGTATGACTGAAAAATTCTAAGTTCTAAGGAACAAACCCTTTTTTAAAATCAGTCTTTTAAAAAGAATTCTAAGAGAGGCTCTGGTTTGCCAGCCTGCAGCCTGCATCCCCACCCCAGCACGGGCCTGATGCATAGCCCTGCGTAGCCTGTCCCTGAGCAGAGTCCCTTCCGCCAGACCCAGCCCGCTCAGCGGACACAACACCCAAGCTGCTGGGTCTGGTGCTCCAGGGTATCCACTTCATCCTGCAGAGCCGCAGGTGTGGGTCAGTGCTCCCAGAGCTCTCTGCGGCTCCCACAGTCCCTGCACAGGGCCCAGAACCACGTGTTCTTCCTCGGCTCACTGGAAAAGCCTTCCCACACTCAGTCAGAGCACCTTGCTTGCTGCCAGCAGCCTTCTGCTGCGCCCGAACTGGGAAGCAGTAGGACCTCTTCCCCTCCCGGCAGCTGCCTGACTGGCTAGCTCACCGATTTAATCACATAAATGTCTCCACTAAAAATAAAAGCCAAGTACACTTTGTTTTTTAGTTTTTTGGCATATATTTACAATATAAATACTAATTTGTTTTCAAAGTACATATTACTTTAACAATTTCAGAAAATTATCTAGCATGGGACAGCAGTTTAATGTAGCCTCTCAAGTAGTGATTAAGGAAAATAGAATGTCTGAGGACGGGGAGCCTGACAGGAATCAGAGTGGCAAGACAGTCGGTCAGAGCTCGTGTCTAGCCCGCGCCCCGCATGCCATAGAAAAAGGATGCATGCTTGCATAGTGCACTAGCCGCAGAGAAGCTCAACAGTTCATTGTCATTCTCAAGTTTAAATGAATAGCATTTAAAACACATCACACAAAATTAAACACTTGTGCATATATTTCAGATTCCAACATTAATGTCAAAAATACATAGTATGATTTCACATAAGATTTGTGCTACATTAGAACACTACAGACAAACATCACTTGAGTATTAAGGAAAACATTAAATATTAAATAACAAATGAAACGTGTAAACACTAACTACAGGGCCTTTGCTATTGCAACGTGTCCAGCGAAGTGGTTTCCACAGTACGAAGGGGCTGGGATGAGAGCGCTTTCCACTTTCCATCTATGCGGGTTCGGGGCCTCCTCGCCCGCCGGGAGCCTTCAGTGAAACTGGTCCAGGGTGGTGGGAGAGGAGCCACTCTCCTGACTGCCCTTTGGTGCCCGCCACTCTATGGGAATCTACCTCAAACCCGGGCACTGAGCAAACACTCCAGTGTGTTACTGCTGGTCAGCATCGTGGTGAGAACTGAGGGTTTGTTGGCGACTCCGTGTATGATTTGAGTTCATATGCAGCACCACTATCGACTTCCATGGACTTTCTGGAGAACAGGAGTCGCACGTCCCTGTGGAGGTAGATCTTTCCAGATCTGGAGCTCTGGAACCTGCGTGGAGGGAGAGAGACGGCACCTCAGGGAAGGAGTCTAAACAACCAACTTGGGTAGTTGCACTTGGAAAGGTAATCCACACTAATACAACAACAACAAGAATCAATCTTGCTACAATACCAAACACACTGGCATGATGCTGAAGATCTTAAACTGTCAAAGCACATTTCCGATGTAAATGGCCCTCCCTTGCTCTTCCCTAAAACCCTGCCTCATCCCTCCACCCGGCTGCCTTTCCTCCTGACCCTGAGGCGCATGGCTTTCCTCTCTGGCATCGGCTGGGTTTCCATCAGCCTGTCACACTGCCTGGGATCGGCAGCCCCAGCATTTTCTAGACACACAGACTGACCTGTTTAGCAAGTCAGCCACCTATAATTTGGGGTAGATTAAAATGGTCTCCACGCTTGGAAGTCACTACAGGAAATTTAGCTTTGAGGACAGTCACCGGTAAAAGAACTGTGGTTGTCAGCAATGACCAGCTCAGTCACTCCTAACCAGCACCGAGAGTGGGGAGGAGTTGGCAGTGAGAGGAGAAAAGCCCTCAGAAACGTCCGAGATGCTCAGCTGCCCTGCTCCGTGGTGGCCACTCCCAAGCTGAAGGAGGGCGTGCTCGGCCGTGCGCAGGGCAATGTTTCTCCGATGCAGGCCTCCACACAGCATGGAGAGCATCAGGCCTCTGGGAGGACTGAATTTCACTCTAGGGGATGCTGGTTCCCTACAGCTACAGCCACTCAGCTTCAAGGGTGCTTGAGGGACTGTCACCCGGCCTGCAGGAGCCCTGTGGCAACACACACAAGCAAACGAAGGAAGCAGGCTTGGAGAGGACGGGGTCAGATGAGGCTGAGTAGTCTCTTAACAAGCTCAAAGTCTGTCAGGTAGGTTTTCCCGTGTGACACTCCTTTAGGGCGGCAGGCAGCAGCAAGCTGGGTTTCAAGGCGCGAGGTTGGGGTGGCATCTCTGGGTAAGGACCGCCAGGCAGATGAGAGACCACGTGGGGTTTGGGGAAACCTCGAACTTAATGAACGTTCATTTCCCAGGATCACCACACTGGGCAGATGCACAGTGAGGCGCTGCTGGCCGTCGCCGGTGACAGGGCAGAAGCTCTCTGCTTGCGCTGGGTGACCAGGCTCCCTGAGGCACGGAGCCAGTCTCAGAGCATGTCCTGAGGTAACTGAAACTGCCCACGGCAGGACCCAGAGCACTGCCAGACAGGGCGGTGGGAAGGCCCTGCTCTGCTCCCCACCCCAGAGCTTCGCTCAGATGCAGGCCGAGCCTCACCTGAGACTCCAGCAGCCTGGGCCAGAGCAAGCGGGCAGTTCTCACGACCTACAGCTCTGAGTGGGGAGTGGGGTGGCAGGAAAAGGCATTCTGATGGAATCACCAGCTAGTTTGCCAGTGCTCTAACAAGTGTGTCTCACAGCATTGGATGTAATAGGATCTGCTTCTGACTGAAATACCTGAGGCGGCTGTCCCTGCTGTCACCCCAGTCGGCAGGGCCAGGGCACTGCTCTAGGTATGGTCACCGAGTACACTTCCACATTTCCCAAAACATTACCTCAGGTGGATGAGGTAGCGTAACAAGCGCTCTTCCGTGTGCCGGACGCTGTCCTTGCCAACACTTCTCCGGGCCTCGGGCCTCACAGGCACGGAGAAGGTCCTCTGCCGTAGGAATGTCTGGTGGTTGGCTGGCATGTCCCGCAAGTCATACATCACAACAAACATCTTCACCACAGTCTTATTGGGGTTGAATAAGGTCTGAAGAGACAACAGAGAAACTATTCTTCAAGGGCAACGACTTGCCGATGTTGTCAAATGGCTGCGCCAAAATTAAACAGGCTTTTAACAGCAACAAATCCCAGCAGATGGGATTCGGGCTTACGGACTAAAGTTAACATTCAATATTGTTTCAAAGGCTTGACCTCTTATTTCATAATATTATAAACTCCTGTAATAGATCAAAATCTTTAGTTACAAATTTCATATTAATAAAAAACAGTATGTAATTTTCTCCTTTGGATTTTCAGAAATAGTTCAACTAGCTCAAACAAAATATACCCTTATAGGGTTAAAATATTCTAGTTCTGTGATTTCAAACTTTAGCTTTGCTGATGACTATCAAATGCAAAATTCTAAAAGCAGAATATCAAGTTTTCTCGCTTTTTTTTTGGTACCAGGGATTGAACTCAGGACCTTATGCTTGAGAGGCAGGCGGCAAAACCACTGAGCTAAATCCCTGGCCCTAAGTTTTCTCACATTTTAATGATGATTAAACAGAATTTTAAAAATAAAAACACAAGTTCAGTAAAACTAGAATTTTTTTGTGTTTAATGTAATATAGTAGTAGAATTAAAAGTGCTCAAAGGAGAGACTGTTCTACTTGAAATTCTTTTCAAGTTTATAAAATACATCTCATCATTATTAGATCCAAAGTAGGCTAATAACACTTCATGTTCTCATACATGAAATCATTTCAAAATCTGGAGCAACACTAGTTTTTTTTTTTAAATCAATATGATGATAGACCAAAATGTGTATGCTTAGTGAAGACTGAACTGAGTTCAAGGGGTTCTTGGCTATGAATAACTGAAAGAAAAACTTTCAAAAGCACTGATTTTTAAATGAAGCCCAGCTGCTGCCTAACCAAGTTACCAGCACCTCAGCAGGTAAGTGGGTGCTATGCTTTCAGAAGCTCATCCATGGTACTGGACATCACTCGCTGAATCAAGATGAAAACTGTATCAGCATTATGATCCAGTCTTGCAATCTAGTGAGTCTTAAAGCTAAGGCTAATACATTTGACACTCATAACTAGCAAGCAGGAGTTCAACCAGGACTATACAGAATTGAACCATGGAAGGAATGAAACTAAGTTTCACAGTCAGAATTATCCAGAGCGAGAGCTCATCGTGCTGTGTTGGGTTAGGGTGTCGCCGTGAGGACAATCGCCAGGCAGCGACCGACAGGACAGAGGCTGCCACTCCTGCAGTGCAGGGAATCCAGTGGACAGAGGCCACACCTTACTCCCAAGGGCCTCCTGCTCAGGATACACAGGTTCTGCACGGCACTGTTCTATTTCCGTGAGGTGTGAAGCACACACACTTGGCCTCCTTCCAGTGCTGGCAATAGTGACAGGCCTGGGGTCACAGAGCACCTGTCGGACCAGGCCAGACCTGAGTGCCTGGGTTCTGGGTGACTCTGCAGTCTCCTGGCTCCTCACCAGACCAGACCAGACCAGACCTGGAGGCAAGTGAGGTCACTCCGGGTCAGACTGCCACTGCAAAGGGCCTTCGTGTCAGGTGCTGTGCCTGAGAACACCAGACCAGGTGACCAAAAACTGCTCCGGGCAGAAGGGCTGGAATAAAGGGCCAAGGCTTCTCTGCCCGACACTGGTTAGACTAACGTCCGCAGTTAGCATCATCTTGCCAGAGTGAATCATTATACCATGGACACCACCACTTTGTGCTCCAAGTTTTCCTGCCAAAGCAGTACCAGTATTTGGAGTCTCCTTTTAAATAGCTCAATCTCAATACGGCTTCTCATAGTAAAGAGAAGGCACTGGTCATGCTCAGTTCTAATCACACTGAAAATAGTTTTCTTTAAGTTGTACAGATGGTCACAGAGTATTTTGTTTTTTTCGGTATTGGGGATCGAACTTGGGTCCTTGCACTTGCGCAGCAGGCGGTGAAACCACTGAGCTAAATCCCTGGCCCTAGTCACAGACTATTTTTCTAAAGCATTCACCTGGATTAGCCTATTAATGCTTTCCTTCTATGGAGGTCCCCAAAGGGCCATTCCTGGGCAGACCACGGAAACTCCAAACCAAGCTGCAGCCCCACTGTTACTTACCAAAGTCGTTGCAGCAGCAGTAGCAGGAGAAAGGCTAAGTTCTATGTGTGTGTGAGAGAATGATTATTGCAATTGTAGGCTAGAAAACACATACCACTTGTATTGTTCCTGAAGGAGGTACTCGATAACCCCTTTTACCAAGGGCCTCTAAAGTAATCACACCCTGGAAACAGAAGAAGAAAAACTGAGTACACACTGATGCACAGGTACACAAGGACTAAAATAATACATCACGTAATTACTACAACAGCACAATTCTATTTCTACAGAAAATATTCAAATTGAATTAACAGAGATACATTCTACCAATATGAAATAGTAAGGCTCCCACCCTGGAGAAACAATATACTGGTTCTTCCTGGAGACCCTGTGATACGTAATAAATTAATACCAACAACTACGCTGCTGGGGACTTCCACTGAGATGGAAGATAAAAGGCAAGTTTCCTAACCAAAATGGAAATGAATCAAAGGTATAGCGTTATTGGGTGAGAGAGGGAATGTAGAAACAAAACATTTATTGTTCTTTGGACATGTAAAGAGTAGTGAGAGAGGGAGGGTATGGGTCTTGGCCAAAAATGAAGTAATTCTTCAGTCGAGGAGTTAAGTAACATTGGAATTATGACTTAGAAAGAAAGGAAAGAAAAGGAGAAATAAAGAACAAAAAAGAGAAAAGAAAGGAAAGAAAGAAGGGGAAGAAAGAGAAGAGGAAAGGAAAGGAAGAGAGGAAGGGAGGGAGAGAGGGAGGGAGAGAGGATATTCAGGAGTCTATGGTTCCTGCCTGATAATTTATAGGATTAAACTTTTTTTTTGGTACCAGGGATCGAACTCGGGTCTTTGCGCTTGTGAGGCAGGTGACGCAACCACTGAGCTAAATCCCCAGCCCCCTGTGCCTGATAATTTATAGAAGAGACGTGCAAGACAAAAAATAAGAAAAAAAAAAAAGGTTTAACCAGAAACTTTCAAGACTGTGGTTTGTTCTACATAAAAGCTATAAAACTCATTTTCCAAGGATTAACTGTTTCTTCAGAAATAATCTTATGCCATGTTGTGTCTTAGTCTGGGCCTTCTTAAACTCTTGCTTTTTAGCCATTTACTTACTAAGAGATTGAGGAAACCAAATTGATTTTAAGTCAGAACACAATGGATTAAAGGCCAGCAAGCTGTAATGCAAGTCAAGGCTGCAGCTAAAGCTGAGTCCTTCTGTGATCACAAATCCCCAGGCAGCCTGGTCCCCAAACAGCAGCAGCCACGGGATGGGATGTGTGTGCGGTGTGTGCTAAACAGGGCCCCGCCTCCCTCCCCCTCCCCCAGAGCCTGGCATCAGGACCCCGCAGGCCCCAGGGCGCCCTGCATGACATTACATGGACATTAGGACATTAACATGTGAGGAGCACAGCTGTAGGCGGCCAGTTGTTTCTCCAAACAACGCCCCCAAAAGTGTAAGTTTAAACAGCATAAAGGAAAATGAGTGTCTGCAACTCCTCAATAGTCAGGTGGCCAGATGCCTGCAGGTGGTGACTGTGATCATTCACCCTTTGCTAGCTTTAAGGTGAGTCCCCTCTGCTTCCTGCACTGGGTGACACTCCTCCTTGGAATACTTAGGGATGAACTGGAGTAACCATAGGCCCAAGCACGCCAGTCCCCCTCAGCATGACTGAGGAACAGGGTGGGCCCACAGCGCCATCCCTGTTGGGTCTGGAAGTGGCCTGGGCTGGAGGCAGCAATCAGGGCGGATGGGAATGGAGGAGAGCTTGCGCCTCGGAGTGAACAAGCACACAGCACTGAGGCTCACTGTGCAGTGAGCACATCAGTGCTCGGAGGCTTTGGGGGTGATGCTGAAAAGACACTGTGGCTCTCCACACTCAACTGTCAGACGGTCATTTACAGGCTGACCGAGGTGTCAGCAAACTGAAGCTTTGACACTCCCCTCTCATGCCCACTCCTCGGCCAGTGGGGACAGCACACGTCACTTCCCCAGTATGCAGCTGGCCACGTGGGGCCTGCTGTGCACAACAGACAAGATACCCTCCTTCTCCCGGCTCCAGAGAGTGAAACACACCCCACCAGAGTGCTGTGGAGATTCAGCACTAGGGCAGCCCCACTCCCTCCCCACCAGCTGCACTCAGCAAAGCCAGCGGGCAGAACCCCTACTGCCCTCAATATGTGCACTGCTGATGGCTTTACAGGGCCACAGTAGTGACCAAGTAAACTTAGAAATGAGTACGAAAGACCTTTCTGTTTAGGGCAACACTGTAAAACAATTTCCAAATAATTTAAGACCTCTAATAGTGCTGGCAAATTAGAAATTTTAGAAAGTTACTGGGAAATTATTTGGAATTTTATTAATATTATTGAATTTATTAATTTTTTATTTTAATAATTTCATCATTTTATTTGGTCAGCCTATTATTCATTCCTAGAGAAAGTTACCATAATTAATATAAAAATAGAAACCCATTTTCTTCTGTGATTTTAAGACAGAATAGTAAAGTTAAGGTTAACTAAATTTGGTCAAAATCTTAACACAAAAACTACTCAAGTGATTGTGGAATATAAAACAGACAAAAGGGCTGGGGACATAGCTCAGTGGCACTGCACCTGCCTGGCAAGCGTAAGGTCCTGAGTTTGATCCCTGGTACCGGAAAAGAAATAGACAAAAGTGGGAAACTAAAAGAATACCTTGATTTGGTTAACTACACCGGGAGGAGGTCAGGCTTGGCCCTGTGGACCTCATGGGGGTTCAGTACTCCTGACTCTGCCCTGGGCCTGCCTGAGGGACAGCGCTTCTGCCGGGCCTCCACACGGGCATCTGCACAGCTGAGTGTGGGCACATAGCGCATCGAGGATGTCTACCTCTGACTCTCGGCTGGAAACCCTCGAGAGAGTGCTGAATCCATGCCGAAAGGAGCACTGAATGAGAAGATGCTACCATCACCACGCCACAAAGCGCGCTTCCTGTGTGCGGCATCTGTGCGATCTGCCTTGAGAGCCCCAAGCTGCCAGAGTACCTCACAGGGCTCTGTGATCTGTGATGTGCGTTGTCTTCAGATACATCAATCCTTTGAAAGCGGACTAAACTACCAAGATATAAGTAACATTTCTTGAAGAAAAAATTAATTATTAATTTATAGTAGGAAAGACTTTTGGTCTACAATTTGGGCTCAGTTGCTTGCAAAAGAATTCATTCCAGTTAGTAAAATGACTTTGAAAAAATAGGTATTAGGGATAGTTGTTTGAAGACTGTCACAGAGAAAAGGAAGCCAGGGTTTCTCACAGGGATTAACTGATGCAGCAACCTGAATTAGTCTTTTTTTTTTTGGTACTGGGGATCGAACTTAGGACCTTACGCTTGCAAGGCAAGCGGCGAAACCACTTAGCTAAATCCCCGGCCCCTGAATTATAGTCTTTCTAGTCTCTCTTCAGAATCCGAGGCCCTTCGCATGTGCTTCTGTACTTTGCGGGGACACAGTGACAGACCGTTTTAGCACCTAACCTTTCATTTTTTAGGGTATCAAACAAGGTCAAAGAGTAATGCTGTTTTTTAAAAAAGTACAGCTCAAATTTCTCCTGGCTCATGAATTTCACTTCACAGTGTGTATCTGGGCTGGTTCCCAACCAGCGCACCCTCCTATCTCCCTCCCTCCTAAGCCAGTCTCCAGGCCAGCAAGGCGAGGACTCTGCATGGGGGAGGACCTGGCCGTCCTGGGACCAGCATGGGCACCATCCAGGCTGTGTCCTGTACCAGAAGCACCCGGCAAGACTAGACTCCACAGCACTCGCCGCCTCACCCCTCTCGCTGGGCATGGGGCTAAGAGGGCAGGCTTGGGAAGGTTGGCCGCAGTCGCAGTACTACTGGGGAAAGAAAATCTCCAATTCTGTTGAAGGCCCTCCCCACGGCTCTCATTAATAATGAGACACTGCACTGATGTGCTTGGGAACCCTGAAGGTAGGGGACAGGAGCCACTGGCCCAAGGGTGAAGGCCGGGCGGTACAGTCCCATGCCTGTGCTGATCTGTATGTTTTCAAAGGCCTGTCTGTGAGTGACACAGACTTGACTCCACGTCTGGCCCGGGCACGGTGGGAAGGGAGGACACGCACACCAGGGCTCCGTGGCAGTCTCTGCAGCTGAAGGCTTCTGTAGTTTGTGATCCATCAGGATGAGAACGGGAAAGGAGAAATCACAGGGGAAGGCTCAGAGCAGCGTGGCAGCGGCAGAGCCTTCCCCAGCCTGGCCTGTGGCCGCCCAGGCCTGGAGTGCACTGTGTGTGCTGGAGCCAGAGTGTCCTGAGCTAGAGGTCGCAGGGCAGCCACACACGCCACCCCCTGCTGCCTGAGCTGGGCGGGCGGGCGGAAGTGGGCACAGGAGCCCGGCCCCCAGCCTGTGCCCAGCCTGCTCTCCCAGACACTTCACGCTCTCATGCACTGCACCAAGCGTTAAGCCACATGTCACTAGGTTGCCCAACTCTGGTAAAAAAAATTTAAAAATACTTGCCATATAAGGAGAGGGGGCGTTGTCATCAGAAACACTGTAGAAGGACACCTCCACCGGGAGGGTCAGGTGTGTGGGGCAGAACACACCGCTGGCCCCTACCTCGGCAGTAAAGCCGTCAACCACCCCGAGGGGGTCCAAACGGAAGTTCAGAACAGACTCCTGCAAGACAGAATCATTGGGAAAGGTCAGACAAGTTCACTTTCTATTACGGGACAGCGTTATGACGCTTTCTAGTGCTGGATGCTGCTTCTGCCCAGTGCCACTGCCCTCGTCCAACGAGTCGTCCCCACCAATTTCTATTCTTGAGTCTGGCCTCCCCTCACCATTCCAACCAACATGAGCTCTCCTGGAACCTCATCATTTGTTATATTTGTTTAGTATGTAAATTTGATATCTCTAAATAAAAAAATATGCTCTAAACTGGGAATGGTGGGGCATGCCTATAATGGCAGCTACTCAGGAGGCTGAGGCAGGAGGATCACAAATTTGAGGTCAGTCTGTGCCACTTAGGCAGACTCGACTCCCTTGTATTTGCAGTGGTTGCTGCTGTTACGCTGGACTGAACTGGAGGAAGAAGACAATCACAGGACCGATGAGCTGAGGGCACAGGACGCGGTTTTACAATAGAAAACTCTGGACGACAGGAGAAGGTGGCTGACTCGCCACAGACACTGGACAGCAGGCCTGCGTGGACGCTTCTCTGGGTCAGCGTGTCATGGAGCCACCAGGACATTATAGTGAGGAGACTTTGCCCTGGCCCACCAGTGTGAGTCTAGCACCCCAGTCTTCCAGGCGGCCACACCGTCCTGCCCAGCTCATCACAGCCACCAAGAAATACCTCCTGCAGTTGACTGGAGAAAGCATCAAATTCATCATGAAGAGAAGGCAGGAGCCAGACAGCCACACAGCTTCTCTGCACATCTTCCCTGGTCACTCAAAAAATGTACACACAGCTACACAAACAGAGTCGTCTAACCACAGGACTGAAACAGTCTCGATCCCTGTACCGTCCCTCAGGTTGTGTGTGTATGGGGTTCCCTGGCCACCAGTCCCACTGCAGTGTGAAGGTGCAGGCAGGTGCCTGGCTCTCACAGTATGGCCTCTGGGACTTTTCCCGTGCACTGGGCATTGAACCCAGAACTCTGCACATGCTGGCAAGCACTCTACTACCAAGCTACATCCCAGTTCCTTTAATTTTATTTTGTCTTATCTTACTTATTTTTGAGACAGGGTCTTGCTAAGTTGCCCAGCTTGGCCTTGAACTTTGTTTTTTTATTTTTGGTACCAGGGATCCAACTCCGGACCTTGCACTTGTGAGCCAGGCAGAGGAACCACTGAGCTGAATCCCTGGCCCTGAACTTTGGATCCTTCTGCCTCAGCCTCCTGCGCAGCTGGGCCTACAGGTGTGGGCCACTGGCACCTGGCTTGCAATTTTAATTCTCTTTTTATTTTTTTGGTAATGGAGATCGAACTCGGGTCCTTGTGCTTGTGCAGCAGGCAACGAAACCACTGAGCTAAATCCCCGGCCTTGCAATTTTAATTCTAAGACACAGAGGAATGGAGAGTTCAGCATCTCTGAACTGAGACTTTGAACGTGATGTGTTAGAGAATCAATTTAACAAAAGTTTCTTTTTATTTCTCCTACAACTATGAAACATAGCTTCAAAATTAAAATAATTGTAAAGAATACTGGCAACCCTGGTAAAGCTGTTTACTTTAAAAAGACAAAATTTAGGGCCAGGGATTTAGCACAGTGGTTCCAGAGCCTGCCTCAAAAGCACAAGGTCCCGAGTTCAATCCCTGGTACCAAAAAATCAAAACAAACAAAAATACAAAATTTAAATTATTTCTTCTAAAAACATACCAATTAAAATGTCATTTATAGGTTTGTGTTTAAGGTTGATTTCTAATTAAAGGTATCTGAGTTCATGATATATTTGATGACAAGCACAAGTATTCATATAAACAAAGAGGCATGTGTATCAGTTGGGCACGGTGCACACCTGTAATCCCAGGACTCTGGGAGGCTGAGGCAGGAAGGTCGCAAGTTGGAAGGCCAGCCTGGGCAACTTGCTTACTTACGGAGACCCTGTCTCAAAATAAAAAACAAAAAAAGGGCTGGGGATGTAGCTCAGTGCGAGGGTCCTGGGTTCAATACCCAGTTATCTGCGCCCCCCAAGTGCAAGTATGAGATCTTGTTTTTTTTTTTTTTTTTTTTTGGTACCGGGGATTGAACTTGGGTCCTTGCACTTGCACAGCAGGCAGCAAAACCACTGAGCTAAATCCCCGGCCCCAAGTATGAGATCTTTAAACATCCGATAGATCCAGGCTTGTAGAGAAGTTACACACAGAGTACAGAGACCCACCTGGCCTTGTAAATCAATGTCCTGGATTATCAAGCGGCTGCAGTCACCCCACCATCACTTTTCCTGGGTCTCAGGCAAATCGTTTTGCTGTGTGTTTCTGAGATGGGGACCTCGCTGTGCTCCCCAGCTGGCCTCGGACTCCTGGGCCAAAAGACCCCCCTGGCTCACTCAGCCGGCCGAGCAGCTGGACCAAGGAACAGGTCACCAGGCTCAGGACCAGAGGCGGCCGTGCAGCTCAGAAGCCTGGGCCAGCCTGGCTCTCCAGGTCTTCTATGGGTCCAGCTCCAGACACCACTGCTGAGCACCTCCCCACTCCCTTTCCGTGAGCACCAACCAAACCAAACCAAACCAAAAAGTAAATCCAAGTCTTTGGAAAAGACACTTGATTTACTTCCTTTTAACAAAAAAACTTTAAAAAGACATAAATGATACCCTTAACTCAGTTAAGAAACTTCAACTCTTAAAACAGCTTCAAATCACATTACCTCAAAATTTCCTAGGAGACTAAGACTTGTTATAGGTGGAGCGCTAGAACTCAAAAAAGGTTGTTCGTGAATATTTGGATCATCTTCAATGTTTAAACATGGTCGAGGACTATTAAAAAAATAAGCAAAAAAATACATTAATCACAACAGTTTCTTGTTTACATCTGTATAAAATTAATTTAGGAGAATCTGAACAATTTTACTCTAACTACCCTAAGAAAATTAGTGTCAAACTTTAAAATACAAAATGGTTAGTCTAAAATTTATATTTATCTATGCCTGTCTATCTACTGCCCTACTTACTACCTGTCACATAGTGGCAGCTATTGGAAATACAAAATAATGCAGACTCACTGTCAAGGTGCAAATGTGAAGTGAACTAAAGAATAAGATCTGAGGGCTGAGGACGCAGCTCAGGGGTACAGCGCATGTGTAGCACACATTCGGTCTTGGCTTTGATCGCTGGCACCAAAATAAATAAATAAATGAATAATAAAATTTCCAACATGGAAAAAATTGCCAAGGGTTGTTTTTTTTTTTTGGCAAAGGAATAAAAGTTAAGGTTAATGACCAAAAAGATATAAACGTACTTGAGTGCTAGAACAAGTCACTTGTTAGGATAACCAGCCCGCAGCTGTGACTGTCTCAATCTCTGCCTTATCCTTAGTGACCAAGTGCATAGCCCCATCCTGAAAATGAGAGTCCTGCTCTTTTTCTCTTTAGTCAGCATCGAGTACTGTGAAAGACTAGGAGTTTGCGAAACTATTTCATAGTCACAAATTGATTTTAAGATAGATACCTTCTAGATGATAAGCTTTTCAGATGTAGTAATGAAGAATCCAGATCAAAGCAACCTGATTGTGCTTTTCTCTGAGGAACCTAAGGTCAAAATAATCATTTGTGATATTAAAAAAGACTGTAGTTTTTCTTGAATTGATAAAATACTTTTCAAACAAAAGTTATGCATATCTTTAATAGAACTTCTTCTGAAAGCTTACTTCAAAATAATGCTGTTTAGTACAGATTTTCCCTACATCCTCATTTTATTAGCTAGGATGGAAAAAAAGGATAATTAATAAAGGAACTCACTTTAGGTTTCAAGTGTGTAAGAACTGGACACACTTTTTTCTAAAACTAGATCTTGTGTGGAACTACTACTTTCAAAATTTTATGAACTTCTCTATGGGGAATGCTTCTAAGTAAAAAGGGGCCCAAAGCTTGGAGCGCAGAGCGCAGGGCACCGCCAGCTCCACCCGTCTTGCGCCCGTCCTGCCCGCTGCCAAGGCCCGGGAAGCCCAGGCTCCAGAGGATGGGCCAGGAAGCAGGACTCTGGACTCCCAGGCCACGTCACATCTGGGACGACTACCGCCTACCTCAGAACACCTTCCAAAAGATCCAAAATTAAAGATAAAACCATGTTCAACAGGAAAGCTAGAAAAATCGCTTTTAGAATATGAAGTCTGTATAAAATATCTGACTCCCAGATGATACTGGAAAACCTACACATCACGTTTCTGAGTCGTCTGAGTTCATCATGCTTCTTTACTGTGGTCAGAACTCAGTTGTGACATTTTCAACTTAAACGCTGATGCCTTCAATTCTGGAAAGTTCTCTAATTTCTTCTAATACAGAGTTTTTCTTACTCTGTCTAATCCTCCTTTTGGAGCAGCTGGATCTATCACTCTATCCTCCATGCTCTTTCAGATCTCACCCGTTTTTCATTTTTGTACCACACTCTAGATGCTTTCTACCTGTCTGTCTCTTACTAAGTTCCTGTTCAGCTGATTCTAGGCAGTATCTTATCCATCCAAATACTGTATTGTTCCTATCTAGAGTTTCTATTTCTTTTTCAAATCAACATGTTTTTCCATCTTAATCTCCTCTCTTTGCCTTCATTTAGCTCCACACTTGAAGAAGAATTATTTCTAACTCCCTGTCAGGTTGCTCTCACAGGGTGCAATACTTGCATCCTTACATTTCTTGTTCCCGCTGACTCTTTAAGGGTGTTGTGAGATCATTTTTGTAAGAGGCGATTTTTAAGAACATTAATCATGGCAGCCTGGGCTAGGGATATGGAGGCTGCACACTTCCTCTGTGGGCCACAACAGCTTTCACAAGATCGAATTTAAAACCATTTAAACATTTTTCAGTTAAAATTCAAATAAAATGACTTGCAAACATTTGAGATGTTTGCAGGTATTCAGCATGAAATAAGAGAAAAAGCATTTACAGGACTTGAAAGAAGAGGCAATCCAGTTCGGGGATGAAAGGCTCGGGTTGAAGTTCCGTCCAGGGAATGAAAGTTAGGCTTTTGCCAGATACTTGAGTGTTTCAGTGCGGTCCTCTGTGAGGAAAAGAATCACTGTTCAATGGTGACGTTAATACAGCATCTGCTGCCCACGGGCCTGGGTGGCTGAGTTTCCAGACCCATACCCGACGCACCCTCTGTGGGACTGCGTCCTCCGTCCTGAGCATCACAGGCAGCATCTCCACCCTGTGTCTGGTCTCTCTCTCTCCCTCGGAAAACGATACCTGTGTTTTATTTTTCTGTAACGTGATGCAGAAGTGTTCTAAAGTATGCCCAAATAATTGCCTTATGAACATATACACCCAGAATCTAGCATCCAATAGGCTAGTATTTAATTTGTGAAAAACAACTACCTAGGAAGAAAAAACATTAGTATGACATTTTAAAATACAAAGCTACAACAACAGCCATTTTCAGAGGATTCGATTTGGTGTTGCACGACAGGAAAACATCAGAAATATTATAAAGCTTGAGATATATAATGCAGTCAAAAGCACCACGTTTTTTATGTGATCTGAGAAGGGCAAGGCAGGCATGGTGGCATGTATCACTTGTAATCGCAGCTCTTTGAAAGGCTGAGGCAGGAGTGTCACTTTAAGCCTAGGAGTCCGAGGCCAGCCTGGCAAAGGCACATAGAAAGACCTTGTCTAAAAACAAATTAAGAAAAAAAAGGAATAGAGAGAGAAAAGAAAGCAAAAAAGAAAAAGGGAGGGAGGGGCTAATTCTTAAAAACTGGGCAAACACTGAAAAAGCAGAAATTCATAAAATACATGAATAAAGATAAAAATTAGAAGAAACTGACCTGGGGACGTGCGGCTTCCTCAGCGCCCGAGCATGGGCAGCCAGGGCCCTGCTGGCCTCGGGCCTCTGCAGACAGCGTCAGAGTGCAGTGCCATCTGGGCAGGGAGAGGCCGGGCGGTGGCACAGGGCGCGCATGAGAGCCTGTGAGTGCATGGCACGCACTCTATGGGCGAGCTTAAGAGCTGTGAAAACCTAATCACAGTGGCCTGGAAACCATCAAGGTGAGATTAGGCCTCCTTATGGGGTACCAGCAAGGATTACAAAAATACCAACATTCTGTTTCTTTCTTTCCTTTATTTTTCTTTCTTTACTTTTTTGAGATGGGGATCTTACCATGCTGCCCAGGCTGGGCTTGAACTCTCAATCCTCCTGCCTCAGCCTCCCAAGTAGCTGGCTCAGTGGCGTGCACCATTGCATCTGGCAAACAGACTAACATTTGTAAGGCCGGGGCAGGTCTCTGAGATGCCTGGGGTTTTAGGGAAGTCTCTCTCTCGGGAGGACACGAAGGCTTACAGAACGTTTGGTCACCTCCCCAACTCTGAGGCAGGTGGGGAGACTGCTCAGTACCGTGCTCAGCGCTACACTCTGAGACACAGGCTTCCCAAGTGGGCGAGGCATGAGCAGACCGGCTGCAGCATGGCACGGTACCGCACAGGGGGCAGTGGGGTGCTGCCAAAGCCCCAGGAAGCTCCTGGGAGTTCCTTCTGCCTCCTGCTTACTCTCTGCCAACTTCTGTAACAGAATAAACAGAAGCGCAGCGGGACGGATTCGCATGCACCACGGAGTACACAGGCCGATGTCTGTCTGGGCTCTGCGAAGGTGGGAGGAAGAGCCCCAGTGGGTTCCAGGCAGGAGATGGGGTGGCTGGGGGCCAGTTCAGCCTCGAAGGACCTGCACAGGCCACTCCTGTGCCTGCTATTCTGATCCCCGTTTCCTGGTGTGCATCTTAGCTGTCCCATGGTGAAATACCAGAAAAACGCAGCACTAAGCAGTGACGCCACTGACGGCGAGCTACAGCAGCCACACAGCATCAGAGTCCCTCTATCCACACCAAACGGCATTCATTCGTTCTCCTGAGTCCACAGACTGAACACTAAAAACCCAGTGCTTCCAGCAGATGACAAAGTAACAGTCCTTCCAGGCTAGGGGGAGGGGAAGACCTAAGTAATAGACCTAATGGAATTAAAAAATTACTGCCACTGGGCCAGGGATTTAGCTCAGTGGTTCCGCCACCTGTCTCACAAGCGCAAGGTCCCAAGTTTGATCACTGGTACCAAAACAAAAAAAAATACTGCCATAATAGCTGTTTAAAAATAAAAGGTACCATTTATTGATTGATTATGGTATTGGGGTTGAACCCAGGACCTTCACACTGAGCTACACTCTGGGCCCTTATTTTATTATTTTGAGACGTCTCACTAAGTCGCTAAGTTGCCCAGGCTGGGTTCAAACAGGACCCTCCTGCCTCAGCCTTGAAGGTGCTGGGATCACGGGCAAATGCCAACACGGCCGGCTAGCCATTCCGTAGTTTTTAAACCACATGACCTTTGTTCCTTCTGTTTATCTAGCTTCTGTTGTAAGAGGAGGCCTTATTTGCCAGGATGCTAACAGCTCAGTGGGTCTTGGGTATCAGACCATGGGTTCTGTGGGTGATGGGCGTGTGGGCCTTTAAACCTATACCGTGTGTGGACACAATTTAAACCATCATAAACAACTGAGACGGTTCATATTTGAAATGCTAGATGTTACCTACCAATATCTTTGTATTTTTCAGTTGATCACAAGTAGACAAACAGTCTTTTATACTCTTTCTCTGAGAACAGTTTCGAGATTTTTCAGCCACTGAATCTTTCTTGTCCTCATTTTTTAATTGGTCTGATTTTTTGCATTTGAAACCTTCGTTATCTTTACTGAGATAATTCTCTATGCTATTAACTTGAGTGTTTTGCTCATATGTCTTCAGCTTTTTTGAGTCTTTATTTGAGCAATTATTTTCATACCTGTTCAAATATTCAGGCATTTCCAACGTATTAACTTTCATATTTGAGTCAATTTTTTTTGAGTTATTAAACTGGAGATTATCGAAAGATTTGGGATTACAGTGGTCACTGTTTATTATTTTCCCTTTACACTTATTCACGAAGATCTTGTTATCAATATTGTTGCAATCTGAATACTGTTTCTCAATTCCAGTGCTGCCTTCTTGCTTCTTCAATTGTGACTCCTCGAGTGTATTTTCCAATCTGCTGATCAAGCCTACGTCACTGTCACTGCACTGGGACACATGTGAGGAAGCCAACAGAGCAGTGGCTCTGTCCTGTGTCTCTGGACACCCGCTCTGGACACTGTCACAGGGACTGTGCTGGTGCCGAGTCTGCACTTGGGGTTCCATGGAGGACTTTTCTCTACTGCTGCATCTGAAAGAACTACAAGCCTTGTCAGGTAGTAAGCTTTTCCCATCAGCGCTGTCTCCCAACAAGGATGGTTTTGAAGGAGGAAGGGAAGCAGAGCCACCATTCCCGTTCTTCCACAAGTGCTTGTCATCACAGGAATTCCAGAACACTTTGGAAGGAAGGCTGCTGGGGTCGTGCAGATGGAAGGCGGGCTGGGGAGCGCGGGGTGCTGCAGGGTCAATGTGCTCCAGGTGGTGTGCGATCCTGGCAATCACGTCCTGCCGCTCCTGCAGTAAGGAGCCTATCAGAGGGCTCGCCTCTCCAGCACCATGGTGAGGGTGCAGACCACCAGAGATGCGAGGCTCGCTTCTCAGAGGGTCCGGTTTCCCTCGAGTTTTTGCCTCACTAGTGTCTTCTGTGGGAGTGAACTCTGGACCACCAAAAGAAATAGAGAATGCATCTTTACATTTTCTCACATCGTCCCTCTCGTGTGAAGCCTGGCACAGTTTTGGATGCAGGGCACTGGACTCTTGAGTGGCGAATGGGTGTGTGGAAACATGGGAAGTGCTTGGGTCACAATGAATCAGGTGCTGAGCAATTCTCGCAATGACTTCTTGTCGATCCTGGATTAAGGAGTTTATCAGAGGGTTTGTCTCACCAGCTGGCTGCCTGGAGCTCTGGTGGCTGGAGACACCAGAATCCACCACTGAAACTGATTTCCAAGTTCTCATGGACGTTTCATGTGGCTTCATATCTCCTAAGCCACTTGAGCCCAGAAGACTGGCCCGAGATGTACCATAAGGGGACTTCCTGCCCGAGGCCAGATGGGGCCCACCGTTTCTGGTGGCTGCAGTGTGCTCAGGAGCAGGGCCGCTTCTCACATGTGGCACACTCTCTGGCCCCGCGGTCCACGCCTGTCTGCTGCACAGGCGCTGCGAGCCGTTTGCACTGTACTGCTCTGCTTCAGTGGGACTGCAGTGCTGACGGGCTTTTCGCTCGTGCTCTTGAATCCTGTCCTCATAAAGGCCAAGATTCGTGTGAATGCTACAGCTCAGGACTGGGTAATTAGACTGTCGGGGCAGGGACTGAACGCTGACTTTCAAGGCCATACTGTGAGAAACGATGGGGACAGGAAACACGTGCTCGACTGGAGTCTGGGGGAAGCGCCACTGCAGGTCTGCCTCAGCGGCACTGATCCTAGGGGCCAACAGAGAAGTACAGAATCAGCGGACTGTCGGTGCGACCTTCACCATCGTGCTCAGCTGTCTGCTCGGGTTTACTCAGCCCCTTCACCTTGCACGCAACTATGGTAAAGCCACTGCAGGTGAGGGCTACACCACACCATACTCTGAAGAGATGATCATCAGGCCTTAAAGCTCACTATTAGAATTTTAAAATATTTGTCAAAACAGAAAGAAAAAAGGACTTCCTATTTACTAATGAATACATGGGCTAAGTTAATTTATTATGCAAGATGATTAAGGGAAACTATCTCGTGTCCACTTGCCTAAAGAGACAGTTAGTTGTTTGGCAGCCCCTGTGTGTGTGTGCACACACGACTGCATGCATGTCTTTAAAAATGGGCTCTCACTATGTTGCCCTGTTGGCCTCGAACTCCTCACTGAATGTTCTCCTTGTGCCTCGGCCCTGAGCAGCTGGGCCTACAGACATGAGTCACAGTGCCAGCTCTGTTTACTACAACCGTGGTGACACAAGTTCAGAAGCCCAGAAAGTTTCCACTTTGTAATGGCAGCATTAAATCCATTCTTGGATCTCTAAAGTAAGCTTAAAAGTTCTCTGAATATTATTCTGTAAGAAATTTAACCCAACCAGGAAAATTCATACTGAGTCAGTCTAAACTTCTTTAACTTGTTTCAAGAAAAACTTCATTAAATGTGATTCACTTGTATTTAGACATGAAGGGATGAACAATACAGGCAAATGTGGCATGCGCTGCCTTGCTCGCCCGAGACATACCTGTACAAGATGTTTCGTGGGGCAGCACCGTGAGAGACACTCAGCCAAGCACTTAACTGGGAAAAGAACACGAACGAGCGCACAGCCAGCAGGAGAGTCTTCTCCTCAACGAACCGACCGCCATTCCTAAGGGAAGTAGCAGCGTGTAGTCCAAAGTCAGCACATGCAGAGAGTGAATTTTAGGAAGAGAGAAGATGAAATAAACCTTGGATGCATATTTTCAAGAGCACAGAAATGCACTCATATCACCTGATGTCACCATTACCTAATAGAAGTGCCAAACACCTCAACTTTGCTACACTAAATACAGGGATTTAAAGACAAGCTACATCAGTAAAATGGTTTGGGGGGAGCAATGGAAGAGTCGCTTTACTAGGAGCAACATGACACTGAGGTGGAGCACTCACTGCCGAGGCACTGGCTCCAGGATCCATCTCTCCAGCAGCAGGGCATCCTGCTTGACGGCAGGGTCGTTCAGGTTGGTCCCTTCAGTGCTGGGGCTGTCGTCACTGTAGCAGCAGTCCGGGAGCAGCATCACCTCCACCATGACCGGGAGGTTGCTCTTCCACAGAAGAGTGACCTCAGACCTGGTGCGTCTGGCTTGGCGACACTTAGGAGAGAATAAACACGGAAAAATGTCTCCATAACCCACCTAGTTTTGTTCCAACTTGAAAGCACTATGGTAAGGCAGTTATCAGTACAGCAAATGAGTTATTTAACAGAGTTTGCTCAGGCTTGGCTATTAGGCTTTCTCATTACAGAATATATTCATGGTAGTAAGCTCTAGAGTACAGGGATTAGCATTATTTATAAATTAACTTATTTTTTATCATTCATGTCTTTATTTATGAGTATTGTAATGCTTTGTTTGTTTTTTTTGGTACCGAGAATCGAACTCAGGACCTTGCGCTTGTGAGGCAGGCATGGCGCCACTGAGCTAAATTCCCAGCTCTTATGAATGAATGACAAGTTCTCCAGTCACTAAATTGCCTAGACTGGGCTGGAATTTGTGATCCTCCTGCCTCAGCCTCCCGGAGTACTAGGATTACAGACTGTGCCATGAGGCCCAGGTGGAGTATTTGATGCACATTTTCTTGGGGAGGGTATCTTTGCTCTATCTTGTAGAGAAAGAGCTGCCACATACTATGTCTGACAGTTTCAGAGTTGGTCCCATCTTGCCTAGTTTTTCATTTCATTATCATTTCATGGGAAAGATTAATTCTTAAATCGGAATACTAAATTATCAAAGACGAATTTTTATTAAATCCTCAAAATAGGCAAGATGTTTTAAAGTTTAAAAATTTGGACTACATTTGAGAAATTAGTAACTGGGAAAAAGAATTCTTAAGGCAAATTATACTCTACCTACCAAAATATTTTAGCAGTATTTTTAAAAAGCATTAATAATGAAAGTATAGTCCAATTTAACAAAAAATGAGGGAAATTCATTAATATGGGGAAGATAATGATAACATCAATTTACTAAATCAACACCGCCACCAAGTGGAGGAGCCAGGCTGAGACTCTAAAATAAGGACAATTAAAAATCACGAGAGCAAGCCAGTCAGCCCAAGAGCAGGAGAGGCGGGGCCGGCACCTGCTCCCACTGAGCAGCGAGCCTCCGTGCCTGCCTAAGAGCCAATTTTCTGTTTAAATCTGAGTGTTAGAACTGATTTCCTCGAGGCTACGACCGAATGTGAACCGGTTTACGTGAAAGGCAGAACCCCAACCAGTGCCCACAGGCGGTGCTGGAAGGCGCTGGCCTGCCGCTCACCTGGGCCAGCTTGTCGCTGCACTCATGTCGGGTGGCAGCTGGGAGGCAGGACTGTGCTGGGGGGCAATGGGGGCTCTCTGTGCGGCCCTTCACAGAGCATTCTGGTGTCCGTCCTTCTGTTATTAGCAAGGCCAGAGAGACCAGGAACTCCTCTGCATCGTACTCAAAATACTCATCCAGAGTATCTGGTGGAAAAGGAGAAGGAAGAACACGTCAGGTTCGAATCGATCGGTGCTGCCAAGCTCCTGGCCCCACAGTAAGCCCACTCCAACAGGGAGGCCCCTGCTATGAGCCCATCTCACATCACGTCTGCAGCCAGGGGAGTCGCTACTGAGAGTGAAAAGGGAGGAAAAGCGACAACATCAAAGTGCAACGAACCCTCAATTCACAAAGTATGCAGAATTACATGAAATGATACGTAATTCCAAATTCTACTTGAACAGAACTGGTTAAAATGAGGCCATAAAATTGTTGTTTTTATCTAAACTGCAGTTTGTTTACTTAAGATTTACGAATATATTTATTATCCTTATAAGTAATTATATTTTTAAAAATCAGGTTCAAGGGTTTTTTTTAGTACAAAATATCACTCACAGCCAGAAGGCGAAACTGAATTATTACGTCGTGTTTTCAGCTAAGGTGTTTTATTGCTATTATTACAGGAGAGGGGAAAACGAAGCTCCACTGTGTGCTTCTCATTGTCCTCCTGCTGGGCTGAAGGTGTGACGCGGACCCTCAAGGCACAGGGGCTTCTCTGCCGCTGCCACTCGGGGACCAGCTTCAGAGAAGGCCACGGTGAGCTCGCACGAGGAGGAGGCCGACCCCGAGACAAGGCGCTGACATTTGGTTAGGACACAGTTCCGAACAACGTACCCTATCCTGTTGTCACTTAACTGTGATCATTTAAAACTTCCTCAGAAATGCTCTAATTTTAAAAATTGTGAACCTGGCACACAAGTTGAACACTCACACACAAATGTGCACACAGAACTTAATTTGCTGGCCAGTTTTGGAGAAATTCTTGTCTCTGTCACTTACACAACACTCCCAGTGCCCGCTCTGTGCACGCAGAAGCAGGACACTGGCCTGGAGGGCAGTCACCCTTGCCCCCTGCTCCGCCCCGCCCCAGGTCCCAGGACGATCTCAGGGACAGACAGGCGCAGGCTGGAAGAGTGCGTGCAGCAGGAGCAGGGAACTCCTGTGGGAGACACCTGCTCCCAGCCTCAGGAGCAAGCTCTACTGAACAAGGGCTTAAGACCTTTTAGGAAAATTTCTCTAACATGATTGTCTGCAGCACATGCAGCAGCTGCTGGCATGTGGTAGTATCTTACATCATGGAGTGCCCAGGTTCCCAGCCCCTGCCTCTGGCACAGAGCAAGCTCGCATGTGAACCCACACAGCTGGCTCCAGGGTCTGCAGCCCCCCGCCAGTCAGGTGTCTTCCACCGTGCTATGAAAGCTGTTTCCACATAGCTTATGACTTTGAAAGAGAAATGTAAACAACATGTTTGAATAATTTTAATAATTCATCTTGGTATATGGTTTTCTAGAAATGTGTCAATGGGGGGGTAGTGAGTCTAAATTCTCCTCCAGAACTAAAATTAGGTCACAAACCGAGGCTCTCCTGGGACTCCTGAAATAAACCATGGCACTTTCTCCAGATTGAGGCTGAAGACACACACAAGAGGACCGCTTCAGCCTTCCCGGTGGGCTTGCAAGGCAAGCCCAGGCTTGGCAGGGGCAGGCTCCCAAGAGACTCTGGGCTCAGCCTGTCCCCTCCGCGAGCACAGCTGACCCTTGAGGGCTGAGAGTTACGGTAGAGCAGCAGCTCATCTTCGAATGGTGAATGATGCAAGATGTCAGCCAGTCCAAGGAAGGCCCACAGCCTAAGTAATATCTTTTGGGTATGCTCTACTATTTAAAAAATCTTCAGATATTATTTGGATTACAAATAATATATACCTTGATTGTTGGGGGTGAGGTGGAACTATTCCCAAGTCTGACAATTCAGCATTTTACAAATGCCTACAATGACAATATAGGCAAATAGGATGAAATTTACCTTTATGGAGAAGAAATATGACCATATAATGGATTTGTCTTTTTTTTTTTTTTTCTTTTTTGGTACCGGGGATCGAACTCGGGTCCTTGCGCTTGCGAGGCAGGCGGTGGAACCACTGAGCCAAATCCCCGGCCCTGTATTTTTTTTTTTTAAACTTGGGATTTTCCTTCTTTATTATCACTTAAATTCCTAAGAAAAAAGAATCTATAGCATCATCTTTCATGGTTGTATTCAAATATTTGTGTATTTCCAAAGAGGAATATTTCTTACTCTGTCTCCATTTTGCTGCTTCATGGGATATCAATGAAAGCGCTAATGAAATAGCCCTTTTGGTCCAAAAGTCTGAATCTTATTTGAGTGTCAGGAAGAAGAAC
The DNA here is from genome assembly GCF_053883595.1 of Heterocephalus glaber. NCBI lineage: Eukaryota > Metazoa > Chordata > Mammalia > Rodentia > Bathyergidae > Heterocephalus > Heterocephalus glaber. The sequence continues at coordinate 82,382,649 of NW_028258138.1, read as the reverse complement.
TTTTATGGAAATCTGCAGTGTGTGTGAACAGCCTGTTAAATCCTGTCTACATGATGCTGTACCCAGGAAAGAGATGGGCACATTCAGCCACTGGCTGGATCTCAAGGTGTAGACATCTGGGTTTGACTGATGCCCTGACCTTCCCACCCAGTACAGCACTGTGATGTCTTGGTTTTCTCTAGACCCTGTTCTAAGTGTCTAGGGTGGTCTATAGTAGGTTTAAGAAAGAAGAACTTTAATTTCTTTTTCTAGTGACATCATGATCTTGATTTTTTTCCTTACATTTTTCACAACTCAAGTATTTTTAATTACTTTTTTCTTTAGTTATAAAATTAAAATGATTTTTATGAATTAAAACTGTGGCTGGTATCCATATTGTGTCCTTAGGCTGATAAAACTCTGAGTACCCAGTATGTGGAATTTTTGGAAGTTTTAGCCAATTAACTGGCTAAGTTACAAAAACTTTGAGCAAGGTAATACAACCACTATAAGAAAATATGTGTATCTTTTTCTCAATTAGGAAAAATGCAACCATTGATCCAGCGACTTCTACTCAAACCTCTTATAAAGTTACCAGCTGTGACGCCTCTCTTCATCTCATGGAAATGGCCGGACTTTAGGTAACTGCTGCCGGTAACGGGCTCACCTGTAACATATAACCTTTGGCCCTTCCCTCAGTCTCACTTAAAACTGTACACCACAGCTTGGGATGACAGCAGTGGCAGCATTTACCTAGTCATAAGCAAATACAAGTATGTAAAATTGAGAAATAATGATTTAATGTATATGACTTTAATAGTAATTTCCCTATTATTAATTCAAATAAGTGACTCAACCTGGGATCATCTGCACTATAATCAACAACATCATGCAATGTTGTACTTCCCAGTATTGATGAATGTTGTAAACAATAAAGCTGGCAGTTTATAGTAAAACAAAAGAAATAATATATACCTAATTTATATAAAAGTACCACTGAGGTCAGGTGTGGTGGTGTGAATCTGTGATCTCAGCACTCTGGGAGGCTGAAGCAGGAGTACTGCAAGCTTTAGCCTAAGCTGGGCAATTTGATAACTTAGCTAGACCCTGTCTAAGTAAAAAGGCTCTGGGTTCAAGCCCCAGTACTGAAAAACAAAGAAACAAACAGCAACTGCAACAACAAAAGAGCCACTGAATACTAACTTTACATTATTTTTAAAACTACAGATGTTATTTGGATTAAAATGTGAATTTATACAAAAGCACCATTAAAGTAATCGCAAGTTTACATCACTGTGATTTTCTTCAGCACCCCAACTAAAGCATGTTACAGCTGGAGGCGCCCTGGTCTGACTCTCTCTTGTCCTCACAGGTGACTGTCTAGGGACCTCTGCTCAGAGCGCCTGTCAGTGGGGCTGTGGCCCGGCTGCTGCGCAGAGACAGCCGGTGGGGCCCCAAGTCATTCACACGCTGCGGCCAAGGCAGGTGGCTTCCAGTGTAATTTCATTATTCATGGTGCCCAAGGCTCCAGCATCGATGCACCATGAGGGTAAAGCCCAGGGAGCCCGAGCTCTAGCTTTAGTCAGTTCCTCCAGTTCATCATGCCAACCTCAATGAAGTTAAAACGCTTATACACTCTCCGGCTGGCAGACAAGGCAGCTAAACCCAAGTTTAATGTGCTGCGGTGCCTGCTGGTCTGGAGAGGCAGCACGGGCTTGCTCAGAGGGCAGCGGTGTGGAGCTTCCCCAGCAGGTGGCCTGTCCTTGGCTCGCCACCTCCTGGGTCCCTCTGTGAAGCCAGAGCACCACTGCCTGACGGAGCCTCGAGAGACCATGCAGGCCCAAGCTCTCCCTGTCCCCATGTCCAGGGCACAGCCCAGCTTCCCTCTAACAATGTGGTTGTGCTCACCGACCTGGACAGAGCCAAGGATCCCAAGGGGGCACTGACTCACACGGAGCACGGCCCTTCCAGGGCCCGACCCAGGGCTCCGTGCTTAGCGAGCGCAGCTGGCTTGGGCTGGTACTCAGCCCGAGGCAGGGCCCACCCAGGAACTGAGCCCTGGCCAAGGGCTGCCGAGAGAATGGGGCAGCAAACACAGAAGCAAACAGTGAGACGCTGAGCGGGAGTGGACCATTTCCTACCAGTGAATGCCTTAAGAACCTTGACTAAGAGCTGCATGTATTCACAATTACAGAAACACCTGTCAAAAACAACAAAGATTTAAGCCAGGCATGGTGGTGTCCATCTTCAATCCCAGCTACTGCTACTCAGAAGGCATAGGGGCAAGAGCATCATCCCCTGAGGCCAGGAGGGTGAGGCCCAGCCGGGGTGACACAGGCAGACCCCATCCCTAGAATCAGTAAGTTAGTGTGTGTGTATTCTGGACGTGGCTGGGTCCCTGCGAAATTCGAATGCTGAAATGCCAACCCCAAGCATGACCGTACCATGACAGTACTTCAGGAGGCCAGGACAGCCACGTGAGCCAGGAGTGAGAAGAGGCCGACCCAGGGCTCCAGCCTTCAGCACTGGGAGAAAATCAATTTCTAAAACACTCAAACTATGGCAATTTATGATGGCCCAAGTAGACTAACTAAAGAAAATAAAACTTTTTAAAAATGTGATTTCAAAAATTTAAGGAAGTTTTTTCTAATTAAAAAGTAACACATTTACTGAGCAATTTATAAAATTCAGAGAATAAAGACAAAAGTAAAATAGCTCCAAGTCTCTACACAGAGACACCTAGAGCTAACCACCAGCTGTCTTGTACTTGCTTGGCTGTGGGCTGAGCAGGGCCTGCACTCAGGGTTGGTGGCTTCCCCTCTGGCCCTGAGAGGTCTCAGGAAGCTGGTGCTACAGAGCCAGAGCGCAAGCAGGGGGCCCGAGACCCTGAGGTGGCCGCGCAGTAGCCACGCATGCCAAGCCTGGCTCCACACAATCCCCGGGACAGGACTGACAAGCAGAGCTGGAGGTGCAGCTACCGCAGCAAGGAACCGGGGGGACAGTGGGTCCGTGCATTGGGAAGGGCTGGAGGTGGAGCTCTGCTACATCCTTGTGGAGTCCCAGGGCAGGAAAGGTAAGACCCCTGAGACAGGGCAGCAGGCCTGAGGGAGGGGACGAAGGCTCTGGCCTCCACAGCGCCACAAGAGAGCTCAGAGAAATTAAAAGGGAAGCCTAAAAAATAAAAATAAATAAATACAAGGCAAGCAAAAAATGAAAACTACATTTTTGAGGGACATTTTAATAGCTAACAATGAAGAGCCTGTTAAACAGGAAATATATTTATACATATATACACATAAATAATAATTTCAGTAAAAGAATATACATTTTTAAATAAAAGACTCGGCAGAAATTTAAAAAGAACTGTCCATTTAAAAAGTCATCTATACATTGAATCTGGGCTCTGGAAGCCAGAGCCCAAACAGCCAGGGTTTCCCATCGCTACAACACAGCGAAGCTGCAGGGCCCTGGATGTGCACAGGCTGGGAGCAGGCAGGAAGGATGGCGAAGAGCCCAGGCCCGAGCCCTGGATGCATGCAGCTTACCCTCGCTGCGAGCTAAAACGTATAAGCGTCTCTTGGAATTTGGGACATTGCCTTTTAACAGTTTATAAGCAACTGAGAGAAGTCTGTCACGTTGCTTTGTAGTCTTATATTTTAAGATGCTTATCTAAATGCAAAATAATATTTTTTTTCATCTTTTAAATGGTAAAGAATAATCAAGACTTTTCACTTAATTATTTTGGGGAAGTCACTAAATTTTCTTCCTCCTCAATGGTAGCCTGCAATCATCGAGTCCAGTAGTTTTTGTTTTGTGGGGTACTGAGGATTAAACCCAGCAGCACTCTACCACTGAGCTACATCCCGAGCCCTTTTTATTTTTTATTTCGAGAAAGGGTCGCACAAGGTTGCCAAGGCTAGCCTTGAACTTGGGATCTTCCTGCCTCAGCCTCCCAAGAAGCTGGGATTACAGGTGTGCAGCATCTTGCCTCCTCAGCAGTTCCCAAGACTCTCCAAAGATCCTTGGAACAGAACCTAGAAGCTTTTTTCAGTATTTGTAAAAAGCTATGAGATACCACATCTGTATTAAGGCTGAAAGGGAAATAAATGGTTTATGTGAAAATAAAGCCTCACACCCCCCAGCTTTTCCTGTGGTCTCCCATTCTGGCCGGATGCATGACAACTGCACACCTCACCGCACAGCGTGACATCTGGTGGATGCACACAGCGTGCGGCCATCAGCTCGGGTGCTGATGCCCCTCGGACGCTGATGCCCCTTGGACATCCATCCTCTCTCTGCACTACCAGAGAGCTCAGCCCTCCCGTCTTCATTTAACTGTCTAGTTTTCAATACCATCAGCAGTCTTTTAAAAATGTGAAATTCAGGACTGGGAATTTAGCTCAGTGGTTCTGCCAACTGCCTCGAAAGCGCAAGGTCCTGAGTTCAATCCCCGGTAACAAAACAAACAAAAAATGTGAAATTCAGTTTGTGAGTCCACGATTCTCTTAGATTTGAATCCGGAACCCTTCTGGCTGCCACACAGTTGGCTCCTGGCCTCAGCGTCCTATGTTGGGGGGGACAGCCCAGGGCATTGATGTGTGGCCTCCCTGACACAGCGAGTCAGCACATGGCTGGCCATCACCCCCACTGCACTGTTCTCACTCTGACACAGGTGTCTCTCTGCCTACCCTGTTCCCATGCCACAAGCACATGCTCTGGTGCTAAGCCATGCTCCCACGTTCCAAACACTGCCCCTGCCACTCTCCACGACCTAAGTGAGCACTGCATGTGCGGGGGGGTACTAAGGATTGAACCCCAGGCCTCACACTGAGCTGCATTCTCTGGATGGGGCTGGAGGAGGAGGGGGGAGAGGGAGGGAGGGAGGGGGGGGGGGGAGGGAGGGAGGGGGGAGGGAGGGAGGGAGGGGGGAGGGAGGGAGGGGGGGAGGGGGGGAGGGAGAGAGAGAGGGAGGGACTGAGACTTAACTGACTGCCAGCACTGTGACTTATCCTTATGCCTCCAAAAGTGCAATACACCTCCAAAGCCTCTAGCAGGAAGTGACTTAAACACTAGTAATCGTCAGGCTTAAAGTGATAAAAAGTTCAAATTTATTAAAAAGTACTTCTGAATAATATAACATTTGACTAAAATTTGATCATTATGTCCTTAGAGAACAAACTAAACAAACTCTCATACCAGGACTAGAGTTTGCCATCCTTTGGATGCCTTGTTTAAGAATTTATCCAGGGTGTTAAATGTTTGAATAAAGATTTTGAAATACAAATTAGCAATGGCAGAAGTTATCTGTTAATTACCTACGTAACTACTGCATAAGTCTTGTATGGAATACCAGGGCAATATGAAACACAGAATGCTACTATGTGGAAGTACTCTAGGATGACAACTTTCAGGAACTTGTCAGGAAAAATAGCTGAGTTTTGATAAATGAGAAGAGTGTAGTCATCAGAATAGTTGCATAGTTAAAACTTTCATATCAACCAGTAAAACACCTGAAAGCAGACTTTACTGAAGTAAAGAATATGACTAGCTGTTGGGAGCAATGCTACATAATTCTAGGGGAAAATCATTTGGTTAGCCTAGTTCTCTTGCCTACAGCCCAGCTACAGAATAACTCCAGTTTGGCCTCCGGTCACAACTGAGACTTCAGTGATCCAGTAATGCTGTGATTCTCCAGGACAAGAAACATCCTGGGAGAACAAACATCTGCTCAATTCCTCGTTGTTCTTGGACTGTTAACATCTTGTTTGCCCGAGATGTACTGAACTCTCTGCAAGCCTTCTGTTACACCTTGTTTATCCCGATGTGAACTATTGAACTCTCCGCAAGTCATTTGTTACATTTGTTTCTCCCGATGTACTGAATTCTCTGCAAGTCATTTGTTACGAGGTACTGAATAAAAGGTGTGGTAAGCTGGGGGCTTTTGTCTTTGCCGCCCAGAGCAGCACTGATCAGATCCAAAGCTCAGCTTCTTCTCAGTCTCATTTTTCTACCTTTCCTGCAATTCGCCGTGTGCTGCCGTGGCTCGCAGGAGACCAGGACTCACTGCAGAGGTTCTGGTAACGTGCCCTTCCCCTGTCCCCTACAACTAGTAACTGGGAAATATGAACAATTCAACAGATACATCTTGGTATTTTGAGGGCTTAACTTATTGCAGAAGTAGAGTTTAATTTGGGGGCATATGAAAAGAGTACTTTTATACAAAAAATGTTTCATGTCTAGACAAATATAGACTGTTAGATTTACCTACTATTTACACATTTTAGAAGAAATAAATATTTGATGTAAATACAAGATTGAAGAAAACAATCTTGTGGATTTTCACAGGCTGTGAAGGACAGATAACTATGATAACCTCCGAAGGAGTATACCTACTTTGATTATCTCTCCCCTATTCTTTGATGAACCTAGCAGCCAAGGTGATTATTTTCAAATGTAAATTTGATGATTCCCCCCCCCCCCCCGCTTAAAATCCTTCACTATATTTAGGATGAAATTTAAACTTCTCCCCCTAGCTTCACTCTCCCGTTGATCTAATCCCAACTGCTGTTCCAAAGGACATCTCCTGTTACTCTCAGCTTAAACACCCTCACGGACCCCTCCTCATGTGGTCGTTTGTGCGACACAGCACTGGGCTTTAATGTTTTCATATTAACTGGCTCCGGTTCTCCCCTGCTACCACTTTAATGTAAGCTGTGAGTCACAGAGTGCAGGACGAGCACCTGCCCGTGGCAGCTTCCTAACTAACATTTGTTGCATAAATGAAGTCTAAGTACCTGCTTGCTGGTTATGTTAACTGAGAGTCCTTTGTTTTGTTGTTGTTTTTGGCATAACCTTTAATTTTTAACAGATGTCTCCACTCACATACAGCTACATTTTTCATGTTATCAATGTTATTCTAGTTCTGACCCAACTTAAATGTTTGTATCTAAAAGGGGAAAAAAAGTGTCCCAACTCAATTAAGTCTTAATTTCTTAATGCCAGAACCAGTATGGTATCACCTCTGTGTCAACACAAATGCCTGACTTAAGTCACACCAAACTATGACCTACTTTAAGAGATAATAAGTGTTACAAAAAGTAATGACTCTAATTAAAATAGAAGACACTAGATAATGCTTTTATCTACACGTTCAAATTTTTTTTTCTTAAACAGAGTTCTTTATTTTTTTCTGTTTTAGGTAGAAAGTTATTGGTTTATTTTTTAAAACCCATTATATATACCCATGATAAAAATAATAAAACTTCGTATTCTAGTTTTTAAAATGGTAACTATTGAGGTACAATCTTATCTAACACCAATGTCTAAGTTTTCTTGTTTGGACTGTTTCATACCCTCAAGTATAGATTCCACATAAGTCTTTTTGGTCATTCCCATTAGAATACCTTCAGGCCCAGTAGTAAGCTGATGAATAATTTGAAACATCTGGAAACATTCTTCTAACGTTCTTTTCTTTCCTTTGTCAATCATAGTCATCTGATTTTTGATGAAAAGATTTGGCTTCTTGGCTATTAATTTCTTCATGGTATTTGAACTAATGGATCCATTAAAGTGGGCATGAAGTTCCACTTTGGGCAATTCCAAGTAAAAGTCTGTCATCCATGGCTGCTGCTGTTCTGCCTCCAGGATTTCAGGAAAAAGTGGTCCTTTTCCACTCCTATATTTCAGTAAATTCTGTGTTCCTGGATTTTCTTCAGATTGCTTCCACACATTTTCATAAGATTGGTTGTATATATAGTTCTGGGTTCAATTTCACACTCTTTTGAGTCAGAGAAACTCTACCAGTGAGTTATCTTTTTTTTCTGTTCCTTCAACCTCCTCTCGTCTGGTTTCCCCCAAGGACACAACACACATGGCAGTATGTATTTGCTTCCACCTCTTAGAGATTTCTCAGCTCCGAGGGCCTATTCCCCTCATACTGAAAGGCTTGTAGAAAAGTGACAACCCGTACTCCCCTCACACGTTGTCATTCAATCCTTCTGGGAAAATATCTGGACAATCAAAGAAAAGACACTTGCAGATGATTCTGAGTACCAGAAACACTGTTCAATCCTGCTCTGCGAGGCACGCTCCACCAGAAGTCTACACGTTCAAATTTTTAGTTAATAGAAGTTTAATACCACTCAAGTAGCCATAATTTATTTACAATTTAGTATATGTGTGTTTCCTTTAGGACTGATATTTGCATGTCTTTTTAAGCATGCGTATGTACATGTGATCGCACAAATATGATCATCCATTCTTTTAACATTGTGTTTTTTCACCAATGCTGTATACATCTTTCCTCATCAAAAGCAAACCTATACTATTTTAGAAATAACTGCACAGGGCCGGGGATGTAGCTCAGTGGTGCCACCGCCTGTCTTGAAAGCGCAAAGTCCCAAGTTCAATCCCCGGTGCCAAAAAAAAAAAAGAAAGAAAGAAAGAAATAACTATACCACCATCTATTTAACTGATCCTATACTCTCAGACATTTAAAACTGATTTTCTTTTAAAAAAAAACAGGACACAGGGCTGGGGTGCAGTTCAGTGGTGCAGTGCCTGCCTGGCAAGCTCAAGGCCCGGAGTTCAATTCTGGTACTAAAAAAACAACAAAAAAAGGACACAAACATTCTCATGAATATCCCCACAAGCACTTGGTTCCGCATACTTATTCTATTATTTCCTGAGATAAATTCATAGGAGAATTTTGATTTATTTTGCCAGGCCGATATGAACTTAAAATGATCTTAGTTTTTGCTAAACTTTCCTTTCAGCGATCCCCCACGTTTTCCCAGTGTCTTCCATGGTGTGAGGAGCCCAAATCTTTCTACTAGCTGGGCTGGCCGCAGAATGAGACAAATGGGTGGGCAGCAATCCGGCACGACTGGAGATCAGGTGCATTCTGGTGGTGGGCCACAGACTAATCCGGCACTAGGAAGGATACTCTTCTCCTGCTCCCTGTCGTTCCCTGTCGACAGAGCTCTCAGGTGCCCCTGAACTTCACTGGGCTCCATCTGCAGCAGGGCCAAAGACACCAGCAGTGTGTACAGGATGGTACAGCTTGGCGGAGCATGACACGCGGGCCTCTCGGGAAGGAGGGAGAGGCTGCGGTCTCCTGTGCTCTCCTGTGCTGCTTCTAGAGACCAGAGCTTCATGGGCTGCAGGGTTAAAGGGTCCTCAAAAGGAGCCAAGTTCAGTCACCCCCTGGATCCCCTCAGCTGTGCTGCTGGGAGGGATTATCTGCCCATCCTTGGCCTCTTCCAGCGGTGAAGACCTTATTTCAAGTGCATCTGTCCTATTCAGTGATGGCGAGCCTTTTAGAGACGAGCACCCAAACTGCAGCCCAAAACCCACTTATTTATCACAAAGTGCCAACACTGCAACGAAACCTGAACACGGAGGTTTTAGTTTAGAAGAAACAACTCATATTTTTGACTTAAAGAAAAACACGGTAACACGTGTGCCATAGGCTCGCCACCATGGTCACCTACGGATAGATCACCTGGATGCTAAGGAGTTCAGTTTTCTTGGATCAAACAGAAACTGAACTGCAGAGCAGAAGCTCATGTCCCTGCAGAGGAGCCACCGAGTCAGCTCCTGGGACACCGTGCACAGGGCGCCCTGACTCTTGGAGGTGCAGGGCCCCCACAGGCCCAGCCCACAGCCCCCCTGTACCCGAGGCGGAGTTCACCATGAGTTCGAGACCAGCCTGGGCTACACAGTGAGTTTGAGGCCAGCCTGAACTGCACAATGAGACCCTGCCTCAAACAAAACAAGTAGCTTCTCTAGAAAGTGTATATGATATATAAATAAATCTGTCTTTCGATCTGGGTTCTAGCCCTAAGATATCTCATTAGATATCTGCAAATATTCCAAATCCAAAACATTCAAAAATCTAACAACACTTCTGGTTGCAAGCATTTCTGGATAAGGGATGATGAACCTGTACTCAACTTGTAGTACCTTTTTTTTTTGGTACCGGGGATCAAATTCAGGTCCTTGTGCTTGCAAGGCAGGCAGCGGAGCCACTGAACTAAATCCCCAGCCCTCAACTTGTACTTTGTAACTTCCTGAATGATAGATACAAAGCTGATAAATCCTAGTACTAAGACATAACATGCTTGCTTTGCCATACATGTTACCTCTGGAATGAATTTTGCCTTTTTCCATGTAAGAATAAGGTTCTTAAGCAAATGACGGAAATGTTCTAAAACAATTTCTTGCTGACCCAAAGAACTGCTAGGCTCAAAATACTTTCTTTTGAAATTCAACAGGTAGCCCTTTGCTCTCATATTAGCATAATATTTGCTTCTGAGATAAGTAAATGTCATTGAATTTGAAATAAGCCTGGTCCACGACACAGCTGTACAATGATACTGGCTCTCCAAGGCCACCGTTTATGTTCTTTTTTTTTTTTTTGCGGTACCAGGTATTGAGCTCAGGACCTTGTACTGCAAAGCAGGCGAGGTGCCACTGAGCTAAATCCCTGGCCCAAAGTGTCTTCCTTTATTTTAAACTTTGTCCCTCTGTTTTGTTTTTTTTTTTGGTACCAGGGATGGAACTCAGGACCTTGAGCTTTTGAGGCAGGTGGCGGCACCACTGAGCTAAATCCCTGGCCCCTCCATTTGCGTTTTGTAAGAGTCCTCCAGAGTCCCGGACTCTTCTGTTTGTGGCAGAATTTAAACCAGCCCTGTGAGCGAGTTAAACCCTTCTTACAAACTATAAATTTTTTTTCTTTTTTTTTGGTACCAGGGATCGAACGCGGGTCCTTGTGCAGTAGGCGGCGAAACCACTGAGCTAAATCCTCGGCCCCAAACTGTAAATTTTTATCACCTGCATGTCTCCTGCAACCATCAGGAGGGCAGGGATCTGATGAGTTCTGCTGACCGACAGCCTCCATACCCAAGGACTGCCTCGTGGGCTGGTAACAGGCCGAGAATGTTTATGAAATTATAGAATCTATCCATTACATAAATTAATATTATATCCAGACAAGAACCATGACACACAGGATTTCTTAAATAACTTATCCTTTCTTATAGGAAGCTAGCTACATACCCACTGATTAAAAACATTTCAAAGCAGAGAAGAGCAATTCCTCCGAATTTTAGTTCAGAAGTGTTCAAAAGTTTTAGCTTCTCAATTTATTGAGCATAAAATATTGACTATAACTTAAGCAAGCAGTTCTATTCTTATTTCTCTGGTGCTTATTGTTTGATAATCATTGTTTATAATAATTTTTTGTTGGTTTTGGATAAATGTATCTTAAAGACTAATTTTGTAAGGGGTTAAATAAGACACCAAAATTATAATTAATTTTAAACCTGAAATATTAAAATGATACTTTTCTAGAAAATTGTGATTTTGAAACACTAGCATAGGTGGGAGAAAAAATTAGGCTTTATGATCACACATGTAAATTCAAACACTGAGTGATTCTGGGAAAACTGGAATAATAAATTCCTACTCATAGCCCTGCTGCAGCTCAAACCCCAGCCTCAGGCATGGGAGGCAAGTGTCCGACCACTGAGCCATGTGAAATAACTCACACCTCTGAGATTTCTGAGGAAAAAACACCCTGCCCTTTGGTTTTTGGCGTACCTTGTGCTATGGCAGGAATTATCAGATTCACTTTCAGTTAATATTTAACTTCAAATAGCAAGCCCAGGATAGTCAGTATTTAAAAACTCCCTAATGTTCTACTCCAGAGAGTCTGAAGACATTCTCAGTTTTCATATAAATAATGCAGAATATAAATTAAGAAATTACTGATTTCATGGTTTATCTCCTTTATAATGTATTTGATTCAAGGACTGCCATAAAGCATAAGATCCTCCCAACTTAAGAAATGAAATGAGATTATGTATATAATTTATGGCCAAAGAAAAGAAAAAGCTAAAATTCATGTAAAGAATTTTTTTTTGAAAACAAAATTGACCTTTGAACACTGTTTTATAACTATAATAGGTAAAATATTTGTGGAGACTTCGGTTGTATGGAAAAAGGCCGTAAGATCCCGGTGTCTGATCCCGGGCAAGGCCAGGCCCGGTACCTGGTTTCTTCATCTGAGGACAGGCTGGAGGGGAGCCCCTGCTTTCTGTACAAAGCAGGCGGGCAGCAGACACTGCAGCTTGACTCTGGTAGTCACTGGGCTCTTTCCAGGTACGGTGGAGCAACAGGGATGTGATTTACCTCATAATTAGAACCACGTGAAACAGACAAAAACACCCCACAGAAAAACCTTTTTTCTGACATTGGACGAGAGACAGTGGAGGACCGGGACCTCGGAGAGGTACTAAACAAGGGAGCTCCACAGCTGCCCTGGAGCAAGTGTCCAGGCTGGGGCACAGGCAGAAGCTAGCAGGGGCCCAGCAGTCTCCCTGGAGCAGGAACAAAGAATGAGAAGGGAGGGTCAGGTGGCCTGGCACCAGGAAGAGAGAAGCAGAGAAGCAGCACCTCAGGAGAGAGCTCATGGTCTCTAAGGCAGACACTGACACAGAACGGAGCCCTCTCAACCAAGATTTTTTTTTGGTACTGGGGATTGAACACAGGACCTTGCACTTTCGAGGCAGGCAGCAGCACCACTCAGCTAAATCCCCCACTCCCCACCCCTTTTTTGAGACAGGGTCTCACTATGTAGTGCAGGCTGATCTTGAACTCACTATGTAGCCCAGGCTGGCCTAGAACTCACAGTGATCCTCCTGCCTCAGGCCCCTAGTGCTAGGATTACAGGTGTGCACCACCACGCCCAGCTTCAACTAAAAATTCTTTTAAAAACCAAAGCAGAATGCTTTTTTAGATGTAGAAAAGCAAAACAAAACAAAAACCCAAACATCACTAGAAAACCTGCAGGGCCAAAAATATTAAAGAAAGCCATTTTGGGACTCTGAGTCTACACAAAGAGCCAAAGAAAACTATAAAATAGTAGGTACGTATAAATATCTTCAGTTTTTAAATCTGTTTTAAGTATAATTGATTTTTTTAAGAAAAATAACCACAACATGTTAGAAAATTTGTAGCAGTGTGGATGGAAAATGTATAATAACAGCGGAAATTGCAGATTCGGGGATGTACTCAAAGTGACAAGTTAGATATGCACAGGGCCGAACCTACCAATAGGAAGAGGGAAAGAAGCAAAGCAAACCTAGGAAAGTTCACTAACAAGTTAACAAGAGGACAAAATGGAATTTTAAAAAGGCTCAATCCAAAATAAGAAGAAAAACAGTGCAAAAGAACAAAGACAGATGAGACGAATAGAAAACAAATATTAAGAGTAGATTCCACACAATGAAGTAGATAATAAATAGTAGATAGAAAAAATAACACCTGACAATACTAAAACTTCTGTGTTGTTCTAAACCATTCCCCTATGTATTGAGTTTTGAATGAAAATTACAGTGAATTTTTAAAAAGAGCAGATTCAAGCCCATTCATGAATTCTAACAGCTATAGTCCAAGCATCCAGCTGTAAGTGGAAACTGTCAACAATCATGACTCCGCTACTCATATAAAGTCCACAAAAGACATATGCCGCATGGAGCGGCCACATCAGTGTCACATGAGATGACGCAGGTGGTGGTGATGGGGTCCTTCATGACCATATGGAAGCCAGCGAGAAGAGGCTGTTTGTAAAATCTCCAAGTTAGGAAATGAAAGGACAGGTGTGACTTTCATAGTCACTGGGTGTCCCCTTACTCTGAAGTGGGGCCACCAAGCTCTGTGGGCTGCATCCTGTCCCCTTGCATGGTGAAGCCCTAGCCCCCAGTGGAACTGTGTTTGCAGACAGAGCTTTTAGGGAATAATTAAGATTAAATGGGGGCAGGGGATTTAGCTCAGTGGTTCCGGCGCCTGCCTTGAAAGTGCAAGGTCCTGAGTTTGATCTCTGGTGCCAAAAAAAAAAAAAAAAAAGATTAAATGACAGCCGGTGAGGTGGGTGATGAGTTCAAAGCCAGCTTGGCAATCTAGGGAGGCCCTGTCTGAAAACAGGCAAGGGCTGGGATGCAGCTCCATGGTAGAGCAACTTTTCTAGCATGCATAAGGCCTGAGGTTCAATCCCCAAATCATCAAGCAAGCAAGCTGGGATTTTAATCCTATGACCTGGAGAAGGACGAGGAGGAGAGAGGAGAGGAAGGCCAGAAGAGGAGGGCAGAGGTAGGAGGAGAGCAGAGGAGAAGTCTCCAGGCTCCCAGAGTTGATGCCGGCCAGCACCTTCATCTTGGGCTTCCGGCCTCCAGTGTGAGAAGATAAACTCCTGGAGTCAAAGCCACATGGCCTACAGCGCTTGTTATGAAGCCCAAGATGACTGATACACCACAGTGGGAAGCAAAGCCAGCAAGTGGCTCCATATTTCCTGTCCTTTCCTGAAACTCGGACAGACAGACTTGCACTTGGCTCCTCTCCCTCTTTCTTTAGAGACAGCGCCTCTCCGTGTTGTCGTGTGCCCAGGCTGGCCCTGAACTTCCCTACCTCAGCTGCCTGAGCAGGGGAACTGCAGGGACATGCACCCGCACATGCCAGCCAGTCTGCTCCCCATAAATCACCCAGCCTCACGTATGCTGTGACAGCAGGACACAACAAAATAAGATGGGCACCTTGAACCACTAGTAATTATAACCACTGCGTAACCACCTTACATAATTATTATAATAACCGAAGTGTGTCAAACACTGAATCATTAGTCTTACTCAAAAGAAAAAATCAGTTCTATGCATCTCTATCTCTATGACTCAAAGAAGCCAAGAGATGGCAAGGGGGAGAGAAGATCAAGAGAGAATGATTGAAGAAGAGAGAGAAACAAAGACACTAACAACAGATGCATGCAGAATTTGGGTGTGGTGGCTCACAGCTGTAATTCCATGTGCTTGGAGGCTGAGGCAGGAGGATCAAAAGTTCAGGGCCACCCTGGCCAACTTAGTGCCACCCTTAACTACATCCTAAAAAAGACCAGAAAAATAGTTTTGTTTTTATTTTTGCAGGTTTAATTATCCTAAAACTATATTTAAGAAGTTTTGGGAAGCATGAATCATAAAGAAACAACAAAAATTATAGAAGAAAGCAACTTTGTGCAAAATAAACAAAGTATCAAGCACAGATAAATCTTCACTATCCCAGGACGGCATCTGTATAAACTTCAATTACCGGTTTTTGCCCCGGGAGTACTGGCGCCTGACAAGGAGAAGCTCGGTCCTCCTCCGCCCCGCGGCCTGAGGAGCGGCGAGATGGCCCGTGCCGGAAGGGGGAGCGCCTGCAGACCGTGCCGGACTTGTGGGCAGGCGGGCAGCTCAGCCCGGGCAGCCGGCACTCTCGGGTCCGCCGCCCCGGCCTGCGCCCAGGTCTCCGTGCAGATCCTGGACGCCGGGATCCACGCTGACACCCACAGTCTGAAAACGGGCCAGAGTAGCCTCCACAGCGCCACCGTGGGTGGACACTGATGGCTGTCAGCGGCCTACAAATAAAGAAGTCTGCGGAAGATCAATCTAATGTCACAATTGGGGGCGGGGGGGGATGTAGCTCAGCGGCACCGCACCTGCCCTGCAAGCCCAAGGTCCTGAGTTCGATCCCCGGTACCAAAAAATATGGTTTCATTGCTATGATCGTGGTTAACAGACAATTTGAATCCTAATCCTGCTTCTAAACTATGTAGTCCAAGAAAATTTAGTCTTCCTAAACTTTACTTTCTTGAAAAACAGGAAGTATCTAAGCTGCAGCATTGTTTATTTCACAAGACAAAGTTGTTGTGTGAACTCTGCGTGCCACACAGGAAGCACTGCAATGTAGAATTCTTCTCACCCTTAATCATCGCAGTAGAAATTTTCAGTATCCTAAGTCTTGCAGTTTTGAATCCTAGCTGTACACAGAATGAACTGGAAAACTTAACAAAACAAAGAGCTAGGGTGCCGCTTGGGGCAGGGCACCTGCTGAGCATGTGCAAAGCCCTGGGTCTATTCCCAGCACCAAAACCAAACAGACCAAGCGAGAGCCTCACCTAAGTCTAGCCAGCGCAATAGTGTTCTAAAGCTCTGCAGTCAGCTGCGGAAGCATCACTGTCGGTGACAGAGCAATGGGGGCAGGTGTGTGGTGCGGGGCAGGGAAGGAAGTGAGGGGCAAAACACCCCAACAGAAGGCCCGGACAGCACCAGCACCAGGGAGTGCGCTGAGGGGGTCAGGAGTCTGCGTAAACACACAACTAGTTCGGAACTAAGTGAGACTCGCTCTGGGGACTGGAAAGGGTCTCTCTCTGTATTTAACACTTTTATTTTCAATGAAAATCTTTAAAAATTAGCACAACCAGGCCAGAATTTAGCTTAGTGGTGCCACCACCTGCCTCGTAAGGGCAAAGTCCCAAGTTCGATGCCCGGTACCCCCCCCCCCAAAATTAGCACAACCTATTCTGGACTGTTCTTGGTGGCCACAAATAACTAGGGACTGCCTTGTATTTCAGTGTCATAGTCACATTTTCAGTGATTTACACTTACAGTGAGGACTTGTGTTCATAGCATTTTTGTTTTGTTCTGGGTTTTTTTTTTTTTGGTACCAGAGATGGAACTCAGGACCTTGCACTTGAGGGTAGGCATGGTCCCACTGAGCTAAATCCCTGGCCTTGTTTTGATTTTTTGAGACATCGTATTGCTATGTAATTCAGACTGCCCTTGAACTCATTATGCAGCCTGAGTGGGCCTCAAACTTGTGGTGATTCTCCTGCCTCAGCCTCCCCAAGTGCTGGAATTACAGGTATGAGCCACCACGGCCAGGTCATGTTCATAGCATATTGAAGAGATGGACAAACAGTACAATGAGAAAGCAGTGGACTTAAGACAGAGATGGTTCTTTTGGGTTGTGGCAACACATCACTGCAGCCTGGTGCCACCCAAGGGGGCAGGCGTCTGCACACGTCAAGGCTCAGGGATCATGCCCTTGGCCGACCCACAGGCCTGTCTCATAACACTGCTGCCCCCGCCCAGTTCTGTGTGAACATTTTCACCAGCAAGTCAGGAACACACACAGTGCGCAATGATTTAAAGTTTACTGGTTCTGTAACTAACATTAAAACTTTAAAACCTTTTGGCTTTATGGTTGTATGAGAGCTATATGAATAAGGAAATTATAAAGTTCATTTTTCTATGCTGTAATTAAAAAATAACTGATGTTTTTCCTTACACTGCTGTAGGAGGCCTGGAAGAGAGATGAAATGGACTGAAATCTCAGCTCTATTAAATAATTTGGAGGCTTTTAACTTCTCATAAAATCTTTAAGGCACTCCCTCCCTCCCTTGCTCCCTCCGATGTTAACTTGAAGTCACACATACAACACAGCTCCTGACACGTCTGAATGGCTGTGGCCTCCAACAGTCCTGTGTGGGAACTGGTCCACAGGAGGTGAGGCCTGTGGGGAGTAGGAGTCTGCACCAGTAAAGCCGAGACAGGTCGGTCTAGACCAAGAGGCCATTACCTCTGAAGGGTATGGTTTAATTATAAATGGCTTAATAACACTTGACAACCACCAGAAACCACCAGAAATAGTTTACTTATCATTTAAAAATAAAGGAGCATCCACTTTTCTACAATTTTATTGTTTTTCTATCAAAATTTTAATTGATTATTCTGCTAAATATGGTACTTAGGCTATTATTGATTGATTGATTGACTGACTGGGCAGTGCTGGAGCCTGAAGCCAGGGCCTTGCATATGTTGAGCAAGTGCTCTACCTCTGAGCTACATCCCCACCCCGTGGCTTTTTAATGTTGCTGACATGAACATGAAAATTCTGAGATATATCATTGGTTAAAAAAAATAAAAATAAAAAAAGGTTTGTAGAACACTATGTAAGCCACAATCCTTTATTCCAAAAACACATATACTTGTATAGTTATGCAACTGTATTAGTTATACAAAAAAAAAAAAAAAAAAATAGCCCGAACAATGCATACCAAGCTGCTTGCTGTATTAACTCAAGGGCTATGGGACAGGGTTATGGGGGAGTAATTTAGTTTCTGTACTTAGGATTATCCAACTTAGCAAATAAAAGTAGAGACTGGCCAGTTAAAGCTACATTTCAGAATGGGGCATATTTATAGTTCAGTGGCAGAGCATGTGCTCAGTGTGCTTCCTTGAGACCCCGTGTCCAGTCCTCACCACTAGAAACACAACAAACAAACAAAAAGCACTGCAAAGAAGATGTTAAAACAATGTATTTCTGCAATGGAAAACTCTGATACAGCTAAAAAATGAAGCAGATCTCTGTGTGTCTCTCAGAAAATTCTCTAGAACACTGCTGCATGAAAAGATAAAATGACATGATGGATGTATGGATACAGACATATGGGTACGGATATGGACATATATTAGGGTATATGTATATATGTATATATCCTACTTTGGTTTAGCAATGCTTTACGGTATTTATGCACCCTCACATGCAGATAGGCAAAGGCTGGAGGTACATACACAGAAAGGCAGACACTGAGTGGCCCTGGGAAATAAGGCATAAAAGTAAGAAGAAATCAGTAGTATTTTCTACTCATTTATACACTTTTTGCTTAGATTTTGTTTCGCTGTGCTCCTTTCTGTAATTTGTACATCAATTTTTAGTATATGTGCTGCTGAAGCAAGCACTGTTAATCAATTTTTTTTTGGTACTGGGGATCAAACTCAGGACCTTGTGTTTGCGAGGCAGGCGGCGGAACCACTGAGCTAAATTCCCAGCCCTGTAAATCAATTTTTAATACACTGAGTGGTGGTGAGGAATTAAAGACACATTCAAGGTATATATTGTGTTGTAAGGCTTTTAAAATAAAAGATAACCAATGCTTACCAAAAACCTACTACCAACTAGGACTTGGAGGACTACCAACTCTTTATTTTGGTAAAGATATTTTAAAGAGATTACCAGAATAGATACAAAGCTCTCCAAATGACTGGATGTAAAGCTTACGAACTACCATGTATAAGCTTCTCCACATGGAACAGAGAGCAGTTATCAGCAGTCCAAGGAGATGCAATTCCCCATGTAGCATGCCACTGGTTCTCTACTTTCAATGTGTCCAAGTATTGTGGCAGAGAGAATAATACTTCCTCCCAGGAATGTCCATGCCTCAATCCCTGGAACCTATATAAATATGTTGTAATGTTGTTGTTTTGAGACAGGGTCTCACTATGTAGCCCAGGCTGGCCTCAAACTCACAGGGATAACCCTGGCTCAGCCTCTCGAATGCTGGGATTACAAGTGTGGACCCCCATGCCCAGACTAGCCACTTTGCTTTCCTGGGTTATCTAGGCAGGCTGAACACAATTACAACGGTCCTCACACAGGTGAGGAAGAGGTCACAGAGCACAGAATCGCCTCTCTGCCGGCTTTCCCATGGGGAAAGACTCCAGCAGGGGAAAAGTCAAAGAAACAGATCTGGTCTCCTCTGGAGGCTCTGGAAAAACACAGCCCTTTGGGCCCTTTCACGACTTCTCACCTCTGGAACCATGAGCAAAATAAACTACAGAGCTTTAAGCTCTGCAGTTGTGGTACACCATTACAGCAGCAGTAAGATCTGCACAGGAACACATTTTCAAGACTGTAGAAACGTACCTTTCCAGGACTGAGTTCTAGAGACCTGAGTCCTAGAGCTTCAGACTTGTGGTCGGCAAGTTTAACAGGACGGCTCTAGGGCTCTGATGCAGATGGCCTGTGACCCACACTTTAGGAAGCAGTGTTTGATGTCACATACCAGAATATGTGACGGGTAAAAAGAGTAGATCCATTACACAATTTAAAAAGATTGAGACAGAGGGTCACTATGTAGTTCATGCTGCCCTCAAACTCCTGTCTCAGCCTCCTGAGTGGATTACAGGTGTGCCCCACTCAGCTCCAAAACAGAACTTCAAAGGGGCAGACTGTGCAGTGTGTATTTACTTGACCTATGGAAGATTAAGAAATTTCTTAGCTTTGAAATAAGAAAATACACACAAAGGAAAATACTGGCAAGTTACAAGTGTATAAAATCTATTTCCATCTTTTTATTTTTTATTTTTGTCTTTTGGTACGGGGGATCGAACTTGGGTCCTTGCACTTGCGCAGCACGCGGCGAAACCACTGAGCTAAATCCCCAGCTAGTGTATAAAATCTAAATACTTCTTACAGATAAAAAACAAAGGAGAGGGCTGAGGGATAGCTCAGTGATAGAGTGCTTGTCTAGGATGTACAAGGCCTTGGGCTCTACCCCAGCACCACAAAAAAGAAATATAAACAAATGGAGAAATAGTTCTACCATATGATCACCAAAATGTTCTTATTTCTGTTACTCTATATGCTGTCTTGAACTATCACTATGATAAGATAATTCACAACAGGTGTTAAATAACAAGAGAAGTCACATAAGGTGAAATAAAATGAGCAAACATATACAGAGATGTTTGACCTATTAATGAAAGGAATGAAAATTGAAATCATATTAAAAATCCGTGTTATATCTAATATAGTATAATTTTTTTAAGTTGGAAAAAATTACCTAAGGAAAATGTTTAAGTAGTATCAAAATGATAACATATATTATAGCCATTAAAAATTCAAGGAAACAGGGCCGGGGATTTAGCCCAGTGGTTCCACCACCTGCCTCAAAAGCGCAAGGTCCCAAGTTTGATACCTAGTACTAAAAAAAAAAAAAAAGAAAAAATTCAAGGAAACAGATTCCTTGAAACAAAGTAACTGCAGGTATTATTTAGAAAAAATATATGATAAAGTTCCTTAAGTTAAACAGCAACACGAGTAATTTTATATGATTTTTCAATAATGTATTATTTTAAAGCTATGTATTACTGATAGCCAAAAAATTAAAATTTCCTGAAGTCGCAGGATTAAGAAACTGCACCAAAAACTTTAATATTTCATGTCCTAAATAAATACGAAGTTAGAAGACAATGTACAGTATCTATCTTGGACTGCTGTCATCACCCTTCCAGAGAAGAAAGGGCATTCGGTAACCAGATGCTGAGGATGATTGTGGACACCAACGTCTGACGTAGGCCAGAAGGGGGGTGGAGCCCGGGAAACGCCGAAACGTCCTGAACTGAAGCCACAAACCGGAGCCAAGAGGACTGGGCCAGGCTCTGCGGCCTCCAGCACCAGCTCAGATGCTCAGAGCTGTCCTGTGAAGACAGTGATGCTGGGGAGGCCAGACCAGCTCTGCAAAGATCAACGTCTGCTCATTCTAAAACAGGGGCAACGGGCCGGGGATCTAGTTCAGTGGTTCCGTGCCTGCTTGGTAAGCGCAGTCCTGAGTTCGATCCCTGGTACCAAAAAACAAAACAAAACAAAAATAGGGGCAATGGACCAGGCGTCGGAAAATGAGATTTCCAAGAAGAAAATGAGACAACATAATAACCATCCTAAAGAATAGCCACAGCTGGGCTGGGCGTGGAGGCATACACCTGCTATCCTAGCACTCAGGAGACTGAGGCAGGAGGATCACTGTGAGTTTGAGGCCAGCCTGAGGTACATACCGAGACCCTGTCTCAGAAAATGAAAAAGAAAAAAACCAAAAACTTTAAAATGAATAGCCACAGCTTCCTCAGTGGTTCCACCAATTAAAGCAGGTAAGGACACCCCTGTCACTTCATTTGCTCACATGGATTCATCTATTAATCTGGGCAAAACTGAGGCGATCAAAGAGAAATTAGGGACATTTATAGTTAAGTGGATGCACATTGAGGCGATCCTTTTAGGTGAAATAAATAGGACACACATGTGTAAATACCAAATAGTTTCTCTAGTGTGAGAAACTGATAGTGTAAATGAGGACTAAAAGGTATAATAGATAATGTGAAATGGGAAGAAAAGGGGCAAAGGAGAAGGGGAAGTGGGAGGGGTAGGGGAAAGGAAAGAGGGGAATGGAATTAATATGAGAAAAGGAAAAAATGGAAACAAAGTCTTTGTAAATGGGGAGGGATGGAGGGGTTAAAGGGAGGGCAAGGGAAAGGGGAAAAATAAGATCCAAGAGAGATTATGTAAAGGTGCAAATTTCCAATGATGAATGTCATTATATTGTATACCTAAAATGTACCAATAAAATTAATTTAAAAACTGAGATCAGTTATTCAGGTCGGAAGATTACAGTTTAGTTGTAAGTGGTCCTTCTGAGGATAACCCCTTACTACTGTGCAAGGTCACTGAGAACAGAAACAACTCTTTTCTTTTTTTTTGGTACCAAAGATTGAACTCGGGTTCTTGTGCTTGCGAGGCAGACAGCGAAACCACTGAGCTAAATCCCCGGCCCTAACAGAAACAATTCTTTTTCATTTTTTTCCTACAAAGGCAGTTTCAAATTGCTCTTATTTCCCCCTTAAAATGGTAACTCTGCCAAAGGTAGTATCCTTTGATAAGGATAATGTTCAAGCAGTAGATTCAGTGCTAAAGTAATGCTTTTAATTAATGTTTTACTGGATGACTCTGTGGCCATTACCACCCGCATCAGGCAGCCAAGTGCAGAATAGTTCCTGAAACTAGATTAAACTGGTTTTAGCTCAGCCAATTCACACACAATTAGAATTACAGTCAATTGAGCATAGCTATTACGATCACGCAATAATTTATTGTTATATTATCCCAAAATCTGTTTAAAAGTTAAATTTGCCAATCTGCTTAAATTTCATCTTTAACTTAGATCTTTTTCCTAAAGTCTGACAGTTAAATAACTGATAACTAGATTAGCATTTACAGGTGTAATCTTGAAATTTACAGATTTCTCAAAACACAAGCCTAGGGCTGGGGATTTAGCTCAGTGGTTTCGCCGCCTGCTGTGCAAGCACAAGGACCTGAGTTCGATCCCCAATACCAAAAAACAACAACAACAACAAAAAAACACAAGCCTAATGAAAAATTTTAAGCAACTTGCAAAAAGTATGAAAAATGCTTTACTGGAGCCAGAAGACCTGGGTTCTAATTTCAGCTTTGTAACAAACTAGCCCCAAGTCCTTGGGAAAGGTCAATTAAACTGTGATCCTCAGCAAACTCGATTGTAAAATTAAGATGTGAAACTAGGTGGCCCCTTCCAATTCCAGTATTTGATTCCACTTAAGTGAATTTTTGCAATTATAAAATATTACCATCCCATTTGTTGTTAATACCACTTTGGCCACAGGCACTCTGACCCTACATCTAGGGTACTGCAAGCTAAAAATAATCCTGGAGGTGCTGGTTGGAGTGCAAAACTGGTCCCAACCACAGCTGCTTTGCTTTGTGTGGCCTGACAGCTGCTATTCTCAGCCTCTTCGACACTGACCCTCCCCACTCCCCACGGCTGGAGCACTGGGGAGGAGGTGGAAATAAAACCCTCCCACCTCTCTTCACCTCCTCTTCCATCACCGCCCTGGGCAGCCTAAGCTACAGCCCCACTCCTCCCCTCTCCAGGCCACCATGGAGCCCTCCCAGCTGCAGGTGGCCTCTAGGAGCCACACGGAACATCAGGCTTCCTCACCAGAGAGCGACCGGCTCTGCACACTGTCTCGTGTTCCTTGTCCTTAGGCACCTTGTGATGTGATCGGTGGTTCCCAAAACTACAGCCAGTGACCCAAAACCCACTGCAACTAACTTCTAAAAACTGCTTTTAAACATTTAGAGCTCACTATTTATGCAAGCCTTTTACCACAGCCTTTAGTAGAGGTTTTTTTTTTTTTGGTACCAGGGATCGAACTCAGGTCCTTGCACTTATGAGGCAGGCAGCAAAACCACTGAATCCCTGCCCCCCTTCAGTAGAGTTTTAAAATCTCCATCTAATTCCTGAATATCTCTACTAAGTTTATTCAAAACCATATTTTTGTTTGTTGTCCTTGTGCAAGGATCCTTTCATTACATTTTCTAACATAATTTTTTTTCTAACATAATTTATATTCTCAGAAAGGAAGATTTTTAATTCTCACTTGATCATATTCTACAGATTTAAAAAACCGGGTTTGAGACAGATGATCTCTTTCAGCTCATATACATAATCCTCCTTCAGACTGTCCCACGTCATCTGAACCATGACCCTCTTCCATGGCTCTGATTGGTTTGAGAAGAGTTCACTGCAGCTTCTATTTTCTCTTCCTACAACTAAGCACAACTAAAATTAAGCACTTATTTGGAGCTGCTGCCTGTCTTACTGCTCTCTAGCACAGTGTCTGACGTGAACAAGCACTGGAATGAACGTCCAATGTTTCATCTTATTTCCAGTTCATCTAATTGATAAAAGCTTCCTGTTACTCTTTCCAAATAATTGTTACTTTATTTTTCTTTGGATTTCACATTTCAATTGTCAACTCTTTTCTATCTTATCTATATAATTCTCTCAAATGGAACAAGAAAACATTTGTTTTAAAATAATGAGACTATTTTAGGTGCTCACTCATGAAATCTCTAGGGTGAGGGTGAAACACTTAAATTATCAAAAATAAAAATAAAGGTAGGGAACCCATTCTGAGTTGTGCTTCCTGATCACTGGCATTTCTGGGCCTCAGCAGCCTCTCAAGGGTTAGAGCTGCAACACATCAGAGCAGTCTACAGCGTGCTTGAGTGAGGAGGTGGGGCCGACCCCGCTCTAAAAAGAAACCCAGAGGCTGGAGTAGCAGCACTGATGTGTCAGAACTCCAGCCACTGCCACAGCTTTGTGGACAGAGGGCCTGCAGGAGGGGACAGTGGGTGGGAGGGGCCGCCTCCTGGCCAGCAGAGGAAGCTTGCAAGGGACAAGGTGCTTGGAATCTAAGGGTCAGAGCTGGTCAAATGCCTGGAGAACACCTAATGTCCTTTTGTTTTGCCTCCTTAAAGTACAGCCTGCTAGAAAGATGCTGCCAGCCACGCATCAGACGAACAGAGCACACAGACTCACCACCTTCTCACCTACAGGAACCTCATTTGACTTCATTTGTCTGTGCTCAGGGTAAACGTTACACCTACTCCATCACATTTTGGAGCCTTGAGTAGAAAATATTGTGCTTTTCACTGTTCTTTGTGGGATGATTCCCGATTATGTGATGTTATCATTCCAAGCCCCATGCAAGGAGTTCAGGGAGAAAACACACTCGCAGGGGAGACAAAGTCCTGTCTGTGTAAGCCCGACTTCTGACTACCTGCACACACGAGAGAGCACTCAGCACGGGCCCACTGTTCCAGAGCTTTCTGTGCGGCTCCAGTCTCGCTAATCCCAGCTAACTGGCACATAGCTTTCCAAAGTCACCCTTAGGCTTGGCCTCCTTGCCTTATGTTTTTACCTCATGGGAATATGGTTACAACACAGACTGGTCCTGAAAGACACATTCTGTCCTTTCAACCTTCTTGCTGCCACCACATGCATGACCCTACTTCAAAGTGCTCTCAACAGTCATAGTTTCCACCAAGCGTGTGTTTGTATGTGTGAAACCGAAAACTCATGGGCAAATAGCAGGACGAAGAAAGAGATGTTTTTAATTAAGAGTTTAGAAACTTGAACACACGCAGTGAGATCAGTTCAGCTTAGTCTCTTACACAAAGAATGGGGCCGAGGATTTAGCTCAGTAGTGCCGCTGCCCGCCTCGTAAGTGCAAAGTCCAGAGTTGGATCCCTGGTACCAAACCCCCCCCCCCCCGAAAACAAAGTCAGAATGAGATGATATTCGACTGACATTTCCAGTGTAGACATTTCTGGAAGAGGTCTCGAGTGGTAGTCTACGGCCAAACACGGCATCTTTGAGGTGTCCTCTGATCTCACCTACAACTCAGAGCTCTGAGCTTTGCAGGATGGCTTGTTCTTTCTGCACCAGATCCTGTGCAGAGTGCAGGAGCCCGAGAGGGCACAGTGGCCCCTGCAGGAGGAGGAAGTCAGGCGTGCACCGGCACACTTCACTATTGCCTTGGAAGCTAAAAGAGTGCTGTGTGTTCCTCGTCACTCTCCACAGGCATATGTATCCTGAAATTCTGAGCCAAGCCCTGTTAAGCCTCAATTTTTAAAAATTAATGCTTTTAGACTCTGGATAAAACCAAATTATGTTTAAGAGAATTTCTCAACCTAAGAGAACACGTGAACCTCTGAATCCTGGTGTGGGTATGCGTGAAGATCTGTGCACACAGACACAGATACATCTTCTTCCTGGGAAAGGGGCTGTGAGCTCTTGCAGATTCCCTAAAGGGTCAGAATGAGACACTGAGATGCAGCAGTTCTTCTTTCCCTGCGTGGACATTCTGGGGAGAAGTGATCCAAGGCAAGTATGCATTACCCACAACGAACACACCGCTGCAAGACACACAGGTAGAACTGGGGTCCTGATTTCTAAAAGGGTCCTCCTCCCTTTGCTGTCAAGGGCAAAGTAGTTTCTGGGCCAAAGAGAGAAGCCACTGAGGCAGCACATCAGCCTCACCTACAGGAATAAAATGAAAGATACCTGGAAAACACTGATTGTTTTTCTTTTCAGACAGGGTCTCACTCTGTACTGCAGGCTGGTCTTGAACTCACTATGTAGCCCAGGCTGGCCTCGAACTTATGATGATCCTCCTGCCTCAGCATCCTGAGTGTTGGGATTAGAGTGTGTGCCACCATGTTTGGCTTCTTTTTCTATTTGCTTGTTCTTCAATTCTCAATAATCTAAACTGTATCCTGAGCAAAATGGAGGGCTAAATGATGTTTAGGTAGCAATCAAAAAATCTTAGTGCTGGATGAAAATATGAAAACCAGGATGGAACCCAGATTTAATCTTTCTCCCAAGATAATATAAAATTATCACAGCTCAAAGCAGTGAAAATGCCACAGTCAGTTGAAATTTTGTGCACTTATTAAAATGACAAGTAAAAGAGCATTTTCTAAACATTCTGGCTTTGAAGTTTGAGTTTTCAAAAGTGATCCCAACACAATCTGATTTTTATGTCACAAGATAGTTCTTCTACTCAGGATATTTAATTTCTGGCTCCCAGGTGGCTGGCTTGTCCCTTGTCACTAATAGCAGCGGCAATTACATGGGCTCAGTCCTACTCAAGAAGTCAAAGCAAGTCACTTTCCAGTACACAATCCCCACGGGACTCACAGCTGATTAACCCCTCCACACGGCGAGAGGGCTGCAGACGCCACACCAAGGACACAGTGTTTCTCCCACTTCTGTTTCCCACTTTTATCTATCTTCAGATAGTCATGTACTTCTCCATCAGCTCTGCCTTCTCTCTCTCTTTTTTTTGGTACTGGGGATCGAACTCTGGACCTTGTACTTGCAAGGCAGATGGCGGAACCACTGAGCTACATCCTCGGCCTCTGCCTTCTCTTTCTACATCAGTCTCCATATTTTCATGGCTTCCTAGATCATGAAATATCTTAGACAACTGAGAAACTTCAAAGTAAATTTGTAAATGCGAGGAGGCTGGGGGCAGGGGAGAATCTAAATATTATAAGCTACAATGGCCATAATACTGAGAAAACATTTTTAATGTAGAATTTTAGGAAGAGGAAAGTTTACTATAATAAAATATCACCTTTCACTGAGTTTTAACACTGGGTCATTAATTTAAGTCATTTTCCCACATCTCTCACTTAAACTAAGTGCCAAGCAGGTGAAAGCACACCCCGTATCCACAGCTAAATAACCATATAGGCAAGCCACTCAAATTCTGAAGCTCAGTAAAACAAAACTTTCAAAATATTAAGAAAACAGACATTAATGTAAATTTTAAAGCCAATATCTAGCAATTCCAATGACAGAACAGGACGTGTGCAACTGACTGGCATGGTTTCTCTCTCATACTTTGGATAACAGGAAGCTTCCAGCACAATCTGACCTATGTGCAAAGGGTGTCAAAAGATTTGGTGTGGGGCCGGGGATTTAGCTCAGTGGTTTTGCCCCCTGCTGTGCAAGCTCAAGGACCCGAGTTCAACTGCCGGTACCAAAAAAAAAAGATTTGGTGAATGTTTGAATTTAAAAAATTTATAACTTTAAAACATTTAAAAATTTATTTTTAAATTTAATTTAATTTTTTGGTACTGGGGATTGAGCTTGGGTCCTTGTGCTTGCGAGGTAGGCAGTGGAACCACTGAGCTAAATCCCTGGCCCTTTTAAATTTACTTTAAAAAAAAAGAATAAAATATATATATATATATATATTTTTTTTTAATTTATTTTTTAAAATTTCAAAAATTTATAAACTGGGCATGGTGGCGCACCATCAGTAATTCTAGCACTTGGAAGGCTGAGGCCTGCAGATTGCTTTGAGTTCAAGGCCAGCATGGGCTACATAGTGAGACCTTGTCTCAAAAACAACAACAAACAAAGAGCACCAAACCAAACAAAAACAAAAAACTTATTATAGTAAAAGACACAATGCCCAAAATGATAAGTGTGTTCAAAGTGAGGGGGAGGACTTTGAGGAGCTTTAATGGCCAAGGTATCTTTTATTGCAATAAATTTGTAAATTTACACATTTATCATATTTGATGATCACCTCTCATTGATCAGCTGTGTATGGGAATTTGTCAAAAGCACCATAAAAAGAATTGAGATGTGTTCGGTACATGTACCTACTCTCCACAAGGAATATAATCAATGTGTACTGCAAACATGCACTAGTAAAAGTTTTAAAATTTAACAACAAAACAAAATAAAAAATTACAGTATGTCCCTTATCTAACTTATTCACCAGATCTGGCATCATGTGACTTCTGGCTCTCCCCCAAAGACAAAATGACAGTGACAGGGAAATGTTTTGCATCAATTCAGGACATCAAGGCAGCCAGGACAGCATTACTAATGACACTCAGGAAAGAGGACTCCAGAGCTGCTTCAGAAAGCGGCAAGAAAAACAAAGGAAGGAAGGAAGGAAGGAAGGAAGGAAGAAAGAAAGAAAGAGGCAAGGATGATGGGATGAGTGTGTCTGAATTAAGGGGGAAGGGTATTCTGAGGGGCAATTTGTCTTTTAATGTAATAATACTTTTTTTTTTTTGGTACCAGGGATCGAACTCAGGTCCTTGTGCTTGTGAGTCAGGCAGCGGAACCACTGAGCTAAATCCCCAGCTGTGTAATAATATTTTTTAAAGGTTTACGCATTCACTATATTTTTTATTGAATTGCATATGGTTGGGCCTGATTACTTTTTATATCCTATCTTGACAACTTCCTGTAATTTGTAATTTTATTATTCCCCTGTTAATCTTAAAACTTCTCATTAAATTCCTTTGATGTTCAAAAGTCTCTGAATGGGGCCGGGGATTTAGCTCAGTGGTTGCGTCGCCTGCCTCGTAAGTGCAAGGACCCGAGTTCGATCCCTGGTAACAACAACAACAAAAAGTCCCTGAATGAGTAAAACTGAGACCAGTGAATTAAGGAGATAAATTCCAGTCTCTCAATTAATAGTCCTTACACTGCCACTGCCACTGAGGCCTGCTCCCAAAGGATTAGATCACATTGCCATCACAACTCTATTTGTATAGCTCTCATCTTTGATTTTTTGGATATAGTGACGTCTCACAATAAAAAGAAAAATACACTACATTCCTGCAAAAGCAATGAAGTGCATGCAATAGCACCTCTGATATTTGAAAGGGCCGAGCACCACCTGCCGTTTCTCTGTCCATCAGGGAGAGGGGAGGATCTCTCCAGCCCAGGCCTGCAGCCCAGCCTGGGCCACAAGGCAAGACAATGTCGAAGGATAATAAATACGCCCAACAAAAAAGGAAGCTCAAACTTCCCTTCCCAGCTGACTGAGAAAAGCAAACCTTCCTTGGATCCAGGCAATGAAGAAGTGATGGAATTTCTAAGAGAGAGCGGCAAAGAGACATCAGGCCTCAGCCGTACTTAAGAGCACACCCTTCAAGAGTCCAGGAAGCCAACACTAGTGATGATTCCTCAAGGGCTAATGACTTTCGACTTTCGAAAGATTTTACAAAAGTAGATAAAGAGAGAGACCCAGACTGTTACCCTTCCCACCCTCGGGTTTTAAACTACAGACTTTCAGAACGTAAGTGAGGTAGTCCTTATATATTATAGCCCAGCAATTTCAAAATAAACAACACAGTTCAGTTTTTTAAAAGTTACAGCAATCACAGCATGTGATAAATACTTGGACTTCTACTTGCTTTTCTTTATCAAGCAGCCTAAACAAACAAAAATTCACTGTTTGTGAGCTCCAAAGTATTTTTCCACAAGTATAAAAAAGTATGGCTAATTTACAGATCTGACACAGAAAGAGACAATGAAAATTCTATTGTCAAATATTAAAGTCACAGAGTTGGACACATTAGCAGTGCTGTTATAACTGACCAGATTGTGAACTTCAGTTACCCTAAGGTTTTGAAGCTGAACAGGAAGGAACTTTGAGATGCTCCAGTGTACAAAACACCTTTAGGTGCTGGGCACAGGGGAAAAAGCCTGGGATTGTCCTAGAATACCCCTTCTGAACACAACAGCAGAGGCTCCTGTGATACAGCAGGACGCTCAATTTCACGTCCCTCCATCTCTTGCAGCGTAAGAATGAAAACAGCCTGCTCTGGGAGGTTCTAAATTCTTACGAAACAAACCAAAGGGAAAAGTGAACAAACACATTTAAGTTAAATCTTCGGTTTTTGTGATTCTATAATTAGAAAATAAAATTAGCAATCCATGCAGGTGTGGTGGGGCACACCTGTAATCCCAGCACTTGGGAGGCTGAGGCAAGAGGATCACTGCAAACTCAAGGCCAGCCTGAGCTACATAGTGAGTTCCTGCCTCAACAAAACAACCTTCTCCACAAATCAGTAATTTGAGACAAGAATAAGCTTAAAAAAGAAAATGGGGAGACTGACCTCATGTAGTTGGTCGTGTTCAGCGAACCTAAGTCCTCTTGCACACCTGTACCTGCTCTCGCTCTGCACTCATACCTCCCCCCTTACAAACAGCTGTTCTACTGGAAGTAACTACTGTATGTTGTGGAGCTGACAAGTCCAAATAATCACTTTCTTTATTTTGCTGTAAGTTTTATTATAATATCAAGTTCAATTTTTTTGGTGCACCTAACAAATGGAAAAACTAAGTCATGTCAGTCTTTCAAAGTTCAGCAACAAGGGGTCCGCATGAAACACTTTTTTAGTGTTTAAGGGCAACTTACTTTGTAAATTTGCACTGACAATTAATTTTAAGGCTTTTTCACTTAATACAAATATATATATACGTATACTGTTAAAGCAAGGATATATTTTGAGTTGTTTTTTAAGAAACAACGACAGGTACCTTTTGACAAGAACAACAAAATCAATCTTCCTCCAAAATATAACATGTGTAAAGTTAATAGAGCTCTCTGAACTTATACTAACTTTACTCATCAGGCCAAAGTCACCAGGTGAATTAAAAAGGATTCACTTAGGTAACCATACGAAACTAAATAGGTAAAAGAAAAATTGGTGATTAGCCTAGGGTGAATTTTTCATAAAATGGGCAATATGTTAGTCTGCTCTGTTTAATCAGTTTAGAAAGAATCATTAAGGCAATTATGCAAACTAATTTATCAGTATTTGAGAAAATGCAAAAGAAATCCCTTGTTTTTCTAAAATACTTTAAAACTTTCATAGAATGTGTCAGACAAACCAGTTTTTCCAGATCCCACAGAAACAAACTGCAACCTATGTGCCACTTATTTACCCTAAAATAAACACCGAGTCAATGCGGTTTAAATTAATACGACTTCCCTCCCCGTTTGCAGTACTGAGCAGTAGGGTCGGAACCCGCCAACTGGGAGGGAGGCCTGCTCTCCTGTCACTCCCCACCAGGCCACCAGTGTTCTGGCCTCACACCTGTCCCCCCACGACGACAACGAGGAGCTGCCTGTCTTATCTGGGCTCCCAGAGGTCCAGACTGAATGATGAAGGGCTGCACGACCTGGGGCAGCGTCTGCACCAGCGCTTCACAGACCCTACCAGCCTCTACCGATTCTGTGTGGAAGACCTCACTAAACAGATTCTGACAATCTGTCAAATCCACACTAGTTCAATTAAAACTAGTAACTTACTTTAAATACATTCTTAACAGCTGTTATTTTAAAACATCCTTTGCCCCCACATTCACCGTTAATACTTCTGGCTCACTTACACTCCCTTCCCAGTATTCTCATTTCTATTTGGTTTCTTTTCTTCCTACTCATTGTTCAGATGAGCATTTTAATCATCTTTTAAGCA
The DNA here is from genome assembly GCF_053883595.1 of Heterocephalus glaber. NCBI lineage: Eukaryota > Metazoa > Chordata > Mammalia > Rodentia > Bathyergidae > Heterocephalus > Heterocephalus glaber. The sequence continues at coordinate 82,350,561 of NW_028258138.1, read as the reverse complement.
AAGCAGTTTAGAGAAAACAGGCTTTGCGAAGCTGAAGAAGATTCCCTGAGACCAGTCTTGTTCAAAAAGAGCTCACTTTCCTGGACTATTTACTAAAAACCCACGTGAAGCGAGCACCACGACCGGTAAACAGCCATGGAAAACGGAAAGCTTGAACGCGGCCGCTGAAAGCGCTTCATCACGCACCTTCTCTGGGAGGCCCTTTGTTCCCACTGAAGACCATGCTGGAATCTCGCAGGGCAGAAGTCGCCTCCGGCTGGGCTGTCAAGGGCTGCGTGCCCAGCACCCGGCCCCAGACATCGGCGGCGGCGGCGGCGGCGAGGGCGAGGGCGAGGGCGAGCTGGCCGCTCCACTAAGGCAGAGAGCAGGCCACATAGCAACAGCGCGCGCCGCTGATTGGCCCGCCCCGCGTCCCCGGCCGGCTTGGCCCGGCGGCTTCCTGTTGCCTTGGCCGGCCGCGCACTCCTGTTTTCTGCTCCTCGGACCAACTCAGCTGTGTTGAGGCAACTTGAAAGCAGAGAACAGCACACTGGTGATGACAAAGGTCTCCAGCACTGGCTCCTATGCCGTGCATTTCCAGCTGCTTCTAAAAATACTGACAAAAGGCTACGACAAAAATTTATTTCAGCTATTTCCCGTAAAACTAGGGACAAAGAAGGGCAGTGAAGGGATGGATTACTTCACACTACAGCCGGCAGGCCAGCAGGTTCTTACCAGGCGAAGCCCTCTGAAGACAGACACATAAATCCACACCGGACAGGATAAACTGCGCTCAACATCCACTACCTACGACCATGAACCACTTTACAACAAACTCCAAAAATTCCCAGTAAAGCACAACCAGTTGGTATCTAAAATGGGATAGGGTCTGGAAAATTCTCCTCAAAGGTATGCAGTGTCTCTTAAGGGGGGAAGAGTAGGTTAACAGGCTGTCTAGAAAAAGATTCAAAAAGAAGGACGCTCGTAATATGCAAGACCTAGCTAGGTGTTGCAGTAAAACATCTTGTTACAAAACACAATGACACTGGGGGCATGGTGACACACGCCTATAATCCCAGCACTCAGGAGGCTGAGGCAGGAGGACTGCCATAAGTTCAAGGCCAACATGGACTACATAGTGAGTTCAAGGCCAGCCTGAACTACATAGTGAGATCCTGTCTCAAAAACTAAAAAACAATGACATTTTGCCTAAATTCATTTATCTATCTTAAAATTACCTGAAGATATGAAGGTTTAGGTTTTCTTTTCAGGTTTTAAGTACTAGGCTCCAGTGTATCAGTCCACACTATCTCTAAACTTTAACAACAAAAATCCCTTCTCGACTTACAAAGATATTCAGGTTGAGGGGGTCAGACAGGAAAGATCAGAAAAATTTCTCATTTCAGAAATATTTCCCTTAGGGCCGTGCATGATGGTGCATGCCTGTAATCCCAGCCCTCGGGAGACTGAGGCGGGAGGATTGCTTGGAGTCTGAGGCCAGCCTAGGCTGTAGAGAGTTCAAAGCCAGCCTGAACTACATCAATGAGACCCTGACTCCAAAAAAAAAGGAAAGAAAGAAAGATTTCCCCTGCTTGTCACATTAATCAGGATAGTGGCTCCAAACTCTGAAAGCAATGGAAACTTTTTATTTGCAGTTTTTCAATAAAAAGCACAGCCATGGTAGCTCTAGGAAAGGTCTGTGGGCACAGGCAGGGCTGCAGCAGATGCACTGTTACTCACAGCTTAATATATCTGGAGTGTCCTGGCTGCGAAGTGCAGGATGATAGAGAGGCTGGCGCTACTAATGCACCCCATGAGCACCACAGGGCTATTTTTAACCCAGAGGCCACAAACAGCACTGTTTCATAACAGACCCAGAATCCACAAGACGCACCCTGGAGCAGACGCCAGCGAAGGCAGCAAGATGTGGCCTGAAGAGCCGAGGCTCCAGTCTTTTAAGGAAACAGTCTGGTCCCTAGCTCCACAGCCCCAAGGGCCCAAGAGGGCAGTGTTGGGGACACTCAGCTGGGAGCGGAAAAGCGAGGTGTTGGGGCCACATGTGAGCCTGACCCCACAGTCCTGTAAGGACGTGCACAACATAGTAAGCTTCGTGCACCTCGGCTTCCTCATCGGTAGAACCTTCCCTCAGCCATGCCACCGTGGCCAGGACCTCCCCCTGGGGCTCGACTCGGGGCAGCCTGGACCGCACTCATCGGGTTCCTCACCAGGCTCCTGCCTCTCAGCACGGCACGCTGCCAACTCACACCCAGGCCCTATTTGATTCTGACTCCAAAACCATGGTGGGTAAGTAAAACACATCTCATTATTCTCATTGCTCCAATCAGGAAATCAGATCTAAATGCTTATTTACTCAAGTCATCACTGGGAGCCAAAGAAAGTCACATTTTAAAAATATCTGAATTGATGCATATTTCAAAATGGACCATTTATCTTTCGAAAATGTTAATACACAATCCCTAGTCGTCTGTACTATATCCTTTCAGTTACAACCCTTAAGCTTTGGATCAACAGCTAATGCTCTCATATACCTGTTAATATAAAACTACTGATTGACACATAAAGGTAAGTTATGAAAAATTTGGGTCAGGGATTTAGCTCAGTGGTGCCTGCCTTGCAAGCACAAGGTCCTGAGTTTGACTCCTGGTACCAAAAAACCAAACCAAACAAAAATTTAGTCAGAATAGTATGTAACTAGAAGTGTATAAAATGTACTCCAAGACATATATTAAATAATAAAATTCAACTGTGAGAATTTTATCAGTAAAATACTTCCTCTGGGCTGCTAGTTTTCCAATAGATTTCAGAATGGCATTTTGCACATTTCTATTTTTCTTTTTTTGGTACAGGGAATCGAACTCGGGACCTTGTGCTTGCAAGGCAGGCGTCAGAACCACTGAGCTAAATCCCCAGCCCCATTTTGCACATTTCTGAAGTAGGTTCGCTCTTCTCTGATTTGCTAATCTTGGTAAAGAAAGCTATAATGGGTGATATAAAATAATGGCATATGATCTACTTGGTAGGTCTTAAAGCTGACAAGCTCAGAATCTAAGTAACAGGACATTCCACACGGTACTACCCCATGTTCTCACTTTCCAAGCCCCAACCGTGGCCAACTCCCTTCCCTGGATACCACCCACCTAGCATGGCTCCCTGGTCCCTATCAATATGCCCTCCAAATGGTCCAGTTCAAGAAATCATTTTATGCTAATGGAAGAAAATAGGTAGAAAAACTTATCTTCCCTATGAGTTTTCAAACTATATACTCCGAATATAAAATGGAGAAACTTAGAAAATCAACTGTCCAGATCATCCGTGGCTTCTGTTAGCAGTAGCTGGGAGTTGTCTACTGATAAGGTACTTTAGATATAATCATGCTACAATTGATAGCTTTCTAAACAAAATGAAATAATATTGGCTGGAAAAAACCTTTCAGAGGAAATCTTCGAGTACTGCATGTATTAAATGGCTACCACATTTACCTGTGGATATTAGAAAACCAGTACAGGGCTGGGGATTTAGCTCAGTGGCTCCACTGCCTGCTGTGCATGCTCAAGGACCCAAGTTTGATCCCTGGTACCAAAAAAAAAGAAAACCAGTACACATTGGCTAGGTAAGATGCTAATCCCTTCATATACCCATTTCCACTGATCCACAGGCAGTTGTTTCCCCATACAAGAAAGAATGGCTTGTTAACTGGCCCAAGGAACCAGAACCAAGTGGGCAATGCCAGGATTCAAAGTTAGGTCTTTGTGAATCTAATGTTTGCTCTCATCTATGATCCTTCCCTTAGTATTTTCCTGCATATTTTTTTTTTTTTTTTTTTGCTACCAGGGATCGAACTCGGGTCCTTGAGCTTGCACAGCAGGCAGTGAAACCACTGAGCTAAATCCCCGGCCCCCTACAAACATTTTTGTACGCCAAGTACGGCATCACACAGGAATGGAGTCTGAACACTGAAACCTCACCTCAGCATGTCCTCGTTACTCATTCAGTAACCACCATGTCAGAACCACCAGTAGCACCCTGCTTGTAACCCAGGAGAACTGCCCCTGACTCTCCAGCAGGGAGCCCCGGGGACAGTGGCAGTGCGATCATGGCTTCACTACTTCATGAACAAAGATCTCTTATGTAATCCCAAGAAAGTACAAAAGGACAGTCAGGAACCACAGATCTGAGTTCAGGTCCAAACTTTCTCCACCCAGCTTTGTGATCTTCAGCACTGCTTTGAAACTTCTCACTCCTTCTTGGTTATGCTGGTATACTGTAAGGTCAAACAGGATAGGCACCACTGTTCTGAGAGCAGCAACGTGCTACACTGGGCCAACAGGGTGGTCATCCCGGTGGTCTTCTGAGAGATGTCTGGGGTCAGGATGTGGTGGCATAAACACATTTTTACAAAATCCACCTCACTAATTGGAAAGATCCTTTAAAATAGCAAAGCATAATGGAAAAGAGCTGGATAATCTAGGGGTTAAGTTGTTTCTACTCATAAGCTGTGCTATCAAGCTATTTTACCTATCTGTGGATTTTTTTTGCAGTACCGGGGATCAAACTCAGGACCTTGTACTTTTGAGGCAGGCACGGTGCCACTGAGCTAAATCCCTGGCCCAACTGTGTTTATTTCTTCATCTGTAAAATGGGAATAATGATTTTTATAAGTGCTACAAACCACCTAGTCCAGAACTTGGCTCTCAAACAATGCAGGTTTGTTCTTAGGTTGGAAAAGTAGTTCAGCTCAGTGCCAAAGCTCTTGTCTTGCCTAGTGTGCCCCAGGTCCTGGGTTCCATCCCCAACAATAAAACTCAACTCGGCCAACAGCTGAATTCAGTAAGTCAGAGTTAAGTCCACAGAGGGCTAAGGCAGGCCTGAGGGCACTAACTTCCCCTGGCAGGGAGAGCCCAGGCAGTCATAGCTGCTGAGGTGAGTGGCCAGCAATTTGTTTTCCTTATGACACGACACAAACAAGCCCCAAGTAAGGCAGTTTTAGGAGGTAAACATTTTCTTAAAATTAAAATATTAAAAGTACCTAAGAAACTTAATTTGGATTCTCATCTTTCAAAAGATTTTGAGTTATAATGGCCTAGATTAGTTCCAGGAGTAGCGCCTTCAGAGCCTTGTTTACAAACCTAAGATCTTGGAGAGAAGAAAATGTTCTAGCCTTTTTGGCATCATTTATACTACATTGTTTAAAATAAGTGAGAACAGGGTTATTTATAATCTAAGATACTGGACAAACACTTTGTCTAATAATATCTTGTATACACACATTAGTCAGAGTTAAGCATCAAGATCAGGTATAAGAATGCATGCTTAATACCCTATAAACTTTAGTCTTTGTAAGTTAATATCATCACCATTACATAAAGTGTGTCAGGCTGTCCCCAGATTCTCCTTTCCCTATGCTTCCTTACAGACATGTTCCTGGATATTGTCAATGTCTTGCTATTATTATACTATAAAGAATGCTATGCTCAGTTCAATCTTGTTTTCTTTCTTGAGTCAGGGTCTCGCTTTATGGTTCAGGCTGACCTTGAACTCACTATGAAGCCCAGGCTGGCTTCAAACTCACAATGATCTTCTTGCCTCAGCCTCCTGAGTGCTGAGATAACTGGCATGTACCACCATGCCTGGCTAATTCAATCTTTTTTTTTGGTACTGGGGATTGAACTCAGGACCTTGTGGCAGCACCACTGAGCTAAATCCCCAGCCCCTGGCTAATTCAATCTTAAATATTTAAAGGAAATCATGATCTTTATTGTGATATTGATAAAAATATTCTATGTAGATAATGGATCCCATATTTACTTGTCCTTCTGACAACTGTAACTGTAAAATAATATTTTGAGGACAAAAACACTGAACCAGAAAGTAAAGCAAGTTTTGACTCACCTAGTTAGAATCACTTCCCCGGGCGCAATTCCATACCCTATTTTCCCACAACCGCCTATCCCTGATATGTGTCATTAATTCTATTAACAGAGGCAGATAGTTATACAAACAATAAAGCCAGCATTTTAAATACTGGAGAAGGTTAGCAGAGATCGGCTAAGTGTGAGTAGCTGTATGGAATCTAGTCAAACTCATGTATCTGTAACGATTCAATCATTAAAACCCCAAAGCGCTAATACTATTTGTTTCCATTTTAAAATCCACTGATTTGAGACTATTTCACACAGGTCTGTTTCTAAATGACATGACTAAACTTTGTGGCTATCCATAGCTCTGAATTCTTGCACTCAATAGGAATAAATTCCCCTTCCTCATTCTCAAAAACAAAAATTAGTTTTTAGATTAGTTGTTCTCTGGAGAAGGGTTCACCATCATTATCTATGGTCTCCTTCCACCTCTGTAAACTAACAAACCTCTGAGAGAATGAAATAGCCATGGACTGACTGCGTGTAGCAGGTGTGGGGCACGCCCACTTTGCTCTGCTTAGGTCAGTATGGCAGCACTGTAGGTGATGCCAGTGTCTTCCAGCTTCAACCAGCGAGCGCAGAGTGGCCAGGGAACCTCCACAAGCTCACACAGCAGGTGCAACAAGAGGACCTGAACCCAGCCTCCCAAGTGCTAAAACAACCAGCAGGGTTAATGGGCTATGAAATCAGTTAAGGGTAAGAACTAGCATTTTCTTTTAAATAGCATAGGAGGAAAAAAAGACCAGTCCCCACTGCATGGAGCAAGACTGGTGACGACCTTTAGGGGGTGGGAGAAGCTGTCCCAGGCAGCACTGACAAGTATCTTTCAGTTGTGCAGTAAAAATGGTTTTAATGTCACCAGTCTGTGTGGCACTGACTCTCAACTGTACCACTCCCTATGTGTCTTCAAATAGATATCTGACTCTACCATAATTTGTTCACCATCCCCAAAGAACTTGTTTCTGCATTTCATTCAACCAACATAGCTGAATGAAATGCTAATACTAGGTTTTATTTTACTAAATAGTTTCAGAAACTAGCTGCTAGAGATTTATAGCCAAAATTTACACCCCTACCAGGTGTGGTGGCACACACCTGTAATCCCAGCACTCCGGAGGCTGGGGCAGCCTGCACTACACAGTGAGTTCAAGGCCAGCATGAACATAGTGAGACCCTGTCTCAAAAAAACCAAACCCAGCCAGGGATTTAGCTCAGTGGTTCCGATCCCTGCCTCGCAACTGCAAGGTCCTGGGTTCGATCCCTGGTACAAAAAAAAACCCAAACCAAGCCAAACCCAAACACCCCCACACACCAGATCCACATCCTCCACAGATGGCCTCGTCTCAACTCCTTAGACTCTGCTTTAAGACAGCTGACACCACTTCCTACAGACGCCGATGCCAACATCTGGACAGCCCTCCGGGTCCAGGGCGCACAGACTCGGTGACCACCAATCAGACTTTCAGCGCAGAGGAAGACAGGGGCTTTCTTTTTCTTTGCACAACTGCCATAATTAACCTTTTCATCAAAGCTCTTGTTTTCAATGCTATTTTAATTTATGAGGTACTTATCTGAATACCTCAATTGCTTCTTGCAGTTTAGACCAGGCAGCTTCCAGCTGCACCAACCTAAAGGGGAATGAACGGCAGTAAGGACTCACATGTCGAGTGCCTCTATTGAGGTTCACAATTATTGGGACTACGTCTTCATTCTTCACGGTCAAACATAAAACATCACCCCCACATCCCCACTCCAAGATTCCAGCCAGAAATACTGGAGGCCACCACAGACAGAGGGAGAGCCAAGCACAGGGACTCTGTGGGCATCTGACAACCACCTCCCCTGGGGCAGCTCCCCTACCCCACCCTAACCTAGCCTCTTCCACAGCAGAGGACACGGCTCCTGCCTCACCTGCCGGCTCAGGAACAAGTCAGGACTTTCCCAAGGGGAGAGGCTGGGTTCCTTGCTCATCACTGTATTGTCAACACATCAGCACCAAGCACAGAGCCCCTGCTCCTGGGACACTTGTCTCAGGAAGACAGCAAGGAGGGTCCAGCAAATTCTAAGGCTGCAAAGTTGTATTTAACCAATACAACCATGAGACATTTTTTGGTGCAGAAGAATTCACTCTGAGAACATTTTGTCACAATACATGCAGTTAGGCAAGACTTTAGGGAACTGAGCATCTCTGAATCAGAGCAGCAAGTGTTGTAGTTTGTGTTAAATCACAACATGCATTCCATGTTGTCAGTCTTGGTTCCATGTAAGGAGCCACCTAAGTTATAACATATCAGACGCAGTCTAAGCTAAGTGCAGAATGAAGCACAGGTTCATGGAAGATGAGAGCTGAGCCCACTAGCTGACAACAAAATGACCAATGATAAAAATGATCATGCAACTCATGTCCAAAGTGTGGCATGGTTAGGCTGAAAGAGACAGGACTGTCACACGGGCAGCAGGTGCAAATCGGACAGTCCTAGGCAGCATTTAATCAAGCCACACCCCCACAGTCTGAACTTAATAGGTAAACGTTAAGTCAAATACAGTAATTCTTCGTGAACTTTTTATTTTGTGAAACTCATAACAAAATATTTAATATCTCAGAACTTATCATTTGAAATACTTAACAAATATGGAACAACTTTTCAGATGTCTTAAAAAGAGCTACCACATGCAATGTCCTGCATCCCAGCTTATTCTTGTTGGGGGGAGGAGAAAGCCCTTCCCCTCCAGGTTCCGGCAGTCACTGAGAAAGCAGCAGGCCTGAGACGCTTTCATAAACACCTTCTAAAAGGCAGCTCTGGGCCTGCACCTGTGGCAGGTGTGAGGGGACTGCAGGAAAGTCAGACCTCTTCCTGCCTCGGAGCCGCGGTGAGGACAGGAAGGGGCAGTCGGCCATGGTGCCTGCAGGCTGTCCTCCAGTCCTTCAGTCCCACACCACAGACTCTTCCGAACACTCCTCTCCTGGAGGTCAGAGCGGCTTTCACAGCCTCTGCAGGCCGCCCGCCATCCCAGTACTGGGAGTCTGTTTGTCTTACTGAAGGGATGGCGATGCATTAACAACAGCTACAGCCAACATTTATGGGGTGTTCATTCAGAATCAAATCGCATTCCAAGCCCTTTCTACAGCTTACCTCAACTGATCATTACAGCAGCTCTTCCAGGAGGTGCTAGAGGCAAAACAGCACAGAAGACAGCAGACTAGTAGGAAAATGGAGTTCAGCTTTTGTAGCTGGACAGGTTGCTTCTGTTCTTGGGGCCTTGTTTTCTCAACTGTAAAAATGAGAGACTCATGCTCCCCAAGGACCTTTTCTACTCTGACTTCTGGCTACAGAACAATCTCGAAAGTAATTTCAGGATGACACAAACATTTTTTCTGTCCTAAGCTCCTGTATCTGCACTACTATGTAACCTGAGGGTTTTCCAGTTAGCCATCCAGAATGCCCCACCCGTAGCTGAGCTCTGCACAGGGTAGGGTTAGGTTACAGCCTCTTGGACCAGCATCCATCAATACAGCACTGACAGGGCAGGAACACAGCTCGAGGAGCTCTCGGCCAACACAGGAAAGACTCATGGGCCAGGGAAGCACTGTCTAGGAAAGGAGTTCTGAAGGGGAGGAGTGAGGCCCAGGAAGAATCTCTGAAATGCCTAGTTATCCAACAAGGCAGAGGAAGGTCACAGAGGCTGGCAGTCATTCCCCGGACAGTGGCAGAGCTAAACAGGGGGGCCCAGGACCTTCCACCCAGCTCTCCCTACGCCAGCACCTCAGACAAGCCTCTGCTACTCTGCACTCTCAGAGCGCCCACAAAGGGCTCAGGGGAACAGGGACAGGGTGACAAAGGACTCTCACCCCACAGAATGTGTTTATTGTTTAATGTGTATTCGTCCATCTTTGTAGTACGTCATTGTAGGATTAGGGTACATCATGGACATCACACAGCTTAATGTTTTTAATGTTTCCTTCCCACAGAATTAAGCTGCTGCCAGCAACTGTCTAGAATGAGAAAAGGAATCTTTGGTTTCACCCTGCATTTTTCTCCCTTCTACTTGTAATAACATGCAACTACTTTCAAATAATAGTGTAGCTTACTACTCTGACAAGAGTGTCTTAAAACAGTAGACATATTATTAGTACTGTGTGATATTTTGATAGTCCTAAAACGTTGACAAGGCCAGGTATGGTGGCACATGCCTGTATTGGTGGTAAATCCCAGTACTCGGGAAGCTGAGGCAGGAGGATCACCGCTAGTTCAAGGCCAGCCTGGGCTACACTGTGAGTTCAAGGCTGGTGTGAACTGCACGGCAAGAACCTGTCTCCAAAAAAAAAAAAAAAAACCTTTCGCAAAAGGAAATATTAATCCCTATGTTACAAACAAAGAATGACAGCAAAGGGAAAAATGGAGAAGAAAAAGAACGGGCCAAGGGCAGAGGAGGCTTACAGTCAGGTAATTTTTATAGCAGCAGGTCATTATTTAATTCTGAGAGCTAAAAAACTCATTCTAAGACTGCCTTGTAGTTATTATCTCTGTGCTGGTTTATGATGAAATTAAATGAAATAAACTCCAATTATTCTTCTATAAAGTTCCTTTAATCATACCAAAGTACTGAACAGTGCCCCACTGTCAAATGTATGAAGCTCAAACTCTCAGGCTGACATTTAAAACCCTAATCTCTACTGTTCTGAAGCAAACCCTCTGATTCGCATCACTCTCCCACCATCCCTTTAACATCTCCAGTTCACCTCCACACCTGAGTCACCACCAGGTGTCTTTTCTTTCAGTCACCTTGGCCCTAATCTCTGCGCATTTCACCTAGCCAAACCATATCTGTCATTCAAGGCTCAATATAGCTTTTCTGTCTCCACCACGACACTCCTTGCCCTGAAATTCTTCGTTCTTTAGAAGTCTGATGGTAGGCACTGCTCTTCCTGATCACTTAGTTATCAATGCTTTGTAACATGCACATCTTCTTTCTCTTACTGTACTTCCAGGCGTGCAGAAAACAGTCTACCCTCAAGGTCCTACCACAGGACACGCATCAGTAAATTGTACGAAATGAAGAGAATTTACAGTGGTTCACACAAAACCAGCCATACTTTCTTCTCAGAGTACATATCTGTGGCAAGATAAACTAAGTATCAGAGTTGCATATGGCACGTATTATGTCTATTTAACCCTAAGTCTTCTTAGGACGATCTTAAGGAATTGAGAATGTCTGCTCATTTGGATATTACAGACGAAGTAAATCCAAGCATTTATACAAAGCTAATACCACAATTCGTCACACAGCCAATCTGAATTCCACCCAACGGGGGAGGCATGGGGTTTCTCCCTTTACCCTGAATCACAGTAAGCGGAAACACTAACAAATCGACATCAAGGGCATCAAGGCCAGCGCTTGGCTTCACCGGAAGCTCCGCTGTCCTCTGCTCGGTGCTGGTTACACAGGAAACCCGGGCTGGCAGAGCCCTGCTACTGAGCACAGGTGTCGCAGGGCATGGACTGCCAGGACGACCCACAGGATGCAGTGAACCGACATAGCTGTGACATTAGCCAACTTCACGGCACTACGAGATCCCAGCTGGGAAACCCAGGTGAAGGAGATACGGTCCAGAACCCTCAGCCTGGCAACTTGGTGTCGTCACAGAACATGGTACCCACCCTGTACCCAGGCACTGCGCTAGCTATGGCGGATACTGTCTCCTTCAACTCTCACAACAACCTTTAAGAAAAGAACCACAGAACTAGGTATGGTGGTTGGTACACTCTTGTTAACCCAGCACTCTGGGAGGCTGAGGCAGGAGAATCACAGATTCAAGCCTAGCTTAGATAATTTAGTGAGGCTTAGTGAGAACATATCTCAAAGTGAAAAGGGCCGGGGATGTAGCTCAGTGCCAAGGCCCTCAGGTAAAAAAAAAAGGTTCAAAAAAAGGAAAAAACAAAACAAAACAAACCAGTATCCCTCTCCCCAAACCACCACCACCAAAAAAATGACTCCTGTTTTTACAGATTTTAGGCAATTAAGGCTTAGAGCATCTGACTTTCCTAAATTCAACAAGCTATTAAGTAACAATGCTGACACTTGAGTACTGGGCTGCTAAACTCCCCCACCCATATTCTGTTCACTGCTCTAGTGGCCACACACCGAATACTGGCTAGAGGGGCTGGGCATGGTGGTGCACACCTGTGATCTTAGCACTAGGGATGCTCAGATTGGGATCGCTAGAATCAGCCTGGGCTACATACCAAGACTATCTTGCCAGATCCCAGAACTCAGGTGGCTGAGGCAGGAGGATGAGGCAGGAGGATGCTGTGAGTTCAAGGCCAGCCTGGGCTACCTAGTGAGTTCAGGATCAGCCTGAACTACAAGGCGAAACCCTGTCTCAAAAAACAAAACAAAATAAAACAAAAAAAAGATTATCTCAACCCCGCCCCTTAACCTTAAGCCAAAAAAACCCAACTACAAAGTGATTAAAAGAAAAAAAAACAGCCCAGAGTTTTTTTAATCTAACAGTTGAATCTAACATGAAAGGCAGGGGAAGCAGATTACTGGAGGGACCATAAATTGGCAAAACTTTCTGAAAAGTGATTTTATAATAATAATAAAAAAAACCTTTACATAAACTTTGATCTAAAAGTAATTCTACTTTTAGAATACTGGGGGAAAAAAGGATATATACCAAGATTAGTTTACAAGAATATTCATTGTAGTGCTACTTATAACAGCCTAAAATTTAAAACAAGTTAAATGACTAACAAAAAGATTGTACACTTAAGAATGATTAAGATGATAAATTTCCATCTTACTTTTTACCACAATTAAAACAAATTCTAAATTTAAAAATTGGATACACATATAAAAAGGTTAGCTTTACAACCATTAAAAATACTACTAATGGAGGTACACTTAGTAACATACATTTATAGTATTTAGTATGTTATGGAAAAATTAGATTGCTAAATGGTATGTATGGTTTGAATAACTTTTAAATATGATGTGTACATACACACATACACAGACTAGAAAGACAGACCCCAAAAGGCGGCTGTCCAATCAGACCGTGGCAGGGTTTCTAGTGAGCATCTCCTCCTCTGCTTGGACTTCGGTGCTTGCTTGACAGCCCCACATTTCTGGTGCAATTTCTAAGAGATATGGACAGCAAGGCCACACCACATCACAGACACTTGAGGGCTGTTCATGTTGTGCAGGGAGTCACATGTGTAGGCTGTGGTTCCCCAAGTCACAAACACTGCACTGGCAAGAAAGAGAGGTCGGCAGCAGAGTCCAGGATCTTCCCGTCCACCAAACAGGACTCACCTGTCACGGCCTGGCGTGTTTCCTAGGAACTCCAAGCAATGGGCACACGGGGCACAGTGCTGGTGCCTGCGGCCCCACTAGCCACACCGTGCCTTCACTTACCATCTGTGTGTTCCCGGACCTAGCTGTTGTGTGAGTACGAGTGCCTAAAGAAGGAATGGCAAGATTCATTTAGTCTTTCTTCATTTTTGGTACACTCTGTCTTTTACACAGGGAGTTCACATACATAATTTCACTTGACCTCCCCCCCCCCAACTTTGGGAAGTGGGAATAAACACATCTATTTAGAAGCAGAAACCCTGACACTGGAGAGTTAGATTTTAGGGTTACAAAGCTAACAAATCATACACACATCCACATGTGTGTGTGCACACAAACAATGGCTAACATCTTCTAGTAATATCAGGTTTTGTGCCATACCGTAAAGATCCTAAAGTGCACAGGCACTCATTCATTCTCTTTATTGAGCAGGCACCAGTCATGCATGAGGACACCAAGCAGTGGACAAATGCCAGTGCACCCCTGCCCTCATGAAGCTTGCACTCCCACTGGGGAGAAAGACAGAAAACAAATAAATAAGTAAATACAGAACATCAGGCCAAACCGGGAGGACTATGAACAGCGGCAATAAAGAGAGAATTAAAGAGCTGCATTCTTTTTGAAAGGGTGGTTGGAGAATGCTTCTTTGAGGTGAAAATTGAGGAGGAAGCCAATTAAGTAAAGACAGCCATGAGACTTGTGTTCCAAGTGGGGGCCAAATGTGCCTCCTGTGACTGAAGAATAGCAGACCTACATGGCCAGTGTGCAGGAAACCTTGGAAAGTGCTAGGAAATGAGGTCGCACAGGCAGCCTGAGACTGTAGGTTTAAAAATATCAACTTAAAAAATCTTGGAATTCCATTAATACTCACTTTTCTCTTAAAATTCATTTTGTCCAAGTAATGTTTTTTTAAATTCTAAGTAAGGAAAAATCTGCTAAAATATTAACTGTCCTTTTTACATAATCTATTTTTTCTTATATTTTATGGTATGTCCCAAAACCTTCATAAATGTGGTCTAACATCATAACTTCCTTCTGTAATAAAAAGCAAGGTACAACTTTAAAAGGCAGCGTGACTGGGCTGGGGATTTAGCTCAGTGGGACTATAACTCCCTTGCAAGAAGAGCCAAGGTCCTGAGTTCGATCCCCGGAACGAAAACAAAACAAAACACACAAAAAAGGCAGTGTGACTAAAGATGCTACTAGGACAAGCAGGGAAAGATGAATATAAATTATATAATAGGTATGAGTACTACAGCAGTGTGACATTTCTTGAGTGTGATACTGAACTGTAGACATATAGGAGAATGTTCTTATTTATAGAAGACATATGCAGTGGTGATGATTTACTGGCTCTCAGAAGAAAAAAGCCCTGGTTTGCAGCATTGCCAAGTTCCATGGTATAAATGCTGCCACCAAGGCTGACTTCCAGCAATCAACTGGAAAGGAAATATACACAATCTTCTTTTGCAACTGGGTGCCAGCAAACTCCAACATACCCTTGGATGCTGAAGTACACAGGAGTTGAAATATCATGATGTTCGCAACTTATTTGCAAATTACAAAACAAAAATAATGGGAAACAAAATCCTGTTGTCCAACCATCCATCCACCTATCCATCTGTTCATCAAATTTATCTGCCCACCTACAGCATCTTCCCTCTGTCCATCCTCCAGGGCACTTATCTACCCAACCAGCCATCCTGTCCATCCCAGCTATCCGTATCAAGAGAAAATAAAAGTCTTGAAATGTTCACAACCTATGAAGAGGTCTAGTTGCATTCTTACAAACTTTTCTGTGGGGCTGAAATTTTAAAACATTATTTGTAACCTAAATTATAGAGAAAAGAAAGTAGGAAAGTTTAAAGAAATCCTATGGCCAATTCTTTTATAAAATGAGTAAATCATAATTCCTTGTGTATTAGTGCTTTCTTGTCAGCTATACCAATATAGTGTAGTCCTTTCATCTGAAGTTATTTTAAGACCAAAACCTAAAAAAAGGTAAATGGCCAACGTTAAGGGCCAAAATTACATATTATCTTACTATTACAAATTAAGTAGAAATGATTCACTGTATAATGGGATAAACCATAGTTTCTCTTCACAAAAGAAATTGCTTATTAGATGAAAAGTGTAAAAGAACTTTCTAGATGTTAGGAAATGGAGGCTAGGATTTTAGATATTAACATTCAATTAATTTCCCTCAAGCATATATGTTTGATAAGAAGGAAAATAAAATATTGAAACTGCCTATTAATTTAAAATGCTAATCCCCAAATACAAATTGGTTGTGCTCCCAAAAACCATACATTGTAAAATCCAAATGCCAGTCAGACTTAGGATAAATACTACTTATTTTTGAGTGGCAGAGTCATGGCTAGATTCCCGGGCTGCCAGCAAAGGTCTCCTAATCTACAATGGCCATTACTGGCAGCATCAGGAAACTAGTGTCAATTGTGGGTACAAAAGGGGCATCTTCCAAGCTCTAAGACCTAGGTAATATTCTCAAAGAAAAGGGCAATTTTGGACAATAACTCTCTGCTGTGTATTCAGAGTCCAGCCATCCCAATCTCTTTGGCTAATGCTACTCTAACCTGCTCGTTAGGGTACGTTCCCCAGGAAAGGTTGGCTGTGCCTCAAATGATCTACTTTCTCTCTCTTCTTTGCACTGAAGACTGCAGTTCAGTGGTGGTTTTGATGTATCCTAGTCTGCCTCCTGCAGAGACCAAGCTGACAGAGACATAACAAGGGTCTGTGGGTCTCCTCCGCCTGTTCCAACTAGTTTTCATAGCAGAGTATTCACTCACTCCCTCAGAGCAGCTGTTCCAAACTTTCCTAGAAGTGAAGGAAAACTGAGCTGGTCTGCACGAGGCCTAAGCTGGGTGCCGAGGCACAAACTCTCAGTTCACCTTTTCCAAAAGGGGTCAGGCCGAAGGGATTCGAGCAAAAAGGGCAATCATCCAGACAGGCTATGCAGTTTTCTCCAAGTAATTTATCTGGTAAGTGCTGACGTTGTTCGAGTTTCAATCTAAGTTTAATCCTAAAGCCTTAGGTCCTCACTTTTATTACACTGTCATGCTGTTGAGAAGGAACCACCTGACCTCACCAAAATATGGCCATCATTTCAATACTTCTAGAAAACCAGAGTTGAATATGTACATATTAATCCAAAGGAGTCTCTAGTCGGCATGATTCCAGTCTGCATAGAACTGCATCACTCAAGAGTGTGAAGTGGGTATTTTGGGGAGCACCTGGCTCTGCTGTCTACAAGGACGACCCTGCCCTTCCCTCCAGGAGTCGGCGCTGACACAGCACTGTGCGGCTTACAGAGCTCTTCACACAACTCACCGAACACTGATGCCACACTCTGAGCCAGCGATATTTTACAGGTGAGAAAACTGGTTTGGGACCTGACCTGTGACACAAAACCTCTAAATGACAGAATGGGTCCCCAATCTAAACTGTAATCCTGTGAGTTCTTTTCCTAGGACTCTACCCTTACTCCTTCCTCCCTTCCTGAACTCTAAACTGGGCCATCAGATGACTCTCTCTCTCTCCCTCCCTCTCTGCCTGGGTGGGGAAGGCACCCAGAACAAGCTCAGCATGTTGGGGGCGGTCAGGGAACTTCCACAGAGGTTTGTGTGGGGGCCACTTTTTAATCAGACCACCGGAGACCAGTGACACCACTTGTTGCCCATTTTTAAAAAACTGAATTACATTTTATTCTTTTTTTTTGTACTGGGGATCGAACTCAGGACCTTGTTGCTTGCAAGGCAGGCACCAGAACCATTGAGCTAAATCCCCAGCCCCGAATTACATTTTAATTCAATGAGATTTAATCAACTAAAAAATGTAATCTTCCTTTAAATAATTTACAGCCAGGTGTTTTATAATGCATTTGAAAAAGAACCAGAGGGCTGGGGATTTAGCACAGTTTTCCACCACCTGCCTCGAAAGCAGAAGATCTTGAATTTGATCCCCGGTACCAAAAAAAAAAAAAAAAAAAAAATTGGGGGGCCAGGGATTTAGTTCAGTGGTTCCGCTACCTGCTTCACAAGCGCAAGGGCCCCAGTTCAATCCCTGGTACCAAAAAAAAAAAAAAAAAGAAAGAAAGAAAGAAAAAGAACTGGGATAAAATCATGATACTAGTCTAAGAATCGTTAATCCAAACATCCCTTAAATTGGTAGAATCCTAGTTGTTGTCAAAGAGACAGTGGTGGGCCAGGGATTTAGCTCAGTGGTTTCGCCGCCTGCTGCACAAGCTCAAGGACCCAAGTTTGACTCCTGGTACCAAAAAAAAAAGAAAAAGAAACAATGGCTCATAACCATCTGCTTCTGTCCTATTTGCTCCACAAGCAATGAGACACACTCAGCATTCTTTCCACAAATAAGCACCTCCTTTGCACTTACGTCCTGCACACTTACTGTACACTACCTGTACAGGACCTGCTGGGGGATCACTGTGACCGAGATCTAAGGCTCGTGGCCCTGTGGCACTTGAAATCTAGTTGCAAAATGTGGCAAATGCTACCAAGGAAACAGGCTTTTGAGACACAGAATAACAAAGGATGTCTAATTTCATAAACAACATGACTGGTAGCAGCTCACAGTAATCAAACACGAGAGTCCTCACAGAAAAGCTCTATAAAAATGACATTTAAGCCTAGACGGAAGACAGTGAGAAGCCACCGAGTGATGGCTGGGAGACAGGGAGACTAGAGCGTGAGATCCCGAGTGGTGAGCAAAAGCCAGAGAGACAGCCGATGGGGCTGGGCCTGGTGAACAGGGGGAAGAGATGGAAAAAACAAAACCAAACGGTGCCTGGCTGCAACTTTACCTCCACGGCAAAGGAGATGGGAGGAGAGCTGGGCGAGCTCCACTCAGACCAGGGCCGGGTGCATTTGTCTCACCGTGGGCTCTCCAGCCCAGGGTTCCACTGGCTGCTGCCTTTTACACCAGCCATCCTGTCTCAGTTTGGAATGCAAGAAAATCTGACAGAATAAAGGAACTACTCCGATTTCTCACTCATTTGAGCAAAGACAGAATTAACTACTGACAAACTGTTTATCTACTGTATCTAGGGACAATAACTTTCATTTTCATAAATGAATGAATGGATGAATGCCAGTGTAAGGTTATTCTAATTTTAATATTCCCAGTTTTAAGCATCCTTGGCCTCAAAAGGAGGGCAAACACTATCATAATTAGATACAAAGATGAGA
This sequence comes from Heterocephalus glaber, assembly GCF_053883595.1. NCBI lineage: Eukaryota > Metazoa > Chordata > Mammalia > Rodentia > Bathyergidae > Heterocephalus > Heterocephalus glaber. The sequence continues at coordinate 82,332,068 of NW_028258138.1, read as the reverse complement.
AGGGCAAAAGAATATGTTTCTTTGTTCCTTTTTTCTACACTTGTTCATAATGCAAAATTCCCAGAGCCCATGGGTTTCTCCACTTTTTGAAAATAAATCAATTTTTAAGTCACCCTTCATCTATACACATTAGCCTCTCAATTCTACCTTCCAATTATCTTTCTCTCACCCTCCCAAGAAATGACAGTGTTCAGTCCACTAAGTCACTTCCTTCTTAGTGGATGACAGGCAAAGCACAGACAGGCTCCTGTCAGTGTCTGCATCCCTGAAGCTGTCCCTGCCAGCAATTATTCAACAGTTACTGATGTGTCAAGACTCATCAACATAAACGGGTGGGCCCACAGGCCAGCTTTTCAGTTGAGATCCCCATGTCTATACAAAGGGTGCTGCTGAATTAGCCTTTGCTTCGCCCTCTCCGCTTTCCCAAATGATTGGCTGCTTTAGAAAATGTCCAAAAATAACAGCAGCAGCTCACACGTGCGTGCTTGGAGCCAGCCACTGTTCAGACACATAACATCCATGAACTCAGTTCTCAAAATCACCCTACACCAAGTACTGTACTTCATCCCACTGTGAAGATGAACAGGCCAAAGCAAAGCGAGGGTCACAATACTCAAGTCCTTGCTTCAAGTTTTTCTCAACCTTATTTTTAATTTGGTCACAATTTCTCAGAGTAGTTTAATATCAATCACTGCTACCAGTTAGGGAGCTAAGAGCATGTACTCGAGCTACTTCAGTTTGGGGCTGCCCTTATCTGTGTGACCTTGGGTAAGAAACCAGAGGCTGGGAAGCAGTTTCCTTTATCCCTAAAATGGAGATGGGCTGGGCGTGGTGGCACACACCTGTGATCCCAGCACTTGGGAAGCTGAAGCAGGAGGATCGCCGTGAGCCTGGACTACATTGGAGATGACAACAACATCTGCTCCCCTCAGTTAATGGAGAGGCTGAGTGAGGCATGTGCATACAGCATTCAGAGCGGTGTTTGGTATAGTGTGCACAAGTACTAACTGTTGATATGAATTTAGCAAAAGATGGCCCTATTCAACCCAGTCAGCATTTCTATTCTCTTCCTCCAACATCTGTCATTTTTGTCTTTCGATTTACATAGGCTAATAGTGAACTATTCTGAAAAAAAAGCGAGTCCCTTGCCACTGTTTTTTATCCTTATCACTTATTTCAATTTTTTTATTGTTTGGCTCTTCTGAGACAGGGCCCACTGAGCAGTGGAGGCTGGCCTTGCCCACATCGCTTCTCTCCTCCTGTCTCAGGCACCCATGAAGGAATACTCTCAAGTTAGCTGGGCTGGCCTGAGCCGTGGGTAATTCCTGAGCCACCGAACTCCTGTGGCAAACGTCAACATCTGTAATAAGCCATGAGGGACACACTAAGCCCTCAGTTTTAACCTCAAAAGAAAAACTGTTACCATATTTATTTTTAGAACAGGTTGTACACTAATAATTTTTACATTCTTTTTTTTTTTTTTTTTGGTACCGGGGATCGAACTCGGGTCCTTGTGCTTGCATAGCAGGTGGCGAAACCACTGAGCTAAATCCCCGGCCCCACACTAATAATTTTTACTTAAGCATCATAAGTGGCCTATGATTTGGGTTTAAATACGAAGTGAAACACAGTCTATTTACATGATTAATTTATTGATGATTAAATTTTGTCTCTTTCACAACAGTTTTGATAAGCACAGATAATATTTAAAAATGAGCAAATATAGAAATACCATATATTTATTACATTAAAAATGATTTAATTACTGTAACTCAAAGATCACATTTTGAACTTATCTGGAAGCTCTCAGAACTCAGTCCTTACACGGCTAGGAACAGGTCCAGGCTTGAAGTCCAAGGCTGATCACACTGTGCAGCCTCCTGGCTGCAGTCCAAAGTGAGACCACCTAACAATTTGACCACTCCACCCATGGCACACCCACCTGGAAATTCAGCTGTAACTGTAACACCAAACGACAATATAAAGAAATAGACTAGTGGGCTGGGGATTTAGCTCAGTAGTTTCGCCGCCTGCTGCACAAGTGCAAGGACCCGAGTTCGATCCCCGGTACCAAAAAAAAAAAAGAAAAAGAAAAAGAAACAGACGTAGGAAGTAGGATTGCCGTGAGTTCAAGGCCAGCCTGGGCTATGTAGGGAGACCCTGTCTCAAAAAACCAAAGAAGGAAACAGACATTCTCAGGCGGCTATATGTTAAAAGTCTTATAAAAGTCTTAAATCTGCTTTAGGCTTGGCATGTTGAATGCTATGAATGTAAAACAAAAAAAGTGTTAGGTTACTGTACATTTAATCATTTTCTTATTTCTGTTGAGTATAGTACTTTGCAACTGGCCAACATACAAGTATCTGAATGTTTGGTTTTTATTTGGTACCAAGGATCAAACTTGGGACCTTGCACTTGTGAGGCAGGCATCGGAACTACTGAGCTAAATCCCCGGCCCTGAATGTTTTATTTAATATAGTAAGAGGTATTTATTTAGTACCTGCTCTGCACCAGCCACTCTCATATTTCATTCTAGTAACTGTGAGCAGGTGGAATTATTCCCATTGTACAGACAAGGAAACTGAGTCAGAGATTAATGTGATGAAGATTACACAGCAGGCAAGAACAGAATAAGTATACGATCCAGGTCTGATTCTGAAGCCTGTTCTAAGGACAGCAGCAGAGACTCCTATTCTGCAGCATTAGCTAAGCAATGTTATATAACCGCCTAAAATGCTTTTACTTTACTTAAAACATGGTAAAATACAGTGACTATTATGAAATCTAGCCGAGGTGCTGTAAAAAACATTCTTTATCGTGCCAGGCATAGTGGTGCATGCCTGTGATCCCAGCACTTGGGAGGCTGAGGCAGGGGGATTGCTGCGAGTTCCAGGCCAGCCTGAACTAATGAGACCTTGTCTCAAAACCAAACCAAACCAAACCTGAATCCTGTCTCCTAAGTGCCCTATACTGAATTATCTGGAGGATGGACCATGTACACCTAGCATTAAAACAATGGACAGATGCTGCCAATGCCACCCGGAGGCGGGCAGGCGGCTGCTTCGAGGCGCCTAATGCTTCGATGTCCCCAGCTTGAGGCTTACGATTACCAGGAACCTGTCATGCCACTCTATTTATAACTACTATAATATACCAATAAAACATGAGTACAAAAAATTGTTATTTCTACTAAAACTAAATTAAATGCTTTGGAAAGAACGTATTTTGAAATGCCTTTTTTTTGGTGCCAGGGATCAAACCAGGGCCTTGGATGTGCTACCAGGACATGTGTGCTCTGCCTCCAAGCTACAACCCAGACCTGATAAACATTAATTTTGATAAACACAAATTCCCATTTCCTAAAACAAACTCATGCTGAATTATGTGCACAGAAAACAGTATAAAATTTTAAGTTTAAAAACTATTTTTAAATTACTTAACTATGTAACATTCTACCCTCAGACTGCTCTGAGAAATCTTAATTCCACTTTAAAGAAATCAAAACTAGAAATCTTGGATGTACATTATTAATATGGTTTCTACAAGAAAGGCCTTGTTAGAATAAAAAACACACCGCATCTCACCCTCAAATAGGGTCATAAGCTGGGCGGGGTGATCCACACCTGTGATCCCAGCACACAGGAGGCTGAGGCAGGAGGGAGCGCTGCAAGTTCAAGGCCAGCCTGGGCTACACAGTGAGTTCAAGGCCAGCCTGAACTACATAGTGAGGCCCTGTCTCAAAAAACAAAACAAAACTAAACTAAAAAGGGTTAGGATTATAGCTCAGCAGCAGAGCACTTGTCTAGTATTGTGCAAGGTCCCAGTACCACATTAAAAAACAAACAAACAAACAACACAGCCCAGCAATTTGGACAGGCCTGTAATCCCAATACTCAGGAAGCCGAGGGAGGAGGATCACCACCAGTTCTAGGCCAACCTGGGCTACACAGTGAGTCCAAGGCCACCCTGAACTATTTAGCAAGACCATGTCTCAAAAAAGTAGAAAAACGGGGGTGGGGGGGTGTGTGTGTGTGAAAAAAACCTAGGCTGTTATTCTGATTCCCCACTTAAATTCTTTCTATTAGCCAAACACCACACCCAGTCATGTAGGCTAAGAGGCTCTGATGTGCTTATTTAGGCAACGCTCTGAAGCACAGCTGTAGCTCACTAAACAAATATTTGAGTCTCTACATTAATATCCACACTTTACTCACATGCTGAATGAGTATCTGAGAGGGTCTCCTATTTGCCCTCACTTTATCAAGAATTCAATGTTAAATATGCTTATCTCACTCTCTAGCCCACAAAGTAAAAGCAGGAAATTAAAGAATAAGTATAGTAACAACAAAAGCTTTTGATACCAAGGGAACAAAAAACCCCCACAGATATAAATATGTACATGTATGATAAAATGCAGTGCTTTAAGCTAAAGAAAAAAAAAACCCCAAAATCTCAAACATTTTTTGGGCATTTCTAGATTTATGACCTAGGACAAGGTTGACAGTTATAGCAGTGTCCTTTTATCATCCACTAAGGGTTAAATTACATTAAGTCTGTGAATCTTTTTCTTTTTATAAAAAGGGGTAGAGAAGCATGAATATTTGAGAAATCTATATATTATGATTATAACTGAAAATATTTTTGGCATTTTAGAGCGAAGTTTCAATTATCTAAAAAAATTCACTCATATAAAATACATCCTCAGACACCAAAGTAGAAAAACATGAAGTATTGGTGTTTCTAGCCAAGAGCTGCCCACAACTGTGCTCTTCAAACTGCAGGTTACCGCGACCCATTAATTGGTCAGAAAATCAATTCAACAGGTTGTGACAGCGATGAAAAAGTGAACTAGAACAGAAAATATAAGACCATATTGCACACAGTAAAGGTAGTCCATGTGTGAAAAACTTTTCTCAGTATTTTTTTTTTTTTTTTTTTGGAGCCAGGGTCTCCCTAGGTAGTTCAGGCTGGCCTTGGATTCACTGTGTAGCCCAGGCTGACCTTAAACTCCAGGCAATCTTCCTGCCTCAGCTTCTGGAGTGCTGAGGCCTGTGCCACCACACCTGGCCTTATCTCAGTATTTCTGTACTCATCTGCTAAGTCAAAGATATTAATTACCCTGGATCCCGGTTCAAAAAAAGCCATAGGCCTAAAGGTTCATGTATTATGGAACATAATCACAATACTAAACTTGTAATCTCATCAGTTTTACTTGAGAATGCTAAAGAAAGCCACAATTTTGAAAGAGAAAAAAGTCACTTTTTTAAGGAATCTTGATGAATAATGTATTTATTTTCCCCAGTAACCTCTGTAAGTATATAAACATTTTGTCGTGTTTGGCACTAGTTTGCCTAAAATAAATGCTATATTTTAAACTGCTACTGCAGATACTACCAGTTTTTAAACTGCCACGACTTTAAAGCAACTTAACAACAATCCAAGACAAACAGTGACTTTGATTTTATTTGTTTGTTTATCCTGAGATTCAATCACTGCCCTTGGTGCTATTTTTTCAAAGTCACTGAAAAATCTAAACTTAGCATAGTACACAAGCAATCTGGTCAGCAGCAATGCATTTGCCAATATTTTATACACACATAGTTGTTGCCTGATTTGAAGTATCACTTAAAACTAAATTAAATATAGCTTTCTTCATGTCTTTCTAATGCATTTAATAATCATGATCAAAAAAACATTTTAAATAGACAATCTGTCTTTCCAATCACTTTGAAAGACCATCTGGAAAAATAACCCGCTTAGTCCATTCTTTTTGTAAGTAAGCATTTAATTCATAGGATAAATGACTATTTCCGACCTCAAGTCTCAAATTTGCAGTGAACTCTCTTTAGTCCAACTCCCTACCAAACACGACAATCCCTGCTTTATTACATTCCTTGAACCGAATTCCTATCTACCTAAAGTCCTCACTAAGCACTGCTATATGAAAATCTTACAAATATTGATACTTGTCATTAATCAGAAAACTGATAAACAATCCTCTGAAAAAGCACAGTGTATACATTATCCTAAGACATGAAAATACAGGTTTAGGAAGGAAGCAGCATTGACCTTTTGCTAGGGATTCCTATGCTTATGATATCCTGAATGCTGACGTACTTTCCAAACTTTGGGAGTTTGCTTAAAGAACAAAAAGCAACTAATGAAAGCAGGGACCATAATAAAATAGTAAGTTGCCAACTCACTCTTTCATCAAGTTCAAAATGGCAAGTTTAAGCGCCTGTAAATGTCTCTAAAGTTGAAGTCAGCCCGACTGCCTGAAACTAGCGATCGCAGCTCTAAACGGCCGTGGAGGGGCCGGCGACCACACACCCAGATGCTGTCGTTAGCCACGTCATTTCCCACCCAGTTAGTTCTCCGCCGAAGGCTGTTCGGGCCTGCGCCTGGCCCCGCCGGCCCCGTCCCCTCCCCGGTCCTCGCAGGGGACCCGAGACCCCGCGCCGGCGGCCCCGTCCACAGCAGGCCCGAGCGGCGCGGCCGGCCGCATCCAGCCCTCCACAAGCCTGTACCTCGCTCGGACTTCATGTTCGTGTCCGGGCCGCACCGGCGCCGCGATGCTCGCGTGGGCGCCCTCCACGGCTCGCCGCCGCCCCGCTCCGGGTCCCGAGCGCTGAAAGAGAGAGAGTGGGTCGGCGCGGCCCTGCGAGAGCAGCCCCACGAGGCCCGCGTCCCCGCCGACTCCGCCGCGGCGCCCTGGCCTATTTATAGCCCCAGGCGCGGCCGAGGCAGCGACCCAGCTGCCCTGCGCTCGGTCAGCCCCGGCCTCACCTGTGTGCCCGCCCCGCGGCCGCGCCCACTCAGGAGAGGAGCCCGGGCCCCAAGCGCTCGCCGGCCGCCGTCGCGGGCCGCCCCGCCAGAGGCCCCGCCCTCCCGCCGCGAGGACCGCCCCTTCCCGGAGGCCCCGCCCCTCCCAAGGCCCTGCCCAACCCCAGCCGGGACCCGCGCCCCCGCCCCGCCCCGCGGCTCCGCCCCCTGAGCCTGGGTCCCGTCGCCCGGCGCGCTCACCCCGCGCTCCCCGGTCTTCTCAGCCCTGCCGCGCGCGCTCTGGTGTCCGCCCGTGGGCCGCGTCCATGGGCTCCCGGGCGGCTCGCTCCGCGGCTCCCGGCGCGGCCGTACTCCTTGTCCCCGTCCTGCTCGACGCCCCGCGCGGAGCATCCCACGCCTGCCTCGCCCCGCGGCTGCCCTGCACCCCCGAGGCCATGCACCCGAGCCGCCGTCCGCTCCGCTCGCCCCGGGCCGCCCTGTCAAAACAGGGCGGTCACGTGCCCGACACCGCCCGAGCCCGTCACTTCCGCGCCGCGCGCCGGCGCCATGGCAACACCGCCGAGCCCGGGCTCTGGGTGGCTCCGGCCGGAGCGGCCCGCGGGCCGGGGCCTCGGAGCTAAAAATAACTGGAAACTTGGCAGCCCTGACTCACTGCGGGAGGGCACGCCTGCCCGGTGCTGTTGTCTCGAAGCTGTAACTTGGCTGTGCTGTAACAGCGTGACAGGATGACATTTCGCGTTGTGAGGTTGTTTCATCACTTAAGCACCAACAGATGTGGAGAATCTGCAGCAGCTAAGGCGATCAGTGTGTAGCCAGTGCAAAGGGACAAGAAGTACAACATTCCCAAGGCCCTTCGGTTTCATTAGGGAAAAAACATTTTTAGAAAGAACTTTGCATACAAGAATCACAACAGGAAAGTAGGAGGACAGACGTTTTATTTTTACTTTATTCTTTGTACTGTGCTGCTTCTAAAGTTTTCCAGTGACTACGGATTAGTTTTACATCAGAAGCTTTTGTAAACCGCAAAGATTGACAATTGCATTTTCTTTTGCTTCAGATCAAAACATGAAATTTCTCTTATAAAAAAATAGTATTTTCGGGGCCAGGGATTTAGCTCAGTGGTTTCGTTGCCTGCTGCGCAAGCGCAAGAACCCGAGTTTGATCCCCCAATACCAAAAAAAAAAAAGTAGTATTTTCTAGATGTTTAGCTTTTGACGGTAAAATAACAATAACGTGCACAATGCAATAATTAGCTTTAATCCCAAGATTGCACCTAATCAGAACACTGCCAGAGGAGGACAGCGTGTCCCCGGGCTGTTCTGGCCTTAGAAAGACGAAACTTCTTCACAAAGGGCAAAAGTCTACACAGTGGCTGCAAATGTTAACTCCCAGTAGAGTTGATATCACTATTACTGAACTGCTGTGGTATGTAGTTTTAAGAGATGAACTGAAGTTTTACTTGTTTTTACAATCACTTCTCTGCTAACCTTGGCAATGGGAGAAGGAAAGAACAGTTACATAATCCAAAACCCTAAACTTAGCACAACAGCTGGGTCAGATAACAGCTCCTGGAAAGGGTTTAGAGGGTGGACAGGCAGCCAGATCTGGACTTTAGGTCCTCTCCCTCTGCCTCCTTGCCAGAAAGAGACACGAAGACTAGAAAAATACAGAGCGCCCAGGCCGAGACTACTGGCCGGCCTGGAGCACAGACTCCTGCGTTCCCCTTTGATAACCTCAGCTTTAGCAGTGCTGGTGCCTGAACATTTGTCAGACTAAGTTTTTACAGACTCCCAAATCTGTTTAAAAGTTTGTTGTCATTGAGATGGTGGAAAATACTTCCAAGAAGTGTATTTCTGGCTCATTCACTATTTAAATTATTGTTCATGCAGGCAACATGCATTTCCTGAGCGTTCACTCTCTGCTAGGCACATAGTAGTCCCCAAGAACGCAGCGGTCACCTGAACCAGAGAGGGTCACTGCTCTCACAGAGCTTGGGATCAAGTCACATTCTATGCCTCAGAGTGACCTAAAACATGAGGGGTTTGGCAGGCTGAGGCAGGAGGACTGTCACAAGTTCAAGGCCACCCTGGGCTACATAGTGAGTTCAAGACCAACCCAAACAACACAGTTCGACCTCTCAAAATTTAGAAATGAGGTATTTAGACAATTAGGTAAATAATCTCTTTCCTTTCTAATCCTCAAAAACAATCCTACAATTGTAGAAAAATGTTCAGAGAGCTGGGTGTGATGGTTGCACGCCTGTAATCCCAGCACTTGGGAGGCTGAGGTAGGAGGATCACCAGGAGTTTGAGGCCAGCCTGGGCTACATAGTGAGTTCTAGGTCAGCCTGGACTACATAGTGAGACCCTGTCTCAAACAACAACAACAACACCACCACCAACAAAAAAAGAAATAAAAGTGTCCAGAAGGATTGAGAATAAGTTCCGGAAATGGCAACTCACTCTAAGCATTGCTGATAATGGAAGCAGAACCAAGCATCCCTCTTTCTCCATGGTGAGGGGTGGGGTGGGTGAGGCAAAGAAGGCTGGTCTGCCTGTGGGATTTGCTACCAATTTGCTTTCCTCAATGTTCCAAAGCCATGAGCGGATCCACTTAAAGTTAACTCATCACCAGAAAGGGCATCCATCAGCTTGTACAGGTTTGTTCCAAGAACCAGCGTGAGGCAAAAACTTAATACATACTAAGCTGAATACAGTGGCACCTGCCTCATAATCCTACCAGAAGCTACTCAGGAGGCTGAGGCAGGAGGATCCAAAGTTGGAGCCTAGCCTGGGCACCTTCATGTCTCAGAATTTTTTAAAGATTGGGACGGTAGCTCAGGGTAGAGCACTTGCCCAGCCTGGGTTCAATACCCAGTGCCACAAAAATGAAATAAAATATAAATAAATATTGTCAAGTTCCTTTCTTTTCTTTTTACTAAGATGAGGATGATTGGTTTGGTTTTCTTTTTAGTACAAGGTGCACCCAGTGTCATAAAACAGTCCCAGCTACAGAGCAAAGACTGGCACTTTTTCCCTCTATCTGGGACCTAACAAAGGCCCTGTCACAGGGCAGGAGCCCAGTAAATGGCAGGCTTTGTGGTAATAACTTCCCCTGCACATATCTATAAGCTGTGCTCCCTATGCCAGCTGCTATTTTCTCCCTAGAGGGTTGGGAACCTGGTGATGGGCACAGACTTCATTTGTGAAAGGTGTATTTTCATCACTTTGGTTTTGTTTCATAACAGCAGGAACCTGCTGTGAGTTGGTCGTGCTCCCTAAGGACGACAGGCTAGAAGCCCCCACTTACCTACCTGGAAATGGGGTCTGTGGGGATGTAACCAGGCAAGGAGGCACAGGAAACAAAGCCACGTGACAAAGAAAGAGATCGGAGTCTTACAGATTGGCCACTAAAACATGGAGATCTTTAATTCTGCATGTTACGATAAAGGAGTTGAAAATATTAAGAAAAAAGATCTCTCAAATACTGCAAAGTAACTATGACCCATAGCTAACAGATGATCATGAGAAAGTGGTTGGGAATCATCAGATGAAAATACGCTATTTTAAACCAGGTGTGCTGTTATCCCAGCACTCGAGGCTGAGGCAGGAGGATCACCATGAATTCAAGGCCAGGCTGAACTATACAGGGAGATCCTGTCTCAAAAGACCAAAAAAAAAAAAAAAAATTTTTTTTAAAGAAAGAACATATGCTATTTTAAATGTGTCAATTGGTAGATTTTTTTCATCATAAAGTATGTGGAAATAAAAAGATAAAAATTTTAAATATACATATATAAATCTAGTCTTGCATAGTAAGCAAAAATAAAAACAAACTGAACTGTGTACTTTTCATTGTTGAAGACAGAAAACATAAATGCAGGCTGTCTTTTCCATACCGAATTCTCTCTGGTCAGACCGGTACGTACACTGCAGATCCTGTCTTTCTAAGAGGGAAAGACCAGGGAGCCCCTGCCCAGGCGCTGGCTCTGTGCACAGCCGTGGCTTACCCTGCTGGGCTGCTCCTGCTTTGCCCGGCTCCTGTTTGTCCGCACTGTCCTGGTGACCACAGGTACAAGGAAGTAAAACTGCCCCTTTCTGCTCCCCACCTGCAGAAGTGAGTGTGGTACCTGAAAACACGATGGTCTCTAAACTTCCAGCCATGGAGACTTCTTGTTTATCTCAAGGTCTACTGGGTTTCTAGGGCTCTGAGGACCAGGACTTAAGGACTTTTCAAAAATGTACCATACTAGCTTTTTTTTGGTGGGGGGTCGACAAGGTCTCCCTTTGTAGTCCAGGCTGGCCTCCAACTTGCAGCGATCCTCCTGCCTCAACCTCCCAAGTGCTGGGATTATAGGCTGCATCACCACACCTGGCAGTAATTGCCTTTTTTGTGACAGTGGCTGTGCTGAGCACGTCTCATCTGCGTGTGGTCCTAGAGAGTGGCCCTGGCTCACCGGTAGGCAAACCCGGGGCCAGGGAGCTGAGTAACTTTCCCAGGGGTGGAGCTCAGAAGCACCAGGAGCAGCTCCTTTCATTTCCATTACAAAATCTCCAAGCAGGATAAATAATTCCAGACATTTAAAGTGGGGAAACCAAGGCTCAGAATCATTAGGAAATGGCTGGAATTTAAATTGGTTTATGCCAGTTTAGGCTCGGTGATCTGGATATAAATTCTAAATAGATTATCTGTGCTTGTTACATGTGAACTCAGAAGACCAAAAGGTCACACTCATAAGACAGGTCAAATTCGGGAGCCCTTCAGTAGTAAGCGCTTTTCTGAGTGCTGTATACACTGCCCCATTTAATCCTCATAGCATGCGTATAGAGTGTTACTATCTCTGTGTTAGACTCAAAGAAACAAGAAAAGGGAAAAAAAAAAAGAAACAAGGAAAGGGAAAAGTAAGTAACTTTCCCACTGTCAAACAACAAGGCAGTAGCAGAGCCAGGATTCACACCCAAGGAGTATGAAGAGGGAACTCAAGTTTTTGTTTTCGTTTTTTGAGACAGGGTCTCCCTATGTAGTCCAGACTGGCCTTGAACCTACCATGTAGCTCAGGCTGGCCTTGAATGTGTGGGCCATTCTCCCGCCTCAGCCTCCCAAGTACTGAGATTATAAGCATGTACTGCCACACCAGGCTACTTTGGATATTTTTTTAAAATTCTGAACAGTCCTGGCATGGTGTTGTACACCAGAAATCCCATCACCCTGAGAGTCTGAGGTAGGAGAATTTCAAGTTCAAGCCTAGCTTGTGCAACTTAGAGACTTAGTGAGACCATGTTTTAGAAAAAATAAAAACAGAAATAAAAAGGGAGGGCTGTAGCTCAGGGCAAAGGCCTTTTCTAGGACAAAGGCTGCTAAGAATGAACAAAGACTGTAGAAATTGCCCACCTCCTTTTCACAGATGGGGAAATTCATAATTGAGACTAAATTCTCCCCATGATAGAGCAATATAAATTATACCTTTGAAGACTGCAATCGCTGCTGGTTCTATCAGCACCTTGAAGCTCAACTCAGTCTGAAGAGAATCCCGGAACTGATCGCTTCATTTGCTTGTTGTCTGTCTCAAGAACGTCACACTCTCACGCTTCAGAGAAGGTGCTGAAGCTCTTCTCTTATTTTAAACTGTGCAGGCAAAATTCTGCATGTGAGGCTGAAAGTAATTGGTTTTCATTTCCAAAACGTCTCTCTGTCTAATGTAAGCTTAGTCCAATTCCGCATTTATTGAACTTTATATGCCAAACACTTTCTTGGGCCCCAGAGAGACAGACAAGAAAAGCGAGCTCTCACCCCGAAAGCTGCCTGAGTCTAGCAAGGGGGCAGCCACGCCAATGAAGAATGGCAGTCGACTGGATAATAGCTCAGCAAAATCACGTACAGGGAAAGTTAGGGGCACAAAGAGGGGAGGAGGCGTAGGAGAGGGGTCATTCACGGAAAGGACACCTCTGCTATGTTTTGGAGGATGGCCAAGGGATGCCTTGTTACAAGGTCACATCCAAAGACACTAATGGAAATGGAAATGACAGGCTCACTGTGGGATACATTGTTTGTTTCGGTCACAGCCCCAGTGTGCACCCCTCTCACCACCCAGGCCTTTGCCACATAGCTTGCAGGCCTTCTCAAGGTCAGGAGATACTTCCCAGCCCTGGTTCAGCCACTGGACTCGGTAAGGCTGAAATGACAGGGAGTGACTCTGAGCTGGACCCAAAGAAGCCTGGCCTATTTCTCCCCTTGAATCTCTGCCATTACCAGGAAAATCAGATTCCTTGGGTCAACTGCTAGTCCCAGGAGGGTGAGAGCCAGATGTAGGATAAATGGGAACTGACTCACAGAACAACCCAGCTTGGATTAGCAGGACAACCACCCTGAACAACAGAGCCATAAGAAAAAAAAAACCATTGTTTTAAGCCACTGAGGTATGGGATGATTCGTTACTCAGCACTAGTGCAGCAGTGGCAAACCAATACAACCATACTAGTGGATTTGGATTTTATCGTGTAGGTAACTGAAAATGCAGAAAGATTTTCATAAATAGGTACATTGTTTCAGAAAGACAGCTTTAACAACAGAGTGAAAGTCGGAGATGGGAAGAGGACAGTGGAGAGCCAGTAGACAGAAGCTATTGTAATGATCCAACTGCAGCAGTACAAATCTGAGAAAGGCAGTGGACAGAATAGCTGGAGGACAACACGAGTACTGTGCTGTAATAAAGGAAGCAGCAGAGAAAGGGACAGGGGTAAGGCGAGGACGGGGCTATTTAGGGTTTGGTTTGCAGTACTGGGGTTTGAACCCAGGGCCCCACACATGCTAGGTGATCGCGCCCTACCGCACTGGGCTACATCCCCAGCTGACACTGTAATGTGTCGTAAGCATCTAAAGAGACAATGTGTAGGCCAAGGGAGACAGTGCAGGAGCTTATAGATGAGGTCTCCTCCGGACTTGCGGATTACTCAGACTCTGCATGCCAGTGGCAGCTACCCTGCCCCATGGGACACCAAGAAGGAAAAGGGCTGGGCCCTGTACTCCCAGCTATTTGGGACGCTGATGAGGGAGAATCAGACATTTCGTTAATTTAATGCAACCCTGTCTAAAAAAAAAAGGAAGGAAGGAGCAAGGTGGGGATGTGGCTCAGTGACTCAGTCTTGCTATGTAGTTCAAGCTGGCGTGTAGCCCAGGCTGGCCTCAGACTCATGGTGATCTTCCTGCCTCAGCCTCCCAAGTACTGAGATGACAAGTGTGTACCACCACACCCATCTAAACCTATTCTTTCTGATATGGTGGGAGGGTTGCAACATGCTGATGACACACAGAGTTAGTAGCAGCTGGAGCCAACACAAGGCCTTTGGGATGAGCCAGCCCTGTACTAGTTAGGAATTTGGTAATGAATAAGACCCACGTGAGACCTGCCTCTCTATCGAGACAGCTTCCTCTGGGATTCTTAGACTGCTCAGGTCTTACGTGTATCCTACAGACAAACTGAAATGCCATCTCTCAGAGCTTGTGATCTACATTTGTCTGCTTTTGTTTTAAATATACACAGTTTCCAAGTATATTACATTGATAAGGATATAGCATTAAAATGCAAGTGTTAACATTTTAATGTAAGGATATCTATATTGACCTCAGAATAAAGCTCAGCTTTTTATTTGTTTGTTTGTTTGTTTGTTTTGAGACAGGGTCTCACTATGCAGTCCAGGCTGGCTGTGAACTTTCTTTGGAGCCCCAGGCTGGCCTGGAACTCATGGTCACCCTCCCACCTCAGCCTCACGAGTGCTAGGATGATAGGAGTGTGCTACCAGGCCTGGCCTAAAGCTCACGGCTACAATTTAGCACACATAAAATAAAGCAAACGACTGAGAGCAGAGTTGTAAAACAAACTATTAACCCTGCCATGCCTTTATGTAGAGCGGGTAGAGTAACCAGGCAGGATTTGTGGAAATCCAGAAGAAGAGAGACTTCTGACAGAGCCTTTTGCAACGGCGGGGAGGGGCCGCCTAGAAATGAAAAGGAGCCCGGGGACCAAAAGGCCCCACATTTTTCCTCAGCCTAAGTAAAAGATAAACTGAAAACTAATGGCATGGATTGCCCAAGATAACAGGCAGAAAATAAAGAGCGAGGTGATTCATTAAACCAGACTGAGGAGAAATGGAGGTGATAGAATCAGATGGCAGGCAAAATTGAAATGTCAGGGAGCTGACGCTGATGCATCTGCGATGATCCTTCGGAACTGCATGGTCAAGCAAAAACTTTGAAGGCTATTTTTCCGGGCCTGACTGAAACTAGGGCTGTCTTTCCTGGGGGTGAGATGGCCTGGGAGGAGGGTCGGGTGAGTGCTCACATTTGAGCTATTTGACTGGAGCAACAAAGGCCTGGATTCTCTTAGTCACATGCCACCATCCACACTGCACAAGCTTCCTGTCCAGGACTCCCAGGTCCCTAAACACCAGAACTTCTAATTGCTGTGTGACACTTCATCCAGATGCTCCTGTGAAAATTCTCCCATTGTCTCCAATTAAATAGGGCACAGTTCAGATAGAGAACAAACAACATTAGAAACTAGAGAGATGATGTAACTATAGTAACAGAAACTAACTCTGATTACTGATAATTTTATTTATATGTAATTTTATACAAGCAAATTTTAAAAATTGAAATGAGTGCATAATGGTTTTGTTTTTTTGAGACAAGGCCTCACTGTGTATTTCAGGGCAGCCTTGAACTCACTTTGTAGCCCAGGCTGGCCTGGCACTCACAGCAATCCTCCTGCTTCAGCCTCCTAAATGATAGGAATAAAAGCATGTGCCACCATATCTTATTTGAATGGATAATCTTAACGAAATTATAAACCATCAAATGAAATAAATCATTAGTAGAAAACCTGACTAGACCAATTGTTATCTAAGGAATCAAAAGTCAAAGACCTACTCCTAAAGAAGATACCAGGCCCAGAAGGCTTTATCAGAAACTTCTTTTAAACCATCAAAAAACCAGATAATTACTTTGTTGTATAAAGTACTCCAGAGAAAAAGAAAAGGAGAAAAAGATAATCCTGATAGCTGGGCACGGTGGTGGAGCACACCTGTAATCCCAGCACTTGGGAGGGTGAGGCAGGAGGACTGCTGAGAGGTCAAGGGCAGCCTGGGCTACATAGGGAGAATCTATCTCAAAAAACCCAAACAAACAAACAAACAAACAAACAAACCCTGATAAACCAGAATGGAAAATAACCCTCATCTTGCTGATGAACATAAAAGTAAAACTCCTGAGTACAATACTAGCACAGAATCCAGCAGGGCACTAAGTGAATATCACCTCACGACCAAGAGAGTTACCCCGGAACGCAGGGCCTGCCAAGGTGATGATGTCTGCAAATCCAAATGCCCATTCTATCTGAGGAAAGGAAGTAGAAACCAAATAATCCTCTTTGCCGAAAAGTGCACTTGACGAAATGGTACCCTTCCTTCCAAAAGGTCTTCCAGAGCTCGGAGGATCGTAGAGTGAGCATCGTGTCTAACAGGAAACATCACTGCTAGCACGCCCGAAAAAGTAAAGAATAAGATCAGAACTCCTATTCCCACAGTAGCGTATTTGGAAGTTTTAGTCAATGTGCTAAAACTGGAAGTGAGACAGGTGAGTCAATGGTGGTGCACCCCATAGTCCCAGCACTGGGGAGGCTGAGGCAGGAGGAGGGGCGCAAGTTTGAGCCAGGTCCAGGGAACTTACTGACTGAGCGAGAGCCTGTCTCAAAATAGAGAACGAAAAGGGCTGAGGACAGGGCTCAGTGCAAAGACTCTGAGCTGAACCCCCCGGGGCCAGGCTAGGGGAGCCGGGGAGGTCAAGGCCAAAGCACTTCAAAGGTGTGTTTATTGGGAAGGTACACCGTGCTCTGGTGCTCTGCGTAGGAACTTAATGCTTCACCATATGCTATTTTTTCAGGTCAGAGGTCTTGCTAAATTGCCTATGCTGCCCTCAAGCCCCTGAGCTCCTGCCTCAGCCTCAAGTTTCTGGGACTACAGATGCCTGCCACCTTGCCTGGCGAGGCAGTTCATGCTTAAGGCTTCTCCACCTACAGATTTAGTGCGAACTCAGTCAAAATCTCAGGAGCATTTGTAATGGAACTGAACAAGTTGATTCCAAAGTCATATGTGGAACACTAGCCTCACACTCCCCCAGGGAGATGAGTCTCGTGAAAACTGCCTCTCCCAGCCTGCTTCTGGTGCTCACGCAGAATAAGACAGAGCAGAGTTGGGGCAGAGCCGTGCCTGCACCGGAGAACATGCTTTTCCACACCCAGCTCTTCTCTTTCGTTCACCAGATCAGCTTCTTCTAAGCTCAGGGCGCTGGACGATGGGTCTGCTTTGCCTTTTGATACATTTCCTTTAACTATACAACGTGGGCTCTTTGTATGACAGTTTCAACTCAAGCCTGATGTGGTGGTGCACACCTCTGATCCCAGCACTCAGGAGGCTGAGGCAGGAGGATTGCTGAGCGTTTAGGGCCAGCCTGGGCCACATAGTGAGTTCAAGCCCAGCCTGGACTACATAAGGAGACTCTGTCTCAAAAACAAAACAAATCCAAGACCAAAAAAACCCTAAATTCAGTTCAGCGTTTTTTAATATGTGACTGCTGAGAATTAAAACAGACATTATTGTCATTTCTCCTTTAGGACCAAAGAAGTCATGGAAATTAGACCTCGAACCTTTGTATCAGATTAATTAGAAAGTATGAAACGTGAACAAGGCCCAAGTAAAAGATTTGGCACACTCACCAAATGCTGTTTCACCACAGAATTGTCCCAAAAATATTAGAAAAATCCCTGATGTGGATTTTTAAAATCGAATTTAGAAATATGTACATTTTTTCTTTGTTTTTCTGTGACCGAGGGAACAGGTCTGCCAAGGTTCAGGGCAGGAGTCCCTTGTACGTCCCGGAGAGCCATGGCCGTCAGAGTTGGTGAGTGGGAACGCGGAGGGACAGTGGACAGGAGCTCAGAGAGAAGTGGCTGGCTGGAGGGCATTGGTGACCTTGTAAGGACCTTGGCTGTCAAGGGTGTGGTGCGTGCTGATGATTCAACAGCTCAGCCACTGCGCTGCTGGGTTTAGGCTCCAGGGTGCCGGGGACCGACACCAAAGGCCGGCCCCGACACCAAAGGCCGGGCCGTCCGGGTGCAGCCCAGGTGCAGCCGGCCCAAGTGCGGCCGCTCTGCGTCCTCCCGGCCCCGCTCTCAGCCGCTCCCCACTGGCGGCCCCACGCCTGGCTTCTGTCCCGAGCCCCTACTGCCTGTGCCCTGGCTCTGCCGACACTGACACGGCCTCCCTCGAGCTCCTGGCCTCCAGCTGCCCCAGGGCTCTTCACCTGGGATGCACGTGCTCCAGCCCGGAGTCTGTGACTTAGCTGGAGAAAGCTCATCTCGGTTTTCCGTTACGAGCAACAGAAGGGCTGCTCTTCCTTTGAGAACGAATATAACAGCAACACAGTGTCGGAGGTACCTGTGGCCGGAGGAAATGACAGATATTTTCGTATCATATCACAGCTCTGTCAAGACATCGCTTAGCGTTGTCACCGCTTTGAAGTGATGACACTCTTGGGCCAACCATTAGATTTTCAAAATGTGCTACTAATGAACCAAATATTAAGAAATATTTTGTTTGAACATTATTTGAGTCCTTTTAATCCCTATGTATATTAATTAGTACATTTTAAAATTCTATTCTGAGGAATTAATGGGCTAGAAAAGAGTTAATTCATGAGAATTCTGAGTTCAAGGGCAAAAAAGATTTAAAAGCTCTGTTCTGATCATAACAAATCAATTCAGGTCTAACTGAGCCCCAAATTCCATTGTTCTCTCTCTTCTCCTTCCTCTTGTCTCTGCTGGGAATCAATCCTAGGGCCCCATATGGGCTTGGCAACTGCTCTACCACTAAGGTACAGCCCTCACCCTTAATAGTCTTCCATTGTGTATCTGTACCACTTTTTAAACAGGATTTTTATCAGGGACTGGGTCTCAGAATGTTGCCTGGGCTGGCCTTGAACTCCTGGGCTTCAGGAATCCTCCTGCCTCAGCCTCCAAAGTGCCTGGGGCTACAACTGCCTGCCACCACCCAGTCAGTCTCAGATTCCAACACTGCCTTGGGCTCTCGATACCCTCACTTGGCTGATGTTTTCTCCTTGCTACAAGTTGTTCTAGTACAGTTGGATGCCACCTGAGGAGCATTCCATAGAACCCACAGCAAAGCACACTGCAAGCTTTTTCCTCTCTCGCTCAGGAGCCCAAGAGCCTGATTCACATGCACGCACGGTGCCCAGGCTTCTTTCCTGTCACCCATTTCTCTGTTGGTGACTTTCAGTGCGTGTGGCTGTTCTCCCCACCACCGCTTTGTGATTCACTGCTTGCCGTACACAAGAACCTGGGATCTCTTGTCAGATCCACCAGGAAGTAACAATTCCTGCTTCCTGCTGCCTTCAGTCTGGCCCTTCGCCCTGCTGGTGCTGGCTGTTGTCCCTCTGGGTATTCCTTCCTTCGGCCTCCAATTTCCGCCCAGCCTCGCGTCCCTGGAGAGCTCCTGCTCCATCCTCAGGACCCAGCCCTGCCAGTGCCGCCTCCTCCCTCCGTCCCCACCCAGCAGCGAGGGGTCCCTGCTGCGGCCACCCTGTTGGTGTCCAGTGCCTGCCCAGTGCACCTGGTGCTCTTGCAGGGTCTGCGGGCTTCCAGGGGAACTTAGCCAGGCTAATCACCACCTCTGCAGATTAGTGAGCTGAAAGTGGGTTAGCCCCGCCCTGAGGAGCTGGGCCTCAGAATTTAGCTTTCGGTTAGGAACATCCACTTCATTTGGTTATGAGTAAGTTTGTTTGCAAGCCACAGACCTGAAGATATTTGCAATACATACACCTGACAAAGGATTCAGAACTACCATTTAAAAAAGAGAATTCCTGGGCTGGGAATGTAGCTTAGTGTTGCAGTGCCTGCCTGGCAAGCCCAAGGTCCTGAGTTTGATCCTCGGTACCATAAAATAAAACATAAAATAAAATAAAGAATTCCTAGTGATCATTAAGAAAAGGCCACCAGGGGCTGGGGATTTAGCTCAGTGGCACTGTGCCTGCCTCACAAGCATGTGGGCCTGGGTTCAATCCGCGGTACCAGAAAACCCCCCAAACAAACAAAAACAGAAAAGGCCTCCAGTCTGGAGGAAAATTGGGCTGGGGCTGCAGGTATAGCTCACTGGCAGCTTCGCATGTACAAGGCCCTACTTCAACCTCCAGATCCACAGCAAATAAATAAATAGAGAAATAGGGCAAAATCTCCCATAGCAACTTGGGAAAGGAAGCCATCCACGTGGGCAAAAGAAAAAAGAAAGAAAGATCAACAGGACTTTACGTGACTCCTCCGGAAAATGCAAATTAAACCGTAGAAGCCTCCATTCCCCACCCAGAGGGCTACAATTTAAAAGGCTAGCAAGGAGGAGGGGACGGGAAGTGAAAGGACCTGAGACGGTCTCAGCCTGAGCCCGGCGCCCATGTGAATGTGACTACTACGTGCTGCAAGTGCACTGATAAAATAAAAGACAAATGCGAAGCCAGCAATGAGTGAGTGTAAGCATGCAGAGCTTCAGCGCGGTGCTGCCGGGCCGGCTGGGCGACACCATTTCTTGGGAAAAGCACTTGGTTTCCGCCGGAGGAAACTCGCCCTGCGTGGTGCCAGCCGGGCTCCCGCGCTCGCCCGCGCCCTCATCTGGAGGTGGGCAGTGGCCGCGGTGGGCAGCTCGGCCGCCGCAGCCGCCCCAGGGTGACTCGGCAGCTGCCCCGAGCTCCGTCCACGCCCAGGGCCAAGGTCCCTCCCGGGAAGGGCCAGGCCAGGGGGGGACAGGGTCCACCGCCACTGCCCCCGAGACCCCAAGCCACCACGGCCCCTCCTGGACGCCCCTCCGCAGCCTCTGGGGGTGCAACTTCTACCCACTGACCTCGGAGCGGGGACGCGGCCACTGAGAGGTGCTTTGGGCTGCGGCGCCCCCTGGAAAGTCCTGAGACTGCGCCTGCGCAGGCCGCTCCTGCTCTGCCGGAGCCTCTTCCCTCCCGGGCTAGGGGCCTGGAGCTGGGGCCCAGGACCAGTCCTGCCCAAAGGAGCTGACTGACGCGGCAGGCGAGCCACTGACGTCGGAGAGCTGCACTTTACCGTCCAGGATTCCTGTACGGACTAAGCCAAAGAACCCTGGCTGATTGGTGACAACTTGTACAGTGTGTGTGTGTGTGTGTGTGTGTGTGTGTGTGTGTGCGCGTGCGTGTGTGATGCTGGAGATGGGCCCCACAGTCACTTGTACAATATTATGGTCACTGTGGCTTTTTTTTTTTTTTTTTTTGGTACCGGGGATCAAACTCGGGTCCTTGCGCTTGCAAGGCAGGCGGCGGAACCACTGAGCTAAATCCCCGGCCCACTGTGGCTTTTGTTAGAACACCCAAAAGATGCAACAAGTCAAATGCCCATCAACAGACAAATAAATAAATTGTGATACTTTTATATAATGGAATGCTATACCTCAATGAAAAAAGCAGTAACTGGCTCCAGCAAGAAGACGGAGAAATCTCACAAATACTATGCTGAATGAAAATAGCCAGACACAAATGAATTCTAGCCGTGGTCCCATTTATCTAAAAGGTAAGAACCAGCAAGGCGAAGATGTTTGTGGAAGTCAGAACAGCGAGGAGCCTTTCAGGGAGCAGGCTGAGAAGCACGAATGGGTTCAGGAAACGCTCTAGGGTTTTATCTGGATGGCGCTTATTCAGATGGCGACACTTGCAAGATTCAAATTACACACTTAAGATTAGTGTACTCGTGCACTTTACTGCTGGGATGTTATTACCCTCTAGACAGTGAAATAAATACGCTTGGACAAATCTGCAGAGATGGGGGGGGGGATTTGGAGAACTCAAGCCATGGCAAACCTTTGGGAAAAAGGTTTTAATATTGTCCAAAACAGCTGGGTGTGGTGGTGCACACCTGTGATCCCAGCACTCAGGAGGCTGAGAGGCAGGAGGATGGCCATGAGTTTGAGACCAGCTTGGGCTACCTAGTAAGTTCGAGGCCAGCCTGGACTACACAGCAAGAGCCCCCCCTCCCCCAAATCATCCCAAACAAATCACCCCAAACAAATCACCCTTTGAGCCAGTGGAAAGAATAAGAAAGTTATTCTTGGATAAGCACAAAAGACAATGAAAATAGTATTCTGAAAATAAAAACACTACCTACACACAGTGTTAGCACAGGCCCACCACAGCCTTGGCTAAAGAAGACCCAGGGCTCCAAAATCACCAAGCAGCACAGGGCAGGACAATGTGGGCCTCCCAGCCGGCAGCACTTCTTTCTTATTGTCCATGTTCTGCTTCATCCTCCTTGCCTGCACCTTCACACTTGCTGCTGGTGCTTGGGATGAAGAACATTTTATTCCTGCTGCAGCCGGCCAAGAGGGGAGACGTCTGTTCGGGGATTGGGAGGGAGGAACCTTGGGGCCCGGTCTCCGAGGCTGCAGCTCCCACAGGCTTCCATGCACCCTGTCACCCTTGGTGTCCTCTTCCTAATCCAAACCCAACTCCCGAGGTCCCTCCCCTGCCTGCCTCTGTCCCAGGCACTTACTGCTGCCCTGAGTACTGGGACTATAGGTGTGCACCATGTCCAGCTAGAATTGTCAGTTCTTAAAAAAGAAAAAAAGAATTGTCAGTTCTTGAGGGAGATTTCCTAACCAGAAGGAATTGAAACACTCAGTGTAGGGCAATTCTAACGCCCAGCTTCCCCTTCCTTAATGCTTAGACAAGGTATCGAGTATCATCGAGTACTTTATTCTCAACGTTGAAATCCTTAGAATCTAAAGTTTAGACTCCTTTCTTTCTTTCTCTTTCTCTCTCCCTTCCTTCCCTCCCTCCTTCCCTCCCTTCCTTCCTTTCTTCTTTTTTTTGTGGTGCTGAGGATCGAACCCAGTGATACAGGAGAAATATAACTGCCAATCTGCTAGATGTCAGATGTGCCAAGTTCGTCTGGCCTGAAATTGAAGAATGGATTCCAAAGGCCAAAGAAGGGTAAGAGAAGGAAAGGGTTATTAGGCAGTAGAAATAGCTCCTGAGAGATAGGCAGGGTCCCGAGTGGTGGCTGCATGGCCTCTGAGCTTGGAACTACCATAGGCCGGTAGGTACGAGATTGCTTGTTCAGTGGTCACATATCACGGGTGACTCTGTGGACTTACAATGGGCCCCTGGGACTCAGCTCTCAGTCCAGTTCTTTCACACAGGGTTTGCAGGAAACTGCAGTCTGAGGAGGAACTGGTTCATTTGCATTATAACTTCCTTCAAATTCAGGACCTTAGTAGGAAGTGGCTGCATCTCTCCTCAAGATCTGAGTAGAGTGGCTGCATTCCATGCTGCCTGAGGGAATTCATTCTTTCTCTAAAGTCCTAGTCACTGTCTACTCTTAGATATCAATTTGTCCAGGATGGCTGGGCACCATCCTCCATTCCAGGCCCTTTCTCTAGCTTGCTGCTTTACTCATAAGGTAACTAGATAAACTATCTTCTACACCAGGGCCTTGTGCATGGTGGGCAGGTGCTCTGCCACTGAGCTACACATGCAGCTGTAAACTTTAGGTTCTTACATGGAGTTAATGGAACAGATTGGCCATTAGACGGAGAAGAAGGTAGGTGGTTATTCTCTTTTTTAAAATCACTTTTACAAGGACCAGTTCCTGATTTTTTGGTGGGATTTTGCTTACCAAAATAACTTTTTCCATACTAGGGATCGATGCCAGACCTTCACACTGAGCTATGTCCCCAGCCCTTAAAATTTTAAAAAATTTTTTGAAATAAGTCCTCACTAAGTCACTAAATTGCCCAGGCAGGATTTTAACTTGTGATCTCCCTGTCTCAGCTTCCAGGCCCAAGCCTGCACGCCCAGCTAAAATAAACTTTTCTTCAACAAAATTAAATTATTAAACTCTCAGAAGGAACAGGGAAGCATGGATAATGGGTATGACTGTCTGTGTGTAAAGTGCCCGAACTTGTTTATTCCCTACTTATCTCCTGGTTTGTAATCCTGTAACACATAACTCATAGAGCAGGAACTCAAAACTAGAATCTAAGGATTGGTTTTAGGGCTCAATGCCTTCCCCTCTTCCCCTATGAAAAGTGTTTTAAGCTTATGTATTTTGAGGGAAAAAGAGTCTGTAGCTTTCAGATAATCAGTTGAATCCATCCCAGATGCCTTCAGAAAAATGAAGCAAGCCAATGCCTTATTTGGACCAGGCTTGTTTATAACCAGAGGCAACTATACTTCGTGTTTACCTAGAGCTCACTCAAGGAAGTGACATCTAACAAACTTGAATGTTGCAGGTCGAGATGCTTATAATTCCTGAACATAATTAAAGACAATTAAACAACATTAATTATTATTTTGGTGTTGGGGATTGAACCCAAGGCCCAGTGCATGCTGAACACGTATGGTACCACTGAGCTGCAGCCTCAGCTCCTATGTTTTTAAATCACTGTTTTTCTTTGTTGGAAAGAAACCAAAACAGACTTCTTGTTTTTACCTGTCTTATAGAAGTAATCTATGGTTCAGCTTTTGAATCTATTTTCTCACCCACATCTGTTTAACAAAAGAAAACTTTTTTTTTTTTGTACTGGGGATTGAACTTGGGTCCTTGCGCTTGTGCAGCAGGTGGTGAAATCACTGAGCTAAATCCCCGGCCCTAAAAGAAAACTTTGACAAATGGAAAGAAATCCCTTGCTCCTGGTTAGAATATCTAATCATCAAAATGTCTGTTCTGCCTGACTTTACTTACAAATTTAGTGTGATCCTAATAAAATTAATAGCTCCTTAATTCTTTTCCTGAAGAAGATTATACTACCATTGAGGCAGAGAAATAAACACACAAGAACAGCTAGAAAACCTGGTGAAGAAGATCACTGGGCCCAGGGGAGAGCAACTAGACCTAGCAGATAATGAAAACATACAACAAAGCCTATGTACTTAAAACAAAGTGATATACTAGCTGGATGTGGTGGTGCACACCTGCAATTCTGGCACTCAGGAGGCTGAGGCAGGAGGATTGGGGTGAGGTGGAGACTCTGGAGCTACATAGTGAGTTCAAGGCCAGCCTGAACTAGTAGGGAGACTATGTCTCAAAAAACAAAACAAGGGGCCGGGGATTTAGCTCAGTGGTTCCACTGCCTGGCTCAAAAGTGCAAGGTCCGGAGTTCAATCTCCAGTACCAAAAAAAAAAAAAAAAAAAATCAAAACAAACAAAAAACAAGTTGATACTGTTACATGAATTAGAAAGACCAATGGAATAGAATGAAAAAACAATAAAGGTGATTTCTCCAATCACGGAGGCAGATAAAAATGTAAACACACAAGCAAGAAAAAGGATTTATGTGATCTCAATACAACTGAATAGTCTTTCAGAAAAAAATAAATGAGGTTCTTTCTTTAGAACACACCCAATAAACTTTAAATAGGGAAAAACTTAAATGTGCTAGGGATTTAGCTCAGTGGCACCATGCATGACTGGTAAGTGCAAGGTCCTGAGTTCTATCCCCGGTACTGGAAAAAACAATTTAAATGTAAAAAGAGAAACTATATTAATAATAGAATAAAACATGGGTTCATTTCTCTATAATATGTGCATAGGGAAAGAATTTCTAACCACGATTCAAAATTCAGATGCATCTAATAAAAGATAAATATACTATGTAAAAATTTTAAATTGTGCATAAAATCACTTTAAGTAGGGCCAGGAATGTAGCTCAGTGCTACCGCGCCTGCCTTGCAAGCCCAAGGTCCTGAGTTTGATCCCTGGTACCAGAAAAAAACAAAAAACAAAAACAAATACCTTAAGTAAAATTAATATACAAATGACAAATTGGGAGAAGACTTAATATTTCTAATATATAAACGGTAAGAAACAAGGTCTTTTCTATCAAAACCATGAACAGGAGGAGTATCTCCATCCTGAACTCTAGTCCACCCTAGGGTGCCCGCCCCCACCCTGTACACCAAAGTTACAGGAAATGTCTGCTCAGCTTCGAGCTCCATGTGTTTGGAACAGGACTGACCACCAAAGATAGCTTATCAACAGCCAAGGACTTTTGGTTCCCCAAACCCCATTCTCCCCTCCCTCAGCAATCCTGCCCAGCAACCCTTCAGGCCTTCCCCTCATGCTGCTTAAACTAACCAATAGAGACAGGTTGTGATCCTTCAAACCAGCCAGTGGGGAGAAGGCCAACTGCTTCTCTTGGTTAGGAAAGAAAAGGAGCCTGCTGCTGCCTCTCTGTGCACCTGCTACCTCATGCTAGAGTGTGCTTGTGCTCTTCTGCAAAAGAAAGCCTCCTTGAGATTTCTTGGTGCCTGAGAGCTTTGTTATCTGCACCAGCAAATTGAGTCAGGGGGTGTATTCCCAACATAAAGAACTTCAGAAATAGAGGAGATCAAAATCTTATAGAAAAATGTTCAAAAGACATGTGTGGAGAAGCACAAAAGAAAAATTTAAAAATACCATTTGAAAGATGCTCAACTTCGTTTCATTTTTTTAAAGCAAAACTTTTACTGGTACATTTTAGAAACACATAATGATAACATTCATCGTAGGGAATTTGTACCTGTATATGACATATGTTGCATATTCATCATTCTTCTAACAGGTTTATTTACCAAACGGACAAAAAAATGTATGTCCATAGAAAGACATGCACACAAATGTTCAAAGTAACTTTATTTGCATTATTCCCACACTAGAAAGAGCCATTATCAGGTGAAGAAATAAACGAAAGGTGGTGTCTCCACACAACAGAATACTATCAGCAATGAAAGGGGCCATATTACTGCTACACACAGCAATGTGAGTGAATCTCAAAGCCACTCTGCTAAAAGAAGCCAGGTGACAGAGTACACATGGTAAGATTTTACTTCTATACAAGTCTAGAAAGTTAAAAGCGGGTCAGATTGGAAAAGATGAATAACTTCTGGTGTTCTCCAGCACAGTCAGATTACTATGGTTGGGATTACTTGCCAATTCCAACATAGCTGGTAGAGCCAGGCACTGTGGCACACACCTGTAATTCCAGCACTTGGGGGGCTGAGGTGGAAGGATCACAACAAGTTCAAGCCTGGACTACATAGAGAGACTCTATCTAAAAAATGAAACAAATAAACAAAAAATCTGGGAGAGAGGATCTGGAATGTTCCCAAAACTAAGAAATGCTAAATGTCTGAGCTGATGGATATGCCCATGGCCCTGATCTGATCTTATTACACATAGTATAGGTGTACTGAGATGTCCCACTGTACTCCATATACATATACAATTACTGTGTGTTAATATTAAAAATACACTTTAAAAAAAACCAGATCAATGGTTGCCTGGGCATGGGGATGGAAGGCAGCAGGAGGAAATGATTTTAAAAAGGTCACCAGACACTTTTGAGGGGTAGAGTCACCTTTCTTTCTGAAATAAAATACCATCCAGAGTTTTAAGAGGAAAAGGCTTAGCTTGGCTTACGGTTCTAGAGGCTCCAGTCCCTGGTTGGCTGGCTCCATCACACAAATGGTACTGAAGAGAAAAGCTGCTCATCTCATGACAGCCAGGGAGCTCAATGTGTGCAGGAGAGACAGAAGAAGGTGCTAGGGAGAGGACACACACTCCACAGGCCATCCCCAGTAACTGGCTTCCCCCGGGGGGGCCATCTCAGCTGTGAATTCAGCATGGGTTGATCCACACTCATGATTAGTCACCTCTCTAGGTTCCACCTCTGAACATGGCCACAGTGAGGGCCCAGTCCCCAGTTCCTGAGTCTCTGGAGGTTACTTCCCATTTAAACCACAACAGGTGGGATGGAGATGGTTTGTGTTGCATCCTCGGTGGTGGTAGTGGTGGTGGTGGTGGGTGTTCTGGGTGGGGAGGAGGGGCTAGGAGTCCTCCAATGCCCTTCTGCCTCTCTTCGGGTCCTTGCCCGACTCTGATGAAGAATGAAGAGGTGGAGCTTTTAGTGAGAAATGGGGGAGTCAAGACTGATATAGTGCAAAGTGAAAGTTTATGTAAAGTGTGACGAATGCAGAGACAGCAGAAGAAAGCTATCTAAGCAGCAGAGTAGTGCTGCAAGATAGGGGCGTCCTCCTCGGGACGGCGGTGAGTATGAGATGAGTCCACACTCATAGGGGCAAACTTTTGTTGATTGGTGTGGGCTGGGCCAGTCGGGGTCTTAGCCTTTGTCTCTGGGAAGGGGACGAGGTGTGCATACAGTAAAAGTGAGTAACACTTTCATAAAAGGATACATAAGGTACATTTTTTTCAAGCACATGGTACATGATAAGCATGTGATGATTTTACAATCATCAGGTACAAATGTAGTTTACAATGTTAGTCATCCCTGTTTTTCCCTGGCTTCTTTTATGTCCCTCTAATCTTCCCTTACAGTTTATATGATTGCACCAATGGCTTACATACTGTTCAAATTTTATACTTTAAATATATATATTTTGTAGGATTTGCATTATACTTTTTAGCAAAGTTCACGATACAGTCCTTAAAAGATGTCCAACTTCATTCATAATAAGCAAAATGCAAATTAAATTACCTGAGATACTATTTGTCATCCGTGAGACTGATAAAATGAAGACACATTCTGTCAGTGGAGCCATGGAGAAACAGAATCCACAGGGGGGAATTTACTATGTCAGGCAAAACTATGTGTTTAACGATCAATCAGCAATTTTATTCTAGAATCTACTTAAAAGTAGATCATCAAGCATATGAAAATACATATGTATGAGGTTACTTTTGCAGCATATGACATTATTTGACTAAGATACGGTTCATATACATAAACAGAGTACTATACAGCTGTGTAAAAAAAAAAGGAAACATTTTATAATCTGACTTGGCATGACTTCCAGGACATATTGTTAAGAGAAAAAATGCAAAATACAAGTGTATCTATAGTACCCTACCTTTCATGGGAAAAAATGGAAGAAAACATATAAATTCATTATTTTTACAGAAAAAAAGAAAGATAAGAAGGGCATACAAGAAAATACAGAAACTGGTTACCTACAAGGGCTAAGAAGGGAATGGGTCGGGGAGGATGTGTCCGGGAATGACATGACCATGCCTTTCTAAATACTTTTTTACTTTTAAAAGCATATTAATATTCTACATATTCAAAAAATAAAACTAACACAAGGTGGAATAGAAAACTCCAACTTGGATGCAAACAGAAATGAATGAAGCAATGAACCCAGGGCTACATCAAATGAATCATAAAACCACAGAGAAGGGGAAAAAAGAGCTGATCTGACCAACTTGTGAGCACAGTATGTTGACTACACCCTTGATCTATGGGAGAAGGAGCTCTGAGCAAATCTTTAGTCTAGTTCCATGTCAGCTTCCTGTAGAGCATGGCGCTAGCTTTCAGAAGTTATATTCTCTGAACTGCAGAATTGAGGCCGAATCTGGGAAAGTCCAGCAGCAGGATAAATAAGAATAATGATCATGACCCACTGAACAAAATAGCAACTCATAATTCCATAGGCAGAATACATGAGTAATAATGACTAATTTTGCAATAAGAGGAATGAAGTACCGATACATGCCACAGCACGGGCGAACCTCAAAAACATTGTGAAAGGTCATAGGCCATCCTATCCACTGATAGGCAATGTCAGGGAGGCAGATCTATATGGACATAAAATAAATTAGCAATTCCCCAGGATGGGGAAATGGCTGCTACAGGGTACACGATTTCTTCTGGGAGTGATGGAACGTTCTCAAGTTGGCGTTCCCGATGGCTGTAAAGCTCTGTGACTATACAAGGCACTGCTGAGTTGTGTGTATACTGTGGAAGGGTGAATGGTTCAGTGTGCAAATCACATCAACAGAGCCGTGAAAAAACAACAAAGGGGGACTCTTCCTTACAACAGAACATCATATGATAAAGGCACAGGCAGTGGTGGCAGATTAGAAAACCACTTTACACCCATCGTGAAACAATTGTTTTGAACAAGAAGGAGTGTCAAATGTTAGGGGAGTGTCTGATGAGGAGCGGGACACTTACCCAGTCTCACTGTCTTTCCACAAATTGTTTATTGGCTGCAAGGGACTGCCTAGCAAATACTGTATACAGTGAAAAAACATTCAAGGGCTGGGTGATTAAAGTTAATCCAGCAGAGACAGAGGGGTATCACCTGTCTCCAGAAGTGGTATTCTGAAAAAGACACAAAATTCCCTATGTGATAATCCAGCTAGGGGATCAGAGTCTGCGTCCACTTATGAGGAAACACCACATAAAGCAGTTGAAGAACATCAAATAATTGGCCTACATTCTTCAAGATGCCAATCGTCTTCATCAAAGACGAAGACTAAGGCTTATTCCAGGTTAGAGGAGGTGAAGGGGGTGTGATTTAACCCATGATTTAATCCTGGTGGGAGGAAAGTTTTATCCTTTGAACAAATAACACAATTGGATTCTTTTTTTTTTTTGGTACCAAGGATCAAACTCGGGACTTCGTGCTTGCCAGGCAGGTGCTACGCTGCTGAGCTAAATCCCTGGCCCCAACTAACACGACTGGAATATAGACAAGTAGATGAGATCAAAATAATAGATCAACATCAAACTTGTGGCATCTGTTAGTTATTATACTAGGGCACGTAAACAACTCTCTTTGCTCTTGGTTTTTTTTTTTTTTTTTTTTGGTATCAGGGATCGAACTTGGGTCCTTGTGCTTGCAAGGCAGACGGCAGAACCACTGAACTAAATCCCTGGCCTGTGCTCTTAGGAGTTGGATACTGCAGGATCATGGTATACGCCATCTACTCTCAACTGGCTTCAAAGAGTGCAGTGCAACCGCGGTGGAGGGTGGTGGGTGAGGAGAGAAGAGAGAAGAGCTGGGGAGAGAGACAGAAGGGCCAGGCCAGCATGACGGCCGCTGGAAAGCAAGCAAGTCTGGAATACGAAGCCCGCTGTGAACAAGTGTTTAAGAAGTGTGTCTGTGTGAATGAGAAATGCTCTGGGAAGACGTGGAATGACACTGTTAGATTCGCTTTCCATTTGCTGGTGAGCCCGGGACAGTCTTGGGTTGGATAGCCAGGAAGTCCTGGTCCCAGATGCAGGCTGTCCCCACCTATGTCACCGACCGACACCTTGTCACCAGATGCCGGAACCACAGGAGGCTGAGTCTGCTGGAAAGGAGAATGGACAGAGAAGGTCAAAGCAGAGCAGTTGAAAATAGGCCAGAGTGCAGACAGAGGAAAAGCAGGGAAGGAGGCCAGCCGGAATCAGGTCAAGCCCATGTTTGTGGGACATGAGAAACATTTTCTGTGAGCGCCTTGCTCACGCGTAAGCACCCTACACCCTCAAAGCCAAGACTTTGCAGTGACGGGTGACAGGTTGAAAACCCCGGGGAAGAGCCCCAGGCTGGGAGCTAGGGGGATGCAGAGCTTGGAGAGCATCTCAGGGCCCAGGAGCTGACAGGAGTGTGGGTGTCTCGGGACCCAGAGGGGCACTCTTGCCTCACCTGGGGGGTCGCTGCCTTTCCTCTTTTGTCTCCTTGTCCTGTTTAGGCCTTCGACTCCCTCATCCTGCTCAACTTGGTCCTCCGCTGCTGTGACCCTCCCACCTTTAGCCCGAGGCCCTTCACTCCCTGCCCTAGAGCCTGGACCCGTCCTTCTCTGCAGGGAGAGCAAGGACCCTGGCTCAGTGGAGCTGGAGCTGGAGCAGGGCAGGGAGTCAGGGAAGAGTGGGCTGAGTTACAGACCTGCCCTGCAGAGCACCGCCCGGCTCCTCCAGCCTGGTTTCTGTTGTTACCCTGACAAGGACGAACATGCTTCGTGGATGGCAGTGCTATCCATGGGACTGGGAAGGGACCCGGTTTCTGCGGTGCTGCCTGCTGCCCACTGGTCCTGAAGGCTTCAGACATCTGTGCCTGTCTTGTGCGTGTTTGCATTATATGGGCTCTGTGAAGGACAGGCCTGAGCCTACAGCAACACCAACTCTTGCACCACCTGTGGCTCAGTCTCCCAGCCGCAAGCCCCTTCCTGTGCACTGTGCCACCAACCTCTCCTCTTCCCCCGGGAGGCGGAGAAGCCACAGTCCTGCCACAGGGCCTGGGCACTGGCTGTTTCAGCTCGGAGAACGTTCATCTGACAGCCCTCGTGTCTGGCTCCTGTCATGCCTTAGACGGTGAGGGTCCCTGTCTTTTCAAGGCCTCTGTTGACTTCCCTCTTTCACCACATGCTGTAACGGGGTCTGGCTACTTTGCTAAGTTGCCCAGGCTGGGCTCAAACTTGCATCCTCTTGCCTCAGCCTCCTGGGATCACAGGCTTTCGCCACCATGCCTGGCTGTCATAGGTGGTTAGTGTGTGTGGGGACCAAATGGACAGGCCACCATTCACCCACTGGCTAACTGTGACCGCATGCGTGGTATGCCAATGCTGAGCGCAGGAGGCACAGCAAGGAACAAGATGGACAAGCGTCCTCCACCAGGACTTCCCACCTAGAGGGGAAGAAAGCCTTTGCATTAATCATGAATTACTGAAACTTTGTTTTTAGACAATTTTTTTTTTGGTACCGGGGATCGAACTTGGGTCCTTGCACTTGCGCAGCAGGCGGTGAGAAGCTTTGTTTTAAAAAAATAAACAAGGACATACATGTTTGCTCCCAGACAACCCTGCACATACGCACCAGGGCGTGTTCTCAGTCACAGAGCCTTGGGCCTTCCCACATCCACTGAGTGCATGAATGACGAGAGATTCTATCCCCAGAGCGCTCCGGATCCAGCCCTCGACCTCAGCCTCACTTGACGGCACCCTGCACCCTAACAAGCCGAGCTTCCCTCCAGCGATGACCTCTGACTGCACGTTGCACCGCCTGAGAGCGTGGGCTCTGGGAGTGACCAGGGCACTGAGATGGCACATCTGCCCAGAGCAAGGCTGCCGACGGGAGCATCCCTCTAGGTTTCCCAGGAGTGCCGGGGCCCGTTCCTCCTCAGGAGCAGCCACACACAAACCTGTCTTCCCTGGGTGACCCACTGAGTCTGAGCCTGGCAGGCCCTTGATTCTGTCAGCTCTGCTTCTGGACCCTGGATGGGGCAGCCTGAGAGCGGCAGCTTCCTGCTAAGCAAATACGCTGCTTCTTGAGTCCTCTGTGTGGGGAAGCTCAGGTGTGAAGGCACACTGAGTACCAGCGTGAAGACCTTCACCAGGAGAGGCTTAAGGTCCTCACCCTCAAATCCTCCGAAGATGCCTAAAATAACATTTCCGGGCACATTCTTCAGACCTTCCTCAGCAGGAGCATGTTTTATCTTTTGGAGGTTGTGCAGTTATAATCGCGGCCTAAAACACCTCCCCGAAACCTGGGGTGCTGTGCTCTGGGTGGCTGGGTTCAGATCTGGGCCGGGCAGGGGTGGAAGGCTGAGCGGTCGCTGCTGAGGGTGGGAGCAGGTGGGGACATCATCACACACTCGGCTGGTGGTGACATGCTGCCAGCCCGGCACACCTGCTCGTGTCTTCTCCTTGGGGGCTGCTCAAGACTGTCCGGACCTCCTCCTGGGACGGCCGCTGGGCTCCAAGCACGGGTGGCCCGAGGGTGCAAGGCCAGAGGGCAGGACATATTCATGATGAGGCTGGAGGTCTCACAGTAAAAACCATGGGATGGGGCAGGTGCAGGCATTGCTGGATGACTCAAACTGCTACAGTGGTAGATTTGACTTTCAAAATTAATTAAAAGTTGTTGGGCACAGTGGCACCTGCCAGTCATTCCAGCTACTTGGGAGGCTGAGGCAGGAGGGTCACAAGTTCAAGGCCAGCCTGGGCTACAGAGTGAGATTCTGTCTCAAAATAAAACAAAAAGGGCTGGAGATGTAGCTCTGTGGTAGATTACTTTCCTAGCACACGCGAGGCTCTGGGTTCCATCCCAGCACCAGATTTTAAAAGGAAGGAAGGAAGGAAGGAAGAAAGAAAGAAAGAAAGAAAGAAAGAAAGAAAGAAAGAAAGAAAGAAAGAAAGAAAGAGAAAGAAAGATCATTTGACCTAGTGACCAAAAAAACTCTTTCAAGCAGTCCTATCAATATTTGTGTTAGTGGTATGCTGTGGAAAATACTGCCTTGTAGTCTTGTCCTCAAAGATGTTTGGGGTCAACAACAGCATAGGGGGTTTACCTTCTTGTCCCCAGCACTCATTTTTAATTTCTGATTAAACTGGTGCAGCTGATCTGCTCGCCATGGGGAGATGGAGCCGCGGGCGGCTGGATGGAGGCTTATTCACACAACAGAGCAGGCTGCCCTGGGTCCAAGGTGGCCTGCACAGGGGCGAAGGGCATCCAGGGTCTGCTGACGAGGAGCCTCAGCGCCCGGACTGCCCTCACCCCATAATCTGCAGTGGGAGCTGAGGCTGAACACTAGGGGAGAGCAAGCCACCCAGGAGACTGTCAGTGCCAGCCCAGCCTGGGAGGCCCAGAGGGTTTTAGATATAAAAAGCAATCAACATGTCCTCAGATGATCTGGACTCTGTACCCGGTAGAAGCAAGGATTTGTCAGCTGGGGATTTAGCTCAGTGGTTCCGGTGCACAGGTCCTGAGTTTGATCCCTGGTACCAAAAAAAAAAAAAAAAAAAAAAAAAAGAAGCAAGGATTTGTCCCAGTCCTCAGGAAACTCCTCCACCTCTTATCCATATATATGTAGTTTGTTCATTTGTTTCTTGAGCCAGGGTCTTGCTACATAGCCCAAGGTGGCCTCGAACTCATGGTGATCCTCCTGCCTCAGCCCTCCCAAGTGCTGAGATCACAGGCATGTGTCACCACATCCTGTTTCTTAAACATACATTTTTAGGCGACATGCTAGCTTACCTTCTCTGAGCCTCTGGCTTCTCCTGTATAAAGGGGAAGACACCGAACCCTAGCTGCCTCGCAAGCAGGTGCGAGGGTCAAAGGAGGCACGGCTGTGGCAGCCTTCTGGGTACATGGATGGAGCATGACGCAAGCACAGGTGGCGGAAGGGCTTGTTTGCTCTCTGCTAATCTGCAGCTCTCAGCCCACAGCTATGCGACTCCGGATTCCTTAGTAATTGCTTGGCTCCAGATGTTGATGGACTGCTCAGGGCACTTGGTCACTGAACCTGGCTGCACTCAAATAAAAGAGAGATCCTAGGAAGCAGGAGATGGGAAGGGCACCTAGGGAGGGAGGGAGGGAGGGGAGAGGAAGTAAAGAGAGCTGAGATGTGTTATGTCCGCCTACCAGCTCCCCACAGGGAATGCATTCATTACATACTGCAGACATGGACTAATAAAGATAAAATTTGAAAAAATAAAATAAAAAATTTTAAAACTCTGGCTGCTCTTTTTTTTTAAACCTCTCTGTAAAGGACACAGAATGAACAATTGAAGCAAAATTGGAGAACACTTCTCCAAAGACGCTTAGAGTGAGCCCAGATATGGCAGCCGTTTCCCAGTCGTGCTTAGGAAGTGTGTGTGTGTGTGTGTGTGTGTGTGTGTGTGTGTAGGGGGCATTGTGTTGGTCCTGAGGGTTCTGGGTGTCAGGGACCAGTCAGGTGGACCTGCCACCCAGGTGTAGATGACTCCGGGCAGAACTATTTAGTAGTGGTAAAGAAAGATGATTATGAAGCCAGGCATGGTGGCACGTACCTGTAATCCCAGCACTCAGGAGGCTGAGGCAGGAGGATCACAATTTTGAGAACAGCTTGAGCTACACAGCAAGGTCAGGACAGCCTGAGCTTCATAGTGTGACTGTCTAAAACACACAAACCAAAAAAGGTTCTTATGGGGAAAATGCTTAAGTAGCTGTAGCGTTGTGAACATGTAACAATTCTACTTAAAATCATTTGGGAAAGAGTTGCTCATTTAGGAAAAACCGTACATGCTAACGGACCCTTGGAAGATGCGATAGAGGATCCCGCAGTTGAGCGTTCCGAGGTGCCCTTTTCTGCCCCCACATCCTGGCAGAGCCCAAGTGCTATGAAGTCGTCCGTCCGTGTGACCTCCTCAGTCGCTGGCCCCTTTGCCCTCTTTGGAGCCAGCCTCCCTGCCCGTCCTTGGGACTCTGAGCCTCCCCCTCACCGCCAGGGGGCGCAGCTTGCTCAGCAAAGCAGGACGGCTGCAGACTGGGCCGGGCGCCTTGGGGTGCGAGCCCCTTCTGACAGCGCTGGACGTCACTGTGGGCCCCTGAAACTCCGAAGTCCTCGCCCACTTCTCGAGCCGCCCGACGCTGCCGGTCTGCTTGCTGTGGTGACCTGGGGCCCCGTGGAGGTGTGCAGCGGACAGGGAGGGCTTTGCGAGGCAGGGTTGGGAGGGGCAGGGCTCCCTCTGCCAGGCCGCCTTGGGCGGGACCCGGGAATTCTAAATGGAAGCCGGATTTCTGGGTCGTTGTGCAGGCCTTTTGGTTGAAGTATCAGCACAGACTTCTTTGGACACATAATCATCTTTCTTTCCTTCTTTTTTTTTTTTTTTTAGGCAGGGTCTCACTCTGTACTCCAGGCTGGCCTTGAACTTTCATCGATCCTCCTGCCTCAGCCTCCTGAGTGCTGGGTTTACAGGTACCCGCCACCATGTCTGGCTTCGTAATCATCTTTCTTTATAACTACTAAACGCCACCGCGTCCAGCTGTAAGAACTTCTTGCTGAGAAATGCGTCACAGCAATGCCGTATGTCAGAAGTCTGATGTGTTTGCTGTTCATCGTGCCACAGAATCTGCCCACTCAGAATATTTCAGAGTAGTATTCTTGAGAAAAATGTGTGTTTTTAAAAATGTCTTTTTCCCTCCTTTCCTTCCTTCCTTCTTTCCTTCCTTCCTTCCTTCCTTCCTTCCTTCCTTCCTTCCTTCCTTCGTGTCAGGGTCTCACTCTGTACTCCAGGCTGCCCTCAAGCTCACAGCAGTCCTCCTGCCTCAGCCTCTCGAGTGCTGGGATCACAGGCATGCGCCACCACGCCCAGAGAAATGTGTGGTTTTATTTAAATATTATAGCACGTCAAGTCATGCAAATGAGCCTCATCCCATCACTTTTTTTTTTTTGGACTGGGGATCAAACTCGGGAGCTTACACTTGAAAGGCAGTCAGGGGAACTGCTAAGCTAAATCCCCGGCCCCATGCCATCACTTTTATAGATAAGAATTGACCAGCTGCAAAACTGGGTTGTTAAAATCATTTCATCATTATTATTTGTGGTGCTGAGGATCAAATCCAGGGCCGTGTGCATGCTAGGCAAGCGATCTGCTGCTGAGCTGCATCTCTGCCCCTTCAGCACTAATTCGAAGTCACTTCAAGAGTGGAGGTGGAGAGGTTTTACTACGCCTGAGTTAGGGGCCTGAGAGAAGTCTTTTCCTTCTTCAGGTCTAGTCCCCCGAATCCCCCTGGAAATACACAGTGGATTGTAATTACTCTGGTTGGAAGAGGCCACGACAGCCAGCCAGCTAATGACTTGCTAATGTTATGTTTTTCATCTCACTGCTTTGTCTCATAAAGACATTGCAATAATGGCTGGTACCCGGTAACTCTGAAAATGTAATTGAATTCTAGTTCTTGTTCAAAACCCACTCGCAATATGAGATGCAAAAAAAAAAAAAAGTATCTTTCTTTAAGAGTAATCCATGAAATATTTGCTTGAAAATTAAAAATCTTTAAAAAAATTAAAAATCTTCAGTTTTATGAAAGTTTCCATTTATAAAAAAATAAATTGCAGAATTTCCAAGATGGGTTATCCTAAAGACTAGGAATGATTTTAAAATCATTTCACTCCTTTGGAAACAAGAACAGGGTGTTCACTTTGAGCATCCTTATTCAGTACAATACTGGAAGTGTTGGTCACAGCAAAGAAAAGAGAAAGAAAGAAGGTTCAGGTAGTAAAAGAGGAGGTCAGATTGTCCCTGTTTGCAGAAAACATGATGGAGAAACCTAGACTACACCAAAAAGCTACTGGAACTGATAAACAAGTCAGTAAGGTCTCAGGATATAAAATCAACATACGAAAGTAAGTAGCCTGTTTATACACCAAGAACAAAATTGTTGAGAAAAAAAAAATCAAGAAAACAAAACAAAAAAATTCAGAAAACCATAAAAAAATACCTTGGAATAAATTTAACCAAGGAAGTGAGTGGTCGTTACAGAGAAAATTACAAAATACTGAGGAAAGAAATTGAGGAAGAGTGACGGCACCCAGCCCCGGAGGAGGAGGGGAGACCCTTCCGGGAGGCCTGATGCCCCGTCTGCCAGGATTTCTTCTGCAGAGTGTCTTTTCCAGCTGCCAGGCAAAGAGGGCAAGGACCAGGACGATAAGGAGGGCGAATGTGGAGAGGAAGAGGAGGACCAGGAGGGAGCAGAGGACACCAAAACCAGTGCAGTGGGCAGGACGACTCCAGTCAAGGGGTTTTCCATCCGTGGAACCCTGCATCTGTGATGAACCCTGGGTGGTGGCGACATAGAGAGCTGGCGATACAAGGAATCAGGACAGTGTGGACCGTGTATGGAACCACAAGGAGGGTCAGAACTATTACTAGAAGGTACACATGATTTAGGGTTTCACTGAACAAAACCTGCTAGCTAATAGTACAAGGAGCTGTTTTGGAATGACGGTCAGCATTAACCACTGCATGGGTGTGGCTGCAGCAAATTCTTCCTTGCTAGCAACTGACCCAACACAAGTCTTTGTGATCTAGCATAAGGAATGATATATTTACATGGCAAAAAGGCTGTTCTGGATTTGGGGACGTAGTGCATTGGTAGAGCACTTGCCTAGCATGGACAAGGTCCTGGGTTCAATCCTCAGCACTCCCCTGCTGTTGGGGGCTTTTACCCAGATTTATGGGGAGAATCAAGAGCAAAGAGCCCAGCAGAATGATTTAAAATGTTTTGTGGGGCCGGGGATTTAGCTCAGTGGTACTGCTGCCTGCCTTGCAAGCGCAAGGTCCTGAGCTCGATCCTGGGTACCAAAAAAATAAATAAATAAAATGCTTTGTGTTTGGCCAGGAAGGAAGCTTCAGTAAAGTTGCAGCCTGCAAAGATGGAACAGAGGAGAAATTGGTTGCTGAAAAGGCTAGCAAGGAAAAGCTGAGTATTTAAGAAGAGAGCAATAGAAAAGATGGCCTGAGGGCATCACAAGAAAGAGCAGGACTCCAGCCTTTGCAGAGTTGCAAGGGTGAAAGACTTTGCTTTGAGAAGAGAGCCCCAGAGCACCATGTTCCAGAAAGGCAGCAGCCTAGGAAAGTTGTTCCTCGGAATTGAGTTCATAGGCACTCGACCCCTTCAGCCAAGAGAGAAGGAAGCCCGGCTGCCTCTCCAGCTGGTGGGAGACCTTGGCATCATCCACATGGTGCTGGTTTTAGGTGGATGCAGGATGCAAGAGTTGTGGGGTCAGGAAGGCTTCCACCCAGATTCCAGAAGGCCTGGGAGGCCAGCAGTGTGGCCCTGAGGGGGCAGTGTGTGAAGCTGTGAGTGTGAAGCCGAAGGTGCGGTGGAGACTCCAGAAGTTTGGAGAAGCCAGGAACATGGATCATCTGAGGAAAACTGTAAGGAGGGAGCAAAGCTCCCTCTCAAAGAGAGAGGCCATGAGAGCTACAATCACCAGCACTCAATCCCTTTGGATTGCCTTGGGTACTGGATGTGGAACTATGTGATTTAATGTTTGCCCTGCTAAATTTTGGTTTTGCTTTATTCCCATTCCTTTCTGTCTCCTTATTTGTAACTTTTGGAGTGGAAATGTCTGTCTTGTGCCATTGATGTTGTAGGTGTTTAATGTTCTTTTCATCTGTAGAGGGGCTTGAAGCTAAGAGTTTGTCTTAAATCTCAGAGGAGAGTTTGGACTTGGACTTTTCAGCAACGCTGAAACTGTTAGGACTTTGGCAACTCCTAGAGATGGCCTTTTGCATGAAGGGATGTGCGTGAATCTTTGGGGCTGCCAGGGGCAGAATGCTATGGCTGTGTTTAGATGTCCCCAAAGCCTCATGTGGTCATAGGTGGGGGTTTTCAGATGTGGCTGGATCTGGGGTGTGTGATGCTGGGATTTATTCAGGGTGCTATGCTAGAATAAGGGTGTGAGTGCTATCTGCCCTAAGGGCAAGTAGTTTGGATAAGAGATGAAGGACAGAAAGAAGGTCATCACTTCTAGCTTGCCACCTTGCTGACTTTTGCCTTCTGTCCATCAAACTGTTTCTCCTCCATGATGCTCTCTTCAGTGCCGCCCTGCCTTGGAGCCAGACAGCTAGCAACTGAAACCTCTGCAAACTGTGAGCTAAACTTTTCCCCATTTAAACAAACAACAAACAAAATGAAACAAACAAACAAAAAAGAATTTTTTTGTATTTTTAAAAATATGACCCTAAAAGTATGGGCAGTAAAAGCAAAAATTGGCAAATGGGATTATATCAAACCGAAAGACTTCTGTACAGCAAAACAAACAACGGATAGCTTACAGGATAGGAAAAAATATTTGCAAGGTATTCATCTGATGAGGGATTAATTCCCATGACACATAAAGAACTTGCATCAATAGCCAACAACAGTAATAGTAATCAAGTTTGAAATGGCTGAGATGGGCCTGGGACACATCTCAATGGCAGAGTGCATGCTTAGCACTCTACCACAAAGTGGCTCCAACACTCGGCACAAAACCAGCCAACAAACACGAACAGAACACACAAAAGGGCAATGACCCAAGCAGACATTTATCAGGAGGATGTGGAACAGAGGACAAATCTATGCAAAGCATGCTCAATATCACTCCTCAACAGGGAAGTGCAAATCAAACCACAGTGAGATCTCGTCCCACCCCAGGCAGAACAGCTAGGATCAGAATGACAGAAAATAACGCAGGTGTGCTGCCGTGTGCTCAGGGATTGGTTACCAGGCTGTGGCACTGTCAGGAGGCTGAGGAGCCCTGGGCCTCGTGAAAGTAAGTTGGGTCATGCAGGGGCATCTGGGGTGTGCCCTTGAAGGGGGCTTGGTGCCCTGGTCCCTCCCTTCCTCCTCCATCTTCCATGAGGTAAATAGACCTCCTGGCCAATGCTAATTCCATGATGTCCTGGGCCACCACAGGCCCAAAGCAATGGGCAAAGTAACCATGGACTGGACCCTAAGAGCTGTATGCCCAAACAAATTTTTCTTCCTTTTAAGTTGATATTTGTTGCAGTGGGGGAAGCTGACTCACACAACTGGCCAGGATTCAGGGAAAGAGAACTCCTAAGGTGCTGATGATGGACTGTAAGTTGTGCAGCTACTCTGGAAAACACCATGGACCTTCCCTCAAATAACTAAAAATCATTGTGCCATGTGACCCAGCTTTTCCATAACTGGGTATGTATCTGGAGGGGATGGAATTGGTATGTCAAAGAGACACCTGCACTTGCATGCTTATTGTACTGCTATCCACAACAGAAAAGAAATAGAATCAACCTACAGATCCACTGATGGATGAACAGATAAAGAAAATGTGGACAGACGGGTGTAGTGGCACATACCTCTAATCCCAGCACTTGGGATGCTGAGACAGGAGAATCTCTGTGAGTTTGAGGCCAGTCTGGGCTACATAGTCAATTAAAGACTAGCCTAGACTACATAGTGAGTCTCTGTCTCAAAAAAACAAACAAACAAACAAAAAATGAAAAAGACAAAAAGGGAGAAAGAGAAAGGAAGAAAGCAAGACAGAATATTAGCCCAGAATATTATATTATTCAGCCATAAAAAGGCTCAAATTCTGTCATTTGCACTGCTGTGGACGGACACAGGGCACCATGTGAAGTGAAGCAAGTCAGGCACAGAGCGGCCCCATGGCGTGCTCTGCCTGAGTGTGAAACCGAAGCTGACCTTGACCAGGACAACGGCCACTAGGTCACCAAGCCGGGAGGGGGCAGTGTGTGTCGGATGGGAGGGACAGGGCTGGTGTTGGGCAGCACAGCGGGACAGCTGCGCCTGGTGACAGCTGACTACTGCACAGAACTAGGGTGCGGGGTGACCCAGCCTAGGGAGGGGCCGTGTCTGAGCACCGGCTGTACTCCATCCTCCCGAGTCACATTCCCGTGTGGAAAGGCCCCACTGTGCCCGTAAACACGTGCAACTCCCACGGGCCCTGGAAGACACACCCATGAAGAAATAGACGAAATGACCAGAGCCCTCCGTCCCCGAAACCCACCCGCTCTTTCTCCTGACCCATCGGGCTGGAGCGTGCTGGGCCTGAGCAGAGGACCTCGGTACCACAGGCACCGGCTGGCTGTCACTGAAGGGGACACCGCAAGGCCCGGAGCAGTGGAGCCCTGGGGTGCCAGGGCCCCTCCCCACCCACCGGCCCAGCCCATGTCACGTGGGGCATTGGG
Organism: Heterocephalus glaber; assembly: GCF_053883595.1. Lineage (NCBI taxonomy): Eukaryota > Metazoa > Chordata > Mammalia > Rodentia > Bathyergidae > Heterocephalus > Heterocephalus glaber. The sequence goes on along the minus strand of NW_028258138.1, from coordinate 82,289,950 downwards.
GCGAGCCAGGAGGGCAGGGAGGACCCCGCAGGGCGTGGGGAGAGGGCCAGGCCTGCTAGGCCAGGGCCTCGGCCTGTGGACAAGTTAGGGCCGAGTGACACACAATGCCTCCACTGAGAGACAGGTGCAGGACCAGTCGGGCACCCACCTGGCCCAGTGGGCTGCAGAGCGGCCCCAAGCCTGCAGCTGTCTGTCTGACCTCGGTCGGGTCAGAGGACAGCGGGTGCAGAGGGGGACCCTGTCTGCAGTCATGGCCACCACAGCCGTCACTTCCCAGGCAGAGCTGGGCGCGGCTCTCCCCCAGAGGACATCGTGCGGCAGGGCTCCTGCGCTGGGCGGCCAGGGACACAAGGTGAGAGGAGACGTGTCCCTTGGGGACAGGGGCCCGGCCTCACCTCTCGGAACATTCCACAGCAGGCAAGAGGCTCCCGGGCCCTCGGGCTGGTCAGGGTGCAGCCACCGACGCCTCAGCCCCTCGTTCTTGGGGGTGGGCGGGCAGAAGTCACCGCAGCGGAAGCTCAGGGACCTGTCCAGCGGGGCGAGGACTCCCCACCCCAGCACCGCAGGGTCGGTGTGGACAGGAAAGCGGGGATGCTTATCTGGGGAGGGGAAGGTGTCTTCCTCCCTCTTTTCAATTTTTATTTGCATTAGCACACATGCTCAGTGCATCACCATCCGGATCCCTATGGGGTGCTGGGTCTTTTACTGGACACCCCTGAGCTCTCGTCACTTCCGCCCTTTCCTCCCTCCTTCCCTGTGTATCTAGAGCCCCTGCTCCTGTGCAGAAGATCCACCTTCCCACCTCCTGTTACCTCCCCACTTCCGGTTACCTCCCCCTTCCTGTTACCTCTCCACTTCCTGTTACCTCCCCATTTCCGGTTACCTGTCTTTCATTTTTAAATTACTTATACTTTGGGTCTCTCCTACAAGGAAGGAGCAGAGCCTGGGGCTGATGTGGGGGACCTGAGGGACAATGTGTGGCTGGGTCCTTTCATCTCTAGGGGACCCTGGTTTCTGTATCACCTGCACAGCAGCCTCTGCCCCTCCTACAGTGCAGGAGAAGCGGTGATGACAGGAAGGTCTTTAGTGGCGGAGGTGAGCCTGGATTTCGGAAGCGCAGTGTGCTCCCAGGCCTGATTTAGTGCTGGTGTAAACCTCAGGCAGAGCCCTTATTTCTCTTTTAGACAGAGTCTTGCTACCTAGTCTAGGCTGGCCTTGAACTCACCATGTAGCCCAGGCTGGCCCTGAACTTGCAGTGATCCTCCTGCCTCAGCCTCCTGAGTGCTGGGTTGCAGAAGGCTCCCCCTGCTCCTTCCAAGCCCTGCACATCCTCAGAGCTGGTGGGTGGCTGGGACAGGCCAGTGACAGTGGGTGGCTGTGACCCACCATCCAAGGTGACTTTAAATCCCCAAGGGAGTCCCAGAGGGACTGCGCTATTAACAATCCTGGGACCCTGACAAGGGTGGCCCAGTGTCGGGGAGGGTGCCCCCACAGTGGCGTCCCTAAGGGTTTTCCAGAGGGCTCGCTGAGCGCTCCCATGCCATTCAGAAGGTAACTGAGGATCAACACCTCCCACTTAACAACAGGACAGGGCAGACACTCTCGGGGGCTGAGGCCCAGACAGGAGCCTGCTCTTCCCAGGCACCGTCCCCCTGGGGACAGTGCCTCTGTGTTTGGGTCTCTCTGATTTAGGCTGAGATTTCTGATTGAATGTTACCTTGCAGACGCCGGACATGGTGGTGCACACCTGTAATCTTAGCTATGTGGAAGCCGAGGCAGGAGGATGGCTAGCCTGGAAGACATAGTGAGACCTTGTCTCAAAAATAAATAAACAAATAAATTTTACCTTGCAATGTATCTGTTCTTCCCTGTTGCTTGTCTTGACTCCCTAATAAGATTATGATTTTTTTTTTTACAATACTGGGGATTAAACCCAGTCCTTCCCTCTGAGCTACATACCCAGCGTTTTTTAAACAATTTTAATTTTGAGACAGAATCTTACTCAGCCAGTAAGCCTAGAAACTTGTGATCCTCCTGCCTCAGCCTCCTGAGTGCCGGGATCACAGGTTTGTGTCACTGCGCCTGGCTGAGACACTGTGTTACAGAGGTCCCCTTTGGAGTCCCCGCACACTAGTTTTCACTGGGGTGTGGGCATTGCCACCTTTAGGGCCAGCTGATGCGAACGCCTCCCGCCCCCTTGTATTGATCTGCGCTAGGTTCAGGGGGCATGGGAAGCACCCAGCTCTTGAGTGGCACTGTGACAAGTGGGGAGGACATGCAGGGAGGGGGCCCACTGTGCTGGTGGTGGGGATCCTGCAACGCCCTCCTCTCCTGGGCTGTGGGGGGCTGGCCTGCAGGTAACCTCACTCTGCAGCTCAGCCTGGAGGAGGAGACTGTGCACACTGCAGAGCCAGCTCCTAGAAAGCGACATCCTGAAGGTCACGTGGTGATGGGAGAACGCTGGGGCCAGGGCAGGGGGTGCTGACCACCTCCCAGGGGCCACGGAGCCGAGGTTGATGCACACGGTCAGAATGCAGCAGCAGCACGGAAACTCACTCCCGTTGGCCTCTGTGAGTACGGAGCCTTGGGGTTCCAGTTCTCGGAGTGAATCCCACTCGTCAATGCCTGTATGAAAGACAAATTAGAACTGGCCTGGCCTTTAAAAAACTTATTTTTAAATGATGTATCATCTAATATATTTCATTTAAGATTATTTTGAGTATGTTTTGTTGTCTTAATTTTCTTCTTTGCCTTCTCTCTCTCTCTCTTCATTACTCTCTTTCTTTCTTCATCACTAGGGTGTAGGGAACAGGGGAAGGGGACGTTACCAGAACCTCTGCAGTAAGTCCTAGTCTCCTGCAAGCCACGGCAGCACACAGCGAATTATAGGAAAGGTAGACAAATGAGACTGAGAAGAAGCTGAGCTTTGGGTCTGATCAGTGCTGCTCTGGGCAGCAAAGACAAAAGCCCTCTAGCTTGCAGCACTTTTTATTCAGTACCTGGGGAAACAGATGTAACAGTGAAAAATGCAGAGTTCAGTACTTTATATTGGGATAAACAAGGTGTAAAAAGACTGGGGGGCAGTGGAAATCTAAGAACAATGAGGAACTATGCAGATGAAGATTTGGTTCCTCTCTGGCATCTCCCGAAGGTGTGGTCTTGTCCTGGAGCATTACAGCATCCGGGGATCATCACTGAGGTCTCAGTTGTGACCCAGGGCCAAAATGCAAATATGTCTGGAATGTCGTAGCTTGTCTGTAGGCAGGAAAACTAGGCCTACTCAAATGATTTTTCCCTAGAATTATGTAGCATTGCTCCCAACACTAGGGCTCAAACCCAGGGTGATCTACCACAGGGCGACACCCTCAGTCCTTTCTCTTTTGTATTTTGAGATAGGGTCTTGCTAGGTTGCCCAGGTTAGGATAAAACTTGTGACCCTCTTATCTCAGGCTCCCAAGTGCTGGGATTATTGTGTATACCAGGCCTGGTGAGTATACTTTTTAATTTACCTAGCCAGGCATGGTGGCACACACCTATAATCATAGCTCTCAGGAGGCAGAAGCAGGAAGATCACTGCAAGTTCAAGGCCTACACAGTGAGTTTGAGGCTAGGCTGAACTACATAGTGAGACCCTGACTTTAAAAAAAAAACCAAAACAACAACAAGAACAAGAACAACAACAAAAATATATATTGATAGGTCTCCCACCACCTCAGCAGCTATTATGTACAGTAGCTGCCCTCTTTCTATGGTGCCTTGCCCCCTCCCCTGTGTGACATCATGCCAAGATGGTTGCTCCCACCAAAGAACAAACCCTTCTTCCCAGCATGCCCCTGTTCCCACCTAGACAGTAACCTAATACTCGCTCACCTCCTACCACCTAGTGACATCACCGGCTCCTCCATTCCCTAGTCACTACCTCACTCAACCCTGCCTCAGCCCCTACAAGCCCCACCCCAGTCTCTATAAAAGACTCTCCCTGCCCCAGCCATATTGCTTTTGTCTCTCCTTTGTTCAGAGACAGCCCGGCAGATCTATTCCCCTAATAAAGGCTTGTTGTGGCCTGGTCTGGTCTTGGTCTTCGGCCCTTTTACCTGACATATATATATATATAAATAAATACATAATATTCCTAATGACACACACATTAGTGCGATGATACAAAGACTGTACACTGGCGCACATACTCAAAGACCTTTTAATGAATGAGGTGGTAAAACTGTGGGCTCCTGGCCCATAAGGTGACATGTTAGCCCTTCTCAGGGTCCCCTCCAGCCTTTGTGGCTGGTGCCTTGCACACTCCAGGTAGGCTCGCCATTTCTGGAAGAGCAGACCCAGTGATCTCACTCAACCCCTCCTCCTCCTCTCACCAATCCATGTGGCCAACTTTTATTCTTCTTTTTTAAAAATCTGATAGTTTCTCATTCTTTATTTTTTCCCCCATAGTAGTGATATAGACACTAGTCTCAAATGGCCCCCTTGTCCAATAGTTCAATTCTTCCCTATTTTGTGTAGGAGTACAGTATAGATGCCGTCTTGTAATTTTGTGTCTGCAGCATTTGTTTAGACTCACATTCATGGCAGTACACAGTGATTCACGGTCCTCTTAGCTCTCCCATCCACAGTGGGGTTCCGTTTTCCCATGCCTACCCTGGCAGCCCCTCCAGTTCCCTGGCCTTTGCGAGCTCAGCTGGTGCCCCTTCACCTGGGACTGCCTGCGGGTCCCCGGGACAGGGATAGTGCTGGATGCCCCAGCCATCTTGCCATGCCGGTGCCAGGCTTCCTCTGAGGGCTGAGCTGTAGATGCCCTGGTGCCACCGGCATGAAGGTCACCCACTCTGCTTCCTCTCCTCTCCCCTTGCCACCAGCGCCCAGGGACCCTTTCTCAGAGAAACACTGCACTCCCATCAGGGTACTTTTGGGGAATCCAAACCAAGACGAGGTCTTGTGAAGTCCCCTGGCACAGCTCTGCGGGTGGTGGATTCAGCTGTTTATTTGAAGGTGTTTTCTCCTTACTCTTGCTGGTGAGGAGCAGCTGTGCGCTCACTCTGGTGGTCTGCTGCTTTCTCTCCGGCAGTGAAGACTCCATGGCAGCTGCGTCCCTGTCCCTGCCCCCCAGGTGACCCGGCTCCTCCCTCTGAGGAGGGCCCTTTCCTCTGTCCTCACGCTCTGCAGACCCACTGCACAGAACCAGGCTCAGATTTCTAAGAAACTTGTCTCCCTTCTTACTGGATCTGTGGGGCCTTGCCTTCTGTTGTTCTGGAAAATTCTCAGCAAGGCTCTCTTTAGATTTTGCGTGTCCTGGAGTCACGTGGATCTTCCCTTCCAAGACTGACAAGACCCATGTGAAACATGTCCTCCTGTCTTTTCTTTTTTGGGTACCAGGGATTAAACTCTGGACCTTGTGCTTGGGAGGCAGGTGGCAGAACTACTGAGCTAAATCCCCGGACCTCCTGTTTTAATTTCTGGATGTTTGAGCATTTTGAGAGTGTTCTTCCTATGGGACAACGAGCGCCGTGCCCCTTTCTGCCTGGGCATCTCTGGCCTGGGCTCTCCTGGCCTGGTCCCAGCCTGCAGCACTGGACAGACAGTTTGCTGCCATCTGGGCCTCCTGAGAGCTGGCACCAACTGTTTCCTGCTCTTCTGGCAGGCGGCTTTGCAGGCCACCTAGGCAGGGCCACTGAGGTCCCTGGGGGGAGCAGCAGCAGCCAGTGCCAGTGTTTCATCCCACACTCGGGGAGCGTGGGTGTGCCAAGCCTGCGAATGGCCCGCATCTGCTTCCACCTGAGACTGCACCTCAGGCCTGACTCATGGAGGGTGCTGCGTGCTCCATGAAAAGCCTTGCGAGCTGAGTCACACGGCCCCGGAGGAAGCCGCAATCACAGTGGTCCCGTGCCGACCCTGAGTGATGTAGCATGACCTGGTCTTCCTGAGAAACAGCACAGGTCTCAGACCCCAAGTGGAAAGCTGGTCCCCAGCCCACTGTGACTCATGTGGTCAGCGAGGCAGTGGTTTCCGGATCCGCACAGCATGGCACCTGGTGCCTGGGGTTCTGTGGCTCGTGTTGTTTCTCAGGACCATGGGTGTCCAGAGACCCTGGTAGGCGACAGGCATCAGACGGGGCTGCATGGCGTCACATAGAGCCCGGGGACTTGGTCCACAAGTGGATTTTGATTTAGAAATTGTGAGACCTCAGGGTTTTGCAAGCAATCATGTCATTTCATATTGCTTAAGAAGTAAAAAGGAAACAAATGAAAGATCTAATGATCTTCCAGCCACGGGGTCATCATAATAATATTGTTTTAGAATTCCACTTTTAAAGGACTGACAAATAGCCTGGTGTGGTGTTGCACAATTATAATCCCAGCGCTTGGGAGGCTGAGGCAAGAGGACTGCTGAAAGTCCAAGGCTGGCCTGAATTGCATAGTGAAACCTTGTCTCAAAAAACAAAACAAGGGCAGGGATTTAGCTCAGTGGTTTCGCCGCCTGCTGTGCAAGCACAAGGACCAGAGTTCGATCCCCAGTACCAAAACAAAACAAAACAAAACAAGAAGACAGATAAAACCCAAACAGAAGTGGTTGGGCATTGTAGGGGTGGAAAGAGAATGGAAAGAGAATCAGACTTCACGATGACAGCCCTGGGCCACCAAGGCCACCATTGAGGGTGACAGGAGATCTGGCCTCTGCCCTCCTGCCTTCTTGAGGGGCTTGGTCCAGGCGCTGGGGCCCTGGGACAAACCTGACAGCTGTGGCCTGCACTGCCCACCCTGCCTGGTACCTGAGGAGGCCGGCCTCAGTTTACCCTGCTCAGAGCCGGCCAGGAGTTTGAGCTTAATTCCTGGACCTGCAGGAACCCCGGGCCTGGTGACTTTGAGGGGACCTTGTGGACTCCATTTCTGAAGGCTGTGGAGTTCAGAGCCACATAGTCTCATAGTTGGCATTTGGCTTGCTATAGATTTACCTTTTCTTTTTGAAGCAACCTCATTACCTAAGTCTAGCCTTTCTCTGAAGAGAAGGGATAATTGTTCCTGAAGGGGAACAAACAAAAATTCTTTGTTATCCCAGCACTTGCTCTTCCATTCACTTGTGGGGATATATATTCGCTTGGTATTTCTGCATCTCTCTCTTTAAAAAAAAAAAAAAAATCTGTAAATTAATCTGGGCACATAGAACATGCTTATAGTCCCATGAGGAAAGAAAAGGAAGTGAACCTGAAGGTCCAGGCCAGCCTGGGCAACACAGCAAAGCTTTGGAGTGAGGAAGAGAGAGAGAGAGAGAGAGAGAGAGAGAGAGAGAGAGAGAGAGAGAGAGAGAGAGACAGAGACAGAGAGACAGAGATAGAGAAACAGAAACAGAGAGACAGAGACAGAGAAAGACAGAGACACAGAGAGAGACAGAGACAGAGAGAGACAGGGAGAGAGAGACAGAGACGGAGAGAGAGACAGACAGAGGGAGAGACAGACAGAGACACAGAGAGACAGAGACAGACAGAGAGACAGAGACAGAGAGAGACAGGGACAGAGAGAGACAGAGAGAGAGACAGAAACAGAAACAGAGAGACAGAGACAGGGACAGAGAGACAGAGAGACAGAGAGACAGAGACAGACAGAGAGAGAGAGACAGAGGCAGGGAGAGATAGAGAGACAGAGAGAAAGACAGAGATCGAGAGACAGAGACAGAGACAGAGAGACAGAGAGAAAGAGACAGAGAGACAGAGAGAGAGAGACAGACAGAGAGACAGACAGAGACAGACAGAGCGACAGACAGAGACAGAGAGATAGAGAGACAGAGAGAGATAGAGAGACAGAGAGACAGAGACAGACAGAGAGACAGAGACACAGAGACAGACAGAGACAGAGAGATAGAGAGAGACAGAGAGAGACAGAGACAGAGACAGAGACAGACTGAGACACAGAGAGAGAGAGAGAGAGAGAGAGAGAGAGAATGCTAGCTGCTCAGGAGGCTGAGGCAGGGAGGGGATGGCAAGTTTGAGGCCTGCCTGGGTAACTCAGCAGGACCCTGCTGACTTTTACAAACAACAATGTTGTTAAAAGGTGGGTGGGCTCCATGCTGGAGGGCCTGCTCAGCATGTGTGAGGTCCTGGCTTTAATCAAAAAGGAAAAAAGTATCTGCAACCAGTCTTCCTGCTTTCCCTTGGGTGAGGAAAACAAAGCCCCCCTTCCCCAGGCCCTGGTCGCTGCTGGAGCACACAGGTTACAGGTGGGCACTGCTTCCTGCCAGATGTGTCACGCATGTGCTGCAGCCTGGGACTCAGGCACCCTCGGAGGGGCCCCGGGAGGCTTCTCTCCCTGGCCTGGTCTCTGTCCTCTCCCCAGGGCCAGACGAGCGTGGCCCCCGCCCAGTGCTTCTGGCCAGGAGCGCAGAGCGACCCCTGCACCTCCCTCAGTGGGGCTCCGGCGGGGGGTTGGTCCCCATCCCCAGGTGACTGCGGCCGTCGGGCAGGACCAGTGCACAGATGCTGGCGACTGTGTGTCACCTCGAGTTTGCCATCTATGGAATTCGGCCTTTTCCACACAACAGAATCCTGGCACCTCAGGAACATTCAACCTGCACCTCAATCTTCCAGGCCTAACGCCGGGTTCGAGGTCACGCACAGAAACGAGTCAGAGGTCGGAGCCCAGAGGCCGGCAATGCAGGTGACCCGGCCACCGCAGCTGAGGAGGGGGAGCCACCAGGACACGGGCAGCTGTGACCCATGGTCCCGTGTGGGGCCCTAGCGCAGACAAAGCAACTGTAAAGGGCATTTCCTGGGACAGTTTGGACACTGTGAATGTTGCCTGGGAATTCCACGGTAGTGAGGAATGCTATTGTATCATATTACTTTTTGCTTTGTCTTTTTGAGATAGGGTCTCTTTATGTAGCCCAGGCTGACGGCCCTGAACTCACAGGGATCCTCCTGCTTCAGCCTCCCAGGTGCTGGGATTATACAGTTTCACTTGGTTAAATGTAAGGAATGTTATTTTGACTCTGAGAGATATTTTCTTTTCAAAGACTACACCGAAGTACAGAGCAACCTTTCTGCCCCTGCCCCTGAGCCCTGACAACTTAGAGGAGGATCCCCAGCTCAGGTCACGTTTTCAGCGTGGGTTTTCACTGTGGCTCCGGTTGCTTAAGATCGGGTGTTGCCACTGCTGCGGGGCCGCGTGGGCAGGAGTCTCAGTGGAGACGCTGCGGGTGGCCGCCTCCCGCGTGGCCCTCCCTGGACTCGGTCCGGCGGCGCCAGCAGGGCCCGGTTCTGGCATCACAGCGGGCCAGGCCTCACTGGCACCTGGTCTGGCACCGGGCAGCGGCCGGGGCCCAGCGCGCCGCGGGCCAGGGACCCGCGAGGACCGGGCCGCCCACCCGCTTCCTGCCCGCTGTGTTCCCGGGGTCTCGGTCCCGCGGCCAGGCGGCAGCTGCGGGCGGGGGGAGGCGGCGTCTCTGAAGCGAGCGCTTTCCGTGTGGCCCGAGGCCCGCAGTCGTGTTTGTGCGGGGTGAGGAAGCCCGGCCGGGCGCTCGGGGCCGCGCCTCGAAGTTTGGGAGAGCGCACGGGCCGCGCTCCGCGGTGCGGCGACGTCTGAAGGGCTCGGGCCCTGGGTTCGAATCTCAGGAAAAGCCCTCGGCGAACTTCGCATCTTCCTCACTGCCGGGCTGGCCGCCAGGGGTTAGGGGAGCTCCTCCCTCCAGGGTTTGCGGTGATTTTCCAGGATTCCCGGGTGAACGGTCAAGACCCGGAGCGCTTGGCCTGCTCTGCTCTCTCCGCGCCCAGGCGGGCGCGTGCTGCCACCTGCTGGCCACGGCGCGGACCGCAGGGAGGCCAGCACCCCTCTGCCCGCAGGGTCCTCTGCGACCTGTCCAGCAGAGGAAGCGACCTCAGCCGCTGCTCAGAGAAGGAACCCGGAACTCGGTTCTTAATCAAAACTTCAAACTTTTTGTAAATGATTTTGGACCCACAGGAAAGTGGGTGCGAAGTGCTGTTTCACTGTGGTTTTGCTTTTTGTTTCCCCAGTGACCGGAAGCGCATTTTCGTGTGTTTATCTTACTTGGAGAAACGTCCTTCCTAAGTTTTTGGCCATTTTATTTTATTTAAAAAAAATTTTTTTTTTTGGTACCTGGCATCGAACTCCGGTCCTTGCGCTTGAGCAGCAGGTGGAGAAACCACTGAGCTAAATCCCCAGCCCCTAGTTGCCCGTTTTAAATCGAGGTATTTGTCTCTCCATTGCTGAGTTGAAAATGATCTTTGCATTTGTGTCTGTCATCTTCCCATCACTGTCACCCGGGGCCTGACATCTAGTCCAGAGGAGAAAGGTTGGGGCTCTGGGTCAGTCCCGGCCAGCGGGCTCCAGGGCAGAAGCAGCAAGGTGCAACTGGGAGGCAGAAGGTGCTGCCGAGGGAGGGCAGCTGCTCCACCCACCGAACCCAGGAAGCCGAGAGCGCGCAGGAGCACTGGAGACCAAGGGGCCAGGGCCGGGCCAGGGCCGGGCCGGGCCCGACGTGTCTCCACGCCTTGCCGGACACGGGAAGAAGGCTGCTCTGCTAATCTCGGCCGGGGTTGCAGGCCAGTCAGGTGGACAGCAGACGGACATCACCACATTCTCTACACAAGTCCCTTGTCAGATGTGGAGTGGCAAATGCCTTTTCTGCTGTGGGCTGTTTTTCACTTTCTCAGTGGCGTCTTTAAAGCTCCATTGAGTTAAAGTTGAATTTATATATTTTTCTTTTGTCACTGTGCTTTTTTTTTTTTTTTTTTTGGTACCCGGGATCAAACTCGGGTCCTTGCGCTTGCGATGCAGACACCGGAACCGCTGAGCTACATCCCCTGCCCTTGTCGCTGAGCTTTTAGTATTGCACCTAGTAAACATCGCTTGATCCAAGGCCACAAAGATCACCCTTTGTTTTCTCCTAAAAACTCTATACTTTTAGGCGTCACGTTCAGGTCAGTGATCCATTCAGAGCTAATTTGTATATGTAGTAAAAGGAAGTGTCAACATCACTTAGCGTGTTGCCCAGCTGCTCTGGCACGACGGGTAAGGCCGCACTGACATAAGCTCAGCAGCACAGGAACTCGCCGCTCCTGCGTCCCTCTGGCCTCTCCTGTGAAGCTTGGTCTTGCGGTCAGCGTGGTTAGCCTCCAGACTCCAGTTATGCCGGTGTGGCTATGTTTGAAGAGGCGATTTCATCTGCACTTTGTTGGAGTTAGTAAAGCAGGTTACCCCACACAGGTGTGCAGAGCTCTTCGGCTCCCTGTGTGTATGTTGGGCCCAGCTTTTCCCTGCAGCTTTTTGGTGAGCTTCCCCATTCCTTCCTCTGTCACTCCCGAGGCAGCTGCAGTACTAAACACTCGTCCCTGATTGTTTTTGATGAAATGACTCAGGATGAGGAGGTGGGCATTGGGTGAGCTCCGAATCAGGTAAAATTTAAAGTCCTGGGATCAGCGACTCCTGGGGAGCTTCCCCAGTGCAAAGGGTGGACTCGGGATGCAGTCGGGCTTGGCAAGTGCTCTACAACAAAGGCGCACCTCCTAGCCCATGGCTGTTGGTTTTGAAGACTGATGCAAGTCTGTGGAGGAGAGAATGGGAAAAGTCCAAGGTAAGGTGTCACAAAGCTGGTTGTCCTTCCTGGCATTCAGCTGTCTTCTCTTTTTCTTTTTGTCTTGTTATTTTGAGAAAGGGCCTCAGTATGTAGTTCGTGCTGGCCCTGAACTCCCTATGTAGCCTCAGTTGATCTCGAATGTGAGGCGATCCTCCTGCCTCAGCCCCTCAAGTGCTGCGATTAGAGGTGTGCAGCACCATGCCCAACTTCAGCTGTTTTCCTTAAACTTTCCTCAGTGTTGTGAGTGAGCTATGCCATCCACATACACTGACACATTTGTGTCTTCCCACAATGTCAGAATTTGTTGAGTATCCGTAGATTTGCAAATGAAGTCAGTCTTATTGGCTTTGCTTAATGAGCATTGCAGAGTCTGCTTGGGGCTGTGACTGTGATGATCACAGGTCCTTTATTCCCTCCAGCCTGTAACATCTGTGGCACACAAGTCATGCAGCTCAGTCCAGGCAGCTGTGGTGGGTTAGGGAAGCTGGGCAGGAGTGAGGAGCCTGTGGATGCAGAGAGTGCCCGAGGCAGTCTGCACACAGGTGTCTCCAGGGTGGGGAAGGGGAAGGAGCTGATCCCGGCTGTCAGGGAGAGGGCAGCCTCAGTGTGAGGAGGCTGAGCTGCAGGGGATGAGGCAGGAATGTAGGACCGGGCCCTCTCTGGGCACCAGGAGTGACAGTGCCGCTGACCCCACTGCAGCCCCGGCGTTTCTCCCTCTGTGTCCCAGACGAGCTGGCTGCACTGTCTCTGGGGTGGACACTGGGCCCTTGAGGGCATCTCCCGGTCAGCTATAAGTGCACATGACAGGGGTAGAGGGATGACCACGCTGGGCACCAGGCCGCCCCAGCATATGTGTGTGGGAATTAAAACAGATTATCAGAGTAAAAGACACACCGCCTGCCACAAGTCTCCCTCAAAATCCCCTCCCCTGGCCTTCCCTGCATCCTATTGTTTCTGCCGATTTCTGAAGCCCCGAGGCCTCTCTCCTGGGTGGCCTTACGCATTGGGATCAAAGTCACAGTGAATGCTCCTGAATGGTGAGAGGCAGGCTCAAAAAACGTGCCTATGCATCCTCGTCCACCCCATTCCGCCACCAGATCTGACAGTGGGGCACTCTGGGTGTTCCCCGACGTCACAGTGACCACCAAAGGTAAACACTTCGCATTAATTCAGGACATCAAGGCAGCCTGGACAGCACAAAGACTCGAGACAGGACTCCAGCGCTGCTGCAGACAATGGCTGGAACGCAAGGATAGGTGTGTTTGAGGGGAGGGAGAGTATTTCAAGGGGGATTCAGGGCCATGTCTTTTATTGAGATAAGTTCACCAGCTATTTTGATCACACCGTGTTTATCTGAGGATGGAGTGTTTGGCTAGCTGGAGGGAGAGAGAGTGTGTGTGTGTCCGTGTGTGTTAGAAGAGGGGCCCCCCAAAGGCAGGCGAATAAATAAATACAGCAAAACCTTGGTTTGCAAGAATAATTCGTCCCACTTGTAATCCAAAGCACTTTATATCAAAGCAGGGAGAGGGAGAGAAGCCAGGCGTGGCCGTGTGGCGCTGGGAGTGATGTACTGCTCGCGCTGCAAGACAGCGCTTGTTTATCGAGTTAAAACTTCTTACAGATGTTTGCTTGTCTTGCAGAGCACTCTGGGACCGGGTTACTTGCAACCCAAGGCTTCAGTGTGATCATGCACTGAGAAGTGTGTGCCGCTGGGCACCACGGGGGAGGGGGGCACCTGTGCCACACGTCAGGCCCTCTGTGGGTGAGGGTGGGGACAGCATGACCGTCGCAGGCCAGGACAAGGCCACAGAGCCCAGGTGGGGTCTCGCAGGCCCTGGGGACCGGGCTCTGGGGACCGGGCCCTGGTTTGCCCTGACTGTGGTTCTGAGGATAAATCTCCTGTTCCCTGCTGTCAGCCAGGGATGAAGCATGAGCAGGAAGGGTGTGAGCGTCGGAAGCAGCACAGGGACAGAGCTGGGGCTGGCCTGGCAAAGCCCTGGTCTCCACGAGCCTGGGCGGACGAAATCCTATGTGGGAAGGAGGGGCGATTACACCACCACCCGACTGTCTCCAGAGCTGAGGGTGCACCCCAGTTCCCATCACCAGGCTCGCTCCATGGCCCTGCACGAGCCCCACGTGTCTGCAGCCAGGGCTGTGCTGCTGGGTCAAGGCCGAGCAGAGAGCCCAGCCTCCACCCTGTCCCGGGAAGCTGCTTCGGGCCTCTGAGCCCGGGCACAGCCCGCTGTGCGTAGGCTCGGGTGGGCCACCTCTCAGGGCCCAGGGTCTCTGGGGATTCTGTCAGAGCTCGGGGTCTGCTCAGTGGCCTGTGTGGGGCTGAGACCTGCATGTCTCATAAATCCCAGCAATGGGGCTGCCACCGCTGCTGCCCTCAGGTGATTTTTAGGAGCAAGACAGGGAGCTGGCGCAGTGGTCTCCCTGTGCTCTGAGACCCGAGCCGAGGAGTAATTAAAAGCAGCATTTGTTAAGCCTTGCTCTCCATCAGCATGCCACACAGGTCCCTTTCCTGTAGGCATTCTGTGCAGGGGAGGAGGCTGCGCCCTGGGACAGGAACCCACAGGCCAAAGCCACCGGGCCACTGCTGGTGCTCCTGCCACGGGAACCTCTCCTTCTCGTCACCTGCGTGGCTTAGGGACCAGAGCGTCGGCTCTAAGTCACTGGTCTCCAGGTGACACCTCAACGGTGAGCAGAGCTTTCTGAATGTCTCCCCCCCACCTCAGGCTGCCACCAGAGGTCAAACGAGGGAGTGGGGACACATCACAAGAAGAGTTTGCTGATGGAAAAGGGAATAAAGTTGATGCCTGGGGTTGAATTTGTGGATGTGTATTTTCTGTTATTCTTTAAAAGTATAGATGTCTATGTTCCGCTAGCTTGTTGCCAGGAGATCGGGTCTTGTTGCCGTTAGTGTTCTTATGTTTTGTTTTGGGAGGTGCCGGGGACCGAATCCCAACCTCATGCATGCTAGGCATGCACCCTACCCCTGAGCTCTACCCCACCCCGTGGTCAGACTTTGGCAGCTGTTTTCTCAGACTGTTGTGAAGAAAAGACAGCCTGACCTACAACTAGACTTTTTGTGTTTTGAAGAGGATTTTCCAGACCTCAAAGCAGAACCCTTAAAGATGAAGCCAAAGGCGAAAATACTCCTGCTTCTTGGTTTCTAAAGAACTGGCTAACCCTACCCCAACCCTACCCCGAATCCCAGCCCTAACTTTAACCTGTGTGGCCCAGGCTGGGGTGGCATTTGCAACCCCTCAGCACGTGCTGGTCTCCTTGATTTTGGTCACCAGTGGGGATGACCCTAGCCAGTGGAGTGCAGAGAGGAGCTGCACGGGCAGGCGGGCAGGCAGGAGAGCAGCGACAGGTTCCGCTGGTTGTGTGTGCCCTGCGTTGGGGCGACACCATTTCCGGAAGCAGGAGAAACACAGCAGCCCTGGAAGGTGCCCATTTCCTTCTGATTCCTCATGCAGGGCTGAATTTGTCACCCTCCCCAGGGGTCCTGTGGGCCTCTCAAGCCTCCTGAAATTAGCTGCACGCTGGGGACAGTGTTTCAGCACCTCCAGCAGCCTCTTTGGAGAAGGCTCAAGGTCGTCTTGCCCTTGACAGACTTCGGCCCAGACGCCTGTGGTTTGTTCCCAGTGTCCTGTTGTCCCCAGTGCCACAGGGGTGGAGCCTCAGCTCACCTTCTGCCGCACAGCCCTCCTGCCACTGCTGGGGCCTGTGTCAAGAAAGCAGTTCCATTTTTATACATGTGCATGAAAACGAAAACCTGGCTTCGGTGTGCTTGTTTCCTGTGGTGCATGGGAACAAATGAGAAAAAATCAAAACCAAAAAACTCTGGACACTGCATTTAACAGATAAGCTGAGGTTACTGAGGATTCATACGCCAGGTACTGTGCTATACTTCACCAACTTTTAATTTCGAATCCTCACAACTCTGGAAAATAGAGGTGCCCATTTTACAGATGAGGAAACCGAGGTGTTGGGAATTAGCAGGAAATCTAGGTCTAGTTCCCTTTGTCCTGAGCCTCTTGCTGGGGCGTTGAGGGTGTTGCTGTTGCCCTAGCCTCCAACTCTTGGGCTCAGGTGGTTCTTCTGCCTCAGCCCCTAAAGAGCTGGGATACAGATGTGCACAACCACACTTGGACCAGGCTTTCTGATCAGTCCCTATTAAATAAGTGTACTCTGTTCCCCAGCCCTCCCTCCTCTCTTGAGGTACACGGACACACACGTGTGCATCGTCACAGGAGCTAAGGGCTGTCATCGCTAATGATCATTTTTATTTCTTTAACCCCTAGAAGCTCAGTGTCCCACTTCTGTTTATTTTTTTCATTAAGACAGAGCCTCGCTGTGTAGTTCAGGGTGGACCTGAATTCACTGTGTCACCCAGGCTGGCCTTGAGCTCATGGTGATCCTCCTGCCTCAGCCTCCTGAGTGCTCTGAAGACAGATGTTCGCCACCACGGCTGGGTCTGTTTAAAGACATCTTCTGGCTCCACTAGAGACCACTTCCTGGGTTTCCCTTGATGGATCTTTCTGCAACCACGGCGGTGGCTTTTATCCTCTCAGCCTCACCCTTCAAAGAAAGCCCACGCTCTGCACACTTGGGACCACAGGTGGAATAAAAACAACAGGCAGCGAGAATTGTCTAAATTTAAAGTGCTGGAAAATCCAACATTTTATTGACTACATTTTGGTGACTACATAAATGCTGAAACATTTTAACATTGAAAAGCATGATGGGTCATCACTTGCTTTTTTTTTCTTTTTTTCTTTTTTGCTTAGCAAACACAGCAGATGATATTGCACGGTGTAAAGCGAGGACAGTAGCGAAGCTTCAAAAGAAACCGAAAGAAACCTTAATGCAGTACAGGAGCTACTCGGAAACAAAGCTGGAGGCGCTGGACGCACGCGCCCCACCACTACACACCAAAGTACAGAGGGAGAGACGACGTATCAGCAAACAACCATAATGGGTACAATAATCATTTCGTCTGAAATGTAGATGCAACATAGAAACTACCACTGTTTCCTAATTGACAAAGAAAACGACAGCAACATTTGTTTTTTTTTTTTTTTGTACCAGGGATCGAACTCGGGACCTTGCGCTTTCAAGGCAGGCGGCGGAACCACTGAGCTACATCCCCGGCCCCAACATTTGTTTTTTATCAAAAGTCTTCTAAGCCCCTCGTGGTTAGGTTTTTAATTATTTATTTATGGTTTTTTTTTCATTGCTAAGGAAGAACTCCCTTTGCTCGAGGAAGATTTTTCTATCCTACTGATCTTTTAAATTTTATTATTATTACCTGATGATTGTCTTAGGCACCCTCCTTACATCCTAAACCATCAAGCTAACTTGAACAGGGAAACTGAGTCACACTCAAACAATAGCTATGGTCAAAGGTGTGCCGAAAATGGGAAAGGGGAGAAGGGACAAGTCCAGGGGATGACGGGGGCTGATTCAGACTGGACACTAGACACAGAGACACATGAAGACAACTACCAAAGCAGCAGAAGACAATGTTTTAAAGTTTATTTTTTAAAAAAATACTTGTCACTTGGTTCAGGCAGCAAATCTAAAGTGAGCCCACAATGATTATGTAACAAATGCAGAACAAACCACAAAGAAATCAAGACGAACACAGAAGCAGAAAAAGTGACCTTGTGGATAGGACCCTGCTCTGCGCTGGCTGCCGAAGGCAGAGGGGATGGAACCCCCAAGCCTGCTGCTGGTCTCGGTGACATCCCCGCAGGGCATCCATAGGAGACACAAGGGACTCACCAATGTCACCAACATGCTAACACACAGCGAAATGTCACTAAGAAAATGTCCCTTTTGACCTGAAATCTAAGCCCTCCCTCTCCTTACCCAACCCAAACACACCTGTGAAAGAAATGAAGGTAAAACTTGTGTGGGAGGGAAGTATTTACATTATCGTGGGTGATGTGCTGCTAGAGAAACTTAGCTCAGCGAAGGAAAGCAAGCGGCAGGCCGGCTTTCCAAGGGTTCTGTGTTCGAGGGAGGGTCCTGTGTAGGGCCCTCTCCTCAGGAAGGGGTGGCGGGGAGCGGAGACGGGGGGCTCCTCCCCAGCCTGGCACCGAGAGGGGCCCTTCCAGAGCAGGAGCTGGGGAGGGTGCGACTGTGGGTAGCAGACTCCAAGAAACAACGTGGAGAGGAATCTGGAACTGTGAAGCCTCTTTCTTAAGTCAGAATGATAAACCGGGGCCAAACAACTCTGCTTTGCTGCTTCCTTGGCCTGCGAGGAGCCCCAGCTCTCTCTACAGGGCCCATGTTGCTTCACAGAGCACTGTGGCTCCAGGCCTTGCCTGGAAGCCGCTCAGGAACCTGGGCAAAGTAGGCAGATTTCCAAATTCAAGTTAGCTTGTCTCTTTACTTCTCATACCTGTGCGAATGACTAAAAGAAAAAGAAGTACCAAAGTACTTCACAAATGGGGTGCTTTGAAACAGGAAAAATGTCTTCAATTCTTTGGAATTTCAGGTCTTACCTGCCAAGTAAGTCTTTTTTCTAAAAACTAGTAACTTAAAGGAAAACATGAATATCGCCTTTCTCCTTTCTGAGCGACGCGTGCTCTTGGGCGTGGGGCAGCGGGGACTGGCAGTGTTTGCAGCGACCTGGATGCCTGCTAAGAAAGAGCTGAAGCACAGCCGGCAGCTGGTCTTAGCACTAAGAACCAGAAGGTCTCAGCGTAAAGCTTTGGCCGTTTTGCCTCTACTATATACACTGTTAGAACTACACAGTCATAAATTAAAGCAGTGATTAAATAAGCTCATATAAAATGTAATTAAATTAAAAAAAATCACAGCACATCATAGAGAAAAATAGGAACCAGTTTCACAAAAAGATTATATATATTTATATATATATATATGTATTTTTTTTACCCTGTGGAAACAAATTTTTTACAAAACACAAAAACCTTTGTAAGTAACTGTTGAAATGAAAAATCTTCTCTTATTCCGTTCTTGCATTTTTATATAACCCTAAACCCACCTGGGGGACATTTCCAGAAATTAAGTCTTCCTTGAGCAACAGAGCAGTTCTGCCGAGAAAATAAACCCCGAACCAAAGGTGGAGGGGAGGGAATATCCCAAACATACAAACTACAAAATAAATAAGAATTATAAAATTTTTCTTAAAAGTAACCTTAACAATTATCAAACTAGTAAGTTCTGCCTTATCACATAGACTCTCTATACAACATAACCCTAGACTTTATTACTATGAGGTATTTGGAGGAATTGGTAAAGGTGACACACGGCTCTCCTGGTGAGGGACCCAGGGGCTCAGGGAGGACTCAGAGGGATCGAGGAGGAGGAGGAGGAGAGGAGGAGGAGGAGGAGGAGGAGGAGGAGGAGGAGGAGGAGGAGGAGGAGGAGGAGGAGGAGCTTTGGTTTATCAGCAAAACATTGGGTTGGGGAGGTCATCCTTTGGTATCAAAGAAAGTTTCATTGCATGGTTGCATGGAAAAAGCACCACGGTGAATAATTATTCCTTTTTTTTTCATTAGTGGCCTTTCTAAGAGGCTGAGGTATTCAAAGAGTATAAGGAGAGAGAGGTTAACAGCGGTTTAACACTTTGGTTCAAGCAAGGCACTCATCCTAGGAGTTACAAAGTTTGCGAAATATTTGCTAGAGATTTACAAGAAGAACTAGCAGTAGTAAGAGCAGTGTTTCCTAACATTGTCGTCGTTGTCATATCATTATTAAGAATGAAGACGAGTTTGTACACTGAGTGAAGAGGGGACAGGGAGGTGGGGACAGGTGGGACAGGACGGGACGGGGGGGGGTTCCCTCTGCAGACAGGCCGTGCACGAAAGTATCTTTGGTATTCTTTGGTATCATCAATGTGATTAAAATCACCAATGGAAATCGAGTGAGGTAGCGTCTTTGGTTCACACTATAAATAGTAGATCTTTACACTTTTTTTTTTTTACACGTGGAAGTAGTTATTTCTTACTTTTCTGCTTCTTTGTCCTTTTACCATTTAGGAAATAGTTACCAAATGTACTGTAAAGCTAACCACACCACAGTAATAATCCAGAAGGCCCAATGGGTCTCAAAACAGCCTCTGGCATTTGAATGCACCCTAAACAACTGGATAGAAAAGGGAGAAGTGCTTTCTCTTTGTTTGCTGAATGCATAGATTTCATCCTTTATGTACAAGGAAGAGAGGATGGCTCCTAGGGAGAATACCCTCGAGCTTGTGGGAGAATGTCCTAGGACTCTTTGGTATAGCAGTTTGCATTTAACCTGCAAAGACGGGTTCTTCATGGGGGTGGCGATGGGGGTGGAATGAGTCCGAGCGAGCGGAGCATAGTGCTTTTGTGTTCCTGGAAAAGAAATGCTTTCTTGGGGATGTGACGAGTGACATGTTGTCAGAACTTCTGTACTTCCCCACACATTTTCTTTGGTCTTTGGGGTCTATTCCAGGGATTGGGACACCCAGTTCCTGATACTTGGATCTCTCTCTACCTGAACTTCTCCTGAAGTCTGGGCTTCTGGGGTGTCCAACATCACCCCCTCCAGCCTTCTTTCAGAAAAGCTTCCTGTTAGGAAAAGACCTGAATGGTTTATGGTGAGAACAGATTAACTTCCATTCTACCCCAAAAAATAAAAAGGTGTTATCTGAAGTGCAGTTTGGTAATTAACAGATGTGTAACTGGGTGAGTGTGGTGCCTTTCTAAGGCGAATTTTGCTACAGGGCAGAACAATGAGTGAGCAGATAGATAGCTGAGATCTGCCCTGTTGCATGTGGTGGATTAAAGAACAGGGGCTTAAATAAAGGCTGCACTAAGCCACCATGCGGGGCCGGAAGCATCTTTTTCCTCATGCCAGTTCAGAAGCAAGTGAAGAATCAGCCATATGTGATGCGAGACGTGCATTGTGGGAAGCAGAGTCTGTCCCTTACGATTTCTAAAAAGCAAAGCTTGTGAGTCTGCGTAGTCAAGTAAAAAGATGCGTTCCAGCCTCTGAGTTGTGCCTCTGCTTATGAGAGAATACATATCTGGCCCTGAAACCGTAAAGGGTGCAAATTCAACGCCGGTATGAAAATCATCTTTGGTGTTAGCAAGTAGGGGAACTGGTTATTTAAAAAACCACGGTGGTAGGATATTTAAAATGTAGTAACATTCTTTTAGACTGTGCCTACATGGGACCAAAATAATTGGTTGAAAATGCAAAATACGGTTGGATTAATTTGGGGTAAATCCAATAAAAACAAATGGAGGTTGTTTGAAATCAGTTTTTGTTTTTCCTGGGGAGGTAGAATTGGGTAAAAACGTGTGTAGACACAGCTTGGATTTCCCTGCTTTTGAATGCCTCATATTTTAAATAAATAAGGCTTTCCTCCCTCCTAAATTATAACTACATTATGTTGCTGCACCCGCGGCTCCCTCCATGTTTTTCTGTTACATTGTTGATAAGATTATATTTTTAGGAAATCTTGAAGGTGGCCTTTGAAACAGTCTCTTAATAGCTGAACTATAATTGTGCCATATTTAGAAGGGAAAAATTTTAGCTGGAATTTTGGATGAAATAAAAAAGTATGAAAGCCAACTACAGCGTGGCAAGGCAGATGCCGTATTCCAAGGGAGGGGAAGCAGGTCGTGTGGGGTCCTCTTGGAGGAGGGACAGAGCTGGCTGCTGGCTGAGCATCACCTCTCAGGTGCTGCCTGTTTAGACCTGGACAGACGTGGAGATCTGACCTTCAGGAGTTAGGTTTTGTGTCACGGTGATTTAATGTTTTGCTTTGGCATTTTACTGAATCTCAGTAAACACCTCACTGAGTTATTAGAACTTTTAGTTTTCTAGCTCTAGTTAGGTGTGGAAATTGACCAAGAGCACCGTACATGTGCAATTCAATTGAGTTCAGAGAGGTGTGGGAATCAGGAGACTCCCAGGGTACCAGTGGGGCTTTTTATTTTGGCCTTGATTTATAGACCCTCAGTTGAGTGATTTGAAGAAATAGAAATTTAAAACATCATATTTGGAAGCTCAGGTCTAGCTTTTTATCTGTCTCTGTTAGAGTGGAATCCATGTTATAAGATTTCCAGCTTAGTGCAGTAGCGAGAGAGAATGTCGTGGGCTTGGAGACTGCGGAATGAAACACACTGCTTCATCCTGACGGAAGCTCGGGCTGTGTCCCACCAGAACGTGCCTCCCCTGTGCAGTTCCATCCGCCCGCCAGTTCTCAGCAGCACCTGCTGTTTTGTGGCTGCTCTAGTCATAGTGCCTGGGGTTATCAATAAATCAGTTTGACTACTTTTTCAGGATGGTTACAAAACACCTGACAACTAATTTAAATTTAATTTAATTTGATTTGGGATAGGATCTCTTCTCTGTTTCGAGGGAGGTCTTGAACTCCTAGGCCCAAGTGGTCCTCCTGCCTCAGCCTCCTGAACAGCTGGGACTACAGGTGCATGCTTCCATACCTATTTTAGACAATTAATTTTAATAATGCACTGGTCTGCTCACTCTGTGTTTGTAAAGTATTTATTTTTTTTGTTTGGTACTGGTGATCGAACTTGGATCCTTGCACTTGCGAGGCAGGAGGTGGAACCACTGAGCTAAATCCCCGGCCCTGTGAAGTGTTCTTTAAAGGCATTTGGTGCCAAATACATAAAGCAAATTTAAGTCAAATTAACCTAAATTCTTATTGGTTGGTCTTTTGCTAAAAAGCATTATTTTAGCTGGGCATGGTGGTGCACGCCTGTAATCCCAGCACTTGGGAGGCTGAGGCAGGAGGATCTTGCTATGAGTTCAAGGCCAGCCTGGGCTACATAGTGAGACCCTGTCTCAAAAAACCAAAAAAAAAAAAAGCATCATTTTGAACCCATTTTCTAATTCAGTTACTTGGCCTTGTTAAACAGATTTCTTGTGTACAAGTGGGGCCCTACTTTGGAAACACCCTGGGCTTCTCAGCCGACAGGAGAGGATGGAGTCCTGCGCATTTCTCTACATAGGTGACACATGTGGGCCACTGGGTGTGTTTGGAGCACGGGCCTCTCCACCACGGTAGTCTCTGGCTCCCTGAAGCTACGTTCTTTCTTGCCAGTTCTGAAAATGCCTATTTCAAAGCTTCAAGAGTCATAAATTATAGTTGTGAGTCTGTGTGGCATGTGTGTTAAGCTAGATCAGTCCATATGTATAACTTTACATAGTATCTTGTGTAAAAATAGCTTTGCTTATTAAAATCGTTGCAATAAAATACCTGCACTATAATATTAAGTGTGTTCTTTGGTACCTAGGTGATTTTTTTTTAATGGATGGGCTCTTGTTTCATTTCTTAAAAAATATCTGAACACTCCTTAACAAACAAAGAGAATGCACTTGTTTGGGTGCTACTCAAATCTCCTCTGGTGGGTCCGGGCCTGCGCCTGGAGGCCCGGCGGCGACATCGCACTCCTGATCCGGCACCGCTCTGCACACCACCCTTCCTGACCACCGGCCCCGCCTGAGTCCCCTCACAGCGGCGTGCACGCGTGCTTGTTAGTGTGACGTGCGTACACGCCGGCGCATAGCACGGCGACACCAGACACCTGGACGTCCACTCCGCGGCTCGGGACCCCGGGCTCCAGGCCACTCACCGGCCGTGTGCGTGCGGCGACAGCAACCGCAGGCTGCAGGTGCTCGAGGCGGTGAAGCCACCCGCCCGTCCTTTCTCTGGCCACGCTGTCGCCCTCCCAAGTGCGCGTCCCCGAACAGTCAGGGTGCAGGGAGCTACGTCTTTGGTTTCTTTGGACTATAAATATCACTTTCTTTCTTCAAATATTTCTGAGTATAAACCTGCTCTCTTGAGGTCCTGGTCTTTAAAAATCTTCTCTTGTAGATTTAAAGCTTTTCCACCGAGGTTCGAGTCTGGTTCCCTTCATGCTTTGGTGCAGGTGCTGGAGGAGGAGGAGCTCCCGGAGGTGGCGCTGGCCTCGTCCTGCCACTTGTCCAGGCTCCTGCGCCGCGCGTTCATGAAGAAGTTGCTCACGGTGCTGAGCTCCAGCCCCAGCTGCTGCGAGATGGTGATCTGCAGCTCTTTGGACGGACGCTTGTTTTCCTTGAAGATGGCGTGGAGAGTTCGGCGCTGAACGTCGGTGAAGACCAGCCTGGGCTTCTTCGGGGCGTTGCCCCGGTCCTTCCCGTGCTCCTGCTCTTTCCTCTTGCAGGCTGCAAAGGAACAGGGACAGTGTTAGGACAAGGTCCCCGCGGTCTGCGGTCGGTCGGGAGCGCACGAGGGTGGGCGGGAGCGTGGGCAGGGCCAGCCACGCCCCCCAGGCCTAGCCTTTCCAGGCTTCCCCTGGTCCGCTGGCCTGGGAGGGGGCTGGGCGAGGCCTGAGCAGCAAGGGGACCGCTCGACACGCGACACGGGCGGCTTCCTCTGGGGGTGCGGAAGGGTCAGTGCCCCGCCTGGGTCCTCAGCCGAGGCCTCAGACAACCGCGCTGATCACCGGGACCTTTTACTGCTCCACCTGCAGAACGGATGTGGGAGCTGAGGTGACAGCACTGTGAGTTCCCGGACAGCCTGGGCAATTTAAACAAAACCGGAAACCGAACAAAATGAGAATGCTTACCTTGCTGGATTGCAGTAGAAGTAGCATGTGTAAAAGTTCATGCTAAAGGAGGCACTTTACAAACGCCAGGTATGAGGTATGATTGCAAAATATGGCGACTATTTAAATATTTTAATTACAGTAAAGGACAGACATATTACACAGAATCCCCCTCAAAATCCCCCCTAGCTTGGAACACACTCATCCCATTGTTCTTGCCTCTTTCTGAAGTCTTCTTGCGTCTTTTAGCTGTGCTGTTACAGCTGCCTCGATGTCCTGGGTGGATTGAGATGTTTCCCTTTCTTGTCATTTGGACTTTGGGAAGGGCCAGGAGTCGTATGCTGCCGGATGCGGTGACTAAGGTGGAAGAGGACGCAGCGTCATGTTTTTACGAGCTGCCTCCTTTGGATGGTGCTCGGCAGCAGCAGTCACCGTATTTCCAGTCTCACTTTGTAAAGACCCTCAGGAAAGAGGCCCCCAGAGCTGCTTCAGAAGGTGCCAGAAGGATGGGCTGTGTTTGAGGCAGGGAGCGCTGTGTAGGGGGTGAATGGTGCCTGTCTTTCACTGTCCTAAGTGTTTTAAATGTAAGCATTATCAGCAGGGGGTGGCGGCTGCTGGAACACGGAGAGCCCAAATGAAAGTTTAAAAGCCTAGCAAAAATTGCACTTGTTTCCAGACTCTGGGCTTGTTCCGGGAAAGCCTGCACCCAAGGCCTCTGTCTGTGGCCTCCCCAGCGTCCCACAGCCCTCCCTGCTTCTTCGTGGGTAGGAACCCCTCTTCCCTGCATCCAGGCTGGGCCGGACATGCCCACGGTCACGGTCACCTGGGGACCGCGTCCTCCTCTGGCTCCTGAAGCCCCACTCCCTCCCCATGCTCTCTGCTCATCTCACTGCTGCACTGTTCTTCCCTGCCCACTGCTGTGGCATTGCCAACTGCCTCCTCCCTCACCCCACCCCCACCCCAGGGGCATAGGACCCAGGTGCAGGCCTGGTGTCAGTCACAGCTCGTGTCCTGGCTCCCATGGAGTGGAGCTCTCGGCCGACACAGGCACGGAGGCAGCGCCACCTTCTCCGACCCGGTGAGCAGTGCCACCTGCTAGAACATTCTCTGTCTCTGCTTCGTGCCTGCTGCCTGGATTCTGCCCTGGGGTCCCCTCCGACCTTGGGCTCCACTCCAGCTACGGGGCTCAGTCCTGGACCAGCTCCAGGGGTAGTGGAAGCCGAAGACGCCTCCAGGCCAAGGTCTCCAGGATATCTCCTCAATGCAGGCTCCTTAGCAGACCTGCTTGAGGCTGGTGGCACAGCTCCGTGACAGCAGCGGCCCAGCATGTGTGAGGCTGGGGTTCTGTCCCCAGCCCCTAAAACAGTGCTGAGTGGGCAGGCCCTCCTGTTATGCATTACAGGTTGTGCAGGAGTCACCATGTGACCTTACATACACATTATAAAGCACACAGGAAATGTAGAATGAGGAAGGGCCAGCGGAACAGTGAACAGACCTGGGGATTCCCTTCTGCACCAGCTCACGCAGGCCCTGGGGGGTCTTCACCCTACTTCCAAGGCATTATTAACAAGAGCATGAGCAGGGAGCACTCCAAGGGTGATGGTGGGAGGCCCTGCCCGGTGGAGCGGTAGCATTCGTCCAGAAGGTGCGTGTGGGACAGCGTCCCTGGGCACCAGCTGTGTCCTGACCCACAAGAGATTCCCGCGTGGTGCCTGCCTGGGGACAGTCGAGTCCCCAAATCCTGTCACACAGGACACGGTGCACAATGCTGGTGCCCTGCTGCCCGGTCACTCGCTCACACCCACTGACAGGCCAGGTGTGGCAGCAGGGTTCACCTCCGAGGGGCAGGAGGGGGCACCTCAGAGGGGACCTCAAGGCCAGCCCAAGGGTAATGGAGGTTTGTGGAGCCAGCAAAAGGGCAGCTGTGTGCAGGCAGGGAACGTCCAGCGGCTGTGGTTGGTGGCCTGGACTCCGGCAGGGAGGATGCTGTGTGTGTAGAGTCAGAGGTGAGCGGGCGACTGGCAGGTTTGGGGCGGGGCTGCGGGGGGGGCCCCCCAAAAACCCTGCTGGTGGTGGCAGGGTCGGGGCCAGGTGCTGTTGCTCTCCCCACAGGCTCGCTGCTGCCAGGGCCCACTCTGGAAGGGGGATTTCAAGGCAGCCCAGCATTCCAGTTGTGGGTGTCGGGCATTCTGTCGCAGCAAAGAGGGAGTAAGGAGACACCAACCACGCAGGCAAGTGTGAGCAGACCGTATACCAAGTTCTCACACTCAGCGGCCCCTCCTGAGGATTCCGGTCTGCTACACAAGGCCCAAGGTCTCTCTTGTCTCTCGGAGTCCACAGCTACTGCTGACTTCCCGTTGCCATGAGCTGCGTCCTCTCCAGATTTTCCAAAAGAGCAGGTAAAGGTTGCACAACCAGCCAGTCCTGCACACAGCCCAGGCCCATGCTCGCTCGCCAGAACGGAGCAGCCGAAGCATGCGGGCCCTTGCCATCTTACGAGAGGAGCATCAGATGAAGCAGTGACAACCCTATCAGCTCACCAGCACACGAGCATCTGTCCTCCCGGGACTCACCGCCACTAAGCAACAGATCCTCACACTGTTTAAACTGAGTCTACGTTTGCATTAAATCGGTGGCCTACAGGTGTGTCCAGCTCCCACGCGGGGCCCATAAAGCGGCCTCCACCATAGATTGTCCGGGTAGACACTGGGGGAGCCTCGGTGACGGTTTGTGTGGCTGTTGAATGTGTAGGGAGGGGCAGGGCGGTGCTGACTCTGCCTGCTCCCACCTCACACTCACACCCAAGCCTCGGGGGTCAGTGTCACCCACGTTTGTGCGACTGGGTGAGTAAAATGCAGCGCTTACCAGCACAGCGCCTCAGACTCTCTCGCGTGCACTGTGAAGACAGCCACTGCTGCCATTAAGCAGAACGGAAGCTTTCAGCTGGCAGCCCCTCCCACCGAACCAGGCAAGGTCAGACACCTCACTACTTTATGCTCAAGTTGCCCTCCTTTTTTACCGTTATAATGAAAATACAGTAAGAAGTAAGGGCCGTTTCCCCAGTGGCATTCTACACGTCTTCCCCTTCACTCCGTGTGGCCCAGGCCAGGTGAGGCAGGCACAGGTCGTGTTGAGGACACTGTTAACCGCGTCCTGACGCTCTGGGCGTCCTGTCCTGGGATCTGCAGAGGGGGAGTGCACCCTGGGCTGGGCGTGATCAGCTGTGCCCTGCCCGGCAGCTCAGGGACGGATGGGGCTGTGCTTCTGGTCCTGTCATTTGTGAGTCAAGCGTCTGGATTAACTCTGTCGCCCAAGCTGGCTCCGGTTCCTTCTGGTAAAATGAAGGGTCTGACCAATGCCCTCCCAGCCCCTTCCAGGGCAGCCCCTCTTCCGGACGGTGCCAGGGCCACAGCACCCCCTGAGGGAGCAGCAGGGACCCACGCGTGTGCAGACACTTCCTGATGGGGCTGGAGGGCATGTGGCTGTGGACACACGACACGGTCTTTGGGCATCGCCGGGCCCTCACCTGCCTCACCTGGGCTACTCAGCAGCCCTTGCCCGGACTTGGTCTCTGAGCGCGGCTCCTGACTTCTGTGGGACTGGCAGCGTCCAAGCTGCACTCAGAGTAGCAGTGCTGCATACCACTTGCGAAACCGCCAGTGAGTTCTGACGGACGTGGCCAAGGACACAGCCTTGCAAGGAGCGGACCCCTGCATGGTCATCGGGAAGCAGTGACGTCCAGGGGAGTGGGCTGGGGCGACACAAATCCGGACTCTCCGCCAGGGAACCATCATGGCCTCGCCCTGCAGAGACACCCAGAAAGCCTTCGCTGGGCCCGGGGACTAGGAGGGATGAGAGGGTGCCCTCCCTTCCTGGGAGGTGGACACCTGAGAGGTGGGCTGACCACGTGGCACCTGGCCAGTCCCCGCCCTGCCTCCCCGCCCTGGGGACTGGGCCCTGGAGCCCAGGCCAAGGTGACGTCCAGCCGGAGGACAGGGCTGGCTGTCAGCCAGGGCTGTCTCCCTGTGGTGGGGAGGACGCTGCGTGCCACCAGGAAAGAGGGCCAGAAGGAAGGGGAGAAGGAGAAAGTGTGGGCACAAAGGGGACAGCCATCCGTGCTGCAGGACGGACTGGAGTGAGCCTAGTGTCCCGAGGGGCGTGGGGAACAGGGGCCAGCTGGCCCTGAGAGGACGCGGGAGATGGGCTGTCCCTGACCTCTCACACTTCCTGGCCTCCTTTGCTGCTGAATGGACTTCCCAGGATGGACACCGAGTCCACCCACAGACACAATTCGAACGGCTGGGGCTGGGGCTGTGGCTGTGCCTGGAGGGGTAAAGGGAGGCGGTTCGCTGGGCCTGAGGGGTGAGCCCTGCGTGAGCAGCTCTGAGGGAGCAAGGCGGGCCGGGCCGGGGTCAAGTCCTCAGGCACAGCCAGGACAGCAGAGAGCCCCACCAGCCCTTCCTATGGGATCCAGGATATCTCCGCTCCTTCCTACAGACAGGGTCCCTCTCTCATATTCTCTGGCATGGGCTGCTGTGGAGCCAGCCCCTGAGGAAGCGGGACTGTCCAGCCCCAGGGACGCTGGCCCTGTCTCCTGGATGACCACCTCCTCTCAATGTGCAGCCTTTTGGGGTCTCAGCCTGGAGGTCCCCAGTGCACAGGTGGGGACCCTGGCCAGCCTGAGGTTCTCCTGCTGACCTCAGAGGCACCGGGGGGCGTGGCCCAGGGTGGCCAGCTCCTGGCTGGAAGGTCAGCTTGAGGATGCTCATCTTAAACTGGAGAGATTACTGATTTCTAAATTCTTAAACTTCTGCTAATGCCTGATCTAAGAGGGTTTTCATACGTCAGAATCTCATTTAAATAAGATCCTCAATAGTTCGCACCCAATAACTGGAAATCCGCACCTCGGATGCCCCAGCTCAACGTTCACTCACCAGTGATCCACATGGATGGCACCCCGATGAATTATGTGCTTATTATGCATTTTCACTTCATATGGGCCTATTGTGAACTGTAAAGTTTATCGATCCTATTTCTATAATTAATAGCTGCATATATTACTTCATAATATTCACAGCAACCGAAAGTTACGAAATGGAATTCCTTTAAAAATCATCTACAGTTTTGACTTTCCATTAGGTCATCTGACATTTTGTACAATTAATTTCAGATTAATGAAGTTTTCCCTTGTTTGGATGTTTGGACAGTTGACTGTGGATTCGAACCCTGAGGGCTGCTCTGCCGGCGACCTGTAGTCTGCAGTGGGGTTCTTCTCCAGCGAGCTCTCTGAGGCCATGCCGCTCTGCCCCACCACCGTGCCCACCGGGCTGCTGCTGTCACCCACAGTTGTGACACTGCCAGCGCGCAGTGGGTGCCAGTGGACACACAGCACAGGCTGCACCTGTTGTCCCTTGCTCCTGCACACAGCACTCTGGCAGGGTGGAGTCAGGGGCTGCTTTCTGAGCTTCTCCACCCCGGGCACCTCCCTCCCCAGCAGAGTGAGTCCCGACTCACGCCACCTCCCCGGGCTGCAGGCCTCTCCCCCTCCTCACACTGGACCACAGATCACTGCCTCGCACACTCAGCACCCTCCTGGGTAAGCAAGCTGGATGTGGTCCCTGAGAAGATAGAGATGCTCATGACGCGCTTTGGCACTGGGTTCTGGGAGAGCCCTGATCCCCTACCACATATTCCTGAAGCAGCAGAACAGTGCTTGGGTGTCTCGGAAGGGGCCTGGGAGCTCCCCAAATGCTGCTGAGCCCTCGGCAGTGGCAGAGGCTGTGCCGCCCGCTCCCTGGGTGGGCAGGGAGAGGCTGGAGAAACGGAGCTGGGGGTGCAGGGGCGCAGCAGGGACCTGGGAATGAATGGAGCTCCGAGTTCCCTCCAAGGACACAGTGCCCAGGCGCGGGGGATGCCTTCCCGGTTGTGGCCCGTGTGTGGCTTGGCTGAATACCCAGGTGAGGAGGTTAGGTTTACAGGGAAGGATGGCGCAGACCCCCGGTCCTCGAGGTGGAAATCACAACAGTAAATTGATGGGAGAACCCGGGAAGGGCCACAGAGAAATTAAATTCGGGGGATGAAGGGCGTGGAGAAAGAATGCTCAGTAGACAGATCAAACTTGCCATGTGCTTCTTGTTCTCCAGCACCTGCCAGGCCGCGGCTTTCTGCTCTCGGGGCCTCTGGCAGCTGGTGCCTAGGCCCTTGCGAGTGCGCCCTCCACCCACCTGCTTTCGGGGCTGCAGGTCTGGGTCCTGGCTCCGGGGAGATGCCAGGAGCAGGGGAGCTTGGGATCCATCTCGAGATGCTGACTGACTTGGCCCACAGCAGCCTTGCCTGGCAAGCCTGAAAGCGCCCAGGGAATTCCAACACACCACCGCAGCTGAGAGGCACCGGGTCAACTCTGCCTGGGAGCTTCATCCCCACCCCCAACACACACACTGAGGATTGAACCGAGCGCTTCACTAGCTTTTTTCATTTTGAAAAATGCTACATTGCCCAGGCTGGGCTGGGACTTGCAATCCTCCTGCCTTAGCCTCCTAGGCCCGCCCCACTCACACTTGAGTCGCATAGACACCTTGTTAAGGTGCTGACTGAGTAGGGCAGGTGGGGCTGGGATTCTGAACATCTGGCCTGAACCAGGGTGCTCCATGCTGAGGAGTGGGGCCTGGACTCCCAGAGAACCCCAGCAGGGTGTGGTCTAAATATGTCAAAGTTGCCCGGGGGCCCGAAAGGCGGCTTATCCGGAGCCCCATCCTAGACCCACGGAATGAGATTCTGAGTGTAGGACTCATGCACAAAGCATTTAGGACAAGCTCCCCACGTAACTGAGACAACCACTAAGGCTGGAGCCACTGCTCTACATTTTGAATTTTTTTTTTGTACTGGGAATCGAACTCAGGTCCTGGCGCTTGTGCAGCAAGCGGCGAAACCACTGAGCTAAATCCCTGGCCCCATTTTGAATTATTTTAAAACTTTCCCAGCGTGCCAGGATCACCCCATATACTTGTCAGAAATGGAGGTTGATGGAGTCAGGATTTGGGGAGGCTGGCCTGGGAGGAATACCAGGGGGCCCTAGGAGCTCGGGTCTCTGGGCATCTGGTTTGTGGGGCCTTGTCCCCCAAAGAGCCTAGAGGTTCCGTCAGTGAGGCCCAATTATCCACCACACTGGCCCTGTCCAGTTGTAGCAAACGCTTGTTGCAGATTTTTGTTTTTTTTTTTTTTTTGGTACCGGGGATCGAACTTGGGACCTTGCGCTTGCGAGGCAGGTGCCGGAACCACTGAGCTAAATCCCCAGCCCTTGTTTTGCTTTTTGAGACAGGGTCTTGCTATGTCATTCAGGCTGGCCTTGAACTCAATGTGTAGCCCAGGCTGGCCTCAGACTCGTGGAGATGTTCCTGCCTCAGCCGGTGGCAGATTCTGAGTCACACAAACGTCACCATGCATTAGGCTCACTTCTTGGGCTTGTTAGACACAGACCCCTGGGTGCTGCCTGTGTCTGATCTAACAGGACCCGGGTGATGCTCCGGCAGCCTTGTGGGCCGGCAGGGGTGGGGCCGGCAAATGAATTCTGTCTACAAAAGCTTATGCGAGTTTATTTATTTTATGAATATGTGCAAAGCAAAGCACTCAGATACATTACCAGATTTGTCAAATAAGTGCGTGGTGTCTGTGAGAGGAGAGAGAAAATGAGAGTTCTCACTGTAGAGTAAAGAACACACAAATAGGGAACGAGTGAAGGCAAGAAAAAGCAGCAACGGGAGGTGGAGGTGCCACTGGCAGAAACCCATGATTTACGGAAACGGCACCAGCATTCACGTCAGTGTGTCTGCAGGTACATGTGGTCGGCGCATGAGATGAGTGTGCATCACATCCTGGCTTTGTCTGGGAGGCTGGACTCTGACACCCTACCCACCAAAATAAGCCAGGGCTCACCAAAGAAGTGGCAGATTCTAGGCTTGGGATGCTGAAGGCTCCAGATGAGCTTGGGACATCTTTTTAGGCCAGAAAGTTTAAAAAAAAAAAAAAAAAAAGGACATGGGAATCTGGCCACAGGGCTCCCATAGGAGTCAGGCCAAAGTGAGACCTGGCACAATTTGAGCACCAAAATATTGAAATGCAGTATGAATTACAAGCCATCAGGGGACAAAGGAAGTCACGAGTCCACTCAGGAGCAAGCAAGGGAGGAGGAGGCTGGTGCTCACTGCAGAAAGCCAGGGCCACCTGTCACATGGCAGGCAGCTGGACAGGGAAAACCACTGTGACAGCCCTGGGATGAAGACTGGATCGAGCGCAGATCAATAGTTATTAGATCTACGGGGAGCATCGAGGAGGAGAGGCAGCTTTGAGTGGTCTTGGAAGGTCTCGCACAGATTGCTTCCCGGCTGCAAGGGAGGGATGGCACCCCGAGATTATGCTGGGGGAGGTCAGGCAGCACTCTGGGTGGTCGGGATTAGCTCTGCCGCTGAGCCAGGGACAGAGTGTGGGCCCTCCGGGTGCGACCCTGAGGACACCCCCCACCACGCAGCTTCCTGGGCAAGAAGGACACCCGGAAACACAGGAGGGGTGTCTCACCACAGAGGGGCGCTTCCCCTCAGACACCCCGGGCCTGCAGGAGGAGACAAAGGAAGGCCACAGTCGTGCGCACACGAGAGGCAGTGAGGGAACAGGGCAGCAGGGCCTTGGGACGGGTGGGGCCCAGGCCCAGGGGACGTTACTTGGTCAAATGACCAAGCTGAGCTATGACCCCAGGAGAAGCTGCCAGAGGCTTGGGGAAAACACGTTTAGAGCGCCAGGGCCATGGTATGTGGAGCTAACCTTCAGACGGCTCTGGGGGAAACTGACGCTGCACAACCGAGAGGGAGAACACGGATAACGCGAACAGAGGTAAAATGTCAGCAACCAGTCAACTGGTTGATGTTAACAACTAGGTGCAGGGTATACTAATTTTCTTTGTTCTATTTCAACCTTTTATCATTTGAAATAACTTCCAAGTAAAAACTTAAAAATCGTGTGTTCAAGTAGTATTTAATGAGATGTGTTCACCTGTAAATTCTCTATCAGCTTAATTTTGTGAAAAAGAAAAAAAATTTAAATGTACTTTATATACGTGCTTTTAAAAAGCTAGAAGGGAACAATCCTATGTATAAGTAGGTATTATCTTTGGGTTATGGAACTATAAATGATTTGATTTTGTTTTATTGTGATAATGCTTCCATTTTTTCTAAGGTTTCTACATGCAACACTAATACCTGGAGAAAAATACTTTTGTAAGAGGAAACCAAATCATGTATAGTGTTTCAAGCTGCTGTCATTAATGATAGCAGAAATGAAACAAAAATATTCAGTGATACTGCAGAAAGGTTATGTGAATTATAATGATTCTAAAATATAGAATCATAAAAATTTGTCTAGCCAGTTTAGGACCAAACTGAAGTGCCTAAAAATAGAGGATTGGCTAAATAAATGAGAACACCTCTGTAAGCAGAAGGCCTAGGGGCAGAGTGCTTTCTGGTATCGAGTGCTGGGCAGCCGGGCAGCGCCTTTCTGAGAGCTGCAGCCGTCTTGGCTCTGTGCATCCCCTGCATCAACTTCTGCTCACAGTGTATTCGGGAGGGGGTGATTTATAAGTCTCGATTTTTCTCGTATGTGTTTTTAAATACTCCATCACAGACTTAGTAACAGGATTTTAGTTTAAAAAATTACAAAACAGAGCTGCCGAAATAGTGCATGTCTGTAATCCCAGCACTCGGGAGGCTGAGGCAGGAGGATCACTGCGAGCTCGAGGCCAGGCCAAACTAAACAGTGGGAGACCCTGTCTCAAAACAAAACAAAATTACAAAATAGTACACATGCATCACCCATGGGGAACAGAAGAAGATGTACACACAGAGAGGTCAGCGCAGGGAGGGCGGCCGTGTGTGAGTCTTGTGTTCTTTTCCCTTGAGTGGGATAGCACACTTTCACCACAGAAAAGAATTTGCATTCTTAAAAAAATTGGAATTAAAAAATAAGTTATAAAAGTAAGATACAAAGTGCTTCAGTTTAGTAAGTAAGCAGCAAATGGTAGGACGGTGTCTACTAAGGCAAGCGACACACCTGAGCAACCAGCACCCTGTGTGAAAATGAAGGCTGTCATGTGACACTGTCGGCGACTGCTGAACAATAAAGAACACACTGTAGGTGTACACAGCACAGGTGAGTCTGGAGGGGATTTTCCTGGAAAATCCAAATTTTTCCAATTTCCCCCGCATACCCATCTATGTTCTTCAACTTTTTAAAAATGAGGAGAAATACCATGTATTGAAACAAGTATGTGTTCACTGGCAGTAAAGTATTCATTGTTCTCGGTAAAAGCAAAACTTGCACACGTTAATGTGCATGTCTGCAGGGCTCATTCCCACCTGCCTGACTCAGGGCTCCAACCCAAGAGGCCAGGGTTGGGGCCTCTGTTTCCCCTCCTGTCCCCTCGCTGAGCGACGCAGGCTCCCGACCTTCTGTGACCACGGTGACCAGGCCGCTTCTGCTTGCTCACAGCAGGGCTGCTGCATGCAGGACTTGGCTCCCCAGCACCAGGAAGGGACAACTGGACCTGGGGAGCCAGGCCCATGCTGCTCGAATCACTGTCTCCGCCCTGCGGGATAGGTGTGGGCGAGGTGCCTCGGTGTACAACAGGCAGAGTGCAGCGCACCTGTCCGTGTCTGAGGCCTCAGTGACGTCACCTTGGCCTCCGGCAAAGGTGCTGCCTGCTCCCAGGCTTTGCCTGGAGACCTGTGCCTGCCCCAGCTGCAGTGACTCCCAGTGACCCCTCCTGCAGCACCACCCGCAGCAGCTTCCAGAAGCACACATCTGACCCTTCTCAGCGAGAGGGCTGCAGCTTCCTTAGGCTCCAGCTGCAGGACACAAGGGGCTCTGTCACCCCGCGGTCTGCTTTGCAGGCTCCTTCCCGCCGGCCCAGAACCATGCCCTGGCCCTGATCCCGCATGTGAAGGGCGCCCTGCTGCTCCCTCCTCTGTGCTCTGGCCGGCCCACCCCACCGAGTCTGGGTGAAGGAAGGCACAGGGACCTCTGAAGTGTGGAACACAGCCCTCGATGGAGCTTCGCAGGCGCGGTGGCCCGGGACTCTCCGGAGGACCTTGTTAAAACAGATTCAGACTCGGGAGATCTGGGGCAGAACCAGAACCTGAAGTTCTTTTTTATTTTTTCCTGCGCTACTGGAGGTGAACCCAGGGCCTCACACATGCTAGACAAGAGCTCTACTGAGTTACATTTCTAGCCCTTTTTCATTTATTCTGAGACAAGTTCTCACAAAGTTGCCCAGGCTGGCCTTGAACCTGCAATCTTCCTGCCTCAGCCTCCCGAATAGCTGGGATTATAGGTGTGCACCAGCCATCATGCCAGACTGAATGCCTGCATTTCTTAGCAGTTCCCAGGCAAGGCTGGCACTGTGGATCAGGACCAGCATGAGCAGGAAGGCCCTACAGAATAGTAATCACCTTTGCAGATGGAGGAGCATGTGGAATCAACCCCTCTGGCAGTGATCTTGAATTGTTAAGTGAATTTTTTGATTTAAAAAGACCAAAAGTCAAAGGTTATATACACACACCACACACCCAGTAAGGAAAGGAGCTATAAGGTTATTCCAGAAATAAAAGTAAAATAAATAAAAATGGTGAGCATACCTGTAATCTCAGCACTGGGGAGGCTGAGGCAGGAGGGTCACTACATGTTTGAGACCAACCTGGACTCCTTAGTGAGTTTTAGGCCAGCCTGAACTACATAATGAGACTCTGTCTCAAAAAAACAAACAAAAAATAAAAAACTCTCTTAAATTCTCAGTGCCAATATTGTAATTCTCACCATGAAGTTACACCAGATTCACCTGGGAAGCTTTTTACAAAGTGACCCATACTATAGTCTCCCCTTGCCTGTTCCACCAATCTGCCCGGTCCCCCGGAGGAATATCATGATACCCTGAAAACTGAAAAGCACTGCCCTGGAGACTCTTTGGTTACTCACAGGAAGGAAGAGTGTCATGGCTGTGCAGGGAGAAGCAGACTTGCAGGCTCCTGGTGATCCAGGTGCCAGAAACCAGAGATGGAGTCTGAGCCGGTGCTACTCCCAGCTGGCCTCTGCTGGGAAACCTCTTCATTTCTGACCCAGGTCTGACCTGTCATCCAAGTCTTCAAAGCTGTCCCTTCATAAGCTGGGGGGCGTGGCCCACGCCTACCAATCCAGCGCTCTGGGAGGCTAAGGCAGGGGGTTCACAAGTTTGAACCCAGCCTGAGCAACTTAGTGACTCAGCAAGAACCTGTCTCAAAATAGTTTTTTAAAAAAGGGCTGGGGATGTAGCTCTGTGCAAAGGCCCTGTGGTCAATTTCCAATACAACAAAACCAAAACCAAACCAAACCTACAACCAAAAAAGACTCCATCACACCTGGCTTCTCCTTCCTGAACACGTACATGAAACACACACACAACATACACAACACACACATACAATCACACATTAAAAGGAAAATGTGAAGTTGTCTTTCTTCTCACCAGAGAAAGGAAGGAAGGAAGGAAAAGAAAGATGAGAGAGAGAGAGATATTTTTGTTCTGAGGACCGGTGTATCTGCCGTTTGGATGTGGCTCAGCAAGAGTGCTTGCCTGGCTTGGGTGAGGCCTGGGTTCTGACTTTTCTTTCCCGGTCAACCCTTGAAGTTGCAGGGAAGTCGGCATCAGCACAGGGTGGGGCTGAACGCATACCAGTGCAGAACGTGCTGGGTTTACTTGGCCCAAACTGTCTGGGTTGGGGGCCAGGAAAAGACAGTTTCTTCCTCCCAGGGTTCAGAGAAGTGGTGTTTGCTGCCTGCAGAACAATGCGCATCATGGAAGACAGGGAGCGGAGGCAGAGAACAGAGGAAGCCACGGCCAGCGAAGACCCAGGACATTCGCCATGGGAGCCCTGCCGCAGGGTTTCTCCTCCACCAGCGCATTCTTCTCCTCCTCCCTCAGCAGTGCCGGAAATGGAACCCAGGGCCCTTGCACATGCGCACAAGTGTTCTGCTCCCCCAGTCCCATGTGTTTCTTAGTTCTTTGCATCACTTCTGTGGGCTTCTCTAAACAGGAAGCTACTTAGCCTTGCTTGCTTTTTAGCTTTTTAAAATGGCACTGTTTTGGCGTGGTTAGCTATCACTCGCTCAATTTTTAAAGTTTAACACAGTTTCTACGATGCCCCCTTGTGCCAAGTCTCCATGTTGGTGCCTCCCACGCTGCAGGAGCACATGGTTACTTAGCTGCAGGTCCCTCGTCAGCGCACACCGAGCCTGCTTCTGGCCTTTGCTCTTGAGAAGGATGCTTCTCTGCGGTCTCCTATGTCTCTGGAACAGCTGTGAGCTTAGCCAGACCAGGCCTGGTTATCACTGAAGCTCTAAAAGGTTCGCCATCGCTGGTCCAGGCTACAGATGAACCAGCAAGGTTCTAGGCACGTGTTGGCTCGAGGTTCTGAGCTGATGCCAACTTACGCTCCCGGCAGAGCGTGCAAGAGTTCCTGGTGAGCCTCACACTTGCCAACAGCTCGAGGTGCCTGGGACAGAGGCAGTCGGTCACAGAATGTGGGGCCCAGGAGGGAGGACCCTGGGGCAAAGGAGCCTGAGGCCCAGGAAGGTCAGGGGCCTCCATGAGGGGAGAGGGTTGGGGACCGCCAGAACCGTTCTCCAGGTTCTCCACCCTTCCCCTGACTCTCCATCCAGGGCACTTTCTTTCCCCCAGTAATTTAAGATGGCAGAGCATGATCCAGAAAATCAGTAATGACTCTACATATTATACAATTAGCAGATTTATTTGTAAAGCAGAGTTGTCTGACTGAAGTGGCTGATGACTGCTGACTGCAGCTTCTTTGCCTGTGACATGCACAGGGTGACAGGTAGGGGAGAAGGAAGGGAGGGAGGAAGACTGCACAACTCTGGCCGAGACACACACATCTCACGACGGCAAAAGGCACAGGTCTTCCGGGAGGAGTCCTGGCCACCTCACTGGTATCTTCCCAGGAAAATCCTGGGTGCATCCTTGAAAAAATAAATATTTTTGTGAAGAAGGCAAACCTCCGACTTCTGAAGCTCAAACTCAGTGTCCCTTTATGAGCATTCATAATTAAGCTATCCCGAGAGGCGAGCAACTGTGGCCTTAGCGGAGAGGCTGCAGTGAATGATGGGTCAGACTTGAAGGGTGTCTGTATGTGAAAGGCCAATTTGCGCACATGTGCACTCCGAGGGCCTCACCTCAGGTGTGGTGTGGCCCGAGCAGAGGAGCCTGTCCCGTCCAGTGGAGCAGCAGGCCGAGGCGGGAGGAAACTTACAGTGCTGGAAGCTGTGGGCCCCGGAACCTCTTTTCCCCATGCTGCCCCTCTGGCTGGCCACTCTCAGACAAGAGCCGCTTTGCATCGAGAACTACCTTCCCACCTAGCCGTGCCTGCAGCTGGTGCTAAGAGCGTCCTGTGAGGCCCCTCTGGGGATGTCAGGAGGCTGCACAGCTTTTACGACCCCAGGGTGGGGGCTTGGGGGGCAGAACACTGACGATGCTGCCCAGGGACGCTGAGTGGGACGCGGTTGCTTCTGGTTCAAGTCCTCCCCCAGCAGTCATCTGAACCAGCGCTAACGAGTGTGGAGTGCCATTACATAATCGCCCAGCTCACTGGATTAATGATGAAAAGAGGAACTGATTTTTCCAGTTGCGTCATTGGAAGTAAATGTTAACTTTCTTTCCGAGTCCTTAGTTAACCGCATTAGTGTGACAAATATGTCTTTGTCTAGCATAAGTAATTAGAATTTAATCACTTTAACTGGATCTTAATTACCCCAAATGAATTGAAAGGACATTTAATAGCAAAGATCAAATTGCCTTAATGAACGATTTTTGTGCTCCATCAATACTGCAATCGCGGAGCCACTCCTCTCGGCCCAGCCCAGGAACCGCGGTGGCCAGTTGGGGTCACTAGGTGGCGCTGCTCTCATTTGTTTACTTAATTTCCCCATTGATCTGTTGCAGGAGACTACAGGAAAGAAAGCGAAAAGCACATAGTTTATTGTGTTCTTCTGATAACCTCTTTTTGGGACTATGAGATCATCACCAGATGTGAAAACGACAGTGACTTCAGGGGCCGTTGATTCTGAGTGCCCATGGCGCACACAACGTCAGGTACCTGGAGACCACACTCCCTCCGGACAGCTGCCAGCGGGGGATGGAGTTTTAGTCAATGCATTACTTTTGGGTGAGCAGAGAGTCCTCAGATGCGAGTGACAGGCATGCTCTGGAACTGGCAAGATGAGACCTGAACACCAGAGCTCCAC
Organism: Heterocephalus glaber; assembly: GCF_053883595.1. Taxonomy (NCBI): domain Eukaryota; kingdom Metazoa; phylum Chordata; class Mammalia; order Rodentia; family Bathyergidae; genus Heterocephalus; species Heterocephalus glaber. The sequence continues at coordinate 82,250,453 of NW_028258138.1, read as the reverse complement.
AGCATGGGAGGATCAGGGTCCTCAGCCCTGCAGGCCTGTCCCCGAGGACCAGCCCTACCTGAAGAGCGCAGCTGACGAGATGGTCTTCCCCATCAATAACTTTAAGTGAACAAATGGACAGAGAGACCTGGGCTCCGAGTCCAGCTCCCTCACTGCTTGCCATTCCCCCTGGCTGCTTCTTCAAGGAGAGCAAAAAAAACCCTCTCATAAGTCTTGAGTCAAAAAGAAATAAGTTTCCATAAGTAACTCTGAGAGCCCCTCAGGGAGGACACAGGCCTCTAATTCGAAGAAGTTTACCATGCATGGGGTGAATAATAAATTGGGGGCGTGTTATGAGGAGTCAGTCACTTCTCACTTCGGTCCACGGGCTGGGTTCCCACACTGGCTACAGAAGCTTGGGGTGGAGGTAAGAGCGTCTGGCTTCGACCCAGGAGTGCTGAGTTCCGCAGGCCCATGTTTTCCAGCTGTGATTCACAAACAAATCATCTACCTCACCGAAGAGAGCAGCAGGGCATGGTACAGCCATGAGGCCGCTGGTTCCCAAACTCACCTGCGCATCAAAATCTTCAGGGCTCTTGTGTCCCATGCAAATGACATCGGATATCTGGGGCACAGGCAGGCACTGTGAGTTTTCTTTCTCTCTTCAAGTCTGTGATCGAGTTGGTGACTCTCGGCATAGGCGGCGAGTGTTATGGGGAAACTCTAGAGCCCTGCACTCCGAACAAATGTGCAGCGCTCACTAAATCCCACACGAGGGGCTGGCACCTGAGGGTCCAGTCTCTTCCAGAGAAGAACGTGTCTAGAAGCTAATTTGTTCAATTTTATGGTACTGTAAGATCTTTGGGGAGAAAGATTTACAGATGACTCCATAGCAAGACTTTATGACAAATAATTTGTGTATTTCCGTCAAAACTGTCAGTTTGTCCTGCGATGGGCCTAGTCACCTCCCACACTCTGTCATCTCAGAGGAAATTAAGATTTAGCACAAGTACCATAGTGATAACACGCTTGCACTAGAATAAAAACCTACTGAAACAGATTTATGATTGTACATTAATTTCATTCACATTAGAAATATATTTTTCCTTTTTATTGAGTGAGGCTGGTATTTCTCATTGGAAACAATGTGCTTTCTTCTAAAGGTGCTTGTCTCACTTAAATAGAGACATGCCAAGAACCGTATTTAGCAAGTATCTGTTGTATGTTTTCCTGCAGCATAAGAAATGGACCCTCTGACAGCCATGGCTTCCACAAGCTCCTCCCTCGGTTGCCAGCCTGGGTTGGGGGCCATTTCAGTTGACCACAGTGCAGAAACCCCGCTCTGTGCTGATGGGCAGAGAAATGAAACCAGTCTTCTCATGCGAGCCTCCAGGCTGAGCCGCCTTGAAGTATGTGCTTAAATATTCCAGCGTGGGAGCGTTCAGGGGAGCAGGGCCTGCAAGGACCAGTTTCTACTGAGGCCAGCGACTGACACCGGGGAATCTCTTTTGAACTGCAAATCCCAATCAGCCTTGAGAATTTTTTCTTTCTTTTAACAAGAAAATCAGGAATCCATTTTACTCATATTTTAAAAGAACTGTCCCTCCTGAGAACTTCGGGAGCAGCCTCTATTTGATGAGCTGGCTTTGTCGAGGATGCGGAAATGATGACATCAAGCAGCTCGTGTACCCACCTCCTTAAAGACCTCGTATATTAGAGATGACTATAGATTTTCCCCAGCACAGATCAAAGGGACGGAATTGAGCGTTTTAGCGTAATGATCCAGCCCTGTCACACCCATAGGGACGCGCATTCGGAGCTGCAGCCGCGCAGGAAAGATCTGCCGCGCAGGAAAGATCTGCCGCCGGATGGCCGCGGGTGGGTTCACCTGCCTGCTGCCCTGGCCCAGCCTGTGTCTCTCCTTGGCGGGGCCTCGAGCGCTCATAAACTCCGGAATATCAGCCACGGATTTCCGATTTCTCACTGCAAGTTTTCAAAAGCTCCCGGGCCGCGGCACGGAGACAGGCGGCGGGGTCCTATCCGGGGTCCTGTCTGGGGTCTTGTCCGGGGTCCTGATGGCGTGCCCGCTCCATCCACCCCGGCAGCAAACAAAGACTTCTGCTCGGCCCGGCCTCCTCCCTCCTGCCTCGGGTCATTTTGCTGGGAGAGGAAACAAGGAAACAAAGGAGCCACTGATCCGCTGCGCCCCGGCCCCATCTCTGAACTGTGACCGCCTGTCACCTTCTCCGCGCCGACCCTGCTTTTCTTAGATAAAAACACACCAGCAAGAGCATCATTCAGACAGAAAACCCACGCGTGCACCTCGCCTGGAGAGGTTAGGGCTGGGGGCATGAAAATGTCTCCATTAGCTGGGTAACCCCAGCATTGTTGGGGACCTCAGGAGAGGCACAGGAAGCCCTCTCTTCCTCCTTCGCGCCCTCTTCCCATCAAAACAGTGACCCCAGCTCCCTTTCTCAAAATAAAGGCATCTCGCGTCCCACCCCTGCTGAGCTGGACAGCTGAGGTGCCGGGCGCCACCCCGCCGGCCCACAGGGGGCGCGCACGGCCTCCGCAGAGGGGAGGCCAGCTTAGAGGAAGCAGAGCCGCAAAAGCAGGGAGTAGGGTGCAGCCATCACGGAGGGCTCAAAGCTCGAGGATAAAAACACAGGCCTTGGACTTCGGGGGCTTCGCTGCTGCAACACAGCTGAGCTACTGCTGACTCCGTGCACCGCAGGGGTCAGCTGCCTGGCTGTGGTGCCCCGTGGGGCTGGGGGTGGGCACCGGGGGCAGCTCTGGCCCCTGGGCCCACTCTTTGCACACTTCTGAGGCGCTCCTGAAGGGCGTGGGGTTCACCTCTGTGGGCATGCTCACTGCAGGGACACCAAGGTCACCGAACAATAGCCGCCAAGTCCAGTCGCATGGGGTTTGGCAGCTCAGAGCTCCGCCACCGCCACCGCCTGTGCTCTCGAACCTGCTGCACTCCCTCTCATCTGAGCTCCCTAGCAGGCACTGCGCACAGGAACGAGGGCTCCTCAAGCTCGGAGACTGGGCCGCACACAGACCCTGGCCGGGTCCCACGAGTTCCTGAGGGTCCCCAGGGCACTGCCCTGGGCAGGCGCTGGAACTTCACAGGATGGGCGGAGGCGGGTCCAGGCCTCGCCCCAGGCCCCAAAGACACGGATGGTCGAGCCCCGCCGGCCCTTTGTTAGAGCAGCTGTGCAGCCCAGATGCGGCTCGGCCTCTACTCCCACCCTGCGCCCGCCTGGAGCTGCCAACTCCCGCGTCCCCACGCCTGGGCTGGCTTCTCTCCAGGGACCAAGCAAATGCAGCTCCTAGGCCTCGTACTTGCCCCGGGCCTGGCTCCCTCGGCCCAAAGAGGCCAGGGGACAGCCGAAAGGTCTGGCCGGGGTGAATAATTAACAAAAAGCAAATGGGCCTGTGTGGGGCTGTTATCAACCAATCTCGCCCAAGGCCATCCATGGCAAACACTGCCCAGGTTGGGCTGCACCAGACTTTCTCATGGGCACCTCCGGGGACAGCCCCACCTTTCTCCCACGGAGGGAGCAGACACTGGGACTGAGTCTGTGTGGGAGGATTCCTCACCTCCCCCAGGCCTGTATCCCCATCCTCGTCCCCAAACCACTGGGAGCCACAGTGCCACTCGGGTGCAGCAAGCATTGCCAGGAGGGAAGGAACACATGACGGTTTAAAGGTGGTTAATTTGGTGAGAACTCCCTCCCCTGTCGCCCGTCTTCCATCTGTGCTGTAACTTGGTGACCGGAAGGCGCTTCTCCGAACGCCCATACATGCAGAGGGGTCTGGAGCCCGGGACCTGGGAGCAAGGACCATGCATGAGGCCGGGCTCTGTGCAAGGGAGCGGGGCTGCCAGCATCCTCAGCCAGAGTCCCGAAGCCAGGCACCTGCTAGACACCTTTTGAGTCTTTAGAAAGTGACCTCGCTTGGAAGAAAGCAAGAAAGCAAACAAGAAAAAATGTTAAAACAAGGCTCCTTGTTATTCAGTGTCTTAGAACCAGGATGCGGCCGTGAGGATCTGCGGCACCAGACTGTTGCTGATGCACTGGCGTCATCCCACCCCTCTAAATTAATGACCCGGCACCGCTCCCTCTGGGCTGTAAGACACCCCTGGGTTTGGGGGGAAGAAGCCCTTCTCCAGCCTCTCACTTTCCACCTTTTCTAGGAAAAGGTAGGGCACCGCCACAGGCTGCTAGTTGTACAGGCAGGCGCCCCGTGATCTCCCGGGTCCCCTGAGCACCTGTCGGGCACCAAGCCCGCGCCTCTCTGGTCCCGAGGTCGGAGGGCCAGGCCCGAGCCTGGAAGGGAACTTGTCCTCCGTCCTTCCAGATGGCCCTAGGCAGTGCAATGCAGTCACCGAAGTCTGGAGTGAGTGCCTCCGGGCGGGCGGCAGGGTTATGCACTTTCCCGCGGGGTTCCCTTCCTCTCCATCTCAGTCCCCTTCCCCACCGCTCGCAGGCTTCGGGGTGAGAGGAGGCCCCACACTACTCTCGGCCTACCTGGGCTGGCTCAGAGGCGGTCCCTGTGCCCGCGGTCTTGGTCCTCCAGCAGCCGAGCGCGCGCGGCGCAGGCGCACAGGGCTGAAGAGCGGACGCGGCGACCGGGTCCGCGGGGCACCGTCCACTTCTACCCGCTTCCCGGTAGCCGAGGGCAGCCGTGGACAGAGCAGGGCTCCAGCGCCGGGCAGGGGCTCCGGGTGCCGCTGGAGTCCTGGGACCCGCCTGTCCCACGCTCAGGGGCGGGCACGCGGAGGGGAGGGCCCGCGGCCTTGCTTTGACTTTAGACTTCGAAATAGCTCAGCGCCCCCAGCTCTGAGCGGATTGACGGTCTCTCATCCTCCGGGGATGAATTAGTGGAGAAGGATCAGTTAATTAACAAGCCCTCATTCCGGCTTTCACTTTCTCTCCGCCGAGGCCTGAGCATCTGCGGAGAGGGGTTGGGGGCGAGGACTCGGAGTCAATCTCAGCTCGCCGCCGGCAGTTCGGGCCTTCACCTCCTCTCTTGTCTCCCTCTTCGGAGGTCTCGGCACCGCTTGGGTCCCCCCCACCCCCCAGCGCCTCTGGGCTTCGCTGTGTCTCGGCCTGTGGGCCTTTAGGGGAGCCAGGTGGGCGGCTCCCTGGGAAAGCCGGTGCAGGTCCGGCGCAGGAGACCCCGCTCAGACTCGGGGCCACTGGCTCATCCCCACCCTCCCGCGCGGACCTTCAGAAGACAACGTGAGCGGCGAAAGGGTCCTGGGCTCGGCTGAGAGGTCCCGGGGCGCTCAGCCCCTCTCCCAAGGACCTCGCACAGCGACCCCCCCCTCCAGCCCAGGAAGACCCAGGCGCAGAGGGCTCGGCAGAGGTCCCGCCGCGCACCTCGCCCCGCTGCGCACGCCTGTAGCGCGGTTCCGTGCAGCCGGCCCTGCGCCCACAGGCTGAGCGCAGCCGCCGAGCGGAGCGGCTGCAGCCGAGGCGGACAGGAGCTCCGCGCTCCGGCTCAGCGCCGGTGCCCACCTGGGCACGGCGAGCGCCAGAGCGCAGCTTCAGGTAGGCGTGTGGCGCCCCCTCCTCCCAAACCCCGGGTGCTGGGCCGAAAACCCTCGCCCGGACAGGTGTCCTGCCAGGTTCCAGGCTTCTTGTGGCCTCAGGCTGGGCGACCCTCCTGCGCTGTCCCAGAGCAGATGCGCCCGGAGCAGCCGAGTCCGGCGCCTCTCTGTCACAGTTCAGCGCACTGAGCCCTAGGGGAGGTGTGCCAGCCCTCCCAAGGACCCCTCTCCATGAAGAGCGGGGGTTCTCCAGTCCCCCCTCGCCCAGGCACCCAGCTCCCCGGCCAGCTCACCTGCCAAGCGGAGCGCCGACATGCGCTGGAACTCTGGCTCCTGCAGCCACTTCCACATCCTCCGGAAGGTCTCCCGGCCGGACTTGAGCTTGCTCCAGGGCTTGGGGTTGCGCAGCAGGTCCGAGAGGGTCCCCTGGGAGCGACAGAGCACCCTCTGCGCAAAGATGGCCTGGGGAATGCTGTAGCGTTTCAGCTCGGTGGTGATGCGTTGCGCCACCTCTTTGGTATTGATCTCTTCCATCTGCCCTGAATTACTTCCATTGCTGACTTGCGCGCCGGTCACCGAGGGGTTGGGCTCCCGGGCTGTGCCCAGGAGCTGTCCGTGGCCCTGGGCGTTGAGGTGGGCATGGGGGTGGTGCGGAGGGAGGCCGTTGATGGGCACCATGCCGGCCGAGGTGGGCGTGAGGTGCTGCTCGCCGTGGCGGCCGAGCATGGCCGGGTGGTGGGCTTCGAAGCCGTTGGGGGTGAGCATCTTGTCGGCGGGCATGGCGGGGCCCGGGTGGGCGTAGTGGGGGAGCCCTTGTTGGGAGTTGTGGATGCCACCCAGGCCCGACCCGGAGAGGGGCGAGAGGCTCTGGCCCATGCCGGCCACGTCCTTGTGGTAGGGGGTGTAGAGGTTGTTCATGGAGGCCAGCCCGCGCTCGTCGCGCATGAGGGTGAAGCTGCCGCTCACGTTGCCCGCCAGGCGCTGGTGGTGGTGCGGGGCGTGGTGGTGGTGATGGTGGTGGTGGTGGTGGGGGAACTTGTCCGACACGGTGGAGATGGGCGGCAGCGGCTGCAGCGGCGTGAGCGTGGTGTAGGTGGTGGGCATGCTCATACCTGGGGGTGTCTCGCAGGCCATGGTCATGGTGGGGTGCAGCGGCCCGGCCAGGCTGTGCTCGGGCGCGCGGGGGTGGTGGTGGTGGTAGTCGCCGCCGCCGCCGTCCAGCAGGGTGGCCATGCCCAGCGAGCGCGGGTGCGCGGGAGCCAGGTGGCTGCCGCGGTGGGCCACGGAGCCGCGCGCGTGGGGGCTGCCGCCCAGCAGGTCAGCGGGGGCGGGCACCGGCTCGTGGCTCACCGCGTGCAGCTCGCCAATCGCCTCCATGGTCAGCTGCGCGTTCATGGTGCTGCGGGCGAGGGCGCGGCGGACACCACATGGAGGGGACGGGCGCGGCGGGGCGCGGGTCCGGGTCACCTCGGCCGCCGGCGGCTGCGCTCCCGGTGGCTCTGCTTCTCCCGCGAGCGTGCACGTCCTGCCTCGCCTCTGCCCCCGCCTTGCCCCTGCGTCCTGGCTGACTTTAAATATTAATTTCCAGAAAGGCTGCGCGCCGTGGGGAGAGCGCGGCGCCCCCAGCCCGCCGGCCCCTCTCGGCCCTCTCCTCCTTAGAACGGCGAGGGGCCCCGCGCCCCCGCCGCGGCCCGCGCGACCGCCGCGGCTGCTGCCCGACCGCGCCGCCCGCCCGCTCGAGCCATGGCTCGGTTACTGTCGCAGCTCTGGGGCCGCGGTCGGCTCTCCGCGCCGCCGCCAGCCCGCCCCACCCCCCCCCCGGGGCGCTGCGCGCATGCGCGGGCGCGGCCCCCGCCCCCCGCCGCGAGCCCGGCCCACGGGCCCGGGTACAAATGTAGCGGGGCCGAGCGCTCGCTGGCGGCGCCCGAGGCCGGGGTGCGGCGCGCACGTGCGCGGGGCGGCGTGGGTCCGATCCCGGCGGCCTCGCTGCCCGCTCGCCGGCGCCGCGGCGCTGGGCTCCTCCTCCCGCGCCCGGACGCTCCCCCGGGCCCGGCCGCCGTGGGCGCGCTGTGAGCGGCAGCCATCGCCCTCGCGCCGCGGCCGCGCCTGAGCTGGGGCCGCGTCCTCCCTCCGCTCCGCACCCGCCGCGCTTCCTTTCCCGAGGGGCTGCCGGAAGTTGCCGCTGTCCCCACCCTTAGATGCTAGGCCGTGGCGCAGGCACCCTCAAGGCGCAGCTTGGCGGCTGCCCACCGCGCCCCCCCCGGGGTCCTCCTCCGCGCCCCGGTGCCAGGGGTCCCGACCGGGCCGTACCTCGTGGTCCAGACCCCCGGTTCCTCTCCCTCTCGGGTCGATAGGGGTGCGCGCCCCGGTGGGCTCCCCGCTAGCTTCCGGGTGCGGGCCGCGGTGGTTCCGAGCTTCTCCTCTGGCGAGCAGCCCCGGCGAAGAGGGTGGACGCGGGCAGGCGGGCGGGCGCGCGGGGCTCCGCCTGGCCCCGGGGACGCCGTCTTCCCGACGTGCCAGCGAAGCCTACAGATTTGAAAATCAATTCAGCGTCGGGCGTAATCGTGCCCTACCACAGTGACGCTCCAATCCGGGATGGACCCTGGTCCCAGGTCTGGTAGGGACTCGTGGGGAGGCCCCCAGTGCGGGGCTATACCCGACCACCACATGCCTTGGCTTTCTTTCATTGACAAAAGAGAGAAAAAATCCGTAACAAAAGGCAGAGCCGTGTCGCTTAGGTGCTTTCATCCCCTTGGAGAAAGGACAGATGTGCCCATTGTCCCGGCCCTTGGCAGTTACGGCCGGGTCAGCGCCGAGCCTCAGCCCAGAGCGAGCGCGTTCACAATGGGGACAGGAGCCCATCGGCCCAGTCCCGGGAGGAAGTGTGTGTGGCCTCGCTGCTGGGCCAGCGCAGATGCGGACTGGGTTGTTAGAACCGGGCCGGGGCCCAGCAGCCTATGTTTCCGCTTCGGATGTTCCTAGACCCTGAGAGGCAGGGGCTGAGTTGGCAGCGGTGGCGGTGCCTAGACCACAGGACAAATGTTTGGGAGGAGCCCCTTGGCCGGGTCCCCACCAGGTAGGGCGGGAGCAGCCCATCGCTCTGTCCGGGTCCTGTCACTGCCAGGCAGCACCATGAGCCAGGTGGATCAAGGTCGGGGTATTCTGGGCTGGCTAATCTGGCTGGCTGGGACCCACACTCTGGTCCTGTCTCAGTCACGTGTCTGGAGGCCCTGAAAGGGGGTCCCTCCCAAGGGACATTTAGGAGCTCGGAGTCTTGCTCCTCCGGAGGAAAAGGCTTTGGGGAACATACACGGCCAAAATGAACTCAGGAAACAAAACGACTGTATTTCAACTTATCTCTATATCCACCTCTTCATACACACAAATATGTAAGCATAAAACATGTTTGGTTTTTTTTGTACCGGGGATTGAACTCAGCATAACACATGTTTTTGATCTAATGGATCACAATATGCTGGTAAGAAATTGAATCATTTAAAAAAATTATTTCTGTTCTTTTTTTCGTATGGTACAGAGCCTCAGGCCTTCATGAGATGACAACAAACAATGGGTTAAAGTATCAGGCAGCCTTTGAGCTAAACTGCCCCCTCTTATTTTAATCCCATGGAAATGATTGATTTGCCCTTATGACAACTCTTCTCACAAGGCAGTGTGTTAAAGAAGTAAATGCCACCACGTGCACAAATTGTCCATGGTTTTCTCTTTGTGTAGCTAATTAGGGACTTGATCCCAGAAACCCTCTTTCCTCTGAGGCTCCTGGCTGAGCCCCTAGAGGCCACTAAAAGAGGTGAGGTGGCATCCAGTGAGCTCACCTCCCTCTCTGCACCCTCCTTTGTGAAAAGGGGACCCCTTGTCAAGTGCTGGTCCCCAAAGGAGAAGGGAAGAGAAAGATCTGGACAAGTGTGTTGAGCCTGCTCAATTCAGTGTTTGACCCTTTTTTCTGAAACATTTTTAAAAAATGCATGTGCAGGACTTGCTTCGGCTTGCAAATCTCATCTTTCTTGGCTTTTCACACCTTTTATTTAACAGCGGTTTCCCTGTCTTTGATGAGTTTTAGTGATTTTTCAGACTTGACCTCTCAAAAGTTTCCCAAGAGGGTGTAGGGAGGAGGATGCTCTTCTTGGGCCTAGTTCAGGTGAGTGGAGGCCCGGGGCACAAGAGGCATTGTCAGCTGCTGGAGGGCTGGAATGGCTTTCTGTCCTTTTGTCCTGTCCACCTGCCCAGCACAATGCCTGGCACCAGTTGGGTGCACTACAGAGGGTGAGAGAACTAACGTTCCTTGGAACTTAGGTCAATGTGTGCATGCTTGGGGGCTGCAGTTAGCTCCTCAGAGTTTGAGTAGCTTCAAGGAGTTGAAAGAAAGAAATAATGTTAACATCAGAAAATTACATACAAGCATATATGAAAAAAAGTGGAATAAGACTATTGACTGGATGCTTGTTGCTGGCAATGTTTTCAGTGTGGAAACAAGGCTTTCAGGATGTTTATTTTGTAAATGTTGAGAGAAGAGTCCTGGAGCAGGGGAGGGGGTATAGTTTGTCTTATGCTGGGTGGGCTAAAAGCTTGCCAGGCAATCCCACCCCGCTTAGAAAGGAAACAGAATAAGGCAGTTCCTCCTAATGTTGGCCACACCGGGCTTCTCTGGAACCTTTGGCTCAGAAGTAAAGTGTTGGGTCTCCTTTAAAGTGATAGGGATGTAGCACCTGGCCCAGCCCCAGTTTTGAATGTTTCTAGCCCCTCATTTGCTGGGCTGGCTCGAAGGGTGTGCCTCCCCACCGGGGTCCATTGAAGACTGGCTTCCTGGCTACAGCCTCAGGATAGGGCTGGGCCACACTGGGACCCTGGGGGTGGAACGTGGGTCCTGCTGGGGACTCCTGTCTTCCTCTCTGTCCTCCTACCTCCCAAAAATGTTAGGAATTGCTGCTGACTTAGAACATCAAGAAATCTAGAAGTCAGTGGCCTGGTGTTTTGCTATCAAAAACTGTTTTTAAAAAACCCCAACTGGTCACTGAGCAGGGGTGCAGCTCATTGGTAAGGTGCATGCCAGGTGCCAGGCCCCGAGTTCAAAGCCAGCACCATAAAGAAAAAAATTAGTGATGGTTTTTCATCTCTAGGGCCAAGGAAGGTTTGTAACCAATTATTCTAGCCCCATTCTTCAATCTTTAATCTTCTATTTAGCCATAGTTTTTACTGTTTGTTCACCCTCTCTTTTCCTTCTTAAGTTATGGTTTTTGCCCATGGAAACAGTATTTTTGACTTGGCATGTTTGTGCTTTCTTCTGTTCCATCTTTTAGTGAAAACTCAGGCCTCCAAATCCCAGAGAGAAGATTCTGTGCGAAGGATGGGCAGCTCTGCCAACAAGAGCAGCTCACTTCAGAGGCCCAGGACCTGCTGAGATCGATCGCCAAGGGGCTTCGGAGAGGCCTGGGCAATTGGCTGCACCCCGGGTGCTTTCTGGGCTGAGGAGGATGCTCTGCTCTCCCAGGCCCTGGGTGACCCACAGGCGGCTGCTCCTGGGTTGCCCACCTTGGTGAGGGCTGGTCAAGGCTCTGGTCCCAGAGTGCTGGAGGAAGAGGGGGTCCTGAGGAGTCTTTGCATGGAGGGGGGCGTTCCTTAGGGTCCCGCACTGAACTGGGGGTCCCATTGGCAGCCACCAGCTGTCAGTGGTGTTTCTTCTGTGGTCATGCCTGTGTATCATGGAAATGTGTCACGAAGGAGCCAGCCCGGGCTGTGGGAGGCGGGGAAGTGTCATGCTTCCCTTTCAGGGCCTGGCATTTGGGGCTGCGGCTCCTGATTAGCCCTGGGCCGGGCTGGAAAGGACTGGCTTCCTGCTGTTCAATAAGGGGAATTTGGAGGGGTGCAGGGGCAGTGTCACCCTTGAGGTCTCCAGGCACAGCTCCTACTCCGGAGGTCTGTGGAAGGCTGGAGCCTGGCTCCCGGGCCGGCCCGGATGCTGTGTGCTGAGCGCACTGTGAGGGGTGAGGCTGACGGCCGAGAGCAGCTGCACCCGGGAAGGAAACTCTTTAAACAAATCATTTTGGTGTCTAATCAATTAGTGTTTGCGCAGTCAAGTACCATAGATTTAACAGAATAATCGTTATTGTCCTTGTCTTTATTTGACCCACAGACACCTAGAAGATTTAAAAATAAAACCCCGGTGTTCCAGGCTCCTCGCCCGCCCCTGGCCTGCGCCTCTCTCCCGCGCCACTTGCCGGGCCTGGCTGGCTGCCTGCTCCTCCTCCCCCTCTGGAACAGTGCAGTTCCACTCTCTCTTTCGGGGTAGGCGCCTTGCGCTGTCCCCTTTGGCCTCAGCACCATCCAGGCGTGGGATTATGGAGTCGGCGGGCGTCCTCGTCTCTCTGGCCCCTGCTCTCTTGCTCCTTCCTGAAGCAGTCCAGGACCTAGGGGTCCTAGGGGTGCGCCTCTGGTTTCCATGGAGCTCAGAAGACCTGCTCTTGCAGGGAGCTGGGGGAGGGGGGCCTTCTGTGACTGTCACCTCCCAGCTCAGCTCTCTGGGCCTGGCTGGCTAATCGGGTGAGGAGCACCAGGGGTCTGGGCACGAGGGTCTCCAGAGCTCCCACTTAGCCAAGCCTGTGTCCCCCACACTGTGGCCCGTGTATGGGCCTGCAGGAGTCCCAGAGGGGTGGAGGGATGATCACCAGGCTGGAGGCCAGAGGAGGGGCTGTGGGGCTGTGGACAACTTTGGGGGAAGCAGGTGGCCAAGGGGACCCGTATCTTCTGGATCCCTCAACATTTAGGGGAGTATTGCGGCAGTAGGTGGAGGCTGATGGGGCAGTGGGGCTGTGTACTATGAGGCCCTTCTAAAAGGGGGAGCGGGGAGTGAGCTGGAAGTGACCACTCCTTCATCCACCTGGGGCCCAGGGCTTGAGTTGGCTTTGGGGGCCTGAGCAGAACTCCCCACTGCTCCTGGACCTGTCCTGCACTTCCCATCTCCATCATCAGCCTGAGAAACTTAGCCCTTAACAATAGATGATTATAATGTACTTGGCTAATGCCTGTATTTTCCTGTTTAACATACATTAATCCAAGTAACAAAAAAATCAATATTGCTAACAACATTGCAAACAAATCCTAGTCTCTCTCACAGAAAACCCTTCTCGGATTTTCAGTCACTCCTACCCCCTTGAAGTTTGTTATTCCCCTTTGGTCCACTGGTAGCTCCTGGAATTTGATCCTTCCTTTGACAGGCCTTCTCTAAAATCCCAGATTTTTATTTTCTTTTGCTATGAGTGGGGGCACATTCTGGGACCCTTGAAGTCCTAGCCTCCTCTCTCCGGGGGGCATTTGAGCACTGGAAGTCTTCAAACTCCGTGTCCCTTTCAGCATAAGAATGCCCAAAGTCGCTGGCCAGTGGCCACAGTTTGTGTTGTTCCCCTGCCTGACAGAGCCCTGGAGGTGCCAATCCGAGGAGCTCTGGGCCTGAGACCCTACACCCAACTCTTCCTGCCCTTCGGCCCATGCTAATGTCAGGGGGGCAGGGGTTCATGATTCTTAGTATTATTGTTTAAAATTGGTGTTTCCACCTGGAGGGAATAAACCAGAAGAGCTGGCTAATGAAGGAACTTAAGTTTGCAAAGCACTGAATAATTTAGTATTGTATTTCAAGGAAAAAAATAGCTTTCTTAAATCATCCCCACAATATAAATTGCAGACTTACAGTATAGTCCTGGCAAGTCTAAATTTTTAAAGGAGCAATATTCAAAGAGACATAGATGTCTGTATTAATTATTTATTCGCCGGTGCCTTCCTCCGTTTCTAACTTATTATTAATTAGGCGCCTCTAGTCTTGCGCACAGCGCTCCACTGAGCCGATTGCAGCTTTAAATATGAATTAAAAGCAAATCCAAGCTACTGTAATGCGAAAATTATTCCGTGTCTTGCATGGCAGAGATGAATAGCTGCGTGGATCAATACCGTGAAACTCGGCTCCCAACGACAGGGTTATTGATAGCTTATATTAATGATGTTAATGATGGAAAAAGGAAAACAACGGTCCACCCGACTTAGAAACTTTTTAGCCGCTGAAACCCCGCAATAAAAACGGGAAGGGGGCAGGAATCGGGCTTAAGTGTAATAAGAAAATTATTTATGAAACCGGATAAATGACTTCAGAGCCCTGATGCATTTGAACCAAAGGCTCCTGGCTCCGGGCAGCCTGGGCTCCGGCTGGGGAGACCGCGAAAGCCCCAGGGCGAGGAGCGGCGCAGGGACCCTGGGCCTCCGGTGCGCGCCTCCGGTCCCTGGGGTCCCCCGGGCGCCGCGCGGGAGCGCCGGGAGGCTGCTCTCGGCCCGGGGAGCCGGGTTAGTGCGGCCCAGGGCCACGGCTTTGGCCCGATTTCCTCACTGGTTGTCCTGGCGCAGGCCGGGAGGAGGGTCCAGCGCCCAGGCCGCGGGGGGCGGGAAGAGTTGGGTGTGAGGTTCAACCCTGCCGCCTTGGCCAGAGCCCGCGGAGCCCCCCAATGCACACCATGGCCGGCACCTGACCCGGAGAGGCCGCTCCCAGGCCGGGCTGAGCCCCCGGTGCCTCAGTGGCCCTGGCTTCGTGGAGCCCTGGCGGCGCCCGGCTCAGAGCAGCGATCCTCGAGGTCCTGGTGGTGTGCGCCCCGCCCCCCGCCCCAATATCGACCACTGTCCCTTTCCCCCTAGCCGAGGGCCACAGAGGGAGGAGGGCGCAGGGTGAGGAAGCGAAAGGTTAAATCCTGACCCCGAGGACGGCAGGAAAGGTCAGAGCTCCAGGGTCAGTGCGGCCGCGGTCCCCTCCCCCTCCGCGGGGTGCAGCGCCATCGGGTCCCCTCCCCCAGGCTGGTGCGCGCGCGCGCGCGAGTGTGTGTGTGTGTGTGTGTGTGTGTGAGCGTGTGTGTGTCCGCGCCCTGGACCACCCTGTGGGCTTGGAACAAGAGCTTAGAGGCCTTGGAGCCCAAAGGGAGCAGCGGCGGCAGCCAGAGGTGTGGCACTCACACAAGCAGCTGCCACCTGAAGCACCTGTCCGGCTCCTCAGCGGGTCTCTTAAAGTCCCCTCCCCCTCCCCTCCCCCTCCCCCTCCCTCCCCCTCGTCCTTCACAACTGTCGCTTCCATTTCTCCTCAGTCTCTTGTTTCTCCTCCATACTGCCTCTCGTTCCTTCTTCCCTTCCCTCTCCGCTTCTCCTTTCTTCTTTCCCTCCTTCCCCTTCTTTTCCTCTACCCTTTCCTTACCTTTGCTCCCAGATCTCTGTCCTCCCGCCTGCCCTTCTCTAGGTCGAGCCTGGCACAGGCCCCAGCACCTCAGGACTCACAGGGCGGTGCCAGCTCCATTTGGCACCAACATAAACTAATGGTGCTCTTGAAAACAGGGAGACAGGTGAGCGTCAGGGTGTGGAGGACACCCCCACGCTTGGGGGACTGAGGCCCTCAGGTGCAGCTCCCCCGTATTGGAGCCCACTCAGGCCTGAGCTGGCCTCCATATTCCTGGAGGGAGGGCAAAGTGCCTCTTGCTAAGATTTTTTTGGGTTATTTTTTATTCTATTAAAAATATTTAAGCAAAGTGAGTCTCAGGATCTATAGCCCTAAAAACACTGGCTGAGCCTTAGCTGTATCTTGGGCACCAGGGATGGCTAAGTGGAAACCATGATCCAGACAACTAGAGGACACCTAGACACCGGGACAGCTAAGAGCTGCAGCTCAGCTCAGCTGCCTGGCTTCAAAGTCCACAGCCGTGGCCTGTTTCAGAGGAGCTGGCTGCACAGGCTGCCTCACCCCCACCGCTCTGAGGCCAGCGGCTCTTTTTCGCAAAAGGAAACACAACAGACACTGCAAAAAATCACTTGATTCTGGAAAAAAAAATCAATATCGAAATTGGATTTATTGTCTGCTTACGTGATTAAAAATGACAAAGTGTTGGCTTTTATTTTCATAAAAAGACAGAGGGCTGAACAAAATAATTTACTATCGAGTTCTGCTGGTTCCATTGGCCTGGCAGGAGAGGCAGGAGGCTGACGGGGTGCTGGGGAGCCGAGAGCTCTGCCAGAGGACCTGCTCCAAGGTGCAGCGAGGAGGAGGAGAATTTCCTCCTCTCCTATGGGCTGAAGCGCCAAGCCAGCTGCATAGCTCTCAGTTCTGCCTCCTTCCAAAGAAATGCTGGGGAGCAGCCCGCCCCTAACTTTTAAACTCCAGTGCAGGTCCCAGTCTTTTTCCCTTAAATAACACTGAGGATATTGCCGCTTTCTTGCTTTCTGGACAAGTGGCAGCGAGTGTTGCTGGCTTGCTCAGCCTGCCTCCTGGATCCACAGCTGCCCGGGAGCCCACGACACAGGTTCTGGGTGCCCTTGTGTGTGTGTCATCTGGCCGAGTGTCCTACGAGGCCCCCAGGCTGTCAGTCTGGGCTGAGACCAGGAGAAAGTGTTCTCTCTGCGGCAGGATGCTCCAAGCATGGCGGGCGGTGCTTGCATTCCAGGAACACCATCGCTTTGGGTGCAGGCAGACAACACACACCAGCGTTATCTATGTTAGAAACAAAAAGGAAAAGCCGAGGCAAATACAGCCCTACAATGCGACCCCGTCCATACTCCCCACCGTCCAGAAGCTGAAGGACCTCCAAGCGAACCCATCTGGGAACAAGGCTCTGCCTAACTGCCCAGCGAGGCCAGTAGTGGGGGAAACAGCACCTGGGACGATCACCCCAAGCCAGTCTGCTGGAGCCCCTGAAGGGATTCGGATTTTGGGAGCTGATGCTGTTGGGGCCGCACTTGCCCAGTGCTCTTTGGAAACCGGCCCTTGGCCTTTCTCTCCATCTGCACCCAACCTCAAGGTGCTGTATCCTCCTCGGAGGCGCCAGGGACAAGGTTCTGCTAAGGGTGTCCATGTCTCTGGGTCCAGGGCTTCAGGGGCCGCAGATGGGACCCAATGTTCTGGAAGAAGGCTGCAGAAGGGCTCGGCTTCGGCTCCCTTTGCCTGGGGGGGGGCTCACACACCCTGGCTGGGTGGGTCAGGTCTTCTGTCCCCCATGATGCCCACCCGCTGGAATAGAGGCCACCTGGTGCAAGGCAGAGGTCGGCCTAGGTTTGGCGGCACTGGCTCCTCCCAGTGCAAGAGGGCTGAATCTGCTGCCAGCAGCTTCCCGGGAACAAACCCTTCAGGTCCTCTCTGTAGCCAGGACAGCTCCAGCCCGACAGCAGCTGGCCTGGGGTCAGAGGTCAGCCTTCTCTGGATACTGAGTGGCCACTGCATGAGGGACAGTGGACCTCATGGCACCCACTCCCTGCTCTGCCCCGCTGCGACAGCATGGGTCTGGAAGGGGTGGAGTGGGATAGGGCAGTGAAATTTAGGAAATCATAGCCAGACAGTAAAGCCTCTCATTTAGACTTTTTTTTTGAGGCGGGGAGGTGTGAATGATTTCTCCAAGTGTCTGTGTTGGGGCAGTGGTGACCAAAGGATCGAGGAGCAATCTGTTTGCATCATTTCATTGCCTACCATGGCCAGAGCTGAAAAGAAGTTGCTAGAAAGGTTCTGAGAGGCAAATGAGTGGGCAGTTTCATTCCAAAGAGGCTGACCTTTTGCTGGCCCGCAGAACAAAAAGCAGATTTCTACACGAGTCCAGTGGGCCCCCGTAAGGAACGCACCTCTGCACTTCCTGGAGCAGAGGACTCTGTGTGCCGTCACAGCCTTGTGGAAGGTTCCCAGCCTCAGCTCTAGCTGACAACAGAGCAGCCAGTAGTTAGAATTCGCTCTCCAACGAAAGCCGTGGTCAATAGAATTCTTGGTATCAAATGAGCAATAATTTGCTGTGGCTACAAGTTGGATAATGAAAGATGTTAGTGGGATCAATAAGAAATGAAAACACTTTTACTTACATCTTGAGTTACTGTTTTAAGAGAGCAAGAGAGGCAACAAACCCAAAGCTAAGTTCAGAGCCTTCCTCTCCAGAACACAGCCAGAGGAAAGGTCGCGTGTGGCCGCCCCTCTGGAGCAGCAGGCCTCTCTACCTTGTCCTGCTCACTGGAGAGACTTCTGCCGAGGTTAACTCCCTAGAAACCACTCTTGATTTCAGTAGAGTGCTACCCCCCACAGGTGGATATAAATTATAAATTGTTTTCCGCCAGGACCAAAGGCCACCTAATCGGCTGTACTTTGCTGAAAGACTATGCAAATGTCCCCAAGCTGAATTGTCACTTGAAAGGCCTCAAATATCCACTTGACCACGCCATCGCCATCCACGCACCAGGGCTTCTGCTTTGGTTGTACATAGAGTGTCAGGGAAGCAATTTCTTTGGATTTATTTCGTATTGTCATTACAATCTGGAAAATTCAGAGCCTAATCTCTTTCTTTTTTTCAGGTAAATTACTCTCCTGTCTTCTGTCACTGTCGTTTCATCTGTCCAGCATATTTCCAGTCGGTGTTGGATTTAATTTTCCTCCCCAGTCTGCTTTCCAACTATCGAATTCCGAATTTTCTTACTTATCTGGTGGTTAAGATATGAAACGATCAGAGAAATAACGTATTTTTAAAAATACCAAGATTTTTCAAATGAGAAAAACACCTCGAGTGATCTGCATAAAACAGGAGAAACGAAAAGGCTCAGGGCCAGACAGGTTCGGAACCAGTATCAGCCACGAACACTCAGGGAAGTACGCCTGGACGCCTCTTTGAGGGTAGGAGAGTGCGTTCTCTCTTCACTAGAGAAACAAAGCAAACCCGAAATTCTGCCACCGCCGCCGGAACGCCCCGTTCAGAGGGACGGCGGGACGCGCAGGGTTGGCCTTCAGTTGCGCAAGGTCAGGCCGGGAGGGCTCGGCTTTCCTGGGGTCGGGCTGGATGTGGAGAGGCGCCAGGTTCAGACGCCGTGTCCCGGACGGGAAGGGCTGCCGAGCTCGTCTGGGGCAATCCCGGGCTGCTCGGTGGGCCGGAGGCGCGGGCGCGCGCCAGGCCCAGCGGGACGCCCCACGCGCACCGCGCGGCCCGGAGCTCACGGACCGGTCGGGGCTCGCGGGGCGGGGCGGAAGCGGGGAGTAGCGCGGGGGAGGAACCCTCAGCCCCGCGAGCCCGGAACCCTCAGCCCCGCGAGCCCCTCCCCGCCGCCCAAGCCCGGGAGGCCCCTTACCCCGAGGGCGCGTCGCGTCCAGGATGCGCCTCCAGGAGGGAGGGAAGCGGGGTCAGTGTGCTCCGTTTCGCGCAGGAGCCGGGAGCGGGAGCGCGGTTCGCAGCCCGGGTCCTCGCCCTGCGGTGCCCACCCCTGCCCGCGGGGAGCGGGCCGCGGCGCCGCGCAGGTGGTACCTGTCCTCCGCGCGGTCCGCGGCGGGGCCCTGGGCGCCCTCGGCTCCTTTCGCGGTGCCGGCGGAGATCGTCTCCCGCCGCGTTCCGCGCTCGCCCGCGCACACGTCTGCGGCCGTGAGCAGCCCGGTCCCCCGGGCACCGAGGGAGGAAGGCAGAGCCCGGGAGCGCCCGGCCTCGCCTGCGCGGTCTCGGCGTGGAGTCGGGCGCGGCGGGGCGCGGGCCCGCTATGCAAATCGGCGCGATCGAAGGTTCGATCCGTGCGCGGAAGTCGATGTCAGGCCCTGTGCATTAGAAGGCCGCGCCTGCGGGGGAGGCGGATTTTTTTTTTTTTTGCTTCCATGTATATTTTCCTGCACTAATTAAAAAAGAAGGAAGGAAAAAAACCAGTGAAGATGGGGCCTAGTCGGCTGGGCCTGGAGCCCACGCGCGCTGGCCGGAGGGGTGGCCGGGTACCAGCGGCGGCGTGCACGGTGCCGAAACCCAGCCTCTGGGCTTCGCAGGCCGGCCGCGGGGGCTGGGCAGCGAGGCCGCGGGCCCTGATGCCGGCTGCGGATCAATACCGCGCTGCAATCCCAGCAATTGTAGGCCCGAAGCTTTGATTTTAAAGAAATAGGAGCCGGCGCGGAGGCAGTGCGGCTGGGCCTCTGGGCGCCCACCTCTGGGCCGCAGGCCCCGCGCAGCAGCGGCCGCAGGCCGGGCGTGCCAAGCGCACCGGGCCCCGGGGCTGGCATCCGGGCCTAGGGCCGGGGAGGCTGGACTCCGGCCCAGAAAAGGAGCGATGGGGGTCCCTGCGCCTCCTTCTAGGGCAGGCGGGGCCACCTCCAGGCTGCCTGGAGCTCTGGACCCCGAGGCAGCTAGGGGACCAGGACTCCGCTCCCCCGGGAGCGCGCAGCCCCGACCCCGTGCCCCGACCCCACTCCAGTGGGGACCGCCTGGCCGAGCCTGGCCATGCCGCCCGCCGCCCGCAGCTTCTGGCTCTCCTGAAAATGACCATCTGTCATTCAATTAAGGTTTCAGGGCAGCTGATGGGGAGCCGGGGTCAGCGACCCCAGGACAAAACGGCCTGCTGCCTCGGGTGGGAGAAGTTCAAATGTTAAATGCGCAACATTGTGCCCCGTCCAGTCTCGTCCCTCACTGGGCCTCGGGTCCAGCCTCGGAGAGCAGCGGGGTGAAGGGCAGCGGTCATTAGCACTTAGATTTCAGCTCCGGACCCGGCTCCTTCTGTTGGGCTATTTTAACCAGAGAACCTTTAACCCTGCACACCGGCCCTCTCCAGGGAAGGACAGATTGTCTAAGGGAGGCAGAGGGGGATCAGAGGAGTGGGCAGAAAGAGGTTGCCGGTCCATTCTCCCTGGCCAAGCTACCGGCACGCCTGCAGGAGAGAAGAGAGTTCATTGTCGCCAAAGCAAGCTGAAAGGTCTTCAGAAAGTTTTATTGTTTGAGTTTCAGAGAAGAGGTGCGTTTCTTAAAGATGACCGGGGCTGCTGGACAGGGTGGCAGTGTGGGTCTGCAAAACTCCCACTTTCCCCCAACCTAGCCAGGTGAGAGTGTAACCAGCTCCAGCTAGCTGCAGGCCACTGGGCTGGGAGTGGGACAGTGCTGTGTCCCTGTGAGGGTCATTTACAGCTGCAAATAGCTGGAGCAGTTGGCCTTACCCTTCTGAGACTTTCCTCTAATAAATCGAGGGAAAGAGAATCGTGAGTAATGCAATTTACAAAAGACAGGAAGCACCCACAGGCTGTGGGCATTGGCATTAATGTGCTTGGCCTCTCCCCACCAGACAGGGAGAAACAGCCACATCCTTAGCAGTTTTCCGTGGAAGATTCAATGTGCCTCTTAATTACTAACCGTGAAGCCTGAAAATAGCTCTATTATCGAGATCCCATTTCAGGCTTGGAGATGGAGGTCCTTGAGCAGGATGGTTAGCCACATAGGAAAGACCTGGGACTCCCAGCGTCCTCCTGTGAAGCCTAGTCCCTACATTTTGGAAGGCACTATCAGGTAATCAATGAATCAATCAGACATTCAGCACTGAAGCACCTTAGCAAATTTTTCATTGGATCACGATGAATAATGCATGGCCCTCCAGTATATTGACTGTGGTAAATGGTCTTTAAGGTAGGGTGCGGCAACAAGTGCCTTTAAATAAAATCAAAATAAAAAGTTTACCACAATCATAATAAATTGCTCAGTCATCTTCTATTGACCCACATCGCATCTTTCTGCAGGAGCATTTGGAGTTATTTCCCCCCCTTACAAACAGACCAGAACAAATTGATGAATTGAGCTTTCACTATGCTAATTTAGACATTATAAATATTTAATTAACATCCCTAATAGCCAGTCATAGAGGGCCTAGCTCTACTTTACACTCTTCTTAATCTAAAGTAAATGCTTTTCCCATTAGTAGCCCCATGCCATTTTAGCAACGTCCTCGGTAAAAGGGCCCTCATCAGTCTAAAAAGGGGGACTCAGCAGCCTGTGTTGGGTGGGGGCTTGGAAAGGACCTGGGAGGGGCCCAGGCTTGTGGACTCCGCCTTTCCCAGTTCCTGTTTAAACGAGGCTGTTCTAGAAGTAGGAAGCAGCGCTCGAGGCCACATTTTCAAGATAAGGTAATCTTTTGAGGTTGAACCAGAATAAAATGTCTTATTATTTTTAAATTTAAATTTTTATTAATCCATGTCTGCCATACACAATGACCACATTCCTCAGTGCATGTATACAACACAGCTCAATTCTTTTTATTCCCCTCCTCTCTCTGCAGTCCTTGACCCCCTTCCCATTTGCAAAAGATTTGTCGCTTGGTTTTTTGTTATCAGTCTTTTATTTTGCTCTTTGCTTTACTAGTATCTTGGGTTTCTCATATAAGAGAAACCATGTGACATTAAAGAGTATGTGTTTCAGTAAGGTTTAGATTAAAAAGTGGATCACACATAACGGATGGGAAATTTCCACCCATGGAATACAACAGGTTTCCCCATAAAGAGTGGTGCAGTGAAAGGCATTCTGAGTCCAGAGTCAAAGAACTTATGTTCACATTTGTGGCCCTCACTAGCGGTGGTGCTCTAGGCGGGGATGCAGCCCCTCTGAGCCGAGGCTTCCTCTTTTAAGGTAGAGATCATTACATCTGGGCCTCAGAGCTGGAGCCTGAACTGGAGAAGAAAGAACTTGCTTGGCCTACAGTACACGCTCAGTAAACCCTGGGTGAATTTGTAAATGATGGTCTGGATTCATTCACCTTTCTCTGTTCTTGTGATCTCTGCAATTCTGTCATTGAAGCACAGTGCTGCAAAAGGGCTTTTGGCAAATGTGGTCTGTCTCATCATTCCTTGGTCCAGTAGGGGAAGCTGGGGCTGACCCGACAAACCTGGCAGAGCAGATACTGGAACCCAGCTGTTGCAAGGCCCTGAGTCATAAACTCTGATTTCTGAAATGTCCTTCCACCACAGTCCTTGTGCAGTTTAGAAAGATTCCAGAAGCAGCATTATATTTCCTTGGGGGCAGGAATCAGGTCAGAACTGAGAGTTCAAGAAATTGGAAACTCTGCAGGCTGCTCCGACTCTGGGGCCAGAATCTGCAGATGCAGGACATTAGCACAAATAACCTGGAGAAGGGAGAAGACGCTGCAGGTGATGTATAGCTTGGGGAAGACAGCCATCCTAGCCGGGGAGTGTTTCTCAAGGAATTTCAGAAAATGGAATTGATTTGTTGCATGTTGCTGGTTATAGAGAAAATAGCAACCCTGAATTATTGTTTTTGTTTGCTAGTGCAGAGTAAATATGTGCAACTTAATATAATATGTGCATCAGTACTGACACAATAGATATTTGTCCAGTTGGAGCAGACATTCTAGTGAAATCACATACTTTTGATTTTGGATGCAAATCATATTCTCCCTTTTGTTTCTGGTGCTCAGTGGAAGGCCTGGCTAGAGAGGCCTCCCGGGCTGGGAGCAGGCAGGAGTGGCCCTTTCTACCTCTGCCCTCTTCCTCCTGGGGCCTGTGTCTCCTCCCTGTCCTTTTCTTTGTCATTCCAGCGCCCAACCCCCAGTATTTTGTTTTGAGACCCCAGGGGAGTGTTTGTGACAAGTGGCCTTCAGGGGTGTGTCCGGGCACCCACTCCGCTCGCTCATGGGATGCTTGGTGTGGCTCAGAGAAAGAACTCGTGCAGGATTCCTGGGCCTCCTGTGCCGTGGCTGAGGGAGGAGCTTTGAGCATTGCCTAGGGAAGGCCGCCCTCAAATTCTCAGAACCAGGGAGGAGGGACAGCCGGAAAAGCTTCAAGCTTGCTTGGCCAACCCCTGCCCAAGAAGTAGGCTCTGTTGCAAATCCGAGGGGTGTGACTGTTGGATGCCTTGCAGAGGTCAGAAGCAGCTTGGAGAGAGGGTGGGTAGGTCCCGGGGGACAAGGAATTGTCCCTGAAGGCTTTTCCTAGGAGCAGCCTTTTCAGTGTGGGGAGAGGGAGCTGGGCAGGTGATGTGAGGATGGGGAGGCTGTAGGGGTCCAGGGAAGCTGACCCCCGGTGAAGGCTGTGACATGTGGTGTAGCCCAAGCAGGAAGCTAGTGGAGCCCATGAGGGAGCTGTGGCGAGGAGGGCGTGGCTGTTATCACTAACGCAGCTGGAACCGCCAAACTTCTTGGCAGGTGAGTCAGAGGACCCGATGTGTTTATTGCTTAGGAAAATAACGGGGACAGGGATGCCAACCTCAAAATGACAACAACAAACGAACACAAAACTGTCATCCACATTTTCGATGTAGAAAACCTTAATCCATGAATGAGTTTCTCACAGTTCTGATCCCATTATCTTCTGATTTCATTGCAGAGAACTGACGGCATCAAACTTGAGGAGTTTTCTGTTTATGACTATTTCTGTCACCTTTCCCTTCCATCACAACACAGGGCCCATGGTTATGCCTTGGGTGCTGCTGTTGCTCTGCAGTGAACTTGGTTTGCTTGCTTGGGGTGGACAATCTTGTCCTGGAGTGGAGATGCTGCCTCAGTCTGAAGCGTAGCTTTGGTGGCAGTGGGAGCCAGTCATAGTCCCCAAAGGGACTCAAAAATCCTCTGAGTAGTGTGCATGTCATTGTCTTCTCAAGAGTGTCCCCAGCCCTGGGGCAGGGTCAGGTGTCCTACACTGAACCCCACACAAGGACTTCTTGTGAGCCACCTGTAGATGTCCCTTCCCCTGGATGTCTCTCAGAGGCCCCTCCTGGCCTCTCTGATAGGTCCCCCCACCCCTGCTCTTCTGCAGGGTCTTTCCCTCTTCTCCCTCAGGCTCACAGGCCACCCCTTTAGAGGCCTGTTCCCAGAGGAAGCCCTATGTAGGGGATGTAGTGTGGGCTCCCTCTCTAGCTGCATGTCTCTGGAAGGGAATCCCCACAGGAATTTTGGGGGAAGCTTCCATCTCCATAGACTTGAGGAATACAATGTACCCCCTACTGTACATGAAATTTGGGGTCAGCCAGGACTGCAGAGCAGAGTGAGAGCCCCTGAGCTCACCTGGTCTGTCTGTCCCCAAGCTCCAGCAGGAACTATCCATCATTATTTTTAGTGCTGGTGGCCAGTGTAGTCCTCCTAAGCTTAGGGGAGTCTGATTCTAAGTAATAATTAAATTCCGTGCCCACTCCATGGCCATTGAACCTTTCTTCTGTGGTAACAAAACCCGTGTGGTTGGACACAGCAATGAGCCCAGGTAGGCAGCTGTATCTCCCAGCTCTCTTGCAGAAAGCAGTAGTGGCTCATGAGAAGTAAGTGGGTATCGTGTGCTAGGACTTCCAGGAAGTGCTTTGAAGGAGCCAGAATCAGGTGAGATGTGTGACCTTTGACCCTTGTCCCCCTTATGCCTGAATCATGGACTTGATGGCTGGAGCTGTAGTGATCTTCTTGGAGTATGAGGCAATTTTGAGGATAAAAGCTGTGTGCTAAAGATGGTGCAGCAGAAAGGTAGAAGGAGTCTGGTTCCCCATGACGATGGCCATCTTTCAGCCCGTGGTGTGCACTCTTTTTCATGAGAGAGAAATAGGCGTCTATCGCATGTCAGCACGGGTTATATCAGATCTGTGAATAGCAGCTGAGCGTGTTCCTAAGTGACGCGACTGACCTTAGAATCTGGTAGTCCTAGCAGGGCTGTGATGATGTTTTGAGTCGCTCCATAAGAAGGACATCGTATTTGTGCACGCTTTTCCCTTTGATAGTCTGCAACTTGTCGTGGAGGGGTGGTCATTTCTCCCTTCCTCTTATTGCATACAGGTGACTTTGGTTTCTTGTTACGAATCCTAACCCTGGTTTATGTTCTACATCTTCCCATTCATATGTTCTCTTTTATTTTCTGTTGTTTCTTGTAAGAAATGGGTTTGGATTTTCTTGTGTTTCTTAAACCAGACTTAATGATTACTGATACTTGTAAGCTTCCAGCGACTTTGTTCGGTCTTCGTTTAGTTATGTCCGAGCATTTCCATTTTGAAGCATCTATTTTCCAATGGTAAAATGTTTTATCTTTATTTCTTCTGTAGTGATGTAAGGCAGAAATAAAAATAAAGCAATTTATGCATGCACTAGTAAGTTATCAGTGGATTTTATTTCAAGACAGCAAAGAGGACATAACAAATACCTAGTACCAAAGAGGGTTTGGGGTCTGGCTGGTTGAAATGCTCTTGGCCTTGCACCTTGCATCATCCCTGGCTGCTGAGGCAGCAGCATCCACACAGGGCTTCGGGCAGTAGGAAGGTGTGCGTGTCCGCTGGGGAGGTGGATGTTGCTGGGAGCCAGGCTGCCATATGTGTGGCCATGAGGCATGTAGTCCCTGTCTCCTCTGAAACTTACAGCATTGGCTTTTCTGCTGTGATACATCCCCTTCCACTTGAAATTTATTGATATAAACAATCCTCAAATCTGCAGAAACTCTGTTCGCCTGCCCTTGGCATTTCTTGTTGCTCTTCCTTTCCTTCTGGAGCATGGCTTCCAGCCATGGACTTGTTACACAGTCGGGCCCAGGCATATGACACAACACTCGCGTCCTGGCTCACGGAACTAAGACAAATTTGGTTTCCTGAAACACATGAGTGAACACACAATCCTTTCCCTTCCTGTATGTGATTTAGAAATTCAAAACTCATAGGCACTGCAGTTGTAGAACCTGAGAGGAGAGTGAATCCTATAAGGGCCAGTAAAATGGGAAGAGACAGAGCCAATGCTTTAAGGAAAAAAGAAACACCCTTAGACATACGGTGCTTCTTAAATTTGTGTTATAAAATCCATTGTTTTAAAATAGACAAAAATAAATGACCAAAAATCAAGTTCCAGCAACTTGTCTGGATTACAGAGCATGGCTCATAAACTTTAGGTTGTTAGGAAAAGCCGGGTTTGAGGGAAGAGAGTGAGTTAGCCGTGCTTTACCTAGTGCAAATCAGAGTGAGAGTCCACTACAGAAAACATGCTAGGTATGAATTTGTTTGGATAGAGAAGGTCTCCAAATGCAATAGGAAGTCGCTGGCCAGTGCTTCATGTTGAATTCAAGCAGGCACAAGTATTTGGAGTTTTCAACGCCTCTGGGTAACCTTATTTTCCTTATTCCTAGAAAAATCTGTGATTATTAACAAGGGATTAAATACAATGAGACATTTTCTTTTACAAATTAACTTTAGGATTCAAATGAAAATAAATTTTGACCCATATTGGTAAGAATATTCTATTTGTCTTTCTGAGGTCTTAGTTTTGTTCTAAAATGTCAAAGATCCCTAACTAGATATTTGACATTAGAAAATTAATGAAAGCCTCTTATCGATGGGGGTGGTTTATGTATTTCAAGACCTTCTTACCATAATGACAATACAAATACAATTTTTCTCCATAGAGATAATCCTGAATTGGGATAATGTCATAATTTTCAGAGATATTAGAAGATGGCAGAGACATTTAAAATGTAGGTTTAAACTTGAATGTAAGAGATGTAACATCCTAGTTCTTAAAATTTTCTGCAAAACAGGACCTACATTTGGTGGTGACTCTGTAGGAAAAATTATATCCTGAAATTCCATTAATGATCAATGTGGAGTAGATATGGCCACTTCATGTGTTATGACCTTTCTATGTGCTTCAATTTTCCAATTGTCGTAACTTGAATTTTTTTTTGGTACAGGGGATTGAACTCAGGACCTTGGTCTTGTGAGGCAGGCAGTGGCACCACTGAGCTAAATCCCCGGCCCTAAATTTTCCTGTTGTCAAAGAAGAACAAGATATTTGCCTGCTTGTTCCAAATTTTAACTTATAAGGCTTAAACACGGGAATAATGTTAGGTTTAAATGAAAAGATAGAGATGGTTGGTCTTAGGACAATTCTTCCTTTTGGCTGGATAATCCTTTTTATTCATTCTTTTTGGATGGTATGCCATCTCCCTTCTGCTAACTCCAACAAAGTTTGAATATATTTGCTCAAAATCAATAAATGTGTCTGTAAGATAGGCTAATTTGATGGTTAAGGCAAAGTAGATGAAGGCTACAGGGGCACAAGGCGAGATGGAAAATCGGGCAGGGGTTGGGCCATGCAGACTATCGCAGACAGTGATGGAGACATTGTGTTGTCTTCCAAGTTCAGAGTGTAGTCATTGAAAACAAAGATGAAAGAAAGAAGAGGGGAAGAAGAAGATGGAGGAGGAGGAGAAGGAAGAAAGAAGAAAGAAAAGGGAGAAGGAGAAGGAGAAGAAGGAAGATTGCAGAGCTCAGGATTGAACCCAGGGCCTGGTACATGCTCGGCAAATGCTGTACCACTGAGCCACATTCCAGCCCTAAGGCCTGCAATAGATTGAAGCATGTTGTAATTTGTGTTTTAAAAGGTCCCCTCTGGCTGCTCTCTGGGGAATAGGAGGTGAGGGATCAAGAATGGAAGAGGGCCATTTGTAGGACTGCTGCAGTCTCACACGAAGGGGAGGGTTTGGCCCAAGGCAGTGGCAATGGTGGGCAAAAAAATGGGAACTTTTGGAAAGAAAGTGAGCTTAGAGCAGCGGCAGTGGGACTGGAAGGCAGCAGTGAGGGAAACACAGGCAACCACGGATGCCTCTGGTGTCATTCAGTGACCCGAGGAGACTAGGGAGGAGTGGGTTTCTTGAGAGGGGAAAGAGGGAGAAGCCCACAGGCCTCACTCCATCTCTATTTGAGGAACCTTTCATACCTCCTTGTCTCTCGCTATGAGAGATGGCGAAATACAGGCAGGCTATGGGGTTCAGCTCAATGCTGTGTGGCGGGCGGAGTTGTGCGCTCATTGTATGCCACACTGGATCTGTTTTTCTGAAGGCCTCATGTTCTAAAGGATTTAAACTCCTCTACATAAGCATTCTTAGCAGCGATGTTCCTAAGAGCTCGAAGTGGAAGCACCTCAAGTGTTCACGAACTGACCACGGGACAGCAAACTACAGGATCTTGTTCAGCAATGCAAAGCAAGTTGCAATGTGAATAACGATGAAATGATGGCTTGAGTGAAAGAAGCCAGACCCCGAGGGGTGCACAGTGCATGATTTCGTTCCTATGAAATATCCAAAGTAGACAAGTCTGTAGAGCTGGAGAAAGATCAGTGGTCGACAGCGTCTGGTGCTGGAGAGGGGTGGGAGGTGAATGCCAGGGTGCAGAATTCCTTTTCCGAGTGATGAGAATGTTCTGGAATTAGGTAGCCACAATGGTTTCTTAACATCTGAGCAGAGTAAAAGCCACTAACTTTATCACTTGGAAAGATGTATTTTATGGTATATTTCAATAAAATAAGATGGATGCATCGTATGTATTTTGCAGCTAGTTAAATATGCGAAAGATACAAATACAAAAAAATGAGTTCAGCTTGTTTGTTTAGGTCTATTTCCGAGTTCTTTATTCTGTTCCATGGATCTGTGCGCATGTTCCTTAGCTAACATCACACTGTCATGGTTACTAGTATATATATAGCAAGCCTAGGATTTCTTCTTCTTTTTTTTTTTTTTTAAAAACAGAGGCTTTTAATCTTGATCCTGTTTTCTTCTTTTATTAAAAAAATTTTTTTTTCTGGTACTGGGGATCGAACTCAGGACCTTGTACTTATGAGACAGGCACGGAGCCACTGAGCAAATCCTCGGCCCCTTCCCTCTTTATTCTTTTGGTCAAGACTGTTTTAGGTACTTTAGGGCCTGTTTCTTTCCATATAAATTTTTAGAATAAGCTTATCTTCAATTAGAAAACTCTTGCTTGGACTTTAAAAGGAGTTGACATTGAACCTTCATGTCAGCTTGAAAATTGTCTTCTTTGTTGAGCTTTCCAATTCATGAATGCATTATTTATTTCTATGTATTTAAATTTCTTTCGATTTTTTGATTATAGTTTTGTGATCTTCAGCATGTAGGGCCTGTGAATGTTTAATATGTAAATACTTCATTTTCTTTGAGGTGACTATAAATGGCATCGCATTTTAAATTTCAGTTTCTACGTGTTCTTTGTGATTGTGTATGTATGTGGCTGAGTTTACTCCATGGAATTTTTTTTTTTCTGGTGGTAAGGAGATTGAACTCAGGATCTTTGCACTGAGCTACATCTCCACTCCTTTTTAGAACTTTTTTGAAAAAAGAGTTTGAAATAGAGTCTTGCTAAGTCACTAAGCTGCCCAGGCTTGGCTTGAACTTGTCATCCTCCTGTCTCAGCCTCCCAGAGTCCTGGGATGACAAGTGTGGGACACCACACCTGGCTTCCTCGGATTTCCATGCTATTTTCAAATAGGGATAAGATTTGTTTCTCATTCTAATCCCTATTTTTAAACTTTCTGTTTCTGAACTTGTTGCATGGCTAAATATGAGTGGTGACTGCGGACATGTTACTTTGTTCCTAATCTTAAAGGTAAAACATTTGGTTCTCACCATAAGGTATCATATTAGTTAAGAGCTTGTTATAGTACTCTTTATCAAGTTGAGGTTAAAAGGAGCTTTGCTGGGCTTCATCGGAGATATTGTTGATTTTTGCTGAAAAGAGTTGTTGTGTTCACACCCTTCCCGTTATGTTACCCACATTTTTCCCAAAACATTTCTTTAAACCTCATGGTCTTTATCAGTGTGATATGTGAAAGAGTGTCTCACGGTTAGTCTTTTAATGTTTTTATGTGAGCAAATTTATCTATTGTTTTCTTTACATGTAGTTTTTGAAATTTTTATCATTTCCTGTCATGTACTTCTTATTCCAGTTTTGTGATTTCCTTACATGTTTGACCCACTTGTGATTTAATTTCTGTTTAAACCTCTGTCTGTGCTCTGTCGTGGTCTTCCCCAATACAGACTACCTGGCAAAAGATGTTCCAGGAGGGTATGCTTTTTTTTTTCCTGTCTGCAACCAGTGCCAATACCACCACCAGCTTCTCCCGGCAGTCACAGTCTGCGTTAGTTCTGATTCCAAGGTCAGATTTCCAAGGTCAGCGCTGGTGGTCTGTGAGGAAACACACCGCAGGCGTGAGCGACCGGTGAGGGAGGCCGAGGTGCAGCCTGAGGCGGAGACCCGGATTCAGGAATTAACTCACTTCAGGAGTTTGTGACTTAGAGAAGTTGCTGAGTTCCACAGGATCTAAATTTTTCCTTTGTAAAATGAGGAGTTTACATCAAAGTCTCTCTAATCATCCCTTGCCCGAACTTCCGAGTCTGCAGGTGCGTGTCGTGCAATCTTTAGGCTCGCAACTAGAAACGAGTTATAAACACTTTTCCAGCACAGTGTTTAATTTGCCCGTGTGAGAAGCTTGTAGACAATGTTTGTTCCAGCATGGTGCTCATCTTCCTGATCTAAACACATTCCATTGCTGTTTCTCTTGTCGATTGTTCTGGTAGCGTGGGACGATGCAGCACAAAAACCAGCAAAGCCCGTGGCCAGGTCATCCTCTTGCTCTCGTCACGCGGGCACCTGAGTGGAAAAGCTCCGTAGCACACCCTGTGCCTGCGGCTCCGGGTCACACCGCGTCTGCGTGGCGGGAGGGACCCCCGGACCCGGCCACCCCCGGTGCGGGGTCCCCGTGCAGTGGAGGCGAAGTGGGAAGCACCGGTAGCTCTTGCTTTCCCTGCTCATGCGTTTGCACATTCGCCACGTGGGACTGCCGTGGCCGGGTGGGAAGGTCCCTGCCGGAACCTTGAGTTCCCCCCGTGTGACCCTCACAGAGCAAGTGCTTGTGTGACGCATTCCTGGAGTAGGGCAAAATACACAGCCGCCAATCGCCAGTTCAGAATAACTAAAATTCCTTACTGGTATTTCTCAGAAATGTGGCAGGCATTCACACAGTCCGAGGAAACACTTTTTCTATTAGTATGTGTTTGTGATACGTGATAGTTAACATTTGTTTTAGGGAATTGAAATTACTGTATATATATGTAATTTCTTGATTTTAAAAACCTCTTTACGCCCTCTCTCCCCTTTCTTCCTTTCCCTGATCCTGATCCCCTTTCTCTTCTCCAAAAAGTCTGCCTGTTTCCTACCACCTCTCCTTTTCTTTACTCTTTTTCTTTTTTTGGTACTGGGGATCGAACTCAGGACCTTGTGCTTGCAAGGCAGGTGCAGTGCCACACTGAGCTAAATCCCAGGTTCTTTTTTTTTTACTCTTTAATTATAAGAGAAACCATTTGATATTTAGCTATCTGTGCCTGCCTTATTTCACTTAACATTGTGATCTCACAATCTGTCCTTTTCCCTGTAAATAACCTGATTTCATTCTTCTTTATGGCTGAATAGTATTCCACTATCTGTACACACTGAATTTTCTTTATCCATCCATTTTTGACAGGCTTCTAGGCTGTTTTCAGGGCTTAGCTATTTTGATTCGCACCACTATAAATATGGATCTGTTGCATCACTATAGTATGCTGTATTTAACTCTGTCGGGAACATAGCCAGGAGAGGAATAGCTAGGCCAAATGGAATTTCTATTTTTAGTTCTTTGAGGAATCTCCATACTGATTTCCATAGTGGTCATATAATTTACATTCCTAATAATAATGTAGAAGGGCTCCTTGTCTGCCTTTCACCAGCATTGTGTTTTTTGTGTTCTTAGTGATTGCCATTCTGACTGAGGTAAGGTGGAATCTCAGTATTACTTTGGTTTGCATTTCCCTAGTGGCTAAAGATGATAAACATTTTTTGTATACTTATTGGCCATTTGTACTTCATCTTTTCAGAAGTATCCCATTCATTTGCCCATTTTTTGATCGGGTCATCCATTTTCTGCGGGTTAAGTTTTTGAGTTCTTTGTATATTCTAGATAGTCATCCTCTGTCAGAAGAGTAGCTGGCTATTTCCTTCCGTTCTGTGGGTGGTCTCTTCACTCTGTCGATGGTTTCCTTTCTGTGCAGAAGCAGCTTTTAAATTTGATGCAGTCCCACTTGTTGGCTCTTGGAGTTCTTTCTTGGCTATTGGCGTTCTGTTAGGAAGTCCTCGCCTGTGCCTATGGCTCCAGGGCTCCCCATGTTGTCTGGAAACAGAGCTGGAAACTCTCTCTCTGTTCCCACCCCTTGTCCGGAGATCTGGCAGCTGTAGAGCATCTTGCCCGTAGTTCTCCACCAGGTCCCAGGCGCTGTCCCCTCCTGCCTCGCTGTCCAGGCCTTTACGTAGCTCCCTCTTTCCTGGGGACCAGGGAGGAGGTGGAATTGAGGGGAACGTTCTGGCACTGTCTTTGGGCGGGGAGGGGCAGAGGAGGCTGTGCATGCCCCATATTAACATTTCCCATCACTTTGTATTAACAGGGTCACACAGACTAGATGCTGGGCACATTTTCATCGAATAAATGCATGAACTAGGATAATTTTCATATCAAAGAAATCACTTCACGACCAGTCAGCTAACAAGAAAATCTAAGGAAACTGTGTAATATCGGCTCCATTGTGCTGTCAAGTTGCACCAGCAGCTCTCAAGGTGTCTGCACTGAAATTGTTGTGGCTGGCGTGGCAGTTTTCCTGGGTGCGGAGTACGGCGTTGCAGCAAAAAATGCTGCTTCGATTCCAGGGACGGACGGAATATGGAAGTGGCCTCATGAATGGCTGCGTTGGACTTATGGTGCTTTTATTAAAAGTAACAGGAGGCACAGTAATTATATTCATTTTGTTCTAGAATGCTCGTCTACATGTTTCAGACCCGTCTACAAGGCGATGTACAATCTTCTCTGCCTGGCTCCCGTCATCTCGGCGTCGGGCGACCGTCTTGGGCTGTTGGGTGGAGGCTGCCTGATTGTAGCACAGAAAGCCCTGCACATCGGCCCAGCCCTGGCAACCAGGTGTCTGAATCTCCATGTGCAGGGCCATCCCGGCTCCAGGAGGTTCTCAAAACACAGCAGCAGCATCCATTTCTTTTGTCTGTGTTTAACCCAGGTCTTTCTGTACTCTAGCTGTGTGGATTTATATTCTTATGATGTTGCAGAAATAACTTTTCTTTGCATGCTTTCAATATTTTATATCATCAAATAATTGTTATTCTTTTAAAAACCTTGGCAAGTCTCCTGGAGTTGCTCCCGCTTATGGTTCTGCCTTTCTGAATCCAGTCTATTCAAAGCCTGTCATATCTTAATGTCTTTTCTGCCAAGCTGCGAGACAGAGCAACACCCCTTCTCCAGCAACTGCATTTTACTCCTTAATAATCTCTCCGCAGACACAGGAAGACTGCCTTGTCTTGTCTAGTTCTTTATTTCTGATATTTTACTTCTTGCCCAAATCTTCGCTCTTCCTCTTCAGACCACCCTTCCACTTAGTCATCAATTGTTGCCTTGAATACTGGTGTTCTTCAACAACAATCCATAAAGACAGGTATTCTGTGCTGCCACAGAGGAAGCATTCTAAGATGCCATTAATTTAGATTATTTACTTGAAATCTGTGAGAGTTGGATTGGGCTTTCTATTATCCACTAAAGAGATGTGCTCATTCTAGTGAAGAGTGCAAACAAAATGTATAAGGATGGAAGGAAGGGAGGTGAAAAAGGCAATTAGAAATAGAATTATATATCCAAGTTTTTAAAGTCAGTATCATTTAATCTCCACATTACTACTGCTGTAATGTTTGTATGTTTCTATTAATGCACATCCAATGGTGCCGTTTCTGTTTTTATTGTCTTAGTCTATGCATATACAGACATACATACTCATATTTACATACGTATATGCATAAACCTGTCTATGTAATACAGTTACAGGTGCTTCTAAACAAATCAGAGAAATTTATATACAAAATGGGAGCAGTATAGCTAGCCAGGTATGGGGCTCATGCCTGTAATCCAGCTACTCAGAAGGCTGAAACAGGAGGATCACAAGAGCAAGACCAGCCTGGGGAACGTAGAGAGATGCCATCTCAAAGTAGAAGAAAATAAAATGGGCTGGAGAGGTAGCTCCATGCCAAGGCCCTGGGTTCAGTCCCCAGTACAGCTCCTGCTGCAGCAGTATAGGTAAAGGAAATGAAGACACAACAGGGGGCCGGAGATGTAGCTCAGTGGTGCAGTGCCTGTCAGGCAAATGTGAGGTCCTGAGTTTGATCCCTGGTACCAAAAGAACCCCCCCAAACCCCAAACTCCTTCCTCATATACTGGTTCGTCATAGGATGCTCCAGTGCTGGCGGTTCCCACACAGTTCTATGCATCAACACACTTCTGGAGCCACAGCTGTGCTCTACATTCAGTGCACACATTAGTCGCGGTGTGGAAACAGCCTACGTGGCCTCCAGAGAGTAGATGGACAAAGAAAACCAGGCACGGGAACTGCAGGGCACCCTACTTGGCCATCGGAAGCAGGAAATCCTGCCAGTGTGACGGGGACGCTGCTCTGGCGGTCACTGTGTCCAGTGACAAGCTGGGGAGGGAAGGCCTCCCTCACTTGGTGTCTGGTGAGCCGTGTGTTTCGGCCTCCCCAGGAGAAAGAGACTGCGGTGTGGGACTGCCCATGGGTGACTCAGAGCACAGTGAGGCTCTGTGGATTGCCAAAAGCCAGAAGAAGCACTTTGAGACTTTTGTGCCTTAACGAATGACAAATGTCTGAGGAGACATGTATGTTTGCTGGGGTGTGAATATTGTACGATGCGTACATAGATCACAGCACCACACCCCATGAACATGCACCCATTTTACATGTCAGCTAAAAATTAAAATCCTATGTGCTCAGTACACACGTTAAACACAGATGGAGAGCGTTGTAACTTTCTTCCTTTGGGCTCCATTTGATAGAACATTTAAAGACATTTCCGTCCCATAGATCGGCCTGATTTTTTTTGCCACGGTGCGCTGTGTGGATGTGCTGTGATTTCCTAACTGCTCCTCTGAGGGTGGACATTTAGTTTTCTTCTGATGATTGCCTGCAGAGAGTAACGCGTAGCTGTGTGCGTGTGTGCGTGTGTGTGTGTGTGTTTGTGCATTCCCAGCAGTGGAATTGTAGGACTGAAGAACACACAACTGCATCGAGCACCTTTAAACAGATTTGCCAAAATATTCCCCCTCACCATGGGCTGATCGCTGCCTTTCCTTTCGGCAGTGTGTGAAATGCCCCTCTCTCCACCCCTCATAAGACTGCATGTTTTGAGTAACAAAACTGCGCTGTCTGGCAAGAACTCAAGGAGTTACTTGAGGTACTGGGCTCTTTACAGCCCCGGCAGCGCTTTCCACTGCAAGCTTGCAGGTCCCACCGAGGGTCACTTCCTCCTCCTCTGGCATGGGCTGGAGATGGGAGCCAGGGGCTCCTGCCCGGACTTCCCTAGAATGCGCTGCTGCCGACAGAGGGTGTGCCAGTGGGGTGGGTCCTGGGAGGGGTGATGGTGTTAGGTCAGGGAAGGCTCAGGTTCGCCATCTCCCATCAGTCCACAGGAGTGGAGGTGGGTGCAGGCTGGGAAACTCGGGATCTCTGGGAAATAATGACTGCCCCGCAAAAAGCAGAGGGATCTGGAGACTTACTTGTATGTGGCTCTTGACAGAACAGGGTTTATAGTTTCCGTCCCTATTAGCTTGTTTGCATGAAGCGGCAGCCCTGCACAATAGGGAAAAACTTGGGCCGTGTGTAGTCTGACTTCCAGTTCTGCTACCTGCAGCAAGGTGACAGGGCCTCGGTCTCCCCATCTGTACTCGGAACATGAGCCCTGCCTGCTTTGGGCTCCTGGCAAGGCCTGACTGAGTTATCCTTTGTAGAGCAAGAAGAACAGCACCTGCAGAACAGCACCTCGCATAGCGGCACCGGTGAGCGACACCAGTGAGGCGGTGGTGAGCTCCCTTCCACATCGGGAGGGTGTGCCCCATGTTTCCCCAGGGGTCACAGGCCTCTGGTGATTCCGGAAAGCCTTTTCCTGAGCTTGGAAGTGACGATCAGCGGCTGAGCAGATGGGATGGGGGGCACAGGGGTGCCGTGAAGGGCGGCAGGTACCCGGAGCCCTGATCGGGTAGCATGTGGGGACCACAGCTGGCCGCAAGTGGGGACGGGCGGTGGAGCCCCAGCCTTGCAAGCTCTCTGAGCTCATGGAGGTGGTGGTCCTCCTGTCTCAGTCTCCCCGAATGCTGGGATTACGGGTGTGTGCCACCACGCCTGGCTTCATTGTAATTTTTATTTGCATATTTATTCTCATAGTTTAGTTTAACCCATTATTTTTATGCATACATTTTTTTTTGTGTGTGTAGGTAAAATCCCATCCACACATTTAAAAAATTTCTCCCCACCTGTAATTCAAACCTAGTATTCTCACTTGTTCCATCTCTCGATGCACAGTGTTTAGTGACTGCACAGTGCTCCAACATGTGACAGGAGCAAAGCATCCTGCTGTTCTGAGAAGTGTGGCAGATTTTCATTCACATAGTTGAGGCTCTGAGTGAGTTTGATGAGAAAGCCTTTGTGTTTTGGATGATTTCCTTTGGCTGGCAGTGAAGAGTGAGTTATGCACAGTTCTAGTGTTCTTGCTGCCTCTGCTGTTAGATCGTTTTTCCAAACCTTTGCATTGTATTCCTGCCAGACAGTGGTGAGGATTGGGAGCCTGGGATTCCAGGCTTTGCTGGAGTCTTTTCCAGATCCTAGGGAGAGCCCTTCCCATGCTTCCTGCAGCCTGTTCACTGCATCCTGGGCTGTGGGGCTCCGGGAAGACACAGCTCAGGAGGAGTGGGGGCTGAGATCCTGTGAAGGCCCTGTGCGGAGGACAGAGCTGCCTGCCTTCAGGCTGCAGGAGGAGGCACAGCACTCGGCACCCCAGCTGTGTGGCC
Organism: Heterocephalus glaber; assembly: GCF_053883595.1. Taxonomy (NCBI): domain Eukaryota; kingdom Metazoa; phylum Chordata; class Mammalia; order Rodentia; family Bathyergidae; genus Heterocephalus; species Heterocephalus glaber. The sequence goes on along the minus strand of NW_028258138.1, from coordinate 82,213,447 downwards.
AGAGCACCTCTTTTTCCTGCTTCCTCTCTCTGCCGGAGCCACTTCTGACTTCACTGTCAAGAAAATAATGATTTCTGCACACAAGAATTCACTCTGAGAGAAACTGAGTCCATTCTGATTTTCTTTGGCTATGAGATGATGTATGCATCAGCTCTGGTGTGACTGAAGTGCAGTGAATGTCTAGGGTTAGGAAATGTGTTACAGCAGAGACACACTGCCACGAATCCTCGCCCTCCAAATCCTCCCTCATGCTGAACACACTCATCCCAGCCTTTTTGCCGCTTTCTGAAGCAGCTCTGGAGTCCTCTTCCTTGAGTGTCTTCAGTTGTGCTGTTTTGGCTGCCCTGATATCCTGAATGGATTCAAAATGTTTCCCTTTCTTGATCATTTTGACTTTGGGGAAGGGCCAGAAGTCTCACTGTGCCAGATCTGGTGACTAAGGTGGATGAGGACACAGTTATGTTTGCAAGCCTGTCTTGCTTTGGATGGTGCTGAGCAGCAGAAGTCACCACCTTGTTATCTTACCTTGTGAAGACTCTCAGGAAAGAGGATTTCAGAGCTGCTTCACAAAGTGGCCAGAATCATGGGGCAAGTGTGTCTGAAGCCAGGGGGAGGATTTTGAGGGGGATTCATGGCAATGTGTCTTTTACTGTAATAAGTTTTAAAACTTAAACATTCACCGTACACTTTGATCACACCTCGTATTGAATACTTCATCCAGTTCACAAACACGGGCATGCGCCACGCCCTGGGCTGGTTCCTGGTGACAGGAAGTGCAGAGCACGTGACAGGCCTGTTGGGTTTTCTCCATCTTGTCCATCTTGGGTTGGGGGAGTGGTGGCAGCCACAGCTACTGTTAGTGACACTGAAGGTCACCGTGACTGTCGGTGCCTGAGACCTTGCTGCCGGGGACCGTGGGCTCTGTGGGGGCTCAGGTACTGAGGGCAGGTGGGCACTGGCTTCTCCCTGGCTGTGTGTGGCTGAGTGGAGCTGGCGCGGTGCCCTGTGGGGCCAGAGTGTTAACGACACATGCTGCCCCTCCCGCCACTGGCCCTGCTCCCCATTAGTGTCCCCCAGGATCTGCCACTGCCCCAATGTCCCATGCAGAGCCTCTGGGAGCCACCATCCATCATCGGTGACTCTTTAAAAAGAGATTTTGGAGGTGGCAGGGTAATGGAGCGGCCGTGTGGAGCACGTCTGGCACCAGAGGCCATGCTGATGATGGAGCGATGGCACTCAGTCCAGGCTGGGGCTGGCACCGGGCAGGCTGGGGAGGCCTGGGAGCCTTGAGGGCGGGGCACCTGAGAACAGGCAGGAGGGACGCACCTGCGGCCAAGTTTTGGTGACAAAGCATGCTGTGCCCTGTGTGCGGTGGCAGATGCTGTGGGCTTCTCCTCAGCCCTGAAGCCCAGCAGGGCATGGAGTCGCAGCGAGCTGCAGCTCGTCATGGGTGCCATGCTGTCCCGAGTCTAAGGACCGTCCCTTCCCCTAGCCACTGTCCGCCCACAAGGAGTCGCCCCAGGCAGTCTGTGCAACCGTTAGATGGAAGGACACGCCCGTCTCAGGTCTCAGCTCTGGGAATCTGGCAACAGCCCCGCGGTAATACAGGGCCCTGAATGACCTCCGAGAGCCCATTTGACAGTGAACTGCTTTTGTAAGCTGGGAGAGTTCAAATACTCTTGGATAAAATTTCTCGATATAAAACTTTGTGTCTGATTTATTAATTTTATAAGCATATTCATTATTATTACTATTATTGAGCTAATGAATTCAGCTTGGCACTGGATGACCATATAATTGGAGAAATAAAATTCTCTCTCTGAATGCTGAACTCGTTGGCAATTGGTAATTTGACTACTCCAGCCAGTTCTATTATTAATTTCAGGGTTGTTCAGTTCAGCTTCAATTAAAATCAAACATTTATTTTATTACTTTCAATTGAATTGCACTGAATTGTTACCGCCGAATGGGTAATGTGGGTAATATATGCACACAGTAATAGATTCAATGGTAATGAAATCCAAGCAGGAAGGCTCTGTCCCACCCCTGACCTTGTGCGTCTGCTCCTCCCTGTGGCAGCTGTTTTCAGGTTTAATCGTGGACCCCTGAGAGATTTATCCCAGATCTATCTGTACATTTATATCTTTTTATAGCTCTACCCATACTTGATTTCATTTTGCATAAATGGGAGCATAGTACAGACACCTTTCCTGGCTTTGCTTTTTACTTGATGTTATACCCTTGTATTTGTGGGTCCGGGGACTGAACTGGTGCTGAGTAACATGCCCAGCCAGAGTGGGTCTGCTCTGAACTGCACAGCATCCCAGTGTGACCCCAGCGTGTGTGGAGCACCTCCCATGAGCAGGGTGCGGCCTTGGTGTCCCTGGGCCCCAGTGTGATGGAGAAGCATCCGGTGCAGACAGAGGTCAGAAGAGGCCATGCTGCAGGCGGAGCTGTGAGCAGGTGCCAAGCACAGATGGGGGCCACCTTCTGAAAGACGAGAGCATCCCCCTGGCAGCGGAGGGTCTGAGCCAGGCACTGACGGTTGTTAGGTCTCTGACAGGTGCCTGCATGGCTCACGATGCCCAGGCGGGGGTTGGGAGGTGGGTACACTCAGAGCAAGGGGTGCTATGGCATGGTGAGTAGCAGGATGGGGGCACGGGGCAGGTGGTCTTGGTGGGTCCTGGGATAAAGCTGGAAAGATGGCCCTGTGTTTTGAGTGTCAGAGTGAGGAGTGGATAGTGTGTGTAGGTGTGTGTCCCCAAGTGTGCACACAGGTGTGTGCCTGTGTGTGCGTGTGTGTAGCAGTCGGAGGCCTGCTGGGTAGGTGGGGACAGGGACGGGGAGGGACAGCTTCTGTGTGGGCAGCTTGGACCAGGGGTGGGCTCTGTGGGGAGGAGAGAGTGGGACTGGATCCCCTGGACGGCAGAGCCAGGCTTCCTGGGAAGTAGGGCAGCAGCTCTGGCGCTTCATTAGCCATTCCAGAGCTATTCTCTGAGGAAGCCGGAGTTCAGAATTCCTGATGAGGTCGGTGTGACTGACAATCCATTTCGGGAATACCTTTAATAGAACAGTCACGCACACTTATTTCAGCGGGGACACAGGACACCATTAATTTGCAGAAGAAAAATACCGTGGGGTGCAGCTGCTGGCCATGTGGCTGTCGCTGAGGCGGCTGACTGGAGGTCACCGAGTCACTGCGCCCCGGGACTTCGACTGGGCGGAGCTCACGCTGCAACACTCAGCTGTGAGCTTGCACAGCGGGAGCGCTCACAACCTTTAAGAGCAGCAAACCAGGAGGCTGAAATGCTCCCAGCACCTCACAAGTGAAGCCCACACAGGTGACATTTTGTGAGGCCGCTTCCTTAGCCAGGCTCTGGTATGATGCGCCCGCCCATGGCGACCAGAGGACCTGACTTGCTTTTCCTCATTACTTTGGGGTCTCACAATTCCAAGTGGTTCCCCATTAGCAAACTGGAAGCTCTCTAATTAGCACGAGTTTACTTGTCAAACTCAAGTTGATTCAATTCTTAAAATAGTACACCACGTTTCTGTCAGCCCATGAGACCTTTTTTTTTTTAAAAAAAAACCAGACCTCTCCTTACACACAGCACCATTAGTGAAATTAGTAGCCTTTCCTACGGCCCCCAGTAAATCGTTGTTTTCCTTGATCAAACTTTCCGGCCTCATGGACCACAGCCATGATTCCTCACCCACAGGCAGGACAGGCAGTTTCTGCCGTCCCTGCATTCTGCAGTTCATCTCGGTTCAGGTGAAGATGCGAGGCCCATTGTGTGAGCCACCTTTCTGCTGCCGGACCCAGGCGCCCAGCTGGCCTTCCCTCACCAATGACAACCACGACATTTAATAAAGGCCACGTGGCAACTGCGCCGAGAGCCACACTAACAGCTGGCGCCAAGTTAAACCGTGTGACCCTGGATGGGAGCTGGGCTCCCATCAGCCTTGGTTCCTGATGCGCCGTCTTTCCTTTCTGCCCGTCCACATGGTCAGCAGCAACCGGCCTCGAGTGATGGGCACAGCGATTGCACTAAAACAGGGTGTGAGCCCTGGCGCCTTCAGCTCTGCCTCCCTGGCTGGCGGGTTGGAAGGAACCCTTTCTCTCCCAGCCAACTGGTATGGTGGGTCTGTGGATGCACACCTGCTCCGGCCCTATTCCTGGGATGCTGTCCGAAGTGCGTCACACTCAGCAGTGCGTAGCATGATCCTTGCTCCGGGGCGGGGGAGGAGTCGAAGTTCCATACAGGCTCCTCCTGCTCTCTGAGCTTGCTTGCTTCTGGTGGAGAACGTCTTTCTGTGCTTGCCGGCGGATTGTGTTGCTGCACTCCCACCTGCTAGGGTGCCAGACGGGCTGCTGACTCTCAGAATGTTTCCATCTTTATAATTTCCCTCCTTAATTTGGGTTTGGGGTTGGTTTTTTGTTCTTTCTCAAGTATCTTAGGATTTCTTGTAAGGTTATTTATTTGGGTTTGCTCTGTTTCCCTAATGTGTGCATTGATTGTGATGAATTTTCCTCTTAGGACTGCTTTTATAGTGTCCCAGAGGTTTTGTTGAGTTGTACCATCATTGCCATTAACTTCCAGAAAATTTAAAATTTCTTCTTTGATTTCTTCTGTGACCCATCGGTTGTTTAGGAGTACGTTGTTAATTTTCCAGGAGCTTTTTGCCTTTTCCAAAATTTCTTCTGTTGTTGATTTCCATTTTCACTGGATGAGGGTATTCTTGGGGTGATATCAGTTCTTTTATGTTTACTTAAGCAGGCTTCGTGGAGTGGAAATCAACAAAATTGGGATGGAAAAAGCTAAAAAAAAAACAACAACAAATCGAAGATCTGGTTCTTCAAAAGAATAACTAAAATAGGCCTTTAACAAGGCCCACCAAGACAGAGAGAGAAAAGACTCACATCAAAAAATTATATTCCAAGGCCCAGGACTGTAGCTCAGTGGTGCCATGCTTGCCTGGCAAGCACAAGGTCCTGAGTCTGATCCCTGGTATGAGGGGCGGGGGAGTAAAAAATTACATTCCAACACATTAGCAAATTTTGAAGAAATAGACAGATTGCTAGACACATACAAACTACCAAAACGAACACAAGGAGACATAAATATGCTTAGCAACCCAATAACAAGCAATGAAATTGACTCAATAATAAAGAAATCTACCAACTAAGAAAAGCCCAGGACCTGATGGATTCTTGGCTGAATTCTCCAAAAGCTTTAAGACTATTATATCACCAACTCTTCTAGCTCTTCAAAGAAAGTGAAAGGGATGGAGTCCTCCAAGATTGAACTACCGAATCCAGTGTGAACCTGATCCCCAAACGGGTTAAAAACCCAACTAAAAATGAGAACTACAGGCCAGTCTTGTTAATGAACATAGATGCAAAAATCTTCAACAAGATATTGGCAAATAGAATGCAGCACATTATTAAAAAGATCATACAGCATGACTAAGTAGGTTTCACCCCAGAGATGCAAGGATGGTTCAACATACGTAAGTCAATAAATGTAATACATCACATAAACAGGAGCAAGGTCAAAAACCACATGATCATATCAATGGATGCAGAAAAGGCTTTTGACAAAATCTAACACCTTCATGATAAAAACCTTAAGAAAACAAGTATAAAAAGACCATACCTGAATATGATAAAGGCTATTTATGGCAAATGAACAGCAAGCATCATATTAAATGGGGAGAAACTAAAAGAATTCCTTCTAAAATCAGGAACAAGACAAGGATGTCCACTATCATCTCTTCTATTCAATACAGTACTTGAAACGTTAGCCAGAGCAATTAGGAAAGAGAAAGACTTAAAAGAGATACATACAGGAAAGGAACAACTCAAATTATCATTATTTTCTGATGACATGATACTCTACATAGAAGACCCAAAGAACACCAAATAACTCCTAGAAGTAATAATCAACTTCAGCAAAGTAGCAGGATACAAGATCAACACACAAAAATCATTGGCAGTTTTGTATACCAACAAGGAATGGGATGAGAAAGATAATATGAAAACATTATCACTCATAATAGCTTCAAGAAAAAAAAATATCTAGGAATTAATCTAACTAAGGAAGTGAAAGGCTTCTGCAAAGAAAACTACAGTACACTGAAGAAGGAGACTGAAGAGGACATCAGAAAATGGAAAGATGTCCCCTGCTCCTGGGTAGGTAGAACCAATATTGTCAAAATGGCCATACTCCCAAACTGTTACACAGACTCAGTGCAGTCCCAATCGGAATACCAGCAGCATACTTCACAGATCTGGAGAAAACAATCCTAAAATTCATACGGAACCAGAAGAGACCCAGAATAGCAAAAGCAATTTTGGGGAACAAGAACAAAGCAGGAGGCATAGAATTATTTGACTTCAAGCTATACTACAAAGCGATAGTGATAAAAACGGCATGGTGCTGGAACAAAAACAGACCTGTGGATCAAGAATTGAGGGCACAGAAACTTCTCCAGACGCATTCAACTATCTTATCTTTGACAAAGAGACCAAAAGCAGACGTTGGAGGAAAGATAGCCTAGTTAACAAGTGAGCTGGGAAAACTGATTATCTGTATGCAGAAGATTGAAACTGACCCTTAGTGCTCACCATGTACTAAATTAAAACCAAAATGGATCAAAGATCTGTGCATTAAAACAGAAATATTAAACCTCCTGGAAGATAAAATAGATAAAACACCTGAAGACATAGGTGCAGGAAGGAATTTTCTAAACAGAACCTCAGTTGCACAAGAAATACCAAAAATGAACAAATGGGATTATATGAGACTGAAAAGCTTCAGTACAGCAGAAGAATCAATCAATAGAGTGAAGATTGAGAAAAACTTTTTGCCAGCTATTCCTCAGGCAGAGGACCAATATCTAGAATATACAAAGAACTCAAAAAACCTAATCCACCTAAAATTAAAAACCCAATCAAGAAATGGACAAGAGAAATGAATGGACCCTTCACAGAGGAAGAAATACAAACAGTTAACAAATATATGAGAAAATGTTCAACATCTCTGGCCATTAGAGAAATGCAAATTAAAACAACTGAAATTGGAAATTCCATATGAACCAGCTGTCCCCCCGCTAGGGACCTTCCCCAAAGAGCTGCAGACACACCTGCAAACCAAGGTTTATAGCAACACAATTCCTAACACCTAAATCCTGGAAATAGCAGATGAATGATAAAGAAAATGTGGCATCTATACATAATGGAATACTACTCAGCTATAGAGAATGACAAAGTTGACACATTTGTTGGAAAATGGATGCACCTAGACAATATAATGTTGAGTGAAATAAACCAGACATACAAGCTTAAATACTGATTAAATACTTAATACTTAAAGCTTACATACTTCAATATCTCTCATCTGAGTGAGGCAAAGAACAAACAAAGAAAATGATACAGGATGGATAGAAAGGGGTGGGGGATAGATCTCTTGCAATAGATAGGTGGTCCAAGAGAGCAGCGGTGAGGGGTCAGGTGAAAGGCAAGGAGAAATAAGTAGAATCAAGATATATGACCTCAATGGAACCTAATAACCTCAATGAATGTAAACATTATATGCCGTGACAGGAGCTAAGTTGAATAATATCAACAAGCATGGAAAAGAGGTTGGCGAACCAGTTTTGGGGGAGGGAATGAGATTAGAAAAAGAAATGACCTGTAATACTTACGTGTAACCACTCCCAAGATGATTGTACACTGCATGAATTGCAAATACTTACTAACAAAAAATAAATAAAAATTTTTTTTTGGTCCCAGGGATCGAACTTAGGACAGTGTGCTTCCAAGGCAGGCGCGGTGCCACTGAGGCACATCCTCAGCCAAAAAATAAATAAATTCACAAAATAGAAAAGGAGAATATTTTCAGGCCCTGCGCGTTGTCCCTGGTCACCATCATCGCAGACGAACTGACAGACACTCTTCAACGCCTGGAGCTCATACGGCCTCTGGGGGAAGCTCTGGTGCTTCCCGGGTGCGGGGAGTTTGTGTGCTTTCTCAACTTGACCGGTCCAGGTGCGGGGACAGGCGGAGGACGCGGAGCTGCCAGTTCTAGGTATCTTATCACAGTCAGAACTCTTTCCCTTTCCTTTCATCTCCTTTCTCTTTCTCTCTCCTCTTTCTTGTAGAACTGGGGATTGAATCCAGGCCTTTGCATTGAGCTACATCCCCAGTTCTTTTTTTTGAACATTTTTTATCTTGAGGCATGGACTCCCTAAGTCACTGAGCTGCCCAGGCTGGGCTCCAACTTGAGACCCTCCTGTCTCAGCCTCCCAGAGCGCTGGGGGTCACAGGTGTGAGGAACCGGGCCCAGCCTGGAGTATTTTAATTGCTTAAGAGGAGTTCATTGCCAAGAACCTTCCACACGCATTTCTGTAGAACAGAGGCTGTCCTTGTTCCAAATGATGCATGTTTGCTTTGTTTGCTCTCACGGAGACTGGGCATCCCTCTGGCGGGTGGGCGCCTCTTGTCTTCAGCCCTTCCATAGCAGGGCTCAGCGCTGTCGCCTTCCTGCTGCTGACCGAGGGGATGCCACCCACGGGCGTGGGTCTCTCAGCTCCTGTCCTGGTCCCGCAGGCACTCTCTGGGCCTCTGAGGGGTGAGTGTGTTTGAAGACAGTGCTGAGGACAGCTCCGGGGGCCGCGGTCATCCAGGGCCGGGAGGAGGGTGGGGCCATGGGCAGCAGGGGTGGCCCCACTGCACCACCTGGAAGCAGCGCCCGGCCGGCTCCAGTCTCTCTGCAGGGGCGACGCCTTCAGAGTGTCTTGGAGCGGCCAGGCGTGGCGGCCGGTGGCGGTGGCAGTACCCAGAGAGGCCCAAGGCCTTGAAGGTGGTCACGGAGACACAGGGTTCATCACACCATCCTCTCTGCTTTTATAGTGGTTTGAAAATTTCCATATGCAAAGCTAAAAAAGATCTTAACTTTCTTGCGATGTTCACTTATGGCTGTGAACTGAAGTGACAGAAGGGGACCATTGTTCATGATCGTTCACTGTGTGACAGGCAAATTTGCAGCAAACATTTTAATGTTAATTTCTATGGCACTCAAAAAGGATCCAATGTGAGCTCCATTTTCTTCCTGCTCCTCAGACTTTTCACTCACAGGACCAGTGGGGCTTGGTGTCGGAGTTAAGCTCTGGTCAGCTCCAGTCTCCAGAAGGGAGGCCTGGCGTGTGATTCTCTGACTCAGGTGATTGAGTTGTATGGGATATTTAAATGAAAAAATTTATTGCACTGGGCATGGTGGTGTTCATCTGTAATCCCAGCACTCAGAAGGCTGAGGCAGGAGGATCACCTCGAGTTCGAGGCCAGCCTGGGCTACATAGTGAGTTCAGGGCCAACCTGAACAACAAAGGGAGACCCAAAAAACCTAAAAAAAAAAAAAAAATTAAAAAAAATTTATTACAGTAAAAGACACACATGAACACCCCCCAAAACCCTCCCCCTCACTTCTAACATGCTTAGCCCACCATCCTCGCCAGTTTCTGCAGCAGTGCAGGAGTCCTCTTTCCTGAGGGTCTTTAGTTCCACTGACCTGGCCATTTTGATGTCCTGAACTGATTGAAAGGCTTTCCCTTTCACGGTCATTGTGACTTGGGGAAGAACCAGAAGCTGCACGGTGCCAGATCTGGTGAATAAAGTGGGTAAGGACACTGCGTCATGTTTTTAGGAGCTGCCTTTCTGTTGGATGGTGCTCAGCAGCAGCAGCATTCACCACATTTTTGACCACACCTCACAAAGACCCTCAGGAAAGAGGACTCCAGAGCAGCTTCAGAAACTGCCAAGAACCAAGGGGTGAGTGTGTTAGAAGTGAGGAGGAGGATTTTGAAGGAAATTAATGATAATGTGCCTTTTAGTGTAATAAAGTCTAACAATTTAATCTTCATCCTATTTTTAAATTACCGCTTTTACCTAAGATATTGTGTGGTTCTTGAAGGAAAAAGGCCCCTCTGGCATTCTTTCGGTGGTTGTGGATTGGAGAAAGGGTGCTGTGAGAGGAGGGTGGGTTTAGCCACTGTCCCATCCTTGAGTTTCCCACAACGGGAACTGAACCAGGTTCCTGCACATGCTGAGAGCGTGTCGTGCTCCATGGAGAGGCCTGCAGACCCCCGGGAGTTCCAGTCCTGTTCTTCCAAGCGTGCTTGGGGTTCGGAGTTCGAGACCCCATACCTTTAAGAGGGCTGCCTCTCGCAGCCAGGAGAAGAGGGTGCTCAGGAAGGGTACAGCAGGGCAGGAGATTAAACACCCAACATGTTCGGAGTCCCCAAGGGTTCGAGGGATTGATGACTCTTTCAGGAGTGTGCTGCCCAGCTGACGGACACTCAACACTGCAGCCCGAGACCTCCACAAAGGGGGAACCAACTCCTGTTCACTGAGTCACTACTGTGAGGTCAGAGGTGCTGTGCAGAAGCAGAGTGGTGGACAAGAGCGAGGCGGGAAGAAGCCACTTTGGGTGTAACTCATTTGCATCCAAGAGACGTTTGGGATGAGAGTGCTTGGGGGACATTTTTATAAAACAACAAACCTCTCGGTGATGTGAGAGCTGCCTCTGCCGTAGGGCGTATCCCAGATGGACATGGGGCACAGACCTGGTTAGACTAATCCTCGGGCTGAATCAAACGGAGACCCGCACACTGGGAGGCTGAGGCAGGAGGATTGCAAGTTCAAGCACTGCCTCAAAAGAAAAACTTTAAAAAAAGAACTGGGGATGTGGCTCATCATGAAGGCCCTGGGTTCAATTCCCAGGACTGGGCTAAAAAACAAAGATTATTTTCAGAGACGGTGGCTTGAAGTGGCAGAGACAGACAGCCCACTCGGCTGTGGGTTCTAAAGGGATGGCCCTGGGAGGGCTCCCTCTAGAGGACATGGGCACCGTCACAGCCCTGGAGCTGCTCTGCTCACAGCGCTGGGTTGGGGTCACAGGTGCCCTGGGGCTGCCCGGCAGTCGCCCTGTCGCCAGCTCTTCCTCTGGTGCCCGGTCATGCCCTTCTCCAGGGACGCACAGAATCGGCTCCCGAAGCTGTTCTGACGCTGGGCCGATGCTGGCTCCCTCCCCCGGCTCGAGTGAAGGTTAGGGAGGTTGGCCGTGGGAATGCTGGGGCCCTGTGGCCTCTCTCTGCTGGTATCCAGGCCTGCTGGGCTTTGCTGCCAGGGTCCCCAGGTCCCCTACAGCTGGACAGGGATGGAAGGGCTTTCCAAGAGGGCCTCATCTCCTTGTGGTGTGGGTCTGGGTGTCCCCGAAGAGTCTCGTGTGTGTGGGAGGTGTCTTGCTCCCAGGTGCTGTTCTCACCCTTGGATGAGCTCCTGGCTGACTGCTGTGGCGGTGGGCCTGGTTGGAGGTTGGCACTGTGGGGAGACCTGGCAGGGTGTGCTCTTATTCCCGACTCCTCTGTCCTCCCTCTCCTTCCCAGCTGCCATGGGTGAGAACCTTTCCTCTGCTATGCCCTCCCACCATGCCACTTCTGCTCCGGAACCAGCCAGTCAAGGAGTGACCCCCTGAAACAGTGAGCCCAAATAACCCATCTTTCTTTAGGTTTTGGGTGTTGGGTATTTTGTCCCAGCGAGGGAAAGTGACTAAGACACCTGGACTTGCACATCGGCTGGGTAAACCAGAGGCTGAGGCCCCAGGCTCTTGTGGGAAGAAACATCCAGATGCCCTTGGGCCGGTCATCTCAAAGCCTGGGCCAGTTGACCCTTGTGGTCCTTTTATCCTAAACATCTGTGGAGGTGTGGAATTTTCTGGAAGTTAGTAGAGTTTCCTTGGGATGTAGCCCATCGCTAGAGATCCCCATGAGATCGGGTAAAAGCATTGTTATGAAAATACAAATAAGATTATTTCTAAACTGGCTGCTTTGGATGTTCTGAGCCCAGAGGGAGCAAGAAATCCAGCCCCAAATAATCCACCGTGCTCCTGATGTCAAAGGGGAGACGACTCTAGAAAGCCACGCGGGTTTCTCAGGAGCTGCTTTCGGGCTGTGTGGGGAGCAGCCATGGCGCAGGTCATTGCTGGATTCTCTCTGTCCTCTGGTAGCTTGTGATCTGGGGGACCTGGGGGACTCAAGCACTTCAAGGGAGGAAGGAGACACATGGAGGGAGGTGGAGTTTGAGGAGGAGCAGCCAGGGGAAGCGTTTGGAATCAGAACGAGAGCACACAGAAGCAAGTTTTAAAAGCCCAAGGCTGCTGGGGTCCTTCCTGGATCTGCTTTGGTGCCGACAGGCACTAGGGCTCCCTCAGGTCACTGCCTTAGGATGCGCGTTATACAGCACGGAGTCCCAGAGCAGAACGTAAGGCTCCCAGACTGATTCAGGGCTCGGGACGGGAGGGCCGTGTGGGCGAGGGCTGCAGCAGTGCTTCAGGTGGTCCAGGTTTGAACTGGAACCACAGGGTGGTGGGGAGCCCCTTGGGGACACTGTCTTGTGGGCCACATCCTCCCCATCCTCAGAGGAAATGGGGCCGTCACCAGCAAGAGAGTTACTTGCGACAGCCAGCGGCAGCAGCTCAGGCCACGCCCCAGACGGCGGAAGTGCAGGCAGGGGTGGAAGAGGAATTTCATCCCATGGATATAGAGGCAGTGTTGAAAGTAATCATGCTCAGCTTCACAGATGCCCAGTTCAAATACAAACGACGACAGCCACGGTTTATTGCGTTTTCACTACTTTCCATTTGACCTCGCTCAAATCCCATGGCAACCCTGCATTGTGGGCACTGTGGCTCCACGTGACAGATGAAAAAACTAAGTCTGAGGGCATCAGCTCACCTGCCCAGGTAGGCAGTCGATACCTACAGAGGGCTGGGTTGGAGCAGAGAGGCTTCCAGGGAGTCTGTCTGATTTTAAGTCTTATTTCCTATGCAGTCAACGAGATTTGTCCATGAGCTGTTATGTTTGTTATGTTATATTTACTTTAAAAAATTATTTTATTTTTTGTTCACTTTTTGAGACAGGGTTTTGCTATACAGTTTAGGCTGGCCTTGGACTCACTATGTAGCCCAGGCTGGCCTGGAACTCACAGAGATCCTCCTGCTCCAGCCTCTGAAGTGCTGGGATTACAGGTGTGCAGCATCATGCCCGACTTAATTTTTTTAAACATTTAAAACACCTTATTTGTATTGTGACAAGCGGCACACATGTTACATTGTATTTACAATGTTTGCCAGTGCTTTTTATTTCTCGGTCCCAGGGATTGAACTCAGGACAGTGCTTGCCAGGCAGGCACAGCGCCATGAGCTACATCCCCAGGCCTTGCCAATGCGTTTTAAGAAAAATAGGAATTTTGAAGTATTTTAAGGTCTATGCATAAAATATTTAAGGTCAGATTAGTGCAGTACTGGTGAGGTCCCGCAGCCTTGTGCCGGGTTCCTGAAGACCACTGGGACAGATGTTATCCTGTAACCCTAGGGTGGCCCGGCAGGAGGAAGGGGCCATCAGAGGAGGAGCAGGGGACTGTGCCAGGCTAGCCGGCTCCTAAGGAAAGCAGGCTATTCAGCGCCAGTCCCGGAGGCCCAGCAGCATGGCGCTGGGCCTGCTGGGCTCTGGGGGCTCCCTGGCCGAGGTCCGTGGCCACCAAGAGCCAGAGCGGCCTTGTGGTGGGTCACAGCTTACCGTCACGGAACCCGCTGGGCTCTGTCTCTCCGGGGTGTTGCCGCCTCCCTGCACGGCCACACTGAGGACCAGGCCTCCCTCCCGGAAGCCTTGGGGACAGACCTGAGCAAACCAGAGTGGGACAGTGAAAGGCTCAGGTCTCTTCCCTGGAAGACTGCCAGGCACTGTCCCCAGGGGCTGCCCTGGGTCTCGTGCTGCTGTCCCCGCTGCCACTGTCCCTGCCCTCCACCCCCAGCGCCGCTGGCCTCCAGACCCTGTGCAGGTGCGGAAGGCAGCACTTCTCCTTGGGGACACTCCAGGCCCCGCCAACACTGCCCCAAGCTGTGAGCGCCATGGAGCGCGGAAGCAGCATCTCCGGAGTCACCTGTGGCACCTGGGGCAGGAGATCTGCAGAGGAGGACCCCTGAAGGGCAGAGGGGCACTGGGGATGGAGTGGAGGACACTGGGATGGGGGTGGTCCCTTCCTGGGTCACCCTCAGGGCCCAGGGAGGTGTCTGAGAGCCAAAAAAGGGCCGGGGCAATCGAAATACACGGTGAGCCCTTAAATTAGGAAGACTTATTAGAGGAAAAGACAAGTCACGGTGAATCGCCTCAGGGTGTGGCCCTCATGTCTGACCCGCTCACCCCGTTGCTCTCTCTCGCCATCTCTGAGGCAGCTCTGGAGGCCTCTTTCCTGAGCGTCTTCATGAGTAGGGATCAAGACTAAGGTGGATGCTGCTGCTAGCGCATTTGTTGCCTGTGCTTCCGAGGTGTTATCCAAAAAGCCTTGCCTGACCCAGCGTCACAAAGCGTTCACCCTGTGCTTTCTTCTAGGAGTTTGGGTGCGACATTTAGGTCTCGCTGTGTGTGGCAGGGAATTCGGCCCCCTGCTTTGTTGCATACAGGGGCTTGGGCACAGGACAAGGAGCCGTAGCATTTGGGAATTTAAAGCTTTTGTGGCCCTCGCCATGCTCACCAGTTTTTGAAGAGTGGTTTTGAGACCCAGTAACCTTGCTCTGCAGAGAGGCGGCTCTGGGGGCTCAGCTCATGCGCAGTTAGAGAGGGCGAAGCTTGCTGAGTGAGGAGTCTCCCCTTTAATTTGGCCACTACCCAGGGTCTTCCTTAGAATTTATTTTAAGAGCTATACATATTGTAGCAATGCTTTTCTTTAGCTTTATCCGAAAATGGTGCACACATGTGGCAAAATCTTTGGGGTATCTTTCTCCAGTCTTTTCTCTATGACCTGGGGCAGGGCACCCATTTTCTAGGAAAAGTTGGCAACCCATAAGGTGAAAAGACTGCAGCAAAAGCTGAGAAAGATTTGCCGTCCCCTGTGACTTTGTTTGTTTGTTTTGCAGATTTTGTATTAGCCCATGTTTGCAGCACATAATGATCGCACTCATCTAGGGGAGTCGGTACGTGCACAGAACAGCACAATTCTTTGTTGCCCCTCTGCCCCTTCCCCCCATCTCTCGGACCCCTGTTAAGTGCACATTCTGACCTCAGGCTACTGCCCAGCCCTGTGACAGAGCAGATGCCAGCCTCTCATGCTGCTCCTTCTCCGGGAGCCTCCCTGGTGCAGGCTCCTCCCAGTTTTCCTGAAGGTACCATCTGGGTTCAATGCTGGGCCCGACTTTCGTCCCTGTGGTTACCTTAGCTGCAGTGAGTCCCCACTCTGCAGGTCTGCGTGGTCCCTGCTGTCGGGAAATTCTGGGGACGTCACCATCCTCCCTGGGGAACGGTGCTAGGATGGCTCAGGGAGCTGGGAGAGGCGGCTGCGCCCTACAGTGACACGCAAGACAGCCTGGAGTAGGAATCCGGTCCTGGGGGACAAGGGGCAGCCACGATGACCCTGGGGTACAGGCACTCCACAGGCACCCTGGAAAAGGAGCCTGAGGGACAGGGCCTTGCAGGCAACAGGACCAGGCGAAGCAGGGAGCCCACCCCATGGTTCTCGGGGCCAAGGGAGGCCTGGCCAGGCACAGGCTGAGGACTACCGGGTGTGCACTGGCTGAGCAGCCACTGGTGCCTGGCAAAGGGGATGCAGTGACATTGGGAACAGTCCTTGTCCCAGGAGAACTCATGACAACACGCGCTGGATTTCCTGGAGATTTCGTGGCAATGCCACTTGTGGACCAAAGGTTGTCCTCAGGTGTACACATGGCACTCCGGAGTGCAAGGGATGGGGTGTCTGACTACAGACCAGAGACATGGAAGAGCGTGGCTTTCGGGAAGGCCAGTGGCTTAGTGGAGAGGAGGGAGAGGCCTGGGTGGGGGACTTGGGGCAGGGGCAGCAGGGCAGGGAAGACATGAGGTGGTCGGATCACTGAGGTCTCTGAGTTTCATGTGGATGGCGAGGTATTGATTTACAAAGTGGTTATGAAGGAGTTACACAACCATGCACAGCTTTAAAAATAGTCGCCCTGGCACGTATGAAGGATACCTTACGTTCAACTCCCTAGAGTCAGAGCCCAAGGCAGGAGGCTTGCATAAGTCATTGACTGGGAGAGTGTTGTCAGGGAAAAAGGATTTGAAGAGAGTGAAGGAAGTGGGACAGAGCAGGGAAAAAAGCCAGAAGGATGTGGCTCAGGGAAGAATTCAACCTCAGCTCGAGCTCATGGGGGTCCCTGGAGTGAGTTCTGTGACACTCTTGTAATTTGGTAAACTGGATGGTCGATGTGATTGGCTCCAGAGCTACCTAGAGGATCAGTGAAGCTCACTTCTGTGTGTGTCTGGGGGTCATGGAGACATGACCTTGGTACTCTGTCCGGTGCCTGCCCTTCCTCTCTGGTGCTGCGTTCCTGCTCTGCTTCCCAATTGCCATGAGCTAAGGAGCTCTGCTCCACCATGCCCTCTGCCATGATGCTCCTGTCCTGGAGCCGGGCGACCATGGACTGAACCCTTTCAAACCATGAACCAGATGAACCTCTCCTACTTTAAGTTGCTGGTGTCTGCTATTTTGTCCAGCAATGGGAAAGTTGACCAGTATATCTTTGTTGTCCCCAAGGGGTGGATGACACCCCAGGCATCTCCAGGCAAGGATGCTCCCTCCTCAAGGACAGTCCTCCAGCAGAGGGAGTGGGTGTGGGGTGCGGGCAGCTGAAACCTGCAGCGCCCAAGGGATAAATGCAGCAGTGGGGCTCCAACAGCACCCACTATAGAGGATGAGCACGATCACTCTGCCAGGAGTGGGGAGCCACTGGGGGTGCCCAGGAAGTGTATAATGCATGGCAGTGGACAGAGGGGGAGATGGAAGAATGGTGAGGCAGAACCGATGGAACTGGGTGACGAGTGGATGGGGCAGTGGTGGAGGAGAGAGGATTCGGGTGTCTACGTTGGAGATGTGGGTGGCTTCCTGTTGTCAGGTGCCTGTTGCTTAGGGGTCCAGGCCAGTGAAGATGAGAGTTCTTGTGAGCATTGGTTGGCAGGTGGAAGTCCCCTGCTGAGGGTGTGAGAGTTTTGGATGCTGTAGGAGCCCGGCAGCAGGGTGAGGGTGGAGGAATCTCTGGGGAGGGGGGACAGGGACAACACCTATGGCACCCTATGGTGCCTTGTCCCCAAGGGAGGGAGCTCAGAGGGTGTTGAGCTGAGCTGTGTGTGCTGACGAGGTGCTCACTCAGGGCCAGGTCCCACTGATGTCACCAACAAAATCAGCAGGATGAGGATGACAGTCACCCTCCTTGACACTGCCTTGGAGACCCTCAGGTGAGATGCCTAGGAGGCCTGGGTGTCCTTCTGCTGTTCAGGAGAGGAGCATGCTCACCGAACAGGCCTGGCTGGTGGCCCGGGGACAGGTAGGTAGAGAGTCCTCTCACTGTCAGTGCCCTGTGGTCCCCAACCTTATGGACTCCCAGAGGAATTTTGTCACCAGGAGACTCTCTTGTTAAATCGGTGGAAGGCAGGGAATATCTGGGACTCCCAGATAAAACATGCCCTCAGAATGTTTTATTTGGCCAGGTAAATTTGGATGTGGGGCAAGGGAAAGGCTTTGACGGTGCCTGAGTTCCCTCCACAGAGCTTGTGCTGACCCATGCCCTCGCCTGGCTCCCGGTTTTCCCGGAGTGCTGGCCCCTTCGCTTCTCCCCGATTCTCGTTTGGGGACGGTGGCAGTTAGACGGCTCTACCTGCCACCCTGGTGATTCAGCCAGCAGCACGGGCAGGTTCTGGTGCAGTGCTCTGAGACAGAGACCTGTGGACAGACCGACCCAGAGCTGCCTCCCTGTAGCAGGAAGCTTGGGTTCTGTGCAATCTACTGAGGTGTCACTTGCACAGTGCAATTTGTCAGTGCCATCCCCTGAGGAGTGGCCTCCTCCCTCCTCCACTTCGGTCCCCTCCCCTGCCCTTGCCGTGGGCGACCTTCGCCTGGCTTCCTGTCCCGAAGCTTCGCCTTCTCCAGAGTAAACAGGAAAGTGGTGCTCAGTCTTAGCCAGGCCTGCGGATGTGCCGCGTCCTCCTGCTTCCACGGAAGATGCTTAAGAAACAGGCACAGCGTGGTGGCTGGTGGGATGGGGTGCTCTTCCCGCCTCCTGAAGTCGTGGGACAGTTCGGTTCACACCTGACGGCCTGGTCACGCACCCCTGGAGCACTTGCTTTGGGGCACGTTTTGGTGGCTCTGGGGTTTCTGGGATCAGACTTCTTTGTCTCCTGGGTCTTGGGGCCAAGGGGCTGTTAACCAAGCCCAGCAGTGGTGGTGGAAACAGTCACGTCCTGCTTGGCCCTGCAGCTCTTCCTCCCGCTCCCCTGGCCGTCCTGAGCTGACCCCTCTACTCTGCCACCTCAGGGTCCGCACCACTGGCGCCCACCCACAGCAGGGTGGCGATGGGAAGTGGGCTCTGCTGTCAGCTCCACCGCCGGCCCTGCCCTCCTGGGTCTTCACCCAGGGATGCCCCCAGGACAGTGTGACTCTCATCCAAGAGAACTCTGGGACTTTACCTTTGTTCTAGCTGGCCAGAAGGAGGAAAGAGCTGCCCTCTAGGATCTGTGGAGAAGGGCCGGCAGGAGGGCTGGGATGGAGTGGTGGATGCTGTGTTACTCAGGGGCAGCCTGGACGGGGTGGGGGGGGCCTTTCCCGGGAGGGCGTTCATGTTAGAAAACTCTCTGAACCGGCAGGAAGTAGGAGGAAGGCAGCAAGTGTGCCCCAGTAGCAGACAGAGGTCCGTGACAGCCTGTCGGTGACGTGGCTTCCTTCTTTCTCACAGCACCTGGCAGGCAGGGCACCCTGCTTGGAAGCTGTGGGTGAGACAGCTGTGTGGCTCACTCTGGAACTCAGCTGTGCACTGGGAGGGCCGCCTGTGAAGGCAGGCTCCTCACGGCCTTTGGTCCTGGACATCGAGCTATGCCCCTAGCCTTTGTTAAACAGCCTGTATTTTGAGACAGTCTTTCTAAGTTGCTCAGGCTCAGCTTGAACTTGCTATCCTCCTGCCTCAGCCTCCCAAAAGCTGGGATCACAGGGGTGGACTGCCAGGCCCAGCATAGAACTGGGGGGGCGGGTTCTGAGGGTGCCATACCCCTGGGAATGCAGCAGAGTCTCTACCCCGTTCTTCTGGCCTCCTCAGTACATGTAGCTATTTCCATCCTCTAGAATTTGGCCTCTCGTTTCCACTCAGCCCATCACACCCTGGGGGTACTGGGCCCCACCGGGTGACCCTTGGCCCCCACTGACTTCATTTCTGTGTTTGCAGCCTGGATCCCCCGATCACCGGATTATTTCTTACTCCTGTTCCCTTCAGCTGCAGAGTGACCATGCAACCCCACTCTCTTGGGACTGACATCGGAAGGTCACCAGCTGACCCTGTCCACTGACTTCCTGAGTGCCCGGCTTACCTGACCGCTCAGCAGTGCCCAGCTGTGCTTCACTCTGACCTTCGGGGGGCTGCAGAGACACAGCAGGTGGTGACCCCGTCCCCCACACTCCCCCCTGGGCGGGGCCTGGGGATAAGGAGGTGGGGACTAGGCAGTAGGTGTGTGGCCTGGCTCCCCAGGGCCGGGGCAGGATGCCGGTCGGCCCTTAGCATTTTCATGTGCTGGTTTCTCTTGCCTTGTAGTTTTGGGAAACATGTTTTGGGGCTCACGGAGGCTTCTGTGGCATTCCGGGGAGCAGCCAGTCTCCCCAAGAGCTGTCCTTTCTTCCGTGTGGGTGGCCAGAGATTCAGGCCTGGGCAAGGGTGGGCGGCCAGCATGAGGGGCACAGCTAAGGAGGTGGCCCTCGCTCAGCTCTTGCAGGGCCCGGGATGAGGCATCTTTAGGTCTTGTGTGCTGGCCCTGCCCACCTCACCTTCTTCCAGCTTGGCTAGGCATTCATGAGTCAAGGGAGTGGGCATTGGAGAAGGCACCACACTTCATTAAGATAGGAAGAAAGCCTGCAGCACGTTCCCTGTTGACAAAGCCAGGCCGCTTTCGTTGTCATCGGTGGGGAAGATAAACCGGAATTGTCTGTCTGGGGTCCAGTTTGGACGTATTAGCATCCCTGGGGGAAGCGTCAGCAGGTGCAGCCCACAGGCCACGGACTGGGAGTCAGTGCGACGGCGCTCGTTGAAAAGACTTCTGTGGCACTTAGCAGGGTGTGATTTTAATTCATTCTTTGTCCCTTGGTAATCATAAAGTGCTTTCAGGCTGTGAATATCCATTTGTGACCAGCATGCTCATACTTCATGTGGGGCCGCATTTAATGGCCGTGGCGATGACAGAGCTCCCCAGGGAACTGGGAGGCACAGGTCCTTGCTTGTGGGGAGAAACACCACGGGTACCAAGCCTCCCATTGCTCCACCCTTGCGTTGTGTATCTGAGTGCTTGGCTGTAGGGAGGGCTGTGTGTGCACACCCCTGCAGCCTCAGCTGAGAAGTGCAGCACTTGGCTATCTGGAGTTTTATTAACACAGTTTCATTTAATCCTTGCAGCAGCCCTATGACACCTACTGACACTGTTGTGTGGTGGAAAGTGCACAAACCTGCCCTGACTGTCTGAATTCTGCCCTGCCCTGCCCATTAACCAGCTGTACCACCACGTGTAAATAACAATCCCCGAGCCTCAGTTTCCCCATGGTGAAATGGGGGTGACCAGCCTGCCCCAGGGCTGCGGGAGGATTGAAGGAGAGAACATCCCTGTGCTGGTGCAGTGCATGGTACCCAGTGGGAGCGTGACAGCTGCTGGCCTTCCCTGCCTGGGCCCCGCTGGGCTGGGTGCTCATCAGCAGCCCCCAGCCTTGAGGGCCTGCAGACACAGTGGCTTGGGACAGTGCTGGACAGTGGCGTCCTGGCTGGAAATCGGTGCGCTTTGCGGGAGACCCATGCTAAAGGGCATTGCTGAGAATTTTAGACTGCATCGAGGCTCGAGCGGTGTTGTGTTCGGATGTGACATGGCCCCAGAGCCTCATGCATTTGGAGGGTGATGGGGTTCTGGAGTTCTGTAGCCGACTGGCTGTTGAAAGGCAGAGGCTGGCAGAAAGAGGCGGATCACGGGGCGTGGCCTGGCCCGGCCGCCCTTCTCTCTCTGCTTCTGAGTGTCACGGCCTTGGCGGCCTTGACAGCCTTTAAGGCCTTGACTCAAGCGGCTTTCCCTCTGCCCAGACCCTTGCCCCCTGCCAAGCGCACTCTTCCTGCCTTGGAGAGCCAGCATGGACCGAGGCTTCTGCAGCGTGACCCGAACCCTCTCTCTAAGCTGTGGGTGCCGGGTGTTGTGTCCCAGTGGCGGGGACAGTGACCGGACAAGGGCTGTAGCCCTGGGCAGCCTCCTTTCTTCTTCCAGCTGCCGCTCAGGCCCGGATGGAGAGGATGGCAAGCCAGGCTCCTGCTGACCCTCACCCCTCGCCCGGGATCTGAGCTCTTTGCCTTCCTCCTCTCTCTCCACCCGATGTTAGGTGGCGTCTCCTTCCTGAGCCCGCCACTCGGAGCTGTCGGGGACATAGCTGTCCCCCGTCCTCCTGTCTCCTGGGGACAGCAGTCTGATTTACCAACAGAGCCCAGAGAAGATGCCGGAGATTCGACCCTGAGGGTCTGAGGTCAGACCTGGGAGTCTTTGGGGCCATCTTGGGCGGCCATGGTCCCCTGCTCTGGACAGAGGGCCCGAGGGTCTGTCCTGGCTCTTCCATTTGTCAGTGAAAGGCACTGGGAGCCGTCTGGACTCAGGGCACCTCACGTGGGACAGGTAGGTCGGAGCCAACCATGTGGGATTTTTCTTTTCTTTTTTGAGACAGGGACTCGCTTTGTAGCTCAGGCTGGCCTTGAAGTCACTAGGTAGATCAGGCTGGCCTCACACTGGCAGCAATCCTCCTGCCTCAGCTTCCCGAGTGCTGGGATTACACACATGGGCAACCGCACTTGGGTTTATGAAGGATTTGTCTTCTGGAAGAATAAGCCAGCAGGGTGATGACAGGAAGACTTGGTTATCCTGGCCACCAGGAGCTGCTTCCCTGGTCCTCCTGCCAGGAGGTAACCCCAGGCCACTTCTGCTGCCCTCTGTCCTCCCTCTGGGAATCTGGGGGGCAGGGTCAGGGGATCATCTGTGTCCTGGGGGATGTGAGTTCAACCCTGACCCTCTGGGGTTCTCCTCAGTCTGCTCCCAGCCCAGCCTGTGCTGTGGGCCCTCAGCTGAGATGGCCCCTGAGCGCCCTGGAGCATCCTGAGGGGTGAAACCCGCCGGGCCTGGATTTAGTTTACAGTCCTAGAGACAGATTTAGTCTCCACCCTGCCGGTGTCTCAGTCCTCACTGATGAATTTCCCTGCAGCTGCTCCAGAGTCCCCAGTCTCGAGTGCTGTGCTCCCAGCGGGCGCAGGCTTGGCCAGGCTGCTGCTGTCCCTGTAGCCCGCTGTCCTTCTGGCCCCACACGCTTGCTGTCTTCCTCTCTCCTGCCCTCTCTCATGACTGCGCTGGGGGCTCTGCAGGGCACAGCTCCCTGGCTGCTGCGTCCCACCTGGGTCATAAGTTGCCCAGAAGATGCCTTTCTACAAAAGGTTTTCATTTCCCTGTTTTCTTAGCAATGAATGCCATCCTAGTCCAGGCCTACGACAGACAGACAGACAGGAGCAGAGCAAACCAAAGATGGGTTGCAGACAAGGGCCTGCCAGGCCAGGGGCGGGGTTTCTTGGGGCCAAGAGCCCAGTCTCCGCCACTTCCTGCTTTCCTTCTCCCATCTTCCTTCCTGTCTCTTCCCTGCCTTTTCTCTCTCTCACCCTCCCTCCTTCCCTCTCTGCCTCTCTTCCTACTAGCTGACACTTCTCCTCAGTGATGGAGACGGGGCATTCTAGGAAAAACACAAATGAGGAGCTACAGGGACGTCCTTTCTACCCCGGTAGCGCAAACCAGTTTAAATGAGGATGGCTTTGAGGATAGAATGATAAGAAAGTGCAAGGCCACCCATCACACTAGGTTTTAGAGCTCCCAGTAAATCGCCGGAGTGCGTGGAAGGGGCCACCCCAGCCCTTCGTCCCAGTAAGCCACCTTTGAAACAGCAGCTCCCCCCATCTTCAGAGCGTGGGTGAGACCCTGAGCATGAGCAGGGCTCGGAGCAGTTGCTGGCTGAGGCTCCCAGGGGGCTGTTGGAGATCCTGCCTTGACCTCCTGGGATTTCCATGGCGAGGGCCCTGATGATGGCTCCTGGAGAGGGGCGGGGTGAAAGGACACGCTGGGGAGGCATTTGTGTCAGTTTGCAGAGAAAAAGGCTAAGGGTGGCAAGGACCAGGGCTTTTTAAAGAGCTTCAGGGAGCACTAGGGCCGTAAGTAGCTGGCCTGGCCAGTGACTGGACGCACACAGTCCATCCTCTGAGACAGTGCCAGCCCAGGATGCCCTGTTCAAGGTGATGATGGGGCCTTGGGATTATGCAACCCCTCTTCCTGCATCCACGCAGCTCCCAGCTTTGCTGAGCTCTTATCCACACTGCTGGCCTCCCTGGCTTTGAGCTTTGGCACGTCGGGGCTGGGCTTGTCCTCTGGGTTGGCCTCCTTCCGGTGGTTCCCACCACAGCGGCCCCAGACTGTGAACGTTGGTCCAGCCCACCCTGCCTCACGGACTGATTTATGGTGTGGCGGCCAGAGGCCACTGAGGACCTTGCTGGGGTGGTGACTGCGCCCCTGGGTGCCCTCGTGTAGGTTTAAGTCTGGCAGACTCGGCGGTAAGGGTTTATCACTCCTAGTTCTACTGGCATCACCAGGCCCAGCAACAGTGAAGGGCTGAGATCGAACCACTAGGCCATCAGACTCAGTCTAGGTCACTGTCTCCTCCAGTTCTGTGCTTTCTCCTCCTGTGCCTGCAGGAGCTCCTGGTGGACCAGCCAGGTGTTTGTGAAGCTGCATTCTTTCGGCAGACGTGATGAGCCATAACTTCTAATAACACAGCTACCTTTCTCCAGGTCCTCAGGCCGAGCGAAGGGGCTCTGTTGTGATTTATCGCTCGCTGGGGACCTTTGATAAGTGACCACTGAATGGCTCCTCATTGCTCAAAACTCCCAGTTCTGCAGCCTAAATCTTCTCCAACCCTAACACAAGCCACCTCTGTTCCGGGGAAAATGAAGCAGGCCTGCTTGCTAAACTACTTTGGCATAAAAAATATCATAAATGGGAGAGGAGAAAATCTTGTTTGCTGAAGGCTGCTGGGTGAATCGGCTCTTGGCCTTTTGATAGAATCTTTGAAATGGAAATGGCCAGCTGCTTGGGCTCCTGCTTAGTGACCCCTTCTGCACAAAGTCAATTGCACCTGCCACAGAGCAGTGACCCCACCTCTGGACATAGACACCATTTCCATTTTTTTCTAACCTTTCCCCCCTCCTGGTGCATTTGTTACTGTGAACATTTTTTACTATTCAGATAAAAGACATCATTTTTTAAAAGAGAGCCCTTTGCATCAAAGAACTGTGACTCATAATGATTTCAAAATAGCAGGGAAGTGTCTGTCTTCAACTCTTCTCTCCATCCAAGCCTTTAAATGTACTGTGCGGTGTGAAAAGGCCCCGAAGAGACGATACTGTCCAGCAGAGCTTGGGGGTGTTACTGTTCCTACTCTTTCCTTGCACTTGAAGGCGGAAGCAAAGGAAAAATGATCCCCACTTTCCTATGAACAAAAGGAGAAAAAGAAAGGTAACTTCTGCTTATGTGATTGTGAATCTAAGGAAATAAATAAACGCCTGTGTGTGCCGTCTCTGGAGCAATTCTGAACTGGAATTGGGGTCTTCTTAAGGGGCGGGATGGGTGCCCTGTCCCTGCGGCTGGGGAGGGACAGGAAGGCCCGCCCACCATCCCCTCTCTCTGCCCCACTTCCAGCCCTACCTGGGTGGTGCCAGTTACACCTCATGAAATCTTCATCAAGATTTGAGCTTCAAATGTGTGCTCTGCTTTGATACTGGCCACAGCTGGACAAAGAGTAATCATAAGCACAACAGACAGCAAGACAAAGTAAGAGAGTCCTGCGCTGTCACCTGCCCCTTGGGGAAAGTTCTCCATCCCATTGGGTTCACACCCTGTTCCTCCCCAAAAAGGAGAAGAAAACCCTCAGACAAACCACGCCAGGGGACACTGCAGGGTCCCTTCTCCTCTCTACAGTGCGCGATTGTTCACAGGCAACATTCTATCCTCCCATCCACTCTCACTGGGTGCAAATCTGTTTCCACAAATCACCGACCATCCATTCCTTTACTGATAACAGATCACGTTTTTTCATGTTGCTGTCCAGACCTCATACTTTTAATTTTATGAATGCAAAACGTCACATTGATTTCGTATTACTCAACCTTCCCATTTTGCCTCAAATTGGTATAGGAAATTCATGCAGAAGGAAAGGTTAACAAACACTTCATCACGTGGCCACTCCGATTTGCCTTTGGGGCGATGAAATGCTGGCTCCTGAGTCACCCAGGGTCCTGGGCGGGGACGGAGAGGAGCGGGGATCTTGGGATTGTGCGACACACTCACGGGAAGGGTGAGCTGTGGCTTAGAAAAGCCCAGCTAATCTTCTTTGAGCTTCTCTTTTATTCTGCTTTTAAAAAGCTGGCAGAACAGTGAGAAAGCCTCCCGGCCTGCTGCAGCGCGTTGGCAGCATCTTCTACCAAAGCCCTGTTTTCATCCTGATAACCGGAATCAAAAGGCCCAGGAGACGAGGGCGTCCCCAATAGAGATCACAGCTTCCAGTGGTTGCTGGCGACTGACAGGGTGGCCTCTGTGAGGCAGGGCCGTTGCTCCTGGAGGAGCAGTCTTCCTGACCCCT
Organism: Heterocephalus glaber; assembly: GCF_053883595.1. NCBI lineage: Eukaryota > Metazoa > Chordata > Mammalia > Rodentia > Bathyergidae > Heterocephalus > Heterocephalus glaber. The sequence goes on along the minus strand of NW_028258138.1, from coordinate 82,187,643 downwards.
GTGGCCCCGAGGGAGGCGTCAGACCTCCTGGGTGCCACTGCCCTCTTAGAGCCAAACCCTTATTTTGAGCCGTGCCTCAGGGTGACACGCCACTTGACAAGATGGGTCTTCGGGAGCTGCCTTTAGAAAGCTGGAAAATGTTTCTAAATTTCTACATGTATGATTGAGTTTTCAAAACTTTGTATTTCACCAGTGTGGCTAAGCCTTTGGCCCGGCCCCTGGATCAACTAAGGCCTGGATTTATGTTGACATTTTCTCTGCCCTTGTGCCTGAGACACAACAGATGATCAGTGTATGTTTGTTGAATGAATGAGTGAACACAGACGTCTAGATAGAGGGTAAATCAATGTACTTCCTAACAACTGTTTCACTATACTATCAGTAATTGTGGCTTTAAAAATTAAAGAAAAATGGGAATATTGAAAAGTTTTGGGAGTATATAGAGATCTGCATCCTTCCCCTACAACTAATTCTCATTGTGAATTTAGACAAGTCTTTTGGTGCTAAGGTTCACAGTCTCCACAGGGGTAAAATGAGGCTATACATGCTTTATCCGGTGTGTAGCAGCCTGCATGACTCTGCCTGGCCCTGCGGCAGCGGCCTTCGCTGCCTCCCTTGGAGGCCAGGATCTGCTCATTTGGTGTCCACACTGCAGGGGCAGCAGGAAGCCCTGGGCAGATGTCGGCACCTCTGGAGGTGCTGTGTGTCCCGGGGTCCTCTCTTCTCCCACTGCTCTTAGGGACTGGACTTCAGGGAGGACAGGGCGGCCCAGGCACAGATGGTGCCAGCAAGATGGGTTTTGGTGACTTCCCCTTTCATTTGAACCCTTGTTATTGTAAATGCTGCCTATGTAACACGTGTACCTGAAACTGTAGCTCTTCCCTTACAGAAATACAAAATAAAACTGCCAAATGCCTGTCTTCTTTGATGCTGACTGTGTTGGTGAATGCCCAAACTGTCACCTGGGAAGCTGAACCAGGACTCCAGGGCTTGTCCTGACCTCCCCGGAGCCCACACCCACGCTCCTCAGCAGAGCTCCTCTCAATCTCTGGGTTTCCTCTGCTTCTCCCAGTCTGCAAGGCCATGCCCCTGGCCTGAGTTCCCACAGCTTTTCCTCCTCTCTGGGCTTTCAAGCTCTATGCTTGTCCTTCTCTGATGTTTTTGCTGAAGGATGTGTCTTCTGGGTTGGAAACTGATCTGTCTCCCGCTCTGCTTCCTCCTTTGAATGGCCCACCAGGCATTTCGCGTCCTGACCCAAACCCTTTCCTGTTCTGAGAGCCTTGGTGCCCTGGGCCTGGGTGACAATCCCAACCTCTGCCCTGTCCTCTGGGTCTCCGCGGAGGTGCCAGGCGTCCTACCTGCGGAGAGAGCTCCTGTCCTTCCCCACATCCCTGCCAAGTGCTCCCTCGTGGGGAGTCTCCCCATCTCCACCTGACCTGAATGTGCCCTCCTCCTCCTGAGGCATTGGCCTTTTCTTCTGAAAAAGCAGATTGGAGAAACTGAGGCTCAGAGAAACTTAATGTGTCCAGAATCAGCTAATAAACAGTGAAACTGGGGGCCAGGACCCCAGGGCCAGTAAATACAGAACCAGGATTCAGAGCCATGTGTGATCCTAAGTACTGTGGTGCTTACTATGAGTACTATGCTGGAGGTGGGAAATAAGTTTCACATCTCTGGGCAGTTTGGGTTAATAGTGCTGCCTGCAGCAAAGGCTTCTGGGGCTGCTTCCTGGCTGAAGTGTGCCACTATCGATTAGTAATGCCTGCCGTAGGGAAAGGAGTGGGCATGATAGGCATTTGTGCCATGCCAATGCTGCACTGCACAATATTGTAATGCTCTTTTTTTTTTCTTACAAATGAAGAACAGGACTTCTTACAGGTCAAAAGGATCAAGGGAAGAGCTCAGGTCTCCCTAAGAGGGACAAACCACTAGCCACTGGGCTCTTGAAGAATGCCAGAAAAGCAGCTGTGCAAATCACTCCTGGTCTCTCTGTACCCATGTGCCCTGCCATGGAGAGGCTGTGGCCAGCGGGCCATTGTGCACACTTGTAGCTGGGGGCCAGGACGGGCTCTCCAGAACTTTCTCTGGCACACACCTTCACCACTGGGTACATGGGAACCCAACGTACTTTTGACAGCTGGATCCCAGGAGGGGCAGGGTGGAGGGTGAGGCTCAGCTCCCCTCCAGGGTCAGTGTCCACTCTGCCGTGTCCTCCTCAAGCCCACTGGGCTGAAATCCATGTGAAGATCTGGGACTTGTCCCATGCATCTGTGCTCCTTCTCTGTCCTGTCCAGCACACTGTCGCAGTGGCTCAGACCATGTCACTGTGGGAGGCCCAGCCTTCTCAAGGCAGAAGGCCTGGCCTATTCTCTACCCAGTGAGCTCCCTTCCTTGCCTGTCGGCTGCCGCTGCCTAGCACTGGGCCTTCCCTCTGAAGCTTTGGCAACCTTCTTAGTGCTGTTGTGGTGGAGGATTTTCTTTCACCTTGGGTGGGGGGCTACACCAGGGCTGTACTTTCACCCAACTTCCCTTGAATCTCAGAAAGGAACACACGTGGACCTACATCCCCGTGGACCCTTGCAGCCTGAAATCCAGGAGAACAGGAAAGAGGCGGTGTGTAAACCAGGATTCTGGCTTACGTTTCAAGATGCTGGGTTCCCGGTTTGAGATTCTGGGTGGCAAGCAGAGTCTTTGGGTTCCTGTCTGGGTCACACTGGTGCACTGGCGTCTGGTCAACCCCTCAGGATTAGACTCCAATCTTGGCCTGCTTCTGGTAATTTCTCCTCTCTTCCCTGAGCCTCCCTGGCCACCTCTTCTAGCCCCATGGGTTTTGATGCTGTGTATGCTGCAGACCATGCAACCGGGGACTCCCAGCGTCACACCTCCAGGCCCCCTGCAGCCCAATCTTAGACATTTACATTCACCGCCGCTCAGCGTTCTGCCCGGATGTTCAAAGGAGCATTTCAGACTTAAATATCAGAGACTCTGATTTTACCTCTAGTCTGTTTCTTCCTTCGTCTTCTGCTCTCAGCATCATTAGGTGAGAACTGTTTTTCTTCACACTTCCATCAACGCACAGTGCACCAGCAAGCTTTTCAGTTCCACCCTCAAAATATCCTCCAACCCTGACTGTCTCACCACCTCTACCACTGCCCTTGTCATCCTGACTCCTCCAACTCTTAATTAGATGAGCAATAGCCTCCTTACTTTTTTCAGTATTTCTACCTTCATTGACCTCTATTTATTTTCCATAAGCCGCCAGTGTGGTATTTGAAAATACAGATCTTGATTTTAGAGAAGTTTTAGGTGAAAGGCACCGAGAGTCCCCATCATCCGTCTTCCCTCAATGCAGCCGCTGCATAGCCATGTTCCCCTTGAGTGGGCGCTGTCACAACCTGTGACCCGAGGCAATGGTTCACATCAGGGTGGACTCTCAGTGATGTAGTCTGTGTGTTTGGACAAATGTACAATGCCACGCACCCACATGTAACACCATATGGAGCAGTTTCCCTGCCCTAAGCATCCCCTGTGTGGGGCTTATTCATCCCCCCTCTCCCAGTCTCTGGCAACTGCTGATATTCTTTGCTGTTTTCATAATTTTGCCATTTCCAGAATGTCATATAGTGGGAATCATACAAATCGTAGCCTTTGACCTTGGCTTCTTTCAATTAGTAAGTTTCTTCTTTGTTGTTTCACTGTTTGAAAACTCATTTCTTTTTAGGGCTGAATAATATTCCATTCCATTGTCTGGATGTACCATAGTTTACTTATTCATTTTTCTTATTGTTTCCAAGGTTTTGCAACTATGAACACAGCTTCTATAAACATACATTTGCAGGTTTTTGTGTGACACATGTTTTCAACTTGTTTGGGCAAACAACAAAAATGTGATTGCCACGTTTTATTGTAAGGGAGTGTTTAGTTTTGTAAGAAACTGTCAAACTGTCTTCTGAAGTGATTGTACCATTTTTTATTTCTCCAGGAAATGAGTAAATTCTTGTTGTTTTCCACAGAATTATTTTTAGATATGTAACATATACCAGTGTCACAGAAATAAAAAGATCATGAGAGACAGTTATGAACAATTGCATACCAACTGATTGGTTAACATAGAAAAATGAATAAATTGCTAGAAACATATAACCTGTTAAAATTGAATCAAGAAGAAGTGGACAGCCAAACAGATCAGTAGCAGGCAAGGTGTCAACAAAGGAAATCCATAGACAGAGAACTTCACTGGTGAATTCCACCAACCAAGTACCAGATTTTAAAACACTTTTCCAAAGAATAAAGGAGAGTACTTGTAAGTCCCTTTATGAAGCTAATATCAAAGACAGACAAAGATACTATAAAAAAAGAAAATTACAGGCTGATATGCCTGATGAACATGGATGCAAAAGTCTTCAACAAAACTTTAGCAAACTGGGGCCAGGGATTTAGCTCAGTGGTTTTGCTGCCTGCTGAGCAAGCACAATGACCTGAGTTCAATTTCTGGTACCAAAAAAATAAAAAATAAAAATAAAACATTAGCAAACTGAATTCAATAGCACATTAAAGAATCCTATGCCGTTATCAAGAAGCGTTTGTTCTGGGATGCAAGGATGTTTCAATATGCACAAATCAATGACAACACATTAATAAAATAATGATCTCTTAATAGATGCAAAAAAGATAATCTGAAAAAATTCAGTATTTTTAAATGATAAAACCCTCAACAAATTAAGTATAGAAATAATAATGTACCTCAACTTAAAAAAGGTCATATATGACAAGTACAGGCTATATCATACCCAATGTTTGTCTTAGTTACTTTTCTTGTTGCTGAAACAACATACTTGACACCCAAAGTTAAAGGAGGAAAGGTTTATTTAGCTCACAGTTTATAATCAGCTTGCTCCAAAGCAGGGTGGCACATGGCAGACAGGCATCAGAGAGGAGAAACAGTTCATGGCAGGCAGAAGGTAGCAAAGCAACAAGGGACCACCACAGCTCTTTCTGTCCCTTTTATCTTATGCAGGCTACTTGGGGCGGGCAGCACTCACACCCTTAATCCTAGTGCCCTTGATCCTAGCATTGCACCATGAAGCAATTCCAGCGTCACACACTCTAGATCCAGCCACCACTGAAAAAGCCCCACCTATGACTGCATGAGGCTTTGGGGGGACATCTAGACACAGCCATAACAGTGTTGAAAACCTGAAATCTTTTTATTCTAAGACCAAGAAATGATGCTAACTCTCATTACTTCTATCCAACAAAGTACAAGAATACTTAGACAGATCAATTAGGCAAGAAAAAAGGATTTAGTTTAGAAAGGAAGAATTTTGTAAATGGCATGATATTATACATAGAACCTGAAGACTTCATGCACAAAACTGTTTAAACTAATGAACAAATTCTATAAAGTTGCAGGATAGAAAATTAACATAAAGTATCAGATGCATTTCCATACATCCATAAGGAATTATCCCTCCAAAAATTCCATTTACAAGGGCATCAAAATAAATAAAATAATTAGGAATAAATTAATCAAGGAAGTAAAAGGACTGTACCCTGTAAACTTAAAAACACTGATAAAAAAATGAAGATACAAATACATGGAAAAGCATCCCATGTTCATAGACTGGAACAATTAATATGGTCAAAATATCCACAGTATTCAAAGCAGTCTATAGATTTAATGAAGTCTCTATTAAGATTCTGATGACATTTTTTGCAAAAGTAGAAAAAAATCCTAAAATTGATATGAAACATGGAAGTCCTGAATAGTAAAAACAATTTTGAGCAAGAAGAATGAAGCCAAAGACATCAGACTTCCTGATTTCAAGATAATTACAAAGATAGTAATCAAAACAGCATGAGACTCACATAAAGACAGATATATAGACAATGGGACAGAATGAAGATGCCAGAAATCAACCCATGTGTACAGATTTGACTGAGCTCTGACATGAATGCCAAGAACACACAACACAGAAAAGGCAGTCTTGCATGAATGAAAGTTGGATATCCACCTGTAAAAGAACGGAGTTGGGCTACACCAGAAATAAAAATCTACTCAATACGGATTAAAGACATAAACATAAGACCCGAAGGTAAAATTCCTAGAAGAAACCCTAGGGAAACAGATCTTTGACACTGGTCTGGGCAATGATATTTCCGGTTGTGACAGCAAAAGCAGAGGAAATAAAACAAAAATGGGATGATATAAGTCCAAAAGACTGCATAATGCAGGAAGCAACCAATGACATGGAAAGGTGACCATGGGGTGAAAGGAAATGGTTCACATGTCTGGTAAAAGATTAAAGTCACAAGGAAGCTGTACAACTCCTTTGCAAAAAACCCAACCCAATCCAACCTCACTCAACCCCAACCAATGCAAACAAACTCAACTCACACCAAACCCAACCAAACCAAAGGACACAAAACAAATGACCCAATAAAAAATGGACAAAGAAACTAAATAGTCATTCTCCATAGGAGACATACAAAAGGCTAACAGATGCACGAAAAGGTTTTCACATCACGAGTCATGAGGATGTGTGAGTCAAAACCACAAGGAGATATCACTTCACCTCTGTTAAGTGTGCTATTATGAGAAAAACAAAGACATCAGATGTTGGTTAGGGTATGGAGGAAAGAGAATCCTCCATATTGGTGGGATTGCGAATTGGTGCAGCCATGATGGAAAGCAGTATGGAGGTTTCTCAAAAAATTAAAAGATATAATTGCCATATAATACATCAATCTTAGTGCAAAATGAAAAATTCCCCTTCTTGGTATCTTCCTGAAAGAATTAAAAAATCATAACACAGCAATATATGTGCACCCATGTTTATAGCAGCACAATCTGTAATAGCTAAATCTTGGAAACAGCACAAATGCCCATCAACTGATGAATGGATAAAGATGTATTTTTTTCCCATTAAGTTTATTAGTACATTTTAGGTATAAAATTCAGTTACATTCATCATTGGGATCTTGTACCATTACATGAGTATCTTTGTTCTTATTTTTTCCCCTGGGCCTGCCCTCCCTTCACCCCCTCCACCTTTCCCTATTTGCAAAGACTTTGTTTCCATTTTTTTCCTTTTCTTATATTTTTTCTTTTCCCTTCTTTCATTTCCCCTACCCCTCCCACTTGCCCTGCTCCTTTAGACCTTTACTTCCTATTACACAATATCAATTTTCCTTTTTTAAAATTACAATATCAAGATCTAGGAGACATTATCACAGATTTTACAGAATTTAAAAGGATATAGAAAGCATATTACAAAAATCTTTTTAAAAATAAATTTGACAACTTCTAAGAAGCACCTTGGAAGACAAATTAATGAAACTAACTCTGGAGGAAATATAAAATTTGAATATCACCTATTAAAGAAAGTATATTCTTAGCTTGAAAATCCACCTATATGACAACAATAGGCTCATATACATTTTAACTGATGAATTATATCAAACATTTAAAGCAGAAAAAAGAAGGAACACTTCTCCCCTCATTTTAGGAAATCAACATTGTGCTAATCCTAAAACTGGATAAAGATTAATAGAAGAAAAAAGTATGAACATAGATAGAAATATGTTTAACAAAACAAACTATTAGAAGTCAGATCTGGCAGTATGTAGAAAGTGGTTTTATTATAGGGATGGCAGTGTTGGTTCAGCATTGGAAGATCCACCCCCATAAGTCATCATTTTAACAGGAAAGGAAAAAGCCAAATGATCCTGTCACTAGTTGGAGAAAAAGTATTGGACTAAATTCTACAGCTGTTCATGGTAAAAGCTATCAGGAGACTAGAAGTAGAACAGAACCTTCTCAACAGATCAAAGACATGTACTCCATACTTCCAGCAAAAATGCCTTATATGAATGGAGAAGATACAATGCTTTCTCCCTAAGGTGGGGAACAAGGGCAGATATGCCTACTCTTCATCTGTCCATTAAACTTTGAAACATAGGCCCAAACCAAAATAGTCTGCCAATAAAATGACACAATTAGGATAGGATGGTAAAATCTTTATATGTAGATGAAAAGATCATCTACAGAGAAAATACTAAGAAATCTCAAGGAGCCCCTAGAACTTGTATTTGAATTTAGCAGGATTAGAAAATACAAGGTATATATAAAAATTCAGGTCTATGTATACTTGCTATAAATGAAGAATTGGATATTGAAATTTAAAAGTTATGTAGGAGTACAAGGACCTAGAAAAGTGAAAAGAAAAAGAAAAAAAACTAGTGTTGGAAGACATTTAGTACCTAATTTTAAGGCTTCCTCTAAAGCTACAGTAATCAAGGCAGTGTTGTAAGGAAAGACATATAGATCATTGGAATAAAACAGAGAATCTAGAAATAGAACCACACATATATGGTCCACTAAGTTTTGAAAGATTATTTAACATTAACATTTTATAGAACACAAACTCAATTCAAGAGCAGAGGAAAAGATAGTGTCTTCAGCAAATGGCACTAGAACACCTGGTATCTGTATATAAAAAATTAACTTCAACCCTTTATTTCCATACATAAAAATAACTTGAAAGGATCTATGAACCTAAATATGAAAGACTAAAACTATAAAACTTTAAGAAGAAATTATAAGGGAAAATGTTTATGAATTTAGGTTAGGCAAGAATTTCCTAGGATTTAAAAAACATGATGTATAAAAAGAAAAAAATTGATAAATGAGATTCCATCAAAATTTAGAACTTTAAATGACATTGTTAAAATGAAAAGTAGTCCTTAAACAGACCATATTTATAAAACATATAACCTACAACCAGGATATATAAAGAACTCTTACAGATCATTAATAGACAACCCAATTAAAAAGTAGACACGAGAAGATGATAAATAGCCAGTACAGCACAAGGAAATGTGTACAACACTAGAATCAAAAAAATACTAATCAGTACAATAACAAGATTGAGTTATACACTCATTAGGGAGATGAAGTTAAAAGTTTTAAAGCCTTGTCATGACTTTTTCTTTTTGTTGGATTCTCCCCCTTTGTGATTAATTTGTCACGCCCAATGGATTCATTCTGCTGGGTTTCCTGGGGTTGTGATCCTCATTGTCTTTTCCTAGGGTATTGTCTAAAATTTTTTGGAGTGCTGGTTTGGTATTCATGAAGTTCCTGAGGTGCTCTTTATCATGAAAGTATCTTATTTCACCATCAATTTTGAAGATAGTTTTGCAGGGTACATCAATCTGGGTTGGAGGCTGTTTTCCTTTAGGGCTTGAAATACATTCCTCCAAGCTCTTCTTGCCTTGAGTGTTTGCATTGAGAAGTCTGCTGTGATTCTGATGGGCTTTCCTTTGTCTGTGATTTGTTTCTTTTCTCTCACTGCTTGTAGAATTTTATTCTTCTGTTGGATTTGTGGAATCCTAACTATTATATGCCTATGTGTAGATTTTTTTTGATCAAGGGTAGCTGGAGTCCTATATGCGTCACTTATCTTATATGAAGTTCTTTTCCCCTGCTTGGGAAGTTTTCTGCCATCACTTCTGTGAATAGTTTTTTAATGTCATCTGCACTCTCTCCTCTTTCTTCATTGAATCCGATCAGTCTTATGTTATTCTTTTTTGCATCATCTAGCAGCTGCTGGATTGATTTCTTGTGTTCCTTTACAATTTTAAAGGAATTTTTCTTTTCCTGGTCATTAATTGCAATTTTATCTTCTATATCTGAAATTCTATCCTCACATTGGTTCATTCTGCTGTGCAGACTTTCGATGGAGTTTTTAATCTCCTGGAAATCTGTTTGCATCTGTTTTATGGATTCCATTTGTTTCCTATGTTGGGATTCCATCATGTTCCTCAGATCCTCTATTTTTTTAAATCTGTGTCCTCTCTAGATTTATTAATCATGTCTTGCACTATGAGCACAATCTTTACTGTTATCTGAGTAATTATTTCTGATTTCATTTCTCCCAGATCCTCTTTTGTTGCCAGTTCAGAGAGTCCAGGTGGTTGAGTATCAGATTGTTTCATCTTGTTTCCCTTTGGGGTTGCTGTAGGTGACCTGGAAGTCTGTTTTTGAGGCTTGTTTACATGTCTTCTCATTTCCACGGGGAGGGGGTTGCTTCTGGTGCCTGTGCGGCTCACCTTCTCTGCCCTAGGAGTGTGGAATGGCGGTGGGGGAGCTTCCTTCCGGGTGCCAGGACTCTGTTTAAGTTCTTTATATATTCTAGATAGTAGTCCTTTGTCTAAGGAACAGCTGGTGAAAATTTTTTCCCACATTGTGGGTTGCCTCTTCACATTGTTGTTGGTTTCTCTTGTGAACAGTCACTTTTTCAAAAAAGAAATTACAATGGACAGTAAATACATAAAAATGGCCTATATCCTTAGTCATCAAGGAGTATAAATCAACCTATAGTGAGAGTCCACCTCACCCTAGTTAGGATGTCTATTATCACAACAACAACAACAACAGAATAACAAATGTGGGCAAGTCTGAGTAGAAGTCTTTTCTACTATTGGTGGGAATGTAAATGAGTGCAGCCACTATGAAATGGTGTGCTGAGTCCTCAGAAAGGTAAAAATAGAACCCCAATATGCTCCAGTTATCCTATTCCCGGGTGTCTGTCTTCCCTGAGGTTATCTGTAGACTCTGACCAGATTTGGAACTACTTAGAGTCTAGAGAAGTGCTTTTCTGGGTTGTGTTGAAGCAGTTTCTAGAATGTATATGTGCTAGAAGATTACTTATGGGATGGGCGTTGAAACAGTTTGCAGTACATGCTAAGTGGTAGAGGACTATTTATTAAGAAACAAAGCCCAGTAAGTGTTGCATGGCATGCTGCTGTTTGTGCATCGCCATGCTGTGCTGTGGGTGGACAGCTCCAGCATCCCCACAGCTGGGAGGAAGCCACAGGTGAGGTGGGTTCATATCTCAGATCCCACCGCTCAGCTTAGACTGAACCCCGAGCACTGCACCCTTCATAAGGGCTTTACACTCTTGTTCCTGGTCTTGCGGCTGGGAAGCAGGCTCCACATACAGATGCTGTTCTGTGCCAGTGCCCTTCCTGGGTCTGCAACTACAGCATGACTCAGCCTGGAGTTTTCTCCTGTAAGGAAGTAGTTTTCTATGTGGAGCCACCCAGATTCTAAAGAGTTGAAGCTCACCATCAAGAGCTCGGTTGAGTGACCCACCTGGAACTGTTTAGACTTCATCAATGCTCTTCATAACTCACAACCTTGACAGGTTACTGGCAGGACTTTCCAAATCTCATAATTGTGTTTGGTTTTGTCCTTGCTTCACCAGGTCCCTCTCATAGGCTGACAGTTTAGCAAATGTTTCTAGAGCTACCAGCTTCGGCGGTGGCCACTGTGGTATACCCCGAATGTGGGATGCACGTGGTCTTGGCTTTGCCGTGGATCAGCTGTGTGACCTTGGCAGATCTATGCTGTCAGATCTGGTAAGAAAGATAATATACACAATAGGAACCGCTTCACAAGGCTGTGGAGATGATATGAGAACATGGCTCATAGGTAAAGAATTGGGCACAGTACCACATTCCATACACAACAATCCAATGCCAGTGACTATAGTTTTATAATAAGTCTGAAGAAGATGGGAGCATGCAGAGGATGGAAGGATCGCGAGCTATCAGCCCTAAGTTGCAGGGTGCATCCACCACCTGAGTTCCTCTGTAATGGGTGGATCTGGGGGGAGAAGACCTTGAAATGACCTGTGTCATTATTTGACTTATCATCTCACTTGGTCAGGAAGGCGGCCCAAGACAGGGGCTCTGGTGGACATGTGGAGAGCTGGGGTGTGGTACAAACGATTACAACCTTTGGGAAGGCTCGTTTTTGTATTTTCAGGTGGGGGCCAGCAGCACTCAACAGATCAACAGTCTCCCAATCACTTCCGTTGACTGGACTGAGGAATTGGGCTAAAAATAGAAGACATTTATTTCTATGGTTTACATCATGCTTTATTTTATATATTATACATGTACTGTATATATTTATCTGTATATTTATCTATATATATATCTATTTCCTGGCTATAAAATATATGCTTCTTATAAAATATTAAACCCAGGGTCGGGGATTTAGCTCAGTGGTTCAATTGCCTGCCTCACAAGCGCAAAGTTCAAGTTCTATTCCTGGTACCAAAAAAGCCCACAAAACCCCGAAATATTAAAATACATAAAGAAAAAAGTCCCCTGGAATTCCATCTCCAAGAGATGATTATTATCGAGAGTTTAGTGTCTATTTTCCTTGATTTAAAAAAGTGCATATACTCACATATGTGCATTTTACAAAAATGGGCTCATCCTATTCAATCTGTTCTACAGTTCTGGTTTACATTTCACCACAATGTAGGGACATTTTTCTGAATTAGTTTCTGTAAATCTACATTTCTTTTTAAGGATCACACCGTTGTTACCACATTGCTTCATCGTACATTACCTATGCATCCTTCCCTTGGTAGAAGTTTAGAGTGGTTATTACCTTTTCACTGCCGTTACACAACATTCCAAGCAGTGTTCACTCAGACATCTTTGCCTTCCCATATCGTGGAAAGCAGTAGGTTTTCTGGGTGGAGAGGTGAGCACGGGCAGCATTTGGTGTGGTGCCCTCGTGCCTTCCGCTGAGTTGGAACCAGGATGGCGCCAGCCCTGGGTGCTGGGAGGGTGAGCTGCTCACTCAGGTCTCTTCCTCGTGGACGACAGAAAAGCTGCTGCAGGTTCTGGTAGGACGCTTGCGCGCTGGAGCTGCAGAAGGTCGTTTGTGTGGCCAGCGTAGCCCCTCTGACCAAATCACAGCTCATGGGTGGATCCTCCAGGGGTGGAGAGGGACGAGGAGCCCCTTCCAGTGTCAGAACACATAAACACGGAAGATGAACCACAGAGCGGCTCTTTCCCCTAATAAACGACACCTTGGTGTGGCGACACATTTCCACACCGTGTCGACATCAGGGCTGGGGACCGAGGAAGCCCTTCCCGTTCCTGGGGCAAAACAGCTCGGAACTGAGCCCCGTGCCCTCCGCATCCTTCTCCTACCCACCTCTGACCCCCGCCCAAGGCTGGAGTGCTTTGCACCTAAGAACAAACACTGGTGCAGCATCGCTGCAAACCGCACAGTGGAGCCTTCCGTACTTCAGCGGAGGAAGGGCCCGGCTGGGGGCTGCTGGCGGGGTTTCAGGGTGCTTTAGTGCGGATTGACCTGCAGCTTAATCCGCAGCGATCGTCTGTAACGTGCTTTGCCAGCTCGAGCACCCGGAACTCTAACTGTTCTAAATTAAACTATAGGGACCGGACAGCACACGTTTCCATCACAACGACAGAACACCGCCCCAGGCCTGTGGGGATCCGTCAGGCCCGGCCAGGAGGGCTTGCGCTGTAGGGGAGAGGGAGAGGGTGCGCTCAGGAGGGGTTTTGTTTTTTGAACTAATACATAAAGACGAAAACTGAACATAGTAGTAGGGTGCCATGTAACGCCTTACTCTCTGGATGCATAGGGTCAGGAGGGCGTGGGGTGGAGTGGAACAGGCTCTGTTTACACACAAGGTAAAACCCAGTGGTCACCCCAGCCCGCGTGCGTGCGCATTTGAATAGAACAATATTTATCTACTATTAAAGAGATAACTGAATCCCCTCGCATTTTGTCCATCAGCACTGATGTTAAAACACAGATTGAAATGATCCCGGAGACGGGGAGGGTTTTGATCAGCCTGAAAAGCCTCTAGGAATCGTCTGTTCCAACACACAGAGGCTCTGTGCTTGTAGCAAAAGGCCACTCACTTTTCTTGTGTTTCTCCTCAGGATGCTCCGTCTGAAGTCAGCGTGGAGACGGGGAGGCTGCTGGGCCCACAGCAGAGGCTGTGGCTCCTTGCTGACTGAGAGCGGGTAATATCTTTTCACCTCATTCTTTTCTCAAACGTGAAAACAATCAGAATTGCCAAAAGATGAAAAAAATCACCTTCTTCTTCATACATTTAAAAATGTAAAAATAAAGTGAATTCGCTATACACATATACACTCAACACCAAAATATATAAGTAAATGACTCTTGCATACTCTGCAAACTCAAAGATAGTTGTTGTTAATTTCCTAGTGTCAGGCTGGGGATTTAGCTCAGTGGTTCAGCTGCCTGTCCTCCAAGCACAAGGTCCCGAGTTTGCTCCCCGGAACCAAAAAAAAAAAAAAAATTTCCTAGTGTCTTCTGCCAGCATGGATGCATGTATTTTATGCAAATAGAGTAACACATACTGTCTTGTTCTTTGCCTCTTGGATTTAACACACATGTATCCAACTTAATGCATCTCTAAGTCCCTTTCCAGGAGTAACTCTAGTTTATTCTTTTTAATAGCTATATAATATTCCACTCAACAGATGCCTAATAATTTATATAGTGTTTTATAAGTAAGTATTGAGGTTGTTTATGGCCTTTACTACTGAAATCATTGTACAGTTTTATACATATATTTATGCACAGGATAAATTCTGACAGTTGTATTGAGGGATCCAAAGGTGTTCACAAGAGGGAAGACTTGCATACTCACTTCATGAGGTCAGAACTACCCTGACACCAAATTCAGAGGATTCTACAAGGGAAAGTAGGCCCACATCCCTGATGAACACAGGTTAATAATCATCAATAAAATACTAGCTTAACAAATTGAGCAGCCTTAAAATGCTCACACACCGTGACCAAATGGAATTCATTTTGGGAAGCAAGGATTGTTTAATAAACACAACCAAAGTGAAGAAAAAATCCACAAGATCATCTCAACAGATGCAGAAGAAGCACTTGATAAAACTCAACACTCTTCTTGATAAAAATTAGGTATAGAGGCCAGGTGTGGTGGCATATGCACGCCTGTGATCCCAGCACTTGGGAGGCTGAGGCAGGAGGATCACTGTGAGTTTGAGGCCGGCCTGGCCTACACAGTGAGTTCAAGACCAGTCTGAACTACATAGCGAGACCCTGTCTCAAAAAAAAAAATTAGGTATAGGAGCAATGTATTTCAACATAAAAAAGGTCATCTACAAGAAGCCCATAGCTGACCCCATACTTACTGGTGAAAAACTGAAGCTCTCCCCTTAAAATCAGGAACAGGCGAAGGTGCCCATTCTTGCCATTTCTGTTCAGCATGACACAAAAGTCCTATCTGGAGCAATTAGAAGGAAAAAGGAAAAAAAAGTATCCAAATTAGAAAAGAAGAAGTAAAATTGCCTCCGTTTACAGAGAGCATGATCTTATATGTAAAAATTTAAGGACTTCCCTAAAACTGTTAGGACTGATATATGAATTTAGTAGTCTCAAGATGCAACTGAAAATCAAGTATCAGTCACATTCCTCTACATTAACAATGAACTGTTGCCAAAAGAAACTACCAATAATCTCATAAAAATAGCATCAAAAAGAATAACATACTAGGACACATTTAAACCAGGAGGTGAAATATCTGCACCCTGCAAACTTCAAAGTATTGATGAAGTAAATTACAGAGGACACAAAGAAGTGGAAGGCATCCTCCATTCTAGGACTGGAAGAAGGAACGTAGCTGAAGGGTCCACATGATTCAAGGCAAGCTCCAGATTCGATTTGGTTCCTATTAGAATCCAAGGCACTTTCCACAGAGGTAGGAAAAGACACTGAAGTGGCTTCTGGTGGTGGTGTGGGTGCCCGGCCTGCAGTCACCAGCTCCTCACTTTCTGTCCCCTCGTGCCGCCTGTGGCCCCGTGGCCAGTTCTGCCAACTCGAGGGCACAGTCCACAGGGCAGGCTGTGATGCGGGGCTCCCGCTGCCACAGCACCCCCAGAAGACCCAGGGGCCAAGCTTGTGTGCCTCCTCCAGCCCTGGTCCCTGGAGCCCCCGGAGCCACTGTCCCTCCTGGCCAACTCGGGCCACTCTGCACCTTGTTTCTCCTCAGCACAGGGCAACAGAGGTGCTGCCTGGTCCACCAGCTGGCAGGCCGACGTGGACAGCGCCACGGCCCGGGAGGGAAGTCAGCCCTGAGAGGCTGCAGCTCCAGGGAGGACAACCGATGGGCCAGCAGCACCAGTCCCAGGAGAAGCTATCATACACTGCAAAATAATGTGGGTCCCATCTGAAAGTGACTCTTCCACAGCATGCTGGGATTGGAGAGGAATCCAGTGCACAGCCCACCATATTTGATAGGAAAACCTGATAGAAAACAAACAAGGAACTGAATAGACGTTTTCCAATGGCAGCATACAAATGGCTGGCGTGAGAGGCGCTCAGCTTCTCTCCCCTCTGGGGCCTGCGGGTCACAGCAGGGAGGTACTGCTGTGCACCTGTGAGGATGGCCGTCATGCCAAATCCTCCAGAGGTGGCAGACGCTTGAGGGTGCGGAGAAGGGTGTTTCAGCACGTCTGGACCTGGAGACTAGACGCTGAATGAAGTAAGCAGTACACGGGAAGTCAGATGCTGCGTGAGCTAACTGCTGTGATCCACTGGGCCAGTCTGAAGGTAGGCAAATGCAGAGGGGTGCCAGGGAGAGGGAGAGGGTGTTGATGGGCACAAGGTATCAGCAGTACAAGACGAGCTCTAACCCTCAGGGTGGTGGCCGCTGGTGACAAGGGAGGACTGGACAGCAGCTCTCCAGTGCCCTCCTCTTCTTTCCCTGAGGGGACTTCGGGAGGGGGTGCCGACATGCTGCTAGCTTGCGTGGTGGTTATTTCACAATGTACACATGTAGCAAAGCATCATGTGCTAAGAATTTAAAGGGTACAAAATAAAAGGTGAATAAAAAATGGGGGGATGGACACGATCAAAATCTGTGATTCACATTGAAAGCCAATATTTTGCAAAGTTAATAGGCACTAATAAAAATATATTTCAACAAAAGCAAAACAAAACACACCAGGCCAGGTGTGGTGGCGCACACCTGTAATCCCAGCATTTGGGAGGCTGAGGCAGGAGTGAGCCTGGGCTATAGAGAGAGGTCAAGGCCAGCTTGAACTACACAGCAAAACCCTATTTCAAAAAACCAACAAAACAAATCCAAAAACAGAACATTCCAAACTAAACTAAACTAAACCCCTCAAACAAAAATAAAGTTTGTTTTAATCTATATACCAATGTACACTTCCAATTTTGTGGCATTTTTCACCAACACGATTTATTTGTAACTTTCCTCTCCCTCATACCTGCATCAAATCTGCTTGTTAACCCTGGAAGCTTTTTTGGGGGGGTCAGTTTCTTTAGTTAGCTAGGAAGGACGTGTTTCTTTCCATGTGTTTACTGGCTATTGGAAATTCTTCTGGCGATTGTCTGCTCATAATCTTTGAGTAATTTTCTATGGGATTGCTTGTCTTTTTCTAATCAATATATTGAGTTTTGCTTCTTTATCAACCCGATATCTGTCAAGTATTTTCTAAGTCCATCATCTTTGACTTAAGCTATGGCATCTTTTGCTGTACAAAAGTTAAAAACCTTTATGTAGTCAATTATGTTTATATTTTAGCATCCCTGTTTTGCCTATTAAAATCTCATCCACTCCAAGCTTGTACCAATGTTATCCTAGTTTTCCTTTTAATATATTCTTAAAATCTTTTGTGTTTGACTTGTTAATCTATCCAGAGTTAAGTTCTATACTGTGTGCCAACAAGATCTAACTCTGTTCTCTGTCAGTAAAAACTGAATAACCCCAACTTCTCCACAGGGGTGAGAAAATGCTTGAGGTTCTCACTGTGCTCCGTGCAGTTATGTAAGTGTGTATCCAGTCCCATGCCTGCTAAGAGTATGAGGCTCGTTTACTCACAATGTCCAGTAATTTAGCAAATGAGTGCATTTACGGCAAAGCTGAACCCTGAAGGCCCAGTGACTTCAGTATCTTTCTTAATCAGCCCTGCCCATTGTGAAGCCGTTCTCTCCTCTCCCACGTCTGACCTGCCATCCTCTGGGTCTGCTTCAGGCTAATGTCTTGATTACATAAGGCTGTTTTCTCACTTTGCCAAGAGTGGGACCCTCCCAGGTGTGGGCTCAGCTTGTTTTCCTGTGCAGAGTGGCTTGGGCTCACTTTCCTCTTTGCTCTGGATTTGACACTGTGTCCTAACTTTTGGCTTTGGGCTCCCTCTTGGCTCACACATGGTTCCCTGTGTGGAACCTGGGCCTGGAGGGTCAGGGGCCACCTGGAACTGCCCTTGCAGCACAGCCTTCTGTTACCAACTTCCGGTTTCCTTCAAGCCCTGCCCTGGAACCAGCTCCTCCTGGCACACAGGAGCTCAGCCTTGGTGGGGGGTCCTGGCTGGTTTGGGGAGGCACACACCCAGCTCTTTCTGGAGACTGGTGCTTGCACTTAACTCTGCTCAATCACTCAGTCAGGCCTGGGGACACCTCTCAAAAGAGGTGACAGCTGGACAGAGACCAAAAGGACCAAAGTTTGTTTACACCTGGAGGTTGTACCTCAGCCCCACCGTAAAGGAAGCATGGGGCCCGTGCCCAGTGAAATAAGCGCAAGAGCTTTCATTACACTGTTATTTCTAACAGTGAAAAACTGTAAACCGAAATGCTCACAAAAAGGAAATGATAAAAGGAATATAGTCAGATTATGCAGGAATGATTAGCCCTAAAACAAATGAACCAGTGCTAAAATGTATCAAGATGAGCGAATCTTGAAAGCATCATGATGAATGAAAACAGCATGCCGCAGAAGGGTGAATGCTGGGTGAAATATGCCATCATGAAAGCGGAAAACAACGCTCGGTGATGTGTGCATGTAGAATAAAACAAGAGGGTCTCTGGATGGTGGTCACCTGGGATGGGAAGGCACAAGAATGGGACTTGGGAGGAGGAAGAGGGGGTTTTCAAGTGTACCTGCTTTATTTCTTTAAAAACAATGTAATAAAATATGGAAAATACTCATATCCGTTAGACAGGAGCGGCAGAGGCATGGATGCCCCTCATATGTGCAGAGGATAATACCATTCATGGAGCTGTGTGCTGTTCTCTGTCAGCTTGAAGAATTTAATTAAAGGAGAGTGAACAGGCTCTTAGGTGGGTAAACACGGGTCCTATGTGTTTGTTTTAAGGATATTTGCCATTGTGGATTACTTTGAATGGCTTGGATTCATTTTTGTGTTCTCTCCAGATTTTACACAATGTCTTTTCTCTTCTTTCCAAGTACCCTGGAACCCTTTTAAGAGGGGAAAGAAGGAACAACTCTTTGGGGTGACTTCTGGTGGTTGTAAACTTTGCCTTTGGGTCCCTTTGAGACTCTGCAAAATCCCCCACAGGCCACTGTCTGGGTGGGAGGCAGGGACTTCCAAGGCCCATGTCACCACATGGATCTCTTTGGCTAGGATGAGTTGCACTGTGATAAATCTATTGGAATGCGAAAATACCATAAATGCATTTGGTACAGCTCATGCACCAAGCCTCATAGCTGAGCAACATTGTACAGTTGCTCCCCTGTAGTGGACAGGCTCCAGAACACCCGCAGGGACCCTAAACATTAGATGCTCGTATCCTTGATCCAACATGGCACAGAGCTTGCATATCCTCCTACAAACTTAGCCGATCCCCCAGTTACTGCAATACCTGAGACACCGTGGATGCTAGGTGAATAATTGTTGTCGCGTATTGCTTGGAGAATAATGACAGGAAATGTCTGTGTGTGCTCAGCACAGATGCCATTCTTTCCTGAGTGTTTTCCATCCAAGGTTTGTTGAGCCAGCTTTGAAGGGCCACTGTTTGGGGTGGGGTGTCTGCTGTGTACCCTTGGAGCTGGGGCTGGCTGGGACTGCAGCTCCTGAGGCCTTTTCTGTGCTGGGTGCAGTGAGAGAGGATTGTGCCACATATTGCTGGACCAGGAAAAGATTAACATTGAAAATTTGCAGCCTGGCTTCTACTGAACGTGTATTGATTTTTTTTGCGTATTATAAAGTTGAACCATTGCAGTCAGCCATTGTTAGTAGGGGACCATTTGTATTCGTTTGCATGTTCGTGTTCAAAGGTATCCTTTGAACTAAGGCCCCGAAACAAAAGGCAATCGGAAAACACCTGGTTTAGGCAATCCTTTGTCTGCATTGCTTGTTTCCATCATTCCTTTTTTTGCTTTGAAGAAACAGACTCCACCAAGGCTGCCACGGTGAGCTTGCCTTATGGGGACCAGGCCTCTCTCCTTTCCTCGGCTCTCAGCTCTGGCAGCGTCCGCTCTGTCTGCATGATCTTTGGTCTCGGAGGTCTCTTTCGGAGACGTCTTCAGAGCCTGTGCTCTGCGGTGGTAAAGGCTTCTCTGATCCGAGCCTTGAATCAGCTCGGTTTTCCCTATAGCAGGTCACTCGGCATTGCCCTCCACTTCTTCCTGTCTTTTGCCTCCTGGCCCATTCTCTAGCTCTGTTTCCATGTGTTCTCTCTAAGCCGCAGGCTCATCTCCACGCTGCTGGCTCTTGTCCTTTATTGTCTGCCAGATGCATTCTTGTAAAGTAGTTTTCTTTTGCACCGACCCGAGCACATGATCTGCCCATCCAAAAACTACAAGTAATTTCTCACCTTCAAAATAAAATTTCTTTTAAAACATCACCTCTGCTAGTCCTGCCCATCTGCATAATTTCCCTTTCTTTGCTTGACCCCTTATTTCAATCCCTCTCTCAGCACCTTTGCTCTGTCCTTTCGCTAACACCCAACAATCTGGGCTACTTAACAGGCAGCCCATGCAGTGTCGCCTAAGCCTTCTGTATCTATTGATGCTGCTAAACTATATCCCAATATTTGTCATGTAATGCCCCTACATACAGAGTATAGTGAATTAGTAATTTAATTGAATTATTATTCACAGTGGGCCATTATACTATTGTGTGCCCTTTGTCCATGTGAAAGCAGTCTATTGAGATCATAATCTCTTTAGTGCAGGAATAGTGGCAGGCTTGCTTCACAATGCCATTTGCTTATGGAGGCTTTAATACATTGTCCCACCTCATGAGAGCAGCCGTTCCACGGGAACTTTAGACTGGCAAAGTCACATGCTTTCTGTGAATCCAGAGAATCAGTAAACTCTGGGATGAATCTCCTTTCAGAGGCAGTGGTGAATATAAAGTCTCCTTGGCATAAGAGATATTTGACCTTACTTCTCTAGCCAATGGAGGAAGGAATGCTACTTGGCTATTTTTGAGGTTTTCTAGACTTTCAGGGGTCCCCATTTAAATCATAGGATACAAGAACGTGGTGTAAATGTTTCCATGTTTGACTCTAACACAGCTCCTGCCTGCCTGGAATAACCCCCTTTCTGACACAGCTGATTAGTAAATTAGGCATCATCACTGGAACACGGGCTTCATCAGGTCTAGTATGGAACAAGTGTTTAACCAAGCTCTTTCTGCCCATCTCATGCTTCCTTTTAGGACATGCTAAGGCCAGAGAGCCTCTTATGATGACATGAAAAAGGAGGAGTAGCAATACCCAGCTCTACTTCTTTGCCTAAAAGTAATAAAGGGATAACTAAATCCATTTTGCATAATGAGATGGACAAGGACCTTTTGGGGCCCAGAGATGGAATCTTACTGTTGACACCTAAAATGTCCCCCAGAAGTCTTATGTATTCAAAGACGGGGCCTTTGGAAGGTGCTGGGGTCAGGGAATGCTGTGCTTATTATCGGGCTAATCCGTTCATGAGCTCATAGCTGAATGTACCATGAGGAGGTGTGGCCTGGTCAGAGAGGTGGTCACTTGGGTGTGTTCTTGTTCTGGCTCCTCTTCTCTTTGTGCTTTCTGGCTGCCGTGGGTTGAGCAGCCAGGCTCCTCAGCTACACTGTTGCTGTCTTGGAGCCAGCCAAACTTGGACTAAACCCACTGAAACCGTGAGGCAAATTAAACCTCTCCTCCTTTCAGTTTAGGGTGGTGGGTGTTTTGTTCCAACAACCAGCAAGTAACTAATACAGTTTTCTCCAGCTGCAGTGGGTCTTCATTTGTACATTTGGGGCAACTGGGTTTTTGGCTTTTCTCCAAAAGCCTCGAGTCTTTGTTCTATGGGGAAACAGGAGAAAAGCCTTTTGGCTCACCTCAGGGCCTTCCTGCATGAAATTATGTGGATTTCTCTGGCCCCCACTCTGTAGAGCACCTGGGACATCTGTGGACAGCCTTGCCTGGGTGTCAGTTTCTCTTGTCCGTGCCTCCCAGTGGTCCTTTTATCTCGTGCATGCTCACTTGCAGCCTTTAGGAACAGGGTAAAATCATTAGAGGATGCTTCCTCTGCCTATGTGGGCTCAGGGTGTGTGTGTGGGGGCTGCTGGCCACACTTTCTCTGGGAGACACCTGTCTGTCCTGAGATTTCAGGCCACCAATTTGCACTGCAGCCTCAGCTCTCACAGGTTCAGGAATGATGGCTCAAAGTCTGTGAGACAATGCAATTCCATTTTCATAATATGTAGAATCATGATTCAAATGATTGAATGATATCTGTACCACTTTCATTTTAATGGTGGTGAGAATGTTCTTTCCATCTTTTTATATCTTAAGTGAAAGTTGGAATTCAGCAGCTATTATTGATGAAACTTCAAGTCCTCTTCTATACAGCCCCTACTTAGTGCTACTTACTATAAAATTTTTTAACAGTTTTGTGGCCAGCTTGATAAGAAGGCCAGAATTCAGCCAATCCGCAAAAACTGATCATAGCGCAAGGCTGTACCTATCCGGTATAAGGCAGTGGGTTTTGACCTGGAGCCATTTCCATTGGATTGGAAGGAACTGCCCAAAATGCTGCGCTGAAAGGGTTGAGAGACAAACCTGACCCTTGCATCCTAGGGGTGTCTGGTGGGGTGGGGAGACCAATGGACAGTGCCCTGGTGTGTATCCCAGCTGTGGAGTCAGGGTAAGGAGGGAACTAATCTAGGGAAGCAACACACCTAGTTCTCACCCAGGAAAACCTGGCAGTCCTACGGGAGAGGAGCAGTGGGAGTGGGCGGGGCAGTTGCAGACTTTCAGGGAAAGGAGGAGCAGGGTGAGGGATTTCAGGAGTGAGGGAGCCTGTGATCCTCGTGGCCTTGGGAGGTGGAGCCGGTCAGGCTCAGGAGGGCGAAGCCAGGTCCAGCTCTGAGCTTAGTGATGAGGCGCTCACAAGCAGACTCCTGCCATGCCAGGGAAGGGCTGCAGGGGGACCGAGGGGCTGCGTGGTCACAAGGTAGCTGATGATGGAAAGCGAGATGAGCTGCCTGCTGAGTGAGGGCTGGGGAAGAGAGGGCCAGGTGCTGGCAGATGGAGAGAGCTGCCTGGGGTAGCTTCTGGTTTGAAAGTGCAACAGTGAAAAGCATTGGTGACCTTCAGCCTTCTCTTTATGAAAGTGTTAGGGCTGAGCATGGTGGTGCACACGCGCAATCCTAGCACTCGGGGAGGCTGAGGTAGGAGCATCATACGTTTTTTTCCCCTAGTACCCAGAATTGAACTCAGGACATGGCACTTGTCAGACAGGCACAGTGCCACTGAGCTAAACTTTTGGGCCCTAGGAGGCTTATAAGTGTGAGCCCAGCCTGGGCAACTGGACAACTTTTAAGACCCTGTCTTAAAAAAAAATGCGTAAGTTTTAAAAAATCCCCAAATAAAAAACCCAAGGATGTGGCTCAGTGCAAAGGCTGCAGGTTTAATCCCGAGTATAAAAACAGTTAGAAATAAAGAATATAAAGTACTTTGTGTTTTGCCATGTTATGAGCAGTGTGGTGAAGACGTTTGGGAATGATACACTGTGCCTTGCGGAAGGGAAAGATGCCCTGCGCCGGCGAGGGAGAACAGCGCACGCGCGGACTGAGGCGGTTTCTACAGGGAAACCAAGTGGAGAACTCCCCGCCCGCTCGTGGGGGTTAACTGCAGGCAACGCTGCAGTCAGAGGAAGCGGAGACTGACTTCTCGAACCCCTCAGACTCCCCTGCCCACTCAGCTATCCCAGAGGAGCGCTCCAGCCGCACATGGGCACCTCCGGGTTCCGGGCCCTCTCTCCCCTGCCCCTCGGACATTCGCTCTGCTGGCAGCCGCTCTTCCGGGGCCTCGCCCTCCCTGCAGAGTGAGTCTCCTGCGCCAGGCAGATTCTGTTTCCCCCATCGGTCACCTCGGATCCTCTGCTCTCTCCCATCTCCCTGGCCTCCCAGTCAAGCTGCTCCGTTCTAGGTCTGCCTTTGCAGGGAGTGCGCTGCATGCAGGCCAGCCAACACCTTCCTTCCTAAGGGGGAAAAGCCAAGAGGCGGGGATCACATCAGCCCAGGACTGACCTGGCAGAGGCACCTTCAAGACTCAACAGCCTCTCTCTTCCCAGCGGAAGGGAGGGCAATGTCTTCAGGAAGCTCAGGGAGATGTTTCTGTTTACAGTGACTGAAGAAGAGAATCCCAGGCTAGGCAGCAACAAATGGTCGTCACAGATATTAAAATTTCTAAAGCCTAAAACCTTCCTGCGGTCCTAATTTATAGTTAGAAGATTGCACCTACGAGAGGCACCCAGAGGAGACGGACACCCATCCCCTCTGGGAATCGTTCCTCTGACATAATGTGGTTTGCTGGCTCACGGCATTTGCAATTACACAATTAAATTAAAGAACTTGAGAAATGGCACTCTTACAAGTTAATTAATGCTGGTGGTAGAAGCACACACAGGGAAATAAATAAAATTTGCATTTGCTAAATGATAGAGTGAAGCTAATGATAGATGTGAAAGCTGTTTGCTTGGAGTCTTTCTAATAAAAATAAGACTCTTTGGGCTTTGGAGAAGCATAGTTTTGTGTTTTTCAGGATGGGAAGTGCTACAGCTCTGACGAGGTCTCTGTACAGGCTCCCCAGCCGGAATATTAGACCCCCAGGTGGATCTCAACGGTGAGACCAGCCTGTGTAATTCTCCTGCCTCAGCCTCCCAGAGTGCTGGGATCGCAGGTGTGCACTGCCATGGCAGGCTCATTGCTTCATAATTTCTGGATAAAGAGTAGCTTAAAGCCAAAGAGTGGAGCAGTTAGGACCACAGACTTCTGGCCAGTTTGCCTGGTGTGACATTGTGTCCTAGATACCTGCTTGCTGGCAGCGGTGCCCCGTTTCCTGCTTGGTGTCCTCATCTGTGAGCAGGGGTAAGAGCAGCAGCTTTACCTCAGGTAACTAGGAAG
Source organism: Heterocephalus glaber (assembly GCF_053883595.1). Lineage (NCBI taxonomy): Eukaryota > Metazoa > Chordata > Mammalia > Rodentia > Bathyergidae > Heterocephalus > Heterocephalus glaber. The sequence goes on along the minus strand of NW_028258138.1, from coordinate 82,162,587 downwards.
TGTCCCTGAGAGGATGGTTCCTCAGCACCAAGACCCCAGTGCATGGTTCCTGTCAAGAAATGTTATTGTTGGGGGCCGGAGATTTAGCCCAGTGGTTCTGCCACCTGCCTTGCAAGCACAAGGACCCGAGTTCGATCCCTGGTGCCCCCCCAAAAGAAATGTTATTGTTAAACACTGACTGCCAGGACCACACTGGAGTCTGAAGGATGCACCTTCAGGACTGGCCATTCGCAATTCCTAATGGACCTGGAAATTTAGTTTTTAAAATTTTTTATTTTTGGCTGTGTTGGGAATTGAACTCAGGGCCTTGTGCTTGCTAGGCAGGTGCTTTACACTGAGCCACATGCTTAGGGTTGGCAGAGGCTCCATCTGAGTGGGTGTGGATGGAGCGAGCATGCAGTGGCAGGTGCCAGTGCTCAGTGCCCCCCAACCCTCGGGGGTCACTTCTAGGGGCACCCCTCCCTGTGGGGAGGGTGCTGTCCTGTGCTTCACAGGATGTGACAGTGTCCTGGCCTCTGCCCAGATTCCTGCAGCACCACTGATGGCCACGACGAGCAGAGATGTCTCCAGGCTTGGGGCAGTGCCCTGGGGGCAAAGCTGCTCCCTCTGCGGCCCCTCCATGGAGGGAGAGGTGGCCTGGAAGGTTTGCTCTGGACTCGGGGCTTACTGTGAACCCGCTGACCACCTCCATGTGACTGACGCTGTCAGCAAGTCCGTTCCTGCAGGGGTGTTCATCAGGTGCTGCTCTGCACATACATATCCGTGTCCATCTGAGAAGTGCGTGTGTGCATGTGTGTACCTGTGGTGCATGTGTGTAGAGTGTGTGTGTGTGTGTGTGTAGTGTGTGGCACCCTCTGGGAAGGACCTCACATCTTCAGGGACCTCACAGCAGCTGGGCCAGCAGCCCAGGGCCTGCAGGTGCCAGGCAGGAAATTCTCTCTGGACTTGGGAACACAGGAGCAAGCTGCCCCGGGCTGGCACCTCGTTGGGCACTGTGTCCGAGGATCCCTCTTCATCTCAGGCAGAGGCTGACCCCCCCCAGAGCGCCCCCTGTGGGCAGAGGGGTCTGGGACACGAAGTTCACAGTGAGCTGGAGCCCGCTCTGTGAGGTCCTGAGAGTGTGGAGATGTCATCTCTGAAGCTCAGCAGTGCATCTGAGGGAGGCAATTCCGAGAGATGAAGTCGTCAGGGAGGAGTCCCTGTTGTGTGAGAAGGAGAGAGACTAAGATGCATCCGCATGTTCTCGTCGATACCAGAGCAGTGCCCTGGGCTGTCTCAGACTCTGCCAGCAGAAAGGCCACTGCCAGAGGCAGCTGCCTCACCTTGGACCAGAGCAGGAGCGAAAGAAACTTCTTTTCTTTATAACGGATTCAGTCTGTGGCCTTGCGCATTAGCAGCAGACAATGGACTAACAGTCTGCACAGCAAAGAGGACCCTTGTCTTCCTGCATGTGTCAGGGCCCTCCCTTTGCCTTCAAAGCACCCAAGAGTGGCCTCTGGTCTTTGAGGATCCAGACTGACTGGAGTAAGAACTGGGAGCTGCTGTTCTCTTGGATGGTAGCTGTGAGGCCTGCTGGGGTCCCGGGTGGGTGCTGTGCCAGAGAGAGCCTACAGCAGAACCTGCGGCTGAGCCTGGGGCTCAGCTGTGGAGGAGCAGTGCAGGCATTGCCCAATTGCCTCTGGGCAGGGGTGGCAGCCAGGTGCGAAGGGAGGTGAGTGTGAACTGGTGCTCAGGGTTCGCCAGGGCCGAAAGAACCGTGAGATTCCCTCTGCCCAGGGTCTGGGCCTTCAAAGCTGGGGCCACAGAATCCAAGTCCAGAGTCCGAAAAGTAGGGTTTAAGGAAGCCAGGCAAGGCAGAGGAGCATGAGGGGTCTGGATGGCTTCAGGGACCAGGGAGGAGCCGCCTGCAGGAGTGGGTGGGGTGGGCATCTGTAGGCCTCAGGGCAGGAGCCTGAGATGCCCGCTGTGAAGCTCCAGGCAGTGCTGTGTGTTCATTCCTTCCCTCGGTTACTCATGCAAAAGGGCCCTTGGAGCGCCAAGAGGGAGGTGCAGGTGGCGCGTAGGGAGCTGTAGTGGGTGCAAGGCACACCCAGCCTCATGTCTGGAGGGCTCAGGGGGAGAGAGATGCAGGCAGAAAGGGAGGTGTGAGCGACCCTGTGGGTGAGGAGGCAGGGGAGCTGCTGCCCGGGAGGGGTGAGGGCCGGCCTGTGAGGCGGGGCCTTGATCTGGAGCCTGCCTGCTGGCAGGTGGAGACTTTCGGGTTTGGGGTGCTGGCTGGGGTCCCCTGGAGGCTCTGGCTTCCCACCAGTGGCGGCTGCTTCCCCCATGGGCACCCTCATCCGGGGAGCCTGCGGCCAGGCTGGAGCCGCTGCAGAGCCCAGCTCTGGTGCTTGGGGACTGCGCCAGCCTGCGCCAGGCCCACAGGCTCCCCACCAACTGCCCAGGAGCCAGATGGAGCCCTCTCTCCTGGTGTTCACGCTCAGTAGCATCTGTCCAGACCGCTCCCGCCATCTCTCCACAAATAACAAAAATAATGGAAAAGGTGGCAATTACCCTGAGTCTCGCCCTCCCGCCTTAGGCTGTCACTGCAGCAGATCAAACCTATTTTATGGGACAGCAACCCCTGGCTACAATTCCCAAACTAAAGTTTATTTGCACAGAAAAATAAAGGCAACTTTTTATTTGTCACCCTGCTGGGAAGAAATATGGCCCCTGTCTTCCCCCTTCCTGTCGCCCTCCCGTCCCCCGTGTGGCTTCAGCCCACAGTTGCTCCGCAGAGAGGAGGATTTCTGCTTTCCACCCCTCCCCGTGCTCCTAGTGCCCGATTCTCAAGTGGTAGTGTTTGGCCATTTGGCGTTTGGGGTGGGTGGGACCATGTTCTGAGCTACAGCATACAAGGCCCTGGGCCATTTTTTAAAAGCAGCGGTTTCCTGTGCGACAGTGGCCCCTTGCTCACTCTGGAAGGCTGTTCTTTCATGCAGTGGCAGCGCCAGCATTGATCAGTGGGAGAGTTCAAGGCGGCCACTCATCACGCACGCATGCGGCTTCAATATCAGATTCCAGACAAGGTCTGCAATAAATAAGAGCAGCAACAATCATGTTTCCTTCTCGGGCAGAAAATCAGTGACAGCATTGCTCGCTCTAAATTTCAGAGTCCAGGCCCGGTTCTACTTGGGCTGTGAAGAGGAAAAAGGCTGATTTTTCTCTCCAAGAAGTGATCATTTTGGCCGCCCTCACATTAGCAGCCATCAGATGGGTTTGGAATATGCAGTGAGGTTTCCACGTATGTGCTGATTATTGTTTGGGTTGTTCAAAGATGGAACCGATGTCGTTAAACCCTGTGTTTAAGCACAGTTTCTCACATTTGTTTTAATCGACAGGTTCTGTTTTTCCCCTCAAAACTGTGCCCTCCCAGCCACAACGTCAAGGTCTCCATATGAATACACAAAAAGAACGATCTTTTCCTTTAAGTAGGTAGGGGAATTTTTTTTCTTCAAATGGCAATGTGATTAAAAAACCCCCACGCCCCAGGAGTCCCTCATGGATTATGGCTATTGATTTCCTTCCTTGAAACGTGGAAATGTTACCAGACGGGGTGCTAGGAGAGGGTGTGTGGGTGCAAATGCAGTTTATTGCTTGTTGGCTAAAAACCAGAGATAACCTGTACCATGCGTGTGCTTGTGTTGCATGTGACAGTGAATTTTAATCCCAAAGCAGCCAGACAGAAAGCTTTGTGCCACGCAGTAAGTGACATTTTTGGGGTAAATTTATATTTGAAGGAAATAAGCTTCAGACAGACTCAAAACGCAAGGGTTTTAAGCGTCTGTTCTCCCCTAGTGCAGCTCCGGCGTGCTTCAGACTGTGCATCCGTGAATTTGCTGATCACCATCAGATGTCTGTTGTATCTGTCTCTACCCCACAGCCCCGGGGCTCCTGTGCCTTCCCCGGGCATCCCTGTCCCTCTCCGGGAAGTGCTAATCAAATAGCTGCAGGTTTTAGGAAGCCAGTGCCTGGGCCGCTGGGCGGACCCCTCGGGGATGCGGGATGCTCCATTAGGAGAAGAGGCTGGCCTTCCCTGCTTTCATCCTCCTCCCTTTTAATGATTCTCCTCAGTCCTTCTGAGAAGATCTCCCGCCCTCTGACCCCTGTTAGGAGACGAAGGCTTAACCAGCCGAAAGTGCCGTCGCACATAGCTCGCGGAATGAATGCTCCAGAGGCCTCTAGGAAAGGCCAGAAGGCAGGCGCTGCGGTCACTGCGCTCAGGGGCTGCTCCCACCCACACTGCTTCCCTCCTCACTCAGGGGGTAGGCAACATCAGCTTGTGTGTGGGGGGCCCCTGCGCCCACCGTCACTTGCTGGGATCCCCAGGTCCGGCGTGTGGCTGGCGCACTGCAGGGCCCGCGGCTGCTGCAGAACGAAAATGCTTTCATGGGAAAACCCACGGCTGGGCAGGAGTGGAGCGGAGGACGGCGAGCACTAGGTCCCACCCACTCACACTCTGTCCTCTTCAGTGGGCGTTACGTAGCCGTCCAGTTCCAGTGTCCCAGGAGTGGAACCAAGCCTTTCCTCCCTGTGAACGCTCACACCGTGTCTCTGGTGCCTGCTGATGCGGAGTAGCTTCATCTTTCCGAGCCCAAAACGTTTCCATCTGTGAAATGGGGACTCGGGTCTGCACCCTGGGTCCTACAGAGCATTACTCGGGCACTGTAGAGCCCGGGACCAAGCTCTCCGCTCCCTTGCCAGGCTCTGGTCACCCTGACCTATTCCCACCAAGTGTCCTGAGGCTGAGCAGGGACGGGTAGATCTTAGGCTGGCTGACGTCCACCATCCCATAGGGAGGGCTCTTGATAACCGTGTCCCTGTTACAGAGCAGGAGCCCAACCCAGCGGCATCCGGCCAGCTGCAGCTCCATCAGGAGCGGCTGGAAGGGTTGGGGCTTGGACGTGACACCGGAAGGTGTTGGCGAGGGCAGAGTAGCCCAGTGCCACACCCTGTTCTTTGGCTCTGTCTTCTGCGTGCACGCACGTGCCTGCGTGTCCTGGCTCACGCACGTTCACAGCATGTTTGGACGTAATAGTGACTCATGAGCTTAGAAACTTTTTGCCTCATCACAAAAGTGCCTATTCACTGAATAGACTTTGGAAATATAGAAAATTGTGCAGATCTTAAATTCCCCATCCAGCACACAGAGACAGATGTGGTGTGCATGTGTGCCCCTAAATTTTTGTCTGTGTGGGTACACACTCTGGCCTTTAGCACTCTCTCTCAGTCTTACATTCCAAGCATTCCCTTTTATCATGAATGTATCAGTTACCTATTGGTGTGTAACAAACCACTGTGAGCCCTAAAGGCATAAAGCAACTGAATCATTTTACTTCCACCTTTACGCCCCTGCAAGTGAAGTTGGGTCAGTGTGCAGTCCTGACCCCGGGTCATTTGTGGGCTGCAGCAGGCAGGGCTGCCCTAATTGGAAGGCTGCTTGAACATCCCACTGCCACGTGGTCTCCCCTAGGATGACTTCCGGGGCCCCAGGAGCCTGTGCACTGGGGGTGACCGGTGCTGGAGTCAGGTGTTGTTTCTCCACTAGGGAAGTCATGGAGGCCTGGGCTGACACAGCTTAGTTTTTGCAGCCAGGCTAGCTCGTAGGAACAAGTCCAGCATGATGGAGATTTATCTTACAGTTCTGGAGATCAGAAGTTGGAAATGGGTGCCTGCAGGGCTGCACCTCCTGTAAGGGCTCTCTCAGGGTGTCAGTTGCCTTCTCTTTTTCAGCTTCTGGAAGCTGCCTGTGCTCCTTGGCTTGTGGCCCCTTCCTTGATCTTTAAGTCTGACTGTGACGTCTGCCTCTCCGTCACATCTCCTGACTTGGACCCTCCTGCCTTCTCACCAGGGTAAACGAGGATGACTCCCAACCCAGAGCACTTGGCTGGATTCCACCTGCAAAGCCCCTTTTCTTATGGAAGAACATTCACAAGTTCCAGGAGTTAGGGCCTCCGGCAGCCATCCTCCAGCCTGTCAGATATGACAAGGCTCTGGCAGGGTACACTGGGGCAGAAACAAGGCTGCCGTCATCTTTGGAAGACCTGGTCTGCCACAGTTAAATGAATTCGGGGTCCGACTAGTATTCCAAGGTACGTCTGCTTAGCTGTTAGGGTGCAGGGCCTCACACCTGGTAGGCAAGAGCTCAATCACCGAGCCCCGTCTCAGCCCTTCTTTATGTAAAGGTTTATTATTTTTATCACTGTCATTGTTTATTGTCAATATTTTTATTTTACTATTATTAGTGTTTCCAATGTAAATGACACCATAGAGAACAAATATAATTGTAAAAAGTATTTGTGTAAATCTCTGATTACTTTTTAGGGATCCATTCATAAGGATAGAATTATTACACAAAAGCATGAGTACTTGCTTTTCTACAGCCCACTGGAGAAAGGTGATGCAAGCTTTCCAGCAGTATTACATGAAAATTTTTTTTTCTGTGTCCTCATGGACATTGAGCATAAGCATTAAGATGTTTGCAAATTTCATTTTTTATAGCTTTGTTGAGGTATAACTGAAATCCGAAGAATGGGACACATTTAGGGGGCGCAATTTGATGAGTCTGGAGCTATGCGTACCCTAGGGAGGCTGTCACCACAGCCGAGGAACAAAGCCTCTCGCCTCCAGAAGCTCCCTCCAGAAGGCCATTGCTGCTTTTGTTTTTTGTGCTAAGAGTGCTTCACACGAGATTTACCTTTGTGACAAAATGTTCAAGTTTTAACCCTGGGCTCTATGTTGTATAGCAGATGTCTGGACCTTACTCAGCTGTGTAACTATAACTTTATGCCAATTCCTCCTCAGCCTACCCTTGAGCAATCACTACAGCCTCTCAGAGTCTGGCCATTTTGGACATGTCATGTACCTGGCATTTACCCTTCTGGGACCGATTTATCTCACTTAGCATAGTGTCTTCTGGGTCTATCTGTGTTACAAGTGGTGGAATTTCCCTCTATTTTAGGGCTAAATAGTATTTCACTGTATCTCTATATCATATTTTCTTTATTCATGTATTTGTTAATGAACCTCTATTGGTGTGTCCAGGTCACAATGAACAATGCTGTGATGGATATGGGAGTGCCTTATTTCTTTGAGATCCTGATTGCAATTCTTTTGGGTACAGAGCCAGGAGTAGAATCACTGAGTTATATGTTAATTTTGTTTTTAAGTTTTTGAGGAAGCTCTATACAGTTTTCCCCAGTGGCTGTGCCACCTCACGTTCCTGCCAATAGCATGCAGATGTCCTAGCCTCTCATGCCCTGGGCAGCACTGCTCTCTCTTTAGAGTCCCCGTGCAGACTCCTGCAGGATGACACTGGGACTGTGATTTGCATTTCCCTGATTATTAGTGATGTTGTCAGCTTTTTGTATCACAGTCATGCATTTCTATATCTTCTTTGGAGAAATGTCTGCCCAAGTCCTTTGCTTGTGTTTTAATTGGGTTATTTACTTATTAACGAGCTATTGAGTTGTAGGACTTCTTTACTTTTGGGAGATTGGCCCTTACCAGGTATAGGGTTGGCAAACATTCCCCCTTCCACTCTGTCAGCTGACTCCTTTGCTGTGTGGAACAGTCTTCAGTTTGATGCAGTCTCCTTTGTTTTTGCTTTGTTGCTTGTGCTTTCTGTAGTGTATTCAAGAAATCTTTGCCAAGACCAGTGTCAGGATTTGTGCATTTATTTTCTGGGAAATTAGTTTTAGGTTTACATTTAAGTCTTAAACATCTTTAATCCATTTTCTTGTTTTTTAATCTTTAATCTTGATTTTCTTGTTTAGTATGAGATGGGGCCTGATTTCACCATTTTGTGTGTGGACAGAGTTATCCTGTCACCATTTGTTAAAGAGGCTGCCCTTTTCTTTTGTGTTCAGTGCCGGAGATTGAACCCACAGCCTTGTGCATATTAGGCAAGTGCTCCACACTCAAGGTACATCCCTGTCCCCATTGTTGAAGATCCATTGGCAAAATATGTGGCTCATTTCTGGTCCCTGTGTTCTGTTCTGTCCATCTGTGTGTCTGCCTATGTGTATGACAGTGCCATACTGTTTTAATTACTACAGCCTGGCAATATATTTTGAAACTAGGGAATGTGACTCATCCAGCTTTGTTCTCTTTCAAGTTTTCTTTGGCTAATTGGAATCTTCTATTTTTCTGTATGAATTTTAGGATTGATTTTAGAATTGTTTTTTCTATTTCCCTAAGAAGTGCCACTGTGATCTCAAGGGAATAGCTTGGAATCTGTAGAACACTTTGGCTAGTATGGACATTTTAATGAAAACTTTTTTTTTTTTTTTTTTTGGTACCGGGTATCAAACTCGTAGTATGGACATTTTAACACTATTAATTCTTCCAATCCTTCCAGTCCATGAGCATGAGATTTTTTTTCAGTACTAGGAATTGAACCCAAGCCCTTGCACTGAGCTACATCCTTAGCCTTTTAAAATTTTTTCTTTTGAGATAGGGTCTTGAGTCATCAAGTTACCTGGGCTGGGCTAGACCTTGTGATCCTCCTGCCTAAGCCTTCCAAAGCACTAGGATTACAGGTGAGTTTTTAAAATTTATCTGAAAAAATTTTTAAAATCACTATTTATAGTTTCTGGTGTACCAGACTTTCACTTCTTTGGTTAAGTTTAATAAGTACAGTGGTGCCTTGGTTCATGAACTTAATTCATTTCATGATTCTGGGGAAGACACCATGGTTATGTTCATCACCTGAAGTGGAGTTCTCAAATGGAAGCAAAATTCTGCCAAATGCTTCTGTTGCTCGTGCACAGAACTGTTGTGAACCAAGGTATTACTTTTTGATATTATAAAAAATGATATTTGTCTTGGTTACCTTTCTTGTTGCTGAGATAAAATACCCGACACCCAAAGTTAAAGGAGGAAAAGTTTATTGTAGCTCCCAGTTTATAGAGGTTTCAGGTCATAGCTGGCTGGCTCCAAGGCAGGGTGGCATGGCAGAGGGCATCACAGAGGAGAAACAGTCCATGGCAGGCAGAAGGCAGCAAGACAGCCAGCAGCAAAGTAGTGAAGAAGCAAGGGATAACAGCTGCCCTCTTTCTGCCCCTTATAGTCTATCCAGGTCACCTGTCCTTAGGGCAGGTAGCACTCACATCCAGGATAGGGCAACCTTAATCCTAGCATCCCACCGTGAATCAATCCCAGCACCACACACTCTAGATCCAGCCATCTCTGAAAAGCCCCACCTGTGACCACATGAGGCTTTGGAGGGAAATATAGATCTACAAGTCATAACAATACTGTTTTCTTAATTTCCTTTTCAGATAGTTTGTTGTTAGTATATAGAAATGAAATTGATTTTTTAATGTTGACTTTTATTCTGCAACTTTATTGAATTTGTTTATTTTTTCCAAGAGGGTTTTTTTTGGTGGATTTTAAAGTTCATCTATATGCAAGATCATGTCATCTTCAAACAGGGACAGTTTTCCTTCTTGTCCAGTTTGGGTGTGTTTTCTTCCTCTTCTTGCCCAGTTGCTCTATGTAGGACTTTCAGTCCTGTGTTGTATAGAAGTGGCGAGTGTGGGCATTCTCACTGTGTTCGTCATCTGGAGGGCAGTCTTTCTGTTTTTCACCACTGAGTATGACATGAGCTGTGGGCTGGCATTTGTGGCCTTTGGCATGTGAGGTGCATTCCTTCTGTGCCTCGCTTGTTGAGTGTGCACGTATGTCGTTGTGTGTTTGATCATGAAAAGGTGCTGAAATTTGCTGAATGCAGTTTTGAATCTGCTGTGGTGATGATGTGGTTCTCACCTCCGTTCTGTGACATATGGTGTGTCTCCTTGGCTGGTTTGTGTGTGTTGAAACAATGCTGAGTCCCAGGAATAAGTCCCAGCTGATCATGGCACAATATTTCAATGCATTGTTGAGTTTCACATGCTAGCATTTTGCTGAGGGTCCATCTGGCTTTTATGCACACTTCTTTGATTATTGGTGAGATAGATTAAGCACTTTATATATTTATTTATAATTCTCTTTTTCTGTTCATCAACTATTTTACTTATTCTTCCCCTGTGGGGCATTATTATTTTTTTTACCGATTTGCAAGGACTCTTTATGTATAAAATATGTTAAAGTTTTTTCCTTATTTGGCATAAATAATAGTTGTAGAAGTTTTTATTTTTTATTTTTATTTTTTTGGTACTGTGGCTCGAACTCCGGTCCTTGTGCTTGCAAGGCAAGTGACGGAACCACTGAGCTAAATCCCCAGCCCTAGAAGTTTTATTTTTATAAAAGAAGACATCTTTTTTGATGTGTATTACATTCTTTTTATGATTAAATATTTCTTCTCTTACATAAATGAGGTAAATATTCACTCATATTTTCTTCTTGGTGTTCTATGATTTAGTTTTATACTTCTGGCTATGGAGGTGATCTAAATGATAGAGGAGTGATACCCCACCTCTGTGGTATATATGGCTTGTTTTATTTTGCCTAACAAAAGGAATGAGTGAAAAAGAGATGTATACACCATTGGTTGGCTTTCCGTAGGAATGGAGTGGGCCCATTCACCGCTCCTCTAATCAGTGACTTTTCACGCCCAGGGAAGTGGGGGGTGGGGTCCCGTCCACGGATCATCTCGGGCTCCGTTTCGGAACATGTCTGAGCCAGACAGATTCCAAGGACACTGCATTCGGAGGGTTGGGTTCTTCAGCGCCCTTGGTGGTCGGGCACAGAGGTGGGCAGTCTTCCTGCCTAACAGGGTGACCTTGTTTCCATGACGGAAGTGACTCCCACATGGTCGTGCGTGCTGCTTATCTGCAGGGGGCCGGTGGACGGGGTCTCAGTGTGTCTGCACAGTGGCCACTGTCTCTCTCCCAGAGGGCCCCTCCCAAGAGGCCGCTGTCTTCATGGAAGAATCACCCTAGGCGGCACCACACCGTACCCCGAGGCATCATGAAGAGGACCCAGGAGGACACCGCACGACCCGACCCGCACGGTGGCTTCCTTTCACCCGGAGTCCCCGAACGGTGTAGCGTGGCAGTCGCTCCCTTCCCTGTCTCAGTGCTGGTGCTTCGTGAATCTTCTCCTCACCTCTCTTTTTAAACTTATTCTTTGTTTTAGGTTGACTAGTAGTAATTTATATTTATTGACCACAACGTTATGTTTTGATACACTGTAAAAAGATTAACTTGAACAACTTAATCTTTTCATTATTTTACCTACTTTACTTTTTCTGGTGAGAATGTTTAGAATCTGCTCGTGTAGCAATTTTGAGATATTCAGTACATTATTAGCTGTGGTTGCTATGCTATAATTTTTGAGTAGATGAAATGAATGATTGCTAGCCTAGCTTTTATCTGTTGTTTCTACCTTTGGGCAGCCCTATTCCCAGGTCCTGGCTTCTAACCTCACGTCCTCACTCTAGCACAGCTATTGTCACTACAATAGTGCTTCCCTGTAGTTTCCTTTCTGTTACCTGGAGAGCACAGATAGGGTGAAAAGAATGTGTACGTTGGGTGGGGTGTGGTGGTGCACGCCTGTAATCCCAGCACTTAGGAAGCTGAGGCAGGAGATTCACTGTGTTGCCTGGACTACACAGTGAGTTCACAGCCAGCCTGAGCTACAGAGTGAAATCTTGTCTCAAAAAACAAAAACAAACAAAACTTCGGAAAAATATAGGCTTGGGTTCAGGTTTTACTCTGAAATTTGCGCAACTGGCCTGTCTCCTTGTCTGCTAGGTCAATGAGGGTCTCCTGGTGAGTTAGGTTGTGGTTAAGGAGGCCCTTACTCCCCCTACCCTCTTCTATGGATTTCCCACACTGCTGATGGGTGGCTTGGCCATGTAAGCTGCCCTGGTGTGGTTTGGATGGCGTGGTTCATGGGTGGTTACACGATTTGTGTTCCCTGAGATGCCCTTTGAAGCTGTACCGGCCCTGTGTGGCCCTCACTCTTGCTGGGAGAATGAAGTGCCTGGGTAGTGCCCAGTCCCAAGAGGTCAAAGACAGGTGTGCAGACCTGACCCAGCCTACAGCCGAGTCCAGCCCAGGCAGCCCCACTGCAGCCAGCCCCTGCTCGAGAAATGCCGCTTTCTGTTGAGTGCCACTGAGCGCTAGGGCAGTGCGTGACACAGGAAGACCAGAGACAGCGGATGTATGTGCTGCCCTTTTCCAGGAGGCTTTTCAGTGCCAGAATCTTGTAAGATGACAAGGTAACTCAGAAAGACCCTAACTTCCTTCCTAGAACTACAGATCAACTAGGAAGGCTTGGATCTTTCCCTCCAATGTTCTTACAGTTGAAGAAGGAACCATTGTTACATCTGCGGTCTACGTGGCAGAAAGAAAGAAAGGTTCCACGAGATGTGGTTCACCAAACCCTAAGAGCATTGTCAAAATCTTTGCTTTTATTGAAAGGCCCTCATCCTGGTGGAAGCTCAGATTGCCAGCAGTGACTTTGCTGTCTTGGCCTCCAGAGGAGGGGTTGTGTCTGCTGACAGCTGCAGGTCTTTCTGCTAGAAACCACACTGAGGCTGTCACACAGGGGCAGCTTTGACATGGGGCTGTGTGGAGGACACAGTTCATTCCCTAGCAAAGTCCAAGCCCAGAAAATGCGCAGAGGAAAGGGAGCGCAGAGACAGGTGGCGTGGGGAGGCTGTGTGCCAAGGTGTGGTGGAAAGGCATTGGCAGGTGCGCTGGGCCACCCAGGTGTCTGAGCGGGGCATTCGAAGCTCTTCCGAGAGCCCGAGTTGGACCAGCTCCGACAGCGAGCACTATGGCAGCCACAGCACTGGGAGCCCAGCAGGATGGGGCCCTAGGGCAGAGGCACAAGTGGAAGCTTCCCTTGGTTCCCATCCTGTTTCCTGCTGGCTCAGGCCCCAAGGCTCCGCTTGCACTTGCCTGTCTCAAACTCCGCGTCTCCTCCCTTGAGCCTGCAGGATGGGTCTGGGCCTCCGGAAGCACCCGACCTCACCCGCTCTCCACTTCCACCGGCGGGAATGGGAGGACAGCCGTGACGCTGGCCACTGAACGTCGTCCCTTCCCCACCAGGGCAGCCTCTGTGCATCTGTCTGGAGTTGTACCTGGTGCGTGAGTGATTCCAGCCGAGAGGAAGTGCTCAGCACCACACTAAGGGAAGGCATAATGAGGCAACTTAGGGTCGGCTGGGTGAATCAAGTAAAGCAGCCTCTCCCCCTCCAGCACATGCTTGTTATTCACCAGACAGAACAGACGTTAGGCCCCCGGGAAGCCCTTCCCCACCTGCCTGCTCTGCCACTCAGAGGGCGGCTCTCTCCCTGGGCATTGGTGCCTGGCTTCCGGAAGTCAGCTGCTCCAAGCCCCGAGGGCTCCCAGGACAGCAGAGCATGCGGTGCCGACCAGAAGACCTCCACTTGAACCTATGTTTTGCCACTCAGATGAGCAAGGCGTTCCCTGTCTGAGCACAGGGTGCTGCGCATGATGCAGTAGCAGGACGGGTGGTGCCACTGCCTGGCTGGAGGGGCTCGGCAGTGGCCTGTGGCCCTGGCACGTGCTGTATGACCTGGTTTCTGTGTCGGTGAAAGGGCTGCTAATCCACAGACCTGGTGAGAATGGCTAACTTGGCTCTGCTTCCGAGTAACGTGGTGAGGATGTCAGTGAGGAGTTGCATGGCACAGCACAGGGGACCTGTGAGCTCCGTTAAGCGCCTGCCCTGAGAAGGTGAGCATGGATGTGCTAACGGAAGATAGCATTTCTGCCCCGGAAATGGAGTCCTATCTGTGCTCTTCCTGGGTCCGCGGTTTCATTTGGGGCTGCGTGGATGGAACAGTAGGGCACCTGCTTTGAGAGCCTTGTGCAATGGACTTAGGAGACAAAGCTGTTAGGTGTGAGTGCCAGTTTGGAACTCAACTACCTGTGTGTTCTCCCTGAGGCTCAGTTTCTCCATCTGTTAAAAGCAGAGAATAGTTCTCCTTTGGGGGTGGTTGTAGAGATGAGGTGAGCTGATAAAGAGGAGTGTGCTCCATCTGAGCTCAGTGAACGATAATTTCCCCTTCCTCTCCTGTCCTTCCTTCCCCTTCGGACTACTAGATGAGCTGTAAAGTGATTTTTGAGGCCTTCCAAGTGTATTTTAGACCTAGTGTATTTAGGACTGGAGTGTGAGTTTCTCATACCTCTTTTTGTTACTTGACTGTCAATGAACATTAAACAATTCACTTTCTAAAGAATGCTTGTTCCAGGTCTGGCCTTAGGTGATGAAATATTTCTGCTTGCTCAGTGGAGAGGACAGTCAGCAGGCTAATATATGGAAATAAGTGCCCTCAAATGATTCTTATCATTTAGACCAATTAGGGATCTGTGATTAGCATGGAACTGGCAGGAGATGCATTCAGAAATCGCTACCCAGAGCACAGCAGCCAGGCTTGAGAGGGACAGAGAGGGGTTAGTGAGAGTTCATGAATGAATCGCAAGCAGATGTGTTTAATGCATTTGCACGGCGAAATCCACAGTGCAAATACATTCTGCAAAACTCTTCTGTCTGAAAGCAAAGCATTTAGTCAGCGGGGAAGGGGAATGGCCCTGTTACCTTTCTCCAGCTTTGATTCACACACTTTTCTTTCAGCCTTGAGCCGATCCTAGGAGGTGGAATTTGGGGTTGCTATTGCGTTCCATCTGTTGATGGGGTGGAATTAGAATTCTGAGGGAACCACTGAAAATTACATGCAAACATTACGGCCATTTGTTATCATTATAAAACGTGATAATGTCATTGCTGACTTACAAACATGATGACCTGAAAGGCCATGACATTATGACATTACATTTTATCAATAATGAAAAATTGCTGCCTTGCGTGGTGGCTGGGGGTGAGCACAGGCACCCACAGAAGGAGCTGCAAGTCTCTGTTTATGCCAGACTGAAAACGGAAACGGATGAGCGGCGAGGGTGGCACCAGACAGCAGAGCAAAGGGTGGCATCTTTGCCTGCCCGCTGCTAGGGAAGCGGGGCCTTCCTGACCCAGGAGCTGTAATATTCATTGGCGAGAGGCTGGCTCGCCAGCCACTTAGCTGGGGCCGCAGTGGCAGGTTTGAAGACGCGGTGACGGGTTCCTTTTTGGGAAGGGTTGCTGGACCCTAGCAGATGGGCTGTTCTTCCAGAAGCAGGGCACAGCTGATGCTGAGGCACCAATTAGCTGATTAGCTTGTTGTGCTTAGATGGGAATCAGGACGGAGGTTTCAGGGCTGCCGCAACTGTCCACTCAGTGCCGCAGGTTTAGAGGATATACTGGGCACAGGTGTGACTTCGGAGCCACAGAACCTCTGTGGGAAGGCTGGGCTTTTCTGGCAATGAAGGGCAGCGAACCCCATATTGCAGGTATGCTGAGAACCCAAGCCCATGTGGCAGGGCCAGAGGGGACAAGGGCCACGGCCTCCAGAGCCTTCCCAGTAAATCGCGCAGAGTGTGGGGCTTTTGTGGACCCTTAGAAAAGATAATTTTCATGAAACGCGGGGAAGGGGCAATGTGATAACACATCTATCCTGTCTTTTCTCCTTGCATTTATTCCATTGGAGAGCTATAAAGAGTGGCTAATGTATAAGGCGCCTGGTCTGCGACCTAATATAAAAACTTGAAAGGAATGTAAAATCTTTAGATTTGAGGTGTAAAATAGATTCTCCTCTCTTTTCTCTTTGTGCAGGTGTTTCATGGCTGGCCCATAAAAATCCCTATTTCTTTGTCCCATCCTCCCTCCCATTTTTCACTCCCTGTGTCTGCGTCCGTGTGGGGCTCTTGTCAGCCGCAGTTTCTCTGGAGAGAAATAAACGGGCCACCTGGCTTTGGTCTCACCCAGAGAGAATGGTGCTGTGCGCCGCCTGTTTTGCGTGGTTCAGAAGGGCGTGTGTGTGTGTGCATGCGCGTGTGCTGTGCCATGCACACCTCCTCTGCCTGCCCAGCCTTGGGTTCCCTTGCAGGCCCGAGCCCCGAAGTCTGACCTTTGCTGGAGGGCAGCTCTTCCAGACTCTGGGCTCCCATCCCCCAGGACCTCAGCTCTGGCCTCTCCTGGACACTGCCTTCCACTCACCTGAGCGCAGGTTGGCACTTTTGAGGAGCTCACGGATGATTGGGGCTGAGAACTGTCCTGGGAGCACTGCTGGAGTTAGGCCTCCATAGTCCCCAGCGCACCCGGTGCCCCGGGAAACCCAGCCCCACCTCTGTTGGCCTGGGCAGAAGCTTCCATGCTTGGGGAGCTCCCCAACAGCAGTGACCTGCGCTCTGACTGAGGCCCAGCGAGCTGAGCTTCTGCAGCCTGCGCTCATTCTGATGTAGGGTAAGTCCAGAGCCACTACCTCAGAGCACTGGAAGCTTTCCCGATGGTACAGCGCTCTTGGGGAGATAGCTGTGCTTTAGAGACAAATGTTTCCTTTGTCACTGTCCAGTTATAGCTGTTAGAGGTGCCCCTCTGAGAAAACTGGGAGTGTGGTGGGCAGGCCCGGCCTCGGATGGGGTGGAGGAATGGTGGGAGATGGTTGGCCTGCCCCGGGAGTCTGAAGAGGGTCAGGGTGCCTCTCCCTTTCGGCAGGAAGGTGCTGCCTGGGGCTCAATCTCTGACCACCTAGCCTGCTGTTTAAAGGCAGTGTTGGGTCGACAGACCCCGCCCCCCCTCCGGGGGTTACACATGAACCAGCCAGTGCGGTACAGTGGACCCTTGACTTACGAACTCAATTCGTTCCTGAGGGCTGGTTGTAAGCCAGTGGTCAGTGAAGGCTCAGGCTCCTCTCTACAGCCTTCAGAGTCTCTCTCCTGTACACAGGCAGATCTCAGTGTCCTTACAGAGACCCTGGCCCAGGATTTCTCAGTGAACCCCACATGGAAAGGATGCTGTCATGCTCCTTCCAGAGCTCTTCAGGGTTAAGTCTGTGTCTGAGACCATCTGGAAGCACAAGTGGCCAGCATTTTGGTTGTAACTCAAGACTTTGGCCATAAGTTAAAACCGAGATTTCAGTCCTAACTCAAGTTGTTCAGATGTCAGGCTGGTTGTAACTTGAGGGTCCACTGTATGGGTTACGAGGAATGTGCTATGTTAAGCACCAGTGATTTGCAAGCCACCTTGAAGACACATGACATTTAGCAAGGGTCCAGCTTGCTGTAGGGCTGGGGCAGGAGACTTTCTCCACGGTGCAGCTGAACATCACGGCGGCGGAGAGGTCCCCTCACACCCACAGAGTTATTTCCATGCTGCCCAGGACGGCCTGCTTCCCAGGGGCAGCAGATGCTCCTGTCTGCTAAGATGTATTACCTAATGGTCTCCGTTTCTCAAAGGTTCAGTAAGCAAAAGGGGTTATTCTCAGCAAGCCGCTGGGACGGTGACAGGAACAAACACCTCAGTGTATAAATTTGAGACCTTTCACCTCTCAGCTGTCAAATTTCAATATTTCTGGTCACAATGTTAAATGCACTCTCGTATCCATTTCAGAGAGCTCTGATAGAAAAATCAAAGTTTGCTTTTATATTTGTACACTGTTAGTAAGTTGTTAAAAGAAAAATAAAGCAAGGTGACTGCTAGCCATATTTTGTATTCATGGCTTTACAGCCTCTCCATAACAAGCCAGAAGCTCTGTGTTCTCCTTGACTCACAGCGTGCTCCAAACGGCTTGGGGTTACTGCCAGCTCTGTGTCTCCTGCCTTTTAGGAATGATAAATGCAGCCTGCTGAAGGAAAAGTTCCAAACCAGGATGATGCAGGGACTCGGGAGATACACGCTCAAACATGGCCCTCAGACCCTTCATGTGTGGGGATGAAATATCCATGGCGCTGACCTCGCTTCCATCGCGCGTGGAGCAGGCATGGAGGGCGCGCCTCTTCTCTGTGACCCAGCCACTCTCGCCTCCGGCCTCGCCCTGGCCGTGGACTCTGTAGACAGTTCCACCATGGCGGCCTTTCCCGCAGTGGCTGGGTGGGGCTGGTGCGAGGCCCTCTTTCCTCTGTACAGTAATGACTCCCCAGAGTGGGGGACAGTGACAGCGTGGGGTGCTCACCCGGCCCTGGAAAGCTTGGGGACCACGGAAAGGGCAGTGTGGCCAGCACAGAGGGAGTGGACAGTGGCAGAGCAAGCAGTATGGCTGTCAGGACACACACCAGAGTGCCCAGGGCGGTGAGTGGTGAGTGTGCACCTCCACACGCGGTGGGTGCTGGCCTAGGGCAGAGGCCCCGGTTAGCCGAGCTGGACTGGTGGAGCCGGCCGGCCAAGGACTCATGGTGCACAGCGTGGCTGTCCCGTCCAGGTGGGGACCTGTCCAGGAAGGACGTCACAGAGCCGAAGCCCGTGGCTTCTCCCTGGCCTCTCCTCTGGGTCCATCCTGTGTGTGGTGACTGGAAGCTCGAGGCTGACTTAGAGAGAGCAGGGATGATGGCTCGGCCCGGGCGCTGGGTCTGAGGTCCAGGAGCCCAGGTGTCCTGGGCTGGGCTCCCGAGTGCTGTCCAGCTGCTCACTGTCTTCTGGGGGAGGACGAGGTCCCTGGGCCGAGGGAGGGAAGGCTGGGCTCACCCTTCCCCAGTGACGTTAACCCCACCCACGAGGGCACAGCCCTCCTGCAAACGCATCTCAGTGTGAACTCCTCCTCCAGGGAGCTGCAGCTCCCACCAGCAGGCCCAGTGCCGCCTGCTCAGCTCCCGAGCCGGGCGCCTGGCTGCTTTCCATGCCGACAGTGTGCTGCGTCTTCCCATTCAACTTTCCTTCTGCAGATGTGTGTGGGCAAGTGCTTGCGATCCACGTCAGCATTCAGGGTGGGCAGCTGGTACACGTACATGCCGCCTCTCGATCGTTTTCATCCCCTCCCCTGTCCTCCCTCCTGCCTCCTTCTATCCCCAGGCTCCCTTCCCATCTCTACAAACTCTACCTCCTTGTTTCCTATCATCTATCTTTTATTTTGTACTTTAAATTATTTATACTTTGAGTTTTTCATATCAGAGAAACTATGTGATATTTAAACTTCTGTATCTGATTTCTTTCACATAACATTATGGTCTTAAGGTGCATCCATTTTCCTACAAATGATGCAAATGTATTTTTTTTTTTTGTGGTGCTAAGGATTGAACCCAGGGCCCTGCATTTACTAGGCAAGTGCTCTACCGCTGAGCTAATTCCCCAAACCCTGAATGTATCCTTTGTCATGACTGAGTAGTATTCCATGTGTAATATGCCACCTTTTCTTTATCCATTCACCTGTTGGTGAGCACATAGGGCCCTCCCAGGATTTAGCCCAAATGAGTTGTGCTGCTGTAAATATGGCAATGTATGGATCACTGTAATGTGCTATCTTTAGCTCTTTTGAGAAGATATCAGAAGAGATATAGTTGGGTCAAATAGAATTTCTATTTTCAGTTTTTAAAGTTAATTTTATTGGTACACTTTTGACATGTATAAGGATCACGTTCACCATTGGAAATTTGTACTTGTACCTAATATATCTTGATTCTTTCTTCCTCCATTCCCCTCCCCTCTCTTCAATCTTTCTTCCCCTATCCCTTTACAAAACTTTGTTTCTATTGTTTTCCTTCCATTCTTTTTAATTTTTATTATTCTTACTCCCTTGCTTCCCTATCCACCCTCCCTTGCTCCTCTTTCCATTCGAACACTTTCTTCCTACTTCCCAGTATCTATCATCCATTTTGGTCCTTATTTGCCCTTTGGGTTTCTCACACATGACAAACAATGTGATATTTAAACAAGTATGTCCAATTTATTTCACTTAAAATTATGTTCTTAAGGTGCATCCATTTACCTAAAAATGTCTCCAGTTTATCCTTCTTTATGGCAGTGTAGCACTCACTTGTATATAAAAACCACATCTTTATCCACGCATTTGTTGACAGGCATTTGGACTGCTTCCAAGACTTAGCTATTAGAAACTGTGTTGCTATAGACATGGGTGTGCATACATTACTGTGTATGAAGGTTTTACCTCTTTTGGGAGGATACAAGAAAGGGAATATCTGGGTCAAATGGAAGGTCTCGTTTTAGTTTTTTGAGAAATCTTCATACTGATTCCCGTAGTGTAGTGGTTGTACTAGTTTACATTCCCACCAAAAAGTAGGTTCCCTTTTTCTCCTCAGCCTCACCAGCATTTGTTATTATTTGGATTCTTGATGAGAGCCATTCTTTCTGGAGTAAGATGGAATCTCAACATTGCTTTTATTTGCAGTTCTCTAATAGCTTAATATCCTGAACGTTTTTTTCATGTACCTCTTGGCCATTTGCACGTTTTCTTTTGAGAAGTATCTATTCCTTTCAATTGCCCAGTTTTGGATTGGGTCTTTTATTGTGGGGATCTATTTTTTTTGAGTTCTTTACATATTCTACACATCAGTCCTCTGTCTGAGGAGTAGCTGGCAATTTTCCTATTCTCTAGGTTGTCTCTTCATGCTACTGTTTGCTTCCTTTGCTGTGCAGAAGTTTTATACTTGATATGTTCCCATTTGTTGATTGTTGGTGTTATTTTTGTGTAATTGGGGTTCTGTTCAGAAAGTCCTTGCCTATGCTTGTGTCTTCAAGAATTTTACCTGTCTCTCTTTTAAGCAGTGGTTTTGTTTTTATATCTAGGTCTTTGATCCATTTTGATTTGATTTCAGTGCAGGGTGAGAGATACATCTATATTCACTCATGGGGGCAGCCAGCTTCCCAGCATCATTTGCTGAAGAGTCTGTCTTTTCTCCAGCACGTGTTTTGGGCGCCTTTGCCAAAAATCAGGGGTCCAAGTGTGCCTGGGGTGGTTTCCGCTCTGTTCTGTTCCACTGACCCACACATCTGTTTCTGTGCCCCTACCATGGTGTATTATTATTATTATTATTATTATTATTATTATTATTATTATTATTATTATTGCTGTAGCTTTGCAGTATAACTTGAATTCTGGGGTTGTGATGCCTCCTGCTTTGCTCTTGTTGCCCAGGGTTACTTTTACTATTTTGGATCTCTTCAAATTCCATATAAATTTAAGGATTTTTTTTAATAGTTCTGTTTGTTATAAACCTCTGGATTTCATTGGTGTTGTTGTGATTTCACTATTTTCATTTATTTTATTTTATTTTTTTGGTGCTGGGAATTGAACTTGGGACCTTGTGCTTGCCAGGCAGATGTGACGCTTCTGAGTTACATCTCTGGGCCACTATTTTCATTTTTAATTGCAGTAATAGGGTTTTTTTTTCTTCTTTTGTTAAATTTGGCCAATGGTATATCAGTGTTGTTTATTCTTTCAAAGAACCAACTCTTTGATTCACTGATCCTTTGTATATTTTTAGTCTCAATTTCATTAATTTCCATTCTGAGCTTCATAATTTTTTTCCACTAGAGTTTGAACTTGGATTGTTCTTGTTTTTCTAGCACCTTGAGATGCATCATTAGGTTATTTACTTGGGGTTGCTTTATTCTTTTAATGTATGCATTCACAGTTATGAACAACCCTCTTACAACTGCTTTCATTGTGTTCCATAGGTTTTGGCATGTTGTGCTTCCACTGTCATTTGATTCTAGGAGCTTTTAAATTTCTTCTCAGTTTCTTGGTGATTTCTAGCTTTCCTGTCAGTTGTTTCTAGATTCTGGGTGCTCTTCTCTTTCTCTTCCCTGAGTTGTCTTTCAGGAGTCTGATTCCAGGTCCCCGAGAGGCTGTGGAGGGCTGCTGGCCTCCGCTCTGACTTCTTTCCCAACTCCACCTTCTCTCCTGAGGTCAGCATCCAGGCAGACACAAACCATTTCCTTCACAATACTGTAGGCTTCTTGAGGTGTCCCCATCTGCCTCTGCTTCCATGGCTACCCCAAGGGACTTCTGTCCCCTCTTACTTCGAATTCCTCCCTCTGCTTGGCTCTTGGTTTCACACAGTAAACACTGGTGTCCTGACTTCTGTGAGGTCCGCCGAGCCCTAGACGGGATGAAGTGCTGGTGCCCCAAGTGATGGCAGCGGGACAAGGATGCCTGCTGACTGTGTGTGACAGACAGAGCTGACCAGGAGTTTTCCGCCTTCGAGCGTGGGTATTTAGGGAATGAAGGAAGCTGTCCAGGTTTCAGAGCACAGCCCTGTGCTGCTCCAACTCTCATCTAGACCCTGCGGTGCCTCCTTCAGAAGGAGCAGGGACTTGAACAGCGGCCCTGGCACCCCTGTCATGCCCACTGCTGTGCCTCCATGCTCCCGAGGCTACTGAGTCCACACAGTGCTCACCGTGCTGCCTTTGTACCAACACTCTCCTCTCTGGGCTGTGGTTTCCCCAGAGAGCTGCACAGCTCACACTCTCACTTCCTGGGGGCTCTCTGGAGTTCTCAAGGATTTCCAGGTCTTCCTGGATCACCTTGTTTAAAATAGCTGCTCCTCCCGCCCCCCACACTCACTCTCTAGCTTACACTAGTTCGTTTTTGTTTTATTTTCCATTCATCCACCCATCCATCCATCCTTCATGTAGTGTCTCCTACTAAAGTTTTATAAGCAGAGGGGTTTGGTACCCTTGCCATAGCCCTGGCACCTACACCATTGGCTGACACACAGCAGTGTTTAATAAATGTTGAATTAATAGAATGATTTTGACTGTTGGGCCAGGAAACATAAGATGAGTGACTAGAGCCCAGGTTAAATATCCACAGCAGGGCACATCTGTTGCAGAAGCTCTGCCTTAGAAAGTGCAAACTCAGACAATGTCACGTGCTCTCTGCTCAGCTCTTGGCCAGGTGTCCCTGTGAGTATGGGTGAGCAGGCACTGCAGGATTACTCCTGGGGTGAGCCCTCCATGCTGTTCATTTTAGGGGTGGAGGTCATGAGAGCAAAGTTGAATGTCGGATTAACCTTCGTCTGCAGACCAGAGGCATCTGCAGAAGATGGATGATTTGCCTTCTTTTTTATTGTAAATGTTCCCTTTTTTGTACTTTTTTTATCATTCTGGTAGGAAATGTCAAGTAGCAAATATCACTCCTGACAATTTTGTGTACTACACACCAAGCTGGTGGTTGACGGAGAGGAACTGAAGCCCTGGGGATGGCTGGGAGGGGGAAACAGACAAAGGCTGAGTGCAGCAGGTCTGTAATGGGAAGGACACTTCATCTAAGGCCATTTATCCTGACAGAG
Organism: Heterocephalus glaber; assembly: GCF_053883595.1. Lineage (NCBI taxonomy): Eukaryota > Metazoa > Chordata > Mammalia > Rodentia > Bathyergidae > Heterocephalus > Heterocephalus glaber. The sequence goes on along the minus strand of NW_028258138.1, from coordinate 82,139,515 downwards.
CTGCAGATGGGAAGGGATTGCCTTGTTTGGTTCACCTTTGTCATCCTCACCTTGCTCCGGAGTCAGTTGCCCCGCGCTTGGCTGGTGGCTTCCAGAGCTGTCAGATCATGTGGCTGATCTGGACTCCCAGAGCCCAGGCAGTGGGGTGGGAAGACCCTGAGAGCTGCAGGGTTTTCCATTATGGGCCTACGGGCCAGCCAAGCTGGGGTTCAGGGCTCGGCCTGGGGGGGCCCCGATGTCCTCATGACAGAATCCATGGTGGGGCAGCTGGCATCCCACTCTCCCTCTGCCCCAGTCCCAAGCCTGACAAGGGTCTTTCATGAGATTTGGCCAAGTCTAGTTCTAGGACCTTGTCGGGCTCAGTAGATTGTCACTCATCAGTCAAAGTTGGCCTTTCCATGAACGTGGGGTAATTTTGTAAGAACAGTGTCACCAACATCTTTTGAACATGTGCAGAAACACTCAAAAGTTCTCTGGTTCAAATGCATTTTCGTAAGCTGTGAGTCTCTAGTACTTTAAAATGGTGGCATCGGGCTGGTACATCTCATTGCTGTGGTAATTAGGTGAATCCATGAAATTTTGTTCTGTTTTCTGGTTATATGTGTCTGATGCTGTGGCTGGAGCCTTCCTGTCTATAAAATTAACACGTGGCATCAGGGCTGCATGAAACTTGCGATATCCTCCTCCACAATGTCCTGCTGGCGTGGGGCTGACCTGTGTCCCTCCTATCCCCCTGGGATTGCATCCCCCTCCCCTGTGACTTTGTTCTTGGCATTTCTCTCTGCCTCTCTCCTCTCCTCTGGCCTCCAACAGAGATACACGAACAGTTATTCAAATTGTGTTTAATTTTTCAAGAGCTAACTCAAAAGCCATCTCCTCTGGGAAGCCTCTTCCTGGTATTTCAGGTTGCTGCTGCAACTGGAGATGTTAGGACCCCCTGAAAGAGCAGGGCTGCAGGCATTGGATAACGTGGCAAGATCACCCAGTCAGTCCCTGAGCATCATTTTGTGCCCCATAAGTATATAAAATTATTCTTTTAAAGAAAAAAAAAAAAAGGCCCTTCAGTGCTCCCTTAGGCAAAGACCCACATGGGCCTGGTATGGGCTGCGGGTGTGTCCAAGGTCAGTGGGTTCGGGGTGGGCTGAGGTTGGGCACAGGAGGGTCGGTGGGTCAGCGAGAGTGCAGGTCCTTGGGCCCTTCCTGCTGTTCCTGCACGGGCCCCCCCGCTGTGTGTTCTTGGCCATTTTACGTCTCAGTCCTGATGCATCTTGACTTTAGCTTGAGAAAACAGCCAGCTTCTTGGGGTTCTACACAGCATCTCACTCACAGTGAGCCCTTGGTGATGAGGGTGATGAGTGGAGTGTAAGGGAAGACTGCTGGGGCCCCTGGGACCCCGCCAGAGGGCTATGCTTGGTCCCGGGCTGTGTGCTTGCTAATGAAGGCCTGGAGCTGCCATGGAGCTGATCCTGGGTATGGATGTGAGGTGGGTTTAGAACAGTGTTGGCTCCTTTTACAGAAGCTCTGCTTTGGAGGCGCCTTTTTGAGTTTGAGCCTGGGTTCTGAGTAGGAACCAAGGCTCTGATAAGAGTGTAAAAAAAGAAAAGCTTGAATGAAGCCTCAGAAAACACAGGGTCATCCTTACCACTTTGTAGCTCTGCTCAAGGCCTGAGGCTGATTTTCAGTGTCTTTTCCTTCTCTTCAACATTGCTTTCCATCTTATAATTGTCCTGTGTTACGGTTCGTGTCTGGATGTCCCTCTACAGCCTATGGGATCACAGGCAGGACCTTTGGAAGGTTGCTGGCCTATGGCAGCCTGGTCGCCGACTTCCTGGCTGGAAGAGGCTGGTCGTCAAGGGTGTGGCTGGGAGCTCTGCTTCCTGTGCACCATGCTGCGAGCAGCTGTCTCCACCTGGCCCCTCTGCTGTTCTAGTCTGCCTCTGAGCCAGTGGACTGTGGGCTGAAACACAAGCCAAAATAAACCTTTCCTTCTCTATCTGAGTTGCAGGTGTTATGTGTGGTGTTGCAGTGATGAGGAAAGTGACTGAGACACGTTGCTCACACAGAGCTGGGGAGAGCCCTCCCCCGACTGACATCCCGGGAAGGAAAGCTCAGCTGAGGCCAGGGAGCAGCCGGGACAAGAACTTGCGTTCTTACTCTCGAATCTGGTCTTCCTTTTCTGTCAGTGGACTTGTCGGTGCTCCCGCTGATGCTGGGACTCTTATAAAGCACACTGTGAGTTTTAAGAATGAGTGTCTCAGTCTTTGACTTGTAGCTTTGATAAACTTCTGGGTCACGGGTCAGAAGAGGAAGAGGCGGAGAAACAATGGGTCCTCCTTGACAATCCTGAAAGCATAGAGTAGGGGTAAATGGGTAAGTTGGAATCTAACTTTGTAAACATTTTATGTAATTAAAAGTCAGCCATTGCATATTTTACAAATAAGAATTCACTTCATTAAAAGAGCTTCCTGACTTTTCAATGCAGTGAGAGAGTTGTAATGTTACCTTTTTTGTTTTATTTGCATTCTGCATAAAAATATTTATTTAACTTGAATAGGTTTCTGCCTACAGATTTTCATAAAGGTCAACTACTCTGAGAAAGGCTGGGTTTTGTTGAGGGCCCTGGTGTGTAGATAATCATCTTGTTTTTTGAAGGTAACCCTGGGGCAGAATCGCTTCCTGAGCACACGCATTTAGCTAAAAGACGTGTGTGGTCAGAAGCCCTCACCCACCGCTGGCTAAGAATTTTTGCTGGTGGTGTGCTAGGTAAGGGTCTTTTCTGCTTTAGTAGCTCTTATCATTACTTTAAAAATGAACAGCAGTTGGGCATTATCCATATGGAAAAGGCAGGCTTTCTGCAATGAGTACATTGGGAACTGAGATGCATCTTTATTGCTGTCTCTCTTCCCCTTCCTCCTTTAATGGCTCCTTGAGGTGTATTAGCCCAGCTCCTGGAGACCACCAATAAAGTTATTTTGGACTTTCTCTCGCTGTGGGCTCCTCTGAACCTTGATATGCTTTTCTGTGGGCTCCTATAATTGGATCAAGCATATTGCTATGTCTTCTTGCTTTTCATTTTTTTTCTAAAGTGCAAGGTGTCCTAACAGACACACAGCTGCATGTGGTGAATACTTACCTGATAGCTGAGAGTACAATGTCAGATTGTAGCGGCAAAACTTGCTCCAACCAGCGAGGTGGAGCGTCCACAGATTCCCCTTCCTGTCCTAAATATTCGGGACCAGTTCTTTGTCTTTCCCATTCTCTTTATAGAGGGGAAATTATACTCAGAGCTAAGATTACAAAGAGAAGTCCCTCAGGGAATGGCCCTTAAAACAATAATCCACAAGATCAAACCACAAGGAAGCTGTTCTGAATTCTAATTACCACGAAGATAAGACATTTACGAAGAGCCTCCTTGCTCATGTCACTGCACAAGATGCACAGGGCCTTGGAACTCAAACAGCCGGGCGTCTCCCTTCCCTCCCGGGAACATGGCGGCCCTCATGGCCGCAGGGTGGTAACACTGCCTCCATGTATGCTCACAGGTATTGCACCTCTTGGCCAAGGGTTGCTTGGTGGTTTGTGTATGTCCAACTTGAAATATAAGTTCCTACAAAGGGAGTTTTCACCAGGACCTTGGCTCTTTACCGGACAACAGGATTCGCTTGCCTGGGTTGGCCTTCTGGATCCCTCAGGGCCTGTGCAAGTCTGAGGACAGATCAAGGAGCCATCGAAAAGACGGTTCTTTGCATCCACTTATCATAGTTCTTTCCCTTCATACTCATTCCAGTTCTCTACATACACACTGAACTGGAGGCCTGGATTTAATAGCAAGTTTCAGGTGTGCTGTGGAGCCTAATTATAGAACTAGGTGTCTACGCATCTGCATGTGTCAGGCCTTAGGGCCAAGCTCTGGTCTTCCTGGATGCTGCATAATAATTACTTATGCTGCTATTAAATATTGTGAGTTTAGCACTGTACAAGGTGTGGTCAATCTGCTGATATTGCTCGTTATTACCCCGCTTCAGGGGAAAATAAGAAAAGATTGCTAAGGCCAGTGCCTTGCCCAAGGTCACCAGCCCATGAGCGATGGAGCCAGACTGGAACCCCGACTATCTGTCTCCAGAGCACGTACTCTCACCTCCACTCTACACATCTGGTTTCTGCTCAAGGTGCTGAAACCATCTTCCGTGTCTTACAGAAATTAGGTCTCTGGCTTCTGGATAGTCCTCAGCTGGGCAGTGATCCTGGAGCTCAGGTGCCGGGGTCTGGCTGCAGCTGGGCCCAGCTCTGCCTCTGAGGAGCTGGGTGAGCCTTGCTCATTACAGAAGCTCTCTGAGCTGGCTGTGGAAGATACCTGCCTCAGAGAGCTGCCGAGGCTTTCGAGGACTCATGCAGCACAGTGAGCACAGTGCCTGGCAGCAGTGTGTGCACCTGGATGGTGATGGTCACTGCCACGACTAGGACAGTCTTTGGGTTTGTTGAGGGGGCTCGAACATCTGGAAGGTGGTCAGCTCTGAGGTCCCTGAGGGCCAGGACCTAGAGAAGGGCGTCAGCACCCTGCCCACAGCCCAAGGAAAACAAAGCTGAAGCTAGGTCCAGGGAGGGCTGGCTCTGGGGTGCTGAGTTCTGCCCCACATTTGCATCCCCTGGGAGCGCTGACCACTCCAGTGTCCGGCTGCACCCCAGTCATCAGGTCAGAATTCCTAGGGCCAGGGCCACGGCAGCCATGTGTGTCCAAGCTCCCCAAATCCAGAGTGCAGTCCCAGTTGAGAACCATTTCCGGGGCCTGAAGGACGACCCCAGAGGCTGGGTTTTGGGAACCGTGTGTGCCATGAACACGGGATTGTGGAAGTCAGAGGAGGCCAGAGGATAGTGGAAGTGAGTGCTGTGAACCTGTGGGTGTGTGGCAAACAGAACCTCCAGCATGCTTAGCAAAACAGCCCGAATCTCTTGGGTGTGCATTGTAGCAGTGGCGCCATCAGGAATGCGATGTTCTGGATGGGGAATTCACAACAATCCCCTGGGTTTTGTTCCAGCTCTGTAGCTCCACGTCTGAAGCCATCACATGGCTTATTCTGCCTCCACCTGTCTCTGCAGTGTGCTGGGAGTAAGGGTGCCAGGGCTGCGTAGACTCCTGCTAGCTAGGGGTCTCAGGTGCCTATGTTATGGAGGGGACGTTTCCATCCTATGGGTACCCATGGTCTAGATCCTACCCCAGGGCCACTACGACTCCGACCAGAGTGTGGGTTCCCCTGCACCATGAGGATGGAAGCCTGTGCTTCTCTTATTTCTCCCCCCTGGCCCCGGTGCAGGAAGCTCCTAGGTGCAGGCTCTGCTTCTGTGGTGGTGCCTGCAGTCCTGATGTCCCCAGAAGATGGTGGTAATTTAAGCTGGTGTGGTGGGTTAACTAAGGAGCGACTTGCACCGCCCAGCTGAACGGAGTCACCGTGGGTGTGGGCGTGGAAGGCCCACCTGAGGATTGCTGCCTAAGGCATTAAAGGAGAAGTGGAGAGAAGGTCATTGCTGGTGGTTTTCCTGAGAAGCTTGCTGCAGGTGGTTTTCCTGATGCAAACTTGGCTGTTCTCGGCTTGGGGCCTTGCTGTCTCGGGGAATGACTGCTGCTCTCAGGGGAGCCCTGGTCTTTGCCTTGAGCGTTGCTTCCTGCTCCATGCAGATCCCTCAGCCTGGTGGCACAGACCCTTCATCCTGCTGGTGCAGACTTTCTGGCTTCCACCACTGGCCTTTGGGCCTTCCCAGGGCAGATCCTCGACACGGACAAGCGTGAGACATTGGTGTGGGATCTGGGCCTCCACCTGGACTTGTGCAGGACATTGCTGAGGGATCCTCCTAGCACGTGGACAGATCTCTGGCCCTCGTCTGCATTTGACCTTTTGGGCGAATATTATAAAAGAATCCTGTAAATTATGTGTCCTGTATTAAATGTATTCCCTTGCAAACCCTGACTAAAACAGCTGGGATTCCCAATGCGGCTCAGTCCAGCTTGGAGCTGTTTCCCACATGGCTGCTGTTTTCTGTGGTGCAGCGTGGAGGGCGAAGAGCTCATGGCAGCAGCATCCGGTGCCCTGTAGACCTATGGGAGCACCGTACCCTACGAGGCGGTGCCGTGTGCCTGTGGGTGGGGATGGAGGTACAGGGGTCTCTGAGGCGAGCACGAAATATCCAGAGAACAGGCCAGGGCAGACAGAGCAGGCACGAAGAGATTGCAGACTCCAAGTCATTCCTGCCCCAGTGGCCCTCGGCAGCCTGGCTGCTCCTAAGTGTGGCACTGGAAGGCGCTGTCTGTAGAAGTTCTGGTGGCTGCTGCTGAGGGCTCTGCAGGGAGCAGGGAGCAGGTTACGCCCAAGTAGCCTGGAGTGCAGGGTGTGGCGGCAAGTCGTCCTGCCTGAAGAGCTCGTCTGGGACAGCCAGGCACAGCCTTGAGCAGTGAGCGGTGTGGCCAGGGAACCTCAGTATGCCAGCATTCCCGTTCGAATGGCCCTTGGCCTGGGGCCCTTGGGCTTGCTGATTTTCGCCCAGGGAAAAGGGTGAGAGGAGGAGGAGCCGGGTTGCTGTGTTTCTGTGTGTCATTCTTCACTTCTAGGTGTTCCCAACTGATTCTAAATTAACAGTCCAGACTCCTGCAACTTGCTCAGTGAAGGCTTTTCACCTTGTGGAGTTTAGAAAGGTATGGCAGCCTTCGGCCTTCTGCACTCGTTGTGTGTACAAGTCTTTTCACGTATGTACACCACGAGAAAGTGCCAGAGGAGGTGACGCTTCCATGCTACAGGGTGGGTGGAAATGCACGCACCAACGCGTCCTACCCTACACTTGCAGCCAGAGCACCGTGCAGCATCCGAGGGGCACAGGGTTTTGCTTTTCTGGAGAAACCAGGTGCCTGGGATGGGCAGTGGGTCCTCATCTGCCCGCAGGTGCACGTGTCTTGCAGGGCTCCTGTATTTAGCTTTTATTTTGCCCTCTGGGTGTTTTTCCATGTTATAGCTTTGTTTTCAAGTGCAGTTTGAGCACAAGATAACCATGAGTTCCCAAAAGGCTGAAAAATTGATGAAGAAAGTGATGCAGAAAGAAGAAAAACGACCTGAGTACAATAAACCATCACATTACATTTTATGTACAAACTGTTTTTATTTACTTTCAAGTCATTGATCATCATCTGTGTACTTGTTTTCTTTTTTCAATTGGAATATCTCTTTAAAAATACCTAATCTGAGAAAACCCTTGTGTGTCGTCGAGTTTGGGAATGAATACGTGATGATTTTCCCTCTCAGATGACAGAAGCCAGGAACCTGGGTGGTGACCGCTACTGCCTGGAGATTGTGTGGCCACCAGAATGGGGACTGGGGTGTCTGGCAGCTTCAGCTGGATGGTGGCTTTGCTGTGACTCTGAGGAGGGCTCAGAATCTGGTGTGCTCAGCAAGTATTTGCTGTTACTGTTGTTGTCATCATCATCATTTTCAGAGCCTTGGGCTAGGCCAGTTGGCCTCTGAGCCTTTTCCAGTTCCAACTTTGTGTGGTTCTGAAGCACTCCTAAAGCACCCGTGTGTCTCAGACAAGCAGCCCCAAGGCTGGCGGGTGCTCTTCCTGCCCATGCTTCTCCCATGCACGTTGTTGTGCACACCGTGAGGGAGTGCTCAGCGGAAGGGGTGGAGCAGTTAGCAAGGCCTGTGGTTCCTTGGGGCCACCTCTCCTCCTTGCTTTCTGTGTGAAGTCACTGAGACATCACAGGGAGCCATGTGAGTGTGGGCGGAAGGGGTTCTTGGAGGCAGGAAGGGATTGAGAGCCCTTTTCAGTCCAGTGTGAACTTGGGCTCATAGGGGAGGAGCGATGGGAGGCCTGGGACGCAGCTCTGCCCTGATCTGGCCTCTGACGGCGCTGACAGGGCGCTGTGCTCACAGAGAGCGGCTCGAAGCAGCCTGGCCTGGCCCTCTGTTCACATCTGGCCGAGTGGTGGCAGGCAGATGAGTCGGTGGGCGACCACACCTGTGGCTGGAACGGCCAGTGGCAGAGCAGCAGGAGTGATTCACGTATGGCTGATTCCATCTAAGGGTGGCAGCTCTCTCTTTTTCGGGGAAGTCGGCAAAGCACTTTTCCTTGGTGAAAGTAGCCCTTCTTACTATTACTGTAAAGTTGCCCTGGCTTTCCTGGGAATTTTGTCTTTGAAATGGTTTGGGAATGTTTAGCCCCTAGCCCTTCTCATCCACTTCTTCTTCTCTATTTCTTTGTTTCTTCCTTTCCCTCTTCTCTCTTCCTTTCCTTCTTTTCCTCTTGTTTCTCTTTCTCTCCTCCTCATTTTCTTCCCTTCACTCTCCTCGTCTTCAATTAAATAGAAAACAACTGCAAGGACCTGTGATGGTCATGTCTTCATTGGCAATTCAGAAGATAACTTCCTTTTTCATTAGTACCTGTTTGCAGAACAGGTGGTCTACAGTCACCTTGGAGAGAGGTCCCCGTATCTACTACAGCTTGGTTCTTTTAAGGTTCCCTCCCCTCCCTGCCGCCTCCCTCTCTCCTCCTCTGATTCCCTTTCCCCGTTTTCATTCTTCTTGATATTTCTAATCTTGGCACACATCCAGGAGGTTAGTGGGGTCCTGTACACGGCATAAAGTCTTGCAAGGAAACAGCTAGGGCAGGGTTGTTAGGAAGGGAACAGGCGTCACCTCTGCTTCTCTAAATACAGAAAAGACCACAGGTGCTTCGAAAAAGAGCCGGTAGGATGAATGCTCCTGTGTTGCTTTAAACAAGGGAGGTTTCTATCTGCAGCTGAGAAAGGGGAATGAACACTGACCCCTAGAAATGGACCAGCTAAAGGCAAAGCCAGTCACAGTGCTGAGGCCCTGCCGGCCCGGCCTTGTCCAGGGCTTGAGAACAGAAGGCCAACATCAAAGCCACTCTGATTCCCCCGACACCGGGCGGGAGCTGTAGTTGAGGGTCGGTGGCCACTTTGCTAAGGTCTGAGGCCAGATACCACCGAGGGGCCTCTTTCCTGCCTGGCAGTTGGCACACTGCTTCCCCAATGCGTTCTGTATGCTCGCTCCTTACTTACCTCTGCACTGGATGCCCTGACTGAGGCTGTCTCTGTGTGTCCCAGAAGGGTAGGGCCTCCTAGGCGAAACTGCATGTGAAAATTGCTCATCTTCTTGCTAAATTTTTCTTTTAAAGAAATATTTTTAGATGCTTTATGGTTTTGTTCTACTTGAACAGTAAGAGTGACCTATTTTCTTATATAATCTCTTTGTATTCATGTACTGTAAATCTATGTTATATTCCGTATGTTAAGCTCTCTGTATTTTTCTTTGGCTGCCAGGATGCTTGAAGCTGAACTCAAGATCCTCCCAGAGCAGCCCTGCCGGTCCTTGTGGTGTGTGCCATGGTGCCCTTCTCAATTCTTGGTCTTATTTGTATTTCATTTTTGGTCTGGGGTTTTTGACCTCCCACCTCCTCACCCCTATAACGTGTGCTGTGCTGTCCTGAGGCACAGTCTCGACTCTCCTGCAAGAGTGGTGTCTGTGCAGACTGGCGTCACCTGAGCTCCGGTCCCCTGGCCGACCTGTGCCAGCCTCCTGCCTCTCCTCCTCCAGCCGCGCTGCTAGAGTTTCCTGCTTAGCGCTCAGCTGGAGCGTGATGCCCTCTGCCTCAAACCCCGCCGTGCGTCCTCTCTCTGAGCCGACCACGCCATCCATGATCAGCCCTTATTTAGAGCTTAGAACACATTTTTGTCATAAAGAGGTAAAAACATGGGCGTGTCAAAGTCATGGTTATTTTTTAGACCGTTTCTATTGATGAATTATTAATTTTATGAGTTTTATTACATTAAACAATGAGAGCTTAACATGAAAAAAATCATAAACAAATTATTGCATTTTCTTATATGTATTGAATGTTTATAAAAAAGCATAAAAATTTTCAACATTGACTGGTTTTTGGTGTACAAAGTCTAAAAAAATGCCAGAAATTCCTATATGAACTACAATGAAAAAACCAATAGCACTCTACAAAAAATGATCTTTACTTCAACTATCACACCTAAGGCAGTCTTCACACCTGACAACAGCACGTTCCACACACACATATTGCTTACACTGACAGCACGTGTGCTTCGCTTTCCTGGCCTTTGTGTAGGACACACTTGATATCTTGCTAGTCTGGCAGTTTTGTCAAGAGGTTCTTATAATTATACAATGTTTAGTTAGCAGGAACATAACATATCAATAAAATAAAGGTCTAAATTATTAATATGTATTGTCTGTTTAGAATAAACATTAACATTTTCCCAAGCTGTGGACTTGCTTACAAAACCTAAAAGATAACATCAGAAATAAAAACCTATGTGAACTGCAGTCAAAATACCAATAAAACTCTACAACACAGATAATCTTCAACTGTCACATCCAAGGCAGATTCCATACATGACAACTGCATGTTCCATGCACACGTCTGCTTACACTGACAGCACATGTGCTAAGCTTTTCTTTCCTACGTGGCAGGCCATTCTTGTCACCTCTCTTCTCTTTCTGTCCTATGTTGTACAATGTACACTTAGCAGGGACATAAGATATCAATAAAATAAAATAACAAACGTGTAATGAATGCTCAGAATAAACATCAACACTTTCACATCAGGTGTTTACTTGCTTACAAAAACTAAAAGATGATATCGGAAATAAAAACCTATGAGAACTACAGTGAAAATACCAATAGAATGCTACAACAAAAGTAATATTGCCTTCAACTGCCACACCCAAATCAGTCTTTACACATGAAAATTGCATATTCCATACACAAGTATTGCCTTCACTGATGGCACGTATGTTTTGTTTTCCTGTCCTTTCCTGTAGGGCACAGCTGACATCTTTTTGGTTTTCCTGTTGTCATAGAAGGTCTTTGGGATGCTGCACCTGCCTGTTCACCTGTCAGCTTACCACTGTGCTCCACAAGTTTTTGTATAGTTCCCTAGGCAGAAAGATTTTGTTTTTCCTCTGCTGTAAATGATCTTTTATGAATTCCAGTCTCCATCCTCTAAGAAAATTTCTCTGGTATTTTGCACTTGTTATTTTGTTTGTAAACTATCAGAATATTTATGCCACACATGTTTAGGATCAAGTAAAACACAACCATTGGCCAGTGCTTTGTGTTTTGAGTGACATTACAGCTGCTGTGTCAATATCTACTCTGCCTTTGGTTTTGTTATAGAAAGTTTCCATTTCAGGCTTTCATTTTGTTGCGGTTTCCCTATCAGTATTTTCAGCATGGTGCAGTGTTGACATCAGCAGTACCAGTTTGTTTTTCTTTGCCATCTATGAGATCAGTGTAAATCTTTCTGAAATACAAAAATTGTACTATACAATTCTCTGTTTTGAAATTGCGACATTTCATTTGGAATTTCTTTTTTGTAGAATTGTAGAGTTTTTGTAGAATTTCAGTACAGTTCCTGCACTGGTCAACTTGTGCCCTGTTAGTATCAGTTGGAAACTAGTAGACCAATTGTCGAATGTCATATTCTGATTAGTTTGGGAGATGGGAGTAACAAGTCTGTTCACAACATCATTCAGTTTATTACTATTTGCATAAGGATCTGATGGCTGAGTTCCAGGATAAATTTCTAAATTGAAAGCATAATAAGTCTTTGCATCTGCAAGGGCATAAATTTTAATTTTTTATTTTTATTTTTTTTTTTAAATTTTTACTTTTGGCGCCGGGCATTGAACTCGGGTCCTTGCTCTTGTGAAGCAGGTTCAGGCTGGGTCCTTAACTTGCAGTGAGTGCTATCTTGAGATATGGATCTTAGCCTTCTGGATTTTAAGTGAGAATGTTAGATTTGAGCCTCCAGCTGTCCTTCTAATCAGCTCTCTGATTCTAAATAGAATTGTCATGGTTATATCTAGGTGTCCCCAAGAACCCCATGGGCTCATAGGTGGGGCTTTGGAGAGATTGGAACATGGGGCTTAGAGCCGACTTGCTCTTGGGAAGTGGCAGGAAGAGGTCAGGATCCGGAAGGGTGCAGCTCCCTCACTCTGCTTCCTGGCCCCCATGAGGTGGCAGCTTTTCCTCCGCCAGGCCCTCTGCCATGCTGTTCTGCCTCAGAGGCGGCCCGCTCTGCACTGAAACGTGAGCCAAAATAAACCTCTCCTCTCTTAAATTTTGGGGCTCGGTGTTTGTCCCAGCAATGAGGAATGTGGCTAGGGCAAGGATGTTCTTAGAAAGAGTAAATGGTGATATCAGATCTCATTCATTTTTTCCTTATCAAGCATCTAATAAATGCCAAGTATTGCATGGCTGAGGGATGGAGAGAAGACACAGAGACCAAGAAGCAATTACTTTGCCAGCAGAGCATATAGCTCACATAAGTCCCATAGAGCAAGGTAGAAATCCACACAAGACACACAGATCGGGGCCTCCATGCCAGGGCGAGGCATCCTCAGATAGCATCTGGCCTCTGCCCCTAAAGCGCTCCATGAACAGGGCCACTGCTCCTCACAGCTGGGGTCCAAGCCCTTCTGTAGACCCTGGACTCAGCCAGATCCTCAGGTGTCAAACTCGAGAATCACAGATCTGCTCCCACTCGTTTCTGGGCAAGGCTGTTGGCCAGGAAGGGTGGGATAGCGTGGCTGGCTTCGTGGGAGAGCCCCTGTCTTGGTGGGGTCACACTGCATTACCCCTTTCTGGGAGGGGGGACAGCAGTGATTGAAACTACACTCGGTTCACTTACTCCATGAACTTAAAGTCTGCAACTCGTGCCAGACGGGGGGGATGCAACAGATTACAGGTACGATCCATGGTCACAGTGCTAACTGCTGTTGTTCTCTAATAAAATCAATGCTGTTTCTCATCCCTACTTGTTGGCAATCACCAAAAAGGAGAGGAAGCCTCCGACCTCAGTGAAAGCAATTCCCAGGCTAGGCTTGAGTCCCTTGCACCAAATCCATTGCCACCAAAGCAGGAAAACAACATGAGACCTCTGAGCATGCGCCGTAGTGAGAGAGGAAAGGCACCCGTGGAAAGGGCCCCCGAAAAGGGCACTGGAGGCCAAATGGAGGCAGGAAGGTGGAGATGAGACTCCAGTTTCTCAGTGAGACTGGGGACTAACTGCTAGAAATAGTCTTACTCAGTTTGGTGGAGAATTCACAGGGTTAATGACTGAAGAATGGAGTTCTTGTAATCAATATAGTCCTCTGGCTTTATTGATTAGAATCACCTGCTTATTTTGCAGCTAAGATTTTTTTTTTTTTTTTTTAATCCCATTCAAAACAAAGACACCCTAGGGGACCATTAAGTAAATAGGCATTTAAGACTTTTTTCACTGCTAAGAAAGTAGTTAATTATTATTAGTGCCCAAAAGTCTCAATTTAGACAGAACACCTGAATGAACACTCTGGTGAAATGGCGGTGACATGTTTCCCACGGAGGCCAATTTGCAGTTTATTGAAAAAAATTCGGCTTCCTCCTTAGGGTTGCTGGGCAGGGGCCCGACTCGGCGTTTAACGGAGATTTGACAGAGCTCTTCTTTCAAGGTGCCGAGGAGCAGAAATCTCGCCAAACATCACGGTGCACTCATGCTGTCCACTCCAGAGCCTGTCTGAAGAAATGGATCACTGGTGTGAGAGTTCCGTTAAAGACACTGGGTCAATTTTATTCTATTTCAACATTCATTGTTCTGCTCCAGGAAAACAAATCAAATGCAGATGCCTGGCATTCACTGAATAACTGGTTTCTGCTGTTCCAGAAAACACTCAGGATTTAACATCCCTTAATGATCTGTCTTTTTTCTTTTTGCTTGATAATTTTGGAAATCAATGAGCACACATCTTTATGGAGCACCTACTATGTGTAAAGTGCTTGCATAGTGCTTTTGAAGTATGATGATCGCACCTTGAGCTTACTTGTGTTTTAGTGTTTGCAGAGGGCTTTCTATATTTGACTCCGGTCACCTCCTCCAGGGGTTCATAGGGAAGTGGATTGATTACTTGCTACATTTTACAGATGAATAAACTTAACAGATTTCTGTGACATACAGAGCTGTCTCATAACTCAGCAATTCCGTTCCTAGGTATCCAGAGAACTGAAAACACACACTCACAAAACTGTCACATGCACATTCATAGCAGTGTCACTCCCGGAAGCCCCTGACTAGGGACAGCCCGAGTGACCATCAGCGGACGAATGTGTGCAGAAGAGCTGGCGAGCCCCTCCGGAGCGATACTTAGCAGGGAGTCAGTGTTGGTGCCAGCTTCAGCACAGAGGGACTTTGGACACACTATCATGAGTGGAAGAAGCCAGACACCAACAGTCACAATTACATGACCATGCCTCCATGCACTCTTCAAAGCGGGCAAATCCACAGACAGAAGACAGACTAGTCATGGCCTCAGCCAGGAAGGGGAAGTGGAGAGGCTCTGCTCCTGGGGTGGGGCTGTGCTAGAATGATGGACATGTTCTGGGGTTCATAGCTCTGGGGTTCTGGGACATCATACAGCCTTAGAAAGACACCAAAAGCGTCAGATTTCACACGATAACCTGCATGCATATCTCAATTAAAAATGGGAACGTTTTCAGCAGTGACTTACCAGGTGGCATAAGTGAGGTAAGAACGCGTGGTTCTGAATGACAAACCCATGTCCAGGTTCTGTGTTCAGGCAGGTGTTCAACATCGAGTCAAAGTCCACCGTTAGGTTCAGGTTCTGTCTGTGGTATATTCTAACAAACACCTCCTGAGTTAAACCGGAAGTGCACTATTTACCCTTGGGGAACTTGCATGTACAAACATAAAAAGAAAAATACTGGGCAGTAAGAGTGGATGGCGTAAGAGTCCTCACCTGTGTGAGGTTTCTGAGACCCCTGGAGGTTTGTGGGTCCCTGTGATTGCATAGGATCCTGTGACTTCTAGGACGTTAGGTGTGGAGGAGACTCACCGTCTCTGGGGTTCTTCTTATTCTGTGGGAGAATCGTGTTTTCCAACCCCGTGCAGCAGCTCTGCTGCACACCTAGTTCTGATCAGGGGTAAGAGAGCAGTCATATCACTTCTGGATGAAGCACTGAGTTGCCAAGGTAAGCCCCGCAGCGTGCTCGGCCCCCACTGTGAGGTCCAGGAGGCCCGAGACAGCTCGGCATCAGCCTGGGTCTTAAGTTGCTGCATGGAAGCCAGTGGCTCTGGTCAGCTGCCACCTGCGAGGGCCTTCGAATCCTTGACAAAGCAACTTTGCCGTGTTGAGCCATGGAGACGCTGGGGTGCTGGCTTCTGCAGAGTGGCCCTGTGGTCCTTAGCTGGGAATTCTGGTGGTCAGCTGGGCTTGGGCACTGGTGGTAGAGATAACCAATTCTAAGGAACTGAGGAGCGAGAGGTCCAAGTGGGGGCCATCAGAAAAGGTTTAATGGAGGCATGTGAGTTGGGCCTTGAATGACAGTGAGGTCGGGATCAGGAGGGGTCTGTAGGACACTGCTGGGGGACACCCCAGAAATTACACCAAGGGTGCACACTCATACAGAGAAGCACAGTTGTTTTCTTTTGGAAAACCGATGCATGTCCTTTTGAATGTGCTGGGGCTCTGCTTTCTGGTTGGACAAGCTGGAAAAGCGGCTTGCCTGCCAGGCGGTGCACAGGTGAGGAATCGTTTCAGTGACTTGTCTGTCCCTGTGGACAAACAGGCTCCCCACTGTCCGCAGAAGCCACAAAAGTGTGGCTGGGTGGTCAGGGTGGGTGAGCTGAGGGAAGATGTGGGAGTCACCTCCCCACTCGAGGGTGAGACTGCTCTGGGTGGTGAGGAGCTCAGCGGCCTTGGACTGTCTCCCTCCCGTCATTGGGCCGGGAATGCTGTAACTTGTTAGTCTGTCTGCTCCTGACCAAGCTGCTTAACTGCCTTCCCTGGAAAGAAAGGGAGATGGACACAAACCTTTCCACCTCTCCGATGTCCACGAGATCTCCCTCCAACCAGTCTTATTCTGTGCAGCAAGAAATTGCTCAAGGAAGGGGCCGTGAGCAACTGGATTCTGACAAAGCCCACACCGATTTCCTTCAGAGTGGACACTGGGTGTGGGCAGAAGTGTGGGGCCTGAGCTTGGAGGGGTCTGACTTGGAAGAAGGGTCCAGGCAAGAGCTGGCCTGATTTTTTTTTGAGACAGAGTCCTGCTCTGTTCTCCAAGCTGACCTTGAACTCACCACGGGGCCCAGGCTGGCCTCCTGCCTCAGCCTCCCCAGTTCGGGGATTATAGGTGTGTGCCATCGGGCCTGCCCGGGGCTGCTTTGAGGTTGGAGGAAGCAGTTCACGAACCGTTGTGGGTGGACAGGAACTTCCCACCAGGGTCCCCAGCAAGGAGCAGGGCCTTGCAGAGACCTGGGTCTTAGCCCGCTGAGGTGCGTGCCAGACTTTGAGTACAGGACAGTGAGCTATTGCAGGGGCTGTTTGAAGCCACTCAGGCTGTGGTCACTGTCACAGTGGCCACAGACAATGGCCACGTCCTCCCGGGGTATTGGATGGGAGGAGCAGTTATCCTGAAGGAGCAATGGTGGAGGACAGCTGAGGTCACTGGGGGGTGGTGCACCCCCCAGTATGTAGTCAGGGTCCCTGCGGGGTGACACTTGCCAGGACGAAGGAACCAGGGATGAGGAGCCAGCCGGGCCAGGTCAGGAAGAGGGTGTGGCATCCCGCAGAGGACTGAACCCGGGGGCTTCTCCTCGAGCTACGCCCCCAGTCTTTTGTTTATTTATTTATTTTTTGGAGACAAGGTCTCGCTAAGTTGCCCAGCCTGGGCTTGAAGTCATGAACCTCCTGCCTCAGCCTCCCAGAACAAGGTCCAGATGGTCTTTTTTAAATGGTCCTTTTCATCCTAGGGAGAGAATCAAGCTGTTAGTACCCACAGGGCATCTACCCAAGTGTTTGCACTTCCAGATGTTTGTTAGTATCTGGGCAGTTTCACTTCTGAGGTTTTCTGAAAGGAACTACTGCAAGAATAATACTATAGAACTGAAAAATCCTAACCAACTTCCTCCAAAGTATTAACATTGTAGTGTTAACGTCAGTGATACTCCATCATCTGTGTGCAATGTGTCCTGTTGGTTTTGAGGCCTGGCGACCCCCTCTCCAGAGGCCTGAGGCTCGGAGCACATTTCAATCCACCCTTCAACCACCTTTCACCCACACATTTTTTTCTCGCCAAATCCCTGAAGTTTCTTTGTCGTTGTTGTTAAATTTACTAATTTAGCCGATGAGAAAGATAAGCTGCATCTGCGAAGTCACCTATCTCTTTAAGCAGCTGATGCCCTGCAAATCAGGATTGATCTGAATTAAGGTGAATGATAAATGTGCCCTGTCACGTGGCCTTCGGGCCTGTGTGGGCTCCCGGGGTGGATTCTCTTTGTCCTCCAGCCCAGGCTGACCCGGGCTCTGCCGTTCCCGCCACCCCGCACCCCGCACCCCGCACCCCGAGCCAACTTTACCTCCCGTGGCCCTCCCGACCCCCCCCCCCCCCCCGCCCTGGGGACCTGGAGGCTGGGCGCTGCCTGAGTCACCGGGCCGACACCTGCGGAGTGGGGCTGAGTCTCAGGGAACCTGGCATTTCGCCCCGGGGTTCTCCCCCAGGTGGGCAGGTTGGGGACCCTCCTGGACCCCTGCCGCGGGTCTCTGCGGACCTTTCCCTGTGGGTGCTGCGGGGCGGGCTGCGCCCTTGGCCACGTACCCTGTCTGTCATCGCTGGAGCTGTGGACTCGGGCGCCTTTGTTCCCCAAGAGGTCCAGGCGGCAGAGACCCGGCCTATGCTCTGCGGGTGCTCAAAGGCCGAGAGCGCGGGATGCGGGATGCGCGGCCTGGGCCCCAGCGTGGGGCCGGAGGAGCGCATCCCGGCTGAGGAGATCGGCACGTCCGCTTCCCAAGGTGACCAGAGCCACCGAGCCTGGGGCTGAGAACGGCGCCGCACTTGGGGCCGTGCGAGTGGCGGCTTCCCCACCCTGGCCTGTGCTGGAGGCGGCGGTGCGCATGGCCATGTTAGCACTCTAGAAGTCTCAGCGCTCAGCTTGCAGTTCTGGTTCCGCCGCCCGGACTGTGTCTTGGGGAAGCCAGGCAGGTGTCCAGAGGGCCTTGTCTTCACGTAGGAGCCGGCAAAACCAACTCCGTGTCACGGGCAGACGGAGGCGCCGTTTGAGACTCGGACAACGAGCAAGTGGCACCGAAGCGTGACCGTCCCGGGTCAGGACGATTGGACAGAGGCGGTCGGAGGCCGGATGGGGCCTCTCTTCCCCCTCCCAGCCAGCACGGGGGAGGAGCCTCGAAGGCATGGTTTCCCGGGTTTCCAGGCCAGGCCTTGGAACTGGCGAATGCAGACACAGAAGCGTGGGCAACCACCCAGCCCTGCGCTGCAGCCGCTCAAGAAGGAAGCCGGGTGGCCCTGGCAGTCTGCCTGGGGAAGGTCCTGAAAGCCAGAGACCCGCCGGCGGGAATGCTGGCGCCAGGCAGCAGGCAGCAGGCAGCAGTAAGCATTCACTGAGCACATCACCTGCAGACGCCGGACCCAGGAGTCACCAGGTCCTCCTTCTAAAACTTGAATGTCCCGGGAAGTGTCTAGTCTTGGTGGTTGCCAGAAACCGATGGCATCCTTGTAGCTCTTGGTGTCTCTGGGTACCTCTCTCTGGCCAGCTCACTGGCCAGCTCACTGGCTGGACTTGTGACATTTTCAGGTCTGGGGACCTGGGCTTGCTGTGCCAGATGGAGAACAACATAGATTATTTTTTGTGCATTTTTGGGGAGCTTAAATTGCATTAAACTTGTTTCTTTTCTTTTCTTTTTCCCTTTTTTGTGATGCTCCGGATCAAACCCAGGGCCTAGCACATGCATCAGCTTACATTAAAATGATATGTAATTTCAAGAAATTTTCTAGAATCAGGGAAAGTGGAAAACAAAGAAATACGTTTGGTTTTGAATGGCCCACACTTGGACATAGAGAATGAGTCCTTTGTCAGAAGACCTGCTAAGTACAAACCATTGGCTGCTAAATGGAGATTGTGTATAGTACGTTCATTACAATATTCAGAGCAAAGAACTGGTCAGAGGAGACTCCGACTTTCTCTGATTTGAATAACTCTTACGTGCAGCACTGTAACATACAGCAGAATGTACAACTACAGTGCTGCACTGTGCAGTACAATCAGCAGAATTTACAGCACTTTACTGTAGAAGAAGCCACCATCAAGCTGCACTGCTGCTCACGTCGGTGGGTTGTGAGTTCGAATGATCATTATTAAACAGGTCGGTCAATAAAGGAGGAACATCTGCATGTGTATGATCAGATACAAGGCCTCGCAGGCCTTCCTGATCATGGCTTAATGGGGCTGGGAGTGGAGAGGTCCTGAGTTCATGAAGCCCAGCTCCTTCATTCCTGAAACACCACAACCAGGAGTGATAACCGTCCCCTCGGAGCAGGCATCCCGAGCACTGTGTGTGCGGTGGCCACAGGCTGTCCTCTCCAGGAAGGGGGGCACTGGCTGGATTTTGGGGTGTGCTTAGTTCCTGCCTCAGTGCCTGTGCCCAGTGGGCCCTCTGCCACCATAGATGCACGAACACATGGCGTGTGCCAGGCCCTGCACCAGCTACCCACACCCATACCACCAAGCCACCCACAGCCTGTGGTCCCCCCGCTGCAGCTGGGGAAGCACAGGCTCGTGGGGTGTGAGGAGGTGTGCAGCTGACTGTTGCTGGTGGAAGAGAAAGAATGGCAGTCCATGCCCCCACTTCCCCTCCTGAGGTCCTGCACCAGGAGCCCTTTGTGTGGGAACAGGCACCCTCCTGTGTGCTGACGATCAAACATGGATTGATCTCTGTAAACAAGGCATGCATATCACCAAATTAATTAGTGAAGGTCGTATTTACATTCCAGCAGGCGTCACCTGGAGCCCTGTCTGAGTGAGGATCTCCTCATGTAATGCAGTCAGATGCACTGTCTCTGAACCACAGGCGAGCTCTGAACTCAGTTCCACGCGAATTGCTCTCTTGCGTTTCTAGCGAGGCTGAGCCTCAGTCAGTACTTTTACCAAAGGATAGTTCCACAGAGGCTCTGGGTGCTATGAGCTAATGAGAGACGATCCTTCTAAGCAGAACTGCATGCACAGCTCTCAGAGTGAGGCCGTAACAGCTACTCTTTGTTGACAGTCTCCTCCTTGGCCACGTCTGGTCACTGGCTAGACTATCCATGTCCCCGGTGATTTACAAATCCAAGGGAAAACACGAAATTTATTTTTCCACCATTTCAGGCAGGAGCTCCCCCAGCATTTGCCAGCCCTCCATTTCTGCGATGGACTTTGATTCAATCCAGCCTGAATGGAAGACATTTCATCACCCCAGAATGCATTTCTTTATTTGCCTTGGATCTATGATTCTGTCAGTATTGAGAGAAAAGAAAAATCAATGCTCACTATAAACCTCGGGCTGCCTCTGGCCAGCGTGGTCAGCATGGTGTGAGCAAAGGAAATGGCAGGGGGAAAAATTGACCGCTCAGCAAGAGTGTGGCCAGTAGCGGACACAGCTCAGGGCTAATAACAGCCTGCAATTACACACGGAAAGCAGAGGCGCGGGTGCTTGGTGCGAGGGGGATGGAATACAATTTATTGACCCACTGGTTCGAGTTCTGCAGCTTCTCAATAAAAAGTCGCATTGGCTGCATCCTAAAGCATGGAGCTTGTGTGGACAGGGAAGGGGCCGGGAGACCGGAGGCCATGCCAGGACACTGTGGCCTGCATTTAGAATGTGTCTGTCTGTCAGACGGTGCAGGCCTCAGCTCAGGGACCTGTGTCCGAGGTAATACGGGCGTGCTGGGCAGAGGCGCACACGTGTTTCGGGTGATGTGTCTAGGAACTCTTTATGTTAAGCACCCCCAGGCAGCAGCATTGCTGGTGCTCGCTCCTCGGGGTCCTTCCTGCTGTCACACAGTGCTGCAGGGGAAGTGGCCGGGAAGGGTGAGGCTGCTGCTCCTGCCTGCTGGGTTTAGATGGGCTCATCTTTGGGTGCTGAGACGCTTCCAGGGCTGCCAGCCGCTTCCCACGGGTGCTCCGTCCTTGCTGTGCCACAGGCCCCTTGCACGACCCTCCAACTTCTCCTCTGGGGCCACAGGGACCGCTGCTAGTCCTCAGAGTTTCCTCCAGCTTCTTCTCTGTGGGCAGAAATTGTGTGTCGGGGAAGCACAGGCAGACTAGTTACTTGGAATTTTTACCTAAATAATATTTGTGAGCATGGAGACGCTGGGCAAGACTTTAGGTAAAACCCAGAGGGACCTTGGGCCATGTGCCGATTGCAGAGCAGGAAGCCCAGGGCAGTAAGCATAGTGGACAGCCTCGCCCTGTGGGTCTGGGGGCAGAACAGAGCTCCAGGAGCCACAGGGGGAGCAGGTCCTCGCCCTTCCAGGGCACATCCCGGGGCACAGTGCCGTGCGGACCCTCTGCAGGACCCGTTCGGGTGGAGCTTGGCTCCCTGGCCTGACAGAAGCCCTGCTCTGAGCTTGGTCTGCTCCGAGAGATGAGGGGCTGCATGTGATTAATGGAGCCAAACTAGGTGCCTGGGACCCCGATGTTCCCTCGCGGCAAATTCCCAGGAAGCAGGGACGGGGCAGGTCGGGAGGGAGGTGGAGCAGTGCACTCAGCCCCTCGAGCTCCTGGCCATGCTCTCCACCCTCCCCTGCAGCACAGGCCTCGAGCTCGAACCCTTGCTACAGCTGCTGACCCAGAGGTGTTAGCCAGTCGGCAGCTGCTGTCCTTCTCACATTAATCTGTAGGAATCAATGGACATTTCATTAGAGTAATCAAGTGCGGCTGCATCCTGCATTTATATTCTGTCCCCACCCTGCTGCTCTCGTGCACTAATTGGTCCTACAGCCCAGAGTACACGGGTATTTTTCCCAATAGATGGATGTCAAGAACGGTTTTTACTGCTGGATGAAATCCCTATCGATACGGCCTCGGTGTAAAAGCCCTTGCGTCCAGCCCGGAGCTGTTGATGATGCATTATGCACTCGTGGTCCTAATGCATCTCCTTTCTCCGCATCTCCCTGTACTGTGCCATTTACGTCCTTCTCCTTTGAAGCGTTAACCAGCCCTGGGATGCCTTTGTCTCCATGTGGAGCCCCGGAATGACTTGTCCCCTTTGTAATGTCCCATGTTCCAGGGCCACTCGTGGAAGGGATGGTAAAGGACGTGGCCTGGCCTTTGTTTGGGCTCCATTCTCAGTTCTGCATCTTCCCATCTCACCCTTCAGTGCGCTTGTTTTGGGCCAGGACGACCTGTCAGGTGAAGGGTCCACGGAACCTCTTTGTTCTGAGCAGACGTTTTGTGACTGTGGTTTGGTAAAGCAGACAAAAGAAGATCCTGTTTCCCTCGCTGGAAATGTGTGGCCAGGCATGGTAATGGTCAGCGGCTGGCAGAGAAGAAAGGTCAACTGGACCAGAGCTCGGAAGGAAAACAGGAGAGGTGGTGGCGGGGCTGTGTGGTTGGGCCTGGAGGGAGGACCCAGGCCTGGCCAACCCTGACCTCCCCTCACTGCCTGCCCCACGTGCCTGCAAAAGGGGGAGGCTCCTGCTCTGGAGAGGAGGGGAGGCTTTGATGCCCCAGAAATGCAGAGGGGCTGGGTTGACCAGTGGGCCCTTCTTGGAGGAGTTGGCTTCCCGGGAATGGAAGGAAGGGATTGGTGTGCTCAGAGAACAAGCTCAGTTGTCCTCAGGAAGACAAAGGAGGCCATGGAGCAAAGGTCAGGGCTGGCGGTCCTCGCTGAAGCCCTGGGAGCGGGGGAGAGGCACAGAAGCCCCAGGGGCAGGCTCCTGTTGATGACTGTTCCATGCCACCAGTGTTCTCTGAAGACAGATGTGTGATGGCGACTACTCACCAGCTGCCTGCTCCCTCCCGCTATCCCCCACCCCTCCTTCCCTTCCTTTGTGGAACTGATGCTGAAGCCAGACCTTTGCAGTGAGCCACATCTCCAGCCGTTTTGTTTTACTTTGAGACAGGGTCTTGCTAAGCTGCCCAGCTTGGGTTCAAACTTGCAATCCTCTTGCCTCAGCCGCCACACCAGGTTCCTGTCCTTGCTGGGACCCTTGGCTGTTCCCAGCTGTTGGGGTGACCGAGCAGTGCCGGCTGCTCCCAGAGCTCCAGTCAGAGGCCCCTGGCTGGCTCCACCGAGGCTCCCTGTGTGGCAGGCTGCGGAGCCCTTGCAAGCCTCTGTTTCTTCAGTGGAAGGACAGGATAAGATTAATACCCTCCCGAAACTCAGGCGAGTTGGACTCAGATGTTCAGAACCATCTCATGAGAGGAGAAATCTGCATAAATACGAGCCCAGTGTGTGCATCCTTGTGCCCAGGGCCCTTGCTGGACACTGCGGATCCACTTCCTCCTCTGTTCCGCACACGGCCGGCAGGTGAGGCCTTATCTGTCACCCTTGCCGGGCTGATGAGTGAAGCCATGCAGTCCTCATTCAGAACCCCAGGGCTGGGGTGTGCTCCCTACCCCTCAGCCCTCCTTGCGTCTGGGATGCAGAGTTCTGGGGCAGGAGGCAGTGCTGTGGACTCTCAGTCCAGGGCGGGTCCATGATGCCCAAGTCCCACCCACGTCCCCAGCTGGCCCTGCAGCTGCTCAGTGTCTCTGTTCCTGTTCTCTCACCCCCATGGGAGCCCCCTCTGCTACTGAAGCAGCTGGGCATGAAACACAGTGGGTCAGGCGGCTCTCACGGGCTGCCCTGGTGACCCGCACCGCTGATGATGCCAGGACCCTGGGAAATGCACGTTTGAAGCTGAATTGTAACTTGGAGTCTGCTTTTCTTTCTTTCTTTTTTTTTTTTTGTTAAATTCTTTTATTGGTGCATTGTAGGTATACAGCACAATTACATTTCTCATTGGGAATTGTACCTTTACATGATGCATTTTGGTTCTTATTTTTTCCCCATTCCTAGCCCTCCCTTCATCCCCTCCACCCTTCCCTATTTACAAAGACTTTATTTCCATTTTTTCCACTTCTCATCATTTTTCCTTTCCCTTCTTTCCTTTCCCCTGCTCCTCCCACTACCCCTACCCCTTTGGACCTTTTCCTCCTATTTTGCATTATCAATTATTCATTCTAATCATTGGTACATTTTAGGTATACAATATAAAGACATTCATCATTGGAAATTTACACCTTTACATAATCTCTCTTGGTTCTTATTTTTCACCCTTGCCCAGTCCTCCCTTCAACCCCTCCATTCCTCCCTATTTACAAAGATTTTGTTCCTATTTTTCCATTTTCTCATATTAATCCCATTCCCTTCTATCCTTTCCCCTAGCCCTCCCACTTCTTTCCCCTTTGCCCCTTTTCTTTCTATTTCACATTACCTATTATACATTTTAGTCCTTATTTACACTTTCAGTTTCTCACACCAGAGAAACTATTTGGTATTTATACATGTGTGTCCTATTTATTTCACTTAAGAGTATTGTCTCAATGTGCATCCACTTAGCTATAAATGTCTCTAATTTCTCATTTTTTATGGCTGAGTAGTACTCCATTTTATAAAAAACCCACATTTTCTTTATCCAGTCTCCAGTTGATGAGCATTTGGGCTGTTTCCAAGCTTTAGCTATCACAAACTGTGCTGCTATGAACATGGGTGCACATATATCACTGTGGTATGATTCTTTTAATTCTTTGGGGAAGATACCCAGCAGGGGAATAGCTGGGTCAAATGGGACTTCCAGTCCTAGTTCTTTGAGGTATCTCCATACTGATTTCCACAGTGGTTGCACCAGTCTGCATTCCCACCAATAATGGAGAAGGGTTCCTTTCTCCCTGCACCCCCGCCAGCATTTGTTATTGGTTGATTTCTTGATAGCAGCCATTCTTTCTGGGGTGAGGTGGAATCTCAGCGTTGTTTTCATCTGCATCTCTCGAATGACCAGTGATGTTGAACATTTTTTCATGTATTTATTTGTTCTTTCCACTTCTTTGTCTGAGAAATGTTTGTCCATCTCAGATGCCCATTTTCGGATTGGGTCTTCAATGTGGGAGGAGTCTGCTTTTCATTGTAGATGCTGTAAACCAGAGAGTGGCCCATGTGTTGTGACAGTGGGCTGGCCTAGACCAGGAGACCAGAAGAGGTGCGTGCTTTGGTAGGGGATTTCCTCTGGGCTCATTTTAAAAGTCGTCATGGTGCACTCTGAGCTTCAGGTGCTTCGGGCTGCACTGAGATCTTTCCCCAGAAGTTCCACTGATGTGCTCATGACTGGCTGAACTCAGGTCCTTTACATCACAGCAAGGAGAAAGCGTTGTTGCTTGATCAGAAAGAAGCAAACCGGATGTGGGTTTGGCCTTGCTCTGGGGTCACTGGCGCAGAATTCTCAGTGCTGGGCACCTCCTGGCTGAAACCCCAGCCGCAGGTCTGTGCCTTCATCTTTTGTCCCTAGCAAAGGCGACAGTGGCACCGCAAGTTGGATTGATGTCCCATAAAGAGATGCAGGCATCAGCTGCTCCGCACATGGCGCCGGCACCTTCCACTCTGACCCGAGGGCGGTGCCTCGCTGCGTGAGGGGACTCAGACCTGTGTCCTTAACTCCTCAGCCTCTGTATCTGACAGTAAGGTGGCTCAGGCCCCTGTCCCCACAGAACAGGACGGAGCCGGGGACATCAGCGCATTGGCTCAGCCAACAGGGCCCCTGAGTCGGCAGCACTGTGTTGGTGGCACCCGGGGCTGGATTCACGTTAGCGGTTTGGGGTGGAAGGCGCTGGATTCTATCACGAAGAGCCCCATGCCATCGGGAGCTGCAGAGCCATCCCTCACCACGGTCAGCGACAATCTACGACATTGTTCTGTCCTTTTCTTTCTTTTCCAAGCTTGACTACAACTGTGGATTAAGCCAGGGTTAAATCTGCCAGTGGAGATCGGTGGAGTGGACGCGCGCAGCCTCACCTCAATGTACTAAGTGTTATTTCGTGTAACAAAGCCCTTGTCACCTCCTACCCTTCCTCTATCCCCTTTCCTGCCTGCCCACCTTTTCTCTCTTAGTACTGACTTTTGTGAACCAGATATAAGTATGGCTTGTTGCTGTAATAAATTTCTTTTTCTTAAGGCCAAAATTAATGATTCTCTGATGAGACAAACTTGGTTTTGGGCCTTATGATGGGATTCAACCAAGAACAGCACGTTCTCACGGCCAGGAACAGAGGCGGTGGGACTTCCTCAGCAGCCCCCAGGTGCACAGCCTGAGTGGGGAGAGCTTAGCAGACCCAGCTTTGGTGTCTTCTGGGTCTGAAGGACAAGAGAGCATCCCTGAAGCTGTTTGTTCCCACCATTAGCGAGAATGAAATGCGTGCGTTGTAAATAAAACACTCATGGAAGGTCACAGGGTTCATTTTTCTTCCCACCAGCCTACGCTTCCTTCTTCTCCCCTGCCCATTTGAATCTTAACCTTGTAACTAAAGACATGATTTTGGAAATAAATGAACAATTCAGCTAGGACTGCTCGCAAATGAAGATAAAATAACTAGAAAAGCTGTGATTCTCTCTTAAAGGCCAGAAACTAGGACAATATTAATGTTTTAAACTGTACATTAGGGCTTTGTGGCCCTTTGTTCTTAAACTGTAGAATCCCTTTAATCTGAGGATTTCAAAGCTCTTCCGAGACAGACTTCCACTGCATTCTGCATGGTGCTGTGTGGTAGGGAGATGGGAACAGACACCCAGTTTTGCAGATGGCAGTGGAGGAGGTCCGGGAGGAAGCGGCTCTCACTCCAGCCCTTTAAGCCTTACATCTCCAGGGCTGTGTCTTTCAGGATCAAATATTATGCTCAGGATAATTTCTTATTCCTTCCATTGTCTACATGTAACAGGCATCCAAGAGAATCTCTTCCTTAGATATTCTGCAGGGATAATTTCTGCTCAGAAAAAGCTTAACCCACCAGAGGGTACTTCCAGGGGCCAGGCCAAGGTGGTGAGGGTGACCCTGGCAGGTGGGATATTTAGGGGTGTCTCAAAGGCTCACATGAGCCACTTCCTTCCAGGACACTGGCCTGAAGTTCCATGTAGACATCCGTCCCTGTACGTCGATTCCAAGAGAGAGTCATGTATTTGAGTGTGGATACGGGATCCCGAGGTCACCATGGAGGGAATGAGGGTGAGGAGCAGAGAGACTCATCTGGGACCAGTGGAGAGAGGAGCACAAGGCTCCAGAGGCCTCTCTGGCCACTGGTGGGGTCTCCTTTGCAGTTTTGCCCAAGGGACTCGTGGTCCTTCAGCTCTGCCTCCATGGGCTGTCAGCACCAAGGGTTGCATGAATCTCAGTCTGCAGGGGACTTCCAGATGTTCTCTGGGCCTCTCCGCCCACTGATTCAAACCCCAGAGAAAGGCTCAGCTAAAGCTCAGCTCTTTCTGTGAATGTGCAAAGGCACGTGAAGAGGGACAGGACTCAGACAGCCCGAAGCAGCCTGGGGGATGCTGCTTGGAGGCATTTGTGGTTGGAAGCTCTGGAGGTGGGGAGACAGAGCACTGTTTGTGTAAGGCGATCTATGGCGAGGCACACTTTGCTTCCTGTCTGTCCTCCCATTAATACAAAGGACAGAGTTCACATAGCACACACATTCATTTTCTATTGTATTCAATTTTTGGTTAATTCTAATTTTTTTTTGGGGGGGTACATTATCTTACTTTAACCGTGCAGGCTTCCGGTAGGAATTTTGGAGATTTGCGAAACAAGCCTAAGTGTCTCTCTCCTCCTTGCTTTGTCTCCCCACAAAGAGACCCCACGTCTCCCTGTAGAGTCCCGTGGATGTAATTAGGTGGAGAATCGCCTTCTCTCTGTATCTGAGCAAATATGTTTTTCAGGGCACCAATTTCTCAAGGGCAGTGGGCTGGGACGGCCAGTGCCTGCTGGGGGACGGTAGCTGACCTTCAGGCCAGGCCGACTTTAATTTGCAGAATGCTGCCGGTCCCAGGAGGCTTCGGGCTGGCCGCACAATCAGCTCAGCCCAGTCCGCAGCCTGCTGCTGCCCGGAGACACAGAGCCATCGCTGCTGCCCGGCTCAGGAGCCGTGAGTCCAGGAACGGAGCCCCGTAAATTCAGCCCCAGATGCAGAGCTGAGGAGCTCTGTGTCTCAGTGGTGTCTCTTTCCAGCTGCGTTACTTAGCAGGAATCTCTGAGATGCCACATCTGCATTCAAAGTGCTCACATGTTCTGTGTGCGATGCTCCTGGGGACCCTGGTAACTAGAGCCAAATTATGTGCACAGCAGAGCTGATGGCAGAATGCTGGCTCAAGACACCAAGCTCACCTGGGGTTGCAGCATGCTTTGCCGTGGCAGTGTGCGGCCCTCTCCAGGTGCACAAGGACCTGGGTGTTTCACAGCTGGTCTAACGGCGCTCATGGCTGTCTTAATGACCATTTGGTGGTTACACAGTCAGAGCAGCAGATGGCTGCACCATCGGTGGAAATGGTGACGAAAGGAGAAAGCAGCTGAGCGGGCCAGTGCACCCAGCCCAGTGCCTGGCACCTCCCTGTGTGTAACCTGTCCTGGTGTGTGAAAGCGCACTTGCGCTCTGGTGCTGTTTGTTCTCCACTCAGGGAAATTAAAGACAGACAGCAGTTGAAGACAACTATAGCTCATGGGCCAGTTGGGGCCATAGAGTGTGCAGACGACACAAACGTCAGGCACAAACTCTGTGATTGCTACTACTCCATCTGGGCAATCAGATTGAATGCACATATTGTTAGATGGGATTTGAAGAGGAAGATTTGCTTGGAAGCACGTTATGTGTAGAAAATGCCAGGAATATAGATGTAAGGGCAGTGTATGCTTTTTGGAGATCTCTACCCCTGGCATTTTGCACTTTACTTTGGGTAGCATTTATCATGCTAAACTCCTGCCCTCCAAGACAAATCAAACACCTGCCTAAAACTGTCTTCCTCTTGGACATTGAAATTCTTGGGATTCAGGGCTATCTTTTTTCTTCTTCTTTTTTTCTTTTTTTAGACAAAGTCTCATTATTTATCCCTGACTGGTCTTAAACTCATGGCAATCCTCCTTCCTCGGACTCCCAAGTTCTGGGATCATAGGTGTGCAACCCTTTTTTGCTGTTCTTTACAGTGATAATTATAGCTCACAGAGTACCAGCTATTGCTCACCACTTTTCTCAGATACTGATTCACTGGGCTGCCACAAAACCATGAGAAATTGCCACTATTATGAAGCCTGTAACACAGATAAGGGGCATAAAGCACAGAGAGGCTGAGCAGCTTGACGATCACAGAGCTTGTTAGTGGGTCCAGAGTGTGTTCTGAAATGCTCTGCTGCACATAGCATGTGCTCAGTAAATGTTGCTAAGTGACTGAGGGATGGAAGGAGGGGAAAGGGAGGGACATAGATTAAGATGTGCTGTGCACATGCACCAGGTCCCCACAGTGAGTGCAGTCGCCATGTACTGCAACATGTACGAATAAAAAGAAAGATTAGAGAAAGGAAAGTGTCTTCCAGGAAAGCTTGCCTCAGACCTTTGCGACCACAATGTTAGGGTCTAGGGAGAGCTGGGTTTCAGACAGCCCTGACCACCACACAGAGCTGGAGTGGCCGTCCTTCAGGCAGTGCGGACTCACAGCGACGCCTTCACATTAAGGTGCTTGGCAAGAACTGGCTAATATTCCCCGTCTTCTTGTCTCTTGTACTTTTAACTTTATTTTCAGTCATTTATATGACTTACAAAGTATATATAGTAAAGTTAAGTTAAAAATTAGAATTAGGGGCTGGGGATTTAGCTCAGTCCATCGCCTGCTATGCAAGTGAAAGGTCCCAAGTTCGATCCCCGGTACCAAAAAAAAAACTAGAATTAACCAAAAATTGAATGCAATAGAAAATGAAGACTAAATGAAGGGGTGCAAAGGAAAGGGTTCTCAGGAGCTGGACACAGGGTGTGGCTTGAATCACACGAGGCGGTGTCACGCTGAAGGAGAAGTGGCCCGGCACCTCATGATCAGGTTCATCTTAAAGGTTCAGTGGGCAGAGGTCACAGTTATGCACCCTGGCAGCTGTCTGACGAGGACCAATTCATGCCTCCAGGTTCACTGACTGGATGATAGGTCTTTCTTCCATGAGCAGCAGCCTAACCAACTGCTCTCAGGGCCCTGAAGTCTTCCGATTCTGTGTGGAGATGCTGTGATGCTACTGGGAGAGTCATTGCATATGGCGGCTCACCCTGTGCTGGCTCCACCCATTCACTCTCCTTGTCAGCCAGCCTTTCTTCTGCTGGCATCTTCCGTGGCTGCTGTTTCAGGGACGAATACATTTTTCAAAATTAGAAGAGGCAAGTGTGAGTGACACAGATTTAATTTAGTCTTCTTCCTTTCTAGGGCCCTGATAAGGCAACGAGAGCTGGGTGGGGGGGAGGCTGGAGAGAGACCGTCTTGGCCTGGAGCTCCATACACAGTGTGAGCTGATGTGGACGGGCACTGAGCCCCTCCAGGGACTGTGGGTGACTGGGTCCACCTGCCAGTGGCTTCATACAGATCTGTTGCTTATTCTAAGGTGAATCAGGTACTACTTAGTTCCTTGGAAAATAAACATCACATTAGTTTGGTTCTCCTGGTAGGAGTCATAGCCTGTATTTTCTCTTCTAAACCTGCTTGCTTGTGCATATTGATGGCCGGCCTCTTCAGGACAGGCCTGGGTTTGTCCATTTTCCTTTTTGCATTTGATTCTGAATCTCTGGCTGCATTCAGTCCAGGCCATGACCTGTCTTCCCTAGGACCTGGAGCCTGCCAATGTTTTCTCGGGTTCTTTCAAATTCCCGTGTGAGATGGAGCAGAGCTTCACATTGCTGACTCAGAGCTTTCCGGGACCTAGGCTTCCTTCACGTCTGAAAGGCAGAAATCCAGAGATTTCCCTGCAGGTCACTTGCTTACCAGATGAGACAGTGTCTCCTGCATGATTGCATTTCCATGTGCTAATATGTCTAATTAATGTAGAGATGAGGAAAGTTGATTAATTAAAAATAATTAACTTTGAGGGCAATTATTCAAGCAAAAGCACCATTAGTGAATTGATAATTACTTTTTTTTTTTTTTAACTGTGGACATTAGCTGGTCATATTCTAAAGGACTAGATCACGGGCATTTTTATTATAAATGATACACTTTTTCAGTATCATTTAAAGGGAAGAAACTGGCAATACAGAGTTCAGGAAGGAAACAGAGTGATACATTTTGTCAAGATTGTTGCAAGTGCAAGGGAAAGCGCTTGAACTTGGAGTGGGCAGAGTAGCCTGGTCACCAGCTGCATGTCCTCTAGGTGCTGTGTCATCTTCGGACCCTGCGCTACGACCTGCAAAACTAGGATAGAGGATCAGACGAAATAACATATGGAACATGCTCAACATGGCACATGAGGCACAGGAGGGGCTTGACGGTTGTAAATGTTGCTTCCTGTGACATATTCAAAAGGGACAGTTATGTCTGTCAATTGATCAGCATTGTACCGGAAGCCCTTCCTGTGATGTCACTCAGATGTCCCTCCTGAGCCCCGCCCCTGTGGCTGCCCCAGCCCTTGTCATGCTGTCCTGATCCAGGGAAGAGTGAGTTCGTGACCACTGTGACGAACGTGGTTGTGAATGACATGCCTGTCCCTCACAGTGCTAAACTTTTCATGTGTAGTGTCTTAAACTCAACTGTCCTGCGAAGCAGTTATCATTTCCAGTTTGCAGAAAACGAAACTGGAACTTAATGCTATGTGATTTTTCTGTGACCCATAGAACCGGGATTGGGCACACGACCACGGTTCACCCCTAAGCCATGCTTTCTGCAGGAAGAGGCCAGCAGTGGGTGGCTGTGACCCTGGGCGAGGATCTTCTAGCATCTGTGCCTCTCATAGTGATGTTCTATGATGAATCCCTGGTGTGTGAAGCGTTTCAGACAGAATGGCCAGAAGTGTTCTGAGGATTCTTGTCTCTGTGTTCAGTGCACTTTTCATCATTGCTCTCTTTTAAAAACCAAAGAAAGGCCATTGTGTGTGTGTGTGTGTGGGAGAGAGAGAAAGAGAGAGAGAGAGAGAGAGGAGAAACCCAGGGGAGTTAAACCCTGCATTCTGCATCCAGGGGCTGGGGCTCACGAGCATGCTTTCTGCCTTCTGGTGAGAGGCACAGACTGGGCCTGCTGGAGGCTCATGTCCAGGGTTATCTGGGTCTGCATTTTGCAGGCTCTCATCTTGGGCCACAGCATCTTGTCTGTTTTAAGGAGCCAACCGCATGAACGTCTTAAAATGCCCAAGTATGGGCTGAGTTGAGGTCTTTCTAAAATTTCTTGGGCTGTACCGGGTGCAGCAGCGAACCCTTCACTCGCAGTTCTCGCTTCCCAAAGGACACAGTAAATGCATCACCAGTGTGCAAGGGGAAAGCTGGCTACCATTGGTGTGGTCGTCATGGACACCAGCAGGTATAGCTCCCACCAAGGTTTCCAAGCCAATCAGTGTCTGTTTCTGCAGCTCTGAGACCTCCTGGTGATTCTGTCTCTGCAGTCTCTGGTGCTGGGGCTGGGACCCACCTCGTTCTCTCCCGGTCTCTGAAAACAGGAGCATCAAGTTCCTTCCCTTGTTCACAACTTTTAGTAGAGAGAAAAGCGCCTCAGCAATCACAGTCTTGGGGAACGGGTATAGTTTAAAAGGATATTTGGGAATAAATGGCATGCATCTAAAGCCAGACCCGTGGCTATAGATAAAAACGTTTCGAAGGGAGGATTCAGAAGGGGCCAGGGAAGGGTTGAATCTTCTTCCCCACTTCACAGATGCGGCTTTGCCTTCAAAAGGTCTTTGTGAATGGAGAAGAGGAGCATATTTGTAACCTGGGACCCTGTAAGAGGCTCTTCAGGGGCCTGGTTAGGAGCAAATGGATGTGGTCCCTTTCATCTGCGGTGACTTCTCTTGTTGTGTTGTGAGTGTGAGGGCCTGTGAAGGTACTAATGGTGAGAGGGCACGGCTCTCGGAGACCAGAAATGAGCTGCATCTTAATGCAAATACACTCAGGGCAGGAGCGCCATCTAAAAAGCTCCCTTCAATAATAAAACCCTTTCAGAGAAGCTTTTCAGGGAAAACAAACAACGGAGGAGGGAACACATTACTTGTTGTCTTTTAAAAATCCTCTTAAGAACCTGTGATCAAGCTCCATTTAGATAAGAAGTGGCCTTGTTTCAGTGGGCAGGGAGTGGGCACCGTCTCCAGGTTCCCAGCCTGGCACTGGGCTGTGTTCTTGGCTGTGGTCGGGTGGGGACAGAGCCCCAGGGTGGAGCCCTGGTTGGGAGGAGGTGGAGTGTACGTTTTTAGGCCTCGTTTGATTTCCTCGTGATGGGGCTGGGACCCACTGCTTTCCTTTTAAAAACTGGAGGCCTGCGATAGGGCACAGGGGCGTATTTAATGTCTGTGCATGGGGCCTCTTCCCAGTGGAGACTGTAAATGGGACCGATCAGCTCTGAAGACACCTCCTGGCTTAATGGAAGGGCTCCTCTCTGGGCATCCTCGGCTCTCAGGGTGGTAGGAGAGTGGACGACCTCGAGGGGACCACGCCCTCATTTCTGCCCTTCACCAAGTCCGCCATCCTATGCCACCATGCTGTCTTGCCTGAGTGACAGCAGTGACCTCCCAAGCCCACCCTTCTCTTCCACACAGTTCTGTTAAGCGTGGCTGAAGAAACCCAACTTTAAATTCACCAATGCGCCCTCACGGTGGTAGGAAAGTACATGGAATCTGCAGGCCGAATCCCACCTCTCTGGCCCCGACTCAGGGCCTCATGGCTTTGGTTTCTCAGTCTCTGCTTTAATCTCTGGCCCCCATGACCTTTCTCCGGGTTAAGCTGCTGCTCTTCATCTGATCCCCAGGAGCCAAGTCAACTTCCGCTCGTCTCTCGAGGCTGCATTAGATGCTAGGTCCTCTGGACAACTCCCCGGGCCACGGTGGTCTGGGTATTTACAACACCAGGACAGCGGAAGTGACAGATTTAAGGCCCATCTTTCGTGGTATCTGGAAAGGTGTTGCTGTGGGTGATGCAGGTGTGGATGCGTTTCTGGGCTCTTGGGTGCAACAAACAAAGGAAAAAGCAGTTTAGTTTATCAGGCAACTGTGGAAAGGAAAATGGTAGGAGCATTGAAGGAGGGAGGTTTGAGAGTTTAAAGGGCTGCACCAGGTCTAGGGCACCTCCCATTGGTCTTCCAGAGCATGACGGACAGCGTGATGGAGTCACCATGTTGTGCGGAGTGCTGGGTCACCATAGCGCACATCCCTTCCCACAAGCACTCCATTGCAGTTGGATGCACGGATGCAGTCCATACAGCGAAGCTTCAGCGAGCTCCAGGTGGAGAGAGGACACTGCAGGTCAGGAGCCTCATTCCTACCTTCAGCGAGTGGAGGGGAGGGGCCCACAGCCCAGTGGTACTATCTGAATTACAGGGACCATGTCTGCCTCGTTTCCTGTACCTGGCATATCACAAGGTGCTCACAAAATACAGCATTTGGAGATTCTGCGACTGGATGACCACAAAGGCCACCTCTGGATGTCCTGGCGCTGCGTGTGATGAGCCATGGGGCAGGTTGTCTCAGTCTTTCCTTCCAGCACTCACATCCTGCCCTCAGGGCTTGTTTGGGGCATAATTGCATCTGAGGCCAGGGTCTTGATGACATCCAAAAGAGGCTTCCCTATCTATGTTTTGCATTGTAAATTTCTGTGTCAGCAGAAAAGCTAGCTGAAAAGCAAAAGACACAGTCAAACCAGTCAAACTTGCCGTTTGGCATAGCATGGGTGGAAAAAGTCCACTGCATTTAATTTACTGAATTTGTGCCTTAAAAAAAAATCCCTGAATTCAGGCAATTCAGTTTGTGTAGACCCAGTGAGACAGGGATCAATATCTGGTTTCTGAGAGATGAGACTGTACATACTGCAAATTCAAAACTAAAAATCCATACAGTCGGCTGTGATGCAAGTCAGCCTCTGCAGGGCTGTAGGTCACAGAAAGAAAAATTCTACCTGCACCAGTGTCCTTCTTTGTTGGAAAAATGGAAGAGAAGGCGGCTTCTCCTGTGTTACCTTGTACCTGGGAAACTGAGAAAGGGAAATTACTCTGAAATCTTTGATTATGCGCACTGTAGACTTTCTGGAAAGCACTGAAAAATAAAAAGAAATAGAAGAAGATTCATTGTCACAAAGCCTTAACCCAGGGACCATTACTGTTACATGTTGGTATTTATTTCCCTAATATCTTGGACAGTGTTCTGCACAGTGGAATTTGTATCAGTCCATATTATCGTTTTCCATAATCATATAAAATAACACCATCTCCCCTCCAAACTTAGCCAGCTAGAGTTCTAACGGTTGCAAGCATTTTATTTTTTATGTGGACCATAACTTTTCTCAATCTTTTACTGAAAGCTCAGAAAGTGTTTGGTTTTTAAATTATATAAATGAAACCAAAATGAACATACACATGAATATTCAAAATGTGTATATGTTTTAGCCTATAATTCTGATTATTTCTATAAGATAAGTTCCTAGACATGGGATAACTGAGTTAAAAGGATATGAAATACTTTTTAAGGTTCTTGATTTACATAAACAAAATCTAATCCAATTTAGAGTCTGTCATTTCTGGGGACTTTTTTTGATATTCAGTTTTCCTGTCTAGAACACCGCCCATTTATTAAAAAAATTGTATCTGTCAGTAAGAGCTTTTTTATGGGTCGATCTTCATTAATTTTCTCCCTATATACTCAGCATCTCCTTTGATTTGTGAGTGGGATTATTTTCCCTTTTGATTTTAACTTCTACATATTTATTTTGCTTTCAACTGGAGATTACTTTTTAGGAAAGTTTGAAAGAGACGAAAAGGAAGTCTGTGAAAATATGCATTTATACAAGAGGTCTCCCTGAAAATTAAGGGGACTCCTTCCTCCCTCAATGCCAGAGTGCCTTGAAGTCCTTGTAGGTGTGACAGCAGAGGGCAGGGCATGAGCCCGGGGACCTTGACTACAGACTGACAGACAGGAAGCTGAGTACAGGAGAGGGACCAGCCTGGGCTGAGGGAGGCCACTCTATCTACAAACCCGCAGGAAGGGCAGGAGCAGGGGCAGATGGGCGGGGTGAGGAAGGGTGAGGAGGTGTGGCCTGGCAACTCCAATCTCAGGAGAGCCAGCAGTCTCTGCCTGAGAGGGCTGGGGAGACCTAAGGGGACAAAGGAGCCTCACCGAGGTCGCCCATTTCAGTGTCTCGAGCCCCGCGCCCTCAGGAGCTGGTCCAGTGTCCACCACAGCTGATGGCCCCAGCGGCAGCTCCAGCACAACGGATTTGGATGGAAACAGGGTGGAAATGGACCTCGCCCATGTTCAAGCAGTACCAGACACCTGGAGGGACTTTGAGCAGTCCAGGCTCTGCGAGGACACTTCCCTTAGCGTGTGTTAAGGAAGCTGAGCATCATTTGAGTTTGTTTTTATATTTTTCTTTTGGGACAAATGGTCGGAAAAAGATACTTCTTCAGTTTTTCCCAAATTGTGTGTGGTTGTGTGTGTTTTGAGTTTCACAAATCTTTTGAAAGGAAATAACTGATCTCTGTAAAAGGATTTCATTATCTGTGGTGAGTGCCAGTGTCCAGCACCTCAATATTTAATCTACATGATTCCTGTTGATGTT
Organism: Heterocephalus glaber; assembly: GCF_053883595.1. Classification (NCBI taxonomy): domain Eukaryota; kingdom Metazoa; phylum Chordata; class Mammalia; order Rodentia; family Bathyergidae; genus Heterocephalus; species Heterocephalus glaber. The sequence goes on along the minus strand of NW_028258138.1, from coordinate 82,102,869 downwards.
TTATTCATGCTCACCAGACAGGTTCTGAGGACACTTCCAATTGTATAATTTTTCTTTTGTTCAACTATGTATACCCCTGCTTGTTTCTGACTTGGAGAAGAACTTGTAGTTCTTTCTTTTCTTTTTTCCCTTCTTTTTCTTAGCTTTTTGGTTTGGGCTCATGTCTCAGAATTAAAACCGAGGTCCATTAGGCGTCATTCATCTGTGAGATGAATTCCATATTCCCCCTATTGATTCCATTGTGGGTGAACATTTTCAGGGAGTAGGCAAGCACTCGCTCATGCTCTAAATAGGCTTACATTATTCCTTGATACAGGACAGAGATGGAGGGAAATATCTTAATCTGAACAGCTTGGGGGAAAATGTTTCACATATTGAGAGCCGCTGTATGTAATACATGTAGTTTTCTGATAAGTGAAATGAAAATAAGTATTCTCCATGATATTGATCCGATGGAATACGTTTAGTCATTCCAAGCCCATTTGCCTTTGAGTGATGCCTTCTGGGATGTAGATATTTTTTAAACCAAGGCCATTTATGATTATAAATGGCAAGTACATATGTTTTGTAGTGAATTTGCCAGAAATTGTGGAGAAGGCTTTAAGGAAAATTGTGACTCCATTATGTCTCTGAAAGGAATTGTGACAGCTTTTGCCTTGGGAATGTCTGCAGGTCAGACTGTTGTGTTTACACAGATGCCTGTTACACCAAGCATCTACTGACCGACATCTTTTCACTGCGAAATCCACCAGCTTTCCTAGGTTCTCATGTTCAGCTTCATGGTGCATTTGGCTTGTAGCCACTTTCTCCGAAGCTCTGGGCCCATTGCTCCACCCTGAGTCCCTTCCTGCTTTGGTGTCCCTGGAGTGTGAGTGTGTCAGGCGACTCTGAGGTGTTGGTGTCCTTCACTCCCGGGCCTCTGTCATTATCTCTGTCCGCACCCGACTGACTCCGAAGCTCTTACTCCTGCCTCTGGGAATCTACTTGGATTCTCAATCCAGCCTCAAGTTTAGCCAGTCTAAAAGCTGCCTTCTGCTCCCGTGTGGTGTTTCTACCTCTGGCTCTCTTTCATTGCCGTCCTGTCGCTCACTTAAGTGTCACCACTGCAGCCAACATGGACTCCTCCTTTCCCGTGGATCTTCCCTGTCCAACCAGTCAGGTTTGTTTACATTTTTTCTCCAAATATTCTCTACACCTCTACCCTCCTCTCGCCCTTAACTCTCATCACTTCTCAAAGCCAGTTCACGGGACCCGAGGCTGGATCTTTGCATTAGTCATAACATAATTCCCTCCCATAGGAACTCTCTTCCCTCCCTGCCATAGGAGTCTCTTTTCTCTAAAGCCAGACGACCTAGATTTTGTGTTCTCTGCTGGGGGAGCTTTCGTGAAGGGAGAAGATCGGGCAAAACATTTCCAGGGAACCTCCTGCAAATGCCTAGGATCATCAAGGATAATTATTTTGGGTCATTCTAGAGGGAAGAGGGAGATAAGAGGGTAACGATTAAATTTTCGAAATAAAAGTGGGCCAAATTAAAGAGGAAGGGGAATCTTTAGAGAATTCCTTTGAGACAAGGAAGAGGCAGAGTTTGGTAAGTTCTGTGTGGGCAGAAACATTGCTCTCTTCCTGTCAGTGATGTCTCTGGGCCTCTGATGGTGGGGCGGGGTGGACGGGGCATACCTGGGGATCTGCAGCTGTAGGGTTGACTGCGGGTGCTAAAGGGCCCTGTCCATGTGGCCCATCTACATGGAGCCAGACAGGGCTAGACATGGGCTCATCAGCTGTAACAGGGAAGTCTGAGGACTGCGGGGCCCTTTCCCAGGCTGCCGAAGGACTCTGGCCGGACTTATGGAGGGCTCTAGTGAGGGCCCTGCTGCTATATCACAGAGACTGCAAGATACAGTGGGTCCAGCAAGTTAGAAGCTTTCTTTCCTTCCTCCCTCCTGACAGTCTGGAAGGGAGTTTACTCTTCTTTCTGGTAAGCAGCTCTAGACCCCGTGGGTGTTTAGGAATCCATTCTCTTTCCTTCCTAGTACCTCACCATCTGCTGGAGCAAAGTTTTAAGATGTTACACAATGACCCTCTGCCAACCTGGTGAAGCGTGTGGACTCTGCTTTGGAAAAGTGGTTTTCAATGGATAAAAAATACATAGATGGAATAAAATAATAGAATAAAATGCAAGAATCACAAACATTATTAAAAGACAAAATTGTGATACATTAATATAGGCACTTTTAACAAATTATCACAGAGATCCAATGGCATGTTCATTAAGGGCCTTAGTTTCAACATAGTGATGAGTACGAATTCCTATTTTGTGACACCTGCATAACTGGGACGTGATATGAAGGCATCTATGATTTCGCACAGGGACAAGTTCCCAGACACTGTGACTCTTACTACGGTTTGCTGCCTACATTCACAATTCCGGAAAATACTGGATTTCAATGTGATATTTCTGAAGGTGAAACTGTAACTTTTCCTACCCAGGTTTCTGGACACCCTGAATTTTGACCACGGACTCTCTGCAGAAGTGCAGTCCGGGGCATGGGCCCTGTGTGTAGTGTTCACGCCACTCACCTCCATTCCTATGTGTCGGCCCTGGCAAAAGAAAGGGAGGAGTCCAGGGCACTCTGTCCTCCATGGGGATGCAGTCATGGCCATCTCTTCCTCCCTGCGTTGAGCCTAGTGCAGCGGCCACTCTTCTCTGCCAGAGAAACAGGGCCTGGGGTGGTGTGGTCTAACCAGCGTCATGCACGTAGCTAAAAGCTGAGGGTTTAATTACTAAGGAGAAGAAGGTGAGACTGGAGAAACACTCGGTCCCCGTTGCAGGAATACAGGATGCCCCACACTCTGCCTGAAATTCAGTTTCCCTGCTGGGTTCAGAGGCAACTGTGTGACTTGGAGGGCCCTATGTGAGGATTAACCAGAGAGTTCGAGTGGGTGGGAAGGAGGGAGCATTCCGTGTGCTTCCCTGGAGCCTACCTGCAGGTGACCAGGGTCTGGGCGAGGAATCATCAGTGACAGCAATGACACTCCAAACTTCCCAGGACCACAGGGGTCAAAGAGCTTTAGGTTTAGGTCCTTCATCCATTCATCTGTTCATTCAGCAAATATCCACTGCATTTGGATTCCATGCCAGCCAGGCACTGGTCTAGTTGCTGGAGAAATAGCAGTGAACATTGCGAAGTCCTGGCTCCCAGGAATCTTGTACTACCCGAAGGAGAACTAGAGCAGTAGAAACACACAAACCTTACGTCCCAGAGCGAAGGCTGTCAGACGACTTGGGTTGAGGTCGTGTGGGAATGCTGTGGTGGGCAGAGTTCTGAGGTGGCCCCAAGATCCCACCCTCAGTCATCCCGTGCACTGTCTCCACCTTGGACGAGAACGGACCTGGGCTATATTGAGAAGACGTTTCCATGATTAGCTTGTGGTATATGGCAGAGGAGATGGGATTTCGAAGATGTACTTAAAGCTCTGAAATCAGCTGTGAGTTAATCAGAGTCCCATCTGATCATCCTGGACATCAGGTAAAAGCTCTCACCGAGGAACGCAGCCTCCTTGAGGTTAGAGTGAAATTTTCCTGCTGGTCTGGACAAGGACAGCCTCCTCGGACCTGTCTGCAGGACGGACCACATGGCAGGGACTCGAGGGTGGCTGGCAGGAGCTAAGAGCAGCCTTAGCTTTCAACTAACAAGAGAACAGGAACTAACAACTGCCATGTAGCCACAAGAAATGAATTCCAGCAGAATCACGGATGAGTTTGGGAGCATACTCTTCCCCAGTGAAGCTTTGTGGTGAGGATGCAGTCCAGCGGACACCTTGATTGTACCCTTGTGGCAAACCCAGCTGAGCTCCCTGAGCCCCAGAAACTGTGGAAAAGTAAATGTGTGCTGTTTTAGGTCACTAACTGCATGGGCATTGGTTACACAGCACACGCAGAGAGCCACACAAGTGCTCTTCTAAATGGGATGGGCAGGAAGGGTCTCTGGGAGGAGCTTGAGTGGAGACTTGAAGGAAGCAAAGAGCAGGCCAAAAGGGCATGCAGGGGAGAAGCAAAGGACAGAGGTCTTGCTGGGTGCAGGTGCAGCTCTGTGATCGGCAGGTGTGGAGGACGGCGCCAGGTAGACTGAGAGGCGACGAATACCTGGACAAGCATGCAGCCGAGGGAGGCTTCAGATGTGGATGCATTTCCATGGCAGAATCACCAGGTGCTCCTGAAGGGTTAGATCTGGATCTGAGAGAGAAAGGACTCAAGTGAATCCACGCAATGCAGTTGCCACCTCTGTGACAGGAAGGGCAGGATGGGGTGGGGGGAGCAGCTATGGGGAGAGGTGAAGGGTGAGGTTAGCGTGAGGTTTGGGATCCCAGCCAAGTGGATTTGTCAAAGGGGGGCTTGAAAAATTATTTATAAAAGTAAGTCAAGGGTTTAGGAGAGAGGCTGGGATGGAGGGAAAATAGAAAGTGCCACATGTAGGCACTGTTTGCATCATGGGATGGACGGAAGCAGCTCAGATAGAACAGTAATAGCATACTGGCTGGGAGGTCACCTCGAGAGATCGTTGTTCTGCAGAGGAAGGTGCCAGGAGGCCTGTGACTGTGGGCACAGGCCTTAGCAGACCCTGACTAAAGCTAAGGCTTCCTGATTCTGAGGCTGGCAGCCCTCCTTCCTAAGGATGGCAGGCTCCTTGGGTCCCTGGAGCATTTCCCACACTTGGGAAAGAACTTTACATTCAGCCAGGCGTGGTTCTTCCTTTTGTGGGGTTACAAGTCCCGGCACAGACTTCCCCTTCCTTGGGTGTCACCCTGGAAGATGTGGGTGACGTCTGGGCCCATGGAACAAGTGAAGGTTGTCAACCTCACCCCATCAGGTTAATAAGGAAAAGCCTCCCGCCAAGGTGCTCCCGGGGCTCAATAGCCTGTGGCATACTGAGACTCATCAATAGATGTTCAACAATATTACAACTCATTTCAATCTCGCTAAAGAGGTGTTATGTACTATTGTTACTGACTTCCCTTTTCTAATCACCACCTCAAGGTGACAGATGACACAGCTCTAATGACCACATTCCTGGAGGGAGAGTGCCTTTGGGCTTTTGCTGGCATCTTTTCCTTCCATGCTGAGGCCATCTGTTCAACAGAAACCCGAAATCCTAGAGCTTGGGGCACCAGTGCCCAGAGTGTGGTCTGTGAAACACCAGTTCTGCAAAATGTTCAGGTCTTTCTCGTGGCTCTGTAAGGACTCGCACGCCAGGCCTGCCTCTTACAGAGCTGCAGCAGCTTCAGAACAACACAAATGCGTTAAACCAAATTTAATACCAGGATTTCCCAAGCTGATTCGGGAGTCATGTTTTAAAGACATATTGACATCTCTTAGGACATTGCATACACAGGTGTGTGTGCATACCAGGTGCCCAGCGAGGGGCAAGATGTCACAGGAGGTCCCGGGGTGGCCACGTGCTTCTGACCCGCTCCAGCTGGTGTTGCAGCTGAGGGGTGGGGATGCTTGGCTGTGTGGGCCAGAGTGAGGCTGCCTGCAGGGTCACGCACAGGGCCTATGTGGCCGAGGGAGTCCCTCCTGCAGGGACTATGACAGGCGGCTGCCCCTGCAGTTGGGCTGAGTGGAGGTGCTGCCTGGGCCTGCCTACGAGTATGGTGCTCTAGCCCTGGCCTGTTGGGGTTTGGGTCTAGCCCAGGAAATCATCTGTGGTTGGTGTTGGAGTGGAGAAAGTGTCCGTTCTGAACAGCAGCATCCTGAGCATCATGGTGGACAGCACTGGTTACCATAGCTGAGTGAGGAAGACTGCCCACCTGGCTTCACGGCCGGCTTTGAAATTTGCCACAGTTGAACTTCAGCTGTGACTCAGTCCCCCATGAGCCCTTTAGACCGTGAGCCTGGAAGTACAGAGACTCACTCAGCAAAACAAAGAAAAAGAAACCACAGTTAGAAATCAGAAACAGAAATAAAGCTGGACATTTTCCAAATATTTGGAAAATTAAGACACAAGCTTCTAAACAATTATGGTCAAAGAAGAAATCATGACAAAAACATGAGGGTTTTTTTTTTTGGTACTGGGGATCGAACTCAGGTCCTTGTGCTTGTGCAGCAGGTGGCAAAACCACTGAGCTAAGTCCCTGGCCCAACATGAGGATTTTTTAATCATGATTTTGAAAATATTACATGTCATAACTCGTGGGATACTGTCAAAGTTTTGCTTGTTGGGAAATTTATAATTTTGAGCACATATGTTAGAAAAGATGGAAGGCTGAAATCAGTGGGCTTGGAGTCTGTATTAAGTCCAGAAATAACAGCAAATTAGACCACCAAAGGCGGGAGGAAAGACATGGTGAAGATGAGAGTAGATATTATACTAAATCATGAGGAGGAAAGCAGACAGGAGTGGAGAGTATCAGCAAGGGTAGCAGGACACTTTAGAGGAAGCAACAAAGCCAGCGTCTCAAGGTGGGGTCTCCAGGTGGGGTGCTGAGAACAACAAGAGTGACATAGGACAGCCTCATGGCCTGCAGATACGAAGATAAGAAGCTATTATATTAGCTTTTTGCAAAACATTTAAACATTTTGGTAAAATGGACGTAGTCTTAAATATAATTTATCAAAAAATACACTGAAGAGAAAATCTGAATAGTTTTCTAACTGTTAAGGAAATTGAATCCACCCTTAGATCTTTTCCCCATGAAGAGCACTGCAGATCAGATCACAGATTCCGTCAACTATTTAGGAACATATGAGTAAACTTACACAAAACAGGGCATTTTGGAAACGCTGTGCGGGTTGAGTAGGAAGAAGGGCCCACGCATCCACAGACTGAGAAGAAGGGCTGATAGCAGTGATATGGGTTAAGTCCAACAATACATACGAAAGGCCGAAGGCTGTTAGTGTTTCCGATGAGCGGTGGGGTTACGTCTGAGGAGCCCTCAAAGTCCAAGACATTCCCTGCTGGACGCCTCACTCTGTGATCACTGCACCCAGCCCAGGCTGCTGCAGTGCTTGGGACACCAGAGGTGGCAAAGTCATCTAACACCGAGGCTGCTTTTTGGTAAAGTGTGGGGCTTCTCCTGTAACTACTGCGCTGTACTGGAAACGCAAAGCAGTGGGTTTATGGGCGTGCTTTCCCCCACCAGAAAGTCCAGGCGTTATTAAGTCAAACCAGCACTAATGTCAAGGCCTGCCTGAAATTAACTTCGCGTGCATAGTGGGGAGTCGTCTGTCCATGCTGTGTTGCTACTGTAGAATACGTGAGACCAGACGGTTTCTAAGGAACAGACGTCTATTTGGTTCCTGGCTTTGGGAGGTGCTTCCTGTGGTCCTCTCTGGACCCGAATGTGGCTTCCAGGGCCCACCTTCAACACTGCAAACTCGGGACAGTAAGTGCAGAGTGAAGCATGGGGTCAATAGGTTAAAAAACACACCCAAGGGCTGGGGATTTAGCTCAGTGGTCCCGCCCGCCTGTCTCACAAGCCAAGGTCCAGAGTTCTCCCTGGTAGCAAAAACAAAACAAAACAAAATAAAACAAACCCAAAAAACAAAAACACACCCAATACGATTCAACCCATTCACACTGAAGCTTGCGGTTTGTTGAGTTTTTGCATGACCTTCATATATGTTACCTGGAAAAACTCAAGGAACAAGAATTGGAAAAGAAAAATTCCATTATGTTCTGTTACGGGCATTCAAAAGTGGAACACTGGGCATCGAAGGGTTAATATGAGTTCATAAGAACTGTTTAGTAAATTAGAAACAGAGGCAGAATTTTCTAATACGCTAAAGGGTAATCTATAAAAACCTGCCATAAATATATGCTTCATGGATAGAGAGCCCCCCTCTGATGTCAGGAATGATGTGAAGATGCCCACTGTCATGATTTCCTTCGAACACAGCAGTGGAGATGCTGTCTGGTACAAAAAGACAAGAAAAACAAGGGGAAAAAGATGAGAAAGGGATGCTACTCCAAAATGATATAACTGTATGTAGAAAAGCCAAGAGAATTACAGATAAGTTATTATAACCAATAAATGACTTTAGTAAGGCCATTGGCTATAAAGTCAACATTAAAAAATCAATTATAAGCCTATACACCTACAATAAATAGCTAGAAAATGGATAAAGTAATACCACTTAGAGAAGAATAAAAATATCTATTATCTAGGAACAAATCTAAGAAATGATGTGTAACTCATCTATGTATGAAACTATAAAACATAAAGTAAAATTAAAAATACCCAAATGAATGGAAGAAAACCCATGTACACATGAAGATTTGAATATTCAATATAATAAAAGTGGAAATGTTACCCAATCTTTCCAGTTCAATCCCAGTACATAGTCTATTGTTTCGGTGGAAATAAGCTGATTCTGAAACTTATATTAAAATTCAAAGAGTCAAGAATAGTTGAGGAGGACTGGGGATTTAGCTCAGTGGTGCTGTCACCTGGGTCGCAAGTGCAACATCCTGAGTTCAATCCCCGGTACAAAAAAAAAAAGAACAGTTGAGGAATCTTGAAGAAAAAGTCCAATGGGAATGTGCTATAAGCAACTAGGATGGTGGATATAACAGAAAGTTTAGAAATAGGCCGCCTATTTGGACCCTAAATTCATGATGAAAGTGTTACTCCTGAGTGGTTGGGAAATCTCAGTTTCATTTAAGAAAGTATGTTGGGACCAATGCATTAAAAACATGGAAAGAAGAAACTTGCGCTGCTCATCATACCACACACAAAAGTTACCCCCAGTGGACATAAAAGTGAGAGGTAAAATAGTAATATTCTGGAAGACAGCCTAGGAGAATGTCATAAAAACGCAGGGTAAGAAATCACTGCCTACAAAAGCAAAGATCGACAAATATGACTCCATTAACATTAAGAACTTCCTTTCTCTGAAGGAGAATGAAAATGTAAACTAGAATCAGGGGAAGAATTTGTGACATACATTAGGTATTTGGAATGTAGGTACAAAGGTTTTGTATTTAAAATGTAAAAAAGAGAAAAAAGTAAAGAAAATCTAGTAAATGCTGAAGCAACAGACTTTCAATAGGGATTCCCCAGAACACCAAACTCAAGTGGCCAAAGCAGAGGTGAAAGCTTGCTTAACTTCTAGGTAAGTAGGGAAATGCACATCAAACCCGTGATAGGATACTACTTGTCACCTTGCTGGCGACAGGTCAATAGGACTGACAGATGCCTGGTGTCGCTGAGGATGAGAAGCAGGACCTCAGCGTCACAGATGTGTGCTTTCACCAGTGTGACCACTCTGGGAAACAGTTCAGTGTTACCCACGCACGTCGAAGAGACACATACCCTCTGGCCTAGCCGCAACTCTCCTGTACAAATCGCACAGAAACGACCCCTCGCTCACCGGGAGACACGTGAGAATGCTCACAGCAGCACCATCCCCATGTCTCCAAAGCGAAACAATCCAAAGCCTTATCCAGCACGAATATACAAAGTGCTGCATCTTCACACAGAGAACTGTTGTGCAACCACGAGTGAGAATGAACTGCGTGCAGCAAGATGGGTGTAGCTCAAGTGAATGAAGTTGGATTCGAATGCAGACCTCTGCGGTGACTCCACTTAGGCCGAGTCACGACGGTGACTGTGGGTGGCGTTTGGTGAAGTGGTCTGGGTGGCCAGCAGCCCCTGGGAGAATAGAGGTTGGTGGTCAGAGGGAGGCGGCTTCGGGATTGTGCTCTTGTCCTATTGCTCGGCGGGGCAGTGGGTCCGTGGATGTCCCTGAGGCAGTTAGCTGAGACAGCATTTTCTATTCTGTGCACTCTCCTGGAAATGTGTTCAAAAGAAAAGGTGCAAAGGGCCAGGGATTTAGCTCAGTGGTGCCACTTCCTGCCTCGCAAGCACAAGGACCTGAGTTTGATCCCTGCTACCAAAAGAAAAGACAAAAGAAAAGGTGTACATGTCATGTGATCCAATGTTTCTACATTATTTATTTCACAGATGCGGCTGTGGGTGAGTGAAATTATATGTGTCCTAGGATACTCATAGCAACATTGCTTGCAATATCCAAAGATTTAATCCACTGAAATTTCTTTAATAGAGATAAGTTGAATAACTCATGAAAAATCATGTACAGTGGTACCTCCGCTCATGAACTTGATTCTTTCCACAGTTCTGGTCACAGACCGAGTTGGACAAGAACCAAATCAAATCTCCCCACAAGGTCTACATTGAGCCTAAGCATGAATTTGATTCGGTTCTTGTCCAACTCGGTCTGCGACCAGAACTGTGGAAAGAATCAAGTTCGTGAACTGAGGTACCACTGTAATAAAACATAAAATAGCTGTTAAAGAAAGAGAATGACAGGGACACACACACACACACACACACACACACACACACACACACAGAGAAAGTTCTTTAATATTAAGGGAGAAAAGTATTCAGAATCGTATATAGAGTATGTAACATTTGTGTTTATGGAAAATGCTTTGTTTTTAAAAAATATTGACAGGCAATAATTATGTACATTTATGGGGTGCAGTGTGATGTTTTGGTAAATTTATACATTGTGTATTGATCAACTCCGAAGATTTACGTAATTCACTATTTCAAACATTTAGCCTTCCTTTGAGATGAGAATGTTCCAAATTCTTTCAGCTATTTTGAATTATGTAAGACACTGATACTGAGCACCACCACCCTCCCTCCTGGCTGGGAATTGGATCCCTGACCGATCTCCTTGGCCCTCACTCTTCCTTCCTAGCCTGGGCAGCAGCTCTCTCTCCGTGTGAGATGCTACATCTCACCTTTTGTAGACTCTGCTTACGAGTGAGATTGCACAGGGCTTGTCTTTCTGCGCATGGCCTGACTCGTTTGGCACCGTGCTCTGGGTCAGTCCATGTTGGTGCCAATGACAGCACTTGGCTCTCAATGGCTGAGTAGTGTTCCATCATGTCTGTGTGCCACATTGTCTTTATCCACTCTCCAGCTGATGGGCAGAGCTGGCTCCTCTTCTCGGTGGCTGTGAATGGTGTTGCAGGGACACGGAGTGCGAACACGAGCGACATGCTGAGTCTGATATTTACCCAGTAGTGGGATGGCTGGATCGCAAGTAGTTCTGTTTTTAATTATTTGAGGAACCCTGTGCCCTTTTCCATATTAGCTGTACTGTATTAATTTACATTCCCACCAGCAGTGCATGCGTTTCCCTTTCTCTACATCTTTGCCAGCATTTGTCATGTTTTGTCTTTTTGATTATAACCATGCTTGTTAGGGTTGCATACTTTATTGTGCTTTTTTATTTGCACTGTGTATTTCTAAAACTAATAATAGTTATTTCATTTGGAATAGAACTATGTGGCTAGAGGGCAGAGAAGGAAGAAGAATCTTTCAATGTGCATCCCTTTATATACTTTTTGAATTTTGTACCATATATGTTTTTCTTAGTTCCAAATTGGTTGTAGTAAAACATGGAAAAAACAAGCAAAGAAGAACCATTCCAGTGGTGAGATATTTTGCTAAGCATTTATCATACAAAATATAGCCATTGGTAAATTTATAGTGATTTTATAGATGTGGAAACTTGTCTAGTTTGTTCAGCTAATAAAGTGTGGAGCTGAGCCCACACCTAAGTCCATGTGAAGGGAAATTCAGCTGAGGAAGTGGCTGGGGGTGGGGCGCTCTGGGCCTGCTTAGCTCAGGGTGGGGCGATCTTGAAAATCTGCAATGAGCCAGTGATGTCAGATGCCTCATGTTAAAATTGCATTAAAAGTCGTTACGTGTTTTTATAGTTCTTCTGATTCCATTATAGTTGCCTGTTGATGATTGCCAAGTGAAACAAAATGAAAATAGAGGTGGAAGCTTAGGAATTAAGGTTTCCTACAGAGAATTCTAATATATAATGCTATTCACTGTTTTAGTTGGCTGGCTACCTGACAAATTGGGCCCATTTGTTAGAAAGTGCTTTGATTATATTTTGCTTTATGGGCATATAATTTTCTTAATGTTATAACAATTTTATCTCTTTGGTGATACTGACCACGATTCCTCCTGTAACTGTTCACTTGCTTTCATTTCTAGCACTTAGCAGCGTTTGTCTCCTGCATCTTCCCTGTCCAACAGCATTGAACAAGTCCTAGCCTTTCTGTTAATCTGTTACTTAGATGCTCCCCACTTCCTGTTCTCCAGTCTCAGTTTTCTTGGATTTTTAGCCTGAACTATTGCATTAGCATCTTCACTGGGCTTCTTCATTTGTTTTTCCCGCACTCCCCCTGCCTCCCTGCCTTCCTTCCTTCCTTCCTTCCTTCCCTCCTCCTCTTCTTCCTTTATCCTTCATTGATTTATTCACTCCGTGTTTGTTGAGCACTTACTATGAACAAGACCTTGGGTAAACAATGAGAAACAAAACCGCATAGTTCCCCTTCTCAAGTGCCTGGTGGTGAACTGAAGAAAAGAAAACAAGAGAACAGAAAATCACAGTTTCAGCAGAGGAATGCACACGAGGTTGTAGGGTCCCAGATGCGGCAAAGAGGGGTCTGGGTGCGAAGTGAGAGAAGGGTTCTCAGGGGAGGCGGCACTGGGCGTAACCTGCGAGAGAGGTTCCCGCTGGGTGGAGATGAGTGGAACAATTCAGGGAGAAGAAGGAGCCTGAGTGAAGTCCAGGGCAGGTGAAGGAGCCTCTGCTCCCATCCCCTATGTGATATACAGCACATTGCCACTCAAGCTGCTTTTCATGAAAGAAATTGGAAATGCAACCTGCTGCTAACGTCTCTGATGACGGCCCAGTTTTTCAGAACATAGCGCAGACTGCTTGGTTTCGGAGCACCCTTGCTAAGTCTCCCATCTCAGAGCTGTGCGCTGGGATTTGGTATCACCAATTTAATGGAGCCGATGCTGACTTGGGAGCTGTTTCTTAGGTCCTCTGCCCTCTTGGCTTCCTGGCTGGAGCCGTTCAGAGGGAGAATCCGAACGGGCCGGGCCGTGGGAGGTGCCAGGGAAGAGCGGTTATCATTCTGGGAGCTGCCTTGGCAGATGAAAGAGTGGTGCTGGCCTGCTCTCCGCTCTGAGCAGGGTGTCTGGAGCCCACACGTTTCTCGACTGCGTGTGTAGAGGGTGGCTCTGTAGAGACAGTGGCTTCCTCCAGTCCTTTCACAAGTTCCTCCTCTGTGGTCCACTTTGGTGGCTGAGGGACTTGGTTTCTTGGACTCCCCTGCAAGCTCCAACCCGCGCTCCCTTCACGGCCCTCTGAGTGGCCTCAGGTCCCTCCCAGCCTGGCCTTCCTGCCTGGCCTCATTCGTGTGGAGTCCGACTGCTAAAGCAAATCCCCATTCCTGCAGTGCTCATGGTGTGTGGAGCCTGGCAGCTGCAGGGAAGCCCCTCTCTCTCTCCCCCTTCTCCCTCTTCGACAGCACATACTGAAGGAACCAGGGCGGGTAGTCTTCAGCTCCCTACCACTTCTTTGCACCGGGAGCCTTTGAGCTCCTCTCTTCTGGCTCCTGAAATCTGTAACTGCAGCCCCTCTGCATGGTGGAACGCTGGAACTTAGACCTTCACTGAGTTTCGGTGCCATTACTCAGCCTCTTCTTCTATCCCCCTTACAAACCTCTAGAAATAACAAATTTACACGCAAATCAACCTTTAAAAAATCTACATAGGAGTGAGAATATTGGCTACTTGTCTTTCTGTGTCTGGCTCATGTCACTTAACGTAATGCTCCCCTGTTCCATCTGCTCTGCTGAAAGTGTCAGAATTCCATTCTTGTTTAGGGTGCAGTAAATCTAACTATGCACATATGTAGCACCACTGTTTTCATCCATCCATCTCTTGACTCCACAGCTTGGTAACCATGCATAGTACCTCAGTAAACATGCACATCTGTCTTCTGTCTTCTGAATTCATTTCCTGGGGACAGCCACCTGGGAGGGGTCGGCTGCTCCTCGGGTGGCTCTGCCTTTAAACTTCTGAGGAAACTACGCTGCTCCCCACAGTGGCTGCACCCCAGCAGTGGATGAGGGCTCCCTACGCCACACTCTGTCTGCAGTTGTTATTTCTCATCTTTTCGACAGTAGCCATTCTAACGGTGTTGAGACAGGTCTCACTGTGCTTTGAATTTGTATTTCCTTGATGGCTAATGATATTGAACATTTTTCAAATATTTGTTGGTCATTTGTATTTCCTCTTTTGAGAAATGTTTGTTTGTATCATTTGCTTATTTAAACATTGGCTGTTTATTTTCGGCTAAACCTTTGTTAAGGTTTTTGGAATTTCTTGTATATATATTGTGTATATGAATCCCTTGTCAGATGAATAGTTTGTAAATATTTTCTTCCATTCCATAGGTTGCCTCTTCACTGATTGTTTCCTTTGGTATGCAGAAGCTTCTTAGTTTGTTATAATCCCTTTTATTGGCTGTGCTTTTGGGGTCTGACTCCCCAAATCATTGTTTATGCTGATAGCTTGGAATGTTTGCCCTATGTTTTCTTCTAGTAGTTTTGTAGTTTCAGGTCTTAGATCCATTTTGAGATGATGCTTGTAGGGAAGAAATAGAGGCCAAGCTTTTGTCTTCTGTGTAGGGATGTTCAGTTTCCCCAGACAGTGGATTAAAGAAGTAATCTTTCTCCAATGTAGGGTGCTTTGGTTAAGAATCAATAGATTCCAATGCATAGATTTTCTTTCTGGGATTTCTGTCTTGTTCTCGTGTCTATGGGTCTGGTTGTTTTGTTTTTGTTTTTTGTCAGTTCTACACTGTTTTGTTTACTGTTGCTATCATTTTGTCTTAAAATCAGGTATTGTAATTTCTGCAACCTGTTACTTGTGTTTAACGTTGCTTTGGCTGTTCAGTACTTTTGTGGTTCAGCAGGAATGTTAAGATTTTTTTCTGATTATATGAAGAATGTCACTGGTATTTTGATGGGGGTACATATTGAATCTGCAGATTACTTTGAATAGTTTTGGCATTTTAACAATATTACCTTTTCCATTCATTCACAGGAGAGGACTTTCCATTTTTTATGTTTTCTTCCATTAATCAGCGTTTCATAATTTTCATTTTAGAGATCTTTCACTTCCTTGGTTAAATATTTATTTATTTATGCATCGCAGCTCTTCAGAATCTAATTGCTTTCGTGGTTTCTTTCTCAGGAAGTTCATCACTATTGTATGAAAAACCCTCCGACTTTTCACGTTGGCTTTGTGTGCTGTGACTTTCCTGAGTCAACCGCTTCTCAAGCGTTTCTGTGTAGAATTGCATCCTCAGCACACAGGGACACTTTGGCTGCTCCCTTCCTATCTGCAGCCTTTTATTTGTCTCTCTGGCCTCCTCACTCCTGTGACTCTGTCCAGCACTACTGCCCCGAAGAAGTGGACACCCTCATCCTGGTCCTGACCTTAGAGGAAATGCGTTCGGTTCCCCCTTCAGTGTGATGCTGGCTGTGCCTTTGTTGTGTAGACCTCGTCACTTTGCGAGATGAGGCTTCTCTCCCTAAGTTGTTCAGGGTTTTTCTCAGGAGGGACACTGAATGCATCAAGGGCCTCAGGGAGATTTCTTGAGCAGGCGACTGGCTGTGGCCCTGTGTGTGGCCCTCTGTGTTGAGCAGGAGACTGGCCGGTCTCCTGTGTGTTTTTCACATGTCATCCATCATGAGAACTCCAGAGCTCACACAGACCATGGTCCTGAGATGTCTTGAATGCTTTTTCCTTCCTTCTCTCTGCCTGGAGGTTGGTATCTGCTAGTCTGTCCCACCGCTATACCGTGGCCCCGGGGGTGCCAGGGAACTTGCTTTGTCCTCCTTCCTGCCCATCCCTGTCTTCTCCTCCTGCCTCGCCTGGCATGGCCTGTGCTGCGCTCAGGGCTATGGTTTGTGCATGAACAGCACGGACTTACTTTGAAATGCGGAAAGACTCGAGCTCCCCCAGGCTCGAGGGGTTACAGCTGAGAATCAGACCACTTACAGGGAAAAAGTTAGAGAACTGATGAAGTAGATGGGCACAAAGAAACCATGTTCGCTACCTTATGAGATGAAAATAAAACAGGACATTAGCACAGTAAATAAAGGGAACACCACTGACATATTATTCATCATTTGTTGGTCAAAAAGTAACCTTGCAATTAATTTCTATTGCCAATTCTTGATTGATGAAAATATTTTCATATTTCTTATGTCACTGTTTTAACATCTGAAAAAGGAATTCATTTTAACGTTTCCCAGACAACATGGCTGTTCAAAGGCTGTTCCTCTGTGTCTGCCTCACTCTTCACGTGTTTAGCATCGTTGCCACTGCACAGCTTAGTCTCCTCTCATCCCTCAGGTCCTACTTGGGTTCTGAAAGGCAAAGTGACTTGGGTGTGAAAGCTGGAGCGAGAACTAATGACCAAACCCCAAACCTTCGGGACCATTTGACTGAGATCATTCCTCATCACCGGCAGGTGTTTCTCCTTCTACCCCAACTATAGGCAGATTTAGAAGCACTGAGTTCACCCAGCTTCCTGCCAAAGCTCAGGTCCCACACTCACATCTCTGCTTCTTGCTTCCAACAGGCACAGAAGTGCAGTTCTGCAGCCAGGTTCAGGTTCATGGGGAGAGAGAGAGAGGAAGAGAGAGAGAGAGACAGACAGAGACACAGAGAGAGGGAGAGAGGAAGAGAGACAGAGAGGCAGAGAGAGGAAGAGAGAGAGACAGAGACAGAGAGACAGAGACACAGAGAGAGAGACAGAGAGAGGAAGAGAGGCAGAGAGAGACAGAGAGGCAGAGAGACAGAGAGGCAGAGAGGAAGAGAGACAGACAGAGGAAGAGAGACAGACAGAGAGAGAGCGAGAGCATTGCAGATACCCCTCCCCTGTTCCACTGTCTATGTTGCTCCTTCTGCTGCCCTCGACATCACTTTCTCTTTTTCTAATTATCCCCAGTTGGAGGGACTCGTAAATCTCATCCACTGCACCTGAAAGTGAAATTCTCCATTACTGAAAAGCTGCCCAGAGCTAATGTATGGCTACTGGAATTCTGCACAAAGAGGGCTCATAGCTGGAGAAGGGTCCCCTGTACTCAATTTTAATATTCTTATCTTCATAGCTTTGCTTCCTTTTAGTATTTTAAAAAGTGAAAATAGTAGCTCATCATAAATGCGCTCCTGTTACGAAGATGAAGTGCATTTATCTTGCTTTATTTGAGGAAGCTTTCGGGCAGTTCTTAATGAGCAGCCTGAGTGGGGGAGAGGGGAAATTGCTAGGAGACCAGTGGGATTGCTTCCTATTTGGAAACTTGACCCTTAAAGGTATCTCGCTTGGATTTTGTGGTAACCAGTCCCTGAAATGGTCCAGTGTTAGGTTTTGAGTGCTTCAACATCGGAACAGGATGACCCATGGGGAACCCATTCTTGGTGACAGCCCAGAGCCCCGGGACTGCCTGGGTCCTGCTGACTTCGTCGGCCTGGATTCTCAGAGCGGTGGTTGCTCCCTGGGCCCTAAGGGAGCCAAAAGTGTCAGGGCGAGTCCCATGCCCACTCTGTTTGCAGAACTGTCGTGGTCAGAGAAGCATTCACAGTCTACCTTGGTTCTTTCACACAGCAGGCAACACATGAATGAGAACACTCAAACCGAACCAAAATTAAATTTAAAAAATCCCACATTTGGAAAGCTGATTCCATTAAAGAATTGCTTGCTCACTGCTCCCCTGATGAGCACAACACAATAAAAAGAATTCTGGTGCTGTCCAAGCAGCTGGGTTTATCTGATTTAGAGGTGACGTCAAGGTGCTGTAAACTGGGGTCCTCAGATGGGGCCCCTGGAGTCACAGCAGTGTGTTACAGGGAACCTCAGTAGCAATGTGGAGTCCCAGCCCCAGCCCTGCTAACTGAGGGGCCCTCTGGTGCCCTGGGGCCCTCTGCAGATCCTGCCATGCGGTCCTGCTGGGGTGCTGCTCTGACAGTGGATGTGGACGGTGACACCGGGCCCTGGTCTTGTCTCCGGAGCCCTTGGCCAGGAGTCCCTGCTCGAGCTCCCAGCTGCAGGGCCCTGGGAAGGCTGGTGGAGCACCCTGGCCTCTCGTTAGAATCAGTAAGGAAACCAGAACCCCCACCCTGTTTGTGGAGTGGCACCGAACCTTCTGGACCGGCCTGGGGAACTGGGATGAGGGCTCTTTGTCCTCTCCTCCCCCAGGCATCTGATGCAAAGAGAGCTCTGGATGGCCTACATGTCCCCAGTGCCCGTTGGGGTTTTAAAAAGCAGCCTGGCCAGCTGTAAGCATTTCATTCTGGAGGAAAATTTCCACTAGTTTTCTGTATGAGTCTAGTGTGCTCGGCATGCACAGCAAACCTAGAATTTTTTCTTTCTTTTTTTTTTTTTGGTACTGGGGATCAAACTCGGGACCTTGCACTTTCGAGGCAGGTGGTGGAACCACTGAGCTACATCCCCGGCCACAAACCTAGAATGTTAAAAGACTCATCGCACTGAAGATAGCATGGGCATTTCCTGTTCCATATGTGAGGCCTGGGGCTTGCAAAGTGGCCTAGATGCAGTGCTTGAAGCTTGCTCAGCGGTCTGCAGCAGGTGGAGGAGGTGGGACATGCACACTGACTGGTCCCAACCAGCAGAGTTCACTGGAACCAGATGTATGCTAGAAAGGCACGCTGGCACTCCCCCAACAAGTGCTGCACCTGGTCAAATGTGGGTGTCATTTGAAAAGGGCATCACTTCCAGTGAATTCTGAGTGTCACACAGGGTATTGATCGATCAGCCTTGCTGTCAGCATGACTGGGGCCAGCGTGGCGCTGTCCCTGTGATCCAATTTTCAAAGCTCACAGACACCTTCACTCCCTGGCAAATAGCATCAGCAAGTGGCGAGAAGGGAGCAGCCGCAGGAAGATGGTTGGCTCGCCTCCCAGTACACACTGGAAGCTGCAAGGATCCACTTCAGGTGCTTGAGTGGTTAGGAGTCTGATTTGTTTTCTTTAGCAGTAACATGAGCACAAAGTCAAAGCAGCTTCCCTCAGTGAGGAATACCAACACCAGCATCGGTGAGATTGTTTTAAGGCAGCATCATTGCCTATGTTTGTGCTTGCTTTTGTCAAGTTCCTGTTCCTCATACAGGGATGGGCGAGAAGGGCCCAGCCCGGTTGTGTCCCCGCAGCACAAACCACAGTCACATGGTTTGTCCCCTCCCACGCTCTGGAACTGCAGGTGTGGCTGCGGCCTGGGTGCATGGGAGGAGGCAGGCCTCCCTTGGCCAGGTTGCAAGGAGCTTGGAGGTCGGCTGACTGGCCTTGGGCAAGGTGTAATCTCTTTGCAAGCTTCCATTTTTCTGGCTTTAAAATGAAGGACAGGAGAAGATACTTGCTGAAGCCTATGTAGTTCTGAAATCATATGGCTCTTTCCACAGCTTTTACTCAGCAGTGGGTTTGAATAGAAAGGAGTGGCCGAAGGCTCCCTGCTTCCTGAGAAGTCATTTGCTGGTGTGTGGACTCTGGACCACTTCATGAGAAAAAGAAGCACCAAGTTTTCAGCTCGCTGGGTCAACTTAAGGCTCCTCTGAGCTTCCCCTGAGCAACACAGGGCCAGGGTGGAAACCCAGAGGTCAGAAGGGGTGGGAGGAGATCCTCTGGGAGTGCAGGCATGGCTCTCCCTAACTAAGGGGCCCAGTGACTCGCTGTCTCCTCAGGGCTCCTGGAGTGGAACGTGGAAATGTGTCTCTTCCCTCCTTGGCCCAAGAGAGCGTCTCACACACCCTTCCCACCTCATGGCCACCCCATTCTTGGCCCAGTTTCTCCTCCCTCTTGAGATATCTGTCTATCCAAACACGGACAGAGGAAATTCCTTGGGTCACCACCAAACCCTTTCCTCGGTCTGAACTCGAGTGGCCGGTCATGGGCTGCAGTGAGACCTATGGGGCTGCCGGGAGGGAGCACGAAGTCTGGGACTGAGATTCCCCCTAGATGCTAAGCGTGTGACGTTGGATTCTTGGTTAGTGGACTGAAAACTCCTTGGAGAGCAGGCTGTGCCTTCTCTCCTTTGCACGGCCTTTGCTTGGTACATGGTGAAAGCCTGGTCAATGTTGGTTAAATAAAGAATCAGTTCAAGTCCGCCTGCGGAAGTGATTTACAAGCGACCTGATGATCTGGACTTGTGGGCTAGCTCAGGGTAAAGCAGTGGCATTTTTTACCAGAAGGAGCATGGTCCCTTAGATTTCGGGCCGTTTTTACCGACAGTGCATCCATGGGGTGCTTGGGTCTTGTGATTGTGACTCCCCACCCTGAATCACCCCAGCTCGAAATGCTGCCCAGCATCCACCCGACCTTGTTAAGCGCGTGCCCAGCTCTGACCTCTGTCCTCTCGCTGGGATATTTGGGCCTGGTGTTTGTTCTCGAGGCCCAGCTCCCACAGGCACGCAGGGCAAAGGGCAGGTCAGCCTGGCCTCCTGCCACACCCGGGGCTGGTGGCATTGGTCTGCACGTCCTCAGGGGAGTCGGGCTCCCCACCACCTGCCTGGTCATCCCCCTGGGGTGACGAGTGGCACCTACTCTGGCACCATTTTGGGTGGCAGAGCTGAGGGGCTGCCTTATAAGCTGGCCAGTAGACCCAGAGGAAGGGTGAGAAAGTGTCACGTGATCCTTGTTCTGGGAGAGGACGGAGAGCTGAAGTTGAGTGACCTCAGGTCTTTTGCCCATTTCTCTAATGTTTTACTATTTCTTTTTATATTTTATGGATTTCAAGTGATTTTTTTTCTTTTTTATTGAGTGTTTTTTTTTGGTACCAGGGATCAAACTTGGGACCTTTCGCTTTTGAGGCAGGCAGCAGAATCACTGAGCTAAATCCCCTGCTCTTTATTGAGTTTTAATTGATGAATAAGAATTGTATATATTTAGGGGCTATATTGTAATACTTTGATTTATGTATAGATATAGGATTATTTAAAGAGGCTTATTAGCATATCCATCACCCCACCAACTTGCCACTTTTTGGTGGTGAGAACATTGAATATTTATTCTTTTAGCAATGTTGAAATAATAAAACATATTATTATTAGCTGTGGTCATTACACAGTGTATAGGCAGCTAAAACTATTTCTCATCTAACTGAAACTTTGTGCCTTTTGATGAACATTTCCTTTCCCTCATTTCTCCTCCTCCTAAACCTCTAGCTACCACCTGCCTACTCCCTTGGTTCCCTAAGAATACCAGCCCAGGCAATTAGGGCAGCAAAGAAATAAAAGGTATCTGTACAGGAAAGGAGGAAGTGGAATCTTTGCTGAGCACATGTTCTTATTTCTAGAAACCCCCAGAGACAATGGACACACCCACTTGCCCTGACCCCTGAACTGATAAACAAATTCATGTAAGCTGCAGGTTACAAAATCAACATATGAAAACCAGTAACATTTCTACATACTGACAGTAAACTATCCAAAGAACATAAGGAAACAATCTCATTTACATTAACATGCAAAATATTTAGGAATAAATTCAACCAATGAAATGAAAGATCCATATCCTAAAAACTGTAAAACGTTGATGAAAAATGGAAAAATGAGTTGTCCTGAAGGAGCTGGACAGGAAAGTGCCATCCCCTCTGCTCTGAGGCCTGGTGACTCTGCACTTCACCCGTGGACCCGCGCCGAGCAGCCCAGCTCAGAAATTCACCGTTCTGAAAAGTAATCAGGTGCAAAGCCCCAGAGGGTGATTAGAGCCGAGAGGAGGTTCTCGTGTACCAAGATGGAACCGAAGTCCAGCCCACCTGTGTCCTGCTCCGTGCCCTGGGGCCTGTGACTTTGAGAGCGTAGTTGTGTCCTTTTCTCAGGAGGAGCGGGCTCCTTGAGGCTCAGAGAATTCTGTCCCACGCCATGACGCTGGCGGGCGGATACTCTTGCTGCCTCGTCAGGACTTGTGTCTTCTGGGTCCCGGGCAGGTGTCCAGCTGGAGCTGGAGGACCCTGGGTATGTGACAGAGTGGACGTGACTCCAGGCAAGGGGAGGGGGCCTCACAGTGGGCCTGGCCCTGGTGCTGGCATCGGGGAGGAAGTGATACCACAGCTGGGTCACATTGTTTCAGGAACAGGTTCTGTGCCCAGCGCTGTTTGGTGCCAATGCCAGAGGCTGTGCACCCCTTTTCCATCTCGTCTCCCCATTCTTGCCACGGTCCTCCTGTCATTTCTATGCTGGCTTCTGACCCAGGATTATCCCTTGGCTCTGTCTCCCACCACTCACTGGTCCTCTTCACTGCTTCTATGCTCTTCTGTGTCCAATGTGTCACGAGGTCTGGATATGTCCTTAAAATAGTCCTTAAGCAGCAGCTGCTCAGTTAGAGTTGCATTTTCAGGGCCTGGACACACTTCCACAAAGCACACGTGTGTCACCAGCGGCCAAGGGCCTGGTGAAAATTGCTTCCAAAGTCGTGAGCTGTGGATGCTGCCTCTCCTCCTGCACTTCACTCCACCCTTGTTCTGGCTGGGTGTTGGCATGGAGCTTGGGATGAGGAGGCACCTTCTGAGCAAGCTGCTTCTGTAGCAGCATCACAGGTAAATACTCCAATGGCGCTTCTGTCTGTTTGGAAGCCATCTCCCCGGAGACATGCCTCAATCGGGCTGAGCACCCGGGCGTGGACCCTGTGCAGAAACTGCAGCAGCACCAGAAGCAGTGCAGTGGAGAGAAACCGCTCAGAAGGGGCGTGACCAAGGTCTCCAGGAGGAGAAGTGGCCACGTCCACGAATCAAGGAAGCCCTTCACCTGCTGGGAGGCCAGGCAGGAGCTCTCAGGTAGGTGGCTTGGACTGTCTCCAGCCTGGGTCACTCACAGCAGGGGAAGCCACAAAAGGACAGTGAGTGGATAGAGGGTTTTCACAAGGCTACGAAGCACTGTAAGTGCAGTGGATGTGGGAAAGCCTTCTCCAAAAGTACAGACTTGCTCAGCACTGGAGAGTCCACATCAGAGAAAGGCCTTATGAGTGCTGTGAATGTGGGAAGGCCTTCAGCAGCAAGCCCATTCCTGTCGACACCAGAGAATTCACACTGGACAAAGGCCTTCTGAATGCAGCCAATGTGGAAAGTTCTTCAACCAAAGCTCCAGCCTTAGTGAGCACCAGAGAATCAATACTGGGTCAAAGCCTTATAAATAGGGAATGTGGAAAATTCTTTACCTCCAATTCCAACCTAATTAAACACTGGAGAGTTCACATAGGTGAAAAGCCATATGAATGCAGTGAATGTGGGAAATTCTTTAGCCAAAGCTCTACCCTAATAAAGCATCAAAGAGTTCATATTGGACCAAGGCCTTATAAGTGCACTGAATGTGGGAAGCTTTTCAGTCAAAGCTTTGGCCTGGTTCATGGAGAGTTTACACAGGAGGATGACTATACGGGTGTGGTGAAGGTGGAGAATTCCACCTCAGCACTCAGCACTAAAAAGTTCACAACAGAGAAATACCTCATCAGCACAGGAAATGTGGATTCATCTTCAGTCAGTTTCCTGTCTAACAGAGCACTGGAAACTTCACAACCCGAATAGGCCTTATGAGTGCAGTCAGTGTGGGAAAGGCTTCAGCTGAAGGTCTAACCTCGTTCGGCACCAGAAAGTTCACACTCTCAGGGCCACAAAATGAGACGCAGAGAGAGGGAATGAGCTGTTTCCATGTTTAGTGCAGCAGTGTGCTCAAAGGCTTAGTCAGGGAGTTGGCCGGAAGTTGAACGCTGTACGTCTGAACCTCCATAGTATGAGCGTTCCTTTGAATATCAGGCTCAGGAGAAGCTTTGAAGGAGGAATATTGTACTTTCTAATCTGCTTAGGCCATTGCTAGGTTTGTGTCACTGAGGTTCTGTGGAGGAAGCTGTCGCTGCTGCCTCAGGTCCATCAGTCACCTCTGTGATGTGCTTAGGTACATGTGCTCTCCCATTCCTTGGGGGAATCTGGGGTAGCCCGAGGCATTCATTTTTGTCCTTCTAATTGGCTAGAACATGGACCTAACCCAGTGTTGACCAAGACAACCTAAATGGCTTGCCAGGTTCTAATTCCTTCAGTGACAAATTATCAATCACCTGTGACCCTTGTGATGACTTTCTGGCTCACAAGTCACTGGTCTGTGAACTGCCTGCCTCAGAAACTTAATGTCTAAGCCAAAAAAATGGAAGAAGACAAATAAATGCTCACGGATGGCTCCCATGTTCATGGATTGGGAGAATTAATATTGTTAAAATGTCTGTACTCCCCAAAGAAATTTAGAATCAGTGCAAGTCCTACCAAAATTTCAATTACATTTTTAACAGAAATAGGAAAAAACATCCTTAAATTTGTTTGGAATCAGAAATGACCCTGTGTAACCAAGCAGTTTTGAGCAAAACGAACAAAACTGCATCCAGCAATTCTGATTTAAAAATATATGACAAAGCTTTTATCAAATAGTAAAAAGGTATTATAAGCAAGTAGTAGTATAAAAACAGGTGCATCGACCAGCAAAACAGGATAGAAAGCCTAGTAACAGACTCAATACTTATGTCTGGGCCAGGGATTTAGCTTACCAGCACTGCGCCTGCCTCACAAGCGCAAGGTCCTGAGTTTGATCAGCAGTACCAAAAAAAAAAAATGGCTAATTGATTTTTGATAAAAGTGCCAAAAACACACAACTCATAGAGGACAATCTCTTGAACAAATAGTGTTGGGAAAACTGGCTATCTACAGGAAGAAAAATAAGACTGAATTCTTATGGAACATCATATATAAAAATCGATTCAAAATAGGTAAACATAAGACCTGGAACTGTAAAGCTACTAGAAGAAAACAGCAACAAGCTCCATGAGATTATTCTGGGCAATAGTTTCTTGGATAGGATTCGCAAAGTACAAGAAACAAAAGCAAAAATGAACAAATGAGATTGCATCAGACCAAAAAGCCTCCGTACAGCAAAAGAAACAACTAACAGACTGAAGGGACAACACACGGATTGGGAGAAAAGATGTGGAAACCATTCCTCTGATAAAGGCTAATGTCCAAGTAGCACAAGCAACTCAATATCATGAACACAATAACTTGAATAAAAAATGGACTAAAGATTTGAAAAGACATTTCCCAAAAAGAAAAGATACGAATGGCCAACAGACACATGAAAAGAATGAGTAATCACCAGGGAAATGTAAGTTAAAATTGCAGTAAGGTACACCCTTGTCCCCACTAGAATGGCTGTGGTCAAACCAGTGAATGTTAAGGGCCAGTGACTGCGTCGGGGAGAGGAGCGTGTGCACCCTGTTGGCGGGAATGGAAGAGGGTGTAACCATTTTGGAAAATAGTGTGGAGCTCCCTGAAAAAATGAAAAGGAAGGTTACCATATGACCTCGCATCCTCACCTCTGGGTAGACATCTGGAGGATCTGAAATCAGTGCATTGAGGAAATATCTACTCCAATGTTTATTGCAGCATTATTGACAAAAGCCGAGAGGTAGAAGCAGCCTAGTCTCCACCAGAGGTGCATGGATAAAGAAAATTGCAGATACATACACAATGGAATATTTCACACTGTAAAGCAGGACATTCTGTCATCTACAACAACATTTGGATGAAACTGGAGGATATTATGCTAAGGGAATAATCTAGGTGCCAAAAGACAAGGACTGTATGATGGCACTTACGTGTGGAATCTGAAAGTGAGTTTATCTGTTTCAGGGGAAAAATACTGAAGTGTGAAGTGCAGCGGTCCCTTTTCTTGGTTTGTCACTGGCAAGACTATCCTGGGTCTGGCATCCAGAGTGTTCACCTAAAAGCCTTCTCTACTATGTCCCATGATGACAGTGTATCTGCGTATTCTTGTTTTCTTGTTGATTTGTTAACTGTCCACTACTGAACACTTTCTACTTTCTATGGGAAAAATTCCAGCTGCTTTCAAAATCATTTACCAAAGCAAATAGTTCAGTTCCCTACCCGTGCCCCATGGACGACTTCTCAGTAGGGAAAATAAAAATGCTGACTTTCATTACATATTTGAAAGCCATTTCAAATGACTTCACGGGCAAGTTAATGTTCTCCTTTTTCGAAGTCTTCAAACACATTATTAGCAACACTATGCATGCAAGTTAAAAACATGTGAGTATTAGAAAAGATGATGATAATTTCCTAACACCATTCTGATGATATTATTGGCATTTACAGAAACTTCTTCCAGTATATATTCTCTGTGCTCATTCTTTCCAACTAGTAATAATTGTACACATGGATATACTTGGTCATCCCCTCTACTTTTTATTATACTGGAGAAATTTCACCTCGTTACATATTTTTACAGCCCCTCATGTTTCATAATGGCCCATTACACTGAGCAAATGTACAACTTAATCATTCCAGAATTTTGAAAATTAGATCGTTTCCTCTCTTCTTGGTGGTATTTTCCTGTATTGCTGCATTGAACTTCTTTAAACATAAATATGTTTTCATTATTTAAAATTATTTCTTTTCTCACTTGCTTCAGCAGCACATATGCTAAAATT
Organism: Heterocephalus glaber; assembly: GCF_053883595.1. Lineage (NCBI taxonomy): Eukaryota > Metazoa > Chordata > Mammalia > Rodentia > Bathyergidae > Heterocephalus > Heterocephalus glaber. The sequence goes on along the minus strand of NW_028258138.1, from coordinate 82,076,453 downwards.
ATTTCTTTAGATCAAAAGGCTGAGTGTAAATAGTGTACATTTGAGACTATTGGTCTATGATATTTGATTAGTTTCTGAAATGGCTTTACCAATTTACACTGCTTACCAGGCATTCATTTCAATAATTTTATGAATTGCCTTTTTTTTTTTTTGCTAATTGATAGATAAAAATGGTAACCTGCCTGAATTTACATTTAAATATTTTTATTTTAATTTTCTTTCCTTATTTTGATCACTTGCTACTGGATTGAGGTTAATTAAATTTTAAAAATTGTTACATAGAGGTAATTTAAAACTGCTTGAAAATCTGCTATGCTTTTCTCTGATTAGTCAGCAGATGGAAACACAGAACCAAGGTCTCGCTGGTCAAGCTGATCTCTTGGGGAGCCGGCGGCTGCCAGGAACAAGGGGGCTTCAGGAAGGGAGGTGAAATTTGAGTTCGGTCGAGCTGGGGTTGCTCTTACACCAAGAGCGATTCCTGCAGCTCCGAGCTGCATATGCAGGCATTAGAGCCCCAGTTTTTCTGCTCAGGAAATTTTGCTCTTAAGGAGAATGATTCGTTTATTTCAGGAAAAACAAATTATTATTGTTTGAGAAAAGATATTTGAGAAGAAAATGTGAGCTGAGGATCTGTGTCCCGATCAATGGGATGCCTTCCTCACAGGCCAGCACAGCTGGAGTTGCTCCTTTCTGATGCATCTGAAGACAGTGGGGCACCTCGGGGTCCTGGACATGGCTTGTGGGCCGGTCTGAGCAGGCTTAGAGGTAGTGAGTGCGAAACATCCCGCACATCCTGCGGAGGTTCCCTGGAGGCTTCTCTCTTGCACCCTGTAGATGTGTGGTTGTTGGTAAGGATTTTGCAGCTTCTGCCTCTCCCTTGAAAGGGGGCTTTGCTTTCTAGGCACTTTTCTTAACTTGCTCTGCAGATTGAAAAGCTTCGGAAGGCCATTCATGAAATTCCAGTAAGGATGAGCATCCTGAGAAATGTTAGCTTTTCCGAAGAGAAAGCAGTGCAATCAAGTGACTCAGAATTGAATTATAAATGATTGGAAGCCATCAAACTTTCCTTATTCAAAAGCACAAGGTGAGGAGGGTTCTTTTGTTTTTGGAAATCAAGTGTTTTCTTGACGGACTGGAGCATAGCAGAAAGACAACAGGGGAAGGGTGGATTCCCTCTCTAGCGCCCTTCTCTCTGCCTGCTCCGGGCTGGACTGAGTGAGATTTTCCATGAGGGGAAGGGCAGGGGCACTCACCAGACCGAACAGGAATGCGCGAAGGCTGGGTGTTCAGTTTGGGACAAAAGGAAAAGGAAAAGACAGACAGGCCTGGCCGACTCCAGGAGCAGGCATGCTCAGGACCAGCCATTTGGGCTGCTGCATGCTCCAATTCCTGCCTCAGCTGGCAGCTTGCACCGGGATAAAGGAGGAGGGAGGAGGGGAAATCCATGCTGGACTGGAGGGCAGTCTCTTCCCAGCTCCCTCCACGGCAGACGGCAGACGGCAGACGGTAGTCGATAAATCAATGCGGAATGTTCGCTGGCTGTAAAATGGGTAGAGAACCAGCTTCACGCTGCTCCGAGGTGGGGTGGCTGGACAGTGGCTGCGGGGAGCCCAGGGGGGCTGGCTGATCCACAGCGACCGCAGCCCCGGCCCTGTGAACTCCGAGTCTGCAATGTGGACCTGCGCTCGATCCTCAGGCGCCTCTCTGCTCTCCCGCCACCCCACTCTCACCTCCTGGCAGGGCTAATGCCCCCTGTGCAGAACAGGCCGCCAGCTGCCCTGGGGCCTGCTGTGCCTGTCAGTGAAGTGAAGGCTACGGGAGGCCGCATTAGAAATTACTAGATGCCCTGGTGGTAGGGAGCATTGATTGGAAAGGGCAGGGATTTTCTGCACAACAGTTGGATTTTTCCCTTTGTAGGAGGGGGTTTAACATCGTTTGCTGGTGGCCACTGCACAGCACTGAGTGTTAACCCTTGCTTTCATGGACTTAACCTGAGGCTGCAGGGTGGGACTCTCAGGTGCACTGAAGCCGATGAGTGCTTGCTGCCTGAGGGCCCTGAGGTGCTGTGCCGGTGGGTGGCTGGCTGCTTCCCTCCAGCTGGGGCTCAGCCCAGGGTGGGCAGCCTCCCTGCATCTCCAGCCTGGGGCAGGCAGGGAGGTGTGTTCTGGTCTTCTCCGTGACCCCACTTAGTTTTCCCCTTGAGGAGATTCCTGACCTCTGGTGACTGAGCCCAAGCCCTCACTTTGGAGTCAGAGTTTGGCCTGGGGTCCCACTTAGATTCCAGAGAGTGGCTGTGTCCAGGACATGCAAGCGCTCATCCTAGATAAATTCTAGATGAAAAATTTAGGCTGACATTTCAATAGCATGCAGAGAGAGTTTACCATCGCCTGACCACAGTTCAACACACAGCTCCTATCCTTTTATCCAATAGATGGTTTTTTATTCCCTATTCTTTGCCGGACATTAGAAAACAGGTGAAGGGATCAAGAATATATGGTCCTGCCTCTGGAGGAATCTGAGATCCTCAAAATGACTGATAAAACTCCTGTTTCTAGTCCGTCTAGAAGTTCTCATTTATTCCTTAAAAATTTTATTTTTGGTCTTTGAGGCTTATCCTCCACTGTTTTGGTTGGACAGAAAAGGTGATGTTTTGGCATGGATGGGAAAGCGGAGGACATACAGGTAAGTAGCTAAATGAGGGTTACGTGGCGAGGGGCTTGTGTGACGATGGGGTTCATTTGTCCCCCACTCACTCTTCCTCCATAGATGTCTGTGTCCCATGCTGTGGCCGGCCAGCTGCTGCCACCCAGGAGCAGGCGTCCTTGAGGGTGCTGGGGGCCCAGCGTTCCAGGGAGGAGGGGGACCTGAGTTAGGTGGGGGCAGTGGTCAGCGAGGGCTTCCAATTGAAAGCTGCAGGAGAAGCTGGACTGAAAGTGTGTAGAAGTGAGGTGGCGCTGGGTCTTTCCTGGCTTTGTCATCCAGCAGCTGAGGGTGACAGCAATACCATCTTCCCAGACCTTGCCTCCATGTCTGTCAGGCTGTTGAGCGTGTAAGAAAGAACCTGCTGGCTCTGAAGCATGGTGACTCCTTTAAGCTGCTGCCTGCACAAAGGCTGTATCCTTTGGAAATTGGATTCTCAGGAGTGGGTGAGTCACATCATTTCCAAAAGAATTTAGAGTCTCAGTGGGCCAGTTGCATGCCAGACATTCAGCTGTGCTATTCCCCTCGGCTCTTTATGGTCCCCTGCCACCCCAAAATGATGGCCTGGGTTCTGGTCCGAACAACTCTTAGGGCCATGGAGGGAGATGGAGGTGGATTGGATTGTGCTTGATTCAGATGTGTAGTTTGATTACCACACTTTGATTTCTGGTTTCAAAGAAGAAAAAAAGGCTATAAGCTGCATTTATAAATACTAACAGGTTTCTCCTTTATCAAAAATGAACTCAGTACCTACTGGGTTCCAGGGAATAAGCTTGGTAGGTGAGGGAAGGAATACTGAGCCAGATTTGGATTCTGTCCTTGTGGAGCTACTTAACTGAATGGATAATAAAAAGTATATTTAAAAACTTAAATCATCATATGTGCTTGATCGCCACACACTAAACACAGAGCTGGCCCCGTAAAGCTTACGTTGATGCCAGGCCTGGCTGCCTTGGGCCAACCTGCTGTGCTAGCCTTCTCTGCTTACTTCCTCCATAAGAGGGGCTGATAGCTTGCCTTAGAAGCTGGCGCATGATCGTCTGAGCCCACTCACACTGTGCCTTTCAGTGCTGAGAAGTGGCCTTGGGTTGGGCAGTGAGGAGGAAGAAGGTGCGGAGTACGGATGAGCGAGAAGCCACTGGGAAAATGTCACCTCGGACTCCCATCTGTCTTCCCAGCTTTCTTCTGATTCAAGGGTTGCAAACCCCAAATAACGCCCAGTCGCTGCCAATATTAAAGGTGGTGACCTGGAAACCTGGATCCCGAGACAGGTGACCTCAGGAGGGCCACCCCGGATCTCCCTGGAAGGGTGATAAACTCAGCCTTCGGCAGCAAGTCCCGACTGGCCCCCGAGCCATGGGTGACAGGGAAGCCCTTCCAGTTGCACCTCTGGTTAATCCTAACCCAGCTGGCTTTGTGTGGCTAGGGTTATTCTCCAAGCACAGGCTTTTTGATCGACTTCTCTTTTTAGTTGTGGGTGGTTTAGAAACTGCATGTAGGTCTGTATCTGGGTAACCTGAATGTTGCAGAGGCCCTGGCAAGGACGCTCTTGAATTATCACATACTTACCCAGAAAGTCCTGGCCTCCTGGCTCGGAGGAGCGTCCTTCTGCAGCCACCCCAGGGCAGCCCCGCGCTGCACTGCTCAGCTCCTCTTCTCTGGAGCCTGGGGTCAGACCAAGTCCTGAGAGCTGTGAGCCTTGTGAGCCTTGACTCTTTCTCATCCTCTGCCCTCTCACCATGGCATGGACTCTGGCGAGCATCTGATAAGATAATGATGTTACAGACACCGGCAAGGGAGAAGCACTGAGACGGCACCACTTGCGATTAATAATATTGATAACCGGACTAGAACACAGCACCACTGTACGCGACCTGGTCCACATGTTGAAAACTCGAATTATGCCACAAAACAAGTGTTAACATTCAGAAACAAATTCAGTAAAATTTCAGGATACAAAAAAATCAGAATGTAAAACATACAGATATTATTTGTGTTCTAGGCACTAATAAGCCTCCTGAAAAGGAACTTTAAATAATAGTCCTATTTACAGTAGCATCAAAAAGAATAAAATACTCAGGAATAAACTTATCAAGGAGGTGAAGGACTTGTACCTCTAAAACTACAGTATACTGGTGAAGAAAATTAAAGGAGATGGGGACAAATAAATAAATGAAACATCTTGAAACATCTTGTGTTCATGACCAGAAGAATTAAAGTTGCTAAAGTGTCCATATGATGTAAAATGACCTATAGACTCAGGACTATCTTTATCACCAAAACCGCCATGGGACTTTTTACATAAACAGAAAAACAATTTTAAAATTCACATGGAACCGCTAATGCCCCTGAATAGCCAAAGCAGTCTTGACAAAGGAAGCATCCCATGTCCTAATTTAAAAATAAATTACAAGCTATAGTAATTCAAACAGTTTGGTATTGGCATGCAGACAGACGTGATCAAAGAAGCAGCGTAGTGGACACAACAAGATGAGGGATAGACTAATCTTGGACAAGGTGCCAAGAATACACAAAGGGGGAGGACTACTCTGTGCAGGAAGTGGTGTTGGGAAACCAGAGAGTCAAAACCCAGGCAGCAAAAAACCGAAACTGAATTCCTAACTTTACACAGCAATATGAACCCAAAATGGATTAAGGACTTAAATGCAAGACCTGAAACAGTAAAACTCCTGGAAGAAAACACTGAGGGCAACCTTCACATCTTGGTCTAGGGGGTGATTTCATGGACATGACACCCAAAGCATGGGCAATAAAAGCAGAGATAACGAGGGATGGCACCAATGAGGCTCTGAATGTGAAGGAGACAGCCCACACAGTGGAGAGCATGCTGCAGGGCAGGAAAAGCGCTTGCCAACCCTATAGTTGGTAAAAGATGAGTATTCGAAACATGTAAGGAACACATACAACTGAGGAGCAACAAACAAAAGGCAAAGCAGCGCCCCCACAACCCAAAGCCCAAAATGCTGAGAGAGACTGTCACCCAAAGACGCAGGCTGGCCTGGGGGCTGGGGCGGCCCCAACTTCCTGTCGGACAGCGTCTCTGCCAGCCACAGCCTCGTGGCCCTGGCTCTCGTCCTGCGCCCAGGCCCTTGGCATCCGAAGGACAAATTGCCAAAGCCCATAAGCCACCACTACCTGTCTAGCCCTCTTCACCTTTGAGATGCCCTTGTGCTGGCATCTCAGGCGCGTGCTTCCTGTCAGCCTCAGCCCCCTTGAGGGCTGAGCTGCTCCTCAGCAGCAGCCGGACCTCCGAGGCCTGAGCCCGCCCTCCTTTTTCCCCTATCTGTGGGTATTGAGACCCCTCACCTGTCTCCTGTCTCCTCCTCTGTCCGCCTTGCTCTGCTCTCCCCTCCCTGCTTCCTGGGAGATCTGGTTCAGTCACTCGCCCCTCTTTCATCTTCAAACATTCTCCCCCTGGTCCCATCTTTCCTCCCTTCAGGTCCTACAATCCTGCCCAGAAAGTGAGGAAATGAAAGTTACCCCAAACCTGAAGCCCTTGGCTGCCCTTCTGGCTCCACAGACCTCCTCTGGGGACTGCCTTCCCTCTGAAAGATGTTCCTGGTGTTTATTTTCACCTGATTTCCCCAGTGAGCAGGAAGGGTGAGGATGCGCAGTGCTTTTCTTGGGCCCGCAAGCTCCTGGATTCCAGCCGGCCTCGGAGTCCAGCTGCGGCTCCTTCATGGTCTTCCATCTCTCTGTGGCATCTATTTCTGCCCTGGCTGCTCCCACTCGGTCCAGGTCTTGGTCACCTGCAGCCTGGGATTCCGCCCAGCTTTCTGATCAGCTCTGTGGGTGGGAGTCGTGTCACAGCTGGCTGATCCACACAGCAGCCACCTCTGTGAGCCAGACCAGGGCGACTCCCTGCTGAACCTGACGGTCCGACTCCAGCCCTCCGCCTTGCATCAGGTCAGCCCTCTTTCCAGTCTCATTTCCTCTCCAGATCCGAGTCTGCCCCAACGCCCGAGCATCCCAGTATTCCTATGCGATTGCTCTGTCTCTCCAGAAGCGACCTTTCCTCCCTGCTCATCCATGAAAGGTGGAAGGACCCTGCCCCACAGTACCACCTGGACCTCTCTTGCCACGGTATTCTGGGTCTCTTGGCGGACACAGCTTCTCCTCCGGTAGCAAGGGGAGTTTCACTCACTGTAGTAGGGAATTTAAGGAAGGGTAACTACGTACATCCAGATGGTGAACATTTCCTCTTCATCCTTTACCTCAGAAATTCTTTTACGTTCCAATAATACTGTTGATTTGAAAAAATTCTGAAAATACAAGTAAAGACAAAAAATTATTGAAACAGAGCTGACTGTTACTGTTGTTAATATTTTGGTGTATAACTTTCCAGTCTTTTTTCATGGAGTTATTTATGATTCATTCATCAAGTATGTTAAATCACCTACATGTTGAACACTAAGGATAAAATGGCAAATCAGATGTATAAGAATGCTGCTAGATTGAGCTTATATTCTATTGCATTTAATATACAATGTATACAGAGACATGTATAAAGATACAATATGTGAGTATAAACGCATAAATGTAATACACATTCTGATGTTTAAAAATACATATGCATGCATGCGTATGTTATGGTTTAGATCCAGAATGTCCCCCAAAAGACTTCTGTGTTCAGAGGTGGGGCTTTTGGAAGGTGGATGGATCAGGGGGTGCCATAGCATACTTGCTGTTAGCAGGTGGAGCCTAGTCAGGCTAGGCAGGCCACAGGGGCATGGCCTGGAAGGGTCTGCTCCCTGGCCTCCATGAGGTGAGCAGCTGTCCTCCGCCAGACCCTCCCATCGTTCCCTTCCTGCCTTGGAGCCAGCTAACTGAAGACTGAATAGTCTAAAAACCACGAGCTGAAGTAAATCTCTCCTCCTTTGAGTTGTAGATGGAGGAAATGGAGCATTTCTTCTCTTTTCTTCTAGGAACTTTATAGTTTCACATGTTATGCTTAGGTCTTTAATCTGATTTGAATGAGTTTTTGTGTACAGTGTAAATGGGGTCCAATTTCATGTTTTGTACAGAGAGATCCAGTTTTCCTAGCACCACTTATTGAAGAGACTATTCTTTTCTCACTGTGTGGAACCTTGGCATTTTTGTAAGTTTTATTTGATATATATATATATAATATATATAATATTATCTCTAGACTCTATTGTGTTCCCTTAGTTTATGTGTCTGTGTTTGTAAGTACTACATGCTGCTGTGTTTTGATTACTATAGCTCTGTAATACAATTTGAAATCAGAAAATGTAAGGTCTTCTGTTTTAGTTTTCTTTCTCAAGATAGTTTTGGTTATTCAGACTCCTTTGTGAGTCCATATGGTATCTGGGATTTTTTTATTTCTGAAAAAGTACCATTGAGAATTTGATAGGGATTCTATTGTCTATGTACATAGCTTTAAGTATTATGAACAGTTAACAATATTATCTTCCAATCAATTAGCATGGAATGTCTTCTCATTTATTTTCATCTTCTTTAATTTCTTTTGTAGTTTTTCGTGCACAAGTCATTTACCTCCTTGGTCCAGTTTATTCCCAAGTCTCTTATTTTTTAAAATTGTGCTGTAAATGAGATTGTTTTCTGCGATTCCCTTTTCTATTGCTTTTTGTTAATGTATAGAAATAGCACTGACTTTTGTGTGTTGATTTTTATGTCCTGCAGCTTTGCTGAATTCCTTTATTAGTTCTAACACACTTTTTTTTGTGCTGACTCTTTAGGGTAGATCATATCATCTGTGGAGAAAGGTAACATTATTCCATCTGTTTCGTGTGCGTGCCTTTTATTTCCTTGTCTTGTCTAATTGCATGGACTTCCAGATCTGTGCTGGGAGGAGAGATGGAGGCCACAGCTGGCCTCCTCCTGATCTTCAAGGGAAGCTTTCCATTGCTCACAGTTATGATGCTAGCCGTGTGCTTTTCCTGGGTGGCCTTATTAAGCTGAAGTAATATGCCTTTATTTCTAGTTGTTCAGTGGTTTTTTAAATCACCAAAAGGGGTTGTGCTGTCAAATACCTTTTCTGCCTCAGTTGAGATGATCACGTGGCTTTTGTCCTTCTTTCTACTAATGTGGTCTATTGCACTGATTTATTTTCATATTTCTGGCTGTTGTTGCATTTCAGGACAAAATTCCCTTTGGCCGTGGCATCTGATCCTTTTAATGTTTGGTTGAATTTGATTTGGTAGTATTTTGTGGAGGGTTTTGAAATCAATACTCATTATAAATATTAATTTGTAATTTTATTTTTTTGTGGCATCCTTGCTCATTTTAGTATCAGGGTAATGCTGGGCTTACAAAATGAATTTGAAAGTTCTCCTTTCTTTATGTTTTTTGAGGAGAGTTTGTGAAGGATTGGTGTTAATTCTTTAACTCTTTGCTAGGATTCGCCTGTAACGTGTGATCTTGGGAGCTCTTTGTTGGGGGCTCTTTGGCTACTGATTCAATAGCTTTTCTAGTTATGGATCTGCTGAGGTTTTGAGTTCTTCATGGTTCAGTCACGGTAGGTTGTATATCCTAACACTTCATCCATTTCTTACATGTTGTCCAATTTGTTGTATATAGTTATTCATAACAGTTGCTGACGTTCTTTTTTATTTCAGAGCATCAATCGTATAGTATCCGTTTTCATTTCTAATCTTTGTTATTTGAGTCTCCTTTCTTTTTTCTTGCTTAGTTTAGCCAATGGTTCTTCAAGTCTGTTGGTCTTTTCAAAAAACCAACTCTTGATTTTGATTTTTTCCATTGCTTTTCTATTAGTTGTTTCATTTATTTCTTCTCCAGACTTTGTGATATCCTTTCTGCTGACTTTGGTTTTATTTGTTCTTTTTCTAGTTCCTTGAGGTGTAGAAAACATCATCATTTTAATGACACTAGATTATTCTGTGACAGGAACGTACTGCAACTTACTTATCAAATTTTCTACTGATTGTGAGCTTTTCTTTAAATGCTAAAAATATGGCAAACCAGGGCTTCACAAATGACTTATGAATAGACAGCACAAATGTTATTTTCCCAACAAGCCTCGTGGGGAGGCTGCTTGGGCTCCTTCCCACGCAGGCTGCTGGCCCGGCTGGAGTGGCTGGGGACCTCCAGGTTGTCCTTGAGTTACCCGTGCATCTGTAAAAGAGTAAAATGGGATCCCAGTCACTCAAAGTGCTCCTGTCATGCCTCTTAAGAGGTGGCATTGAATATCACGGCAGGAAGTACCTGCTGCTTTTAGTGAAAAGAAGTAGAAATAGCTGAGGAGAAATTTATATACTTTTTTCTGAGAATGGTGAAGGAACATTCTCCCCAGATCTTCACAAGTGGAGATCTGCCCCCAAGAAAGTAAGATGCAAGCTTTGTGCCCATGAAGTCCCCTCAGCCTTCACTCACTGGGCACCCACTCCATGCCAGGAAGAACATTGGGTATTGCAAAGGGGACACAGTGAGTGAGACATGGGCCTCACTCTTCAAGAGCTATGATCCAGCAACTGTGGATTTGTTTAAATAGAAAAATGTCAAGCAGACCACTAGTGCCATCATTAAAGGGAAAGAGGGCATGAGTCTGAGGGGAGAGGTTACTTCCTACAGAATGGATCAGGGAGCTTCATGGAGGAGGTGAGCACTGGGCTGAGCTTGAAGCATTTCATACCGACAGGTGCAGTCAGGAAAGGCCACCCCACCATGGGGACTGCAGGAACAATGGGCTGGAGGGGGTCATGTGGCTGGAAGAATCTAAAGTGTCAAGTCGCTAGATCATAGTGGGGAATGTGTGGCAGCGATGGTTAGCTTTCCACCAAGATGTCTTGCTCTCCTGTTCCCCCCTGTGATGTAAAACTGTTCCTTGGGGGGTGGAGAGATTAAGGCCCGCACAGCCCAGTCTTCATCCCCTGCATCTAGGCGGGACCATTTGACTAGCTCTTGCCTGCAGACATGAACAGATGCGATGTGCATGCGAGTTCCAGGTGTAGAGGTTAAGAATCAGGCATGCACCTTCTCTGCCTCTATCTCTGGTCTACCAGTTAGAAGTCCGGGCCCCAGAGGGTGTGGGAGCTGCACGCAGCCCAGATGCTATGGTTAACCTTTGTCTGCTTGACGGGCTTGGGAGCTGCCTAGGGATTAATAAAGCTCAGCTGTGGGTGGGTCTAGGTAGGCTGTGGAGGCATGACCTGGGGCTTGTCTGGTCCCTGGCCCTGTTCTCCAGCACTGCCCCTGCTCTGTGCTTCCTGGGAGCCATGAGGTGAGCAGCTTCCTCTGACACACATCCCCCATGATGTTTCTGCTTGGAACCAGTCTACCATGGACTGAAATATCTGAAACCGTAAACCAAATATCCCTCTGCTCCTCTATGTGGTGGGTGCCGGATATTTTGTCCCAGAAATGGGAGAGTGATTAATAAACCAGGTGATTGCATAGAGCCCAGCACCCTTGCATGAGCTCCTTCCTGGTTAGTCAAGTTAAACTTTGGGGTCTGTGTGTCCCGGCAGCCAACCTACCTCAAACACTGACTTCTTATTGACAGACAGGAGGAGGCAGGGGTAGAGAAGGTGCATGCTGACCGGTGCACAGGCCACATGAGGAAGCAGTGGGAGTGGGAGGCGTGGCTTGGGGGTGGCTAGCCTCGGGTGTTCTAGATCAAGCTGCCTGCATTGCTCCAAGAATTAGGGTGACTGTGGAAGAGGCTCCCACACCTGTGATGTCCAGCGTGCACGCTGAAAGGCAAATGTCACTGCGGACCACTCTGAGCTGGTTTTACATCCAGAGCTAAAAAGCAAAATTGAATCTGCTCCTGGCTCTTTTCTCCTCTCCATGGGAAGAAAATGGTAATGCTGGATTTTTCAGTTCACATAACAGGTCCACACCCGTGGCTTTCTCCGCCTTCTGCACAGCCCTGCGAGGGCGTGGTGCCTGCCCCACTGATCGGGGTGCAGAGAGAGATTCAGTGCGTTCCCGGAGACCACATCCCTCCATGACCCAAACCCAGTTTTCTGAGTCGCAGCTCTTGACACCCTGTGTGCAAAATGAACTCTCATTTGTTCTGAAAGGAAAAGGAAATCTGAAGAGCCCTGTCCTGTTCAGTTTCTCCCGGCAAAGACGAAAAGGAAGGCCAAAGGCCCTCGCAGCTGGGTGCGCACTGTTCAGTGAAGGCCGCGACCCTGGTAGGAGCCTCGGTCCATACTTTCAAGTATGAGAAAAAAGTCCCTTCTTAATTTTCCTTAACTCAGTGAAGTCAGGCTCAGAAGCCCCGTCTTCCTGGGTGCTGAGGAACCCAGCCTAATCCTTGCTTGGGGCTCCTCCCTCTCTGGAACCTCAGTGGCCTGGGCGGCCTGTGATGAAGGGTGGCCATGCAGCTGCCAGCCCTCTGCCATGGAGAGCTCTGGATTCTACTGCAGTATCAGGAGAGGTATCAGAATGTTTAAGGAAAAGGTCTAAGGGTTAGGCTTGGAGCCTCAACGCCCCGTATTATGCTCCACCTCTCAGACACCTAGGGTCCAACTGGAGAGGGGAAGCTAGAGGCAGTTAAATCAATTTTGGGAAGGGAACTTGGGCTCCACTGGAAATAGAACATTTTGGACCTTACAGGGGCCAGTGAGCACTGAGTCACAGCCTTTGTACTCTGGATTCACCTGTACACCCCATTTGCTTGCCTCTGATTCTCTAGTCTGAGTTACAAAGTGCCACCCTGGGCTTTTCACACTGTTGGTAATTTCCCAACTGCACATAATAGAATCTTTGGCAGCGGCTTGACATGTTTTCGTTAGCTAATTTGAGCAGTCATCACACTTCCCCAGGCAGGTTGAAAGCTTTCAACATCGTAATTACCTACTCATTTCAATCACTAGTGCGTCAGCAGCCAGCCACCAAGCTAAGTGATCCCAGGGAATTTAAAAAAGAGGGAGGACATGTCCCAAGTCCTCCAGACACTTTGTGAATGGACAGTGGGGTGCACGGCACTTTATTGACAAACATTTGGGGAAGTGCATGAAATATGGTGACCTGGCATTGCAAAATTACCTTGGGAAATGCTAAGAAAATGAATCTTTTGGGTAACATTTTGTTCTCATGATTCTGACATCCTCCCCGCTTACAAAGTACACAGACATATTTTTAAGGTTCACTGATCTTTCCCTGTGCAAATAGTCCTCAGCAAGAGGACCCACTGGTGGTTTTTTAATGAATCCAATGAGTGTCTCAAAACTAAAGATGCTTAATAAATTTATTATATCTAAAGACTTACAGAATTAAACATGCCTTTTATGCACATTGAATGTGGCAGAATGGTCTGTGAGTTAAATATGCAATCAAGCATCATTTTCTGGTCATTCCAATTACTACAGATAGTGACTCTGACCCAGCCAGGTGGTGGCACCATTGGATGAGCTGATGGTCTACACATAAGCGTCAAAAATCAGTTTATACTCTGTCTCTATCGCTCAGCTCATACAGTCTTGGGCAATTCCTTTGTCTCTCTATGGCTGTTTTGGTCTTCTGTCATGTGGGATTAATTTGCTTATGATGTGAGTTTGTTCTGAGGACAAGTGCAATTAGGGTTGCAAACCTGCAGAGGTCTTGGCATAAACACATGTTGTTCCTGACCATAAGAACAGAAGTAGAACAAAGTATGCTGAGGAGTCTGTGAAGTGAGGGGGACAATAATCCATGCAGTTTCCCACCGCGGGGTAAAAAGACCCAAGGGTACGGGCTAGTACTGGGTCCTCACAGGAGGGTCCCAGGGAACTGGGCTGCCTGCATTTCTTTACCTTGCTGGAAGGATTGCCACTGTATGGCTCTGTTGATCATAACAAAACGGCAATTACTGACAGTGTCCAAAGCTGGCCAAATAGCTTCTGAATGCGTGATCTGACTTCTAAAATCTATACTGACAAAGCATTGGTTTGGCAGTGTTTCTCATTGAATTGACTGATTTTTGTGGGTTGAATTGACCACCATCACATGGATGTAACCATCAACTGGAGTGTGTGTTTGTATAAGAAATGCATATTTAAACTTCTGGTGAAAGGAAAATGAGGAATTGTAGAATGATGGTCATTAAATTCCCCCAAAGGGTACCAAATAACAGATGGGGCATTGAAATTAGGAGGAAAAGGAAAAGCATTAATAAGTAAAATAGCTTGCTATGATTCCAGCTATCAGCCTATTGGATTTATATAGATTTCTGAATCCCAAAGATCCATCTACTTACCAATTGTTGCTGAGATAAACAATTGACAATGTCGATCAATTATTAGGACAATTCTTCTAAGTTCAAGATTTTCCTATACAAAAAACAGACAGACAAAATTTCTGTCTAATTTCTGCTTATTTTATTCAGGTTCTCATGTTTCTTTATCACTTTGATTCAAGTGAGGAAAAAATGTGAAATAATTTTTGGAAATACAGCAGGCTCAGGCGACTTACAGAAATAAATTACTGCTTACGGGGCTGGGAGACAAAGTGATATTATATGCTTAATTTGCTCAGTTATGAAAGGGCCTCAAGGGTATTGGCTTATGAAAAACAATGGATATTTGGAAAGAAAATGGAGCCAAATCAGGCAGATTCTAAACACTTTCCGACATGCTTGGTATCAGCTCGGTCTCCAGGTTGTGGGGTGGGGGCCAATGCCCCACTGTGCCATTGTCTGCTCCCCCCGCTCTGAGAAATGCTCTTCCTCCACTGCGTCCTGAACGCAGGCATTTCTCTTGATTGCTTTCTTGGAAATGGGAACCGAAAATGGTAGCAATAATAGGTTTGAAGGTGCTTGGCAGTGAATCATGTCATTTTATGAATTCATCTCCTTATACTTTATTTCCTTGCTGTGAGGTAATTTAGACGAATGTCGGGGAGGGAGAAAGAAAGTGATTGGTGATTCACCGTACCCAATAAAGCAAATTCCTAATTTTCTGTCTTTTATCTTTTGCTATTCTTTTGTGCTCCTCTTTGGCCTTGTCAAAACATATCGTTCAGTTAGAGACTAAAAATATTTTCCCATCGATTGGGGTTATTGATTTTTTTTAATCTGTACTTTGGCTTGAAGAGCGTGGGTGAAGGGTGAAAGTTCACCAGCTTAGTCGGCCGTTTTATCTGGGCAGCAGAAGGACGTATTGGCAGCAGATTTGATTTACCTTGTTGGGCAGTCGTAGACACTTCAGCCACCGAAGGTGGCCTCCGGCCTGTCCTGATGTGGCTGTCTTTTATTTTTTTTTGTACCCAGGAACTCTCAAAACATCCACCTTCCTATTGATTTTATCTCTCGGTTTCCAAGGCTATGTTTTTTTTCCCCTCTCCTTTCTTTGATTTTATTTTATTTCTTTGGATTCCAGATTAGGATTCTAGGAGAAGTGGCAGCGCTTTGCAGACTCGTGGTAAAAAGGACAGGATTGCATGTGCCTGCCGGGCTTGCCTGTTTGGGTCAGAGTCTGGGATTGTGTTCATCCTGCTGTCACTGCAGAACCGGATGCAGCTGGATGGAACTGCCCAGCTCTCCCACCTCCCGTATCAGAGTTGGTCCAGTGCAGGCGCCCAGGACAGGGCTTGAACTCTAATTGGGATCCCAAGATGGCACTAAAGCTTCCTAGCAGGGGACAGGGATTGGAAGATGGCACCAATCCTGATGTCATGGGATGCAGGGTAGCAGGGGTGACTCCCTGGGGAACACACTTTCTAGACTAGAATCCCAGATTTTTCCCTGGCTGGAGTGTGGCCCTGGCAGGTTGTCTAATCTCTCAGTGCTTTAGCGTTCTCATCTGTAAAATGGGCATAGCAATTGCACTCATATCACCAAGGGGCTGTAGGATCACACAGACTTGCATAGAAAGTCCTAGAACAGGGCCTGGTATGTGGGAAACCCTCAGGAAACACCATCTGGATGACTGGCCCTAGGAAGCGGAGATGGGAGGAGGGACAGGTGACAAACAAAGAGGAGTGGAGTCCTAGCTCTGGGATCTGGGATTTGGGGTCCTGTGCCGCAGCGGGGTGTGTGGTTGCTGCCCAGGATCTGACCTCGTGGCCAGCCTGGCTTCCTCTGGACCTGGACGTAGAGGCTGCAGGGTGAACCGCAAGCTGCCATGGGGCCGAGGGACTCAGCTAGCTCTGAAGAAGCAGCCTGGACAGGTCCCAGGCTTTGGGGAGCCGAAGCTCTTCACTCTCCTTGGCTCAGCCCAACCGGAACAAGGGAGCGTCATTCAGCAGGGGCTCCACAGGGCTCAGACCAGGGCCACCCACTCCACTGTCCCAACGCTGACCCACTCCTGCACTTGGCCCTTCAGTTTCCATGGCCAAAGTGGCCCCTGCTCCTGAGACAGGACTCTGTGCATGCACGGGGCTGTCCTTGGCCTGGGCCACCCTGGGAGGCAGGGGTCTCTGCTCTTCTGGGGGACAGGCCTCCCTCCCACAGGAAGAAGTGCAGGGGCCGTGTGTGCTGTGTGTGTGTGTGTGTGTGTGTGTGTGTGTGTGTGTATGTGTGTGTGACCTGGGACAGCATCTCGGGCGGCTCGGGCGTGCTGGTCTCAGTCCACACTCTGGGCAACGCGCATGCGGTAGGAAGAGCACGGGCTACAGCTGTGGGCAGAGTCGGGTTTGGATTTGCGAATCAGCGAGGTGTAGGTCGGCAGGACACTCAGCTCTCCGAGCTGAGCCTCGACAACAGTGGCCCGTGAGCTGGGGCTAGGGTGCTGGCACAGTGCCTGACACCTACCCGACCTCTCTGAATGTGGACGCCCCCATGCCCTCTGCTGCTTCGATTTGCCGGCATGGGCTCCAGAGGGTTTTACGCTCTGCTGGGATTAACTTGTCTGGACTCCTCCTGGACTGCTGATTTCCTGTCTCCAGCGCACCTGCTCTTAACGCCCCCATAAACACTTCCCTGTTTGCTAGGGTTGACCTCAACCCGTGAGCCTCTGCTCCCTTTCTTCAGCCAGCAGGTGAGGGGACATGTGGGTGGCATTCTGTACTGGGGTCAGCTCTCATTGCAGTTTTGCAGAACAGAGCTCCTCTCACCTTCCTCGCTGGTAGGATTTGGGGTCTCACGGGGCTGGCAATCTCCACCTTCAGGTTCAGTGCAGGCTTCTCTTTTCTCAGCCCCTATTTGCTTCTTGATAATCGAATGTCTGCAGTGTCCTGCCTTCCTCCCAGGTACATCTGCTGCTCCTACCACCCTCAGTTAGCAGACGGAGCAGTCCGTGGGGGCAGCAGCATTTTTATAACCTTTAAATCTAATCTGGTGGGTTGGTCAAGCCCATGTGTTGTGTGGAACCGAGGCACTGGATTCAATCAGTGTGCAACATTTGCACAGCATGGTCTGTCCACTCACAAAGGCTGGGTCACCTGCATGGTCAGCTCAGTCCAAATGGTTTTCCACAGCCTGCAGCTCTGGTAGACCCAGCATCCTGCTGGCTGAGGGAAAGTAGGAGGAACGCTGGTCTCACAGGAGATACCCCTGTGGGAACGTCATGGATGCAGCTGGTGGGTAGGGGAGAGGAAAAACTCAGGCCAAGCCTGTAAGAAGGTTGACACTATCAAGACAGAAACAAACCGTTGACTTGCAAGAAACTGGTACAAAACTAGAAAAATATCCTGGAAATATATTTACAACCAAACAAGGGTGATGGAGTGTGCTGTTACTCTGTAGAGCAAGGTAGCTCACAATCCCAATAGGTCATTGCATTTAGGAAACAGCATGAATCTAGGATGATTTAATCCTGAGATTCCTAACAAATGACACCTGTGAAGACCCCATTTACAAATAAGGCCACATCCTGAGGTTCTGCGTGCATGTGGATCTTGAGGGACACTGTTCATTCCTTTACAGCAGTGGCTCTTTCTGCTGGAGGTGTCTTAACAGCAGTGACTGTTACAGCCAGCACCTGGGAAGTACCTTCCAAAAGTGCAGATGAGGACTGGCCGTTGGCACCAACAGAAAGACTCTAAGAATGAAGCAGTCTCCAAAGTGCCCGTGTCTCTGTCTTCCAAGACCATTCCAGTGGACCACAAATGGTCAAGAGTGGGAGTCCACTTTCATGGCTGGGATCCACTGACATCATAAACACTTAATCTACGACAAAAACAATTGTCTTCTTGTAGCAGATACAATGATAACTTTGTGCATGTGGTTCCCGAGAAGAGAGGAACCCATGCTGTACTGGGGTAAGAGCTGCACAGACTCGGAGCTGAAGGGCTGGGCCACAGGGCAGGGAGAGCCCTGGCCCAAGTGGACAGACTCAGCAGATGCAGTTGCCTGGCAGTAGTTAGGAAGGAGATTCAGATGAAAAAATTAGCTCACTGGTCCTTAACCCTTGAAAGATAAGACAGGTTCACTCACTTTGAGAGGCCAGAGGCTGCAGTCACGAAGTGACAGACAGTCACGTGGAGACAGAAGCATGCAGTCTATTTGGATATGGAACCTCTTCCCAGTCCCAGAAAATTGACTTATTTTATTGCATCCTTTTACAACCAATTCCAGGTGGCTGAATTGAGTGTATTTTTCACGGACTCGTTGACTTCTGGCCTATTAAGGTGGCCAATCCAATAAGGCAGGGCTTTCTCTACTTTGCGTTCTGACCAAGCTTCTGATTGGCTCATGGCCCTGGCCAAGTGACAGAAGGTTATCTTTCTGCTAGAGATCTTACCTGCTGCCCTCCTTTAAAATGTGTCTGCTCTTTTGTTATATTTGGGCTTAGAGTTTAGGGTGTTTTTCTTTTAAGGCCTTGAGTCTGGGTGATGGGAGTTAGCTGGGTTGGGTAGTCTGATACAGTTCCTGGATGCCAACTATAGTAGGCTGCATAATGGTCCCCAAAGACATGGGGATCCTAATCCTTGGGAGTTGTGAATGTGCTCTTACTTGGCATCACACAACTTTGCAGTTATGCTTACCTAGGGGCCTCAGAAGGGGAGACTGTCCACAGGGGCCCTAAGTGCAATGGCCTGCGGCCTTGGAAGAGGTATTTGACTCAGACACACGGAAGAGGAGAGCACATCGAGGAAGCCCGGGGAGAGGACCCAGGACAAGAAGAGGCTGGAAGCTGGCTTTGAAGGCAGAGGAAGGGGCTGTGGCCGAGGGGTGCGGTTCTTGCCGCTGGAAAGGCAGGTGTCTCCCTGGGAGCAGACCTGGGAATGGACAATTCTGCCACATTCTCCTGGTTTGTGGCACCGGCTACAGTGTCCCAGGAAGCTGGGGGATCAGCCCCGACCATCCTCGCCAGGACTGAGCCTCCGGTTCCCAGAAATGCTTTGGGTGGCAGAGCGACGGCAACTGTGCTATGCTCTGTGAATTTGTCTACATTTGTGCTTCCAGGAACAATTTTTGATGTGATTTTTAGTTTTCAACTTTTATCTGAGATATTGTTTAAAACTATTTAATGCACTTTTGCTACATTAAAATGAGAGACTGCATAAAATTTCCATGTAGTAATCCAGCTTCCTCAATCTATTAAAACTTCCTGTGTGAAGCCCGCCCGACCCTAAGCCTTCTCACTGGCTCCTGATTTCACTCAGCATGTCTCTTAACTGCTCCTTTTTGGAATCCCTTCCTCTTTTGTAATGTGGGTCTCCAGTGGAAAGGCCGGCAGGCTCAAGATTCTGAGGAAGCTGGTGTCTCAGGCTAAGCCCACAGGTAGGGTGTTTAGGCAGGAGGCACTTGCCCCTGCTCACAGATGGTCAGTTATTCTGTGGAGGACTTGGACTGTCTGGATGAGGGTCGCTCTCGAGGGAGGGGATCTGCTCCAGTCAGTGTGTGATTAAAACGTTAATCACACCTGAAGACGCTCTCCACGTATAGCCTGAATAATACTCGACCAAGTATCTGGGCACTATTAAAATGAATGTCTCAAACTTGTACCAACTTTCCTTCCTTAACTGTCCATCATTCTAGCAGGGATGTTGACCATTTTTTCCTTTTCATAGACACACTCCGCTCCTCCTGGTCCTTCTTTAAGGGTTTCCTTCGAAGTGCTCCCGACCTCCCTCATTCCGTCCCCCTTCTGGAGGGTGATCTCAGGGCACAGCATCTGGCTATCACTGCTGTTGCTGTCCAGCTTCACCCAACAAGCACTTCTCTGGGAGTGCTTGTACTAAGCACGAGACACCCATTATCTCGTTTATCTGCCCCAGTCATTTAAAACCGATGCTGTTATGCCCCAGTTTCGATGAGAAGCTAGAGCAGCGGTGGCCTTGCAAGGTTTCCTGGCTGGTGGCTGGCTGGAACCCCAGAGCCTTCTGAGTCCTAGGAATGCAGTATCTGAAACCCTCTGGCCTGGTCCTCTGAACTCCGAGGCAGTTCTTCCCACTCATGTTTCTACCTGGAGCTGTTCCTAGTTTTCTATAATCGCGGTGAGTAGAATCTGGAAACATGACATCTGTCATCTGTCCTTTTCTCTCCCTGCTTATGAACCCTGGACAGTGCCCAGTGCAGAGAATAGGTCTCTTCCAGCTGAGGCTCCTTGGAGACAGCTGCTCACCCCATTCCGCTTCGCCAGGTCCCGCTGGGCTTGGTTCTCCCACCTGCTTCCTTCCTCAGTTTGCCCCTCTTCTCTTCCAATGCAGACATCTCTCTGCCAGTGTTGGAGCATTTTGATCTGATTTTGAAGGCAAGGCAGCCATTTCTTAAACATATATGACATTTAATTTGAAAATACGTGCTTATTTATTAACAGAAGGTATGGCTGCTCTGTGGGGTGCTGTGCGAAAGGGGGTGCATTTTAATTTGCTAGGAAATGATCGTGGGCACTGTCACCCCATCTCGCCCGGGTGCAGGCAGGACCAAGAGCTCAGGGGAGAGCAAGCTTCCTTTTGGCATGGCCAGGCAGCTGGAGAAGGGAGTCCAGAGGTTGTGGTATGTCAGGGGCTGCCGGAGGCTCCTTGACCTGAATGCCCGGTGTCCTGCACAAGCAGGTCTGTCTGGCTGCCCTGGTCCTGGCATGTGGCCTCTTGGCTGACCAGCTGTGGGCCTGGACATGTCAGTCACACGGGATCTGAGGGCCGGAAACTCAGAACACACTTCTTCCCAGGGGGTATTTGACACCCGAGCCCTGCTGCAGTCCACGTTTGGGAACACAGTAGTGTTTCCCCAAGGTAAGGGCTTATTTCTGGGGCACCAGCCTGTGTGCTGGAGTGCTCCACAGTGCTGCGGCCTGCCAATCAAAAGCTGCCAGCAATGTTACTCAAGGTCAGAGGCCCTGTGACTTGCCAGTCAAAGCCAGCGGGTGTTGCTGTCCACTTGTCAGCATGGGGAGAGGTGCTGTGGCTGGTGTGGAATCCAGAGCAGAGGCCGCCCCTGCCTGGGACCCGCAGGAGCCTGGCCTGGGTCTCTCCTCCTCCAGGGCCAGAGGCAGGAGAGGGAAAGACAGCAGCTGTGCTCTTAGAAACATACTGACCGCGAACTTTAAAAGCAAGCATGGTAGCTAATTTATCACACACAGTTTTTGAGTATCACTTGCTTAGCATCTGTCAATAAAAAAGGATAACAGATAAAGATTAGAAATATAATTTTAGATATCTAAAGAGACATCACCATTAAACATTTTGTACTTGGTATTCAGTTTGCTTTCCGTCTTCTTTAATTTTCACCAGCAAAGTTAGCTTTTCAATGATGGAAAGAAAGGACAATTTTATGATGAGCAAGTGTCACTGAGTAAAGCTGGGAAATTTCAGTTTCTGTGTCTGGAAGACAGAGATGATGGAAACATTAAGTTCTGTATTTCAGTAGGGTCTCCATGGAGTTTTGAGCCTGAACCCTCTCTCGGGGTAAAGGGATAATTCATCATCATTAAGAACATTTGCCACTCAAAGTGACTTCCGCAGCTGCGAATCCTGGGATGGGCAAATGTTGAAAGCTCCATCAGAAGGTCTCCTGACGGCCAAACTTCAAGTGAGTCATGCTCTGGTTGTCTCACTCATCCAGGGTAAAACTTCTAGATATTTCTGTGCATCCTCATGCTCAACATTATAAATCTAGGCTGTTTGGCTGAAACTTTCAGAACTCATCTGGATATCACAATAATGGAAGTGCAAGAAGCTGCTTAGCTTAGTTTTCTCATTTAATCGTTAAGACACATTAACCATAGTGGTTTTAAAAGTCCACAGAAATCAAAGGCTAAAATGAGGTGCTCTAGGTGTGAACCTTAAGTGGAGATTTGATGTTTGCAAAACAGTGGAAATGCACGTTTAGAGTGGGGCCTAGGGCCTGGGACTTCAGGATGGGGTGCCCAAGTGAGCTCCAGTGTCTCCTTTTGTGGGTGGTGGCACTTGTGGGGAGGCTCAGATGGTGGCAGAGCTTTTCCTGGGGGTCCTGCCTCTCCTACTGGCCTTCTCTACCACACTTGTGGGGCTCCACCCACCTCTTCAGTCCACTCAGGAAGGTTGTGTAGAGAAGAGGTTCAGGAGCCCAGAGGAGGGGGTGAGGGTAGAGAGCAAAGCCTCAGCAGTCTGGGCAACTCGGGAAGGGACATGTGGCAGCTGACAAGGGAGAACTAGGGCCTGGGGTTGCAGAAAGGGTAAAAGATGGGATTCTGCAAAATTACAGAGTGAACCAAAGTGCTCTCTTGAAAATGGGCTGCTCCTGATCTCGGTTTGGGATTCAAAATACTCTTGGCTATGAGCAGCAGCTTCTCCTGGGTAAGCACTGCTTTGAAGATGACAGATGCTAGGCCACAAAAGTGCCAGCACTGGCTTGGAGCTGTGGCCACCTTGTTGATGCCAGGACATGGGATGAGGCGGGAGCCTGGGCCAACAGGTCACATTTTCCTTCCTTTCTTGAACACCCTGACAAACACCCCTCAGCTGGGAGGGAAGATTGGAGCCCATGAAGGCAAAAGGGGAGTGAGCCAAGCCTGAATGGTTCTTTGAAGATCTGGCAGGACTGGTCCAGAGGCACAGCAGCTGGTTCTGGCTCTGACACCTGCCAACCGAGGCTGTCAGCTTCCCAAGGCTCCCAGCTCCTTGCATTCGGGGGTTGTTGTGCTTCTAGAGCTAAACGGAGAGGGGGCCTGCACACTGTACTGCTCCTGAGTGCACAGTCACCTGGCTGGAGACCTTAGGCTAGGAATGTCGGGTTCTCTTGTCTTCTCTGACTTACAAACCAGCAGCTGCTCCTAGATGCCTTATACAGATGTGGCGGCAAACATACAGTGTATGCTTAATTAAGAAATTTGTTACAGTAAAAGACACATTGGCATGAATCCCCCTCAAAATTCTCATTGCAAATACACTTATCCCATGGGTCTTGCTGCTGTCTGCAGCAGTTCTGGAGTCCTTGTTCTTGGGTGTCTTCAGTTGTGCTGTCCTGGCTTCCTTCATGCCCTGAATTGATTCAAAACATTCACTTTTATGGTCATTTTGACTTTGGAGAAGAGCCAGAAATTGCACAATCCCAGATCTCAATAAGGCAACTCAGGTGGATGCAGATGCAGCACCATATTTTTATGAGTCTGCCTTTCCTTTGGATGGCCCTGGGCAGCAGCAGTCACTGTATTAATATCATACTCATAAAGACACCCAGGAAAGAGGACTTCCAGAACTACTTTAGAAAGTGGCAAGAATGATGAGATAAGTGTGTTTGGAGTGAAGGGGAGGATTTCAAGAGGGATTCATGGCAATGTGTTTTTCACTGTGATACATTTTATAATGGAAGCATTCACCATACATTTTGATGATCCCATGCACATATCAACTGTGTATATATGTGTATCTGTGTATATCAGAATGCATATTTGGTTATTTATTAGTACAGCTGAGGGGTATTCACACCCAAGGGTTTCTGTGGGGGGGGTGGGCAGCACTTTCTGGAAAACCGAATGCCCAGTTCCAAGAATGTTACAGTGGGTTGGGCAACTGGGAGGAGTTGTCTGGGGACATCTGCTATGGTGGACCCAAGGCTGGCAGACAGCAAGGCTGAGACACAGAGGGAGCCATGCAGCCTGCTTCCAGAGGAGCTTCGGCCCTTGTGAGGCTTCTGCTGCAGTGATGGAGCAGGGAGAGACACTGTTCCTGGTGACACCTGTGTCATGGGCATGAGGCGGTGCCGGGGGGCGGGGCTGGGAGGTCTGTGCCTGGATAGGAGGCCTGCTCTGTGGAGCCTGCATCACACAGCCATAACCTGAGCCTGTGAGTCGTGTGCAAATGATGTGTGAGATGATGTGGGACAAAGCCAGGGGCTCTGAGATGGTGTGAACCAGAATCTTGAAGATTCTCAGTCCACTGACTACTTCGGAGCCAGCGCTCGGCAGCGTCTGAGAGGCCCAGGCAAACCTGCCTGGCTGAGCTCGAATCCCTCTGTTCCCATGAATCAGCCGTCCAGCCCTCTCTCCAGACGCAGTCCTTCTCGACTCGCACAGGCCGCACCGGGCTCACAGCTGGTGAGAGGTGAGCAGTCCCACCAAATGACGCAGCTCTGTCCCTCCTGCCTCTGCCTCGCAGCCCCTCAGTGACACAGCCCCTCCCTTCATCCTTCTGCCAGGGACTGGGGGTAGCAGTTCTGGTTAGAGGAGGGGAAGCTGGTGAACTAAAGCAGAGAAGTCAGGGCGGCAACCGGCCTGGAGACAGCCGTGCTGGGAAGGGCTTGGCAGCAGAGGCAGCCAGCATGGGAGGGGAGGATGGAGCCAGAGGCCAGGGCTCCCAGCCGCTGTCACCCTGGCCCGGTGGTGTGGCCCTCTGGGTAGGAGCGCAAGGCCTGGTGGCCAGGACCCTGGACAGCTCCCGGCGGGCTTGCTGGGCGCTCCTTCCTCTGGACTGTGAGAGGCTCCGGGCTACACTTCCGGTCTACAGGAGACTCCTCTCCCAGCACAGAAGGAGTCCAAGTCTCCTGGCTCCACAGGGAACTCTCCACTTGGTTTGCTGTTCATTTCCCTGCGCATCTGCTCAACAAAGTCGTTAAATCCTACTATGTATCCGGCCCTCTCCTGGTTGCAAAAGACATAACAGTGAACAGAGCCGTCTTTTCTGAGGTGCTGGCAGCCACTGGGGAAGCAGACACTGGAACACATAAAAGTCCATGAATGCAGCCTGCTGGAGACGTACGCAGGGGGCCAGCACTGGAGGGAGAGGCCCGAGCGAGCCATGGGTCTAAGAGACCCAGAGGCGTTCGGTCAGAGAAAAGGGGAGAGGGAGGGCGTAATGGAGGAGACAGCCAGGGTGCAGCACTGGAGCCAGCCCAGCTCCGACCGCGTGCTGAGGTGCAGGGAGCCTGCAGCAAGCAGAGGCCCTTGAGCTCATCTTGCCGGATGCGGCAAAGGGAATCTCGTCTCCCTTTGACCGTTAACGGGGCATCCACCTCCTCGCTCTGACTGTGTTCAGCCTGAGACCAAGATGCCAGCCCTTCCTTAGGGACACATGCGCGTGCCTTCCAGGCCAGATGCGCTGCTGGGACAGACAGTCGCACAGGGGGCCTGGGCTTGGCAGAAGCCACTCGCGTACATCGGGCCACGGTGCTGGGCTTCCACTGCCTTCTCTGGCCACTTTCTACCCTTGGAGCAGTTCCAGCCAGCCTGGAGGGAGGGGGGCTTCCGACCGGGGCGCGGAGAGGAAGACCGTGCTTAGGGGAAACAAGAACAAAACCAAAACCGTGCAAATCTTCGCAGGGATTGTGCAGTCTCTGCTGGGCTGGAGTGGACAGGAAGCTTCTCCAGTGCTTCTGGGAGGAGAAGGTCAGCAGGGCGGGCTGGGGCCAGGTGGCTGTGAGCTGCTTGTGCCAGGCAGCATCCCTGCACTTCCTGTCTGCCTCGAGGTAACATCGGTCCCAGGCCAAACTTACACCCAAAGTTTGCCACGGCCATTCCGTTGCCTCAGGGTCAGAGATAAGCTCTGCTTGGAAAGAACTCCAGGAGCAGTTTTCATGTTTTATTTCCACATTGACATGGTCAGCGTTGCTCCGTCTTCCAAGAATGTGTCTATGCTAATTAAGCAAAGGCTGGTGGCAAGTTGAGCAACTGATTCCCAACCCCGTGCCCACTGGGCCAGCCCCGGGGAAGTTGCCAGCAGAGGCCTCAGCAGGGTCAGGTCAGGAGGGAGCAGGGCAGGGCTGGGGGCCCTGGTTCCCCATGACCTTCTCTTCGCTGTCCTCGGAGCTGTGCCCTCCGTGGAATGTGAACCTGGCTTCCAAATTGGAGTTTCCAAGCCGGGGTGAGAGCCACACTGTGCTGTGCACCCCGATGGTGCCCATGCTGTTGTCACCTTGACACACCCGGAGCTTCTTTCCCTCTCCCTCCATGGCCTGAGGTCCATGACCGCATGTGCCGTCTGCTCCCCGAGATTCCTGGCATGCTTCCCGTGGTCAGGGAGGACGCCCACGCCCTGCTGCCCATGCTCGCCTTCCGCTTTACACCAGTGTGTCCCCTCTTGGGTAACAGCTGCTTCTCAAGGCCTTCAGCTTGCCTGTGCTCCTTCAGGTCAGGGCAGTCAAGTGCGAGGCCTCTGTCGATACCGCTTACTCTGCCTCAACCCAACCCCATGCTCGGGAGCTGTCCAGGCCGCCCGCAGCATCAGGCAGGGGATCCAGGCTGAATCCTGCCTTTGTCCCTTCTGGGACCTTGGTGCAACCTCCCGAGGAGCAGGCTGCAGCTGCCTCTGGCCTTGGGGTTGCTGGAGACTTAGTGGTGTGTAGGTGTGTGAGCGCCTGACTCGTTAGTTCAGCATGGAGCATCTGCTCAGCAGACAATGGCTACTTCTTTGTCATGGGGAGCAGCCAAGAGCACATGACCCTGGAGGGCCCTGATAGGGCTGAGGAGGTGGCAGAGGAAGGCTAGCGCTGGACCAGATCTCCCTGCAGTGAGGGCTTCCTCCCACCTCCCCCAGCCTTACCTGGGCGGGGTTGCAGACCTGCTCTGGTGACCCGGGAAGCCTCCTCCTATCCTACCTCTGCTCTGGAACAAACGTACGGACACCACAGAGACGAGTGATAGTCCAGGCCTCCAGAGTAAGGAGGAGGCACCAGTACGCTGACTGAGGTAAAGTCCATACAACAAACCCCAAAACCTTAGAAGGTTACATCGGGCAGTTCCTGGATCGTGCTCCAGGCTCCACAGTCAGCACAAAGGGGCCAGAAGAACTCTTAAAACGTGGCTTCTTGGGCAGGGGAGATCTGGACATGATTCCTAGGGCTCCCTCCAAGGACCTCTCACTCTCGTTCATCTATACATATCTGTCTGTCTAACATCTATCGATCGTCTATGACTCTATCATCTACTATCTATCATCTGTCTGTCCATCCATCCATCCACCCATCCGTCACGGGACTCCGAGGTGTTCTGGGGACCTCAGCAGCTCTGGGAGTACAGCTTGGAGGCCGGCACCACTCTCGACCCTCGTCACTGGGGTGCACAGAGCAGCGCCTGCGGAAGGCACCTGAGCCGCAACTCCACAGGGCTCCTCGCCTCGGGCCATCGCGGAAGAGGGGCCCTGGCTTGATCTAGATGTGCTTTTCCTAGAGCTGGACAGTGCTGTCCTCGCCTCTCTGGATGAGACAGAAGGAGTGAACTTACTCCTGCCAGGGATTGCTCCACCGATTTAAGCCTTGTGCAGTTGGTGGCTTCTCCGTCTCAGCTGCCTGCTGTCTCAGAGGCGGCGGGTGCCCAGCTGCTGGAGTCCACACACGCGACTGTTTCCTGACAGTGCTGTCATGTGGCGCTGTGTGAGCATGCCATCTGCCTCATGTTGGAGACGCCATCTCTGTGGTCCCCTCTGCTGTGTCTGTTGAGGCACACGGACACTTCCCGTGGCTGAAGGCAGGCTTCATAAAGGGTCTACACACTTCCCTAGCACAGAGGGATCGTAAGCAGCCATCTCAGTGTAGACTATTTCACGTGTACAGCTAAGACTTCATATGGTTACGCTGAAAATGGAGAAAATTTGGCTGATGGAGAAAGGAAGGGCTTCATCTTTTTATCCTAGGCTTGGCATAGTGTTCTCTGCAATGTAAAAGATGCCTTTGTTCAACATATTTTGAGTGGCTAAATTGTGTTATGTTCAGAGCCAGGAATGTGGGGCTAAAGAGATAAATAAGACTTGGTCCTTGACCAAAATGAGTCCATGTTCTTGTAGGAGTAAATATATTCCCTAGACCCAGGGTAGAGTATTCATAAAACAGTGATAGGAACAACTAGGCATCTTATGTGCATTTTCTTCAATTCTTTTCAACTATCACACCCACTTCGAGATGAGACAGATGAGAAAGAAAGGACCCGAGGTGCTGGAGACTTACCCAGGCTGTTACCACACCACTGGGATCCTAGCAAGGAAATTACTGCAGAGATTCAGAGAATCGGTGGCGGGGAGACCTTGTGCGAGAGGGCAGGGCCGGGATCAGTGAGCTGCCCGGCTGATACTTCCCCTCCAGGGCTCCTGCGACCCTTCAGGCCTCTGTGTATGAAGCCTGCTCTGTACAGCTTGGTTAGTGAATAGAGGACGGGCGCCTGACCCGAGAACAGCTCATCTCCAGGCTGAACTAGTGGTCGGTGGGATGGCCTGGCCCAAAAGCTGTGGCCACCAGGCTGGTCAAACGACGGACACTGAACTTGAGGAACACAGAGTCCGAGTGCGGGGGGGGGGGGGGGCTGGGAGGAAAGCCTGGTGTGAAGCAGAGTCACTGTGGGCTGAACCTGGACTTCGAGCAACACACTCCCAGGGGCGAGATACCTTGGGTTCTGAGTCACAGTGGGTCTAGAATGAGCTTCAGCCCTCAGGCAGGTTCCACTCATTCTGAGCCCTGTTGTGGGGCCGAGTCCGCACAGTCAAGGTTCTCATCTTTATTCCTGTGAGGTAAACAAAGGTAAGCTCTGTCCCTCAGAAACAGAGCAGCTCACAGAAGTCGGGGTTGGGAGTAGGAGCCACATGTGGGGAATTTTCTTGAGGAAAACAAGCTCATAGGGTTTGATGACCTATTTTATCATTATTGATTATTTTCAAAAACTAGAGCTATTCAAAGAGAGAAGACCCCTGCATTTCACCACAAACCTGACAGAAATGAATCTGACACCAAACCCAACCATCCAGAGTCTGGATTTCTGGCAAAGTTAAGGAGGTGAGCTGAGCGAGTCACAACCAGAGCACACAAAGTGAAAGCACCCTGAGAAGCTGAAAGCACGGTGCAGCTTGGAGCTGCTGCAGTTGCTCTGCGGCGCTGGCCGTGTCTCTACCTGAGCACAGATTTGTCGCTGCAGACTTGCAGCCTCCACTGGGAGGAGGAGGCCGGGCTTGCTGTCTTTGGGACTGCAGGTGTGGTGTTCACACCCTGCTTACAACCTCGGGCGAGTGGGAACAGAAGCCCAGCCAGGCCCACAGCGGGTACCGGCGAGAGGGGCTTTGACGATGCATCCTTGCTGGTCACTCCTGAGCCATCGGTCCCACCAGGGGCACAGTCCCGCCTCTCCCTGGGATGCCACATGCAAGGAAGGCAAGGGCACAAGTGTGTGCATGCGTGTGCACATGAGGAGGAGTGGGAAACATTGATGGGATGCGTGCACTCCTGTCCTGCATATCAAGCAACCTTCAGCATTCACCCCATGGAAGGGCCCACTAGTTTTGAAGAATGTAGATGAGTAAGTCTCCCTCCTTAAAAAATGAGCTTCAATATTTGTGCGAATCATAGAGTCAAAAGAAAAAATCGATGGGCTATCGACGACTGGGGATGATCACATTCATTTTGCCCTTTGTGGCTGGTGAGATCCATGCTGCAATTACAGAGACGGCTGGCAGCAAAGCGCCTCCGCTGGGCCTCCAGCCCTGCATTAATCCAGAGCTCCTGTCTTAATGCAGATATGGATCTTGCATTCAATAGCTGACTGCTTGGCGGCTCGGTGAGGCCTGGCAGGCCTGGCTTCCAGTAGGTGGGGTATCAAGCACCCCAGTGAGCTGGTGGAGGCGGGCTGAGGGGGTGTGGCTGCGCCGTCGCTGTCGGATCTGCAAAACAGATGGTGGCAAATCTAAGGTGGGCGGTTATAGGACTGGGATGACAGAGCCAGGAAGGACCCCAGCAGTCAGCTGGGCTGGCTCCTCCCTTAAAGAGGAGGAGACTGAGGTCCTCAGAGGTTAATGAGCACTGCTGAGGACACAGAAGAACCTGGGTCGGCGACGCCCTCCCGGGCCTGCAGGACTCTCCACGCTTTGTCTCCTAGATCACACGTGGTGCACGCACAGTAGTGAGCCCAGCTCTTACTGAGTCCATTTTGGTGTGGCTGACTCAGGCTTGGGAGGGGCTCCTTCGCCTCTAGATGGAAGAATGCAGCAACGGCCACGCAAAGAATAGTGAGTGGGTGACATCTGGCCACCCAGGGGCACGGCGAGTCCTTGTTAGGAGAGCAGTGGAGTAGGACTTGGGAAACATGCTTTGTAAGCAGTCAAGCACTCTCCTCTTGTTAGGGTTAAATGTTATGGCAAGGCGTACATTTTGGGGTCAGAGTTCTGTTTTATGCAGTACTTTGTTACATACGTTACACTAGAATGGAAACATTCGAGGAAAAGTGTCAGTGCGAATCCATCTTTCTCATCAGTAAACATAGCGCCTGGCTAAATCCAGTTACCGAGCCCACATCCTCAAACCGTGCTCTGTATCCAGTGTCCCCAACCTCACCTGGGGTCCCTCAGAAATGTGGACAGCAGGCCCGCCCTGGGACAGCGTCTCCTGCTGCTCAGCAAGCTGATGGAGTTTTGGAAAGCTGCTAACCTCTCAAGCCTATCACAGTGAGTGTGGGTGCAACCTGCACATGAGGTGCTCACAACTATCCAGGAATGGCCCCGAAATCCTCGACAAAGGCCTCAAGGTGTCTTGCAGGAAAGGATGGTCGGGGCTCCCCACCTTGCTCCCTAACGGGCGCGTGTTTGTAGAGTGGCGTCACCCTCTCCCTCAGCCTCCCCCGGCTGGTGTGACCCGAGTTGCATCTGCTTATGAGGAGACACCACAGCTCACGGAAGGTCTTTCTCTGAGACAGCAGCGAGCTTCTCAGCGTCATGGCCCAGGTGCACTCGCTCAGTCAACCACGCTCAGCAGCGGCGAGCCATGCCGTGCTTTTCTGCAGGACCCTGGCTCTCCACCATGTCTTCCAGTTGGAATGTTGGAGCCATGCTGGGCGGACTCACCATCTCCACAACCCCCTCAATGCCTGTGGGCCTCGAGGATGTTTATGACCTGACAGCTCCTGGGTGGCCTCACAACCCAGAGATGCAGGACCTTGGCCCATCCAAACCTCCATGCTGGACCCCAGTGAGGCCTGCATGCAGACCTGGGCTCGGCGAAGCTCTTCCTCCTCAGCTGTGCTGCTTGTTCATCGTCCCACACGAGAGCACGCACGGAGTGAGCCCCTGCCTTGTGCCCTGCTCACCTTGCTCCAGGACCCTGCAGAGACTGAGGTGCTCAGAGAAGGGAGCCCCATGGTTGCTGGAGCAGAGCTGCCTTTTTGGTGCTGGGGCATCAAAATCCAGCCTGTCTAAAGGAGCTCCTGGCAGCGACCTGCTGGCTGTGACTGGTGTTAAAGGGACTCCCAGGCCTCTCCGGGCTTCCCGAGAGAGGTGGCTCTCCCTTTGGAGCAAGGCCTGGAAGGACCGCTCAGGCAGGAGCAGGTTTCCCAGGTCAGGCACAGTCCCTGCAGGGCTGCCCTGCCTTCCACCCAGTGAGAATCCCACTGTGCCTGCTCCCTGCCCAGCTGAAATGAACTTTTTTGGCTGGAGTTCCCATAAACATGATCAATATCAAAGCCATTATTTGTCTCTTTCTCCACATACCACTCTTGTAAAATTATGGTTAAAGAGCAAGCTGTTTAAGATGGAGACAGAAGTCTGTGACTTAACTCCTCAAGCCCACATATCCACACAGCTGGGGCGGGGGCCAGGGAAGCTGCCGGTGCCAGAGCTGGAAGTGGGAGAAGGCATTTGTTTCTTCAGGCTGGGTCTGCAACTGGCTGGGGGTGATCGTCTCCCAGACTCAGGTCTGGGCGGCAGAGGCTGCAGGTGGCTGCGTGCGGTGGTGGTTAGTGGTCTCCATCCCAAGCGCATCATGAAGTCCAGCTCTGGAGTGGGCCGCTGTGGTCCGTGCCTCTTTGTGGCCTTGCAGGGGTGAGGAGAGGGCGACTTCCCTTGGCTCTAAAGGGGGCGATAGGTGGGGGTGGGTGGGGTGGCATATTAACCGTGGGTAAGCACAGCGGGGCTCCCCTCTCTCTGCTCTCTGTTGGCAACTGCTGACTGCTAACCTCACAAAGAAAAGCTACAGAATGTCTGAAGTTTCCCCATTCCCTCATCCAGGCCTGCAACGTGCAAATAGAAGCCAGCGTTGCATTTGCCAGTCTCTTCCACTCCTAGGGTTAGACAAGGATACCTCCTGGTGTCTTAGGAATGGACACACTGAGGAAAGTATGGTAAATGTGAAAGGTCCAGTAATTCGAGAGCTAACCCTTACCAAGCTATAATGGGGTATCAAAGCACTTGACCTAAAATGCCCCTTTGAATCCCAGCAAGAGCCCTAGACTCTGGGAATTCTATGGGTATCACATATAAGTAAACAGAGGCCTCTGAATTAAAAAAAAAACTTACCAAAGTAAATAATAGAATGGAAATTTGAGCCCAGTTCTAGCTCATATTCTAAACTACTACATGGTTAGAAACACAACAATCACAGCCTCAATAATCAGAACTCCAGAAAAAAAGTAAGAAAAAACTTTAGAAATCTCTATTTTGCATTATCAGTGAAATTTAACAATGGTGCTTTCAGAAAGGGAACAATACCAAACCAGGGAAAATGGCCTGTAAGATAATTAAAAAGCCCCAAATGACCAAATGAAAATAAGAAATATACATGTAAGGCAGATCAGCTATAATAAAAAACAAAAGGCTTAATCAGTGGAGATGAAGACAAGCTCAAAAATTTTTTCTAAACTTTGGTGAAAGAATACAATGAAATACAAAACAATAAATAAAGATGTAAAGAATGAATCTGAATATACATATATATATATATACTGCTACTTGTTTATATATACATATAGCAGGATTCTAGAAAAATAGAACAGAGCAGATGGAGGAGATAGAATAAAAATTAAAGGAAAAAATTTATGTACAGCAAAAAAAAGAGAGATGAGAATGTTGGGAGTAAGAGAACTTCTCAAGCACCAGGGAAAACTCAGGAAGAGAACCACTCCTCCGTTAAAGTGTTCAGTTAGTGGACATGAAGCAAGGTCCATTGTGTCTCAAGTGAGAAAGACAAGCAGTAGTGATTCTGTATTTGATCGCAAGTCACCCACCCAGAGTCAGTGGAGGATATTTTCCTGCACCGGGGTCCACAGGAGTCTGTGGACTTTCGATACATTTCCATTTCGATACATTTCGATACAGTCCATTGAAGAAACACTTGAGTAAAGAAAAACATCAAGAATGAGGAGATGCAATGTGCCGAAAAGTTTCTTAACCTTTGAATCCTCTAAAATTTAGAGGATTTAAAAAATTTTAGTACTATTTCCATAGCCTTTATTTATAAAAAAAAAAATAGGGAAAACAACAAGGATAATTCCGTGAGCAGCACTAGCCGACAGAACGTTCCGAGACGGATGTTCTTGCGGCGGAGGCCGCTTGCTGTGATGTGGCCGCGGACTGACTTCTTGATGAGTGGAGCTGTTGTTGGTACAGGTTACATACCCACTGCCTGCGAGGGCTATGCCGTTGGGGAGTGCACCTCCAGAGCAGGAATGGCTGTGAAAACCGAGGAGGGCCAGGAGGAAGGGAGGGGTAGATCTGCTGCCCTGGAGGCCAGGCAGCTGCTGGGCCTCCTTCCTCTGGGGAAGCAGCATATATTCCACGAAGAGGGTGCTCCACTGATGCCTGCACGATTC
The DNA here is from genome assembly GCF_053883595.1 of Heterocephalus glaber. Taxonomy (NCBI): domain Eukaryota; kingdom Metazoa; phylum Chordata; class Mammalia; order Rodentia; family Bathyergidae; genus Heterocephalus; species Heterocephalus glaber. Next base: position 82,042,953 of record NW_028258138.1, on the reverse strand, counting down.
CTACATCCTACCGGAGAGGGCGCTCTGAGTGCTTATGCGTTGCACACACAACACCAAGGTCTGTGCTCTGTCAGTGCTCACCCTTGCGAGTATTCTACAGACGAGTGTGCTCTGCTAGTGCGAACACTTTGTGTAGATTCCACAGTAGGAGGTGTTCTGGTATCGCCTACACTCTGCAGAATTTCTCCCGAGCTTGTGCTCTGGTTCTGCTCTGGTTCCGCTCTGGTTCCGTTGCGTGTCATACGAAGAGTCTGCGGTGGTAAGGAGCGCACTGCACAGATTCCACCGAAGCTGGTGCTCGGGATGCTCACACATTGTGCAGGTTCCAGGGGAGGTTGTGCCCTTTAACGCTTATCCTCAGCACATATTCTACCGACGAGTGTGCTCAGGTGACATTTACTTTGACAGATTTTACAGACGGTTGCCTGCTCTTAGGGTTTACTCTTTGTGTAGATTCTCTTAAAGACTATGTTCTGTTAATTCGCACCCCTTGAATATGTAACACTGAAGTGTGAGCTCTGGCAGTGCTTACACTTTATATATGTTCTGCCACAGGAAGTTTCCATTAATGCTTACACTTTGCATTTATTACATCAAAGTTTGTGGTTATACTTACCATAGACTTTTCCCCAAGATTGGGCTCCGTTAATGCTTACACATGGGATCATATCAAATTGAAAAGCTTCTGCACAACCAAAGAAACAAACTTCAGAGTGAAGAAATAACCTACAGAGTAGAAAAAAAAAATTTGGCAGTGATTCCTTAGACAGAGGGCTAATACCGAGAATATTCAAAGAACTCGAAAAATGAGGCACCCTCAAATAAAAGACCCAAGGCCGGGGATTTAGCTCAGTGGTTCTGGCACCTGCCTAGCAAGTGCAAGGTCTCGAGATTGATCCCTGGTACCAAAAAAAAGGAAAATAGAAGTCCCAATCAAAAAAGGGGCAAGTGAAATGAATAGCCACTTCTCAGAAGAAGCACAAATGGCCAATAAATACATGAAGAAATGTTCAGCATCGCTGGCCATTAGAGAAATGCAAATGAAAACGACCCTGAGATTCTGTCTTACCCAGAAAGAATGGCCATCACCAAGAAATGAAGGCCCATGCCAGCCCCTCACTGGCCCCAGCCCCATGCAAGCGATCAGGCTTGTGCTGGCTCCCCTCCCAAGCAAGGGAGTGACCATCCTCCAACTCCAGGCTGGCTCTGCATTTTGCTGCCCCTTGGCATGGGGCATCAGGCTGAGGGCTAGTGAGCTGACCTGACCCTAGGCGAGTACACCATCCTGGGAGAGAAGGGAACAACCAGCCTCCATGGCTGCTGACATTGAGGCCAACAGCCCACTTGAACCCCACACTGTGGCCTAAATGCAGCAGCAACCAGAGGGCTGATAGCACTTCCCAACTACTAACAGGAGCAGAGACACGGTAGTCACAGTCTGGGGTGGGTGGACGGACTGAGGGGGCCCAGGGGCAGGGAGGGCATCTCAAAAACTCATAATCCCTGAAACTAGGTGAAGAAAATCATGGCTGGCTGGATGCCAAGACTGCAGGTCTTGGAGAGAAACCACTCATTCAAAACCAGAGGAACTCTCTTTGACTCAGTCTTTGTCTGATGTCTCTATGTTTTGTTGTTTTTCTCTTTCCTTCATCAGGCTTTTTGGGGGCTTGGGTTGCCCCCTTTCACCCTTTCACCTTTAGTTTCTTTTCTTCCCTTTACTCTTTTCCTCTTGCAACTTTTTCTCTTCTTACCTTTCTTCCATTTCCCATATTTTGCTCTGTTTTTCTTTTTTCTTCATTTTCCTGTTTGATCTTTTCTGTAACTGTTTCCTAACACTATTAATTTCTTCTTACTACTCGATAGGACCCCATCTCACTTATGACATCTCCTTATGTCCCATTGAATAATTTTTCAAATTTTGCTGTTTAAATTCTCTGGACCCTCCTTTACTAGTGTGTATAACCATTAACCTTTATGACTCTCTAGAGAGATAGTTAACTGTACTCTATTACTATTAAATACTGTATTGTTAGTAGAGGTAAAGTTCTTTCATTTAGTAGATATTCACTGTAGGCCAATAGGAGGCCAATATTTGGTCTGTCTTAGTAGTCATACCTTAATTCTAAATCTCTTTTCTATGGTTAAGCATGGTGCATTATCAGTCCTTAGTTTTCGTTGATATTCAGTTTGTCTTTGTCACTATACTGCAGCTAGTATTACTATAGTCAAGGTGACATTGTTGTTGCTATTACTTGGTTTTCTTGGGATGTCAGTATCTGGATTGCTATGACGCCATTCACAATTCTGTGGCCCATTCCTGGTGAACTGGGTGCTGGGCCAAACATGCTGCAGCTTCCCACCCCATGTAAATGAGGGAGGTCAGACCTGGGGACAGAGGCCGAGGCCAGAGTTAGGCATGCCCAGAGGACACCACTGAAAAGTAGACATTAACTAAAGAGATCTCCATACTAGAGACAGAGCTTTCCGCTGTACCCAACCTGCAAGCCTCAACAAACAAACACAGGTACATGAGGCAACAGAATGCCTCCCCAAACCCTCAACTGCCCCAGAGATGATCCATGGAGCATCAAAGGGGAGGAAACCAAAGCCTCACAGCCAAATTATTCAAAACGACATCAGAGGAGAACAAAACAGATCAATAGGATATTCGGCAAACTCAAAGAAGATATAAGTTAACAAATAATGGGCCAAAACCCCAAAACAATCAGTAAGTCTATGGCAGACACAAATAAAAAGATAGCAGAGCTAAACAAAACAATGCAATACTTTAATGATCAGCAATGATGAGAATTAGAGTCCTTAAGTGGCTCCAGATAGAAATTCAAGAGATTAAAATTTCTATCAAAAGTATGAGCAGCAGAATGACAAAGTGAGGACAGTGTCAGAACTAGAACACGGCTGTTGTCGATCAGTTAATTTTAGTGCTTACCCTTTCTATATGTCTATCTATCTATCTATCTATCTATATCTATCTGTATGAAAGTTTACACTTTGCATAGATTCTATGGAAGGTGGTATTCTGGTGTCACTCACGCTTTGTATAGATTTTCCCAAATATTTTTCTCTGTTAATGCTTTCTGTTTGCATATATTTTATGAGAGACCATGGTCTATTTATTCTTAAAATTTGACCGAATTTCCTGAGGACAGTGCCCTGTCAATGATTACACTTCACATAGATCCACCATGAGGTGGTGTTTGGTTACTGTGTGAGTGTTACATAGATTCTCCAGAAGACTGTGCACTGTTAGTGTCCAACTTGTGGTGCTCTGGCAATGCTTACCCATTGCATAGATTTTTATGAATATCTTGCTCTCTTAATGCTTCTACTTCACATAGGACTTTCCAAAGCCAGTGCTCCTATTTTGCCTACAGTTTGCACGCATTATACTGGAGAATGCGTTCTGTTAAAGCTTCCCTTCGGACACATTGTGCCTAGGAGTGTGCTTGTTAATAATGCTCATGCGTTGCATGTAGAGTACTAAGCAAGGTGCTCTACGAGTTCTTATACTTTGCACAGATTTTACCAAAGAGGCCCCTCTGTCTGCACCTGCACTGTGCGTAGACTCTACGAGAGGGCACTCAGTTAATGCCTACTCTGGGCCCGGTAAAGATGGCTCAAGATCAATGTTTACATTTGTATATTCGACACAAGACAGTCCTTTGCTAATGCTTACACTTTTGTGTGTATAACCCTGTGCATTCTGCTTTTTAATTGAGGAATGTTTCTTAATTGTTTAGATAGGCAGGAACAAAAATTACCTTACAGTTATCTTGCCTCTCCTGACTAGCCTTATGTTGTAGTCTGTGGAGGAAAGTAACTACAGAGCACAAATTAAAAACCTACACTCTTCTGAAGACATCACTAAGTAGAGGAAAAGAGTCCGCTTTTTTGGTTGGGACCAAATTGGAAAAGTACGCATCTTATAAAGGATTGTGTCCAGCACTCACTAAGCAGCCCGAAAGTGCCATAATAAGAGATAAACAACTCATGCAGCAATGGGCAAAAAGTGTGAGCAGACATTTTCCACAGAAGCAGCTGCAAAGACATTCACCACTATTAATCCTTAGGGCCATGATTCCTATCATAGGGTTCCCATTAGGATGCCTGTAATAAGTAAGAGAATAACAAATGTTTGTGATTGAAGAAACAGAACAGGAGGGGTGGAGAGAGGATGGTTACTGGGTAGAGGAATATTGTTGGGTAAGAAGAAAACCATTTAATGTTCTGTAGCACAACAGGCTTGCAAGGGTTGAAAACAGTTCAGTGGTTCAAAATAGCAAGTAGAGAGGACTTTTCAGTGGTCCCAATGCAAATAGTGAACCACGTCTGGATTGTATACTTCACAAATATGTCCCAAATCTCTCTGTGGCAATTAAACATACAAATGATTTAAAATAATAATAAAAGAAAAAAGAAGTGAATTTTGAATACACCCAAATGTAGAGCCAACAGTAAACATCAGTGCGAATCAGGGCTCGGGAACAAGGTGACAACAAATGGGCCTCAGCTGAGCAGTGTGGTTTTAGGGCAGCGCGGAGCTGCGGGAGTGGAGGGAGTGGAGTGCAGGGAGGAGACGACCCCTTCACCCTTGCTAGCAGGGGCCCGGGAGCTGCTGTGTGAAGCTGGAGTGATAACCACCCAGAGGACAATGCCACACTTCAGCAAGCAGCGGAGGGCCCTTCCCCTGTCCAGCTGGGTCCCCCACCTCATTCCCTGCTCTTTCTCTCTGAGTACAGTCAAGTACCACTGTCTGTCTGTCTGTCTGTCTGTCATGGCTGGAATGAGCTCCACTCAAGGTTGACAATAAACAGATATTCCTGAACGGCAAAAGTTCAGATGACGCGGACAGTGTGAAAACATGGAAATATTTCTCAGCACAACTTAAATTAAAAAAAGGAGTAAGCGTACTTTTTAAAAGATGTAACTTTTAGGGCAGTTGTATGTCCAAGGAAGATAAGCATTTCCCGTGTCCCCGCCAGAATGCCTGTTGCAGGAGCACCCCAGAACCACCGACCCCACAGTTTGCACCAGGGCCAGCTCCGGGGGCATCCTGGGGTCTGAGTAGTATAGGGACCCTTGTCCATCCCTGTCACACGCAGAGCACAGGCCTGCTCGTTCCTGTAGCTCCACCCCTGCCCCTGGCAACTGCGGTCATTCCTGTCTCCCCGGATTTGCCTTTTCCATAAGGTTGCACAGTTGGGAGCCTTTCCAGGTTAGCATTTTGCTTCCCACTTAATAATTCATATTTAAGTTTCCTCCAACCTCCTCCTGGCTCGATACTCATTTCTTTTCAGTGCTGAATAACCTCTCCTGGTCTGGACGCACCCGGTTTACCCACTCACCTTCTGAGGGACACCCTGGTTTCTTCTACGTTTGGCAATCATGACTAAAGCTACTGTAAATGTCAGGGTGCAGGTTTCAGTGTGGACGCACGTTTCCAACTCCTGTGGGTAAATACAGGGGTGCTTTCTGGATCCTATGGGGAGAGCATGTCTAATTTCCTAAGAAGCTGCCAAACTGCACACCAAAGGGAGGCACCAGCCTGCCCTATGGATGGGAGCAGCGCTGGACGGGAGTCCCTGCCCCCGTATCATAGTGTGGTGATCAGGACACTCATGGGGGCCTTAAGAACACCAGTAGCTGCTGTTTCCCTTGGAGAAAGAGGTCTGGGGTACTGTATGAAGATGGTCAGCTGGAGGACTGGGCCCTAGGGGAGGGAATGGGAATGGAATAAGGACCCCAGGACCTCCTAAATCGATCACTCAGACTTTGTGAACAGGAGAGCTCATGCAGCTAGTTGGTTAAAAGAAATTCAGGTTGGGAATGGTTGATTTATGTGACCCTGCTTGTGTCTACTACGCACTGTCCTGGTTGCCATAAACTTGACCTAAAATCATGGATTTTTCTTCCTTTGTCCCTTTTACCCTTCCTTGGCCCCCATCAGGTTCTTCTGCTCTGTTCAGTTTATGTCTGGTCTTCTGAATTCGGGTGAAAGTTTGTTACTCTGAAGCCGTCTCTATCTGATATGGTTTACAACAGAATCCACAGCTTTGACAGCCCCGACTGGAGGAGGAAGCGGCTCAGAATCCCACCTTCCTAGGGTGTATACATGGGACTTCATTCTGTAGATTTTCATTACTACTTGTTGTGATTTTTCTTATTATTAGTTTTTAAAAAACAAGAGGAGGAAGAGAAAATTGTTATTATCCCCTCAGGCATTTCTTAGTTATGGGAGTGAAAGTTTAACTATTGGTGGAGACTCCATGGGAATTTCAAATAGTTTTACTATTTATCCAAACTACCTTCTATCGAAAAAGATAACCTTTGCCACTGATTTAATAACAGTTGTTCAACTCAATTATGTAAACACTTGGCACTTTTGATTCTTCTGGAGTATTATTGAATTTTAAAAATGCCCTTTAGCATACTAAGGATAAAATTTATCCTGTCTGCCTTTATAGAAGCATAATATAATATGAAGGTAATAAATGTTGAGAAAACCTTTTCTGAGATATGTAAACAATCTGATTTTCACTCTGTATGATCGATTGCATGTAATTGTGCAAAATAATGAATTTAGCCAAAGTCAAGTTTCCTGGGCTGTTTTATACTTTGGAGATACTTGGTATTTGTAAAATTCATTAATAGTAAATTAAATGTTTGTTTTAGGGATGAGACCTCAGTGCTTAGGAGTGAACTGAACCCTTTTTGTGCTGCCTGTCACCCGGTGAACGGTGCATCTGAGTCACTGTGCTAAAAGATACTGCCGTCTTTAAGGTCTAAGATACACGATTCATTCATCTATTGATGAATAATATGTTCTACAAAAATATTAAATTTTCAGCTGAAAAATATACACTTACATACTCAGAGTCACTGCATGAGCAAGAGTCTGAGAAATGAAAACTTCTTTGGGGAAATTCAGTCGTAATCATTTCTCGGATAAAGAGCAACACAGTCACTTGTAGCTTCCTTCCTTTGCTGAAGCAAAGCTATCCAGGGGCAGGGAATGTCCTGCTTTCCTCCCTCCGGTCTTGTGCTCAAAGTCTCTTACTTCCTTCTCCGTGAGCCTCACACCGCAGCCTGGAGAAAAAGGAACCCGGGTGGGTTAGCGACCAAGCTCTCTGCTCCGCCTGCTGTGGTTTCCCTTTGGCGCCTGGATCTTCTCTCCTGGGCCTGATTCCTTTATTCTATAATCTGCTTTCTTTTTTTAAACTGGCTAATTAAAACTGTGTATGTTTGAGGTTGACAACATGATGTTTTGATACTTGTATACATGTAGAATGGCTAAATTGAGGAGTTTAACATGCACATTACCTCATATAGTTACTGTTGTGGTGAGAAGACTTAAATCTACTTTAAAAAATTTTCAAATACACACTGTGTGTTAATAACGGTTGTCACCACGAGGTACAGTGGGTCTTATGAACTTAATCCCAGTGTTTAACTGAAAGTGTCCTTCGACATTGCTCCAGTTTTTCACCTGTCTTCCTGCTTCAGGAGATTGCCATTTTACTCTGTTTCTGCAAATTTGACTTTTCTACACCTCATATTTAAGTGAGATCCCACAGTATTTGTATCTGGCTTATTTCACTAACACAGTGCCCTCCATCCATCCATGCCTTGTTGAGTGACAGGATTTCCTTCTTGTTTGGGCATGAAGTGTTCTGCTGTGTATTTATACACCATGTTTTCTTGGTCCATTCACCTGTGGATGGACGTTAGGTTGATTCTACATCTTAACTATTGTGAATAATGCTGCAACGAACATAGGAGAGCAGATGTCCTCTGACATATTGATTTCATTTCCTTTGAATGTGTTCTCAAATGTGTGAGCTGGATCGTGTAGTGGTTCTATTTTTATATTTTTGAGGAGCCTCCATACTGTTTTCCATAATGGCTATACTAATTTATATCCTCACTGAGATTGTGCAGGGTTTTCTTTTTATTTCCATCCTCATTAGCATTTATCCTTACACATTTTGTTAATAGCCATTTTAATAGTATAAGGTGATATTTCATTGTACTTTGGTTTGCATTTCTCTGATAGTTATATTGAGCATTTTTCAAATATTTGTGTATTTGTTTTCTTTGGAGGAATGTCTTTTCAGGTTCTTTGTCAATTTCTTAAACTGAGAGATTTTCTTATATTGAGTTGTTTGAGTTCCTTATATATTTTGGATACTGACTCCTTAATAGATGTTTGGTTTTAAAAAAATACATCCGAGGGCTGGTTATTTAGCTCAGTGGTTCCACTGCCTGCCTTGCAGGCACAAGGTCCTGAGTTCGATCCCCAGGACCAAAAAAAAAATCCTCCCATTCTGGAGTTTATCTTTTCACTCTTGATTTTTTTCCTTCCATGTAGAAGTTTTTTTAAGATTGATGTTACCCATTGGTCATTTTTTCTTGTTGCTTGAAGTCAACATTCAGTTCAATGTCATGTGGTTTACCCCACATTTTCTTCCACTAATTTGATAGTTTCAAGACTTATGTTTAAGTTTTTTGTCCATTTTGATTTGATTGCATGTGGTGTGAGATGGGGGTATAATTTCAAGTTTTTGGGTATGAACGCCCAGCTTCCCCAGCAATGTTGAGTGAACAGACTGTCTTTTCCCACGATGTGTTCTTGGTTGTGCATGGGTGGATCTGTTTCTGTGCTCTCTGTTCTGTTACATTTGTTGTTGTGCCTGTTTTTATGCCAGTGCCATAGTCTCTTGATTATTATACATGGGCTGATCAAAAATATGGTGGTCATTAAATAAAAAATTATTACAATAAAGGACACATTGCCATTCATCTCCCTCAAAATCATCTCTCTCACTTGAACTCACTTATCCCATCATTCTTGCCACTTTCTGAAGCAGTTCTGGAGTTCTCTTTCTTGAGTGTCAGTAAGAGGTGTGATAAAAAACATGGCGAATGTTGCTGCTGCGTGCTATCCAACTGAAGAGCTGGTTTATGAAAACATTCTGGTGTGTCTTTATCTACCGTAGTCACCAGTTCTGGAACTGTGTGATTTCCTGTTCTTCCACAAAGTCAAAACGACCATGAAAGATAAATATTTTTAATCAGTTCAGGGCAGAGAAACAGCCATATCATTGTAACATGAAAGAAGACTTCCAGAATGGCTTTGGAAAGTGGCAAGAATGTATGCATTCCTAAACAACACAGAGAGTTCTGTATTTTGAACAACTTACAAATGAGCATAATGTAAGTCTGCAACCTGACCCTGTAAGTTCTTTACCTGGTCAACTCTTGACTCTGAGCCCACAGGGAAGAGTGCTGAGGCGGGCAGCTCCTCACCCCGGCAAGGGTGATATTGTCCACCTCAACGTCGTGAGAGAACAGGAGCCAAGTGCAGGAGAGAGACTGGGCCAACGGAGAGAAGGAAAGGCATCATGGACCACGCTGCTGAAGAGGGAAGGTGCTCTCAGCCACAAGTCGGTTTCAGGCCCTCTCAGCTCTAGCGGGAATCACCCGTTTTCTGAAATATTTGAGCACATTATGTTGAAAACAAAAGAGCTTACCTACAATTCCTCCCCAGAATAAAGTTGGACAAACATGAAAGGGCATCTGGCAGCTGCTCCAAGGGTTGGTTTACTTGACTATAAGACATGCAGTCAGGCCTTGCACAGCTGATGCTGGCTCATTGTCAGTAGTCACAGTGTTTGCAGAATGAGTGGATAGGCAAATGGATCGAGGCTGTGGGCTGTCCTGCCAATTTCTGTATACAAATCAATGAGACTCTGAGGCCCTAGAGCAGTGTTGGGGAACCTATGGCACGTGTGCCGCAGTGGGCAGTTTGTATCACTGAAAGCACTGAAAGGTTCACCATCCCCACTCTGGCTCCTCCGGTAAGTTAGGCAGGTGCTAGGGGTTGATTTGTCACCAAGATATTTCTTGGTGTTTGCTGGCATGCTTTAGATATCTGGCTTATCTGAATTGGGGGGTTGCATGGGACCTCGGAACATTCTGAAAATTATGGGCAGATGCGGTGGGTGATTTAAGGCATTTATTTCATTGCTATGTCATTGCAATAGTCAAGGTAACCAATTCCACAGGCTTTCTCAAGAATATTATTAAGTTTGCAAGGCCTTACCAAGGCCTTTTATGGAGACTACCTTTTAGCTATAAGGTCATCTTTTTTTTTATGTAATGTAACATTTTGCTGTTTAGTTGTGGATATAGAATTTGAAAGCATGAGATAACACGTCCGCTTCTAGGTACCCACCTTACATGTACTCATAGTGCCCCGAAAGGAGCAGACTTTGCCCAGCATGTCTTCCTCTAATTATTCTGGGGGCTGGAGGTGGAATGATTGAGCAGGTTCCTTGCTCATCTTTCCTGGAGGAAGCTTTGGCTCCCTTTCTTCTGTGAGCCTCAGTGAAGACTAGCTGGACTTTTAGAGAAATGTGAGAAGGAAATAAAATTAGATTCAGTTTAATTCGTCAATGTTAACCAAAAATTGAGGCCTTGAGCCTTATGGCAAGACCTCTCTCAGTGTCTGAGGACGCAGGTTAGACTTTTTGGGTCAGGGGCCCATAAAGGGACTTACTAAGGAGATTTCAGATTCTCTGCATTGTAGATGAATATCTACAACCTTCCCAAGAAGGTTTTAAAAATACTGTGCCTGGTTCCTTCCCTGTCTCTGTATGCCTCTTCAATATATTGAAATATAAGGGATATTTAATGCAAATTATTTTCTCCAAGTCAAGGAAAGAGAGGTTTAGCGACTCACAGCACTTCCTTGAGAGTGTGTGCATGCAGCCGCCCATGGGACACCCTTCCCACGCCCCTTTCCTCCTGGGTTTGCCCCGGAGATCTGAGCTCTGTTCCTAGGATGGTAGCAGGGCAAGGTAGGACTTAGGGTTCTGGAGGGAAAGAGCCTGCAAGTTCTGCTCCCATGGGGCTGACAGGGGCTGCGGGGACAAAGGAAGGAAGTACACCAGTGTCTCCCACTCTCTCCTTAGTTAAGTTCTCCATTTTCCTTCATACCGGAAGTCTTCTCTACCCCAAATGCACCCTAACTTGCCAACATCTCTCCCAGGGTGAGGCACCCTAAATTAAGCCTAGTAGAGCAACCAGAGGTCCCATTAGCGGCTCTGATGTTCTTCCTACAACTCTGAGTACCAAGTAGTTTTCAAAGGTTGTCATGCCTCAGTGATGGCCCACCGTGCACCCATGGTCGCCTTGGCCCTTCCTAGTTGTCCACAAGGGGCTGTGAGTTGAGGGTCCAGGAGAGTCCTGGCATGCTCCAGGGACATGAGCTACCACTCCCGGTCACACATCCTCTACGTAGGTCAAATGTGGATATTTGTTGACTATGCCTAATATGTTTTCATATAAGTTACTGACAAAAATACTTATTACCAGGGCCGAGGACATAATCCCTGGCCCCAGAACATGTCCTTGAGGTCTCTTTTCTGATTGGTTTTGATTCTCAGGAACACTTTGAGAAAAGCTGTTCGTTCAGATATAATTTCCCTAACTATGCTGTTGTGTGTAATCTCTGGCTCCTTTGTTATATCTATACCTCCTTTTATATATCAAAAATATATAAAACCATGCCATATACTGTGCTGAAATCAGGATAATGGTACCCTATTCCAGTGACAGCGAACCTCTTAGAGACGAGCGCCCAGACTGCAACCCAAATCCCACTTATTTATTGCAAAGTGCCAGCACTGCATTAAATCTGACCACTGAGGTTTTAGTTGAGAAATAAAAAAACTCATACATTAACATCTTTTGTCTTAAAAGAACAACAAATAACATGTGTGCCACTTAATCTAAGGCCCAGCAATTTCATGCCTCGGTGTTTACCCAAGAGAAATGAAAATATGTCTGCTAAAAGACTACAAGTCTTTCCATAGACAGTAAGAATTTTCATAGGAACCTTACTCATAATACAGTAAGTCCCGACTTGCGACTGAGTTCTGTGCTGGGAGAACATCCGGAAGTCAGATTTGTTTGCAAGTCAAAGTGAGTCTCACACACCTTTGACACAAATGCACACGTAAAGCTTAAAAATACTTCACATGTGCCATGGTCTTGTCCTTGTCCTTTAGAACGTGTTGTAAGAATGGGCAATGTCTACATCCTTTCTCTTTGGTCCAATCTCTCAGTTGTTTTTACTTTTGATTCCATGGTTATCGCTTTGCGCTTCCCAGCAGTCCCCTCCACGCACCACGCTCTTCCTCGTGCTTCCTCCATCCTGGGCTCTGACTGGGCACTGTGCTGCTGTACACTACCGCATGCACAGTGAGCACACAGGTGCACAACCGTGACAGTGTCCGGCAGACACAGGAGCTACTTCCGCGCTTTGTTCACATCTCCAAGTGTTCGTAAGGTGAGGTCCGTTTGCACATGTGAGAGTTCGCAAACTCGAGCATTCCTAAGTTGGGGACTTACTGTGGCCCGACTGGAAACAGCCCACATGTCCATTACTGTGACAGTGGTGAGCAGAGTGTGTGTGCCTGCAGTGAGCCTGCTTGGCAGTGGACGACCCAGTAACTGCTGAGATGTGCACACGGATAGGCCCACAGGCACATTGAGTGAGATAGCCCTTACACAAGAGAGTCTGTCCATCCATGCAGAGTTCTGGACAGTTGAAATGAACATATGGTCCAAAGAAAAATAATCAGAGCTGGGCTTGCTTCTGGGCCGGGGTGGGACCCGGTGCCACCTGAGAAGGGGCAAGGGCAGTTCTGGGCAGATGCCACCTTCTCTGTCTCGTTTCCTGCTCAGTTCCTTCTAATTCATCCCACCCTGCCCCAAGGAAGCGTGATTACCTTAGGAGACAGGGCTTTTAGGAGGCCACCAGGGTTAAATGGGGTCCCAAGGGTGGCACCCTCAGCCGGCGGGTGGGTGGCCTCTAAGAAGAGGAGCATCTCTGCTGTCCCTTCTCCCATGGGGAAGAGGCGATTTGCACTCGAGGTGTAAAGGTGCAGAATCACCTTTACACATTGATCTTGGACTCCCAGCCTCTGGGCCTGCAAGAAAACACTTTTTACTGCTTACACCACCCTGTCATGGCAGCCCTCACTGTGAATGCAGTGTGCTTATCTGTAACACATCAGCATCACTAGCACCCCACTCCAGAAGCAGAGTGTCCCAGCGTACACACAGCATCCCTGGCACGTGCTTCTGGTCATGCCTCTCCCGGTAAGCAGAGTGATGACCTCTACCGCTGTCACTCATGATCAGACTTGCCTGTTTCCCAGTTTCATAGATGAGGAAGCCAAAAGAAAACCACCAAGATGAGAACCCTGTGCTCAGCATTTGCATTGCCCAGGAGTGGATGAGGCCATGAGTCTGGAAGGGTCCTGGAGTCGAGATTACCCGCTCTCCGCTCCCACCTCTTTCTTCTTCCTAACTGCAACAGAGGAAGAGAAGTCCCTCGGGGAAGTCACTTCCGGTATCAAGAGGGTTACGGAAGCAAGTTCTGCCTTGAAGGCCTCCATGGGAACGGAACAGTCCTGCCTTGGCCAGCGGCTCTTCTGCACATTCTCTGAGATGCCACTGAGGCCACAGCAGGCTGAATCGAAATGTTCCTCTCCATTCACACTGTGCTTAGATCCCCACTAAATGGCACATGTGTGCAAAAGCATCCCAAACGGAGCAGATGCAAAGAAATATTATCCTCTGGAACCCACTTTATCCCCTTTTTTAACCCAAGAAAACATAAATGCAACAATAGATCAATTTGACTGTAAATATTATCTAAGTATGTCCTTTAAAAGCCAGAGGAATGTCAGATACAATTTATTTTCCACCAGTGCAAGCTGAGACATTAAGTGGCAATTCTACTTCCATTAGCTAAATCTGGCAAATATGCAGCTGTTTAAAGGCATTGTCGATAGCCATTGCACAATTAAGTATTTGTACCGATGCCTTATTAAATTACCCTTTTGAAGTCGGCATAATAAACTAGGAGTTCACTGTACAGATTTTCATGGGGAAAGTCAGATCAGTATGTGATTCATTTAGAGAGAATTTAGTGCACTGCCTAATGAAGTAAATGTCAAATGTTTTGACCAAATAAATCTTAATTTCCTTAAAAACCTTTCTTGGAGGAAGTCAAGAAACAGCAAAACAAGGAAAGAAAGAACACCCCCTGAATAGAATTGTTGTGATTTGTAGCATTATTGAAAGAATTTTAAAATTTTTATTGTTATTTTTAAAATGCAAGCTATTTTTTTTTTTAAACTGAGAGCATTGCCCTACATAGGGTCTTTCTGATTTTCCTCTCAAAAGCTGGTATTTCATCCAGATTTCAAGATCCCTTGGAGGAGCCAGATCACAAATAGATGAGTGGGGAGGGAAATGGAGGAGGAGAGGAAAGATGATTAGAACGAGGGAGCTGTGAGGGAGAACCGTGAGCACCAGCCAGGAAGGCTTCTGAGACCCCTGGGACGCGCACCCTCTAGGGTCTCTCTGTGTCTTCTCTGCAGAGCAGCACTAACCACAAAGTCCTCTCTTTGGGCCGCCTTTGTCTCTGTTTTGTTAGTCACTGGCTTTGCTTCTTACCACACAGTTCTTAAGCCATGGTTATGTCCTTCTGGGTCTGGTGCCACATTAAATTTGGTGCACAAATCACCCTGCTACTGTTTTCCTCTGCCAGCATCGATGCCCCAAATCTGGACCTGTGTGGCTCCCGGTGCCTTTAATCCCTGCATCTGCCTGACACCAAATATCCTAGCACCTACTTGTTCCTGGTGAGCACTTTGGGCCCTGCCAATTTAATTGGAATGAAATAGGTGCACTGGCGAGTTGTCCCCCAGGGCTTTAGCTGGTACGGTTTACACTGCTTTTGGATCCGTGCGGGTCCCGTGAGGTGGCCGTCTGGTGTTATGGGAAGACAGCTTCTGTGCTGCTGCTTCTGCTAAGAATTGCCCACAAGAACACGTTTGCTTTGGACTTTGCCATCATGTAAACATGATCTTGGGCACAGTTGCTCTGAAAGAATATGTTTTGTAAAATAAATGATATTTGAGGTATTTCTGAGGCTCCTTCAAGGTGTTCAGATAGATCCTTGGTGATGGAATGCATCACTTATATTTACTTCTGAAAACTTTTGATTTTCATACAATGAGTTTGTTAAAGATGAGAGCTTGTTTGTATTTTGAATTTTTGAAAGCTTTTTACAATCTTTGTTTTTACCTTATTTATTAGACTGATAAAAGATAAGGAAACTGAGGCACAGAAAGATTGTAGTGACTTTTTATACAAGATAAGAAACTAGGATTAGAAATTAAGACACAGTTTTAAGCCGATAAATAAATACCTTCATTAGCCCTGGGATATATTTCTAAAAACACTGTGATTCTTTGAATCACATAAAAAACTGTCTAGCCTTTCACAGAATTTTCCAAAGTTTAGGTCTGTACATATGCAAAGTTGTATTATCCCTGTCCCTTCCTGTCTTATTCAGCATACTTCAGGGAAGGAAGGCAGTGGGTGGAGAGGAAAGGGCTAGACCGAGGTGGGGCCTCCAGGTACAGTCCTCCAGCAGCATTTTGAAAGCTGTGGCAAATCAGGAGCCCTCTCTGGCCTTACCTGGTAGATAATGTGTTGAGAACAAGAATGTGATAAAGAAAATGTGGCATATTTACGCAGCAGAGTATTATTTAGCCACAAAGAAGGATAAATTTGAGTCATTTGTAGGAAAGTGGATGCACCTGGAGACCATGTTAAATGAAATAAGCCAGATGCAGAAGATTAATTATTGCATGGCTTCTCTTATATGAGAGACCCAAACTATAAATACATTAAAGAGCAAAAAAGGAGAGACGTAGGATACAGGGAGGCAGATTTCTTAGACATGAGGAAGGTTAAGGAGGGGGAGGAAAAGTATAAAAATGATCTCTATGTGTACCAATTTCCCAGAAAGAATGTAAGTATTATGAATTGCAAACACATACCAATTAAATTAAAAAGAAGAAAAAGATAGCTTTTGTTGTTTTGTTTCTTCTTTTCTTTGTTTTTTCTGGCCTGTCTGGGTGGGGAACAGGGACCCCTTCGTCAGGGCAAGGGCCAGAGTGGATGCGGAAAGACTCCTCCAGATCCTCCAAGAGGCCAGCTGTGCTGGGCCTCGTCCTTGGGAGGCAGCACCCTCTGTGTGGATGGAGACACCGCTTCTGTCTCCCCGCTGGCACCTCTCTAAACCGCCCCTTCCAAAACTTATCTTTCTTACAAAAAGTGGGGCGTGCAGGACGGCGTGGTGCACTCCTGTTAGGCCAGCTGCTCCAGAGGTTGAGGCTGGAGGGTGGCACGCGTGCCCTAGCCCAGGCAGCTTAGCAAGACCCTGTCTCAACAATAGAGTGATGGAAATGCTGGGAGGCAGCTCGGTGGTAGAGACTGCTGATGGCTGGGGAGTGGTGCGGCCGGCCAGCTGGGGTGACGGGCCCTGGGGACCCCCGGTCTCAGGAGGGTGTGCGGGGCTCACCAGAAGGGTGGCGCTTGCTTGGCCACGGAGACGGCCGTGGCGTGGGCCCTGGGGCCAGCCTGATGTCAGCCTAGGTAGAGGGCTGAGTGCCGTCCTGTGGCTGTGAGGTCAGTCACCGGGCAGGAGGTGGCCCTCCGAGGACACAGCCGAAGTGGCAGCACGGGAAGTCTGCAGGAGCCCAGCCAGGTGCCTCGAGCTGGCACCCACACCCCGCACGGAGCCCTCACTGCCCTGCTGTGGGCGGCAGCTGTGTGGCGCAGGCCAGGGTCCGGCCTGGGAGCCGGCGGCTCAAGGCTCCCAGTCCTTTCTGCCTCAACCTCACGAGCTGCAGAGCCTCGAGCTGTTTCTCCCCTGGAAGCTGCAGACAGACGAGGCTGGGTACGGAGCTGTACTCTGTGGATGGTGCCCACCGCGGGGCAGGGCCGCTTCCTGTCTGTGTTCTCAGGTGAGGCCACAGTTCCTCCGGCAGGGCAGGGTCAGCCCGACCCTGGGCTGTCTGGCCTGGTCCGTGAGCTGTCCTGGCCCACGGGGAACTGCTCTGGGGTTGGCCTGGTGAGAGCCCCTCAGCAGGATACTGGAGACAAGGACCTACGTGGGCAGACAATGCCCGCATGGGACAAGTCACCACCAGGGAGCAGCGCCCTCTTCTGGCCCCTTCTCTGGCCCACGGGAGAAATTCCACAGTTGTGGAATCGAAATTCCCCGGGTGTGCGCCTAGGGCACCTGCAAGGCTCTTTGGCCTCTGCTGTCCCCTGTCTGCCCCGAGTCTTCTCCTGCCTCCCTGGCAGGGCCCCTCTCGGCACCTGGAGCTGTGAGCAGCCTGCTGCCCAGCTGGCGTCCCGGGGGAGCGAAGGGCATGGACTTGCCACCAGGGAGGAGCAGGAGGCAGGGACAGTGCCGCACCCTAGGGAACGCGGACGCAGGTTCACCGGGGCACACCACTCCGGGCCTGGCTTGCTGTCACGGGCGCCTGCTAATCCCTCAGAAAGGCTCTTGGCTGCAATCGGAAATGCCACTGGCTGCCCGTTGGTTTCCTTGGTGGCGATAGTCTATTATTTTAGGCAGCGGATCCTTGTGTACGGTAAGATCTGAATACATAATCTGCATATTTGTGTATTTAGTAGTTGGTTCATATCAAATGCAGTATTTAAAGTGAAATTCATTTCATTGACATTCTATAATGCCCCCCTAATATTCTTGGTATTGATTTTAGTACTTCAGAAGTATTATTCATGCTGACACCTACTGGGAAGCAAATTCCAGTGATACCAATAGATATTATTATAATATAGAAAACATTAATATTTGACGGTGTCATAAGCATGACACAAAGGCAATAAACTGATTAATAAACATGCACATATCATTAATAAACTATTTCAAGATGGAAAATACGAATTCATAGCTCTTATTCCTCAAGTTCCCTGTTCATTTACCAACTGCATTCGTCCACTCTTCTCAGAAATGTTTCCCAATTAACGAGGCTAATCCTCCTTTTAAGGTAACAGAGAGCTTTAAAATAATTGTGATGATAATATCAGTAGCAAATCCATAAATTTTCTTAAAAAAGGAGATTTATCAAAACATAACAATGCTTCCTTTTCCTTTCTTTCCTTTTTTTTTTTTGGTGTGTGTGTTGCTTGGCAACCAACATTGATCTGTTCCCCCCCCCAAAAAAATCACGTGACTTAGGAATTGCTAGTGGCAATATTACTCTGTCATTTTTCTTTCTCATACCAAGCTGATGAAGGTATTGCTAACTGGAACAACTATTAATTGTTTCTTCCTTTTTTTAGAGTTTAATCTCCACATATACCATGCATTAAGAGTGGTTTTGCTAAAGATGTTGGCCGAGGAGACATGGCCTGAGACAGTGGAGTGGGGAGACCCCTCTAGGAGATGAAAAGAGAACAATCACATGAGATCTCTCCTTCACGAATCAGCAGGTCAGCCTCGCCTTCCCGAGCACTAGTCAGGCAGACACCAGAGCCGTGCTCTGATTCACGGCTCCCATCCATGGGGGGCTTCCTGAGTCTGTGGCCTCCATCCTGCTCTGCTCAAAGCCCAGCCACTGCTCGGCGTGGCCTCCCTCGGAGGAGCCCTGCGTGTCAGGTGAAGCTGTTGATGCACAGTGGGCCCTCCTCCTCTTTTGCTTGCTGCTTGCAAACATCCAATATTTTGAGGCCACACCAGAACTGTGATCAGAGTTTGTCATTGCTGTTGGAATGAAGTAAAACTCAAGCCATGGAAAATGGCGATTTCACGGAACTCCAGAATTGTTTTTATAAAGTGTTTTTCTGTAAAAGAATCAGCCTTGAAGGAATCATGCTTTGTCCTCAGGTGGGGGACAAGTGTCCATGTGGGCATGGATCACGTGGTCAGAACCATGCCATGAGTAAATGTGAAATGTTTGCCTTTCCATGTCCTGTGTCCGTTACCCGTGGTCGCTTGCTTTTGGAGGGGCTCTGAAACCTGCTCCCGTCTGAGTCTCTTCCTGATGAATGCCTGACCCTCCTCCCTTGCATTACAACTCAGAGTGACCCTTGAAGGCAAAAGTCAGCCCCAGCCCACCTCCTGGGCCAATGTATGCCACCCTTGTAACCTCTGCTTGAGAGACACCAAGGCTGTCGGCTGGGACCCCTGCATTACGAATGGTCCGTATGTGGTACTTAGTATGGGAGGTCACATTTAGGAAAGCAATTTCTCTGCAAGCTAGGCCTCCGTTGATCCAGCCTCTTCTATTGGCTTAGGGCTGAGTGGGCAGTAATGGGTTTATGGGAAGTGCCCGCTGGTCTGCCTTTTCCAGGGAGGGGATTATTCCTGTCAATCTAAATTTTTAGAATTGGTGGGCTCCCATTGTTTATTATTCAGCAAGCTTTTATTAGATTGTCTCTGAGCACAAAGCAGCAAGTGGAGCATCTTTCTGCACAGGCTAGCAGGCTGGATCAATATCTCTAGGCATTTAAAATCCTGGATAAAATAATGCTACGTTTTCATCTCGGCTCTGAAGGAGGAGCCCTGCCCATGATTCTGTCTCAGGAAGAAGATGCAGAAGACACATGGTGACATTAGCATGGACGATGATTATTTAATGGTGATAGAATCTCCGGTAAGATGATGTGTTTTTCAGGCACAGGTACACTGAAGGTGTATTTGACTCTTTTGTGACAGTTTGGCCTGAATCTATAAAAATAATAGTACCAGTCTGCACAGATGTAGGTATTGTTCTAACTTGGAATGAAATGTCAAAACAAGATGGCATTAACTTAAAAATCAACAGTGCAAGTGAAAGCTTATCTACTACTGCATAGAGGGCTGGAGTGAGACAGAGACTGGATTAACTCATTTGTCGGTAGCGGATGAATCAAATTAAATGCAGTGACTCAGGGCCCTGGGGAGCTATGTGACCCTGAGGCCTCAGGCCTTACGAGAAGACCAAAGCATCTCAGGGAAATGTGGGAAGGTGAGTCGGGCCACACCCTCCAGGCCTAGATCCAGCATTCTCGTCCTCAATGAACCCTAGAAACAAAGAAGCCATCTGGGCTTTGGGGTTCAGATGCAGATTTACAAGTCCCTCATCCTGACCCCCTAGTTTCCCTGGTTGGGAATTAGGCAGGGGGCGGACCAGGCCCTGGGAAGGAAAATCCCCTGGGACTTGAGTGATGTCAAGATCACTGTGCCTGCTCTCCTGCTGTACACCAGGCACGGAGACTGGTGTGTCACCCGAAGACGGACGTGATACAGACAAAATGGAATTGGGCCATCAATCAGCCTCCAAGACATTGTCATGAAAAGAATACCAACACTGGGCAAAATGGTGCTGGTCATCACTGCTGTTATGTCTTTGTCGCTCCCAAACATTCCGTATTTTCTTATTAATTTTATTGGTACATTTAAGGTATACAATATAATGGCCTTCATCATTGAAAATTTACACCTTTACAAAATCCATCTTGGTTATTTTTTTCCCCTTCCTCTGCCCTCCCTTCAACCCCTCCATTCCTCCCTATTTACAAAGACTTTGTTTCCATTTTTTCCATTTTCTCATATTAATTCCATTCATGTCTTTCTTTTCCCCTACCCCTCCCACTTCCCCTTCCCCTTTGCCCCTTTTCTTCCTATTTCACATTATCTATTACACCTTTTAGTCCTTATTTACACTTTCAGTTTCTCACGCCAGAGAAACTATTCAGTATTTACACGTGTGTCCTTTTTATTTCACTTAAGAGTATCTCCTCAATGTGTGCCCATTTAGCTATAAATGTCTCTAGTTTCTCATTCTTTATGGCTGAGTAATACTGCATTTTATTAAAAAATACCACATTTTCTTTATCCAGTTTCCAGTTGATGGGCAATTAGGTTGTTTCCAAGTTTTAGCCATTACGAATTGTGCTGCTATGAACATGGGTGCACTTATATCACTGTGGTATGAATCTTTTAATTCTTTGGGGAAGACACCCAGCAGAGGAATAGCTGGGTCACATGGGACTTCCAGTCCTAGTTCTTTGAGGAATCTCCACACTGATTTCCACAGTGGTTGCACCAGTCTGCACTCCCACCAGCAGTGGAGCAGTGTTCCTCTTTCCCCACAGCCCCGCCAGCATTTGTTATTGGTTGATTTCATGATAGCAGCCATTCTTTCTGGAGTGAAGTGGAATCTCAGCGTTGTTTTCATCTGCATCTCTCGAATGACCAGTGAAGCTGAACATTTTTTCATATGTTTACTTGCTATTTCTACTTCTTTGTCTGAGAAATATCTATTTATTTCAGATGCCCATTTTTGGATTGGGTCTTTAAATTTGGGAGGTCTGATTTTTTTAAAGTTCTTTATAGATTCTGAGGGACAGCTGGTGAAAATTTTTTCCAACATTGTGGGTTGTCTCTTCACACTCCTGGTGGTTTCTCTTGCTGTGCAGAAGCTTTTTAGTAAGAAGAGATCCCTCTTGTTGATTGTTTGTGCTAGCTCATGGGCAACTGAGGTTTTCTTCATAAACACTTTTCCTACACCAATGTCTTCAAGAGTTCTTCCTAATCTCTCTTCCAGCCGGTTTAGTGTTTCTGTTTTAATGTTTAGATCTTCAATCAACTTTGATTTTAGTTTAGGGCATGGTGAGAGATATAGGTCTAGTTTTTTTTTTCTTTTTTGGTACCAGGGATCGAACTTGGGTCCTTGCGCTTGTGTGGCAGGCAGCAGAACCACTGAGCTAAATCCCCTGACTGATATAGGTCTAATTTTAATCTTTGGCAAGTTGAAACCAAATTTTTCCAGCATCATTTATTAAAGAGGCTATCTTTCCTACAGTGAGGGTGTTTGGCTTCTTTGTCGAGGATGAGGTGGATGAGTGTGTCTGGAGTTATTTCTGCATCTTTTAATCTGTTCCACTGGTTCTCAAGTCTGTTTCTTTGCCAGTACCATGCTGTTTTTATCACAGTAGTTTTGTAGTATAGTTTCAAGTTGGGGGTCGGGGATTTAGCTCAGTGGTGCCACTGCCTGCCTCAAAAGTGCAAGGTCCCGAGTTCTATCTCCAGTACAAAAAAAATCAAGTTGAGGATTGTGATACCCTACATTGTCTTTATTGCCTAGTATTGCTTTTGCTATTCTAGGTCTTTTCTTGTTCCAAATGAATTTTTGGATTGTTTTCTCTAGGTCTGTGAAGTATGCTGCTGGGATTTCAATTGAGATTGCATTGAATCTATATAGCAGTATTGGAAGTATGGCCATTTTCACTATGTTGATTCTTCCTACCCAGGAGCAAGGGATGACTTTCCATTTTCTGATATCCTCTTCAGTCTCTTTTTTCAGAAAGCTATAGTTTTCAGAGTAGAGGTCTTTGATTTCTTTTGTTAGGTTGATTCCTAGGTATTTCAATTTTTTGGATGCTCTTGTAAAAGGAATTGATTGCCCCATTTCTCTCTCAGTGAGTCTGTTGTTCATGTAGAGGAAAGCTATCGATTTTTGTATGTTGACCTTGTATCCAGCTACTTTGTTGAATTTGGTTATTAAGTCTAGAAGACTTTTGGTGGAGTTCTTAGGGTCTTCTATACAGAGTATCATGTCATCTGCAATAATGACAATTTGACTTCTTCGTTTCCTATCTTTATTCCTTTTATTTCCTTCTCTTGTCTAATTGCTGTGGCTAATGTTTCCAAAACTATATTGAACAGGAGTAGTGATAGTGGACATCCTTGTCTTGTTCCTGATTTTAGTGTGAAGGATTTCAGTTTTTAACCATTTAGTATGATATTGGCTGTTGGTTTTTCATAGATGGCTTTTATCATATTGAAGTAGAGTCCATCTATTCCAATTTTTTGTAGGGTTTTTATCATAAATCCATGTTGGATTTTGTCAAATGTTTTTTCTGCATCTATGGAGATAATTATATGGTTTTTGTCCTTGGCTCTATTGATATATTGTATTACATTGATTGATTTGCATATGTTGA
This sequence comes from Heterocephalus glaber, assembly GCF_053883595.1. NCBI lineage: Eukaryota > Metazoa > Chordata > Mammalia > Rodentia > Bathyergidae > Heterocephalus > Heterocephalus glaber. The sequence continues at coordinate 82,020,039 of NW_028258138.1, read as the reverse complement.
CCCATCCTTGCATCCCTGGGATGAATCCCACTTGGTCAGGGTGTATGATCTTCTTGATGATCTTCTGCATTCTATTTGCCAGTATCTTATTAAGGATTTTTGCATCTGTGTTCACTAGTGAGATTGGGCTATAGTTCTCTTTTTCAGTTGGGTCTTTCTCTGCTGTGGGGATCAAGGTGATGCTTGCTTCCAGGAATGAATTTGGGAGTACTGCTTCCCTTTCAATTTCACTGAAGAGTTTAAGCAGTAGTGGCAGTTGTTCCTCTCTAAATGTCTTGTAGAATTCAGTAGTGAAGCCATCAGGACCTGAGCTTTTCTTAGTTGATAAGTTTTTAATTATGTTTTCAATTTCATTGATTGATATTGGGTCTTTTAGAATTTTTAGGTCATCTTTGTTCAACTTTGCTAATTCACACTTACCTAGGAATCTGTTCGTTTCTTCTGTGTTTTCCATCTTATTGGTGTGCAGGTTCTCAAAGTGGGTATTGATGATCCTCTGGATTTCTGCTAGGTCCATTGTAATTTCACCCTTTTCATTCCTAATTGCATGGATTTGGGCCTTTTCTTTCTTTTTTCTGATAAGGTTGGCTAGAGGTTTGTCAATTTTGTTTATTCTTTCGAAGAACCAACTCTTGGCTTCATTGATTTTTTTGTTTTGTTCTCTTAGTCTTCATTGCATTGATTTATGCCATGATCTTTGTAATTTCCTCCTTTCTATGGGTTTTTGGTTTGTTCTGCTCTTCTTTTTCTAGAAGTTTGAGGTTCAGCATCAGGCTGTGTAATTGAGCTCACTCTGTTTTCCTAACGTGAGTATTCACTGCTATGAATTTCCCTTGTAAGACTGTTTTCATTGTGTCCCATAGATTCCAATATGTTGTATTGACATTGTCATTTAGTTGTATGAACTGTCTGATTTCTTCTTTAATTTCCTCTGTGACCCATTGGTTATTCAGAAGTGTGTTGTGCAGTTTCCATGCAGTTTATGAAATTCTTGTGGTTTCTTTTGCTATTGATCTCCAATTTCATTGCACTATGGTCTGACAATATACAGGGGATCACTTCAATTCCTTTGCACTTACTTAAACATGGTCTATGAGCAAGTATGTGGTCTATTTTAGAGAATGACCCATGTGCAGCTGAAATAATGTGTATTCTGATTTTGTGGGGTGGAAGACTCCATAAACATCTGTTAAGTTCATTTGTTCAAGAGTTCGATTGAGTTCTAGTATTTCATTACTTAGTTTTAGTCTAGTTGATCTATGTATTTGTGACAGTGGGGTGTTGAGGTCCCCCACTACAATTGTATTAGTTCATATATGACTTTTCATGTCCATTAGTGTTTGTTTTATATAGTTGGGCACACTAGTGTTTGGTGCATAGATATTTATGATTGTCATTTCTTCCTCTTGGATTGTTCCCTTTACAAGGATGTAGTGTCCTTTTTTGTCTCTCTTAATCAGTGTTGGTTTGAAATCCACTTGGTCTGCAAAGAGGATAGCTACTCCTGTTTTTTTTTTTTTTTTTTTTTTTGGTTCCTGTCACATGGAGTATTGTTTTCCACCCTTTAACTTTCAGTCTATGAGTTTATTTTTAAAATAAGTGTGTTTCTTGTATGCAGCATATTGTTGGATCTTGCTTCTTGACCCATTCTGCCAATCTATTTCTTTTGATTGGTGAATTGAGACCATTAACATTGATGGTTATAACTAATATGTATTGACTTATCATTGTCATGACTTTTTCTTTTTGTTGGATTCTCCCCCATTGCTTTTAATTTCTTGTTGTGCCTGATGGATTCATTCTGCTGGGTTTCCTGGGGTTGTGATCCTCATTGTCTTTTTTTCTAGGATATTGTCTAAAATTTTTTGGAGTGTCGGTTTGGTATTCATGAAGTTCCTGAGGTGCTCTTTGTCATGAAAGTATCTTATTTCTCCATCCATTTTGAAAGATAGTTTTGCAGGGTACATCAATCTGGGTTGGAGGCTGTTTTCCTTTAGGTCTTGGAATATGTCACTTTAAGCTCTCCTTGCTTTGAGGGTTTGCATTGAGGAGTCTGCTGTGATTCTGATGGGCTTTCCATTGTATATGATTTGGTTCTTTTCTCTAACTGCTTGTATAATTTTGTTCTTCTGTTGGGTTTCTGGAATCTTAACTATTAAATGCATATGTGTAGTTTTTTTTTTTTTTATCAAGGCTAGCTGGAGTCCTATATGCCTCACTTATCTCTATGTCAAGTTCTTTTCCCCTCCTTGGGAAGTTTTCTGCCATTACTTCTGTGAACAGTTTTTTAATGTCATCTGCACTCTCTCCTGTTTCTTCCTTGACTCCAGTCAGTCTTATGTTATTCTTCTTTGCATCACCTAGCAGTTGCTAGGTTGATTTCTCATGGTCCCTTACTATTTTAAAAAAAATTTTCTTTTTCTGGTCACAAATTGCAATCCTATCCTCTATATCTGAAATTCTTTCCTCACATTAGCTCATTCTGCTGCATAAACTTTCATTGGAGTTTTTAATCTCCTGGAAATCTGTTTGCATCTGTTTTATAGATTCAATTTGTTTCCTATGTTGGGATTCCATCATATTCCTCAGCTCCTCTAGTTTTTTTTATCTGCATCCTCTCTAGATTTATTAATCAGGTCTTGCACTATGGGCACAATCTCTGCTGTTATCTGAGAAGTGATTTCTGATTTCATTTTTTCCAGGTCCCCTTTCATTGCCAGTTCAGGGAGTCCAGGTGGTTGATTATCAGAGTGCTCCATCTCATTGCCCTTTGGGGTTCCCTTAGGTGATCTGGAAGTCTTGTTTTGGGACTTATTTACATGTCTTCTCATTTCAACAGATGCAGCCCACTGTGTCTTTGTTGAGGTGACTTTTTGCTCACCCAGTGGTCTTGAATTGTCAGCAAGCCACAGAGCAGCCTTTACTGTGCTGATCACCTGTACCCTAATTCCTGGGTTCAGAGTGGTGGCCTTCTAGATCCCTGAACTGACCTGTTATCTGGGTGGGCTTCTGGCTGGGGCCTGAGCACACTTGGGATGGTATCTAGGTGTGGCTCTCGCTGGGGCCCCTATGTAGCTATTGTCTGGCAGAGCCTTTGGCTGGGGGCTGTGCACCCTAGTTCCTGTTGTCCGCACAGGCTTTGTCTAGGGTCTCCTCACACTTATCAATGGTATGGGGTGAGCCCCTGGGTATTGCTTGTGCACCTGTACAGCTCTTCTCCAGGCAGCTCCCTGGCTGATGGTATGGCGAGCCTCTCCTGAAGCCCATGTGCTGTGCAGCCCCTTTCTGGGTGGGCCTTTGGCTTGGGTGGGTGTGCCTGAGCCTCTGGGGTCAGGCCAGAACCTGGCTGAGATCTGCCCGAAGCCGCGCTGGTCTGGGCCACACAGCTGCTCTCCGGGATCTGGCCACACTTAGGGATGGAATGGCGGCCTTGGGCGGGAGCCCTGGTGCCCTGCAGCTCCTCTCTGGGCAGGCTCCTCAACATTTCATATGTTTTAAGTATTCTCACAGTATTTTCCCTAGAGTCTTGGAGACAAAATGTTATTATTAATTAGTTACCTTGTAATCCAGATGCTGAGGTGGGAAGGAAGTGAGTATCTATCGCATAGCTCATGAATGTGATTGGAATTCCCCATCCATTGCAGTGTAATGGGAATTTTCCTAACTGTGATGAATTTTATTTTTAGCATTCTCTAGAGAAGGTGCACAGGAACAGTAATTGGACAGGGAAGGGATCCGAGGACTTTGAATGGTTAAACCATTTGCCAGAGGCCCCAAAGCTGGTACAAGGAGGGATGGAGCCACAGGTAACTGGCTCTGATTTCTGCCCAGGAGGATACAGTTTCTGCCCACTGTGCTGCCCATCAGGAAGAACAACAAACCCACCTCGGGGCCTTTGTCTTGGGCTTCAGCCCAATGCATACTCAGCTCCGAGGGAGTTGAGCCAGACCACACGGCAGACGGAGAGGTGAGGATCGGTGAGTTGAAGTCCAGCAGCACAGCATGGCTCTGGCTTCACAGGGCCATGTGTCCCAAAGCCTCTGAGGTCCCTCAGTGGCATCGCTGGCTTTCCAGACGCCCTGCTGCCCACAAGCGGCCGCCCCCTTTCGGAGATCACTGCTGAGGAACTGTGCAGGGTTTTACACATAGGCTGTTGTGTCTGGGAGGTGCATTGTCAGGTTATCTTAATTCATCCTCTTATTTCCTAGTGAATTTATTTGAGTCTTGCTTGGTTTTCTTTCTTGAGATCCTTCTTAAAATGCAAATACAGCCAGGAGAGAGCAATTTTCACTTTCATTATCAAGTAAATGGGTAATATGTTTGAAAGAGAAACCTATTAAGGAGATTTAGAAAATGAGTAGAAACAGAGAAAATGTTCCTGGAAGCAACGTGCTGGAATCCGAAGAGAAATGAGCAGAGGCCGCCGACGTGCTTTAATTCCAGACACGGAGCCATCTCATGCTCCGAAGCTCAGGCTCCTAGAGCAGGTATCCCAAGCGCTCACCCAGCGCTGCCTCGCTTGCGCACACCACGTCAAGGGTTTGCGCCCGGGACCCGACGCCATGCAGCGGGCTGAAGATGTGAGGTGAGCGTGCAGACATAGGAGCAGCGGTCTCTCCTGCTGCGGGGGGGGGGGGGGGGGTTGTTCCCCATCCCTGGCCAACACAGCGCTGGGCAGTCACCACCTAGATTCCTGTGGGGTCCCCGCGCCTCACCTCCTTGCAGAACAAGGTCCTTGGCCTTGAGGACTGGAGAACAGCCCAAGCCTCGGAAGGAAATGCACAGGCGTCTGGCGAACACCATCCTCTTGGTTGAAGGAGTTTTAAAATGTTCAGGGAACAATTATGAGAAAAGGAAAAACGGAAACAAAGTCTATGTAAATAGGGAGGGGTGGAGGGGGTGAAGGGTGCCCAGGGAATGGGGGGCGGGGAAGAACAAGATACGTCACGCACAGGTACAAGATCCCAATGATAAACGTAAACGTATTGTTTACCTAAAATGCACCAATAAAAGAATTTCAGGGAAAAAATGTTCAGGAATAAACAAACAGGATTCAGCAAGAGCGGAGGACACCATGTGATCCCCCCAGGCAGCTCTGGACATGGTCCCGTGGGGTCCCCTCTGCTGGTACGGATGCAGAGGGGAATCAGCCGGGAATGTGCAGGAGACTCTGACCTCGAAGTGCAGGCTGCCTCCGCTTTGCCTCTCTTCCCTAAGGCAGAGGCGGGAGACACAGGAAGCTGGTGGCGGATGCTGCCATTTACTGGGCGAAGGATTTAAGTCGGATCTGAGGATTTAAAGAGCTGCATTTAGCACAGCTCATAGAAAATATTAAAAATGCCCTCCAGGATAGCTGTAGTAATTATTGTTATTCACACTAAGAAACGGTTGAGGGAGAAGAGTGAGCTAAGCATAATGAGCAAAAGCTGATGGAAAACATTTGCAGCGCCTAGGAGTTAAATTCCTTTTAAGGTTATTCTGCAAGTGTTTGTAATGAGGGAGTTGTTGCATTTTATACTATTTATAGAAGAAGCATTAAGACAATATCAATATCCCTTTCCCTGGCTTTCTTCGTCAGTAGCATTTGTAGTTTCATAGGAAATATCAGCACTCACAAGGTAGCGCTGTCCAAATGTGTGTCCAGAGCATAAGTGCCTTGCAGAATCCTCCAGACTCAGCCCACACCTGGTGTTGAAGGTCTGTTAAGTCTCCGAGTAACCAGCCCTGGCCTTGGTCAACCTCTCTCCAAGCTCCTTCCACCAAAGGATGCATTTCCCGCACGTTACTGGCTAACACCTGGAGCACTTGGGACCAGTTGGCTGAAGGGAACACTTTCCTCCCGGGAGGAACCAGCGAGAGCTTAGCGATCCGGAGCATAAACCAACTGTTGCTCTAAAACTCACTGCTCCGAATCAGAAGGAATCCCAGCCAGTTTTCCATGCCGAGTAAAAGTGAGCTGTGTGGGTTCACAGAGCACGAGTGGGTGTCTGTGCATTTACTTGGTGTTTATGATAACAATAGTTTAGGGTGCAGAACCCCATTTGACAGTGCTGTCTGACTGTTCACTGAATATTGGTGACTTGCTTTTCTGAGAGCTGATTATGATTCTGTAAGGACACATTTCAAATGCTGAGAAGAACAGGCTTCCTGGGCAGGATGTGGGGAGCAGCTCCACCAGGCAGCCTCCTGCGTCTTCCCTGTACCTGCACAGGAGTGCAGGGTGGACCAGGCCAGACTGTTTTGTCACCAAGCACAGGCGGAGAAGCAGCCCGGCCCTTCCAGGGGGTTCAGAAACCGGATACTCTCACCAATGCCTCATATTCATATAAAGTTGCCTCGTAAATCCGATTTTTCCTCCACGAAAATACATTTTGAAACCATAGTTCATTTTTCAGCTAGGCTGCAAACATCGATCTGGCCTTTATTCTCCCTGAATTGCCTCCATCCGAGCCCTGGAGGCAGAGTGACCATTTTCCCCATTTATCCAGACAAGTAGTTTGCGACTTTTGTTGTTCTGGGGCACAAAGATGCGAAATCACCCTCACGCTGCTCAGCTGGAGCATTGTATGAGACATGGGTAATTACTAGACGAGGTAGTTTTTCATAAGGGAGGTGGAGAGAAAGCACAGGAGGTGGGTGTGATGCGGATGCTAAAGACTTCATGGAGGTGGCATGAAAGTCTAGCTTCACGGAATGGGCAGGGAAAAGTCTGGGCACTTCAGGTGATGCCCTCCTACAGGGTGCCCAGCGGGGGCCCAGCGGTATGGCATGGTTCCCGAGCCCAGCTCTAGGTGAATTCTGTGCGCCTGGCACGGTGGCTTCTCCCTCAGCGGGTGGAGCGGTGAGCATGCAGTTAACAAGCCTCTGCGGTCCAGAGAGAGACAGAGATGTGCTGATGGCACTGTGCTGAACTAAAATTACAAGAGTGCATTAAAATCCTTTGTAAAGGAGGTTGAAGGCATTACAAAAATGCGTGGGCATCCTGGGCATTAATATTTGATTCCATCTCTTTTAGTTGCCTGTGGCATATTTTGATGGAAGAGGCGTGTACAGATATAAATACAAACTGGAGAACCACCAGAGCTGCAGCTTGCTGGCAGGAAGACTCCTGGCTGGCTGGTGGGATCTGGTGGCCTCACCCGAACAGACTTGGAGCAGCGAGAGCAGTTTCCTACCCACTCCACTGATCACAGAAGGCAACATGTGCCAGTCCCGCAGGGGCCTGGGAACGTCTACGCATCTAACAAGGGTCACCTGGGGTCATCTGCGGTCAGTGCTCAGATGTGGCCGTGGTGCCAAGGGTGAGCACAGTGTCCCTGGCTAAGTGCTCAGAGCTTCAGAGGGGCAGGCAGGAGCGCAGTCTGGGAACTTGCATTAGGCAGGAGTGCCTGGAGGGAGTGGGGCCCTGCAGGGCTGGCTGTGCAGCAGTCTGTCTGGTCACTGAAAGTGCGGTTCTCCCTCCACTCCTAAATCTCTCTGCGGGGCTCTGCGGCCCTCAGGGCCACAGTCATCTGTGTGTCTGGCCCAGCCCAGCCCTGCTGCGGCAGCGCCCTGAGGCCTTCCTACTCCTCCTGCCACCGGCTCAGCGCAGTCCAGGGTGGCCTGGCAGAAGGGATTTGTCACAGGCGCGGGCAGCTTCAGACTGTGCATGATGGCGAGAGAGCCAAGTGTGGGCACCACAGCGAGAGAGATCGACGCTCAGTTCTCCAGGGCTACTGGGAAGTGCGCTGTTGCCACTGTCACTCAGCACTTGTGAGGTAGCCCGGGACCCCAGACCTCTGCACAGCTGGTTTGGAACCGGCATCGACACAATCACGCTTTCCAGGAGGGCTTGTGATCCCGGTGTCCTCGGGTCACCCAAGTCCCAGGGGCAGGCGGCTGCTCATCTGAAGTCGGTCGCAGGTGGAGGATGGCTGGAATGGAGGTTTGTGGAACCCCTGTCCTTGGGAAAAGCATAAGGAATCATGTAGAAAACCACAGTGTGCTTATCAAGGTCATCGGCAGCCACAAATGACAGAGGTCTAAAATCATCTCTCAGGCGTTTTGGCCTTAGAATGTTTGAGTAAGGGTTTTAAAAAATTATTTTAAAATTACTTTAAAATTATTTTAAAATTATTTTATTATTTTAAACTGATAAATAAAGACATAAAAGTGGTATACACTGATGGAGTGCCATGTAATGGGCTAGAACACGCACACAACTGTGATGATGTGGGAATCAGGTGGAACCTTTCTGTGTCCTACGTTATTGCTCACTCCGCTGTGCAGTGGCTTGCTTCTCTCTGATTACAACCTAGCACCCGCCCATCAGCCTTCCCCCTTTGCCTCTTGGCCCCACTCTCTGACTTTCAGTACCCGCCGTTTTACCCCCAACTTCTGCAAGATCCACCTTTCAACTGTCACATATGGATGAGGTTCCACCATGCTTGTTTTTCTGTGCCTGGCTTATTTCACCTAACATAAGATCACCAGTTTCGTCCGTGTTGTTGCCAAGGACAGGATTTCATTCATCTTATGGCTGAATGATATCCCATCACATATATGTACCATGTTTTCTTCCTCATGTGATAGACCCTTAAGTTGTTTCCATTCTGTGGTGATTGTGGGTAGTGCTACAATGAATGTGGGGTGCATGTGCCTTTTGACAGTATATACTGGTAGGGGATTGCTAAGTCATGGGATAGCTCTAGTTTTAATTCTTGATGAACCTCCATACCATTTTCCACAATGGCTCTACTAATTTATGTTCCTACCAGTGAGTGCTCCTCTTTGTCCACATCTTCACCAGCACTTGTTATCATTAGCCTTTTTGATAGCAGTCATTCTTACTGGAATGAGGTGGTATTTGATTGTGATTTTGATTTGCATTTCCTGGATGATTAGTGATGTTGAACACTTTGTCACTTACCTGTTGGCCATTGGTATGGTATATCTTCTTTGGAGAACTATTTAAATCAATCACTCTGCTCTTTTTTATTAGTACGTATTTGTGGGGAATTGGTACACACATATAGCATATCTTGGTCACTCTTCTTTTCTTTTTTTTTCTTTTTTTTTTTTTGGTACCAGGGATCAAACCTTGTGCTTGTAAGGCAGGCACTGGAGCCACTGAGTTAAACCTCCTGCCCTATGGTCATTCTCAATCTCTGTACCCCTTCCCTGTGCCCCTCTTCCTGATCTCTTATCTCCAAGAGTCTACCTTGTAGTTTCCAATCATCTGTTCTTTATTTTATTCATTCATTCATTTATATTTTAGGCTTTTCATTTTTGAGAAAATGTGATATTTAACCCTCTGAGTCAGGCTTATTTCACATAACATGCTGGTCTCCAGTTCCACCTATTTTCTGCAAATGACACAGTTTCATCCTTCCTGTGGCATACTCCATTATGAATAATGCTCCATTGTGCATATGACTACTTTTTTTTTAACCCATTCATTTGTTGACAGGCATCTAGGCTGTTTCCAGAGCTTACCTATCATGAGTTGTGCTGCTAAAAACATGGGCACACAGGTATCATCAAAATATGCTGCTAATTCTTTCAGGAATCTCCCCAGGAGAGTCATAGTTGGGTCAAATGGAATTTGTAGTGTTAGCTTTTTGAGGGATCCCCACCCTGATTTCCATAGTGGTTGTTGTAGCTTACATGCCCACCAACAGGGTGGGGAGGGTTCCTCCCCACCCCAGCCCACCCCCATCTTCACCACTGTCTTCTGCATTTTTTAGTTTTTTAAATTTTATTTTATTCCTACATGTTTGCAGCACCTGTATTTTAATGTCATCCTGGGGAGTTGGTGCATACACACAACACACCTTGTTTCTTTTTAAAATTCTCTTCCCTCTCCCTCCCTCCCTCCTCCTCTAGTTCTCCTTTTCCTTTTTCATTCTTGTCGACATTGTTAATCTTTCTTCATGTTTATGGCATGTAATGTCCACGTTCACTGAGGTTATTATGACTTTTACACCTGGCATCCCTTCATTCCACCTACCATTCTGACTGGGTGAGATGGAATCTCAGTGTAGTTCTGACTTCCATTTCTCTAATGCTATTGGCTGTATTAAAATCAGGTCATTTGTTTTTCTGCTGTCCTTATACATTCTAGATATCAACACTTGCTTAGATGTACTCAGAAGAAATAGTCTGTCCCAACACCCTTTCCCTGGGTGCAGTAGGTCTAGATCCCCATCTAGTTACCAGCCTGTGACCAGGCACTGCAGGGTTCTGTCCAGTTCTGGGCCGTCATGCGATGGACAAGCCCCAGGCTCCTGCATCCTACCTGTGGCCCCCAGTGCCTCCAGGCTGCTCACCTGAGCCCACCGCCTGCTGAGACCAGCCTAGCACTGGGGTAAGACCAAGGCCCACGCTGCTTTGGGCCATTTACTCCTAAGGGGCTCACAGCCCAAGACCATGTAACCAACCACAGGGGATGCCGGCTGGAGCAGAACACCAGCAGGTGGGGTGCGTGTCTCTTCCACCCTGGAGCTGTGCCAGGGGCTTGGCTGCAGGTGGCCTGGGAATGGGCACTTCTAGACACACCCAGGGTTAGCACACTGAACAGGTTTGTGGCATAGAACTAACAGCCACCCCTTGCTGCCCAGGAGATATACCTGGCAGGCTGTCCTGCCTAGGCTTGTGCTGAGTGCCCTGTGAGATGTTCAGACAACCATGGATCTCTCAGAAAGGATCCCGGTTGCTAAGCAACAGACATCTGTACTTAGAAGGGAAGGACTGAGGGCTCCGGGTCCTCACGAGTGTCAGAGTATTGGGTGTTGCTTGGTCTTAGGGGAGTTCACGGGGCTCCACCACCCTGGAGGCAGCTGCCAGGTGACCTCGAGAGGGATGGGAAGCAGAGCCAGGGCGCCATGGGGATTAGCATTGGTGACTCCGCCTGAGCTGCTAGGCTAACAAGGCTAGTGAGCTTTGCAGTTCTACCTCGCACTAGATTAGTTCATTTGCTTATAATACTTATAAATAAATAGCTATAAATAATCTGCATTCTTGTTGTTTGGAATGAGTCTATTTTATAATATTACTTGTTAGACATAAAATAATATGCCTGAAGTTTGCATATTCTCATGTATTTTAGAAGCTCAATTTATTTTTTATTTTAATTTTTTCATTAAGTTTATTGGTACATTTTAGGTATACAATACAGTTACATTCATCATTGAGATATTGAACCTGTATATGAGTATCTTGGTTCTTATATTTTCCCCATTCCCCTGCCCTCCCTTCACCCCCTCCACCCTTCTCTACTTACAAAGACATATTTTCTTTTTCTCATATTTTTTCTTTTCCCTTCTTTCCTTTCCCCTACCCCTCCCACTTCCCCTACTCCTTTAGACCTTTTCTTCCTATTTCACAATATCACTTATACATTTTGATACTTACTTACACTTTTAGTTTTTCACACCAGAGAAACTACTCAGTATTTACACATGTGTGTCCTATTTATTTCACTTAAGAGTATGGCCTCAATGTGCATCCATTTAGCTATAAATAGCTCTAGTTTCTCATTCTTTATGGCTGAGTAGTACTCCATTTTATTAAAAAACCCACATCTTCTTTATCCAGTCTCCAGTTGATGGACACTTGGGCTGTTTCCAAGCTTTAGCTATTACAAACTGTGCCGGTATGAACATGGATGCACATGTATCACTGTGGTATGATTCTTTTAATTCTTTTGGGAAGATACCCAGCAAGGGAATAGCTGGGTCAAATGGGATATCTAGTCCTAGTTCTTTGAGGTATCTCCATACTCACTTCCACAGTGGTTGCACCAGTCTGCACTCCCACCAACAATGGAGAAGGGTTCCTTTTTCTCCACACCCTCGCCAGCATTTGTTATTGGTTGATTTCATGATAGCAGCCATTCTTTCTGTGGTGAGATGGAATCTCAGTGTTGTTTTTCATCTGCATCTCTCGAATGACCAGTGATGTTGAACATTTTTTCATATATTTTTTTTTTTGGTACCCGGGATTGAACTCAGATCCTTGCGCTTGCACAGCAGGCGGCGAAACCACTGAGCTAAATCCCTGGCCCTTTTCATATGTTTATTTGCTGCTTTTACTTCTTTGTCTGAGAAACATCTGTTCATTTCAGGTGCCTACTTTTGAATTGGGTCTTTATATTTGGGGGGTCTGATTTCTTTGAGTTCTTTATGTATTCTAGATAGTAACCTTTGTCTGAGGAGCAGCTGCTAAAATTTTTTTCCCACATTGTAGGTTGTCTCTTAGCTCTGTGGTTTCTCTTGCAGTGCAGAAGCTTTTTAATAGGATGAGATTCCAGTTGTTGATTCATTGTGCTAGTTCCTGTGCTACTGAGGTTTTTTCATAAAGTCTTTTCCTAAGCCAATGTCTTCAAGAGTTCTACCTAACTTATCTTCCAGCAAGTTTAGTTTTTCTGTTTTAATATTTACATCTTTAATCCACTTCAATTTTAGTTTAGTGCATGGTGAAAGATAGGGGTCTAGTTTTAATCTTTGGCAGGTTGAAATCCAATTTTTCCAACACCATTTATTAAAGAGGCTATCTTTCCTCCAGTGAGGATGGTTGGTTCCTTTGTCAAAGATGAGATGGCTGAGTATGTTTGGAGTTGTTTACGCATCTTCTAATTTATTCCACTAATCCTCAGGTGTGTTTCTTTACCAGTACCATGCTGTTTTTATCACAGTGGCTTTGTAGCATAGTTTCAAGTTGGGGATTGTGATACCCCCTGCCATATCTTTATTGCCTAGAATTGCTTTTGCTATTCTAGGTCTCTTCTGGTTCCAAATGAATTTTTGGATTATTTTCTCTAGTTCTGTGAAATATACTTTTGGGATTTCAATTGGGATTTCATTGACTCTATGTAGCAGTTTTGGAAATATGGCCATTTTCACTATATTAGCTTTTCCTATCCAGGAACAGAGGATGTCTTTCCATTTTCGTATATCCTCTTTGATCTCTTTTTTCAGAGTGCTATAGTTTTCAATGTAGGGGACTTTTGCTTCCTTCATTAGATTGATTCCTAGATATTTCAATTTTTTGGAGCTATTGTAAAAGGAATTGTTTCCCTAATTTCTCTCTCAGTGAGTCTGTTGTTTGTGTACAAGAAGGTTATTGATTTTTGAGTGTTGACCTTATATCCAGCTACTCTACTGAATCTGTCAATTAAGTCTAGAAGTCTTTTGATGGAATTCTTTGGGATTCCTATGTACAGTATCATATCATCAGCAAATAATGACAGCTTAACTTCTTCCTTTCCTATCTTTATTCCTTTTTTTTCTTTCTCTTGTCTAATTGGTGTGGCTGATGTTTCCAGAACTATATTGAACAGGAGTGGTGATAGTGGACATCCTTGTCTTGTCCCTGATTTTTGTGTGAAGGTTTTCAGTTTTTGACCATTTAGTATGATGCTGGCTGTTGGTTTTTCATAGATAGCCTTTATCAGGTTGAGATAAAGACCTTCTATTCCAATTTTCTATAGGGTTTTTATCATGAATGGGTGTTGAATTTTGTCAAATGCTTTTTCTGCATCGAGATGATCATATGGTTTTTGTCCTTGGCTCTATTAATATAGTATATTACATTTATTGATTTACATATGTTGAACCTTCCTTGCATCCCTGGGATAAATCCGACTTGTTCAGGGTGTGTGCTCTTCTTGATGACCCTCTATATTCTGTTTGCCAGTGTCTTGCTGAGGATTTTTTGCATCCATGTTCATTAGGGAGATTGGCCTGTAGTTCTCTTTTTTGATTGAGTCTTTCTCTGCTTTTGGAATCAAAGTAACGCTTGAGAAGCTTGATTTATTTAAAGCACAAGAATGATATTCTCATAAAACTATGCAGCCACCACCAATGAATGAGCTTGCTCAGGCCCAGAGAGACAGTCTGGGCTTCTTTTCCGCAGCCATCTATTCTCCTCTCAGCACCTTCAGGATTTGCTAGTAAGGGTCCCGCACCCCAAACACCTCTGCATCTCATTGCAGCCCCACCCCAGCCCACTGACAACAGCTGGCCAAGTCCTTGGTTCTTTCTCCAAAACACTGAATACGAAGGTGACCATCAGCAAGCAACAGAGCAAGATAAACCACCAAGCATGGGTTCAGACAGACAAACCCTGGTATCCCAGTCTCCCTGTATCTGGGGCCCTTGGATGGACAGAGTGTTATTCAACGGGATCAGCTGATTCATCCTCTGTGAACCCATTAGAATCTGATTTGTATTTTCTTTATCAAAATCCCATGTATACATAAATTGGTCAATGTGAACCTTTTTTATTTTTTGAGGAGTGGAAGAATTTAAAGATTTTGCCATGAAATTTTCATCTTTGAAATTAGAGTTAAATCTAGCAGAAGTTGAATGAATGCATTTTGTTCTTGGAATCAAATTTTAAATGCTTTATAACCATTTTCTGCCTTGTTTTATTGTCCTATTTTCATATTTTGTGTTCTTTCTCCTTTCCCTCTGTGGTAGTCAGGGTTTTGGCAAGGGAATACATTAAATTCAGGACACAAAATTTATAGGATTATTTTATGATAATTACCCAAAAAGTCAAATGCAAAGGAGTGCAAGAGATTAACTGAACACTAGAGACCCAAAGAATCCAGCTGAGGACCTAGATCTCAGCAGTGTCCCACATAAGTCCAGCTAAAGGCCTAGAGTCCAAGGCAGTGTCCTCCATGAGTCCAGCCAGTGGCCTAGAGCCCACGGCAATGGCTCATGCTTGTCCATACTGAAGATCTGCCCCAGGAAGGCCCAAACTGCAGTGACAAGAGCCAGAAAAGCTACTCCAGTGAGATGAAGGGTTTGTGCCACCAAGCTGAAGGATCCACATTGGATCCAGGAAGTGATGCTCATGGTGAAGATCAGAGCTCCCCTGATGAAAACAGCAGCCATTCCTGGCGACCGTGAGGCCCTGGGCTCCTCCTCCTTGGAGAATAGCCAAGTTCCCATCAGGAAATCCATCAGCAGCAAGCTTCTCCTAGAAAATTATAAGGCCTGATCTTCCCCTCCGATTCTCTTTTCATGGCTACTGACAACAATCCTCAGGTGGATTCTCCAGGCCCAGACCACGCTGATTCCGTTCAGCAGGGCGTTACACATTCACCGTTAGTTAATCCACAATGCCCCTTTCCTTCTCTTCCCTTCCTTACTCAGGCCTCTCCCTCCTCCTCCTTCCTACCCTTTCTCCAGGGGGTGGAGATGGGCCGGGAGGATGGTTCTCAGTTGAAGGCAACTTTGCCCCCTGGGGTGCCTAGCAAGGTTTGGAGATGTCTTTGGCTGCCACAACCAGGGAAGGGTGTGCCCCTGTCAGGCCCAGGAGGGGGCACTGTAGAGGCTGGCAGTGCTGCTGAACACCCTGCAGTGCACAAGATGGGCCCCACCACAGAGACCAGCCGCAATCCCCAGGGTCAGTGGGGTCCCGACAGGGTTCGGCGCCTCTGGGGTTCACTCTCCATTTCAGTTACCTATGGTTAACTGTGGTCTGAAAAGGTTGCATGTGAAATTCCAGGAATAAAGAATTCATCAGCTTTTCTACTAGTGCACATTAGTTATATGGAATAGTGGTTTATTTTCATTTCTACATCTCATAGGTTTTGAATAGCTTTTGTTATAGCATATTGCTATAATTATTCTCTTGTTAGTTATTACTGTTAATTTCTTATCAGGCCTACCCAAGAGTTACACTTTATGCCTGGTGTGTGCATATAGAACCTTTTGGAGCTTTCAGTGATAACAAACAGCCACTGCAGCTTGTGTGCCATAGGTTCCCACCACAGATTCAGGAACAAGTATATTGTCTATAGGATTTGGTTTCAGGTGTCCACAGGTCTTGGAACTTAGCCTGCAGGTAAAGGGGAAGATCGTATTTCCTGAGACAGTGAGATGCTTTATGGATTTGTCTAGGGTAAGCATGCTCTGTTGCTTGCCCAGAAAAGGAAGAAGCCAGAGACAGAGCTGACAGAGGGGTCTTGGAGGTAGGGTAACCAACTCCCCCAGTCTCCCGGAGGTTTCCCTGCATTTGCACATACACTAGACAGCAAGGCGGCAGAGCTCAGGAATGGAGAGGGGACCTCGAGGTCCCACTGGCCCAGGACTCACTTGCTGGAAGCCCTTGAACTTAACTCTTCACCTCTACACACGGGCTCACCTGTCTGCAGCTGTGGTGCTATCGTCCAGCAGACAGGAAAACCCATCAATGCTGTGTATATGGGAAATGGTGTAGGGGGCCCTGCCCCCCCCCCCGCTGGAACTCTTGAGTGCCTTCTACGGACATGCCCAGGCTTGCTGCAGGCCTTTGATGGACATGCCCGGGCTTGTTGAAGATCTACCCGGCAACAAGGAAGTATCCCCAGTACCCACCTCTTGCTCCTCCCCTCTAGCCCTACAGTATATATGTTGTAGCAGCTTCTGCAATAAACGAGACTTGATCAGAAACCTGTCTTGTCTCCATCTCTCGTGTCCCCTGTCCCCTCTCATCCTCGCTCCCCCTCTAGGGTCTTCGTTGACTTACCCGCGGGCCGGGACAAGTGGCGCCCAATGTGGGGCCCGAGAACGGGGGATCCAGTGAAGGACGCTGCTCAGGGGCCCTAAGATTAAGATTGAGGAACAAAGAGCACCCTCGACACAGGAGAGGCTTGCAATTGACGTGAACCTGCCGTCTTTCCTGCACTTCGGTGAGTTGAGCAGCGATTATGGGACAGGGCATTAGCCAGCATGAGTTATTTGTACAAGGTCTTAAAGAAACTTTACAGGCACGAGGGGTAAAGGTTACAGTCAAACAGTTGTTAAAATTTTTTGATTATATTAAGGATCTCTGTCCCTGGTTCCCTGCCGAGGGAACCATTGACGAAAAGAGATGGAAAAGGGTAGGGGAAGCTCTTTAGGATTATTATGCTGCTTGCGGACCCGGAAAGGTCCCGATTGCGGCGTTCTCTTATTGGAATTTGATCAATGATATCATCTCTCAAAAGACGAGGGACCCAGTGGTAGCTCAAGCTATACAGGTTGGAGAGATAGCCCTCCGCACTGGTGAAAATCCAACGCCTCCAGGCGGCTCTGACGTAGTCTCCCGGGACGCCGATATGGCGCCGGGACCCAGGCCCGTTAAGGCCACGACTTCCTCGCCAGACGAGGAAGAGGACTTGATGTCCTTTGACAGTGACGATGATCCCACCCCCGACGGACATAACGCTCCCTCGGACCAATCCCAAACGGCCACGATCCCTGCCAAGCCCTATAAGGCAAAGCCTCGCCGGACCCCCGCTTCCTCTCCCTCCGTCACTGCCTCTAAGGCAGCCCCACCCTCACGGGAGGTTCCGCCCCTATATCCCTCCCTTCAAGCCTATCGCTGCCCACCTCCGCCCCCAGAGCCGCCCCAAAAGGACTCTGGGACTGACGAGTCTGCGGGGGAAGCACTGCAGGGCGGCTCTGGGTGCCCCCCTCCTTATATCCCTCCAGGCCCCAACACTCCCGCTCTGGCCTATCCTGTTGTTGATCCCCAAAAGGAACTCCGGGACAAAATAGACTTTCTAAAAGAACAGATAAGGTTAGAAAAGGAACATCAAGAACTTATCACCCAGCTTGAAGGCTTAAGAACAGGCAAGGCCCATGAAAATGTCCCTAGAGAAGACACCCATAAGCCACGACCCCCCATTAGAGGGGCAACCCCCAGGGTGCCATCTGGATCAAGGGTACCCCTAGAACTTGAAACTGTGGAAGCCTTCCCTGTCACTGAGACTGCTGACGCACAGGGTCAGGCATGGAGACACCATAGCGGCTTTGATTTCAAGGTTATTAAAGAGCTTAAAACAGCTGCGGCTCAATACGGGGCCACTGCACCTTACACCATGGCTATTTTAGAATCGGTGGCAGAAAATTGGCTCACCCCAATTGATTGGCAGACTCTGGCTCGCGCCACCCTTGCAGGAGGTGACTACTTATTATGGAAATCTGAGTATGTTGAGAATTGCCGAGGGACCGCTAGACGCAATGCTCAGGCGGGAAATGGTTGGGTGCTTGACATGCTTCTTGGGGAGGGGGCCTACGCCGCTAATGACCAACAAATGCAATTTGACGCGGGGTTGTATGCCCAGATTCAGACCGCAGCCACTAGGGCCTGGAGAAAACTCCCCTCCAAAGGAGACGTAAGTGCCTCCCTCACTAATATCCAACAGGGGCCAGACGAGCCGTTTGCGGACTTTGTCCACCGCCTTCTCACGGCGGCAGGCCGGATTTTTGGGAGCGCGGAGACGGGGACAGATTTCGTTAAACAGCTTGCTTTTGAGAACGCCAACGCCGCCTGTCAGGCCGCTATCCGCCCCTATAAAAAGAAAACTGACCTTTTCGGCTACATTCGCCTTTGCTCTGAGATTGGGGCCGCCTACCAACAGGGCCTTGCCATGGCAGCTGCCATGCAAGGCTTCACAGTAAAACAATTCCTGCAACGCCACGTCGGCAATAAGTGCTTCCAGTGTGGGGCCACCGGCCATTTTGCTAGAGAATGCCCGACCGCTAAAATGCAGGGCCCCAACGCTCCGCCCCCAGGGCCCTGCCCCCGATGCAATCGGGGGAGGCATTGGGCGAGTGAGTGTTGATCCAAAACTGATGCCCAGGGCCGGCCCCTCCCCCCTCTCCAGGGTTCGAATTCGGGAAATGGGAAAGGGGGCCAGCCCCGGGCCCCCAATTCCAAACAAATTTACGGGGCGCTCAATTTTGCTCCAATAAACAGCAATCCATTTCAGACCTCGTCAGAGCCACAAAAGGAAGTGCCGGATTGGACCTCAGTGCCACCACCCACACAGTATTGACCCCAGAAATGGGAGTCCAGGCCCTCGCCACAGGAGTCTTTGGACCCTTACCTAAGGAGACCTTTGGTCTCGTAATAGGCCGAAGCAGCAGCACCATGAATGGACTGCTGGTTTACCCAGGAGTGATTGATAGCGACTACTCCGGGGAAATTAAAGTTATGGCTTCTTCCCCCAAAGTTATTAATACCATTCAATGAGGCCACAGATTTGCTCAACTGTTACTCCTTCCCCTTCTCCCTACCTCTCATAAGGCTCTTAATGACACCCGAGGTAGCCAGGGTTTCGGCTCATCCGATGTCTACTGGTCGGAGATACTTTCAGCACAAAAGCCTCTCATGACCTTGTGGTTAGATGGGAGACAGTTTTCTGGGTTGGTCGACACTGGTGCTGATGTAACTATCATAAAGGGAGAGGATTGGGCTCGGGCGTGGCCATTGAAGGACACCCTCACCCATCTCAGGGGTATAGGTCAAAGTCAAAATCCTAAACAAAGTGCCAAAGATCTGACCTGGAGGGACCAAGATGGTAATCAGGGCACCATTCAACCTTATATCATCTCAAGGTTGCCTGTCAATCTATGGGGGAGAGACCTATTATCACAAATGGGGCTAATTATTTCCAGCCCCAATGAAATTGTCACTATGCAGATGTTTAAAAATGGGTACATTCCAGGAACAGGGCTGGGAAAACACCCTACAAGCCTTACTCACCCCATTGAGCCTGTCCCTCGGCCCCCTCGAGCAGGGTTAGGCCATTTTCCATAGGGGTCACTGACACTCCTGCGGTCCATGCTGAAAAGATCACCTGGCTCTCAGATGATCCAGTGTGGGTCGATCAGTGGCCCCTCTCCAAGGAGAAGTTATTAGCAGCTCAACAGCTGGTGCAGGAACAGCTTCATGCTGGCCATATCATTCCTAGCCATTCCCCTTGGAATACTCCCATTTTTGTCATTAAAAAACGGTCGGGAAAATGGAGGCTCTTGCAAGATCTCAGAGCTGTTAATAAAACCATGGTACTTATGGGAGCTTTACAACCTGGTCTTCCCTCACCGGTAGCCATCCCCCTTGGATATTATAAGGTTATTATTGATTTAAAGGATTGCTTTTTCACCATTCCCCTACATCCTGCTGATCAAAAACGCTTCGCATTTAGCCTTCCGGCGACCAATTTCTGCGCCCCAATGCAGCGCTTTCAATGGCTAGTGCTGCCCCAAGGCATGGCCAATAGTCCCACCCTGTGCCAGTCATTTGTAGCCGCAGCACTCCAATCCACCCGAGACAATTGGCCTCAAATGTATATTATCCATTACATGGATGATATCCTCGTGGCGGGACAATTGGGAAGTGAGGTTTTAGCTTGTTATGCTGACCTTCGGCGGGCCCTTGAATCTCGTGGCCTCCAGATTGCCCCTGATAAGGTTCAACTAAAAGACCCTTACAGTTACCTCGGATTTCAGATGAAGGGACGTCACATTTCTTCCCAAAAGCTTACCTTACGGCTGGACGGTCTTAAAACTCTGAATGACTTCCAAAAACTGCTTGGAGACATTAATTGGCTTATGCCCTATTTAAAGCTCACTAAACATGACCTGAAGCCTCTCTATGATACCCTACAAGGTGATAGCCACCCCACCTCACCTCGGGAGCTCACTGCCGAGGGGCGCAAAGTCATTAGCATGGTAGAACAAGCCATCCAAAATCAAACAATTACCTTTATAGATTATAATTCTCCTTTACAGTATATCGTCTGCAAAACCTCTCTGTCTCCCACTGCTGTCTTTTGGCAAACCACTCCCCTTTTGTGGGTTCATCTCCCAGTTTCCCCTAAGCGGGTCTTTTATCCCTATTATGTTGCGGTTGCAGACCTGGTTATTTTAGGCAGAGACCATGGAAAGATGTACTTTGGAAAAGAACCTGATGTCATTATCCAACCCTACCCTAAAGATCAGATCGACTGGCTTATGCAGACTACCGATTCCTGGCCAATTGCTCTCGCTTCTTATTCAGGGTTATTGGACAATCACTATCCTCCCAACAAACTCATTGACTTTGCCAACAGACATGACTTCATTTTCCCGAAAGTCACTTCTTGTTCTCCTCTGCCAGAAGCCCTATCCATTTTTACAGATGGTTCTTCCACCGGGATGGCTGCCTATGTGTGGGACGATAACATTGTCCAATTCCAAACTGCCCACTCATCGGCCCAATTAACCGAGCTACAGGCAGTCATAGCGGTCTTTTCTGCATTCCCTGCCCGAGCTTTTAATCTCTTTACTGACAGTGCTTACATTGCTCAATCTGTCCCCTTATTAGAGACATGTGGACTGATCAAACTTGCTTCTCAGACTGGTGGTCTTTTCCTCCAATTACAAGATCTAATCAGAAAAAGATCCAAATCCTTTTTCATTGGGCACCTTCGTGCCCACTCTAACCTACCTGGCCCGCTCGCAGAGGGCAACCGCTTAGCAGACCTAGCCACAAGACCTCAGGCTTTTGCCTATTCAATAAATACTGATGCCCCCATTCCGATTGACCAGGCACGGAAGGCACACCAATTCCATCATCTTAATGCTCACACGCTTCGCCTTATGTATAAGCTTACTAGAGAACAAGCTAGACAAATTGTTAAGGCCTGCCCTACGTGTACTCTGTACCTTCCTACGCCTCATCTGGGAGTTAATCCTCGTGGCTTAATTCCAAATGCCCTCTGGCAAATGGACGTCACACACTACCCTGAATTTGGCGTTCTTAAATATATACATGTCAACATTGACACCTGTAGTGGATTCATATTTGCCACCCTGCAGTCTGGGGAAGCTACTAAACATGTCATCGCTCATCTCCTCATTGCCTTCTCAGTGCTTGGATGTCCACAACAAATTAAAACAGACAATGGTCCCGGCTATACCAGCTCTGGCTTCTCCAAGTTTTGCAAACAATTTGAAATAACACACATAATGGGAATCCCATATAATCCTCAGGGACAAGGCATTATAGAAAGGGCTAATCTCACACTCAAAATTACTTTAGACAAAATAAAAAAGGGGGAATGGTACCCTACCAAGGGGTCTCCTAGAAACCTGATATCACATGCACTATTCATTCTTAACTTTTTAAATTTGGATGCCAAAGGTTTATCTGCAGCCAATCATTTCTGGCAACCAGAGACGCAACGACAATTTGCCTCGGTGATGTGGAAAGACCCCCTGGACCACTCATGGCACGGGCCCGATCCTGTACTTATCTGGGGCCGAGGATCGGTGTGTGTTTACTCCAAGGAAATGAAGTCGGCCCGGTGGCTCCCAGAACGCCTAGTAAAACAAGTCGATAGGCTTGCTGATGATGCCGATGACCTGACATTGCCCAATCTCAACCAGTTAGCAATGGCGCCTACAATTACAATTTAACAATCATCACAAGTACACTGTCTTATATGTCTGTCTATTGTCTGTTGTTTGTGTTCGTACAGTTGAGCTCAAAATGTTCCTTCCCTTTTATAGGATATTCACCTATTGTTAAGTTAACTTACAGAGAAAAATGGCTAAACTAAAGACATGCTTTTCTTCCCAGGTTGTGAAATTTATGAAAGTAACGTGCATTGTCACCCACAGGCAACAATCAAATTGCAATCCACAGTTGTAAATAAAAGGATACATATTCTTAATTATTTGTTAAAACGATCATAGATGGGAATTCCCTTTGATGAATATAGAAGTGGCCACCCAGAAAATGATTATTCTGGTCTTAATTCATCAAAGGGACCCCTTAGTAAATTTTATATCATGTGATCTTATGGGAGACATATCATAGTGAATATTATCTAAATAGGTTGTAGATTGACTGTATTAGTTGTTCAGGATGTTTAAACACTGAATATGTTGTTACAAAATGCTCATAGTGGTTAAGTTCTGAAAATGTTATTGTAATATGCCCACTTTGGTTACCTTCAAAAGCTCAATCAGGTTAGCCTAACTCTCTTATCTGTGGCTCGACCTTGTTTATATCGCAAGACAAATTCTGCTTACAGGCTCTGAAGATGATACCCCTGATCCTGTTGCACGGCCTGTTGCTGCTCCTGGCATCAACAACGGAGAGCGGATTTCAACCAGTTAACAAAGAACAATTGCTCACTGCCTTGTATGGTAACCCCTGTGATTGTACAGGGGGCTCTGGTAGGGTTGTGCCCTCAAGTTACACTCGCAGTACCGATTGCGGGGATAAGACTGCCTACTTAGTTTATGAGGCCGCATTAGCAGGAGGATATAACCAAAAATGGAAATGTGTCCCTAAACCTAAGATTATACCAACAGTCAATGACAAACCAGGGCCATGCCCTGCCGGGTGTGTCATGGCCACCGAAATGCATTCCACCTGCTATATTGAGGCCCAGCAATGTACCCATTCCGACGGGAAAATATATTTAACTGCTGTCTTGCAAAGAACTTATAGTGGCTCCGTCGGAGGCGACTGGGACCTTCCCAGCCCCAAAGGATACTCTAAATTTGGTCAGGCCTCTTGTCGCGGCACTCCGGGAAAAGACGTCTGTTGGCCGCCACAGGCCCCCATCCATATATCGGACGGTGGAGGGCCTTCGGATCAGCTCCGGGAAGAACGAGTACAAAAACAACTTGAGACTATCATCCAAGAGATGTATCCCTCCTTAAACTATCATCCACTGGTCCTTCCCAAACCTCGAGGCCCAGACCCTGACGCCCAAACTCTGAGTGTCCTAGAGGCCACTTATCATGTGATCAATACATCCAACCTGGCTTTTGCTGCAGGTTGTTGGTTATGCTTGACCCTTGGCACGCCCCTGCCCCTCGCCTTGCCGAATGTTGCCCAAACTGACTACGCTGACAGTTCTAGTTACAATTGCAGCTTTTCCCTGCCCTTCAGGGTCCAGCCAGTACAGTTCAATGCCTCAGTTTGTTATCTAAATTCGGGCAACAACAATAGCTTCGACATACATGTTGGAGTCCAAAATTTCTCTCTCTGTTCGGTAGTGCTTAATGACTCTGCCACCATTTGCCCTGCCCCGGGTCACGTGCTCGTCTGTGGAGGAAGCTTGGCGTTCACCTTCCTCCCCACTAATTGGACTGGGCTGTGCGTGGTGGCAACTGTTCTCCCGGACATCTCCCTTATCCCTGGAGATGAGCTGGTGCCCTTGCCCAGCTTTGACTATATCGCTGGGCGACATAAAAGGGCCGTCTCACTGGTCCCCTTGCTCGTGGGACTAGGGGTGTCCGGCGCCCTTGCCACTGGCTCTGCTGGCGTCGGAGTGGCGTTACATTCTTATACCAAATTATCCAACCAGCTGATTAATGACGTTCAAGCTCTCTCCAACACTCTTACAGATATACAAGATCAGATTGACTCCCTGGCTGAGGTGGTCCTTCAGAATAGAAGGGGCCTGGACCTCCTCACGGCGGAACAAGGAGGGATTTGCGTAGCCTTAAATGAACATTGCTGCTTCTATGCCAACAAATCTGGGATCGTCAGGGGAAAAATTCGCGAACTTCAAGAAGATTTAAACAGACGACGACAAGAACTCATTCAAAATCCCCTCTGGACTGGCCTCAATGGTTTTCTCCCCTATCTCCTCCCTTTGTTGGGGCCTCTATTGGGTCTACTCTTGCTCATTTCTTTAGGGCCCATACTTTATAACAAAATCGTGGCCTTCCTAAAAGCCCAACTCGAGGCTATAAAAACAGCGCCCATACAGGTCCATTATAATCGGTTAGCCATGGCTGATCAGGATGAGTACCTGGTGAGAGGGCTGGCAAGCCAATGACGGGCAACTGAGCAAGCATGCCATGCCTGAGGGAATCCTCGTGCACCGCCTAAGACAGGTGCCAGAGCCTTGATTCTCTGGTTAACCGAGGATGGGTAAGGTGCACGGTGCAGACACGTATGTCGCTCTGACCCAAGACAGGCTCAGCCCCCGCAGGCTCGACTCTCCTGGCGCCTTTCAAAAAATAATTTTAAAGGGAGGACCTGTAGGGGGCCCTGGCCCCCCCCCCCCCCCGCTGGAACTCTTGAGTGCCTCTACGGACATGCCCAGGCTTGCTGCAGGCCTTTGATGGACATGCCCGGGCTTGTTGAAGATCTACCTGGCAACAAGGAAGTATCCCCAGTACCCACCTCTTGCTCCTCCCCTCTAGCCCTACAGTATATATGTTGTAGCAGCTTCTGCAATAAACGAGACTTGATCAGAAACCTGTCTTGTCTCCATCTCTCGTGTCCCCTGTCCCCTCTCATCCTCGCTCCCCCTCTAGGGTCTTCGTTGACTTACCCGCGGGCCGGGACAAAATGGGAAATACAAACCTTTTTAAAAATAGTTTTTTCCCCAAACTGTGTGTGTGGCAGACACTATGCTGGGAAAAACAAATGTGGACAAATACAATCATGGAGGAAATGCTTACCCAGGCACCTTGCAAGTGGGTAAGGCCACACGTTCTCTGGGTTCTGTGATGGTTGTGACAGATAGGTTCAAAGGATTCAAGACCAAATTAATGAGAGAACAAGGAAGTCTATAAATATGTGATCTTATTGTAATTGAGATGGTTAACCATAAAGCTATGAAAGGAAACCCATAGAAAACATTTAGTTTGTGAGTGGCAAAAATAGTTAAAACTTACATTGGTATAGGCAGAGAAATTGAGATGATGAATACTTGCAGTGCCAGTTCTAATAACTAGATTGAATCGTGGACCAAAAACCAGCCATCATTGCACATAGGATGTGAATATTAGTGGCCAATTTATCTGGGTTGCTTGACCATCAGGCAACAGGGGAAGAGGGGAAATTGACATCTAAAATTTATTTCCTCCCCAGATTACAAAACAGAAGAACTACTAGCTGGGTTGTAACCTGACTAAATTGGTCAGTAAAACCAATCACGGTTTTATAGAGTCTACACTAAAGCTGGGAAAGATAAACTACAACTCAGCAGAAAATTTACCAACATGCCAGAGTTAAATAAGAAAAAGAAGTTGCATGATACTTGCTGGTAACAGCTAAGCTTAATAAAACTGGACACGGTGGAGGAGAGGACCAGAGCGCTGGCTGGGCATTGCAGGGGTCCTGGGGCAGTGTCCATTCCAGGGATAGACTGGGCCCCATCCCTTGGCCCTTGGCCTCTGATGGACCCTCCAGTGTTACCCAGAAGCTGGAAACTCAAGTCATTACTTCAACTGAGACGCAGGTGGTGGACACCAGAGTCCTGCTGACTCTCTCCCATTCTTCATCCATTTCTTGTCTCCATGTCTTTGGGGCTTCGTCTTCTGTGCTTCCACACTCACCTGGGTCTTCCTCGATGGCTTTTGCCATGTAGCTCAGCCTCTTCTTGCAGCACTCTGGCCCTGACCACCATCCACTTCTCATCCAGGGACATTGCTTATCTCTCTCCAACTTCAGTGCCCCACTGCGTGAATCCGTAGATGTCCCGGACAATGCACATAGGGTTCTATTTCCAACTTCTTGATGTCCTCAACGTCCTTGTCTCCAATCCACGCCAACAAGTCTCATCCTGAGCAACGTGTTGCAGTGGGGAGTGGTTCCACCCCTGGAGTCTCAGGCTCAGCCTCCTGAGGACCAGCTCCCTCCCTCCTGCTATCTGGCAGCGCCTGCTCCTCAGGATTCCTAGTTTGCCAGTCTACTTCCGAGTCCTTTCAGCACAGCCCCAAATTGCTCCTGTTCCTTGTACCCCTTCTTTCAGCGCCCTGCCTCCTTCTCCTGCTTATGTTTTATTTTTGATGCGGAAGATGAGCCCAAGGCCTGCAGCACCCTGCATGGAGCTGCACCCCAGCACGCCACCTACATGTTTCCACTCCAGTCTCCTACACTCTTAGCCGCACAGCCGGCCTACTGAATGTTGGTGGAGAAAGTCACAGAACACATCTGTGTCAGTACAAACTCAGGAATTCTGGAAGCCTGGCGGCCTTAAGATCCTCCCCACTTCCCATTCTTCTATGGCCAGTGCTTCTTTCCCATGGCTCTGTCCTTTCTCTGATGCAGTCCTCAGCCAGGAACCTGTCCCCTAGTCCCCTGGAGCCAGGGACAGCACACAATGGTGCTACCCAGGAACAGAGCCTGGGCTTCTAGTCAGGAGAAGGCAGATTGTCTGTCAGCAACTCCTCTACTTCTGCTCCCTCCACACCTGGATCACCTGGAGCCATCCTCCATCTTCACCTGCCTCACCTGGACCTTGCAATTCCAACAATCTCCCTTTTCCACAGTGTCTGCAGCTTCCACCTCTCCTCAGTTCCTTCCCTTCGCCTAACATGTGATCGAATTCTCCAACTCTAGCAAAGCCAGAACAAAACTTCACTTTTATTTTATGATGAGCTCAAGCTTTTCATAACCCTTCCCCCACTGCAGATTTTCCTTTTTTGCTTTAACGTCCTGTGTGCGAAACCCACTCACCTTGGCCTTGGCCACGGATGTGGTTTTAAGTCCACTGTGGGGAGTAGATGGCCCCTGTGCTATGTCACCTCTGCAGTCTGTGACACGAGCCGCCCCAGTTCTGAAGGCCCCCAGCTCCCTCTCTCTTCACGTCAGGGTGTGAGGTTGACTGGAATCCTCCACGTGATGGCTCACCTCCCCGCCACCCTGGCCCTTCCTCCCCTTGGAAAGCCCCTCCCTCCATGCCCTCTTCCTCCTCTGCCTGGAGCCCTTGGCTGGTCTTCCACGTCCCAGCTGGGGCTCCGCCTCCACTGGCCGCCTTGGTGGGTGAATTTCTCAGAGTGTTACTAAGTTAACCTTAGCTCAAGAGGTCTTTCTCTAAGTGGGGCTTCTGAAATTATCTTTCAGTCAGTTAGGACCAGAAACAGGAATAGAGGACATCTGGGTCTTCTCCACTGCTACTGAAACCTTGTTACGATGCCTTTCCATTTGGACACTGTGGCAGGGGTCAGCGGTCCACTGGGCACGCCTGTCGCTGCCTTCTCTGTTCCTCCTCATCTTTCCCTCCACTTAATGCATTTTTCATTAGCACTGACTGGCTGATTAGCACTGATTCCCAGCCTTGAAGCTGGCCTGGTATAGAGGAGGTTGCAATATTTGTTTTAAAACTCAAACTAAATTTTTAATTTTTTTCAACCTGAGTTATAAGGACATTGGTTCTTTCCTTCACTAATAGAATTCCTTGGAAAGACATCGTTTTTCCTATAGCAGTGTACATGCCTATGCTTTGTAGCAGAGTAGAGAATGGGGATTTAAGGAAAAAGAAAACAACGTCATTTTGAAGACCAGCAATTGCCTCTCAGGTATAGATTACTTTTCAGCGTACATACCGGAATGCCATCTTATGTCAAGTTTACAGTTGTTTCAGAGTAAAGAAGTAACTGCAGAAATGGGCTCAGATGGTACTGAAGTCTGGTCTGTTTGGAAAGACCTCTCCGGCGTCAGCTCTGGACTGGCTCCGGGTTTTCCTGTTGCTCCTGCATTAATGGCATCGGTGGGTGTCACTGATACTGCTGTGCCCCAGCACCATCCAGATTGATGATGAAAACGGTTTTGGCCAATATGGCTTTCAGATGTCGCCTGTCTAGACATGGCCGGGATTACTGGAAAGCTGTCTCTTTTCTTTATTTCATGGATACTTTACCCTTTTGCACTTAAACCTCAGTCTCTAGGGGATAGGCATATCTTTTCAGCTTTGATATTTCCCAGGGATGATTGCTTTTGTTTTATGTTTTTAGAGTTAGCTGTGTTTGTTCCCTGCATCCTCGGGCAGCAGTGGAATAGGTTTGTCCCAAGTGGCTGTGGAGGACCCTGGAGAGTTTGGCTGATTGTCATGTGCAATAGTTAGGTAGAATACCTTTGGAACAGCTACACTTTCATGCTCTTATTGGGCTTTTTCCTTCATACAGCCCCCGCCATGGCAGCAGAGCCAGAGAGGCAATGTGTACGCTACCCATGGAGAGAGGAGAGCAGGATGGGGGTGCTCAGTAATGTCAAGAAGCCTCCTGTTCTTTGATCCAAGAGATCCCGGGAGCCTAGTGTGCGACAGTGGGAGGATGGGCAGCAGGCTCCTGAGCGGCCCTTTGCAGCAAGGAGCACTCACTGTGGGCGGATAGCGGGCGGCGGGCGGGCGCTGCGTGGACCGGAAGCTATCTCTTCGCCACACCTAGGGTCCCTCTACCTCCAGGTGCCGTTTTGAAGGAGAGTGGGAGCATTGGAAATACTGAGTCTTTAGATTAACTAAGAAGGCAGGTTACCCAAAACAACAATTAAACTATAAGCACCCCTCTGAGTTTGCTAGGTGGGACCAAACTGGACCACTGTAAGCTCTGCTGACCTGGATTCCATAAGCTAGGGAGCCAGATTAGTTCAATGATGAAAATGAAGAAATGACAGTTTTCTTTGCACATTTAAATCTATTTTGAGTAGCTGTGGGATCCTGTTGTCTGCAGATAACAGTCAGAGTCACTGATGTAGATTAAGGTAGGCACAGGAAGGTCATGTCCCAGGGTGAACTTGACCAACACACTCTGACGATGGAAAGTGGTCCATGCACAGGAAGTGGGGGGCGCCCCTGCAGGCCCAGCCCCTGAGGGCCCCTCCGCAGGTGTGGCTTTGTCAGGGTAGGCTTGGGGGACTTGGTGGTGGACCCCATCTCCACCCCACACCAGGGGCTTGTTCCAGCCAATTGGAGTTCATCTCACAGTCAGTAACTGGTGAGGGACGACTAAGCTGGGGTGAAAGGCGGGAAAAATTTCCCTGAGCCCTTCTTGGGAAGAGTTCTGTGCTTAAGAGAGAAGTGACAGATTTCCCCAACAGCCTGCATGGCCAAGAGGAAAGCTGATGAGACAGTCTCAGAAGTTAGGCTCGCCCCTCTAGCAACTGCCTGGAAGCTGTGCTTTCTGACAGTTTGAGTCACTCGAGACAGGATTCAGGTATTCTTGGAGGCAAGCATCTTCCCCAACACAGGCCATTGGTGTTTTCCCCATAGTGGAGGATGGGATCATCAGGACAGACAAACTCATCTGAGGCCTGCTTTGAGGCCAGGGATACATCCACTGGGCATTTTCTAGCAGTGCTTGCATCGCCTCTGAGGAAATGCCAAGCTTATCACCATGGGGTTCTAGACCTCTGAGTCCATTCCTGATTCTTCTAGGAACCAAGGGGGCAAATACTGATTCTCCAGGCCCCCTTTCCTCGGTGGGGGATGGAGGTGCTGAACATGTATCTCACTGATCTGTAAAGCTTAGTGTCAGTTTTAAGAATGTGTGGAAAGTCCTGGAAACATTGATTCTTGGGGCTCTCTTAATGACTATGATGAATTTTTAACAAGGATTGAGATGATTTTTACTCAAATGGTGTAAGAATCACACAGGAAACCCGGTTCTGAGACACAGTGAGATCTCTCCGAATCTGCCTGGGGCGATCTGTCTCACCCACTCTTTCTTGCCTTCCCCGCATGGTTCCTGCACTTGGCTCTTCGCAGTGGTGGTAAAGATGCCATGGGTTCCAACCACGAAGCTTTATGGGATGGATGGCCAAAGGCAGGGCGCTGGAGCCACCAGCAAGGAGCCAGAGACCAACACTGTCACCTCCTTGCTTCTGGGGTCGGACTTTATCAGAAAGACCCAGGTACGTTGGTCTCTGCTTCTGCTCACAGAAATCTCAAGGAAGTTACGCCCTATCTACCCTGGGTTGCTGCTTCAGGTAAATGCTTTCTAGGAAACAGTGTCATTTGATGATCATGTTCTCACTTGATAATTTTCGTACCGGTCTGGTCTGGTGTCTGAGTATTAGTTAGGGTTCCCTGGAAGAACAGAATCGATATAAAATAAATATACACATGATTATACCAGGGATTTGTGAGGTTGGCTTACAACATCAGGAGTGGAAGAGTCCCGGTGGGCTCTGGGAGGTCAGAGAGGGAAGAACCCAGATGGCCATCTATGAGAGCTGCAGAATCCCACAGCAGTTGAGGGCCCGGAGCTCCCTGCAGGGTCACCAGTGCGAATCTGTCAGAAGGCCGAGGTGTCTGTGTTGAACGGCTGAAGAATCTGTGCTGGAAGACTGGAGGAACTGGAGACCAACATTGGAAGCGACAGTGTCTCTGTGTGCCATGGACAGTCAGGAACAGCAGCTTCCTCTATGTCCTCTGGGCTTGTGGCTTTCTAGCCACCACGCCTGGAGCCACCCAGCACCTCGGTGGGTTTGGGCCAGTGAAGGGGCGTCGCGGGGCGCTGTCCCCTCCCCAAACCTGAGCCCAAGGGGCAGATGATGTGGGAGGAGTGCAGGCTGGAGGAGGACGGGTGGGGCGGCGGAGGCCGGCCACATGTGATAATGCACACCACATTTCCTGGCTCCTCCACTCAGTCCCTTCCCGTGGGACACTCTTACTGGTATTTTGCCTTTCTGTGAGTCTTCACACTTCCTGTTAGGGAACTGGTTAAGAAGATAATCATAACACGATTATGGGAAATGGTAATGAAATACACCTCGCTGTACTGTGAGGGAGAACAAGACCTTTGCCACCAGGACAGACGGTGAGAGCAGGTGGCTACTATTACTTTCATAACTTTCATCATCTTTTAAATGAAAAGTTAACACTGGCTTATTTTATAATTTTTTGAAAACCACTGAAATGTAAGGGTTATAGGACTGGTGATGGTCCCACCACCCAGTAATAATTATTGTTCACAATTTGCTGATAGTTTTCTGTTTCTCTCTGTGATTTTATATATTTTTATGCATGTACTATATATGATATTAAGACATTGTATATCATATTTAAGCAAACTGTGCATTAAGTATATATATATATATAAGTGTAAATAAGCATGCACACATGCATATATAATCTTTCATCCTGCTCTAAATAGCATTGTATAATAAACATTTCCTATAACTGTACATTCTTTAAAAGCTTATGCTATTTTGTTTTGTGTTTATAATTTGTGTCTAGATTGACATTTACGTGATTTCTAATGTTTTGATGTCATAAATGAAGCTGCATGAGGATTCATTCATTCCTTTTGTATCAGTGATTTACTCTTTGAGGATAAATTTCTCCCCAAATTTGTGAAGTTGCCACCCACATTGGTGAGTTCTAGAGAGCTACTGTAAGAAAGATCGTATTTTAAGAATATGCAGTGTATGAGAGCCCTTAGTTTACTTCATAGTCATGAAGTTAATGCCCTTTTTGTTTGTTTGTTTGTTTGTTGTTTTTTTGGTACCGGGGATTGAACTTGGGTCCTTCCACTTGCAAGGCAGGCAGCAGAACCACTGAGCTACATCCCCAGCCTGCACTTTTGCACCCTTGTTAGTTTGCCTCATGAACAGTCTCTGTGACACCAGTCTCTGCAGGCACTGTTTTTTTAAAATCAGATGAATTTGAAATGATTTTTGGTCATTTGAATTTCTGTAATTTCTTTACTATTGATGTCTTTTGACCATTAATGTGATGTTTTTGACTAACTTTGTTGCAAGATTTCATATATGTGCGTGTGCTTATCTGCATGCGTGTGTTTGGGTGCATTAAAATGTTTACTTGCCATGAATGTTACAAACATTTCTCCTAGTTTGTCACGTGCATTTGCATTTTGTTAAAGATATTATTTGATATGATTGTTTCAAATTTAGTAGGCTAAACTCTATACATACTTTTCTCATGTTTTCAACACTTAGGCACCCTGGAATCTAATGTAGTATGGACTGAGATGTGGTACGTGTGTGCACTAGCTCCCTGTGATGAATGCAACCATTATGCTCTGCAGACATGCACTAATAAAAAGAAAAAACCCCTATTTTCATGGTTTATTTTTACTGGTGAAATAAAGCTCATTAACTCACGTAGAATTTATTTTGGTGCAGTGTGAGAGATATTGTGAAAATTAGCAATCTGCTCTTTTCCCTAAACTTTAAGGTTTTCTTTCCTCTGTCTCTCTCAGCCTGGAGGCTGCACAGGCGCAGTAACCCGTCTCCTGGCTGCTGCACGCCGTGGGAGAGGGGACAGAGAGGGCAGTCACCACCCAGCTCTGGGGACCCTCAAGCCAGGGGCCAGCACAGCGATGGCAGAGCTGGTGGCTCCCGGCTCCCAGCCAGGGCAAGAAGTGCTGGATGTGCGTGGTCTCACGGTTCCTAGTAAAGTCACACAGCCAACAATCTTCCGCTGATTGAATTTTAACTTAATGTAATTTCATTTCCTTGGCAATCACAGATGGTGTCATCAAGCAGCTAGAGGCTAAAAGAGGCGAAGGCACTTTGCACACTGAAGGGAAACATTGAGTCTTAGTCAGAGGCACAGGCGGAGGGAAGGCGACAGTGGCAGAGGCTGGAGCTGTGAGCATGCTGTCATCCAGGAGGACTCAGGTGGGGTCCGCCAGAGCCACTGAGCTAAATCCTGGCCCCCGCCGGGGAGCTCGGTGGCACAGCACAAGAGAGACAGAAGGGAACAGCGAGGAGATCTTTGGGAAAAGGGAAGCGGATGGAGAGATGGGTGGGGAGGGGAGGGCACGTGAAGAGAATTGAGCTGCGCCACGTGCATGTGCCAACTCCCCACAGTGAGTGTGATCTTCATGCACTGTGGACAGGCAAAACTAAAAATGATAACTACACAAAAATTAGGCAGGAAAGTATTGACGTGCTCTTAAATGAGAATCGGTACAGTTTAAATTGTGTTTGATTAGAAACAAGGGCGACAGTTTTAGCTAAGAGTAGATTTTTTTTTTTTTTTTTTGCAGTACTGGGGATTGAACCCTGGGCCTTCACACTGAGCTGCATCCCCAGCCCTTTATTTTTATTTTTTTCATTTTGACACAGGGACTTGCTAGGTTGCCTAGGCTGGGCTGGAAATTGTGATCCTCCTGTCTCAGCCTCCTGGAGTGTTATGATTACAGATGTGCACCACCATACCCAGTTTAAACGCGGAACTGGACCTCAGCCCAAAGCAGGGAGAGACAGAGCACCTTGGTTTTGTGGCTTGAGCTTTGGTTTTCATCCTGGTAAAATGCTTACTTCGAAAGCCAATCCTTTTTGGTGATTGTTTTCTCGCACTGCCCACGTGACAGACTGCCCGAGATAAGGGGCGGGCCTGGGAGTCTCCCGAGGGGCAGGCAGGGGGCTGGGAGGGCTGGGAGGGCTGGGAGGCCCCTCCCCTCAGGCCGCCCCTCCACAGGCCAACGGCCACCTCTGCCTGCCTGGAAGCTCCGTGAGACAACCTCAGAGGTGTCTGCCCGCCCGGTCACGATGCTCTGCCTCGCACGCACACGGGGTGGCGGGGAAGCGGCCGCCACCCTGACCTGGAGGACAGCGCTGTGTGCAGCCCTGGTTGGTGGTCGTCTTTCTTGCAGACCGTTTTCTGCTGCGAAGGCCACAGCGAGCTGCTCTCTCTCGGTGGTGTCTGTGGATTCCACGTTTCGAGCCGTCTCTGTGGCTGTGAGTGCCGATGGCGCATCTTTTCCTGTTTGATGCTGTTCTGTCCCAAAACCGTGTTGAGATGCTGCCCGATCCATGCTGCTCCAGGGTTGGCTGTCCAGCCCTCCACAGAGGGTCACATTCTGGGGGCTCCATGGCGTGGCTTTCTGTCCCCACGAAGGAGGCAGGGCCACCGCCCACGGCGGGCAGAGGCGCAGCCTTAGGAGAGGGCTGGGCCCGTCCTCCCGGCAGCCGGGGCCAGGCCTGGACTGGGATGGACCAGCGAGGTCCCGGCCTGTATCTGCCGCGTGATCTGGGTAATTCAGGTGAAAGCTGCTCTCCTGCCTTCTGAATTATTGAAGCAATTGATCACGTCCATCCGCTGCTGGCAGAGAACTCGAGGGCCCCAGGCCCTGTCGCTGCCTCCTTTGCTATCTTCCCCTCCGACACGCACGCGCTCCTGTCAGAATCTGGAGGGAGCCGAGAGCAACCACCCCCGGCTGTCATTGCCTCGCTCTCCCACTTGTGGAGCTGTGCTCAGGGAACTCACCTGCTCCTGCGAGGCCCATGACTGCCACCGCCTCCAACCCTGGGGAGCAGGGGAACGGCCAGCGTCGCACCCTGACGCTGTGTCCCTCGCTGAGGCCAAAGGGCCCAGATCAGACCTGCGAGCTCCCGACCTGGCTGAACACGCGGTGACCCAGGTGTGCACCAACCCAACAGCTTTAATTAAGTGAAACAGGTCAGCTGCGGCCCCAGGGCTGTGTGATTCGTGGACAGAAGTCACTCCTGCAGCCCACACCCTGGGCGCCACTCTCCCCTCTGCCAATAGCGGCCCATGGCTGTGCAGAAACTGCTGGGTGACAAAGGGCCCTGCTGGGAACAGTGGCAGTGTGTGGTGAGCACCTGCCTGACCTCTCCTCCGAGGCACTCTGTCCTCACGGACTCATGACACGGGAGCTGTGCTGTTGTTCCCCTTCTCAGAGGGAGAATCTTGCGAGAGGCTGAGCAGCAAGCTGTGGGTGACCCAGCAGAGAGCCTGCCTCTCTGTGAGGAGGCTCTTTACTTGCGTTCTGACCTGCAGGTCCCGTCCCCGGCTTGGGGAAGTCTCGTCGTCTCTGGGAAGTGCAGGCCGTGTGTGTGGCTTGCGAGATTGGTTGGTCCACCGGTCTCAGCCACAGACCTGCCCCCCAGTGACCCTCACAGCTGCGGCCAGGGCCCCAGGCACGGCTGCTGCAGCCTCGGTCAGTGTGGCCTTCAGAGGCCCCCAGCCTCTCACCCACTCTTTGGGTCACAGCTGCAGCTGGTGGTGAGCGGGTTCTCTTTACGCTGGCCCTGCAGGACTGCTGAGCCCCCGCTGGGGATGCCATGTGGGGTCTCATGGCCTGTGTGGTCTGAGGAGTCTGCCATGTCCTCCTGGTCATGGCCCGCCGCCAGTTAGGAGTTCACAGGTCCAATCCAGGAGGTGCGGCCCAGGCCCTCCTGGGGCGTCTTCACCTGCGGGAAAGAGACAAATCATCCAGAATCCTAAACCCACCTTTCTCCACTGCCTGAGGTACAGGGTGAAATTGCACCTGATAAATCACGGGTCCTGGCAGGATTCTGCTGTTTGCCAAGGAATTCTAACTTGGCTTTAGACAAGCAGGAAGTACAAATACGATTAGGTGTGAAAATTATTCAAGAATCGTTTTCCTGCTCCAGGGAGATTGCTCTGCTGACTGGCGGGGCCTTCTGTCCCCTGCCAGGATTTCACCACATCGGGGCAGCTTTTGACTGGAAAGATGATTTCAGATCTTTTGGCTGGAGACCATTAGTGAACTGACATGAATTCTTGGAAAATTGTGGATATTTGCTTGACGTTTTGGAGACCTGTGAAAGGGTATTTGAGATTTTAAATGTCCTGCAATATTACATCTGAAAACTTCTTTTGGTTCTCTTTAGGAATGACTTTTGCTTCATTAAAAATGATAATGAAGAATAATCGGCAGAATTATTAGCCGCCTTCTCTATGTCAGGCACTTTATGCTGTGTGCAATTTTTCCAACCAATTCTTGCCAATCACAGCTCGCGATTCCCATCTCACTTTAGATAAAATGGTATGTGTCGGCTCAGAGATCTGTGAGTGTCACGTGTTAGGGGCTGGCTCCAGGGGGACTGGAGTTCAAATCTGAGGCAGGATGACTGCATCCCGGGGCATCTCAGGCCGGCTCACCAGCTGGGGAGGAGAGGCTGGCACTCTGGGATCACGGCACTCTGACGTGGCCAGCGACCGGTTCTGAAGTCCCCACCGGTCTGTGCTTGGCAGGGAGGCTAGGAGCAGCCGGAATCTCAGGTCCCTCCCAGGAGATTCCTGCAGAGGCTTCGTCCACTGTGAGTCGGTCAGCAAGCAGGCCAGAGGCCCATGGGAGGCAGGGAGAGCAGAGTGGAGTGACGAGTGTTTGGAGTCAGCAGTATGGACACGCCTCTTACCCTCTCGGAATTAAAGTTCTTCAGTTAGAAAACGGGCAGAACCGTGCGCATAGTGTATGAGAATCAAGGGAGGAGATGGGAAGCAGAGCATCTTCCGGGTGCCTGGCGTGTTGGGCTGGACACTGTCCCTGTGCTGTCCTCACTGGTGGGTGCAGGTGGGCAGAGAAAAGGCCTCCGGGCAGACGTCACCTCCTTGTTCCAATCCTTGCTCCCCACACCTTTCCCTGCTTCTCCAAGGTGCCGCAGGCCCTCAGGCAGTTACCCTGGGGAGCCCGTACCTGTGAAGGACAGGGCAGGGACAGGGCAGCTCCTGGGGCAGCTCCTACCTCTGGGAATTTTCACTAATCTGTCATGCATGTGTCATTTCATGGCCATTTGCAGTGGCCCTGGGCTCTGCAGCAGGCATCCCCTCCCCGTCTCTGTCGGTAAGGAAGCCCGGAGCAGAGACAAAAGGGGGACGCAAGTCTCCAGACTCAGCTGCAGGGTCCTGCGTCGATCCAGGCAGGGTGGTCATGACAACATTCACCAGTCCTGGGCTGAGTGGTGTCCCTCCGCAGCTGCCTCCGTCCTCTGCACAGGTGAAGCACATCCCTCTGTACAGACCGGGACAGAGCTTGGAGAGGCTGAGCAGCTTGGCACAGGTTGCAGGAATGCTGAGCTGAGGGAGGTGCGAGCTGTGCATCTGTCTCTGCTACTGGGAGTGCCCGGAGCTCCACCTTGTCTGGAGCGATTCCCTCTGGAATTGAGAACCCATCTGATAAACCTCAGTGACCTCCAAAGTGACCCTGAGACCTCCAGGAAGGTCTCACTGAGGCTCCAGGGCCCTGGCTCCTTCACCTGGGGGCAGGAAGCACAGAGGGCGTGGTCTTTGGATCATGGAAATGATACAGCCATGGGGAAGCCCTGTCTTTCTGGAGTCTTTAATATGAAAGACGAGTGGTGACACTGTGGAATAAGGTGCTGAAGTGATGCAAACACTGAAGAATAAACAAGAGGCTTAGCTGCATTTGGGGTTTTGTGATTCTGTCCTCAAACCCCCAGGAAACTGAAGCTTACTGGCTCGGAAAGAAAGTTCAGGAAACCGTGACTCAGCTCTGTGCAGCAAGTCCACTTCCTGCTCAGGCGAATGCGGACGTAATGATCGCCCAGCGCCAATTGCTTATTGCAGCAAGAAGCCGTTGGCCATTGATTAGCAATGGGCACATTTTTCACCAAAGCTTTGCCCTCCCCGCGCTCCACTAATCCCCTTTGCAAGTGACCCTGCAGAGCTCGCCACTGCCTGGTAATGAATGAGCTCAAGAGTGTGAGTTCAAGCTGGCCACCTGCCACCAGACGTTCATTAGCTCTGGATTAATGGATCCAGATGCAGACTTGCTAGTTAGAAGACCAAGACAAGCCCTCAGGATTCAAACTCTGTAAAGAGCCCCCACTCACTCCACGTTACCACCTCTTGCAGGCCTTGGAGCTCTTCCTGTTCTCCCCTCCCGGTGGAGTTTGGCTTCTATGGGAAGCAACTGGAGTGGGGTGCAACTTGTGTTTCTGTCATTTTGGAGCAGGGCAAGCTGTGGACTTGGAAATGCTGTGATGTGGTCCTTTTCATTATCTTATTCTGTGAGTACATGGTCACAGTGCATGGCTCACATTCCCTGTGTGGAGTCAGCGTCTGCACACAACACTTCTCAACTCCTTTTGTCGGCTCCTTCCCCTCCCCTTCCTCCCCTCCCTCGGTCTCACAGTCTCTTTCCTACTGGAGAAAGGTCTGTCTCCCTACTTCCTATTGTCTGTCTTCTATTTTGCTCTTTATTTATAATTTGGGTTACTCATAAAGAGAAAGCATGTGATATTTAAGCTTGTGTGTCTGATTTATTTTGCTTAATGTTATGGTCTTAAGGTGCATCCATTTTTTCTGCAAATGACTCCAGTTTATCTTTCTTTACAGCAGAGTAGTACTCCATTGTGTATAAGTTTTACATTTTCTTTATCCATTCATCTGTTGATGTACATATAGTTCTCTTCCAAGATTTAGCTATTATGAATTGTGCTGCTATAAACATGGTATGCATGGATGACTGTAATGTGATGTCTTTAACTCTTTTAGGAAGATGTGTAGAAGGAGAATAGCTGGTTTGAATGAAATTTCTATTTCTGTGTTTTGAGGCATCTCCATATTGATTTCCATGGTGGTTGTACTAGCTTACATTCCCACCTACAGTGTAGAAGGCCCTGTCCCCGAGCCCCGCAGGCTCACCAGCATTTATCATCTGATTTCTTGATGAAGGCCATGGTTTCTGGGGTAAGATGGAATCTCAGTATTGGTCTCCTCCCTCCAGTACCGGCGATCGAACTCAGGACCTTGCGCTTGTGAGGCAGACGGGGTGCCACTGAGCTACATTCTCAGCCCAGTATTGTTTTAACTTGCAGTCTTCTAATGGCCAGCAATAGTGAAAGTTTTCATGTATTTATTGACCATTTGTGTTTCTCCTTCTGTGAAGCATCTGTTCGTTTCACTTGCCCAGTTTTTGATTGGGTCTTTTATTTTGGAGAATCTAAACTTTTTGAGTTCTGTATATATTCTAGATCAGTGGTGGTGAACCTATGGCACACGTGTTGTTTTTCTTTTAAGACATGAGATGTTAATGTATGAGTTGTTTTTTCTAAACTAAAACCTCAGTGTTCAGGTTTCACTGCAGTGTCGGTGCTTTGCGATAAGTCAATGGGTTTGGGCTGCTTGTCCCTAAAAGGTTCACCATCACTGTCCTAGATATTAGTCTTCTGGCTGAGGAATAGATGGTAAAAGCTTTTCCTTTTCTATCGGTTGTCTTCTCACTCTGTCGGTTGTTTATTTTGCTATGCAGAAGGTATTTAATTTGATATGATCCTATTTGTTGATTCTTGGTATTATTTCCTATATAACCAGGATTCTGTTCAGAAAGTCCTTGCCTATGCCTATGGCTTTGAGAGTTTTACCTATTTTATCTTCCAGCAGGTTAAGTGTTCCTGTTTTAGCATTTACTTCTTTGATTCATTTTGATTTTAATTTAGTATCTGGTGAGATACATGGGTCTACGCTCAATCTCTTGTGTGTGAATAGCCAGTTTTCCCAATGCCATTTATTAAAGAGGCTGTCTTTCCTCCAGTGCATGTTCTCATCCCTTTGTCAAAAATCAAATAGCTGAATGTACCTGGGTTGTTTCTGTAGCCTCTCTCCTGTTCCACTGATCCTCACGTTCATTTTTGTGCCAGTACCATGCTGTTTTATCATTGTAGCTTTGTAGTATAACTTCAAGTTCTGGATTGCGACATGTCCCACTTTGCTCTTATTGTCCAGAATGCTTTTGCTATGTCAAGTTTCTTCTGGTTCCATAAAAATTTTGGGATTGTTTTCTCCATTTTTGCAAAGAATGCTATTTAGTATTTTGATTGCAATTATGTTAAATCTATATATAAATTTTGGAAATATGGCCATCTTGACTATATTGGTTTTTCCCATTCAGAAATGGGACAGCTTTCCACTTTCTGATGTTCCCTTCAATGTCCTTTTTCAGAGTACTGTAGTTTACCTTGTAGAGCTTTTTTACTTCCTTAGGTTAATTCCTAAGTATTTAATTTTTCTTGGTGCCAGTGTAACAATGGTATTGTTTTCCTGATTTCTTTCTCAGTGGGTTCATTATCAGTGCATAGGAATGCTATTGATTTTTGTGTGTTGATTTTGTATCCTGCTACATTACTGAATTTGATTGTTAATTCTAGGAATCATCTGGTGGAAATTTTGGATCTTCTATGTAGAGGATCACATCATCTGCAAATAATGAGAATTTGACTTCTTCCTTTCCTATCCTTATCCCTTTTATTTCTTTGTCTTCTCCAATTGTTCCAGCTAATGTTTCCAGGACTATGTTGAGCCAGAGTGGTGACAGTGGGCATCCTTGTCTTGTTCCTGATCTTGGAAAGCTTGCAGTTTTCCCCATTTAATATGATGCTGCAGTAGGTTCATCAGAGACAGCTTTTGGGATGTAGCATAGGTCTGGCATCCTAGGGGAAATGGTTGCTATGGAGCAGGGGACAGAAGCATCGAGGTGGAGGGGATGAATCTGGCCACTTGCTCATGGGCTTAAAGGGCAGGAGGAGTCCAGATGGGGAAGTCAGCCTGGAGAACGGGCTGGGGCTTCTAGAGCCACCTGCGGTTGCTGCAGACGCCTGTGGAGGGGCACTCTCCCCTCGTCCTGACTGTCCAGCAAAGCTGTGCAGGCAGCGGGAAGGAGGCCTGGAGACAGAGTTTGGTTCAGAAGGACATGGGTTCTGGGCACAGTGCGAGAGGCTCAAGGGCAGACTGGCTGCTGCAGGGAGCTCTGCCCTCTCATTCTTGGGCTTAGAGGAAAGTGGAGGCTGGGGCGGAAGCTTGCTTTAGTGAGCACATGCAAGGAGCCGGTCTCAGGCTGGGCATCCCTTCCACAGGAGTGCTCTTCCCACACATGGGAGGGAAGGGCTCCAGGGTGCTGCGGTGGAGGTGGAGGCTTGGGCAGCCTGCGAGAGAAGCAAATGCACCAGCTCAGCAGGGAGGCAGCTGGATTGCGGGAAGATCTCACTTCACTATGGATGCTCAGAAGGGTCAAGCTAGTTAGCAAGGCTGAGTGATAGTGTATAGACGCGTCCAAGGCATCATAGCTGACACAGGAATGAAGGCCATTTCAGCTGGCATGATCAAACAGCTGTGAGCCAGGGCCATCTAATTGGATGCTGAAGACATCAAGAAAGACTCAGCCAGGCACGGTGGGACACACCTGTAACCCCAGAACACTGGGAGGCCGAAGCAGGAGAATCACAAGTTCAAGCCCAATTTAGTGACTTAGCAACACCTTGTCTCTAAAATTTAAAAAGGCCTAGGGGTGTAGTTCTGTGTGAGGCTGTGGGTTCAATACCCAGAACAGCAAAAGAGTACAAAGCAAAGAATTATGAGATTGGAGCTGGCATCATAAGGGAGAAGGTACAATCATCGTGGTCAAGCTTCCAGGATGGAGGGAGAGAGGTGGAGCAGGCCAACCTGGAGGAGCTACTATTGGTGTCTGGCAGAGAAACAAAGTTGTGGCCTCTGCAGTGGGTGTTTAGCCACAGCCGTCCACTTCTGCTGACACCCTAAGCGTCACTCTGCTGAGGGTGCAGGTGACGATGTCTAAAGTCAGAGGGTTAAAAAGGCAGCAGAGAACACACCGCTGTCCCCAGGGCTGGCATTCTGGTGGGTGACCCTACACACAGAGAGCAGGACAGTCACAGTGCTTGGCTTTCCTGCTCTTTTTTTTTTTTTTCTTGCTTATAGTAGCCCAAGATTTAAATCATTCCTACAAAATTGGGGAATAAAATTAATTACTGGTATTCAATATAATCCACAGGGACAAGCTATTGTTGAAAGAGCACATTTCACTCTCAAATTACAAGTACATAAAATAAAAAAGGGGGAAGTATATGCCTCCTTAATACAAAATGAATTTCACTTCCAACAACCACGTCTTGCCTTAAAATTAGCTCTCTTCACAATGAATTATAAACATATATATGGAGATCAAACAGCAGCAGAAAACCACTTTTCTATTCCAGCCCTGCCAGCTGAGCCGCAACCCATGTGGTATAAAGACACACTAACAGGAAAATGGTGTCCCGGCATTTTGATGGTAAAGGGAAAAGGTTATGCTTGTATAATTACAGAAAATGGCGAAACGACCTGGGTCCCCCTCCGTGCTGTTGGTGCAAGAAGTCAAGATGGCACCTCGCCATGAGCACGGCCGACCTTCTGGTCCTGTCAGAACTGCGTTGCCTCCGCAACCTGCTCCTCCACCTTCTGAGGTCCCCATACAAGCTATGGCTGCTCTGCAGCTGGGAGGAGGGCGACGTTTGCAACATCACCGCCGTCATGGCAACATGCCTCCCCTTACATGGGGACAGATGAAGGCCTTCACTGCTAAGGCCACTCTTGTGTGATGTGACCCTTTCCTTCCTCAAAATTTTTCTGTTGATCATTATATGTTTACAAAAAACTATTCTAATGATAAACTTATCCATTGGTGGGATGCCGGATTTTCTACACCTAAACCTCAACTTGTGTATAACAATGATACTGTTGGACCCATTCAACATCATTTATGGAGAGTGGCTGGACTTACTGGTATGAGCCAGATTTGGCATGGTAACTTCTCTGGGACTAGTAAGTCCTCCTCTTCTTATGAATTTAAATTGGTTGATCAGAGACCTCTTCGAGGTTGCCTTCCTCTCCCCTATGTCTTTGCCTTAGGAAACATTTCATTCGATTGGGATGCAAGGACAGTAAGTTGTACTAATTGTTCTCTTTTTACCTGTTTAAATCATACTCTCTTTGATCCCCAAAATCATAGTCTACTGATTCTTAAGGCCCGATTGCATGCCTGGCTTCCTGTTGACCTCCAAAGACTGTGGCAGTCTTTCCCCTGCAGAAGGATTAATGATGACTTTGCTGAAGAAAGTGCTGAAACGCTCAAAGCGCTTTATTGCTGCACTTATCCTCACAATTCTTGGCCTCATTGCTGGTGCCACCACTGCTACTGTAGCTGGAATAGCCTTAGAGGAATTCTGCAAACAGCCGGCTGCAGCCAGGCACAAGGTGAGGATTCCCAGGGAAAAGCCGCCGGTCTTCCTTCCCTGGCATGGATTCCCGGGCAGGTGCTCGTGGAGGCCGCTGCAGCTCCTTCTGGAGACCTGCTGCTGGGCTTAGAACTCCTCAAGTTCTCCAGGGCCAGCGGCAGATGAGTGGGGGCTTTCCTGCTCTTGAGGTGGGGTCTTGGGAAAGCAGCCTACGGTTCCACTTTGGGACGTGGCTGAGGGCAGCCAGGGACGGTTGGGGACACTCAGGGATGCTCAGCAGCTCCTCAGAGCAGGGGGTACGAGCTGAGGGTGCTGGGGTCTCCGGGAGGGCCTGCAGCCTGCTCACACGAGGTGCAGAAGCTGGGCTCAAACCCTGATCCTGGGTAGTGGCTCCAAAGAGAAAAACTGATAAGATCTTACCCAAAGGGTCATTGCGCATCAGGCACAATTCAGCAGGAAATTCTCTCTGTGCTTCAGCTATTCCTTTGCAGTGGACAGCTTTTGAATCTGTGTCTCCCTGGCCCCCTCTGGCAGCTGTTTTGATGACATGCACCTGGCATCAGATCCCGGACAGCATCGCCCCATGTGTCCGCCCAGCTCCAGGACATCACAAACTCTTTAATCTCTCAGTGTCCCAGGTCCCTCCTTTTCTGCTTTGGACATGTAGTGGTGGATCACTGTCACCTGCTGAGTCGAGGGAACAAAGTGCAGTAAGTCTCGGGGTCCATCGTAGAGGAGGTGGG
This sequence comes from Heterocephalus glaber, assembly GCF_053883595.1. Taxonomy (NCBI): domain Eukaryota; kingdom Metazoa; phylum Chordata; class Mammalia; order Rodentia; family Bathyergidae; genus Heterocephalus; species Heterocephalus glaber. Next base: position 81,976,051 of record NW_028258138.1, on the reverse strand, counting down.
GAGACAGGAGTGACACGGGAGCCACGTATTAGGGATGCGGGGCTGCTGGGGAAGATAGCCTGGTAATCTCTCTCCATCCCGGATAACATGCCCGGAGCTGCAGCAGCTGTCCCAGAGGTGTCCCGGAGCACACGCTGGGAAAATAACACCCGTGCCTTTGCACATTCTGATCTCCAGATGTCACATGTCAGGTGACATCGCCAGAGGCTCCCTCATCTGTTCAGAGCCACTCATGACGGCATCCCTTCAGGGAACTTCTTCAGGATGTCGCTGAACTTGGCTCTGCACCGCCCAGAGGCAGTGTGGCCGGGGACACGGGCGTGGCTGTTTGTCCACACCTTTGCAGCACCCTCTACAGGGCCCCAGGGTGTCCAGGTCCCTCCCTCCTGGCGGCCCGTCCCTCCCCTTCCTGACCCTTCGGGGCTACCTTCTACTCCTGCTCTGTTCACAGCCACCACTGCTCTGCAACTTTCCCACCCGAGACTGATTTGCACCTTCCAGAAGGATTCTGTGTTTCCATATTACTCAGTGCTTCTCAGCTAATCTCACATAGAAAACTCCTCGGGGAGGTGCTTGCCCACCAAATGTTTGCTCTTCTTCATCGTGTGATCTATTTTCTTTCACTGGACAAGGAGTCTGTCCTTTTCCTTTTAGTTTTCTTCCTGAAAGCTCAGACCTAAGTTTAAAATTTGTAATAAACATAGTAGCCAAAGTTTTGTGTAAAAATATTCCCTCCCTCCTTCTATGCAAGGCATTTAAAGCTTTTAATATTCCCACTTTACACGTTTTGTGGGAAAATGCCCCAGCTTTCTTAGTTCACTTATTCATTCATTCAGCACATGCTGATTCCATTGTCTCCACAACCAGATCAGCTGGTAGGTGGGAAGCGTCCTGGACTGCTGTACCCCAGGAATAATAGAATCGCTTGGCCTTTCCCCTGCCACCAGCCCTGCTCTGTGTCCCAGCCATCCTGAGCCAAGCAGCTTTGCTCTGCCATTCCTTTCTCCATGAGATCTTGGCCTTGGAGCCAGCTGGCCATGGACTGAATCCTCCAACCCGTGGGCCACATTAAACCTCTTGCATAAGTTCTGGGAGTTGGTACTGTGTCTCAGTGACAACACACCTACGAATGGTGAGAAGGTAGGAGGGTGTGCAGTCACAGAGTGGCTGGTCTGCTTGGGGCCAGGGAGCAGGTCACTCAGTGGTATATGGGTGCTGTTAAGGAGACTGGCCAGAGAGGACCCTGAAGGGGACATGTCAGATGGCCAAGTGACTTGCAAATCAAGCTGAAAACCTTATGTGAGGAGTCATTTGAAAATTTTAAAAAGATTAATTTTATAGCTGGGTGTGGTGGCACACGCCTGTACTCCCAGCACTTGGGAGGCTGAAGCAGGAGGATCACCATGAGTTCGAGGCCAGCCTGGACTACAGAGTGAGACCCTGTCTCAAAAGAAAGAAAGAGACAAACAAGCAAAGAGAAGATTAATTTTAGAGGACTTACTATTCAGACAGCCATGAAGAGCAGAGATTAGGGAGGGAGAGAGGCTGCGGGTAGACAGCAGATCCACTGCGGAGGGACAGGAGAGCGATTCAAATCACCGATAGAGACAGAAGGGGCAGAACTCGATGTTTCTCTACAGAAATGAGGAGGGGAAGGTTGAGGGTAACTTCAGGGTGGGTTCCCCTGCTTCAGGGTGGGTGACTCATAGCAGGCACTCAGCAAGTGCCGTGGATTAGTAAAAGAGATTGATGTCCTGTGCTAGGAAGATGTGGTTTGGGACTGGCCACGCCGAGGGGTCTCCCCGACATCCAAGGAGAGGTTTGGATGGGCCCCTAATACAGCGAATCCCGAGGAGTTTGCTCTTATTAATAGCTGTGGGCTGAGTCCAGCGCAGGCAGCAGAGGGAAAGGCCTGTGAGACTTCTTAGTAGTGAGAGCAGCCCATTGTGGCCCCCAGGGCACAGCGAGGGACCTGGTATGGTTAGGGTCCCCACCCTGCTCACTGACAGGCAGGGCGCTGCTGCTGAATCCCAGCCTCAGGGAGGCGAGGCGGGCACAGCAAGCGTCACCGCAAGGCTGGCCACAGAGTAGAAGTTATACGCTGAGCTGCTTCAGACTCCTGTGGAAGGCTTCCTGCACCCCTTTACAACTGGGGGGCCAGGTGTAAATCAGTGCTCAGAAGTAACAGGAAGCTCGGGTTTCAGCTCAGTGCTGCCCAAAGAACTTTCTAACCACGGTGCTGTCCAGCAAAGAGGTGGACTACTCAGGGCACGCGCTTCTGTCCTCAGAGCCCAGGTCCCACAGGGTGCACAGTGCTCTTTGTACTCCAGTCCCTGCACGGACAGGTGCAGTGACTACTGCGGTGACTGCTACTGTGAGCTGTGGGATCGGAACCTATGTGGCAGGGCAGCATCTTCTGGGCTGGGCGGCCGCCCCAGGTGACCCCAGGGAGGATCTGACAGGACTAATGACAGGAAGCAAAAGTCACCAAAGCAATTCGGTACCAGGTGAGTGCTGAGCAATCTCCAAAAACAGTCATCTTTTGGTTTAACAGTGGGGAAAATCTGAGAAACCAGGGAGTGCGGGCAGACAGGCTTGCCCTCGAATATGAGCTCAAACCATCACTTAGAGATGTGGACAGCCCAGCTCTTCCCGGCATGAAGACAACAGACTTGGGGAGATGAGGAGCCTAAAGATGGGTTCCCCACCGTCTTGTTTGTACCAACAACGAGCTTCCTAAAATGTTTGCCCTCATGGAAGCCTGCTAGGCTGAGCAAGTCACCACCAGCAGGATTCTGTTCCCCTGGTGTGGCTGAGACCACGTGTCACAGCTGGTAGAAGGACAGTGATGGGGACACCAGGAGACAGAGACAGAACTGAGGAGCAGGGTCGACTCAGCTGGAAGCAGGCATGCATGAAGCTTCCCAGCAGGACGATTGCTGGGGGTCTGGGCAGGTGTCGAAGGCCACAGCAGGAGGCTCTGAGATCAGGTGAAAACACTTTGGTGCCAAGTACGTACTAGGCACAGTAGTAAGTACGTTAATTCTTGAGTACATTTGATACTCATGACATGAGCCCCTGTGATGTAGCTGTTAATATCCCAGTTTTCAGAGGAGGAAACTAAAGGCTCAAATAACACATCCAAGGTTTCAGGACTATGAAGTGCTAGAGTCCAAACTCAAGCTGGCTGCCCTGACCCCAGCCCTGGTGACCTGAGGAATGAAGTCTCCGTCACTCCTCGGGTCTCCCAAGAAGGTGCCTGTGTTTCAGCCAAAATACCAATAACATGCTGTCACGAGATGATTTAAATTCTAAAGTGTATCTTACCTCTTCTTCACAACAGAGGAAGCTGAGGCTGTGTGCCTCAGGAAGGCCACACGCCAGGTAACAGGCAGGGAGGCCGGGAGGCAGCATCGACATGGCCCTCCCGTGTGGTGGGCTCTGCGGGCCTGCTAGGAGAAGGGCTGATTTTGGAGCTGGGGCGGGGATTCGCTCATAGGCAACCTCATCTACAGCGATGAGTGGCCTGGAGGGAAGGGCAGAGCGTTCAAAATCAGACCGGCCCCGGGTAGGACCCCCTGAACTGTGTCCACAAAGCCTCGTCCTTGGGCATCGGAGCTCCTATTTAAGACAGACACGAACTTCCACATCCCAAGGTTTCAGAACAGATGGGGTGAGCTTCAGCCCCTGCATGGTGAGTGTCCCTCTGGGGTGGGGTTCTTCTTTCTTACGGTTATCACTGCACCCCTGAAGGGGCAGCTGAGCCATCCAGGGTCCAGACAATGCCAGCGGCTCAGAATACAACCCAGTGTTTTCCAAAATGCCCTTCTTTGAACTTGGCGTAGTAGTTGCCGTGTTTCCCCATGTTCATGCCCATTTGCTTCAAGCCTCAAAGTCCAAGAATGAAAACAAACATCACATTTTCTGATAAAGGAGGAGAGAAAAAGCCCACCCATTGGTTTGCTTTCCTGAAGGCCTGTTATTCATTTCAAAACATAGCAAATCACTCGCCCAGGGAGAATCTGAAGTGAAATTGCAATGGTTGCTGACTCAGTGAGTAAATATCAATTGATTTTTAAAAAATCAGCCTCTAATTGATCAGAAATGTTAGGTTTCAATATCAGAAGGGAATACGATCCCCCTACCACTATGCAGTGTTAATCTGGGCTGTGTGGGAGACTAGGGAACTGGAAATTCCACAGAGAAAGGGCCTGCTTCTGGAAGTCGCGATGTTGTGGCTCAGAGTCAGGATGGACAAACACGGGTTCATGGGCGAAGATATCACCCTCCCGTAGAGCATTCTGTTGTCACAGCATTTACTGGGAGTTCTGTCACTCCACAGAATAAAGACTGGTGGTGAGAGGGCTTGCATGTTCTGCTAGCTTGGGAGTGTCGTGTTATTCTGTGCACCTGTTTCTTTATGTAAAAGTGGTTTTCTAGCATGCTGATGAAATATTGCTTACTTATTTTATACCCAGGACCCCCAAGTGTGCTGCACTTTCTATGCATTACTTGTTTAACCCTCATAATAACAGTCTCATAGATACAATTCACCCCCATTTAGTTATTTCAGTCCCCCATTTGATGTGCTTCTGTTTCTGCAGTGTAATTGCCTTACAGGAACTGTTCAGAGAAGAGAACTGCTTACCCCAAAAGGCTTGCCGGCCCACGCATGATGCTCCCCATTATAGCATTGGTGCCTTCCGCCCCACTCTGGTGGACCCAGTGGAAAAGCCTTAGGAGGTTCCAGCCCTCTGCCTTCTAGCTCTGCTGCTTGTGCTGAGACAGTGTATCCTCAACTCAATGTGCATTTGAATAATGGCTTTGGCCATTCCTTTCCAATATCTACCTTTTACATGATCAATAAGTAAGCCGAAGTTTAGGAATTGTAGCTGAAGTGTCTAATTTTAGTTTACAAATCGAGAACTTTCTACCCCCTAATTAGCAGATTTGGTGAAATGTATTCCATTTCCCACATTTAAGGATTGCAAACCCAAGACAGGGCGCCAGAAGGACTTGGCTGGCATAAGTATTTCTACAGTATCACCTTCGCCATGCATGCATGAGTATATTTTGAACATTCATGCTTAGCACCTATTTATCACACACCTATTGACAAAAGGGCAGAAGTTGGAGCTTGTAGAATTAGCAGTCATAGCAGTGTCTGCGTGAAGGTAGCAGCCAGCCTGTGTAGGGCTCTTGTGGTGACCGGCACTGGGCTCCGCAAATTGCCCAGTGTAACTGGGCCCTCTTCTCTCTGTGTTAGGGAGAAGGCGGAGGCTTCGTGCTGGGCCTGCTTCAGGCACGTCCGTCCCCACGCACCCGGCTTGGGTGACAGGCTCCTGTTTCCGGGTCTCGGAACCAAACCTGCCCCAGCTGTCATCCCTTCCTCTCTGGGAGCAGGTGAGAGCCTGGCCTTGGCCTTCCAGCTGATGGCCCTGCTTCTGCTGCCCCTCACCAGGAAGCTGTTCCTCTCCTCTGTGACTAGCAAAACTGGATCTATTCTCGGGCCCACCTGCAATATCACCGTCTAAAGGTTTCCTGGTTTTAATTGGAAATTTCTCTTCTTTGACTCCTGTAGTACTTGACCCTCCTCTGGCATCTCAGAGCAGCAGTGGAAATGATGGCTGGGAAGAGGAGGAAGAGGAGGGGACAGAGCAAAGGAAGACAGAGCGGGACCAAGGAAGAGGAAGCACGGCAGCCCGTGATAGGTCACGCATGTCCCTTGAGTTACCTCATTTAATCTTGATGACTGCCTTTGGGTTGCATAATTTCATCCTCCTCTCTAGATGTTAAAGACTGAAGGTCCTGCATGTGCTCATTTAATAGATGGTCTCCTCTAGCCTCGGGAATGTGTCCCCAGTGTCCCTGAACCTAGTAGGTTCTGGGTGAGTTTAACCGAGTGGAGCAAAGGTAATTAAGCAATTAACTAACAAGGCCATCCGTCCTCTCCCTAAGCTTGGGCTGCTTTTCTGTGTTCTCCTGGTCTTTCCCGTGGACTGTCCCAGATGATAGAGCTGGTGCCACCTGTCCCTAGGGAGACCACGTCTCGTGTCTTTTGCCGGGAGTGAGGTCCTGAGATGCTCTTCTTTCTGATAGACTGGGGTGTGACGTTTCCTGGCTGGGCCTCCTGTCCTCTCTTCCTGAATAGAGAGGACCCAGCAGAGAGCCCTGAGTCCAGAAAGGCCTGGGTCCTGGGCAAATGACAGGAAGCTGAAGCCCAGATAGGCGTGGGAGAGGCACAGTGACTTTGAGGTGAGGAAATCAAGGTGAGGGTGTTTCAGGACTCGTGCTGCTTGTCCCCACTGACAAGCTTGCCAAGGGTCTGGCTCTGAGAGGGACAGGCCTGCCCCACACAGCCCAGAACCTGCGGGAGCTGCCGGGTCCCGGTGTGGCAGAGAGACAGGGCCAGCACCATCTCCTTAGCTCTGACTCCGTTAGGGAAGGAGACTTCTGAATGCCTACCTAGTGTCGTAAAGATGTTTCAGAGAAAACAACAACAGCCACAAAGAAGCAAAAAGCCAAGGCTTCCCCTTGTTCACCATTCCACCCTCATCTTCCCATGTGAGGTTTTTTCTTTCCGAACTGTTTCTGATGCTGGAAAATCCTATATGACTTCCTGGGATGGCTCCAATATCTAAAGATGTCCCTCACCTCTGGATTTATTACGGGCTTCTCTGAGTGGGGTCAAAGGGCACCGAGCCCCACGTTCTGAGCCCTTCCCTTATGTGCTCCATAACTCTCCTTTGCCATTTATTGACATTTGAGACATTTGATCTATGAGAGCCTTTCTCTCCTCCCCCTGTATACATGCTGCTTCCTAGGGACAGCAGGAATATATTATTGCAGCAGCGAGGACATGGCCAACTTATTTAGGCCTGGTGAGTGAATTACTGGGTAGAATTTTGCATAGGCTGACATCACACTGTATTTAAGACTTAGGGTTTAACAGCGCATCAAGCACAGTTTTAAGACTCTAGATGCAGTAATGTAAGACTGGACTCAGAAAAGGAGATCCGCACGGTGCTTCTCCATGTCTTGGCCCATCTGTTTGTCCCCTCATTCATCCTGGGTGGCAGGGTGGTGTTGTGAAGAAGCAGGGCCCGGAGTCTGGGGCCACAGTGAGAGTGGAACCGGAAATGGAGCCACCCATTCTGGCTGTTTTCTCCGCACCACGGCAGGCTTCCCCTTTACAAAGGGCCACTCAAAAATTAGCATTCGTGCAGAGAGTAGATTAGGAAGCGCATGGGAAGAAGACCCGCCTGGCATCCCAGTCTCCTAGATGCCCACCTGGCCTGCACGGTTCGGCCTTCCTGCTACACCAGGCCTGCTCAAGGGAGGCCACAGCTGCAGTCAGCGACGAGCTGTACCAGAAAGGCTTCTGTGGGTCTGTGGGTCTCGAGGCTTTGGCCTCTTCTGTTTCCAAATCAACCTTTGACTCCACCCGAGGACTTAGAGTACTGACCTGAAAATGCATTGGCTGCTGGCTTTTAGGGAGCTGCAGCGGTACTGGGGACAGCACAACCTAGCTCAGTGGTGGCCAAGCTCGGGTCTGCATGGGGTGCCCTTCCCAGATGGATCTGCTATGGGTGCAGGATAAATGAGCAGAAAGGAGCAGTCGTGAGCTTTCTCAACAGAGCTGTGTGTCTTCAACCTAGAGGCCTGCCCTTTGCAGGAGATTATATGTTTTTCTATATTTATGGTAAAATAATAGGATAGATATTCTTCTTTTCAAATTCTTGATTGGAAAAATAAAAAGTTCTGCATATGTTTGAGGAAGAATACATAGCGTACGTATTTATAAAACATGTTTATATAGAATATATAGCGAATGTGTGTGCTTGAGTATGAGTGTGTGTGTGAGTGTCTCTGTGTGTGTAAATACACGTGCCACTGGCCCACACAATCAAGAGCTTGGAAACTGCTAGTTTATCAGATTTTTCCAGACATAGTGACCTCCATTGTTTGGGGAGGGCATGTGCTTTTGATATGTTATCAGTCTTGGGCCATCTGTATTTCATCAGAGTGAAATGAAAATTTTATCTTCAACTTCATACCAATCAGTTCATGTGTGGAAGAATTTTGGTTTCCTTTGGCTGTGCAGCTCTCTTTCTCTCTCTCGCTCTCTTTTGTGTGTGTGTGTTTTAGGGCACCAGAGCTGGCCTTGAAAGGACAGGCACAAGAAGTAACCCTGAGCAGTTTTGGTTTCCTGATCCACAGGAATAAATAAATTTGCTTGCTGTCAGCTAACGTTGATATTGGATCACTTTTATTTTTATACTCAGTGGAATATTTTTTCCTGAAGTAATGAATAAATTATTATGAGACAAAAAAGCAGGCCATACAGTGCTACATTTATAGCTAGAAAGTCTTTATTAGTAAATTAGATCAGGTACAGCCAGAATAAAGTTAAGCTGTATTTATTTCCAAATGATAAACATTTTCCTCTTAAGAAGAGACTTAAGATGAGTTGCTGAAGAGGCGCAGCTCGGGCCTGGCCTAGCCCAGACCTGAGTGAAGGTGAGCTGGGGCTGCTTCCACCGCCCTTCGCTGCTAACTCAGCCTCTAGCACGCACTTCTTGGGAGCTCTCCATGGTCTTTCCCTGGCAACCAGGCACAGTTGGGAGCATTTTGGTCTTTATTTATTGGGGCTGCATAATCTAATTATCTCTCATTAGTCCACAGCTGATTATTTCATTTATCTTTGTAAATGTGACAACAAAAGGCTTACTTTAATTAAGCAGATCAGCAATTAGCTCTTGTTTTATAGGAGCTTTAAGCATCCCTGTACTAATAGCAGGCAGCACGATGATAATCAGAAGCTCAGGGAGGAACAGCAGCCGGACAATTTGATTTAGAGCCCCATTCAAGAGAAAGCGGTGTAGGCCGAGTGGCGCTCGGTGACAAAGGTCCAGAGTGGGGTGGCCAGACCAGAGCGGCCTGCGGGGACCTGCAGGGCAGCCCAAACCTTCTTACCCCATTCCCACCGAGGCAGTGACTTCATCCCTGCCTTCCATCTGTTTGTAACAGGAAGAATTATTGTCAGTCACCTATCATTGCGCTCCTTTGCTTCCGTGCCTCCGGCTGTACCAGTCTGTAGACGTGGGGTGGCCGTACTTTGAGGTGGGCATTCACAGCCTCGCCCTGTCCCATAGACAAGCCACTTGGGGCTCCAGGAGTCACACGTTCGCATCTACACAGCTAAGGGTGAGAATCCTCGCCGGGGTTTGCTCCTTGCAGATTGGTTCCTTCTCCTGATTTTAAACAAATACAGCAGGCTGCTCCTTCCCCTCTGTCTCCCTCCTTGTTCCTTCCTTCCACTGCTCTTGTGCCTTTCACTCATGTCCTTGTGCTGTGCCAGGCATGTGATGTGGACATGCCAAGGACATGATGACAGGACTCTTTTTTTTTTTTTATAAAATTAAGTCCCAATTTTATTTAAGGATTTCAAATTACATATTTCAAATTTCTAAAATGGAATAGAACCATCTTGGAATGAAGAAATGGCATAAATGAACACTGACATCCCTTGAAATTCAAATTTTACAAAGAAAACAATTCCTCTGCAAACCACAACCCCATTATGTAACAAGATGAAATATCATCTACCTCTTCACTTTGGGAATAGCTATTTCCTAAAGGAACGAGAAAAAGTGATTTTGTCACTTCTTTAAGTTAATTAAAAATGGGATTCTATCTTTAGATTAAAATTTTAAAGATCAGAAAAAGCTATGTTTAGATGAACTATGGTTACAAAAATATCAACACAGAATGTCTAATCAAAATTCTGAAAATAAAAAGGAAAAAATTACTGTGATTGGTTAAAGATTTCCAGTAGTTAAGATTCTCAAGAGGTATGGATAGTTCCACACAAATGTGTTCACATTTTAAGTCCTTAATACTAAATTTTCAAAAAGAAAACTATCACCTGTAAAAATGTATCAACTCAAAGTAATTTTATTAACAGCAGGAACTCTAGAACTTCCTCTTGAATTAGTCCACTCTCACCATCAAAAATAAGTTCATTCCCCCCCAAATTCACAGTAATTAGCCTGAGGTATTTTAAATGTAGCTCTAAAGTCTCAAACTCAATGGCATTCCCCTCCCCAAAATGGTCTTATTACCACTTTAGGCCCATAATCTCTATACTATTTACTACAATATGTTCATCTAGAATATCAGAGGAAAAAAAGATCCTTGGACTTTTTGAAAGAAACCCATCCCCAACCATTTTCACTAAAATAGTAGCCACATGAATTCTGAGTGTTATCTGGCCAGATCCACAAAAGGGGTGTTTAAACTTCATTTTCCAGTTTAATTATCAAAGCCTGGTGTGAATAAAATTCTGAGTATCACACTGTGGTACAAATGGGTTCAAATTTCTGAGGCTTTAAATGAGACTGAGAAACAGTTCATGAAATTTAATGTACTATGCCTTAACACATCTGTGAGGTAGTTAAGTAAACAGTACTACCCATTTTAATACATAGTAAACAGAAACATGGGTAAATGACATAGCTAAGCAATTAAGGATCAGAATAGACCATAGAGGCTTAGGGCTTTCTCTCTAGGTATAATCCAAAACTATGAAATTTAACTTTTCTTCTTTTAAAAAATGTATCAAACCATTTAGAGGTTTTATGCTTTTACTTTTTGTTTTCCACTTGCTTATCAGATCTTCCAAAGTTGGCTCCTTTTCCTTCAATATGTTAAACTGGGCACAATTGTCATGAATCCAAGTTAAGCCTCTGCTTCTAACCTGAATTAGTACAAAATTAAGAAATTACCTTGTGAGAACTAAAATTGCATTTAACATTTTTATTTTAGACAGCAAACAACAAAAATAAACAAACAACCAAAAAAACGTGAAATAGTCTCATCAAATGATGTAAAGTCATCCTTTCCAGGAAAGCAGAAGGTAGACCCTACCACAAAAAAAAGATGCTTACTTAATAGATGTTAAATTTAGAAGTACACTAAAATAGTATCAGTTTAACTTCTGCAAATTCTAGGTTTCATTCACTTCCCTGTGGTAACCATAACCATGTAAGTTAGGCTTCCTTATAATCAACTATCACCTACAATATAAAAATCCATTAATAAGCTAACAATTATGAGATTTGGTCTTACTGGAAATTCTTAACCATAAGTTCATTTTTTTTCCCTTTAAATGATGAAATGTCTTAATATAAATCACTGCATTTTTATAACACAAAAAAAATGAAAACCACAACTATGCTACCGACTTAAACCCACTCTACTACTAGCAGGAAAACTTTTGGTTCTTCAGGAAAAAGTTAATTTTCATAGTTATACTCCAATTATTCTATGATGCAAAGAACCAAATTGCAACAATGAACGGACATGCTTCAGAGAATCTGTGCATTCAAGGTATCTGACACTAAAACTATAGTTAAAATGCTAGTTAAACAAATTGGTCTTTAAAATATCAATTCCTTTTAAAAAATTAGTCTACTAAGAAAATACAAAAACATAAGGCTGTAAGTAAATAATAGTTGTGTTTAGGCTATTACAGTGCAGGTTATCCTCAAGGCCACACACATCCTGCTTCACTGCTGCTTTCCCTCTGATGGGTTTTGCTCCTTCTTTGGGTCATAGTCTGGATCATTTTCCTCATCTTCTTCTTCTCCTTCCTCATCCGCTTCTTCACCTTCTTCATCATAATCATCATCATCATCTTCAATATCTTCTCCAGTGAAGTACAACACCGATCTTGGAATTATACGCTCACGTAAAAAGTGACCAATTTCAGTGTCTGCAGCAAGGATAGCTTCGGCATCATCATCCAGATCTCCACTCTCAGGAACTTCAGGAGGAGCAAAAAAATTAAAGAAAGAATCATTGGAAATGGTTTTAGTCATAGTACCAACTGTCCCACGTCCCTTATGTTTCTGCTTCTTTTTAATGGTTTTCAAAGTGACATTCTTTCCTTTTTTCCAATCTATCTGGCACCCTGTATAGCCCATAATTTCTGGTCCATCAAATGAAAAGGGATCAGAATCATCTGGTTCAGATCTCATCCTATATGTCTTTGTCAACACTTCATTTGTGAAATATTCATTGAGTTCAAAGTGAAATTCTAAGATAAAACTCATAGGCTGGCCAGCATCTGAGAACTTCACTTTAATGTCCTTCAAATGCTTCAGAATAGGTTCATCATGTTCCTGAACCATGTCACTGAGCAAGTCAACATTCTTTAAAACAGTCAACCAAAATTCAGGAATTCCTTTAGGATCTTCTTTTTCTTCATCTTTTTTTTCATCTTCAATCTTGGCCTTTTCTTTCAGCTCCTCCACAACTTCTTCCTCATCTGGTTTCCACTCACATTCTTCTTCCATAGGTTCATAAATTGCATTAATGATCTCAAATTGCTTATCAAATAGAGGCTGGGAGAGAACAGCATACTTCCTTTCAAGATCATGAACTTCCTCATAGAATTTGGCTTCTATCTGTGCACATTTAACTTGAAGGGTTTTGAGAGCATTCACTCTTCTTTTAACTACCCTAGGCAAGCTTTCAATGTATCCTGTTGGTGTGTCTACCAGACCATCAAGTCTTTCTTGAAGGGCTGCAAGAATCTAGGATTTTGCATCATCTGAACAGTCAGCTGACATGCTTTGATTTTTGTTTCTTCACCAGTTTCTTCTTCTTCTACTTCTTCAACATCATCCAAATCTTGATCAAGTTCAGACTGTTCTTTGTTGTCAGTGTCTGCCATGTTGTAAGAACTGCAAATATCAGCGGCTAGTTCGGGGAGTCAGGCTGCGGGAGCTGCGCAGGGAGTGACTAAGGGCAGCTGCGGCAGCAGGAGGACCAGGAGCACGACAGGACTCTTGAGAAATGTTCAGTGCTACGGAGACAGCCCAGAAGGCTGCCACGGCCAGACTCGGGGCAGTCAGGGCGCAGGACAGAGGGAAACGGCCTCGCCAGAGTGGCGGCACGTCGGGTGAGACCTCAGTAATGTGACCCCGACCGGCCTGGCCCCTTCCATTGCTGTGCACCAGGCTTCTCCCCGCTTCCTACAGTGATGCTGCTTGGGCTGCCCAGAGCCCTCTGGTCACCCAGTAGTGGCCCTCCACTGTCCTGCGTCCGTGCACTCTCCCTGTGGAGATGGCTGCTCTGCATCCAGCGGATGCCGACTTGTACTCCAGTTTAGCTTTCCAGGATCAGCTGGAGGAAGAAGGAGGTGAACATGGATTTCTCAGGAAAAGAGAGAAGGAAATGAAAGGGGGCTTGGGCTGAAGGAGAGGTCACTCCCTGAGTTTGAGAGAGAATGGAAGGAATGAGATGGAGGTTGGGGGGTTCTCCTGCCTTCCTCCAGGAGGGCCCAGGGGGCAGCAGTGCAGCTCTTCAGCATGGTGTCCAGGCCGGCGTCCCCCACAAGACCCACCTCTCTCTGGGGACCTGGCCAGTGTTGCCTCCTGCACTCCATACCTGCTGCCATGCAGCACCTTGCTGTGGACTCTCATGACATCTGTGAAGGGTTAGAGAGCTTCTCAGCACTGCTGCTCTGCCAGGCTGTCTGGGAGACTCTATTTTACAATTGCACTGTAAAGTTGCTACCCGGATCTTCACTGTGAGGATGAAGGAGTGAGGCACACACAGGGGATAAACTAACTTACCTGGATTCATAAAGTAGTGGGGCCCAGAGTCCAGTCTGTAATCTTCACTGTTGTGAACCACTACGCCATCCTTCTTTGGACTTTTTCTGACACCCCGAGAACATCTGGCATTCAGAAATCAAGCAAAACTAATCAAATTTATTGCTTATATTTAATAAGTCACACACCGAGACTCTTAGTATAAGCAAAGGAGAACAATTACAGGACAGAGATAAGGTGCTTGGTGATCAAAGCCTCATTTAAGGACATGTGGAGGCTGATTTGGAAAGAAAGCGACCATGGAGGAGTGGTGCTGGCTAGGACAGCACCTCAACAGCCCGGCCCAAGAGGACGGAAGCCCGTGACAGTGGAGGTGGGGAAGGCATACGTGGAGCGTGGGTTTCAGCGGCTCACGGCCGCAGGGGGAAAGATGGAGGATAGATGTGAGCTGGGTCTGTGTCCGGTCGGTGTGGTCAGCCAGTGCAGCCGAGCACATGAGTCGTGGGAGGTGCTGAACATGGTCGCAGGTCTCTGGTGATAAAGAAGGTTGGGTCCAATGGGGATGGGAGCCGACCGGGAGCGCTCTCGTGGAGGAGGCAGGAGCAGCTGGGCTGGTGTTCAGGCTGGGGACTCATGTCCACTCCGAGGCCAACCCCTCCGGAGAGAGGACAGCGAGGCAGTCACCTCCTCCTGCCCTGCCCCCAGGTCGGTGCTGCAGGAGGGAGGTGCAGCGGCTCTTGCCCACCTGCGTCACTGGTGAGGCAGATCCGGAGCCAGGACTTCCAGCTCCGCAAGGCCCTCAGGTGGCAGAGGGGTCGGGATGCCCACATCGGGCCTCTGGGAATGGGAAAAACAGACATTGAAGCTGTGGGAAAGTGGAAAGTTTGAATTTTATCAGTAAGTCGGAGGGGGTGAGCAACCTAGAGGGGCCACAGCAAAGGTTAAAGTCTGTGACATCAGTGGTGCAGGAGTTCGTAAGCAGAGGACACTTGACCCGGGGCCATGTGTGCTGGGTGCCTGTGGTTTGGTGTGTGGGGAGGAGAGAAACAATGAGCTCCCATCAGGGCTGCTGCTCTCCCTCACGGGGGATGGTGGTCTGAGGCGGCAGAGCTGGACCGGGTGTCCTCACCACCCCAAGAGGCCCTGGAGGGAGCATCACAGCTGCCGGGCTCTCTTGTAGAAGGAAGTGTTGAGGCCAGAGCAGGCAAGTCCCCCTTGTAGGTGCCATTTGCCAGCGCATCTCAAGCCCCTGCAGAGGGCCGGGAAGTTTACCGGCCATGTGGAGCCATCAGAGTCGCCCGGTGCCGGAGTTGACAGAGGTCTCCTGTTTGCGCAGGAGCGCCTGTGAAAGCCTCCAGAAGCAGCTGCACGAGACCCCAGAAGGAATGGGGCCAGGGCCAGGCCAGTGCCTGTGCCTCTCGGTGGAGGATTCTATTTCCCTTGGAAAGAGTAGTGGGAAGTGGAGGGGACAAGGACAGACAAGACTGACCCTGAAGCGGGAAGAGGAACATTGGGGCACTGTCTGACCTCTGCCCTCGCAAACCTTCACTGTCCCCTCCCTGTTGCTCACAGAGAGGTGGCGGCATGGGCCACGCTGGGCTTGCGGGCCACGGCTGAGCTGGAGTGAGCGGTTGCATTCTGCACTGAAGCTTGGGAGGAAAGGAAGCCTCAGAGGAAAGAGTTCCAAGTAGGGAAAACTATTTACCTTTCAAAAAAAATCTCCCCAAGTGCAATTCATGGACAAAATTTATATCTCCATCTATATATTATAAAATCACTTGGTCAAGGTGACTTTTTAGGCCACTCACACATGAAAAGAGAGAGAAGCGAAGTTACTAAATATGATAATCCTGAGCTGATTTAAAGTCTCTGTGCCAAAACATACAGGCTGAGCTGGCATAAAGGATGGATTGTTCCCAACAACACTCTGCAACACTCAGACAACTGGGCTTGAAGTCCACGTCCCTGGATGCAAGAGGAGGTCCCGGAGCAATGTCTGCACCAAGCGGGCAGCCGGGTGGCCAGGGAGAGGCGCCTGCATGGACACGGGGGTCTGTCCAGGAGGCGGGCACTGTCCAGGCCTGGCACAGCCTGAGGGAGCTGCACAGCGGTTGGGACTAGGTCCTCGGTTCCGTAACTTACCCGAGTCCCCTGGCTTCCATGTGGAGACCAAAGCGTGGTCTTCTGCCCCCAGGCCCCGGGCTGTTTCTCTTGTCAGAGCTGCTGCATGGCTCTGTCTGTGCTGGCCGCCCGCCCCCAGCATCCGGGCTCTGGCAGTTTAAAAATACCCACTGGCTTTTGCCTCTGGTTTGGTCACCTGGTTACCTCTTCTCTGCAGACTAGTTCTTGAGCTTCATTGGTTTTGGCTTTGAGGCTTTTTATAAATCCAGCCATTCTCCCTCTCCTGCCTAAGTGATGGTATTCCGTTTGATATTTTCTGACCTCCTCTTGGGTGGAGGAATAATAGAGTATTTTACACAAGAATGAATTGCAATGTCGTAGGTGAATGTGTGGGAGCTCATAAATCAGCAGGGATCCCTGGGGACCACACAGGCCCTCCTGGCCCTGAGCAGCGCTCTTTAGGCCTCTGCATGCTCATAAAACCGCGATTTCTCTCCAAAGGGCTCCACCTTGGTGGATGACACTAGTAGTAAGCTGGGAATGGCGTGGCAGGAAAAGGCCGCTTACCTGCAGGTGACTGGTAATTTAGCCAGTGTGAGGGGCTAATGGCCCATCTCCCCTGTTTGGAGAATTAGGAAGTACAGTTTTGTCCACATAAACTGCATTTTTCTGTGGAAAGCCTCAGAGAGGGGCTGGGATGAGGAGGATGTTATTCAAGGACATCCTGGCTGAAATTCAGATGTGTGAAGATGTGGCACTGCTGGATTTCTATAGGAATCACTGGGTTTCTCTGAAGGGGTTTTGTTATTTAATTATTAGGCCATCTTGGTAAGTTGGAAATGGGGCAGTTTATCAAAATGGCGAAGAATAGATTATCCTCCTTCCTTGTTCTAGTAATTATGACACGGGGCAATGAGTGATCCAAGAATAGCGTGATTGCTGAAAACTCCCTTACTGTAGTCTGTACAGGGCTAACGTGAATATTGAGGGTGAGCAGGGGAAGAAAGGAAAAGAATGGGGTTCTTCTGAGCAGAGTGATCACAAATGGCAATTTAAAAAAAGTGCTGATGATGTGTCCACCCAATACAATAGAGAGACATTACGAGAACTGTGAAACTCTGTGGAAATAAGGAAAATGTATTTAATATGTAAAGAGTAACAAATGCAGGACACAATATTGTATATTTTCTGGTGAGATGTACAGAAAAGTGTGTCTGTGGATAAATGTTGGGGGGTCAGTATGCAAACACGGAAATACTGGGGGGATGTGGGTTTGCGAACCTGTGAGAAAGTCAAAGGGTCCCCTGCATCAGATTCATGTGGGCCCAGGGGACTCGAAGCATGGGTTTGTTTTGCTCCTAGTAGGAATGACTCTAGTTTTAAGTTAATCTTAGGCCTACTTCCTGCTAACGGTGGTGTGACCATCAGTCATGACTGTCACCTTGGCTTGAGAGGTGCCCAGGTGTGCCGGGGTCATGGAGGGGTGACCTCGGGGACGATGTGGTCCCTGGCCCCTTCTTCTCTGGCTCTGTTCCCCTGCTCTGCCTCCCAGTTGTCATGAGTGAAGCAGCTTTCTTCCGCCATGCTGTTCCTGCCGTGGAGCCAGACGACCGTGGGTTGAGAATGCTCTACAACTCTGGGAGTCCAAGCCACAATGGTGAGCTGAATGAGCTTCTCTCCTTGCAAGGGCAGTGAGTGGTGGGCATTTTCTCCTAGCAAAAGAATCGCAGACTGACGGAGGATTCAGTGTTTGTCCTTTTGGATGGGACTCATCTAATGTTGTGGAAAGAACAGAATTCAAGCATTCCTGATGCTCATGGGATTTTATTGGGGAAATAGATTGGAGGATATTCCACATGCAGGAGAACTCTTATGGAAGGGCTGGGCTGGGAGAGTGCCATGCAGGAGAACTCGAGGAGAGGATACAGTACTTTGTTTGGCAGAAGTCTGGGCCTGAAAGCGAATGCAGAGAAGATTTTAAAGTGTGAATGGGGGCAGGTCATGGGCAGCCTTGAATATTTAGCCTCACTAAATGTCATGCAATCCCTGGCTTCCTTCCTCTCTGAGAAAGATCTGGGCCATGTCCTGGACACTTGGCATGGCAGACTCTTCTAGTGCAAACTTACAGCTTTGGCTTTGAGCAAAGCACTCTTGAGAATGATGTTGTCTCCCTCTAGTCACTTTCCCGGCATCTGTGTCAGTGGAAGTAGCCCCTGTACTGCGGGCTGCGGGGTCTAGTGAGTAGGAAGGGTCCAGAGCCAGTGTGTTTCAGCTGGATCCCTGGGATCTTTAGGGCAGGTCACGGTCCTGAGGCAGATGCTGCTTTCTCAAGGGGAGGACAGTGCTGTCCCACAACAGCGGGTGTAGTGAGCCTTCCCTCCACCTTGCCCATGGGCTGCCTGCTGGGAGTGCGGCTTCCTCTCCAGGAATTCCAACATCACTCACCCTCTGAATTCAGGTTCAAGTCCTGCTGCCTTCCTGATGCTTCTTTCCCTTCTCTGCTCTCTGATGTCTTCTTTGTACCACTCAGCTGGCAACTAAATCCCATCTCATGTCGTCCTCTGCATCTCATGGAAAGTAGGCTTGGAGCTTCTGCTTTCCCTGTGACTTAGGCAAAATTGGGAGCATTCTTAGCTTAAAATATCCTGAGTTGAAAGTTTCATTCACACATAGAGTTTTTGTACATGTAATCTGGGCGCTTGGGAGGGTATGCAATTTTACTTATTTATCATTGGTAAATTTGATTAAATTCAAATAGTTCATTAGTCTACAAATACATTTAATGAGATTTGTAAGTTTAAATTTTCTGTTTAGAACTCAAGTACTGGGGTAGAGTTTGTATATTGCATATGGTTTATGGCAGGCTGTCTGCATTGGCTCACAGAAGGCTCTGTATTTTTTATTGTATCTTTTGTTTTATTTCTCCATTACCATTACACAGGCAACTACTGCTGAGTTTTTAGCACTGATCATTTAACCCACTTTCCACACATTTATATATATATGATTTTGTTATATGCACCTGTAGTATACATTTGTTGGATCTGTAGTACTGTTTTGTGCATGAACTTTTAAAATTTATTTAATAGCATGAGGCTGTACATTTCATTCTAATTTTTGTGGGGCTTTCCCACTTATGCTCCGGAGAGCTGCAGTGGTTGTGTTTTGTAGCCGACTCATTTCTTCTGCCAAGAATGTGCTCTGTGTCTTTTCCCGACCCTCCTCTGGCCTTAGTGATGCCCGCAGAGGTGCAACAGCCCTGACGTGAACTCCTTCTGAAGTGGACCGTCGAAGAGAAAGATACTGCAAGTCACAGATTTGACTTAAAATTGTCCCGTAGCCATGCGAAGAAAATAAAAAGAATCAGGAGGAAGTAATTTTAATAATAGACTTTACTTAAGCCCAAATCTCTGAAATATTATTTCAAAAAGTAATCCATACACACACACACTTAATGAGATATTTGCACACTAATCTCGGACCAGGGTCTTCCATGAATGTCTTGCTCTCACGGAAGGGCCCACCCAGCCTGGTCACACATTGGTGATCCGCTGTGTGCAGTGGCCACGCTGTGGTGGAGAGCATGGCCCGGGAGAGGGCGTCCGGGTCCTGCTCAGGGCTTCCTGCTAGTGCAGACAGCACGGCTACCCTGCACCACGCTCAGCAGAACTGGGCAGCTGAAAGCCTCCCCGAGTTGTTCCCGTAGCAGGTAAGACTCCCCAAAGGCAGTACATGCCTTCTGCTCCCTGCCTCCTAATTTGGGTCTGTCTGATAGATACAAGTGCTGTTTTTGTCTTGACTTGTATTTTTCTCATTGTTCATGAGATAGAGCATCTTTCCATATAAAAACAGATACCTTACTCATTTTTCTATAGCATTCTCTCATTCTATTTTGGGGGTTACCTGTTCTGTGTGTTATCGTTCCAGATATTAAACCTGCATTGATTGTAGGTTGCAGAAAACACAGGTATCCATCATGAACAGAAATCTTCACCATGTCTGCAGTCTGGCAGTCCAGCAATTCTACTCACAGCTGTGCACTTTTTGTTGGATAGTCTCCTTTATTTTCTGTTACTAACTTTATTATTTTGGATTCATCGCTTAAGTCTTCATTGCACGTGGAATTTATTTTTGTGTGGACTCTAAAGCAGTGAGCCACCTTCACACCTTCCTTTGAGGCAATTCTCCATTTCCTAAATAGTTCCTCTGTTCCCTCCTAATTTGTATGCCTTTCTTACATATAGTAAATTTCCATGTAGATACAGCTCTATGAGCTTTCAAATCTTTAAAGACGACTGTTTGTTCTCTTGCAATCATTCTAATCTAATATAATATGAATGTTGTGCAGTTGTTTTAATATAGGATAACTTGTTCTTTTTATTTTGTTCTCCTTGCTCTCTATTTCAAAAAATTCTTGGCTACTTGTAGGTCCATGTAAATTTTGGATACTGTTTTTTCATTTTATTCTTTTATCCCTTTCCTTTTCTATTGCAATTATACTGAATTTGTAAATGAATACAGATTAAACTGATACTTTTATAATATGATATTATCTCATTCATTGATATAGTATATAATCTTTTACTCAGATTTTCTCGTATCATAAATATTTGTGAATTCTTCCTTAAGTTGATTCCTAGATTTATTGCTGTAATGATTATTTTAATAGCTCATTTTCTTTTGTACATTAAAATTAGTTACTGCTGATGTGCAAGGAAGTTTTTGACTTTTATATATATTAATCTTGTATCTAGCCACCTGGATGAACTTTGATTAGTTCTAATAGTTTGTTTTGTTTTTAAATATAAATATAATATCTATAAATAAAAATTGTCTAGTTGCTTTTAAAGCTTGAAAGCATCACATTTTTTTCCCTTCTTACTAAATTGGCCAGAAACTAACAATGTTAGGTTGAGCTACAGTAGAGGCATTCATGTCTTCCATCTGGACTTAAAAAAATAAGGCATTTAATATTTCTCAGTTTGAATGGCTCCCTATTGTTATTGCTGTAGGGTTTTGAATGGCTTGTAATAGGTTAAGAGTGGTCTCTTCTTTCTTTAGTTAGATTTTACTTTGTTTTAAATTTCATGAGTCCGTGTTTGCAGTACATAAGATTATATTCATTATGGGGGTTGGTGGATGTACATAAAGTACCTGAGTTCTTCCTGTTTCCTTCTCTTCCTCTTCATCTCTTAGTGTCCTTCTCATTTGCAAAAGCTCTATCTCCCTGTTTCCTAATATCTATGTTTTATTTTGCTCTTTAATTTCTTTATACTTTGAGTTTCTCATAAAAGAGAAACCATTTCACTTAATACTGTGATATCAAGGTGCATCCATTTTTCCTACAAATGATTCTTTATGTATGGCAGAGTAGTACTTTACTGTGTGGTAACACCACATTTTCTTTATCCATTCACCTGTTGATGAGCATATAGTTTTCTTCCAGATTCAGCCATTACAAATTGTGCTGCTATAAACATGGGTATGCATGTGTCACTGTGATGTAATGTCTTTAACTCTTTTGGAAAAATACCTAGGAGAATAGCTGGGTCAAATAGAATTTCTAGTTTTAGCTTTTTGAGGAATCTCTATACTGATTTCCACAGTGGCTGCACTAGTTTACATTCCCAGCAACAATGCAGAAGGGCTCCTTTTTGCCCACAGCCTCACCAGCATTTGTTAGTATTTGATTTCTTGATGATGGCCATTCTTCCTGAGAATCTCAATGTTGTTTTAATTTGTATTTCTCTAATGGCCAGTGATATTGAACATTTTTTTCCTTGTATTTATTGGCTATTTGTATTTCTTCTGAGAAGTGGCTATTCAGGTCAGTTGCCTGGTTTTTGATTGGGTCTTTTTATTTTGGAAGTCTAACTTTTTGAGTTCTCTGTGTATTGTAGATATTAGTCCTCTATCAGAGGACTAGTTGGAAGAATTTTTTCTCATTCTGTAAGTTGTCTCTTCACTCTGGTGCTTATTTCTTTTGCTGTAAAGAAGCTTTTATATTTGATACAATCCCATTTGTTGACTCTGTTATTTCTTGTGCAGTTGGGGCTCTGTTCTTGCCTATGGCTATGACTTCAAGAGTTTTACCTATTTTATCTTCTAGCAGATTCAGAACTTCTGCTTCAATATTTAGATTTTCTGTTCATTTCTATTTTATTTCAGTGCATGGTGACAGGTATGAGTCTAAATTCAATATTCTGTGTATGTATAACCAGTTTTCCCAGCACCATTTATTAAAGAGGCCATCTTTCCTCCAGTATTTGTTTTTGGCCCCTTTGTCAAAATTCAGATAGCTGAATGTGCCTGGGGGATTATTTGTGTTTCTGCTATTCTATTCCATTGATGAAGTAGTTTTTTACTTTTTTGCCAGTACCATGCTGTTTTTATGACTGTAGCTTTGCTGTATAACTTGAAATTTGGGATTGTGATGCCTCTTGCTTTGTACCTGTAGCTCAGGATTGATTTTTATATTCTGGGTCTCTTTTTTATTTTGTAAGAGTTTTAGGATTAGTTTTTCTAGTTCTGTGAGGAATGCTGTTAGTATTTTTATTGTATTTCAGTTTTAGATATATGGCCATTTTGACATGTTGGTTCTACTTTTCCAGGAATGGGGTAGCTCTCCATTTTCTGATGTCCTCCTGTATCTCCTTTTTCAGAGTACTGTAGTTTTAATTGTACAGGTCTTTCACTTCCTTGGTTAGGTTAATTCCTATGTATTTATTTTATTTTATTTATTTATTTTTTGGTGAACTCAGGACCTTGTGCTTTTAAGGCAGGTGGCAGCACTACTGAGCTAAATCCCTGGCCTCCAATGTATTTAATTTTTTGAAGCTATTGTGAATGGTATTATTTTCCTAATTTGTTTGTTATTTGGTTCATTATTGTCGTACAGGAACATTTGATTTTTGTGTTTTGATTTTGTATCCTGCTACCTTGCTGAATTTGTTTATTAGCTCTAAGAGACTTTTGGCAGAATATTTTGGCTCTTCTATGTACAGAATCATGTAATCCACAAATAAGGACAGTTTGACTTTTTCATTTCCTATACGTACCTCTTTGTTTCTTTGTCTTTCCTGATTATTTTGGCTAATATTCTGAGTACTATATTGAACAGGAGTGATAATTGTGGACCTCTTTATTTTGTTCCTGATTTTAGAGCTAAAGCTTTCAGTTTTCCCCACCTAATATGACGTTGGCAGTAGGTTTGTCATAAATGGCTTTTATCAAATTGAGATAAAGTCTTTCTCTACCTATTTTTTCACAGTTTCAATCAGGAATAGATTTTGTCAAAGGCTTTTTATGCATCTCTTGTGATGATCACATGATTTTTGTCCTTGGTTGTGTTTATTTGATGTATTATGTTCACTATTTGCTTATGTTGAACTATCCTTGCATCCTGGGATGGAGCCTATTTAGAGATTTTGTTTTAAATATTAAATAGTTGATGAACATTAGCAAATAATTTTCTGCTTCTGTAAGATGTTCATGTAATTTTTCTCTTTTGGCTCATTAATTAGTAATTTGATAGACTTTTAAACATTGAACTCAGAAGAAATAAATTATATTTCATCATGACATATTGCAAATAATACACTGTTAGTTTATTTAACAAATGTATTATTTAAGTTTTGTTGTCTATTTTGTTAAGTGAAATGGGTCTGCATTTTCTCTTTTTTAAACATCTCTTCCTTGATTACAGAATAATGGCATTACTAGCTTCATAAATGAATTAGACAAATTATTTCTTATTGTTTTCTCTAAAAACTTGTGTAACATAAAAATGATTTAATTTGCTACAAAATGCTTTGAAACTCTTCTGCCAGACCTTTTTTTATGGGGAGAGATGCAGATACATAGGAGATTCTGAGGCTGATTTCATGTTCTTTAGTGGCAATTCCATGTATTTTATGACTTTCAGTTCTAATTTTGATATTTTATAATTTTGTGCAGTTATAATTTATCCATTCCATTCAGGTTTTCAAATTTTCTAGCATGCATTTCCTAATAACATTCTTCTGTCTCTTTTTTATTTCTAAATTTTAGGGGTTTATTTGCTTCCTCATCTCTCCTAAATTAATCTAGACAGCATTTTGTCTGTCTTATTGATCTTTTCTAATAAACTATATTTTGGGATTTATTAATTACCTTGTTCATTCAATGTTGTTCTTTAACTGATTTTAGCTTTAGCTTTACTATATCTACTTTTCTTGAGTTTATTTTCCTGTTTTTTTCAGATTTTAAGTTCAATGATTCCAATTTATTTCATTTCTTCTAGTTTTCTGTGTAAATATAGCCAGAACTCACAATTTCCCTTTGAACTCCTTTAGCTGCAAGCAATACATTGGGTAGTTTATGCTTCCGAGCCTCACAATTTCTCTTGTAATCTCCTCTTTACCCTATGGATTATTTAACAGTAAATATTTAGATTTCTGGACATATAAAATTTAAAAATTATCATTTTTGATTTAAATATTTTATTTTTTAGACAAAGAACACATTGTATGTGAGACCTATCTTCAAAATTCACTGAAATTTTCTTTGTAAGTTACTATATTATTATTTTTCGTTAAATTTTGTATACGCAAGTTTATTCCATGCTTGTTACTTATGAAGTTGAGGTTTGGATCTAACTCCTTTGGCAGTTAGTTGGTTAACTTTTTTTTTTTATTAAATTCTTTTATTGGTACATTGTAGGTATACAACACAATTACATTTCTCATTGGGAATTGTACCTTTACATAATGCATCTTGGTTCTTATTTTTTCCCCATTCCTAGCCCTCCCTTCATGCCCTCCACCCTTCCCTGTTTACAAATACTTTATTCCCATTTTTTCCATTTCTCATCATTTTTCCTTTCCCTTCTTTCCTTTCCCCTCCCCCTCCCACTACCCCTACGCCTTTGGACTTTTTCTTCCTATTTTACATTTTTGATTATTCATTCTAATCATTGGTACATTTTAGGTATACAATATAATGACATTCATCATTGGAAATTTGCACCTTTACATAGTCTCTCTTGGTTCTTATTTTTCACCCTTGCCCAGCCCTCCCTTCAACCCTTCCATTCCTCCCTATTTACAAAGATTTTGTTCCTATTTTTCCATTTTCTCATATTAATCCCATTCCCTTCTATCCTTTCCCCTAGCCCTCCCACTTCCTTCCCCTTTGCCCCTTTTCTTTCTCTTTCACATTACCTATTATACATTTAGTCCTTATTTACACTTTCAGTTTCTTACACCAGAGAAACTATTAGGAATTTATTCATGTGTGTCCTATTTATTTCACTTAAGAGTATTGCCTCATTGTGCAT
Organism: Heterocephalus glaber; assembly: GCF_053883595.1. Lineage (NCBI taxonomy): Eukaryota > Metazoa > Chordata > Mammalia > Rodentia > Bathyergidae > Heterocephalus > Heterocephalus glaber. The sequence goes on along the minus strand of NW_028258138.1, from coordinate 81,950,992 downwards.
CCACTTAGCTATAAATGTCTCTAATTTCTCATTTTTTATGGCTGAGTAGTACTCCATTTTATTAAAAAACTCACATTTTCTTTATCCAGTCTCCAGTTGATGGGCATTTGGGCTGTTTCCAAGTTTTACTTATTACAAACTGTGCTGCTATGAACATGGGTGCACATATATCACTGTGGTATGATTCTTTTTAATTCTTTGGGGAAGATCCCCAGCAGTGGAATAGTGGGGTCAAATGGGACTTCCAGTCCTAGTTCTTTGAGGTATCTCCATACTGATTCCACAGTGGTTGCATCAGTCTACACTCCCACCAGCAGTGGAGCAGGGTTCCTCTTTCCCCACAGCCCTGCCAGCATTTGTTATTGGTTGATTTCATGATAGCAGCCATTCTTTCTGGAGTGAAGTGGAATCTCAGCATTGTTTGCATTTGCATCTCTTGAATGACCAGTGATAGTGAACATTTTTTCATGTATTTATTTGCTATTTCTACTTCTTTGTCTGAGAAATGTGTGTTCATTTCAGATGCTCATTTTTGGATTGGGTGTTTAAATTTGGGAGGTCTGATCTTTTTAAGTTCTTTATAGATTCGAGATAGTAGACCTTTGTCTGAGGAAGAGCAGGTGAAGACTTTTTCCCACATTGTGGGTTGTCTCTTCACACTGCTGGTGGTTTCTCTTGCTGTCCAGAAGCCTTTTAATAAGAAGAGATCCCACTTGTTGATTGTTTGTGCTAGTTCATGGGCAACTGAGGTTTTGTTCATAAAATCTTTTCCTACACCGATGTCTTCAAGGGTTCTACCTAACCTCTGTTCCAACTGATTCAGAGTTTCTATTTTAATATTTAGATCTTTAATCCATTTTGATTTTAGTTTAGTGCATGGTGAGAGATACAGGTCTAGTTTTAATCTTTGGCAAGTTGAAGCCCAATTTTTCCAGCACCATTTATTAAAGAGGCTATCTTTCCTCCAGTGAGGGTGTTTGGCTCCTTTATTGAAGATGAGATGGCTGAGCGTGTCTGGCATTGTTTCTGCATCTTCTAATCTGTTCCACTGGTCCTCAGGTCTGTTTCTTTGCCAGTACCATGCTGTTTTTATCACAGTAGCTTTGTAGTAGAGTTGCAGGTTGGGGATTGTGATACCCCCTGCCATGTCTCTGTTACCTAGAATTGCTTTTGCTATTCTGGGTCTCTTCTTGCTCCAAATGAATTTTTGGATTGTTTTCTCAAGGTCTATGAAGTATGCTGCTGGGATCTCAGTTGGAATTGCATTAAATCTATATAGCAGTTTTGGAAGTATGGCCATTTTCACTATATTAATCCTTCCTACCCAAGAGCAGGGGATGTCTGTCCATTTTCTGATATCATCTTCAATGTCTCTTTTCAGAGTGCCATAGTTTTCAGAGAAGAGGTCTTTGATTTCTTTCGTTAGGATGATTCCTAGGTATTTCAGTTTTTTGGATGCTATTGTGAAAGGAATTATTTGCCCTGTTTCTCTCTCAGTGAGTCTGTCATTGGTGGAGAGGAAAGGTATTGATTTTTGTGTGTTGACCTTGTAACCAGCTACTTGACTGAATTTGGTTATTAAGTCTAGAAGACTTTTGGTGGAGTTCTTGGGGTCTTCTATATAGAGTATCATGTCATCTGCAAATAATGACAATTTGACTTCTTCATTACCTATCTTTATTCCTTTTATTTCTTTCTCTTGTCTAATTGCCATGGCTAATGTTTCCAGAACTATATTGAACAAGAGTGGTGATAGTGGACATCCTTGTCATGTTCCTGATTTGAGTGTGAAGGATTTCAGTTTTTGACCATTTACTATGATATTGGCTGTTGGTTTTTCATAGATGGCTTCTATCAGTTTGAGGTAGAGACCATCTATTCCAATTTTTGTAGGGTTTTTATCATAAATGCATGTTGGATTTTGTCAAATGCCTTTTCTGCATCTATGGAGATAATCATATGGATTTTGTCCTTGGCTCTATTGATATAGTGTATTACATTGATTGATTTTCATATATTGAACCATCTCTGCTTCCCTGGGATGCATCCCACTTGATCAGGGTGTATGATCTTCTTGATATCTCCTGCATTCTGTTTGCCATTATCTTATTAAGGACTTTTGCATCTATGTTCATTAGTGAGATTGGCCTATAGTTCTCTTTTTCAGTTGAGTCTTTCTCTGCTTTGGAGATCAAGGTGATGCTTGCTTCCAGGGATGAATTTGGGAGTATTACTTCCCTTTCAATTTCATTGAAGAGTTTAAACAGTAGTGGCAGTAGTTCCTCTCTAAATGTCTTGTAGAATTCAGCAGTGAAGCCATCAGGGCCTGGGCTTTTCTTAGTTGATAAGTTTTTAATTATGTTTTCAACTTCATTGGTTGATATTGGGTTGTTCAGAGTTTTTAGGTCTTCTTTGTTCAACTTTGGTAATTCATATGTATCTAGGAATCTGTCCATTTCTTCTGTGTTGTCCATCTTATTGGCATATAGGTTCTGGAAGTAGGTATTGATGATCCTCTGGATCTCTGCTGGGTCTGTTGTAATTTCACCCTTTTCATTCCTAATTGCATGGATTTGGGCCTTTTCTTTCCTTTTTCTGACAAGGTTGGCTAAAGGTTTGTCAATTTTGTTGATTCTTTTGAAGAACCAACTCTTGGCTTCCTTGATTTTTTGTATCATTCTCTTAGTCTCCATTGCATTGATTTCTCCTCTGATCTTTATAATTTCCTCCCTTGTATGAGCTTTGGGGTTGTCCTGCTCTTCTTTTTCTAGAAGCTTGAGGTTCAGCATCAGGTTGTTTAATTGGGCTCGTTCTGTTTTCCTAGTATGCGTATTCACTGCTATGAATTTCCCTTGTAATACTGCTTTCATTGTGTCCCATAGATTCTGATATGTTGTATTGTCATTGTCATTTAATTGAAGGAACTGTCTGATTTCTTCTTTAATTTCCTCTGTGACCCGATGGTTATTCAGAAGTGTGTTGTTCAATTTCCACGTGTTTATGAAATTTTTTGAGTTTCTTTTGCTATTGATCTCCAATTTCATCGCACTATGGTCTGATAATATACAGGGGATAACTTCAATTCCTTTGCACTTACTTAAACATGTTCTATGTGTGAATATGTGATCTATTTTGGAGAACAACCCATGTGAAGCTGAGAAGAATGTGTATTCTGATTTTGTGGGGTGGAAGACTCTGTAAACATCTGTTAAGTTCATTTGTTCAAGAGTTCGATTGAGTTCTAGTATTTCATTACTTATTTTTTGTCTAGTTGATCTATCTATTTGTGACAGTGGGGTGTTGAGGTCCCCCACTACAATTGTATTAGTGCTTATATGACTTTTCATGTCCTTTAGTATTTGTTTATATAGTTGGGTGCACTAGTGTTTGGTGCATAGATATTTATTGTCATCTCTTTCTCTTGGATTCTTCCCTTTACAAGGATGTAGTGTCCTTCTTCATCTCTCTTAACCAGTGTTGGTTTGAAATCTACTTGATCTGCAAAGAGGATAGCTACTCCTGCTTTTTTTTGGGTTTCTGTTGCATGCAGTATTGTTTTCCACCCTTTAACTTTCAGTCTATGAGTTTCCTTTTGAATGAAGTGTGTTTCTTGTATGCAGCATATTGTTGGATTTTGCTTCTTGACCCATTCTGCCAGTCTATTTCTTTTGATTGGTGAATTGAGACCATTAACATTGATGGTTATGACTGAAACGTATTGACTTGTCATTGCCATGACTTTTTCTTTTTGTTGGGTTCTCCCCCTTTACATTTAATTTCTTATCATGCCAGATGGGTTCATTCTGCTTTGCTTCCTGGGGTTGTGATCCTCAATGTCTGTTCCTAGGATATTGGGTCAAATTCTTTGGAGTGCTGGTTTGGTATTCACAGAGTTCCTAAGGTGCTCTTTGTCATGAAAGTATCTTATTTCTCCATCCATTTTGAAAGATAGTTTTGCAGGGTCCATCAATCTGGGTTGGAGGCTGTTTTCTTTTAGGGCTTGGAATATGTCACTCCAAGCTCTTCTTGCCTTGATGGTTTGTGTTGAGAAGTCTGCTGTGATTCTGATGGGCTTTCCTTTGTATGTGATTTGTTTCTTTTCTCTGACTGCTTAGAGAACTTTGTTCTTCTGTTGTGTTTCTGGAATCTTAACAATTATATGCCTATGTGTAGATTTTTTTGATCAAGGCTATTTGGAGTCCTATATGCCTCACTTATCTGTATGTCAAGCTCTTTTCCCCTGCTTGGAAAGTTTTCTGCCATTATTTCTGTGAAGAGATTTTTTTATGTCATCTCCACTCTCTCCTGTTTCTTCATTGAGCCCAATCAGTCTTATGTTATTCTTTTTTGCATCATCTAGCAGCTGCTGGATTGATTTCTCATGTTCCCTTATAATTTTGAAGCAATTTTTCTTTTCCTGGTCACTAATTGCAATCTTATCTTCTATATCTGAAATTCTGTCCTCACATTGGCTCATTCTGCTGTGTAGACTTTCAGTGGAGTTTTTCATGTCCTGGAAATCTATTTGCATCCGTTTTATGGATTCCATTTGTTTCTTATGTTGGGATTCCATCATGTTCCTCAGTTCCTCTCTAGATTTATTAATCATGTCTTGCACTAGGGGCACAATTTCTCCTGTTATCTGAGAAATTATTTCTGATTTCATTTTTTTCCACATCCCCTTTTGTTGCCAGTTCAGTGGGTCCAGGTGGTTGAGTATCAGAGTGTTCCATCTCATTTCCCTTTGGGGTTGCTGTAGGTGATCTGGAAGTCTGGTTTTGAGACTGATTTATGTGTTTTCTCATTTTGACTGGGGCGGGGGGCTGTTAGCGCCTGCACGGATTACCTCCTCTGAACTGGGAGAGGTGGGACAGGGGCCAGGAGCTGCGGTAGGGATGGTGACCCAAAAGCCCTTTCCTGTGGGCTTGGAGCAGTGGGAGGGATGGTGACAGGGAAGCCCCTTCTTCTGGACTAGGAGCAGTGCGATGGCAGCTCAGAAGCCCCTACCTCTGGGCCAGGAGCAGCAGGACTCAGTACCTTGGTCTGGTGGTCTGGTGTCCTCTGCGTCTTTGTAGTGTGGAACCAGGTGGCTGCCTGTCTGCAGCCGGGTGATTCGGCGTCTTCCGCTCAACTTGGGACCTCGGTAAGGCGTGCACAGACCTGCCTGTCTGTAGTGGGCTGATTCGGTGTGTTCTGTGAGACTCAGTTGGTTAACATTTTTATTGGTATATATTTGCAATATGCGACATTCAGTTCATTTGGGGGAGTTGGTACACGTATTTAACATATCTTCATCACTTTCGATTCTCTGCCCCGATACCCTCCCCTCCCTGCCTCCCCTTTTCCCTTGATGCTCTGCTCTTTTTCCAAGTCTGCCTTTATTTCACTCTTTAAGGTTTTTATAGTTTGGATTTCTCAAATAAGAGAATCCATGCCCTCTCTAACTTCCTGTGTCTGACTTATTTTTCTTAACATATGATCTTGCGATCCACGCATCCATTTTTCTGTAGATGACATGACTTTACTTCTCTTCTTAGCTAAGTAAAATTCCCTTGTGTATATGTACCATGCTCTCTTTGTTGCTCTTCTGCTGAGGAGCATCTAGGCTGTTTCCAGAGCTTAGCAAATGTGAATTGTGTGGCTACAGTTGCTGGTGTTGACCTTAGTTCCTCAGAGGGGCCATTTCTATCTTTCTTCCTGCAGTCCTATCAGTTGTTACTTCATCTGTCATGATGCTGTATCACAGAGTTGCTGTAGACTGCATCTTCGTATGTTCCACATCTTAGCTCCCAAGGTGCCGGTCCCAGGAGCTGGCCCTTTAGCAAGTGAGGAAGACGTGCAGGCAAATCCCTCATAGGAGGGGTCAGTACCTTCATGAAAGAGGACCTGGGCGCCTGGGCCCTGCTGTGGAACCCTAAGCGAAGTGGCAGCCACATCTTAGCCAGGATGAGGGCCTCTCCGGAAGGAGCCTGGGACAGCTCTACCTTGGCTTCCCAGCCTGCGGGGAGACTCTGGGAAAGAAACCCCTGTTGTGTGTCAGCCATGCAGTCCATATATGCTACTCTAGCTGGGACAAGTCCAGATGTCCCATGACTGTTAGTCGCTCTTGTTATTCTGTTTTGCCTCAGTTCACGAACTTAATTCATTCCGCAATTCCGGGGAAGATGCTGAGTCGTGCTGGCCACCCCATGTGAAGTTCAAGAACAGAAGCAAAATTTTGCAAATGCTTCTGGTTGCGAACTGAATTGTTCTTGAACAAAGCATTTGTGAACAGGTACCACCGCACTATTCCTTTGCCGTGATGTAAAGATGCTGCTCCTAATGATGCTTCTTCCATTAACCATTTTGTCTTTGTTTGGATTTATATTTTCTTAGTACATACACACACATACACACACACACACACATATTTGTACTTTATTTTCAAGTGATTTATGTTTTAAATGCATTTTATAGACAGTAGATCTTTAAAAAAATTCAACCTAAGGGTCTCTTGGTAGGTGAGTTCAAGTTATTTCCATTTGTAACAATCATTGTTTTTTATTTTGGCCATGTGGTTTCATGTTTTCTGCTTGCTATGCTTTCTTTTGTTTCATTTTGTTTTTATTTTTTAAACTTCCCTCTGAACATCCATTTATCATCTGGTGGATCAGGTAAATTTTATTTGCTGGTTTGAATGATGATGACTTGAATGCTTTATTTTAGCAAGAGTATTTTATACCAGAATTCAAACTGATTTAAGGCTTTTTCTTGCTTGTTTCTGATAGTCTTCCTAAACTCTCTGAGATTTTTATAATGTATATTTCAATGCATTCTCTTCCATTAGTTTTGCTTCTTCCGATGAAAGTTCGTCTGAAGGCTCCTTCTTCATATTTTATTTCTTAAGCGTGTCCAGTCCTGCCGAGTTCCGGTCCTGGCTCTCTTTAGTCTCCCTGGGCCCTCGCCCCGTGGTCGGTGACGTCCTCCTGTGCGGAGAGTAGGAACCCAGGTCTGGCGAGCTCCTCTGATGGCGTTAGAGGTCACGATGTGCTTTAGGAGGGAGGCTTCAGGTGCTCCGCTCTGCTTTCTCCACGTGTTGCTCTTATCTCCTGGTAGAGCCCCATACAGGAATGAGGTGGGGACCCTGAAGGGCACCACCTGCCCTCTGCCTGACACACCCACCCACCATCACGGTGCTGGGAGGGAGCGGCAGCGAGCCCTGCACACGAAGGCACAGTTTCCGTGGTTTTGCTCCATACAGAGTGCTTTTTCCAGCCTCTGACTCCGAGCTCTTTCTTTCCTGCTTGGATTTGCCCAAGGTGAGACAATGGGGAGAAGCTCGTGGAGTCAGGAGAGCCAGCTTCTGGCTTTGTGACTAGAAACTGTTTTACTTCATCTCTCTGGAGAAGGATTCCCACAGCAGTTAGTCTTGGAAGATGACCCAGATGCAAGGATCCGTGGTCCCTGTATTCTTTCTGTCCTGCCAGCCCGAGATTCCCAGTGCCCCACAGGAGAGAAGCCTGCTGGAATTTGTTTAATCTAGAACTCCCCGATTTCATTGGCGCATAGAATCCTGTAACTGAGGAAGGCGTATTGGATCCCGGGCAATCCGTGCCTTCTGTGGAAGGCGAGCTATGTGAACTCCGTGTCGTCCCCTCGGTTGTTCCGTTTCCTTTCTCTAAGCCCACTCAATGCACTTTTCTCCTCTCCTTCCACTGCCCTGCCCCTCCAGTCAGTGGTACTGGCCGGTGGGCTGAGACCTCAGCTCCGGCCCTGCACGCCCTGCACCGACATCATGGGGCTTCTGAGTGTCAGGAACGAGACCCAGCTCCAAGAAGGCCCTGGTAACGGTGGCGTTCCCAGCTCTCTGACAAGTGCTGACAGATGTTTCCTGGGCCCCGGGGCCTCTCTCCTTGTCCCCCTGTAATGTCGCCTGTCACACCACGGCTCCACTTAGTCCACCGCTGTTCCGCTCTAAGCGAAGGGGCAAGGAGTCAGAGCCTTCAGTTGCTGGTTCTTTCTTCTAAGCACTTAATGGATCTAAAAGCTCAACTTTACAAGGGGAACGGCTGTTATTTCCTCACTAGATAATGATTTCCTTATCCAAAATGTTCCCTTTGTATCTTCATGGTAATAAAATGGGGAAATGGATTTTTAAAAAAAGTAATTACACAATTGAACATGTGATGAATCCACTTAATGGGCAAGAAGTATCTGCTTTTGGCTCCTGTCACTGCCCAAATTCACAAAGCAATTCACGACTCATTCCCTGGGTTCAGATTTATTTCCTCACACCAGCCTTGAGATGAGACAAATTAAATCAAGACGGCCACACGGGCTAAGGACAGACCTGGTCCTCTGATGACCTGCCTACTGCCACGAACAGGAGGTGAGGCCACCCTCCCAGTGTGACATCTGGAGCCCTGTCCCGCCAGCAGAGCGGGAGGCCTTGGTGAGGGGCCTCAGTCTGCCTTAGCTGCCGCCACCCCTGCCCAAGGCCAGGGTCTTTAGACCTTGACCGTTTGCTCAGTCCCATCTTGGTGAAAGTAAATTGTCATTGTTTTCACCATTTGATAGAAGAGAAATTTATTCCTGTTGATGGATTATGGGCAGCAGGGAGGCACACAGGTGACAGGAAGCTGTTGGAGTCAGAGGGCATTCTCTGCTGGTTCGCCTGGAGTTTTGTGGCTGAGGCTGGACAGTAACTGTTGGGCCCGACCGCCGGCTCCCTGATCGGTTACTGTGACTCTTCCTGCGCTGAGCACCATGTCCACCGTACACAGCAGGCGGGTAAGAGGAGGCTGTGAGGGAAGACAGATTCAGTGTCATCCTTACTGTCTGCCGCAGGAACCTCGGCAGAGTCTAGGGATCACGGGTTTACCAAGGCGTGCTTCCGAAAGTCACCTCCTGGGAGGGAGGGGGCAGCAGGGGGCAGGGGTGCTTCCCAGGTCTGTGGAGTCGTCCACTTCCTCTGGATGGCCCAGCTTCCATCCTGCCTCCCACATGGGTCAGCCACAGAGTCAGTCTCAGGGGACTGGGGTGGCCTCGGGCAGAGCCAGGCAGCAAGCACCCTGCAGCCCCGGCCCCAGGGGCTGGATGATGCATCAAACCCAGCAAGCCCATGACACCTCTGCTGGGAGAATCTCTAAGACACTGGTCTTGCCAGAAACTCAGCTCACTTTCAGGGAATATAGGGCTAACAAGACCCGCTTTGCTAGGGGTGTTGTGAGAATGGACGGAGCTCTTCTCTCTGAAGGGATTTAAGCCACAAACCACTCAGCCTGGAGAGCTCACGCAGTAGGTAGGCACCCAAGAATGGCAGTGATGACTCACTGTAGGAAGCAGTGACACTTCTATGGAGCACTGGACAATGGGATTGGTTTTTCATTTCTCTCTTTGACTCGAATTGCATGGTTGTTGCATCTGTGTGTGAATTAAGCCTTCTCAAATCTTCCAATTGGGAGCAGGAGTAACCAGCCAGCGTGAAGTCGGCTCAGTCAGCTGGTGCAGTGGGGCTGTTCTTGACAGTCTGTGTCAGACCCAAGTTTTCTGTTCTCCAGACTCCCCTTCCCTGAGCCACCGCAGTGCCTCCTGGGCTCCTTGCTCTGGTCAGGGGAGACTGTGGAGCAACAGCCAGCTTCCTGTTGCTGAGTTTCAAACACTGAGGTCCTGGTGTAAACAACAGATTTAGGAGGCTGAGCAATTGATTGGTGGGAGCCGTTTGTCCCAGCCCAGAGGAAATGAGGGCTCCCTGGGTGGAGCAGACTCGGAGTGGAGCTTGGATGCTTGGGCACCTCGGGGAGGGCTCAGACCCCACTGCTCCCTGGATGGCGCTGGCCAGGCAGACTGGATGAGAGGTGCTGGGTGGGTGCACAGCGGCCTCCCTTTGTGGCCAGCATGGTATGGTGATGGTAGCTGCCACGTTCAGGGACATGGGGCGACTTCCAGAGGTGCCGTCCTCTCCAGTGTGGTGGGGGCAGCCCAGGGTCCTCATGTGGCACAGATGTGACTCCAAATGAGTGAATAGGCCATGTGGCCAGGACTGAGTATGAGTGGAGGACCTGTGCTGGGACCTAAACAGGATCCTCAGTGTCTCACCAGGTGACGCTGTGGGCTGATGACAGTGGAGGGTCACCTACCAGTGCCCGTAAGAGTCCCTGGGAGGACACCTGGCCTGGCAAGGTGAGTGGATCCCCATGGTTGCAGGGCAAACATGGCGCTTCCATTGCCAGCTTCCTGGTTGGCTCAGAACTCAATGTGGCTTGGCCGAGGCGGGCACATACTCTAAGAAGGCCCAGCAGGGGTACTGGAAAACACTCCTATCCCAGGGCTGGGAGGGAGGTTTCTCTCTCTCCCTTTCACAGATCCATTGCAGCTCACGGCTGCTGGCAGCCACCGGTCAAGGCACGAGCTTCCTGGGGGAGAAGCCAGAGCTGGTGGAACTCTAGGGGAGCAGAACTGCACCCCATCTTTCATCTGCCCTACCTGATATGCAAGGTGAGACATTTTCTCTTTGTCTACACCAGTTTCAGCTGGACTTTCTGCTGCTTGTAGTTTACTTCCACTTGGCTAGAGGTAACAATTCTACTTTTATCACACAGTTTAAGGAGATCCCTGTTGCAATGATGAAATTCAATTTTATCCTGTAGATGAGGTAATTGAACTGCTGTTATTGTCTCTAGATGATAACAATAAGTTCTTATTAACAGAATCTGAATAGTTGTGGCAAAGAACTAATCTACCATGAAGATGTACAAAAACAAATGGACTATTTAAAATTTCTATATTTGTGTCCATATACACAGCTGGTATTGTCTCAAACTGGTCTGATCATAATTCTGAAAGACACAACCCCAAATATCATAATCCTGGATGTTCAAGTTCCCAAAGAGCAAAATCTCCAAGGTCTAAAACCACCGAAATTCTAACCCCAAAATTAAAATCCTGAGTGCTGAAATCCAGAAAGCCACCATCTCTATTGAAAGAGAAGGCTGTGTAGGAGGGGCAGGGTTCTGGGGAAGGGACAGTTGTGTTTTCAGCTGTGGGCGGTGAATTCTCTTGGGAGAACCTGCAGCCTGGTGCAGCACTACCCTGGGAGCCCTGGGAGGGGAGGGGAGGCATTTCCTGAGATCAGCAGGAGTCTGGGAGGGCCAGGTGGGGATTACCTCTTAAAAATGTAAATAAGTGTCTTTTCAAGAACTTTTAAGGTATTTTTCCAGAATTTTATTTCAGGGATTTTTATCTTTCACGATTTTAAATGTCAGGGGGTTTGATCTTTTGGAATTTCGACATTTGAGATGATGATGTTTTGGGTTCATCTTTGGGGATTAGGACCCAAGCCCTTGCATAACTCATCACCAGGAAAGTGCAGCCATTCTAGATCTCTTGCTCTTTGGGTCACTGCTCCCTTGAACTGGCCCCTGCTCCTCACCTACACCGTTCCAGCCAAATGCGGGTAGAGTGGGCTCTGCCAGGGCCCTTGGTGTTTGGAGTGACTCACTGAGAGAGAGAGAGAGAGAATATTAGGCATTTAGGGAAGAGCAAAGCTAAGCAATAGAATATACTGATGATTCTTTGCATTTTTATTTTGAAGGATTCTCCCAGCTTATCCAGCAACGTCCTTTTCCTGTTTCAGGTTCAAGTCCAGGACACTACATTACATTGTTGGTTTCCTCCAGCATGACAGTTATTTTGGCTTCTCCTTGTCTTTGGTGAAGCATGTTGGCCAGGTATCTTGTAGATGACCTCATCATTTGGGATTAGCTGAGCTCCTCCGATTTGCACGGGGTCCTGAGTACGGTGGAAGAAGGCCCTCCTCATCCCCTCTGTCAGGTCTTCGCTATTGACCTTAGTTTGCTGCGGTCCTTGAGCTGTGGCCACATGGTTAGCTGATTTCTCCAGGCCTCTCCCCACCCCAGTCACCATTCAGATTTTACTCCTTGCAAGCCACTAAGTCCCACCTGCTCCCAGAGAAGGCAGTTAAGCTTTGTGTCCCGGAAGGAGGAGCATCAAAGGCAGCACACTTGCCCGGGGGTATCAGTGAGGATTTGGGAGGTGCCTGGAGCTCAGGTGCAGACATCTCCCTGGTGGCTTCTGAGCCTGAGTCCTCCCTCGCCTCTGAGCCATCTGCTGTCCTCTCCGTCCTCTGGGTCCTCTGTGCTCCAGTGTCCTCTCCTTCTCTCTGTCCTGTCCCAGCTCAGTGGGTGTGCTTGGGAGTCCTTGGGATGGACGCCTGGGGCAGGACACCCCCTGCTGCCTCCCTGCACGGCCACCTCGGGCACTGCGTGACCTGCTTCCCTCTCATCTCCTGCCTGGACCCAATACCAGTGCCCCCAAAACAGGCTCTCCTGGCATTGGCTGGAGGTGCTGGGAGCCTCCTGACTCAGCCGTCGACCACGGCTTGGTTGTTATCTTTTTTCATGAATTCCCTCCTTACTTATAAACTTTTTATTGTCCTGAAGATACTTTTCAAATTGGGTTTTCACTTCTCACAAGCTTTTTATTTTAATTCATTTTATATTTATTTATTTTAAGTTATTTATTTTAATTCAACAAATAAAAATTGTATTATGTGTGATGGACAACATGATCTTTTGATTTGTATATGTTGATAAATGACTAAATTGAGATCATTAATATATCTTAACTACTTATCTTTTTTTCTTTCTTGGTGAAACCACTTAAAATCTATTCTCCACAATTTTTAACTATGCAATGCAGTCTAACTCGAGTTTTATAGCACTACATTTTACTAAGGTCTTCCACACCCACGCTCCCATCTGAGACTGCACGAATGTGTAAAGCTGCATTAGGGGACATGTGTACCCACTTCACTAGGGTGGAAACTGAGGCACAACAAAGTCTGGTGAGCGATTTAGTGTCAAAGAATTAGTGTCTAAAGCATCAGAGACCAGTCTGGGCCATTGGTGATAATCTTGGTTCTCAGTCACTTTCTCATTGCTGGGGCAAAATACCAGACACCCACAAACTCAAAGGAGGAGGGGTTTACTGGGCTCACAGTGTGAGGAGGTTTCAGTCCATCATTGTCAGCTCTCAGGCAGGGTGGAGGAGAAACAGCTCGAGGTGGCAGCAGGAAGCAGACCTCCATGAAGAGAGGCCAGAGAGACCCTCCCAGCCACACCCACAGCCCCCAACCTTCCAGGCCAAGCTTCCCTCCCAAAGTGGTGCCCAGCTGTGTGCCCCTGGTGGAGGAGCCCTCTGACCCACGATCCAGTCATCTCCCCACAGCTCCACTTATGTGCCTTGAGGCTCTGGGGCACAGACAGGCCACAGCAGTCACCTCGCAGCCTCTCCACCAGAGTCAGCCATTCTTGTCTGCAGCCAGGTCCAGGGGCCATGCCCACCAACTTCCGGAGGGGTGAATTGAACCCAGGCTCAGGAGGCATAAAGGAAAGGGGCCCAGATCCCTCCTCCTGGTTACACCAGACATTCCCCACTTACGTGCACTGCTGTTTTCCAGGACACATCAGGAGGAAAACTTAGTTCCCGAACCCCTGGTGATCACAGCGGATGCTGGGGCTCAGATGGTTTCATCCTGTTTGACCCAGTTCCTCCCAAACTTCTCTTCCACAGAGCAATTGGGCTTTGTGTCTGCCCCTCAGAAAGTACTGGGATGGAATGTGAGTATTTGCCAGAAAGAGAAACTGCATGAAATGTCATCCAAGTTGAGTTTTCCTTCTAAGTAGCATGGATTCTTAATATCCTGAAATGTTACCTGGACTCCGTCATTCAAACCACTCTGTGCCACTTGGGTTAAACCGACTGCCTGTATTCCCTGGACAGGGCCAGCCCTGGACTCGACTTGGTTCCTCATGGACCTGTCTCCACCATAATAACTCCTGGGTTGCAGAATGACTGAGAGGTAGATTAGGTTTGTTTTTCTCCCTCAACATGACATTTCACCTTGACCTAGTGAAATTGCCCTTTTCCAGGAGGAATTGGTAATGGAATCAGTGCCATCACTCAATTGCATATCCTTCAAAAGGCCAAGGGAAAAAATAAATAGGAGCATTTCTATGAGGGAAATTCCAGGAGAATATTTTAAGCCACAGCAAGCTGAGGAATTGGACCTTTTAAAAAAATCACCATAGAAAAGAGGACTCAAGAGTCTGTAGAACTTTCCTTACTCCAAATCTCAGTGACAGTAGCATAAACAACAGGAAGTTCCATTGTGAGACTGAACGTGATGTGTAGGGTGTGCCCTCCCTGAGTTTTGGTTCTGGTTCTGGGCCTCGCTTTGGGGCATGGTAGCTGCCTAACACAGAAAGGGGCCACTACTGGCCCAGGGCTAAGCTATCACTCAGGAAGGCATTCAAAGGTTTTCCTAGAGAACTTTTTAAAAGGAGGATTCTTTTCTCAATCAGTGGTTTTTTTCTGGGAGCCCCTTTGTTCCCTGGGGGTATTTGGTGAGGGCTCCGGACACTTTGCTATCCCCTCCGGTCAGCGTTAGGGTGTCTGGATGCCTGGAGCCAGGCTACTACTGGCTCCCCGCAGAGCTCAGGTGGCTCCACAGCAGAGAACCCTGATGTCCAACCCCAACAGTGAAGACAGAAGCTCTGCTCTGACGGTGCGGTGTCCAGGGTCGTGTCTCTTAAACGCGTCCTAGAGCTGAGAACATATTTGCTAATTAAAACCTCTGCACTTTGTTGAAATGATGAAGAAAAGGGTCTTGATGTTTTATCCAGTTGTTCTGGAAACATGACTGTGTAACATGAGTATGAGAATCACTGTGTGGCCCCTGATAATTTTTCAGACACAGTTTCCAGAAGGATGGAAAGTGAAAGCCTAGTGCACTTGCACTTCCTTAATTCTTACCACGACAGACTGAATGTAGCTAATACCACTCTGCACGGACACCACGGGCCGCAGTCTTTGCTTCCCCAGCGCAGTCTAGTGTCTAGCATTGACTCCAAGAGAGCTGCACACGCGCAGCGGAGTGTGCACTAGGCTCACACAGGTGCATACACAGTCACCACAACAACATGCGGCTCATGCTGGGCCTAAATTGTTTGCAAAGTATGGGAAGCAATTACCCAGCAGATTCTGGTTCTCAGTCTGGCTCCATAAAAGGGGTCTGGATGCGAGGCACCCTGGGTTATTTATGGCTGGAGCAAATGGAACACTTAACTATGCAGATAAACTTCTCATTCTTTTATAGGAGGCAGCAAAATAAACACCTTAACAGTTCATGGTTTCCAGAGTGTGTTAATCGGTCCAATACCACTCTAATTCTCCTCATAGCTCATGGATTCAGAGCCTGTGAGCAGATAAAATGTGTCTTTAGCTAGCACGTACTTATCCCAGTGACTCTTTGGTTGATGGATGACCTTCTGATTTTTTGAAACAATGCCTGCTCAGAGCCTCATGGTGGCTGCATGGCACCTGACTCCCATGCTGTGCTTTGGGGCCCAGGCAGGGAGGGGGAAGAGGGAGGGAGGGAAGGAGGGAGGGAAGAGGAAGGGGGGCCTGCAGTACGAGGTCTGGCTCAGTCATTTTTAAAATCAATACTTGCTCTCCAAGCCTTAGATAATTTAGTAGAACATAATTCAGAATTCTCCCTTTCAGCATGCATCTTCCATCGAAGGGGTGTTTTCGTCCAGAGTCAGCACAATGCTCGTGTGACCCAGGAATGCACAGATTAGGTTAGAAAGAAAGGAAGGCAGGGGATGTGCACTCATGCTCTCTCTGATTCTTCTGCCAAGCACCCCGATCCAGTGAGTGCCATGTCGGGATCCCTCTGCTAAGAAAGGGACCCTGAATTATGGTGCCACATCGTGTTATTTCATATTTAAGGCTTTTTGGAGTTGTTTTCCATTATAAAACCTTAGCCTAAGGGATGTCAGCCTCAGATAATTTATTCCCAGAAGGTCAGATAGTGGATACAAAAATTTCAGCCCAAGGGCTGTTAAACCCTGCTTTGCACCTCAATTCACAGAGTGTGTCCGCAGCGGTGTTTTGTTGTAGTGATAAATTTTTGTGTTCCCATGCACAGAAATAACAGGCTTCATTTGCTTAAAAAACCAGCAGACACCTATTATTTAATCCTTCAGAATCCATTCACTAGGTTGCTCTAAGAAAGCAGCCCCAGTGGAAAACATCTTGGTCATTTAGGTACAAAGAGCTTGAGATTTTACAGCAATTTTCCAATACTAATTACATTTCATGCTATCTATCATATGCATGGCTTGCAAAACCCTATTGATTTTAATGGATGCCAGTGCATTGGGAGCAGATTATTTTACGACATGTTATGTTACAGGACTGCTATGAAATACCTGGATCTCAAAATGTGGACGCAGATGTACTCTCAATTATCCACAAGTGGATTATCCACTTGGTCTGTTACCCACAACATATTTTAAATTAAAGCTGCTGTCTTTAGGTAACTCAGTAGCCCTGGGCCAGTTTCTGTCATCAGGGTTCTGTGCATGTGCACCTGGAAAAGGAAACTCGTTCTGATGGATTTGGCTAACGTGATTAGTAGGGAAATACAATTAGAATTGTTACCAAAAATCTAAACATATAAGACTAGAAGGTCAGATTTGTTTGGGGTTATCTTCATCACAAATTACTTCCCTTGGCAAGAAAACTCAAGGTAGTAATTATAAACATGGGCTCATCAACATGTGATGTGCAGGGGAATTGGCCCAAGAAATAAGGGTCACCTGGCTCCTCCTCCAAGCGCCCAGCAGAAGCACAGGCTGCAGTGCTGCCTGCTGTGTGAAGTTTTCCTGCATCTCAGAACTGTCCACTTACTTTCCGGAGCAGCTGGGAAACAAGTACATAGGCTTTGGAGTCAGAAGGACCTGGGTCCTAGTCCTGTGGCTGCGACGTGTTAGCTGAGTGATCTGGAAAACATTTAACCTGGCGGAATTTCCTTTCCCTCTCTTTGGAAATGACCATACCAATGTCTATGAAAATACATATGGAAAGTCCATAGTGCAGTGTTTGGGACATTTCATGCACTCGATACATGCTTGCTTCTTTTTTGTCTCACTTCTGATATATATTTTGCATTAAATTCATTAAAGGTCCCTGATGCCAAGGACATATTTAATCCATGTTTGAGATGTCTAGTGTTTATTAAATTATCTTATATATAGGATTTTCTCAATGAAAGTGTGAGCTAAAGTTTTGGTTTTATATCTGAGATAAATTATAAAATTTTTGCATTTTTAAAAATCTGTTAAAATCATTTTTACTATTCATTTCATAGAAAGAGTAAAAACCAGGTCAATGTTTTTATGTATAAATCTCATCAATGAGATACAAGGTTTTTCTTAAGAAAACAAATTTAGCCTCTATATATGGATATGGCTATATCATGTGCATAACATATATATGGAAGCAAAATATCAACTAAGTTAACGTTAAGAAAGACTCTTTACCAAGTTCATAAATTGGTTTATTGCTTCTAGGGAGATTCTGAAAGCTACAGGTTGAAATCTTTCTATCTTTGCCATGATTAAAATAAAATATATTTTAAATTTACAATTAAAATTTTTTTCAGTTAGGAATACACTACAGTGAGGCTTCCATCAGCTTGTAATGTTGACGAAAGCAGAAGTCTTCAGGGTAATCAGGAACTGATTAACGCTGGCAAGTCGGAGAGTTGTGTTGCGATTCTTAGCTGGGAACCTCTGCTTTTCCCTCCTTTAGCCTTTGGAAAAAGCTGGGTCCTCCGTGGACGCCTCCCTCTCTGTCCATGGTGCTGACCGGGTCCTGGCGAGCAAACAGATACCACAAGGAAGCCGAACCAGGACAATTAATGGCGCCTCTGCCTGGAGCCTGGGTTTAGGTGGGAGGCAGCATAAGAACAGTATCATTCTTCTCATTGGCTCACTTTAATTTTGGGCTACACACTAATTTTATTTGAAAACTATAATTATAAAAGTAATACATCCTTATGTTATAGAAATGCATACTCCAGGAAGTTCGACCTTTATCTAAGCAAGCACACTTTGCTTTAAGGCTCTTTGAGGCTCACATCAAAGGGAACCAGGGAGCTCTTGGGCCCAGGCTGCTTCCAACATGTAGCTACATTTTTCAAACATTCATGGACTCATCTTTGAAAGACACATCTGTGCTTACATCTTTTTCCAACATCTGTAGGTTTAAATCAATGATGAAATCACCAGGCGTTTGGGCTCTTTCTTCTAGAATGTTTCTGATTTACCTTGACAGCTTGAGTAATCCAATCCAAGACAATGTTTCTCTTTATTTCAGTAATGAGAGAGACCACACTCTCCAAAGCCTGTGTTGCATTCATCTCGCCCACATAGTACTAATGAAAAGGACAAACAACTAGGTCTCTCTTGGGTGCCTGGGTGCAATAGCTTCAATACATAAGTGCATAGCAACAACTTGTGAATAGTGTAGCAAAATAAACATGTTCAAGTGCAGCAGGGGGAGTGGGCTGCTTGGGGTCAGTGTGGTGAATAGGGGTTAATTTCTGTTCAGTCAGGTGAGGTACAAATGCATCAACTTTGCTAGAAAATGGCTCCAATTGTGGCTGAATGGTCTAGTTTCCTGCGGGATACAAGCAGCCTATTATTCCATGTCTTAAAAGGCTTGTTCAAGTTTGACCATTTGGATGGGAATCGATACAACAGAGGATGGGGACAAACATTAGCGATCACACCATGCACATCATGGAGGCGAGGTCCACAGCCTATAGTTTCTCCACTAACCCAGGGGAAAAACCCTTCTGGTTTGGCAGAGCCAGGATCTAGAGGGTCCCCTGCACTTCTGCAGGCCTTACCTCCTTGCTGGTGAGTTGTTCAGGGAGGCCAGAGCAGGCAGTCCTTTGGCCACTAACTTTCCTTAAGCCACGATGAAAGCCAAGCTATGAATCAGGCAAGGGCACATGAGTGAACATTTCAGATCCAGTCTTCTTTGGCCACTGCAGCAAGAGAGATCCTGGCTATCTACCCATGTGTGAGCCAGGGTGGGGACTTCACCCGAGGACAGTGGCAGGCAGGGGACTCCTGCTGAAAGGACTCGTGGGGCATCTTTCTGGGGAAGTCGCTCAGCCTTGAAAATTTACTGTCAAAAATTTTTAGAGAAAAGAATAAAACAGGAGCCTGTGAAGTGTTTGCTAGTGAGAGTCCTGAGTAGAGAGATGAGACTGGGGAAACATACAAGAAGAGTCAGCTTTGTGAGAGCTCTGAAAGTTGGGGTAACCACTAAGAGAAGGTGGTGCATTGTCTGACATGTCTTGTAGGTAGGGACTAGAAGGACAAATTGAGGAAGGCTGGTGTTAAAAAAGCAATCCAGAGTTGTCAGTTTATTTGGTCTATTGCAATGTAATAAGGCTTTAATGTCTACATTGCAGAAATTCATGTATAGTGACACACGAGATAATCAGTTATTCTAAAGCACTTGTGTGTCCATTTCCTTCTGGGGAGGTGCCTTTGGATCATAGGCGTCTCCATTGCTTTCCTTAAGGGAAGCTGCAGTTCTTAGGCTCAAGTGGGAACCCTTCCAAGCTCTCTAGGTGGTGCTACTGGAAGACTCCAAGCTGCTTTCCAGCACCCACCCACCCACCATCCCCCACACCCTGGGCCCTCCAGGGCCTTCGACCTGTCAGGCCTTCTGCTGATCATAACGATTGCTAATCTGGTGACTTGTGGTGCCACTGACCATGCCAGCCAGTCTGCAGTGGCCCCATGCTCTGTCCCTACCCAGGAGGCTGCTTGCTGCTGGCTCCAGCTGGGTCTGTTGACCCAAAGGACCCCCTTGCTGACCCAGGTCCTGCTCCTTCCTGGTGGTCAGGGTGGAGCTGCATGTGAGCTGATGACCTCCAGGAATGCTCACAATGCAAACCCACATCCGAGCCCCATGGGCACACACGCTGGGGTCCCAGGACCACTTCGGTCCTGCTGCTTGCCTTGCAGACCTATACATGGACCTGGCAGCATAGACACCTGCAGGTCACTTAACAACGCCTTTCAACTCCACTTCTGGGTGTTCTCCTGGCTCTGATTTTAGTGTGCATCCTTCCCTCCCAGGCGTGGTGCTGTCTGAGTTTCTACCTCCGACTTCAGCTTCCTGGACTCTTGTCAATGCAGCCAGCACTCCAGGATAGCACTGGAAAGGGTGTGGGGAGCTACTTGGGGACCTGTTCCATCCCTGCATCACCTCTGCTCACATTCCAAAACTGAACCTGGTCTCATGTGTGGAAGAGCTGGTGCAGGGATGAATGGAAAGCACAACCACCGGGCCTGCAGTGGGGATGGGATCTTGGCCTCATGTCTGGGGAGGTCTGAACTCACCTTGGCTCTGCAGGGCAGGCAACCTTGCAGGACTTGGTCCATGCAGCTGGCACTGGCTCCTCTCTGTGCTCTGTCCACACAGTCAGGGCTCAGGTTGCCGAGGCAGCACTGGGCGTCTTCGTCTCTCTGGGGCCCAGGACAGGGTCATCTCCACACCCCAGGCAGCCCAGGGGCAGGAGAAGGGTACGGAAGTGGGCACCGAAGGCTAGGGTGCCCCTCGTCTCTGTGGTGAATGCTGTGTGACTTGGGGAACCCCCACCTCTCTGTATGAAGCAGAGTTGATCTGATGTCCTCAATGGCTGTGCTGGGTTATGCAACACGTCTCTAACCTTCATACTGAAACTATTGTCTTAAAGTTTGCCAACCACATCAGTGGAACACTTCCCCAAATTCTAGAAAGGTCCACATTGGTCAAAAGAGCAGATGCCTTGGTTAGGGACCCTGTCCATGGGCGGTGACAGCACCATGCTGACTGTGGCTTCCGTGGCGTCTCCACAACCAGCCTGCATCCCTGAGATCCACGGTGAGTCACTGTTGCACAGCACCTGCAGCCCTGTGTGACCACCACTTCACTTTCTGGACCATGGATCAGCAACCGTGTGGCCCTTTGGTGGCCTTGCAGCCCTCATCTGCCAGCCATGCCTGTCACTGATGGACATAGGTCCCCACCCCAGGGATCCTTGCTGGAGCTCCTGCCCCTTTCCTGGGAGCCGGCTCAGTGCGGGCATTGATGGAGGGCTATGTCTCTGCCTGAGCAGGTGACAGGAGCTTCCGGGGTCCAGGTGGGTGGGGAGGAGGCCCCGGGGTCTATGTGCCAAGATACAGGGAGAGCCCAGCACCTCAGCAATGGGGAAAAGCCACATAACACCCCCCACCCCAGCCAAGAGTGCTAACTTCTCTCTGTCAGAAAGAGCAATGCCCCTGCCCACGCCATCCCTGGTAAAAGCCCCTTGTGCAGCTTGCAGAGCCCAGATCAATGCCACTGGACAACTAGGTGCCCTGAGTGGCATCTGCATCCTGGGACAGGCCAGGGTGCTCTGCTGAAAGATCAGCATGGATCATGAGTAGGAGACAGGGTGCAGGCACCAGCTGCTCAGTGCTGGAGTGTTTCTGTTTTGGTTGGAAGGCACCAGGGCTGGGATCCTGGAGACTGTGGGGTGGTGGCAGGGATGTTCAGCTGTGGTTGGGTTCGGGGTCCTGGCCGGCACCAAGCAGTCCTGAGAATTGAGGTGTGCTCTGTTACCAGTGTGTCCAGCGTTCCACCTCTGTGAGGTGGGGACAGCAGCGATGGCCTTGTGGAGTTGTGGGCGGGCATGAGGTACTAGGCAGGTGTTCACCAATGGCATCACTGTCATCACTGGGATCCGGGTGCCACCGGAGACTCGGTTGGCTCGGGAAACCCCAGGTCATAGCTATGGTGATTGCATGAAAAGGAAGAGGATGAACAGACAGAAGAGAATACATGTAAGTTTTACCTGGTCCTGGCTTCACCCTTGGTGTCTGTATCTATACTGCCTATGTCGATATTATACCACCTATGTATCATCTATATCTATACCATCTGTGTCTGTCTATAGCTACATCTATATCTGCAGCTACATAATCGATATCTACATCATCCATCTATATCTATCTCTGTCTCTATATCTACATCTCTGTATCACCTATATCATCTATATCATCTATGTCTATATCATCGTCTCTCTCTACATCTGCTACACATCTATATATGTATCTGTATCATCTATATCTCCATCTCATCTATCTGTCTGTCTATCTATCTATCTATCTATCTATCTATCTATCTATCTATCTATCATCTCCTCTACTCCCCATCTCCATCTCTACCTCCAGCTCTAACAGTGACTTGAAGCTGTCTTTCAGGTTTTACTTCCTTCCTAACAAGGATGGTGA
Organism: Heterocephalus glaber; assembly: GCF_053883595.1. Lineage (NCBI taxonomy): Eukaryota > Metazoa > Chordata > Mammalia > Rodentia > Bathyergidae > Heterocephalus > Heterocephalus glaber. The sequence continues at coordinate 81,928,805 of NW_028258138.1, read as the reverse complement.
GGGGAAGGTTCTTGGCATGGTTGTGAGTTTGGGTTCACTGGGAGGACACTTCTGTCTTCGTTCCCACTGGAGGCAGACCAGACAGACAGGGACATCCCCCGAAGGCTGAGGTGTGACCTCTGGATGTACAAAGCCCTTGCATTTCGCAGAGCTCCAGAGAAGGAGGAAGCAGGACGCCTCACTGTCCGTGTGACTCGAGGGAAGGTGGGTGCTCACGAAGCGTGAAGCACTGCCACGCCGGCCCATGGAGAAACTGTGGCACCAGGGAGTTCCTGAGCCCTGGCTCCTGGTGCATGCTCTGCCCACCCTCAGCTGCCTTTCTCCATGTCATAGCTCTGGGTTGGGGCCACATGTGTGGAAAAGATGTCTCTTGGACAGTAGTCCCATCCCGTGACTTCAGGACTTGACTCCGCCCTGGCCCACGTTGCTATGGGATGCAAGGTCCCCGTCTGGGTGCAGCCCTGGTGGCTTTGTTGTGACTCAGTGTCTCACTCATACTTTGAGGTCTGCAAAGGTGCCAGAGTTGTAGAGATGCCTGGGACAGCTGCCAGAGCCAGGGGCACTGGCCGGAGAGCCCTGGAGGGGCCCTAACTCCGCGCGCAGGGCAGGAGCATAGTGTGCTATGAGCGTGCATGGGCCGCGCTTGGGCCTGGCTGTGGATCGCATTATCGGTGTTTCCCGTCTCCCTTTAGCACATCGGACACGGATCACAGTCCTGCACACACTGAGTTTCATCTGCAGAGGAGAAAAGTCCTGAAACAGTCTGAGCTGTGGAAACCTGGTGTATTCTGCAGGGGTGAATTCTGCTCTCCCGCATTGGCGGTCTGTTCCAGGAAAAACGGTTCCTAGGAAGACACCTGTCCCGGGAAGGAATGGACTTAAAATTTTCCTGTGGGCACCGCTGGGTTCCCCTCGACATCCTCACCACCTGGAGCACTCTCTTGCCGGTCATGTAACTGATTTTGCTGCTGATTTTGGAGACCAGGGTCCCCATTCCACGGCCCCACCGCTTTCCTGAGCACAGAAACCGCTGCTTCCTCCATCGGCTGGGACTTCATTTACTTTTCTCTTATCAGCGTGGAGCTCGCTTCTGTCTTCATCAGGCGCCGTGTGGACCTTCGATGCTCGCGAGTCAGTTTGAGCCAGGCTCTGAGGTGGCTGGGCTGACTGGGGCTCAGCTGCCGCACGCAGGGAGCAGATGTGACGCCCAGTGCCCGTGGGCCTCTCGGTCCCCTCGCTGCAGCGCGGGCCTGGGCCACACCCTTCCTCCCTCTGCTGCTATCATGTTTTGCTGTGCATGGCTTTGATTTCCAGGTTTACCACAGGGTTATTGGTGTCATATGCATAACCCTAATCTGTGGTCAGGTTCTACGGGGTAGGTGCTCAGTTAGTGTTTGGTGATGTTGGACAGACGTTCCCTCCTCCTGTTTCTTTCTGGCTGCCAGAGAAAGACACATGAGGTGACTTCAAGGTCAGTGAAACACAAATTTTAGGAGTGACAGCCACATGCCCTTTGGGACACTGCCAGGCCTGTGCACAAAAATATGAGAGTGTGCTGTATCCTGGTGCCCGAGAGGAGGGGGCAGAGAGGATTTCCCTGAGCAACATGTAAAATGGCTTTTGTCCATCTCTGTTGGGGAAGTGTCCCTAAATATAGAACAGTTCCAATCAGGCAAGCAGAAAGCAGAAAGGTATGGTCTTCTGGTAAACAAAAAAAAAAGAAATTCTTGTTGTTTCATTTCCTATTGTGAAGTTTGCCAAAATGCCCACTGCTGTAGCCCATGAAATGCACCAGAGGGGCAGTGAGTGTAACAGGTCCGGCATGCAGAGCTCACGTCAGTCCCGACTGTGTCTCAGCAGAGAGTCAAAGGGTACAGGAGGTTGGGTTGCGTTTGTCCACCTCCCAGGCTAGATTCTGTGGTCCCACCTTATTTTGTATGAGGTAATTCACTAGAAGAGTGCTTGGTTTTAGAGAGCACTGGGTCTGGGTCTCAGCTCTTCCATCTGCATGAGGCCCTGGGTGTGTCCCACTCAGTTTCCTCATCTGACTATGGGAACTGTGATGGCACATTTCCTGTCTAGGTTGTTGTGAATCAGGTGAGATGCTGCACACAAAACAAAAAAACTCGGCATATTAGTTATGATATTAATGGTGAAAATGAGAATACAGTCAGGATGTGTTTCCTACAGCTGCTGTAACAAATTGCCTCAGAATGGATGACTTAGCAGAAATGTGTCCTTTCAAGGTTCAGGAGGGTGGAGTCCGATCACAGAGTGTCAGCAGTGTTAGCAGCTACTGGAGGCTGAGCAGTCCCCGCCACTTCCTGGCTCCTGGGGTCACTGGTCATCCTTGGCATCCTTGGCTTATAACATCTCCCTCCCTCTCTGCTTCTGTCTCCACAGGCCAATCCCCTGTGTTCTTTCTGTCTTAGCATCTTCTGAGAAGGTCTCTGGTCCGTGGGTAAAAGACCCTCTCTAATCCAGTTTGACCTTGTTAACAGTGTCAGTTACATCCTCGAAGACCGCATTTCCAAGCAAGCTCACATTCTCAGGTTTGGTGTAGACAGGAACTCGGGAGACATTGCGCAGTGCACCGCAAAACCTCAAGAACAAAATGAGGATGCCGTCCTAAAGCAAAGCCTGAGCACATTTGGCTCTCCAAAGCTCTGAATAGATTGGCCATGTCCAGTTCCTGTTTTATTTGGAATAGCTATGGGAAATTCCCATGGGCTACATTTTATTGACAAAGACCAGATCTCATTTTTGTTGTTGTTTTTGGATATGTCTGTAGGGCCCTGGAAAAGCAGATCATTTATGGTAAAAATGGTGTTTTCCTGTTTCACCCAAGTTCTGGCTGAATCTTCTTCCTCATTCTGGGGGGGGCTATGCTGTGTATTTATTCTGCATCACTAGAGAAATCACTTAAGGGTGTTGGTTAATCAGAGTCTTTTATTAGTGGGTGGTAGCCATGCACCTCACACTTGTGTCCAATTAGGGAAGAGTTTTAAGTACTGTGAAATTCATGAGACGTGGCACATGATGACTGCAGTGTGGCCATTTTTAGTGATTCAGAAGTAGGTCAGGTTTCTGCACATCAGGCAGGAAAGGCCCAGCTGTTCTTCTCTTCATTTAGACCACCAAATGAATTGGAATGGCGACTATGCTCACCTCTCTGCTTTACACTTCAGCATTTCTGTACTTGAGGACTGTCTCTTGCAGGGGTCGAGCCTGTCATAGCAGAGACCTGAGAAGATTCAAGGAATGGTCTGACTTTGGGGTGCTCTGGGGGTTCTCTGTCCCTGCGACATCCCAAGATGATGCACTCATGCCAGAGGACAGAACATTACTCCTTTCTGCAGAGCTATGACAGTGTATGCAGTGGTTAAGATGCATAGATGAAACGCAATACAATGCTTACTGGAATTTCAAATCATCTCCTTCTTCCTTCTTCTTTTATAAATACTTTGTATTTAGTGGTCAAATCATACTGGGACCATTAGAGTTAAGGCCATATCATGTTTTGTATTAGCCATCTTTCTCATTGTTGAGTCAAAAATACCCAAAACCCACTACTTAAAGAAGAGGTCTTATTTAGGGCATGGTTTTAAGGGTTCAGTCCATGGTTGGCTGGCTCCAAGGCAGAAATGGCACACTGGAAAGGTATGGTGAGAGAAGAATGCTCACCTCATGGTAGCCAGGAAGCAGAGGGAGAATAGAGGAGCCAGGGACAGGAACTCACCCTTCCAGGTCACAGTCCCAGCGGGCCCCTCCATCCCAGGTCCCACTGCCTCAGCACAGTCAGCTGTGAGCTCACTGAAGGACCAGTTCAGCAGGGAGGACAGCAACCCACTGTCCAGTCACCTCTCACGAACACATGAGACCTTGGGGGACATTTTTCATCTAAATTTTGTTTAGATTTTAAATCTCTGTTTTCAAATATGTTTGGCATGTGGCCTGTGTTTTTGTAAACCAGAAGGGATTTGATCTTAAAACTGGAGGGAAAAAGTAGTTGTAGACCTTTTATGTAATAAACTAAATTAAATAAAATAGGAGAAATTAATGCTTCCGGTTAATATTTTGTGCTACTGTAACCAAAAAAAAATTGTTTAAAAAAACCAGGGATTTTCTGAGGTTCACAGTGTCACACATTTGTATCAAGATTTGGCAACTAGAAGCCAAGCCAGGATTCACCTTCAGAGGGGACAGCAGAGCCCACAGCTGTCACAGAGACACCGCCTTGCCAAGTTCTTGTTGTTGGCTCCTTGGCACACCTTCTGGTCGCCTGAATTCTTGCTGCCACACTTTCTTCAGGGTCATCCATGAGTCTTCATCTGAGCTCCTCCTGGTGGGAAATATTGTCCTGCACCTCAGGGTCAAGGACAAGTCCACTGTCTGGGAAATCTCAGTTTGTATGCAGCCCATTCCAAGGGAAAGGCAGAGTATTCTCTTGAGATCTTCTTCACACACCGGGGATCAAATCTCCCTTCCACGCTGCACAGCATGAAGTAGATCTCAGAAGCCAGGTTTTCATCTGGAAGTGTCCGGGTTCTGCACAGTGGGGCCGGCAGACAGGCTAGCGGGCCTGGGCTGGGGGCAGCAGGCTCGTCAACCCACCGGGTCATTGTCTGTCTGTCTCCAGCACTGAGCTACCCCAAGGAGCTGAATACGCTCACCTTCCAGGTACAGAGGCGGTGTGCTCCTTAGATGTCATCACCAACACACTGCATCGAATCCCCCTGCATCTTGTCGTAACTCCTGATAGCTGAATAATAAATTCAGTTACTTTGCTTTTCCTTTGCATTTATACAAACAGGTTCCCGGGGAAGGCAGTCACAAACTCCTATGAAGGAGGCGCAGGAGTGGTGGCCTGGTGGAACAGGCATGCCTTGTGCAGGCGTGTGACAGTCCACCATTCTAAGAGGAGGAGGGCAGCCCTCAGCCCCAGAGGGGCCTTGCAGAGAGAACCACACACAGAAGGGCTCTTCCATCTCCCCATCCTTTGTTCTATCGCCCTGTGTTAATAACGCCCTGCAGCAAAGAAACGTGCAGCTCAGAGCTGTCCAGATGAGAGAAAAGGTCAGGGTCCTGCCTGTCCCCAGCCAGGCCCGTCACCGGGCAGGCAGAGGCTGCCGATGCGGAGGGGGCAGCCACGTCAGCCACGGCTCCCACGCTGGTCCTGGGCTCCAGGCCTAACCAAAAATCAATGATCACCACCTATTTCAATACGGAGAGCCCGCATCATGGGGGGGCTTTAGAAACACAGCTGAAGTGAGCCGTGAGGGAGGGTTCCTGCCAGCCCGGAGTTTCTGAGATGAGTGTGTTACAGATGCAAAAGTGAATAAAATCGAGCCAGAGAGCCTGAGGCAGGCCCTGTTTTATTAATGTACAGGGTGGCAGGTTTCTTAAATAAACTTCTAACCTCAATAACATGGAGAAAATGAAGCTGCTTGCTCGATTTCAGGCCCAAGTTTCAAGTCCAGTGAGGGGTGTTAATGGATGTAGATTTTATAATCATTGACTTGAGATAATTGCACGAAGTGTAACTAAGTCACGGGACAATGACAGCCTCAGGGGCAGGTGGTGAGAAGATCCGTGTGACTGTTTTTAAAGAATCAAGTGAAGAGCCACAGGGTTTTGGCCCAGAATCTTGTGAAAAAAGCTCCTTCTTTGTCCCTGGAGCTCTGCTGTGGGGACATCACGTTGTGCTGGAGACCCCTGCAGTGAGGTTCCAGTATATAGAGAGGGAAAGAGATGGAGGGACAGGGGAACAGGGGGACAGGGGGAGAGGGAGATGCAGGCCTGAGGAAAAAATACACCAAGAGACAGAACTGAGACAGAGAAAGCGGGGCCAGAAAGGCCAATGCCGGTGCAACCAACAAAGGCCCTGGCCAGGCCCAGGGGCTGACTTTTCTTGGCAATCAATTGGGGTAAAGGCAAGCTATGAGTGGTTTCTATGGAAATTAATGTAAACAGGGCTCATAAAGGACTAGACAAAGCATTCTCGAATTAGAAACAGAATAGACAAAATACATGGTTGTAATTAGCACACTGTCCTTCTAGTCAGGAGGTTTTAGTTGTGGGAACGGAATCTGGGTGCGAGTTACCCTGACCTCGGCACGTAGGCTTCGGCGGCTGGACTTGCTTCTATAAAGAAGCCTGCTGTGGGGTTAGCTCCTCACAGCCTGTCCTGGGCATGATCAGCATTATGTCCTCTGCAATGTAGCATGGCGACAGCCCTACTCTTCCAGGAAGGCTGTCTAGATCCAGTGGAGATGGACAAGGGGCCTCAGGTCAGGCCCAAACCCTGCCCACCTGGCAACAGGATGAGTCTAGGAGGACAGGAGAGGGCTCAGCGACCTGACGCTTCCAAGGGAAATTACACTAGCTCTCTTTGGGAGGTGGCTGTCACTGCTTCCCACACCTGGGCCTCCCTTCCTTGACCCCTACATAATAGCTGCAGCAACAGAACTATAAACATGGTAGTATACTCATTAATAATGGGGGCTTTCTAAAAAAGAGCTTTATTTTAAACTTTCCTTTAAAAGGATAAACCTATATTTTCCTTTTCTAGTAATCTACTTGATTTAACCCTGCTGTTTATTTGCCTGTGTATTTATTTATCATTCTACCTACTCCTTACCATCTGTCTGTCTGCCTGTCAGTCATGTATCTCTCCATATCATCTCTGTCTCTATCATCTAAAGTCTATCTATGTATCCATCTGCCTATATCTATCTACCTATTATCTATCATTTATCACTCTATATCATCTATGTATCTTTCATATATCTATCATCTATCAGGTCTGTCTGCCTATCATTTACATATCATCTATCTAGCATCTATTTATTTATCAATTATCTATCATCCATCTATTATTCATTTATATATCACCTATCAACTATCAGTCCATCAATCATCTACATATCATCTGTCTACTATCTATCATCAATTAATCTGTTATCCACATATCACCTATCATCCATCTACCAATCATCTACATATCATCTACCATCTATATATCATCTATCTATCATCTATCATCTATCTCTATCATCTGTGTCTATCATATCTATCTACCTATCGTATCTATCATCTATCTATTATCTATCCTCTATCTCTATCTTTCATATCTATCTATCTATCTATCTATCTATCTATCTATCTATCTATTGATCATGTCTCTATACCTCTTCTCTCATCTCTAGTTCCCTCTCCTGGGGCTGCTGTCCAGCACGGAGAACTCCTCCCTGCTAGCTTTTCTATAATTGGCTACCTCTGTCCTTCCAGTGTCCAGCCCTGAATCCAAGCCCAGGGACACTGGTTGCAGCTAAATATTCAGATTCTGTGAGATGACTCAGCCAAGCTGGAAGCAGACCTGGGAAGAAGTTGCCTCCCAGTGCACTGGGCTGTCCGTGGACTCTTGCCCGTGTGTGGAGAAGTCCCGCCTGGAAAGTGTCTTGCCACCTGTCTTAGGGCTCATGGTGTCTCCTGTCTTTGTATCCTTTGGAAAAGACCCACCCCTCACCCCACAAACACAGAACACATGAAGGGCGTCAAAAACGCCAAGAGCCTTTATCAAAAGCACACAGAGTGAACAAAAATCAAAGCATCCAGAATCTACCTCATGGAAATGAGCATTTACCAACAGGGAAGCAGGCAGAGAGCAGAACCAGGATTCTTACTAGAGATTTTGCTATAATTACCAGAAAGAAATAAAACTATAGTCTGAGAGTATTGGGTGCAATTAAATATTCAAGTGTTAGGGCTCATAAATGGAAAATGAACAATGTAATAAAATATCAGCAGCTTTAGCTTCACTGACAGGGCAAAGTTGTTGTCTGTTTGCTTCTCGGTGTTGCAGGGCTCTTAGCCTACACTTCAGGGCTCAGTCTTCCCTGAGGCTGGGCTGGGGACTGGGCAGCATTCTGTGGGCACCTGGGAAGCTGGGGAAGTTGGGGACTGGAAGGTGCTGGGAGCGGCGTTTCTTTTTCAAAAGCTTTTACAGAAACCTTCAGGTTAACCTAGACCAGGTCAAGGCTGTGCCTTGAAGCTTAAGTGTATAGCATTCCCATTCAGCACATAACACAATGCTCTTCACACAGAAGTGAATCAATAACCGCTGCTGACTGCTGGCTGACTTTACTTAATGTCTACTCTCAGCGTGCCTCAAATGGCCTCGACAGTATTCACTCACTGGTTTTTTGAGCAATCCAAAGCAAAGTGCAAAACATCATCCCCTTTGCCACAATCCCAGGCTGCGGCCTGGGGCAGGGGCTGACTCCCCCTCGCTCCCCCACACACCAGGCTGCTACTGGTGCTGTTGTGTGAAAGGAATCTGAACCAGGGCATTCGAAAGTAGCCTTTCTCTCAACTCCAGACAAACCCTTGAGAGCGGCCGGCATCTCTGTTGTAACAGGGCACTTCCTCTCACCACCACCGACTCAACGCCGGCCGTGCGAGCACTCGCCTGCCTGTTTACATGGGACCATCACACTCAGTGCACCAGGTAGCTTCCGTTGTGTCCATTGTGCAGAAGAGGAAATGTGTGGAGAGAAGACTGGGACTCGCTGAGGTATCACAGTGGGGAGTGGGGAGCCACTCCTGGTTTCCTGTCCATCAGGTCGCAAACCCTTGCAGCTGTTCACTCTCTCTCCTTTCTGTATCCTGCAGCCTCACCTTCCTCCATCAACACACACAATGCATCCCCCCACACATGCAGGCACACACATGCACACACCCACACATATAAGGCACACACGTGTACACATATGCACACATGAAGGCACACAATGCACACAGACACATATGTATGTCCCCGTGTGCACATGCATGCACACAGACACACACTATACACGTGCATACACTATATACACATGCACACACACACAACACTACACAACCTATCCCCTAGGAGATCCTCCAAACATTTCACATACTTGAAACCACGAAACTCCAAGACTGAAATCCAGCCCAAGCTGTCAATTTAAAGGAACAGGGATCTCCACCAGCCTCAATGTTAATTTATCTTGAGATATAAGCTGTCATGAAAATTTTCTTTTTTTCTTCCAAAGTGTTTCAATTGATGTAAGTGACAGGTACCAAATTCTATAAGTGACTGGAATTATATGAATGACAAGGTTGATTTTCATGTGTGACAAGTGGAATCAGTACCATTACTTTATAGTCACACCTCACGTTTTCCTAAATTACTAAGCCGGGAGAAGATGAGAACATGAAATCATTCTCTGAAGGCAGCGTCTTCTGAGCCAGTGCTTTATTTTGTTGGGGCTCTGATAAGTATTGATTCATGGATTGATGGGCTGATCTGAATCAGAGCCTATGCCAGGCTTGTTAGAAAATGCTTCTTAATTAAACTTTTGGGGATCAGAGGAGAGTCTTTTCCAATTAATATTAATAACTGTCAGGAAAAAGACTTGGGGGAAGCAAGGCTTTCAGCTTTTTGTTTTTAATTTTTTTATTCTACTCTGAATCTATGTTGCTTTCCCCACACCACCACTTTATTAGAGATATAAGTAAGTGGGTCCTGGTATACTCATTCTTTATTACCAACTGAGAGCTGGTTCTTCTGGCCTACCTTGTTCTGGTCAATGCCCAGCGCAGGGTCAGCAGTGTGCATGGAACTGAACGTCCTGACCTCTGCTCTCCAAGTGAACCTTGGAGTAAACCAAGAAATTCGGGTCATCAGCATCTTAGAGTTCAACCGACTGGGTACCCGAGAGCCACAGCCTGAAGCACAGAGGAGGCTGGCGAGAAGCAGCAGCAGGGGCAGGGCAGGGCCGGGCTGCCGGCCTCCTCTGTGGGTCCTCGGGTGGAGAGGCTGTGGGGAGAAGGCTGGAACCTCCCACACTTCCTGAGGGTCCTCTGTCCTCACAGCCCGGCCTTTTGTTTTTCATGCCCTTCGAAGTCCGGTTCATTCTCTGATCCTGTGGCGAGGGGCTCTGAAAAACTGCGCCATCAGCAGTGGGCGAGTTATTACCTTGTTAATTAGGGTCGCCGAGCACTAATAATTTAGCCAACACCGTGGTATTTTTTAACAAGGCATTTACTGCGTTTATTTCCTTTGGCAAGAGCTATAATAAATACAGTGAAGTTTATTAATTTATGAAGCTTTTATCTAATACAAATGCATTTGCCATGGTCCTAAATTTTCGTCTTCACATCCATACCCTACTGCTGCTGCGTCTCCTGGCTCTAACGCACGGGAGACCCTGTGGAAACACCGATCTTGTAATGCTTTAAAGATTAAAGGGGATAATACGTAGGAAAGTGACCGGAATAGATGCGGGAGTTTAATAATGGAGAAAATAAATTATTCAATGCCTGGTGTTGAGACAGTAAGATGAACCATCTGGAGAAAAAGTAAATTTTGTCCTTACTTCACTTTAAAGTTATATAAATTTATTCTCACAGGAGAGAGACATAGGTACTATCTTGGCCTTTGTGAGCATGATTGAATCATCATAACAAAAAGGAAGGAAAGATTTTTGTCCTCCAGCTGCAGCTCGGAAGTCCTTGGGTTCAATCCCCAGTACCACTACCAAAATATCAAGAAGATGGGGAAAGGAAGAGGAGGAAGAGGAAGAGGAGGCAGGGTAAGTGGGGGAAGTTTGATAATTATGAATGCGGTAGGTTAAAAAAGTCTTTAGAGCAACAAATGGCCATAAAAAGTTAAAAGAAAATTAGGGAAATATCTTTAATTTATATAATAAAGGGCTTATTTTCTTATATGCAGGACTTCTATGAACTACTGAGTTCGAAATCTATAACCCCAGATACAAGTGAGCAAATAATATGAACAAATGGTTCATAGAAAAGAAAATACAAATGGCTCACAACAGGTCTAACCTTGGTCTGAGAGAAAACTGCAGACTGAGGTAGTTTGTTTATTTGTTTTTTTTTTTTTGGTACTGGGGATCGAACTTGGGTCCTTGTGCTTCCGAGGCAGGCGGCAGATTGAGGTAGTTTTGCAAACATTACAAGTGCTGTGTCCCCAGTTTTTATCACTGTGGACCGTGTGCTTGATGAACATATGAGCGGACAAAGTTAGCTATGTGTATATGTTTGAACGATCAAGACATAGAAATATGACCTCTATCCCTCCTTCTCTCTCTCTCTCTCAGACTCTTTAAAAAAATCTCACATTGCATTTAGTTTTTAAAGGCTCATTTAACCTGGGAAAATGTCTTCAGATTTTTATTTTTCTTGACTATTGAAGGGTGAAAGCTAGTTTTCTTGTAGACTGTCCCATAGAAGCGGACATTTGGGTAAGCTAGTGGCTTTTAAGGCCGATTAAAGATATACTCCTATCAGGGTCCCATTTGTGTCCTGTGATGTGTTCAATATGCTCCAGGTTCCCTTGGCAGAAGAAATCATGAGTCACTACCTGCCTGGCGATGTGCTGAGATCTTTATACTACTTTTATTAGGCCACACGGACACAAGTAGGGGTCCCTCCTTGGCCTCCTTTCTTTGGGTATTTCTGCTATTTGGTTTCTGTCAGAAGGTAGGGGGCATAGACCTGGTCTTATGTGTAAAATCCAGTGGTGGTGCCACTTAGGAATAACATAGGATCCACGTCGACTCCGGATCAAAGGGAAATCCAAGGACTCTGATTTGGTGCGGAAATGTAATGGCAGAGCCTCCACTGGGGATTTCGCTGGAGATCTCAGGTGGCTTTGCATTCTCTGCAGTTCTGTAGGAGTATGGGAACATGTGAAAGTCACCTTGCCCACCCTGTAAAGGAATCTCACTTTTGTTTGTAAGTGCTCGACTCAGTGACACTGGGAGCAGCGAATGCAACATGACTCTGCTTGCGTAGAATTGCAGGGAGGGCTGGGTTTTGGGTCACTGCCAGGTGTGGCACTTGCTGCAGGTTCCGGAGGAAGCCAGAGGGGCCGAGGGCAGCACCTAGTGTGGCCAGCAACCTGCTTGCCTCTGAGCCCATCGCCACTGGGTAGTTTCCGGACTTGACCTGAGTTTCCCCTCATTGTTCTCTTGGGAGGATTCAGGCTGCTGTCGCCCTAGAGAAGGACTTGGAAGCAGAGAGGGGAGAGGTCGGAGGCCCCTGCAGCACACTGGGAGCCGACGCTGCCCTGTGCCGGCCAGCAGGCCCTGAAGGCCAAGTCCATTCCTGTCTGTGTAGCTCCCCAGACCGCTCTACCCAGCCTGCCCTGTCTGCTCACCCTCTTACTGTTGCCCAGGACATTGTTAAGGAACAAAGCTTTGCTTTTGTCTCCTATCTCCCGAAGTTCTCATCTGTGTTCCCCTGAATTCTTGTTCCTTTATACCCAGGCTTTTGAGTTGCAAATATCAAAGCAGACTCGCCTGGGTCCTGTCACTCTTCCCTCTAGGTGACCACGCACTCTGAGGCGGATGAAGCAGGAGAGCCGCTGTGGTGCTCATGGGCATCGCCACAGGCCGGTGGCCCCCTCTTGTTCCGTTCTCCTTCCTGGCTGCCCCTCCAAACTCTGGTGAGCAAAGCATCACCTGCCAAGAGAGACTCACAGACGCTGGCCGACAGCGTCGACTTCCCAGGGAGCCCTGGCGGCCGAGGCTTGTGTGAGAGTTTCCTGAGCCTCCCTCACCCGCCATCCGTCTGCTCTCCTCAGTCGTTCCTCATCACAAACCCTAAACCTTGGCCTCTGGAGACAAAGAGAGCTGAAACCAAGAACAAGAGAAGTTCATGCTCATGTTCAGTGTCTCTGGAATGGGGACAGCAGTGCCCACCGGCTGATCTGTGGTCGGATTCTCGGTGCCTACAGCGGGGCCATTGGCCAGCACTGCCTCAGGAGCACTGGGCTGTAACTTTTGCTCCTCTCCCTCTCTCTCTGAATATGCTCAAGTGTTATCATCAACAATGACAAAGGAAATCAAAATGGAATCAAGGACAACAGCCCAGGCCCTGAACCATCTTCTTGCTTCTGTTTTCCCGGTTTCATCTCTGTGCAGCCCTGAAGGCTCTCTGCCTTCTTTAGCGAAAAGCTCCGTTCCTTGGGCTTCCACATGAACGCAACTCAGCGTTCTTTCAGATTACCTGCTCAGGTGACACCAGGCAGGGGCATGAAGGGAGGGTTTGGGGTGAGGCTGGGGCAATGGGTTGTGTCCCAAGAGAGAACCCATAAGCATCCTCTCTGAGGCAATTTTCTCCTTTCCTTACCCTCCACACTAAGATAAATTTTCTTTTCAGATTGTGATTGTGGATTAATTTATGACTTTCCTTAATTGTCTGAGCAATGCAGGTTAATGTCCTGGTAAGGACAAGTTCTCTTGTACTTTATGAGAGCAATCACTTAACGAAAATTAGGCTATTACTTTTTATCTCCCTCTCCTTGGCAATGCCTGATACCACGGGTGTTTCTGCAAATTCCCCTCCCCTGCTCTGGGTAGGAAATAGATCTCTTTTGGGCTTTGACACTTTGAAGATTTCCTGATGCGTGACAGCCAGCTGGAACCCAGAACTGCCCCCCTGGGCCAGCTTGGAGCCGTGCATCTGCCCAGGGTAGGGGCTGCTCTGCAGGTGGGGAGTTGTGGCCAGCGGCAGGTGCGGCCAGGAGGGACTCGGGATAGGCAGAGACCATGGGGTAGGGCACCCCCTGCTTCTCAGAGCATTGAGCAGGCTTGGGGGGACACAGCACTGGTGAAAGGACAGTTTGGGGCTGCAGGTGAGCCAGGGATTGGCTCCGGGCTCTTCCGAGTCCTGTGCTGCCCGTGGGACTTAGAGCAAATGATCTGCTCTTCACCTCAGCGTCTCATCTGCTAAACAGGGATAAACGCTGTTGGCCACTCACTGGCTTCCCTCACCACCCATCCTTTGGCTTACTTTTCCACAAGGGCCTTAGGCTGGGCTTCACAAACCAGACCCAGGCCAGGATTTGTGTGGGGCTGGCTTGCAAGGCCATGCTTCCCGAAAGCCTGGCCCAGAGTGGTGGGGAGCTGGGGGCAGCTGCACAGGGCCGCACCACAATCTCTGAGGTCCCGGGCTGACTCACTGTCCCTGTACTGGCTTTCACTCCCAGCACCAGGCACCAGGCCTGGGCTGTCCCTCCCTTGAGCACTGTGAGCACTAGTCCCAGCCCTTCCAGCTCTGCCACATAGGGCCCATGGCTCCATTTAACCCAGTTCCGTCCTCCCAGGGGGTGGACACACACAGACTGTCAGACAGGGCAACAGACAGAGCTGAGCCAGGCCACTCGCAGGCACTAAGGGGCTCCAGGGACCCCGCTGTTCCCTGAAGGAGACACAGAGGGAGCAAAACAAACAAGGTGTGTGGCTGCAGATTTCCACCCCCAGGGAGGGCACAGGTGGTGAGTAGGCAGTGCAGAGCAGCTGCGCCCTCTGGAAGGCTCTGTGCTGGGGAGCTCGAAAAGAAGCCCTGGGAAGGGCCAGGAGTCTCCCTGGGAAGAGGCCGGCCATGTGCAGGATCTGCCCCACACAGGGCTGACCAGACGCCTCCAGGAACCTGGTGTGGTCTTCACAGCCAGCGCCTGAGTAAGGGTGCGTGGATGCTCCAGGGCTGCAGGAAACCTTGCGCTGGCTGCAAAGAGGTGAGGATGAGAAGGGGATGCTGACGAGTTGGCCTGGGCTGGCCAGGAGGGCCCTGCTAGGTCAGGCCTGGAGGGCTGCCTCAGAATTAGATGCTAGTGTGGGGTTCTTAGGCTTAGATCTCAAGTGTCCCTCAATGCTTCATGCCCTCAGAGGGGGGCTTTGTGGAGGTGGTGAGACCGTGGGGTGCTGGACTCATCCATGGGCGCTGTGCTTCATTTGGTCCATAGCTGAATGTGCTGCTAGGAGGTGGGGTCTGGTCAGACCAGATGGGTCCCTGGGCTGTGACCTGGAAGGATGGCTTCTTGTCTCTGGCTCCTTCCTTCTCTACTTCCTGGCTGCCGTGGGTGAGCAGCTTTTCTCCTCGATGCCCTTCAGCCATGCTGCCTCTGTCTGGGAGGCAGCTGTCTGTGGACTCAATCTCTGAAACCGTAAGCCAAAATGAACCTTTCCTTCTTCAAGTTATGGGTGCCAGGTATTTCCTCCTAGTGAGGGAAAGTCACTAAGAAGGGTTCTATGTTGGTTTCCAGGAAACATTCCACAAATAATATCCAGTGTTAGAAGTATCAGTGTGTGGTAGAAGTAGTCACTATTATTGGCGTCATTACTTGCTATTGTTACTCTCTTAGAACCATGACGGGTAACTTGGTCCTGGTTTTGTTTGACCTCTGTCTCTCTTAGCAGTCTGTAAGGGGAGTGACTGTATGTTTTATCCAATTACTCATATATTCAGCAAAATATATTTGTTAAATGAATTTTTGAGCTTTAGATTGTGTGAGAGGAAGAAGGAAGAAATGCGGTTCCCACTCTCAGTGGTGCATGGGTTTACCACCAAAGGCTGCTCACTGAGCATGCACAGGACTGTGCCCTAAGCTGTGGCCCGGTGGTGAGGAAGAAGTTAGGCCTGAAATGTGGGGACCCATGATCCCTGTCCTTGAGAACTTTGCACCCAGCTTCGTGGTTCCCAAAGGGCAGACTTCATCCATGAGCTCTGTTTGGAAATTGGAGGGATGTCTGTGGTCATCACAGTGCTGGAGGAAGGGGCTGTTGGCACTGGGTGGACAGGGTGAGTTGGGGAGATGAGAGTGTCATAGGAGGGCAGGTTGGCACAAGGCACTGGACACTGTCCATGTGGCTGTCACATCGTGGAGGCGGCCTGCATGTGGCTGAACAAAGCTCTCTGCGATTAGCCTGGAACCTAGCTCTTTTCTGCATAAGCACAGTATGTCTTTCTGGTATGACTTTAATGTACTGATTTTTATGGCAGTAAAATGGATATTGTAGCATTTATCATTTTAGCACTTCTTAACGTACACAGTTCAGGAGTGTTCAGCAAATTCACAGTATTATGCAGCAGACTTGCAGAACATTTTCATTTTGCAAAAATTAAACTCTACATCCTTTAAAGCAAGGACTCCTGATTTCCCTTTCTCCCTCCCCTCAGCCCGTGGCCTTCCTGCTTCTGGGAATCTGATTACTCTAACTATTTTATACCCATGGAGTCACACAGTGTTTGTGAATCCCTTGTCTCTTAGCATAGTGTCCTCATGGTTTGTCTGTCTAGCATGTGTTGGAATTTCCTTCTTTTTAAAGGCTGAATATTTCTATTTATGTCTACATGGCATTTTGTTTTTCCCACTCACCTTTTAGTGGAACTTGGGTCACTTTCACCTCTTTACTCTTCTGAAAAAATAATGTTGCTGTGAACACGATTTTGCCAATATCTCTTTGAGATTCTGCTTTCAGTTCTTTTGAATATATACTCAGAAGAGAAATTGCTGAATCATATAATGTTTTCTTAAATCCCATAGTCATTTTTTTCTTCAAAAAATACAGTGGTAAATCATGGAAAAATTGAGCTTCAGATTGTTTTCAACTTTACCAAGAGATGCTCACCTTTTGGGAGAAATGTTGTTTACTGGGACTGTCCCTCATGGCGTCTACATGACCTGCTCAACACATCCGGTTACTTTGTATCCATAGCTAGCAGGTCACAGCAATTCTGTGTGTAACACAAACTTGCCACTACTTGGTTGTGTCACTTAGTATGACTGTGCCCAGATGTTTATGCAATAATGTGTATACTTTTGCTACAAGTTATTTTCCTTTCATTTCTCCTCCCTCTAATATTATTATTAGAGAATATTATATTGAATTTTGGAAATGTATGTGTGTTAGGTTATATAACTATAAATTTTTATTTTCAGGATGGTAAAAGAGAGCTACAAAATATTATTTTAAAAAAGAAACTTTGCTTCTACCTCATTTACATGATTTAAACTTTTCAGATGAACCATATTTTAATGAGAAGGAGCTTAAAATTTATGACACACATTAACAAGAGAAGGGTCAAAACTGCCTGTTTAGAGGGTCAGGCTGGCAGGGTGTGGGCTGATGTTGCCATGGGGCACGTATTCCCCTGCAGCAATAACTGTGTTTTTCGGCTCTCTGCAGTTCTGGAGCTCCCGGGAGTGGCTGGGAATGGTGAAGCTCCCTTGGTTTTATACATCTCTGTTTCTGCCAGCCTTAAGTTCTCTTGGCTCCTCTCCTGGTGGGCTCATGGCTGTTGGACCCTCGGAGACGCGCTCTCCATTCTGCAGTCGCACCGAGATGCCGGCTCCCACAGTGTGGATCATCAAGGTTCCTGGCTGTCCCTCTGGGAACACTGCCTTTCTGGTGAGTCAGGAACGGTCAAGCTTCCGATGGCCTCCTCATTAGGCTTCTTGAGAAGTCATCCCAGAGCATTCATGTATTGAAATATGTACTGTTTTATTATAACTTACTTTCCTTTTATTTCTTTTTTATATTACAATTAGGATATTATATTGATTTTTTAAAAAAATGTGTGTGTAGGCAGGTTATATTATCCATTAATTTCATTTGAGGCTAGTAAGAGAAGATACTAGCAAACATTTGTCGTAAAGAGGGGATTTGGACCTGGTAGTTCAGAGAACCACAGGTATCATAAATAAATAATATACCAACAACTGACGGATGACTTTTGTGACACCCAGGAAAGCACAGGTGACAGAAGCCTACCCTCCTGCCTGGGCATCGGGACTCGCTCCCTCTACGGTGACTCCCGAAGTGTCTGGTCAGCGGCTCTGCCCCAGCTTGGCGCTTGCTGCAGGCTGAGTCCCCTCATGTGGGCAGGGGCGTGGTGGGGCCTGAAGGGCCACGTGGGGTCTGGCTGGGCACCCAGGTGGCACAGCTCGACCTGTGAGGCACGGCGGGCTGTGCAGGACCCGGAAGCAGGACTCCTGGTGGCCTGGGTGCGAGAAGCCGAGGCAGCCTGCTCAGGAAGCTGTCGGTGACTTGTTCACCTAGCAGTGTTTAGGAGGCAGCGAAGGTGTGCAGTGCACAGCTGGAGGCGCTGCAGGGAAGGAAACAGCCCAGAGGCTTCTGTCCCGAGTCCCGTTCCTGTCGGGGGCCAGCTCTGAACAAGCGGACAATGTGTGTGGAGGACAGCAGTCCGGGTGGAGGCGAGGGAGCGACTGTCAGTTAGTGCTGGGAGGAGATGCAGGCACTTCCCACACCCCAGGAGCAATTGGGGACCCACCTGGGAGCTGCTGCTGTTCCTGCCCTGGCCCTGGCACCTCAGCCGGCCCCCTCCTCCTGCTCACCCACCGCCTGTCCCTCCTGCCAGCTCAGCCCCTTCCTGGCCCTGGCTTTCCATTACCCTTCTCAGCTGACCTTGTCACTGTGACCCACTCTGCGGAGGAAGGCGACTCTGCCTGCTGGCGTGGACGGCGCTGCCCACTGTCCCACCCCTTCCCCAAGCTCCTTCCCTCCAGACTGCTCTTCCCAGGTCTCACACCATTGTCCCCTCAGGGAGGGCTCTCTTGTCCAGGAGTCTCTGGCTGCCTGCTTAGCATGTGCTGCTCTGAGTACTTGCCAGCCCAGGAGGCGGCAGCAGGGCACAGGAGAGGAGCCTCCTGGGGGACAGGGGCCTCTGTCCCTCCCTGAGGTCCCTTGCTGAGTCCAGCCACTTGCCTATGCTGTCAGGGATAAGGCACGAGGGATGGGGTCCATGCAGGCTGGGTCATTTGGCAGAGGCGCAGGTCTCCATGAGGTTACTGCTCCTTGCTCGCTGACGGTAGTGGCATCTCTCAGAGACCGATGAGGGCCAGGGCCCAGCATGTGGTTGGTGTCCAAGATGCACTCTCTTTTCCTCTGTCCTCACCATCTTGGGTACATGGCAGCTCTCAGCTGCTCGCTGGGGTGGCTGGTCCACACGGAGAGGAGGAGGCAGGGCCCAGTGAGGGCATCCTGGTCACAGCAGGGAGGAGCCCTGGTGGGGGGATGAGTATGGGTTGGGACACCTGGGTCTGGGGAGGTTGCAAAGTGGAGCCCATTGTGCTGAGCTCTAAGGCAGGGTTGGTTTTCTTGAGCAGCTGGGGAAGCCGGGCATGGAGATCAGAAGTGCGTGTTTGCATGGAAGACTCTGTCCTGCTCCTCCTGGGTACCCCTGGCCCTTGGCAGGCAGTTTGTGGAGCCATCACCATTTCTGGGGTGCAGGGCTGGGTGGAGCCAACTAACAGAGTCCCCTACAGCTGTTCTCCCAGAGGCCTCAGGCATCAGACCCCTGTGCAGATGGAGCCTTGTCCCACGCGTGAGTGCACGTATGTTTGTTACATGAGAGGGACAGTGTGTGTGTGTCTATCAGTGGTAGGCTGCTTCCTGTAAGCAGATTGGATGAAGCTGGCCAGTCCCAGGGCTGCTGGTCTGGGATGTGTTGGTGGGATGATGGGTCATTATTCTTGAATGGGCTGGTGCAATTAACGCAGGAAAATCATGCACGGATGGACCGTATCACTGTATCACCGAGCGGAGTGAATAGTGAGAGTCTCACGTCCCGGGGGAGCGCAGACTTCTTTCAAGGCATTTTTAAAATGTGGATTTCTTTTCCTGCCCAGGTTTGGATTGCTCATTTTTCATCTACTTCTGTACCTCAGCCGAGAACAATGTACTTCATTTCAGTTCAGCAAAGAAGTGTCTACCGATGGTAGACAAAGAAGGTGACTGCAGCCTTAAGTGTACCTGGGTGTGAATGTGCAACACAAACATTTGAGTATATGTGTGTATGTGTGTATATGTGTACCAGAAGCCCACAACATCTGTGATCAGTGAAGACTGGCCTGGGGAGGCTTCATGAGGAAGGGACACTGCAGGGCTTGAAGGGTGAGTGGGACACAGGAATAGGGTGTGGCAGGAGCCAGGTGCACAGGAGGATGGGTGTAGAGCCGCAGCACGGCCAGGGTGGCTGGCACCCTCTCTCGGGTTGTACTGTGTGCCAGCTCTGTGGTAAAGACGGAGCTATGGGCACAGTCAAGGACTTGCATTCAGCACCTGTCAAACAAAGGGAGGGAGGGTCGGGCTCGGGAGGAGGCTGGGCACCTGCGGACAGCACACTGGTCCTCCTGGTGAGATGACCACAGTGTCACCACTCATCCTGGCTGATTGGCTGCCGGTGCCCTCAGGTTCTGCCGGGCACTAAGTGTCTCTGCTTCCAGAGTGAGTGGGAGCACCTTCCCTCGAGCCACAACAAAGCGGGGAATGATAGCAGGGCGACTCGTCTTTCCTGGGTCTGCCCCATGGGTACCAAGGCCAGAAAGGGCCTCGGGGCAGGCTGGGGACCCATAGGGCTCCATGTCTCTCTCAAACTCTCCACGGGAGCACTGAGGCGAACTTGCTGTGGCTCCCACTCACTACCAGGCATCCAAATGCGGGGTGGCCCTGCTGCTCTGATGGCCACAGGACTGTGTGCTTTTGTGTTACTAGAATGTTCTAAAGGAGTAGGTGTAGGGTAAATTACCAGAACTTTTAGAGACTAACTCAGTATGCTTCCAATACTTCTACTGAGCCCTTAAAAGCAGACTATATTTGGTATAATCTCATAACCTTATTGTCTGTAAAATACAATACTGTATTTTGAAATTTTCCTTCCATCTATAAGAAGACACAAGAAGTATACTTTATGGTTTTGTTTTATAATATTTTAAAGATACATAAAGTATTTGAAAGATACATACATTTAAAGACTTTTAAATTTTGTCTAAAGCTTATTTTACTATTTAATATTTTATTCTAGAATAATAAATATTTGCAATGCAGTTTACCTTATATTTAAGGATAGACGATTGGCCTAAAAGTGGGAGATTAGAGTAGACTTCTCAGCCCACAAACTGTCCATACCTACAGATGATGCCAAAGAGGAAACTGATGATAGAGAGCTTTCTGACTCGAAATTCTAAATAGGGAAGAAAACCATGCTGACAGTTTTCTGGCCCTTGACTTGGCAGTACTAATAATTAACCTTACTGTGTCATATGCAATAGGAAAAATTTAGATAGCACCACAGCACCACTTATGGTAGCATTTGAGGCCAATACTTCAGAGTTTAAAGAACCTGGGTACTTTACTGTTGATATGCAAAGGCCTTTAACCACTGACTGTCATTCCGTTACTCCTCCAAGTGGCTGAGACTACAGTCAGCTAAGGGTGCCCACGTCTGCCCAGCAGAGCGAGAGCCCATGCTCATGTCCATACAGGACCAGTAACAAGAGTCCCTCCCAGACACTCTCAACCTTGGCAAAAACACATGTGCCGAACTGTTCAACAGTACCGAAAAGCACTGTCTGAAGCTGAGGGTTTCTCTCCGAGCGGCCTTTCTGACACGTGCACTGATGGGTGGGACAAAGCAGTGGTGGGCGGGCGACGGCTGGGAACTGAGCCCCAGGAAAGCAGAGCGCAAGAGGTCTTGGTCGTCATTGCTTTCATCCATGCATTTGCAATCTGAAGGCCAGGTTTGCTTAAAATCATCCTCCCTTAAACTGTAAAGATGATTAACTCTAGGAAGGGTTCACCCGCAGGCACTATCTCTCTAATGTTCCCTAGACCCAGTTGGGGGTATGTGGAAAGCACTGAGGCACATGCTGAAGGACTAGTGTTGCCTCAAGGAAAAGAACAAAAATTACTTGAGGGAGGAGCATGGAGCTACCTTTTCTCTCCTGACTCAGCAGACAATAGGCATTCAGCTTTCAGTATTTCACAGCCGGGTTTTTCCAAAGTTCTTGTCACATCAAGGAAAAGTATCACAGATGCTGTCCTTCCTTTGGTTTTCTTTATTGTGCTGTGTTATTGCAACTGAACTTGTTTTAAGCACTGTTACACAGCCAGGAAATGAGTGATTTTGAGGCCAGATTTTTAGAGTCTGAAGAAAAAGGAATTGAATTCTTTAAATGTAAACATGAATGCTGACAGTGTTTGTTGCCAATGAGATAAAATTCAAAGTTTTCAAGCAAAGATTTGGATTTTGGAAAGTTACTATCCACCACTGTAAATTGAAGAGCTTTTCAGTATTTAGAAATTTTTCTCATAGGGTCGGTGGTGACATTAGGGAAAGTGATTTATTTTAAAGCCTAGCTTATTGAGATGTAGTTTATATATAATAAAAATTTATGTACACAGTTCAATACATTTGGCAAATATATAGTCATACATATAATCATATATATATGTATATAGTCATATCTATTTACATATTTTCATATATAGCCATATCTTCTCACCACCACAAATAGAATACAAGAATTTCCATCAATCCTCAAATTTCTAGGTGTTTCTTTATAGTCAATAATCTTCTCCCACCTCTACATGCTGGCAACCACAGATTTTATTTCTGCCCCTATAATTTTGCATTTTTTTCCATGACATAATATGTGGAATCATACAGTCCATAGCCTTGTGCGTCCATTTTCTCTCATGGAGCATGTTTTCACACAGATGTGTTTTTTCTATTATATAATAACGTGTCAACATGTGCTCTGCACAGCTGGGTAAACCAATATTTCTGAACACAAAATCCCACATGGTATGCAATGGATAAAAGGTCCACTCGGGATGTAAGATGGACCAATGCATCTTACTGGCCTGAGTATGAAACACTCATCAGTCACGTTTCCGATTCCACACTCAATACTACTGGTTGTGGGTGAGTGTAGTGTCAGAGAAGAATATTCACAATTACCTGGAAAGACTATGAAAATATTCCTCTCTTCAAGCACACACATATCGAAGTGAGGTCAGATTTTCTTCATAAAATACTACCAAGATAATGTATTACAGCAAACTGAATGGGAAAGCAGACAGGAGAATCTAGCAGTTATTTTACAGAGATTTGTAAAGGGGGGGACCCATCTTTCTAAGTTTTTTGCTTCAGAAAATGTTCATTTTTATGGACATATGTCATTAATGTTCACATATAATGGATTCATCATGTTATTTTACAAAAATTCATACATATTTTTATATTCATTTATCTGTAAGTCTTGAGTATTGATACATATAAGCATCATAAAACAAAAGCTCTTTGGGTTCTTCATAATTTTAAGAAGAGAAACAGCCCCTGGGACTGAATTGTGTGGGTTGACAGTTGCCCCTGGAGATGGAGGACATCTGCGGACTTTAAAGGAAGCATTAAGAAGGAAATGCCTCTCTGACTGCTCAGTTCATAGCACTGTCTCACCGTGTGGTTGTGGGAGGAACGAGTCAGGCCACACGCCAATATAGTCAGGCAGATCAGTTTGAGAGGACGAAGTCTTTGAGACGAACAGATTGTCTTATCAAGCTCCCAGCAGCCTGGCTCGAGGGGATCCAGGTTGGTGGAGCTGATGACATAACTGACCTGAAAAAGGCTGAGGAGAGCGGGCTGAAAGTGCTGGTTGGGCACAGTGCATAAGTGAGTCCTTCTGCTACCTGGAGAAACAGCAGATGTGAGCAGAGGACAGAGGGTGGGACCCGAGGCAGAGGTGGGCAGGAGCCAGGAGAGGACCAGGTGGGCTGGCCATGTCGCCGTGGACCAGCAGACCAGCATCTGATCGTGGCCTGATGGGGTCCCTTCAGGTCTTCTGGGGTAGAATCTGAGCGGAACCCCACTGTGGGCTGGGACGGACAGAAGGAGATGGGGGTGGTGATGAAGCAGGGCTCCTGCACCGTTGAGGGGGCTTTCTTCCTCACACTGCCCTCTCACTGTACTCAGCCTGTAGACGGAGTGGTCTTCGGGCTTCTCCAGAGGCCAGGGGCCCCTCTGAGCCAGGTTTGGGTCTCAGCACAGCTCCATGGGTCTGGGTCTCAGCCACAACACCCTGTTCGGTTTTTATCCAGAGTGACTCTGGATTTATTTTGAAACAATTTTAAAAAATTCTATGCCTGGTGCCACCATTAAAATCATATTGACATCCTTTTGTCCTGGAAATGCCATATGCTTTCCCCAAATCTGGCAAAGTGCAAGCTTTTTAATGTGCCTTGTTAAAATCATAGGTTAGATTTAAAAAGATTAAGCACAGGTTAAGCTAGATTCTTTATTAATATTGTATTTGTGGTGACAGTGCATTATACATAATTCTATAGAAATTCTATTCTAATTTAGTAATAATTCATGTCCATGTATTCGGTGTGACAGCATCATTAATTATTTTGCAATAAGTATGTGTCATGGCTTGTGTTTAGATGTCCCCCAAGCCTCATGAAGTTGTAAGGTAGGGTGAATCTGGAATGTGTGATGCTGGAACTAAAGGCATGTGATTACTAAACCCCTACACAGGAGTGATTGGTTTGGCACTAACCCCATCCCGGTAGTCTAGATGGGACAGAAGGGACAGAAGGATGCTGTTAAGGTCCTTTGTTGCTTTTGCTACCCTGTGGGAACCAGGGACGGTTTCTCCTCTGCGACGCCCCTCTGCCATGCCACCCTGCTTTGGAGCCAGTTGATTATGCACTAAAACCTCTAGAAACTGTGAGCCAAATAAACCTGTCCTCCTTTAACTTTGGGCATTGGATGTTTTGTCTCAGCAATGACAGAAAAGTAACTAAAACATTACAGAAAACATATAAGCTGCGAATTCTAAGTATTCCTTGGAGTTGTATCCAGTACTGCATGCTGCTGAGAATAAACTGTAGCATCAACACCTCTTCTTTAATAAGCAAGGGAACACCATAAATCGACATGTTTTTCTGACAGTGTGTGCTGATAAACAGAAAACTTAATATTTATTGTGGGAAATGCAAACTACATAATCTGTAGAGAAGAATCGAGCTTCCCTAGCAGGAGCATGATTATTTGGTTACCTGTGCTGTCCACTTCCAGCCTCAAAGTGTGGCCCCTTGACCTCCACCCTAACATCCTGTGAGGATGCCGGTTACCCTGCTGCTTATCAGTGCAACTATGCTTGGTGTGAAAGAAGCATCAATTATTTGTGAGCAGAGTGCTAAGGCTCCTGGAGTCCTAATAAAGGATGCTGGAACTTCCAGCTAATAGACGATATCAAAAGGCGATGGTAGAGCAAAGGCAGGGCCTCAGAAGTCTCTTCCTCAAAGATAAATTGAGGGCAGGTTTGCTGGCTTTAATGTGATGTAGGTTACATAAGAATTTGTTAATGTTAATGAAGAAAACTATCGGACACCTTCCTTTCATCCATGCAGCCTTTAACACACACTGCGGACTTATTAATACTATTGACTTTTCCTTGCTGAATGTGTGTGTGTGTGTGTGTGTGTGTGTGTGTGTGTGTGTGTGCTTTACTTCTAAATGCTAGCAAATTCCTGGTGAAGTTGGAGCCCCTCTCCCTCAGACCCTTTGTCTTCACCAAGCCTTTGAAGATGAGTGTGCAAATGTGCAGTGACTGTCATAACCTTGCAGTTCAGGCTAGACTTTGCAGAGAGGCTAGGTAACTGGGCATGCCAGCCTTGGTCAGCTCAGCACAGACAGTGCATTTCCAGCTTGGTGAATATGGCTTCCCCGTGCTAAGAGGGGCCCACACTTCTCTCTCTGGATGCTCAGGTAGAATAATCCAACAAACCCACTTCAACTTTCTGATTAATATTATAAGGATATGCACAACAAAAATAAAAGGATTGGAATATACTTTTAAAAAATGAAGCAGATCCCTTTATGGAAGAATGATAAGCCTAAGTCTACCACCAACTTGTTCTGTTGGGCTGGGGGGAGGGTGAGACCTTTCTGTTTGTAGCTGGTCCTCAGCTGGGTGAGTGAGCTGCCTGCTGGTTAGCTCTCCATGCAGACTTTGGTTTCAGAGCACCTCTGAAGGACAGAAGGGCTGCACAGGTAGCACACAGAGTGCCTTAGGGTGCTCCTTGATCTTGCCCCTGTGGCTAACATCCTACGAACCTGGTACCTTTGCTGCCACGAAGGAGTCAGTCTTGGTGCCTTCTTGCCCACTGGCCTTTAGTTTTATGTAGATGCTTATTATTTGTAGGGCACTGCTCTGGTCTTCGGAATTGCTCCCATATGCACGTGCCATGACACTAACTTTCCGAGGCAACTGTACTTTGCAGATTCTGGGGTGACACGCTGCTCTGGGTGGAATTGAAGCCTCTCACTGAGGTCCCAAGGCCCTTGCGATTCCTCAGCTGCTGCGCTTTGGGCCTCGTGCATGGATGAGGGCAGAGGCTCAGCACTGTTTCAGCCTCAGGATGAGGGGACCGCTGGTCGGAAGAGGCACTGCCAGAGTCAGGCCACCGAAGGAGCCCTGTGTTTTACAGGGACACGGAGGTGCGCTGAGGTGAGGTGGCCTCCCAAGGTCACAGGCAGACGGTGGCAGGGCCTGGCTGCGAGCCCAGCTTCCAAACCCCTCTGTGCTTACTGCCTCTGCTAGAAGCTTCACAGTGATGCTTTTACTCTATTTATTATTTATACCCTGCCTACTTTAAAAAAGAATTGGAGCCGGCTGCCCTCTGATTCACTTTTCTTTGAACATTGCAGAGATCATTGGATCCTGCATGATTTAAGTGGATTTAAAAAGATGACAAATGCTCCCATCTGTATTTGTTTAATGAACAGTTCTTACCACCCGTGAGTCATATTGCTGATGCCTTGCACACAGTAGGCACTCAGTAAACCAAGGCAAAATAAATAAGTGAATCTTGCTAACTTGGCTTTAAAAGCAAAAGAGTTCACAGCACACGTGGGTGGCTGTGGCACAGCAGGGTGAGAGGGAGCACACAACCATCCAGTCCTGGCTCTGGAGAAGGTGGAGCTGAGAGGGACCTGTGGGGGGTGGGGATCGCCCCACCTGTGACTCCCTGTGCATGGTCAGAGGCGCGGCTCGGGACCCCTGGGCTTTAACATGTGGAAGGTGTCCCAGGGCCAGGTGTGACGTTGGGAAGGACACCCGGCCATCTTCTCTGAGCTGGGTTCCTCCCCTGCGAGGGTGAGAAGGCCTGCCCCTTGGAGCCCTGGCCACAGTTACATGAGACAATGATAAGAAGGTACATCGCACACCCAAATTCAGGCACAGGGCTGCTTACTGCTGTCTAGGGCTGTGTAGAGTGAACTCAGCACTTGGCCAGTTGTACAGGAAGTACCGAGCCCCCTTCCACGCAAGCTACCCTTGAGCAGTGACAATGGTAAAGAAGTGAATGCTGGGAATTAAGAATGTAAAGCAACCCAGGTCAAATGGTTGTATTAGCATTTGCCCCTGCTGCCGAAGCCTGTGTCTCCTGCATGCATCTGGGCTCCAGCCCTGGACATGTGAGGATGCATGACAGCCACCTCCCCGCCTCTGCTTTGGCTCCTTCTCCTGCTTTGGGTGGCCGCCATTCTCTCGGGATCACTCCATGCTCAGAACCCTGAAAGCAGGACTCCTGTCCATGGAAAGATGCCACAGGATTTGACCCGGGGAAGTGCGAGTTGAGTTTCGGACAGTGAGTTGCGGCTGGGATTTGCTCTGTTTGGCCTCACAATTTGAT
Organism: Heterocephalus glaber; assembly: GCF_053883595.1. Classification (NCBI taxonomy): domain Eukaryota; kingdom Metazoa; phylum Chordata; class Mammalia; order Rodentia; family Bathyergidae; genus Heterocephalus; species Heterocephalus glaber. The sequence goes on along the minus strand of NW_028258138.1, from coordinate 81,901,473 downwards.
TGATACAACGCACTTAAGTTTTAAAAATTGATTTTTATTCAAAGACCTAAAAGAGCTTAAAGTTACGAGTTTTAGAATACTTTTGACATTCTCTTCTAAAGTGGCAGAGAGAAAGAAAATTCTTCTGGATCAATCACAGTCACAAATTCATTTGCCCACCTCTTCCACCAGCACCAATCCTGTGTCTTGACTATTTTGCTGCATGCTCTTCTAGGGCCTGGAGATAAAGCAACAGCACCAAAAAGTCCCGACTTCATGGAACCAACCCTGCCGGGAGCAGGCAGTGATGGAGGCAGAGGACAGTGGCCAGAAGCTGTCCAGTCTCGAGGGCCTGGCAGAGCTGGAGGTGTGGGGTGGGCAGCCAGGCGGGGATGTGGTCCTAGCGTCCCCAGGGCTCTGGCGGCCTTTCTTCTGGTGACGTCTAATGGATCCTGATGAAACTGGAGTTGGGGTTCTGCCTCCCGGGCCCCCGCCGGCTCAGGCAGCCTTCCCAGGGCTGGGGCCTGTGGGCCCCGAGACTCAGAGTCTAAGAGCTGGGCTTCTCCTTGCAATGCTGGCCCCACCCCTCCCTGCTGCTCCATTGCTGCCTGTTCCTCCTCCTGGAGAAAGGAGAAAGGCAGCAGAGGCAACTGGGTTAACCTGCGGCAGTGTCAGGAGGATGAGTCCCAGAGCTTTCGTCTCTGGGACAGTTATGGAGCAAGCTACCCAGTCAAACAGGTCTCCTTCTGCATAACTCACCCTTTTGGTTCCCGAGGTTAACTTGACAAAACCCTTGGAGTGAAATGTTCCAAAACCCTATTGCACATACGTCAGACTTCTAAAATCATTTGTTAGATATTTTAATTCATTTATACTGGAAATTCTTTCCCTCAGAATTTCACCATAGAATAAAAAGCATATATTTTATATATAAAAATGTTTACATATACCAGACATAAAATAACATATCAAAATATAAAATTCAGGACAAATCTAGAAAGGCATGCTCCAAGGAAAACAAGTAGAATGAAAGGGTCCCTCGGCCCTTCCCAGTTTTGTGCTAAGACTAAAATTTGGTTCTACATTTCCTGGTAGTCTAAGTGACAGGAAAAAATGTCAGGCCCATCATTTTTGATTTGTCAGAAAGGGGAAATTACACTATATTCTTAAGGGAAGCAAAGACTCATGAGGCATCACGAGTCTGACGCCTCATGGGGCCATGATGGACATAATTTAAGTCCACATTGTTTATTATTTTGAATGGCAATTGTGTTTTATACTTTACAATATTTTTTTTTTTTGGTACCAGGGATTGAACTTGGGTCCTTCCACTTGCGAGGCAGGCAGTGGAACCACTGAGCTAAATCCCTGGCCGCTTTACAATATTTTGAGGAACCACTGACGTTGTCTATTGTTTTTGCTGGATTAACAGGATTTGGGATGGTGTCATGAGTTCCAGTGTCCTTTAGTTGCTGCCTTTTTCCTTTGTTCCTTTCTGCCACTTCTGCTGTGTTGGCCCCAGCCCAGTCCTCTGTCCCCACATAGAATATTCTCTATGGGACTAACTCTGACCTGGTGACCATGCTTGCAGAGTTGCATTTAGGGTAATAAATAATGATCACAAACGACACAAAAGTCGTTTGAGGGACTCCACGGATGCCTGCAGTGCTTTAGCCACTCCCGTGTCCTCCGTAAGCTGCTCCCAGCTGAAGGGAAAAGTCGCTGTCCCTGTTCTCCAGGTCAGAGCACGGAACGCCTCCACTGTACCTGGGCTCCCCTGGGTGCGGGTGGAGCTCGGGGCAGTTCGGGGGTTAGGAGGGCACTGGGGTCCCTGCCCCGCCCTGCCTTGCTCATGTGCTTTGTGGGGTTTTGGTGTCTCAGAAGCAGACTGTTGGGGTCAGCTGCTGGCAGATTTTCCTGCACAAGACAAGATGCAGACTGCGAGGTACAGGACTTCCAAGGCTGCTCCCGCCCTTCCAACTGCATTGTCAGAGTCCTAATCTCCAATTTTCCACTTGCTCACTTCTTCAAGGTAAGTCTGTTTATGTCCAGACTGGGGCTCCTCCACCTATAAAAATGTAAGATGGTAGAGGCCTGTGCAAAGTTGAAATGAGGAAAAAAAGTGTAAAAAGCAATGCCAGCACTTGGAAAGCTGCGGCAGGAGGATTGCTATGAGTTTGAGGCCAGCATGGGCTACACAGTGAGTTCAAGACCAGCCTGGACCACATAGTGGACCCTGCATCAAAAAAACCAAAACCGGAGTCACACAGAACACGCTGAATCAGCCCGCTGAAGACAGGCAGGTCTGCCCATGCCCTACGGAGGTCCCCAGTGGTGTGGAACACATGTCGAATCAGCCTGCTGCAGACAGGCAGGTCTGTGCAGGCCCTACCGAGGTCCTGAGTTGTGCGGAAGACACCGAATCACCCTGCTGCAGACAGGCAGCCACCTGATTCCACACTACAAAGACGCAAAGGACACCAGACCACCAGACCAAGGTACTGAGTCCCACTGTTCCTGGCCCAGAGGTAGGGGCTTCTGAGGTGTTGTCCCACTGCTCCTAGTCCAGAGGAAGGGGCTTCCCGGTCACCATCCCTCCCGCTGCTCCCAGCCCAGAGGAAAGGGCTTTTGGGCACCTTCTGTCCCTCTGCTCCTGGCCCAGAGGAAGGGGCTTCCGGGCCATCATCCCTCCCACCGCTTCCGGCCCAGACGGAGGGGCTTCTGAGCCACCATCCCACTGCTCCTGGTCCAGAGGAAGGGGTTTCCTGACCACCATCCCTCTGGCTGCTCCCAGCCCACAGGAAAGGGCTTTTGGGTCACCATCCCTACCGCAGCTCCTGGCCCCTGTCCCACCTCTCCCAGCTCAGAGGAGGTAATCCGTGCAGGTGCTAACAGCCCCCCGCCCCAGTCGAAATGAGAAAACACATAAATCAGTCTCAAAACCAGACTTCCAGATCACCTACAGCAACCCCAAAGGGAAATGAGATGGAACACTCTGATACTCAACCACCTGGACCCACTGAAATGGCAACAAAAGGGGATCTGGAAAAAATGAAATCAGAAATAATTTCTCAGATAACAGGAGAAATTGTGCCCCTAGTGCGAGACATGATTAATAAATCTAGAGAGGAACTGAGGAACATGATGGAATCCCAACATAAGAAACAAATGGAATCCATAAAACAGATGCAAATAGATTTCCAGGACATGAAAATCTCCATTGAAAGTCTACACAGCAGAATGAACCAATGTGAGGACAGAATTTCAGATATAGAAGATAAGATTGCAATTAGTGACCAGGAAAAGAAAAATTGCTTCAAAATTATAAGGGAACATGAGAAATCAATCCAGCAGCTGCTAGATGATGCAAAGAAGAATAATGTAAGACTGATTGGGCTCAATGAAGAAACAGGAGAGAGTGGAGATGACATAAAAAAAATCTCTTCACAGAAATAATGGCAGAAAACTTTCCAAGCAGGGGAAAAGAGCTTGACATACAGATAAGTGAGGCATATAGGACTCCAAAGAGCCTTGATAAAAAAAAACTACATATAGGCATATAATTGTTAAGATTCCAGAAACACAACAGAAGAACAAAGTTCTCCAAGCAGTCAGAGAAAAGAAATAAATCACATACAAAGGAAAGCCCATCAGAATCACAGAAGACTTCTCAACACAAGCCATCAAGGCAAGAAGAGCTTGGAGTGACATATTCCAAGCCCTAAAAGAAAACAGCCTCCAACCCAGATTGATGGACCCTGCAAAACTATCTTTCAAAATGGATGGAGAAATAAGATACTTTCATGACAAAGAGCACCTTAGGAACTCTGTGAATACCAAACCAGCACTCCAAAGAATTTGACCCAATATCCTAGGAACAGACATTGAGGATCACAACCCCAGGAAGCAAAGCAGAATGAACCCATCTGGCATGACAAGAAATTAAATGTAAAGGGGGAGAACCCAACAAAAAGAAAAAGTCATGGCAATGACAAGTCAATAAATTTCAGTTATAACCATCAACGTTAATGGTCTCAATTTACCAATCAAAAGAAATAGACTGGCAGAATGGGTCAAGAAGCAAAATCCAACAATATGCTGCATACAAGAAACACACTTCATTCAAAAGGAAACTCATAGACTGAAAGTTAAAGGGTGGAAAACAATACTGCATGCAACAGGAACCCAAAAAAGCAGGAATAGCTATCTTCTTTGTAGATCAAGTAGATTTCAAACCAACACTAATTAAGAGAGATGAAGAAGGACACTACATCCTTGTAAAGGGAGGAATCCAAGAGGAAGAGATGACAATCATAAATATCTATGCACCAAACACTAGTGCACCCAACTATATAAAACAAATACTAACGGACATGAAAAGTCATCATATAAGCACTAATACAATTGTAGTGGGGGACCTCAACACCCCACTGTCACAAATAGATAGATCAACTAGACTAAAAATAAGTAATGAAATACTAGAACTCAATCGAACTCTTGAACAAATGATCTTAACAGATGTTTACAGAGTCTTCCACCCCACAAAATCAGAATACACCTTCTTCTCAGCTGCACATGGGTCATTCTCCAAAATAGACCACATACTCACACATAGAACATGTTTAAGTAAGTGCAAAGGAATTGAAGTTATCCCCTGTATATTATCAGACCATAGTGTGATGAAATTGGAGATCCATAGCAAAAGAAACTCAAAAAATTTCATAAACACGTGGAAATTGAACAACACACTTCTGAATAACCATCAGGTCCCAGAAGAAATTAAAGAAGAAATCAGACAGTTCCTTCAATTAAATGACAATGACAATACATATCGGATTCTATGGGACAAAATGAAAGCAATCTTACTAGGGAAATTCATAGCAGTGAATATGCATATTAGGAAAACAGAACGAGCCCAATTAAACAACCTGATGCTGAACCTCAAGCTTCTAGAAAAAGAAGAGCAGGACAACCCCAAAGCTCATACAAGGGAGGAAATTATAAAGATCAGAGGACAAATCAATGCAATGGAGACTAAGAGAATGATACAAAAAATCAAGGAAGCCAAGAGTTGGTTCTTCAAAAGAATCAACAAAATTGACAAACCTTTAGCCAACCTTGTCAGAAAAAGGAAAGAAAAGGCCCAAATCCATGCAATTAGGAATGAAAAGGGTGAAATTACAACAGACCCAGCAGAAATCCAGAGGATCATCAATACCTACTTCCAGAACCTATATGCCAATAAGATGGACAACACAGAAGAAATGGACAGATTCCTAGATACATATGAATTACCAAAGTTGAATGAAGAAGACCTAAAAATTCTGAACAACCCAATATCAACCAATGAAATTGAAAATGTAATTAAAAACTTATCAACTAAGAAAATCCCGGGCTCTGATGGCTTCACTGCTGAATTCTACAAGACATTTAGAGAGGAACTACTGCCCCTACTGTTGAAACTCTTCAATGAAATTGAAAGGGAAGCAATACTCCCAAATTCATTCCTGGAAGCAAGCATCACCTTGATCCCCAAAGCAGAGAAAGACCCAACTGAAAAAGAGAACTATAGGTCAATCTCACTAATGAACATAGATGCAAAAATCCTTAATAAGATAAGGGCAAACAGAATGCAGAAGATCATCAAGAAGATCATACACTCTGATCAAGTGGGGTTCATCCCAGGGATGAAGGGATGGTTCAGTCTACGAAAATCAATCAATGTAATACACTATATCAATAGAGCCAAGGACAAAATCCATATGATTATCTCCATAGATGCAGAAAAGCATTTGACAGAATCCAACATGCATTTATGATAAAAACCCTACAAAAAATTGGAATAGATGGTCTCTACCTCAAACTGATAGAAGCCATCTATGAAAAACCAACAGCCAATATCATACTAAATGGTCAAAAACTGAAATGCTTCACACTCAAATCAGGAACAAGACAAGGATGTCCACTATCACCACTCTTGTTCAATATAGTTCTGGAAACATTAGCCATGGCAATTAGACAAGAGAAAGAAATAAAAGGAATAAAGATAGGTAATGAAGAAGTCAAATTGTCATTATTTGCAGATGACATGATACTCTATATAGAAGACCCCAAGAACTCCACCAAAAGTCTTCTAGACTTAATAACCAAATTCAGTCAAGTAGCTGGTTACAAGGTCAACACACAAAAATCAATAGCTTTCCTCTCCACCAATGACAGACTCACTGAGAGAGAAACAGGGCAAACAATTCCTTTCACAATAGCATCCAAAAAACTGAAATACCTAGGAATCATCCTAACGAAAGAAATCAAAGACCTCTTCTCTGAAAACTATGGCACTCTGAAAAGAGAGATTGAAGATGATATCAGAAAATGGACAGACATCCCCTGCTCCTGGGTAGGAAGGATTAATATAGTGAAAATGGCCATACTTCCAAAACTGCTATATAGATTTAATGCAATTCCTATTGAGATCCTAGCAGCATACTTCATAGACCTTGAGAAAACAATCCAAAAATTCATTTGGAGCAAGAAGAGACCCAGAATAGCAAAAGCAATTCTAGGTAACAGAAACATGGCAGGGGGTATCACAATCCCCACCTGCAACTCTACTACAAAGCTACTGTGATAAAAACAGCATGGTACTGGCAAAGAAACAGACCTGAGGACCAGTGGAACAGATTAGAAGATGCAGGAAAAAAGCCAGACACACTCAGCCATCTCATCTTCGACAAAGGAGCCAAACACCCTCACTGGAGGAAAGATAGCCTCTTTAATAAATGGTGCTGGAATAATTGGGCTTCAACTTGCCAAAGATTAAAACTAGACCTATATCTCTCACCATGCACTAAACTAAAATCAAAATGGATTAAAGATCTAAATATTAAAATAGAAACTCTGAACCAGTTGGAACAGAGGTTAGGTAGAACCCTTGAAGACATCGGTGTAGGAAAAGATTTTATGAACAAAACCTCAGTTGCCCGGGAACTAGCACAAACAATCAACAAATGGGATCTCTTCTTATTAAAAAGCTTCTGCACAGCAAGAGAAACCACCAGCAGTGTGAAGAGACAACCCACAATGTGGGGAAAAATCTTCACCTGCTCTTCCTCAGACAAAGGTCTACTATCTCGAATCTATAAAGAACTTAAAAAGATCAGACCTCCCAAATTTAAAGACCCAATCCAAAAATGGGCATCTGAAATGAACACACATTTCTCAAAGAAGTAGAAATAGCAAATAAATACATGAAAAAATGCTCACCATCACTGGTCATTCGAGAGATGCAAATGAAAACAACGCTGAGATTCCACTTCACTCCAGAAAGAATGGCTGCTATCATGAAATCAACCAATAACCAATGCTGGCAGGGCTGTGGGGAAAGAGGAACCCTGCTCCACTGCTGGAGGGAGTGTAGACTGGTGCAAGCACTGTGGAAATCAGTATGGAGATACCTCAAAGAACTAGGACTGGAAGTCCCATTTGACCCCGCTATTCCACTGCTGGGGATCTTCCCCAAAGAATTAAAAGAATCATACCACAGTGATATATGTGCACCCATGTTCATAGCAGCGCAGTTTGTAATAGCTAAAACTTGGAAACAGCCCAAATGCCCATCAACTGGAGACTGGATAAAGAAAATGTGGTTTTTTAATAAAATGGAGTACTACTCAGCCATAAAAAATGAGAAATTTGAGACATTTATAGCTAAGTGGATGCATACTGAGGCAATACTCTTAAGTGAAATAAATAGGACACACGTGAATAAATTCCTAATAGTTTCTCTGGTGTGAGAAACTGAAAGTGTAAATAAGGACTAAATGTATAATAGTAATGTGAAATAGGAAGAAAAGAGGCAAAGGGGAAGGAAGTGGGAGGGCTAGGGGAAAGGATAGAAGGGAATGGGATTAACATGAGAAAATGGAAAAATAGGAACAAAATCTTTGTAAATAGGGAGGACTGAAGGGGTTGAAGGGAGGGCTGGGCAAGGGTGAAAAATAAGAACCAAGAGAGAATATGTAAAGGTGCAAATTTCCAATGATGAATGTCATTATATTGTATACCTAAAATGTACCAATGATTAGAATGAATAATCGATACTGTAAAATAGGAAGAAAAGGTCCAAAGGAGTAGGGGTAGTGGGAGGGGCAGGGGAAAGGAAAGAAGGGAAAGGAAAAAATGATGAGAAATGGAAAAAATGGAAATAAAGTGTTTGTAAATAGGGAAGGGTGGAGGGCATGAAGGGAGGGCTAGGAATGGGGAAAAAATAAGAACCAAGATGCATTATGTAAAGGTACAATTCCCAATGAGAAATGTAATTGTGTTGTATACCTACAATGTACCAATAAAAGAATTTAATACAAAAAAAAAAAAACCCAAAACCGAAAGCAAAACCACTGCAGCAACAAAAGAACATTGAAAGCACCTCTAGTCTCCTATTTTTCCATTCTGAATTAGGAATTACCACACTATTTGCAGAGGCTTTTATAAGTGAAACCTTACATAGTGCCAACTTACTAAATGAAGCCATTCATCTTTACAATATTATTCTTGCTACTTCCTATGTTTTCTATTATGCATAATGCCTTTGAGTGTCAATATTTTTACCCTAATTCTAGCATCTTTTCTGATGGCTCCCTGTGTCAGCCCAATAGCACCTCTACCTGAAGGCAGACAGTGCTGAGGAAGACAAAGGCTGCAGCCTGCAGTCAGTGGAACTACGGCTGGTTGTCTTTCCGTGGCTTCTGAACAAATGTAAACACAGTAAAATTTGCTCTTAGCAAGTAGCTTCCTAATTCAGTTAATGAAACAGCATTTTGTTCTTTTGTATTGCATTTCAATTGAAGACCTAGGAGGGATTTTAGCAAATGTGGGTGCTTTCTTACTGGGGTTCTGTGGAGAAGAAGGTGGGTCCAGGTCACAGAAGAGCCATCAGAGATGGAGGAAGGGCAGGACATTAGGTAGGTTCTTTTTTTTGGTACCAGGGATCGAACTCGGGTCCTTGGGCTTGCACAGCAGATGGTGAAACCACTGAGCTAAATCCCTGGCCCTTAGGAAGGTTCTTCAGGGACGAGAGACCACCCAACACACACACACACACACACACACACACACACACATCTTGCACTGACATGCTATGCTGTAGTAGAATATAACATGTAAGGTAGCAGCTTATGCGATTACAGAGGCTGTGAAGCCACAGGATCTGTTGTCCCTGGGTCGGAGACCCCTGAACCAGGTGTGTAGGTTCAAGCCCAGAGCTAGGAGCCACTGCAGAGGACTCCAGTCAGACTGGGGAGCCTGAGGAACAGAAGTGGAGGGCAGGAGAAGGTCGCTGCTCAGCATGTGCAGTTGGGCTGCTAGAGCTCAAGCTCCTGCCCAGCACCTACCCCCATCCTTGGCTCCTGCCACCCCAAAGAGGGAGTGTAGTCAGTTTCTCTCCCTGGGCCCATTCAGATGCTACTCTCCCTGGGAAGTGCCCGCAGGACACACCCGGAACTGATGTTTGGGCAGATATCTGGGCAACCCCTGGTCCAGTCCAGCTGGCACATTAAATGAACTGTCACAGCTGAGCGTGATGGGGCATGCCTGTAATTCCCAGCACTCTGGGGGACTGAGGCAGGAGGTCTGCAAGCTTGAATCCAGCCTGGGCAATTTAGGGACTTCGCAAGACCTTGTCTCAAATAACAGAATAAAAAAGGGCTGGGGATGTAGCTGAGTGTGAAGGCCCTGGGTTCAATTCCCAATACCACAAAAAGGAGAAAAACAAGCATCACAGGCCAAGCATACCTGAACCCCTGGACACCGTGAGTCAGGTCTAGTCTTCCGTGATAAAAGCAGCCCACCGGATGTGCCCAATGTCTGGAGCTGGTGTCCATGCCCTTGAAAGGTTCCCACCCCGTGCTGGAGCTGCGCCTCCCCCTGGTCAGTTCTGAGAAGCCAGGCGTGCCTACACTGAGGATGGTGGGGCAGGGATTCTGGGGTGCATGCAGATGTAGCGAGGTGCAGGGGTGCAAGCAGCTTCCAGAGGAAGGGAGCTGCCATTGGTCTCAGGCCTCTGGGCTCCGTGATGCTGAAGCCACAGGTGGAAACTGCCTAATTTTCACAGGCAGCATGGTGGATGTCAGGCCCATCAGGGTGACATTGCCCCAGGGTCAGAGGAGAACTCCGTGTTCAGAGCAGGCCTCGAGCAGGTCTGTAAGCACAGCAGAACGAGCCCACTCTTCCCAGAGAAGGGGGTTACTGCGGCAGAGCAGTGCCCGGCTCCCCGGGGCCCAGCTGTCTGCCCAAGGCCAGCAGCAGCTGTGATGACTGCTCATTGGAGCTGTGCCTATGACTACCAAGCGGGCTTCTGTGTGGGCATCAGGACATTCCTCTCCAGGACATGCGTCAGAGGGCGTATGGAGTCCTGGCCGGGGTAACCTCAGCTCCCGGTGCCTTTGGGTGGCCAGCCTGTCCCCTCCCAATGACATGCAGGCCCCAAAAGTGAGTTTGAACCCCAGGGCCCTGACCAAAGCTTCCTGGAGAATGTCTTTCAAGCTCTTACTCTGCTTGCGTTTTACTTTCATCAGTCCGTGTTGTAGTACATAATGATGACATTCCTTGTGCAGAGTTGATGCAGGTACAGGACATGTAAATGTATGTCTCAGTTGCTTGTTGCTGAGTAAAAGTGGTGTCCCAGAAAAATATTTCTTGAGTCACTTAGAGAAGCCCTTGGCACATCCCACATAGCTCTGGTGACAGAGAGGAGTATTGGCACCTGTATGTTACATGCACACGTACATCTATGCATGCATATGCTGAAATGTACATGTATCATTTTCAGTGGAAACATCTCAGAAGCAGTGCATGGCATCCTTTGCCTAACCTCTCGGTTAGGAACATCATGAGTGCAGAGGGAAGGGGATCCCAACACAGGTCCTGGGTGTGGGGATGGGGAAATTGGCAGGAGCAACCTAGCTGCCCCTGAAAATGGCATGCTACATCAATGGGTTCCACCTGCCAGGCTGGCAGCTGCTCTGCTGATTGGTCCCCAAGTGAGACAGAAATGGATGCCCAGGAGCAGGGTGGACACAAGAAAACATGGGAGAGAAAACAGCCCACCCAGACTCTGCAACTCAACTGACCAGGGAGACTCAGGGATTCATGTGCCTGACACAGGTAGATGCTGACCTGTTGGATTTGATCTTGGTTTCTGGTAGAGTAGGACATGGCATTGTGATGATGTGAGGGACTCAGGAGATAGGGCATCAAAGCTGAGGCCTAACACTGAAAGCATCCGTGCATTGCTCCAGGATTCCTGGAGCTGCCATTGAAGGAGGACCTCGCCATGTATGTCTTGCTCCTGCATTTCACTTCCTTGGTTCTCACTGGTGTGGGATGACTAGGAAGATCTGGGTCACCATCTCTGTTCTGCTCTTCTCACTGTTAACCACAAGTAAGCAGCTGGAGCCCTGGCCCTGCACTCTGTCCTTCTGACTGTTAATAAGCCACCTGCCAGTGGGCTGTGTGTGGATGGTGGGACAAGGTAAGTGTCCCGGCAGTTCTCAGCTCTGTGGTACAATCACAGACAGCCCCGTGGTTCTTGACAGTTCCGAAGCAGTTCTGAAGCCCTCTTTCCATAGTAGCTCAGGCTGTCTCCAGGTCCTGAATCGATTCCAAACATTTCCCTTTCATGGTCATTGAGGCTTTGGGAAGGGTCAGCAGTCAGACGGTGCTGAATCTGGTGACTAAGGGGGATGAGGACACAGCATCATGCTTTTGAGAGTTAGATGGCACTTGGGAACAGAATTCATTGTGTTTTTGGTCACACGTTATGAAGACACACACACGGAGTAGCACTGGACAGGTCACTGAAGCCAAGGGTCGTCGTTGCTCAGTGGTCAGCAGCAGCAGTAGTGTATGTCCTCCTTCTGAATTGTTGATCAGACAGGATGGAAGTTTCTGGGGAAGCTGGACTCATGAAAAGGAGGATCAAAGGGGCATGAAGAGCCAAGATGCTGGGCTCAGCAGAGGGGGCACACGGAGGGAGGGTGTCCTTGCAGTTGAATGCGCAGAGGTTACTCGGGTGGGAGGGACTTTCTGTGTCGTGCAGAGGCACTGGAACCTCCACTCCCGAGGTAGGGGGGCTGAGGAAGGACCTGTGCCTGCTGGGACATTAAACCTCAGAGACAAGGTCAAAACATCAAGCATTTGTTCAGATTTCTCCTGTTGCAAGGAACGTATGTTCTGTCCACTGGAGACTTCCTACCTCTGTGTCTGGGCTTGATTTTTAAGCTCACTTTCTTCCTTCTAATGCACACTCTGCGATATACCTTTCTTCTTTGAATAAAAACGAGCTAACAGTGCTGCACTTTTAAAAGGCATTTTGAGATGATTCCTTGGGATAGCTGAAGGTGGCCTGGGGTGACGGCCACAAGCCTGGAGGTGGCCGTGTGAAGCAGCCTTGATGACAAGCAGCATGAGCCCCAGGCTGTCCTCAAATGAAGACAGAGGAAGGGCAGTGGGGCACAACACTCTTCGAAGGCTGGAGTCTCCTTCCCGCCCAGTTTTCCGATCACTTGGGTGTCTCCGGATCTCCCTCCGGCGAACAACTTCCGGTGTCTGGGGGACAACTTCCGGTCCCGCACTACCATCTTTCAGTGAGAATCCCTCGCCCATTTCCGGTGTTCCGGCGCCGGCCAGGATGCCGCAGAGACGGCATGACTCTTACCTGGTGGAACGGGGTGAATTTAGCAGCCTGCTATTCCGGCCCAGGCTGCGTTTGTCTCTGGTCCTAAGACTTGGACACCGTCGCCTTCGTGTCCAGCCCCACCCCGGTGGCCTGGGATTGCGGCGGCGCTGTCTCCTGAGCGACTTGGGCAGGGCCTGACGTTACCGTGCGTTCATTTCCTATCTGTTCCTATCTGTAAAAGCGCTGTTCGTGAGAACCTCCTGCCCTTGTGAATTTCCAGGGCCGTAATCCATGCAGTGAGTCTCCTGCAGCGGTTGGTCTTGAAAGGCCGCTTGATGAATGGGAGCGATCACCTGGGGAAGAGTAGGGCCTGGGAGCCCGGAAGTGCGGGATCTGGGTTTGGTTCTACCTCTAATGAGGTTGCGTCGGGGGAAGCCACTCAGCTGCTCTGTCAACTTACCCATCTGTCAGATTGTCAGCTGGCATTTGACAGTTTACCTGTGCGAGGGAGACGAGGAGATCGTCTTGCAAATATTAGGAGCTTAACGCTTATTTGTCCAAGGGTCCAGCAAGTTTAGAAAGTTAACACAGCTGCATAAATACACATTGAAGCACATTTAAAAATACAACTCATCTGTTTATTCTCTCAAAAATGTAACTGACAAAACACCTACATTTTAAAGACATTTTTCTCTACTTGAAAAATTTGGATTATGGTGGCATATTAAAAATAATAGGGTTATTGGGAAAAAGGACAGAAAAACTTTACGGAGTTTGTAGACAGCCCCTAGCATGGTCCACTAGGACACTAAGATGAATGCCAAGAAGTATTTTTTTTTTTAATCTTTCCTTCTTCCCCTTCCTCCACTCTGAAACAATCATCAATTACCCTTATCCACCGGCACCATCTCATCTGAGTTCATTTTCGAGATGAAGTTTCCTCGTTGGGTGGTGGCTGTCCAATCCTCCTTCTGTCCATCACTGCCTGCCTCAGAGCTGTCCCTGGATTGACAGTTTGAGAGCGAATCAATAATAATTATCTGGCTGCAGCCATGGCGAGCTGTGTAATTTTACCATGGAGCAGCATTGTGCAAACAGAGCTGCTTCTCTGGCTGGGCTCTAAATATGCAGGCCGGCTGTCCACTTGGGTGCGCTGATCACATGACTTCCAGGAAGTAGGGCTGCTTCCCCACTGCATGGAAGCCTTGCACACCAGACCCTTACCTTGGGGGACACAGCACTGTCCTTGGGCCGACAACATGAGGCAGTGATTTAAAGTGACGACCTGGAGAAGAGACACACATGCTGCTTCAGTTCTCCCTGTAGACTTTGGAAGAAGCCATGATGGGTTGTATGCGCGCGCGCGCACACACACACACACACACACACACACACACACACACGAATGAGACCTCAAATACCTTTGGATTTGTATTTATTCATCTTGTCCTAGACAGAGAAGAGAATCGATTTCTGAAATTATTTGTATTTCAGTTGAAAAACCAAAATGAATTCAGTATAACAATGTTGTTGATATGGGAGGTACATGTTCAACATTTTCCATCTGAACAAGAAAATGTTGGCTTTACTGGGTTGCATTAGTTTAATCCCTTTAAGGCAACTTTAGCATACTTAGTAGAAGATCTTATAACTGCTGACAGCTCCTCTTATGGTAAGCAAAATGCCATTTTATTTGTCATATGCATGGCATTTACATATTGAAGTCAGTGGGTGTCCTTAGGGTTTTTTTTTTTCTTTTTTTCCTGAGAATTTGGTTTTCTTAAGAAATTAGAAGAGGGGAAGATCCTGGGAGGGAGTAGCAGTTTTTTAATGGAACTCAGTAAAAGCTAGAGGTGTAAACCAAACCTACCTTCCTTCTGTCAACAATCAACCAGGTGGTCCACTAAACTACCTACCTGTCTTCATTAACTACCTCCTACTCGTATGACACATGTATGAACCAACTCAGAATCTTGTCCTTGCAGAACTTGCAGGCTAAGGAGATGAGACACGGAGTACTAATTAGAGCCTCTTCACCCTGGGGGAAGTATTAATTGCCAAGGAAAAACACAGACAAAGTGGCAAAGGGTTTCAAAGCATGGCCAGAGACTTCCATTGAGGGGATCATATTAGTAGCTAAACCACCCTGTGATCAAAGTGCTCACGTGCAATTTTGCAATGAATTAATCAACTGTTCAGAAACTAGGGAGCCAATTAAAAAACTAAGGAATGATAATGTACTGGTGAGTTCAAAAACGGACACACAACATAAACATTGAGAATAGTGGGAAATCTTGCAAATGATCTTGATGAAGTCTATAAAAACAGGAACACAGTGCAATCTAGAAAGAAAATGATATCTTGCTGTATAGAAAAATATTCTTTCAGATTTGCAGGCTCTCTGCCATTGAGTTGAATGGCAGACATTATTCTATTTAATTTGTGAAACTAAGGCTTGTAATCTCTAGCTCCTCCAGGAAGACTTGGATTTCTTAAATCCCCATTGAGGGCTCTCTCTGGACTCTTGTGGCCTCTCCTGAGTGTTGTTCATTTGTTCCCTACCACTGGTGGCGTAAAGAGCTAGGGTATCCTTTGAGGTGACCAAGATGCATTGCTGGGCACCTCCTGGAGAGGTGTGAAGATGGAGACACCCACCTCAACTGCACCCACTGGAAAGATTGGGTCCCTCTGGTTTGGCTTGGTAACACGCTTCTAGGGAAGATCCAGAAAGCCCTGGGCTGAGGTGGACTGTTTTGTGGTATTTGTAGATTCTTGGCTAATTATCAAGGAATTGCATGCAAAATTAATTTATACTCTGGAGCAGAGGACCCCAGAAAGTTGTGGGTACTATGGTAGTGATACCAAAATTGTCTGTGACTCTTTCTGCCAGGCTCCCCTTCCTCACCCTGCTTCTCCTAGCTGGTGGAGGGGGGAAAGTGGCTTGCAGATGGGAAGAGGGATGGAGTTAAGTTACTCCAGCTCTGATACCAGACGTACCAGGCTGCCTGTTCAACCCTTGGTACAGGAAAGAAATGAATACACAAAACAGTTAATTGGAAGAGTTGGGATAGGTTCAGTAGGGTGGGGAGGAGCAGGTGTGGCCTGGAGGAAGTACTGGGGTGGGCAGCTGGCTTGGGAAGAAGAGTTGGACAGTGCAGGGTGGCAGCAGAACCAGGGTTGCACAGAGTGCAGACCCCGAACTGTCCTGACGCTCACCGCCCACAACCCTGCCCTTGATCAGTGAGCTACTGCTCTGTCCTGAAATCCTCGGTAATTTGTCAGCAAGGTGCCTGCAGTTTCATCTTGCTCCAGACCCTGGAAATTGACGGTGTGTCCTGCCAGTACCTCTCACTGGGTATCGCACAGTAATGTTTTAGGGGAGCAGAGGTGGAGGCTATTGGTGGTTGTCAGGAAGCAAACCTGGCCACCCAGACCTGTGATGTTTAAAACCTGTGTCCTCAGGGCCAGTCTCTCCCACAGAATTGAACTCTTTTAGGAATAAGTTCTGCTCCTGAATCATTCATGATTGCACAGTATAAGTCCTGATGCCTAATGCAGGGTTCAAGAAACAGTTGATCGATTGACCAAAGAACCAAGTAGAAATTTGTTTATTAATAGTATTATTGCCACCATCATTGTAAAGCACTGTTATTCTTCATGTGGTTTGGGAGATGCTTGGAATGTGTGTGCTTTCGAGTTTGCATGGGAGAAATGAATGAATGCAAGAAAGACACAAAGAAAACCACATGAAACGGTGGCAGTGTGGGAGTTATTCCTTCTTGCCGCCTTCAACACTTTGCACAGTATGTGCAGATTCTCTTCCCAAGAAGAGCATGGAAGGCGTCTCCAGGCCGACGGGCAAGACCCTGGTGGCCATGTGCTTCAGTAGCGTCACGCGGGAGGTGACACTGCCAGGTAACTCCAGGGAACGTCATCCAACTTCTTGGTGCCTCACTCTCCTCATCTGTAACAGAAAAATAATAAAAGTGCCTTGGATAGAAGGATAGGAAGGGTGGACTGAGCTGAGGTGAGGGAATGAAATAATCTGTATCAGTGATGGTGAATGTTTTAGAGCTTTCAATGGTACAGATGGCCCGCTGCGGCACACACACCTTAGATTCGCCATCACTGCGCAGTATCATCAGTGAGTTGTGCCTGGGCACCGCGGTCAGTAGCCGTGACTTGCAGCACCATGTCTGCAGACAGCGCAGGACCAGTGGTGGTGGCTGGACTCGGGAAGGGTGACCCTGCCTGGAATCTGAGCACCCAGGCCACACCCTGAGCAGGCTCTTCATGCAGCCAGGCCGTCTTGGGGTTGGCTGGGCCTCTGGAGTCTGACTGTGCTCCCACCAGGTTCCAGCAGTAAAGCACACGCGAAGCGCAGCTTCAGACCTCTGGCTGTTGGAGCGGAGCAGCGAGGAGCAGAGCGGGGCATGCCCTGGCTAGTGGCTGTGTGGCTGCCAGAAGTTTACCACACTCCTGCAAACCTGCCTGGGGTTCAGCATGCAAAGCGAATGTTAGTGGCGCCTGGGTTTTAGGGTCACTGTGAGGATTAAGGGGGAAAGAATGCAAACCCAAGGCCCCTCTGGGCCCCAGCCAATAAACACTTCCCGCTGTATTCGTGGTAACTGCTGTTCTGGAGACAGCTGCGCAGCTCTTGCTTCTCTCCTGTTACAAAAGAGGAACTGGCTCCAGGTATTAATTTTCTGAGAGTTGATGATGAATAAAGGACAGAGACGGGACTTGAAGCCCCCTCTCCTGAGGCTGAGCCCCTATCCTTTTGCATTTATACAGCCTCTCAGCACTTTCTCCATGAGAAAGCATCACCCAGCTCCAGCCCATACAGCTCACCAAGGAGAAACTGCTTCCCTGGGTCCTCCTCTGCTGCCCGCCCCCGGGCCCTTTGCCTTCCACAGCAAATGTCCTGGGCAGTAGAGCCCCCCTCGGCCAGCCGGACCATGCACCCATTGCAGGGACCTGTGGGGGGCAGTGGAACCTCGGGTTTGGGAGCCGGTGCAGGCAGCAGGGCTGTTTGTGCCCCATGCAGCCTCCTGGGCACCTTCCACCCATGCTGCCTCCACCTCTCCACTCTGCTCGCTGCGATTCTTTCTGTGTGGGGCACGTGGAGAGCCAGGCAATTCCTGCTGGGTAAGCAAAGAGAATGGACACCAGGGTTCAGAAATAGCTTCGTGCTTTCAAAGTGGGTGGAGAAATAGCCCCACAGGGCAGAGAGCTCAAGATCAGAACAGGGGCCTCTGGCATTTCTTCCTGCAGGCTGGAGGCCTGGGTACCAGGAAGGTATCCTTTGCTGAGTTTGAATTCTGACTTCATTTCCCCTGTAGCTGTGTGATTTGAGAAAGTACTTCAGCCTTTGTCATGTTTAAAAAATAGAAGTAAGAACAAGAACACTCTTACTTTGTAGTAATGTTGTCGTGATAAAACCACATAGGGTACGTAAAGTCCGTGGCGCTGTGCTCAGTACCTAGAAGATGGATCTGTAGATATTTCCCTCAGCCTTAGCTCTGCTTCACGGAAGAGATGGAACTTCACACAGCATGTGTGTGTGTGTGAGTGTGTGCGTGCGTGGGTGTGTGTGTGTGTACCACAAAGCAAGCTGCATGAGCTGTCATTATGGAAAATACACGACTGGGTGAATAGGAACTCAGCATAGAAAGAACAGCAGCAGTGTGCCTTGTGCCTGTACAGGAAGATGTGTCATCCACCTGTGAGGCCGGATGCACCTGAGCCGAGTGCTGATGCGACACTGAAAACCTGGGTGCCGGGACAAAGCCGCCCAACAGCGCCATGCTGGGCGCAGGCAGAGACACATGACTCTCCCCAGCGGGTCCTCAGTCCGTGGGCCTTAATGACCACAGATAAGGGGAAAGGCCTCCAAGATGTTTTGGACATGACTGTGAGGAGAGAGATGGAATGATGCATACAGGGACATGGGACACACAAGGCAGAAATCGTGTCTTTAATCGTATCTGTAAGAGTCGGTGTCGTGAGCATCAACCTTGTCTTCCTGCCAGGCAGGTTTCAGGGAGATCGTCAGGGACAGAGCATGGACCTGGCGGAGGAGGAGGCAGTGGCCCCTTGTGATTTTGAAAACATTCATGTGTCTAACAAAATTCTAGTTTCCTTTGTGCTTTCTTCCAGAATTCTGAAATTGAGTAAAGCAGGTTTGAATTCTAATCTTTTGGGGAAAATAAGATCAAAATTCCTTACAGTTATATTGGGATATTTGAATGAAAGCTCATTAGAAATACAGTTGCCAAAACCACTACAATATTCATAGCAAGTAAAGTTTTGGGCCATTTTTTTCAAAGTGAGGGAGTATGAGAGACACATGGCTTCAGATGTAGGTGGGAAATGGATTATACTTATTTTATCCAATGTAACTTTTCCTCCCATATTTCACTGAAGTTAATGATTTCATGGTTTAATCTGTCCAGTGTTTGCCAAATTTCCAACCATTTGCCTGTATTATAGTTCAAAGCAAGGTGTGCATATTTTAGCTAGGTATATATGTTCAGAAAACTAGCGTCAGTCTCAACATGGAATCAGGAAAACAGGGTCTGCTGGTTTCCTGAGTGAAATCAAAGCACTCTGCACTACTTCTTCCCAGAATGTGATTGACAGTGAGACCTTTGGCTTAGTACACAAACCGACCGGGTGGAGAAGGGAAGTGCTGGCATTTTACACAGTTTATCTTCCACTATTGTATTTAATTTTTAAAAGGACATGGGAACCCTCTGGGAATTCTGTCACAGCCTGCAATTCTGCTACCAGTTCCACATTTTATTTCTAGTTGATATAGTGATAAAATTTAATATGCCTGAAAATAAAATAATATTGAAAACTTGCAAGGACAAGTGTCCCCTGATAAATGGAAGAGATCCATTCCTGGAAGAGAATGTCTATGTGTTTAACTCTATAAAGCCACCGAAATTAGAGTAACCAGAATCTACTGCCTACCCGAGAGGTGTGCTTGTGATGCACTTCCACGGGTCAGGAGAAAATCTCTTTAAGATTCCTGGGTTTTGCGTGGGGGTGATCACTGATTAAGGGAGCTAGTAAGTGGCGTAGACAGGAAGTGGGGAACGGACCAGACTCAGCCTTAACATCTCACCCTCAGATCCACCGGACTTTTCCGCACTCCTGCTCAGCTGCTGTCTTCCTCCCTTTCCACAAGCCTGACCCCTGTGGCTCCAGTGCAGGGCTCTCCTAGGCTGAAGAGTGCCGGGGAAAGGAGCTTCTACAGGCTTTTGCCCAGGGCTCAGTCCTCACTCCAGGTGGATGTTTTTCCAATTGTGAATGGAAACTTCTTTCCAGAGCAAATCCTGCCGGCTTTGGAGGCCATAATGTTAATGGAATAAGCCAGACGCGGAAAGATAAATATCACGCATGTCATGGTTTGTATCTAAGATGTCCCCCAGTGTCTCAGGCATTCAGAGGGGGGCTATTGGAAGGCGATTCTGTCCTGGGCTCAATGTGGCTGGCTTGCTGTCAGGAGGTGGGGTCTGGTCATCTGGTTGGAAGAGGCGATCATGGCGTGACCTGGAGGGCTGTCGCCTCCCTGAGTCCTCCCTTCTCTCTCTGCTCCTTGCCCTTGACTTGAGCAGCTTTCTTCCCCCCAGGCCCTTCTGCCACACCTTCCTGCCAAATAAACCTCTTCCCTGGAAGACGCAGGAGTTGGGTATTGTGCCCTAGCGATGAGCAAAGTGACCTAGGCAGCATGGGAAGGCAGACTTTTCAAGAAGGAGGAGGGGATCAGGAAGAGGGCAGGGAGGACAGAAAAGAGGATCCAAGACGACCTGGGTATGCAACTATATTACCAAGTCCCCAGACTGAACATAAATGTCCTGTTAAACACGGACCAATAAATTTGAAAATCCCACCGCAGACACATTGTGTGGCTCTGCTAGCCCCTCTCACCCACTTCTTAGCAGCTCCCCCAGCAGGCCCACATGCATTTCTTTGACCTTCTGTGTGGTTGAACTGAAAAATTCCCTGCCCTCTTTTCAAGTCCGATTCTTGCTTTCTAAAATAAAGCCCGCCGCCGCCTATCACTTGGCAAGGCAGCAGGCAGCAGGGCAGGCTGCAAGCTGGGGCTTTGGTGCTTTCGGTTGTGTCCTGCCAGGCAAGCACATGCCCTTGCTCCCTCGTGGCCCTCGAGCTGGTGCCCCAGGTCACCTGCAAGGTTCGAAGTTCTGCGTCATCAGGAAGGCGCCAGCGTCCTAACTGTGGCTTCTGCTCTTCCCACTTTTCAGTTTGATAAAATTTGTCACAAAGAAGCTATGTAAATCCATCTGAACAGGATAAGTACAAAGTGTAGAAGAGGAAGTGCAGAAGACATGCTCAAGAATTTATGCACTCGGGGCCATCACAGCTGTCCTGCTATCTCAGCAGCGAACAGTTTCTCACCTTGAGGAGGCCAGGGTGTCCCAGGCAGGGAGGTGGCAGCGCTCTGCTGGCCTCCTCTCCTGGGTGCAATAGCTTCACATCCTGGAGACTGTGGTCTCTAGAGCAAGCCTGGCCTCCTTCAGCTGCTCCGAGAGGAGTGTCCTCCACAGAAAGGCAACTAAGCAGGGGCAGAGATCTGGTGACCTTGCTGGGCTCTGAGCTTTCTGATCTGCTCACAGGAACAGGTTCTTCAGGACCCACTGCCCTGAGTGGTCTCAAAGCATGTTTTATGAGAATGAGGAGAAGCAAAGTCTTCTGCTCACTAACAGCAGGCATGTGAAGTTGCTGGACAGCCCACCAAAACTTCAGATGAATTCTCCTTTCAGTAAATTAGACTTAGTGGTTATCTCTTTATCTGCAGAAAAGCTGTACAAGTTTGTCCTTTTTTGGATACAGACTAGACCCAGCTGTAGATGCTCTGCCAGAGAGGTCCACTGGTCAAGGGCTCTGCAGAATTATACTTTGAAACCGCTACCAGAAACAGGACCAGCAAAAAAAAACCTTCCGAAAAGCTGTTTATGATATAAAGCATTGTTGTGTTAACTGTTATTTTTGCATTTATATTTAATGATATTTCTTACCTTAACAAATAGAGTTCATAACTCACATTAGCATACTGTACCCCTTGAAAGTCCTGCAGGAAGGAGGCCGACCAGGCTCTTGTGTATGCTGGTGCTGCCCACAATTATTGGCAATGGAAGACTCAGTGCCTATGTTGGGTTTTGATCCCAAGGAAATAGGTGCACCACAAAACCCAACGTGGTGAACAGCGATGTAAGTGATTTTTAGTAAGGAGTAGTGGTGCCCAATACTACCCATCTGCAGACACCACATTTAGCTCAAGGTAACCTCCTGAGGAGCACACAGAATAGCCACATGGCAGACTTCCCACATAACTATCCAGCTCTGACATTTGCCTCCTATGGAGAAACAAACAGAAAATAAAAGAAATCACTTTTAGAAAAAAGTGTGCCTCTGTATTCTGGCTTATATATTAGATAAATGGAGCGTTTACATCATTGTACTGCATTTATCTAACAGATACATGGTTATGTACTAGACGGACAGAGCCACTATATAAATACCAATAAGGTAATGGTCATCACAGTGCTATGAAATAGTATGATCTCAGCCTCATAGAAGAGGGACTAAAATGCAAGAGGTTTCATAACTCATCCAACTCATCCACACAGTAAGTGGCAAAGTGTGGAGAACTTCCATGAACTCCCCAGCTTGTGAGCACTCCCGGCAGCCTCCCTGCACCATGCACCTCCACTGGCTTCGACGGGGAGCAGGAGCCAGCATGCTTCCGGCTGAGAGGAAGGAGCCCCGAGGCCAACTCCACACACTTCCTGTCTCTCCCTTCCGTGGAGTGGAAGTCTAATACTGTCCAGGCGGTGTTCCCAATCTTTCCTTTCTTATTCACTTTGCCTGGAGTCCTCTTATCGATCAGGTTCTGCCTTTGTGGATTCTGTCAGCCAGAGGGAGGTGGAGGGGTGGCATTTGCCTCACTGAGTCAAGTTCTAATTCTCGAGGCAGAGGACCTAAGGCCAGCCAGATCCTGTCTGAGCTCGGCCTCTCGGCTGTAATGGAAGGGAACAGAACTAAGTGGCTGTAATTAGGTGCTCAGCCTTTGCCATTGAGCTCCTTGCTTTATTACTGAGCAGGAAACCTGGAAGACTGGAGACCCTAAGCCATATGGCTTCTCCTATTTGTCCTGATCCTCCTTGGAGTGTGCACAGGAAAAACTCCTTTCTTTTGTGGTCACATATGGAACTTCAGGCCATTTTCCACACAGACCAATTACCCGGCACTGGCGGGGTGTCCTGTGAACTAGCAGGATTCTGACGATAACTGCCCAACCCATTTAGATGCCAGCTGGAAATGGCTTCAAGCCCCAAATTCCTGTGACCTCTCACTTACTACAGCAGCCCACAGCTGTGAAGGAAGACTTACATGGCAAACCCTGTGTGTACCAAAAGAAGGCGTGTGGGTTGTGGGGAGGAGCACAGATCTTCTGTGACATCCCCAGGGGCCTGCTGCCAGTGCCTCTGTTGTCCACCAGCCTGGAACCCTCTCCCTGTGGTTTAGGGATTTTTTTTTTTACCAGCTCGGCCAATTCTAACTCAAGCTCCCACCCTTAGGCCCTTCCTGGAAGATGAGGGTAGAACAGGAAGCTCCAACCTGCTAATCATGGCTTGATCTTTCTGGTGACCAGCCCAGCCCCAAGCAGGGGCCCAAAGTCTCCTCATTAGGAAACAGAAAGCTCTGGGACTTCCAAGGAAGTGGGAAGCCTGTGTAAGGAACCGGGAGCAAAGACTCTCGGGACCAAAGATGCGCCTCCGTCTCCTAGGAAGTTGTAAGGGGAGCGTGGTGCCAGGCACAGGTGGGGCGCGTACATGTTTTATTGTGTCACAAGTGGATAGAAGGACTCTACCATTAAGGAAGTGTTCCCAGTAAGGAGGCTGAGATCAGGGACTCTGAGGGTCCTTGGTCGTTCCTTTCTTACAAACAAGTTATCCACAGCTTTGCCACTATCACTCAGGACAGTGACCCCCCTAGGATGTCCCCAACCCCTGAACTTTTGAGTAAAGGCTGTCAGCACCATGCCAATAGTGCCTAGCAGGGTTGTAACAATAATGGCGGATTCAACTCAACCCTGGAGACCTGCTTGATGAAGCATTTAGCTGGCAGCATGATTGGGCCTCCCAAGGTGTGGCAGGCAGCAGGCAGCCTGAGAAGGGCCACAGGAGAGCCCCCGACTGTCGACGTCTTTGGAGCTCCATGGTGAATTAGTGGTGGGGACATTCGTGGCTGATACGATGTTTACTGACCATGTGGCTTTCTCTCTTCTTTTCCCAAAAAACCCACTGAGAAATCTAAATTTTGGTAAGTCCATCAAAAGTTAAAGGAAAGACGCTTTATCTGAATATGAGCTAGGAACATCAGGGTGGAGTATTTCAGGGTGCTGAGATGCACACAACAGAGTGACAAGTGACCAGAAGGAGTCCTGGGCCATTCCTACTGCCCGGACAAACAGCCCTGGTTGGTGTCCTCCATCACCATCAGACACTGAGGGAGGAAAGGGGCTGTGATGTAGGGGCAGGCTCTTCTGAGGACCCACAGACACGACTGACACCACCCAGGCAGACACCAGGCCTTCTCATCTCAGACCCATCCCCACAGAAATTTAGATTAGTCAGAACCTTACAGAATAAATGACTTATCAGAACAAGATAAATCAGGAAATGGTGTCAGTATCTCACTCAAATGAAAAGGAATTGACCAAATCTACCTTTTCTTGGTGAAAATTGGAGTTTATTAGTACAATTCATCAAATTAGGAAGTAAAGTTGATTACTTATTTGTTGGAGACAGCATTGATTAAGGATGCAAAAAGAGCTATAAATCTAACCAAAGGAAAACATCTTTCCATGTGGGGAGCCCAGGGCTGACATTTAGAAGACAGTAGCTTTTATAGCAGCTGTCATTGAATAATCAGAATTGTGAAAATGTGCTAAACTTTGACTTAAGCCCAACCTTCAAAAAAATCTATCAAAACAGAGTCTAAAAAAGAATGCCAGGCATTTCCTAGGAAAATAAAAAATGAATGAAATGAAAGAACAACAGCAATCTGGACCCAGAATTTGAGCAGTGGACTCAAGAATGCTGCTGTCCCCTCTTGTTCACGCCTCCCTGTGTGCAGATGCAGCTGAACGGATGAGGGACAATGAAGCATTTGTTTTTAGAAAATAGAATGCTACCCTTTCGCTCAAAGCACTTTCCCCTGGAGAGCTGCTACAGATCAAACATATTCTCCTTCACAATTGAACCAATCCTTGCAGAAGCTGTGCCCACAGTTTTTGATTTATTTAGGCCTGTGATGAAAGGCGAGCGCTTTCAAAACCGTTCTCCCACAGGCTCTCACCAGAGAGAGCACCCAGGGTAGAAATGCAGGAAGCATTTTGAAGGATGGAAGCTGCAAATATGTGCTCGGTTAAAATGCGCTTTCTGCGGGGAGTCTACCATCTGAAAACGCTTGTGGTTCTTGCAGAATTTTAAAATATTTATAGCCAACATGTGCCCAGCCATCCTATGGGGTCAGCTACTTTCAGGAGTTCTTCTAAATCTATTTGGAGGCCTCTCTTCCAATGTGGGCTGGAAGTTATTCTTACAAAGATAGAGATTCCTCACTAACATCCACTCAGCAACAGTGGTACCTTGTACACATCACTAATCGGTTCCACCAGGCACAATGAATATCAAAAAGGACAGGTACCAAATGTATTGCTTTGGCTGGAAAGGGTAGTGAGCCACCAGGAATTAACACCGACAAGTTCGGGCTTATGCACTGTGTACCAAGCAAACCATGAGTACCGAGACAAAATTTTACCTGGTACAAAATTCAACAAATTTCAAAGTAGTTGAGTACCAAGGTATGACTGTAACGGTGTCGTTCTGTTTTTTCTCACTGTAATGAAATACCTGAGGCAAGTGACTTTATAAAAGAAAAGAGGTTTGTTCTGGCTCAGGGAGATCCAGGGTCCAGTCTTGCTGGCAGAGTCCCGAGGCTATGCAAGATGTCATAAATTGAGAGACAGGGAGGACACAAGTGTCTACGTCTCTTCTGCTCTTTCCTCCTCTTCTTATGAAGCCGCAAGGATTCATTCAGGGGGATGTCCGCCGATGACCTTGTTCAGTCCCTCCTATCACGCACAGGTTCCCCCTCCAGACCCCTTTGGGTGGTGGTGTTTCCACCCTCCTGGACCTCACATGGGAACAGAGGATGCACAAACACACCAAACCCCAGAGTTGCCCTGCACGCCATGTGGGGTGCGACCGTGGCATTGCTGCGCCCAACCTGAGATGTCGCCTCTGCCCACAACCACGGAAACCCCGCAGGGTCTTCACATCCACACGGCCCCTGTCCAAGGTGTGGGAGCCCTCGAGAGCCACGTTTTCATGGAAGCCTGTTTCTCACCCCTCACACGGCTTCCCACACCTCCCCAACCTGCCTCTTTGCCCTGTCTCCTCACCACGCTGCTCTGGACACTTGGGCTTTCCCCTGTTCAGTTCGGCCAGGACTTGCTCCAGACCTTTGCTGCAGCCTGGATACCAAGAATCCATCTAGCTGTCACCCTGGCTTCCTGGGGTCTCTCCAGGGGCACCTGCGGGGAGGCATCTCTTGTTTCCTCAGTACTGGGGATTGAGCCTAGGGCCTTCTCACTGAGCCACACCCAACCCCCATCCCTTTTTAAAATTTAGAGTCAAGATCTTGCTAAGTTGCTAAATTGCCCAGGCTGGACTCGAATTTGCAATCCTCCCACCTCAGCCTCCCAGAGGGCTGGGATTTTAGACGTGCCCCACCACGTACAGCTCAGGGAAGCATTTCTTTCTTTCTTTCTTTTTTTTTTGGTACCAGGGATCGAACTCAGCTCCTTGCACTTGCAAGGCAAGTGACGGAACCACTGAGCTAAATCCCCGGCCCAGGGAAGCATTTCTTAACTCCCCTGCCACTCTCTAGTTCCCTATTACTCTGTTGTTCTTCCTGGCTTCTACCACATGTCCCTACATGAGGATAAAAGCCCCTGAGGGAAGGACTTACTGGCTTCACACAGTAGGCTCGGAAAAATGTTCTCAGTGAAGGACAGCCTGGCTTCGGTGGCTTCCCAGGGCTCGCGCTGGTTTCAGGGCAGGGCTCACCCTGCAGCTATGAGGCCCTTGCAGTCCTGAAGGGGGCATCCAGGAGCAAGAGTGTCGCTGAGCAGAGGCTCTCTGGAGCCTCTGGCGCTCGTTGCTGTTGGTGCTGCTTGCTTTAGGAAGGTCGTCTGTCTTGTCCTCACCGTCATCTGGCCGTCTCCTGTGTGTGTGTGGTGTCTGTGTCCAGATCCCCTTCTCAGGAGGACCCTAGCCCCGGAGGATCAGGCCCCCACTCCAGGGCAACCCCTGCTAATCACATCTGCATCTGCCCTGCCTCCTGATAAGACTCAGATACGCTGGACTCTGGGTGCCAGCACATGAGTGTGGGCTGTCAGCCTGTTCTCCTGGCAAGGGCGGCAGAAGGCACAGGGCCCTGCCTAGGAGCAGGCTGGAGATGGGGATGGGCTGTGTGCTGGGGCCAAGACGTCCTCAGGGCGCCTGAGGACCAGGGAGCTGGCGCTGTGGCTGCACCTGAGCTCGAGGGCCTAGGGCCCAGGGTGGCACAGGTGGTGGGGCCCTGGCTGGGGCTGCCTCATCTGTCAGCCAAAGACTGCAGACCCAGCACTCCAATGTCCCAGGCGGGGAAGAAGAGTGCTGCCCAGATTTCTGTTCTCTGTGGCCTCCGAGAGGTAGGGGTGCCACTCAGGTGCATGCGGGCTCAGCCCTTCATTCTGTGTGCCCACTCAGGTACCCCGCCCAGACCACCTGGCACATGGGGCCACCACAGGGCACATGCTCAACCCCAGCAGTGCCCCTTCCTTGTCCTGATCATGGTGGAAATCTGCTGACCCTTAACCCCTGCTCAAACTTTACAAAGAGCAGTAGGTGCCCGGGGGTCGGGCTTGGACTTCAGCTTCTCCAGCACCCTGATTGGTGGAGAAGAAGACTGGTTTCTCCTCTGACGACGTTGCTGTGCACCCAAGGGGTGGAATTACCCAGATGCAGAGACCCTGTGACCCTGTATGTGTGTGCGTGCATGTGTATATCTGTGTGTGTATATCTGTGTGTGTCTGTGTCTGACTGCACATGTGTGTGCGAGGTGGCTAGCCAGGCAGTGACCCTGACAGAAAGTGCTGACCACAGCCTGTGGCACAGTGACCACCATCCGGGCTTCCCTGACACCGAGCTCTAGTGTGGCACTGTGAAGTCTCTGTGGACAGTGGCTCTGTACTGTGAGCAGTGGCACAGCTGTGGGGTGCAGGCTGAGCTCACGTTGACTGGCGCTAGCAGCCTACAAGCGGCCTTGGCAGAACCTACAGTGCATTCTGAGGAGTTGCTTGGGCAGCCACCGGTGCTTTCCTTCGTCACACAGCGAGAAGCCTGAGGACAAAGATGACCTTGCTCATGTCCTTCCCTTCTGCCATAGTGGGCCTTCAGGGGAAACCTCGATTGAGCACCGTGGTTACATAGGTTTGCTAGCAAGTTTGGCTGACATCAGAGGCGTGTTGGCCATCACCTGGGCGCTCAGTGGTCCTCTGCTCCACAGCTGTCCCCAGACCCCCCGAGCTTCCAGAGCAGCGTCTGGCCCAGGCAGTCTCACTCAGCACCTCAACAAATGGAAAAGTGCTGTTCCACACGAGGAGAGTCGAGTTGAGAGCCCTTACGTGCATGGACTGTGCACATGCACTCTGCGTGCTTTGGAAAGAGCTTGCACTCATGCCCTGGCACATGATGACCTCAGGTGGAAGAGACCACTCCTCTGAGCCATGGAGATGAGCTGGGCACCTTCTCCCAACACAGGCATCGCTGCTGCTCCCGAGTCTGCAAAATTAGAATCACTCATCTTTTCAGAGCCCTTCATTTGGGCAATCTCTGCACACCACAGGTTTCCTGCTTCTTCACCGCCCTGCCTGGCACTCACTGGGTGTGGGGAGCATTTAATCTCAAGGTGATTTTCAATATGGCCAGATTTAAATCTACTATTTTTTTCTTGTGGTTTCTCTTTATTATTCCTTTGTTACATGTTTCCTGCCTGTTTTGAATTAATTGCATATGTTTATTCTAGTTTATTTATTAGTTTTAATCCTTAAAATAGTGATCACCCTAAGGTGCATAGTTGACGTCTTTAATTTACCAAGCTCTACTTTTAAAGACTGTTACATTGATTCCTGTGTAGTGTAGGAGCTTTACACTAGGATACATCCAACACCCAGTCTTTGGCTCTGTTTTTGACAATAGTTTTACATATGTTAGAAATCCTATGATGTATTCTCTATTTTTTTCATTATCTTTGGAAATAATTGAAGTAAGGAGAAAGCCTTTCTTATTTACCATTACTTTTACCACTTAGAGTTCTTTATTTCTTTATATATATTTGTTTCTCTCTAGCATCATTCTTTCTGTCTCAAGACTTTTCTTAAAATTTTTTATAGTGCAAGTCTGGCTGTAATGAATTCTCTCATACTCTGTCCAAATAAACAGGTCTTTATTTACAAAGCCCTCACTGTTAAAAGGTATTTTCAACTGGGCATGGCATTGTGGATGTTTTTGCTTACAATATTTTGAAGTTGTTGTTCCATCGTCCTTTTGTTTGATAATTTTTAATGAAGAGTTTGCAGTAATTCTTATATTTTTAAATAACCAACATTCTCTTCATACAATATTCTTTTCAGCAGTTTAATATGAATATGGCTTACTTACCATTTTTGGTTTCTTTTTATCTTGCTTTGGGTTCTCTGGACTTTTTGGAACTTTGATTTAATATTTTTCTTTTTGAAAATTCTCAGTCAACATTTTCTTTAAATATTGCTTTTACCCTGTTCTCTTTCTCTTCTCCTTTTGGGACTCCAGTTATAGGTAAATGTTAGACTGTTTAATATTATTCACAATTCTTGAAAACTCAGTTCTTTTCCTGTTTTTATATCCTTTGTGTTTCAGTTTGGCTGATTTCTACTAACCTGTCTTTAAGTTCATGAATTTTCCTCAGCTCTTTCCAGTTGACTATAAGCCTGTCAAAGGAATTTTCCATCTCTGATACTGTGCTTTTATTGTAAATTTTCATTTCACATTTTTTATAGTTGCCTTCTTTTTGTTGAAATTCTCCATACATTTGTGTGTATTGTCCACTTTTCTCACTAGATTCTTTAAAATCTCCATCCCAGTATGTATGCATGAATTTGTTTATTTTTTTCCAGTATATGTGTACATATGTATTTGTTTATTTATTTCTATGGTTCTGCGGATTGAACCCAGGGCCTTACGTGGTATATGTCTCCAGCTTTTTTTCTTTTTCATTTTTAAATTTTGAGACAGGGTCTTCCTAAGTTCTTAAGTTGCCCAGGCTCAGGTTCAAATTCTTGATCCTCCTGCCTCAGCCTCCCAGAATGCTGGGATTGTTCCTTTTCTCTTGTACTGCCTGGGTAATCTCTGAATTTGGTTCAGTGGATTTCTTTGCCTTTTGATGATGGATGGTTTTTCCTGCATTTTCATGTGTCTCACAGTTTTGATCAATTGCTTTATGGCATATGTAGAGGAGTAGTGGCCAGGAAATGCATTTCTAGCTGGGAATGGCTCATAATTACCTTGCCTTCCTCCCACCTCTGAGTTTCCAGATCTGTTCCCTGAGTTGACTCCCCTTTCCTGTCAGCCTCCTTGCCTGGCTTCATCTGTATCACAACTGAAGCCACATCTTGTAACTGTCCACTTAGGCTCACCTGCCAATCCTACAATAAAGAAATCCCACTGCCCTCCAACGTCCTTTCCTTCCCTCCTCTGCATTTGGCCCAGCACCTTCCTCCAGGACCCATATGTCTCCTCCCCACTCTGGCCTGATGGTCCTCCCTCCCAGCATTGCCAAGCACCCGCCCCACAGGGGTCTTCCCCAGACCTAGTTTTCACCTTGAATGGCTCAGTGTAAGGATCCATAACCATTCAATGTCATTTTATGGGTAAAAACTAAATGCTTCACATTTTAAAGTTCAGGGCCTCCTATCGACTCAAATCACTTTTATCAACCCATTTTACTTAGTATGTTGGAGTCACTTTAGAATCTCCTTTTCTGAACTCCCCTACCCCAAGGCCCATGTCACACACATGCATTTAAGGGGCACCCAGATGCTTACAGAATTATTGCCAAGTTCCTCTGTTATTCCCAACACACAGCTTCAGTTAGCCCGTTTACCATGTGTGTAGATGCAGGGACAGCAAAGTTCTTATACTGAACCAGCCCAAGGATAACGACTGTGCTATGGAAATGCATAGAAAAGCTTAATGTTGGAAAAAGTACTAAGAGATTCTTGCCTTTAAATGAGGAACAACAAGCTCTCTGATGACATTTAACTTTTGATTCTGACATTTATTTGACAGCCTTCTCTCAAACATACCAATATGCTTCTTAAATAAATAAGGAAATAATCCCTAAATGGAAAAATCCTAAAAAAATTTTTTTTTTTTAGCTATTTGAACAAAACTTGAGCATGAAGAAGCAGAATGTCAAAGATTATTTGAAACCTGTCAGAAAAAATTGGTGGTTGTTTGGAGCTTTTAGTTTTCTGGATGACTTAAAGGGTGGGTGCAGGCCTGGTGGTAAATCTTGGCCTGTTTGGTAAGTTGATTCTTTATATATTATCCTGGATGTCTCCTCCTCTGAATTATTTCATATAGAGGGGGATGGAGAGGAAAAGGCGTGCTGAAATCAGATGGAATTGTTTAGATAGAAAGAATTTCATCAAAGTGCAATTCCCCTGATAGCATTAATTTGGTAAAAACCCTGGTACATGACCTGCTCCTAACCTTATATGAGCAGTCAAAGACAGCTTTTAAAAACAGCATTGTCAATTCTAAGCTGCAATAGCTCTCACTTGCCACCAGCAATGGTGCTCCTACCCTGTGTGCAGAGTAACTAATAAGGGCCTGATTGAAGTTTTGACTTCTATTACTCTGGCCCTGGTGGAGTCCCCCGAGGATGAACAGGAAATGCTGCCAGACCCTGGACATTCTGGGCCTGATTTCTGAGTCCAGAGCCATTCTGCCCACCCAGCCCGGATGCTAATGATGTTTGTGTATGTTAGCACTTGACTCCAGTAACGATCAGGCCTTACACAGAATGGCACGTGGATGTCCATGTAAATCATCGAAGACTGGGCTGGCAAACACTGGTAATTCATCTTTTTATTCTCCTGCCTCCCTCTCCCTCCATGCCTTCTCTCTCTTTCCCCTCCTGCTTTCTGCTTCCTTCCTTCCTTCCTTCCTTCCTCACTGCCCTGTTCCTTTCAAGAAAAGGTACACAAGATGGTATGTCTGGCCTGAAATCAGTGGCTTCACCCATGATTAAAGCTGATTACTTCCTGTTGGATTCATTCTTTCTGCTTTTAAGCTTACCCTGGCCAGATGAAGATGAAAGAGAGAAGCAGGGTGGAGGAAGGGGAATGTGGCAATGTGGATGGAACACAGAGGTCAGTTGAGAGGAGCAACTGGCACATATGAGAAGAACAAGTGAATTGATGTCAAGTGAGAAACAGGAGCGATGGTGACTGATGGTTCACCCAGCAGTGCATGGTGAGGCTGGAGACTTCAGCTTTGGTTTCTGTACAGTGGGGCACCAGCCCTCAGCAACCGTGCCGAGGTCTGTGTATCACGGAAGACTTTAGTAGGAAACCATAAAGTTTCCTTAAAAAAAAATGCAGATTTCTAGTCAATGCCAGTATCAGTTGTTTTCTCTCTGTTGGAAAGCTGAAATGTATATTAGAAAATATTGATTATTCAAAAACCACCCTGGGCCTTTCTAGTCAATTCTAGATAATATATATCCATTTTTTACCTCTCAGATTATAAATTTGAAAAGTAGACTGATCTCAACAATTGTGCCCTTTGCCATTTATCTTTAGGATGCATATGCTGCAGAAATATCTGCAAAGCATTTTGGGGTCATTTAACTCTTAGAAAATCATTAAATACTGCTAAAAGTTAGCTGTGCTATTTCCCTTATGAAGCAACCTGGGAAGTCTGGACCCCACCCCTGGTGAATCAGCATCATGATCTTGTAAATTGTTTGTTTTTTTTTTAAACTTTTTTCTTTCTAAATGTGGTCCAATCCTGTCTCACTACTTTGCTGGAAAGGTAATTTAAAAAGTACTGTAAGGACAGTTTGGGCCCAGCTGGGAGCCGTGTTGCTCCTCCCTGCTGTCTTATGCAGGAGAAGGAAGAGTCTGACAAGGGCTGCGTTATGATCCTGCTGCTTCTCTGTTAATATATTCCATGTTCAACATTACTGCATTTTACATGACTTCATTACTGTACATTTTGTTATTGATTTTGATTAAATCCATTCAGAAGTCAATATTCACCACAGTAAAAACAGGCTCTGTCAGACTCTCGCATACAGTACATTCACCCTCTGTCCTACCTGAGTGTGCTGGGGTTCCGTGCCAGGGTT
This sequence comes from Heterocephalus glaber, assembly GCF_053883595.1. Lineage (NCBI taxonomy): Eukaryota > Metazoa > Chordata > Mammalia > Rodentia > Bathyergidae > Heterocephalus > Heterocephalus glaber. Next base: position 81,868,283 of record NW_028258138.1, on the reverse strand, counting down.
CCGACAGTGCCAGCCCCCCACTCCTGCCGGGCGAGTGTCTGACTAGTATTTTCTGCAGCCTGGGAGTGCTCTGTGTTTGAGAAGGCCCCGTGCTGGCTGCTGTCCTCAGGCAGAAAGAGGCTTTTGCAGTCACAAGGATGGTGACACCCTTGCTATTAACCCCGGCTCTAGGAGGGAGGGGTATAGGGCAGAGGATGTGGTGCCCCCTCCTGCTGAGATCAGTCTGCTATGACCGAGGCAGAGCCACTGATCAAGAGCAGAAACTGTGAGCAGCTGGAAGCTGGCTCCAAAGCATGACAGCGGCAGTCGCCTGCCAGCTAAGCAGCCACATTCGCTGCCTCTATTGTGCTGAGAGGGGACCAAGTGCCTAGGAGTACTCTTCAGAGCTTCCGCCGGGTCCCACCCTGGAGAGAATTCTGCCAGTAGTGCTTTCTTGAATGTGGGCAAACAGTCCCTCTAAAACTAAAGGCTTCTGCTTGACATTTGTGTAGTCATGGAGTTTGTCCACTAATTCTAACTTTAAACACTGCCCATGAAGCATCACTGGTCGGATGGTGAGCGTTTTCAGCCCCGCTTGGATTTTGTTCTCCAGGTCTGCTTCCTTCTCCCAGGCTTGCCCAGCGGGACACGGAAGGGCACGGCCTGGGCACTGTCCTGTTATGTAAGTGAAGGCTGCTGAGGGTGAGAAGTCTTGTTCAAGGACATCCTGAAGGTCATGGTGGAGATGAGTCTAGCTCTGCTTTTCTGAATCCTATTCTGGACTTTGCATTTTGGAAAATCCATGTGACCCACTTGGCCTAAAATGTAATTTGATCATTGTCACAAATAACAACCGCATGGGACTTTACATATAAAACTGCTGCCCGCACGTCATCCTCAAGATACTACTGTGGGCAGACAGTGCCTTGGCTTTTATGAATCAGGATCGAGGAGCTATGGAAATTAGTAACCTGGCCAGATTCACACAGAAAACATACGGCAGAACACGAATTCAAAGATAGGCTTTCTGAGTCTGAATTTTATGCCCTTTTAGATCTCAGGTAAGGAAAAATGCTTTAAACAAATACAATATACAATGTAGACTATTGTCAAATACAATATAGAGTATTTATAAATTTCATCAGATTAAAGTTAACATCTTAGTTAGCCTTAACAAGTTACAAATGACAGGAAACTATTCCAACACAGATAATTAAGAAGAGACAGTAGGAAAAATATATAAAGAAATTTACAAATGGATAAATGAAATAAATAGAGGTAGATATGAATACATATATGAAGGGACTTTAAGGTCATAGGTTATCGGGGAAATAGGAATTAATAGTGAGATACTGTTTTGTATTGTCTCGGTCTGACCACCCTGATGTTAGAGAGGAAATGGATCCATGGGAACTCGCACACGGGGTGGCTGGGAGTTAAATGAGGCACAGTGGGTTTGGAAAGCAGTTTGATGTTATCTCCTGAAGCTGATCTATGGACACTCTCACTCAGAATTTTCTCATTTACGTATATTCTCAACATAAATTCTTGTACTTCCACGACAAGAGTCACATACATCCACATGTGTACCATGCACATGCCTTTGGGGAATCATTCATTATTTTATTAAACAATAATTAATTGAGCATCTATTGTAACATCAGGTTTCTTAGCACTTTATAAATTATAAAAATGAACAAAATATACAGATTTTTGTCTTGGGGAATATGCAATACAGTCAGCAAGAGACATAGAGACAAACCTTGCCGGTTAAGGTGGTATTTTTACAGAATTTGAAATAAAGGGCTGGGGATTTAGCTCAGTGGTTTCACCGCCTGCTGTGCAAGCACAAGGACCAGAGTTTGAACCCTGGTACCAAAAAAAAAAAAGAAAGAAAAAGGAAATAAAGTGCTCTGGGATCCCAGAAGAGGGAGGAAGTTTGATAACTCTGTACTGTAACTTGGTACCAGGAGAGATAACTTGGAGCAAGGATTTGAAGGACAGGACAGGAACAGCTGGGGCTCAGGAGGGGACCAAGCTCCATCCCATAGGTTGAACTGCAGTTGCCAGGAGTCTGGCTCAGACCGAGGGGAGTGGGAGTGGAGGCGGAACGGCTTGGAGAAGTTAGGCTGTGGGGTCGGTCGGGAGCAGCCTGGAGAATCATGACTGCTGAGTCCCTTCAGGGAGACCACAGCCCTGATTGAGGACCCAGGACGTGGTGTGACCTGGACAGGAGTATTTCAGGTCTCCAAGCAGAGGCCATAGCAGGTCTGTTTCCAGGTCCTCCCAGTGAGGGCTTCGAGGCCTGGGGCTGAGCTTTTGGGTTCGTGGGGAGGAGGGAGGATGCAGCCTGCAGTAAGAGCCACGCCCGGCCTTTCCCTAGTCTGTGTTGGGTTTGGAGGAAGTTTAGCCAAGAGGCGGAGCCCGGTGGAGGGAAGAGACTGGAGCTTCAGGCTTCAGCCCCTGGAGGTGGAGCAGACAAAGGAGAGGCAGAGGAGAGGAGAGGCCGCCACGACAACCCTCACACCTGGCCGATGCCTCAGCCTTGCAGAGCACCTCAGCGCTCCTTCCTGAACACGGTTTCAAAGCAGAGGCTCGGTTTCACAGATGCTGCACCTGATGTTGATCCAAGAGCTCAACCAAAAAGAGGGCAAAGAAGATTGGGAGGGCAATTGATGGAGGAGTCAGATGGAGAAGATGGAGACTTGATGACTAATTATGAAAACGTGAAAATTAGAAGTTGCCCGAACTAGTAAGAGCCACACTGGGGCTATGTGCTCTACAGCCATGTCATTTTATCTCATTATGAAAAAGTCTGGGTCGTTTAGGGTCCTAATCCTAGAGCCAAGACACTTTAAAGTCAGGAGGAACCTTGGATGCTCTCTTCCAGAGCCCCCTGGCCCTGTGGGACACGTTCTCTCTCTGCACGGAGGTTTCAGCTCCTCTTCATAGCAAATGTGAAGCAGAGCATTTGCCTTGTAATGCTTTGGAATATTTATAAACCTGGGTAGCGCAGTCTTGCTTAAAATCGACAGTTATAGATGGTTTCATCTTTAGCCCACGTCTTCCGTGACCTCAATTACCACATTAAAATATTGTTAGTGAATTAAGATTCGGATAGCATTTATTACACAAGATCAAGTTCACTTTACAAGTAATTTACATATTGTCACAGACTCTGTGCCAGTTGCTTAAGGTTTTGCCATTGTTTGTGGGAGAGCAGCCAGCACTAATGCACAGGCTTGAGACATAATTTATGAGACTCTCTCTCCACGGTGGGATATTTAGAAAAACAGAATGGAAGCCATGCACATGGTCAGCACTGTCCTTTTTGGGTCACCCTCATTTAGGAAAGGACAGTGCAGCAGTTGTTCTGTAGGCCCAGCTTCGGGGCCGAGTCCAGCACCAATACGAACTCGGGCACACCAGAGGGAAGAGGCGTAGCTTTCTAGTTGATAATTTGAAGTATGCTAATAATTCACCTTTTACCTAGGTTCATTTTTCTTAATTTTATCACCTGTGCAAAGTTCAGGGCAGTACAGTGGTTAAGAGCGAAGGTGTGGAAGGAGCCGGGTTCAAATCTTGCCTCTGCCATGTGTCAGCTGCGAGATTGTGGACAGCGCATTGCACTTTTCTTTGCCTCAGTTTCCTCACAGATGAAATAGGAGTGGTTACATGCTTTACTTTATTGAGGTGTTGAGAGAATTAAATGGGTGAATAAAATACTGCCACACTTAGAAGAAGCACCGTGACAGCTTTGAGTATTTATTTATTCTTGGTGTTTCTTAATTCCCTTTCATCGTTTTCTTTCCCCCGTGGCACTGTTGTTACATTATTTCTTTTCCCTTGATGTGCTGGCCATCTGGGCCGTGAGTATACATTCAGTGTGTGTCATTTCCAAAAAGGGTCACTTCTCCACTAGAATCAGTCAGCTTTTGCGCTGTGTCAGAGCTCAGGTGCTTAGGGCCCTCGAGGATTCTTTTGCTTTCTGCCCGACCCTGTCTCTCACCCCATCAGCTGGTGGCTGCAGGCTTCTCCCAGGAGAATCACTGGCAAACTCAACCTGCTTTCAGTCTTCTTTTCCCTTTCTTCCTTTCTCCCTTCCAGGAGAGCCCTCAGACATAGCTGCAAGCAAGGGCCCATGATGCCATTTTTTGGCTGTCAATCTGGTCACCTGAGTGTCATTATCCAACAGCCGTGGCTGTGGCCTTGTGATCCCAGGCCCAGCGTGTGTGCAACAGGATCCTGTGGAGACGTGTTAGAGATGCCAGTTCTGAGCTCACCCAGACCCAGTGGATCAGAAACTGGTGGTGGAGCCCAAGATGTTTTCACAACCCTCCAGGGGACTCTCTGCTGCAGCTCAAGTTTGAGAAACCCGGATCAAAAGGGTCAGCATCCTGTAGCTGCAGGTTATTAGCAACCACTGCTGCAGACCCAGAAGGAGGCTTGGACGCCAGTGGGGCCAGCCGAGAGCCACCACGCGCAACTACTGTAGAGAAGTTGGTCTAGGAGGGGGTGCTTCCTGTGTGCTCCTTTCCTTAATTTTAACCATGGCGTATTACAAAGAACAACAAGGAATGGAAGGAAAAGAATGGAAACAAGGCTTTTGTAGATAAAGAGAGGAGGAGGTTGAAGTGAGAGGAGGTGAATGGGAAAAAAGGAGCAAGATATATCATGTACAGGTACAAGGTCCCCATGATGAGTACATATCTGAAATGTGTCTGTAAAATAAAGAAAAGATGATAAGATAATAGTTCAGGGTTACCAGAAGAGGAAACTGAGGCACAAAGCTTGACCCAAGGGCACCGTGAGTTCAGTTGTGGATGAAACGTCAGCACAGCCCACCTGGCTGCATCCCTGGTTCACACCCCCTCCCTCCGCGGCGCCAACCCGGCTGTCAGAGCCCCGATGGTGTGCCTTTCTTCTTTCTGCTCAGGCTACACGGTTCCTATTTGGATCAATGTGTTTTCTGTTTTTTTAGAATGCCATATGTTGCTGTGCCTCTATAGGTAACTACTCCAGCCAAGTTCTGCCCTGAGATAATGTGGGTTCGTCGTTCACTGCTTCATTTCTGCCCTGGACAGACACAGGACAGTGCTCGTGCTGGCGTTCTTGACCTTGAAGTGGCTGGCTGCCTGAACAACTGCCTGGGATCCAAAGCTGTGGAGCAAAGTGGATTAAAGAGCCAGACAGGTGTTACATGCATAAGGCCTAAGACTGGGGTAATGAGAACATCTCCACGCCAATCCTAGTGATGTTAAGATCAGCTAATGCTGCTGACTAATTGTATATTACCTGCTTTAATTCATGGCCTATGACAGGGGAAGTGAGCAGTGAGTTTAGAACGCAGGGTCTCACCTATATGTTTATAAAAATGTTCACTTTTACTGCAAGCATTGACTGAGGGTTTGCCGAGCATCTGCATTGTACAAGGTGCTGTCTGTGATAAGAAAGACCAGAAAATAGAGTCCCTGATCTGTTGGAGCTGGCAGAGGGACTTTTCCTCTGGCTTACCTTCTTGTTATCAAGATCAATCACTTGTTTTAAAATGAAGTGTTCTACTGTGCTTAAGGCTGTTAGCGATAATCCTCATAGAAAGATGGTTTGGTTTCATACCTGCTTCTTGTAGTTCACTTACTATCCAGCAGCCTCAGCCCAGCCAGCCTCCCTTTATTTTTCTTTAAGATCAAATCTGCAATGAAAGCATCGAGTATTATCAAATGGAACCAATGCTTGACTTTGAATTCATCCTACCAATTGATGATATGAAAATGCAAAGGTGAAAAACAGAGTCCCTGCCCCGGATGAGGTCACAATTAGGCATGAAATTATTACGACAATGAGGATGATTATAGTACACACGTGTGGGGAAATCGTGGTCCTCAGGGGCAAAGCCATAGACCCTCATGGAAAGCTGCTTCCAGTGTATGGTGATAATTGGGAAGAGTCTGGAGGAAGGAGTGGATAGTCTCTAGGTGGAATAAGGAGAGACAATTCTAAACACAGGAGCAGCATTTGCAAAGGAACAGGTAAACAAGCTTGAGTATTTAAGGGGAAAGGAAAGAAATTCAGAGGAATGAAAAAATTGTTCAAGATGTTCAATTTTTCTGGATGTTCAAGAGCCTGAAGCTCATCTGGTGGGCGCTGAGAGCCACTGCAGGCTGGAGAGCAGGGTAGATGGTGACTGAGCAGAGAAGGCCTCCCACCTGTGCTCCGAGAAGTCCTGTCTGCAGTGTGAAGAATGACTCGAATTACTTCGGAGTTAGCAGAGGTAATGAGGAAGAGACAGAGGAAGACCTGGGGGTGGCTTGACAGTGCTTAGTAATTACCTGTGTGAGGTAAGGGAGTTCAGCTCTCACTACACAGATCCCCTTCACTGTGTGTGCCCGTTAGTCTGAGCCTTGACCTTACCTGTTGGAAATTAATATCGTGGGCATTGACTGTGAGTGTGCTGTGACTGCAAAGACTGGTGTGTGGCTTGTTGCCTTTTGCAAAGAAAGGCATTGCAAACCTCCCCTTTCTTCGGAGATCCATACTCCACATGAATCATCAATAGCCTGTTTGTAGCCTGACTTTGAGACTGAGTCTATAACATTGCCAGTGGCCATTATTTTCATATTGATTATGAAGCAGTCAATCCAAACACCAAAGGGTTAATCTCATTCTTCAGGCTTGCTGCTCCTACCACCCAACTATTCAGCTACTGGCTGGGTGGAGCAGAAATAACTGGTAGTCAGATCCATTTAGCTATAGCCTCTCCATGCGCCTTGGACTCCACAGCATCCCTGACTCCCCCATGGGGCTCTTCTTATCTCCCAAGATGCTTTGCTGCCTATCTCTTGTCCCTCCTACCACAGTCTGTCCAAATTCTCAGACTCCAAGCTGCAGGAAGCCAGCTCTTTGCCACAGCCATCGTTCCGTTAACCTCATTGTTTGACGCAGGACCCAGAACACATGGAACACACTCGATCCTCACATCTCCATTTCCACACATAAATTAGACACTTCTGCTCCCCCATTGTCTGCTCTGTAATGACCAAGGCTTGTGGCTTCAAAGCTGTGACTCCACTGCCCAGGCGACTGGCTCACAGATACATCTATGAGGCCAGATATGATCAGCAGAGAAAAGAGGAAACGGCTGGCTTTTCTCTTCTGTCTTTTCCCCAAATCATTTATTGATTTTACTTATTTACTATCGCTTCTCGGCCTTTTGGCTAAGATCAAGTGATTTTACTTATTTACTTACAATGTTTAATTGGCCTGGGTTTGATACACATAACGGATGCACTCATGGGGGATTGGTAAGCATGCACATTGCATCTGGGTCCCCTTTACTTCCTCTTCCTCACCCCTCCCTCTCAGCTGTCCCTCTTTCCAGACCCCCTTTCCAGCTCCATAAGTGGCCTTTCTTGAGATAGAAAAACTAGCAGAGGAAGTGAATTCTGGTGCCTCTGGGCCATGGTTTTAGTAAATGCACTGTTTTTCTTCAAAATGTTAATAATGACCTAGTAAAGTCATTACCCAAAGTAAAATATTTTCAGTGCAATAAAAGGATGTGGCCATGCTCTACATGCCTGCAGGGGACCTCTGACTTCACTGGGCTGAATTAACACCTTGTCTCGAAAGGAACAGCCCTACATCCAGCATTTCCATATAGAGCCATACCTTGGCTGCAGATTGCTCCCACATTATTGGTGCAAGAGCAGCACTGATTTGCAGGGGGCTCTGAAGTCTTTGTTAGTGCCCAGCCTTATGTTGCTCACAGAGTGTCCTTGTGCAATCCGTGGGCCTCTGCTGGGCCCTGGGTTCCTCACTGAGTCATCTTGATGCTTTCCAGCTCCCCCTCTGTAACTCTAGGCTGCCATGGAAAAGTCTCAGATTCCCTAATGGATTCCTTGGCTGGATCATTTATAAAGCTCAGAATAACAGATTGCAGTACTTTCTTACAATTTTATTTTAATTTTAAATGAGTGATATGTCTGTGAAGTTAATTAGCTACCATCAGTAACTGAAGGAAGTAAAGGGAATGAAAGGTGATGGAAGAGGATGCCCACTAGCACTTGGAGGAGACCTTCTGGTTGGACCCATCTCCCTGACAGGGTCTGCTGCCCTTTGGGACATGTTGTGGAAGACACCGGCCAGGCCTGTGGGCAGAAGCAGGGGTTTGCTGGGCTCAGTGGAGGTTTGAGGGAAAGGCAGGAGGTCAGGAGCAGGGGCGTGGTGAGGTGGGGCCTCTGCTGCTGGATTCTTCCCTGTTCCGGGAACACAGGAAGTCTAGCTCCGCTTGGGGCTCTTGACAGCAAGGCAGTGTTTCTCATGCATTTTTGTTTTATTCTAAGGAAACTCACTGGAAGCTGGATGTTAGCAAATAATGTGGTAAAAAACAGAAACGAACAAATGAAAACATGGCCCAGGCCCTCACGAGATCACTCATCATCTGGTCAAGTTTAAATATCCAAGAAGCAGTCAAGACCAGTAAGCACAAATTACAAATACTTGAGGGTCTAACTTATATTTAAACTCAGATCCTAACGTAATAGCACACAGTACAGCAAGATAAAGGACAGCTCACAGTGAAATGCCTGTTTTTTTCTTGTGAAAATGACTCAGTCATGGTGTGAATTCTGTAGTCAGAATTTCCAAATGGAAAAGCAGTGCGAGTGAGAAATGGATGAAGCAGTGCGAGTGACAAATGGATGAAGTAAAGTAGGAAAAGCTCAAGGCCAGGAAGTGAGAGACCTGGGCACTAACTGTGGCCCCGCCTCTCACTGTGTGGTCTGGAGAAAGCCCCTCCTGTGGGCCTCAGTTTCCTCACCCATGGAGGGAAGAAACTGGACTTGGCCAGCGTTCTTTCCTCTGGAGCACATGGAGCCTCTGTGAACATTTCTGGGGCGCAGGGCCATGGACCCTCATCTGAGGACTGCTGCTTCGAAGGTTGTCCTCGGCAGCACACGTGTGGTACCTGGCACTCCAAACCCTGCATTCTCATTAGATGATGGCCATCCAGTGGACGTGGTCATCCTTCTTTGTCCATTCAGCAGTACCTCCTGTGCACTGGCATGGATGTGGGCATGGGATGCACCCCCAGAAGCTTTCCCCCTTCAGGAAGCCGAAGTCCCAGCAGGGAGAGGCAGACCTCAAACAACAGCGATAGCAAATACATTAATTTTGAACACTTGCATGGAGTTCAGGCTTCCCTGCCAGTGCGGCTGTGGACGGCAGTTGAGACACAGCTGGTGGAAGGGTCCAGGGAGTGGGTCAGGTGAGCAGGAGTGGAGGTGGCACCCAGCTGCCTCCTGGGCAGGAGCGGTTTCGATAGAAGTCCACCCACCCCTCCAGCAGGCCACGTCTCCCGGTGATCAGCTTGGCCTGTATCTCCCCTGGTGGGAAGCAAGCAACACGGCACCGTTTCCAGGCACAGGGCCAACACCTCACTGAAGGTTCCACGAGAGCACAACTCCAGAGAAAAATCATTAAATCAGGCAAAGATCCAAAAGACTGAATTCTCTGTTTCTGATTGCTTGCTGTGAGAAATACGGTGACATGATTTAAAACGATGATTTAATGTAGCAAGAGGAGAGGGACTCTGAAAACCTAACAGTGCAGACGAGAGTTGTAATAAAATTAGTCTATTATGTGCAAATTGATTGCTGGGGCCTAGATTTACATGATGTTTATGATATCAGAATATCTGACAAAAATTGATGTCAATATTTACACCTCCATAAATTTCTCACAGAGCACTATTATGATGCCTTCTAATTGAAGTGGAACCAAACTAATTGACCTTGAAATTCAAAGGGCTTTGGAACCCAAATGCACCCACCCTGGGAGGGCAGGCTGCGGTCACCTGGGGAGAAAGAAGATGCTGGAGGATTGTGACAAAGTCAAAGCTTCTGCAGGAGCCAGAACAGGCTCCACCTGCAGCAACAGCAGCTGCACAAGTCTGCAGCCACCAGCTCCCGGGCTGTGCATGGAGGGCATTAGAAATTGATTGCTTTACTGTTTTTTCCAGCCAAGAAATGCTTGCTCTTTTGCTTTTGAAGTTCAAAAGAGATCATCAATCCAATCAGAGGGCCTAGTTTTTGTTTGTTTAATTTAAAATATTTATTTTGTAATAATTTTATGTTTACTGAAAAGTTAAGAACTAGACTTTGTACTCCTTGAGGGGGGAGCTTGTATTTTATTCATTCTTAATAATCTCACTTAACGCCTAGCACAGGACCTGGCAGGTAGCAGCAGTGCTGCAGTTCGATTTGTTTCTAGGAAGAAGACAGGGAAGAGAGCAGAGCTCCTGCTTCCTCTGTCTTCCCCGTGAGGCTTGTTTTGTCCTTTGACCTTGGCTGGCTGTGTCCTCCTGTTAACAGGAGACCACTGCTCTGAAGAGTACATTCAGGGTGGAGTAAATTCAGATGTTAGAGGTTGGCTGCACACTACTTGGAACAGTAGTGAAAATAATTACCATGGTTACCTAAGTAAACACAGGGGAAGCCTGCTTGTCAGTCTGGGGCCAGAACTCCAGGGTTCTTGTCCGTTTCCGGTACAGACTGTGGTGTTCTTGAGCCACTTGCTCAGCCTGTGGCTCTTGCTCCTCGGCTGTAAGGTGGCTCCTCCTCAGCCCTCACGCTCCCCATAGAATCCTAGAAGCTTGTGCGATTCCTCGGACTGCACCCTCTTCTGTTCTCCACTGTCACCCTCAGACACTGCAGGTACAAAAAGTAAAGGTGGTGAGACACAGTTAACACCCACGCCACCGTAGTTTTTGATTAATGTATTTAACTAAAGATTTGTTGCATATTTAAAGTTCATCAATCACGATTTTTGAATGTGCACATTTTTGGCATTCAATTCCAAATCCTCCTATCTGCATTTCAGAGAAGGCTGTTCGGTGTCGTTATAAAACCTCATTACTGTTTTACTACAGACTTGGTGGAGCCTTCTCTGTTGGCCTGTATCGCACGGCTCACTATTAGCTGGACATTTAATACTATATCGTCTTTACATGGCTCAGTATTCTCTGTTCTTTTATTTGCACTTTGGAAAAGTCTCAGGAAAAGAAATCGAAAGATGATATTTCTTTCAAATCATTCTCCCTTGGCTCAGGAAGGGAATGTTTTAAAGATAATCAAACAAAACATACTACCATTTTCTCATTCTTACCAATTTAGAGAGAGCATATAATTAGGGAGGACAAATAACTAAGCGATCCAGAAAATAACGATTAAAAAAAAGTCCTGCAAGAACATCAGCCGGGGGCTCATATTTTATGCAGTTTTTCTGAAGCTCCCAAGGAGCTCCTCTCTTATTCCACTTAATAAGGCTGCCCCTACCACTCCTTAAGAGCAGGAAATGCTCTCACCCACTAGTTACCATGTTTGTTGAATAAAAAAAAGACCCTCAAACAATTGTACAATTATCTGACAAAATTACCCAGGAAGCAGATAGAGTTAAACATTATTTTCAGGATGAATTCTCTTTTAGAAACGTATGCTTCGTGTCTGTCAAATTTCCCATGGCCTTAGTAACTACTTTATAATTTAGATGGCCTGGTCCCTCATTGTTGGGTAGTCATGTACCCCTAACCACCCTAGTGGCTGAAAACAGCAGTTGTTTTGTTTTGCTCATGATTTTCTGGATGAGGCATTTACGGGAGGCCTCATCTCTGATCAGCCTGGACAGCAGCTGAAAGATCCGCTGCCCAAATGGCTTCGTCCTTCACATAGGGTTGACTCCTGGGCTTCTGTCTCTCTCTCTCTTCCCTTAAGGCCTTTCCATCATCCGGGACTTCTTACAGGGCAGCTTGCTTCCCTTGAGGAGAAACTGCTAGGCTTCTTCTAACTGACTCATCCCAGGATACTACATCTGCCCCATTCTATTGGCCAAGACACTCACTTGGGGAACCCTTTGGAGATCCTCACAGGCCCCCTGGACTGGACTCTGCTCTCAGCAGAGAACAGCCTGGGCAGTCAGAGAGGGAAGGAACTGATGGAGCCCATCTTGGAGACAACAGTAGGGAAGAACCATACAGGTAATAGGGTTCAGAACCCAATCCCCAGCACAGCGACTCCTCCACCTTCCTGTGGCAAACCTTTGTCTGGGTTTGACTCCTACAACAACAGTAACAAACGGGATCCTGCATCAGAAAAGTGTGCTGCCATCTCTGTCAGGAGCCTACACACATTCACCAAGACCACCAGGAAGAAAGAAGACCACCGGAAGGTCTCTTCATTCCGAAGTTTTCTCCCTTGAAATAAAATCCCCTAGACAGAGAAGGAGAGTCAGTGCAGATTCTAGCAGTCATTCAGCTTCTTTTTGTGGATCTGAAGCATGGGGACATAAGAATCAGGAAGTTCTCCACCCAAGGAATCAGGAATCAGGAAGTTATGCACCGAAGGTTTGGAAAATCTCATCCTTCCAGTAACTTGGGGCCTCTGCTGGAGCTCTCAGCCTCTGTAAACCATGTAAACATCTCTCCACCTCCTCCCTGCACTGCAGCTACTTGGGCCAATTGTAGTTTACTTTTGTACGTGATGCTTTTCTCACTGTAAAAAATTTATGTGAGGAACACACCATACCAATGACTGTGTCCTCTGTGCTTTTGGTGTCTCCTCGAGCTCCAGTTCGGTTCAGTTTCTGTCTGTGACTTTGGTTCTTTCATGATGAGGATTTCAGCAGTCTACCAGTTTCTCCACAGTTTGCTCATTCCTGCCTCTGGGACTTAGTTCCTGCTAAACTTTGTGAGGCTGGAGTCGCCACTGCTGTGCCACTGTCGCAGTGCCAGCTTGTTCCAGCAGTCTCTCCTGTCCAGTAGGGTTGGGATCCCGAATGGCCCCAAATCCTCATGGTGTTGAAGGCTTGATTTATAGCTGATAGGACTTGGGAAGCTAAAGGGATCATGGAGGGTCTAACTTCTTTGAGCAGATTAATCCACTGTTCAATCTCTAGTTCAGTGAGCTGGTTTCTAGGTGTGTTCCTGGAAGGGACTATCTTGTCCCTAGATAGGGACTTTTTTTCTGCTTCCCAGACTTTCTTTCTGCCATGAGGTGAGCAGCTTTCCTCCATCATGAGCTTCATGCCTTGGAGCCAGTACACTATGGACTGAACCCTCTGAAACTATGAGCCAAAGTCCTTCTTTAAGATGTGTGTGCTGTGTATTTTGTCCCTACAAAGGAGAGGTGAAGACTAAGGCACCACCCCAAGCACACGATGCCTTCCTGTCTTCTGTCCTGTAATAGACATATCTCCCTCAGCACTGATCTATTTTGGAAGCCACCTTTCACATTTGTTTGTTCATTTGTTGTCTCTAACTTTCACTGTTGTACATCCAGGTCCAAGTACATGGAATCGACCATCTGGATTAAGTGCATAGTATCTATTTGTTGAATAAGTTAAATGACTGCACAGATAAATGAAAATACGTTCACTATCATTTAATCAGCATTATAGTGAGAAGCTCTAGGTGTATTTGACATATCAAAACAACGCAAGTAACTTTTAAGTAAAACTGATTTCTTCTGTGAAGAGCACAACTTTCTATTGAAAAGCAAAATAAACCGGACTTTTAAAATTCACATTACAGGACACAATTGCTAGGAGAACACTCACAAGTAAGAACCAAAACATTTAATAGCACTTAACATGATATTTCATGTTGAAAAGGTATACTCTTACACTTTTGGTGTGAGTGTAAATTAGTAAAGTCACTTTGCCAATGTGCACCAAGATCAGTACAAAGAGTACTTTCTTTTACTCAATAATTCTTTTCAGAGACCTCATCATATAGAAAAATTTGAAACAGAAAAAGTAGCATGCGTAATGATAGTCACTGCAATACTGGACATAAAACTCTATATACTGAACAACTGCAGAATGATTCAGTAAGATGTGACATGCCTACACAGTGAGAAATTACTTTCTCTCTATAAAAAGTATGTTTACAAGACTGAATTAACACTGGAAACTACTTATGATATAATTTCCACGTGTAAAAAGCCAGAGTAAAAAATTGTATCTATTTCATTTTGACTATGCCCCAAAATAAGTGTAGAAAATGTTCAAAATGAATTATATCAGGAAGCTTGCATTAGCTGTCACTGAAAAAGCAACGGAAGTTATGGGTTACTTTTTTCTTCCTTATATTATGTATTTTTCAAATCTTCAAAAATGAGCATTTATTATTTTCATAAACAGAAGAATGAAAGTGTTATCACAGATTTGTGCCATATTATTAAGCAGGACCTTTTCAGTAATTGGGATCATTGGATAAAGGACGTCAAGTCCAATTCGTACTGCAGGACTTAATGGTGGTGAGCAGAAGATGCAAAACTAATAGGTGGTTGGTTTCAGCCTAGGGAGGTGATTTGCGTTTTGGTTTTCCTTGTGAATGTCTGCATTCTTAAGCTAATGATTCTTTATTTCATGTACTTATGTCCTACAGAGTTGATATCTATTTTTTGGTTTTGATTTCAATAGAGAATAGGTTAAACTATATAAAAGTGTCACTATTTTGCCTTTTCTGGTCTACAAAAGTGTCATTTTCACATATTTAGCTGAAAAGTTTCTGTAAGAATTCTTGAGGTAACAGCAATGCCCGTGGTTTTTTGTAATAGTGTGTGCTGACATTTAAAATTTTTTTCTTTGCAAGTAATGTTGGCATTTGTCTTCAGATAAATGACTGTTCACATCCAGACTCATTTGGCAGAAGCAGGAAGTTTCCATGCCACTTCGGAGAGGGGAGAAAGGTTCAACAAGGGAAAATAGGTGCGCGAGACATTCTACAATACATCATATATGAGTAATGGGATCTCAGTTTGTATTTTAAAAAGTGCTGGTGCTACTCTATCAGTAACACTATTTGACTTACAAAGCATGCTGTCATTCATTATCTGATTTAATCCTCAAAACCTAAGAGGCAGATAATTTTGTCCTCATTTTACTATTTCTGGGTGATTATGATTTACAAGGTCAGGCAGCTAGAAAATGAGGAGTTGGCCTGTGAAACTGGATTAGCAATCCATATGATAGAAAACATATTTGTGCATGAATAGGTTAGTTCATTTGTGCATGAAAGGAAATATTAATTTTGTAAAATTGTGTTACAGCCAAAAGTTGATATTTGGAAATTAATAATTTCCAAAAATATTTGTCAAAAGTTTGTCTTATGTGTTTCCCTTAAATTATTACTATATTCATCACAATTATCTTAAATTTTTGTTTTTAAATAATGTTTACATGTTCTGTGATTATGCACTTGGGTTTGTACTCACACACAGACACACACACATCTCTGAATTAACAAAAAGAACATAGCCCATTTTTAGGATTACTGTTTCTGGTCAACGTGGGGATTGATTTGAAATTGAAATGCAATTGAAAATCTATACAGCAGTCTGTGGAATATGGATTTTTTAAAATGACTATTTTCCAAAATGCATATTAATATTTGAGGGAAGAAACATCTTTTATTCTTAGAAGTCCTTGGAAGAGGTCTTCCAAGTTGAAGGGTCAACTCCTCTCTTTGAATCTAGCAAAGATGCCATTTAGAATAAGATTGCAGCTCGGAGCCCAAGAGCTTGTGCTGTGGAGCCTGCGTGGGGAGCGTCCTGCGGTCTGCCTGAGGAGGAGGAGACCACTGCCCTGTCATCAGGCAGAAAGCACTGCTGTCCCGAGAGTCCCAGGGTCAGGCCGGGTTGGGGGATGCCCGCCAGCACGGCCCCTTCCCACTCCGCACGCCTGTTTGCTAGCTTTCTGTTTGTCTGGAGCCATGTCAATAGCACATGCATCACAGCAAGGCTTTCTCACATGCGAGGAGCTGAACCGCAGTTAGGAAGATTAAAATCATCCTGGGTCTTCTGTGTGTAATTTCAGGAAGGATCATAGACCCTTAAGGAAATAAAAAAATAACTCTCATTTTCATCTCTTGGTCTTCTAAATGTGTTTACTGAAGGGAAAATTTTTATGGGAAAATAATTTCCTCCTCTCTTCTCAAAATAGCCTGTTTTTCCTCTGCAGAAGCTGGTATCTATTTCAAAATGAGCTGGGTGTGTTACTCAGAGCTTCTCTGAGCTGCTAGGGAAATGCCTTTTACAGATCAGCGTGAGCGTGTGAGTGTGGCTGCACAAGTCACCAGCGGAGGAGAGTTGTTTTGAGTGATTTGCTTGACCTTGTATGTCTTTGAAAGCTCCTAACTCATTATCCTGTGTGTGGACTTCACAATGTACATTCATTCTCATGTGGAAAATCTCTGTCATTGGGATTAACAAAAATACTTCCCAGTGTCCCGCTTTCCTGTGTCTGCAGCACACTCGGCCTGTGAGCTGGAGACAGCGGGCGTCTTCCAGAGTGAGCAGGTCAATAAGATGATGGATGGACTGGAGCCGAGCTGCAGAGAGGACGCACGTCCTCGGAAACAGCTGAAAGGACACATGGATGCCGAAGTGTGGGGACCCTGAATTGCACTGCCTTTCCATGCACTGAAGCAGCCTGGAGCAGCTCACCCCAGTGAGGCAGTGGGGATGGGCTTGCAGGCAGATGCCAGCTGGGCCTGGGGACTGTGCGTGACATTTGGAGAGGCGGCTGGCTCTGGCCTGCAGGGACTTCTTGTGGCTGAGGACAGATTCCTGCTGGCTCCTTGGCAGCCTTTCTCTGGGGTTCAATTCCCACGCTGCAGCTCCCTGCTAAAATCACCTTTGTGCTATTATGCCCCTAGTATTATGTGTTTTTTCAAGATACTTTCCAAAATATTTAAGGTAAGGGAGAAACTGTCCATCTCACTGAATAGTTTATTAATGCAGGAGAAACAAAACACAGGATAATACAGAATTTTCAGTATTGAGTCAAAACCTGCATGACTCCTATGCCCACAGAACAAAAAAAATTTAAATCCTTTAGTCTAACATCTAAGGTAGTTCATTATCAGGCTTATATTTTATGTCTTATGACGTCTTTTATAGACCATATTCTGGGAGAAAATTGGACCTTTATTTTCACTAACTTTTAACTGAAATTTCTTTGTGTATCAATGCAGGAAATCAAGCATGATAGTATTTGCGGTACTGATGACTGTCACTAATAGAAACCGCAGGTATTTTCCTATGACATAGTTGTCTCTTGAAACACATTGTTCGTAGCTCATTGGGACTTTGAGTTACCTATGCAATTAGACCCACCTGCTCTTATTAGAGCATAAGGTATACTTTTTAATACTTTGATAAGCATATTTGGCATCCTTTGTAATCCTGTTTTATTTAATGCATTAAATATGAAAGAGTTCTCCCAGGCATCAGCAGCCTGCAAAGACATCAGAGGTGCAGAAAGGCTGATAATCTGAGCTGTGGGAGCCTGGGCTGATGACATCCCATGTCCCGGCCTGACATGCTGTCGCCTTTGTGCCCCTTCCCCCTTGAAGCACAAGGTGCATGCACACGGGGCTGCCTGAGGTCCCGCTGGTTGCAATCAATTGGTCCTTATGTTCTCTCAAAATCCGTTTTTTCATTCCCATTAGTACTTATCCTGCTTTTATTCTAATTAGTGGCTTTCTTCTAAGACTCTCTCGAGGATAAACTTCTTGGTGGCAGGAATGTTGTCTTATTGAGTTCTTGTCTGATTGTTGAGCCCAACTTAATCTCCTTGGCTAATGCATCTCTCTTCGGACACTCGGGCTTACTGAACCTTGCTTCTCTGCGCAGAACGGGCCCAGTGTTCGTGAATGTTCTACCTGTGCCTGGAAGCACGGTCCACAGAGGAGCAGCTGGGTGCAAGCTATTACCTGTTTGGTTCAAAGCCTGCTTCTTTTTTTCTGCTCAATTTAATAGTTACAGAGATGTATTAAGGTCTTTGCTACGACAGTAGATGGGTCCGTTTTTTCTTCCGGTTCTGAAATTTGCCTTTCTGCACTTTGAGTCTGTATGATGAGGGATGTGTGAAGTTAGAGTGGGTTTACCTTCCTGATGAACCAGACAATTGGCACCAGCTCCCCTGCATGGGTCACTCTAGCCTTCCTTGTGATACTTTTCCTCCCATCTTAATATAACCCGAGTGTCTCAATGTGTTGTTTCTGTGGATTTTTTCTTATTTCTAGAATAGTTAGTGATTTTTAAAAATATTATAAACATGTATATTATATACAGACGTACACACACACACACACACATATATATATATAATTAATTGATGGTACTGGATTGAACCCAATGCTTTTTCACTGAGCTGCATCCCCAGCCTGTTTTAAATTTTTATTTTGAACCAGGGTCTTGCTAAGTTCCTAAGTTGCCCAGGCTGGGCTCAAACTTTTGATCTTCCTGCCTCAGCCTCCCAGAGTGCTTAAATCATAAGCACCATGCCCATCTATGAGTTTATATTTTTGGACTTCCTTTCCTTAGTGTTTCCTGTTACTACTGTAACAAATTACAATAAACATGGTTGCTTGAAACAACACAGATTTATTCTCTTACAGTTCCTGAGGTCAGAAGTCCATGGAGCCCAAGGTGTAGGGGGCCACACTTCCTCCGGACACTCTCAGAGGTGGCCAGGTCCCCTGCCACTTCCAGAGCAGTCGTCCTATGCTTCCTGACTCACAGTCCCATCTTCCTTCTCCAGATCAGAGGTAGCATCTTCAGATCTCTCTGAGCATCCTCCCCCGCCCTCACCTCTCCTTGGTGTTGAGTCTCCTCTGCCTCTCTCGTCAGGACAATTATGATTGTGTCTGGGGCCCACCTGGATACTCTGGGCATTTTCTCCATCTCCAGATCTTAACTTAATCACATCTGCAGTCTCTGACTACCTAACGCCATGCTGTATGGTTCTAGAGGGTGGGACAGGGCCATCCTGTGGGCTGTTATTCAGCCACTGCAGAGTCCACAGAGAGGGCCTGGGACCCGTTTCCAAGTGTTGCTCCTTGGAAGGCTGGTGCCTCCCTCAGTTGCTGGAACTGCAGACCCAGAGGAAAGTAAGCGCAAATGTGTGCTTCCCTTGGCCAGAGAGTCTATACCTCTGTGTAAGGCAGCTCGCGGAGAAATTTCCTCTGCCTTTTCCCCTCAATTGCCAAGCGTCAACCTTGAGGCAGTAGCCATCCTAGCTGGTCCCTTGGAGGAGCGACTTGTTTCTGCTCCCACTGATGGAGTTGCCCCTGGAAACCCCAGCTGCAGCTCCGTCTTCCCACCTTCTCAGGATGTGGCTCTATATGCTGGAGAGCTCTGTGAGGCTCCAACTGGAGACTTCCCCAATGCAAGTGTGTCTCTGGGTCCAGTGCAGCGGCCAGCCCTCATTCAAGGGGAGTAGCACTCTGCATTCCCTGTCTTATCTCTGAGAAATCCTTCTACTTTTCTGTTGGAACAGCCAGTGCTTTAGTGTTTGCAAGGGTATTTTCTCCAGTGTCCCCAACTGTGCTGTGTTAGCAGAGGATTTTCTGAGTGTAGGTTGTGGTACTGCCAGAGATAAGAGTCAGGAATTGAAAGAGTGGCTAATGTGTCCCTGTCTCCAGCGTCTGAAACGCCGACTGCCAAACAGTGACTAAAAAATCAAATTACATAAAAGCATAGTGGCGTGGGGCTCGAAGGAATGTGGCCACTGAGCAGCTGATGGTTATGGGCCCCGAGGAGCCCGACTGCCTGGGTGTGGGGAACAGCTCAGCACCCAGGAGCTGAGGACCTTGTGAGCTAAGGCTTCTTTCTCGTGTGCCCAGGGCCTCGCCTCCTCTCCCCTCTCCTCTCCTCTCCTCTCCTCTCCTCTCCTCTCCTCTCCTCTCCTCTCCTCTCCTCTCCTCTCCTCTCCTGTCAGCTCAGCCCAGCTTCTGAGCTGCTGAGGGTGACTTGGGGCTCCTGTGGATGCTGGAAGGAGAAAGAGCATGTGCTGTGTCACCTGCTCCCGCAGGGGTGTGGCCCTCCGTGTGCGCTGTCCTCCTCTAGAGAGGGACAAGCGAACTCCAGGCCCGAGCCCCTCCTGGGTCAATGTTTACTGATTGCAAAGCCAGAGCAGAAGGCTTCCTGTCCTTGTCCTTCGTGAAGACGAGAGGAGGCGGCTCATGGAGCGTCCTGAGCGCGGGGCTGGGTGCAAACGAATGGGCCGTGCACGCTAGCTGCTGTGCTGTTGCTCCCTTCATCCAGAGCCTGTGACGGGAGCCCGTTCCTGACGCCGCAGGCCCAGTGCTCTGAGCTGCAGAGCTTTCAGAGGGCCAGACAGGCAGCTCATCCCCATGCAGACCACCCCCAGCAGGTGAGCCACAGCCACAGGCACTGACCAAATGCGCAGCTGTGAAAGAGAGAGGATCGGAAATGGAGGCTCCGCACCCACAGGCTGGGCCGGGTTTCCCTGGAGACAGAGATGCTGGCACCCTGAACTGGAGGGAGGTGAAGTCACTGGGAACGGTCATCAGGAGTAGAGCACAGTGATTGCAGAGGTGAGGTGGACCCTCGGCCTCTTACTGTAGCCACAAATCAGATGTTCACTTGCGTTCTGTACCCGTCAGGGCCCGAGGAGGAAATACTGCATCCCAGAGAGCCTCAAGGATGTGATACTCGTGTTCAGAGGAAGCGAAGGTGAGGTGAGGTCCGGAGACCCAGGAAAGGATGCTGAGGAGCTGGAGAAAAGAAGGGGTGGAGCACATTATCATCACAAAGACAGAAGCAGGTGGTGTGAGCTGCATCCGGGAGAAAGCAGGGCCAACCAGACGGGCCAGGAGCCAGGGAAGCCGCGCGGTGACCCCTCCTCCTAGCTCTGCTTCTGCAGGTGCCTCTCACTGGCTTAACCTCTCGGGGAACCTGCCCCGAGGGAGCCTGGGAAGTGTCTCCCGCAGAGGCAGAAGGTGCAAGGAGTGGACCAGGCGCAGAAGGCACAGAGCTGTCGCTGCCTCTGGAGCTGGCTCTCTCACCGCGCTGGACGCTCTCCTAGTGTTGCTGACATGAGGCCTCCTGTTGGTGCTCTGCGGATGAGTGCGTTGTCTGGCTCATGTGGCATCACAAGAAAAGCACAGTTTGACACAGGGCACCCCAATTCTGTCTGTTAAAGCAAATATCTTTAGATAGACTTTGCTCAGGACTATTGGCGTAAGTATATGACTACTGCAGGGGAGTTTTGCTGTGGAGGAGAGAATTAGTTTCAACGCTGAATACTAGGAAAAGCAAGAACTTATAGCTATGAGGAGGAGGACAGAGATAGTGGATGCAAAATTATTAAGAAGATGTGGAGAGATTCTGACTAAATGAGCTAAGCAGGATTCTTGTGGAAGGCAGGCCAGGATAATCTGACATCATCTGGAGCTTGGGCTAAAAAATCGGATCAGATATCCAGGAAAGGGGGTTCTGACTAAAGGAACTCAGCAGGATTCTTGCTAAAATGGACTCAGGCCATGTCCAGGGACAGGGCCTCTCAGGAGCCTGTCTGGAGAGCGGCCCAGGAAGGTCTTTGTCATCTGAGTTCTGCCAAAACCTTAAGCAGTCTCGGTGTTAGGGTTTGTGTCTGGATGTGCCCCAAGAGCCCTGTGCACTAGTAAGCGGAGCTCTTGGGAGGTGCGGCATCATGGGGAAGACGGAGCTGACCGCTGTTAGGAGTTGGGGTCTGGTGGGAAGAGGTGGGGCTGGGGCATGGCTGGAAGGGTATATCTCCTCTTCTGACTCTTCCCTCACTTTGCTTCCTGTTGGATGTGCTGTGAGCAGCCCCCCCCCCCACCAGGCCCCCTGCCATGCCGTGCTACCATGGAGCAACTGACTGTGGACTAAAATGTGAGCCCAAATCAACCTCTCCTCTTTTAAGCTGTGATATCGGGCACTGTGTCCCAGTAGTGAAGTGAGTGACTAGACGGCAAGGCCATTTATATTGATGTTTTATGTTTATAAAATCAAGTCAGTAATGTCTGTCCAGTATTCCCTGTTGAAGTTCAAGGGTCAAATGGGATTATGTTAAGAACAAGATTCCAGAGCAACCTGGGGAGCTGCCCTGAGGAGCCGAGGGTGTTTCCATGGGGACCTTGAGGGTGGCTGCACAAAAAGAATGTGGCACAGATTGCTGGATGTCTGTCAGTCCTGTCCTCCCTTCCTCCTGAGCATGTGGACTGAGACGTGGGGTGCAGCTGCCAGCTGGTGTCGCCCCATGAGCTCAGCCCCACGGCGGGGTGAGCAGAGGTGGCATGGGTCCCTCCACTCATCCCTGCTTCCCTGGGAAGGAGGCCAGCAGCACCCTGGCAACTCTGCACTGAAGATGGCAGAACCACCCGGGGGCCCTTAGAGGCTGGAAAGAGCTGATCCTCCTACCCCAAGATCTTCCCACTTTGGGCTGGAGAGGACAAATGCGGGCCCACTGCCCTTAGCACAGGTGTGGTGCCCTCAACATGAACAGGAGAGAGCAAAGGTTCTGGGGTGGGGGACGGTGGGCTCCCGGGCAGGCAGGCAGAGCTGCTGCTACACAAGCTGCAGCATTCCTCTTTGTGAATGGCCTCTACTTGCACTTTGAACCAGAACACCTGCTCTGCAGGAAAGAGCCCAGGCGCCCTGTGTGTTTATTCCTTTATACAGTACGGGGCATCAACGTGGCCACCCTTCTGTGTCCGTGTGTTGCCTCAGCTCTAGCTTCTTTCCTGTGCGTGTGGCATGCTCAGGTTCCCTCCTCTGGTGATCAGGGAATGACTGCTCCAAGCTGCACACCTAGCCTCTCCAATAGTGGTGACGTCAAACACTCAGTGCTCTGGTTACCTGTGCCACAGTCTCCCAGCAGTGCGTGGTCACTGCCAGTCCACGCCCATCGGGTCTCTTCTTGCTGGTCTTGTTCTGTGCACCCTGAGAATAATCAGGATGTGCTGTGGTCAGTTGCTCATCCTTCGCCTTTCCTGAGCTCAAGTGTATGATTCTCAGCCCCTTCTGTTAGGCGTAGTGTGGGAGACCAGGGAAGCTGGGTTCTTGAGTGACACCTGTGTGAAGTGGGCACCGTGTACCATGATGTCCAGCACTAACGGTCGTCTGCCCTCTCAGGCAGACTGGGCCACCCATCGCTGCTGTTTGCATCAGCTGTCCAGGAGGCTTTAACAGTAACGTGAAACCTGGCTGTGTGTTTTGACTTAGTTAGAAGAATGTGCAATTCACATTTTAAAAATCGATGTAAATTAGTCTTCATCTGCATTCACTTCAAGAGGAAGGAGAGTCCAGGAGTTAGCATAATAACCAGGAATCAATTTGTAATGGTTTTATGTTTTTAATGTCTCATGACTTTGGCACTTGAAACCAGCTCTGCAAGGTTAGAAAAGGGAAAACACCAGAACATCTTTTGTGTAAGAGAATCCCAAGTCATTTCCCTCATCTGTGCCTTAGTGCTCCCAAAATCATTGGCTGGGCTGATTCCCTCCAAAGGAGAAATCCACACCCCAAGAGAGAGAGAGAGAGAGAGAGAGAGAGAGAGAGAGAGAGAGAGAGAGAGAGAGTGCTGTGTCATGTGAAATGAGGATTCGTCACAGATCAGATGGAACAGCAGCAATCAGAATACTAGTTGCACTTCATGGGGCTCATTGCAAGGCAGGTGTCATACACATTATTGCTCGTTGTTGTGCTGTACCAGGAGTGCCATGTGGTCCCAGCCCATAGGTGAGGACAGCAGCAGCAGCCTGCTAGGCTCACACAGGTGACCTGCAGCACAGCTGGGGCTCAGCAGGCTCCACCCCTCCTCCTCTGGCTCACAGAGCCTGGGCCACAGCCCAGGTGCTGGCACAGTGTCTGCCACCTGCAGGGGTAGAGACCGCACATCTCGCTGTGCCTTCTCCGGGGCCGGAGGTGCTCAGGGGACCTTGCTGCTTTGGAGCCCAAGTCTGGAGTCCTTGCTTGCTGTGACTTGGCCACCCAGGAAGGGCACTTCTGGGAGCAACCTCCACGGGAGAGTGGGTTGCTCTGCAGAATGCCAGCCCTCGCCCGCAGACAAGCCTCGAGCCGGAGTGGGCTGCCTGTGTCCTGTCCCGAAAGCTATAAGCTAGTGGCTTGGTCCCAGCCTGTGGCACCTCTGGGGCATGACGGCAACTTTGGGCAACGCCGCCCTGTGACAGGAGGTGAGGTCCCGGGGGGCGTGCCCTGGAGAGGTGCTGGGACCCCTGCCTCTCCTCTCTATCTGCTTCCGGCCACCCTGAGGTGCCCCACTTCCTCTGCCACGTGCTCCCAGCATTATCGCAGGGAAACTCAGGTAATAGTATTATTATTAATTATTATTATTAGTAGTAGTAGTATTCCACAGGGTTGTTGAAGACAGAACGACACACTGTGGTTGAAGGCACTCTTGTCAAGTAGCAGCGAGCTGTGTCTGCAAGGTATTTTAGTACACTGTGTCAGTGTCATCATAAAACAGAACAATCTGGCAAGAATAGACTGAAGAACACCTCATCAGAAAGACTTGGGATGTTTTTTAAACAGTGGTGATGGCCATTGTGTGCAGCTCTGCCAGACAGAGCTGAGCTTTGTAAAGAGGTCACCCTGGAAGGGATACTTCTTACTGACCTTTGTACAACCCAGGCTCCAAACCTTGGCTAAGATAGTCAGAAACACTTGTTCTTAGAGACAGACCCACAGGCTAGGGCCACCCTGGTTTCATCCATAATCCTCAGGAAAGGTTTTTTTTCAGTACTGTGATTATGAAAAAACTCAAAGATAAAAAATGATGGGGGAGTCTTACAGTAGCCATTCCCAAATACCCCCCCCTTCCACTAGTGTTTTATTACACTTAGTTCACCTCATCCACCATATGCTCTCTTTCCTTTTTTCTCTCAGTCCCTCTCAATTTTTGATGCATTCCACAGTCAACTGACTCTGCAGGGGTCAGTGTACTTGTCTCTTGCATAGAGAATCCAGAAGTGCAGATTGTGGCTGGGTTCACTGGCTACTTGGTGGAAAATGAATATTTTCAACAATGCTGCTGGAACAATTGGATCTCTATGTACAAAGCAAAAGGGCTTGCACCATCACAAACATTCACTTGCAGTGAGTGAGAGCCTGAATGTAAAGACTGAAACAAAATCTTTCAGAGAAAAACCTAGTAAACCTCTTATGACCTTGGATCTTTGCCTACAAAGATTCCTTAGGTCCCAAACCAAAAGTGCTGTCTGTAAAGCAACAAATGGATGCACAGGACTTTGAGAACATCTCAAACATATGCTCTTTGATGCATACTGTTGCAGAATAAAAAGACAAGCCACAAGCCAGGAGGGAGAGTTACAAATCGTATATTTCATCAAAGACTTATTCAGGAAACAAAGAATTCTTAAAATTTAACAAGAAAACAACACAAATAAAAACAAGGCAAAAGATCCTGGGGAGACTCACAGATGCTCAGCTCCATCTGTCCTGGGGGAGGTGGAGTTGACACAGCAAGGATCAGTGAGGGCTACGTAGGAGGACAACAGCCAGGGCTGGCCAGGACACAAGGCAGTGGGGACAGCATGCGTTGCAGGTACAAACTGGTGAGCGCTTGGCAGGACAGCGAGGTGGTTTCTTACCACCCGATTTGCTGTGGACCTGGCAACGTGTGCCGAAGGATTCATTCAATTGAACTGGAAGTTAGCTCACCCCAAAACTTGCACAGGGTTGTTTTCAGGGGACTCATTGTAACTGCAAGGCTGAATGCAGCCTGGATGCCTGTTCAGCGGTGTGGGGCCGGAACCAGGGGAGCAGAAGGCACAGCGACACCGAGAAGGGAGCTGCACTCAGAGGCTGAGCCGCGGCCGCTCCACGAAGTTGCAAGAAGCCAGGCCCAGTCGGTCTTACGGAGTCACCAGAGCTCTCCGGAGAAGGGGAACCAGAACCAGAACACACGAGAGACATACCTATACACACAGGTAAGGGAGGACATTGCAAGAACTGGCTTGTGCCAGTTTGGGGGCCCAGGAGAGCACTGAGCCACCACCTCTGTGCTGGGGACCCTGGAAAGCGGGGCAGTGACCCCACCTGGGCAGGTGGTGGCGACCCTCGCTGCGCTGGGAGGGAGGCTGACAGCTTAGGGCCCACCGGGGAGCCCCCACTGCCAAGCGGCTTCTGAGGGCTCGGAAGATGGTGTCCCAGAGGTATCCCTTGTTGGGCCGTTCTGCTTCGTTGGGGCCCCTGTGGACTGGCCCTGGGAGGGCAGATTTTCCTTACCCATCTGCTGGTTCGGGTGCTAATGTCTTCTGTAGACGCCTCCCAGGATGATGTTTTACCTGTGCCCCGAGCAGCCTGTAGCCCGGTCAGGCCGACACGTAAGGCGAACCATCCCGCACCGTGTTGCAGGTGACTACTCCTGTGATGGTACTGATCTCTAGGAGGTGCCGAGCCAGGGCTCAGTCCAGCCAGTCCGTGCCAGTGTCCAGAGTGGGCACTCACTGTGCTGCCTGTGTGAGGCCGGAGGAGTTGAGGGGAAGGAAAGGACAGTGGCTGACACCCCAAAAAGTGTCCCTGCAGAATGCAGGGAGGTGTGTGGGGCCGGGCACAGCAAGAAGTGGTGGGCGGGATGGGTGTGCCAACTTCCAGACACCAAGAGGCCTAGGACAGAGGGCGTCCTTGGGCGCAGGGCACATGTGGCTGTGGGCGACAGTGCTCGAAGCCGTCTGGAGGGAAGAGGGAGGTGGGTGAGCTCCGGGCTTCACACACACCCAGCCCAGACGGCCACTGGGCTCCTGTACAAAACCTAGGGCCTTCGCAGCAGGGTCCGAGCAGGTGCTTGGCTCCACCGCAGTGCATGTGCTGCAGGCCAGGCCGAGCACGAGCCGCTGAGTGCCCGTGCCAGGCGCCCTCGCTCGGGAAGAGGAGCCGGCCGTGCTGCGAGGAATCAAGAGTCTGCTGGCTGCAGGGAGGCAGGTGTGAACACCAAAATGACTTTTCTGGGAGTAGAATTTTAAAAATGCAAGGAGCACGGGAGGATGAGGTTACAGCCGCCTCTGTCAGAGGAAACTGTGACCTGTGCTGGCTTCTGCCTTAGGCACCGGACCACACCGTGTGCCTCCGACTTTTCCCAGAGTCTCAGGGACCATGACAGGGAAACGCTCTGAATGGATTCAGGACACCGAGGCAGCCAGGACAGCGCAGCTGAAGACCCTCAGCAAAGAGGGCTCCAGAGCTGCTGTGGAGAGTGGCACAATTTGTGGGACAAATGTGTTCAGAGCCAGGGGAAGGATTTTGAAGGGCACTCATGGCAATGTGACTTCTACTGTAATAAATTTAAGTTTTTTGTATTCACCGTATTTTTCAACCACACCTGTAAGTGTCAGCCTTCCCCTGTCCTCCCTCTCCTCCTCTCCAGCCCGGTCTGACCACCATTCCCCTGTCTACAGGACCATGCTCCATGTCGGAGTGAGGTCACGCAGTGCTTGTCTTGCTGTGCCTGGCTCATTCCTCATAACATCAGGGTCTCCATTTCCACTCACGTTGTGGCGAGTGAGAGGATTCTGTTCTTTTTGCTGGCTGAGTAGTATTCCACTGTACCACATTTTCTTTCTCCATCCATCCCTCAGATGACAGAGCCTGAGGCGGTTCCCATTTCTTGGCCTTTGTGAATACCCCTGTGCTGGACATGGGCATGCACATGTCTTTTCCAAAGACAGACTTTATTCCTTTTGGACAGGTCCTGCAGTGGGGTGTACTGGAACCTGTGGTAGTTCTGCTTTTGAGGACTCTGTGTGGTTTTCCGGTGAGACGCTAGTCCCAGGGGCTGTCCTAGTTCACCTTCCCATCACAGCGTGCCTGAGCCCCTTCCCTCTCCACTCTCCAGCGCCCCTTCAGTCTGTCTGGGGTGCAGTGATGTCTCAGGGTGGCTTGGATCTGCATTTTCCTGATGATGAGTGGCTTTGAGTATTTTTCATACAGCTGATGGCCATTTGCATGTCTTCTCCCGAGAAATGTCTATTTCGGTCTAATGCCTGTTCCTAATCTTTAAATTTGTTTGTTAGTCCGTGCTTGGTTGCGGCACACAGTGATTGCAGTCATTGTGTGGAGGCAGTGCGTGCCTCCACACATCTCCATTCTCTATTTACTCCCTTCCCTACCCCTCCCGTAGCAACCCTCCTCCAGCCCTTGGTCCTTTTACCTTTTGCCAAAGTTCTGTCTCCCTGTTTCCTATTGTCTGTCTTTTATTTTGCTGTGTAATTTATTTATACTTGGGTTTTTCATATAAGAGGAACCATGAGCTATTTAATCTTGAGTGCCTGATTTATTTTACTTAACATTATGGTTTGTCATTTGATTTTTGCTATCGAGTTTTGTGAGTTCCTTATGTATTCTGGACATTAACCTCTTACCAGGTACAGTGTGCGAGTGTTTTATTCCACTCTGTAGGTACGTGGTCTCTTCACTCTGTCGATTGTTTCCTTTGATGAGCAGAAACGTTTTAATTTGACCTAATCCCATCTGTCTATTTTTGCTTTTGTTTCCTGTGTCCTGGGGTCGTGTCCAAAAAATCCCGGGCCACTTAAATGTCCTGAAGCAATGTCCTTGTGCTTTCTTCTAGTAGTTTCATATTTTAGGTCTTACCTTTAAGTCTTTATGCCATTTTGAGTTCATTTTTGTAACTGGTGAGAGATAAAGGTCTAGTTTCATTCCTCTACATGTGGATATCCAAATTCCCCTGCACCATTTATTGAAAAACTGTTCTTTCTCTGTTGCATATTCTTAGCATCTTTGTCAAAAATCAGTTGGCTGAAGATTTAGGTTCTCTCTTTGGTTTTATTAGCCTATATATCTTTTACACCAATACTATGATTGATTGTAATGGTGTTGTAGTACTTTTTGAGTAGTATTATACCTCCTGCTTTTGGATTCAACCCTGAGATACAAGGATGGTTCACCATCTGTAAGTCACTCAGCATGGTGCCACACTCCCATAGAAGGAGACAAAATACACATGGTCTTCTCAATGGACACTTACAGGACTCTGCTAAGACTCAACATCCCTTCATGGTAAAAGTTGTGAAGACGTTAGGGTTAGAAGGAACATATTTCAGCCCGTCTACAATGAGCCAAAACTAAGATAATATTGAGTGGGGAAAAGCTAATGGCCTCTACTGTAAGAGCCCTGACAAGTCAAGAAGGGCCTCGTTCACCCCTTTCATGCATCACAGAATGGAAGCCTTAGCCTGAGCAACCTCCTGGCTGAAGAAAGAAATACACAAAGGGCATTCAGATTGGAGAAGAGGGGCCGATTAATCACTATGTACAGATGACATGGTCTTATATATAGAAATCCCCAAAGGTGCTGCCAAAAAACCATTAGAACAATAAACAAACCCAGGGAAGTTGCAGGAAACAGAATCACCACACAAAAGTCAGTAGCTTTTATACAGATCAATAGGAAACTATCAGAATTAGAAAGCAAGAGCAATACCACTTATAATAGCTGCAAAAATAAAACAAAACAACAACAAATGAAATAAATTTACCCCCCCCAAAAAAAGAGAAAGCTCTCTACAACGAAAACTGCCAGCTCTTTCCTAAGACCCTGCTCTTCTGAGGCTTTCTCGTCCCCGACCTGGGTTCCCCCCTCACTTCTGTGTCACAGCAGCTCTGCCCCTCCATGGCGGCTGCCTGCTTGGCTGTCAGCTTGGCCAAGGTCCCACTCATGAGGCGGGAGGCCTCAGTTTCCCGAGAGCCGAGTACCCAGATCTGACAGGGGCAAGGCACCGGCATCCAGCATAGTTTAATCTTCATTTGGAGGACAAGGCTTACTGAAGAACAGTCTTATCTTTGCTTGTTTTTCAAAAAAGAAGCTGCACGTTCTGACAGTTCAATATTTCAATATTGTGGATGAAATCACTGATTTACTTTGTCTGAAGAGCAGATCTGGCAGCGAGTTGTGTGATACTTCTGCTTCTAAATATAAAGCTATCATAGCCAAACCTGTCAGCATGCAGGAGTCTGGAGATGGAGGCCTGCACCTGCTGGGTGACTGCTCCACGTGTCACGGTACTGGGGTGGGGGGACCCCTCTGTTTGGTGGTGGCTCTGAATCCACACAGTAACGGCTGAGCACTGTATGGTGTGTTTGGTCTAAGACACACCAGGCTGAATGTCAGCACCATTTTCTCCGTGGCTGCTGTTAATGTCAGCTGTTATGAACCCTCTCTTCTCTTCTGTGAGGTTCCCACAGTTGTGTCAAGAGCAAAAGCAAATGAAATTTGCCTTAAGGCTCAACCTTTTAATTCGCCGAATTAAGGATTTCCCAATTAGTGGCAAAAGGCAGATCTAAGAAAAGAAATGCATGAGTATTTACTTTCTGTTTAAAGACTTTTTGGATTAAAAGATATTGGAATGGATAACGCCACAAAATTAGTTTTCGCTGTGATGGGGAGGCTAAGGCTTCTGCTGTTGCTAGGATATACGGCCCTATCACAGCGGATCTTGACGGTGAAAATTGGTGCCTTAATTTCCCAGCGGTCCGTGCCACTTCTGGGTTAGGCCTCATTCTGGTTAATCACACTGTCATTCTTGCTGCAGATTGCCTTTTGACATCTTCATCTGCAAAGGGTGCTGCGGCGGGACTCCTCGTGTGGAGTCGATTCAGCCTCTCCGCTGGCGTCCAGACCTCCTTGCTGGTCATTCGCCAGGGCCTGGTGCTGATGGGGGGAGGAGTGGAGCTGAGAGACCTGGGCTATGGCCTGAAGCCAGCTGGGGAAAGTGGTGTTCTCTTTGTGCACTGGGGCAGTGGTCGGGACCTTTGAGCAAATGCAATTGTGGAGAGAATCTTCAGGTGCAAAGTGAAATCTGCTAATCAGAGCAAGTGGGTTTGGGTGAGGTCACAGGAGGATCAAAAACTGGCACAGTTTTGACTCCAAGGAACATGGGAAAGCTCACTGTATTGTGCTCTTATCAACTCCCTACTTTACGCCTATAACTAGCGACAAAGGTTCTTTATTTGGTTGCATTTTATGCCCATTCCTCAGTCTCCTCCTAGGGCCATCTTTGCACTTCTTTGGGAAACCTAGTTTGCTAAGGACCCTGCTGGATTGGGAAGCACAAAGCTCCCACCCTCAGTACCTGACCAGGTTCTCTCCTCCCAGTTACCCTGCCTGTCTTTAGCTAGAACTCTGTCATATTGGTTTGGCCAGATTTCCTTCACATCTGATGTGTTCTCTTAGTGATTTTCCATCCACGGACCCCGACTCACTTGTGACTATAAATTCCCATTCTCCAGGGCTGTATTTGGAATTCGGCTCAACCTCTCTCCCTGCTGCAAATCCCATTGGAGCGTCCCTAAGCCCACCACAGTGGCCAGAATAAACTACCTTACGGTGATTTAACAAGTATCATTTAGTAATTTGTTTATTTACTGCCAGTCAGTACATCAACTAAAAATTCAACTGACCTGGTACCTTATTTCCTAGGTCTACAATGGCTCTTTCAAAGTATTTCCATTGTTTTCTTTCTTTTATTTTTGGTACCAGGGATTGAACTCAGGACCTTGCGCTTTCGAGGCAGGCACCAGAACCACTGAGCTACATCCCCAGGCCCAGTATTTCCACTGTTGCCAGGCATTTGTTGTAATGTTTCAAAATGCCCGTGATAGATAGTTCTCGTTGCAGCATTATCACAGTAATAAATTACCACCAGCAGGTATCAGCACCCAATTTTAGGTCTAGTGTGTAACAGGCACAAGTCTAAACCTGCAGCACCACTAGGGCAGGTGCTATTACCAATGCAGAAAGCTGGCTTGGAGATGTTAAGCTGCTTGCTTGGGCACACAGAGCCAGTCAGTGGCTGGGCCAGCGTGACCTCTTCTCTGACCCCAAAGTTCATGGTCTTTTGATTCTAATGTGTGGTTCTGCCTCCTTACTGCCTGAGAAGTTGCCTCATGTATTTCTGGAAGCAATGACTGATGCATTAGATCATAAGCAGCAATCACGGTGACAAAGGGCTGGGGCATATTTACGACTTTGGCAACTTGTTTCCTTACGATTGTTGTAGGTACCACGCTGGGCTGAGCCCCCGGAGGAAGCTGCTCCCCAAGAGTGACAGGCAGCAGGTGGGATGGGGAAGCAGGAGGTGATTTTGCAGTTTCTTGTCCCTGGGAGAGGGTCGTCAGGAACATCCAGGCACAGCATCTGTCACCGGATCAAATCCCCGGCACCCTCACTGGCAGTGGAGGCCACAGGACCAGTGTGGGAACTCAGGGCACCGGATCTGCGACTGGACCAGGGGGAACTTCGCAGACTCGAAAGAGGGACTCAGGTGTGAGTTTGCGGAGAATCCCAACGGGTTCTTGGTTGTGTCTTCCAAACAAGGATCTGCAAAATTTACATTCTTTTTCCCTAGAGTACTTGAGTATTTCTGTGATTGCTCAAAAGATTTCCTACTACTGATACGGTCCCTTATATAGACCTCAGAAATTACCGCAGTGCATGAAACAGAGATGTGCTTCAACTCCCTCACCCAGCACAGGACCTAGGCCCGGCACCCAAGCGCTTTCTGGCTTCATCCCATGCAGATGGGGCTGGTGCACCGACATCTGTCTCTGCCAAGGTGCCTGCCTTGAAATCACCACAGGCGGGCAACGGTGATGGGTAGAAAGGCCCTGTGTGGGGCCACGGTTTCCATCCTTCGAACCAGCGCAGCCTTGCACCGAGGGATCAGTTGCTCCTCATGGATGCTGTGCACACCTCTGTGGAGGCATCGTGGACAGGGCAGCCTCAGTCTCAAGCTTTTAGCATCTTGGTGCTCATCTTACACTAACACGAACTGGCGCGTCTGAGCCCCTGGCCTCTGCACTCAGCATCACAGTCCAACGCCAGCTGTCTCTGTCATTGCACCCTGGGAGGCAGGCTTTGCCCCCAGCCTGGTGTACGGAAGAGGAAGACCACCTTCAGGAGACCTCCGTGACTGCGTGAGGTGGAAGAGCCTGGATTTGAACTCCCTGCCTTCTGAGTCTGGTCCTGGGCTTTCCTCTCCTGACCCATGGCAAAGGCACACCTGCTCCAGATGGTGGGCAGGTGTTACCTCCACTGCATGGATGCCAGCAACAGAAATACCCACAGTTTGCACCATGGGCTGCTCAGTGGGCAGCTGAGGAAGGGGCCTGTGCTCTCCTCCTGCAGCTGCACTTGGAGGGCTCAGGGTCCCTACCGCCACTCTCCTTCCTTTCTTGCTCTACTGACTGGCCTCTTCCTCTACAGAGAGCGCAGCGCTGGAAGAGGAAGATGAATGGCAGTGCGTGGCAGCCTCGTCCTCGCCCTTCCTTCCTGCTGCTGACAGAGAGATGGGTCGCACTAGCTGTGGGACACTGGGAGACACGGCTCGGACCGCAGACTCGGGCCAGAGCCCGCGGAGGAGGCAGGAGGCGCCTCTGCGCAGCCTGCTCTGCCCTGCCGGAGCCAAGGAAACCCCAGCTGAGAGGCTGCACCAGGTCTGAGGGCCACCCCAGCTGCCCGCCTCAGCGCACCTGGCCCAGCCCTCTGGTGCGGGCCGTGTGCTCCCGGACTCAGACAGAATCCGCCTGTCCAGTGCGCACCCCGCACGCTCTAGCTTTTAATTCTCGATGGTCGCAGCACGGGCCCCTTTCGCCGTCTGCAAGCCTCACACACTGACTAGATATGAAAACCAGCCTTGATTTGAGTTTAGCTTAGAGAGGGGTCACTTGCCCTGTGTGCAGCGAATGCTGCCCAGAGCTGCGCTCACGACTGAGCCATGCTGAGTGTCTGGGCCAGTGGAGGCATTTGGACAGCAGGGACAGTGGCGTGGGGACAGAGACCCCTTCCCGTGCTCTTCCGTGGAGAGGACCACACTGCCTGCACTGTAGGAAGCCGCCTCCACGCGCATGCAGGCGCAGGCACTTCCTTCCTGGCACAGCCCTCTGGAAAGTGTTTGACTGAACAGCTGAAAGTAAGGACCTCGCCCTCAGCGCTGCTTTCGTGTACAAAGGGACCAGAGGGGATTTTTAACAAGCCTGTGCAGTACACTTAACCCTTCCTCTCTACGAGCTGAAGAGGAAACTGAGGCTCAGAGAGGCTGAGGACTTATCCTAGGTCACACAGCTAGTCAAGGGCAGACCGGAAACACCAGCTCAGGTCCCTGGATTTGAGAGTCAGGCTTACCTCGCTGTTCTGATAACACCTTCGGGGAACCGGCGCTTGCCTCTATGCCCTGTGATACCCGAGTCAGAGGACACGGACCCGCTCCACCCAGGCCCGGGCCACGGAGCAGACACAGGGGGCCCCAGCATGGGATATCGCCGGGCTCAAGTGTGGGTGCAGCAGGCAGAGATGGACAGGAGCCCTGCGCTTCATGTGCGCTCCTGGGGCCAAGCTTCCAAGGGAAAATAGCAAGTCTCGGGGCCCAGGGGATGCCCTACAGCCTGTCCCTCCAACCTGGCCTTTCCTTGTGGCAGAGCTCAGAGAGCTTGGTGGGGCCCTGTTGGAGGGCCCAGAGGTCTGGACTAGGGAGCGACATGTGGCCAGGGCACTCGCTCTGTGCTGGCCCCTGCACTGCAGCCTCCCCTCCCGCGCGCCTGGAGGTGGCAATAAAGAGCAATGGGGTAGTGAGTTTGTTATTAGCTCCAGGACATCGTAAGTGTGTGAGGTGTTCAGCAAATGAAACTGCGGCAAAGTCCAAACAGGGCTGCTGCCCCAAGATCTTGAGGCCTCGGGCAGAGGCAGGACAATATGAGCGGAGCAAGAGCGGTCAGCACAGGTGAGGTTTCCAGACCTTACCTGCAGGGAAGGGCAGGAGGTGAGGCGTCAGCAGAGCGCACTGCCACCCTGCATGGCCAGGACAGTGCGGAACCCAGGACAATGCAGGCGCCTGCTGGCCTTGGCCGAGCCCCATCCGGCCGGGAGAGGCAGCGCTGCCCTTCTGCGTCCCTCAGGTTCCACCCGTATTAAATTGCACTGACTTCTCAGGCAGTGCAATGTGTAAATATAGGACAATAACTGGAAATTTATGAGGGTAAATGCTGAGGAACTGCTGAGTAGTGAAATGAGGTGACATAAATTACAGGAAATGCTGCCCTTCCATGAATACATTATGCATAACAATGAAACTTTTAAAAGGCAACAGTAACCAAATATCAGAAGAGGCCTGGAAGGAGGAAGGGAGTACACACAGGACTAGAGTGGTCCAAAGTTGGGGCTCCTTTGTCCCTGTCCCTGCCCACCGGTGCCTGAGGCAGGAGGACACAGCGCTGTCCGCACTGCGGGGCCCCATGCGGTGTGCAGGACACAGGGGACGTGGTGTGAGCAGCAACCCCACCTCACTGTCCTGACACTGAGTCCCCATGACCCCAGCTTCTCCATCTGTGAAACGGCTCCAATAAAACCCATTTTGCAGAAGTATGAGAATTAAAAGGACAGATGAATAGGCCCCCTATCCTTATAGACAGGAATGTTTAAAAAGTGAGTTTCCCCTGAGACCTGCACCAAATGGAAACAGGTCCTTTCCCAAGTGTACAGGAGGAAGGTGGGCTCGGGCCGGAGAGGCAGGGGGATGCCCAGCAGGAAGCATTTGAAACCTTGGCTAGGTTTGGCGAGGTGGGAAGGTCAGGAATCCAAGAGGGCAGAGGGAAAGGACCAGGAGTGTTCTGGGAGCGGAAGGAGGGAACACAGAGGGAGTAGGTGGACCCTGAGCCCACACCCCGGAGCCCTTGGCTGGCATCGGCCCTGAGGCCGGGGAACAGGAGCTGCATGAGCAAGAAGATGGTTTTGTTAGTCAGCCTCCTTGTGCCTGGGACAGAGCACCCAGTGCCTGCTGGGTCAGGGAGGAGAGGTTTGTTTTGGGTCCAGGCTCGGTCCATGGTCAGCTGGCTGCAAGGCAGAAACAGCACAGTGGAACAGCCTGGCAGGACAGCTGCTCACCCCGCAGTGACACAGAAGGGGGAGGAGCAGGAACTGGACAGGAAGATGCACCTTCCGGTCACCTCGGCGACTGCCCCTGAGCAGCCTGCACCTCCTGACAGCCCCTTCAGCCAGGAACTTGCCCATGGATGAACCCACTGATGGGCACAGTGCCCATGATCCAGTCACCTTTTTTGACCCCAGCTCTGAGCACGGGAGCCTGCTGGGGATGCTGTGATCTAAACCATAATGGTGGTGTGGACACGCGCGTGGGCACTGGACTTAGTGGAGCTGAGAAGCAGGCAGGTCACGTGGGGCCATGGAGTGGTCCTGCCAAGCACTGGTGGGGCCTGAGTCGGGACAGAGAGACGAGGAGGGTGAGCAACAGGCATGGCTACTGCTGGATCTGTGGTGCAGGAGACCCCGGAGTTCTGAGTCCAACTGAACGAGACCACGAGTGAAACTGAAGAGCACAGCAAGGGTGGGGGGGAAGTGAGGAGGCAGCATCAGGCTCGGTGGCTCTGCAGGACCTGTGGCCTTGCAGGAGATGCCCAGGGTTGGGAACCACTGACCCCACTTGGAAGTGGAAAGTGTCAAGCAGCATGAGGGCAGAAACACAGAGAGGGCAGCAGGGGACTGGGCAAGGCCAGGGAAATGCATGAGGCGGTGAGGTATCTCTTCCTCAGAATGCTGAGAAGACTTGGAGGAGCACGCAGGCTGCACACGGTGTGTGGCATGAGCACACGCACTAAGGGGGCACCTGGAGAGCCAGCAGGCCCTGGTGGGGAGGGAGCCCGGGGCTGCAGCTGGGACTCAGTTCTGCACGGAGCTGCTTGGTCCCGAGGCCTCTTGGGCCTGGTGTCTTTGGGGGTCAGAAATGTGCACCGTAAGAGGAAGAGATGGAGGAAGGAAAGGGCAGAGCAAGTCCAGACCCGGCCGGCAGGGGCCTTGTGGGCACAGAAGGAGAAAGGCCAGTGCTGGCATCTAGGATGGGGTGTGGATATCGGTGGCAGAGAGAGAAAAAAGAGAAACAAGAGCTATGAAGAAGCATGTAGTGAACGTTTTAATTTTAAAAATCTATTACAATAAAAGACATCTTACCATTACCCTCCCCATCAAAGCTGTCCCCCACTCTGAATACACCTGCCAACAATCCTGCCCCTCGCTGGAGCAGTTCTGGAAACCCTTCCGTGAGCTGAAAGCTGTGCTGTCCTGGCAGCCTTGATGTCCTGAATTGATTCAAAATGTTACCCACTCACAGTCAGTTTGACTTGGGGCAGAGGCGGAAATTGCAATGTGCCAGATCCAGTGAAAAGCGTGGGTGAGGACGCAGCGTCCTGTTTTCAGGAGCTGCCATTCCGAATACACTTGGCTGCGGTAGTCACTGCATTTTTGATCACACCTCTTAAAAACACTCAGGAAAGAGGACTCTGGAGCTGCTTCAGAATGTGGCCAGAATGATGGGATGAGTGTGTTCCAGGCGGGGGCTTTTGGGGGACTCGTGGCCATGTGTCTTTTGCTGTGATAAATTTTTAAAGCAAACATTTACTGTGCATTTTGGTCACTTTGAACACCGTGCAAACCCTCGTGATAGACGAAAGCAACCTCCCATGGCCTCTCTTGGAGAAAACGCTCATTGAGAAACGTAGAGAACCAGGAAGACCAGAGAGAGAAACCTCACAGGTGTGCATCCCACTTCACTTGGACAAAGACGTGGAAAGAAAGAGGGATCCAGAGCAGGGCCCCTGAGGTGGGCTCAGCAGGGCACCCCCTGAGCCAGCGGCAGAGCAGAGCCTGGTTCCCAGGTCTGCTCACTCGCTGGCCTTGGAACAGCTTGGGCGGCGCTGTTCGGGGTCCTGAAGCACAGGGTGCTGTAGCCCTTGCCGGGAGGATGTGAGGTGGCTGCTGGGACCAGGGACAGAGCAATGTTGGGGTCCCCACACACGTCTAGGCTGCAGGGGCAGAAGGTGCTCATAAGGTCACGTTCTGCCTGGGCGTCCAGCCCATTCCCCAGTCTTCAGAGACATGGCTGGTGGCTGTCAGCCTTCCAAGGACAGCTTTCTTCTGACTCTGTGTATGTCCTGGATGCCAGGCCCTGAGAGCATTGTCACGGCCATCTGGCAACAAAACTGGGTAGTAAATGATGAGTGAAGTGACTCACATTTGGAGGATAAGAATGACCATGGGCCGAAATGTCTGAAAACTCTTTGGTGTATTGGATGATTTCATTTATATGTTTGATTCTCTTTGAAAAAATATTTTAGTGTGGAAGCCAGAATAGTGACCATCACTGCTTCTTTTCACTGGAGTCCTGGTCATTTTACTAAAGAAAAAGGGGTGCAGGAAACTGCGGTACTGAGAACTGACAGTGTCGGAGTATCTACTATGAGCCGGAACTTAAATCTATTAAGATCATTCCATTTTCAAGCAGTCTCCTAAGGTAGGTGACTTAGCAGAGGCTCACAGAGGTGACTGTGGCTCAGTCAGCATGGAGTCCAGAGCTGAGCCAGGAGCAGCTGCCTTAAAAGCTATATTCCGGCTGTGCATCACACCGACTCCCACAGCAGAAGACGGGGGAGGCCCCAGAGTCAGGCTGCTCTCCCCTAAGTTCCTGAGCTGGCTCTGAGAGCTGTGGAGTGTGTGCTTCCTCAGTGGGAATTTCCGTCACCCAGAGAGACTTGCTGTCACCGTAAGTAGACGTTGGACACGGACAGGTTCTAGCTCAGTTTCAGGGAGAGCTTTCTGGCAGAGTCGCTCCTGTGTACGAAGGGTGGAAGGAAAATCACAGATGGGTGAGTTGTGCATCAAGAAACAGGGTGACCTGTGGTAGGCGCTGCCTCACCCCACTATGGACGAGAGGAAACAGGGCTACAGGGCAGTCCAGCGAGGTACCAGGTGGACAGGACCAACGCAGCTCAGTAGAAGCTCCCTGAGGCAGAGGACAGGGTCAGTGAGGCGGGGCAGGTGAGCTGCGACCCGTCAGTCTGCTGTCCACCCCCACCTGAGTCCCAGCACACAGTATGGCACTAGACAAGGACTCGCGGCACAGGCCCGCCTCCGTGCCTCGCAGCAGTCCTTTCTCCAGCGCTGTGGCCCAGCTCACCAACCTGCAGTGCCTGTGTGAGTGAGACTGAGTACAGGCCTCTGCACCTTCAGTCCCAGCCTGATGCTCAGCCGGAGACACAGAGAGGACAGAGACCCCCGAAGGCCCCCAGGCCCACAAGAAAATGGGTGGTCAGCCCCAGTCAGGTGGAGGCCCTTGAGGCTGCGGGCCCACCTTGCCCTGGACCTGCAGGACTCAGGACCCCAGGGCTGAGAGAGGTGTGAGATGCGAAGCAGCAAGCTGTGGAGGCTGGGAAGCAAAGCAGTGAGGGTTGCTGCAGTCCCTGTGGGGGCCCGGCCTGGGCCCAGCAGCCAGCCAGACCCTCTGAGCCCAGCCTCCACCTGCAGTTCTGCAGCTGAGAGCAACTGACTTCTGGGCCTCAGTTTTTCCACCTGTACATTGGGGAAATACTCCATACTGTGCAAGTTTGATAGGAGGGCTTGATGAAGCATTGTGTTTAAAGCTCCAGGGACAGTAAGTGCTCAGCGAATGACAGCAGAGCCAGTTAGAAACCTCACCTGCTGCTTGTCTGGAAGACCTGTTCACTGCTCCGGTTCTCTACAGTCTTCCCCCAGGTCTGGTGTTTTCCAGAGAAAACCACCACCCCAGGGCTGCCTGTGCTTCCTGGTAGGCATGTGTCCCTGGAGTGGCTCTCTCCCGGCCTCCCTCTGAAGATACCAGCAGCACCAGGCATGCAGCCAGGAAGAGCACAGCCCTGACCAGCACCCCACCCACCCCAGGCAGCCCAGCTCCAGGCTTGAGGAAGAAATAGGGAGAAACAAGTCATCGTGAGAAGCTGTGAGTGAGTTGGCCTTAGCCTTCCTGACCACGGTGCCTTCCAGAGACAGTGACCGGGAAGGTCCTGCTTCTTCCAGATTTGGGGTGGCCTAAGTGCACATCAGCCCTCTCACCTGCACTTCCTCCACCAGCTGCGATTATGTGTTCAGTGAACTGCATCCAGACGTAAAGACTTTGTTGTGAAATCAGGCAACATTAACTCATTAAGTCAATAATTCATGGACTCTTTTATCTAAAGTGGCAACATCACACTATCAATTCACAGAACAGCCACTTCTCTGAAGTGTGTGTGTTGATAATAATGGATTTTCTAACAATACCCTCTCAAAGCAAGGTCACTGTGCCTAGCTGCTGTGGACATGCCGATCTGACCTCGGTCAGCAAAACAAGCTTTATTATTGAACCTAATTATGAACTATCAAGATAATGGTCTAGACGGAACTGTTTCCTAGGGGATTATTTAGAAACTAGCACGCTGCTTTGGCTCTAAATCCACTGTACTTGGCAGTACCTGTGATCACACAGGAAATGGTTTTGCTGCATAAAAGAGGCTGCTGTTGAAACAAAGAATTTGGAAACCTGGGAATGGCAGAGATGTGGCACAATGTGTGGCTGCAGTGGGAGTGGTTTTTAGGTTTGTATCTTTTTTGTTTTGGTACCAGGGATCGAACTTGGGTCTTTGAGCTTGTGCAGCAGGCAGCGAAACCACTGAGCTAAATCCCTGGCCCTCAGGTTTGTATCTTATAAACAGTCTTCCTTACACATGGCTCTATTGGCGCAGAGCCTGGGCATGCGGAGCTCACAGTGGAGTGACCGTGGCGAGTCCTGTCACCAGGTCTGGGATGGGATGTGGGGGCGGGTGGCTTGTGCGGCAGCTTTAGTGTCTGACTTGGGAGCTGGTGGCAGAGATACTGATTTCTGCTGTTAATTCCGAGGCTCTCTCTGCTGTCAGATCCGTGGGTGACATGTCTCCTGGTCAGACCTACAGACTCTGCTTCCCGATTCCACGCAGCCCTGGGTCTGCTGGCTTGCCTTGCCTGGCAGGGCTTGGGGAGCAGCCTCATGGTTCTCAGGTTGAAACTATACCAGCAGGTTCTCTCTCTCTCTCTCTCTCTCTCTCTCTCTCTCTCTCTATATATATATATATATATATATATATATATATATGCACACACACACACATAATTGCAGCGTGGGCGAAACACCAGATTAAAGTAGGCCAAGATTATAGGGTAAATTACTTTACCTGAAATGTGAAATTGAAGAAATAAGATACATTTTATTTGATTGATGAAGTACTGCAGACTATTCATCTCACATGAACAGAGAATCCCGGTATCAGGCATCATCACATCACCATCATCACCGTAACACTGACCAATGAAACCAGTGCCTGAGCTCTCAGCCCAGCATCCTTATCTCTGTAAAGTGCTTTGAGATCATCCCACACCATCCTCAGTGATATGCATTTAAGTACAGAGCGTACAAACTCTTCTGCTTTTTGGCATTTCAGTACAAGTCTTAAAGGTTACCTGAGCAAAAGGGTTCACACAGCGCTGAGCTGCCAGCACTGCGACCTGTGGTTTCTGCTGTCTACACCCTGTGGCCCTGCATGGAGCCGGGGAGTCACTGCAAGCCCACCCGAATCTCTAAACGAGTGGTAGCGAACCTATGGCACGCGTGTTGTTTTTCTTTTAAGACAAGGCATGTTAGTGTATGAGTTCTTTTTCTAAACTAAAACCTCAGGGTTCAGGTTTATTTGGAGTGTTGGCGCTTCGTGATAAGTCAGTGGGTTTGGGCTGCAGCCTGGGCGCTCATCTCTGAAGAGCTCTCT
Source organism: Heterocephalus glaber (assembly GCF_053883595.1). Taxonomy (NCBI): domain Eukaryota; kingdom Metazoa; phylum Chordata; class Mammalia; order Rodentia; family Bathyergidae; genus Heterocephalus; species Heterocephalus glaber. The sequence continues at coordinate 81,826,830 of NW_028258138.1, read as the reverse complement.
GTGTCTAAACTCTGTGGCAGCCAGTTTCTAGGAATGGGCCAGTTGCCTTCCCTCCGGAATACCCTCATATTCCCAGCCCTGAGATGCCAGAAAGCAGTGCCCGCGCGGTTGGCTGGCAGGGAAGATGAAACGGGATCCGGGGCAGTGTCTGACTCCCACTGAGTGGAAACCCCTGGTCTCCAGTGTGAATCGTCAGCTACAGCCACTTGGGGTTTTTCCTTGTGTTTTCTTAAAGCTTTTCTTTCTTCACCGGGATCAGAGACCAGGTTTTTTGCTATGGCTCTGTTTTCCTTTCGGTCTGCAGCGTAAGCCTTATGAAGCTGGACTTTGATTTTCCTGGCTTTTTCTTGCTTTTCTTTGTTTCCGGAATGTTTTACAATACACTCATTGTGGAAGCATGTGGAGACAGAGCATCCTCCATTTCCATACGTGTACAAGCACCCCCACCACACACACACACGGCCAGCCAACAGCAGGGATTCCTCAGAGTTTTCTCAGGTAATTTCCTCAACACAAACATAAGAAGGGGCTGGTGTTTGCAGGTTGGAACTGATTTTGCTAAACAGTTGCTGCAGGACATTATTTTTCCTGTCTTGTTCCACCTGATTCCTCATTTCTTAAGATTTTAAAATTTGATAGCAGTAAACTTGGTAAAAGAAAAAAATGCTAATGGAACTTACACAAGAACTCAAATACTGACCCTGGCTGATGTTTTCACCCCTATTCAGCTCATAATGAAAAGCTTCACATAATCAGTGCATTTGCTGCAGATGTTACCAGCCACACAGGTAGTTAAATTATTATATTAAATGTGTTCAAAGAGGAAAGTCAAATTTAAGTAAAATCATCTCATTTACATCCTATTCTAATTCAAAAAGAATAAACTTGACTAATGCCTGAAATTAAATCAGTGGAAATGTGCTTGTCTTTCTGGTTATAATGTAAAATAATTTTGTCATATTCTTTTTATTCCCTGTATCTTTATGTTTGCAATAACAATAAATAATTAAATCACAATTTCTAGGGGGAAATGTCACTTCGCTTAATGGTTTGAAATTCTTCATTTGACTTCAAGTAATTTTCTTAAGAAAAGAATTCTTAACATATGGGCTTTCCCCAAATAAATGGATGTTTCATTTCTATGGTAAGAACTCATCAACCCCCATGGAGTCAATCAACAAACTCCCAAATAGTTCCTGAGAGGTGATTGGCTACTGGTTGTCCCAGAAGCACTGGTGGGGCCAGGCTGTGGGCTTGAACAGCACCAACTGTTCTGCAGCAGCTTCTGGGCTGCCCTTCCTCAGCAAATCGGCAGCAACAACTTTGGCCTGGGTGGGCATGGGTGGCCCCATGGAAGGACTGCTCAGGAGGACTCACTCAGGCGCGCGGTGCCCTGGAGCCTGGTCACGAGGTGGCTGGAGCTGAGTCAGTGGCTGCTCCCGAAGGGAGGGTTGGACTTTTACAGTGCTGGAGTCAGGATGGCGAGTTTGAGAACCACCCAGGCCAGCACAGGGCCTTGCCCAAGACCCTCAGTTCATGCCTCTGCAGACAGTTCTTCTTCTAGGATGTGGAGGTCACCTCAGGAGTTCACATTTCTCACCAGCCAAAGTGCAACACCCTTTATACCGTAACTGTCCCTGGTGCTGAAGACACCAGGGAAGCCAGCATGGTGGTGCAGCCTGTAATCTCACCTGCTCAGGAAGCTGAGGCAGGAGGATCACAAATATGAGTCAAGCCTGGGCAACTGAGAGAGACCCTGTCTCAAAATAAAACATAAAAAAGGCTGAGGATGTGGCTTCCCCACTACCACAAAATAAACAGAAAACACAAGGGGTGAGTGGATAGAGGAACGAATGAAAGGATTGAATACACAGAGGGCTTTGCAAATTACGGAAGCCTGCTTCTGAGCTAAGCCTCGGAGGAGTGGCCTGGTACCAGTCCCCCAGGGCAGGCGAGACGTGGGTGCCAAGCAGTGAAACTTCTCGCTCAGACACCAGCGGCCCGATGTAGTGAAGCCAGGGCAGGGTGCGGAAACCTGGGTGCTAACCCGGTGCTCTTTCTGTTCTGCCGGACCAAAGAGCGGGCAGAGAGGAGGTGAGGGCACGGAGACTAAGCATGGAGAGCAGCAGAAGGAGATTAGACCAAGGAAAAGTGGGGGCGGAGCTGGTCCTTCACCCCACCCGGCTGTGTGTGTAGCACGAGCGATGACAATGTGACGGGGCAGATTGTAGATCAAACAGGAGCACATCCGCCTGCAGAGGCCTGGGGTCCCTGGGTGGCCTGTCTCGGAGAAGGGAGAGGGCTGGGTCGGTAGGACTCACCCAGAGCCCGAGTCATACCGAGGCTCCTCCCGCCCAGCTACAATTCCTCTCTGGCCCAGGCTTCCAAAGCCCCGCAGGAGAGGGGCGGGGTAAGAAAGGGAGGTGCAGGAAAGAGGGGCGGGGCCCCAGGCCCAGCAAGACCACTGTGGTCAGCTCTTGGCGCCCAGGCCAGTCCTGGCTGCAGCCTGCGCCCTGAGAGGGGCTGAGGGAGGGAGGGCGCTGGCAGCTGTGGTGATCCCTGGGTCACCTTGGGCCGTTCACCCTCTTTCCGTAGGAATGGAGAATGTTCACAGCCCGGGGGCTTCGAGGTGCTGTCCAGTCCCCGAGGTCCGCGGCCTGCGTTCATCGGTCCCACCCCTGCCCACGCTGGTCAGCCTGGCTCCCTGCCGGCCACTCTGAGTTCTCTCCCACACTACTGCCAACTTTCTGCGCTGCGGAGAGGGCTCCCAACCTCAGCCCGACTCCCGTGTGCGGTCACTCCTGCTTCAGTTCAGCCGCCTTCGCACCTCACTGGGGCTGCCTGGAGGATGAGGCTCCTCCCACCCCTGAGTGCGGGAAGCCTGCCGGGCTCAAGGCCATGCTAAGGTCAGGCCTCGCCCTTCCTCTCCCAGGAGACAGGAACGCAGGTGGGAGAAGCCTCTGCCGCTTCCCGAGAAGAGGCCCTTCCGGGTTCTCCTCAAGCTGCCCACTTCCACCCGACTTCTCGCTCGTCTTGCACTGGCACTGGTCACCCAGGCCCTGCCCAGGGGGCCGTGCAGCCGCTGCAGCCTCTGGTCACCCATATCCAGGCCTCCAGCGAGTGAGGGCTCCTTGCAGCAGGCGTGCAGCAGGCGGCTGGTTTTACCCAGGCTCTGTGCACAGCCGCCTTCTCGCTGTGCCCGCGTGGGGACGCTCTCTCCTCTTCCCATGAAGCCCCATCCTGTGGGGTTGGGGGCCAGCCTGCACCCTCACTCTGCAGGTCATTGGATGGGGGTTAGGGAGGGGCCTGGGGCTCCAGGCTCCTCACAGGCGGGAGCAGAGCCCAGTGGAGCCTCGCTCTGCAGAGCTCGGTGCCCACTGCGGGCTCTGGTGCTGCAGACCTAGGGGACCGGTCACTGATCGGCACTCGGCTGCTCTCACGATGCAGTGTGACCTTCTGTGCCTTCGGGATTGCCCGCTGTCAGCAGTTTGCCCGACCAGGAATGAACGGCATAGCCGCGGAGCGCTGCTCCTCTGTTCGCCTCTGTCCTGTGACGTGCGTACCGTTTCGCAGATAGAAGCGCAGAGAGGTCGGTGCCTTGGCAAAGTCACACGGTCAGTACGAGACGAGGTGACCAGGTGACCACTCCTCCCCCGAGGGTTACCGTCCACGCAGGCCTAACCAACTCCTTGCCCCGTGGCACCGACTGTCTACGCCTCTGAACTGACCCTGGTCTGTTCGTCCAGCCCCGGAGGTGTCCTTCCCCAGGCTGCCCTCTCTGACCTCTTGGCCTGGGGGGACAGCTTCTTCTTCCGCGTGCACCCTCGGTTACAGGGCAAGCTCCTCCTTGCAGAACTGGCCCTTGCTGAGTACCCAAGGAGCAGTGGACGCTGTCTCCCCACATGCAGGCGAGGACACCCAGGGTGCCATCCCCAGGCCCAGGGCACCTGTCTGATGGCTCCAAGGACATCAGGGCTCCTCACAACATCCCGGCCCCGTGGGAAACACCACACAGCAGGCCCTCCACACCCCACAGAGACAGCTCTGCATTTCCACTTAGAGTCTGGCTTCCCAACATCCAGCCCGAGTTAGAGAATGGGTGTGAAGCCAGACTCTGTGTGGCCTCGAGGCTGACCGGGTGGGCCTCCATCCACCCAGGCTGGCGTGGATTTCCTGCTCCCGTGGCCTCTGGGGTGGAAGTAGGAGGTGTTGTGCTCTGAAGATGACTGTCAGTGGGAGCCTGAGGAGAACCTCTGTGATACACAGGTTTCCTAAGTAACCTATTTATAAGGCATGCATACAACTCTTCAATGTTTTTGCTTCGGGCATCTGAAGAAAAAGCAGGCTGCACAACCCCAGCTCCGCGGAGTCTGTCTTCTCTCCACGCTCCGAGCCTCCCTGTCACAGAAGGGCTGCGGTTCCCTAGAGGACCCTCCCTTGGTATGCAAGGAGGAGTGGAGCACAGGGCGGCAGACGTCCAGGCAAGCTTGCAGGTGCTTCACGGTAGCGGTGCTCCTTTGCTGGAGAAGAAAGGTGAGTGAGTGTCGGGTGGGGCAGTGCAGACCCTTCAGGGACGTAGGGCATCAGGTGCTCTCCCTCAGCTGGGATGGTGTTGCTTTACTCCCCTCAAAGAATGGTAGTTGGAGGCTAGAAGAGTGCAGTTGTAAAAACAACGGCCTTGTTGGATATTTCTCCTTTGAAGGGACACTGCTGCTCTTAGGAAACGCAGCTCTCCAAGGGGTTCTGTGGGGCCTCCATGGCGAGGACGGTGTACTTGGCCCTGTTGTGCTGCAGTTCATACCCAGATGTGTGGACACGAGAGTCACGTGACCAGTTCAGGTGTGGACTGATGTGCCAGCAGGTTTCTTAATTCCCTCTTGGTCTGGCCAAATAGATTCATCAGAGTTAACGACCCTACTAAGTGTCTGGCAGACCTAGGCTTCCGCGCATGTCCTCACACCTGTTCTGCGTCTCCGCTTCTTTTTTAGAAAAAAAAAAGAAAACTCACAGTCAAATTTCAGAGCTTCTTTTATAGGGAAGGCACCTATCATCATCTCCTGGCCACAGGCAGTAGTGGAAGAGATGGTTTTCAGTTGTTAAGAAAAATAATATTTCAACCTTCCTCACGTTTCCCCCCTCAGTATTTCAACCACCTCTTCCAGGTGCTGAAAAGGTCAAGTCGAGGAAGATGGTGCCGTGTAAGGACAGGCAGGGCTGGGAGGGTAGAGAGCACCCAGGAGAGCAGAAGCCAAACCCCCGCAGAGGGCTCGGGGCAGGGTGACCTGCTGGGCCCAGGTGGATGAGCGGACTCCTCCCAGGGATGGCTAGACGGGGAGGCCCTCGGAGCCCACATGCTGTCTGCTTCTCACAGCCCATGCAGGGACCGGATGTGATTGGATTTAGGTGTTTCCATGACAACAGCCAGCGTGGCACTTGGGAATACTTCCTTTTCGGGGTTCTTCAGCCACACGTGTCCTTAGTCCCAGTGGTTCTCCCTGGAGGAGAAGGCTGTCAGCGAAGCTCTTCCGTCACCGTCACCCAGGGGAAGTTGCCAGGCCGGGATCCAAACCCAGAATTCCAGATGAAGATCTGAGTGCCATCTTAGAAGCACAGCTGTTATGTGGAAGACCCGGGACTGGTATTAAAAAGCTTTGCTCAGATTCCCAGAGCGATGCTCTCGGTTGACTGCAGCCCTTCAGCTTCCGCGTGGCTCAGGGCAACGCAGCATACTCGTGCCCTCCAGCCTGCTCCCGGGAGGGAGGCTGCCTTCGGCATTTGCAGTCGCACAGGCAGCTGTTTCTGCTCCTTCTCCATTCCTTGAATCAGTCCCCAAGTCCAACGCCGAGCCAGGTGGCTCTGACGGCCCCACTGGGCTGAGTCAGTTCCTCTCTTCAGGGTTCTCTCCCAGTCCCTGTCCCTCTGTATCTGCCAGCTGCAGCGATGGCACCTCTGATGCACAGAAGCTTAGCCGGGAGGAAGCTCGTCCTGCCTGACTGGCAGTGAGTTCAGAGGCATCAGCTGGCCGACGTCAGTGCAGGGCCCTGTCACGCGGGGCCTTTTTTCACAGGCAGTTTGAAGCAGCCGCTCCAACCACCGTATATCTGCAGTCCAGGCAAGAAGACCTCTGTCCACATCCATCGCTGAAGCAAAGTTTGTTTCTAAAACCCCAGTCGACTTCCGCTTTGTCATGGGGAGGAACTGCTGTGAGGCAGCTCCTGAACATAGCAGAGGCCAGAAAACAAGCAGGGAGGGAGTGTGCGCTTCCCAGAACAGTGCAGCCTATTCCATTCCCTGCAGCCAGGAAGGAAGGTGAGCCGCCAGCAGCTAGCAGACACGGGTCCTCCTTGCTCTCCATGAACAGAACAGAATGGGCCTGGCCTCGTCTGAAGCCCACGGTCTGGTACCTGCGGTGGCCGCGCACTCCCCCAGACTCTGCCCTGCCCTGGTCGGTCTGGTGTTGTGGCGGCAGAACCGACCAGACCAGGAGTTTCAGATGAATCACCCCTCTCCTGGCTCTGTGCGTGTGCCCTGACTTAGCGCAGCGATGTCCACCCCTGCACCGCAGACCCATGTCTGTCTCGCGCCCCAGAGACTCCCTGGCTGCTGGCCGCGGGGCAGTGGCCTGGATCATGCTGCTGGGCACAGGATGGTGGCAGTGGCCACTGGCTTAGCCTGCACTCGGGCGTCCTGCAGCTTGCTCTGTTCAGAAGGGAAAAGCCCCTTTCTTGCTGTGGGGAAAGGAGAGGTAGTCACTGGGGACCACCGTTTCCCCCGCTCACCAAGCCCAGGAAGCAGAGAGGATCCCTCTAAGGCTGTGCCTCTTCCCACCTTAAAACCACCTCTTTCTGAGAACAAAGGAAGAGAACAAGAGATAATGCTTCAAGAGCTTCCATTCAAGTCAGTCTGTCATCTGAGGAAAATCTTTCAGGGCCTGTAACCTTCTAACTCTTTCCTTCTGGTCATCTCAGGCCATTTTTGTCTTGCTTACTCCTAAATTTTATTAGATTTTGTCTTTTGGTTTGATATTTGCTTCTTGCTTCTTTTCTTCTGAACTATACCTAGCAGCATTTTAGGAGAAAATGATACGATTTGATATGTGAATGATAGAAATGCTTTAAATGTGATTTGCATCTATCTTTTCCATACATGCATTCTATAAAATTAGTTTATGGGCTGGGTTGATCTTATAAAATGAGAGAGTCAATAAGCTTTGTCTCCTGTCTTTTTGTTTTCCTGCATTTTTCTGCCCTTTCAAACCTCCTTCGTCCCTTTGTATTCTGTAGCAGTTTGTCTCATGCTGCCTGCGGACCCTTCTTGCTGTCCAAGCACTTTGCTCATGTCTATCAAGGTCATCAGAAACAAGCACTCCTGGGGAGCTGTGGGGAGCAGAACAGGCCACAGACACTCAGGGTCCGGCGCAGAAGGCGTCCTGGGCGGAGCCAGCCAGGGTGTTGGGTGCCAGTGGAATCCAGATCAAGCCGGGTGGACATTTCTCACTGCAACAAATGTGGCGTGGTGTCACCCCTAAGAGAAACTGATGGTGGGACACCAGATATCTGTTCTCTCTCTCTGCTACATTGTTGTAAATAAAAAGCTATCCTAAAATGAATAGTTTATTTTGAGAAAATTGACATTTTCAAAGCTAAAAAATGTGGAGGGAATGTACCAAGCAGACTCTTTCACCGTAAAAATCTAGGGACCCAACAGGAAGCTGCTGCTTTGTCAAGGCCCGTTTCCCAAGGTGTGTTTCTCCATGTATGCTGAACGAGGGGCTTTGCATTTCCACCCTTAGAGATTCCTACCACAACCTGAAAAGTCCTGAAATCGAGGAACCTCTGGATTCCAACACTGGGTTTCCCACATTGGTTTGGTCAGCTGAATGCTTTTCCCAAATAATATTCTGCTTCCTGTGGAAACTACAGTCTTCAAGCTCACAGGGGACACCAGCCCGGGAAGCTGAGGGACTCGACGGTGAGGTCTGGACGGCTGGGCCTGGGGCAGAGCCTTGGGCCGCTCAGTCGCCTGGCCATGGGAGTGCTGCTGCTGCGGGAAGACTGCGGAGTTTAGTGCGGACTGGAGAGCCCACGTTCTCTCAGGGCTGTGGTGGTGCCCGCCTCTGGACTCCGAGCTCCACTCCAGGTCTAAGGTGCGGAGCTCGTTATTTCTGTTAGCCACCTGTGCACCCCGGGTAGGCCGCAGTTTGATCGTGTAAAGCAGTGTAGATCAGTGGTCCAGATAGCAGCTCCACAGCTGACAAAACAGACTTCGGGGCAGCTGATCCTGACTTCAGTGGCCTCCACATTAATCAGCCAAGATCTGCATCAATTAAGTCTGCTCAAAGGCACTGAGAGGAGATTCTTCGTCCAGCTTCACTTCAGAAATGGAGAAGCAGCCATGGAAGGCTGCTGGGTGACTCTGCGGAATATGAAGCTACAGATCCACCCCGTCCATACCCATACCCAAATGCAGCGAGGAGGATTCTAATGAGCCACTTTCTCCATGGCAAACACCATTTTCTTCCCCTTGGGGTACTTTACAGTCAAACCGGGGCTTTGGGGGGAAGCCAGTGTCTACACCTAATTATATCTCAACTCACCATGAAGTAGTTAATTAACAATATTTGATTTAAATAATTATTGATTAAGTACTTACTCTAGGTCAAGCACCATGCTAGGATATATCACTGAACAAAATATGGTCTCTGCCCCTCGAGGGACTCCCAGTCTGCTAGGAAAGACAGAAAGGAAAAGAGGCAGTAACAATGCTGCAAGTCCCCAGCCTTGCTAAGGAGGGCTTCGCTGGAGACCAGCTTGGGGCGGAGGTTGGGAATCTCTGGAAGGGTCAGGAAAGACCCACTGAGAGGGTGGCTTCGAATCCAGGAAACTGGAATGCACTCTGTCCCATGACCTCACTAATTGTCAGTACACGGAGCTGCACCATGTGCTCTATGGACATTACCTGCCCAAGGCATTCCTACATGGAACCTAAGTTAGCGATCATGGGAAACTCCAGCACTGCTAGGCCAGCATTTACACATCATCTAGACTGGGCATCTCACATGTGTGTAATGAGTGTGCCAAACAAGCACAGCTGCTGCTGTCCACAAAATAGAATGGGACTAATTCCTTTTGCTACTGTCCTACTCTTTATTCCATGTGACTGCACTACTCACTTTCCTGTCACTGGGACAAAACACCCAGCATCCAAGGCTTTGAGGAGGAGAGGTCAGTGTTGCATTATGGCTTCTGAGGGTTCAGTCCATAGGTGGAGGGCCTGGCAGAGGGTGGATGCTCATGTCATGGGAGCCAGCAGGAGAGAGAGAGAGAGAGAGAGAGAGAGAGAGAGAGAGAGAGAGAATATGAATCCATGACCCATGTTGATAATATGTGCCTTATTCTAGGTCTTTCTCCCAAAAAGTCATCACCCAATTTAATTGTAGGAAAACATCTGAAAATCCCCATGAGACATTCTGTAAAACCCTTTCCTAATACACCTGAAAATGTCGAGATCCCTAAAAGCAAGCCCTGTCTTAGAAACTGTTGGATCTAAGCGGTGCCTGGGGAGACAGGAGAACTCATCTAACTGCCCTGTGGCTCCTAGATGGGGTCTCGGAGCAGAAAGAAAGTGTCAGGGAAAGGCTGCGAGCCACTGAGTAAGTTGTAGGCTTTGTTCATGGTAATCCATAGTAGTTTTTTGGTTGGAACAACTAGCATAATTAATGTAAGATGTTAAAATAGGGGAAGTGGGGTACAGATCATGCGGGGAGTCTCGTACCATCTCCACATTTTCCTCTAACTATAGAACTGTTCTGAAGAGCAAAGCTTATTTGGAAAAGAGCTGCAAGAGATGGCAGTGTTCTGTCCCCAGACCGAGTGGCATGTGGTTTGCAGAGGTGGCAGCCGTCCTGACTGCTCTCGGTATTCCCCGGCATGGGCTTCTTTCCCTCCTGGGTTAAGGAAGGGACGCAAGCCCCCTTGCCCTTGTGTCTCTGGTACTCAGTGTGGCAATGCTGGTAATGCTGGCCGGATGAGCGCAGCAAGCTGCAGCGCAGTGAGTGTTAGGTGTGGAGTCTGCCGCGTGCAGCTCACACATCCCTATCGGTCATGCGCCAGCGCCACTGTGTGTGAGCCATAGTGCATCCTTTCTTTGACTTTTCCGAGTGCTGTCTTTAGTCGGCACCTGAGAAAAAAGAGAGAGAGAGAGAGCAAGTGAGCTGTAGGTCTCCATCTAAAAGCCCTCACATGCGCGCGTGCGTGCGTGCGTGCGTGTGTGTGTGTGTGTGTGTGTGTGTGTGGCTCCGCACTGAGCAGCAGCTCTCCGTCTCTGACACTTTCATCTGCATCCACTTCTGTATTCTGCCGAAGAACGTCAATTCAGGCAATCGAAGCAGTTCTACATAGTCCTTATGCTGACATCTAAGCCCTGCTTTCTGGAGCGGATGTGCTCCAATTCCAAGGCCTCTTGTGGGCCTCCCTCCCGCAGGGCTGTTCCCCAGGTCCGCCATGCTGTTTACCTTCATCACCTTCTCTCAGGGCCTCTGGAGCTGGCCAGACTGCCAGGCTGTTCGGGGTCAGCATTCCTCAAACATGAGCACTGAGGTTCCCTTCAAAGTGTTAAATTTCTGGAAGAAAATATGGGTAGCAGGACACTTTTCATTTTAGGACAGCCAACAAAAACAGAAATCTGTGGTAAGGCAGGTAGCCAGAAAGACACTGTGATTCCTGTCTCCTGTAACTGAACAGACAGAAACCTCATGGTGAGGATATCATTGAAAAAACAAGCAGCTCATTTTATGGTAGGTGTATGTCAGGTCTCATGTCTAGCAGAAGTACCAAATCCTAATGACACTCCGACAAGTATGCATGGGCAAGGAGCCTCTAGTGTCCCCAGAGGCTCACATGACGCAGAGGGCTTAGCATCACATGAGAAGTTGGAGCCGGTCGTCTTGAAAGTTGATAATAGATTTCTTCCAACAAGAGAGGAACTGATCCTAAGATCTCGTGTAACGTATAGTCAGGATGTCATGTGGTGTGTGTATTAGCAATGGTTCTCCAGATAAATACAGCTGACAGACAGACAGATGCATAGGTAGGTAGATGGCCAGCTACGGGTGCTGCCTCGTAGACTGTGGTAGCCCAGCAGCCCAGCACATGATTGAAGGGTGGGAGGTGGCAGTGGGGATCCTGCTGGGAGTCCAGGGATGAGAGGCCAGAGACCTGGGGTGCTGATGTCCAAGGAAAGGGAAAGGTGGGTGTCCGCTCGGGCAGAGGGGATGGATCCGCCCTTCTGTGCCTTTCTGTCCTGGGCCCTGGACTTCACAGTGCTGCCCATCATAGGCAGACCTTCCTACTCATCTGATTCCAGTGCTAGCACTGCTTATCTTGCCCTCCCAAATGCACCCAGAACACATGCTTTACCGGCCGTCAGAGAACCCCAGGCCAGGCGGGCTGACACGTAAGACTAACCGACATATTAGACTTAAACCAAAAGTAGGCTAGGTCAGGAAAAGTAATAGAGCAAAATGAAAATTAGTAAAAATCTAGCATGTAGTTCCGAATGCTGGACATCAGCAGAGGTGACATTGGCTGAAAGATTAAGATAGTTTCTAGAGAAGCCCCAAGTGGGACCAGAAACCAACACGAATCCTATTCTACCGACCCCAGACTTCCACGAAAACTGTGCACAGGAAATGGGAAGGTGTGCTCTTTGGCAGACTCCACCTGGGTTAGAAGCGGATAGGCTTACTGGCGTTGGGCCCTGCAGGGACAAAAAGATGTCTGGGTGCCGTCCAGTGATCTTTGTTCCCACCCCATAGCACAGAAACAACGTGCTGAGTAATTCCTGCACAGCCCAGGACTGTGAGGGGCTGGCTCTCGCTCTGAGCCCTGACCCTGCAGTCCGTGTTATAAGCAGTTTGGTCCATGAATCAGTCACCGTGAGTTAGGGCAACAGGACACTGGGACTGTTACTGGGGCAGATTACGGTTCTGAACCGAGGTGAGGCTTTGGACCCATGTTGACCCATAGAAGACCTGGGGCACCTGAAGCCCAGGCTGGATGTCAGCTGCCCGTTCCACAGCAGAGGCAGTGCCTCTGGGTGTCACAGAGCCCCACACGTGTTCTCTCCAGCGTGCCTTCACTTGACTTTGGGACACACGAACATTCTGGGGGGTGGCTTCTCATCATGGTCTACATTTACAGTGACATTACTCTTCCATGTGACTATTCCTGATGGCTAATCAGAAGAAGATAAGGAAGTGAGCCAGAAATGCTGAGATGGGGCCATCGGCTTAGCATCAGAAGTCATCCCAGGTAATCCACCACACCGCCGACACTGTCTATCCATCTGTCTGTCCATCCTCTGTGTGTCTGGATTTTGCTTAAGTACATCCTTTTTTTAGACCTTGCAGACTTTAAATTACAGCCTGGAGGTTCTGCTAGATCAATGACCAAGAGGCAGATACTGTTGGGTGAAGGGTGTACACACCGTGTCTTCAATGTGACCCACAGCTCTGAGTTTTAACTTCGTCGCCGTCTGTGTTTACCATTTTCCAGAGGAAGAGAGGAGCCCCTCGCCCTGGGTTACATCCCCCTGCAGCTGGTCTCTTGGCTTTCTGTGCCCACGTATTTATCAGGAAGAGGCTCCTCGGACTCTGTGCAGGCTTTGTGTGACGATTGGACAATGATTCAGGCAAGAAGAATTTCCTTGTTGCTTCAGTTGAGGCTGGAGGAGTCTCTTTGAAACATGTGTATCTCCTCTGACTCCTCCTTTTCTTCCAAGAAGAATTATAACCTCAGAAAGGCTTTTTCCTAATGAAAAAGTATTTTCATTTTGATAATGTAGCATGTGATTACAAAGACTCTTTAATTGACTTACTTCTGGAGGCTGAGCATTCCATTCATCAGAACAACAGCCTGGATGACCTGGGCCACGTGGTCAGCTCAGCGGAGTGATGCCTGCAAGGACGGCTCCACTGTGTGCCACAGATCGTCAGTACCTCAGCCCCTGCCCCTGTACACCTACTACGCTCCTGGCCCCATGAGCACTTCCTGTGAATTAGCTATGTCCGGTCTCGAAATCACCCAGGAACACGAGCTCCAGCAAATGAAAGGAAACCAAGTCTCAAGAAGGGTCAAGGATTTGTCCAGTCTCACAGCTAATTAACGATAAAGCCAAGATCTGAACAGAAGTTAATTAGAGTCAAAGCTGGCTCGGGCTCTCCTCCAATGCGCTGGCTCCGCTTCCAGCATCCTGCAGTGTGGGAGGAGTGTTTAGAGACCAGGAAAATGAGTTCCACTCCTCCAAGAAGTCTCATTTCTCAGAGTTTGACCCACTTTCTCCCAGGAGCCAAGCAAATCAGAGTTACAATTTTGTTGTTTTTTTGACCTTTGGACCCTTCCTAAAAAGAGAACAATGTGTCTTGGCCAAATAGGGCCTGACAGTTACCGTATTCCATCAGATGAGCACTAGCTGACCGTGAGCTGCAGCACGGACTCAGGCACAGGAGGAGAAAGAGGATGGGCGATGCTGAGGACACTGGCACGAGGTTTCCTTACTCGTGGAGTTCTTAGCTTTCTTTTTTTTTCTCATGCAGAGGCATGAGACAGAAGACTGTCTAGTTTTATGTAGGCTGAGGCATGGAGGCTTCTCTTTGCCCTGACTGCTGCATGGGAATGGTGGCTGTCCTGCTGTCCACTCTCGGTGGCATTGGGATCCCTGACCTCCTTCCCATCACCCACCAGCTGTCCTGGCTTCCTGTCTGCAGCTGACAGCAGATTATGTGTCGTCTCAGGCACCGAGATCACAGGAGCCAGGATCTGTGTGTGTGTGTGTGAGTGAGTGTGAGTGCACATGATGCATGTGTGTCTCCTATTGGCTGTTTGGAGAACACTGACTAACTCACCCTTTCTGCAGGTTTTGAATTTTAGGTGTGTTTTTATGTTCTACTTTTTTTTTTTTAATGTTTCATGTTTCTTTGCTCTTTCAAGCATGCCAGCCGGTAGCTCTGGCACTCGTGTACACTTCATAACCTCCTGGTGGGCTTGTCGAATGAAAGCTTCTGCTTCGGGGTTGTTGGGTAGACCTGGGAATTTGCATTTGTAAGATTTCCAGGTGGGGCTGATGCTGCTGATGGAGGAGAGGAACCAGTTTTTGGAACCATTGGTAGAAACCATCTCAGCTGCCAGCGATCCCGAGACTATCAGTTTTAAGAGGTGGTCTCACCTCAGAGACGTTAGAATTTGGAAATAGCACAGGACTCTGAATGATGAGATGTGACGAATCCCATTTTCTCTTTAGCGTGAGCAATGATGCCATTTCCACGCTAACTGATTGCTGATGGGTTAGAGTCCGGTACCCAAGCCCCTCAGGCCCTCTGCTCCTGGCGCAGAGGAACGGCATCCACCGCCTCCTGTGACCTGAGGCAACTTCCTCTCTGCTTTAAGCAAGGAAGCCTCCTCTCCAGGCCTCGTGACAGCAGCACACAGGGCACCTGGGCTGCAGCCCGGCCCCTCCTGAGCCCCAGGAAGCTCTGCGTGGGCTCTGAGGAGAAGCGTCTCCAACATCGAGGGGCTCTGACCAGGACCCCACGCACGCCTCGCCTTCCGAGCAGAGCACCCCAGGAGAAGCACCTGTCTCACGCTAGTCTCGGGAACTGTTGTTTCCCCTCTGGCAGGTTTTCCTTTCAGCTTCTGCTCCTCAGTTGCACAAAGCTTCTCGCCAGACTCTGGCCTCTTTGGACCGAGCATGGCTTGTGCTCCCGACGCTGGCACCCATCGCCTTGGGGCCAGGCTGCCACCTGCCCGGGCCTGCTCCGCCCTGCCCTGCAGGATTGACTATGCTCCCTGGCGCTCTTCCACCATCAGACCCAGAAGGAAAGTTCCCGGGACTTCTGCAGGCCCCTGTGAGCGCTGGGGTGGCTGGGGGCCTTCCAGGCGGCTTCCCCTCCAGCTGCCCACCCTCCTCCACCGCACACGGGTCCTGGGCCAGCGTCCCCCCAGCTCCTGAGCGCCCTCTCCACCCTATCCACCTGTCCCAGCCAGATCTCTGGCGCCCCGTTCTCTGACCAGCAAGCGCCTCCGACCTCACTCATTCCCTTCCCATCACAGCCCAACCCTCCTGGAGTCGCCTGTCCCCAGGGCCTCTCAGGGGAGGCAGCTTGTCCCCACCCCAAGCCTGCCAGTCGGAGACAAGGACGGGCCTCTGCTAAACCCCTCCCACAGGCCTGCGCCACCCCGTGGAGCCACTCTGCACCCCGATGTCCTCACGTTCTCCACTTCCGCCTCCCCCTCCACATCCCTTCCCCTCTCACCACTTTTCTCCTTCAGATCAGACTCGTCCCCTCCTCTGGGTCCCCTGCCAGGCCCTCCGGCCTCGTGCATCTGCCCATTGGCCAGTGCCGTCCTTCTAAGAGCTACAGGTCCAGGTCTGACGACTCCTCCCGAGATGTTTATCAACTGCACAGACCCCTGGTTTTGGAAACTTCATTCTGTCCCTCACACAAGTGGGAGCCTGGAGCTCACAGTAACCCTCGGGATCATCAATCGTGCCAGGAATAATAACTCAGAGGAGTAATAACTCAACTGCCCTTCCTGTAGAACCTGAGGCTTGGGACGCACTGTCCGGTAAGATGTCATCAAGAGGGAGGGAGAAGCTGAAGCTTGGGACACTGGAGTCGAATTCCTGGTCACCCCATAGTCACTGACTGGTGACTTCCATCCTCCATCTGCCGGCCCAGGCCCTTCCTGGTGTCCAGGCTGTTCTGGAACAGATTGTTTTACAGTGAAAAGCTGAGGAGTCTGTTCTGAAATGCAGATTGCTAGCAGCAAGGAGAACCTGTCCTGGCAGGGCTGACCCGTATCCACCGGGATGGACCTGCCGATCAGTCTTCTCCGGTTGCTGGCCACACAGATCCGAGGCACCAACCCTGCATTTCCCCCAGGAGGCCAGGACCTGGGTTCTGTCTAATGTGACAATATTTGGGAAGAAACCACTAGCAGCCACCTTTGCTGCCTAGCAATGTTCCTGTTTTTTTATTAAAGAAAAAACCTCACTGGCTTATCTCATTTGTCCATTTGTTTCAGATAGAAGTTGCTTTATTTTTAAAGCTGCAATCAATAACTGTGAAAATAGAAACAATGCTAGTAACGGGCTGACATTTTTTATAGAGATAAGAAATGCACCGAAGGTTCGGGAGCAAGCAGTGGTATTCGTTTGTGCCTTTCCTTGGGAGAGCCGGATGCACTGTGAAGCTAGCCTGGAGGATGCGGTCTCCACCTACTGGAGGAGCAGTGGGGACCTTCCTCAGATCCGCTGCAGTGACAGCGGCCTGATCGCGAGGGCGGGCTCTTCAAAGGGTCTGAGGAGTAGCTGCCCACGGCCCTCACCCGACAGCCGTGCTGGGTCCAGCCAGGCGGGGTGTGGACACCGGGTGGGGTGGGCGAGCGCTGCGGCCAGCGTTGCTCAGGGCTTCTCGGCCTAATTCCTCCCGCGCAGCCCCAGACTGTTCCCAGCTGAGAATCGCCTGCTTCTGCCCCGCGGACGAGGCTGTCCTGGACAGCGGGGGCGGGCGGTGAGTTCCCGGCCTAAACTCAGCCCCTCGGGCGGCACCAGGGTGGCCGTGGGCCGAGGGGCCTCCCTCCAGCGGCGTGGCCTTCGCCCGCCTGTCCTTCGGCGCCGCACTTGGGTTCTTGACGCAAATCCCGGAACTGCTTCCACCCCTCAGCACTGTCTCCCTCCTGGCACCCATTTCAGCGACAGGTAGAGGGTGAGGGCACCCACCCCATGGGCGCGGGCTCACAGACACTGCCAAGGAGAGCTGCGCTTTCCGGGCAGGAAAAGCAAATCCAAGCGATTTCTGCACCCCCAGGGAAGCCGTCTACTTCCGGTGTGCTTCAGGCTTCACCCTCGGAGCTGCTGTGTTTATTAATCACCCAGCTCAGAATTCCTGGAAATTCAAAGCAAACTCAGAAAAGAGCTCAGAAAAATGTGCGTTATGCCTAAGACACAATGCTTCAAAGTGATTTTTTTTTTCCTGCTCAACAGAGAGACTCCGACTCTCAGTCCATCTTGTTACTTACAAGTCTAAAACACAAATTGGAGCCCCAGTGGGGCAGTTGGTGCCTGTTACTCAGTGGCTACAATAAAGGTCATCAGCAGTGGCAAGAGGGGCAAGTTAGTGGAGAAAAACGGAGCCCTGAGCAGGCCTGGAGGGTGTGAAGTGCTGAGAGCTATTCTGAGCAACTGTCGGCTGACATCTACATAGATGCTGTTCACAACTCATGACCCAGGAAATTCCACCTCTGAGTACAAACTTGAGGGTGACTGTGTTCACCAAAATGCACGCACAAGAACATTCCTGTCAGGTTCTTTGTACTAGCCTCAACTAGAAGCAACCTAATGCTCTAACAGTGGCAGAAGAGCCTGGCTAGAAGGGCAGGTCTTGAGTGACCTTAGCACCCACACAGAGAAAACTGAGTGAAAGGATGGAAGTTAATTAGCCGGACTGGGAAGCATCACATTGTCCACTCTGAATGTATCCAGTTTTTACTTGTTAATTATATCTCAATAAACCTGAAAAAATTAATGAAACAAACAAAAAGATTGCATGAAATTTCAGGTCTTTGAAGTCAAGATTAAGAGCTTCTACCTTCTCTAATACATCTCTGATGAGGCTGCAGCCTGGTACCAAGGCCATGGAAGTAAATTTGGCCATGTTTATCAAAATTACACATGCACACACTCTTCAACCCATGCCTCCACTTCTGGGAAGTTGTCCTACAAATACATAAGTGAAATGATGTTTGCACAAAAATATAGCTGTGGCATTGTTTATTATAGAAAGAGTTTGGAAATAATCTAGATCTTCATCAATAGGAAATTGCTTAAATACATTTCAGTATCTCAATAAAATGCACAACAGATAAAACTTGGAGTACACTCAGTGAAGGGCACTACCACCTGACAGGAGCACAAAAGCAATGGGAAAGTAGCAAGCCACACCAGTGAGGTGCAGAAGACCCCGAGGGCTATGGGGCTTGTCTGACCAGTTGGTGGCAGAACAGAGTGGTACAGAGAGGGAGGTGACTTCTGATGCACTCTACAGTCTCCCTGTTGAGCACATTTCTGTCTCTAGGAAAAGGCCTGGTGCTCACAGTACTCCTTTTTAAGAGAGCTATCATATTGGTTTATAAAGACAACTGCAAACTGAAAAAGAAACTGCCCTCCAATTCCCGGCCTTCTTACAGCTCTGCTGACTTGGACCTGTTTAAATTTCACTGTCTTATCCCCACATCCTCACTTCAAGTCCGACTGGGGAACACAGCAGGGACAGAAAGTAATTCTGTAGGGGAGCTGATCCACATAAAATCAGAAACAGAGAGATGGCCAGAAGCACCTTCCAGCCATGTTGCAGTGACAGCGAAACCAAAAAGAAAAAAAAAAGATTGGAGTACATTCATTAAAAAAGTACTACACGGTATGGAGAAAGGATTGAGTTCAGCTATGCACAACATGAGCAAAGCCTGCAGGTAAAATTTGGGGTGAAAGAAATCAAGCATAAAAATACATGTATTGTTAATTCATCTATGTAAATTTTGAGGAAAGACAAGCTTGGTGGAAAGAACTGAGACAGGAGATTAGGGCTTGGCAAAGCTGGCTGGGGAAGAGGGAGTACCTTGTTAATTACAAGATCCTGGACACCCGCAGAACAGTCCTCAAAGCCCTGCAGGGGACTGCCCTGGAGGGCTCCAGCAGGATTGCAGCAGGAGGCCTGGACCTGGCCTGACGTGGCCTGAGCCCTGGATCCTAGCTCCGCCTCTCAGGACCCAGATGGAGAAGATCTCGCAGATGTCCCCGAGATTTGGGAGAGCAGAGAGGGAAGGCAGCAGGTGCTGTTGTAACTTTCCAGGGTAGCCCAGATGCAGTATGTACTTTTCTCTTTACTCGGCCCAAGCTCGCTCTACAGAGCCGGTTTATTTCTCACTCTTCACTTACTTTCTCGAGTAGACGTTGTCACTGCCTTTTTGTTCATTTCCTTCGATTCTTTGTTCCAGACAAGAAGAACCTGGACTCCGACTCTGGAAGGAGAGGCAAGCAACCCAGTATTGTATCGGGTGTGAAGGAACACAAGGCTCTTGACGACGCCAGAAATATCCCGGATCTTGGTCAAGGCCTTGGTTTCCATGAGTTTCATGGTTTCCGTAGCAGTGGACCCTACTGTTGACTGTTTACGTCCTCTTCCCATCTTCTCTCCACACCCCTGGGGATGGCTCCAGCTGGCCTCGAGGACCCCAAACCCGAGGGTGCTCCCGTCCCTCCTGTGAACCGGTGTCAGACCTGCGAGTGACTGTACTACCCTCTAGTGCCTGAGTCAGCTCCGATGCTTTGTAATGTCAAACACGCGTAATGGAAAGCGCCGCTACATTAGTACTAGGTGCGTGGTTTTTACTGCTTGGGAGGTAATGGAGAAAACAGTGTAACATTTGGTACAGGAGCACCGCCGGCCTGGCTGCATGGTCACACAGCGCTATTCTCACACATTTCCCTTGCTGTTGGCAGGGCGTCCTCTGTGAGCCAGGGAAGCGGCGAGGCTGCAGGTCTGCACATCAGGGTCCCAGTGGTCTCCAGGGTGTGGGACCAGCCACTGGCTCTACTCTGCCGCCCTGTGGGCACCCCCGGAGTGGAGGAGCGGCGGCCTTCCATGGCAAGACCTGCTGAGTGCTTGGGAATTGCTCCAGACACCAGGGGGATTCTTTCCAAACAGATCTACAGCAGGCTGGCGGCGTCCATGCACAAACGAACAGTACGTAAAAGGGAGGGCATCAGAGAGCCAGGATGCCTGAAGGAACCGAGCCCTGATGGTGACCGTGGAGGGTCCCATGAGCAGGTCCGAAACACTTCTGCGGTCACGGCATGTGTTTCGGTGGCCCGGGCAGCAGGGATGCGCAAAGCGAGTTCACTCAAGTGGGAGCAGCCAGGAGCTGGGAGAGACTTGGGATAGGACAGACACAGTGGCTGGGCTGGGGAGCTGCTGAAGGAGAGGAGGGACCTGCAGCCAGAGCTGGAGTGCGGGCCCCACTGGGAGGAAGACAGCTCGCAGCCCGGAAGCCCCGGCCATCCCAAGCGTCCTGTCCAGTTACCCTGGCCATCTGCTGTCTGCTGCTCCAGACGCTGCTGTATGAGCTCAGCCGCTGGGGGCTGTGCAGTGTCACTTCATCCTATGGCAGCACAGTGACGGGGGGCCTTGGCCTTGGCCCTGAGGCCCCGCTGCCCTCTCTGGCTTGGAGATAATTTACCAAAAGGCCATGCACGGGATCAGTTTATTGCCAAACTGGTTTAAAAGTGAGCGTAAAACCAGACGCCAGCATTTGTTTTTTCTGATTTACCATGAGACCGACTCCTTCTCTTGCAATGAGAAATCACCCTTTGGTTCAGCGGGGTGAAGCTGTGGCCCTGCTCACGTCTCAGAGCTCAAGGGTGTGAGATGAGGGTAAGCCTTTCACCTCATCTTGTCTGGCCAGAAAGACATTTGCGTTCTCATCAGACTTATAGCAAAACTCCTGAAATTTCTTATTTTCCGTAAACCCCACAGATCGTGAACTCCCCATGAAGACTGTTGGTGGGCCAGAGTGGCCATGTGGCTTATCTTGGATCCACCCACTTTGGTGACCGTCCTGGCAAACAGGAACAGGAGGGCGCTGATGGGAGCATGGGGACAAAGCCAGCCTTTAAACAATGCTGTAAGCACAGAGGTCTCTGCTACGATGGGCACTGTGGGTCGCACCCTGCTGCTCCTGAAGAGGAGGAAGCGAGTTTCACCCCACACCGTACCTCATCCAGGGTTGGCATCTCATTTTCTACCCTTGGCATATTTAGCATCCGCATGACAGTGAAATACGTGTGCCGCTCTGAGACTGGCTGCTGGCTCATTCCCTCTGCTCCTTGGAAGAGAGCTCCTGCAGACCAGCAAGCTCCTCTCGCCTGGGCCCGGTGGGTCATGAGGCTGTGGGCACCCAGTGGGGTGTTCCTGATGCACAGCCCCCACCGGGAGCCTCGGGGTGAACGCTGGACCAAGGCTCATGCTGCCTGCGGCCACTCAGGAGCCATGTCAGCGGGGCTTCAGGCATGCTCTTCTCAGCTTTGCAAATGCACTTTAAAAACTGACCCCCAGGCACAGTCACCAGGTGCCGTTGGTCACGTCACCGTCACCTGGGGAGCGTGCCCCCCTTCCGAGCTCCCTCAGGTCAGGCTCCCTGTCTGCCAGACTCGGCTTCTCCACTCACACCCGCCCAGGAGGCCCGGGTGGTCCTCAGGCAGGACCCGCCATCCAGCTCTGGCCACAGCAGGCTGCGCTCTGACTGCTGGTCGGCTCTGAGCCCCACCGGAGTAACCAAGCTCATGCAGTCTCGGGGGCTGGACTAAGGGCACGGTTGTGCCTGCCACTTAGACACACTTCATCTCCGGGCGCTCAGGGGCATCAGTGTAAGGTGGTGCTCCCCGCACTTACCCCTGGCGCACACAGACTAGCAGGGAAGAGCTCTCGGGCAGCTGGGGCTCTTTCCCCAGTGTGGTCCTCACAGGCTTGGTGAAGGATGCAGGAGATTCCCAGGAGGCATGGCAAGAGGGGAAAGTTCCACAGAGAATGGTCTCTACCATTCCAACCCCCAGCGACTTGGAGGACCTGCAGAAAGGAGAGGGCAAGGTGAGACCTTAAGAATCTAAGTGAGGAAGAACAGCAAAGTAAACCAAGGTAAAAGGAAATTAAAAAAAATCATTTTTTCATATTGTAAGATAGTCAAAATGTTTAAATAATGAATGAATAAAATTAGAAATAGACAAACAATTGAGAAAATTAAGGAGTAGTATGCTGCTGTAAAATGAATGTAGATTGTCACATATACCACTGTGGAGTATTCTTCAGGATATGTTGCTAGGTAAGTTAAGGTGGGAAAGGTGCATACAACATGCTACCACTTATTTAAGGACAGAATAAAACACAAATAAAAGATAGACTTTTCTAAATATACCTTGCCTTGGAGATGTGACCTTGGAGTCCAGTAAGTAGTTTATTCTAAACTGTAGTTGATAGGAATCACTCTTTTGAAAGCTTTACCCTGTTTGGTAGTCATATTTTTATTGATAGTGCATAGAATATTCTTCACAGTAACCGCTAAGGGCAAGTTAAAAAAGTAACTAAGATGTTAACATCTTTTGATAGAATATTTATTTTTATTCGCTCTGAAAGGATTTGGATATTATTTATCATGTTTATTCCTGGGTACACTGTCTTTCATTGCCATTTGAAATTGCTTATTTTAAACGTATTACTGCTAACATATTAATGCTAGCATATGAATGTACAGTTGTTCTTACACACTAAATCACCTCTACCTGACTAGTTAAATCATAATAGAATTTTTATAAATTTGATCTTTGGAGTCTCTATTTTGGCAATCATGTTAGTCAAGTACAATGATGTTTTTTGTGTTTTATTATTTTGCCGTATTTATTTCTCTTATTTTATTTTGCTTTCTAAGACGTTTGATATGACTTTGAGGATAAGAGGGGTCTCTGGGCATCTGGGTCTTATTTCTGATATTTAAGGGAATCCTTATGCAGATTTTTGTTCATAAAGAAACCTAACAGGCTAAAGAAAATTTCTATTTCCTATTTACTAAAAATACGCGTATCCTATGTTATATATCTACGGAAGTCATTTCTTTATTATTATTTAGCTGTTAAGAGAGAATTACAGTAACAGATATGGAATAAGTTAATTTAATGACAATTATTTTATATATTACTGAATTCCACTTGCCCATATTTTGTTCATGATTCTTGTGTCTATGTTTATAAATGAAATTAGCCTATAAATATTCTGTCCTTGTCTATTTTTGTTATCAAAACCTTATCCTTTTCATAAAATAAGGTGGGGAATATTCACTTTACTTTCTAATTTCTGGAATAATTTTCATATGACTGAAAAGAATCTTGAAAGTTTTTCAAGTTTATTTGTAATACTATTTTGGGGTTTTTGTAGTTAAAAGATTTATTATATATTTTCTTCATAAGCACATTTTAGTAAGCGTGTCTTTCTAGCACTTTTTGTATTGTGTAAATTGTTGATGCAAAGCTATTTAATGCTCATTTTCTTTGCAATCTTCTAAGGCCAGGAAGACAGATTTCCTGCTGGTCAGGGAGATTTCTCCCGACCATCACCCTGAGTATAAGGGTTGGCAGGGTGGCTCTGGCGAAACTTTCCAGTCTGCCCCGCATTGCTGTCATCCTTAGAGCTCGAGGGTCCCGTTGCACGCGCCCTGGCCAGGAAGTCCCTGGCTCTGCTCCCTTAACATGCATGGCTCAAGTCCCTCTAGGGTCCCCTCACTCTGTGGGACCCAGGGCACCCAGGTCCCCGCTGTGGTCTGTGGGTCAGGACACCATGCATGTGCATAGTCGAGCTCTCAAGCACCCACCCCTGCCCTCGGCTCGAAGCTGAGCCACTTGCTGTGTGTTTACATATACCTCGGGGAGTTACTTCACCCCAGGCACCCCACTGCCCCTCTTTAAAATGGGCACCTTGTGCCTTCCTCCTAAGGATGAGAAGCTGAGGTGCACTGAGTTTTCCCTGGAAAGAACTATAAATATGTGGTCCCGATGGCTATGCACAGTTGTGCCCAGGACACCGTATCTCTTCATCCTCAGACACTGCTTTCTCAGTGATTCACACACTGGGTGAGGTGCTGGATGGATTTCTGCAGGAGGCCATGGGCTTTCTGGCTCTCTAACCTGCAGGTCTCTGTACAGGTGTGTCAATGACCAGGTGCCTCTCCTGCAGAGCCAGCATTCTCTCATGCAGCATGATGACGAAAGAGCATTTATTTCAAAGCTTTCAGGCAGATGGTTCTTTCAGGATATTATGCTTGTGTCTAGATGTCTCTCCAAAGCCTCATGCACTCACAGGTGGAGCTTTTCAGAGCTGGCTGGGTCTAGAGTGTGATAAGGGATTAAGGGTATAATGCTGGGATTAGGGTTGTCCTACCTGGAGGTGGGTGGCACTGCCCAAAGGGCTGGTAGCCTAGATGGAATATAAAGGGACAGAAGGCAGGCTGCTGCTGCTTGCCTCTGCTTGCTGTTTCCTGCTCTGCCATGGACAGTTTCTCCTCTGTGGTGCTGTACTGCCTCGGAGCCACCTGACTGTGGACTAAAACCTCTACAAACTGTGACCTGAAATAAACCTTTCCTCCTTTAACTTTGGGTGTCAGATATTTTGTTTCTGCAACAAGAAAAGTAACTAAGACATATTGTGAGGAAGGTACAGCTGGTATGCAGTGATCCTCAACCTTCGGTGTGCTGTGAGATACACAGGGAGCATTATTACTCCCTCTTGATGGATGGGAGTGCTGAGCCTCAGAACAGTTGTGGTACACCTTGGGCCATGAGGTCTGAGAAGTGTCGGTTTCATGACCTTCACTCAATGGTGGCAGCCTCTGCAGTTTAACTCAAGTGCTCCTCCTCCTGCCGGGTCCTGCAGTAACCCTGCTCTTCAGCTCTGCCAGGGTGATGAGCTTGAGAACATCGGGTGTCTGAGGAGGAGAATGATTAGAACCGTAGACAGAGTACGTATATGCAAATATCTAAGAGCACAAATGATGATTGATAGTTGTTCTAATAGATGGATTAGCTGTAAATGTATTTTTGTAATTTCATTAAGGTTGGGGGATTGAACCTTAGGGTTCTGCATATTGAGGCATTAACTTCACTGTCATGTTTCCAACCCCACGAAACACAAGTATATGTCAAAATGAGTGGAATAATGATGTTACCTTATGGGTGATACTTGTAATTTCATTGTTGCCATCACAAACCCTGGCAAAATGAATCTCTTCATTTCAGCAGAATCCCTGGGGACCAGCTGTGCTCATTCCAGGCAAAGCTCACATTTGGGTGGGTTTGTTTCTGGCCTCCCGCTGAGCCCAGCTGTGCACCTTACCTTCCCAGGCAGCAGCTGCTTCTGAGTCAGACTGGGCCTGGCCACTCAGGGTTAACTTGCAAACCAAATCCAACTCCAGGAATCCACAGCATTCCTGTGCCTTTTTCCCTGAGAATCATTGGCTCCGCTATTTCTAGGTTCACCTCATTTCTGGCCTCTTAGACTTCTCTCTCTCTCTCTCCTTCCCTCCCTCTTTCACTCCCTCCCTGCTTTTGAATCCATCCTCCTTTAGGACCCTGGTTTTCTTAGTTACTCTTCTCATTGCTGAGACGAAATACCCAACACCCGGTATTAAAGGAGGAGAGGTTTATTTGGCTCACAGTCTATAAAGGTGTCATTCCATAGCTGGCTGGCTTCAAGGCAGGGGGGCACGGCAGAGGAGCATTGCAGCAGGTAGAAGGCAGCAATGCAGCAAAGTAGCCAAGCAGCTTCTTTGTGTCCCTTTATATTCCATCCAGACTGCCTGCCTTCTGGGCGGCACCACCTACACCCTGAGTGGGGCACCCTAATCCAGAATCGCATCTTTAACCCCAGCATCGCACACCCCAGTCTAGCCACCTTTGAAATGCCCCACCTGTGACCACAGGAGGCTTTGGGCAGACATCTAGACAGAAGCCATAACACCGGCTCTAGCAGCTACCCGGGACCTCCACTGAGATCTGTGTAAGCCCCAGCTCCCCTACCTGTTAGGGAAGGGAGGGTGCGAGCAGAGTCCTTGTCTTCTCCTGGGCTTAGTTTTAACCAGGACTTTCTTCCTTCCCCTTGCACAACGCTTCCCTCTGAACAGCCCATCTTTCCCTGGGCCAGTGATGTATGGATGTCGCAATGTAACCATGATGCAGTCACAGTTAAGATGATGGGGAGGTGACAGTGGACAAAATGGAGATATGGGGTGGGGAGGGCTGCACCAAGTGATTCTAAGACACAGCCAGGGTTGAAAACCACCATGTGCATTGGTCTGTAGGCCAGGGCACCTTGAACGTCAGTGTGTACCAGAGTCATTCCACGGACTTGTTAAAATACCGAACACTGGGCCCTGGCTCCGGGTTTCCTGCAGAACATGGGTGGAGTAAGATCTCCCCTCGCCTCTACGGGCCTCCTAGGTAAGGTGGAGGTTCCCGGCCTGGAGGCCTATGCTGGGCACCATGTTCATGTCGTTTCCACCAGACGGCAGCCTCTGTGCAAGACAGCATCACTGTGTCCTTGTGGGAGCGCCTGTCTTATCCACGGCGTGGCCGCTTAGATGGTGTGTTGTTCTGTGCTGGAGACTAGGACAGAGGCTTCCACTAACTGATGATAGGGTCACAACACACAGACCCCCTAGGCCAAAATGCACTTGGTTCAGCAAACCCACCAGCCACAGCGACACAGTGCAGGGCGGCGTGTGAGTTACCCTCTCCACGGCAAGGCTGGCTGGGCTCTGCGGCCAGATCTTCCCCGCACATAGCACCAGACAGGACCTTGCCATACGCTGCTGGCCAAACCAAAGACCCAAGTTCAGAATCTGCGCTGTGCTTGCTATGGGTGCGGACTGCGTCTGGACCATCAGAAGGTGAAGCCAGGTAAGCCAGGGCCCCCTCCCGGTTTGTTTTCTGGTACGGATCAGGGCTGGGTGAGCTTGATGATCACAAACACTTGTCCCAGAGCTCATGGTGTCCTCGGTGGTCCCCACCTGGAGTTCCTGGACTCTCCAGGCTGTGGGGACCCAGTCCGGGGGCTGCATGAGTCCCTGTGTGATGCCTGAAGCTGGGCAGCATCTGCTCGCTCACCGCACTTTCCAGTGTTGAGCCCTTGAAGAGATCTCAGCCTTGAGATCTCTCAGCACTTTTTTCTAATTATTTCAGACAAATTATTCATGTCTTAGATCTTTATTAGTTATTTGGAAAAGGAGGTTTAAAAAAAACTCTTTGTAGATTGAAAAAAGTGTATCCTGACTTTAACAATAAGGTTGTGCGGCCCAGTGGCACCGTGACTATTCCTGCTTCCTCCTTGCGGGTCAGTGATGCATTTCTGGAGTGGGGTCCACTCAGCCCAGTGGCTGTGGCAGGGGAGGCTATGGCCCAGTCCAGGAGCGATGGGGACGCCCCTGGAGAAGGAGGTGCTTCCCCCCTCCTGTGGATGCTCTTAATAGACAAAACCAGAAAGGAGACTTCTTAGGACCTAGATGAGAAGTCCCATCCGAGAAACACTGAGGACAGCCAGGCCTCCTTTGTAAAATTCAGCTATTGTTCCAAGAGGGCAAATTTAGCCAGGAGGGGCCCCCTGCCAAGGAGCCTTCAGGTTGGCAGTGCTTCCTGCTCCACAAACCTCCGTCTGCCCAGATCCCGAGTGCCCAGCAGGGCTCCTTGGCAGTGTGTCCCAAGCAGCCCCTTTGCTCTGCTCAGTGCCAGCATCCGCTGCTCTGAGCCTCTGCAGACTCCGGGGTGAGGAAGCAGTTACACCCTCAAAAAGGCGTGTTGGGGACACTTGTGTGTCTGTCCCTGCAGTGTCCCCAGCAAGTGTCGCCTCCCTCGGCTGCTCCCCAAGTGGGGCGTTGTGTGCATGTGCGCGTGTGTGCACGTGTGTTGTGTGTTGCCATTTGTGCATTTAGAACCCTCTTGTCTTTGCCTTCTGTTACAACACAAAGGATTATGATAATTGATCTATGAGTATGCAATGCTGCTTTTGACAAAAGATTTACCAATCCCCCCATTAAAACTCCTTGGATTTTCATAGCTTGCAAAGAATGCATTCTCTTGTACAGCAAGTTAAAAAAAAATCATCTCATTGATTTGTACATGGGCTGTGGTTGGGGTGCAGATTGATTTCCATTCAGGAATAGCATGGCGTTCTCTTCAGATGGACCAGTGTGCTTGTCTTGCTAAGAGCTCTGGTGAGATAAGTTTAATCTAAGCAGGATATTTTTACTTTACTATGTTTTAGATTATACTTTCAGAATCATTTTTCATCTTAGCTGAAAGAGGTGCATTTCCACTTTTTATTTCTAAGCTGAATATTTTATTTTGTACATCTTTCTCTTTTCAGAAACTACATCCCAGGAAAAGCAGGTTTTTCCTTCTTTGTGTGTGAGACTTTCCTATTCTTCTAAGCAATGTCTTTGTGGGTGCCTGCTTTGGGCTTGACCTTTATGCCCAAATGAACTCCACTTTCAAATAACTGTCCACTTACCCTCAGAGCATCAGAGAATATGCGTAGCTCAAATGTGAATTTAACTCAAGAGCAAGATGTAGGAAGAGGTAAAATTTAAGGCAAACAGAGACACGATCTGGATCTTATTTGGAGTAGTGCTGAGAGGGAGGACATCACATCTCTCCTTGCCCAAGGCTTGTTGTGATGATTAGATTCATTAATAGGCATCAAGCAATCGTAAGGGTGCCAGACCCTGCAACTGCTCAATAATCATTAGCCGATATTATGATTGTTAAAAAAGAATGTGGAATTTATTGCAACATCCAGCGTTTTGTGACAGAGGGATATGGCCAAGGGTCACAAACACTGATTTCATGTTTATTTTGAATGCATTGCTCTCCCCTGGCCTCCCGCATTATATGCTGGAGAGAAGCCTATCTATTCTGCATGAGACTGGACAGCCTGTCTCTCCAGCAGCTTACCCTATTAAGGAGTCGGCGGCCCCGAAGGCATAGGCAATACAATAATGATAATAAAACACATTTCTGGAGGACGTGCTTCCAAGCTGGGTCTGCTGCTCACTGGCCGGTGGCCTCCATCAGAGGGTCCGCTGTCCCCACTAGGGCTCTGTGCTAATTGGGACAGGGAACTAACCTCTCCCAGCCTGAGTGCAGCTGAGCCTGGAGGTGCAGTGCTGTATCTGGAAGACCCCGGCACCTGGGTGTGGGGCGCTAACCGGATTGAGCTCATTAGCAAATCTGCAAGCCCTGCTGCCACCGCACACAGGATAAAGTACGCCAGGCTGCTTTGCACCCCACAGCCCCTCCAGCAAGCCCACATAATAAAAAGGCATTTATTAATAATCTCATTGGTCACACAACACAAAAGAAGGCTAGCAGAAGTCAAATGCTGTCATTTGCAGTGACTAGAAAGGCGTAATTAAAATAAGTACCATGTGATTAACCTTTGCAAAATTAATCTGCTGTAAAAAAAGTGGCACAAAACAGAGAACACAGGCTCTTAAAGTGAACTTAATGCAATCCGCAGCTGTTGCTCAAACTGGGACCAAATTCTGTGTGTGTGTGAAATGTTCACATCCCAATAGCAAAGAGCAATTAGCGAAGTTGGGTACCAGGTGGCTGTGACTGCAGAAGGCAGCAGCTGAAGAGAGGCGGTGTGCAGTGCTGTCCCTCAGGGCCCTGTGGCCCTGGGCTGTGACATCCAGTTCTCAGGTTAGTGCCTGAGACCCTTGAGCAATTTTCTTAACCTTTCAGCAACTCAGTTTCTGCATCTATAAAATGCGGATATTCATGTATTTCACATGTGATGATTGAATAAGGTTATAGAGCCAGGTGGGGGTGGAGCACACCTGCAAACCTAGCACGCTGGGAGGCTGAGGCAGGAGGATAGAAATTTGCAGCCCAGCCTGGGCAACTTAACCACTTAGCGAGACCCTGTCTCAAAATAAAAACTAAAAACAGGTCTGGGGATGCAGCTCAGTGTGAGACTTGGGTTTGATCCCCTCTTCACACGAAATGGTAGACGGGAGGGAGAAGGAGGGAGAAGGGGGAGGAGAGAGGCACTGTGTACCCGAAGCTCTCTTGGCAGGGCCAGGCACACTGTGGGCGTCAGAGCGTCTCAGTGCTGCTAAGCGTCTGTCCCCAGAGTCCTTGCCACGGGGCAATGACGTGGCCACTCTGCGAGGTGACCTCGAAGGAGTCAGCACTGGCCAGACAGTGGTGTCCTGCTGGGCCGGGATGGCAGTGAGGCCCCCTTGTGCCTTGCTGTCCCAGGTGCTTCCTCATGAGGCCAAATGCGCTCCAAGAAGGTGGATCACACAGGTGCAGGACGGCCACGCACATCCGCAGGGCGAGGGCGTAACCAGGCCAGGCATCGGGCTTTGGGGGACAGTACTGTCCCCTCCCGGGAGGTGGTGTTCAAAGGACGCCGCTTTTGCTGCATGGGAAGGCACGGCCCTGTGGCTGCCCTCAGGTGTGCAGGAGAAATGTCCCGGTTGGAGAACTCTGCTGGCGCCTCCAGCCCTCAGGCAGGGTGGGACAAAGGGACAAGGCTGCTGCAGGGGACACATGTCTCAGGCCAGGGAATCAATAGGGTAAATACTATCATCCTATTTTACCAATCAAGATTGAAGCCAAAAGTTGAACTCTTCGCTGAGGAAGGGACCAGCGTGGGAGGTTGTCCCTTCCTTCAGCATCCAGCTGCCGCTGCTGGTCCTGGCTCCAAGGTGGCTCAGCCACCGCTCCCCCAGGCTTGATTTGGGGAACACCCAGGACACAGTATGATACAAACAGCTGGTAAATTATCAGTTGGGTTAAGGACACTGAAGGACAGACTCAGGTCTGGACACACAGTTATCAGTGCCCATGTGGCTGTCGATGTGATGTCAAGGCCAGCAAGGCCAGCAGTGAGTGGGCTTATCAGACCCAGCAACACTGGAGCAAGGGTCTTTAGTTGTGCTGTCACCGCTGGCTCAGTGTCCTGACTCGATTAAAAGTCTGTACCTTTCATGGTCATTTTGACTTTGGGGAGGAGCCAGAGGTCACACGGTGCCAATCCGGCGACTATGGTGGATAAGGACACAGCGCCATGTTTTTACGAACCTGCCTTTCTGTCCGATGGCTGTTGGCAGCATCATTCACTGTATTTTTGATCATATCTCATAAAAACCTTCAGGAAAGAGGGCTTCAGAGCTGCTGCAGAAAGTGGCAAGAATGATGGGATGATTGTGTTCAAAGTGTGGGGAGGATTTTGAGGGGGATTCTTGCCAAAGTGTCTTTTACTGTAATACATTTTAAAAATGTAAACATTATCCTTATATTTCAATCACGCCTCATATTGCAACATAGCATGAAAGTGAAAACAGACTTTGGAGCAGCCAGACCTGAGTCTTTCCTGTCAGACAAGTCGCACAGCTGCTTTGCCGCCTTCCTTGCCTGTCAGATGGGACCATCTCTGGCTTGGGGACGGAGCTGGTGATGCATTCGGGTCTCCCCAGTCCTTGATCTGGCAGTGACACTTGGAGCATGGAAGCCCCGGTTATCGAGTAGCACATTCAGTACAAACCATCCCTTACCAACACCCTTAAAAACACACAGTCACATCTAAATAAGTTAAATATGTCCTTTATTTATGCTATTCAGGGCCCAAACTAGAAAATTTAACTCTACTTGAAATAGCAGGATTTAAAAATTTTCCCTTTAGGAAGAAACATAACACAGCTTTGAAACAAGCTGCAGAGGTCAGTACCTGTGGTTTTAGTGACACTTGGGTGGGGAAGCGCAGGTGACCAGGGAGCAGGCTCGACCGCAGGTTGCAGGGGCCAGGGACATGGCCCAGCAGGTGTGCAGGAGACTCCAGCATTTGCGGCTGGCCTTTCTGGTACTCTGCAATAATGTTCCCCGTATTTCTGTATTATGGGGGCCTGCCCAAGGTGAGCAGCAACATCATAACTCAGAGGCTCTGGGTTCAAATCCCACCTCCACCACAAATCTGCCTGTGACTTGAGGCAAATTCACTTAACTCATCCGAGCCCTGGTCTCGCCTGCTGTGAATCACATCACAGGGCCTTCACCCTGCAGGCCTGTCGGGGCCACTTAAGAAAGATGTGGAGCTTGCCTAGCTTTGCTACCCTCTGCAATACATCTTCATTTTATGCTCTTTTTCCTCCAGCTGTTCTCCTCGGAAGCAGCTAGAATTTCTCTTTTAATCAAGAAGGCATGTTTCATCATCACTGAAAGTGTAAAGCCTGTCGGTCAGTGTTGGATATTTACGGCAGGTTCATCTGACTGGAATTTTAGTTCATGAGTATGGGGAACAGCCACCCTTTTAACTAATGAAATGCATCCCTAATAGAGCCATATTTTTGGAGATGTACTGTCAGAAACAGCCACAGTGCCCTTCAGGGGACACCAGGGCCCCTAGCCATGTCTCTCGCCTCACATCTCTGCATCTCTTTCCCAAGTGAAAATTACTCTTTAAGGGAAGAAAGTTGATATGGAGAGAAACAATTTCTCCTTGTTACGGGTTGAATCTCGATGTCCCCCAAAAGCCTTGTGCTTGGAGGTTGGCTTTTGGAGGTGACTGGATCAGGGGGCGCTATGCCTGAGCTGCTGGTAGGAGGCAGGGCCTGGTTGGAGAGGTCGCTGAGGTGCGACCTGGAAGGTGCTTTCTTCTCCTCAGCTTCTCCCTTCTCTGCTTCCTGGCTGCTGTAGATCGAGCACCTGTCCTCCAGGGCCTTCCACAGTGCTCTTCTGCCTGGAGCCAGCTAACCATGTCTGATCCCACTCAAACCATAAGCCAAAGCAAACCTCTCTTCCTTTAAGTTGTTGGTGTCGAGTGTTGTGTTCCAGGAATAAGAAGATGACTAAGAACCACTACTTCTCCATTTAAGAAAAAATTTCCTGGATCAGCCAGCCTCTCACCTTTGTACATACTAAAGGTATCATGAGACCTTTAATTAAAGCCTTAGTCCCAGAACTCTGGGAGGCTGAGGCAGGAGGTTTGAAAGTTTGAGTGCAGCCTGGGTGGCTTAATGACTTCTGGAGACCCTGTCTCAAATTTAAATGTTTTTAAAAGGGTGGGGGATAGAGCTCAGTACAAAGAACCTGGGTTCAGTCTCCACAAAAAAGAAAAACAAAATGTCCAGTGCCACAGATGGCTGTCCGTGTGAGAATGTGTGAAGCTGTGGTCCCACTGGCAGTTTTCTCTCTGTCTTGTCACCAGACTGTGATCCCCCAGGGCAGGGTCCTTAAACCCTCACACTAAGCCCAGTTAGGAAAGTGCATCCCTTCTTCCTCTTCAGCATCTCTAAGGAGACTTTGCAAATGGAAACTGTAGAGGCTCAGAGGAACCACTGGACAGACGGTGGAATCCCTGGGGCTGCCCTGTGGATTCACACCTTACTGTCACCTGGTTCAATCATGAGGCGGGACATGTGTGAGAGATTGGTTTCTCCATTTTCCTTCTCATCTTTCTCTTCCTCCTCTTCTCTCCCTCTCTCCTCCCCTTCCTCCCCTTCCTTCCTGGCTTCTCTCTTTTCTCAGCTTTGGCCATAGGCCACCCAACTCTGCCATATTGTACCAAAGATAATATGTAAATGGTGGCCGGGGTTGTGTCCCAGGGAAACTTGGTTTACAGGAGCAGGCAGCTGGCTGTTTGGCCAAGGGTGTCTTTTACTAGTGCTGGTTCTCACCTGTCAGGGAGATTCTGGGGCTGGAGGCCCCAGGCCAGTGGGTGAATTTATGGCACATGCACTGCAGCGGGATGTTTGTATCACTGAAAGCTCTAAAAGGTTCCCCGTCACTGTGCCTAGGCTCTAAGGGAAGGGAGTCGATGAGTATCTTGCCAGGTCAGACCTGCATTATAAAGGATTTTGCTTTCTTCATTCTATGAAGCTGCAAGTTTAGACTGTTTCTGGATCTTGGGGCATTGGTTTTATTCTTTGTTGCTGAGTACACACCATAATCACCCAGGGTCGCGATGTGGCAGTATACGAGGCCCACATGGAGGTCAGAAGACCTGCATTTCAAGGTCATCTACCTTCCCATGTGACTTCACCTCTCAGAGCCACAAGTACCTCTTTTTTAAATTGAGAGTTTCGTACTAGATGACTTTAACATTCTGTCTGGCACTAATATCTTAATTCTTCATGCTGTGCACATTAGTTGGAGCTAAGTGATGTTTGACAGATAAAGGCCCAAAGAGAATATGTGAACATCCAGCAGGAGAGAAATGGCCTGTCTCCAGGTGAGGAGTTTGGCAGTGTGGATGGAGAGGACCCTGTGCAGGTGACAGGTTCCACAGCGTGGCAGTCTGCACACTGTTAAAATGAAAGGAATGGGTGAGATCGGCAGTGTAAGCAACAATGGCATGGTCTGGTTACCTCAAGACAAGGAAGAGTAGAAGAGGGTCTTGCAGTCTCCAATCTGAAGGACATGAACAGCTTGGATGAAGAGGGGTGCAGGTAGATACAGACCCCAACACAGCGGCGTGTGGTAAACAGTGAGGTCAGGTCTGTAGGGGTTGTGCTGAGCATGTTTTGCACAGGGCTACATTCACTACCCCAGTTGGTCACTGCTTTCTTCCGAGTCCCTGTCACCGAGGTCCTCACAGCGGCATCAAGAGCACTGACTATCTGACCCCTGTGCTTGCCTTAAGCACCCCCATGGAGGAGGCCCTGGCATTGCTGAGCCTGGTCGTGCACACGCTGATTCTCCCTTTCCAGCTGGAGGCTGAAGTGCTCTTGGACCTGCCCCAGGGACAGCATTGCACCCCTCTCACCACATCCCTTGTTCTTAGTGTCAGGGGTATTAGAAGCTCTCTTGGACCTTCTTACCATCCTGTCAGTGTTTGCCAAACCAACATTAGATTTTGTGGCCTGACTTCTGGTCCCAGAGAGGTCAGGATGGCAAATGTTCCTATTTGTAAGGCAGCTCAAGGTATTAAGGGGGAAGTGGGTAGATGTGGTGGTTTAGGGTGGAGCATTAACTTGATTTGCTTTGGGATCCACCTGGGGGATTGGTGGAGGACACTTCTGGGTCTGTCTGGTGGGTCATGGAGGCCTGGCCTTGGGGTCTATGTCTCATCCTTGCTGCTGCCTCTCTGGCACTATTTCCTTTCTGTGCTTCCCAGATGCCATAAACTGAGCAGCTCTGCCCTGCCATACCCTTCTGGCATGATGTTCCTGTTTAGAGCCAGCTGATCATGAACTGAATCCCTCAAACCATGAACCAAATTAAACAACTCTTCCTTTAAGTTGTGGTGGTGTGTGTTATCCCTCAATGACAAGAAAGCTGACTGATATAGAAGACCGGTACCAGAGAATCAAGATTTTTGCTGAGACTGAACCTGACCATGTGGTTTAGAAGGAGTTTGGAAAGGTTTGCAGAGGTAGGCTAGAGAAGCCATAGACTGCTATAAATGGAGCTTGTTG
The DNA here is from genome assembly GCF_053883595.1 of Heterocephalus glaber. Classification (NCBI taxonomy): domain Eukaryota; kingdom Metazoa; phylum Chordata; class Mammalia; order Rodentia; family Bathyergidae; genus Heterocephalus; species Heterocephalus glaber. The sequence goes on along the minus strand of NW_028258138.1, from coordinate 81,791,761 downwards.
GGTGATTCTGGCTGGAGCTCAGAAGACCGGAATGATGATAGGAATGCAGGTTGAGGAAGTTTCACTTGGGAACAAGGACTTTGTTGGCAGTTGAACTAGAGGCCATCCTGAGACTTCATAGGCAACTGAAAGTAAAGTTAGTGCACTTATTAACTTGGTGGAGGAAATTTCAAAGAATCAGAACATTCAGGCTGTGGCACAGGTACTGCTGGCTGCCTTAAGCCATAATTATAGTGAGAATTGGGAGCAAAAAGCAAATTAGAAAAATTTGAAAAACTTTCAGTGAGTTTTGGTCATGGTTTCAGAAGGAACCATGTGTAAATTTGGGGCCAAAGAAGCTGTGGCTGCTGAAGCAATTTGTGCTGTTAAATAGAAACCAAGTACTTTGACCAGGGACAAGAATAAAGATGACTTGAGGGCATCTCGGGAATCAGCAAGACCCCACCTATACCTGGCAGAAGGGTTCAAAAGTGTAAATCTTTCATTTGAGTCGAGAACCCCTAGGTCCCTCCTAGAGAGGGGTGGCCTTGAAAATTGGTTCCCTGATATTCTTTTCACTGTGCTCAGTAATCCTAGCACTCAAAGGCTACTGCTGCCATGGTCTAAGGGGGCCTGGCTACTGCCCACATTGGTAGAAAACCTTGGTGTCATCCATGTAATGCTGGTTTTGTTGGCATGCAAAATATAAGAGTTGTAGGATCAGAGAGGCTTCCACCCAGATTTTGAAGGAATGCTTGGGATGCCAGACAAGGATCCCTGAGAGGGCAGTGTAGGAAGATGTGGGGATGAAGCTGAAAGTGCAATGGAGACCCTAGAAAGTCAGAGATGCCAGGAGCCTGGAACATCTATAAGCAGTGACTGGAGCTAGCCCAAGGCAGAGAGAGACCCTGTGGGCTACAGCTGGGATGGGGCTACTCAAGCCACTTGGAGCTCATGTTTTACTACTATGTGTCCCGGATGCTTGATATGGAGTTACGGGATTTAATGTCTGCCTTGCTGTGTTTTGGTTTTGCTTTGGCCTGATTCTTTTCTATCCCACCACCGCTCTCTGAATGAGAATGTTTACCTTGTGAAATTGTATCTTGGGATTATGTCACTTGTTTTTGATTTGTACAGAGGTTCACAGCTAAGAGTTTGCTTTGAATCTCAGAGGAGACTTGGACTTGGACTCTTGAAAAATGCTGGAACTGTTGAGACTGTGGGGAAGGGATTGTTGTGCTTCTGGTTGTATGTGAGGTGTTGTATTATGTTAGTGGAATTATGAACCTGCTGTTGTATTTATTTAGAGATTGAGTATGGTTTAAGGAGGTGTGTTTGGTATGAAGTTGACAAGGAGTGAGATGTAGTGGTGAGAGTGAAGGGCCAACTTGATTGGCTTCAGGATCCACCCTGAGGATTGGTGGGACACACTTCTGGGTGTCACAGAGGTGTGACTTTGGGTAATACAAGGGATGAAAAAATACAGTGAATTTTAAATTTTATAAACTTTTAACAGTAAAAAAATATATTGCCAAGAGTGATGGGATGTCTTTGAAGTGAGGGAGAGTATTCTGAGAGGGATTAATGGCAATGTATTTTTTACCGTAATAGTTTTTTAAATTTCATGGTTATTGAACATTCACCATATTTTTAGGTCTCCTTCATTCATCAAATAGTTGTGGTAATTTTTGTTGAATAAAAACATGATGCTGTGTTCTCATCCACTTTATTCACTGGACCTGACACTGTGCAACTGCTGGTTCTTCCTCTAAGTCAAAATGACCAGGAAGCGTCAATATTTTGAAATCGGTTCAGCACATTGAGACAACGAGGATAGCTTAACTAAAGATACTCATGAAAGAAGACTTCCAGCACTAATTCCAAAAGTACCAAGAAGCGTGGGGTGTGTTCAAAGTGAGGATACCTTGAGGGGGATGAATACATGTCTATTCTTGTAATAAATTTTTAAAATGTAGACATTCTCTGTTTTGTGATCAGACCATGTATATCTGATCCCTGGCTCTGCTTTCTGGTGCTCTTCCCTTGTTCTGCTTCCCAGACACCATGCACTAAGCACCTTTGCTCCACTCACCCCTCTGCCATGATGTTCTTGCCTTGGAGCTGGCTGACCATGGACTGAGGCCCCTGAAACCATGAGTTGAGTTAAACCTCTTCTCCTTTAGGCTATAGGTATCAAATATTATGTCTAGCAATGGGACAGATGGCTAATGCAGTAGGGGCCATGAGACGAAGACTCTACAGCCACCTGCTGGGGGTAGCCAGGGCCCCCAGTCTGCACTCAGGAGTCCAGTGAGTGGCTCTTTATTGAACTGGGTCCCACGGAGCCCAGCATGTCACCACCCACGCTGATCTCTTCCCCAGACACAGGGAGCATTCCCCTCTGTGAGAGCAGAAGGAAGATGAGAAATGTGCACCTCCAAAACATTAACTTGGAAGAGAACATGACTGTAAGAACCTGTGTTAGTGCCTCTTATCACAGCACTGCAAAGGCAACATAAGAGTCCTGGTGATATTAGCAAGAATTTGCTTAGATGTTCTTGATCCCGGACACAGAAATATTTTAATTAACAGCTTTAAGAGTTTCAAATTTTAACAATAATAAAAACAACACATATCATTTTAAATGGTTCAGAAATTTCCCCAATAATACCTTTGCTTTGGCTTATCATCTTTGTCTTTCATTGGCATATTCCTTTGTTTCTTCCCAGTTGTGGGGATTGAACCCAGAGCCTCCACACTAAGCTACATCCCCTCTTCTTTATCATGTTTTATTTAGAGACAGGGTCTCATTAAGTTGCTAAGTTGCTCAGGCTGGAATTGAGCTTGCAATCCTCTGCCTCAGCCTCCCAGAGCACTGGGATTCCAGGTGTGCCTCACCACACCTGGAATACACTGTGCTTTTGATGCAGTTTTTTATTGTAATAAATTGTATCTAACGTAAAATTAGCTATGTTAACCATTTTTATGTGTAGAGTTTAGTGACATTAGACAGACTTCTTTATGTTTTGTGCATTACCTTGCCTTGTCAGCCATGGCTTTTATTTACTTTGAATGAGTACCCAAAGGCACTCAGGCATTTCCATAGCATAGATGCCTAGCCTTGTTGACCCAGGTCACCCTGTGAGGGGCACCACTTACTTATCCTATTGCAGAAACGGGAAACTGAGAACCCGAGTGGTAGTGTTGCATGTGTGAAGCCACTCTGCTGGCAGGAGGAGGGGCAGAGGTGTGTGCAGGGGTGGCCAGGCTGAGGCCGCAGTGGTCCAGACCCCTGGGACGGCCCCTCAGGCAGAAGCTGCTCAGTGCACATCCACCTCTGTGCTGTGCCCGAGGAAGAGCCCAGGAGGGCTGCCTGGTGCAACCTGCATCCCCTCTCCTCAAAGACTCGAGTAACTCGCACCCCAAATCCCAGGGCCCCAGAGCCCCCTTAGTTGATGGACAAACAGAGGGTGCATTCCACTAGTGTGGGTCGGAGCATTCAGCCCAGGTGTGTGACACTGGAGCCACAGCCAGGTCTGGTGGTCCGCCTGCCTAGTCCAGTCCTGGTCCCCAGATGGGCTGTGGGGAGAGCAGCGGGAGGTGTCAGTAACACACAGCACACTGCACAGAGGCCTGAGGTCCGAGCCTCGGGGAAACTGAAGCGGGTTCAGTTGCTCCACAGGCTCTGTTGGCCCCGGTGTTTGTTCCTGGGCTTGCAAAATTAGTCTGCAGGGACGCTTCCCCCACAAACAGAAATGCTCAGGGTCCAAGCAAGGCAGGTCTTCAGAGGATCCGGTCTGTCGTCCGTGTCAGTGCCCGTCATCTTAGGGACATTTCCCAAATAACCAACCGACTGTCCCCAAACAGGAACACCACAGCTGCTGGGGTGGCCCACATCCTAACGGAGTGCCTGTCGTCATCATTGTCGGTCGTCACTACTGGCTCCAGATATGCTTGAACAGTATCTGGATGCTGAGCTAGGCAGGACTCTGCACTGTCTGCTGTCTCAAGGTTCATGGCCAGCAAAGGCATTTCTCCTCTGTATTTGGCTGTGACTACGAAAAGAACAAGTCCTCACAGGTATGCAGACACAAACACTTTGCTCGCTTTGGGGCAAAAGGTGAGAGCATCCATTTAAAGTAAGAAATGGAAGAGAGCCCGTTTTAATTTGGGGATGTGTTTGAATCGGAGATGGGTCCTGACAGTATTCCTCCAGACTGGTCCAGTTTGAAGTGTGTTAGGCCCGGGTTCACTGTTCGACTTGCAAGTCATTTGTAAAGCCAGAGTCAGTCTTGACTATGAAACATTGTATCACTGTGATTGGAATCAATAGTTCTTGCACTGTCATTTGTCACATATTTACAAGCTTGAAAAATAGTTCATTTTGTCCTCATCTCATAACTCAAAAGATTGAATCAGAGCCCTGGAGGAATCTGCCAGCTGGACACATTCATTACTGATCACCCATCTCAGCAAGGCTATAATCACAACCACACCAAAGATAGAATAGAAATAAAAATTAAGGCATGACTCACTTGGCACACCCCTAAATATTTTGGTTTCAAGTATTTAAAAGTCTGCTGGGAGACTTGCATCACCTTGGTGACTACCACAAGAAAATCCATCCCATTCTCAAAACATTCAAATGCATCATTTTGTTTTGGAGAAAAATCAAAATCTAGAGTTAATGGTCCAAAAACTTCATAAAGTATGCTCTGTCCAGCTACCCCCCCATATAGTACACGAATGAACTTCCAGCCCCATGAAAGATTTGTGGGACACATTTAAAGATAATGCCTTCAATCGTAAAAGATTTATGAATGATAGCACTTGTGTCTATGAAATCACTAATCCCAGCTCTCTAATATTTCAGATGGAAAGCGCCATAAAGTGAAAAGTCTGCTCATAAAGTGGTACCACACCTGCTGCTGGAGAGTCAGTAATGGAATTGCAAATGAACGTCGGAAAGGGTGAGTTCTTTTGGGTTGGGGTAACCCATTTCTGGCCCTCCCTATTCCACTCTTGACGGGTTGATCACTAGTTTCAGGGGCGGAGACAGCTGCGGTTCAGGTTCTTTAAACAAATCCTCGGATAGCACCAGATGAACACACAGTTCATCAGGTTTAGTTGCTAAAATAGCTCCGCGTGTTGAGATGCTAGCTGGTATCCTCCATCGTTTTCCCAACTGAATACAACTGAAGGGCGACCAATCCCTTTCTCTGGTCTCAGGCTGAGCCAAGCTGAAAACTGAATTCGCACCCAGGGTTTGGGCCTGAAATTCCTTCTGGTAGCTGAGCCTGACATGCTCCTGTCATTCACCCCCGAAGTCGCTTTCATTTGTTAGGTTCTCTGATTTTGTCATTTATTTCACAACGTGATGCCATTTCCTTCACCCACATCCTCACCGAGAGGGGCAGGAGTTTAGGCAGGGTTCATGATGCAGTCGAGATCTGATCTACCCTGGGCTTTGGGAAAGAGGGGAAGGCGAGCTGCTCCGAGACCTGGGTGAAGACAGCAGAATCCTGGGAGTGGGTGGGGCCCAGGACTGGCACCCACTCCTCTCTGCAGCTAACTGGACTTAGGGTGGCCTCCTCAGGAGTGTCCCCTCCCTAAACCAGTCACTGGCCCAGGGCTAGGGCCTGAGGTGAGGGAGGCACGCTGGGAAGTCACTGTCTCAGAACACAAGGCGAGGGAAACAAGGGGGTGCTTGGCAGTGGCTGTGGGCCAGGCAAAGCTTTCTAAGAACCTGGCCCGTGCAGGCTGCGGCAGGTCACGTGAGACACGGGAGGGTGGTAAGCTGACAGGAGAGACAGTGAGGGAGAGAGAAGCAGCAGTCCCAGGCGTGGCCCAGAGCCACCTTGCTGAGCTGTGCACGGTCCCTGAGCCCCGGGCAGGCACGGTGCACCCCCTTCCTGGGAGCCATTTAGAGAGGGCTGCTGCCCCTTCAAGCCTGGAGAAACAGGAAGAGTTGTGGGAAATGTATGCCCCTCAGAGGCGACACCTCAAGATCAGGGACATTAATGTCGTTTAATCTGTGAGTCCCTGATGAGATCCTGCGAGGAGCAGCAGACGCTGTGGTTTGGGGTGCACAACTTCATAGCGCCGACCGTCGAGGAGGAGGGGAGTCAGGACGTTCAGGACGGGCAGGGAAACGCGCCTGGTAAACCTAGAGAAGGAGACAGGCAAGGGGGCTGGGAGGTGCAGGATTAGCTCAAAAGCCTACTGGAAGCCTCAGGGCCCCAGGGCACAGGCACAGGCGTCAGGAGAGAGCACAGCCAGGAGCACTGCTCCGACCCCAGGGAGAGGGCCTGTCCACCAGGCGCTTGAGAGGCCAGGGTGGGGCCAGTGACATCCAAGTGAATTCTAACAGTGCCAAGGTTGCCAGGGACCTTGGGCAGATTGGCTCATGTCTGAGTCTGCACTGTTTATAAACGAAGTCATTATAACTTCCCTTATAAGCAGCAAGGAGTAGATAAGACAATGTATGCAAAAAGCCATCGAATAAAGAGATGTTTGCACCTTTTCCTGAGACTAAGGAAGGGGTTTGTGTCCTCTTCTCTGAAGCTGTTTCCCCGTCAGGTTGTTTGAGCTTGTGCCTGTGATTTTAAGTCCTTTCTATACAAGGAAATTCAAGCCATTTAACAAAGACCCTCTCTGGCTCATTTCTAAGAGCTGGTGTGGTGGTGGGTGTGAATACATCCATTTTACTGATGGGGAAATCATTTCTTAGGAGGAATGAAATTGAAAGCCAGACAGCAGGGGCACACTTGGAAAGAAAACTCTGGAAAACTTGGGAGGACGTGCTGTCCCTTCCTGACTTCATTGGAGGACCTGTGAATGTTGCAGATAAAAACCGCTGCTGATCTTTTTAGTGGTGTTACTTTGAGATCTGAGGAAGAACTTGCTGGTTTTGTTTGGGCAGCAAGCGCACATACACAAGCACCAGAGCTCATTTGAGGATGGCCATAATGGTCCTAATGGTGCAGTTTCAAAAGTCTTCGTGCTGAGCCACTTAAAAAGGCATACTGTGAATTCTGCAGTGATACCTTAAGCTTGTCACAATCACTTTTGGTGTTAATCTATGTGTGTACTAATTGCTCATCTGCCTCTCTGAGCACTCAGTCCCCTGTTAAGTCCTTCATCTGGGGGTACTGGTGGGAGCCAATTGCTAGACACGCATTTCTTTGTCCTCTGTACCCTAAATTTCACTGTCATCCTTGAAGATCCCAATTGCCTTTGATGTCTGTTTTGGTGCAAACGAGGACATTTTTATTAACAGCTGGAAGAATATATAGGTGAGGATACTCATAACCTATTGTTCCTAAGAAGTACAAACTAAAGAGGGGACTCAAGGATGCATTTGTTATTACCAGACATGTCTTGATTTGCACCAGTCACACAGGAGAAGTGTAACAGTACCCCCAAAGTGGGCGGATGATGCGCCATTGTCGTCCATGTGTTATGGGGAAGATTTCTCGGCTGTGCAGGAAGAGTACCCACCCCAGGAGACGGCCGGATGACACTGGGTCAGGCGCAGTCCAAGGACACCCGCCAATCTCAAGTAGGCGGCATGAGAACGTGGGATGATGAGACAGGTGGACCGGGACGAGGTGGATGCTCCAGGGACTGGAAGGGGTGCGTGGGCTGAGGGAAGAGAAGGCCCTGGGGATGAAGGGCTTGGGGCCTGATGCCCTGGCCGACAGGTGCTCTGACTAAATTCATTTAGCAAAAGTCAGGGAGCTCCATTCGGCCTCCACTGTGGATATATTATGTGTTTTCTTAGCACCCAAGTAAGTAAATTATCCATACACAAACTTTTGGTGTGATCATTTTTTGATGATGGCCATTATCATGAAGAGAACTTTGCACCTGTCTCGATATACATTTCTTTGATTTCTACTGAGATGAGGCATCAGTGTATATATACAGGTGAGCCATTTGTAATGTTCCATGTGTGTTTTGCTTGTGCTTGTCTTTTTATTATTTTCTACTGTCAGGAAACAATGTTTGTAAATATTAATGATAAAATCTAGTCTTTCCACATTGACCTGTACCTAAACTCCAAGATAGAAGGTGTAGAAATGCAGAGCATTTCTTTCTGGAGGATCAGAGAAGCTCACATGTGCGCAGTCAGCGGCGTGGCGTTCATCACCCACTGGCGGGAGGAGTCCGTCTGCGCGGAAGGACTCCGTGCTGAGCCGCATTTCTGCTCTCCTGCCCAGCACAGCGCGGCGCTCGTATTCTCAGCCCGGATGGCGGTCGGGCCGTGGGAACAGCAGGGAAGCGACCTCAGTTTGTGTAGCTGGCAGCTGCGGGTGGCAACCCTCCAAGGACGCTGTGCTAGGCTGACGCACGGGGGACCAGCTGGGGTCACTGGGGCCCCACGCCCTGGACGTGCTGCGCAGGAAGCTGCCAGTCTCTCTCCAGACACAGCCGCCCCTGTTGGCCCCGGAGCAGTGGCGGGGAAGCTCAGGTATGTGAGTCCCGCGTGGCGCTGCCTGGCATAGAGCGTTCAGGGCACTTGGTCCACTCCCACAAGCCTGCTGCCTCTGCCTGGTACCTTCGGGTACACAGTGCCCTACACCGGTCGTCCTCCCTTTTCTGTCCTTTGAGGAGCATGAAAAGGCTCTCGTGAAGGACAAACACTCCCTGGCCCGAAGACCAGCGACAGCACATCTGGCTCCAAGGAGCATGACCCTGCGCCCGCACACCTCTCCACCCCGAGAAACCAGGCCCAGGTTTCGAGTTTCTCTGCAGGCCACAAAGGAAGACAGTGCTGGCGCTGCAGTCCCGCCCGTGTCTTCTGCTTCTGCAGCCCTCCTCTGTCCATTTGGGGACTGAAGCCAGACCCCGGGGGCGCCTGCCCTCAGGGACAGCGCGCATCCGGATTCGGCGGATGGGGCTCTTGCCTCTGGACACGGAACTCACACTTCCCCACACGCTCTCTCAGAATGACAAGGTTTGTGTGCAGGATTCCCAAGCAGAAACCGACTCAGGCCCCCTGAAAGTTTAAAAATGTTCCTGCCAGCCTATAACTAGGAAGATCTTTGTGTTCTTAATAAGCTGGATCGGAGACATTTTTTTTAAATGTGGACCAAAAAGTCAGTCCTATCACATACAATTGCCTCCCAGATTTTAGAGAGCAGAAGAATGCCTTGATCATTTTTACATACGTATTAAGAACATTCCCGTGTAAGCATTTCAAATAATGATGTAACTACATTGCTGGATGTTTGCACAGGAGTAAGGGTGTATTTTATCAATTTAATACAGACTAAGTTAAAGCAGATAAAGGGTCATTCTACCATGGCATAAACTTTAATGAAACTATTCAAAATGGAAACTTGATTTCAAATAACTGGACACCAAAATGCATTCTAAATATTTTTATTTACTTAGAGTGATAACCACAGATGGAACTTAGGGTCTGTTGAAGTGGCATAAAGAAAAGTATGCCCCAGTCAGGCTCATTTGTGTTAAGAATGACTGATGTTAGATAAAGTGTGAATCTATTTTAGTTATTTTTAAAAAGCAAACAATACACTAAATTAAGTTTAACTTTAAAAAAAAAAGAATTCAGACAGATTTAGGGTGAATATTGTCAATATGACCACTGCTTCCTCAGAATGACAGAGGTATGTTCCACACAGACTGAGATGCGGGACATCTAAATCCTGGAGCAGAGAGCAGACGTCTGCGTGCTCGCTGGATGTTTCATTTGTGTGAGGAATAAAGGCAGCCACACGAGAGTAGGCTTCCTATCTCTTGTCCTGTGTACTTAGGGTCCATCTTCCCCTGTTCTCTGAGGCAGTGAAAGTCTTTAGCTTTCACTTGTCATCGTTTCCAGACCATACAGGCCTCTGCTCCGAAGCTATTATTGAAGTTGTTGAAGCTGTCCTCCGACATCCTCAGCAGACTCAGAGCCATTTCCCTCTCCCAAGACTCCTGCTCCTAATTTGGAAGCACTCAATGCTAAACGGAGCAGGAAGCAGCAAGCACAAGCTCCTCTGAAATGGCTGAGCAGCGTTCCATCTGGTGGCAGAGAAAGAAATAAATGAGATTAAGCTGGTGATGAGACATCACTTGTGTACACGCTCAGGAAGCAAAGGAAGCCGTCCGCCCTGGGACCTTCACAAGGCGCCTGCTGATGTCTCCTGTCTACAGAGAGGTCACTGTGCCACAGGGAGGCCCTTGTGAGAGTCCCGTCCAAGCTGCACAGTGGGGCAGGGGCCTCCGAGCTGGTGACTGGGGTCACCCACCTCACAGCACCGAGGCCCAGGTCCTGGGCTTCCTCTCCTCAACCCCCCCCACCCCGCTCCCTCCCCAGTGTTCCCTCCATGCTGCCTGGACACTTCCACCCCAGCCCTGTTCTTCCTCCATTGCAGTCTCCCCTGGAGCAGCACAGAGTGGATTGATGTTCTCGGGCTCCACCCCGGAGCCAGAGCCTGGGAGCACCGGCCTGTTTCTAAGACGTGTCCTCCATGGGAGCGGAGGGAGGATGGATGGCGCTGGACTGGTGAGATTGTGGGTTCGCCTTTACTTCTTGGGGCTCTAGGGCAGTTGAGGGGAAACCTGGTCTATGAGGCCCATGGAGGAAGCGTTTCCGGCCTCCTCAGCTCTTCAGCTTTCCCAACACCCACCTGGCCATGCAAGGCCCCACGGACCATCCAGAGACCCACGGGAGGCTCTGTTCATGGCACAGATGTGTTACAGGATGAGGCATCCAGGTCCTTGGTGTCCCAAACAAAGAATTGTGACAGACACTCAGAAGAGACAACGAAGGTGCACGTTTATTGAAGGCGGAAGAGGTAGGCTCCACAGTGAGAGCGGTTGGTAAAAAGGCTCACAGCCTGAGGATAAGGGGAGTCTGTCCTAGCCAAAATTCCCAGTTATCTCCCTCTCATGCAAATAAAGCACTGGGGCAGAGTCCTATCAGAGCTCACCTGGCATCATCCCAGGTACAAACTGTCCTATCAAGCAGCTATATGCAAGCAAAGGATCAGGAGCTGTGTCTTTTGATTGGTTGTGCCACATGCAAATGAAGGATTGAAAATAGCAAGTCTCTGATTGGTCCAAAAGAGCACTTTTCTAATTGGCACAGAGATGATGACATCACTGTACTGGGTGTACAGCCCTTTGCCCTGTTCCCCTGTGTTAGGGGGAGGGGCTGGTTTGACCTGCAGGTCATACTTTGCCAGCCCTGGCCCTGATGCGTACATCCTAGCTTTGGATGACTAAGAAATGTAAGCATTTATAGAAATGTTTGAAAATCGGGAGGCATCGTAATCATAGTGAGGACCCTGTGGCTGGCTCTTTGGGGATGATAAAGGGGGGACTCACTCCAGCTGTCCCCATCCTTACCCTGCCGGCTTCCTGCAGAGCAGGAGCTGCTCCTCCATGACGTGCTGCCCTGCTGGCCAGGTAATACTGCTAAGGTACCGGGATTTGTACCTAGACTGAGGTGCCCATCCTCCTGGCCCCCTCCGAGCCCCCAAGAACGCTCCTGATCAGCTCACCATGTCATCTGTGAGTGACCGTGGCTTGGTTTCCCTTTCCCTAGATGTGGACTTTCCCAAATTGCTCCTGCAGGCAGGGCCGCAGCCTTTAAGGGGAATGAGGCTGGGAGCTGCTCTGGGGAAGAAAATGCCCAGGGCCAAATGCGGCTGGGGGCTGGGGACACTCAGGGCCTGCCCCCCCCGGGGGGGCCCTGATCAGCGGGCTGGTGGTGGAAATGTCTCCTCCTGGGAGGAGCTGTGTAGCAGGCGCGCAGGGGAGGCAGATGCCCCCCAGAAGCTCTCAGCGGGGGAGGCAGAGGAGCCAGGAAAGGCAGGGTGTCAGGCTCTGCCCTCCCGGGCCCACGTGGGCACCATGGCTGTGTGGCCCTGCAGCCTTGGCCAAGGTAAGGACTCAGGGTGCCGCCCAGAGTGGGGAAGAGAGGGCCAGGCCAGGCTCTGCAGGAGCAGGACAGTGCTCAGTTGTGTCCCCCAGGCAGGACATCTCCCCAAGGCAGTGAAGGGAGTATAGACACCTGCTCTAGACACCGCCCACCTGGCTCAGGGGCTCAGGGGTCGGTCTGCTTCCTGTTAGATCTGCTGAAAGATGGGCCCAACACTCACCTCGTGGTGACAGAGGCGTGGAAACAGGATGTCCTGCCGGGCTTTGCATGGTAGGCTTGCGGGTGCTGCATGGACCCCAGGATGACAGAGGATTTGCTGGATAGCTGGGCCACCTCTCCCAGGCGTTCAGTCCCTGAGCTCTTCTGTTGCAGAGTCACAACCAAGAGCCCCCTGGGCTCGCTGTCCTCCCCAGGATGGGTGGAGACGAGGTCAGGAGAAGGTGCGTCTTCCTCTCACCCACTCAGACCGGGAGGGACATGGTGTGCAGAGTGACTTGAGGACATGGCCTCTCACGTCCAGGCCGAGCTCGAGGTCCTGCCCTCATTTCCACACAGATTATTTCTCAGAGATCTGCTCCCATTTCTGCACAGCCTCCTCTAAGCCAGGGAGGGAGGAGCTGAGGCCCTCCGGGCTGGGGCTGCCAGCATCGGCCCCCTGCAGGAGAGGAGGCTGCGCCTACCCCAGGCAGCGTCTGAGATGGGCCGGGGCGGGTTCCCCCGCAGCCGCCCCAGGGAGCCCGTGGTGTTTGTTCCTCTGCACGCGTGGATAATCAGGTGAGAAGAAAGCCCTGTGCAAACCTGACCCAAGTTTGGATGTGGCCGAGACTATTGCCAGAGCCCAGGCAGCCTGGAATTCCCGGTCCCTGGACCTATCTTAACCCAGCCTCTCCAGTCTATCTTTCATGCTTTTCCTTCCAGAGATCTTGCCCAGGGAAGTTTTGGACTTTCTGGGTGTGCAAATAACTGTTTCCAAGCCTCTTTCTCCCCTGTTGCTCAGAAAGTGGGCCAGGCTGGAAACGCACAGTGTTGCCTGATGTCGATGGCTGATGCTGAACAGCACCAGGACCCAGGGGTGCCCATGGCCTGTGTTCCCAGATTCCCCAAATGTCCTGACTCTCAGGGTCTGCATGTCAGGTTTGTTTTTTGAGACAGGATTTCATGACATAGCACAGGCTGACCTTGAACTGGAAATCCTCCTATCTCAGCCTCCAGAGTGCTTGGGTTATAGGCAGGCAAAATCACAACTGGCTTCAGGATCTAAATTTAAGTGGACTGAGCCACTTTTCTCATCTCTCTACCATCTATCTCACCCAAGGATCCCTGTTCAAAAGATACTGATATAAATAAAGAAGTATATTTGATCTTTGTCTCTAGTTCCTGGCACAGGGTTCTTAGGAGCTCTGGGATTTCCACAGTGATAGGGTGGTGCGAGCATCTTGTAGTATTCACAACAAACCTCTTTCAACCATGTGAGTCTGTGCCAATGGGAGGATTCTCGGTGGGTCCCAGACAGCTTAGGGAGGGGCTGGTTGCCAGGGACCCAGCCCAGGCCTGTGGAGAACATTCAGCTCATCTTCGTCCTGAGCTCGAGGAGGGGAGGGGGCTGGAGTATGAGTCTAACCACCAATTGCCGAGGGTTGTTCTATCCACTAGGAACCCCAGAGAGCCCCAGAATGCTGGCATGCGGGCTTACAGGACAGTGAATGTGGGGAGGGGCTGGGGGCTCTCTGCGAGGTGCTGGACCTCAGAGATAGACACTAGGGGCAGGCGGGCGCTGTCCTGGGTCCTGGGCACCTCCCTCCAATTCACTGTCCCTGAGGAGGGGCCATGGGACCCTGACTGTAGCTGACCCCTCAGGAGGCTGGGGATAAAACGCAGGCTGCGGTCTGAAGTCGGAGAGGTCTTAGTCTCAGGGACCAAGTCCAAAAGCTGAGGTTCAGCCCGTGCCTAGTTTCCATGGTGATGGCGCTGCCTGCAGAGCTGCTCTGGATCTACTCGGGGTGCAGGGGGACAAGAGTAGCTGGACTGCACGCGTGACGCTGAGGCTGCTGGCTTGGGGTCAGCCACACACCAGCCATGTGACTTTGGAGAAAGGACTTATGTGATCAGTTCGCATGCCTGTGATGAAATACCGGGTGCAGAACATTATGAAGAAGAAGGGTTTGTTTGGCTCTCAGTTTTAGAGGTCCCAGTGAGGACGTTCCTGGCTGGGTTGCATCCTAGCGGAGGGCAAGGTCAGTGTGAGTGGGGCCGGTGATCACGAGGCTGCACAGGAAGGGAGGACTGGCTCCATGACAACTCACGCCAGCGAGGACTCAGCCAGGAGGCTGCGCGCGCTTCTACAGCAGTGGTCAGTGACCTCACAACAGCTCCGGCAGCTTCTGCTGCTGCCACCCTGGTACCAAGCCTCTGACGTGTCCACCTGGGGGACCAGACAACCCCCAACCCAGAGCTGTGCTTGACACTCGGCACCTCAGTTTCCTGCCTGTGAAATGCAGCTGTCTCGCTTACCTGACTTATGGGGGTGTGGGAAACACTGAGCGCTGAGCTGTGCCTGCTGTGTGGTTAGCGCGGCGCAGCCTTTGCTGCTCTGTGATGCCGTCAGTCTGGTTTGCCGCCTCATGGTGAGAAGCCAAGTGACAGTCCACACACTCCTTCTTCGGCCTTACATGGCTCCCGAATCCACCTCCTTGGCCTGGTTTACTCTGGCTTATTCTGTCTAGAGGGGAGGGGAACAGGGACTAGAAACCGTGCTCCATGCTGGCCACTGCGTCTGGTGGCCAGCCGGTTTCCCTGCCTCTGACCCTTCAGTTTCCATATAAATTACTGCTCAAACCCGGGCTACACTTGAGAGTCCAGCAGTGCTCGGGGCACAGGTCATCTCTTCAGCAGTGAAAACAAGCATGCCCTCAGCCAGGACTACATTTATGTTCACACAATCACTGCCAGTGTGATCTGGTGTGATCTGCAGCGCTCAGTAGTGCTCATGACATCAATGAAGCACTTCACAGTGCATCAGGCGCTCTACATACTGCTGATCCCTTCAGCATGCTTGCAAAGGCATATTGTAGTCTTCCTCCTAGGCTGTAGACAAAGAAATGGAGTTTATTGATGAGCTAAAATTACACAAATAGTCAGCTGCTGCACTGTTTCAATTCTACCATGTTACAATTGTCCCTTATTCCAAAAAACTGCCCATTTCTGCACAAATCACAACACTGGACAATTAGTCGGCTGAACAATCTGGTCCATGTGTTCTTAAGATTCCCCTTGCTCATTTCTTTGGTCCCCAAGTACAATCTGCTAAACTCATAACGATGTTATGAGTTATTTATCTTCTTTTCTGGCCCACAATGTAGGGGGAAGTGGCTCATGGAGGGGGAAAGTTCAAAATCTGGCCCTGCCACTCCTTAGATGTGAGATCTCACTGGAAGCCCTTGCATGCTTTCTACCACAGTTCTCACCCTCTACAGGCTCCTGAAGGTTTGAGTCTTCCTGTATCAGTAAAACGCTGCATAGTTATAAGAATTAAATGAGATACTTTAAGGAGAGAGTTCAGCAAATAGTAAGTGCAAAACATAGCAATGAATATTATGGTTATTTTCATTATTACTCAGAGTCCCAGAAGAATAATCTTTGAGATGCATGAACAAAAGGATACACAAACAATTGGTGACCAGAAGTCCCTAAGAGAAAATACTCTGTGTTTTCCTATTTAAGCGTATTCTATACTTGCACAAAAATATGAAAAGAGGCATACGTGGGGATTGTCATCATTCTAGTCTGCATGAATGCAAAAAGCAAGGTGCTTTTGACTTTGGCTAATGGACATGGTGTCCTTCACACTGCATTAGACGGTTGAGCTACTTTGTGGAAATGGAAGTGCTCTAGGGCTGGTGACCAGAAGTCTCACTGAGTCATGTCAATGGAGTTACAGCCTACCAAGCCCAGGCTTGAGCCAGAGACAGACCCAGAGCCCTAGAAGAGTCCCCCACAGTCCCCCAGGAGAAGCAGCCTGTGGCACTGCCAAAAATCTGTGCAGTAAATTTCCCAACTAGACTTCTGTGTGACAAAAGTCAGTGGAAAACTATTACTGCATACAAGCAGGGACGGTAATGACCAGGCTCCAGTAATGAAGATAGTGTCTACCCTACGGGCTAAGAGATGCCACCAGCCAAGGAACTTGGGAAGGCGGGTAAAGGAATGTAGGCTGGGTGATAGAAGTTCAGTCATGTGACAAGTTGCCAAGATTAGCCAATTTTGCCTTTCCCTTTCTGATTCCTCTAACAGAAGATGTTTTAACAGTAGTTAACTTTATTTAAGCTCAGTATTTATTTAAATTGCAATCAAAAAGGGAGTATGACTTAGAAGAAGAAAGAACCTGCTGAATATGGATGAAATGACTTTGTATGTTCTTTTGTGGAAATAAGTAACATGTTTTAATTTAATGAGATTGAAACAAGATTTTGTCATTGTCTTTATTTGGAAGTTACATCTGGTGAAGAGAAAAGCACACAGAAGCCATGTTGGCAATGGGTGGACTGCAGTAGCTTTGCATTTTGTCAGCTGGAACTGTGTTTCCCAGAGGACTCTTTCCTGTATGACTCTGGATTGGAGTTGGTCACAGATGTATTTGTACAGAACTTGGGGAGTGAAAATGAGTAGCTGCCTTGCTGCTCTGACTGTGCTGTGTGGCACCATCACTTCCTGTGTCCATTGCTGCTGACCTACTGGGCCCCCATTCTCAGGGGCAGCACCCAGCCTGGTAGCTTCTCCCCTGCCACCAGATCTGCTTCTTCATCCTATGAGCCCAAGTGTGACTGAAGTGTCAGCTTCTGCATGGCCCCCACATCATCAAGGTAAGAGTAACCCAGACAGCCACGGTGCCAGTCTGTGAGTGGTCTTGTTCTACCTGAGCAAGTCGGAACTATAGAGATGCACCACACTCTGAGTCAGATTTGAGTCCGTCTATTTAAAGACAGTGTCCAAGAGGGGGCTAGTGCCTATAAAGATCTCTTGGCCTGAGAAGAGGTTTAATTTCTCCTTTTAAACCATTCCTTCAGTTGGGGAGGGCTCAAGGGGAGAGCAAGTGGAATCTTACAGAAGCAGAGCCATGCCAGGTTGGTGGGGGGAAGAGGAAGTTTCACACACTGGGTGAGCTACAAAACACAACTTGCAACTGCAGCAAGTGTTCTGCCAAACAGGATGTGTGTTTGGGGTGCTTTGTCCAAGCACAAGCACACAGTGGTGGCAAGGCTCAAGATGGAGTCAGGTTGGTTATCACAGTCTCTCTTGCTTTGTATCCAGTTTTCTTTCCTAAGTGCTATCACAGCTGTTCTCCAGTGGCATTTGTGCAACAGCAAGTTCAAAGCCTTGCAGGAAATTCCCCGTCACCTCTCCCATGGTGTGCTGTGTCATCTCTGTCAATAACCTATTGCATCCATGAATGATTCTACTCCATCAGAGGGTTTCTCAGATCAAACCCTAACACGCTTTTACTGAAATTGTTCTAAGTGATACTGTGTTGGAGACCATGCTTTGCATGAGCTTTGGGGCTGGGAGATGTGAGATGATGTCCAGTGGAGGGGTTCAGACTTCGCCCCTGCATGCAGGGTCCTCGGAGACTCCTGGGCTCAGAAGCAGGGCTTCTGTCTCCCCTAGGGAAGCATCCCAAGTGCCGGCTGCACCCTGGGGTTGTTTTGCTTTCTGATGATACACTAGGGGATCTCACACCCCCTTACTTCATGGGTCAGAAACTTCAGGGACAAAGGCCCCCAGCATTAACAGCTGACTACCGAATGAGGTGCAGTGAAGCTGGACTCCAGGCTCCCACCACGGCCCTGCCCCTCTGCCCACTGTGTTCGGGGCTGTGGCGTTGCCTGTGCTGAGAGCCCATACTGCAGCCCAGGACGAGGGCTGTGGTGGGCTGGCTGTGAAGCCAGGGGAGCTGAGCAGAGGACGCCGCTGGCCCTGCCCAGTATTCAGAAGCCGCTTCTAAGCCTTCCTTTCAGTCCATCCAGGCTGCTCTGCTGGGGCCTGAATAAAAAAGAAAGAACCATTCAGAAGTTATTTATTTCCCTAGTTAACTGAGGTGTTTCTTCTTTCCTAAAGAAGAGGCAACTTGTTCCCTTTAAATCCACTTAGACAAAAACTAGATGTTATTGACAGAAGGGCTGTGATATGCATCTCAGGTTTTATATGGGGATTCTCATTTTGTCACATCCAGTTTAAGCCACCAGCCTAATTTAATTACAATTAATGAATCACCATTTACCCTGAGGCAAAGCCAGGTTTCTAGCTGAAGAGGTGTTCAGTGCACAGCATTCAAATTCATGACCTAGACCTCAAATTAAAACGGGCTGTCCATTAAGAATGGATGAGTGGCTTTGAAGACTGCATTTATCCCTCGGCAGTGGTCTCTCAGTCCCCCTGGTCCCTTCAGGAGGGGCAGGCAGGACTGAAGAAACTGCAGAGGGAGGGTCTGGGCTCCCTGCCCAGCGGGCTTCACAGCAGGGCGGCCTGGCCTCACCACGTGGAGGCTCTGTGAGGTGGTCTCCCTTCCCACCCGGCTCCAGGAGGGCTCTGCCCCGGTGCAGGCAGCATTTCTGTACCAGAGAAGCCACACTGCTGAGAGAGCAGTGGGTGAGGAGAGGACGCATGTCTGCTGCATCTGCCTGGGCTGATGGTCAGGAAGAGTGGAGGCCCAGAGACAGAGTGCTCAGGAGGCCGAGGTCACCTCCTGTGACCAGCAGGACTTTGAACCCTGAGCTGTGGGGACAGAGGCCCGGGGACTTTTCCTTCGAAGGGAAGGGGTGCTTCCCACTCTGGATCTCTGGGAGGCTTAGTGAGCAGACCTACTGTGTGCTCTAGCCTGGGGCATTTGAAGAGCCCGACTAGGAGTGGGGCACTGTGCGCATGGATGGGGCGATGGTCTCTTGCTTTCCAGCTGGGATGGGAAGGAGGCCCATCCTGCAGGCTGTCAGTCATGCCCTGTTGCCAGGGTTGAGCACTCAGCTGGTCGTTGACTGACTGGGGCTCTCAGGCTTCTGTTGCTCCACAGGGCAAAGAGGGCAGAAAAGGGTTTGCTGGGGCGGCTGGAACCTGAGGCTCAGGACTCAGAGCCTTGATGGATGGTTGGGTGTGTCAGGGACTCGGAGGTGTGAACTTGGCCCAGAATGCCAAGGGGTCTGAGGGCAGGGAGGTGGCCCTGGTGCTGACTTGGGGCGGGGCCAAGCCCGGGTTAGCAGGGCCAGCTCTGCAGGGAGGGGTGGGGCAAGTCTGTTGGTGCAGGTGCTGCAGGCTGCAGCTGAGCACTGCTCTGTGAGACTGTCAGTCCTCAGTGTGGCTGCCTCGGTGCTGCCCTTTCATCTTCTTCCGTGGCCCTGACTCCCCAGATGTCTCCCCTGAAGTCCCGTTTCAGGCTGCCCTGTGTCACCAGACTCCCTGACGCCTCTTCACTCCTGCATCCGGGCCCTGCTGCCTCCAGCTGCCAACAGAAACCAGCACTGCCACAGGAGGCTGAAAGCCCGAGGCTGAGCTGAGTGGGGTGGGGCCGCACTGAGTCTGGGAAAGGAAACTCTGGAGCTGGCCCAGCCCCCGGGGCTCTCTGCAAAGCGCCTCTCCTCTCTCTCTCTTCAGCACCGGAGGAGCTGCAGCAAGTGAGCGTTGAGCATCCACAGGAGCCATCCCTGGGACAGGAGGGCGGGCCTGGTCCCGCGAGAGCAGATGGCCTGGTTCTGGGCCCCGAGGTGCTGAGCAGATGCCTCCACCAGTCTTTGCCAATGCTCAGACAGCTCTCCTGATGCCCGGTAGCCCTCGGCCCACGACGTGGCACTGAGGTGGGGCAGCGCCTGAGACCCCGCTTGTCCTGACGGAGGCAGGGACAGGTCAGCGAGACTTGGCTGGCGTCGCCTCCCTGCGGCCTGATGCTGGGCAGCACCGAGAACCGGGGCCTAATCCTTTCGATTCTTTCTCTGGAAGAAGGCGCTTCAATCCGTGTGGGCTTCAGGCCCCCAAATGTACGTCTTCCCCGAAATGCACAGCTCATTCGCTAAGCGTTTCTGCCATGGAAGCGGCACAGCGGCCTTAGGAGATGCTTGGCGGGTGGATAACTGGGGTTCTTCCCGGAGGCCCCGAGAGGCTGGTGACACTGCAGGTCACACGGAGCTAAGGAAGAGGCAACTCCTGCCTCTGGGTCTGAGTGGAGAGAGTGGTTCTTCCGAGGCACCCACGGTCGGGCAGCGACTTCCGCCTCCTCCCCCGCAGGGACAGGAGAGGGGCCTGCGGGACACCTGGCCGTCACAGCGCCTGTGCATGTGTGGCGAGGAGGGGCTCCGGGAGCAGGTGCTGCAGGAGGCTCTGTGGCCCGCTCCGTAGGGCCTGCAGTCTGTCACCCCCTCCGCTGCTGTCAGCTGCCCTCTTGGCAGAGGGATCCAAAGGGTGCTGGGAAACCGCCTCCTAGACATGGGCCTGCGGCCCACCTGCTGTTGCAGCTCCTGAGATTCATTCCCTTTGCTGACTTTTGCTCAGGGAAGTCAATCGGGGCAGCATGCGGGCAGCGAGGAAGGGAGGCGATGCCTGGCAGATTCTGGCTCATGAGCCCCTCCTTGGTCGGTCGGCGCTGAGCGCTGGCTGAACCCTGGTCGGCACTCTGACTGCTGCGGCCTCTGACGCCTGCACCCAGGGCCATGGCCTCACGTGCGTGTCTGGAATCCTGTGTCCCATTGCCAGACCATCCAATTCTGTAATGCACTACGACTTAGGCAATTTCAACACTGAAATCGTTGTCTTGTAAATGGCGCCTTTATACACCACTGTATTTGGGGGGACAAAGAAATCCCCACAGTGATGTAATCATTATGGGCTGTACATGTGTACTGATAAAAGGTTTTGAAGTTAAATGGAGAGGCAGATGTGTGTAGCTCCCCACAGGTCCTGTAACCCCGTCTGATGCTGTTACGCTCAGTCTGGATCCAGCCTCTGAGGAGCTGAAGTCCTGCCTCTGCAAGGCTGCTTCTCCGGAGTTTGCGCACCTGGCCTCCCCATGCCAGGCTGGGCCCGAGCTAGTGACTCTGGGTCTCTCTAGGCCCACACCCCTCCCGCCCTGCCTCGGACTCTGATGCTCCTCTGGGCTTCCAGAGCGGCTCCATCTCCTCCGAGACACCCCGGTAGGAAAGTCCCTTCTCGGAGGCTTGTCCGTGATTTCTGGCCATGCGAGGTGCCCGGCTGAGCCCTGTGCCCACTTCCATTACACCTGACAACACTGAATGGCACCCATCTTGGCTCTGGAGACCAGGGTGTGCCTCCTTCAGGCCCCGCTCTCCCATCTCTGACTCTTGGTGGGAGGAAGACACTGCCCCCCACAGAAAACCCCTGCCCCAGACCTTCCTTCACTGAGGGCCTGGTTAAGGCGCCTTCCAGGGGCTCTCGGAAGGATCCTGAGCACACAGCAGGTCCCTGAGGTCTCCGGGGCCACCCATCACCCCGTCCCTGCCACCAGGCTTGCAGCTACTGTCTCCCCAGAGGGCAGAGGAGCTTGCAGGGTTGTCTCCTGCCTGCAGGTCTATCCAGGTCTTCCCCTCACCTCCATGGCACATCTGTGAGTTTCTCTAGAAAGCCCATGGCAGGGCTGGAAGGGTTTCTGATGCCCAGCATGCTGTCCCTTTCACTGACATGATCCTATGAAGGACTGGATGAAATCTAATCCCTAATGGTGAGAACACTGACACGAACGACCATGCGAGGTGCTATTGTGCTACATGCTGCATTTCTCGGTAACTCCACCATTTGGTTGAGACCTGTTCTTATCCCCATTTTACAGATGAGAACATTGAGGCTGGGTGATTTTTTTCAGTATCACATTGTTTTCCCATTCTGGAGCCGGCATTCAAACCCATGAGGGTCTGATTCCATAACCGGAAGCTTCATGGCTTTGTTCCTCCCGTTACCTTCTGACAGGTGCCAACAGTAGCAGCGACAGTGCTGGAGCTTAGGAAGCCAGGCTCGCCTGCAGGGCTGCCCACTTACAGAAATCGCCTGGTTTCACCAAAAGCCTGCAAAAGAGGCTCCGTCATCTCCATTTCAGGTATGG
The DNA here is from genome assembly GCF_053883595.1 of Heterocephalus glaber. Lineage (NCBI taxonomy): Eukaryota > Metazoa > Chordata > Mammalia > Rodentia > Bathyergidae > Heterocephalus > Heterocephalus glaber. Next base: position 81,769,796 of record NW_028258138.1, on the reverse strand, counting down.
GGACTGAGGTGCTCACGAGCAGTTCGGCTAATGTTGAGCAAGCACTAGGCAACAGGCACAGGAGCCTGCTCTGCGGCTCTCCTTTGCAGGTCTCTCCGATGATCTCCACATTCCCAATATCCAGAGAGGTGGCTCACTGAATCCCAAAGGCCGGAAGCTCATGCACCCAAGCACTGCGTCCTGAGGCCCTGCTCTCCCTGGAGCCAGTAGGCAAGTGACTGGTGACCGACCTCCTGGCTGGTCCCTTCCTGGTGCTGGTGGCGAATCAGCCACTCAGCTTGCACTGCTTTCTCATTCCCCTGAGGCTGCTGGTGACCAGGCCTGCTGGCCCCAGGGCTGCTAGGGGATCAGATAGACGGGGATGGGCTGGAAGGTCCGGGGCTGGGCTCATTTCATGGCCACCATGCAAGTCCCTGCTGTGTTTGTGCTTGGCATGGTCTAAGCAGCAGCTTAGACCAGTTGTGGCACCACGGAAGGGCGCTCCCCTCTCACTTCCTGGGGCCAGAAGTCCAAACACTTGGCCTGCGGGGAGAGGCTGCCGGTCAGTGCAGGACGCCCTGACCCAGGGGCCTTTAGGGTCCTCGCGGACTCTTTCCAGATGCAGTGGTGTCACTGCACTTGGGGGGAGCAGCGGGACACAGCTTCCAGGGACACTGTTTGGCCCTCCATGGGGTCCACACCACTGGCACCGTTGGCACCGGAGAGGTGAGTGGCTGAGGGTATCACCACCGTGACACAGATGCCACCGTGGCCCTGCTGTTCTGTCCTCAGGCGATTATGCTGAAATCTGATTGCTGAGGTGGTGGTGGTCAGGAGGCGCACAGGGAAGGCAGAGCCCTCCAGACGGGGATTAGTGCTCAGGAACACACCAGGGGGCAGCTCGGCCTGTCCCTCCCGGAGAGGACCAGGGGGTGGCCCTGGCAGATGCAGAGGCTGCCGTGCTTGGTGCCGGGCACCTGCGCTGTGGCTGAGAAACCAGCCGCTGCCCGGCTCGCGCCTGAACAGCCAAAGACAGATGCCCGGCCTCTGGCCGACCTGAACCTCCTTCCCCAGCTTCTGCATCCCCAACCAGCTCTGGGCATCTATAAACATGTGCATATCACAGTGACTGTTAGGAAAATGTGAACAGTGCAATGAAGTTGTGTTAGATCCTTTTGAATAAAAGGATTCTTCAGTAATAAAAAGTAGGATTAAACAAAATTATTAATAGTAACGAGTGATAATGTTGCACTGATCCGGCAGAAGCTGGGAGGTGATTTGACAGAAACAAGCTCCGGAAGAGCCGATCTAAATCGACTTCCGCCTGACCACCCGGAAGTCTGGGGCCACTTCCTTCCCGGCCACACACCTGGCCCCTCTAGCAGGAGGGAAGGGTGCCTTGGGGTCACAGATGGGTCCCCGCATTCCCCCTGACACTGTGGGGTGCGGGACTCAACCTCAGGAGTGCTGCACATTCATTTCAATGCAGTACGCAAAATATCTTGATGGAAAACCTGGCTTTCATGGTGATGACTAGCATTCGAAAGATATCTTTAAATGGGTTTTTTTTTTTTGGTGGGGTACCGGGGATTGAACTCGAGGCCTTGAGCTTACGAGGCAGGTGATGGAACCACTGAGCTAAATCCCCAGCCCCACTTTAAATGGTCTTTATTTCTTCAATTAGAGTTTCTCTTCCAATGGAATCTTTTATTACATTTTTAAAATAGAGATAATATATAATGTGCTATGTAAATATAAGCTATGAATTATTTATTAAATTATAAAGATGGTAATATGTCATTTTTTTCCTCCAAGGATGAAGATACAGGAAAGAATAACTATGATACAAATTCCATTTAGGTGATGAACCTCAAGAGGTGAAAAATGGAGTGTAAATGTAGGAGAGAGGGGTCCTGTAAGAGCCCCCAGGAAAGCCCTTTCAGCAGACACACTCCATGCATCTCCTGTTGTTTCCTAAGGTACAGGAGGGAATCCCTAGCATGAGAGAGTCCAGTGTGGAGTAAGAGGAGCTCTGGGATGGGGCCATCCTGGGTCTCCAAGAGGTGAGTCAGTCTGCTGGGACAGGGGCCTCATGGATTACAAGAGGCTGTGGGGGAAGCTGGTGGTGAGGCTTGGAAGAGGAGGTGGCCTAGGTATGAAGAGGTACTCACCTGCCCTCCAGACGTGATGTGAACCTGTCAGTCTGACTTCCTCTGTTTGACTGTTTCATGGGCACCTGCATTAGTCTGCTTTCCAATCACTGGAAAAAATATCCTACATTGCCACTTAAATGAGGAGAGGGTTAACTTGGCTCCTGTCATAGGAGGATCAGTCCATGGCTGGCTCACTTCAAGGCAGAAGCAGCAGTGCGGAATGGAAGACAGTCACTCAACCCATGGCAACCAGGAAGCAGAGCGAGAAGCGGGCAGCGGGGACGAGAGCGGAGCCTCCCAGGTCGCACCCCAGGCCCCACCTCCCACAGAACATTCAGACACGAAGGCAACCACAGATGAATCCTCTGATGCGCATAGTGCCCCCCGATCCAGTCACCACCCATCACCCCACCTCTGAGCGCATGAGACCTCGGGACATTTTAGATCTACACCAGAACAGCACCGCAGTAGGCAGAAACCACCCACACAGGGAGACACAGCCGTCACTGCTCTAGCTCTGGCCAGGATAAGGGAAGAAAGCATTGCTCATGGCAGTGACACGCTGGTGGAAGCAGAAGGAAGCCTGGGTGAAGTGACACCCGGAGCCCACACGAATATGCTCGCTGCCCAGGTTCACCGCAGGGAGGAACTCAGGTTCCGGGGGCAGGAAGCAGCTATGAAAGGCTCTTCTCTTGCTCTCAGACTCAGCTGTTGCTCTCCCGCCCCTCCCCGGTCAGAAGACCAGGAGCACTGCCTCACTCTTCTCCAGGCTGCTGCGGAAAAGGGGAGCAGAGGCACGCTGGGCCGGGCCGCTCCTTTCACTGCTCTGTAGCTAAACAAGAAGTTAGCAAAAGACACTGGAGCCCACTTGGCACCGCCAGGACTTCGCCTGCAGATTCAGATGGAAGTGTACTTGTGAGCTCTGATATTTTCCCAGGGCGAAATCACACTATTAAAGATCTGGTAACTGAAGCACGGACAGCAGAACTGTATTTGCGACACACGGTTGTCAGCAACCGCTTTTGTACTCACCATGGTGAACTCTGACCCCCTCAAGAATCGATGGGAGCGTCTTCCGTGAGGCTTGGCCCCTGCAGCCTCTTCCGCTCCTCCCCAGAGGCGGCTGCCTTCACCATGCTGGTCTAAAGGCCACCTGCAGGCTACGGCCCCATCTCTCCAGCCCTAAGACTTCCCCTGAGCTCCAGGCTTGGCGTCTGGCAGCCTGACCAATCTCTCCACTTCAGCGTCCAACCAACATTTCAAGTTTTAAAATGGCCAAATGGAACACTTAGCCTCTGCCCAGCCTGCCCTTTCCAAAGTCCCCTTAAACAGTGAGTGCCGGGCCCTGCAGCTGCCTCCTGCAGCCCTCTGGTTCTTTCTCCACACAGCAGACAGCGTGACTTTTGAAATTGTCAGTCAGACCATGGAGCACTTAAACTCTTCCACAGTGGCCAGCGTGAAGAGCTACAAACTACACTGTGCGACTCCTTCTATGGGACGTTCCGGAAATGGCAGAACTACAAACAATAAAAAGGTCAGTGTCTTCCAGAGTCGGGGAAGGGGGCGACTGGGCCCGGGGTGTTCGCGCTGTTTGGTGCCGTCCTGTCACGTGGGCCCTGCCACCTGTTTGTCAAAGCCCAGGGAACCTACAGGCAGCGCCCACACTCGTGTACACGGTTGGCTTCCATGAACAGCCGCGAGGCGCACAGGCCCATCGAATGGAATGGAAAGAACAAGCCTCACTCATGCGATGTTGGCCATGGGGAGCCGGCCGGGACCGGGTGATGAGAGCCCTCTGGGCCTCCTGCCCCTCCTCTGCACAGGCCTGAGACTGCTCTAGAAGGAAAGTGCCACAGATGCCTGCTCCTGCCAGTCCCTCAGAGCTCTGGGCCTTGGCCTCCGGCTTCCTCTCGGCCTCTGTCTCACCACCCCCTGCTTGGTCACTGTGGCCGTGGCAGCTCCTGAGCACCACCGGGCCTGGGCAGAAACTGGCCGGAAACCTCCTCGCCTGTCCCCTCTGGCACTCAGGTCTCTGCCGCCTGTCGCCTCCTCGTCACCAAGGCCGTCACTGGTGACAGGCCCGCAGGATTGTCCGCCTGGCCCTGCCCCGCTCCCCATCTGGACGTCTGGAGCCTTCGCTGAGGTTCAGCAGCCTTGCTTGGCCATGTTCACCTCATCCCTGGTGCAGCCTTTGGCTGCTGCAGTTCCTGAATTCGCAGGGGTAGCGTGTGGGGCATTAGGAAGAGAACGGGCTTTGGGTGGGCTGTCTCCAGGCCATCACTCAGAAAATGGCCCACGGACAGGCTGTGTTGGTGTCACTGTCTCTGCCGCGTCCGCGGGCCCACTGTGAGGACGGAGACCAAGCGGTGCCAACCACTAGCCGTGGGTCCTGTGTCCTGGGCCAGGCCTGACGCATCGGAAGCGCTCGGTGATTCACTGATGAATGAAAGAAAACACAACCCAGGAAGTGCTGCTTCTACCCTGGATTTCACGAATGCCGGCTGGTTGTTTAATGTCAAGTTTCAGAACAGCGATGGCGGATGGCTTGCACCTTTGAACATCACTCGGGTCCACAGAGGAGCGCTCAGACGCTCTGACCCTTCGCCCTCCCTGTCCCCCTCCAGTCGGTCACCGAGTCCGAGGCCTCTCGCGCCTCCTCACACCACGCTCTGCCTCGGCCTTCCCACTCCCAGGCCTCCCTGTCCTGGCCTGAACACCTCAACTGCAGATCTTAAACCGCACTCCTCTCTGAGGAGGGCCAGGACAGCAGTGAGGGCTCCCTCGGCTTCCTGGAGAGGCCCAACTCCTCCGTCTCCGGCCTGCCTCTGCCACACCTGCACTCACAGCAGAGTGGTCCAGGCCTCTGCAGCCCCTGCAGTGTCCCCTGAGACCCCTCTCCTCTCTGGTCCGCTCCTCTCCTCTCCTGGAAGTCCTCCCTGATGTCCCCCGGACCCCCATCCCCAGAGATTCCACCTCTTACACATGCAGCCTTGCACACGGCCACTCGCCAGGTGATCCAGGGCCAGTCACTCTGTCTTGTGGCCTCAGTGTCTCGGTGCGTCTGATGCCTGTGATGAAAGCCTGATGTGAATTGCAGGTCGGCACTTGACAAAGCACCTGGAGCACACAGCGCTGTTGTATTGTACGTGATGATGAACTCACGCTCTTCTCTCTCTGGAGTCAACTTCTCCATCTTCTGCCTATGAGAGTAATTGAGCACTGAGTTTCTCAGCTCTGGAGGTTGTTGTTGCCCTGAATCGGGGAGAATAGATGCAGGTCTGCTTGAGAAAAGCCCGGTTTTTAGGAGAAATAAGCTGGGTTTTTAGGAGAAGCAGACCGTGCCTGATGCCAGGAAGAGGACAGGAGCCACAGCACTTTTCTGGGAAAGGGCCAGGCATCCTCCTTCCCGCGAGAGCCAGGAGGCTGGGCAGGAAGGATGCCAGCTGGTTGCCATGGCGAAAGAGCATCACCCTCTACTGCTGCAGTAGCACGGGGCTCGGACTTCTGCCCGGACTGGTTCCTTCGACCCGTGGCTGCCTCCGCCCTGATGCTCACATCACCCTGGGGAGGCGACTGGGTCTCCCAAACACGCCTGAGGCCAACACCTCAGAACCCCAGGAGCAGAGGTGCAGAGACACGTGTGGCTTCACTTAGAACTTAGCAGTCTTAGTCGAAGTTCCTTTTTCCATGTGAGATATTGGAGCCGATGTTTACTTCTTACATGTGTGTGTTTGTGTAGCAGTGTGTGTGCATATGTGTGCAGTTGTTGGTCTGTAGGTGGGAGCATGTTTATATGGGAAGAAAGAACAGGTATTGATCAGTTTCTAAGGTTAGTAAATGAGAATAAAGGATGCCCACTTTATTTGAATTTCAGTGAGTAGTTTGGTAGGATAAAAATGTTCTGGGCAATGTAGCTGGGGCTTATATATACAAAGAATTACTGGTTATCTATCTGAATTCACATTTAACTGGCTTCTGTGTTTTATCCAGCAACCCTAGTATGTGTGTATGTTTGCACATATGAGGCCTGGGGAGCCGCTGGTATTACAAGATTAGGACTTGTGCTCTTTCTCTTACTTAATAGGCCGGAAATTCAGAGTCCTGGAACACAAATAAAGAGATGTATTCTAAAAGATGGCTGGATGAAAGGAGGCTCTCAAAATTCAGAGACCTCAAGCCAACGGCTGGAAGGACAGAGCTGGGGAAACGCCTCTTTCTGGCGGAAGGGACCCTCTTCCGGGTTTGGCTCCCAGGCAAAGTCCAGGGCACTGGGCCTGCCCACCTGTCTCAGTGATGTATCATGGAGACCACAGGAGCCAGAACCAAGCTTTGTATTTGCTGTGTGCCTCAACAAGTTACTCAGCCTCTCTGAGCTTCATTGTCATTGTCTTTAAGAATAAACTTAGAAGATCTTGTGGGAATATACACAAGGAACAATGCCTGGCATATTATAACAGAGATTGTAGATTTCAGATTCCCTGAGGTGTCTTCAAACAGGCTGGTCAGAGTTGAATACAGAGAGGTGTATCTGGCATACTTAGAAAACTGCAGGTTCCCATCATGTTCTTGGTGCATTTTCCTCCCGCCCTGTGGGTCAGCTTTGCTTTGATTCCTGAGAGAACAGTAGCACTTGGCTATGGGGCTTAGATTTCCATTGTTTTCTGTGACCAACACCACTGTGGTGGTGAAGCTTAATTGTCAGCTTGATTGGCTTGGGATTCACCTATAGGATTAGTAAAGTGGACTTATGGGTCTGTCTGGGTGGGTCATGGAGGTAGATCTATCCCTTGCCCCTTCCTCTCTGGCACCATTCCTCTGCTCTACTTTCCAGTTGCCATCTTCTCTCTGCCATGCCTATCCACCATGTTATTTCTGCTTTGGAACCAGCTAACTATGGACTGAATCCCCTGAAACTGTGAACCAAAAATAACTCTCCTGCTTTGAGTTGTAGATGTTGGACATCACATCTCAGCTCTGGGAAAGCTGTTGAACCTAACCATGTAGAACAAAAGAGGCTTCTGCTGGAGAAGTTGGTGTCACCCAAAACTACTCTAGGCCCCAGGCTCACTGGAACTTCAGTCTTAAGTCTTCCTTGAGTCTGCTAACATTTCTGACCTTTTTGTGTCAAATCTCCTAGTTCCTGACACAGCCCACATATATCACTGATAGATGCAAGGTACATGATCAGCCTCACAGGACAACACTGACATGCATGCCTGTTTATAGAGATAGTTCCGTTTCCTAGATCCAGGGCAAGTGTGTGGTAGCCTTGCTTACGTCCATACTCCTCCTTCTGAGGACACTGGCAGCGTTCTGGGCATGGCAGTGATAGAGTGCCACACCTGTCCCAGTTTGAGTGTTCAGTCCCTACTTATCATCCTACCAGAAGCTTTTGCAGTAGGACAAGACTGTAGCAGGGCCTGGGCATTTAGTGAAATGTTTTCCATTCCTCATCCCTGCAAGAAAATGAGAGCCCATTCTGTCTTTTGAGTCATCAGATGAGTGTTAAAATTCTCATGTGTTTAATTAGTGTAGTCATAGTAAGCCCATCATGGAATGCTTTCAATGGTGCATTTGCAAAAGCTAGAGCTCTCTCTTGGACTTGAATCTCTGCTTGGGGCTCTCGTGTGGGGACACGCCCTCTGGACTTGTGCCAGTCGTTATGAGGAGAGGCCAGTCGTCTTGGATGGTTCCATACTAAAGACTTAAAGTTGTCCACAAGGCCAGGCTAAAAGAGCTCTTTTCCAGTTGACTTGGTTTCGTTGGCCACAATAACAGCCAATCAATGAGCTATCTATGGACACATGCATGGTTGACCCAATTCAGTTGTTAAGGTGCCTGAAATAGCATCAGTCTCATTGATTGCTTTGCCATTTATGGCAATCAGACCTTACGATGACCAAAAAAATCTATTTGATTGGGAAATTATCAATAGAGTCGTAATCATGCCTTGTACGTATGGCCTGAGTGGATCTCAGGGGACCTTTCCATTTCTTAATTCCAAAAGGCGAATCTTCCTGACTGGAATTATAATCAGGCAAAGGAACATGCATGTGGTGGGGGAAGGATGGGAGTTCAGTAGAAATGATCCTTCTCTCAGCAAGGGCCTTCTTCTGATCCTACTCACAGGGGTTGTCTCTGTTTTTAATCTTCATCATCGCCATGACATTGCTATAGTCACTTAATTCTCACATGAGCTCCCCTGCCTTCCCAAATCCAGATGAGTTGGCAGTGCCATCTGGGCCACTCCATAACTGTTACAAGTACACTGAACAGCTACACAAGAGCTCTGAGAAGGCTCATGCTCATCACACTCTGCTGTCCCCGCTTGCTTCAGGTGGCAATTCTGACTCTGCCTACCCACCTATCCATTCACCCACACACCCACACACTCACTCACACACTCACACATACACACATGTATTCAAAATACAGGAGCATGCATGTGTCTTGTTTATTCTTTGTATTTACCTGGTTGTGTCCTGTTTGAATAGATATGAGTAATTCCAGTCACTATCCATGGGGGTGGTGGTCAGTGTTTTACAACAAAAATTCCAAAATATGCTTCATATTATTTTTGGAAATAAGAACTAAAATATACATTTATAAGATTTTTTTTTCTTGTACCGGGGATCGAACTCAGGACCTTGCACTTGTGAGGCAGGTGCGGTACCACTGGGCTAAATCCCCGCCTATAAGAGTTTCTAAAAGCTTTAAAACTGAAATTACACAGAAACTGTAAATTTATAGAAAAACATATTTAAAAGTAACCAAAAAGCCATTTCACATGAAAAATAAAAATTTTATGGAGTAAGAGGACAGCAGAGGACAGAAAGCATGGAAGTAGAACTTGCAAAATAAAAGCATTTAAAGGAACTGCAGTGCAAATACCAGCCCATTTTTCTACTTGAAAAACAGAAACTCACTTGTTACGTCAGTAACAGACAAAACGACAGCAACAGATAAAAATGTAGTTTTCCAGTTCAGCTTTGGGTTGTAAAGAAACGTAACTGGGTGGCACAAGGTAAAGAGCCAGAAGGAAAGGCACGGAGGAATCAGTGGTTGGTGCCTCGTGTCAGAGGACGCGCCGTGGACAAGTCCCGAGAACTTGTGGCCCTGCCGGGGCTCTGAACTCCTGACTTGGCGAGGAGACTCTCCTACTTGAGGCTCGATTTGAGCTCAGGGCAGAGGTGCTGAACTTCAGCCATGGAGCTGCTCAATTCTGCATCGCTCTGGGGCCAGGTGTGGGAGCCGTTCTTTCTAAATCCCGCCCTGTGGTGTTTTCTAAGACTCGAATACATAGTATTGAACAAACTCAACCAACAGAACAGCCACCAAGAAGCCGAGACCCTCCACTTCCTAATGCCTCTGAGGGGCTGCGTGACCAGGGAAGTCGCATTCTGACAGCTGACATGACATGCGAGACACTGTATGTCACCATGGAGGGGCCACTGCTGAGGCCGTCACCAGCACCAAAACAGACACTGTTGTGTTTCACCAGATTCCAAATTTTCTTTTAAAAATTCAAACTGTGTTTACGTGGCAACTGACAATCACAGTCTTTGAGGTACAGAATGCTTGTGATGAGCTCGGAGCAGGATGTCAGCGGCCTCTGGGACACGTCACTGTGCGGGAGCCCTGGTGGCGAGGTGCCTGGTCCTTGTGTGGAGCACACTGTAGCTTAGATGCAGGACACAAGTGGCTGCGCCCTGTGCAGGAGCTGAGCTTTTCTCCAGCTGAAGCTTAGCCCAACTTTGCTATTTACCCTTTCTTCCCATTCAGCCCTGACTTTCTCACTCTGTCTCTAACTGCGTCCTCTGGAGCTCAGTGGCCAGTTCTCTGGTCAGGGACTCCCGATTCCTGTGTGACGCACTTCCCCTGTGTGCCCAGATGTCCCGAGGCTCCGAGGATGGCCTTGGGCGGCTGAGGGGTGGAGGTCAGGTCAGGCACTGCTGGTCCAGAGCAGAACAGCCGCCTTCTGCCGCCGAGAAGCTGTCTCTGTTCCAGGGACCAAGGAGGAAGCTCCTTCAGTAGAACGTCCCGTAATCTCTGCATTAAGTAAAAGTGCAAAGTAATTAATGACCCTCAACTTTGGCACTCGGTTTAACTAAGGAATTCGGTCTTAGAGTCCTCACAGCCATTTAGAAGACACACGCGTTTCCTGGGTCTGCAGTAAGGAAGCGCAGGACTCCACCTTCGAGGGAGTCAAATCAGCCCTGCGAGCCATGGATTTCACATGCACAGCACTGCAAGGGCAAGCCTGGCATGCCCCTTCTGTGGAGCTGGGGACAGGCGGGACCCTGCGCAGGGCACCACTCTCGACTAACAGTGGCACTCACTGGGGCAGCGTAGGCTGGGGACCCGGAGGCTTTAGGCTCTGTGACACTGCTGCTTCTTATCTGGGCCAGGAGCAAGTGGTTCGCTCGCTCAGAAACTGGATGGCCCTGGACACCAGTGACTTGAGCAGGTGCCTGCATGGGTGTGTTCATTCCACATGAATAAGTGAAGATGTGCAGGGCTGGCTCTCCAGGGAGAGGCGCTGCCCAGTAACACAATCCAACAACGGCACAATGACACCGCCTGCCAGGCCTTCCCCAGGCGCAGGCTCTGGTACGGGCTATGGATTCATCGTCTCCCATCATGCTCGTGACACTGCAAGGCTACTGTAAGCCACACTTCCCTAGCGGAAGCCCTCAAAGCAGGGGACATGCTCACCTGTCCAAGTCCTCACAGGAGGAGAGTGGCAGAGCAAGTGGGGGCGCGGGCCCTGAGCTGCAGGAAGCCTGTGCCCTGCGTGGCCCTCGCTGTCCTGCAGCCTGCTTCTGGCTGCCCTCTTGGTTCTTGTCTTCTAGAGCAGTCTGGATTCACCACCAGATTCATGCATCTTTCCACTTTGTTTTGTCCCTCTTCTTTCCCCTCTGGGCAGCCCAGTGAGCTGTTAGCATGCAAAGAACTTGGTCCAGGGTGAGCAGCCTGTCTGAGTTCACCCTGGCAGATGTGGCTGTGTCCAGTGTAAACTGGATTAGCTGGACAGGAAGAAAGGCTGCTTCCAGCATCATCCGAAGCTGTTGCTGGGAAGTGCTCTCCCCAGTGCTGTGGTCCTGGGGTGAAGGAGCTGCCCGGCAGTGAACACCATCCAGATGTTTCAGAACCTCAGGCTGCCGCATGTCCCAAGCCTCACCTCTGTCACCCAGGAGAAAGGCCAGGGCTCCAGTGTGATGTGAGCCTGCCCAGTCTGCAGCACACAAGGGTGAAAACAGCGCTGGGCCTGGGGTGAGCAGCGCTGGTGTTGGGGATCTGCCACACATTGCCCCATGCACGCTCTTCCTAAGGAATTCCACTCCTTTCTTCCAGTTCTTTCTGCTGATTTGCTGCAGTTACACTTTTCAGGTGTGTAGTACTCAGTTTCAAGGAAAAACATTGCAGCCCAGAGAGCTGACCTTCGCGTGTCTCCCGAGTGCCCTGGCAGGCACACCCGACAAATGAGCCTCGCGCCCTTGCGCATCCGGCCAGGTCTCCGGCAGCGGATCCTCAGCCATCCCACCTGCCTGGCATCACAGATCATGATGAATTGTCTCCAACTCCAGCCTCAGATTGTTTTTTAACATTTAATTTAGTTTCTTCCTGTGCTTGGATGAACATGGTCATGTTATAGATTTCTGCTCTAATGTTCACCAGCAGGCTGGGAGAACAAGCTTCAGCAAGCTGTGGAAATTAGAGAGACCAGATCAATAGGCAAGGTCACGATCCTAGCTCCGATTCCATACACTGTCCTGAAGTTCTCTCCCCAGAAAGCTGCCTGCTGCTTCCAATGTGAATCCATGAGTGAATCCTGGAGAGGAATCCAGACGGACAGGCCCGTGCCAGCCCTGCCCTCTCAGAGGGGAACGCCCATAACATACACCCAACATGTATGTGCAAACAACAGCCTAGGACAGTGAACAGCTGGGTGTCTGCTTTATGTGTGGTGCATTAATCCCGCCGTCCCAAAACCCTGTCCAGGGAGGACAGAGACTCTGGGGCACACCTCTAAGGGTTACCCTGTCTCGCAGGCCCTCCAACTAAGGGGCAGTGTCTCTTGGGCCTGGGCCTTGAAATTTTTATGAGACAGGATTGTGGAAAATCAACCTACTTTGAACTCTGAGGAATATCTCCAGGCTCAAGGAGACGGGCTGAGGAGAAACATTCTAAAATATGCTAAAAGGTAGCTGGCACTCCTCAGATGTTCTCCATCACCAAGGAGGCCCAGCTGCCTTCCCAAACACAAAATCACATTCTTCACATGCCAGTTTCCCACCTGGAGATTGAGAGGGTGATTTCTCTATAGCTATCATTTTCCTGGTGGAAATAACTACTGCATCAAACCCGCAAGCCCGCGAAAGCGAGCCTGCTGCTGGTCATTTATCACATTCATAATCACTAGTTCCAAAGTGACCTGACATTGCCATGATCAATTGAGAGGGAAAAAAATCTTAAAAGTCTGTCTTTGGGGGAAAATGTTAAGGTGTGCAAAAATGGGGGAAAATAAAAAGAGGTTTGGGGGAGGAAGGAGCCCGATTTCATGTGGAAAGTGGGTGCCCCCTTCACTATGGAAACCCAGAGAAGTGGGATTTCTTCTATTTGGAGAGTAAATTCAGTCCATGATAAGGCAGGGCTTTATCTAACTCCCTTGTTCAGGATCAGCGGGGGACTTTCTAGAGCCCAGTACTTCTACAGTGCTTGAGAGTTCTGCTTCATAATTTAGAAAATTGGGTTATATTCGGGGCAGGGCTGTCTGGCTGACCTTTTGTTTCATTTTTGACAAACCACATAACCCATCTCCTTTCTTTCTATTGTATCAGGGATTTCAAGTGAAATAATCACACTTAAAATCTCCAAATAGAAAATTAGTTTGTTGAGAATATTGCTTTGTGCTTGGAAATGTAAGGCCAGGAAGTTATTTGCAAGAACTCTGGAAAGTTGTGATGTTTTTGTTGTTAGCCCAGGAGTTGGTTGCAAAGAATTACTTTGATAGGAACACACACACAAGCCCATATTTTCTTTGGCAGCTCCCTAAGAGTTGGATTTGCTCTTATTCTGTAGAAATGGCTCTCTGGAAGGTCTGTGTGGGGCCAGGCTGTAGAGGAAGATTGGAGGGATGTGGTTTAGAAGAAACAAAAAGGCAAATGATGAGATTTTTCTCCTGTGGGGAGGGGGTGTTCAGTTTGGAAATAAACTCTGTTTGACCACATGGCAAATCACAATGAATGGATGAATACACAGTAATTTAGAATCAAGGTCTAGAGCAAGATGTGATCGCTGGTGTTTCCGTGTTTCAGGCGAGTCACCCGAGATCCTGCAGTCTGTAGACATCTTGCCGAGGTCTGCTCCAGAGGGCTCACTACCGGCTGGCTCTGCCGCCCTGGGTCCTGGTTCAGGGCCCTGTGTTTCCACCCCACTGCCTGGAAGGCAGGGGCGCAGGCTCTACACCCTGCAGATCCCCTCACCCATCTCTTCCCACAGGGGCTGAGTACTGACAGAGGAACTTACCTCCCCTCTGGCAACGTAAGGCTGTCCCCTAAAGCTAGTGACTCAGAACAATGGCAGCATGGACTTCCTGTGAATCTACACTTCGGGGAAAGCTGCAGGCAGACAGCTCAGTGCAGTGTGCAACCAGAAGGATGCGGCTGGAAGTCACACAGGTCCCTCTTGCCCAGCCCTATTGGCGGAAGCAACCACAACCCCTGCCCAGGTGCAAGGGAAGGCAACATACTCAGCGTGATAAAAACATAACAAGCACTCAAATTTCCAAAAATGTATTATAATACAAGACACATCGGCAAGAATTTCCCTCAAAATACCCCGCTTTCTCGAAACACACTCACCCCATTGATCCTGTCACTTTCTGCAGCAGCTCTGGAGTCCTCTTGCCTGAGAGTCTTGGTTGTGGGGTCCTGCTGCCTCGATGTCCTCAACTGATTCAAAATGTTTCCCTTCCTTGTAGTTTTGACCTTGAGAAAGAGCCAGAAGACACAGCGTGCCAGATCCTGTGCCTACAGTGGAGGAGGACACAGAGTATTGTTTTCACAGCCCTGCCTTCCTGTCGGATGGCACTCAGCAGCAGCACTCACTGTCTTTTCAATCATGTTTTGTAAAGACAGGAAGGATGGAGGACTCCAGAGCTGCTTCAGAACCCAGAAAGAACGATGTGATGAGTGTGCTCAAAACGAGTGGGAGGGTTTTGAGGGGATTTGTGGCAATGTGTCTTTTACTGTGATCTTTTTAAATGTAAGCTCTCACCATAGATCGGGATCACAGTTCAGAGCCCTCCCCTCTCAGTGGGAGGGCCCTGTGTGGAGCTGTAAAGTGAGCAAATGGCACTGCAGATATCGCTGCTAGGAAATACAGTCTGCTGCAGCTGCCTTCTGGCCACAACCGTTCAAATCCTTCCCTCCTGCTAAACTTACTCAGCCTGACCCCCAAAGCCCAGGCTCACCCCATGGCAGTGTCTGCTTGCAGCCAGACCAGGTGGAAGTCAGGTCCTGGGGAGAAAGCAGCGTCCCTAGCGTGTCCGCTCTGTTCCCACTCCCAAAGCCTGCACTGGAGGTGATGCTGTGTGGACTGAACACCAAGGCCAGCGTGGCAGCTCAGCTCGGCTCCCGGCTGGGGACAGAACCCTCTGGGTGCCCACAAGCCAATGCCAGGCCTTGGCTAGGAGCCGAAGTTTCCCTCTGGGTGAGCAGGTTGGGGCTTCCTACAGCACGTGGCAGGCATTCCCAGAACCAGCATCCCACACTGTAAGCCGGCCGGAACCACAGCTTGGGGGAGCTGACCTGGAGGGTACACTGCAGGCCACAGCGGGGAGCAGCACCCTGCTCTGCCTGCTGCCCTAGGGTGGTGGAGCCCTGACTCTGATGGAGTCTGTTAACAAAGCACAGGGCTGCTCTGACAGAGCCTGCGTGTCCTTGGACCAGCACAGACCAAAGGGCAGAAGCCCAGGATGCACACAGGACAAGCTGTGGACCTCAGGCCAGCAGGACGTGTGATCAGGTGTGTGAGAGAGCTTCGTGGGCCAAGTACGCGTGTGTGTCGTCCACTGCGCTGGACAGCAGCTCATGGAGGGAGCGGGAGCCTCTACTCTCCCACCTTGGTTTGCTTGCATCTGGCCAAATCGCCTTTCCATGGAGCCCCTGTCTGAGTGCATCTCCTGTGGGACCCTTCCCTAACCTTCTCAGCCCATCCATCAGGTGGTTAAGATATTGGCTCCTGACCTGAGGCGGGGTTGCTAGCAGACGTGGCACCCAAGTGCACTGTCCTGCTGTGTGCGGGTTTGGCTGTGTCTCTCAATGTCCTCGCTGCATTAGTTTTGGAAACCAGGCACTTTTTCCACTGCCTCGGCCTCCGCTGCGCTGTTTTCCTGTCCTGCCTCACTCTGGGTCCAACTCTGCTGTGATGCATAATTCAGTGGTTTGTACTTTGCATCTATTAACCATAGCACCAAAGGGGGGATGACCCAATAGTGAGTCTTTTGCTTAGATAGTGTTTTTTCTGAGTAAAGCTTAACATTCGAACCGATTTATAGTTCCTTTGCATAGTAGATAAGTATCATAATAGTTTTTTAATAGATGATCGGCAGAAGCACAAACGTTAAGCGGTCAGTGTCACTGCAGATTATCACAGGAGGCACAGTTCAAGGTCCAGCTCCCCACATGTACCATTTACTACTCGATTATGCATGATGCACAGTCAGTATCTAAAAATATCCATTGAACTTTATTATATTATCAATAGGCACTTAAATAAAATGCAACTTAAGGCTTTTTTAAAGAAAAAAAACCAAGTCTGACTTAAGATTCACCCATTTTGCTGGCTCAGAGAACTCTGTGGGAATAATAACCAATATAATAATAACCACTAACCGACAGGATATTTTACTTTTCCCAAACACTTCCTTCTTTCTCATGTCTTACATTTAAATATCTTTTATAAAATAAAAATATTCGTAATTCTGTATACCTACAGAATAAGCCCAGGTAAACTGTTGGTATAGTATTATTCCTATCTAGAAAATTAGGGTCAAAAGATTAGAAGTGAATCATTTGGAATCACAGACCAGATCCATTCCTTGCTTCAGTTGTTTAGCATTGTGACATGAGCTAATACAATAATAATAGTAATTATTATTGCTATTCGCCGAACAACTATGGCACTCCAAGCCTAATGCTAACCATCCTGCCCACGTTATGCAGTCTTCACACTACTTTTAAAAGAGACATCATTTGCGTCATTTACAGATGAATAAATCCAGACTTGGGGAGCTCGAGTAACCTGCAACAAAGCTGTAATATGAACAGTCAGTGGTGGAGAAGTGGTGAATCCCAGCGCTATGCCTCTCAGGACAGTTACCACGGAGGAGACTGAGGATGACGGAGAAGGGCAGGAGCAAGGAATGGGCGAGAACGTACTGCCACTTTCTAAACATCCTTTGGGCCAGCTATTAATTCCCGAGGATGCAGCTGTTACTCAGATAAAACTCACTCTGGTAAAGTTAAATCTCACCCCTCCCATTACATTGCTACAACCCAGCTGGCACCCAATGGGAAAGACTGTGCCTGGAGCAGACTTCTATTTTACGAGATGGAATAAGCCATTCTCATGCCTGTTCACTTGGCCCTGTCCTCCATCTGTACCCTGGTAACACCTACATGCTCTCCTGTTCAAGGGTAACCCTAACTCGAAAGGCTGACCTGTGTAAACACTCTTTCCGGTTGGCTGGTTGTCATTACTAATGAATCAGGATCCTTTCTGAGCACTTCTGTGCACGTTTCTATCCCATGAGCCCGACTTTCTCACTCATCCTGTTGCCCGTGTAGGAACCAGCTTCTCTGTCAATGTGCTTGGCGCCATCCTTGGGGGTCTCCAAGGAGGATCTCACCCCCTCTGCTC
Source organism: Heterocephalus glaber (assembly GCF_053883595.1). Classification (NCBI taxonomy): domain Eukaryota; kingdom Metazoa; phylum Chordata; class Mammalia; order Rodentia; family Bathyergidae; genus Heterocephalus; species Heterocephalus glaber. The sequence goes on along the minus strand of NW_028258138.1, from coordinate 81,752,739 downwards.
TCAAAGTGAAAAGAAATGTGGGGGAAATTTGATTTGGAAAGTTTTCTTAAGAGCCCCGCATTTTCTTGAATTATTTACAAATCCGGGAAACACTTAAATGAGTCCAGGAACCTGTGATGTCAGATTATACAGGCACCATCTTGAACCATGTGACCAGCTGAGCAAGGGATCCCAGGTTTCTGGGTCCCTGTTAGGATGCCCTGTCCTCTCACTTCTGGTCACATCTGAGGTCACAGGATGACAGAGAAGAAGGACTCAAAAAAAAAAAAGGCTTTACCCCCCCTACACACACATTACCAGATCCTCAACCCCCTGGTCTTTAGATAGCTGGTTTTATAAAAATCACTGTTGAATGCAGTTTTTCACCACTAGAGAAAACACACCATCACACTTAGTGCATATTAACTGGGTCAATACTAGGGTTGTTATGAGGCTTACACTATAATCGTGGATTTCTTCTCTAGGTTAAAGGGATCCAAACTGGGTCTTGTGGTGTATTATTTCTCAGCCAGCCCTGATAGACACCACTGTGATGGGTTAGCCCGTTACTGCTATAGCTGATTTGACTGCATGCTAACACTCCTGACTCAGTGGACAATTTCATGCCAGAAAATCTGCCTATTGATTCCACCATCACACCAAGGGGAAGGGACAGCAAAAGTTCCTCACACAAGAGCTCGGACTGGATCAGACTCAGCAAGAATGCCCACAAGCTGGCAGAAAGAGGTCTGGAGTCTGAGTTAGTCTTGGTACTGCAGTGAAGGGATCAGAGGAGCTACTGGGGTGCAAGCCGTCAGACTACCTCCCAAAAAAGCTACTTGGGAATCACGTATGCAGTGTCTTATTGGAATATCTAATCTGCATTCCCATTGACCATCTGATGAGTCTAAGTTTTTGTATGTTTCTTGACTTATTTAGTCATGTGGATTTATGTTCTTTTATGGTTTCCTGTATTTATTAGGTTGTTACTTTTGTGTATTTGTTCTTTCATTGGGTCTGATTTAATAGGTGTTTAGGTTCTCTCCCTTGTTTCGCTCCCTATCTAGTTTCTTCACCTCAAAACCCTGACACAATATTATTAACCCATTTTTTTATCCTCTTTCCAAACACATAAACTCCTCCCAAATTTTAAAATTCCCCATACTTAGCTCCCTCAGCATCACCCCTATCTTCTCTAGTAGTAATCCTTGTTCCTCCCCACCCTAAGTCTTTGGCACTTCCATATCTTATCTAGCTTACTGTTTTCCCTCTCAGCAGGTTCTGATGACCATGTAGCTTTCCTCAATTACAAAATAAGCCTCCTTTCTCCGCTGTCTCACCCTTGCTCCACAAATATCCTCTGAAAACTTTCAATACTAACCCTTCAACTCAATTAAAAGTTCTCCAATAGAGTCAGACCCCATGTCAACCTTTTCTTCTCATCCTCCACTACCCCTTGCTTCAAACATCCCACTTAGTGTCTAACATTCTTCATCCAACCATCTCCCATTCTCCTGACCCCACCTCACTGCAGAACAACCACAAATAAGCTTCCAGAGTGTGCATAGAGGATAGACAAAGGAGGGAAATATAAGGTCTATCATATAGAAATGTTGTAAGATTGAATGTGTGGATGCTGTTATAACTAGAAGCAACTCCTTTGGCAAAACACAGGGACACTTAAAGTAAATAACAGAAGGAGTAAAGACTAACACTGGGTGTACAAAGCTGAAAATTATTCACAGGGAGGTGACATCATACTACAAATCTCCATATAAGCCACAAACTCTCCTAATTTCTTTAGTCCTCAACCTGCAGTACCCCCAAAAAGGAGGGGAAAAAGTGGGGGGAGAGAAAGATAGGAGCATGGAAAACAAGGAAACAGAAGAGCCCTGAATTCTCCTAATTCTCCCAAGGCACAGCAAGGGATCACAAAGGGAGAAGAAAACCAACACCAAGTATCAGAAATCTATGAAAGGTTCATAGAAGGGATAAAGAAAATAGATGAATTCAAAGAGGAAATGAACCAAAAGTTAACAGTAATTTCACTCAATATGCACAAGGTGAATTTTTGGGGAAAAAAACTGGACAAGTTAACCAAAACAGTTCCAAACTTGAATGACAGATTCAACAAGGATATGGAATCCTAAAAGAAGATGTCAGACAGAAATATCTGAAATAAAAACTGTATAAAAGCCATAAATTGCAAAAATGACCAATATGAAGACAGTGTCTGCTATTGACAAAATAGTGAATTACAATGAAGAGTTCAAAGAAGCTAAAAAAAAAAAAAAATCAAGAGAAGATAATCCAGCAGCTACTAGATGACAATAATAAGACCAATCTAAAGCTAACTGGAGTTATAGAAAATGAGAAGATGGCACAGATGGATTTACTAATATATTTACAGAAATCATAGAAAATAATTTCCCAAACATAGGAAAAGAGCTTAAAATACAAGTAACACTTATAGAACACAAAATGATTATGGTGAAAAAAGCTCATCAAGGTATATCCTTGTTAAATTACCAGATATCTCACAAAAACTAGAATTTTAAAAGCAGCCAGAGGGGGCGAAAATCACATACAAAGGCAAACCAATTAGAATCACAGCAGACTTTTCTCAACACAAACCCTAAAGGCTGGGAGAACTTGGAGTGAAGTATTTCAAGCCCTAAGAACAAACAGCCTCCAACCCTGAGTAACCTGTCCAGCAAAATTAGATAGGACAGGATATTGCAAAATAAATGGAGAAATAAGGCATTTCCATGAAAAAGACCAGCTCAAAAGATATATGAGTACTAAACCAACTAGAGAGAATATTTAAGAATATCTTGACAGAAATCATGAAATGAACACAGCTAAAAACACAGAGGGAACTAGTAATATCAGTAGCTGAAGAGCAATAAAAAAAAGTCAAGAAAAGAAAAACAGAGTGCAGAGGAGGAGCTTCTGGGCCCCCATACCACTGCTCCCACTAAAGAGGAGGTGAGCCTCATGAGCACCAGCAGCACACACACACACACCATCAAAATGAGAAGATACGCAAACAAGTCTCAAAACCAGACTTCCAGATTACCTACAGCAACCCTAAAGGGAAATGAGATGGAACAAGCTGATATTCAACCACCTGGACTCCCTGAACTGGCAATAAAAGAGGATCTGGAAAAAATGAAATCCGAAATAATTTTGCAGATAACAGCAGAGATTGTGCCCATAGTGCAAGACATGATTAATAAATCTAGAGTGGACACAGATAAAAAAATAGATGAGCTGAGGAATATGATGGAATCCCAACACAGGAAACAAATGGAATCCATAAAACAGATGCAAACAGATTTCCAGGAGATTAAAAACTCCATTGAAAGTCTACACAGCATGAGCCAATGTGAGGACAGAATTTCAGACATAGAAGATAAGAATGCAATTAGTGACCAGGAAAAAGAAAAATCGCTTTAAAATTGTAAGGGACCATGAGAAATCAATCCTGCAGCTGCTAGACAAAGCAAAGAAGAGTAACATAAGACTGATTGGACTCAATGAAGGAAGAGGAGAGAGTGCAGATGACATCAAAAAACTTTTCACAGAAGTGATGGCAGAAAACTTCCCAAGCAGGGGAAAAGAATTTCACATACCAATAAGTGAGGCATATAGGACTCCAAATAGCCTTGATCAAAAAAATTGACACATAGGCATATAATTGTTAAGATTCCAGAAACTCAACAGAAGAATAAAGTTCTACAAGCAGTTAGAGAAAAGAAACAAATCACATACAAAGGAAAGCCCATCAGAATCACAGCAGACTTCTCAACGCAAACCATCAAGGCAAGAAGAGCTTGGAGTGACATATTCCAAGACATAAAGGAAAACAGCCTCCAACCCAGATTGATGTGCCCTGCAAAACTGTCTTTCAAATTTGATGGAGAAATAAGATACTTTCATGACAAAGACCACCTTAGGAACTTCATGAATACCAAACCAGCACTCCAAAACATTTTAGAAAATATCCTAGGAAAAGACAATGAGGATCACAACTCCAGGAAGCACAGCAGAATGAATCCATCAGGCATGAAAAGAGACTAAATGCAAAGGGGGAGAATCCAACAAAAAGAAAAAGTCATGACAATAAGTCAATATGTATCAATTATAATCATCAATGGTCACAATTAATGGTCTCAATTCACCAATCAAAAGAAATAGCAGAATAGGTCAAGAAGCAAGATCCAACAATATGCTGCATACAAGAAACACACTTGATTCAAAAAGAAACTCATGGACTGAAAGTTAAAGGGTGGAAAACAATACTCCATGTGACAGGAACTTGAAAAAAAGCAGGAGATCAAATGGATTTCAAACCAACATTGATTAAGAGAGACAAAGAAGGACACTACATCCTTGTAAAGGGAACAATCCAAAAGAGATGACAATCATAAATATATATGCACCAAATGCTAGTGCGCCCGAATATATAAACAAATATTAACGGACATGAAAAACCAAATAAGCACTAATACAACAGTAGTGGGTGACCTCAATACCCCACTGTCACAAATAGATAGATCAACTAGACAAAAAATAAGCAACAAAATACTAGAACTCAATCAAACTCTTCAACAAATGAACTTAACAGATGTTTGCAGAGTGTTCCACCCCATAAAATCAGAATACACATTCTTTTCAGCTGCACATGGGTCGTTCTCCAAAATAGACCACATACTCACACATAGAACATGTTTAAGTAAGTGCAAAGGAATTGAAGTTATCCCCTCTATATTATCAGACAATAGTGTGATGAAATTGGAGATCCATAGCAAAAGAAACTGCAAAAATTTCATAAACACATGGAAATTGAACAACACACTTCTGAATAACCAATGGGTCACAGAAGAAATTAAAGAAGAAATCAGACAGTTCCTTCAATTAAATGACAATGACAATACAACATATCAGAATCTATGGGACACAATGAAAGCAGTCTTACGAGGGAAATTCATAGCAGTGAATACGCATATTAGGAAAACAGAGTGAGCCCAATTAAACAACCTGATGCTGAACCTCAAGCTTCTAGAAAAAGAAGAGCAGGACAAACTCAAAGCTCATACAAGGGAGGAAATTATAAAGATCAGAGCAGAAATCAATGCAATGGAGACTAAGAGAATGATACCAAAAAATCAATGAAGCCAAGAGCTGGTTCTTCGAAAGAATAAACAAAATTGACAATCACTTAACCAACCTTATCAGAAAAAGGAAAGAAAAGGCCCAAATTCATGCAATTAGGAATGAAGAGGGTGAAATTACAACAGACCCAGCAGAAATCCAGAGGATCATCAATGCCTACTTTCAAGAACACACACACCAATAAGATGGAAGATACAGAAAATATGGACAGATTCCTAAGTACGTGTGAATTACCAAAGTTGAACAAAGAAGACCTAAAAATTCTAAACAACCCAATATCAATCAATGAAATTGAAAACATAATTAAAAACTTACCAACTGAGAAAAGCCCAGGTCCTGATGGCTTCACTGCTGAATTCTCCAAGACATTTAGAGAGGAACTACTGCCACTACTGTTTAAACTGGACTAGAGGTCCCATTTGACCGAGCTATTCCCCTGCTGGGTATCTTCCCAAAAGTATTAAAAGAATCATACCACAGTGATATATGTGCACCCATGTTCCTAGCAGCACAGTTTGTAATAGCTAAAGCTTGGAAGCAGCCCAAGTGCCCATCAACTGGAAACTGGATAAAGAAAATGTGGTTTTTTAATAAAATGGAGTACTACTCATCCATAAAGAATGAAAAACTAGAGTCATTTATAGCTAAATGGATGCATATTGAGGCCATACTCTTAAGTGAAATAAATAGGACACACGTGTAAATACCAAGTAGTTTCTCTAGTGTGAGAAACTGATAGTGTAAGCAAGGATTAAAATGATTAAAATGAATAACTGATAATTTGAAATAGGAAAAAAGTCCAAAGACGAAGGAGTGAAGGAAGAGGAAGGGGAAAGGAAAAGAGAGAAAGGAAAAACTATGAGAAAAGGATAAAAAATGGAAACAAAGTCTATGTAAATAGGGAAGGGTGGAGGGGGTGAAGGGTGCACAGGTTATGGGGAAAAAAATAAGAACCAAGATACATCATGTACAGGTACAAACACCCAATGATAAATGTAAACGAATTGTATACCTAAAATGTAACAATAAAAGAACTTTAAAAAAAATAAAAAAATAAACCTGTCCCATTGAGCTCAAAAAAAAAAAAAAAAGAAAGAAAGGGAAGCAATACTCCCCTGGAAGCATGCATCACCTTGATCCCCAAAGCAGAGAAAGACCCAAACGAAAAAGAGAAGTGTAGGCCAATCTCACTAGTGAACATAGATGCAAAAATCATTCATAAGATACTCGCAAATAGAATGCAAATCATCAAGAAGATCATATACCCTGACCAAGTGGGATTCATCCCAACAATGCAGGGATGGTTCAACATACACAAATCAATCAATGTAATACACTATATCAACAGAGACAAGGACAAAAACCATGTGATCATCTCAATAGGTGCAGAAAAAGCATTTGACAAAATCCAACATGCATTTGTGATAAAAACCCTATAAAAAATTGGAATAGATGGACCCTACCTCAATGTGATAAAAGCCATCTATGAAAAACCAACAGCTAATATCATACTAAATGGTCAAAAACTGAAATCCTTCACACTCAAATCAGGAACAAGACAAGGATGTCCACTATCACCACTCCTGTTCAATGTAGTTTTGGAAACATTAGCCACGGCAATTAGACAAGAGAAAGAAACAAAAGGAATAAAGATAGGAAATGAAGAAGTCAAATTGTCATTATTTGCAGATGATATGATTCTCTATATAGAAGACCCCAAGAACTCCACCAAAAGTCTTCTAGACTTAATAACTAAATTCAGTAAAGTAGCTGGATACAAGTTCAACATGCAAAAATCAATAGCTTTCCTCTACACGAACAACAGACTCACTGAGAGAGAGAGAAATAGGGCAAACAATTCCTTTCACAATAGCATCCAAAAAACTGAAATACCTAGGAATCAACCTAACAAAAAAAATCAAAGACCTCTTCTCTGAAAACTATAGCACTCTGAAAAAAGGGATTGAAGATTATATCAGAAAATGGAAAGACATCCCTTGCTCCTGGGTCGGAAGGATCAACAGTGAAAATGGCCATACTTCCAAAACTGCTATATACATTCAATGCAATCCCCATTGAGATCCCAGCAGCATACTTCACAGACCTTCAGAAAACAATCCAAAAATTTATTTGGAACAAGAAGAGACCCAGAATAGCAAAAGCATTTCCAGGTAACAGAGACATGGCAGGGGGTATCATAATCTCCAACTTGAAACTATACTACAAAGCTACTGTAATAAAAACAGCATGGTACTGGCAAAGAAACAGACCTGAGAGCCAGTGGAACAGATTATAAGATGCTGAAACAACTCCAGACACACTCAGCCACCTCATCTTCAACAAAGGAGCCAAACACCCTCACTGGAGGAAAGATAGTCTATTTAATAAATGGTGCTGAAAAAATTGGGTTTCAACCTGCCAAAGGTTAAAACTAGACCTATATCTCTCATTATGCACTAAACTAATATCAAAATGGATTAAAGGTTTAAACATTAAAATAGTAATGCTGAACCAGGTGGAACAGAGGTTAGGTAGAACTCTTGAAGACATTGGTGTAGGAAAAGATTTTATGAACAAAACCTCAGTTGCCCGTGAACTAGAACAAACAATCAACAAGTGGGATTCTTCTTATTAAAAGGCTTCTGCACAGCAAGAGAAACCACCAGCAGTGTGAAGAGACAACCCACAATGTGGGAAAAAGTCTTCACCTGCTGTTCCTCAGACAAAGGTCTACTATCATGGATCTATAAAGAACTTTAAAAAATCAGACCTCCCAAATTGAAAGACCCAATCCAAAAATGGTCATCTGAAATGAACAGACATTTCTCAGACCAAGAAGTAGAAATGGCAAATAAACATATGAAAAAATGTTCATCATCACTGGTCATTCGAGAGATGTAGATGAAAACAATGCTGAGATTCCACCTCACCCAAGAAAGAATGGCTGCTATCGAGAAATCAACAAATAACAAATGCTGGCAGGGCTGTGGGGAAAGAGGAACCCTGCTCCATTGTTGGTGAGAGTGTAGACTGATGCAACCACTGTGGAAATCAGTGTGCAGATTCCTCAAATAAGTAGGACTGGAGGTCCCATTTGACCCAGCTATTCCCCTGCTGGGAATCTTCCCCAAAGAATTAAAAGAATCATACCACAGTGATATATGTGCACCCATGTTCCTAGCAGCACAGTTTGTAATAGCTAAAACTTGGAAACAGCCCAAATGCCCACCAACTGGAAACTGGATAAAGAAAATGTAGTTTTTATATAAAATGGAGTACTACTCAGCCATAAAGTATGAGAAACTAGACATATTTATAGCTAAATGGATGCATATCGAGGCCATAGGCTTAAGTGAAATAAATAGGACACACGTGTAAATACCAAATAGTTTCTCTAGTGTGAGAAAATGAAAGTGTAAATAAGGACTAAAAGGTATAATTGATAATGTGAAATAGGAAGAAAAGGGGTAAAGGGGAAGGGGAAGTGGGAGGGGTAGGGGAGAGGAAAGAAGGGAATGGAATTAATATGAGAAAATGGAAAAATGGAAACAAAGTCTTCGTAAATAGGGAGGTATGGAGGGGTTTGAAGGGAGAACAGGGAAAGGGGGAAAAATAAGAACCAAGAGAGATTATGTAAAGGTTCAAATTTCCAATGATGAATGTCATGTCGTATGCCTAAAATGTACCGATAAAATAAAATTTTGAAAAAGAAAAGAAAAACAAAGGCTTCAATAACAGATAAAGAAGGCAATGATAGTAAATAAGCAACACATCTCAGTAGTAGTATCTCTCAATGTTAACAGCCTCAACTCTCCAATTATAAGACACAGATTGTCAGACTGAATAAAAAAACAGAATCCGGCACTGCTGCCAATGCCCTGGCAGAGAAGCCGAGGTCAACATCAAATCTGAAATATTTAAACTATTTCCACAATGCAGACAATTAAGCAGGTTGTTGTGGGCGATGGTGCTGTTGGTAAAACATGTCTCCTGATATCTTATACAACAAACAAATTTCCATCTGGATATGTACCAACCGTTTTTGACAACTATGCAGTCATAGTTATGATTGGTGGAGAGCCATATACTCTTGGGCTTTTTGATACTGCAGGACAAGAGGATTATGACAGACTATGACCATTGAGTTATCCACAAACAGATGTATTTCTAGTCTGTTTTTCAGTGGTCTCTCCATCCTCATTTGAAAATGTGAAAGAAAAGTGGGTGCCTGAGATAACTCACCACTTTCCAAAGACTCCTTTCTTGCTTGTTGGGACCCAAACTGATCTCAGAGATGACCCCTCTACTATTGAGAAACTTGCCAAGGACAAACAGAAACCTATCACTCCAGAGACTGCTGAAAAGCTGGTGCAAGATCTGAAGGCTGTCAAGTATGTGGAGTGTTCTGCACTCACACGGAAAGGCCTAGAGAATGTGTTTGATGAAGCAATATTGGCTGCTCTGGAACCTCCAGAACTGAAGAAGAGCCTCAGGTGTGTGCTGCTATGAACATCTCTCCAGATCCCTTTCTGCACAGCTGGTGTCAGCATCATACTAAAAGCAATGTTTAAATCAAACTAAAGATTAAAAATTAAAATTCTTTTTTGCAATAATGAAAAAAACAAAAATAAAAAAATAAAAAAACAGAATCCAACAGTCTGTTGCATTCAAGAAACTCATATAATCCAAAAAGATATTCATAGAATAAAAATAAAAGGATAGAAAAAAATATTTCATAAACCAGGACCTCCAAAACATCAGGTAGCAATTCTAATAGCAGACATGGTAAACTTCAAACCAAAACTGATTAGAGGAGACAAAAGTCACTATATACTATTTAAGGGAGCAATCCAACAAGAGGAGATAACATTGATAAACATGTATGTACCAAATACTGGAACACCTATCTTCATAAAACAAGAACTGCTAAAATTAAAAATCAAATAAACACTAATGGAATCATACCCCACTTTTGCAAAGAGATAGGTCAATAAAAAAACAATAAAGAAATATCAGAGCTCAACCACATCCTTGAACATATAGACTTAATAGATGAGGGAGTATTTCATCCATCAAAGCAGAATATACATTCTTTTCAGTAGTACATGATACTTTTTTCAAAATAGATTACATGCTAGTCTGCAAAGCCTGCTTATATAAATATGAAAGAATAGAAATTACCCAATGCACACTATAAGACCATGGTCCAATGAAAATAGAAATCAACAAGAGGAGAAATTTTGGAAAGGGCAAAGCTTCTGAAAATCCTTAACAACCAAGAAGAAATTTTTTTTTAATCTGGAAATTAATGACAATGATAGTACAATTTACCCAAACCTCTGGGATGCTTTGGAAAATTCATCACAATTAATGCTCACATTAGGAAAACAGAGCAAACTCAAATAAACAACCTTATGAAACATTTTAAGGTTCTTGAGAAACAACAACAAGCCAGTCCCAAACCTAAAGTAAAGAGGGAAATTATAAAGATGAGAGCAGAAATCAATGAAATTGAGACTCTAAAAATAGTAAAAAAAAATCAATGAATGGAAGAGCAGAGTTCTCGGAAAGAATAAATAAAATAGACAGGCCCTTAGCCATACTCACCAAGAGAAAGAGAGAAAAGATGCACACCAATGCAATTAGAAATGAAAAAGGTAAAGTCACAACAGACACTATCAAAATTCTGAAAACAGTAATCACTTTGAAAAATTATATTCCAACAAATTGGCAAATTCTGAAGAAATGGATAGATTTCTCGACACATACAAACTATCAAAACTAACCCAAGAAGAAATAAATATGCTTAACAATGCACTAACAAGCAATGAAGTTGTCACAGTAATACAAAATCTACCAACTAATGAAAGCCCAGGACCTGATGGATTCACTGCTGAATTCTACAAAACCTTAAAGGATATTATATGAACAATACTCCTCAAACTCTCCAAAGCAATTGAAAGCAATGGAGCACTCCCAAATTCATTTATGGAAGCCAGTTTCACCCTGATCCTGAAACTGGATAAAGAACCAACTAAAAAAGGGAACTACAGACCAATCCCCTTAACGAACATAGATGCAAAAATCCTCAACAAGATATTTGCAAATAAAATGCAGCATATTATCAAAAAGATCAAACAGCAAGACCAAGTAGATTTCATACTAGAGATGCAAGGATGGTTCAACATATCTAAGTCAATAAATGTAATACATCACATAAATAGAAGCAAGGTAAAAAAACTATATGATCATACCAATAGATGCAGAAGTCTTTTGAGAAAATCCAACATTCCCTTCATGAAAAACCCTAACAAAACAGGTATAGAAGGACCATACCTGAATATGATAAAGGCTATTTATGAAAAACCCATAGCCATTATCATAGTAAATGGGGGGAAAACTAAAGACATTCCCCCTAAAATCAAGAACAAGACAAGGATGCTCATTCTCACCTCTTCCATTCAGCATAGTACTTGAAACTACTCAAGAAAAAGAAGTAAAAAGGATATATATAGGAAAGGAAGAACTCAAATTATCATTATTTGCAGATGACATGATACTCTACATAGAAGGCCCAAAGAACTCCACCAAAAGACTTAGAATTAATAACCATTTCAGCAATGTAGCAGGATCCAAGATGAACACAAAAAATCATTAGTATTTGTGTACATCAATAATGAACTGGATGAGAAGGAAACTGTGAAAACAATACCATTCACAATAGCTTCAAGAAGAGTAAAGTACCTAGGAATCAAACCAGCCAAGGAAGTGAAAGACCTCTGCAAGGAAAACTGCAGTACTCTGAAAAAGGAGAGTGAAGAGGACATCAGAACATGGAAAGATGTCCCCTGCCCCTGGGTAGGTAGAACCAATATTGTCAAAATGGCCATACTCCCAAACTGTTACACAGACTCAGTGCAGTCCCAATCGGAATACCAGCAGCATACTTTACAGATCTGGAGAAAACAATCCTAAAATTCATACGGAACCAGAAGAGACCCAGAATAGCAAAAGTAATTTTGGGGAACAAGAACAAAGCAGGAGGCATAGAATTATGTGGCTTCAAGCTATACTACGAAGCGATAGTGATAAAAATGGCATGGTGCTGGAACAAAAACAGACCTGTGGATCAAGAATTGAGGGCACAGAAACTTCTCCAGACGCATTCAACTATCTTATCTTTGACAAAGGGACCAAAAGCAGACGTTGGAGGAAAGATAGCCTAGTTAACAAGTGAGCTGGGAAAACTGATTATCTGTATGCAGAAGATTGAAACTGACCCTTAGTGCTCACCATGTACTAAATTAAAACCAAAATGGATCAAAGATCTGAGCATTAAAACAGAAATATTAAACCTCCTGCTACCGGAACATAAAATAGGTAAAACACTTGAAGATGTAGGCATAGGAAAGGGTTTTCTAAACAGCCTTAATGCACAAGAAATAACAGCAAGAATCAATAAATGGGATTATATCAGACTAAAAAGCTTCTGTACAGCAAATGAGTAGTGTGAATCAATGAGTAGTGTGAAGAGACAACCGATAGGATGGGGAAAATATTTGCCAGCTGCTCCTCAGACAGAAGATTAATATCTAGACTACACAAAGAACTCAAAAACATTAAACTACCTCAAATTAAAGACCCAGTCAACAAATGGGCAAGAGAAATGAACAGATACTTCACGGAGAAAGAAATACAAATGGTCACTAAATATATGAAAAAATGTTCAACATCTGCGGTCACTAGAGAAATACAAATTAAGACAATGCCAAGATGTCATCTTACTTCAGAAAGAATGGCCATCATTATGAAATCAAACAATAACAAATGCTGGTGTGGCTGTGGTGAGAAAGGAACCCTCCTGCATTACTGGTGGGAATGTGAACTAGTACAACTGTTATGGAAATCAGTATGGAGATTTCCCAAAGAACTGAAAATGGAAATTCCACATGACCCAGCTATCCCTCCACTAGGTATCTTCCCCAAAGAGTTTAAGCCATCATACTACAGTGATGCTTGCATAGCAATGTTTATAGCAGCACAATTTGTAAATCCTGGAAGCAAAATACTGAAAATACTCTATACTGAAATATAAAGCAGTACTCTATACTGAAAATGTGGTATCTATAGATAATAGAATACTACTTGGCTATGAAGAATGCCAAATTTGACACATTTAATGGAAAATGGATGCACCTGGAAAATATGTTGGGTGAAATAAACCAGACATACAGGTTTAAATACCATATGGTATCTCTCATTTGAGCGAGGAGAAGTACAGATGAAGAGAATAATGCAGGATGGATAGAGAGGGACAAGGAGATGAGTCTCTTCCAATGGGGAAGGGGACCGAGGGAACAAGGGTGAGAGGTGAGGGGGAGGAAGGAGAAAGAAGTAGAATAAAGACACAGTGTGTGCAGGAACCTAATAACCTCAGTAGATGGACACATTACATGCCAGGACAGGGGCTAAGATTAGACCTATCCATAAGAATGAAAAGGGGACCTGAGTGGGGGACCGGTGGTGTGTACGTGTGACCACTCCCCAAGTTGACTGTAAATGGCACAGACTGCAAACCTGTACTAATAACGCAGAAATTAAAGAATCTGAAACCTCAGGACTCACCTTGCAACTGGAAGCCCGGCCTCTCCAGGGCTTGGTCCCCTGGGACTCGCCCTCTCCTGCCTCGTCCAGCTCCACTCGCACCTCTTCCAGGGCATCTGGGGATCCCTGGGGTGCACGGACTGATGCGTCCACCCCACACGGCCTCGCTCTGCACTGCAGACACGTGCCCTGCATGGCAAGGGCTTTGCAGACGCGAGTGCGCTGAAGACCTGGACATGGGAGTGCCTTGGGCTTGCCGGTGACTGCGGTGAGCTCAGGTGGATGCAGGAGGGAAGGGGGGATCAGACAGAGCCCCGGTGGGCGCACGGCTGGGCCGATGCCCTCTTGGAAGCGAGCGGCAGCACTGGGAGTCGCTGAACAGGCTCTGGCAGACTCGCGCCTGCCTACACTCGGGTGCTGGCCGTGTGCGTCGTGCTCTTGGCTGGCCGAACTCAGGCACTGTAGCAGTGTGTTTGTGTCCCTTCCATCCTCTGAGTGTGCGGTGCCTCGTTAGGTAGGACAGATGCAAGAACCTATAAATCCTCCAGACCAAATGTGCATTGTTACCAAAGGCTCAGCTCCCTGGCATCTTCCTCCCTGGGAAGCACTCTGCATCCTCTGGCCACGCTTCTGCTCCATCCCACACAAGCTTTTCGGTGTTCTTGGTCTCAGCAACGAATGCCTCCGACTGCTGGCTTTGGCTTCCCCTGTGAGACGCACTTTCCCGAGGACACAGCTCCAGGCTGTCCCTCCAGAAGAAGGCTTAGTGTTTGCTGCACGCCAGGACCTCACGCCCATGCTCCTGCCCACACCACTGGCTCCTGTGGTCCAAACCTCTCCAACCCCTCGTCCCTGTCCCCTGCGGGCCGCATGCTGAGTCACGCCTGCTCCGAGGATTTGAAACCCAGGTCGCTTAACTGGATCTCTGTCCCATTTTGTGTCATCCCGGGAGATCTGAGAGTCGCTGCCAACCCTCTCCGCTGGCCTCCTGCGCCTTTCTCCATCGCTGCCCTCCACAGCTCCACACCACCTCAGCTGTTAATTCCCAAGGGCACACCCCCAATCTCCGCTCCCCTCGGTCACTGTGCTCTGTCCAGTTTACTTTCTGGTGGTCTGAAATCTGCCTGTTCGCTCAGCCCCGCCCCCTGGCTGTAGTCAATCACATTTCCCGTGCACTGCTGCGACCTCCAATTCTTTTGTCTCTAATTGTTCGGATCATACACAACAAACCAAATCATCGTCAGGTTAGGCTGACTCTCTGAAACTTGCCACCCTCCTGTTACTTCTCTGCCTAAAATCCCCGAGAGCGCCCTGTGGTGCTTGCAGAGAATTTGTGGTGACAGAGCCTTAATCACTGGCTGCCGCATCCCCTGGTTTCCCTGCTGCATCTGCCCCTTCTCTCCCAAACACGGCCCTGTAGTCGCCCTGAGTTACTTCCTGTTGCCCAAAAGAATTTGGCCATCGGTGTCACTCTCCTGAAGACATTCTCACACTGTCCTCTCAAGCAGCACTCTGTGCCCGCCTCCCTTGCCCCTCTGTGCACAGCTGGGACCCTTCCGATGCTGGAGGACCTGATTCCTACCGGAAAGCC
Organism: Heterocephalus glaber; assembly: GCF_053883595.1. Lineage (NCBI taxonomy): Eukaryota > Metazoa > Chordata > Mammalia > Rodentia > Bathyergidae > Heterocephalus > Heterocephalus glaber. Next base: position 81,737,387 of record NW_028258138.1, on the reverse strand, counting down.
TTCTCCAGTCCTCAAGCTGCCTCTCATCTTGCATGCAGGGGCAACCTGTCCTCACATCTCCCCTTGGAACTTGTCACACTGCACACAACGCCTCTAGTCATCTCCTCCTCCAACCGTCCACCAACTCCTGGAAGAAGGAACATGTGTGTTTTACCTTGGAAGCTCCAATGTATGGCACAGTCAGTAATGAACCACTTATTAGTCAATTAGCAACAAATTAACTAAATACAGATTATTTATTCCTAAATGCGCTCTTCCCCTTCTCATTATCTTTACAACCTGGGGCTCCTCACATCGGTCCTAACTGAACCTAGACTTTAACATCTGGATTAAATAATGCCTCGGTCACGTCCACTAGGTGCTTCATGGGTTTCCTCATATTAGCAACTGACGTTCGGGCTTCACTGGCTCGCAGACCGGGGCTCTCATCATGCTTGGTCCTCCACCCGCTCAGACCCCCAAGGACTTCTTTCACATCTGTTCTGGCTCTGCTCAAATGACACCGATGTCATGTGGCTCCTGAACCTTCCAGCCCCCCCCCCCCACTGACCCTACCTACAGCCAAGTAGAGAGCCAGGAGGCAGCTAAACCATGTGTGCTTCGGTCAGACTGAGGCCTCTGTCGTCCGAAAAGACAATGATTCAGAGTCTTCCAGTCCACCACAAAGAGAGTGGAGATTGCCGAGAGAGCCAGGAGACATTCTGACCCAGCAGCAGTGAGGATGAGGCAGGTGTTTCTGTGAGGGGTCTGTGCCTCCCCAGTAGATGACCTCTTCTTTCGGGCACAGATATCCCAGCCTCTCCTATACCAGGAATAATAAGTTCTACAGATTCGCTAGTGATTTAAAGCAAATTATTAATTATTAATCAAAGAAGAAATGTATTTTAAAAAATCATAGTATATACTATAAAATACAGATAAGCACACGAAATTGCCAAGTTGCAATGTTGGCCAGGTCGAAGGACTGTCCACAGTTTGAAAACTTTTAGTCAGAAAACCATTAAGACCCACCACATTTATAACATCTGAGTCTACTAGTTCAGCTAAATCTTGGTTGCTACTTAGAGGAAAACATCTCACTCCACTGCAGCATTCTCTGTATTTCATGCCGTGGGATTGTTGGTGATTGGGGAGATTTCCTCATGATTGTCCTCTAAGAGATGCTTCATGCCCTTAGCCATGTTCTACAGACTGAGAAATAGCACAGAAAAGTGATTTGTGTAATATTATTCACTTAAATATTTCCAAAACTTAGTTGTCTGTGGATCTATTCCCTGCCCGGAAACCTGTTGGCCTCTCAGGGGCGCTGATTTGAGAGGATGCCCTGTGCTGACACGTCCCAGTGAGCAGGACACAGCACCCAGGTGCCACCTCCCATGGGAGATTTGTCCTAGGTGGGAATCGGGCCATGTGTGGTCTGGGCAGCCTTGATCTGAGACGTGGCCATCCATGCGGATCTCACGCCCACCGAACCACATTTAGGACACCATAGCACTCCTGGAAGACCCAGCTGGCCTCCACATTGCAGTCTCATTGCAGATCCTGCTGTCCAAGGACATAGCCATCTCTGGGCCCTGTCAGGTGCTGGCCGTCAGAGACACACCTCACACAGGGAGGTGGACTCGGCACCAGAAAGCAGTGCCCCACCCGTGTGCAGTGCTGCAGCCAGGCCTAGTGCTGAGGTCTCTGGATGAGCCAACGTGCCGTCTTCCCTGTGTCTAGCACCCAGGCCCGCTCCTGGGGCACCACGTGCTCAGGACTGGGCAGGCTGGAGAAGACACAAACAGCTCCTGGGGTGCAGCCTGAGGTCAGCAAACCGGAAGCAGCCACAGCTCGCCCCTGGGAGGGAGTAAAGCACTGATGTCCTCCAAACTGATTCACCGAGATCAGGTCACATGTGAAAAAGGCAGGCAAGCTCCTCTCCTTCATTGTTCCTGTTCTAAACGCAGGGACTTGCTAGCGTTAACTGGAGGGACCATGGATCCAAATGGATCCAGGTCCTCAGAGTCATTGCTACCTGCTGTTACCAAATTGCACTGAGAACTGGACACTGAAAGAACCATTCCCAAAGACTAAAGAGGGTTTTCTTGTCCCATTACCCACACCTCTGAGGAGATGTGCACAAACACTCAGCCTGCAAAGTGTGTGCACTTAGAGTTCTTCTGCGTGCAGCCAACTCTAAGTGCACTAAGAATTTCTATTACCTGAAGGGGCTCCTTGAGAATGTCTCTCTTGCTTTTCAAGACTGACTCCTCAGTAACACTGAAATGTTATTTGTGCCAGAGTTGGAAGATTTTGCCCACAGTGTGAGTTGGGAAGGGAAGATTTCTTGATGGCTTCACACCGATCAGTGAGCTTTATTCATATCAGAAGGTCAGGTTCACACCTATATAAAGCTCATAATTTTCGGCATGGGCATATGATTACTCACTGCTCTGAATGCCCGGAACAAGCATCCCGTGACCTTTCCTCAGAGGTGGGGAAGGACATGGGTTAAGGACCAGGTAATAACTACCCTAGGTCTGATGGGCTGTATGCTCTGCCACAACTACTCAACTTGGCTGTCTGTACGGAAGCAACCAGAGACAATATGAAGGACTGGTGTGACTGTATTCCTATCAATCCATTTGTGGACAACACTGAAATTTGCAATTCATACAATTTTCACCTGTAACAAAATATTGGTCATTAGATTTTTTTCAACAATTAAGAAATGCAAAAGCCATTCTTCACTGGCAGGCAGGGCTAAAACAGGTGGCAGGCTGGATTTGGTCCACAGCCCATAGATTACTGACCCCTGCTGTAACCTGCAGCTTTGGAAATAAGACACACATTTCATTTTCAAGTTCTTTATCGACATAAACTCATTCCACTTCATTGGCTGAGAAGATTAACAGAATCATGAAAATACACATACAGAACAATTATTACAGTATGTGAATTCAGTTTGCTTTTGTAGAATAAGAAGGATAATATTCAGGAAGAAAAACACCAAGAGTCATTTTTGTATTTTCCTTATAAAAATGTACTTGGAGAAAGATTGATGCATTTTTTCTTATACTTTTACTACTCTTTGAGTTCAATTTTTCCTAGCACAATAATCCCAATTTTCTAATGGATTATGAATTTTGTTTTCTAACAAATATTCATTATTCATATTCATTTAAAAGCCCATAGTAAAATTACTGTTTCTGATTACAAAAGTGTACTTGCTTATTTTAAGATTATGTGACATATGTATCAGCACATAGATTACTTGTAGTTCAGGACTAACTACCATTTCAAACCAAGAGAAATTTTTTCTTCTTTCATTTATCCACAGCCATTGTGAAAACAGTTTTTCTGTTGTTGAATCAAATGTTGAATAAAATGCTTGGTTATTTGGCTTGAAATCTTGCAGTTTAACCTTGTGGATAGATCAGGGTGAAGCAAAGGTCTCCAATTCTAAATATTTGTGAGTAAATATTGCTCCATCCACTACTTGGAAGTCAGCTCCCATCAGAGTGGCTCAAGTCTGCTAACCAAACAGCCTGGCTAGGAGGCTGCAGCCAGAGACAACCTGTGTCTGAGGCTCCTGGGCCTACACCACGCCGGTGTGTGCCCAGCCTGGCCGCCCACGCCCCTTCTCCGGTGTGAGGTGGCTTTGGGCTGTGGCGTGACCTGTGCCATTTTACTAGGACACTGTGTGGCAGCCTCGTGGGTGTTCAGTGCTTGCAAGACCATCCTGGGGACTCTGGCTCTTGGTGTCCTCTTGGCTTCAGTCCTGCGAGAACACACGCCGAGGGGCTGAGGGCGCCAGGTCTCTCTGAAAGTAAATTCAGCTCCTTACAGAAAAGTGACAACCATTCTTTGCCTTCAGACCCCTTTCCTCTGCCCCCAGCCCACACCCCCAAATCAGGCAGGCCAGATATGTGTGAAAACTGCAGTTTCTGCAATCAAAAGAACAACATTTACCATAGCTTTTATCAAAGATTTCAATTCCCCTCATCTTAAGGAAAATGACCCTTTTATTTTGTTGTGGACATAAAATTATGGCCCTGGGAAAATTGGAAGCATTTCTGTTGAGGGAAATCAATTTTCTCACTGCCATATATGATCAACATGCCACTGTCATCACCTGGATAATAGCAGTAAAGTAGAAGTGAAATGGCTGGTAATACCGGCTTTAAAGGTGGGAACAGACAGAAGCAAGATAACTCCCACCCGCTCTTTACAGCACGTTTGCAAAAAAGAAGAAGAAGAAGAAGAAGAAACACGTCCAAGGGTCATTTTCATTCTTTAATTCTCTTCCTTCCCACCCACTTTCTTCCCTCTGCTCGTGCTTTCTAGAGCTCGGTCTTTTATTTTGTGTGCCCATCGGCCTAAGCATTCAGGAAACTGCAGAGATGCTCTTCCTGGAAAAGAGTAAGCACTTTACGTGTAAACCGCTGGGCTCCTTTTCAATCACCCTGTTAATGGGTGGCTAATTGTCAAAAGATGTGACCCAGCTAGATCCCCAAGAGTGTGTTTAGGTGGAGGCAGCAGGAAAGCACAGAAGTAACCTCTTCTTTGGATTCTGCAAACAAAAGGAGGCATCAGCACTGACCTCTTGGAGTGTTAATGGCTTCTCCGCTCCCCTGCCACTCAGCGAGGCTTCAGCCACCACCCGGGAGCTTCCCGGCAGCAGAGTGCATTAGTGGAGCTCTGCAGTTACAAACTGCTGCTGCCTCAGACGGGGAGAAGGAAACCTTCGTGATTAGATGCTCGGTGGACAAACACATCCAGCCCTTTCAAAGTGCCATTTTCATTCGAGGCAGGGCTTCAGCCACGTCTCTCTCTGGCCACCCGCACACAGATGGGTCTGGGGACACCACGGCCACCCTTCAGAGGAGACCTAGAAACTCTCTCTTTATGGGAAGCTTGGCTCTCCCATGCTAATGGGAAACTGAAATTCCACTCGCATAGGTCCAGTCATACCCGAGGAAATGGCAGACGAGATTCTGGCAAAATTTTAAATATTTTCAATAACTCGGCTATTTCCCAACCAAAAAACTTCTTGGTTTTGGAGTGACAGGACAGGGGATGTGGGAAGTCCAGGAGAAACCAACCAGAGAAGTCCGGCTGGGGGACTCTGGCAAGAAGGACCAAGGCTCCCGAAGGAGGATGCTCAGGAGTCCCACTCAGGCCTGGGAGCAGCCTGGGTATCGGCAGCAAAGGATAACGAAGCTGGACGGAGGCACATACGGCAACAGCGTGCTATTAGAGACAGTGGACTTGGAGTAGAGAAATAATGCTAAAGAAATTGAAAATACACACTGTGGATGGAGTAAAGTAATAATAATGAATAGCGATGGAAAAATGAGTGCTCAGCAAAAGATATTCCCCAAAGAAATACTCCCAAATGCTGCAGATGCGTTAGAACAGCAGCACTGGGGTTAAGGGCATCTCCTCTTGTATTAAAACTGATAGTGATTTGGATTGTGATGATTTTAAAACAAGCAGGCAAACAAATAAAAAGTAGGCAGAAATAAGCCCTGAGAAGCCTTTTCTGGTAAGCAAGAACATCACTCAAAAATGGCTTTCCTCCCAGATGTTTACTAGAGCTTGTGATAAAACCACATTTCTCCAGTGGCAGGGTGGTGACTTGGGAAGGAGCAGACCCAGTGGGCCTGTGCCAGCAGAGGAGCTGTGTCTGTCCATCCACACAGCACCACAGCTCCTCCCTGCCCGCGTGTCTCCCACACCCCGACGCCCCTGGGTCACGGCATCTGGGGGAAGTGAACGGAATTTGGGACCCTAGAGAGTGGCCAGTGTGCAGTGACTTCTGGGCTGAGGGTGGTGGGAGAGGTGCAGATGGATCTCCCCATTTCATGGTAACCTGTCTCCCCAAACCTACTTTTCCATAGGTACTGTTGGATACTTAGTCATTGGTGAGCTTATTTCTAGCCAAATCTCTATTTAGAGGCCAAGAATGGGTCAAGGAACCTTCGCCCAGCCCATTTCTCCTTTGCACGTCCCCGAGTCTGGGGTGACATGAGGCCAGGACATAGGTCCCACCCCAGGGAATACCGCAGTGGAATGGGGACGGCCAGGGTGGCTGTCACCCCGCCCCACGCACAGGCAGGGAACGTGTTGGAAACTGTCAAACTCAGTGGCTTATTGGAATGGAATGGTTGGGAGAGGTGTTCAAAGAACACTTCCTGTCAGTTAGTAAAAGCACATCAATAAAGATAAATCAATGCCCGCTTGTTTTCTAGGAATCGGCTTCATATTCAGCAAGGACCCCATTATGCCGCATTTCTGAGAGATAGACCTCCCTTGAAGAAAAGCCTTGCTCTGAGATGCTGACTCTCCACCCAGACCAAACTGGATCACAGATAAATTCAGACTCACAACTGAAATTCAAAGTAAGAGGGAACTCACGATAGAGGTTTGCAGAACAAATGAAGATGAATACATCAGGATGGGGAAATCTTGGAAATGTGAATCATTAGAACAGAAAAGTGTAAAGTGCAGGTTTTGAAGGGAGAGAAAGCTACCCCTCAGTAATTGCCATAGGTAAGTGCTCTGTGGCTTGTCTGGGGAGAAGGGTCGTGCACAAGTCGCGCTGGTTCGAGAACTCGCTTTGTCACTTCACCGACATTTCTGCGGCTCAGCCTCCCCTATAGCGGCCTTTGCCTTGTCAGTCGTGATGTAAGGCGCTGCACCAGCCCTGGCCTCTCTCAGGCCACACCCACCCTCCCCTGTGCAGCCTCAGACACCACCTCGACCCCTGGCCTGTCCTGCCCCGCCTGCCCCACTCCTCGAGTCCCTCCTCCGAGGGATCCCAGCAGCATCCTCAGCTCCCTGTCAGTGGGATGTGCAACAGTCCCAGCCAGGCACCAGGGTCTCTGGCCTTCCACGGCCCTCAGAGCCCTCAAGAGCCCCGAACTGAGCTTCCCACGAGGTAGGGGGCGTAGGCCTCCCTTGCCCCGTGTCGGCTCCAGGTCTGGGCACACAGCTCTGGCTTTGCCTCCCTCCTGTGCTCCCAGCCCCAGCTTCCCCACCCGAGCTGCCGTTCAGTAGCCTGTTCCCACAGAGGGGAGATGGCAAGGGCTCTCTGTCGGGCACCTGTGACCCACAGCCCGGGCCATCCCGTGCCTTAGGGAGACAGCATGTACTGTCAGTTCTTCATGCAGCTCATTAATTCATAATTTTAAGAGCTGACATAGGATTATATGCATAATTTCATTTTCTTCCCCCCACACCTATTGCAATAGCACGTGGCCCTCCTCCGAGGACCCAGCTGGCATGTGCTCTGGAATCCGACGAGCTGCTGTGGGCTGAGCTCAAGTTAGGCAAACGCGCTGTCCTCTCACCAGACCTGAGGCTGGGGCTCCTCGGCGGCCCAGAGGTGCTGCTCCGTGTTGGAGAGGCCACTTGTCCCTTTGCTTTCAGCTCTTCGGAGCTCAATAATGTGGTGATCTCATCATCTCCCCAGCCCTTGGACTGGCCACCTCCCCCATAGTACGGCATGAGACAATCTTAGATGCCAAAGGGTTAAAGGGAGCGTGGAGTCAGCATGGCAGCCTTTTGCGTCCCAGCAGGCATCCTTCTTGGCACAGCGAGTCGCCCCTCTGCGCTTGGTGACACCATGCTTCCTCCGCCTTCATAACCCACCCTGGAGCAAATCTTTTCAGTCCTAATCCTTTCATGTATTCCAACATTTTCTGTGTTCCCATTTGTTGTGCATGTTTATTATACCTATTATTCTGCTTTTTGGTCTTGTTGTCTTAATAGATTGGATATTCCTTGGGATGAGGCAGCCAAGAACAACATTTTGTATTTTTCTAGAGCCTGAATGTGTGGGTGAAAGGTAGAGAGATTTGGGGAGCCAAGCTTTATAGATGGAAACAGTGAAAGGCGAGGGATAGTAGTGTCCCCTGCACTGGGGACATCAGGACTACAAGGTCAGTGCTGAGCAGCAGATGTGTGACATCTCCACGAATCTGCTAGTGACCCAAAGAAATGGGCATCATCACTCACATGATAAAAATGAGAAAACAACTCATCAGGAACTGGATCAAACACCAGGAAATCAGAACACTTGCAAATATCAGGGGCAGGATTCGAACCCAGATCTGGCTCAAAAATCCATGCCTGTGTCTAATTATCCTGGAGCTGCAGAACCAATGATGGGTCAAGTTGAAGTCCTGACTCTGACCCGGATCCTGCCCTAGTGCCCTAATGTGGTTCCCATTCTCACAAAATAGTGCTTCTATTGTAAAAGAACTGATTTATATTAACAGTTTCTTTAATTCACACTTGGCTTTCCAGTTGAAATGTCTCCTTACTGGAAATCGATTGCCAGCCCCTGTGCCTGCTCCTCAGTGACAGAAAGGACACAGTGTTGTGGAGCATCAGCTCTGAAGGTGCAGTGGGGTGTGGCCTCCCTGTCTCTGCCTCACAGGTGGGACACATCACAAGGTGAGTGGTCCTCAGGAGCCACGAATCCCTTGGGTGCAGGGAGATGCGCTCAGGAAGGGCCCAGGCCAGGGCTGGTGGGGTGAACCTCATGGCCTTCTCTCCCAGGGCTCCGCAGGGGGCTCTCAGTCCACTGTCCCCTGGCCAGGTGGCCAGGGCTGGCTGTGCAGGGTGACAGGTGCACAGGTCACGGGCCTGGGGTGCCCATAGCTGAGCAGCCCTGGACTGGTCACCCAGCTTTGAAGATTTCAGTTCAATCACGTCATCCTCCTCTGGGAAACTGCAGAAGATTGAAATATCCTATCTCCTTTTTTTTTTTTTGTCCTGAGTTCTAAACTTAATCAGTATAGTTCTGAGTTTTCATAGAATTATTTTTAAATTTTTTTCCTTAGAAAGGTATGAAGCCATCAGTTCATGGGGTTTGGGGTCAGCTAGGCAGACCTAGGTTTGAGTTGCAAGACTGTTATTTACTTGACCAAGCATGAATTGCTTAACTTCTTGAGTTGCAGTCTCCTCATCAATAAGGGTTATGTAACCAGAGTTACTGCGAGCATAAAAGTGGGGGGCACAGAAAACCCCGTAAGCCCCCATTGACTTGGAAGGGCTCCCTGCAAGCCTCTCCTGGGCAGGCGGTGGGGACCCCACGGTGCCCACCCTGTGGCGGGACACAGCCAGCCTGCCTCTGGGCCCATTCCGCACAGCACAGTCACTGTGCCAGCTGCTGTTTGTCCACCACCAGTCACTTCCTGGCCTTGTGCAACATCTGATCCGAGGGTGGCTTTCTGCAGGTCACATGACCGGTCACAGCAGAGGTGGCGACGTGGTGGCCCTTCTGCACTGGGTGTTAGGAACTGACAGGCGGAAAGAGATGGACAGGGCCGGGTCAGAGCTGGGGACATCGGGATTCCCCATCACCTGGTCTTCTGCACGACTCAATAATTATTGATCGCCTACCATAAACAGCACCCAGGACCTAACACGACACAGCCTGTGCCTTGGGACTCGAGGCCTGGTGCCACCATGAGGGCAGCTTTCCACGCTCACAGAAACACAGCTGGAGGAGGCAGAGGAAGCCACCGGAGACGCAGGGCACACATGCCAACCTCGAGGCAGATAGAGCGTGCATATGGAGAGGGTCCCTTTGTGCATACAGAGAGGGTCCCTTTGGGCTGGAGAGCAGGAAAATGCATCTTTCTTTCGGGAAGAGCAAAGCTGCTGAGGACATACACAAGCATCTGATATGCATATCATCTGTATTAATTATACACATGAGAATGGAGAGTGAAACTCTGTCCTACATATATAAAAATATACTCACACCGATATATGTCACACTGCAGAGCTCGGTGGACCCCCGAAGCTGGACAGACTCATGTACCTAGCGCGTACTCGGGAACAAGATCTTGCAGGCGGTCACAATCCCTCTTGCCCCTTGGTGTCTGCCTCCTTGGATAACCAGTACCTAGCAGCTGACAGCATATATTTTATACAAAACAATCCTATTTTGCAAATGCGAAGGGGACCAAGAGATGCAGAACAGGAAAGGGAGGGTGAGAAAAAAGAATCAAGGTGTTACATACAGGCGCTGATTCTCCACGAAGAACGTACTTATTACATATCGCAAATGTATACCAATAAAATAAACTCTAAGGGCTGGGTGTGGCAGCGCACACCTGTAATTGCGCCCCTTGGAAGGCAGAGGCAGAAGGGTTGTTCAGGCCAGCCTGAACTACAAAGCGAGACTGTCTCAAAAAGAATTTTTAAAGAAGACAATAAATGAAAAAAATACTAAAAAAAATAAAATAGACTCCTACAGAATAGTGTGCAGATTTTAAAACATTTTCCTATCAAACTGCAACTTATTAGTGGATGCATTAGTCATACACCAGCAGAAGCCATTCTGCTGGGAACGGGGCTCGGCTTGGCACGGAACTCTCTGGAGCTGGCACAAAAATCACTGACGCTGCCACGATGCGGCCTTTGTATGTGGGTGTCCTGAGCTTGGAGGTTTCCAACATGAACTCATTCATTAGAAAACTCTATTTGATTGAGGCCCAGGTCCCCGCTTCCCGGCAACACAGCTAAGTAAATGTCCAACTCAGACAGTCAACATCACTGTCTCAGAAATCTGTCCCTCTGACATATTATCACACATTTGTCATCAGGGCACCCCAGGCTCACATATGTCCATAAATATTTGGTCTTGGTAGACCCAGGTTGACCTGTTTGAGAAACAGCAGGGGAAAAAATATCTTATCTCTGTCCTTGGCCAGCATACAATTAAATGAAGAGAAAGTTTGAATGTGGGCTCTGTGAGACTTTGTTTCCCTGAAAACATCATCATTTCACTCTAGTCAATCAATAACTCTCATGGTAAATGTGCATCCTGGGCTCAGAAAGAGGTTATCGGCCACAGCATTTCTTAACACTTTCATAATGTTATCAGGAACGAAACCGTAACATTTATCAAATATTTACAAGGTGCATGGGACACAGCCCAGGGTAAACATACGAATCTGATAATATCTGAGCTGCATTTTCAAACAGATGCAAAAAAATCTCAAAAATGTTTGCCTTTTAATGATACATTCTCCATCATGTAAAAATTTAACCACTGGGAGGTTCTAGTGACATGACACGTGGCGGGGGGGTCACACAGGAGGAATGCATTGCAGGGGAAAGGTCAGCTTCACTCCCACCAGGCAGGAGGCTCACACATTTTGCAAGTGAATATGGGAAGAATCAACTATTACAGAATGGAAAAAGCGGAACGAATCTTATTTGCTTCCATTGATTACCTACCAAAGGCATGTTCTAAGGCACACATTAGAGATCACCCCATCTTCCCGTGGTCAACACTGTCCTCTTTGTGTGGTCAGTGGGACATTTCTCAGGCCCCGCCTATTTGTCTGTCCTTCTCCTTCCATGGTCTGGGCACATCTCTACCTCATCCGGGCCCACACAGGCCGGAGCCACCTCTCCTGTGGAAGAGGCTGCGTCCCCTTCAGTGCAGGTGCAGGAGGAGAAGGAGGGAGGGACAGGGACGGGAGGAGGAGGGACGCAGGAGCTTGGAGCAGCAGCAAGGTCATCTGAGGGCATGAGCTGGCGAGGAGACAGGCCGCTACACCCAGGCCCTCGCTGCTCCTCGCAGGGAGTCCCTCAGGTCACCTCCTGTCCCGTGTGGTCACAGAGAGGCCCAGGGCTTGGAGGGAAGGTGCCGGTGCCGTGGGAGGTGCAGAGGTTCAGGACCAGAAGGAAGCCCAGCCCGGAAGCACAGAAGGGGTCTTAAAGTGGATTATGCTGACGGACATTTACTTCTTTTGTCTTCAGAGTTGCAAGTGTTTGCATTGCTGATTTCTTATCTTTAGCCCTTAAACCCGAGAGCTGTATTTAGATTGGGGGAGAAGGTAGAAATTGTTGGGTGGAAATTGTAGTTTTCGAAGGGAATTTGAAATAAGACTCAGCCCATCTTATGGAAATAGAACATGCAGTATTTCTTCTGGAAATAAAATCTGTGAAGATTATTCAGCGTGAGAAGAGGGATTGGGAGGTAAAGAAAACCAGAACTTGAGTATCACAGTTTCAGTATTCTGCTGTGTATTAAATATTACAGGTTATGAAAAGTATTATTTACATGTGCGACAAATTCACAAAATAAACCCCACCATAAATGTTTACAATTAGGCTGCAGGTCGGCGCTGGTGGGTGTTCACCCTGTGCAGGCAGGGTGCGAGGAGCGGGTCTCAGAACTAATTGGCTTCCTGCCCCCGGCACCCACACATCTTTCTGCAAATCTGGGTTCTCCCCTCCAGGACGCGGCTGCCAAAATGATCAACGCCGCTTCCAAAATAACCATTTATTCTGCCCAGAGGACACTGAGACTGGAGTCTCCCGCCAGACGAATAGGCACGATTACATCCTCTCCCCTGCTCCCCTCAGGGTAGCCTAGTGTCAGTGCTTTACATGTTGTGATGATTGGAACAAAAGCAGCCCACAAAGAAGACAGGGCTACAAGCGGCAGCTTAGAGCCTGAGGTCTGGACTGATGGTTTGCTTTCTTCAAAATCCGCTGCCCCTCAGGCCACATGCAGATTGAGCAGGGCTGAAATCCTCACGTTCACCTGCAATGACCCCAAAAGAGCCACCTGCCCTGCGACCTCCCCCAGCACAGGCGTCTTGCAGAGCTCGGTGTCGGTGTCGAGGCTGCGGTTTTCTGCCTGGAGCCCTGGGGGAATACACAGGGCTTCCGGAAGTGAGACTGCTCAGCAGGCTTTCTCAGCAATGGCTCCTCGTTTGCTTTAATACCTCCCCTCTACACACTTGTCTTTAGGGTTCTTTTCCATCCTTTTCCTGAGTCGGGCTCTGCGTGATGTGCAGGAGCCCGTGTGCACCCAAGGCTTCTCTCAGTGGACACAGGCCGGGGGCGGCTCCTGGGAAGAGCCTGCAAGGTGGCAAAGGAGGTGGCTATGTCCTCAGAGAGATCATGTCCAGGAGCGAGGGGGACTCTAGTGGCACAGCACACTGGGCACCCAGCCAGGGCCCTGCCCAGCCCTGCTCGCCACCAGCACAGGCGGGCACCCGGGAAAAGGCATTTGAGTGAGCACGCTCTGTAGGTTTCCTTTTGAATGGTGATTTTTATGAGTCCCTGTGTGCAGGAGCTGGTGGGCATGCTCACGGGCTCCTCCACACTCACTCTGCCCCTCCTACCCCTCCTCCTGTCTCCTGGCCCTCGTCCGTCTCGAGGAAGACCTGCCTCCTGACCTGTTCGCAGCAGTGTGCAGCAAACCATGTTAAATCAAGCTCCCAAGAGGCTTTGATTTGACCCACTCCTTCTCTGGTCAAAGTGGGCTCTCCCCAAATGGGGCCACACACATGGGGACAGTCGCAGCCCTGGTGGGCCGGCCGAGGGTCACAGCACTCTGAGGGAGGGGCCCAGCTCCCCTTGCACGGAGCTGACCTGCTGAGGGCCATCGCCGCCAGTGGGCTTCACAGGACTCCATCTGGCCTCGCCCATGGGAGGCTGGCTCAGGTTAAAGACTGGATGCTTCCGGCTCATGAAGGGCTGTGAAAGGCAGATCTCCAAAGCTTATTTTGCTGAAGCTTTGTTCTTTGACACAAGAATGAGCCCTGTCTCCTCCCTGCCTAGCTCAGCATCAGGACTCTTTCTGAGAGGGACCAGCTTTCCGCTGGACCCACGTGTCGACAAGGGCCAGGTCGCTGGAAGAACCAGCTCTACTTGGCACGTTCTCCTGCGTCCACTCATCACAGTCTGACTGCACTGCGGGTGGTGATGAGGCTGGGGTCACATGGTGACCACAGCTCCTCCAGCTCCCCTGTGGCGGCCACAGACCCGCTTGGCCACCTGGGCAGGTCTCCTCCAGAAGCAGACGTCAGTGCCTCCCAGAAGGGGAGTGGCCTGGTGAGGAAGGTGGGGGACGGCAGGGGCACTATGGGTCTCGGGTGTGACAGCCAAGGGCACCCAGCCTGGCTGGGAGAAGGGCAGCTGGGGAAGGCTGTAGCTCCGCAGGAGAGAGGGATGACTGAGACACAGGATGGGGCAGGGACAGCCCAGGGACACCTCATAGCAGGGGAGGCAGGGCGGTTCGGGCTCTGTCCTAGGGGCCCAGTGTTGAATGGGAGGGTGGAGGGGAGGAGATGTCGTGGCCACATGGAGGAGAAGGAGGCTGGCACGAGGCTGGACAGACCCGGGGGAGAGGCCACGCCACCCCCAGCCGTGCATGAGTTACAGAAGCCCGGTTATCTTTGAGGCAAACCAGACCCTGCTTTGACTGGGATTTCTCTGTTGTCCTCCCAGTCCTTCTGTAATACTGATTATGCCCCAATCGGGCTGTGAGGAGCTAACCCCACAATTGGCTTGTTATAGAAGTGAATCCTGCTGAAGCCTATGTGCTGAGGTCAGGGTAACTCGCACCCAAATTCCATTCCCACAACTAAAACCTCCTGGCTAGGACAGTGTGCTAATTACAACCATGTATTTTGTCTATTCTGTTCCTAATGCGAGAATGCTTTCGCTTGTCCTTTATGAGCCCTGTTTACATTTATTTCCATAGAAACCACTCATAGCTCGCCTTTACCCCAATTGATTGCCAATAAAAGTCAGCTCCTGGGCCTGGCCAGGGCCTTTGTTGGTTGCACCAGCATTGGTTGTCCTGCTGCCCCACTTTCTCTCCTAGTTCTGTCTCTCAGTGTATTTATTTCTCAGGCCTGCATTGCACACTGGGCAGGTGGGGACTGGAACCTACTGCAGAGGTCTCCAACACTCCTTCCCCTCACTTGGTGAATAGAGGATTTGGCTCCCTGACTTACATGCCCAAATCTGAGAGCCCTTATCTGTGAAGGGCCTGAGATGCCCAGGTCTTCTTGTGGGGATAGTAGTTGTGAGTCTAGTCTGAAATAACAATAATGGGTGTGCAAGCAAGTGTGTGCCGGGATACCTGAGACCCAAGCAGGCTGGTGTGGCCACAGTGCTGCTCAGGACGCCCAACACCAACCTCCTGGAGTTGTGCAAGAAACCAATCCAGGTGTTGTCACTGGGATACTTGTCAGATTCCCAGCCAGAGCAACAATCATGCAGAAATGAAAGGGCCAAAGAAGGTTTACAATGTCGCCCCAAAAGCCCCACGTATTCATAAGTAGAGCTTCTGAGCAGGTGACTGGATCATGGATGACTGACACTGGATTAGTCCCCTGATGAGCTTATAGCTGGGCACGATACTGGGAGGTGAAGCCTGGTAGGAAGAGGTAGGTGGCTGGCCCTATGGCCTGGAAGGGTCCATATCCTCCCTCCTCCTCCTTTGATCTCTCACTGTTTCCTGCCCTCCCTGCTATGGACTGTTTCTTCTCTGTGATACCCCTCTGCAATGTCACCCTGCCCTGAAGCCAGTGGGCTAAAACCTCTACAAACTGTGACCCTAAATAAACCATTGCTATCCTCCTTTGCATTATGGGTGTCAGGTGTTGTGTCTCAGCTACAAGAAAGCACCTAAAACAGACAGGCTTCAGCCTGTCAATTCAGAGGAGGCAGAACCTAGTCCACAGGACAAGGCAGCACTGAGAGTTTTCAATTTCTCTAGCAACTGTTTGTGTTTGCTACCTAGTTGTTTTCTCCTTTAATCCTCATCCATAGCCTTAGCAGGCAGACAATATTCTCTTTATTTTACAATTATGGAAAATGAACTTGCAAGAATTTAATAGTTTTAAAATTTCCCTTATGTCTGTTATTGACCACTAATTAAAACCATCCCTCTGTCCAGCATGGTGCAGCCCCTGCTGCAGCAGCTCAGCCTCAGCACCTGCCCTGGGACACTGGAGAGGGAGCTCAGCCTCAGAGGGCTCAGCAGGGCCTCCTAGGTGCCTGGAAACCACTGCTGCCCAGGATGCCCAGTATGGACAGGCAGTGTGCAGAGGGGCAGGAGGGAATTTCTCTAAGTGGTTGTAGGGAAGATTATTGTGGGGAAACTCCCCTGGATCCATCTCAATATGGCCTGCTCTGAGCAGGTGATGGGTGGGTGGGGTGAGCAGGAGGGAAATGTAACCCAGTGTACCCCAAGGGGGGGGCGGTGATGTACATCAGGAAAGAGGCATGAGGAGGAGATCATCGAAGATTATGACAAGGTGGTGGAATGGCTGATGGCTCTGAGCCCTCAGTCCTGCCGCCACCCTGTCTGGTCTTATAGACAGGGCTGTTGTGAATTTGAGTGTCTGGGGATGCCTGGCCCCTCAGTGACACAGGAGAGCGTCCTGTCACCTGGGTCCCCAGGGCCAGCAACCAGAGCTCCTTCAGCAGCCTGCGTTTGCATGTGCATGTGCTTCTCTGAGCTCACAGTGATGGGGCAGATTGGTCCTCAGGAGATTTCTGCTACCAGTGAGTCCCGAAGTCTGCTTCCCCTCATCTCCAACACTAACCTCACCTGAGTTGCTCCTCCATACCTGGAGAAGCCATGCGCTTCCTGCAACTGAATCCCCATGGTAACCTCATGAGGCCTGGTTATTTCCGTGTCCAGATGAGGAAACTGATGCTCAGAGAGGTGACTGAGGAAGGAGTTCCATCCCTGGGAATGCATAGAAGCCGGGCCTGCACAGCTCTGTCCCATCTGCCGAGCTCAGCCAATCACTCAGGGCGAGACTGATGCTCAGTGTTGTGTATGAAATTGCCAAAAAGAGACTGAGTCTAAAGCTCTGGGCTTTGGTTCCTATGGAAGCACATGTTTTTGGAGACTATCAGGTGACCTCTCCTTTAGTGGTAATAGAGAATTATTTTCCCTTACTGGATACAAATCCCAAATAAAGCATTCTATACAATTTGCAATGTCCATTTGTATTTTCTACATTTTTAAATAACACATGCTTACTATATAAGAAATACAGTGTGAAACTGAACAAGAGAAAACAACAAACATGCTTTTGTCATTAGAAATGCCTACCTCTGTTCTATAGTAGCCTTTGCTGTAATAAAACCTCTATTCTGCTCCCCAAACCAAAGGGCTACCCTTCCCACCCACCCTCCAAGGCTCAGGGACACCCTACCAGAGTCATGGGAAGACAGGCTCTGCCGATGATCACCCCACAGGACTCTGGGGTCACGCCTTGACCTGTGGATCAGAAATGTGGTGACCCTCCCACTTCAGATACTTCTACCCAACAGCTATTAGCTAAAAGTAAGTGCTAAGTTCAGTCCTGGAAGGGTAACGACTTTGTCCTGGGCTCTGGTTGTTCGGCTGGCGACTGGCGCTGACCAGAGGCATGCCCTTCAGTGCCCTGGGAGACTGACTGCTTGGGGAGTGGAGGCACCACTCTGCAGCTGGAGAACCCAGTGTCTCCATCTGGGTTGGAAGGGTGTGTGGGTCAGAGAGAGGACTCGCCTGGCAGACAGTCCCAGAGTCATGGGGACTGGGCTGGGGGAGCCAGGCCTGCGTAGAACCCGTGCTCCGCTGCCAGCAACCATCGGAGATCTGTCCCAGTGGGGTTTCCAGCTGACCGCAGTAACCCTGCACAGCGCCCGAGGGCAGGCTTCCAAAGGAGTTGCCTCCAATGCTTCTCCATCAGAGTCACACCATCCATCACACCATCATCCCTGTCCCCAGAGAATGCTCGGTTGTCACTGGAGAACCTCAAGGAACCCCAGGGTGGGTTTTGGGACCCTCACGGGGAGACCCAGAGCTGTGACACCACCTTGTGGGTCCCAGCTGGTGACCTGCCTACTCTCACAGGCCAGGGGTTTTCCAAGCTGTCTTCTCTTGCAGCCTAGAACTAAGTCACTGCCAGAGAATATTCCTGCTTCTCTGACTTCATTTGACAGAAGTGAGAATGGAAAGCTGATTTGGGGGTGAGAGGTGATAAAGAAGACCCCACCCTGTGAACCGGTGACCCCTCAGCTCCCACCTCTTCCTGGGTCCCTGAGGTCATGCTGACCTCCTACTTGGCAGGACTGTGTCCCACGCCCTCTTTCCCAGGTGCACGGAAGGCTTGTCCTTGTGGGGGCTTCTTCACTGAAGGTGATGTTGTGCCTTAAACAGCTTCAGCTGGATTTCAGCACAGAGGGGGAGGAACACGGGACATGTGGAGGGGAGAGGAAATGCTCGATGATGTTACCTGCTGCAGAAAAATGTGCTGCGGGCGTCCGGCACAGTGGAGACATGTGGATGTTCACGGCGAAAGGCCTGATGGAGGTGGAGGGACTGATCCTGGAGCTTACTTTGTTTTCTTTTTAATGGGATGTCAGTTCTGCAGAATAAACAGCCTTTCCTGAATCTAGAGCCATAAGCACGTATTTGTCCAGATAAAGCGCAGGAAAGAAATGTTGTGTGCTGCCGCCCATCAGTCATCTCTGCAGCCTCCAGGTAAAAACTAGCAGGGATTCTTCCTACTCAGCTGGCAGAACTCAACTCGATCAGTAAATCGGGAGTGCCCGACAAGGCCCCAGAGCAGTGCGGAGCCGACACCCAAGCGCCCTCTTCATCTGCAATCCCAATGCAATCACTGCAGAAGGGCCAAGCCGGGTGGGCGCCCACAGGAAGGGCAGACTGTGTCGGAGGCTTGGGGAAAGCGAGGGTCAGGTCCACAGCCTTCTGAGTTTTCCTTTTCATAAATTGCGCCTGCTTTGCAAATCAAAGTGGGTGACCAAGGTGACTGTAAGTCCCAGTTCAGATGGGTTCCCTGAGTGGTGGTCAGGACCTCATATCCGCCTGGCTGAGCGCCCCTGCTTCTGAACCAGCCAATCGGCATGTTCACACGAGCAGGGGCACTGGGCTGGACTCCGATCCAACTCATTTACCCATCACGTTTCCCTCTGAAGTGACTGCTCTGTGCTGTGCGGAGCCCTCGCCTCCTGCTCCTGGAGCTCCCATCTCCTGCAAATGCCACGCGAGTGAGCAAGACGCCGCCGACGACACAGGACCATGTGGAATCCAGTCTCAGCCCATGTCTCATGGCCCCGAGGAGCCAGGCATCGGCTCTGCTCAGGGAGATGGCAGAGAGTTCAGGACTTCATGGCATCATGAAAATCCTCTTCCTTCCCAAGCTTTCCCTCAGCCTCACTGGCCCCCGACACAGCGAGAACAGGGCTCCGGAGCCAGGCCAACTACCTGAAGATGGCATCCAGCTGACAGCCTGGCACAAACTGGCTTATCGGGTACGTGGGCAAACAGCTGTTCCTCAGCAGCAGGGAGGCCGAGCTCAATTCCAGACCTTGGGGGGCATCACAGGCCCAGCACCCACTTCTGGCTTCCCGAGGGTGCCCTTCCTGCCAGTGTCTCCAGGTGCTGCCCCCTTCCCACGTGCTGCTGGGGTGTCGATGCCTGCTCCTGGTTACCCCCTCAGACTGCTTCTTCCTCCACGCCCACCACAGGGGCACCCTGGGGCCCCTCCACTGCCGCCCTTCTTGGTGACTTTATTCCACAAACCTACAGTTTATCTTCTTCATCTCTCAGGAGTTTGTAGAGTCTGGGTCACTGTGGCTCTCTCTCTGGCACAACTTATGTGAAATTTTGGATGCTTTCAGTTTCCAGCTCCGTGAGTCTGCTCAGCCCCTTCACCTCTTGGCCATGAACAATCTTGTCCCTCTAGCCGGTCACGCCTGTAGTTATGTGGCAGGTTTGTCATTTCCAACCACTGGACCCTTATCGCGTCAGTTGCGAGCAGGCCTGCTTCCCACGTCATTCCCACTAATTCCCTCGCTCCTGCATGTCGGCAACCATGCCAGGACTCCAGCTGCTGCCCACCCTGCCGCCTTCTCTGTCCTTGGTCCTGTCGTTCCCTTCCTCCTCACCCAGTTTTGTTCCCTTGGCGGGGGCTTATCACCCACCCGCCCCTGCCTCCCTGGAGACCTCCAGCTCTGTTAATCCCGGGACTCCCTCCATTCTCCCGCTGCAGGTTTAAAATCCAACACTTTAGGAAACACAGATTCAGGCCACCTGATTTCACCCTGAATTCATCACCTTGAACTCCAGGAAGGCCCTGAGGCTGCCCAATGATCCTCTTATGCGTCCTTGGTCACCCTCTTCTGCATGACTGCTTCATACCCTTTTCTCTTTCTCAAAGCCTTAAGCCTTCATCTCCGCTCTCCATGACGATGGCCTGGCTTCTATTGGAACTGAGAGTGCAGAGCCGTATGAGCAGGCCTCCAAGCTCTCCGCTCCACATCCACGGCTGCCGGACTCCGGGCCTGCCGTGTGAACCCTGGAGTCCTGCTGCTCCCGCTAAGTCACTTCCACCCCTGTGCCCAGCCTCTCCCTGTCTCCTGTCTACTCAGAGACCTCCCTCCAACAACCAGGCCAACTCTTTCATATCATCAGCATTCTCTCACCTGCTCCATCAGCACATAAACTTGCTGTTGTCTCTCTCATCTTAAGAAAGAAAAGAAATGAATGTCAAGCATCTCTTGGGCTTCCCCGCATCACACACTTTCTCAGATACTTCTGGCTCTGACTTCTCTCCTGGCCATTTCCCCAGCACACTCTGTCAAGTTTTCCACTGAAAATATTCGAGACGGGGTCGCTCGTCACCTCCGTGGGGCTGAACCCATGCCCACTCTCGCCCAGTTAGCCTAATCTCTCCGTGGCTTTCATCGGGAGACGCTTCTCCCTGGACCATAAACACTGAGCTCTCCCACCCTGCACGGGGGTCAGGCCCACCCAAATGTCTGCTTGTCTCGTCCCCATGGAAGTGCCATTTACTCCTCAGGACCTCGCTTTGCTCTCAAGGCCCCACAAATCCAGGCATGGCACCCACAAAGTCTTCTTCTCCAAGGCCTCCTTCCATCCGGTTTATACAACATGGTGTGGCCCTTTTTGGCCTCTGTGTCCGCTATTCTTGTTTAGGGTTAGAGCCCGAGTGCAGAGTAAACATGGAGATGGAATCCACACCTTCCTGATCTGGCTGATGCGCTAGCCGTAGTGTGGTGTGGCGACTCGCTTCCTAGTGCCAGTTGCCCCGGGAGGGCGGGTGGGCAGCAGAGGAGGGTCCCAGCAGTGTCTGGGTGCCAGGACTTGTGTGGAAGAAGGGGTGCTATTCTGAGACCGCCTCTAAATGCCCCGTGATAGCCAGCTGTGGTGTCGACTTGAGCAAGGAACACCCAGGTCTGGCAGTCTTGGGAGTGTGCGGATGATGGGCTCCCGACGCAGGGAGACCGAGCTCTGGGGTGGTACCAGCCCACAGACTGGGGGCCCCGAGGGAACAAAAAGGGAAAGAGGAAGGGGCTCACCCCTGCCTCTTCAGAGGAGCTCCGGCCTTCACTGTTGCCTTTGGATGTCACCTCTAGGCTGCCAGAGGGTCTTCTCAGGCTTTCTTCCGCTCTCTGATGCACTCGCACAGGGCCCAGCAGCGAGCTCTGCAGCACAGACTTTGGCCTTCCTCTGCGCCTGACTGTCGGTGGCCACTGTAAGCCTGCTCGGAGGTCCCTCCGTGTTGTGTGTGTCACGTTACACTCTCTGTTCCTCTAGTGCTGCACCAGTGCTCTACACCTCTGTGCGCCTGCTGCCCAGGGGCAGTAGGGAGGGGAGAGAGGCCTTACCTGCTTGGCAGCAGAGGGCGCTACCAGCCAGGCTCACTAGAGGAGCACAGCTGGGTCTGTCTTCCCGGGCAACGAGCACTCTTGGCTTTGCACACTCTGCTCACTTTGCAGCCTGCACGGCGCCTCCTGGCTGAGTCCGCAGAACTGAACAACACCTGGCACAGCCTCTAGACTAGGACTCAATGTTTAAAAAGTTCTACCTACTGAATGTGGAAACTAAAGTGTTCATTGACAGTAAGTATTTTGGTGGCAATCGAATGTTGGAATCGGTTTAAAAAAGTTTTTACATTGGAAGGTTTTCAGATTCTCCTGTTTCCCAAAAGGCTTTATCAGAATCAGATGGGCCTTCTGTCAGGAAAGCTCCAGGTTTCTGGCTGTTTCTTCTCCCAGGGCCCTACAGTGCTGTCTTGAACCTGGAGTCTATGGTCCACTTTCTATTTTCATTCTAAATGCCTGAATTTGGTAAACCATTATCTTCTTGAGATACTTGAACTGTTCTGTGTCCTTAAGATTACTGGTAAGAAAGCTAGTTTCCTTGTTGCCTGTCGGGGAGCCTGATTTCCAAGGGAAGCTGCACCCTGTTTATGGGGACTGAGCCCCGGTGGTGTCAGGGACCAGGAGAGGGCAATGGTCAGGGTGGCCACCCCAGATTCTGTGCAGACATCTCCTCCTCCTCCTCCTCTCCAGTGAGGAATTATCAGAAAGCCAGTGAGTCTGGTATTTAAACATGAATTCTCCTGTAATTTGGTGCTCTTCAATGGAGGTTTTCAGAGCTCAATTTCAGTTTCATCTCAGAGTGGAATTTCAGAGTTACTTGACAATAACTGGTTTGCTCTTAAAACATGAAAGTGGAAAGTGGAGTCTGGATGTGTCCACCCCTCCCCCGCTGCAGGCGTGCAGCCTCTGCTGCAGGGAAAAGCAGTTCAGTGTGGATGGAGACACACCGAGCCACCTTGAGCAACTGCTCTGCACCATCCAGGGCCTACAGTGGCAGAAAGTTCCCCATCTCTTGAGAGATTCCTGGGTGGCAAAAACCTTGCGTAGTCTCGTGGGCTCCAGCATCCGACCTCCTGAGACCCAGTGAGCAGCTGGACTCAGACAGAACAGACAAGCTAGGCCCAAGGGGTCACTGTTTTGCTCCCAGATTTCTCTAGATTTGCAGATGGGAAGGTTTCCTTGGTCACTCTTCTGGTTAGAGGGTTGGAATAAGACAGTCAGCAATGAAGACTTGCTGTGATGCTACAAACAGCCAGGTTCGGGCCTGCCATGCTTCTCTGTGCCAGGCCAGGTTGGATGAAGTTGGTGGGGTGGGGTTGTGGAGACTCCAATGGGAAAGGTGGAGGCTGCGACGCCTTTAAGATAGAAAAGCGGTGTGTAACTAATAAGATATACCTAAGAGCCAAATTTTCTTCTCATACCTTGAAAATCAATTCTATATCAAGTTTATACAAAATGAAAATGCTAGTAGAACTAGTAAAATTGGGGGTAAAATGTTAAAAGTAAGGAATATACTTCACTGCCAGGAATTAGATTCAAAGGTGGTAGAGCATTCTTCTCCCTGTGGCTGATTTTAAAGAAGCAGAGTCAGACAGCGCTTCTCCATTACTCTGCTAGTGACATTTCCAAGACACAAAGAGACTCCGTCCAGGCCATTAATACATGACTTTATTGTGATTTACTTTTTGATAAATATTACCAGTGGAAAAGACCTTTCTGAGATTCAACATATCACTTTTCCTGGAAAATACTTGAAGCAGATGCCTTCTGTAAGTAAAGCTTAAATGTGTACAAATTTATCAAAAGGACATTTCCAGTTCAAATAATAAAAATCTGTCTACTTGTCAAACAACTGCGGGTTGGGCAGAGGGAGAATCTGGAATAGATTGCGTGTTACACCAGGCTTTGCACAGATATATCTTGGCCGACAGCCTGCTCTGTTCTCTTGCAATGGAGTCGGTTTGGAAAGCGACATAAAACCTTCTCTATATCATGTACATTTTGTACACTTCACAGTGTTTTGGTAATAAAAGTATGGAAAGGGTTTGTCAAAGTGTGGAAATGATAAATGGTCACGTATAAATTTTTTCTTATGTTTCAGGTGGGAATGGAAGGCATAGAATGGAGTACAAAGGTCGCACTTTCTCTTAAATTCTTGTCACCACTTAACCAATAAGATCAGAAATTGCCCTGTTTGTTCCCTTTTCCCAAAGTTATCACTCAGCAGAAGAAAAATAAAAGCAACAACAGCAATTGGCAAGGAAAGGGAAATGATTTCTGTGTTTAGGCCAGAGGTAAAGCACACCATTCCTTTCAGATTGCTGCGAAGTCCACAGGGCAGGAGGTGGACAATCTCAGTCCATTTCCCAAGGTTGTAGTTCTCACTTGAGTGACCTTGGACAAAACAGAAAAAATACATTCTATCTCAAGGCACTTACTGCTTTAAAATCCCTTAGTGGTTCCCATGTTGTTTCTGGATGATATTCTGAGAGCATAGGAGATGTGTCCCCATCTGGCCCTTGCTACCTCTGCAGTGCTGTGTTCTGATACCATCATCCACCCCTGACTACAGCTGTGTCTCGATCCACTACTGTAGCTCCTTAGGGGACCAAATCCCAGCCCCCAAGTCTTTCTTTGACTCATTCAGTATATATTTCTTGGGCAGCTACTAGGTGCCAGACACTAGTGAATAAGTCACTGTGACTCAGGTACCCGTGCTGTTATGGCCTAGTGGAGATGGTCGACAAAAATAATAACCCCTGTCTGCTCAAATAAATTAACATAAATAAAAATAATTACAAATTATTATAGATGCTGGAAATGAGTGTTGACATAGACCTGATGGGTGGAGTAAAGTGTTGATGTTAAAATGTGCCAGGTGAAGACACAGGATAAAGACTTATAGACTGGGAAAATAACACACCCAAGCTCTGAAGGAAAAAGATGTTCTCATACTTAAGGAGCCAGTGTAGCTGGACCTTGGTAAGGGTATTCCTTGGTAAACAGAGCCTTATAAAAAAAAAAAAATATATATATATATATATATATATATATATATATATATATATATGATTATACAAGGATTTATGAGGTAGGCTTGCTGGATCAGAGGCAGAAGAATCCAAGATGGCTGACTGTGGGATCAGAAATGGAAGATTCCATGATGGCTGTCTGTACCCTAGAGAGCAGGGGGATCCAGTGTCAGTCAAAAGTTGAAGGACTGGATGCTCACTGTAGAGTCTGCACTGAAAGGCCTAACAACTCCTTTGGAGACCAATGTCCAAAAGCAATGGAGAAGACCAGAGCTCCTCCAAATAAAGGGCAGATGTCCTTCTTTCCCTTTTCATTCTATCCGTGGTGCAAGGCTATTGGTTGGTGCCACCCACATCTGGGGCTGGTCTCCCCCATTTGCCGACCTACATGTCAATCATCCACAGACACACCTAGAACTTCCTGTCTGCTAGTGGTTCCTACTCAAAGTTGACAGATCATAATTAATGATCATGTTGCATCTGGGGAACGAGCACCACTACTGTGCTGTTCATGCAGCCCACTGGGACTGTAACTCAGCTCCAGAAGAAAATTAGAGGGACAGAGTTTAATGAAAGGAAGACATTTCATTTGTAAAGAGGAAAAGGAAAGGGAATAAAGGAGAAGATAAATAGTAGACTGGTAAAGACTCAGGGTAGGGGCTCCAGAAAGAGGGAGGATGTGTGGACCCTTGGTTTCCAGCTGTTTTTATAGGAGGTGAGCGACTCCCTCCATCCCAGACCTTGGCATAGCTGGACTGTCTTTCGGCCACCTCTGCCTGATGTCATTTGTGCCAGTGGTCTCTGTGCAGCTGCTTTCTGCCCATTCACTTGTCCTGGACCTGCCTTTCAAGGCCTCATCTTTGGGGCGGGAAGCTGGTTGGCGGGGGTGCCTTATTCTTATTCCATAGCTTAGGGTTAGTAATGGGTGTGTGGATGTCTGTTGTGCTCTATAATGACCTCACCAGTGTGGCGAGTCTCGAGTGAATACACATGGTACAAGTGTGTGTTAGTGGGTAGGTGTGAATGCACACTGCCTCACCATTAGTCACTGGAGGGGGGCAGCTTATCCTCTGTGCCCTGGCTTCTCTCTGTGTCTCGCCTGTCAGCTCTTTCTCTGGTCTTGGTGCGAGTCCTGAGGCCACTTGGTGCCTTTATCTGGATTTTCTCTTTTTGTTACCCTTGGCTTTGACTTGTTTCCCAGGGGAATCTCTCTAGTAGTTTGTTTTTAACCCCTTCTAGTTGGGATTCGTTGGAAGCCCTAAGGAGGCCCCTAGAGGATTTTCTTGTCTACAGACCTTGCCCATGGTAACGGCATGTGTGGAGGCAGGAGACAGAGGTGCAGCTGAAGGGGACTTGTGTGTCAGATATGCAGGACTCTGCCTCAGAGCAGGGACTGCCCCTGCCCCCGTCCTGGGGACGAACACAGGGCCTGTGCCCTGAGCTAAATCCCAGCCCCTTTAAAAAATTTGTAGTTGGAGCCAGGGTCTCACCTGGTGGATAAGTTGCACAAGCTAGACTCCAACTTGCAGTCCTCCTGCCTCAGCCTCCTAGGGGCAATCCTTTGTGTGCAGTGAATGTGTGAGGCAGGCTCAGAGGGAAGGAAGAGGGGCCGTGCTGAGGTAGAAAGACAGGGACATTCTACTTTTAGGAAAGCAGCAGAGCCAGAATGGGAAAGGCTCCCTTTGTTAATCGGGCAGTGTTTCCAAGAAATTACCCTGTGTGTAGGAGACACTGAAGGGGAAGTGGTCAAGACCAAGTGAAATCCACTCAGGATTGCAGAGCGTACAGGGGAAAGAGCGCGCTTCTGAGCCGCCGAGATCCGCCACCCGCTTCTCCGAGCGACATTTGACACGCACACCGCACACACCGTGTCAGCCTCGAGGCTGCAGACTCGCCGCTCCTGTGAGCTCTCAGTGAGACGGCACCAGTGTGTCCAGGAGGGCAGGGTGTGCCCTGCAGAGTGGGGCACCGCGCTAGCCCACCCGCCCCTGTCCCCTGCCAGTGAGCACTTGGCCTTGGGGCCTAGGCTGCAGCGTGGGGTCAAAGCCTCCCGCCCGGCCGTCTGAGCCTGGCCTGAAGTGCAGACTGCTGCCGAGACCGGGAATCCCGAGGGTGAGATGGACCCCTGATCCCAAGGCTCCTGGTCACCCAGAGGGGCTGTATGCGCTCAGGTCTGAGCTTTGAAAGCAGGTTCTTAAACTGCGGCTCCAGTTCGCTTCCGTGAGCGTGTGCACATGCTGGGTACGTTCACACCCAACTAGGTACACGGGCACCGCATAATAAAAACCAACATTGGTGTGATGCCACGTGTGAGCTGAACAGGAATGGGGTGGTTCAGCAGGGGCGGGTGCAGATCAGAGTGAGGGTGGACGGTGAGAACCGCATCTGAAGGAGAGGACTGGAAATACCAAATAGCGATGTGAAAGGGGGAATTTTACTGACCTTGAATCATGAAGTTAAAGCGCCCAGAGCACAGTGCCGACCACAGGCGCACCTCCTCAAGGAGCAGAATGCCCTCTGGTGACTTCTTGGTGTGCAGGACACAGGCTGACACCATGGCAACACACCTGGACGGTGCCTCCCACCACCACCTGGTTTGTCACGGCGTGGTCAGGCGCCCCTCACAGTTTCCCGCGTGGAGGGGGAGCCACATCATTCACACAGTAGCTTTCACGAGCTCCTCAGAGCGACAGAGTGGCCCTCGCCCACGTGGCCTCTGCCTGGACGCCATTTCCCAGGATTCACACTCAGAACCTCACTGCCTGCAGCATCAGAGCAGGTGGATTCATTCACATGCGCGCCATTCCTGGCTTCCCACGTCTTTACAGAGGAGGAAGGGGCAGCCCTGTTTATCTCTCTGAAGGCTTACACAGCTGAAGACTGGAGCAGTTTTCTTCCTTTTTCTTCTGAGGAGGTACAGAAGTGAGATCCTGGTAAATACAGAAACAGAAAGCAGAAGGTGTGTGTGCCGGAGCGCAGAGCAGGGCCTCTGCTGCGGAGCTGACCGGCGCCGCCGCCCCTGCCCCCCCCCCCCCGCCCCATCCTGAGGACCCGAGGTAAGCGAGGCCTTAAAGCGGTGCCTGGGAGGCAGGAGGGGACGTGGAGGAGTTCGTCTCTCCTGCACACCTTCGCTCTTGCAAGGATCTGTGTGTGCGGGAGTGTGTGTGTCGGGCGGAGTGTGTGTCGGGCGAGGGCTGAGAGGTGGAGGAAGCGTCTAGCCTTGCGTGTTGCTGCCCCCTACATGGCAGGGAGAGGACACACAGCCTAGCCCTCCGCCGGGGGCGCAGCCACAGGGGCTTCTTCTGGGCCCGGCCTGCCCCTGACCCTCTGCCGTCCCAAGGAGAATGTTTCCTCTGCCTCACCTTCCATCTGAAACTCCCGCAGCACTGGACTTTGTTAGACTGGAAGAAATACTCTGAATATTTGAAACAGGCTGATCTAAGGAAATCTTCCTTTCTATTAAAAAAGAAAAGCCCCAAGTACAACTTGATTGCCATGGCCACGTCTGGGAGAGAACCACAGTTCTCAACCTCACTTCGCTTCAGGCTCCCAGACCTCGGCAGACTCAAACGCAACAGGGAAAATGAAGCACATTAGTTTTCACAGAACATAACTATAAATTGACGCGAATGCAGAAAAAGGACTGCAATCCTTTGATACCGTGCGAGGGGCTGCTTTGACAGGAAATGCAGCTGACACTGCAGCTGTAACAGGGGAGCTCTTCCAAGGCTCCAGGGCGGCCCTGTGTGAGGACCCACCATGGACGGTCTTTACCTCAGAGGCGTCACCAGGCAGGATGCTGTGTCCCCACGCTGGGGAAACACCTTCCTAGAAGTGCACAAGTAAGATCAAAAAGCCGGTGGAGGACTACAGATAACTGCAATTAAAATGGTTGCTAAGTGAACAAACGATGGGCCCGGAAGCACGTGCCGCCCAATTATTGCCATTCCATGATGTTATGAATGTAGGTGTTGTGCTGGCATTTGGCACTTTGTAGATTTCGTCATTGTGTTGCACTAAACAAATGCTAATTATCTTTGGTGTTAAAAACCTTGTGTCCTGGATGAAACTCATGCTACCTTTCCAATTCGTAGGGTGTGGAGTACAAACGATCCCCAGTGTCTGTGAATTAGGAAAAGGCATCTGGAGCAACAATGTCCAGGAAGAGCTGCACCTGCTAGGAGTCCCTGCATGTTACTGCAGGAAGTCCCTCAGCACCTGCAATGGCCCATGCCTTCAGTTTTCACATGGTATTAAACTGACTATTTCTTACCATTTGTATCATTATAATTGTGCTTACAATGAGGCATTGTCACAGCCCATTACGTGCAGTATGCTTTCTGGGAAAAGCTGAATTTATCTTAGGCCTAATGAGCAGGTCCCAAGACAAGGAAGTGGTAAAACACAGAGTGATCAAGATAAACATATTTTAATAAAACACAGAAAATCTAATTACGGCAAAAACGCCACGATATCCACATTTCACAGCTAAGGGCTGAGAAAGTCAGTAAAAGGGCTGTGGCAGGAGGCCTCAGCCCAGCCCTGCCCTGCTGGACAGGCGGATGGCACTTCCCCCTCCCAGGGCAACCTGGAGGATGGGGTGGGGCCACCTGCTCAGTTCTGGTTTCTGCTGCATCATCAGCTGGATTCCAGCTGAGCAAAGGGACCACAAACCGCTGTTCCTGACACCAGGTAACATCACCCGGAAGACTGACGTCAAGACAGGCATGATTCCTGAAGAGCTTGCAAATTTCACAAATGCTAAGTGTGATGCAAATGTTTGCAAAGAAGTCATTTTTCTTATGAAATTAAGCACAACTTTGGGCAATTTACATATGCATTAGACAATATTTTATGAAGAATAGAAGTGTGTAATGCTGCCTTTAAATAAGTGACCAACTAAAACAAAATTTAAAATATAGATTTAAACAATTTTAAATTAAAAATATTATGAGTCAATTCTGTGAAGACTTTAGAATGAATTGGAATCAGTGTTTTCTGAACCTGCATTTTAAACAAACTCGTTGCACAAATCTTTACGTGCCATCTAAATACTGAAAGAAGCAGTATCATTTCCAAAATGTTGAACTGAATAATTACCAAAGGCTTTTAAAAATACAGAAGATGGACAAAGTTATACAGAAAAGGAAATAGAAGTCACCCAAACACCACAAATATTAATAGAGAAATGTCTTCTGATCACATTTCTGTAGTGACAGTTTCCAGGGGGTTAACTTAGTTGCTAAGAGGAAGGGAAAGTTGGAGGCCAGAGGCCACCTCTGTGTGTTTGTGAGGTGCAGACTGCCTCCATGCCTGGCCAAAGACCCATGCCCCGTGAGGCCGCTCTGCAACTCAGATGATGATAGAAGGCGCCAGAAGCCAGGGCCAGAACACACTGAGAGGCTCTGCTCCCCACTGGTCACTGAAGTCTTTTAGAGCCTTTCTGCAGCTCTGGCACAACCAATACGCAATGCAGCCAACACGACATAACCACAAACAACACAACTACATGCCACGCCACCAAGAATGGAAGAATCCAGACTTGCAAACATGAAAATATGATATTCTTTTGGGTGGTCTCAGTTTCTCTCTGTCTCAATAAAAAAAGAAACACGAGATAATTTTAACGAAGTGTTTATTACAGATACAAACACACGTGTCGACACAGTGGCCCCACTGCCCACTGCAGACAGACAGGAAGACATGGTCCCGTGAGAAGCAGGTCCGAGCTTGCAGCGGGGGGACAGGCAGCCAGGACTACCACGTGGCTGGTCCCGCTCCCTGCCAGCAGCTCCCGCCAAGTCTTCCCCCAGCAGGAAGAGCTGAAGCATGTTGGACATCAGTCAGTATAAGCACATCGGTTCAGACAGATTTCAAACTTGTGTCACAGCGCATTTGCATGTGGATACTGTACACGCATCATTTCAGTCTCTCTCTCTCTGAATCTCTCATGTTAGCAATTAAAGTTCTTGGTTGTTAATGGTGTTGGCCTCCATTAATAAAGCATTAATAAAACTCCTTGTTTCGTAAAGTCAGGGTTATGCCATTTCTAATTTCCTATAGCCGGTGGCATCATAAAGTATTTTTTCAGGAATTCAATATTAGTTTTCTTAGACCCAAGAAAATGCTAAGTATAGCAACTGTTAAAACCTATTGTTTGCCATCTTGAGAAAGGGAGAGCCCTAACTATGAAAATAAGAAAGCATACTTCAATAATCATCCAGAGCTGGAGTGCGCGAGTGGGTTTTGGTCCCACACCTTTCCCGTCCCGGGGATGCGCACTTATGAGACACCTGTGCTGGGACTGGCAGAGCCCTTCCCACCGTGGCTGTGTGTGGCAGAAGACAAGCCCACCGCCAAAGTCACCACCTGCTTTCCTTCGGAACTTGTCTCAAGTGGCTTTGGGCTGCCACTTTTCCGCCCAAGGAGGAAAGCATACACAGGTCAGCTCCCAAAGGTTTCAGTTTTCTAGGGTCACTCGTATCCACGGACGTCTGACAACTCCCCATTTTAGTATATGTGCTGCCGAAGCAAGTGCAACACGCAACTTCTGACAGGGCATCGTTCTTAGGAAACGAACAGCACAACCTGGACCTCCTTAGAGGGGTCACACTTGGTGTCTGCATTCTGGCCCATGCATTCCGAGTGGGCAGTAGCTGAGTCCTTGCCAGCAGACACCACACACTGAACTGCAGGGTTCTCTCCCTGTCCCCATCCTGGCACGGACACTGACTCTAGTGCTCAGAAAAGTGTTTGATGATTTGAAGGGACCTGAAATTTTCTCGTAGAGAGAGCTATATATCATATATTTAATACTTCATTTTTCTATAGATTAGGCAATATTTGTATTCATAATATATGCATATTAATACGCTTAGAAGATTTTCTATAAATCAAAGAATGGTATAATATAAATTGCAGCAAGTAAATCAGATTGCTAACAGCCTTAATAGACGAGCACTTTATGTCAATTCCTATTTATATTACTCCTCATATTTTAGTTTTAGAATTCCTGCTAGACAAGCTTCTTTCTGGGAAAAGAACTGTAAGCGCGTCCACTTAAGAAGAGTCAACTGTGTGAGAGAAATGGATCCCCCTTCCCTAGCCCACATCTCTGTGGCCAGTGAGCTCAGGCTTTAGCTGAAGACAGTAGCCCCATGTCCTCAGAAGCCTCAGTGAGCTAGATTGCACCAGTCTGGCAACTGTGACACCAAGTGTCACTTGTCTGGGCTAATTGATGACTACAGGGAATTGCCTGTTTGTTAGCAGCATCTCATGCTTAGGGATGAGACTCACTGTGGCCACTGGTCTGAATTCAGGCATCCACTGATGCAGTGTTCTCACCCAACAGATCAAATTTGCTGAAGCTTTACATTACATACGCTGAAGCAAGATTAAATTGTGCGTTACATTGGTTTTAATGTTATTATATAACTCAGGGATTGAAAAAATGGAAGCAAATCCAAAGCACTGTTCAGTTTGTATCTATGGGCTGGCATTTCTTGTTGAAAATATTAGCAGAAAATAAGGAGGGATAGAGAATGATTCAGGCCAGTGGTGGCGAACCTATGGCATGCATGCCACAGCAGGCTGTCTGTAGCAGTGAAAGCTCTAAAAGGTTCGCCATTGCTGACTTAGGCGATCACTGTATAGAAGAACATGGGGATTTTCGATCAGTGTTGTGCTTTCAGTGCATTCTGGCTAGAGCATTAGCAAGTCCACTGTAGATAGACAGAACTGCTTCCCATAGGAGGTGAGTGGCAGGACTGGACTTCGTAACTGGGGACATCCGGGCTTCTGCACTGTAAGTCCACTCAGCACACCTTGCAGGAGCATACCTTTGCGATCCAGGAATGGTGTCTGGGCTTACCTAGAGAGAACAAGTACCTGGGTTATACAGTGGAACCCAGCAAGAGGAAAGGAGAGGAAGGAGGAGAGAGGAAAGGAGAGGAAGGAGGAGAGAGGAAAGGGGAGGGAGGAAGGGATGGGAGGACAGAAGGGGAGGAAGTATGGCCTGTATTTCCATATTTCTTTTCTATCCTGAAATAAAATGTGAATAGAAGAAGCAACAGTCTTATAAACTGGACAGGTGTGCTGCAATTGTGCATATGATTCGGGCTTTTTTTAACTGCCAAGGAAGATGAATGTTTCTAACAAGAGGAATTTGGTATGAAATTAGTAAACTTCCATACATTTCAAGCAGCTTAATTGTTCTTAGAGAAACCCCAACTGCAGCTTTCGGGTCAAGACTAATAAATTAGTTGAAAAAGGATTTGAGTCATAGAATCAAAAAACTTTGTCCTGGGACTACTTTGATGGTTATTCTTGGAGCTAAACATGTGTGATTTCAACACATTTGCCTATCAAACCCTCTGGAGCCTTGTTTCTTCATGAGCTATTTTTATATTAATGCTGTAACCCTGATACTAACTCCCACTCTACAAGGAAAAAGTCAAAAAGTTGATTTAAACTAATATTGTGTACTGAATGTGCATGTGCATGCATGCATGTGCCTCTGTGTGTAAATTAGACTGTAATTTTACTTCCTTTAAAAATTATTACATTGATGCCCCAGTTTTCCCTTTGGGCAAATTAATAAGAATATTGATATCATGAAATGCAGCCCAAAGAAAGTGCTCACACTTTGCTTCGGAGGTGGCTCTTGCATCTCGAAGGCCATGCCAGCCAGCCTGTGATTGTTAAGGCTCCGCCATCGCTGGCCTGAGCCCCGACTCTGTCCTACTTTGCCTTACCTGGTTTCTAGTGTGATTCATGAGCCAGAATAGTAAAAGAAAAAGCCCACCTTGGCTTTTTACAGTGTCGTCTCCTCTGAAAACTGCGAGATCTAGCTTTGTTCATCAGATCCATGCAAATGCAGTATTGATTGACAATGATGTACATAGATCCACACACCAAACGTGCTACATGAAAACCACTGAAAGGCTGTTAATGGCAGATGCATACTGATCATCATCTACTTCAGAATGATGGGGAAACTTGCCTGAATGTATTTCTTTTTTGGGCCTTCAAGTTCTCTCTTGTCACTAGGTTTTCAGCTGAGGTTACTCGTAAGTGCTCTGTCCCCAGTGCACTAGGAAGTAAAACTTTAATTTCCAAGAAATGGGGAGATAAAAGCCTAAGATCTCTCATCAACACTTCACAGAAATGGTGAACATCACACCATCACCATGAGTGTGAAGATGCAGGGTGAGGAATCCTTTTTTAACAAATATTCTGGGGAATGAAGATTGACCATGATTCCCTGTATAGGAAATAGTAAACTGGAGTTAACTAGCAAAGACTCAGCTGAACTATTTTTTGTGGAAATATTTTTCAGGTTCAGAAGCAACCAGGCCTCAAGGAGCCCAGGATAGCAAGCCTAATGGCCCTAATATCACACGAAAAGGGGGCTGCTGGCCTGTGCTTCTGTTACTGGACATCAAAGTTATTCCCAGAGGTTCCCAGAACCTAGAAATGCCAGGGAGTGAGGAGGCATCCTCCAGAGAATCTAAGGCAGAAACTCCAATCTGGGGTCACCTGTGAGTCTGAACTCTTTGCTGATGAATTATTCCAAAGAAAAGACTCTACTGTGGGCCACTCCTGGGCCAGGCAGGACTGCCAGGTTCACGGGCAGGGTCAAAGCAGCAGCAGCGCTCTGTCAGCCTTAATGGACTTGGTGCTCACCTGGGTACGCAGCGCGGCCATAAGGAGGCCAGGATGTGAGTGGGCGAGGCTGAGCACTGGAGGGTGAGGAGGACAGCGTTCCCCAGCCCTCTGCACGGTGACCCAGAGCAGACCGCGGCCCACTCACAAATGGGTCAGCAGTCAGCTCGGCTGGGCAAGGCGGTCCAGACTGCACTCAGCACTCATGGCTCACAGAGATCACTCACCAAGCCAGTCTGATGACTATATACACACATATGTGCATGCATGTGAACACACACACATGCAAATACCCACATGCACATATGCGAACACACACATGCATACATGCAAATGCACATATATACACATATATATTTGAAATTTTGATTTAAAAACTATCAACCTTTAAAAAATATCAACTTCAACTTTTTTCAAAAATTTCTACTTTAGTTTTTCTGTGCTTCAGTGTCCTTGATTTCTGGAAATGAAAAGAGCTATGATTAGCAACCAAAGTTCTAAGAGCTACATAAGATGATGGGTGGAGGATTTGCAAAGCAAAGCCTTTGTTTGAAAAGAGCAGTATACGAAGTGATGCCTGTGAACTGTGCTTGCGTGGAAAATGACCTTCCATTTTCTGTATTCTGTTCAAACAACTCGCCTGTTCATCTGAAATGATGTAATAAATATATTAGTCACTTAGCATTGCATGGCTAAAACTGCGTAAGGTCAATGCCCATTAGAGTTAGAAGGCTGAGCACTTCAACTTTGTGGGGGGATTTTCTCATACATGAGAATGCTATTAGGAATTTCCAATGAGTGATAATCTTCCAGTTGGAAAAGGTAAGAATGGCACACTCAGATTTAAATATGTCCCTTTCCATACAATAAATTACCAATGAACGAAATTGCAAGTTTAGCTTCTGGAGCACCTCTACTGGTGTGAAGACATCTCCCCTGATCTCACCCTTGAGAAACCCCAAATTTGGTTTTTCTTTTAACTGCAGTGGTTAGTGTGCTCTGGACAAGCAGCATCACACGTGGTCAACAGAGGTAACTAAAACCCCCAGAGCGGTGTGTGCCATTCTGGATCCCTGCCATTGGAGGGACTTGATATTTTGAAGTTTATTTTGGGACACTGAAAAGTGAACAGCCATATTTTCATAGTTTAAGAAAGTCCCTCTAGGCCACCAAATTCACACCAGAAATACCAAACTTACCTTGCTCTGGGTTCTGCTGTAAGAATGTTACCTACCACACATTCCTACTTGAAGGAAATAGACTCTCATCAAAATCTTTCTTCCTAAACAAGCACCTCTTTGAGAAGTGTCTTAATTTCTTATCACAGAATTTTACCCACACGAGGAGCCATAAATAATTCATGTCATTGCTGCTTTGTTGTGTGTCCCTGAACTGCACCGAGCTGAAGGCTGACAGCTGTGTCAGGACCAGCACCAACGATCTGACATGACAAGTGGCTAACAAGTTTCTTTCAGTCCCTCGTGGATGAAGACAATGGCCCAAAGTGCAGAAAGAAACCCTGAAACAAAATCAAACTGCTTCTTTCTTTTTACCTAAGTGCTTACCATGAGCTGATTTCCAACCTACAGCCCTGGTCATTTTCGAGGATGGCCCAGCCCCCATTCCTCACACTCGCCTGGCCATTTACGCCTGGCCACGGATCAATATGAGCAATTCTTGGAGAAATACGATGTCTCCATGACAACCAAGCCACAAATTCTCAGTGGAAAGCAGTGAGACCAGTCCTGAAGCCTCCAGAGGTTTGCAGGCCTATAAGGCGAGATGTCTTAAAATGCAGGGATGGACAGAGGAAAGAGCCAGGGCAATTCGTCCTTTATTACTAGCATAATGATGGCTGGGGCTTGGGAGATGCTCGCTCTGGAGTTAAGAAGCCTTATCAGCACCTGTATTTCCTAGCTAATCTTTCTGTTTTGGGTATGTCCCTTTGTTTGCATCGGCCAGACAGGCTGTGCTCTGAACCTCACTGCAGTCTCAGGCCTACGGAGGAAGGGGGAGATGTGTTCTCCTTCTGCAGTGGCCCAGAGCTGCTCTGCTCTTGTCAAAATCAATGAACTCTTAGGCAAACACTTGCCTCACGGATGTGACTGCCTGACAAAAGGTTGACGGGAAAGGGTTGATTAAGACACTGTGGAAACCTATGCAGAATGAGACAATCCGAGTCCAAACTAAAAGTAATTTAAATACAATTTTATCGCAGACATTGGACATGCCCACTATGCACCCTTTGTCAGTGAGATGGATCCACACTTTCCTTTTGGCCGTGACTCCCTGGTTGCCAGCGAGGCTGTCTCTCTGGGCCATGGCTCACAGGGCAGAGGAGTGGCGGAGGCCGGGCTGAGGCCATCTCTGGAGGAATCTGGCATGTGTGAAGCCATCACCACTGGGCCTATGGGGTCCAAGATGACTTCGGGGACCTGACACAGATTTCGGGCTGCACCTCTCCCTGAACATTAACTCTCAGCTGCTCTCCCGGGGAAGGGGTAGGGGACTGTTCGCAGCTGCCCCTGTCAGGGAAGGGCTACGGGACTTGGAAATCTCTTAACCAAGCTGACAGGCTGTGGAGAGGCCAGATCAAACGCACGAAGCGGGTGAGCACAAGGGATGAGGGGGTCTGGGCACCCAGGGCTCGATGCCGCAGAGGAGCAGCAGCCTCTCTCACTCGGCTTGATACTCAGTAATAAGAGACCTCCTGGCACCAGGGCTCTGGTGGACCCCAGTGCCGGTCATCAGCTGCCAGACTC
This sequence comes from Heterocephalus glaber, assembly GCF_053883595.1. Taxonomy (NCBI): domain Eukaryota; kingdom Metazoa; phylum Chordata; class Mammalia; order Rodentia; family Bathyergidae; genus Heterocephalus; species Heterocephalus glaber. Next base: position 81,700,462 of record NW_028258138.1, on the reverse strand, counting down.
TCTCCTTTACTAACTGGTCATTAAGACACACCAAAACCAGGAACAAAGACACCTGCTCAAGTGCATCTGACAGGACTGCAGTGCCTTTCTGCCTGTTCCTTCCCAAGTGATGGTGACAGCGGCCCGCTGCGTGCATAACCAGTTTAGCCTAAAATGGCTACAACAAACTAACTGCGTGAGCCTCCCTCTCGGCACCAGCCTTTGAACCTCCTCCGCCTGAATTCCTGATGAAAGAAGAGAGGTAGCAGCTCCTCACCGCGACCTCTGGAGGTGACCATTAATTTGACAGTGCGGCTGCTAAGAGAAAACAGCATCACAGGACCCCCCGGACCCCAAAGCACTGTCAAATTCATCATTTTATACTTGACTATTTTTAAATGGCTTTCACCTGGACTCTCAGACCCTTCCAAGACGCATCTGTCAGGCACGTCCTTCGAGTCCTGGAAGTTGGCCACCTCTGAGTTGCTGTCATGCTTGACCGGACTGGCTGCAGCTATTAAAAGGAGAGAGGAAGGGGGGGTGGAGAGAGGGAGAGAGAGAGAGGGAGGTGAGGAAGCAGCAGCAAACATCATTAAACCATTTCTTTTCAGTTCCACAGATATGTCCAGGGACACACTATGTAAACACAAATAATAAATTGAAATAAAATGTATCCTCTAAGTATTTATTGGCAGACACGTAATTAGTTGAAAAATCCATAGATGTGACTTTATCTTAGAAGAAAAATAAGTTCATGGCATCAGCTAAAAGCTACAAAGTAACAAAGTGATGCCTTGGAAGTAGAAATCGTATTTTTAATGCATAAATCTAAAACAATATAGTCAATTAATGGCAACAGCGCGCAGAGAGGACACCAGGCTGCTCAATTAGAGGATCCGCTCCAGGCCGGAGAAGACTTCCCTTGGCCGCCCAAGTCACAGCTAATGATGGCTCTGGGTGAGCTTCAGTCCTCTTTTGTGGAATTAAAAATGATACTAACACCGAAAGAAAGCTTTAAAAATAAATCTTAAAATAGAGAACGACTACACTGAAAATAAGGAGCACTGGTATTTTAAATAGTAGGTCTTTTGACTACTGGTCATTAGATATTATTTCTTAAGTAGAAATATTGACCAGAGATAGACACTAGCCCAGGAGTCTAAACACATTTCCTCTAAAGGCGTGGCACCCACACACTGTGTGGGAAAACACACTTCCCTGAGTTTAGCTCTCAGGCGACACATGCCCACACTGTGTGTTGTAGCGGTCATGTGTCAGGAGAGGGGTCATTGTCTTCAGGAAGCACCTCAGTGGGAAAGGAAAATAAAGCAAGATTCTCATCACAGCCTCCTCGCCTGTTTGAAGCCAAGTGCTTAAATAACACGCACGCACGCACGCACACGTGTGTGCACGTGAGTACAGGGACATTCTGCCTGTTGTCAGTTGCTGCATGAACACAACCACTATCTCCTGGGATCTCACTGACACTCACACACCACGTGGATCACCATGAGCGCGACGCAAGGCACACATGGCTGTGTCCCCTCAGGGAGCATTTGTTGGCGCTCGGGACGCTGTTCCCAGCCTCCAGAGGGGAGGAGGCTAGGGCAGGGGCTGGAGCCTGGCACCTCACACTGGACAAGCGGCACAGTGTCCCACCCAGTCTCCGGCCGCTCTCCTGTGGTGTCCTGACACAGCATGCGGAACTCAGCGGTCACAGGGCGAGCCCACACGTGTGTCAGAGGAGGCCTTGAGATGGTGCTGGCCCGAGGTACCTCGTCTGCCCGCTGGCCCCTCAGGACAGATGCTTCTCTGTCCCGTGGAAGTGTGAGCATGGTTTAAAACCCTTTGCTCGGAATCAAAATGTGGGAATTGCATGAAATGCTTATTTAAATAAATAAACCTGACATCTTCATTCTGCACATTTGAACTTTTTGGGAAGATAGGACGTAGACACCACACGTGTTTCCCTGGTGTCCCTGTGCCCCGTGTGCAGCAGCACCTGTCACAGGAAATCCGCTTGGAGGATCTGAGGGACCAAAGCATGGGCCAGGAAGGCCTCAGAGGGGCCAAACTCCATGGCCCCAGAGCCCGGAGGACGCGGCCTCTGGTCACCTTTGTGCAGTCTCCTTGAGTTCCTGCTCTGGCCCCTGGAGACCGCGTTGGATTTGCCCACTCTGATGTGGGTCTGCAGAGGCGTGGATGGGCTATGCGACCTCCCATAGATCTGTCTTCAACTTTCCTCAGTATAAATCCCACTTACAGAATACTTTGGAATCCATAGGTTTTCGGGGAATGTTTTAAATGCAATAGTTAAACACATCAATGCCACCAAAAGCCTTTATACAGGGGAAAATTTCCAAGCCTGTTTTGATTGCATTTATCTGTGTATATCTTGCTTGTTAATTTTCTTAAGTATTTCCACTGGTATTTAAAATAGGAATCAATTCCATAGCAAAATCTCTTCCTAAAAGCCAGTGGAGCAGCATTTCTATTATTAGGGCAAATGCACAGGACTTGTCACCCAGGACATTGCACTTTCATAGTTTAACACGTCTCTCCTTCCTTCCCTTAATCCACTCTCCAACAGATATTTATCAGGCACCAAATGTCTGAAGAATCTGCTCTGAATCCGAGACCTCAGAAGGAAAAGCCTATAACAGAGGCATCAAGAATAGTAAAATGCATATCTGTGATCATTTTTGGTGGCAATGAAGTGGCCCTGGATGCAACGGCATGCCAGACCTCTCAAGAAAGCTGGAGAGTAGGTGCGGTTCTAGCTGTATACCTCTCGTCTGAAAAGCGGTGTGTGTGAGTGGGCAGGGAAGCGGAGGGGATTCTTCTTCAGATATGTTGCTTAATTACACACTAGCTTCCAAATCTGAAGTGGTGTAAGCATGGTCAATTTCACTGGGCAGTCCGTGGAGCAGCCAATGAAATGTCCTGCAGAAGTGATGCCTACTTGGTGCTGCCTGGGAGTGGCAGGCTGCAGAGAGGCGTTGCCCCCTGGGTAGGTGCATCCTTGCAATTGTTCTTTTGGGTGTCTCCTGGGATGTTTCACCATTAAACCCTGGCATGACATGTGCGCAGGGCTTCTCTAATGAATCATTTCCACAATGGGGACATCAGCGAATACTGATCAGGCTCCTTACAAGCAGCTCTTCGCCAGTCGGGGAGGAGGAGAGAAAAGAAGGTGCTTCCATGAGCTCTCGTACATACGCCTTGAGCACAACGAATGGAACCTGTGGGAGCACGGAGACAGCATCGAAGAGCAGTGGCTTTGGGGGGACAGAGGGCAGCTCTTCTTCAGGAAGACAGGAGGAGGCTAAAGTGGAATTAGTCCTCAACTGGAAGAGGAGCCCCAAGGGTGCTTATCCACACCCATGGGATGGTGTGCACACACGCCCGCCCGCCCCAGGCATGTCTGTTCCTGGTGCTGCCTGCCTGGTGTGTGTTTTTAATGAGTTCTCCTCGCTGGTCTTTGAGCTTTTCCTGAAGTGCTGTTGTTGGCTAATTCTTCTCACCTGTACAAGTTAGCTATAGACAGGTTTTTCCTTGCCCTAGATAGTCAATAATTTGATCTTTACTGATGGTGGGCCCATTTATCACAGTAAGTTGTCCTTTCACTATACATATTGACTTTTGTTTATCAATACCAAAGTCCATTTGTAGCTCATCACTGAAGTTCCTGGATATTTTCAGGAGTTTTGAAGCTGCATTTCAAAGCTTAGCAGAGAGACGCTTCTGACATCATTGCAGTGCGAATGGCTGCTAGCTCTTCCTCAGCTTAAAGCCAACTGTCTGTTTCCTCTGCAGTGGGTTCTGAGAGAGTCCGCATCAGGAGGGTAGGGGCTGACACAACGTACTCTTGCTGCCAGTCCTACCACTGAAAGACAAAGACACGAGGCTGCTCCATTAACTCGCCATGCCTTGCAAAATGCTGACAGCCCAAAGGCCAGGGTTCTATACATCTCCATGCTATCTCGGTGGTGACACAGAGGGGAGTCAGTGTTCTTTGTGTGCCTGTGTTTGGCGAGAACCCCTTTGACTGAATGTGATTCTCCTAGATCCTAGAGAGAGGATCCAGCCGACAACAGTAAGAAATCAATCTGTAATCCGCATTTAGGGTGCTTCAAAATCAGCCCCAAAGACTATGTGAGGGAGATTCTGTAGAAGCCAGTGGCGTCAGGCTCTGTGGCCATCTCCTCCCTCACCTGTTTTCCTCTGGCTTCAGTCATCCTGCAAGCCCGCCTTCCCCTCCTCACTATCTGCGGCTACAGGTGACAAGAATGAGCCAGTGGACGACTGTAAGAAGCACTCCTACCCTCAACAGGAGAACCCCACTTGGGCAAAGTCCCCCCCGGCCAGCAGCAGGCCAGGTGCCACCAGAGCCCACTGCTGTCCCAGCAGGGCCACTGTGAGCATCTGCAGCACACGGTCTGCAGTGTGAATAAAACCCGCAGCTCCACATGATCCTTTCTTATGATGACATGAATGAGGTAATGAGAGGCCCTCTGCTCACATATATATACAGGCTTTTTGGAAGTAAGGAGGGTATTCATCAGTAAATCATCAATAACAAGATAGAACAGGTCAACTGAATGGAATCAACCAGTGTGGCAGCAAAGGCCACACAAAAATATTAATTACCAATTCATCAAGGACATAAAGACTAATGTACAGGTCACAGTTGTCGGGCCCATGGGACAGAAGACCTGGGTTCAAATCTACTCACTCAACAAGGTGGCGAGAGCCAATCACTTCCTGCTTGATAATTTGGGTCACCCTTCAGTGTGAAGGAGTCACCAAAAAATAAGCCAAAAAACATCTTCTCAGAGGCTTGAAAGAAAGAAAAATGGCACCAAATATAGGTGGAAGTAGATAATAATGAGAGAATGGCAGATCACAAAAAAAACCGTGATGTATTTTAAACAAGAAAGAGGCAGAATCCGTGAAAAAACTTCAAGTGATAACACCGAGTTTGTGAACAGAGGATCTCACTGAACGGACCCCAGATTCAGTTCTCAAACTGGCTTCTCTCCGGACAGATGTCTTATCAGGAAAGCATATATGGCCGTGTACATATCACCCCGACTTTAACAAGTATCTGCTGAGATCCCCGAGCAGTAGGATCCTTGATTATATTTGAATAGCAATCACTACATCCTGCATCAGACTCCTGGCTGGTTTTGTCTTCAGTGTGGACTGGAAACTGCGAAAAATTCAACTGGGCACCTCAGGCTTCTTTGTCATTAAGTAACGACTTTCATGGACAAGTTCAGGAACAGGGGTTAGCAGGACACCTGGTCTTTCTGCCGTCTTCCTGCAATTGCAGTCTGATCTGGAATACTAGTTTCCAGGTGGTATTTCTAGCATAAATTGACATTTTCAACTGATAAAAAGGAATTTTGCAGATGCTGTGAAAAATAACTGTTGGTGGGTATCTTTACCTAGATTACAGAACTTGTTATTTTATTTAATGCACAAGCAGAGAGAGGATCAAGCTCCTGCTTACTGGAGCTAAAGGAAAGCCTGCTGAAAGCTGCAGGTGGGCAGTGTGGCTTGGTCGCCCAGCTCATTTGAAGGAAGGTGAATTCGAGTGAGAGGCAGGGGCCAATTGTTTGACGAGTCCTGTTAAACACTGCTCCATTCCTCTCAAACACAGAACCTCTGGGTACCAGGACACTGGAGCAATGAGCCTCATGGAGAGGCTGAGGAGCGAGACCAGCACCGCAGCTCAGACCCACGGCAGGTGCAAGGCCAGGGCTCTCAGCGTGCCCAGCTGGCTCGGCGGACACTGACAAGGGCCCCAGCGTGACAGAGGCACGGGTTAATTTCCCCTGCAGCTGAAGCAGGAATGCCCAAGGCCAGGTCTAGGTGTTATGGCTCCAACTCCCCCCAGGTCCCCCAAATCTATTATTAATGCCAACGGGCCGTTTGCATCAGAGTCCCATCTGGCTCATTCTTTTAACAGAAAACAAAATTCTTCACTGATTAGTGCTGAAATATTTGTATTAATTGCAAGAAAAAAGACTGTGAACAATTTCATTATTGAAATGAATTTATGAGCACCCACAGAGACATGTGGCCTCCAAAGAAATCCTGATCGGTGAGACCCAGCGGGTCTGGAGGTTCGGCTCGGCTCTGCCTCTAACAGCGCCACCTCTGCATCCTTTCTTCATAAGTGAGGAGCTGGAAGGACAGTCTCTCTGGTGCTCTCCAGCTCTTACTCAAATTCTGCCAGGTAAAAACCCAAGACCAGCTGAGCATGGTGATGCACACCTATAATCCCAGCTACTCAGAAAGCTGAGACAGGAGGATGTCAAGTTCAAGGCCAGTCTGGACAATTTAGCAAGACCTTTAAAATAAAAGTTTAAGAAAGGGCTGGGGATGCAGCTGAGTTCTAGAGGTTCAATCCCCAGTATTGGGTGGGGCAGGGGATTCAAGCCCAACCCACCACACAGTCAGGATATCACTGCACAGGGTACTGAGAAACAAGGGCCACTACAGTCGCCTTGGGGAACACAAGGACTTCTGAGCTCTTCCTGAATTAAGGAAGATGTTGTTTTCCTGGAAGAGGACCAGCTCCTTGGCTCCTGGTGCCCAGGCATGAAGAGACTGGCCACTGTGATCTGCCAAGGCATGGGCAGGGCGAGGAGCGGTCCAGAGGTGGAGAGTGTGCCCTCCTCCACTCAAATCCACGGACGTCGGTTCAGCCCACGTTGTCCCTTCCTTGCCATGTAAGGGTGGGGCCGGGAAGTCTTTTGGTCTAAGTCCAAACCAAGCCAAAGCCCAGGCCCAGTCAAATGATCCAAACTCTCTGACTGCGCAGATGGCAGGGGTGGAGGATGAGGGATGTGTAGGTTGGGGAGCAGGAAGGGAGGTTTCCAGGGGGTGATGCTGCAGCCCTCGCTCCCAACTGGGGGACCCTTGGAGTCACTGGAGTGGGATCAGCAAAGATTCTCTCTGTGTGGCTTTGGTGACATTTCCTTCGCATTCCAGGGAGAAGGTGGTGAACTGCTGAGACACATTGCAGTTTTTTCAGTATCAAATAAAGCAATTTTCGTGACTCTGTTCTCTGAACATTGTTGAGTAAATACAGAGTGGAAATAGCTAGGGGGACATTACTCTTTCTTTTGCATATTTATTCATAATTGGATAAATCCTATGCAAGAACACAGGTCCAATCAGCAATCTTAACCCCAGTTCCCTCTGCCACAGAAATAACTATTTAAGAAAAGGGACGGAAGTCCTATCTCAAAGGGCTCCCCAGGGTGGACACTGACTCTCAGCTCCTCCGTGACTTTGTGCAAACATCATCCCATGTTTGCCTAAGGGCCAAGTTCTTCAGTGAGCATGGAAGCACATTCACTGCTTACTGCTCAGAAGTCTAAGAAAGCACTGAACTGAAAGCAGGAACAGACTCTGAAGGAGAAAACAAATAGCTCCCCGCATATTGACAAACTGAAGAGCTGTCAGTAGAGGGACAACTCCAGGAGGAATTTATAGTAAACTTCCCAGATCATATTTGAAAATGTAGAAGGAGGTCAGGAAAACAAGAGAGACTCCTCAATCAGAAGAGCACTGGGCTGGCAGTGGAGGGAGAGATAAACATGATTTATATACGAACTTACGATAAGGATTCACAGCACAGGGCAATTTAACCTCAGGAAAGTCTGCAGGTGTCCCCAGGGGAAAGGGCCGGAAGTGGAGCCCACATCCCGGGAGGAGGACAGCACAGCGGCCAGGCTGGACCTTGGCCCAGGGCCCAGCCTCCCACCCCAGTGGACAGCAGTGCCCCGCAGGGCAACGCAGGTCTCGCCTGGCCATTGGGTGTCCATGCTGTCATCGCTCACACAGGAAACGGAAAGAAGGAAGTCGAATTACTCAGACCCAGCCTCGCTCTGGTGCTCCCCAACATTAGGAAGGAGGAGGCCTCAGTTACCCCACCTTGCACCAGTAGGGTCCAGTATCTGATGCGGTTTATCTTTATTTGAGTGACACCCAGGTGGCACATTGGTGTGTCAAGAGCCCGCAGCCCTGGGGGAAGCCATGCCCGGGAGCCTTGTACAGCCCCACTGTGCTTCAGCTGCTCCCTCACATGCCACGCCCAGAAGGACGGTCGCCTGGACATGCGAGTCACGTGTAGCCAATCATTTAAAATACTGCCTTTGCCGGGAAATGATGCACGACAGATAGATGCCTTGTCACATCCTGATGCCACATCCCTGCCTAATAGTTTATTTAGACAGCCACATCGAGGTCTGCCTGCCCCAAACACAGAGATGGGCCTGGGGAGCAGCAGAATCTCACCTGGACATTGGGTGATCCAGCGACTCACAGATAAAAGGTAAGGATCACACACTCAAGAGAGTAAAAATTTTAAGAACCCACATGCATGTGAGTAAAGAGAAACCCATAATTCCAATCTGAGGAGACATACAAAGCAGTGTTAGCACATTTGGGGAACTAAGAAGTAAGACACAAAGGGTAAGAGACGTCTAGATACTTCCAGATGAGACAGATCCCTAGAGTGCTGTAAAATATTCCTCTTAATATAATTCTACAGGGGTGGGGTTGCAGCCTGTGATCCCAGCACTCTGGGAGGCTGAGGCGGGAGGATCACAAGTTCAAGCTCAGCCTAAGCAGGTTAGCAACTTAGCAAGACCCTGTCTCAGAGAAAAAGAATGTTTGGAAGACTACATGGTTAAATCACCAGGACACTAGAGGTTCCTGAGTTATAAAATGCTGGACTGCTTCAGATAAGCTATAGAAAACAATTGTAGGGCGGAGTCAATAACGGTGCATACACATTTTGGTATGGCTTCTTTCTGGGAAGCCTTTCAGGGAAACATAATCCCAAGTATGTATAGTGAGCCCACGGCATGGAGCTGTCAGTTGCTACAACTCGGGAACCTGCGACAGAGTAAAGGCAGAGGCAAGAGACTCAGACGGTGCTTTACAAAGGACATGCAACCCTTAATGCAGCCCCAGGAGCACCACGCGAGCCCATGGGCCTGGGCCAGATGCTGGACACGTCTCCTGTTGTGGAAGTGTAGGACGGAAGTGCAGAGGGAGCCAGAGGCCTGGCCGGAAGTGCGGGATATGAGAATCTGCAATGTGGAAGTCAGTCTGAAGAGGAGTAGGAGTGATGATGCTTGTAAAAGTGCTAAGAGGAATCAGCTCTGGTCAGCATGTTCTCACTTCTGGTTCCTCCTACCTCCAGAGGTCGTTGTCCTCTTCCTGCTCTCTGCGGCCAGTCACCCCACAGTGAAGCCTGAAAACACGTCTCTCCTTCCGGTCACTCCTTGCCCCAAGACAGAGACACATCCTACCTCTGAGCCCGAGGTCTGGCCTTGCCACTCCTGTGCAGAGGACCCATGGTGTCCTCCACGCGGTCAGTCGGGGGAGTCCTTCAGAGACACGGCCTCAGCTAAGGGTGGGCGGCTTGCCCTGGGTGCAGCCTCTCTCGAGTCCTTGCAGTCAGACCCCAAGTTACCTCCTCCATGCAGATGAGGCCTCATACTGCCCCCGCGAGTCGCCCTTATTTCCAGGCTCAGTGGCCTGGACAAGCCCTGGGCTCTCGAAATCCTTTCTCATCCCAGTCTCTGGTTCTTTGCTTACCAAAAATCACCCTTCACGTCCTTTAGCTCAAATTCCACGTCTCTGCGGAGTCCTCCTTGACCCCAGCTCACATTTGTCTCTCCGCTTCTGTTTTTATCAGCACTTTACTCCCCTGTACTGCATTCCTCCTCCATTCTTTGGGCCTCCTGTCTTACTGCTCCTCTAGGGCACATCAGCTGGGACCCAAGGAATCTTACACATCTGGAAGCTGTGAGGATGTCACCAGACACTGTCACCTCTCCAGAAAGGTGCTGCGTCCGGAGACCCGGGGACGCAGAGCTGACCTGTCCTTCCCTGTCCTCCTTCGCTAGTCTCTCCTCTCCCCGACTTGTTCAAACACGCTGAATGCAGCTCAGTCTGGGACAGCGGTGACGAAGGGTGCTGCAGATGCTGCATGGACCACACTGACAAGACTCTAGGCCGAAGCACCCTTTACACATTTACTTCCCTATGGGGCAAAGAACCAAAGTAAGAGCCACACAGAGCAAAAGATCACACCCACACCCTGCACAGGAGGGAAACGCACTGACGCCCAGCCTCTTTTCCTTACCGTCATGAATCATAAAGGTCAGTTCACCCCGAGGCAGCCCGCTTTCCGGTCCCCTTCTGTCTCTCTCAGACAGAGGCTATCTTTCTATAGATATTTCCTACTCTTAACCTCCAAAATAAAAATAAAAAAGAAAGAAAGTCAAATTCACCCTGGAATTGCACTTCTCTGAACTCAGTGTACAGGCATAAAACAAATTTTGCTCTCACAGGAGATCCTGTTTTTGTTTCATTAGTTCAAGGAAAGGGTCACTCAATCTTTAAAGCATCTGGTTGATTTTTGGTATGATTCATGCTCTCTAACATTCACAGACACATTTCATCCTGAAATGTTTCCTACATATAAAACGTGTCTCTGCCAACAGCATGACGGTGAGGCTGCCATTTCATGCACCCAGAAGCAGCATGTGAATCTAGGCAAGGTGACCAGAAATACAAAATAAACTTATTTAACATTTCAGCAATTATTGTTTCACCCAAGTTCAGATTTCAAGGTGGATTTCTTTTTCTTCTTATGAAAGGCAAAACTTTCCCCCAGGGCTAGAAGAGAGAGAAAAACCTCCTTCAAATACGAAGCCTACACTTAACACGCATTCTCTTTTAACATTTTTATTCTGTATTCATCTACCTCACTGATATTTCATTCTACCAAGAAGGAGGTGATAAAATTTTTATTAATGTAGTAAAAGAAAAGAAGAAATGAAGATGATTTGTCATAATTGAACTAGATAAAATGAATTCTTGTGATCTTAATGTAAGAACAGACTCTAACCTCTAAAGGAATACTGAATGATGGAAAGATGATTTTTACATAATAGAACCATTCACGCCTGTCATTTAATCAGAGCAAAGGATAATCCTGGGGCTGCAGTAGCTGCCGTGCTTAGGCGTGGACACGTTCTTTCCCAGGGGCCATCATTTTCAAAGGCTTCCCCTTGTGCTGCAAGGGACTTCCTGAACCATTCACACCTTTGCATGAAGCTCCTTCCCTTCATGAATTAAAGATCAGGCAGATTCACTCCTTATGAGGTCCAAGCAGGGAGAGGGACTGAGATTAAACCCTGCCAAGGGATAGTGATTTTGTTTTAAAGCCCCAGGGCCCTGGGCGGCTCCTTGGCCACACCTGGGTTCCCGCAGCCAGGGGCTGTCCCGCCCCAGAGCCTGGACTGCTGCAGCTTCCAGGAAGCCCAAGGGCTTGCTCCGGCTGGTTCCAGAGACACAGCTAAGGCACAGCTCACACTGGCCTGTAAGTGTCTGAGACCCGCCCACCCGGCAGCGGCCAGTCAGCCCCAGCAGTGGCTCCAGGCTGACACGGTTCCCACTCATTTGCTTCACAGACTCTGCTTAGCTGCGGAGGCCCTGGCAGCAGCTGTGATGGGAGTCCGAGTGCTGGGCCTGTGAGCATGGCCAGTCACAGTGGAGGCCAGGAAGTGGCTCTTGGGTGGGGAGTGGGTGCGACCGAGCCATCTCGGCCCAGCTGGGGCTCAGAGCCCACGTGTCCCTGGGGCAGGGGCTCTGACAGCATCTGCTGCTTGGCTGGCTGCTGGGACAGATCACAGAGTGATCCCCTGTCTGCTTTCCCACTGACCCTCCAAAGCCAATCATTAATTAACTAAGATGGAAGACACGTCACCATTCACACAGCTTGCGTGGCAGTGGAGAAAGAGACTCTGACCACATGGCCTTTGTTCTTTCTCCTGATCCTGGAGACATTGGAACTGATCGCTCTACCCTAAGGTGCTGGGTAGCTGGACTCGGCCAGAGGGAGCCAGAATCAGGAAGAAAGAAAGTGCCAACCGATTCACTTCAACCATCAGGCCCGAAGAGCAAGCTGAGCTGTGATGGCAGGGCAGAGGAGGTGCCTGGCGGAGGCCTGGATGGCCTGCTGTTTATCAAGTGAACACATGGGAGACAGACGTGTGGACACACAGGTCACCGTTCTCCATGCAATGCTGTCCAAGTTCGGTGAGCCACTGGCCCTAACATGGTCAGAACAGAGGCAGAAGGAGCTGAAGGCATCGAAGCCACCAGCATCCAGTGTCAGCAGTGCAGGGCAAAACCACAACACGGTGACAAACACAGGTAGGGCTTGCAAAGTCACAGGCCGGCGGCCTAGCTGGCTGACGAAGAAAGCAGGATGAAGGCTTTTTCATGAGCCTGACGTGACCATGCTGTCTGCCCACTGCCTCGCACCCTGGGCTCATCTTCTTAGAAGCCCAAATCAAGGGTGCTCAGTCAGCCCCAGTCCAAACAGAGGGAGAGAGCAGGGGATTCTGCTGAAAACCATCAGCAGGTCTTCTCTGAATGAAAAACGGGGGAATCATAGGTTACTCAGCTCCTTGATCGCACATCAACCCAACAGATTGCTGACTTGTGCAGAGCACAGCGGGCCCGGCTTTCCAGGCAGCTGTGCTTAGTCTTAGGCCACTGCCATTTACTATGTGCCTGTAACCCTAAAGCCAGGGCTCTGCCTGGACATTTGGCAAGGACTGTGCTTAGTAACACAGGGCTTCTACTTCTAAGACTGATGGTTTAACTGAATGATACAGTATGATTAGAAGTCTAAAGATTACCTACAAGGCTTTCCTTTTTAATTGGCCTGTTTCTAATAGGTGTTTTCTTCAACACTGTTTAAGATCACTACCATATTTAGCTTTAGGATTCTGCTAAAAAGGACAGCTTCCACAAATGAGAGACAAATGCCTTATTGTCATGGAGATTTATCAGTGTGCTATTAAAATGCCTAATTTAAATAGCCTGGCTCATCCATATACCAGATAACCTTAGACAAGTTACTCAGCCTTTCTGTGTCTACAAAACAATGACAATGATGGTGCCTATCAGGAGGAGAGAAAGGTTACAATTATGGTGGACCCTTGATTTAGGAACTCAATTCGTTCCCGAGGGCTGGTTGTAACTCAGGTTAGTCAGTGAAGGCTCAGCTCCTCTACACAGCCTTCCAGGTCTCTCTCCTGTACACAGGTGGATCTCAGTGTCCTTAGAGACCCTGGCCCAGGATTTCTCAGAGAACCCCACACAGGAGAGGCTGCTGTTGTCTTCCTTTCAGAACTCTTTAAGGGTTAAATCTGTGTCTGAGATCATCTGGAAGCACAAGTGACTGGCATTTGGGTTGTAACTCAAGACTTTGTTCCTAAGTTAAAACTAAAATTCTGTTCATAACCCAAGTTGTCTGTATGTCAGGCTGGTTGTAACTCAAAGGTCCAGCGTAAAAGAGTTACACCACACGAAGGTTAAAGGCTGGAATGCAGCAGGCCTGAATGAATCCAGTGTGACTGCAATCTGTATCTATCTTCCTCTAGAGATATGTGCAGATGGCAATAAGATGTCCAGACTTCATATTTACTTTTCTAGCAATATAATGATATGTAAAATTTTTCTGACCTAGTAATCTAAGAGATACCTTAAGATAGCTATTATTATCTTGGTCTTGATTTAAGATTGTAATAATCTAGTAGACATTGTTAGTGGTCCTTCCTACTTTAAGTTTAAGGAGGCAGACAGATTTGCAAGTCTTTAGTGGCACCTATAACCAAATAAAATCCCACCCAGAGTCACCTGTAGTTCTTGTTTTTTTCCTATCAAGAGCACTCAACATGGAAGGACGGAAAAATGGTTTCTGACATGTGGATCAGATAACATGGGACCTCACTGGAAAGTTATTCTAAATAATTTCTTTTTGCTGATACATTAAATGGAAACAATGACACATTGATATCCTTTAGGAAATATAACAATGGCCTTTGTAAACAAATTGATTTGTGTTTGGAAGTTTAAATTATTGTTTGTGTACAACAAAGTTTCAGATTATGGATACAGTTAGATCAGAACCCTTTTGTGTGTGTTTGCATGCACATGCATGTGTGTGTGCATGCCTACATGTGTGTGCGTGTTTGTGTGTGTGCGCATGCACATGTGTGGTACCAGGGATTGGTCTGAGGGCTTTGCACTGAGCTCCATCCCCAGCCAAGCAGATCCAAACCTCTTAAATGAACAGCCATGGCCTTTTATATTTGAAAGGAAAATGGGTCTTGCACCCTACCTATGTGTAGCCCTTGGTCCCTGGGCTTCTTACCAGTTTCCAGTCGCACATAAGGTTTTAGTAAAGGCTCAGGAAGAAGTGGGAGTCAGCCCTGCCTGCCTGTCCAGGTGGAAGCATCCCGAGGGGGCCGTGCTGGGCTACTGCCTGACACCCGGCCCTGGCTTGCTCTATCCTCTTCTCATTGCTAGCGTGGAAAGCACCAGAACAGCACAGCAAATAGCTAGAATCAAAAAACTCTTTATTTAAACTACAGGTTAAACCTCGAGAGGCGAGCATGCTTGTATCTATCTTAACTAACCCTGGATTTTAAAGAAGTTTAATTTATTATGAAAACTTTCTGGTTTCTGCTGAAGATAACAAGGGGAAAGTTAGGACTACCTTAACATCCAGCTCTGGCCAGAGCTAAAGACAATGACTTATTTGACCCAGCTACTTCTCCAGTTGGTCCCCATCCCCTTATACACTCAACAGATCCCAAAGTCCACCAGATCTCTGCACAGTGCTGACGTCTCTGTAAAGCAGTGTGGTGAGGTCTTAGCAAGTATACGGAGATATTAAGTAGCGAGTGTCTTGCTACTGTCTTTACAACACATGGCAGAAAAGTATTACATAAAGCTTTTAGAGTAAAGGAGCAAAATATAAACTTGTCTAAATGGGCTCAATTCCACAAAATTAAATAAAAATACAAAAAGGCGGCGGGGGGCGGGACAGAGAGACACAGGAAAATAAAACAGAACACATAGTGAAAAACATAATTTCACGTGTGTGTGTGTGTGTGTGTGTGTGTGTGTGTGTGGACTTGCCAACATTATCGATAAATGTTAATGCTTGGATCACCTATTAGAAGAAGAGATGGCAAGATTGGCTTACAAAGTAAAATCTAAAGCAGTGTTAGATAAAAGAGACATAACCCCAAAGGGTTAAGAGAGATTAAACATAAACGGTTAGACAGGATATAAATAAGCCAAAAGAAAGCAGCGGTCACAGTGTTATTGAGCAGGGTGGAACACAAACCAAAGACCATTAAATGAACACACAACAAAGTCTGTCTTATGGTACTAGAAGACTGCAATTCAGAACGAAGGTCCTTCAATGACCAATATTTGTGTGTATAGCAACACAGTTACTCTAATAAAGCAGAGAGGACAGGAAATGGGATGAGAAAGCACAGACAGCCTTAGCACATCTCGGTCTGAGACAGGTGGCGAGGACAGAGCATCCCTGGAAAAACCCATGCAGACCAGTGGACGAGGGGTTCGATAGCTGAACACCAATAATACACAGAACACCTCGATTTGGGGCATAAGCAACCTTCATCAAAATTGGCCACGTGTGAAACTCCAAAGTATCTCCCTAATATTCCAAGTAATGAAACAGCTCAAATATTCTCTTGATCACAATGCAATAAAAGTAGAAATTAATAAGGCTAATGGAATAAAAAATCTCTTTCTACTCAGAAATTTCAAAACACATTATAGAGTCACTCTTGTTTTACAAGAGAAATTCAATACAAAATTGCAGACATTTTTCAGAATTACAATAATGAAACCATAATATAACAGAATCAATTAATACAATTAATCTAGTTACACGAGGCCATCTTTAACAATAAAAAGGTAGTTAATATATGTAAAAATCAATCAAGTAGCCAACTCAAGAATGTAAAGAACAATAATGTAAACCAAAAGAAACCAAGAGGAAAGGATTAATAAAGACAGTAAGTTCAAAAATAATAAAACACAAGAATTAAGGAAGAAATACAAAAGGTACTTTAAACAAAGTAATCAATAAAACCAATAACCACTAACAAATCTAATCAAGAAGTAAAAAAGATTCACAAGTATATGAAACAAAAAATGAAAAAGGGTAGAAGAATTATTAATAGAAAGGAAATTTTAAAATGATAAGCAATTGCACACAAATTAAATGAAAATCTAGTTTAAATAAGTGCTATTTTGGAAAAATGAGTAGTCATCAGACGGGTAAATCAACAATTACCATAATAGAAACGGGCACAGAAAAGTCACTTGACAAAATTCAACACCCATTTATGTAAAAACATTTAAGAAAATAGGATTGCTGAATATTTGATAAGACAAAATATACTTACCTCAGCTCTAAAGCCAATTTCATATTTTAATTTAGAAATAGTACTAGCTTTCGCATAAAAATAAAACCATGAGGATGCCGTCCACTCTGCCTGACTACTACTTAACACTGTTGGAAATACTCACACAATGAAGCCAAGTAAAACAGAGGCATAGGTACAAACACGGAGGAAGTAAAACTACTTTTTATCGGAAGATATAATTATGTATGTGGAAAACCTAAAGAATCAATGGAAAAAAACCACTGCAAGCAACATGACAATTTCATGATATATAAATCATTAGTCTTCATAAATGCAAACAAATACCAGTTTGAAGCTATAATGCCCAAGAAGCACCTCTTTATAAGAATTTTTTAAATAAGAAATTCCCCAAATCTATCTGAGGAAAAGTTCTAAGACAGTCTTACAAGACACAAAGTATACTGAACAAGGTACACTTTAATCTCGTAAGGAACAACTGTGTGGAAGCTACTGAGTTACTTGATTCTTTGGATCAGCCACTATGGCAATAAAACAAACAGAAATGAGCTCAAAGATACTGCATGGAGTTTCTATTTTCCAGGAGAACTGGGGCCTCAGACCTGAGCTCACGATCCAGTGTTCCATACAAGCACTGCTTGAGGAGAG
This sequence comes from Heterocephalus glaber, assembly GCF_053883595.1. NCBI lineage: Eukaryota > Metazoa > Chordata > Mammalia > Rodentia > Bathyergidae > Heterocephalus > Heterocephalus glaber. Next base: position 81,683,516 of record NW_028258138.1, on the reverse strand, counting down.
ACAAATACTGACATGCACTGCGTTCTTCAGAGAGCATTTCAACGCGCTGCTTTCCGTCCAGAGGTCCAGAGCTGTTTTCTGGTCCAGGTGAGTGGCCTGAGTATCTCCTGCCCTGAGACTGCACAGTAACTACAGTGCTCCCATTGGGACCGCATCTGTCCCATAATCAGTGAGCGCCGCAGGGTGAGGGGCCGTGGTGACTGATGACCTTTGTGCCCATCAGGTGGCCACGGTTCCCAGAGCTAAGCCTGGAACTCTGCCTAAGGGTGCTCGTCACGGGGGGACAAGGACAGGGGAGCCCCAGGGTCACTTTGTAGCAAGAACGGCACTCGGCCCTTTCGGTCAGCGGCCTGGACCGAGGGGTCTCAGGTGGTCTCCTGAGCCTGCCATCCGCAGCAATGGCAGGACTGGCCTGTGGCAGGTGCTCCGGCAGGTGGTGGCGTCTGAAGTGGGTGGAGGAAGGAACCGCTGTCTCTGTGGGGACACAGAAGAGGACAGAGTGGACTCCCCGTGGCAGTCCTGGTGACGCCATGGACAGCAAAGGGAAGAGAATGTGACAGATCTGCAAGGCACTAATGTGACAGCCGCCTGGCCTTGTGGTCTGACCCCTGGCCCCACCGGTGGTATCCATCTGGACTGAACGTGGGGCCCTGCACCTGGTCAAATGATGCCAGGATGTTCAGCCACCGGGCCTGCGCCGGTCCTTCGGAGCCGTGGGCTGGCCCTCACCCAAGACGTCCTGTCCTCCCGACTCTAAATACAGTCCAGTGGGGGCAGGGGCTGAGCATGCCTTGGCGCCTTCTGAACAGTCCTGTGCTGAGGGCTCTCCCTGGTCAGTGCCGCTAGAGAGGAGAAAGAGCTCGAGCCACCACACCCAGGCAGGAGCAGAGCTGCTGCTCCATCGGGTCGGGGTCGGGAGGAGGCGCTGCTGGCCTGGTCTCCGCCCAGCGCTGCCCGGGGTCCTGGTGTGCGCGTAGCCATGGGCAGAATTTCGGCGGACTTCAAAGGGTGAATTTGAGGAGAGAGGGTGAGTCACCAAAAGGAGAAAGCAAGGCATTAATCTTTAATGAGCTCCATTTATTAATTTATAAAGGCAATGGGAATTGGGGTGAGTCTAAAAAGCAAAAGCTGAAGGAACTATCTGGAGTGAATGGTAATGATTTTCTGACCATATCACACACTGATTTTTTTGCGGGGTGGGGGTAGCTGGGTTGTAAAGCATTAGCTATTGTTGGTCAGCTTATAAGTGACGGTAAGATTGCAAAAACTAGTTCTGGCCACTTAGAAATGGGGGGCCATTTGGGAGATGGGGTTTGTTAGATGAGGTCACAGGAGAAGCATGTTTAAACTCAGAGTCAGCAGCGGTGGGCACAGGCAGGACCGGCAGCAGGGCTTGCTGGGGTCCTCTCAACTCCAGACAGAGGATGGCGGTGACAAGGAGCAAGCCCTAGCATTGGGGAAACTCTAAAGAAACAGAGAGCACAGAGCTGCATGCGATCATGAGCAACTCGGGCATCCAGGTCTGAGCTGGTGAGGTGTGGGCCATGTCACCGTGTGTGCCTGGAGGGCGCTCGCTCTCCCTTGGTCATGTGCAGGCTTGACCTGGCACATTGGGCACCCCCAGGTGCTGGCAGGGAAGATGCAGCCACACAGAAGACAGAGCAGTGCCTCCTCGTGCCCCCACAGGAAGAGGTGCTGAGTGAGCGGCCATCTGTGTGGAGGGTCGGGGAGCTCCAAGCGCTCTGGGACCCGCAGGTCATGGACATTAGACCATGCTGTTTTGGCCAAACATGGAAGGCAGACTGTTTGGGCAGTTTCCAGAAGCCGTGGCAGCTGACATATGGGCTTCTGACATGCTATGTGTTCTTTCTTCTCCGAACAGCCCAGCCATCGCGGTGCAGGCTTTGCTGTCAGCTCAGAGGGAAGTGGCCATCACGGAGCTTCCGGTAACTGCTCTGTCTCAGCCCAAGGCCCCAGTCCAGGCCCGGGTCCAGGATCTTCAGAGATATCGTGCCCACCTGCGATTGTCTATTTCCCGTCATCTATGCAGAGCCTCTCCAAGATGAATTGCCAGAATCTTCCTCAGTACCACAAGTGCCACGGATCAGTTCAGCTGAGCCAAAAAAACCCATGTCCTTGAACCCCGTGACCATTTCCGAACAGTGCTCAGTGGCAAACATGGCAAAGTGATGAGAAAGCAGGTCTCATCTCTGCCCACAACTGTGTGCCCTTCTCTGGGCCCTGACCAGGGACTGGCAAAGCTTCCCTGGGCGGTGAAGGTAGTCAGGTACTGTAGACTGGAGCGGCGAGACAGTGTCTACCACAACCACTCAACCTTAAGTTAGTCCATGATAACCACCACACAGTCTAGGAAGGGGAAGCGTGGCTGTGTTCATAAAACTTTATTTATAGAAAGAGGCAGCAGGCTGGTTTCAGCTCATCAGCTATGGTACATAGAGCCCTGGTCTTGACCATCAAGCTACCAGCTGAGCCCAGAGTCCAGGGCACAGTGAACCTGTGGTCCCAAGAGCTCACAGGCCTCTGTGCCTGGGACTGTGACCTAAGAATACCCTCTTCCATCGCCCTCCTAAGCATCAGAAAGAAAGCTTCCTCTACTTCACCTTTCCAAGCCTCACGTCATCACTACCCAGTCCTGGAGAGACGAGGATTCTAGCTGCTTCCATTGCAAGGTTCAGGAAGAGGTAGAAGCTTTCTGTAAACACACTGTGTCCCCGGACAGAGTCCTTCAGAAGTGCCACAGATGCAGGGGAAGGGAGCAGGACAGAGCATTGCTGCTGGGAGAGTTTTACTGAGCGCGTACACCATGACAGGTGCTGGAATACAGGCCTTGGACATGGACTGGCAAACAAACGGGTGGGCTCCATGACATGAAGCTTGCAATCTGACTGGGAGACACATACTACATGCACAAACACAAGAGCATGCCAATGAGTGACCAGAAAGAAAGTCCAGGACGCTGTGGGGCAGAGGGAACCCAGGTCAGGAAAGGCGAGTGCACGTCGGGTCCAGGCTGGCTGGGAGCTCTGCGTGTGCCTGTGCAGGACCTGAGGCCAGCAAGACCAAGCCGACACTCGGGAGGTGTGGCCAACAGGAGGCTGGGGTAGGGGTGGGCAAAGACGCTGGGCCCAGAGAACGTGTTCAGGGTTTTACGTTGTGCTGGGAATTCCATGAAAAGAAACCAAAACACGGGTAGCGCTGAACGGGTCACACTGAGTACTATGCATGTTTGAAGGGGAAACTGGATGGCACCCCTCACCACCTTCTCCTGCTCTGCACTGAGCCCGACAGCAGCTGCCTACAGTTCAGGGACAGGGAAGCCTCAGCCATCGGCCCTCCTCAGGTGGCTCACGTGTCGATGAACAGACTGGAGACCTTCAGCACCACGACTTTGCTTCCCCGTGCAAGCACAATTCTGATGCTGTGCGCAAATCAAACAGGAAATGAGAGCCCCACTGAGGATCTGCTGTGGGACACAAGGACTATGAGAGTCCCATGTCAGACGCTTAGGCAGAGAGCAAGGGCCCAGAGCTGGAAACTCCCTCCAAGAGGCTTCTGCTGGGCCAGGAAAGGGGTCCCCAAAGTGGTGGTAAAATAGCTGCAGGTAAGAATTCGGGCAGGCAGGAAGCTGGGAATGTGCAGAGAGCCACGCTTGCGGGATCTGTGGGTGGAGGAGCTGACCCTGGGGACCAACCCCCAGCCTGCAAGAGCGGTGGGGAAGGGCCGGTGAGCTGGCCTCCTGGCCATCTGCTGCTGCAGTGTTCAGAGAAAGCAGAGGGGCTGCCTGGATGCCTGCACGTGGCACCTGGCATTTTCAGACTGTCCCCAACTGAACTGCTCTACACGTGTGTGCGTGCATGTGCACTACTGCATATAGATACTGTCAGTGTCAGGGAATTCCACAGCAGACGGAGCTGAGGATGCACAGCAGAGCTGTGATTTCACCTGCACAGGGTATCACTGCCTCCCGGGCCCATGAATGTCACAGACTCCCATGGTTTGTGTACTAGCTCATCAAAGTTATTCATCACATGCAGTGTCACAAAGCACATGGCCACATCTCATATGTCTGCTTCAAGGGCAGGACCGGTGAGACCTTCGACCCCTGGCTTTACAAAGGACAAAATCATTCTTTGGGAATGCTGTCTATTGCACTGCTACCAGATCTCCTAAGAAGTCCTCTCCATTTTCTTCAGTGCTGCTTGTTAAATGTTTATAGCTACTTTTACAGTTCGGGGCTGGACGTCTGAATATTTTCAAATGTACGCTCTATTGAGTGGAGTCTGTGCTGCTTCTCTTTCACTGTGTTTTATGAGATGAAACATAAAAAAGTGAAGTGTTTAGAAAATTCTTTCTTGGTGATGAAAATCTGTACACTACAAAAAGATGGAAGGAAGCTCCCAAACATCCTCTGAGCTGGAAAATGAGTTATCCTCTCTCTGTCCCTTCTCTCTGTTGCACCAGTGAGAATCTGGAGCCATCTGACCCCACACCTGTACTGCAGAGGACTGCGTGTAGCAATGAAGTCTCCAGGAAGGGGAGGAACCCGAATGCGCTTGAAAGGTTAGAATCATGCAAGACAACAGCTTCAACTAGTGGCAGCACTCAGTGCCATTTAAATCTCTGGAAATCTTGCAGAAAAAGAAAAGTTCAAACTAACGGTTTCCTTTACAGGTCCTTACTGCAGCCAGTGGTTCAGAACACTACATTTTCAGATGGAAAGGAGAAAATCATAATGCCCAGGAAAGCAAAGACATAATTTTATTATCTGGCAAGATAGTGACTTCATCATTAAAAAAATCAAACAACTAGAATACAAGGTCCTCCAAGCTGGAAATAAAAGGTCAGGCAGCAGTTCTGAATAATAAATGAGACCTGTTGACCTCCTGACCCAAGTCTGGCAGGGGGAGTATTTCCTCTTTCAGCAGATGCGATGGCACACACATGTGAACACATGCACACACACAGACACACACGTACACCAGAGCCCAGCTGGTGAGCTGCCTGGCCTGGTGAGCCCTGCCCTGTGCGAGTGGAGCAGGAAGTGGAGGAGCTCAGTCCCCACTGCTGCTTGTGGGAGATGCCTTTCCCGCCCCTGGGTTTCCACTTAGCTCTTAAATTTATTAGAAACTTCAGCATTGGCCAATGTTTTTCTCCTGGTTCTGATTTCCTTTATTAGTTTAGCACTGCTGAGAAGTGTGGTTTAAAAAGCTCCTTTTGCTCTGTATTTCATTTATAGTCTCAGCCAAGTGATTTTATGAGAATTTTCTGAGCACAAGACTGAGCTTGCTTCTCTAGAAAGACGTGGCCCCTACCCTTCACTTGACAGCTAACTGTCCTTGGGTTTCAATAAGGGACTTAGATGTTCCTGGCATTAAGCTGTAAGGATTTTCATGATATAATAATTACTTGAAGCATTTAAGTTTATTTGACTAACACTGCAATCTAATCTAGAACTAACAAAATGTTCAGTAGAAGTGAAGACAGAGATATGGCTTTAAACTCTCCATCCTTATAATTTCAGTGTGTTACACAACTGACTTGGTGAATGATTATGTTCTTTTAATAAATATCCTATGCCTAATTTTGGCACCTTTGATTAATAACATATACAGTGCATTTAACTTGTGTTTACTTTTGAATAAAAGACCTCAGGAGTCTGGCCGGGTTCTAGCTCAGTTAATAATTCTCATCGTTCCAGATATTTCCCAGCACTGCCCTGTGAACTTCTTACCCGGGGCTGCCTTGCGGAAGGGCCACGTGTGACTTGACAGCCCTCCCTGTGGACATGGACACTGGTCGGAGCCCGTTTTTGCTGTTCACCATGAATTCTGAAAACAACCTGAATAATGAGGATGTGCAGAAATCCCACCACGGGGCACACGGCTCTCCGCACCTCCGGCTGCCGTCCTGCGGCCTTCATGCTCAGCAGGTGAGACTTCATGAGAGACACACCTCAAGCACTGTCTGGGGGCCCAGCGCTGTCAGGGACCCATGTAAAAATACTTTGCCTTTCACATACTGAACTGCTCTTTGCATTATTATTTTTTTCTTTTTGAGGTACAGGGTTTCTGTACTGAGCTACATCCCAGCCCTTTTTGTTTATTTATGTTTTAATTGTACAGGGTTTCACTGAATCTCTAGGTTGCCTGGGCTGGGCCTGAACTTGTTATCCTCCTGACTCAGCCTCCCAGAGTGCTGAACGTTTCTATGCACACAAATTTTTCCAAAGTAAAAACACTTGACTTAGATTTACAGTAAGGTCATGTTTAATTGATACTGTGGAATCGTATTTAATACTGAAGAATAGTACTACTCTCTTACAGCTGAGCCGTGACACAAGAGACCGAAGAAACCAGCTTCTCGGCTCACAGAAGATAAACTGATACCTTAGGAGCACCTCGTCCCATTAGAGCACACCGAATTGTTTTCATCTAATCTCACCCCAGCCGCCTGTGGAGTACATCAGTTCTCTGCCAGTCTGCTCTTTAAACAGAGAGCTATTTACCGGATTGCCAGACCAGAGAACTCTGCCACCGCCAACTTCAAGCCACAGAGCGCCGTGCGACAGGGCAGGGCCTTCTGCTCTCCCAGTAAGGGGCTTCGCCCCCACCTCTGCACAGGGCAGGGGGCTTGGGGAGTGCATAGCTCTTGCAGTGGGAAGCCTCCCGCCCGCCTCCCTGGGATACACAGCTGCCTGCAGCAGGTGATGGTGAGGACGCCCGTCGTCCAGGAGTCCGCTTCCCTCCTCACCTTCAGTTGGGTTTGTATCCAGTGAACCAATTTTGCGGGCTGGGTCAGGAAGGCAAGCGGCCCTATGCACTCAGTTAGAAACAAGGCCACATGACTTTAACGCGACACTGCTCACATTTGGTTTCACCTGGCAGAACTGCAAAAGCAAGCTGGTCTCAGCGCTGCAGCCTGGCAAAGGAGCGTCATTCAGTAGACAGAAGGCCAGCAGGGGAGCTGTACACCAGACGTCACAAGTGTGGCCCCACCTCTACACCTCAAGGCCGTGAGGCTGACCAGACGGGCCAGCTTCGGACCTGGGGCCAAAGGTGAGGCGCGGCCGGAGGCGAGTGTCACCCGCTGCTGCGGCTATGCCAGCGCTTCACTCTCTTCTGTCTTCAGGTGGATGTTCACTTGCCTGCCTTCTGCTGTCACCCCCTCTCCTCCATATGATAAGGGATGCATTTATTTGTGTTTTCCTTTGTAGTTTTCGGATCCCTGTAAATACGAGTCATGTAATGTCTTACATTTTCTTTCAGACACATTTCTTTCTTATTTCACCCTATCCCTTATATGTGATTACATTAAAGTAAGTTTTGCTTATTGTTTCATATTCTAGCCACTTGATAATTTTTCTGGCTCCAAGGTTTGCAATCAAGGAAGATGTTTCTCAGCCTTTCATTGCAGGCCTCTCGGCGAAAAGACAAAAGTTTTTCCTCCTAAGAATCTGAGGCCCTCTCTGGAGGAGTGGGCTCTTCCTTTTGTTTCACAAAATAAGCAAAGAGAAAAGGAACCAGGTAATTTTCTTTAATGAATAGCAAGATGAACTGAGGTTTGTATCTGTGTTTCTGCATTGTTATTTTATGATATTTCCCCCATAGTAAGTATACCGCTTCAAAGTCAAAACATAAACTACACATTGAAACATGTTTTTCTTTTGAAGACAGATGTTTGGGCAGGAATGAATTTCCTCATTTCTCTATGGAGAAAACAGATACCTGGGCTCTTCCTTGGGTGCTCTAAGGACTTACCCAGGCAGACTGAAAAGGCATGCATGCAGGCACAGGTGGCATAGGGGGCATCCGTGGCCTGTGGGAGATCACCCTCCAGCCACAGGTGAGACAAGGAGCCGAGACCACACAAACTCTAGCATGAGGTGCTGCTGGAGGCTGCTCCTCCAGAAGGGCTGGGGTCCCCGCTCCTTCTTCAGCTGAGCTCGCCTCTTGTCCCTGATGCTACCTGGTGGGATTCCCAGGAGCATTTCCAGAAGAGCCTGCCTGGGCCTGGGAGTCAGCAGGTGGACTCAGCGTGTCCCTGTGCATGATGGGTGGAGCTGACCTATCAACTGTCACCCTCACCCGGGCATCCATGTGACAAAGGCACTCTGCACGAGCTGGAACTGTCTGGTGAACCAGGCCAGTAAACTGCTGGACCGATCAAAGTTCAAAGAGCACATAGCTGCATCGGGCCCCATGAAGAGTCTCTGTGGATTCGCAGCAAAGATCTTGGGTGAATCCAGTCCACAGCAGCAGACTCGTAGAGTCGCCTGAAACACGGTGCAGGTGGCAGGCACAGTGGTGCAAGGTTCTGGCTCCAAACACAGTGCACATCTCATCTTGACAAGCAGTGAGCTCTTGGTGGAAAGCACTCTGAGCACAAGCAAAAAGGGCACAGACACACGCATGCCACACAACGCCCACTGCACTTATAGTACAGCACATACGCACATGCACATGCACACATGCACACACAGCAGCAACCTGAATGAGGGAGTCAGGTCATCACAGCCAGGAGGTAGAGCCGTGTCACTCAGAATGGAATGAAAGAAAGGTGCACGAGGTTACTGACAGTAGGAAGCTGACTTGGCACAGAGGAGCGTGCCAGTGCGGGCAGGGCACTCGCTTCTGAGCTGATGTACAGAGGCTCTGGGGCACCTATGCCGAGCGCTCGGGCGGCAGTCAGAGTGACAGGAACAAGGACACTGCTGGGCAGGAACTGCCTTCCTCCTCGCTCAGGCGGGAGCCCTGCTGCGTGCAGCAGGTGCATTTTCCTGAACTCTCAGATGATCTCGGAGAACCAAGTGCCACTGACTTTGCTGCGATGACAAGCGTACCCGAAGCGGCAAACTTACTTCCTATGAGCGTGAGTCCCTCAGACACTAGACAGCCAGGACTTGCATCTCATCTGCCACACCCACAGAGATGGCAAGGACTGCTTGGGAGGAGTGTACTGCGAGGCTCGGGAGCTGTGTCTGGACCAGCAAGAAACAGTGCTTAATCGGTGAGCGGGGTCGCCACAGCCTAGGAGTGGAGAAGAGGCGATGCTCGTGTGGTCTCCTGGGGTGAGGTCTGGACCAAGGTTTCCAAGGTCAAGGGGCGAGGGGGAGACGCGAGCCCAGGAGCCTGGGGGGAAGTGAGGCCACCGCCCCGAGCATCTACCTCCTCACTTCCGTGTGAAGGGGGCGCTGTGGGGCAGCCCCCAAGGCTCTCCTCAGCCCTGAGCTCATTTCATCGCCCCTCATGTTTGTACAGCACTGTTTCAACTGAAAAAGCTTTATACACAGAAGTGACTAAAAAATACAGTGAGGGCTTCAAGTAACAGACTTCTAACAAAGAAAGCAAGTTGCACCATGACAGAATAAGTGTGCTGAAGCGAGGGGATGATGTAGTGTCTGAGAGGGATTAACGGCCATGAGCCTTTCACTGTAACACATTTTAATTTAAATATGGAACAAACATTCATGGAAATTTCTGCCAAATAAAAACATGGTGCTGTGTCCTCACCCACAGTACTCACTGGATCCAGCACCAGGTGACTTCTGTCTCTTCCCCAAAGTCGCAGTGACCACAAAAGGGAAAGGATTTGAATTAATTCAGGACATCAGGGGAGCCTGAGCCATTGAGGCAACTAAAGACACTCGGGAAAGAGGGCTGCACAGCTGCTGCAGAAAGTGGTGAGGATGACAGGATGGCTGTGTGTGAAGCCGGGGGAGGCTGGGCAGGGATTCGTGGCCATGGGTCTCTTACTGAGAAGCATTTTTAAAATTTCACCAGCCACCATATTTTGTGGTCACACTTCATGCATTCATCTCTTGGGTCATTATTAAGACCTGTAGATAAAGACCCTAAACTCCAGGCTGGCCAAGGAGACAGGCAATGGAGCTGCGATCCCAACACACAGGTGGGCACCCCAGATCTGCCTCATCCACTGCCCTACTGCAGTGTCTGCCGAGCTGGTGCACTGCGGTGGAGCCCTGTGGGGCTCCTTTCAGTGAGGAGGTCCTGGCCCAGCCAGAGGTGAGGGAAGCAGTAGATGCTGCTGTTCTTTAGGCCTCTGTCCTGCCTGGGCTCGTGGGAACAAATGAGCTGAGCACTAAGCCTCAGAGGAGGCAGCTCTGCTTCCGGCTTTGCCCTAACTGGTGTGCATAGAACAGCCACCTTTCACATGTGAACCCGAAGGGAAAAACGCTCCCAGGACCTCCCACTGCACCCGAACCACAGCGAATAGTGGTGTCAGGCCCTGTCGTCCTCACGTCCCTGTGGCAGGGATGTGAACCTGACTCCTACAGCTTCGAGGAGGTCAGGTGTGTTTTGGCTCATGGTTTCAGAGGATGCGTTCCCTGGTGGCTGGCTCCCAGGCAGAAAGAGCTGGACTGAAGGCAGCTGCTCAACCGGGAAGCAGGGTGGGGACCTGCAGACAGCCACACTCCCTTCCAGGTCACCCCCGTGAACACTTCACAGCAGGCCTCCCTCCTAACAGCACATTCAGCCCCACAGCTCACCCATAGATGAGTCCACAACGGGCAAAGCCCCTGCCTCTGAACACTGGGAGCCCTCTGGGGGACATTTGAGGTCAAAACCAAACCGGACTCCTCCTGTGGGTGTAAAGCTGCAGCTGGGGTGGGACCTGGAGAAGTGGAACCCAGATCAGGGAAGAGGCCGGGCTCTGCCTTCCCAGAGTCAGAAGGACACAGATTTACACCGGCCAGAAGCATGGCCTAGAGCTGCTCCGGACTCCGTGGTAGAAATTTATAGACTCCAGTGTTAATTTTAATGTTCTATCCCATCCTAATGGCAATTACCCTATGATAGCAAAGCCCTAACTGCCCACATTTTAAACATCATACATGACACGTTCAATCCCACACTGTCTGTACCTACTGCCCAGCAGTTTTCAGTATTCCAGAGCAGACTTCAAACCAAATAAAGTTGGAAGAAAACAAAAATAAATTCTGAAAAACTGGCTCTAATGTAAATACTACGCATCCAGTTTCATGAACAATGGAAACCCTATCAATCAGTGTATCAAACAGTGGTTCAGAGATTCTCCTCTCTCTTTTTAATCTTTGGGAAAATGGCTTAGGAGTAGAGTGAGGGAGAAGTGCAGATTATTCAATTACCTTTAAAACGATGATTTAGCAACTCACCACTCCATTAAAGTATGTAATGCAATATTGAATTGATTTCCTAATTTATAAATTCAAAAAGTTGAAGTCCACTCACTGGCTTGCTGTGTAAGAGAGGACACCATAATGGATTCCAAAAGCTCATGTAGATTACTTCTTGATTTAATGTGCAAATTTTCCCTTCCGAGGAAGCCGATGACCGAAGCTGGTGCGAGGCACCTGCCTCCGACTCTCTCCGTTGGACAGGGTTTTTTACAGTGAAGCCAGAAATGGCTTCAGAATAAAGGTCTCTTCATAAACGTCCCAAAGGGAATGTTTTACTGCTTAAGTTACTCTTACTTTTACTTAAATTACTTTTAATTTTACTTAAATTATGTTTGCGAACTTAACATAGGTGCCCTTCTATTACCACCTGTATTCTTGGGGTGGTACAACCTCAGGCATGCAGCCAAGCAGTTTCTCTGGCTTACCAAGAATGAGCCAAGCCAAGTGCTTATGGCGGAGTGAAACACAGAGCATGGACAACCTTAAAGGGCTGTGTCCTTGCCCTAGGCCGCCCTTTCCCACCTGAGTGGACACTCACTCACTCGCTGCTCCTTTTCCTTTCTGCACTGGAAGACACAGCCGCTAGCACTGCACCTCCGCCTTCCTTCAGCTGAGGGCTAGGAAGAAAGGGTCTCCACTCGCAGACGAACAATTTTACCCGTGGTGAAAGATGTGTGGATCTTTTCAGTTTCAAGAGTACAATGAAAGGGTGGGTGGGTCGGTTTTCCTTTTTCTATTTAACAAAATACATTTTTAAAGATTGGAGGACACCCTGCCTTCCTAGCCAACTCTCATTTTGCTTGGCAGTGTCTGCAGGGAAAGCTAATTTGCAGACAGCTGCAGTGTGAGCTTCCTGGCTTCTCCCTGTCATTGACCTCCAACCTGATCTGAAAGCACCGGCTTCTTTCAGAGTGAGAAGTTATTCAGCAGCTATAATAGCTGCTTTCTGGGCCTCCTCGGCAGAAACCAGCAATTGTGTCCAAGTTAGAAGGTTATGTGATCCCAACCGCTGTTCTTACACAAGAGGATAAAACCCCCAAGAAATTCACCTTCCAACAGCCACAGGAGGCAGCCACGAAGTTGCTGTTTAAAACCCTGGCACCTATGCTGTGGGCGATCCCAGAAGGGGAAGGGAAAACTGCTGGGAGTTTGCTTCCGTGCAGGTTACACACTGCAGTCTGCCAATTATGCTCTCCTAACTCGACAGCTCAAGCACCGAGAAAGGTGTGACGTGAGAAGTCAGCAGACAGCTGGCTGGGAGCAACTTTAAAATAAAACCGCTTTATGAGGAGGGGTGAGAAATAGAAATGATAAGGCTATTGGATCATCATTGTGAATAGAAAGCCTTTGATACGCGCAGTCAGTCACCAGCATTCCAGGCTGGCATGCAGCCCTGTGCTAGCGAGACGGTTTGGAAGAGCAGGGGCGTTCGTCACACGGCCCCTCAGACAAGACATGGAGCTGTCTGCGCAGAGGCAGGGTCAACAGGAAAGCTCAGCACCGGGCTGCCCAGTCCCCTGACTGATGGGGGGCTGGGTGATGCAGAGCTACCCAGTGGCTTTCTGAAAGATAAAGTGAGGGAATTCAAGGTCTTCCATGGTGCTCTCTGCCCACAGACCAACAGCTGCTTTATTGCAGCCTGGTGTAGGCTGCCCTCACTTCTCACCCCACCATTTCCTGAAGCGCACGGTTGGGTTGACTTGCTCAGCCTTGCTTAACCTGGGCTCTGCCTTCCTCACTGGGTGAAACAAAATGGAACAGACTCAGAGCTAAGGACAGGACACTGCATAGGTGAAAGCACAGATCCTATCCTGGTGCCTCTCAGCAACTCTTTCAACTGCCACGGGGCTGCCCAGCCCTCCCCTGTCCCCTCTCCCTCCCCCTGCCCACCAGCCCCACAGTGTAACTCCAAAGAGGCACAAGCCAAGCTACCTGGAGTCCTGACCCCAACACACAGGGCAGATCTTTGCTTTGTTCAAAAATCAAGATGCTGCACTGGTTCTCATTTTCATTTTGTGCCTTAAAATGGGAAGCGAGTTTTAGAGGACGAACACCCTTTGGGGTCTCATGTACGCATTTTGGTTGTTTTACTAAGTCTCAGTGACTAGACTTTGTTTTGCTAAGGAGTCTAACAGGAAATATTATAATACTTTCACCTAGCCTCCAAATAGCTGCCCCTCATCACTCTAGGGTTATTCTTATTTGCACCCTCAAAAAGGAAAGAAAGAAAATGGAATGAGAAAAAAGAAAGAGGTCTGCTCTAGAATTATTTTAAAAGATTACATTTTCCCACACTACCTCCTTATACAAGATATTACCAGAGTCTTTAGTTTGAACATTAAAAAGTCTTGAAGTTCTATTCTTTTTTTGGCATTTTACAGTTGCATTATTTCATTTTTGAATGTCAAATCACCTGAGAATTTTACCTTTCATGCATGAGGCACTGGTGTAGCACATTCAAGAAAAAAAGCCTTTTCTAAAATTAATTCTGATAAGGTTATATTTATTTCTACAATAAAATATGCCACTAATATTAGATCTCCTCTCTCTCCAAAAATTTAGGAATTAGACTATTTTTAAGTGTCCTGAGAAATCAAACAAAGACACTAGATGGAAGCTTTTCTTCTGTCCAGAAGGCAAATCTGTAATTGGAATGTAACTCAGAAAACGAGGTGATGGCAGGACACGGCTCTCCTGGGCTCAGGTCTGAGGTGATGAAGGCTCCTGCAGGCTCCACCCAGCAACCCTGCACCATCTCTGTGCTCCCTCTGGAAGGGGGGGGGGTGCTGGCCTCTCCCTGGGGACCTGCAGCTCTCTCCAGGCCTGGAGCCCTTGTTCTGCAAAACACAGTCACCGGGGCCTTCTCAAAGTGCCTCCTATCACCATCAGAGCAGGAAGCAGCTCAGCAAGTCCCCTGGCGATTCCCAGGCAAGCTTCCATGGGAAAGGCCTGCAGGTTCACCGAGGGCCGCCCTCTGCTTCTACCATGAGGCTGGTGTTCTGGACATGGGGAGGGAGGGCCAGAGGGAGTGGGAAGGGACCAAGGATGGTCGAGATGTGACACATACTGGACCCGCGCCCCAAATGAATGTAGCTGTTATGTTCGGCGGGCATGCACTAAGAGAAAGGGAGGGCCAACAGCTGCCGGCAGCCTACTGCTGACCATGGACGAGCATTTCTGCCGGTGGGGTGAGGTGCTGGCCCCGAGCGGGTCTCCCCAGGTGAGGAAGTGTGCGCGGGGGATGGGGCTTGAACTCCCACTAGCGCTATGAACCCTGCTGTCTTGCTCCTTCCATAACAGCCGCTCGGAAGCTCAAGCCGTCCGCGTGAATTTCTCAAGGTAGGTTTTGGCCTAATTTCATTCGATATCAAGAGCAACGAGCAGTAAGCTAAACTGGCATGGCCGTACCTCGTGCAAGTCTCTGCGTAAGCTCTTCCCTCCCACATTGCCTCTTCCCGTCGGCCTGGTGCTTTCCTGCCACTCACACGCAGGCACACGGAGCCTCCTGAGCTGCCGAGGTGCGGCACCCATGGGCAGCGCAGCTGTGCTGTCTCAGGGCTCAGGCTCTCCAATCTCCACTGCATCGCTTGCAGGACGTGTGGATTCGTTTTCTCTTAACTGTCAGCCCTGACGCGCACACTGACACCCTACTTATTTCTCAGCACCCAGCTTTGCTTTGGAGTCAGAATGATGCGTGGTCCTCACACGTTAGTGTGAATTAGAACCAGCGGGCAGTCTGATCAGCCACAGCTGCAGCCCTAAGCATCTGAATTTCTGAGAAATGCCCCGCTGCTGCTGCTGGTGGCCTTTGGGCTGGACCCAGGCTCTGAGGGTCACGAGGTGCATGACTTGTTAGGAGTGTTACTGTGTCACCCACCTTTATTCCAGATGTCCTCAGCTCACATGTAAATAGAAAAGTTATGGGTAAATAAAGGCAGGAAGGAAGGGAGAGAAGGATGACAACATAGTAAACTGTTAATTAGAACTGAGAGCAAAACTCCAAGTAAGAAGTGCTGCAAACCCTGACCGAGAGATAAATGCCTTGAACGCTGTTCTCAAAGCTGCAATGAGCGTGCATGTCTGAGGACAAGCAAAGCAGGCATTCTCAGTCAGAGACTGAGAATTACGACACTGTTTAAGAAATAAATGAGCAACGATGAACAGTTTTAAGCCCTTCTTTACTTTGTGTTCCCGAAGTTACTCGAATCATATCAAGAGATATTTAATTATTCCATGAAATATTTTGGTTGGAGTTATAAATTACTGAGTCTGACACAACAAAAGCAGGGGACTTACGTTGAACTTAGTGATTTATGCTTTTAGTGCAAAATTGATAATTTAAGATGCACATTTGGTCTTCCCTCATCTCTTTGGAGAGAGATTGCCCACATAAAGGGAGAGCAGCCAGGGAGAGAGGCCTTCACTGTGCTGGCTGTTGCTGGACAGGATTCCGGGAGCAGTATTTATGTGAATCAGCAGCCAGAGCTTCAGAACTTCACCATTTTTAGAGCCAGCATGCAGACTAATTTATTAAATTGGAAATGAGGGACAAAAATGTAAAATTATTTTGATTCTTTTTTCCTGGCCTAAATTTAAAAGAAAGGAATTGGTATTTCTTACTTGCAACATTAGTGGTACAGACTTTATTTAAGTGCTAAAATAAGGCAAGGGCTGCCTGTTATTTTCTTAAAGGGCATCTTTAAGGTGTTCATTAAAACCCCAGCACTACCCCCAGACGTGAGGTGAAGCTGTTTGCTAAATGATTAATCTAGTAATAGGAATGTCAGCTGGAACACAATTCCTCAGACCTTTTTTTAATGTGAAATCCCTCCCTGCAGAAAGTTGGGGATGACATAGAGCCCATGGCCAGCCTCTCCCTGATTACTTGATGCAGTAGTAAGCAAGCATAAGTGAGTTGTATGTCTTCAATCTTCCCAATCACTCAGGATGGGCACTGGACGCACCATCCATCATCCCTGGCCTGAAACATATGGTGCATCAGCAATCTGGGCCGACCTAAATGATAGTAAAAGCCGCGAGGCTGTTCACAATAAGAAACCCTTGTCCACTGAATTACAGGTTTGTGATTAGATTGCTAACATGGCCAACTTGATGTATAAGTGAAGGGTCCAGGGAAGATAGTCTTTAGGATCTCCTGAAGATTAATTTATATCCTTGCAATGTAGACCAATCACAGAGTCAAAAAATAATGTCAAGGTATTTTTCTTGTAACCCAGAGGGCCCAGCTGTTGTAACAGTCATTAATTTATCTCAGCACCTTCATCTGCACCAGGATCTAACAAACAAGGTGCCTAACAGCCATCATCTTGGCATGGCTAGAATTGCCCAACACTATAATTAATTTTCAGAGCCAAATTCATATGGAGAATACTTATATGTAATTAGGAATATAAACCTGAAATGTCGACTGCCCCTTAGGATTTAAATCATTACATTTAGAAAGTTTTAAATCTGCCAACCTCAAATTGCTGGATGTGTCTTACCTTCCTACATCTCAGAGCTGCATCTAAAGATACCATGCAAATTACCTGGTGGGGATGCTACAGATCAGTTCCTCTCCTAAACTAAAATGACTGCATTTAAACTTCAAATTTCAGGTGGGCGTGGCACACACCTGCAGTCCCAGCCCTGTGGGAGGCTGAGGCAGGAGGACTGAAAGTTGTGGCTCCGCCTGGACAACTTGGGACTGAGACTCTATTAAGACGAAAATATAAATAAAAGGAGCTGGGGATGAAGCTCATTGTGAAGGCCCCGGATTTAATACCCAGCACTGCACAGGGAAAGGAAAGGAAAGAAAGAAAGACATTTCCGGTTTGGAGACAGCCCCAGGCAGCTGCTCAGCTTTAGGACCAGGCGCACGGGGCGGGGCTGCCCATACGTGGGGCTCTGCCTCAGTGAGCCACCTGTGTCCGGAGCATCAGCGCCCACACCTCATACCGCCTGTGGGGGTCTGTCTGGGAGGCAGACTCCGTCTCCTCAGCGCTCACCCACACCCTGCTCCCCGAGGCACCGCAGCGCGGGAGGCTGCCAGGAGGAGCCAGGCCGAGTGCGGATCCAAGCAAAGGAAAGAGGCAGAGGGTCAGGCTCCAGGGCCCAGACCTGGCCACCCGCGGCCACAGAGACCCCGAGCCCAAGGAAGGAGCACCGGTGCAGGGGCATCTGGGAAAAGCATCTGGCTCGGCCCGCAGGGCCAGGAAAAGGCCCTGGCAGAGGCGCCAGAGGAACAGCCCTCCTGAGTACAATGCGGCCTGGAGGAGGACGGGCGGGTCCAGGAGGAGGACTGCACAGCAAGAGCCAGGCAGAAACCAGGCCGGGCCTCGGCCTCTGCAAAGGCCGGAAGGAGGCACCAGGAAGGCTTCTCATGTTAGCAGATTATCCTTAAACAGGCGCACATGGAGAGCCGCGTCCTCCGGGGCAGAGCCCAGGGTCTCCTGTCCGCTCCCGGGGCCCTCTGCTCTCTTCTCCTCTGGAAGCAGGAGGCACCGATCTTAGCAGAGGCTCACAGATGCACACGGGAACAGACACATCAATCCCAAACGTCTCCGCCCCAGCAACAAAAGGCAGCTACGCTGGGCTCTGCACCTCGCTTTCCTGGCAATGTAGTTTGGATACTGCACCACATTGTCTGATTCTTTGTAAAACCACATTATGTAGAGGCACAAGGCTTTACTTTGCTGGTTACCTGCAGAGGGATGATCACTTATTTCCTACAGGAAACAGAGAGATAGAACTTTTACCAAAGGGAGGGAGAACCGGGGAAGGAGGAGGGAGGGGATGTGAAAAGAATTGCCACACGTTTTCCCAGGACAAATGCAGTCATTACGAGCTGCAAGTGTGGATTCAAAACTGTAAATTAGAAAGGAACAAAAGCAATAAACGTGCCCTACGTCACTTCCAACACGCGCACACACGGTGGCTCCTGGGCCATGGGACTCGGGGCTGGGCACCGACGCGGGAGACAGGGCCTTTGCTCTGCCAGGGCCACAGGCCGTCGGCTCCTGTGTCGCTCACAACAGCGCGGAGTGCAGCGACCCTCAGCGCTGCGTAGGCAGCAGACAAGCAAAGCCTGAGGCCCCAAGTGAGCTTCTTGGATGAGCTCTTCCGGGTAGCACAGGGTTGTGGCTCCCGGCTCCGGTACAGCAGACTTTCGACCGTCAGCTCACCGAGAGGAGGGGCTGTGGGGCCCCCACGGGCCCTGACGTCCACCCTGGCAGGCACGTCTGCACCGCAGGGACCGGGGGCCACCTAGGGTCCGGACTGCAGCAGCGGCAAAAGCAAGGTTCAACACCTGGATCTCGGGGCTCTGAACAGGAGCGCTGACCACGGCGCCCCCTGTCTGGCTTGGAGAGAAGTCCACGCACTGATGTCCGACAAAGGTGGCACCAGGAGCTGAAGGAGAAGGGAACGCGGGGAGTCACCTGGGGACTGGGGACTGACGCTGCAGTCAAGAGGACTGACTCCCGGGAGGGAAGGAGAGGCGGGAGTCAGGGTTTGGGTTCTCAGAGTCGGGAGGCAGCGGCAGGAGAGCACTGTGGTTGGGACACGCAGAGGCCATGGTGCTCTGGGTCCCAAGCAGGCCGGGCCCAGCTAAGCAGCAGGCAAGCGGCAGGCCCGTGGGAGCAGAGCGGGGGCGACAGTGGACAGCGAGGAAGACGTGGAGGAGGTGGGAAACCAGACGGTGGCGTCACCCC
Source organism: Heterocephalus glaber (assembly GCF_053883595.1). NCBI lineage: Eukaryota > Metazoa > Chordata > Mammalia > Rodentia > Bathyergidae > Heterocephalus > Heterocephalus glaber. Next base: position 81,664,607 of record NW_028258138.1, on the reverse strand, counting down.
CAACCCAAGGGATACGTCGCGGACCGCTCCAAACTGCCCAAACTGCCGTAGGAGCAGTTCTCCCGTCCCTTTCGCCCCACTTTCTGAGCAGGCGTAGCTTTCATGAAAGCAGCGTTCACAAGACAGCTCCAGCCTGGGGAGCAGCAGCGCCCTGCAGAGCGAAGCCAGTCACAGGGCGCCCTCTGCGCTGGCTCTGCCTCAGCGCCTTGGGGCAGCGCAGCGACTGCGCGCAAAAGCACCGGAGAGGCCGGCCGGATCGGGCAGATCGGCCGAGGCCTCGCGTGCAGCTGCGGCCGGCGGGGGCTCCGCGACCCGGCTGGGACATTTCCGGTGAGGCCTCCCGCGGCTTAAACCCCTGAGGAGCAGAAGCCCTGAAAATTATATAAATAAAAATTTAACATTACTAAAATATTCTGAAATATCCAGTCTAGTATATTAATATTTATCTGTAATAGCTGAATGGATAATAAATAATTTTAAATTATTAACCCGAATTTTATTTTATAAATCAATAAAAAACAATTATTTCTAAACTGTATTGGAAGTGTATTAAATTCGACTTTCCTCCATTCCATCAAGTTTTCTTCAATATCAGTTGCTCATGACCCTGAACATAAACAAAGCCACTTAACACAAAAAAGAAAATGTATCACTATCTAGGATGCTCCAAATCAAATTTAATTGTAGGCATTTTCCTCTTAGGTTCGCTTTCTTTAAGTAAACTCTAATTTTTTTTTTTTAGACTTTGAAAGCTTTTTCAGTCTGGCTGGTTCATTGCAGCTCCTTTACTGCCAAGCCTGGGGGCAGGGACTGGTAAACTCTAATTTTTAAAATTGGCCAATAAAGATCTAATTTTAAAAAATAGGTGGTGATTTAAAAAATTATGTCATATGCAAAATAATTCTTTACCATTTGGGGTGAATCAGATATGTGCAACACACATTTTTGCACACATGTGCAAGCAATTTTTAAGCAGTCACTCTAAGCCAGGTGTGGTGGCACACGTGTGTAATCTCAACACTCTGGGAGGCTGAGGCAGGAGGATCCATGAGTTTGAGCCCAGGCTGGGCAATGTAACAACTTAGTGAGACCTTGTCTCAAAAAAAAAAAATAAAACAGGCTGGGATACAGTTTGGTGCAAAGGCCCTGGGTTCAAACTGCAGTACTCCCAGCTGCTCCCCCATGTCCATCCACACTACAGCCTCAGTTTCTGCAGACTCTAAAGATGTCTGGAATAGGGAAATGAATTTCCACAGAGTGCAAAGTAGGTTTTCTAACCAATCTGATACCCAGAACTTTGGTCCTGATGATAACGACAGAGCTCGCTCGGGTGGACAGTGTCCCCTCCAGGGGGAACCCGTTTCCCGGGGTGTCTAGCAGTGGTCTGCACTCTGGCTTCTGGGATGACCTGGGGTCGTCCTGGCATTTACTGAGGTGGTCTCCAACCCCATCTCCCATGCTAAAACGCCCCCATTTCCCCTGGCCGTCCTTCCCCAGTGGGCGGGAGAGTCCCTCGCCATTTCCTGCTCTAGCAGTGACCCAGCGACCCTCCATGGGCAGGGGATGGCTCTTAGCTTAGATCCTGAGCCTGGACCATCGGAACCCAAACACACCTAGGGCTCACTAGGTTGTTGTCTTTTGCAGTTCAGCACAAAGGGTTGAAGAAAACTGTAAAAGTATCGTATTCAAATTATAAAATAGAATTTACAGGCTGTCTGGAGGCACTGAGGAGAAAGGAGGAAGGCAGGGCTGGAAGCACAGCGGGGTTTGGCTGAGAGCAGATGCGCCCAGGCCTCCACCCTAGCTCAGTCCCTGACTGCACACAGGTGCCGGCTTTGAATCACACGCCACCACCCAACACGTCCTTCTTGGTCATTCTGGCCTACATCACACAGAAACCGCCCCGGGCCTCCAGTCTGGCTTCTGATACCAGGGTGGAGAAATCTGTTTCCCTCAGGGTCTCCACCATCATCATCAGCACCGGAGATGGCCAGGGTCACCGGGCCAGGGGCACAGGCCAGGGTAGGGCATGCTGGCCAGACAGTGGCCTGGAAGGACAGCTTCGACTCCTGTGTCCAGCAGCCAAACACAGTATTCATATGCAGAGCCGAGATGGATTCCATCACAGAATAGGCCACACAGAGCCGCCTACCCATGCCAGCAGGGTGCTGGACTCTGGGATCCATCTCGGACCCGAGGCCCCTGTGAGGGGTCAGCTATACTCACAGGAGCAATGCTGACCACTGGTACTAGCAGCATCACCCAGGCGTCTCCAGAGGGCCCAGGTCGGGACGCCGAGGCTGATCCCTCTGGACCACAGGGCCTTGCTCTGGCCAGCAGGCCCTCCCAGCCCACCAGGGCCGGGGGGCAGCACCATAGTCTCACTTTCTGCCTCGGGTTATCTGCTTACCTTTGACCAACAGCAAGTAATAAATGAGGAAATCAATGGACATTTACAGCGGGTGGCATCTGTGGTCTCTGTGAAGGTGTGTCCAGGTGATCTGCACTGAACAGCACTAGCTGGGAGGTCACACCCAATGAGAGGCAGGCTTTGCTGAAAGCGCATTTTTGTTTTTCAGTGCATAATCTTAAAAATTAAGTTTACTCATTTTAAACTTCCTTATGTTTTGTGGTCAGAGCACTGAAGTTCTTCAGGAATACAAGGCATTGTTACCAGGTACAGTCATCGTGGTGACAACATGGATTTCACCCCTCCTCCTGGCTGAACGTGTGTGAGGTCAAGCAGTGTCTGCCCTGTGCTGGGTCTTGTTTCACCTGGCATGATGTCCTCCAGGCCCAGCCACGATACTGTGGAAGAAAAGTGTTCCTTTTTTACAGCCAGATAGTATTCCTGTTGTGTACACATTTTATTTATCCACTGGGGATACTTAAATTGAACCCATATCTTAGCCACTGTGAACAATGGTGTATTACATGTGGGAGTGGAGGTATCTCCTTGAAATGCTCGTTTCATTTCCTCTGGAGACACAGCTACGTGTGGGACTGTGGGTCATATGCTAGGGCTACTTTCAATTTCTGAAGGCCCTTGCATAAGGCTGGCCTCGAAACATTCCCACCAACAGAGAGGTATCTCATTTCTCCACATCCTAGCAATACTTCTCTCTTTTCTTTCTGACATCGCTGTACTAACAGGTATGAGGTGATAGGGTTCCATTTGCCTTTCCCTAATGACTAGTGGTGTGCATGTCTTAACCCCTCTATCAAGCATAGATCCTCTCTCAAAGAATGACTGTCAGGTTGTCTCATTGTTAAATTCAGTTATTTGTTTTCTTGCTATTGAGTTCTTTCTATGGTGTGGACACTAATACTCACCAAATGTTTGCTTTGTAGGTATTTTCTTTCATTCAAGTTTTCTCTTCCCTTTCTTGATTGTTCCCTTTGATGCACAGAAGTTTTTTATTTTGATGACATCCTATTGGTTTTATTGTTACTTTTGCTGGCCCTTGTTACTTTTGTTACTGACTCTTGTTACTTTGTTACTTTTGTTGACCCTTGTTACTTTTCTTCTTACTTTTGTTGTCCTTTGTTACTTTTGTTGATTCTTGTTACTTTTGTTGATTCCTGCTACCTTTATTATTACTTTGGTTGACTTTCGTTCTTTTATTGTCACTTTTTTTGCTCAGACCAAAGTCATGGGCCTCATCCTGTTTTCTCCCAGTAGTACCTATTACAGTTTCAGGCCTCACATTTAAATCATTATCCATTCTGAGTTGATTTTTGCATAGGATGTGAGGTAATACTTTCTCTTTTCTCTTTTACAATGAAAGCTTATATCTAAAAAAACCCAAACAAACAAAAAACCAAAAAAACCCTATCGATATAGCCAATACAAGAAAATGTTCAGGGGTAGAGTTATGAAATTTGACTCCAAAAGCACAGCCCTCAAAAGATAAAATTGATAAACTAGACTTCACAAAAAATTTAAAATATTTTGCTTTGTGGGAGAAAATGGTAGCCCTGCTGCGAGAAACTCTTTCTTGATGTTTCTCTGGAGAAGTGTCCCCAACAGAGCAGCCTGGCCAGAGGTACCTGGGCCAGGTGGGCTGCCACCAATCGTGGCAGCTGCCACAAGCTGTGCTCCTGGAAAGGCTCCCAACCCAGCTGATCATCCATCACCCAGCAGCCACTAGGGCTCTTCTTTCCCATAAGCTGGGCTTTTTATCAACTCTCCACAAATGCCAGTTTTCCACAAAATGCAAACTTTTATGCTAACTGGAAATCCAATTCAGGAACAGCACTGTGATGCTGCAGTACTGAATCCAGTGCTCTTGCAGCCAGGGTGGGGAGAGGGTGAGTGGCTAAATTCCAGTCAGGAAAACCTGCCTTGTGGTCCAGCGTTCCAAACCGTGCCATCCTCCCGTGAGAGCAAATGTTTAAAATAAGCGTTCACCTGATCTCTGCTGCACTGGAGTATCTATCTCCTGACTGAACTCTGTTGCTCTATTCTGTGCACTTTTTTGTCCAAGTGATACTCCCAAATGTGTATGTGAGTGAGTCTATTTCCTTCACTCTAAAACATCAGTTCTAAGGTGTGTTATCATTTGTAACTCAGCAGTCACCAACTGCCATGTCATGAGTCAGCTCACAGTGGCTTCCACTTACTCATGCAGAGCGCATCCCTTCCTTTTCCCACATCCCAGTGACACTGGAGTCTTTCCTGCCCAAGTTCCGAGGCCAGGATCTCTCTCATCAGTCAGTTGTTGTCTTTTTTAACAAATGCTATACTGTGAATTGCTTCTCATGACACATCTTTGCAATTTTTACTTCTTTATCAACTGTTTCATTTGAACTTTTTATTTGTTAAAGTCCTGGTTTTGTATTTGTTTTTATTTCTTTAACTGATAAGACATCTCCAAATTTTAAACAGATCCTCAAGTTAGCGGGGAATCTCCTAGTCCTTCATCATGCATGAGTAGTTGGAGAGCTATCTGGAGCCTAGATATCTGTTGATCTCTTGTCTTTATCCATACACCTGGATGTGTGGCAGGGAATCTTCTATATACAGTACGAGGCAGCATGTGTTTCCATTTTATATCATGATATAAGATATTTTAAGTGAATATTAAAAATCCAAACTCGATCTCAGGTTTCACCGTAAGCAGTGGTACAATGCAAGTCAAGTCACCTGAGATGGGAACTGGATGCAGCGGCCATCCACAAGGGTGGGAACCTGGCTGGCTCTGTGCCCGGACACTGGCACTCGGGGTGACCGGCCGGCAACCACCTTGGAATGGGATCCGCGAGTTTACCCCAGTACCATGAACAGTGCAGCGCTGATGGAGGTGTGGAGGAGACAGGGTGAGTGAGATGGCAGTCTCTCTTCCATGGTACTCAGGCCTCCAATTAGCCCAGGCACCCGTGTTTCAGAAAATGAGGAGACCTATGTGATGTACCCTTCTCAGAACAGAGAAAACACCACGTGGCTCAGGTCCTCAGATTTTCTAATCCAACTGTTTTAATCCACTTAGTTTTATTGAAACCTCGCCTAGAAAGACTATTTTAGTATCCATGTTTTCTTTGAAATACATCTTTCGTTATATCATTTCTAGTGCAAAGAAACACTGCAGTTACATAAAACCCAGCCCTCCTTATTATTTTTTTTCCTTTTTTCTTATATAAAGCAAATTAACCAGAGGATTCCTGGAGGAGATGGTCGCTGTGTTTCCTCTGTACTCAGATGAGGGAGCAGACGTGGGGCAGGGGCTGCACGTGGGCATCTGAGGGTGGTGCTGGGTAAAAGCGAACGTGCACCGGAAGGGGAAGTGCTGTAGCACAGCGTCCTAGGATGTGCTGAAACAGACTGCCCAAATTAAACATAATACTAAACACTTTTAAAGTATACACGATATGCACATAGAATCTGTATATATTATACATACACTGAAAAGTGAAGTGGGGAACTCAGTCGCAGCCCCACCAGTACCAACCTATCCTGATCCAGCCTCAGCAAGAGGGGCGCTACTAATCATATCTGAAAACCGCGAGGGAGCGCCGCTTTCACCTGTACATCAACCTCATCTGAGAGGTTCACGGGCAGTGGTCCACGGCCTGTCTTCAGCATGCCAAGCAGAAACTGCTGTCTCCATGCCGATGCCTTACGCATGAGGCTATCATCAATACTGCTTGCTACATGCTCTGCTACTGAGAAAAACCTCGGACTGTCCCGCAAATAAAGTTTCAATTGCCAGTGGGAACCCTGTGTCCACTCTACCACAGCCTCGGGACCAGGGTAAAGAGGTCAGCCTCGGGGTTCAAGCCTCGGGACAGAAGTGTCTGAGAGCTGTGACCTCATCCTGTGTTTTCTATGCTAGTGAGTCCCGTACATATGAGGAGGCTGAACTCAGTTTTCTTGTCTGAAAAATGAAAATAATAGTTCCCTGTTCACAAAGTTGCTACAAAATTAAATTAGATAATGTGTGTAAAGCACACAGAACTTCAAGGCTGCTTCTGAAACTGGAGAATGGGAAAATACCCATGTGGGACCGCATAACTCTGTAATCATAAAAGCTCCCCCAGCCCCAATATAGTGACTGATTGTGAGTTAATGGTTAAAATGTGCTTGTTAGTTCTGGCACACTAGATAAAATCTGTAACAAACACAGAGTTCCTAAGTAAATTACTCAACTCCTTGTTTGTCTGAAACCGATGTTCTGGACACACCTACCTACAAGACAATCTACAAACATCTTTTGACCATCAACATTTTTTTCTCTTTTCTGTAAGTTCTGCTTGCTAACTCCCCCTCAACACCCTATAAAACAGCCTCGGACTCTGAGCCAGGTGCCTCTCTAAGCTACTTTGCTTTGGGAGTGCCGTCTGGTCAGACTAATAAAGGTCTGTTTTACTTTCCAACTTGTCCGGTGTGTTCCTTCCTGGGTGTTCTTCGCTGCAGTCAGCTCCTCGGAGCATTTGGAAAGGCCCTCGGTCTTACACCCAGAACTTGAGTATGGACACTTGTAATTGGGTTCATATGAACCGCGCACTCCGACAGCTGCTGGCGGTGCCCAGCACGGGGCATTCAGCTGCTGACCCGAAGGCCGGACAGTCACTTAGCCCAGACCGCCTTGGAGGGCAGAACTGGCAGTGACAACACATGCAGGGCTGAAGAAGACATCTTTGGGACTCAGTGAGAGCCTGGAGGCCCTTTGTGATCTGTAGTCCATTGGCCATCTTGAGAAACACCTATTTTACACATCTGAGAGCGTCCAAGTCCCTTGGTGTGGACACAAAGCTGCTCACAACTGGCCCTGCTGGCCTGAAGCTTGCCACGCCCAAAGCCGGGACAGGGCACCCCTGCTGCACTCTGAGCAGCCCTTGGGACCTGCGGCCAGCTCGCCTGCCCTGTCAGGTCCCCATCCAGACTCGGAGCCAGGGTCTCCATTAAGTCAGCAGTGCCATCCGGCGTCTCTCAAGGAGGCCGATGATCAGCATCCTTCCCAGCCAGACAGCAGTAGAGGAGCAAGGGAGGTCGGAGTGGGGAGAAGCCTGGGCTGGAGGCCCTAGGCAAAGCACACCTGTCCCCCGCCCTGCCTCTTCTCGGTACCCCAGAGTCTATGGGGCCTCAGGGGGTGACACTTTCCTTTCCCCTTGCTCCCCTACCCCTGTAAACACCCACAGGAACTCTGCCAAACCCAAGCTACCTCTTCATGGTGCTGAGCAAGGAGAGAACTCAGACTCCTGTTGGAACCTAGTGGAAACAGAACAGCCAGAAGTGGTGGGGTTCTCCTGTAATCTCAGCACTCTGGGAGGCTGAGGCAGGAGGAGCTCCAGTTCAAGCCCAGCCTGAGCAACTTAGTAACTCAGCAAGACCCTATCTCAAAATAAAAGATTTTAAAAAGGGGGGGCTGGGAAGGCCTTGGGCTCAATTTCCAGTATCACACGACAAAACAAAAAGCCTGAATAAAGCAGACTTGGTAGGCCCTGGGATGGCTTGGAGAGCAAGGGCTCTTGCTGAGAAGTCCCAAACCAGCTGCCGCGTGGCTCCAGAGAATGGCAGCTCAATGGCCTCTCTCTTGGTCTCCATCTCCTTCTCTCTTGGCAGCACTGGGACTGAACCCAGGGCCTTCGCACTGAGCTGCATCTCCAGCCCTTTTGTTTTTCATTCTGAGACAGGGTCTTGCTAACCCTCCTGCCTCAGCCTCAGAGTGCTGGGATTATAGGCGCATACCGCCACACACAGCTGCTCTTCTCATTTCCTGCCAGAAGTCCGAAATCAGAATAGTTTGTGAAATCTTCAGGTATTCATTGCTGCCGGTGGTTCTGTTCCATTGCCTTCTGTGACATACTACGTAATTAGCAGAAGAGAGCTGTGGGGTCAAGGCGCCTTTCCCCGGGGGCGCAGGGCCTGGCATCTGGGGGAGTCACCACTGCACACCGGGCTGGGGAGGCCGCTGCTCCTGCGCACCACTGGGGCCTGGCTGTCCAGGTGCACCGTCCCTCTGTATGCAAGAAGCGTGCAAAGGACCTGACGCATGAATTTATGGCTTTCACTTTAATCAGCAGGGAAGAAATCTACACTGCACATTCTTATTAAGGGAGTTTGATTGCAAATTGAGTGTGGTCCAACACCTCTTCAAAGCTCATTTAAGATATTTGATATTTGAAAGAAAAAGCTAAATGGGCATGTTAACTGCCCATTTACCTCCACTCCTCCAAATCCTATCCTTGTACTCTCAGGCAATGGAAAAACAAGGCCTCAGACAGCATTACCTCAGGCCATCAAAGACTCTTCGGAGCTATGACTCATTTCCATGTCTTTGATTTTAAAGAAGGCCCCCTTTTTAAATGCCACATTTAAAAGCATACTTTGTACCTGTCTTAGTCACTTCCTCATTTCAGGGACTCAACACCCAACACCAACAAATGAAAAGGCAGAGGTTTATCTTAGCTCAGGCTTTTAGAGGGTTTGGTCCATGGTCAGCTGGCTCCAAGCAGGAAGCTGGGAGGGAAGGGAGGAGTCAGGCAGGACAGCTGACCTCAGGCCAGGCCCCCATGACCTCCTGGTCTGCCCGACCCCTCCTGCCGCACAGCTCTGTCACCCCACAGTCCAGTCACCTTTGAGAGCCCCAGCCACGGGCACAGAGGGTCTTGGACATCTGGACATCAACCACGCCTTGTGGAAAACCTCCTGTGAGACCTGACACTGTTCTACACAGGGACGGATTGGATACATTTTGTGACATCAGTTCCAGGAAAGGATGCTTTTAATCCTAACTGCATCACTGAACTGGAGAGGTAGCTGCTCCCCAGCACCTCCAACGGAACTGAGGAGCAGCAGGCTGCTGTGGTCAATGCACCTTCTGGAACGTCCTGTCCCATCCATCTGTCAGATGTTTCTCAGGCACCTGCCGGGCCCCTGGCGATGTGACCATGAGCACCTGACACACTCCCCTCCCTCAGGAGCTGGAGTCCTGTGTCCCATGGGAGAGACAGGGCAAGGAGGCCACACGCCCCCCCTGTGGGCTGGGAAGGGCCTCCCGAGGCTGCTTGGGACCTGCAGTGCCAGGGAGGCTGTGTGGCAGGGGCTTCAGACCCCATACGCTGTGTCCCTGCTCACTCAGGTCCTCGATGGGTGCTCAGAGCTTCCTAGTGAGGGGCAGAGCGGGGGATAGCAGGCACCTGGCCCTTTGGGGCTGGCTCGGTTGGGCCAAGGAGCAGAGGGAAGGGCATGAGAAGGGGCCTGGACTGCAGGGGCATCCGGCGGCCAGCTGCAGACCGTCCTGGAACCCTTCCGATAACCTGCACTTCCTCCCCAGGGGAAGGGAAGCCACAGGTGACTAACAACATGGAAACATTTTAGGATGAAACCTTTTCCCCTTTCTGCATGAGCACTGGACTCTCCCTGGATTCCCTTGGGGACCTGAAAGAGTCTCAACGTGGCACTGCTGGTAGTGAGAATGACCCCATGCTGGACAAAGGCACCTGTCCAGGAGGGAGCACAAACATCTGGTTCCAGAGCTCGGGACGCCCAGGAAGCCTGCGGATCGGGCAGCCGTGGCTACAGAGCAGTTCCGGGAGGCAGCGGCCATGAGGCAGGTGACTTCCTCAGCCAAGGTGCACAGGTGCTCAGCGACAAGGTCCTCACTGCCCTGCGGCAGCTGGCCTCCTCACCACTGTCTGCCCAAGTGGACAGCCCAGGCACAGGACATGGACACAGAGAGCTCGAAGGGTTAGCAGAGCTACGAGGACTCAATGCCTCGGAGAGCTGAGGGAGTGCAGTTCTTGGGAACAGACTTTCTCCAGGGTCTACTTAGCCGAAGAGGCCACCGTTCCCAGGATGCACACTGACCAGGACTCGCACAGCACCCGCCAGAAGGGGTGGGCGTCTGCCTGGGACAGAAAGAAAGGCTGGCGCTCTGAAGGCGCAGCCAGCCCTGACGCCCCGCCCTGCACCGGGACTTACGGGAATGTCCGCTGCTGCCCCGCTGCAGTCGTGGTCCTCGGTCCCCTAACAGAGGAGAGCCCAGGCTGGGCTGGAGAGGAAGGACAGCCAGAGTGGAAGTGAGAGGAATGAAAGGAGGCTGCCAAGCCACTTAGAACATCAGCCGGCATTGGAAAGGGTCAGACACCCCACCTCCTCCCAACTTAACTAGCTGTGTGGCCCTAAGCAAGGCACCAGTCCTCTCTGAGCCCCAGGTTTCTGGGCAGAAAACACAAGAGTCTTAGACTTGGTGACCTCCAAATGACCTTGACAACAGCCCTGAGTCTTGCTAGCTCACCACCATGCACGGGCCATGCATTGCAGTCAAAAGTCCGCCCACCTCCAAAGAGAAGCTCAAAACCGAGGAAATATTCAGGCCTGTGAAGAGGACAGAAGTGGGCAGTCTTCAGTCCACGCTGGAACTGAGAACGGTCAGCCCTGCTCACCCAAACTTCACCCTGTGTGACACAGCAGCCACATCTGTCCCTGGACCCCAATCACACCTGTTAGACCCCTCCAGGGCTGTGCTGCCATTGCTCTGGAAGTCACTGCAGTCTGCAGTCAGCAGCTACTGCGTGGCGGGGCGCTTGCTGCACCACTTGTCCACCACAGACCCTGTGCAGCGAGGACAGACAGCACTGACAAAGGGGCCGTGACATCCTGTCCTCCTTGACCATGGAAGTGAGGCAGAGGAGCTCCATCCAATTTGAGACTAAACCCTAAAACAAAGTAATGCGGGAGGAAATACTGACTTCACTGTAAGACACATTTGCAGGATGGTGAGCCTCCTGCCTTGGGGCCCTAAACCTGCTACATGCTCAGATGACAACACTGGGGTGCAGAGGAAAGTCTCCTCTTGTGCAGAGGTGTGGGGGACCCTTCCCTGAGGAGGGCGGTGTCCCCTTCTGGGAAATCTCATGACCTAGGAGCAGTTTTTGCAGAGGTGCCCAGAACGGAGTCCACTGCAGCCGGCCTTCTGGGCACACGGCCCCCAGCACGCTGCGCAGCTTCCTGGAAGGCCTGGCTGTGTGGGCCAGCATGCCTGGCAGGAGCTGGGCACTGCAAGGAGAGCCAGGGCTGGCCAAGGGCCATGGCAGGGCCGCCATGTAAGACGTTCGACCTGCGCCTTGCCGCAGGCAGCAGACAGCTCCCGCTTTCCCAACACCACTCAGGCCCTGCATTGTGGGTGTGCCCATAAGATGGGCCACTGAAAACACTGGCGCAGTTAGGCCACACACTTGTTCCACCACCACAGTTCTGCCCTGGGAGCCCAAGTGTGCTCTGAAGAAACCAAGTTGCTCAGTCCCCACAGCCCTGCCTTGCGCCAGGCTTCTCAGCGTTCCCGGGGCAACTGCATAGCTGCCTGATTGGAGTTTTACTTTTAAAATATGTACCCCAATTTCTGTATGGAGAACAGTAATTTTAAGCTTCAAATTTTAAAACTAATTATGTTTTGTTTATTTTTTGTTTTTTGTTTTTGGTACCAGGGAGTGAACTCAGGTCCTTGGGCTTGTGAGGCAGGTGGCGGAACCACTGAGCTAAATCCCCGGCCCTAAAACTAATTATTCATAAATGTTTAGGCCACATTGATATTTGCTGCCAAATAATTGTTGTTGCAGGGACCGGGAGTGATCAGCTTTGTAAAGCTTTATAAAATGTGTCACTGGTTAGTGGCACCCGTGTGTGCATGTGCTGCTCATTGTCAGCACGAAGCCATTTTACTATGCTAAATTCTACACGCAAGGGCCATAGCTATGCTCTGCCTGCCAGGGTGAGTCAGGAGCTTCTTCAGGTCCGTGTGTCCAGAGCTGTTCACCAGAATGAACTCAGGTCGGGACCAAAGCCTGGGATGACCAGCATTGGCTGGCTGTCTTCATCACAGGTACTGTACTTTGTTGAAATATCCTTGCACTCAGTGTTCAACCTTATAAAATATCAATGACTAGAAATGTGTAATCACCAACTGCACAGATGAGATACAATGCTGTCTGCTTTATCAAAAGAGTTAGATGCCTTCAAAAATCTTAAAGCCCCACTTTAGATCATTTCTCAAAAAAAAAGGTCAGCAGTGCAGGTCTGTAGAAACTTCTGCACTGGATGATGTGATGCTCTATGTGGAAGACCCCAAGAATGCCATCAAGTCTTCCAGACTTAGTAACCAAGTTCAGTAGAGTAGCTGGATACAAGGTCAACACAAAAAACTCAATAGCTTTCCTCTACATGAACAACAGACTCACTGAGAGAGAGAAATAGGGCAAACAATTCCTTTCACAATAGCATCCAAAAAACTGAAATACCTAGGAATCAACCTAACAAAAGAAAAAATCAAAGACCTCTTCTCTGAAAACTATAGCACTCTGAAAAGAGAGATTGAAGATGATATCAGAAAATGGAAAGATAGCCCTTGCTCCTGGGTAGGAAGGATCAACAGTGAAAATGGCCATACTTCCAAAACTGCTATATAGATTCATTGCAATCCCAATTGAAATCCCAGCAGCATACTTCATAGACCTGGAGAAAATGATCCAAAAATTCATTTGGAATAGGAAGAGACCCAGAATAGTAAAAGCAATTGTAGGCAACAGAGACATGGCAGGGGGTATCACAACCAGCAAAAAACTGTACTACAAAGCTACTGTGATAAAAACAGCACGGTACTGGCAAAGAAACAGACCTGAGGACCAGTGGAACAGATTAGAAGATGCAGAAACAATGCCAGACACACTCAGCCATCTCATCTTCAATAAAGGAGCCAAACACCCTCACTGGAGGAAAGATAGCCTCTTTAATAAATGGTGATGGAGAAACTGGGTTTCAACTTGCCAAAGACTAAAACTAGACCTACATCTCTCACCATGCATTAAACTGAAATCAAAATGGATTAAAGATCTAAATATTAAAACAGAAATGCTGAACTGGCTGGAACAGAGGTTAGGTAGAACTCTTGAAGATATTGGTATAGGAAAAGATTTTATGAACAAAACCTCAGTTGCCTGTGAACTAGCACAAACAATCAACAAGTGGGATCTCTTCTTATTAAAAACCTTCTGCACAGTAAGAGAAACCACCAGCAGTGTGAAGAGACAACCCGCAATGAGGGAAAAAGTTTTCACCAGCGGTCCCTCACACAAAGGTCTACTATCTTGAATCTAGAAAGAACTTTAAAAAATCAGACCTCCCCAATTGAAAGACCCAATCCAAAAATGGGCATCTGAAATGAACAGATATTTCTTACACAAAGAAGTAGAAATGGCAAATAAACATATGAAAAAATGTTCAACATCCCTGGTCATTCAAGAGATGCAAATGAAAACAACAGTGAGATTCCACCTCACCCCAGAAAGAATGGCTGCTATCAAGAAATCAACTAGTAACTAATGCTGGTGGGGCTGTGGGGAAAGAGGAACCATGCTCCACTGCTGGTGGGAGTGTAGACTGGTGCAACCACTGTGGAAATCAGTATGGAGATACCTCAAAGAACTAGGACTGGAAGTCGCATTTGACTCAGCTATTCCCCTGCTGGGGATCTTCCCCAAAGAACTAAAAAAATCATACCACAGTGATATATGTGCACCCATGTTCACAGCAGCACAGTTTGTAATAGCTACAACTTGGAAGCAGCCCAAATGCCCATCAACTGGAGACTGGATAAAGAAAATGTGTTTTTTTTAATAAGATGGAGTACTACTCAGCCATAAAAAATGAGAAATTAGAGACATGTATAGCTAAATGGATGCACATTGGGGCGATACTCTTAAGTGAAACAAACAGGACACACGTGTAAATACCCAATGGTTTCTCTAGTGTGAGAAACTGGAAGTGTAAATAAGGACTAAAAGGTATAATAGATAATGTGAAATAGGAAGAAAAGGGGCAAAGGGGAAGGGGAAGTGGGAGGGGTAGGGGAAAAGAAAGAAGGGAATGGAATCAATATGAGAAAATGGAAAAACGGAAACAAAGTCTTTGTAAATAGGGAGGGGTGGGGGTGTTGAAGGGAGGGCAGGGGAAGGGGGAAAAATAAGAACCAAGAGAGATTATGTAAAGGTGCAAATTTCCAATGATGAATGTCATTATATTGTATACCTAAAAAAAAAAAAAAGAAACTTCTGCACTGTCCATCTCAAAGGGGAGCTACCGATGGACCCTACGTTGCCCGTTCTCAGGACGGTGAGGCTCGAGGCCTCTGCCTTGGCGCTGCAGGTCGGCCGGAAGCGCCTCTCCGGGGCAGCACGGGGCTCCACCTCGGGACTCCACCTCTGGATTTCAGGGAAAACTCTCCCGGGAACCAAAGCAGCCCTTCATGCGAGTGAAGTCCTGGGAGGTCAGACTGGGCTTTTTTCATCTCTGGATCAGAGAAAGTTATGAAAGACTTTTGATTACTGCTACATATTAAAGTAACAGAGGCCAGAGTTTTAATTTATAACTGTGGCTGTGGACTGGGGAAAGCGGAGGACTGGGCAAGGAGAGGACCGGGACGTGAGGCTGTCCTGGAGTTGGGACAGGGCTGCCGGGCCCTCGCCCTCGTGCCCCGTGCCACTTCCCCGTCTAAGCGCTTCTCCCGCCGCCGTCACCGGGGCGCAGGACCTTCCACACGCATGGTCGCCACCTGCAGAGCAAGAACAGCCGCGCGCCTGTCTACCTGCCATTCCACCTGCCATTCCGGAGCCTGCAGTGCCCCGGCCTGAGGCGGCTGCCGCACTGCGTCTCCCAGGCGCCGCCGGCCTCCGCGCTCCGCTCCTGCAGCCGTGCTGGGCCTCGCGGGAGCCTCCGCCCGGAGCTGGACGGCCTTGGCGAGGAGGCTGACGTGGCGCCTGCACAATTCGATTTGGTGTAAAAATGCTCACCAAATCTGATTGCTGTTACATTAAGACTTTCTCTGACAAAGTCCACAGAACAAGAGATGAAGTGAGTTGTGCTTGAGAACTATCTTCTGAGCCTGCTTCCCGAATACCTGACCACTAATTTAAAAAAATGGATCGGAACCCACTGTAATTGAATATTTAATAGATGATTTAATGGTCAAGTTAAGATACATTTTAAATGTTAAATATAAAAATGATTTGTATTTGCTTACTGGAAATATTTGTAATACAAGCCAACATACGTGATAAACTAATATTTAAAGCACATTTACTGTGGAAGAAATGAAATGACTGTCTTCAATTTGTAAATATACTGCATTCATCAAACTGTATTTCTGACTAATAGTTGGCTTTTATAATGTGAATATCATAACAGCAGACTGCCATTAACAGCAGAAATAATTTAACTCATTTTTAAATGTGTAATATATTTTCCCTTGAAAGAGCCACTGGAAATATAAACATGGTAATATTCTCCTAGGGAAAGGCTCAAATTTTGCAAGAATAAAATTCATCATTTTTCATAAATAAATGAGCCACCCTCTTGCAAATTCCTCCTCTTGATCCCACCCCATACAATGGTGTGACTTACAGATGGAGTCCAGGATGGCAATCTACCCTAACGAGGTTTCTGGATAGGTCACAGGAGTACGGTAAAGCTAGGTATGCTCTAGGTCCCCCCAGTGAAACGGGCCAAGAATAACTTCACTTCATACCAAAAAGAGAACTATAAAGACCCGCTGGCCGGGTGTGGTGGCGCACACCTGTAATCCAGCACTGGGAGGATGAGGCAGGAGGATTGCTGTCAGTTTGAGGCCCGCCTGGGCTACATAGTGAGACCCTGGCTCAAAAAATGAAACAACAACAACAAAAAATAAACAAACAACAGGGGCTGGGGATTTAGCTCAGTGGTTCTGGCACCTGCCCTGAAAGCTGCAGGGTGCCGAGTTTGATCCCTGGTACCAAATAAATAAATAAACAAACCAACAAAAAGACATGCTGAAGCTTTTGAAAAGAAAAGTGTTAGCTGCAGCAACTAGGCAAGAGAAAGAAATAACAAGAATAAGGATAGGAAAGGCAGAAGTTAAGTTATTATTTGCGGATGACATGACACCTTACATAGAAGGCCCCAAAACTCGACCAAAAGACTTCAAGATTTAATAACTAAATTCAGTAGGGTAGCTGAATATGAAGTCATCACTCGAAAATCAATCACCTTCCTGTACACAAATAACAGATTCATGGAGAGAGAAATCAGAGAATCCCTTTCACAACAGCAGTGAAAAAAATGAAATACTTAGGAATCAGTCTAACAAAAAAAAAATAAAAGATCTTTACATTGAAAACTATAGTGCTCTGAAAAAGGAGATCAAAGAAGATATCAGAAAATGTCGAGACATCCCTTGCCTGTGGGTAGGAGGAACCAACATAGTAAAAATGGCCATACTCCCAAAACTGTTATACAGATTTAATGCAATTCCAATAAAATACCAATAGCATACTTCACAGAACTAAAGAAAACTTTCCTACAATTCATGTGGAACCAGAAGAGACCTAGAATAGCAAAAACAATTCTGGAGAACAAAGGTAAAGCAGGGGGCATCACAATGCCTGACTTGAAACTATACTACATAGCTACTGTGATAAAAACAGCATGGTACTGGGAAAGAAACAGACCTGAGGACCAGTGGAACAGATTAGAAGATGTAGAAACAACTCCAGACACACTCAGCCATCTAATCTTCCATAAAGGAGCCAAACATCCTCACTGGAGGAAAGATAGCCTCTTTAAGAAAATGGTGCTGGAAAAACTGAGTTTCCACATGCTGAAGATTACAACTAGACCCCTATCTCTCACTGTGCACTAAACTAAAATCAAAATGGATCAAAGAAAGAAAAGTATTGTGTTGAGTAACTATGGGAAAAGGCATGTTAATTATTTAGAAATAACTCACCTAATTTTTTGAATATCTGAAAATAATGTTAAAGTAGACATGGTGGGGTCCTATTTTTTTACTACTTTGAATTTCTCTTAACTACTTTGGAAGGCTTAACATATGAGATCCTTACAAGAACCCTGGCCACACTGCCTTCCTCAGCTTTGGGCACGGACACATCATGGGCCTGAGTCCCAGCACGCAGTGGCGGCTCCCTGACACTCTTCCTGCAGAAAGCCTGACTGAAACTGCACACCCTCCTCTGGAAGGATGGGAGTCCCGGGTATGTGGCAGGGTGTGCTACCGACCCACAGCTGGGCAGGCATTACAGTACTGTGCTGAGTGGGCTGGGGCAGCTCACAGCATGGTGTGCACCGTAAGAAGTAAATGACGTGACCCAGGCTCAGCAGTCTGGCTGGAGCACACATAGATGGCCCGGGGAAGGCAGGTGACTAATGACGCAGAATCCAGGGGAAGGCTCCGGGGATGGCTCAGGAAGCTTAACCCTGGCAACCGTCCACTGGGTGTTAGTAAACACTTGGAAGTGCACTCTTCAGTGCTCTCTGCTTTCCTAACACATACTCATTAAACCAGGATAAAAAGTGTTACAGAGAAATAATGTATCCTATTCCTGGAAAATACCTAATAGCAAACACTTAAGAAGCCTGGTCTGAAGGTTTCAGTTAAGGATTTTTTTAAAAAAGATCACTAAGGCCTACTAAGTCCACAAGAAAAGGAAGAAAGAAAGAAAGGAAAACTGTAGATGGTGAATTCTATACTTGTCAGTAAACAATGCAAATGAATCTGAAGGAGATGAGAAATCAGACTAAATTATTAAAGTATAGAAGTTGGGGATGTTTTAAGAACTGATTCATGGAAGATCACGATTGAGATAAAAGATCTGACCAAACAGAGGATGAGAACCCCAGGCTGGCACGAAGAGCCACAGCTGCTGCATAGCATGTCCAGTGGGGTCTGCATTCACGACCCTCAGGGGTGTCGGGAGTTCTTGGACTAAAACGAGGAGGCAGAATCTTCCTCCTTCGTGTGAGGTGAACAAAATTCATTTCCTCGTGTGGGCCATGCAACATTAACATTCTATCTGACTAACCTACAGTCTTAAAGGTAGAAAGAATTTACAAGAAAATAAGTGAGGAATAAGTACTGCTGTACAAAGAAAATACAGAACGAGAGGATTCTTGACAAGACTTGGGCAGGGACTGCTTCTGTACCTCCCGCTTCTTGCACTGGAAAGGTCCTGCTTCTCTTAGAACACTTTTTAATGGCTCTCCTCATATTTCAAGAAAAAAACTCCACACCAGAACCCTTCCACCCAGTACCCATGCTGGAATGTCCCTGTTCCTGCTGCCTGGCTAGCCCCTGTCCACCGGGTCAGCTAGGTGCTGCAGAGCAGGTGCGAATGGGGGCAGAGACTCCAGGCTGACGGGAGAGAACCTGTGTGAAAGGCAAACATGGGCCGGGCACCGAGAGCTCCCCGGTTACCATGCAGACCTGACAAGGCTTTGGTCAGTCGACAGGGGCTCCAGAGCCGGGCTTCCACTGGAGGAGGCAGGTGGGGTCCCCCTGTGGAGGACCTGGATCACCACCTTGCTGAGCCACTGTCCCAAGAGGAATGTGACATCCACCCCAGTGCCAGGACAGAGCCTGAACATGGTCACAGCTGAAACTGCTGGCCAGCCCCTCCCAGCGTCAGCCACAGCCCCCTCCAAACTCCCTGCCATCAGAGGTGGCCAGCCCCCTCTAGCACGCTGGGTGCCTCATGTGCATGATGCCTGCCATCCAGTGTTCCAAGCTCGCTGCCCTTTGGAAGCAGAACCCGTGTCCTATTTTCCCAGGTTCTGAGTAAAAAGCAAGGAGAGAGGACCTAACATATATTCAAAGGAGGAGAGGAGCGTGAACGGATGGGTGGGTGAGTGATGGATGCAGGCAGAAGACAAACCAGGCAGGCAATTCCCTGTCCCCTACAGAGATGGCAGGGGACATAGCTCATCCATGTCAACATTCATAGTACTGTGAATCTGCAAAAAATGATTTAATATACTTTAAATGCTAACAGACTACTGGACTTTAAGGACACCTGTCCACATATCTCTATCCATTATTCTTTTCCAATTTACACGTCAGGAACATCTCACCTAGTGTTTAAACTCAAAGATGTATTGTGTTCATCCTATAGGGTAAGATCATAATTTAATTAAGATGTGAATTTTGGAAACTTATTGATGACCTTTTAGGACAGGGCTTTGTAGTACAATAATATCCTGGCTTCATTGAACCAGCCAACAAACAGCATTTTGTCTTTGTCCACCTCGAGGCTAGGCTCTGAGGACACAAAGCTAAAGCGAGCAAGTGGGCCAGGAAGCCCTGCCTCTGACGGAAGGGACAGAATTGCCGACAGCATTTCCCCTCAGCTGGGCAGTGCCACACCACAGGGCAGAGCGGACAGCAAGGACAAGCATGGCAGAGCCAAGAAAGAGGCTGCAGTGCTTTGGGATCCCTGAGATGGAACCAGAGGCCCCAGGACACCTAGATGCCCACCCCACCTCGTGCTTCTTGGTGGGTTGGTACTGTCCCTGGGTTGGTCCTGGGGAACTGAAGAGCGGAGGGACCCGCAGGTTTCCCATGGGCATTTCCTGTGCAGACATGGCGCTTCTGGGATGAGCACCAGAGTTGCCACAGGTCCTGCAGTGCTCGGGCAAGACCTTGCATTGCATAACTGTCCTGCTGTTCATACAGTTTCCAAATATGACCTCGGGCATCCGAGGAAGGGCAGGGAGCACATGGTTATAATTTCCCAAGCCCACAACCTGTTTTTCATACGTGGTATGATAGAAAGATACGGTATTACAGTAAAAGACACACTGCCATTAACTGTTCTCAAGAACACCCCTACTCACTTCAAACACACTCATCCCATTGTCCTTGCCGCTTTCTGTAGCAGTTCTGGAGTCCTCTTTCCTGAGAATCTTCAGCTGCACTATCGTGGCTGCCTTCATGTTCTGAATCAATTCAGAAGGTTTTTTCTTTCATGGTCATTTTGACTTTGGGGAAGGGCCAGAAGTCACACGGTGCCCGATCTGGTGAATACAGTGCATGAGGACGCAGCGTCATGCTTTTAGGAGCTGCCTTCTTGTTGCATGGTGCTTGGCAGCAGCATTCAGTCTTTTTTTTTTAATCACAGTTTTAAAGACCCTCAGGAAAGAGGACTCCAGATCTGGTTCAGAAAGTGGCCAGAGCCATGGGATGAGTGTGCTTGAAGTGAGGAAGAGGGTTTTGAGAAAAATTCACGGTGATGTGTCTTTTTCTGTAATAAATTTTTTCATTCACTGTATATTTTGATCGGCCCTCGTATAAACATAGGCACCTTTGTGTTCTTTCATAATCTGAATTTTGTAGGACATCAGTAGCCTGCATGACCAGTAATGGCCTGTTTTGTTGCTGATAGCCAGAACATCACCAGGAAAATGCATCTGGATACTGACGTCCCTGGCAGCCACCACACACGTTTGGGGGCTTGTCAGTCACCAGTGCCATCTTGGCCCTGAAGCATCTGGTAGCATTTTGGTATTTTCAGTAGTTACACCAGTCTTTTACACATAACGTTTTACTTAGATTATTTACTGCTTTTTTCCTCTAAAGGGCATATCAATGATGTATGCAGATACGCGATGTCACTTGTGAACTTCATGTAGGACTTCATAGAGGATATTACAAAATATTGGCTAGGACTGAGAACTACTGTAATTACATTTTCTAAAATTTCAAGACCAACTTCCTTCTGAGAAGAAACCTGTGAGGCTGGAAGAGCCCCGGAGAGACCCCCGATCCTGTGTCTGTCCGGCCACCAGGGAGCACTGCCGCCTTGTACCCAGGGTGGCAGGTGGCCTAGCCCAGCCCAGGGGCCCACATGGATGTGAATGGGGCCCGGCGCAGTGAAGACAGGTAAAAGGAAGAAGAAACGATGTTTCTGGGGACTTGAAAATGAGTGCTCTGCCTTGTTCTTTGCCTTCAAATACCAGTTGGCATTAGTTTTTCTGGTGTGCCTCTAGCTCGATACACTGCTCTTGAACTAAATAGACAAATGGAAGGAATGGCCCTGGATTAACCACTGTCCCTGTAACGGGTACGTCCATTCTCTCCCTAGCCACTGACCATGAGCACGTTGCTTAGTATCCGTCCTGTGCTGCCAGGGACCACCATTCTCTGGCACAGGTGGGTCACTGTCACTTAGCAGTCAGTCATCTGCTTGCTCAGCCTACAAAGCCCCTGTGAGTCCATCACAGATCATACTGTGTGTCTGCTGCCAGGAGCTCGAGGTGAACTAGGGCCTGGCCTTCACCCTCTCGGCGCTGAGCGGACAAGGTGTTCTTTCCCGAGAAAGGCAAAAGACACCCAGAGCATCAGGTGGTCGCTACTTCAGAAGGATGTGGGAGGATTACAGAAAGTAATGTCATCAGACACCTCCAGCGCCTACCTGAGCCTCAGATGGAGTGCAGGCTTAATAAGAGGTGTTCTGTAGTCACACAAATGGTTCCCAGGCTGAACATGGGGCTCACAACTGCAGAGCTACAATGAGAAGCGAAGGGTCCAGCCACACCACCGAGACCATCAACCTTCTGATGGGGACTGGATGTCCCAAGGGCACAGGGTCCAACGGGGGCTTTCCCTGCAGCCACCTCGTCTCAGACATTGTCCTGTGCAAAGTGGCTTGGGCATCCAAACTTCTGCCCGCTGGGCCGACCGAGGGAAAAGGAACCCTCTTAACCTCATTCATAGTTAATGTACACAAGGGACAGAGGCCCCTTGTTTGTAGTTTAACTTATTAAGTTACTTCATGAAATAGCACAACAAACCTAGGTTTGATGATTTAGTAGGAAAACTCACATGCCCGCTTGGTGACTGACATAAATGCCTGTCTTGCAGCACACACCTATGGAGGTGGAGATGCTCTGCTGGGTAATAGCTGCTTCTTACTGGCTGAATAGCACACAAGTGTGTAACACCTGACACCGTGACTCCATTCCACTGTGTGTGGCACAGTTGCATCGTGGAGATGTCGCTGGCCGGTACATGATCCTGCTAATGTTCAGCTTTCGTGGGGCGGCGTTCGCAGATGTCCAGGCCCACATGCAGCTGTGGGTGAGAGCTAGACATGGCCCTGCCGTCTGCAACCTGCCCCAAGAACCGCAGCTCATATGCAAGCAGCTCCAGCAGGAGGGACCGGATCCAGCATGGTGGAGGACGGCGTCTGATGGAGGAGCCGAGGTCACACACATGCAGGGCCAGGTCCCAGGGAGGAGCTGCGCAGTGCCTCGCCGGGAAGAGGGGCCGTTAGCAGCTTAACAGCCACTTTGGCCAAGAGATTAGGGATGGCCAGGCACCCACGGGCACAGAGGAGCCGGAACACAGGGCAGAAGCCCAGTCGTGGAGGGCGCAGGGACTGAACCCCTGGGAGAATGCGCTGAATGGGAAGGAGGCATCCTCCTGAGTCCAAGTTTAATTTCTTGTGAGTCTGCTGTGTGTGCACCCTGTGATCCTAGCAGCAGGGCCTTGAAACATTCCCAGGGCGTGTGCAAGAGCCTGTGTGGGGCTGAAGAACGGCAGCCAGCTGGCCTTCCTGGCTCCTGTCTTAATTAGGACTGGGCTGAGTCTTCCCTACAAACCACACCACCATCCGCCATTCATCCACTCACTCGATAAATGCTTATTACCGGCTACGGGGAGGCCATCGCTGGTGCCCAGAGGGGAAGATGAATGGGCCCAGGCCCTCTCCTTGAAGGGCCGCTGTCAGAGGCCAGGCGCAGCGTGGGAGAACAGTAGTGCAAAGCACATCGGTCTCAGTGACAGAATCTGGATCACTTTTTCTTTGTCAATAAATTTAAATGGGTCTGCAGACAATAATCAATACCAGGGGGCCTGCGTCACTGTTACCAAGGAAATGTCCAACTCGACTCCTTGATACCACGGTCTCCAGGCTGTTGAGCCAGGCCACCCGACTCCTCGCAGGAAGAGACGATGCAGCTCCAGGTCCTCACAGGCCAAGAGCAGCTTGTCCATCGCACGTTCCTGAGGAATGCGACGGCGTTGGGAAAAAGAACAGTGAACTGCATTGGTCTTTCCGCAGCAATGCAATCTGTAAGATGAGACCGAGAGGCCCGAGTGGAGGAGTTGGGAACACAGATGGGTGAAGGGAAGTGATGAAATTTCCCCATCAACTTCATAAAGAGCTGAAAATAAGATGGCCGTGTATTAAACCCAACAGACGGCAGTGCTTTCAGAGCAGGTAACTTATGCTAGGAGTAAAACTAAGCTTCATCTAACACACAGATACCTTGGTATTTTCACACTGATTGATACAGATGAAGTTTTAGATTTCTTCCCTTCCTCTCTTTTTCCCACCCCTCAATGCTTATCCCTTACAATATCAGGTGCATGCTATATACATTCCTAACATTTACCATCTGGCATTTCTAGCTTCCAGGAGTAAAACTCTACAGTATTTGTAACCACTAAAATTTATATATATACAAATTTATATTCCTAATAACAGTCTCCAGCAGTGAGCCCATCCTAGGAGAGACTGCAAGGCCACACTCACACGCTGTGGACACTGCGCATTTGACTTCTGCACCTGGCTTCTCCTAGGGAGACTTTTCCTGCTGTCTTGCCACGAATCTGAGGTTTGCTGCCTTCTGTCCTGCCTGGGTGGCACAGGGCTCTGCAGGGTCACACCACAGCCTGAGCTACCACACCCAGGTGCTGAGGAAAGGGAGCCAGAGCTGCAGAGCTCGGGCCAACCCCGAGTCCAGGCCCGTCTGCCTTTGCTCCATTCCTAGCCTGTCACTGCCTGGGGTGAGTTACCGGCCTGCAGGACTGGGGAAGGAGAGCATGCAGTTTACTTTCTGTCCTTTTCACTAACATGTGCTAATTGTGCACACTGGAGGGGCTCACTGTATCTCTGTACACAGACACAGCACACAGCGCTCGCTGACTGCACCCAGCCATGTTCATCCCCTCCCGGCCTCCACCCCGGCACTGTCTCTAGACCCTCGAAACCACAATTCTAATCCATATTCTAATTTCAGGTTGATTTTTCTTTCAGTTCTCACATACAAGAAAGAAAATGTATTTGTCTAGCTTCTTTCACTCATCATGATGTCCTCAAGCCCACCCACTTGCAGCAAATGCCGGGATTTTATTCCTTGCGGGTGACTAGTGCTCCATCGTGTATGCAGTTTTACTTTACACTTGCAACTACTGATGGGCACTGCGGCCAAAGTCATAGTCTAGGGATTGCGAGTAGCTCTGCAGTGAACACACAACAGTGAAGGCGAACCTTTCAGAGCTTCCAATGCTAAGGAACAGCCAGCTGTGGCACGCGTGCCATGCTGGCCATCACTGACATCAGGTGTGCAGGTGCCTTTTGGCTGTGTTGGTTTCATTTCTCGTGATTCACATCCAGGAGTGGGTAACTGTTACAGGCCAGTTCCAGTTTTAGTTTTGGAAGAAACCTCCGTACTGTTTTCTATGGTAGCTGTACATATATCTATTGGCCATTTGTACTTATTCTTTTGAGAACTGTCTATTTGGATCATATGCCCATTTTTCATTGGATTATGTGGATTTTTTAGGTTTTTGAAGTTCTTTACATATTTTGGATATTAACCCTATGCCAGATGAAGAGCTGGCAAATATCTTCTGCCACTCCAAGGCTGCCTTTGAAGTGGATGCTTGCTTACTTTACTGTGCAGAACCTTTTAATTTTGATGTGATTCCATTTGTCAACTTCTGCTTTTGCTTCCTGTGCTTTTGGGTTCCTATCTAGAAATTCATTTCCTGTACTGATATTTTGAAAACTTTTTCTGCTATGTTTTCCTCTAGCGGTGTCAGAACTTCAGATCTTACATTAAGGTCTTCGATCCATGGTGAATTGACTTTGTACAGAGTGGAGTGAGGGTGGAGTTTCAGTCTTCTGCATGTGGATATTGGTGTGCCCAGCACTATGTGTTGAAGAGACAGCCCATTCTTCTGTGTGTTTCAGCATCTTTGATAGGAATCAGCTGGCTGTGGGTGTGAGCATTTATCTCTGGCTTCTCAATTCTGTCCCATCGGGAAACATGTCTGCTCTTATGCCAGGCCCACTCTGGTCTGGTTACTGGAATTTTGAACTATGACCTGCAGTTGAGTGTTGTGATGCCTCCTGTTTGGCTTTTTGTTCAGGACTGTTTCCCCTACTTGGGGCCTTTTGGCTCCCAGATGAATTATAGGATGGTTTCTTTTTTGGTTCTGTGATGGGGATTACACTGAATCTGAAGATGCCTCAGGTATTACGGACATATTAACAATATTAACTTTCCGATACCTGAACATGGGAGGTCTTTCCATCTTTCAGTGTCTTCTTTAATTTCTTTCGTAAGTGTTTCATAATTTGTATTGTAGAAATCTTTCACTTCTTTAGTTACATTAATTCCTAGGTTTTGTGTTTATTTTTTGTAGCTATTACTTTCCCAATTTCTTTCTCAGGAATTTCATTATGTGTATAGAAAAGCTACTGATATGCATATGTTGATTTTGTATCCTGCTGCTTTATGGAAAACATTTACCAGTTCTGATAATCTTCTTGGGGGAGTCCTTACATTTCCTATGTATGGAACCATATTATCTCCACATGGGTCATGTGACTTCCTCCTTTCTTATCTGTATGCCTTTTCTTTCTCTTCCTCACTACTCTGACAAAAACATTAAGTACTACATTGAGGAAGAGCAGTGGGAGTGGACACCTTTTTCTTGTTCCTGATCTTAGAGGAAATGCTTTCATGTTTCCTCCTTCACTATGATACTGGCTAGGAGTTCGTCATAAACAGCATTTATTATGTCGAGGTATTATCTCTTTAATGCCTAATTTGTTCATGGATTTTATCATGAGGGGAGTTTAATTTTTATCAAATGTTTTTTCTGCATCTTTAAGATGATCCTGATTTTTACCCTTCATTCTCCTGATGTGATGTGTAATTTTTTTGATTTGCATATGCTGAACCATCATTGCATCTCTGGGACGAAACAAACTTGATCAGGGTTATGACCTTTGTAAAATGTGGCGAGTTTGATTTGCTGGTATTTTGTTAAGGATTTTTGCATCTATCCTTATCTGGAACACTGGTCTGTAGTTTTCTCTTTCTCTCATGTCCTTGACAGGCTTCAATAACGCCAACGTTTGCTTCATAGTGTTTGGAAGGGCTCCCTCCTTTTCCATTCTGTGGAACAGAGAGGGAAGCATTTGTGTTTGCTCTTCTTTTTCAAGTCTGGTGGAATTCAGCAGCGAGGCCAACTGGTCCTGGGCTTTTCTCTGTTGGAGACTCTTTTTACTGACTCAATCTTGTCACTCGTTACTGATCTCTTCAGGTTTTTTTTTGGTACCAGGGATTGAACTCGGGACCTTGCACTTGCGAGGCAGGTGCCAGAACCACTGAGCTAAATCCCTGGCCCCAGGTTTTTTGTTTTTTTTTTAATATTCTTTTGGCTCAATTTTGGTAAGTCATATGTGTCCAGAAATATGTTCATTTCTTCTAGGGTTTTCAATTTGTTAGCATATAGTTGTCTAAAACAATTCCTACTGATACCTTGCATTTCTGTGATACCAGTTGTAATGTCTCCTTTTCCATTTCTGATAAATTCCCCCATCTATCTAAAGATTTGTCAATTTTGTTTATCTTTTCAAAGAACCAACTCTTTGTTTCAGTGGCCTCCTGTATAGTTTCTTAGTGTCAGTTTCATTTATTTCTGCTCTGATCTTCATTATTTCTTTCTTTTACTAATTTTGAATTTGGTTTCTTCTTGTTTTTCTATGTTCTTCAGATGAAGGACATCTTTCTATTTGACAACTATTTTTTTTCTTTAATGTAGGTAGTCATTGCTATTATCTCTCTCTTAGTACTGTTTTTGATGTATCCCACAGGCTTTGGTATGTCATATTTCCATTTTCATTTGTTCTGTGAAATATTTAAATTTCCATCCTGGTTTTTTTTTAAAGCCTTCCTCAGCAAGATCTTTATTTTATTTTTTGGTACCAGGGATCGAACTTGGGACTTTGCGGTTGTGAGGCATACTATGGAACCACTGAGCTAAATCTCTGGCCATCCATCCTGATTTTTTAATGACTCACTGTTCATTGAAAAGTGTGTTGTTCAGTGTCTGTGAGTTTGTATAACTTCTAAACTTTCTCTTGTTAACTTCAAATTTCATTTCATAGTGACCAAAAAAGACATAAGATATGAATTCAGTTTATTGAGCTTTTCTTTATGGCCTAATATATGGTTTAGTCTACAGAAACTTCCAAGCACTGATGAAAAGAATGTGTTCTTCTGCAGTTAGGTGGAATGTTCTGTAAATGTCTGTTAAAACCATTTGATCTATAGTAGAGTTTACCTCTGATGCTTTGTTTTTTTTCTTTTCTTTTCTCCTTTTGGTCTGGATGATCTATCCATTGGTGAGAATGAGGTATTGAAATCCTATTAAAATTGTATTTGGAGGCCATCTCTCCCTTAAGATCTAAGAGTTTGTGTTTTATAAAACTAGGTGCTCTGATGTTAGGTGTACATAGATTTATAATCATTGTATCTTCTTGATGAATTGATCCCTTGATCATTATACAGTGACATTCTTTGTTCATCCTTCTTGTTTCAAACTCTATTTTGTCAGGTATCTGTAGAGCTACTTCTGCTTGCCTTGAGATTTCATTTGCTTGGAATATAATCTTGTATCCTTTCATTTGTGGTTTGTGGTGTCTTTATTAGTGAGGTGAGTTTCTTGTAGACATGATATTGTTGGGTCTTGTTTTTTAATTCATTATGCTAGTTAGTCTCTTACTTTGAGGATTAAATCTACTTACACTCAGAGTTATTATTGAAAGTTATTATTGAAAGTATTATTGAAAGCCTGCCATTTTGTTCATTTTTTTTTCTAGTTGTTTTGAATATTCCTTATTTGATTCTTCCCCTTTCATTCATCTTTGTGGGTTTAGGGCTTACTGTACAGATAGTATTTGTTTCTCTATTATTTCTCTTTTGTGTACTCACTCTTCTTGTGGGATTTATTTTTTCATATATTATCATGATGGTATTTATCTTCTTTCCACTTCCAGACATAGGACTCTCTTAAGCCTCTTTTCTAAGGCTGATTTGGTGGTCATGAATTTCTTCCATTTTTGCCTTGCTGGGGTGAAGGAGTCTTGGTTGACAGTAACTTTCCTTCCAGGCTCCTAATACAACAGCATTCCATGTATTCCTGTCTTACAGGGCTTGGATGAGACATTGTTGTCTAACAAAGTTTTCCTTAAAGGTGATTCAGTGGTTTTCTCTAACAGATTTTAAAATTCTTTGTTTTATACTTCAGACAGCTTGACTATAACATGTTGTAGTGAGAATCTTTTCTAGTCATGTCTGTTTAGCTTCCTACACAAGGATGTCTGTTTTTCCCATGATTAGGGATATTTCCTGCTATTATTTCACTGAATAAATTTCTATGCCCTTAACCTTTATGTCTTCACCTTCAGATATATCATTGATATGAATGCTTAATCATCTAATGGTGTTCAAAGATCTTGAGTAGTTTCTTTATTCTTTCTTTTTTGTTGTTGTTGTTTTTAATCTGAAAGTGTTATGTTGAAAGACTTAGCTTCATGTTCTGAGATTCTTTGTAACTCTTGATCTAGCCTTTGTTGATGATTTTAACTACATTTTTTTTTGGCTTACAAGCTCTTTATTTTCAAGATTCTTTTGTAAAATATCTGTTTACTGAATTTCTCATTCATATTCTGCATTTTACTCCTAATTTCACTTAATTGTTGATCTGTTCTTTCTTGGATGTCACTGAACTTTTAAAAAGTCATTCTTTTGAATTCTTTATCAGGCATTTTGACCACTTTGATATTTTGGAATCTGTTAGCAGAGAGTTGTAATCTTTAGATGGTGTCCTATTATCTTGTTTGTTCCTATTTCTTGCATTCCTATGTTGAAGCTTGTGCATTTATTGGAACGTGTATAGACACCTTTTGTAATATGACCTTCTCAAGGAAGCAGCTTCCCTCTGAAGATGTGTCTTTGGTTATTGGTTTGTCATGAGATGTTGAATTTTTTTCCAGCCGGGCTCCACAGTGTTGCCTGTGAGTAGTGAGTCTGGGTACAGTGCATGGTGCGTCAGAGTTGGAGGGACTGCTGTCTCCATGGACCACACAAGCGTAGTGCAGGCAAGAGCAGTACAGAAAGCAGAGTATGTGGGGTGCAGCCTGTGTGGCTACTCCTGCCACGAGACAGGAGGTTCCTCAGCCATTTCTGATGTCGGCTGTGTAACCTATAGAGGCCTCTGGCCAGTGCCAGCAGAGTGCAAACTGAAGCAGGTGACCTCTGATTGGACAATGGTGTGGACCAAGGGGAGAGGCGAGGGCAGGGATGGCACTTACTCCCACTCTGGAGATCTGATAGTGGGTGGCTGAGGTTGGGTTTACTACAAATAAGAACAGCCAAGGAACAGCCTCCTGTGAGAGCCAATGCACCCCAAGGGCTTCCTTTCTTCTGCAGCTTACAGGGAAGAGGAAGAGGCCCCAGCTGGTCCTGCAGGCCAGGGCCACAGAGACACTTCTGTAGAACATATGCTTATTTTCTGCTTTGCAAAAGGTACATGCTATTATTTATATAAAATGCACATTTTGATATTTAATTTTCTAGGTAAGTCTTTTAATATGATGCATGCAATATAGATTATTTGCAATATCCATTACTTTATGCATTCTTTTCACAACCGCAGTTTAAGGTGGAATTTAAATTCAGCTAATAATTCCAAGGTGACAGTTTTATCTACAAAGCCCCCATTTTTATTTCAACCAACTTATTTACTGGAACAATTTGGACTACTTATTCAAAGTGATCCAAATAACATTCCCAAAAAAAGGAAAATAACTTTCAAATGTGTTTTAATAATGGAAATCATTGCTGTTTTTAAAGCAATAAATCTTCACTTCAAATGTGAGTATTAATTGTAAAATTTCTTATTAAATGGATTCTGGGAAGAAAGCAATGTAATCATTGTAAAAATGTAGACTCAGATAAAACCCACCACTCACATAAAAGATCATTAGGACACAAAAACTAAGACCTCAAAGAAAATAAATGCCATGAAATGTCACAAGTGAAAACTCTGAAGAAATAAAATGCAAGGTTACAGAGTTAAACTCACTTTATACTGCAAACCTCACTTCATCTGACTTCCAGTGCTTCTCCTACAAACAGTCCCGGAAACCCTGTGATTTTCTTTATTGCAAGGCCTGTGATGGCAAAGATTGAATGTTCTGCATTTTCTCTGGTAATAGAAAGTGTGATTTATGAGAGAGGAATAAAAATCTAAGAAAGTCACTCAATAAATTCTTCAGTCTTTGGATCAATCTGATTGGAGCGGATCTCCCTCGTGCTGCCAGGGTGGAGGATGCAGTTTCCTGGAGAAGAGTGCAGTGTGAGGGGCCATATGGGAGGAAGTCTCACCCCAGACCCAGGCTGTTCATGTAACCGTGGGTAATGGAAGCATCCCTGACAGAGTAAGGTATCTACCACTGGTGCAGCCAAAGCACCTAATGGATCAACTTTTTAAAATTTATTTCACTATTCTTTTTTGTTTTTTGGTAGCGGGGTTGAACTCGGGACCTTGCGCTTTCAAGGCAGGCACCAGAACCAGTGAGCTAAATCCCCGCCCCTTAACTCTGCTATTGTTAATGTGCATGAGGCTATGTATTCAGGAGAGCCAAAGGAAAGCTGACAGTGGTAATTTCTCGGGACAAACCAAGGGGGCACCAGGAGATCCGTTGTTTTCCAACACCTCTCTGGACAACTACAAACCCATGAAGCTGCTGCCAAGGGCCCAAGTGCGGAGCAGAGTCTCAGGTTTCGTGTTGATTAGGTGAGAATTACAGGAGAAAGTGAGATGGCATTCACAAGGACTTCACACACTGAGGACATATCAAGAGTGCAACTACTACTATTATTTTTCTTTCTGATCACTGCCATGTTATCATAATGCTAATAAACCAAACACTCAGCTCTAGCATAGAAGAAGTTTCATGCATAGCAAAGCTGTCTTTTACTGTCCCAACTGATTCATACATAAGATGCACTGCCAGCCAGGCATGGAGGTAACCTGAGATCCCAACACTCCAGGAGGCTGAGGCAGGAGGATTGCAAGTCCCAGCTCTGCCTGGGCAACTGAGTGGCTTAGTGAGACCCTCCCTGTCTCACAATAAAAAATAAAAAATGGCTGGAGTTGTAGTTCAGCATGAAGGCCCTGAGTTCAATCCCCAGTGGCACCAATAAACCAAGAAAAAAAATAAATAAATCAGGAAACAAGCAGGGGGAGGAGAGAGCTCGCAGAAGACCAACAGGCAAAAGGGCTAATACAATGAGACAGCACACACCTTTACCCCAGAGTGCTTTGTACAGTGACATGAGCTGCAGCGACCCTGAGCTAAGTAAATCTGCCTGTGAAATTCGAGGGATGAACACACCAGTGAGTAGTCCCTGCATCACCTCCTTAAACTCTGGACATTTCAAATTTAAAAACAAACAAACAGCTTTTTGTTTTTGTTTTTAAAATACTATCATGTAATGTACTTCACAGCAATATAATGAAAGTCTAAAACTTTGTCCTGTAATTTGCCAAGTTCTGAACTTTGTATATATAAAATAAATCTTTTCCCACAGAAAGGGTAATACTCATTTAATAGTATTGCTTGGACAAGTCCCTCTTCAAAGCCTGCTACGTGTTTCCCATTTAATTGCAATGTCAGTTAATAATTTCCTGAAAATAGTAATTCTTCAGAAAATTCATGTTCAGTATTTTGCAAATATACTTTAGTTTTTAAAGTAAAATATTTTAAATTTCACCACCCATATAGAAAGGAATTTTAATACTTTGCTGTTCCAATTCCTATCACAAATTAACCAGAATCTTCTTTAACCGTAGGCAAAGAAAGGCACAATCCTACTTGATCAAAAGGCAGATGAAACCACACTGAAAAGCCCAATGTCTTTAAATCAGGGTTGGACTCAATTCCTCACCAGCGACTTCTGTGCCTGGAGAGCATGGTCAGGCCGGTGTGACGTCACGGGGATCACATGACAGCAGGGCAGGCTGAGCGGGCGGTGCCTGAACTCGAGCTTCCCAGATAGTCCAAGCCCATTCCTGCCAACCAAGCAACCCACCGAGGACCTGCAGTAACCCCAGCTCTGCCAAATAGCTAGTGACTCTGCCTTCATCCACGACCTTCCCGAGGTTGAGAAGTCTTCCATTTATTTGAACCTTTGGCCTTTGCTGAGAATACCTGATTCTCATCTCCCACTACAAAACACCCTCCTGTCAGGAATCTCATGAAACAATGAGCTGCGAGTGGTAGCAAACACCTGTAATCCCAACACTTCTGAGGCTGAGGCAGGAGGATCATCGTGATTTTGAGGCCAGCTTGGACTACATACGAGTTCAAGGCCAGTCTAAACTACACAGCGAGACCCTGTCTCAAAAAACCGAAACAAACAAAATGAAATGAAATAATTATAGCACATTTCCAGGAGTGATACCTGTTCTAGAATCTGACATTTTAAATATAGCAACATTTCCCTTAGTTCCAAATAAATAAAGGTAAAATCTCTTTTGAGATCTAAAAGAAGGACATGTATGTAATATATACATTTGCAACATGTTTTTTTCTGCAAAAGCACTCATTTAATGGTATTACATATTAATGCATTCACCAAAAGCTTATTAAGTTGAAAATTAGGGCCAGGGATTTAGTTCAGTGGTTCCGCTGCCTGCCTTGCAAGGGCAAGGTCCTGAGTTTGAGCCCCCGTACCAAAAAAATTAAATAAATAATAAGTTGAAAATTAGGTTTGCAATCAAATTTTGCTGTTTTAATTTTTAAATCATGGATAATAAGCTGTAAAACTCAGATAACACTTTACAACATAAATTTAGATTCGCTTGCTAGTCGTAAATGATATGCATTCTTATTATGAATTTATAATAATAAATTTCATCTCCAGATCAAATTACCCAACTGTAAAGCCAGTTCTACTTTCTATATGATATTTCTTATCTACAGAAAAGAAAAATTAGCATAAGGCTATTATCAACAAATATAGGACACGGGGCTGGGGATGTAGCTCAGCAGTTCCACTGCCTGCCTGAAAGTGCAAGGTCCCGAGTTCAATCCCGGGTACCAAAAAAAACAAACGAAAAGAACAAATAATTATCAGTGTATCCTTGTAATCCACATCCTTCTAGGTTAACACTGTTAATCCTGTCTTCATTTCTCATCACTTAATTTCAAAACACTGTTATAACAATTAACACTGTTAATTTCAAATCACTGTTATATAAACTTTGGCTCTAGAAAATATTTATGATTAGAATAGACTCTAGAAGTTCTTAAAATCCTGCACCTATGAGAAGAAATCCCCAGTGGCACAGGTCAGGAATGACCCTTGGCGTGGCTCTTGCAGAAGGATGTCTTAGTGTGAGCTAAGCAGAGCGGGACTCCGAGGACCAGCAGTCTGCAAAGCCATACTCACAGTGCATCGGCCAAGCGCTCCGGAGGTGCTGCAGCTCCAGGTCTTCGGGCCGGTCCTCCTCAGGCAGGGCCGGCACCCCATCCCTGCTGTCTCTCCACCCCGGGGACACACGACAACTGTCTGCTGGGGTCTTCCTCAGACTTCTCATGTGCTGCTCAACCTCAGCCAGCAGGACAGCTTGTATCGCTTCAGTTACCTGAAAATGTTTTTTTTGAATGAGATACAGTGTTTTTCATGTAATTACAAATGCTTGGGACATTTGTAAAAAACTCAAAGCTCAGAATCTGGGTTTGAACTGCTTTTCTAGAAATGATATTTTTCTATTCTGCTCGAAGCAGCATCTAAAATAGCTGCAATGCAAGTAGTAACATTGGCGATCAAACTCTTCTTTTGCAAACGTGATGTTCTGAAAGGGCACTTGAGAGTTGGCAAGTCCTCTAACTAAGCTGCTATTACTACATGTGAGGTCAGAAAGTGCTCTGCTGATGTCTCTCCTGATGCCAGCATTTCAGACGTGGTCACTGAGCCAAAGATGCTTACAGGTCCATTAGTCCAAACATGCCCAAACTACATCAAAATGTAGCTAAACGTTAAGTGACCTACAAAAGACCTTTGGATTCTGTTGAGTCCTTTTTCTTAAGGAATATTTCCCACCTGCGAAATTCTTCAGTTACTGGGGGAAAGAAAATCTCACCATTAAAACTTAACCCTTTGGAGGTCACTACTAATCTACTAAGTCAGCATGTTCTAGGGTTTGCTGGATTGTGACCCAGGATGTCTCAAAGCCATTCATTCACTCGTTCATTCACTCACTGAACAGTTCTTGGCTGGCTAAGGTGAGCCCTGCCCTGAGAGGGGTCAGTGAGACCAAGGAGGGCCTGCCCTCGGCAGGGTGACACAACAGGGAGAAGACAGAGAATGAGCAATCAAGTGAGGCCACGGCACCACTTCCACAAAAAGCAGTCACAATATGGAAAACAGATCTAGTGATGGCACTGTGGCCAAGGCGTGGGGTGGCTGAGTGGACAGAGCAGACCTCCTCACCAGACGGATTGAGGGCAAAGACCTGGGCAGAAAATGCAGGGAGGAAAACTCAAGCCTGAGAGTACAGCAAGACCCCAGGCAAATGAACCAGCTGTTTGGTCCAGAAACACAAAGAAAGCCAAGGAGACCACAGCAGGATAAAAATGGGGTGGAGGAATGATGAGAAATGAGGCTGGAGGGCTGGGGATTTAGCTCAGTGGTTCTGCCGCCTGCCTCGAAAGTGTAAGGTCCCGAGTTCAATCCCCGGTACCAAAAAAAAAAAAAAAAAAAAGAAAGAAAGAAATGAGGCTGTAGCGTGGCCAATCCCATGGAAACTCATGGGCCATGGCGACAGTTCTCCACTGTCATCCCAACCGTGGGTATTTGGTCTTAGGGGGTCAACTTAACTTTCTTTGTTTCCCTATACCCAAGAATAACCATCTGTAATTGAAGTTACTGCCATGTTATCTTACAGATTTGATATTCATCAAGCTTATGAAGCAGAATGAAATTCCCCTCAAAAGTTACTTAGTCAGAGACAGGTATTTACTGTGCCACGCTCGAAGCTGCAGCAAGTTCCAGAACCCAAGGAAGCTTTAGAAGAGGAAGAGGGACTTGGACACTGAAGAAACCAGCTCTCAAAATCAGCTCCCAGATCAGGAATTCTCAGGATGGAAGAATGCTTCTGATTTCACGTAAACAAAATCCCAACCAAAGGGGCCTCCATGTCCGGGCACATTTTGAAATGAAAAAACAGACAACTCTGCCTCCAGCTGAAACTCTGTCAGGCAAGAAGAAGCTACCTGCGAAGGCATGAGCCACCCGCCCCATGGGCCCAAC
This sequence comes from Heterocephalus glaber, assembly GCF_053883595.1. NCBI lineage: Eukaryota > Metazoa > Chordata > Mammalia > Rodentia > Bathyergidae > Heterocephalus > Heterocephalus glaber. The sequence continues at coordinate 81,628,879 of NW_028258138.1, read as the reverse complement.
CTGTGCGACCTTTCGGGTCTCTCCATCCTGACCCTGCTTCAGGCATCAACAGGGGAGGGAGCCTGGGGACGCCACAGGGGAGGACAAGAGAGGTTGTGAATGTGCACCTCCGGGGAAGGGGCTAGAAGAGCCGAGGCAGCAAAGAACTTCCAGTAGCTTCCTGAGCACGAAGGAACCCATACCTGCACAGACTGGTCTCGCCAGCAAGAGATCAACTTCACAAGGGAAAGGTCGGCCTCAGGAACCGGACAGTCGCTCTGACCTAGAAATGCACAGGACACATTCACATCTAGAGCTTCACAACATGGCCAGGGCAACACCCCAGGTTGTTGGCTCCCGAGTTGGAGGAAGTAGGTCCGGGGTGGGGCAGGCATCCACGCTCTGTCAGTGTCCAGAAAGTTACACTAATGCAAGTTCCCGTCCGGCCTCCTTCACCCTCACACCTTCAACCCGTCTTTGCACCTCTTCTCCAGCCTAGGGTAGATCACTGGAACACTCTCCAATCCTCCCTCGTACAAACAATTCCTGCAGTTCAGGCCTGCATGCATCAGTGTGCCACACATGTGCAATCAGACTTCCTTCCTCTGCTTTGCCCTTACCCAGAAAACGCTCTGATCCATAGGTGAAGTCCTACTGAGTCATCTGACCCATTCTGTCAGGCATTGTTTCTTTTAAGTTTCCCTCTTGAGTATCCTTTCTACCTGTTTGCCTCAATGATCAGTGTGAAATTTTAAGAGTGAAGTGGGGCTCTGTCCATGGAGAGCCGGACACTCCCCACACAACAAAGCACCACGTGCCTTTTCGTGAACTAAAATGCACGTGTAATCATCAAAATGAAAATCTGGCGATGAAGACTTTCTGGTGGATAAAGTTTTTCATCTAGATGTCACATCCTGGGAAGCAGAAAGGGAGAATTATGGGGATTTTGCTGGTGGGAAAGTTGCTACGGTAATCGTCTATTTAAATTAATGGATTAATATATGTTTGCCATTGTGGCATCAATATTTAAATTAGCATCTGTCCAGTATGTTTTTGACATATCTGATTGATACATTTATATACCCATGTACTTACATATTTTTATATTAATAGTCAAGGGAAACAGGCTAGAAGGTATTGGATATCATACAAATCAAGAATACGAAAGAAATATTTGAAAAAAACATGACCACTCATCATTTTTTTCTGAAGGATCATAAACTATGAATGTGAAAAAAACTAAAAACCGCAGAAAACAAGTAGGATGGAGCCACTATAATTCTCAAATCCTGTTTCCAGCGCTCCGGGAGCACAAGGGAAGAGCGCTCCCTTTGGTCCTCTTCTGTCCTCCCTGACTCGCTGTCCACTGTGGCTCAGCTGTGGAAGCTCAGGGTCAGACTCAGCCGCAGCTGCTCACTGGCATCCGGGGCTCTTTCGATGCACACTTACTGTGCTGCTAGAGCCTTAATACGAGGTGGAAATCGGAGCCAACTTTCCTTGTCAAGGACGGTGGGTTAAAGAACTAAATGCAACTTGGGGGAGGATGAAAAGCAAACAGCAGCTCACCAGCATGGTGCAGCTGCCACTTCTGGGTGTGGGGCAGGAGCGGAAGGGAAGGTAGAAAGGGGTGACAGGGCTTCTGAGAGCACGTGGAATGACAGAACTGTCACCTGCCAGAGGCCGGAGGTGGACAGGCAGGTGGGGAGATGAATTAGCCAGTGGTGTGGAAAGAAAACCAGAACACTGAGGTCCTCCATGAGAACTTTAGCTGCTACTCAGAAAAGCCATCTTCTGAAATAGCAATAAAATGATCTAATATAATAATCCTGTGTTTGGTAATAAAGACTTTAGTGCAACAAACTGTAAAAAGTTACATATGGTCTTAATTTAATGCCCATATATTTCCTTTGTTGAAGTTTCAGATTTTCAGGCATTTAAAAAAATCCCTATGATGAAATCTATCTTTATATGATGTTACTTATTTTAGCACTGCTATCCAGTTATAGAAATATTAATTTTTTTCTTTCATAGGAAAAATAAATCAGATCATATCTGTGCCTGTAAATTCCTTACCATTTCTTACATAACCATAGAAGCTTGAAATATTCAAAATATCATTCACAGGACTCTTCACCTTATGTATAGAGTCCACTTTGAAGGATCTGTTGGAAAAAAGATTTAAAGGAGATTAATTAAGAAGTATGAAAATTACTTTGGGAAAATAAATTGAAGCTATAGGAGCATAGCCATGTTGACAGAGTTGGGAACTGAATGTGGATTATTTCCCACATTAATCCCTTTCCTGAATCTCTGTTCCCAATTTGCTCCACCTAAAACCATAATCCCCAATAGAATGGCAAATCTTAGTTTGCCAGGCATTTCTGTGACTTCCAGCCACTGCCACAAATGCTTGAATCACAATGCGCTGACATTCACCAAGGAGTCGTCCCGCTACCATCAGGCTTCCCAGGGTCACAGGGGTCTCCAGCTACTGTCAGATGGTCTCAGGCCACCTGTCTCCTTCCTGCCTCCCCGCCTACCATGGCTTCTGAGCCCTTGAGACTCAGTAAGAGGTTAGTGGCAGGGCTGAGCGTGTTGGAAGGATTGGTATGACAAGTCCAACACATACTGTTTAGAGTTTTCAAAAAAAGACAAATGGGGCGGAACCACAGCTCAAGTTTGAAGTTAAGGCCTTAGACAGGCAGCCTAGTGTCCTCACATCATCACTGAGCCACCTGTGTGTTTCAGTGGAGAGTTTTTCTAAAGAACTGACTCATGCAGGGCGACCACCTAAAGGCCCCTCACGGGAAGGTGTGCTGGGCACTGTGGCCTCCTGTCCGCCCTGCACAGGGCTGACTTGAGGGGAAACCTCAGTGGACGCCACTCAGTCTCAGGTCAGCTCTGTGGATCATAGGCAGCAAGAGAAATGGCCCCCACCCTCAGCTCCGGTGGCCGGGAGAAACCCTGGCCACGCCCACCCCACAGGGCTCCTTCTGTGAATGAGGACAGGGAGGCTTCGCTGCGAGGCCCAGGGACTGCGGAGTCACACACCCAGGTGACAAGGTGGGGCCGGGCCAGGTTCTGACTCCAGGACCACCGCGCTTCCCCACACTTTGGTGCTGTGTGATTTTCACTGAGGTTAACTAAACACCCATCTGAAATTTTAAAAAAATAGAATTAAGCCCTTAAAATGAGCAAAAGAAAACAGAAAAGAAACAAAGGGAAAGAAAATAAAGGAAAGCTGCATATTTGAATCATAGAAGTCTTCCAGTCTGCTGTTTATTAGGGCCTGAAAACTGAAAATTAAAGTGTGCATGACCCAGGAGCAGTGGGATGGACAGAAGCCTAACGCTGACTTGCACAAGCCCAGGGGCTTCCGCTGAGCTGCAGGCTCCCTGCAGGCCAGAGCTCTGTCTCCGCCTGGCACCTGGCACGGGCTGGTGGAGTGGAGCCCCGTAGAGACCAGGACTGTCCCTACCCTGCCACAGGCGCCTGACCTAGGCTTCCGCTGGGGTCGCCGCACCCTGAGGTTTCTCTTTACCTTGACTGCCTCACCGCTTACTTGAACTACCAGTGTTTTGCCACCCCTCATTCTACTGCAGTTCTTGTTGGGTGATATGCCATCCAAATCATAATGCTAAAGTGTGTCTCCTGGGGGTACTGCGGGCGACTTGGTTTGTTAAGTGAGCACTTAGTGACCCAAGTTCAACCCTTAACATCAGACCATGGAAAACTATGAAAAAGGAGGAACCACACAGAGCAGTGGTCAGCAACTAACCAGGCTCTGGGACTAGATGGGGACCACTCTTGTATCAACCGCAGGAGCTGAGTTAACCTGGGGTCTCTTTCTCTCCATAAGCTTCAAGGTCCTCATCTGTACAATAAGCAAAAGAATGGTACTTATGCCCCAGCCTTGCTGTGCATATTAAACAAAATCATGTATGTAAAGATATTAGACAGTGACTAGCAAATATTAAACATTCAAACAGCAATAGCTATCATTATTACTAAACTACTTCCCATACTGCACTACTGGAGAGTCTATACCCAAATAAACTCAACAGTATGACTGGAGATATGAAACCTTCAAACATTTCCTTCCCAAGAATGTATGAGATATGTCATTATACGCATTTATTTGAATATTCTTTGTGCATTCTTAATTCATATCAGGTATGAAGGATTTCATGGTGTTTATACACACATGTACATTTCTGTCTGTCTATGACTCATGACCTGTCTAGCCCTGTGACTGGTATATAACAATGAATATTTATTGAACAAATGTATGAATCTTAAAACATGAATGCATTGCTAAATTATTCTATAATCCCAAAGAAGTAAAGGGAAGATTTTCTTAAATGTGTTTTGAACTAAAGAAGTTGCTGTCTATCCCCATCACAAGGAAGGGAGGCAGGGAGGGAAGAAGGTTAGGAAGGAAAGAAGGAAGGAAGGAAAATGGGAAGGAAGGACGACTAGAGAGCTGAATATAGCACAATGCCCCAAATTGGAAAAGTCAAAGCCTGTAGGTGTGTCTTACCTGTCAATTTTACAGGCCGATTCTAAAGGCATATTAACTAACTTATTAACTAAAAATAGTCTGCTCAATAAATAAGTGATGGTGTTGGACTCTTGCAAAAAATCACAATCATTTTCCAGTCCTCTTGATGTTCCCAACTGGCTTGGCAGAGTGGCTGTGTATTTATTTGACAAGTCCAAAACTTTTCTGGAAAATAAATTCACCCTCAAGTACTCTGTCTTCGTTTCCAGGCTGCACAAATTCCCTCCTGGCAGCATTAGTGAGAAGTGGTCCTGGTTGGAAGCCAGGCCTAGAGAAACTGGTCCCTGAAGCTTCAGGATGTTGAGGTGCCTGGTGCAGAGGCGGTCCAATTCCGGATCCACGCCCCAGGGCAGGAGGCAGGATAGGAACAGCTTCGCGGTGTCCAGAATGAGGCTGGCGTTCACCTGTTGTGCCGGCTGAGGCTGCGTCTTCCGGGAGCTCTTCGTCTTCCTCTGCCATTTAACGCCCTCGCTTTCCTCCAGGAAGGTGATGGCGTCCCTGCCCTGGGCCAGGCCCACAGCGGCCGGTGGGGCCTGGGGCTCTGGGGAACAGGCAGCTCCGCTCCTCCTCGAGGTCAGCGTCTTCCTGCCCACCGTGCTCCGGGCTCTCCTCAGCAGTTGGCTGCCATGGAAGGAGCCCGAGGGGCCGGCGTGCTCTGGTGGAGTGGGCAGCAGAAGTTCCACGAGGTTCTCCAGATCAAACAGAAGAACGTGGAAGCCAATGCTGCTCCACTTCGTCTTCACAGGCAAGACGTTAAAGGGCCTTGGGCAGGACTCGGCACACGCGGCCTGCGAAGCAAAAGCACCTGTGTGTCAAAGTTCTTGTTTCATTAAGTAAGCTGCTATATTAAAGGTTCTATAATGTCAATGTGGCATAAAAAGGAAGATTTACATACAGCTAAGACAAGACCTATCAACGTTTTGTTATTGCCTATTAAAATTTCTTTCTAAATTAAATATTCAATGTACAAATGTTCTTTGAAAACTGCTTTATTTTTCCTGACAGTCTTTGTCCCCCGTTAAGTCTGAACGAGACCTCCAGAGTAAGATGGAGGCAGGTACTGTCCCTTGATATAACTCCTGCCTTCCAGCCAGTCAGGGACATGCGAGAAAGAAAGGTGCTGAAAATTAGAGACCAACAGTTTGAATATCTCTAAAAACTGGGGAATTATTTTAACATGATGGTTCTTTCAAATTTGTTTAAAATTTTAAACAACTGGAAGTAACCTAAATGTTAGCCAATATCAGATCAATGGGGAAGACAAAGCACAACACTCACTCTGGAGACCCCAAGACTGCCGCAGTGAGGTCCCCGAATTTGCTTCTGACCCTGCTCAGTCACGGGGCCCCTGATTGCTCCTAACCTCACACCACCCCGTCTGCCCGGCCTGGCGCTGTGACCAGGCCTGCGTGAAGCACCCCGTGTGGTCCCCCGCACACAGGCTCTGCCCGAAGGGAAGCTTTCCACACTGCTCCTCCAGCTGCTGCATAGCTTCCAGGATGTATCTGTGAATCCACAGTTTGCATACTTACACAGTGAGACAGCTTTTAAATGTTTTTAAATGGTAATGTAACCCAGGTTAATCGCTAAAAATAAGATGGCATGAAAAACCCTTTTGTAAAATGATGTGTGTCCATAAAGAATGCCTTATAATGTTGTCACACATAACACAAGCACACACAAGATGTGCGCCAAAATGTTATCAGTAGTTACCTGAGAAGAGAGAATTAATTTGGTCTTTGTTTATATTTGAAGAGTTTTTGTTTATTGATTTGATTTTCTGAAATCTGTACAGTGATATTTTTATTTCATAATCATAAAAGATTTTAAAATTAAAATTGTAAATAGTAAAAAGTGGGGAAGCATAAATAGCATCTTTTCCCACAATACTGCAAGGATTATATAATTATTAATAAAAGATTTTTTGCAAGTCAGTAATAAGCCATGCCATACAAACTGAAAAACGGGTAAAGAGCATCAATGGCAGTTCACAAAGAGCAATATTTAAATTAAAGTATGGAAAGTGCTTACCATAAGTAGTAATCAAAGAAGAAAAGATAATGCTCCACACTAATCTGGCAGAGATGGTTTCCTACATTATTTTATTGTGTAATGCTTAATAACATAAATAACATGTAAAGCACATTTTAGTCTTTTTCAGACCCATCGATGTGAAACCAAAATGTTGCACACCAAAACACACGGGCCAAGCTGTGCAGTACCATTGTTCATAATTCCTCCAAACTACAGACAGATGCCCACCCACAACAGGCTACGTAAAAATGCTGCAACAGAGAGATATTCAGGGAAAAGGAGGAACCAGTGCGACCCTCGCCACACATGCAGCAGGCGCGACCGCCAACACAACATGGACCAAGCAGCTCAGGCAGGAAGGACTCTGAAGAATGGGGGTCCAGACTGGATGTGGCTCTGTATGCAACAGTTCCTCCAGGCGAGGGTATTTATGATGCTTCACAAGCATACACCAATACAAAAGGGAGAAAAGTAAAAAAATCAAGTGTACCATTTCATTCCTGCAGTTGCACACGATGGGAGTGACAAAAGCATGGGGTCAGGGATGCAGGCGCCTACCCCAAATCCAGAGCAGGCCCTGACCACTCACTGGGCTGCATACCACCTCACCTTGTGACTTGTCTTCCCACTTGATTCCCATTGAATCAATGTTACCGGGTGACTGCACTTGTAATCTCATTGGTTGGTCATGGTTTTGTCCCACCTCATGTCCACCTTGTCATTTTTCATTGGGTCTTACAGTTTTGTCCCACTCTGTACCTGCCTCACCTCCTGGCTTTGCTACATAAAATCTTCCTGGGAAACAGGTCCCAGGCAACCCACTTTCCAGTTCCCCCTCTGTCTCTCGTAGACAGAAGCTATCTTTCTCTCAGTAAACTGTTCCTACTCTGAACCTCCATTGTTCCTAGAATTCATCTTTCGGGTTTGGAGAACACGAACTCGTGCTTCAGGTTCTAGCAGGTTTGGGAGCTGCACCTCTTCCCCACCAACCCCACCTTGTTACCACAACTGGCTGCGCCCACTGGTAACCGGCAATCGCAGAAGCAATGCATACACCACTTCCACTGCTTCACTTAATTCACTAACACAGGCTTTCTCATCTTTTATTAACACGAGCAATATAAATCAGTGTCCTTTTTAATTTAAATTTCTTTATTACTACTATCATTGCAACATTTCATTTCATTGGCCTCTTTTTGTTATATATTGTACTTATTTATGCCTCTTCATAAATTTTCTCTTTCATATTGATTCCATATTATTTATTTGGGAAATAACCTTTTGTTGGTTATGTGTTCCAAATACATTTTCCCTACTTGTGACTAGTCGTTACTATATAGTGTTTTGTGATGAACATTGAATTCCTCTTTTAATGCTCTCAAATTTAGGAAGCACTTTTAAGATTATATCTTTTGTGTTTTCTTAAAGAAATATTTGCTACCCAGAGGAAGTGAAAAAGTTTATGGTTTTGTACAACATTTAAAAATCTTTAATAATTTTATTTTTCATTTTTGTGTTTGATTTACAATAGGAAACAATTTTGCTGTCCAACTGGTCCAATGTTGTCTGCGAATTTTCCCTTTTCTCATTGCTCTCTATTACCTGGGGCACAATCAGCTTATCTGTTCCTACAGAATACTAAATTGTACAATAGTGTTAGAAAAAATTTAACATCTGGTTGTTAAGATTCCCCTACCTTGGTCTCCCTATGATTTGTCTGTCAATTTGAGAACATCTGTTAAATTGCAGATCATATCTCCCACTTACTTAGACCACATTTAATTTATATCAATAGTTTTTTTCAGAAGGGTAATTGTTCAGAAGGACCTGTGCATTATTTGCTTATCAACTGAATAACCCTTTGGCACCTTTAACTGAGTCCTCTTTCATTTCATCGTTTTTGTTCTCTTTTTTTCTTGCTAGAAGTTTGTCAGTTTTGATAGTCTTTTCAAAGAAGCAGTTTTTCACTTTGTTTAGCCTGTCAGTGGGATAATGTGTTCCTTGAGAGACAGTTTTGCTGAGCACACAACTGGGGCTGGGATCATTTTCTCCAGAGCTCTTGGAGGCCTCCTCTGATGGGTGGACAGTCAGCTGCTGTTCTGTCACTCCATCTGTCTCTTCTCTCTGTGCGTCTTTTCTTAGATCCTTTTCTCTTTAATATTCTACAGAGAACTATGAGTCCTCTAGGTGGGGATGTTTCCTCCCACCGTCCATTATGTCTGAGCGCGCAAGTCCCACTTGCTGTGAACTTTGTGGGCAGGTCAGGCTTCCCTTTGGCCCCGCCCGGGATACTGCCCGGTATCAGGCGAGGCCAGTTTCTCTCCTCTCTCCCCGGGCGGGGACACTGCTCAGGGCTGGAAATTTCTTCTGCATTTTTCTTCTAGTTACCAATATTCATTTCACTGTTTTTAATGTACCATTTACTTTACACCCGGAGTTTTTAATTTTGATTTTTAATTTCTAATTTCCTGAAGTTCTATTTGGTCTTTTTAAAAGACAAACTGGTCATTTTTGTAGTCAATTATTTCTTAATCACATTTTTAACTCTTATTTAATATACTTATCTAATACTCTGTATCTGCAATTCCAATTTCTAAAATGTTGTGAATATTACTCTACCTTTTATTCTGCTAATGTTTTCCTGTTTCCTTCCATGTATTGTGATTGTGTATATGTGTGTGTGTGTGTGTGTGTGTGTGTGTGTGTGTGTGTGTGTGAAATGCTGTCACTGAGGATTCTTTGGGGCATGAGGTGTGGTCACATTCTTCAAGATTGGACTAAGGGCTGTGACCACCAGGTACCGGGCACTACCTACCGGCCAACCACCTCTAAGCAACACGTGCTTGGGGGAGTGTGAATTCTGGTGCTGATTACAGTTTTCACTTGTAGAAAACACTACTTTCCTCAATCCACCTAGGGCTAAGGGCAACACAGCCAAATATTTTCTTTCTTTTTGTGGAACATGTCCCTTGTCCTGGTCCACTTTCCACTGAACAGGCAGCTGTCAGGGGATGAGAAGCTGATGTGGGTCTCTCACACATGCTCACAGTGTGGCGCTGCGCCACTGTCTGGCCCCCTGTGTGGAGGAGACGTTACCACTGGAAGTTCTCAGGGGTCAGCCAGCGCTCCTTCGGCTTCCTCCCAACCTGTCCGCAATCATATTCCTAGTTTGTCTTGTTTTTTAACCTCTAAAAATGTCCTTAAATTTCTTGGTAACTCAGTTATGTATTATTTTAAAAGATAATCTTTAAAGTAGTTTGCTCTTTATTTTCAGACTTGAGTAGGACTGATGGTCAGACTATTAGCCCATAAAAAGATACAAATTGGGTTTGTACAGAGCATTAAAAATTAAAATACTCAGCTTTGATAATAGAGAAAATGAACACTCTCCTATCCCGTGGGATGAAGATAAATCAGTATGAAGGGCAATTTGACAATATGTATCAATAACCTTGGAATATTACGTATCTTTTACTGTGGAAATTCTTTAAAAATACTGTATCCTAAAGGACAATTATAAAGATGCATAAGATTGTATAAAAATAATGGTTACTGTGGAATTTTCAAAAATACAGCCCCCTTTGTATCAAATTACAGGTTTCTCAGTGTTTCCTTTTGATTATATCTATTTTTAAAATTTCTATAAAAATTGTATTTTGCTTTATTAAATGAAAGCTTAAAAACCAGTAATCAAAATTGCAAAAGGAAATGTCAATACTGCATTAAGGCTCTCTAAGCATGTCTAACCTGTGTCACAGTCTGGATCTCAGAAGTCTCCCATATGCTACAGCCTTGGTCCCAGCCTGCTGTGCTACTTGGAGGGGCGGAACTTTTAGGAGGCAGGGCCTTGGAAGGAAGTGAGGTCATGGGGCATGGCTGGAAAGGGATGCTGGGACCCTGGCCCCTTCCTCTCTCTGCTTCCTTGCCACCATGAGGTGAGTAGCTTTGCGCTACTGTGTTTCTCTGCACTGATGTTCAGCAACACAGATCCCAAAACAAGGATGCCAACCATCCACATGTGGACTGGAACTTCTGAGACCGTGAGTCAAAATAAACCTTTCCACTTTATAAGATTTTGTTTTATCTCAAGTCTTTTTTCACAGTGATGGAAGGCTAACAGAACATGTACCATCAGAATCATCAAGGTAACAATAACAAGCACATTCACAAAATCAGAACAGAATTTAGGAGACAGTGACGTGAGCAGGTCCACAGGCAAGGAACAGGGCGCCACACCCACACAGCCAGCACAGTGTGCACGTAGTGGATGGACAAGTACCAAGGGCCATGCTCATAGCCTGATGAGGGCAGGGCAGCAGCAAAGGGCAGCCAGAGGGTACAGAGCACGCCCCACTCTGTCAGCCTTGCCATGACAGACATCTGAGCAGAAGCAACAGCACAGCTGGCATCTGCAGGAGTGAAGACAAAGGGACCCCCCACTCTGACAGCCTTGCCACGACAGACATCTGAGCGGAAGTAACCGCACAGCTGGCATCTGCAGGAGTGAAGACAAAGGGACCGAGGACTGTGGTGAAGCTGGTGGAGGGGAGGTGTGCAGACAGCAGGAGCCCGGGAAGGTCAGCGTGGCTGGGACGGAGCCCCGGACACGAGGGCAGGAGCCAGGCAGAAGAGAGGGGAGCTGACACGGCAAGGCCTCCTACCCTCTGTTCGGTTTTAGATTTAGTCCAAGAGCAGCTGTGACCCTTGCTGGGTGTTCAAGCAAGGCAGTCATCTCTTCACCAACTACAGAGGACAGGCTACTGGTTAATCACACAGGCCCTGCCCTTCTCTGTACCTCTACTCCCCCAAGCTAAATCTCTGCTGGCCACAGAATCCACGCCACCCCCCATCACCAGGACAATCAAATTGCAGCAATGATTCAAGCCACGATGCATTCCCTGTTCTCATCTTAGTCTGTGATCCACGCAGCCGCAATAAGCCCTTTATACTGCTGTTAAAAACCCCCTAGATTTCTGTTCCAAAATATGGTTCCTTTTCTCAGTATTATAGCCAGCTAAGTTAGATAGAAATTAATGTACAGCCAGGGAGGGGCTGGGTTCTTAAGGAAGTCAGTGAAAACAAAAGGCATCAGAATTGTGGCTGCGGGGGTGGAAGTGAAGACCACCAGGCCCCAACATGGAGATGCAGTGGCCAGGCCTCTAGGCCTCCCTGAGGGGCAGGCAGTATATTAGCACCACCTGGTCCAGGAAGTGCAGACGGAGTCAGCCGCCCCAGTAGGGGACGACCAGGGCATCGGGGCCCATCCCTCCCATGATTTTGTTCTTTCTGTGCACCCTTGCTCTGTGACCCGCTCCCTATTGGATCAATACCAGCTAAGCAGCTATACTTGTAGCCCTATGGGTGGACGCCAGTGCGGCCCACGCTGTACCCATACTGTGACTTTGCTGTGTAAATCACCCCTGACCAAGGCTCTCAGTGAGTGGCCGCCCACTCTGGACCCCTCCTGGAAATCCAGGAGCTATTCTTTCCTCTTTTATTTCCAATAAAGCTCTCTCACTTCCTCCTTCGGTTCACAACTGCATCCCTTAATGTTGTGGGACCATGAACTCTACACATTTGACATCTAGCAGGTCAGAAGTTATATTTTTCTTATATGTTCTGGACCAATTGGAAATTTTATTTATTTATTCATTTATTTTTATTGTTTTGGTACCAGAGTTTGAACTCGGGACCTTGCACTTGCGAAGCAGGTGGCATAACCACTGAGCTAAATCCCCAGCCTGCAATTGGAAATTTTAAATTATTTTAAAACCATAAATGCCATTCTAAACTCATTTAACATATAGAAGATTAATTCATTTGCATGTAATTTCATTAAATTCTAAGTATAAACCAATTGCTATTTTTAATGTTCTATGATAAGTAATATTTCTAGCCTGTCATCATTTTTTTTACATTTTAGAAATTATGCTTTTAAACTCTTGTTACCAAAAAGTCTTGAAAATAAAATTACCATTATTTTGGATATAATTAATGTAGAAAAGTAAGAAAGAATGCCAATTATAGTTTCCTGAGTTTAATGTTACAAACTGGGGATATACTATATTCAGTGATGTTCAGCAGTCAGTAGTTTATCCTCACTTTCTATGCTACCTACATTCAACATACTTTTCAGACAAAAATTCTATTAGCAATAGCATGCTAAATTATAATGGGATGATGCCATAAAATATAAATATTTTAATTTCAGATTCATAAAGTACGTTTAAAACATCATTCTAACAAAAGTATTTTTGAAATACCAAGCTAGTTAAATGAAAATCTAGAACAAGTAATTAAATATAAAAAGCACTTCCTTTGATCATTCTGTAGGCCACTGCAGAAATGTGAGGGCCAAGTCTGACTCTCAGCTTCCTGGTCCAGGAGTTGTTCAGAGCATGCTGGCTGCTGTCTCTGCTCAGGCTTTTGGGGCCACACACAGGGCCGCTGCACAGAGAGGGGCGCTGTGGTCCTCACGGCAGGCACAGCCCAGCTCCACTGTCTGCAAGCACAGGCTGAGGTAGAGAGGTGCTGTTTCCAGGCCGGACCTCAGACCTGGAGAGCATGGCCTGCTAGGGACAACCCTTTCCAGCCTCTGAGCTGGAAGGCCTGGGAGTCCAGGCTCAGCTCATCTACATGTGAATGCGCAGGCTGCAGGTGGGGAGCAGCCAGGGGCATCCCCCGCTGTGCTCTTTGTCTAAAGTGGCAGACTCTGGGAAAAGCTACTGAGTCAGAAAGTCTGCAAGTGGAGTCCCAGATGGCTAGCGGGCAAATTATTCTGCTGCCCACAAGGATCTTCAATAAATGTCAAGTAAAACTAAAGTCTGCAACAAAAGTCAACCTTGAAACAACCCGATACGCACAGAAAAAGGAAAAATAAAATGATCCAAAAGTCTGGAGGAAAAATGTAATAAGTGTGAAAGGTAACACATATGCTCATATAGAAAAATGTATTGATTTATATTTTTTCCTTCACCCCACTATGTTCAGTCTGCCTCTTCCTTTTCTACCTGATTCAGAAAGACAAAATGGTTAAACAAGACCGGTTTTACTCCCTGCCTGTGAAGGCGGAAATGTACTTTCTAACATGTTCTGAAAAAACTCTCTCAAAACATAACGGATCCCCCACTGAGGTTGTTATCAAAGGAGATGACCTGCCCAGCCTTCCCCAACCACAAAACACCGAGAAAACCAACCCTGGGATCCTCGCTCATCTCCTCTCCTGGCACTGTGCAGTGGGACTCCACACCGGTGTTTAAATACGAAGGGAAAGGATCGATTCCAGGAGATGAATTATTCATTATGTACCACGAACACATTCTTCTAATAAATAAACACAGTGAGAAAACATATAGACCGTAGCTGCTAAAACATTTTAGATATTTAGTTTCATTAGAAAATAGAGAATTTACAAGTTGTCCACATGTCCGTGTCCATGTCCATTTCAGACTCCTCCTGAAATTAAGGGGAAACCAGAGGCGGAAGAGACAGATTCCTTCAAAGTGACGCCCGTGGCCAACAACAAAGCCAGGATACTCAAATGTACGCTTTCCCGCTATTCTACACAGGACATTCTACACTGTAACGAGTCCAGGAATGGAATAACGCACCCACTTCTTGTTTCTACGGTAAGCAAGGCCCTTGCCGGCCAAGCATTCGTTGTATGAGACGCTCCGTATGCATACGGAGGGAGCCACGCGAGGACGCTCGCCCTGAACGCAAGCCCACGCACTTCTCCCACGCCGCCCAGACCCGCTCCTGCTTAGGCTGGGCTCGGTTCAGCTGTCAGACCCTGTGTTCAGTCACAGAGGACACAGCGTCGCCACATCGAGGCACACTCCTGCTTTGTGGTCTGATTATGGGCACCGGCCCACTCTGGACTCGCTGGAAGACAAGTGCACATTCACCTTCCCAAGCCGAACTTTGATGAACATAAAACGCGCTACATTACTTTAATAATCTTCGTTTCATTTTTAAACTAAAAACTAAAGTTCTTTGCTGTCCTTGCAACAGATCTCTGCTGCTCTAACTCACACTGACTTGTGCCCCCCAAGCCCTGGTCTGTCCTTGCAGCCTCTGCCTACCCCTCAGCGGGAGACAGCTCCTTTCCAGGAATGGCGTCTCTTTGTCCTCAGTCTTCTTCTCCAAGGCACGACCATCACTTTGACTACATATTTTAACAAGATGTGTAAGAGTTAAGGGGCTCTGCATGTCAAATTTTCCTCCCAGAAATACAAAATTTATCAATCTGGAAACCTCTGGGTGATGAGTCATCCTAAAACCTGCTGGAGTGCTCAGAAAAATAGACAAAGATTCTCGAAAGTGTGCTCCTTCCAAAAAGTAAAACTGTCAAAAATCAACTTTTTCAAAATACCAAAAGTAACCAATTGTATTCACAAGCCAAGGTTCTTCTCTCCTCTCCTCTCCTCTCCCCTCCCCTCCCCTCCCCTCCCCTCTCCTCTCCGCTTCCTCTCTCTCTCTCTCTCTCTCTCTCTCTCTCTCTCTCTCTCTCTCTCTCTCTCTTTGAAAAGATGGAGGCAATCAGGGCATCTGTGAAAGGAGCCACCTTTGCCACTAGAGGGCACACATTGTGTCTGGGGTAGAGAAGTCGCCTGTCAGGAGCTGGCCAAGGTCTAACCTGACTCAGTTTCCCAGAAAAGCTGCATTAACCAAGCTTGTCATTATTTGGAAAATTTACAAATATGTGGAAATTAAACATGTTTCTAAATAACTAATGGATCAAGAGTCACAAGATAATTAAACAGGGGCTTACGGAGAAAAACTTTAAAGATTACAGAGGACTACTTTAACAATTATATGCCAACAAATTAGAAAATTGAGGTGAAATAGACACAGTTCTTGAACGACATAAACACCCAAAATTGGCATAAGATGAAGAGCAAGTCTGAACAGTAAAAATGTTTGCGTATGGAAAACACGATTAAATTTTGCTAAACATTTCGAGAAGAGTTAGTACTAGTTTTCAACAAACTAGTGCAAAAAAGAAAAAGAAAAAGAGAAGAAAGAAAGAGAGAAAAGAAAAGGAATAGAAGTGTTTCCCCACTTACTCCTTGGAGCTAGTATCCTAATACTGAACAGGCAAACTCATCACAAGACAGGAAAACTACAGACCAATAATTCTTCTGACTATAGACACAGAAGTTCTCAAACATACTAGGAAACCGAATCCAGCAGTATAACAAGTAAAATTTCCCACAAATACAAAGTTGCAGGAAAAAGAACTATAAAAAAACCTGACACAGTGGAACCCCCCCATACACACACCCCAAACTAGGAATCGCCTCACTGCCAGTGCTAGAGGGCATCTATGAGGAGCCCACCCCCACCATCCTATTGTGCTTCCCGAGACCAGGACCAAGTCCGGGCTTTCTGTGACTTCATTTAACACTGCACTGGAGGCCATGGCGATCAAGAGAGAAAAGCAAACAGGAGAGAAGGAAGTGAACTATGTCAACTTGCAGATCACATGACTTTCTACCCTGAAAACCCCAAGGTGCCCACAAAAACAATCGTTAGAAATAACAAGCTTAGCCAGACTGCGGTGCACAATATCACTGTATATAAAATCTGTGGATTTCTACACACTAGCAGTGAGAAATCCACAAATAAAGGAAGACAACTCCACTCCTTCAATTCCATTCACAAGAAGTAAAGTCTACTAAGAACAAAACATGAACATTTTATATATATATCTAAGAGCAGAGTCTGAAACTAGGTAAGACATCTATAACCATAAAGAGAAATATCATTATACTCAATTTTAATACTTTTTTCCTATCAGAAACAGTTAAGGAGACAAAATCTACAATATTACAAATACAAAACAGGGCCAGGGATTTAGCTCAGTGGTTCCACCACCTGCCTCGCAAGCTCAAGGTCCCGAGTTCGATCCCTAGTACCAAACAAAACAAAACAAAACAAAACAATGGATAAAAAATGTGATATTTACACACAATGGAGTACTCCTCTGCCATAAAAAGCTAAAATTGGTTCATTTGTAGGAAAATGAATGCACTTTGAGACCATAATATTCAATGAAATAGAGCAGATACACAAGCTTAAATATCACATGGTTTCTCCTATACGAGAAACCCAAAGGGTAAACAAAGAGCAAAAGAAACAACAAAAGGAGGCAGGGAGACAGACTGACCCCAAAGGGAAAGCAGACTAAGAGTTGGATGCAGGGATGAGGAAGGGGAGGAGAGGAGAAGAAAAGGGATTGAGATGCTCTGTACAGGAACCAGCTTCACACCAGGGATGGGAGCATTATTGATGCAAATGTGGACTGATAGAAAACAAAACAGAGCTAAGGACTTGGATACAGGTAGGTGCTGAAGATACTAAAACATGCAGGTACTACATTCATGACACAGAAAACACACATATGTGCAAGTGAATACATGTTCGATACAAACATCAGTACCAGTGGCGTAGAGTACATATCCCTTTGCACATACACTGAGGAAGAGAGGGATCCTCCACAGGTTTATAAGAACCAATATCTGCTAAAGTCCTTATCCTCTATCTGCACTGCAATTAATTTGGAAATAAGTAATAAAGCATAAAATGTTGGAAATGATAAAGCATCTTCCTGAGTAACTCATAATTTGATGCAAATTATAAAATATTGAAGTGGAATGTGAGACTTGTGGTTTGGTGGAGATGGGTCAACCCTGGTCCCGCCAAGTCCTCCCTCTCCAAATGAGAACACCCCACCGAAAGCAGGCATGGAGGGACACAGTGTGGGCAGCCCAGCCGGGACCCACGGTCTCCAGAATGACCTTGTGGCTGCTGCTGCAGTGCTGCCTGCCCCGTTTATCCAGGGGACTCTGGTGAGGCCCAGACCTGAGAGCCCCATGAAGAGCAGGCCCCCCAAAACCCAGGGGTGGGAAAGGGGGCCCAGAAGACAGACGCCCAGCAACACTGAGGCGTACACCGCCCACTGTGTCAGGCAGGAGCTCAGCTGGTGTGGGGAGGCAGGACAAGCTGATACCCGTGGGCCCGACTGGGGCGGTGCTGTCCCCAGGGTGGTGTCCCCCACACTGACCCCAGCCCCAAGGAGGGCTGGTAGATTGCTGAAATTTTCATTGGTGTGATTATTGCTGCTTTCAAAATCACTTGACCCATACTTTGTTAATATGGGACACGCAGCCAGCGTTGGTCTTTCTAGGTCTGTTTACAAAAGTAACCAGCCCTGTGATTCCTGAGATTCCCTGTGGGTTTATGCACACTGAATCCACGTGAAAGCATGAAGTAGCAATGACTGCGTATTACTATACAACCCCACGCACTTCTCCAACAGAGGAAGCAAAGGTGTTTACTACAGTGAAGGCGCTGCAGATGGTGTTGGGGGAAGTCTGTGGAGTTCTGACTGGATGCAACTTGTTGATCAACAACATCTGCAATCACATCTCTACATAAAGGAAATGTACGCGCACACACACACACACACACGTGTCTCTACTTTAGGGGGCAGAAGCCACACGCAAACAGCACCCCGAGGCCAAGGTGGAGGCTGACGCGAGGCAGGGCTGCAGGGTGAGGAGGTGTCTCCTCTGCCCACAGCAGCAGGACTGATCAGTGTCAAGTGTGCCCTTCCTAAAATTCAGCCTGGCCCATTAGTGACTCGTGAAAACCAATATGCTATGTTGCACTTTGGAAAGTCTTTGAATCACAACATGAACCAAAGCTGAAGAGGCAAGTTCCTGTATATGTTACTGACATGATATCCAGGAAAGAAAACGCTTTTCTATTTGCCCTCAGATACATCGGGCATTAACTGACTTGATACACAGAGCCACATAAAAATTTCATGGAAAGCACAACTTAGCGGCTATTTCACCTCCCACCCTTCTCGTCTCTGAAGGCCACTCATCACCGGGATGCGCCGAATTCTGGGAACCGTGCTGCCTCCCTTAAAACACATCTCCATCAGCTGACAGAGTTCGGTCAGCTTCCCTGTCTTCACCGCTCCATGACTCTGTGCTTCCCTAGCAAGACACAGGCTCCGTGAACGGCCTCCTCCTGGGCCGCTTGCCTGCTCCCTTCCTGTGTCTAGAGCAGCAGAGAGGTGAGACAATTCCTAACAAGTTCAACAACACATTAACACTTGCCCTGTCGCACAATCTTCACTGTGGAATGATTCGATCTGAAAACACAGAACTGATACAGATATCGACTTTAGAATTTCCCGGCTTATGAAGATTGATGGTTTGGGGCATCATGACTGCCTGGGCACCATCTCAGTAGCAAGGTAATTAATTTATTAATTAGTCAGTCAACTGACATCATAATGACAACTACACGCTATTGAGTAGATGGCTTGTGCTAAGTGAGCCTGACAACCCTTCACCGCACACGCAGGTTGGTAAGGATGTTTCTTCTGAAATCCCCTCCTCCACTCATCCTTGAACAGATGACAAAGCCTCATTCTTGCCACCAACAAAGCTACTGTCTCTAGGATCCGCAGCCCAGGTCTACAGCATGTCAAATAGCCGGGAGCTATTTTGGACATGTTCTGGGGTGACCCAATGCAGGGCTGAGAACCAGGCCCAGTGGCTAACGCCTGCTGGAGCAGAGGCTGAGTCAGGCTGGGTCCTTCCTAGTTCTACACACATCTAGATATCGTCTCTGAGTAGTTCTAGATATTGTTTGTTTAAGTTCAAAGCTTCAGCATGGTTTGTGTGGAGAGGTAATGACACCTTTTTGACCCTTTTCCATGATGTAATGTAAAATGTGTAAATTTTGTGGTTTTGGCACCAGGGATCGATCTCGGGACCTTACACTTGTGAGGCAGGAGGTGGAACCACTGAGCTAAATCCCCAGCCCTAAGATGTGTAAATTTAATCAAAAGGACATGTCTATGGACAATCAAGACAGCATATCATTTCCTTTTCCTCACACAAACTAAATGTATGAAAGACTATTTTAGTCATACAAATGTACATAGCAGCAACCTTTATACACTGCCAGAACCCTCAGTTGTAAAATCAAAACCAAATTTCAGTTTTGTATTTAATTGCAAATGCCAACCTAAAGATGTTTTCTCTCCTCTCTCCCTTATTTCTTGTGTGTGTGTGTGTGTAACCAGGGACTGAACTCAGGGCCTTAACACTGAGCTATATCCTCATTACTTTTTATTTAATTTTGAGATAAGAGCCTTGCTAAGTCACTAACTTGCCAGAATTGGGCTAGAACTTGCAATTCTACTGCCTCAGCCTCCCAGATTGCTGGGATCACAGATGTGAGCCATCACTACTAGCTAACAGTGTTTTCTATATAATTATTTCAGAATAAATTTCTATCCTGATTTGAAGAAAACAGGATATTTGCCAACCTGAAAATGAAGTGATATTTGAGGAAATTATAGCATGTACATGTTTGGTGATTTTTACCTGTTATGTAAGTGTGTGGCTATTTTAAAGCCCACACAAACACAATCAGAAAACACAGACTGCATCACTCGTATACCACTGTAAATGTGAAATAAGATTTATGTCACCATGTCCACGCTTGTGATTAGAAAGTCTCTTTATCTTTTTTTGGTGCTTTATAGTTTACCTTAAGGAATTTTTATAGAAAAAAATCTAGCTCTTCCCAAGAGCTCATTTATATTTCTCCATGGGGATTCTATTTTCATTGACAGGACCCAGTAACTATTTTTAATAGGAATTTTTTAGTTGATTAACCAAAGGGCAAAGATCTACAAAGGGCTCTGCTCGTCCCCAAATGCACTCTGGCACTGGTGCAAATGACCGCTGTTCACAGGAAGCCGCTGCGGCAGGGATGCACCAGCCAGGAAGAGGAGCAGGAACCAGCAAAGGTGCGGGAAAGCTGGACTGCATCTGGCCGACAGGAAGCGCAAGCAAGCCCACAGTGTGCGCATCAGACTTGAGGTGCACAGCAAGGCTCGGGCTGGGTGCTTAGCTTCTGGAGCCCAGGGGTTGGGCGGTGCCGGTGGCAGGAGGACCCTCCCTCGCTGTGGCCAGCTGGAAGGCATCGTGACTGGCAGTGCGAATGGAAGGCAAAGGAGAGGCCCCGCACGCACAGGGTTGGGAAGCCGAGGCGGGCAGAGGCCACACTTCCCAGCTAAGGGCACCGCGATCTTGGCCGCCATGCCCGGGAGCAGCAGAGGGTCCGGGCATCTTTTCACCTCCTCTCCCCAGGGTGGAGGTGAAACAGCCTGGTGCGGGACGCTCACGGCTGGTAAGAACATGTCTTTCTGTCATGTATCTGCCGGACACGCTCTGTCCTCCTGCAGCAGGGAGCTGCCTGTGTGCATCTGACTCAGAATCAGCCCTCCTGCTCCAAAGCCTCCCCTGACCTTGGTCGGCCACGTCTCCTGACCATGCTCGATTTGAAGCAATCTCGGCTGAACAGATGGACATTTCCTGTGACCTACAAAGCTCAGAATATAAAGATCAATGGGATTGTGTTTCGGGACTCAAACTGGTTTATGAGTGTAAAATATGATCGCACCTCCTTAAAACTTTCCTGTTTGGAGCGCATCATCTGACGCTCCCTGACCCCGACAGACAGACAGAACTGCCTGTTGCTGTGGTTAACCATAGCGCTTTCTGTTCCACCTCTGAGTGTTTGTAAAGAGGATCTAAGGGTTAACTTGGCCACACTTATGACCTCAGCCTGTGTCCGCCCACAGGGTGCTGGGAACTGTGGAGAATTTTCAATGCAGAGCCCTTGGCTATGCGTGTTGATGCGCTAGAAAGCCATGCCCCACACAGATGGAGACCACATGTGTCCCGTGAAGTAAAAAGGAAGGTTTGGATTTGCCTGAGGTGTAACTTTTTCCTTACACTCTTATCACCTACCTGCTGGAAGGCAGTTCTAGAATTCTGGAATATCTACATGTAAAAGACTTATTAAGGGTCAGCTGTATTTTTTATCCACGCACATTAGTGTGTCATCATTTTTTGAATATGGTAAAATCACTCATTTAACCCTAAGTAGGAGACAATATAGCTTTCCTAAGTTGAAGGCCGAATCTCTCTGAGGTAAAGTGACAACACCATTTATTGCTCAAACCAGGGTGTTTTTGGATGGAATACTGTGCTGCTCACACTTACACACTGGAACACTGGAGCAAGCCCCGGCAGTCTCAGCGAACCTGGACGTGTGGTCGCCCCATCTTAGAGGAATAAGGCGATGAGCTTGCTTATGAGAACACCAGTGTTTCTGCACCACTCTTCTGGACATCAGTTACAACATACAAATCTACTTTTAGTGACTGAAAAGGAGTTATTTTAAACTTTCAGGTTCAATTTGTTTAGTCCCAGTTCCAAAACACTTCTAATTTGAGTAAATGAAAAACAAAGCCCCATAGTAAGAATTGTACTAAGTAAATCCAAACTTTCTTTTCTATATTTTGTGCATATAAAATCCATGCAAGTAGTATCCTGTTACAGTATTTCCAAAATAATTTCTCAGCAACCAACTAGAATGAGTGGATTGCTTGAGGAACTTCCAAAGCCCGAGGTAAGGGAGAGTGTGAGGGACAAGAAGAAGATGAGCCGTGCCAGGGTGGGAAGGGACATTCCGGGTCCGGCCATCACAGAGGGCACTGGCTCACAGCCGGTGAGAAAGGTTGGAACAATGTGCCCACCGCTCGAAGATCCCAGGCACAGGCACAGGCACAGCCACAGGCACAGGCACAAGCGTGACCCCACTCCTGGAAAGGAACTGAAGCAAGTGGCAGCCCTCACCTCTCAGGGTCTTAGAAATGATTCAGGAAAGCAAAGGAACAGCAAAATCATTCTAGGCAATGACAAGCTGAAGTGGCAGAGATACATTTCAAGGAAAGACTCAGATCATTCAGCACAGAAGCACAATGAAAGGTTGAATGAGGTACGGCCAGGTCACAATTACAGAAAGCAATTCTCATTGCCTCCCATCTAGAAGTAACTGGAGTCCATTCTGAAAACTTATCTAACATTCCCCTGAAGGCAAAACAATCCTTCAAGCTGTAGGGGTTCCACTTTCTCGAGACTACACAGAAAGGATTATTCTCTCTTGGAGAAAAGTGATGGTAAGGACCCCACCAGGATGCCAGGAAGCTGGCTACATATTGGGAACAAAATGTGAAGGATCACTCTGACTCATGTACACAGAGTAAGAAAGAATATGACTTGGTCTGGAAAATCGAAAAGATGCAATCAATGTTATAAAATCACAATAGTGTCAATATGGAATGTTGACTCAAAAACCAAATGTGGAATTGAAGTAGTAGTAAAGATATTTATATACATTTATAAATTTTAAAAATTAGAAAGACAATGGACATTTGAAAGAGCTTCTTAAAGATACTTTTGCTAGATTTTTTTCTTCTTTAATAATCAGTACTAGTACTATTTAGGTAGGGTTAAAAATAAAGAAAAAAGAAAAACCGAATCATTCATAATCACAAGGAGAAACCAGTTTTCTGAAGCAGAAATCTGGAGAAAAACCATGCTTCCTCATTTCCCAGAACCTTTACAGGCAAACAGTCTCTCAGCAGCTGTCTGGGGAGCCGCCGGCTGCTCGCAGACCCCTCCCTCTGCCCTGCCTGGCACGTGGCTTCTGCCCTGACAGCCTGCTCTTTGTGTGAGGGACAAAGACAAAGACAAAGACCCTCTGACCCCAGACTGATACACACAACGAACAGGAAACAAACTTGGGCTGTTTTTAGCTAATGAGATTTGTGGCATGATCCAACTTACACCAACAGATGGGTGGACAGACAGACAGAAGGCAGCCCAGAGACTCAGGGCCACGTTCAGCGTCACCCAGCCATCCACCGAGTCAACCAACTGCTGAAGAGCTGAAGTTAAAATCAGAAAAGGAGTCCACTCCTCCCAGGCCAGCGCTCTTTCCAGGACGGGAAATGTCACGTTTCGTGCTTTTGTGTTTCATGTTGAGAGGCCAAGAAAGCATGGCTCTACTAATTCTTTTTCTTTTTCGGAGTACCGGGGATCAAACTCAGGACCTTGTGCTTGTGAGGCAGGCATGGTGCCACTGAGCTACGTCCCCGGCCCTCCAGCCCTACTGATCCTGATGGGTGGTCACAACTGTTTGAATACACATCTCATAATTCAACTCGGGTGTGCTTTGCATCCTATAAAAAGTTCAGTGATGCTAACAGAAAAAAAAATTCAATATTAAACCAAAAAGCAATTTCATTAAAAAGCCAAATCATACACGGCAAGAAAGATGTTTGTGTCATATGCATTCATTAAACGGCAACTGTTTCCTTACATGTCTTTTTGCTTTTTTCTTGGTATTGTATTTAATTGTCAATTCAGATAACAGGGATGTGCTGCTAACTGACTTGGAACCCAGCCTCTGGAGACGCGAGCTAATTACGACGGGAGCTGTGCAGGGATGTGCGGCCTTGACTTCTGCCCAGCACCTATGCCCGGGGTGATGCCATCCGTGGTTGGCACCGACGTTTTCTAAACACCGCACTAATGAACTTAGCATTGGCCAACAGGTCAGGAAAGGTACAGGTCCAAAGCAAAAACAACCACTCAGAACTGATTAAATAAACCAAAGGGCATAATTTTACAAAGTGTCTCTCTTCGAATGATTCTTACGTGTATTTGTGTAAACAATTACCAGGCACTGTGCTCATTTTGTGAGGTTGCTGTGTGACCACCAGATATTTCAGTCAACTCCACGCCCTCTGAAACTGAGATCAATACCCAGAGATATGCTTGCCTAAAAAATGGATAAACAGAGGTTTATGAAATGATGGAGGACAAGGATTCTTTCAAAAGAATCACACTGCATTAATTTCTCAAAAACCTAGCAACTGACTGACAAGCCCTCATTTAAAAATAGATTACTTAACGAAAGTGAAGCCCAGGCCATAAGACCAAAGCTTCAAAAAAGACAAAAGAGATCTCACAAACCAGTATTCTCAAACTCTGCAAAAACAACAATAGTTTTATGCAAAGAAAGAGCAAGACAGGGAGGCCTTTACAGCGGGCAGGAGCACGTCGCTCCCCTGACACACACCCCAGGGGCTGTCACATCCAGGGATAGCCCCGTCTCACCACAGCACTGCCTGCTGCCACAGTGAGGACACCAAGCTGCTGGCCCGGCCCAATCCTCCCACCTCCTCTAGTTGTAAATGAAACATTACCAGAACTCAGGAATGCCTGTTCATTTACAAATTGTGTATGGCTGGTTTTGCATCAGAAAGCAGAGCTGAGTAGTTAGGACAGCTGTGATGCACAAGGCCAAAAATATTTACTATCTGTTCTATTAGAGAAAATGTTGCCAGTCACCAGCTTATCTTAACAGAACATTTAAATGCATACAAAAATATTTCTGTAAACAAAACCACAATATAGAGAATGCAAATTAAGGCATGAAGTTCTGTGATTTAGGGAAGTTATCATTATGATTTGGTTCAAAACGTCCCCAGAATGGCCCATGTGTTCAGAAGTGGGATTTCTGGAAGGTGACAGGACCAGGAGGGTGCTGGCCTAGTCTACTGGTCCCTGGATCAATCCACTGGGAGCTCATGGCTGATGGGCCAGAAGGAGGTGGGATCTATGGAGGGAGTAGCCCTCTGGGGGAGAGTCTGGAAAGGTAACCTGTTGCCTGCTCTTTCCTTATCTACTTCCCGGCTGCCATGAGGTGAGCAGCTGTCTCCACCACACTCTTCTGCTATGACATTTTTCCCTCAGGATGAGCCTAAAAGCATTGGAGCTAGATGAACCTGGACTAAAGCCTCGTGAATCACGAGCCAAGATAAACCTTTCCTCCTTCAAACTGCCATTCTCAGCATTTTGTCACAGTGGCAGGAAACTGTCCAGCACAGTCATACTTTGACAAGACTGTCTCCTCAGGTATATTAGCTGTTTTTAAATCACTCATAGAACTTGCCGCTCTAAGTTGTTCTCAAGTTCAAGTACAAGAACTTAACAGTAAGAAATAAAACAAAAGGCTAATAAGCCAATTAAAACTAAACAAAGGAATTGAGTAGACATTGCTCCAAAGAAGACAAAAAAATAGCCAACAGGTAATGAAAAAATGCTCATAAATTATTATGAAATGCAGATCAAAACTACAGTAAGGTATTAGGTCACACTTGTCAAGAGGCTGTCAGAAAATATAAACAAAAACAGAGCAAAATACAAGTATTGGTGAGGATGTGAAGAAACTGCAATCCTAGCACAGTTAGTGGGAATGAAAAATGGTGCAGCTGCTATGGAACATGGTATGGAGGCTCTTCAAAAAATTAGAATTAGAAAGAACTAACATATGACACAGAAATTCCACTTCTTAGTATTCAGCTAAGTGACTGAGGTAAGTATTTCCAAGAGATATATATTTCCTTCCTAGGGTCCTTGTAGCACTATTCACAATAACAAAGATTTGGAAATAAACTAAATGTTCACCAGCAGATGAATGGATGGAGAAAATATGCTACCTATATGTAATGGAATCACATTCAGCCTTTCAAAAGAAGGAAATTCTCCGAGATGTGACAAAATAGATGAACACTGAAAGCATTATGCTAATAAAAATTAAGCAAGTCATAGAAAGACAAATATTTGTAGGAGTGACAAAGACAAATACGCCAAGTAATTCTATTGGCAATGAGACATCTAAAATAGGCAGGTTCGCAGAAATGAAGACTGGAATGGTGCTTAGCAGGGGCCGGGATGAGGAGAAATAGTGAGGGGATTCATCAGGGAGAATTAAAATTTTCAGCCCAGCACAGTGAATAAGCTCTAGGATTCTGATGTACAATGTTGTGCCTAGAGTCAACAATAATTAGTGAGGAATAAGATAAGTTCAAGTCTAGATTCAAACACTTCTTGTTTTTCTCAGAGTTCAAGACAGATATTTACTCCTCACCAGAAATTCTATCTCCAATGATCAGCATCTCATTAAGGCCCTTTGCAGCACTGTGCTGGGCTTTCATGACTGCTGCTTCCCACATCTGTGTTCAGACCTAAAATGATGACCTGCACTCTGTGGAGAGAGGTGGCCTCACCATCTGTGGAAGTCTCTTCCAGTAGCACTTTGGGGTGCAGGTATACAAGTGTCTTAGTTACTTTCTCCTTGCTGGGATAAAATACCCAACACTCACAAGTTAAAGGAGGAAAGGTGTATTTAGCTCAGTTTGCAGAAGTTTCAGTCCACAATTGGCTGGGTCCAAGGCAGGGGGGCAGGGCAGAGAAGAAACAGTCCATGGCAGGGCAGGCAGGAGGCAGCAACCCTGACTTTCCCATCTAAGCTATCAGCCTATTGGATGGTGCCACTCACACCAAGGGTGGCTTTTTTGTCTTTCGTAAAACCATCCAGCCACACTCAGTACCATGTTAATCCAATCAGTGTATTGATCCAGTTACCATATACCCATGGTCTAGTATCACACACCTAGCATCTAGCCACTGCCCAAAAGCTCCACCTAGGAGCACATGAGGCTTTGGGGGACATTTTAGATATAAACTATGACAAGAAGTTAGGGATAACATACCATGGCTTTTACCAACTTGAAGAATAGTGTATGGTAGGTGATCAATGAATATGTGCTGACTGAATATTCTGTTTTGCATTCTACACTGAAAAAATATATATATATATAACATACAGAGTAGTTCTTTATTGCCAAGGGCGGAAAGCCTATTTGGGAACACAAATACT
Organism: Heterocephalus glaber; assembly: GCF_053883595.1. Taxonomy (NCBI): domain Eukaryota; kingdom Metazoa; phylum Chordata; class Mammalia; order Rodentia; family Bathyergidae; genus Heterocephalus; species Heterocephalus glaber. The sequence goes on along the minus strand of NW_028258138.1, from coordinate 81,601,629 downwards.
TGTAAAGCAATGAGATGATCCAGAGGTATCTCATAAGTTAATTAGTATATGCATGTTAAATGGGGAGGGCCCAGCTGGGCAGAGAGAAGGAAGTCAGGTGCTCATGACATCAGGTCAGAGGAGAGATGAAGTCTGGAGTAGGCAGTGCCAGCCGCATGGAAGGGCATCGGCCTCCTGGAGATCACAGAGGGTTCACCCCAGAGAAGTGAGTGGGTATTAAGAGACAATGAAGAGGAAATCCTGTCAGGCCTGGTGGCTCCTGGGACCTCTAACCCTGCATCACCCATGTCCCCAATACGAGTTAGCTGAAGTGTTTAAGGTCTGGCAGATTGGACATAGTCAGCTTCTCTCCCATCCTCTATGGGGTGGGGTGAGGTAAGCAATTTTCCAATAATTACTCAGGGAGGAAGCCATGTTTGCTTCTTGGGGGATGCAGAATTGGACCAGAATCTTTGCATTTGGGAAATGAAACATAAATAAAGCCTCTTCATATTTATTATCCTTACATTTCTAAAAGTTATTACAAACCTGTGGATTAGATTATTGCCAGCTTCAGGGGCTTTGTGTTGAGGGGAGAGGTGAGTAAAGTAATTATTCTAGGGAAGTAGGGGACTCATGATGTACAATACAATCCTTAGGCCACTTTTGAGTGATTTTTTTAGATAACTTTGTTACTAGAAAAAAGAAGCCTGAGATTTAAGGGCAGGGAATGGGGTGGTAATATAAGCTTTGCTGGTGAGAGAAGCTGTTTTAACCATATTGTTTAATTATTCTTTCTGCATCTCTATCAGCTCCCCAGTAAGTGCTCCCTCTGTACCTGTGGTGAGTGAACCAAACATACTATATTTCATCACTATTATTTAATAAACTTTCACATCAACTTTTCAACTGACTTGGACTGGTCTCCATACCCATATGCCTTACGAAGTGGGGCTGGTGAGGGATGGCGACTGGACACCGCTGGGCTAACTCTGTGTTTCTGCAGCCTTTCTGGGCTTACTGCTTTTCCTTGCACTGCTCCCCTCTCTTAAGTCAAGCCATGCAAAATCCAATTTGCATTTAAAGCAATTAAATGGCAAAATGAATTCACACTTCTTCCAGCTTTATTGTGTTTTTCCTTTGTAATTTACAAAAGGAAGGAATCTCCACTTTCTCACTGTTCCGCCCATGTTGACTTGGTAGTTTTTAGCCTGCGAGTGTATTTGACAGATGCTTCCAAATGCCGGTCAGGCAGACACTCGAGGGGGCGGACACAGGCACACTGCAAGTCAGTGCCCAGCCCCGAGTCTAAGCCACAGTGGAGGGAGGACAGGAAAGAATGAAAGAAAAAGGGGCGCTGAGAAAGGGCACCGAAGTAGCTGCTGTGGGAGTCACAGGAAAGGACCCTCAGCACAGGCCTGGAAGAGTCGGGAGACCCGCTGGTGCACCCGCAGCAGAGAAACCCGGAGCTTCCGAGCTAGGCCAGATGGCTGCGTCACACACTGGGCTGTGGCCCCAAAGGCACTGCTGACATTTTCACTATCTTCTTCATACATGCTCGAACACTTTGGCCTTGACTCCAAGAATGAACACAGTTCAGATGAGTAACAACTGGGCATGCGTTTCCTAGGCTTCTTTCTGCCAAGTGGTGAAAGCTGAAAGGCCATTTCCTCAACTGGAACATGAGTCCAACAGACCAGAAGCTCCTAGGGCTGAGTCTGGGTGTGCCACTTGGCAGGCACTCCCTACCCTCATGCTAACTGTCAAAGCCCAAACTAAAACCCTATGGGCTTTCTTGATACGGAAGTGCAGCTTTAGTTCCTAGTTTAATAAAGAAGAAAATTACATGATGATAGTATTATGAACAATTTTAATTTCATGAATGTTCTAAAATATTAAAGTAGCTACCGTCAAGGTTTTGACATACCTCAACATGTCCAGAGTTGGTAAACAAAGAAAAAGTTACCCACGGGCAGTAAAAATCGATTAGAACTTTTAATTATGATACGGTGTTGCATGTTTACTCTGAATGATACTCAGCTCATCCTGAAAACGGGAATTAAAAGCCATCACATGAAATGATTCATCAAGGAGACAGGTAACCGCAGGAGGGCTGCAAAGCTTTAAGAGAGATGATGTATCATTCATACATAATGAGACTACACTGTGTGGCCCTTCTACTCTTCAGGATTGACTATGAATTCAGGGCCCATTTATTATGCCCTTTTCACAGATAGCAATATTAAGGGTCCAAATTGGTGAAGGCATAAACTGATATAGATAATTACTTATTACAAACTAAATTATGGTGAATACTAACACAGTGGTTTAAAATACAAGAGCTTGGTCTTAGTGTTAGTGGGAATATTAGAGCTAGGGTCTGGTCTGGGCCCCCATCACCAGTTGCCAGAAAAGGTGAAGGCATCAGTCTTTGGAGTGCTGTTACCTGGACACCTGCTTTTGGGGTAGGGCACTCCGTCGTCAGCTGCTCTCCTGACTGACTGAGAAGGGTACCAGGGTAGAATTAAGGAGATGTGTATTTTAGAGTAGTTATGGAATTGCCTTACAGTGCTTTCAAGACTTGCAGTTTTCTGCTGTTACCACACTAATTCTATCCTTGGTAACACCAGAAATTATAGTAAAAGCAAATTCCAAAGATTATTTAAGCTGATCATTAGCATAAATAAATATCAACAGCATAGAGCAAAAGCGTGCATGTAAGATCTGAAAGACAAGCCAATATTCACCTATAAACAGGACTTTGATTATAATTGGCTGGGTTGAATAAAAGGTCTGTTCTTGGTAATTAAAAATGTTAGTGACAATCACATGATAATAAACATTGTGCAAGTTCTCGACCCATAGCTTTTTAGATTTGAGGAGTCCTATCAAGTGGGGAATATTTTTACATAAACCTCATGATAACCCTGTAGGAGGAGACGGCCCTCCCTCTTCCCTCTGTATTCTGCCGCACAGTCAGAGTGAGGCCACTCTCCTGGTGCTGTAAAGCAGAGAAGGCTGGGGAGACAAGTAAGAGGAAAACGACACACTTCTACCACGGAGCAAATGGAGAGAGCCAGGTTTTGTTCAATGACAAGAGACCTCTAGTGGGAGCTAGGAAGAAAGGAGTGGAGACAGCTCACAGAAGGCCTCTCTACAAACATCAGGTCTTAGTATGGGAAGACAAAAGAAGAAAAATTATAGTGTTCAGTCCTATTTTTACACGGAATTAAATATACAGACAGGAAGAAAGTCCATGCTGCTCACTGCAGTCTTGTAGGGTCATTCCCAAGTCTAGCAGGAATCATCACCCAGGGTATTTTAGCCCGGGGTAAGGACATCTGTGTTCAGAGTAGCTAAAGAGTGTAAGAAAGAAATTGGTGATTGTCACTGGAAATCCAGAAACTTGGTGGCACTTTCAGGACATAACTATTAAAACCTAATTCACAGAAATGAATAGCAATGTGGGCTGGGTATTATCCCAACAAGATATGTTCACAGTCTTAGTTCCAATGAACACAGCTGCAGTCTTAACGCACTGTTTCCGGTGCTGTGGGGAGCCCTGGGCAAACCCTTGGACTGCTCTCCCAGACCTGCCCTTCCCTTGGGTCCGTGGGTGCCGCCCCTCCCGGGGACAGGCCCAGCGTTGTACGGGGGGCTGGGCTCTGGCTGGGCCCCGGGGTCCAGATGGCAGGCACAGTCAACACTGGGCCGCAGCGCTTTCGAGAGAAAGGCTTCTGGCCGCCTCCTCTTCTTCCCCAGTAGGAGCAACTAGCACTTGGAACTGACTCAACATCTGAATTTCTGCAAACTTCACTTTTGTTCCTGAGAAGTCATCCAGTATGTGAGTCATAAGAAGCAGGATATGATATGTGATATTCCTCATAGAGAATGATGAAGATAGTCAATTATAAAGCAAAGTGGGGAATGCGTGGCATCACCTTTTAACCAGAAGCAGCAAATATCTCAGTAGTAGAAGGTGCAGAACATTGCCATGAATTTTACACCTCCACAGACTCAGAGCTCTTTAAGCAGAATTTCCTATCTTTTGGGTTCTATAAGAAGTAAGAGATTAACAAATTTTGGAAAGTGACAGGTTTTTGAAAAGAGAAAAGCTGACAACAGAGAAGAAAGGAGGAAAGAAAAAAAAGAAATGAAGGAGAAGAACAAGTCCCTAAATGCTTGATGCTGGATGTTGGTTACAGAACTCAACTAAAATAATAACTACAAATTATTAGTGTAAATAAAGGAACATGTAAAAGCGTGCTGTCATAAATTATGCTAACACTGTCCCTAGGTTAAGTTAAACACAAAAGCAAAATGCCTGATAAGCTTGACTTTTCTCCATGTTTCTCTGCTAGATTTGCTGCTCCCCCAAGTTAAGTGATGGTGATCAACAGAATTTAATTCAAGAAGAGATTTATCACCTTAGGTCTCCATGTTTCCAATGGAACTGATGAAATACTGAAGGGGAGAGAGGAACAGAGGTAGATCTAGGTTAAATCTAGTAATAAAGAAATGATGTAAGCATGTATTCACTGAAAAATCTTACTTTAGAGTTAACAGAGGAGATTATATTTTTTGAAACCAGCAGAAACCAAAACTGAACAAACCCTTTCTCTGGTAAAAATCAAGATTGCCAATCAGCAATTATAAAAACAATAACACTGACCTTGAATCGGCTGTAAAGGTCTTTGTTCACAATTATGTTATCTGCTGTATGAATTTTCAGTTGCTATCTCAGTCATAAACTCAATAAACACAGCGCTGGTTGGTAAAAGGAGAACAGTAATTTTAACTGCCTTCACCGAAAACAGCTCTTCACAAACTATACCTCACGCTGGCGTTCTCTGAGTTTAAAAAGACAGTTTTGTTCAAATTCTGCTCAGCACACCTTGGAGGAAGGCTTACTATATCTCAGGTAAATGACAATGAAAATTCAAAATCAAATCCAGTCCAAAGCTAGGAATAATTTAAATAAATTAGATCAGCATTTCCAGAAAATCAATAGCTAAAAAGTTTTCATAACTTGGAATTTTTTATAGTTTAAGACTTTACCTTGAAACCTTTTTTTTTTTCTTTCTCATCTTGAGCACATTATTTTACTCCCTCATCTGTACCTTAAACATAACATCCAGCCATGAGAGAGAGCCAATCAAAGAGGAGCCTGTGTGTTCACTATCTATTACTGCCAGTTAGGTATCATAGCAACCTGACAGTGCTCAAACTGCTGGAAAACTCTTCAAAACCCCAGAGACTGCTGTAGGAAAACCACACTGGGGATGCTGCTGGCTGGCAACATCTGTGGGTAGTGCCCTGGGCATAGTCACAAAGGACTCTGCCAGCTACACAAAACAGCACACACAGAAGATGGGCAGCAACCAGATAGGACGATCAGAAAACTCAAGCCGAAGAAGTAACCCGGTTGGCAACAGACAATAGCCGCCCGGCTCTGTGTCTGTCTCTAACACTAATGCTCTCCTCCCGAGTGCAGAGAGCCCGGACTCCCCTTAACTGCAGCTGTGAGTAAGCATGACCTGGGATTTGGAAATCACAGCCTGACACTCCACACTCTGACCACTTAGCAGGGGTCTCCATCTGAAACTCCAAGCGAGGTGCATTTAAAACAATATTTAATCTTGCACTTACACACCCTTGCTGGCCGTTTATAAACCTGCAGAAGGGATAAGAACAGGTTACCAGGAACAAGCTCCCGATATTGATTTTTCGTGTGCGGTCAGGCATCTCCATTCCGTGTGGCTGCTGTCAAAGCCATTCTTTAACAGCTGGAGTCAAATTGCACTATTTACGGTGAGAGCCCTGTCAAGTGGACCCTAAGCATCCTCACAATACACTATTCAAATGGCACTTTGCCACACAAATTGCTGACTTGATGAATAACCTGTGTCAATGACTCGGGCCAATAGAAAAGTTTCATTTTTATGAGAGGTTTTACATTCACATATTAAGTAAGCTTTCTCTGAAGAACTATGAGGCTATATATTTCAGGCCTTTGGATGCTGGAAACAATTAAAATCTGTTTAAATACATCAAGGGAGCTTGACAACATTAATATGGATCTGGTGTTAACTGCATTTGTCACACAAGTCCGCACAGTGTCCTTCTGTCGCGGGTGCTCCCCGCCAGCACGCAAAGCACAATTGGGCTCCTGCCAGCCACACCCCAGGACAGCCAGCAGCTCCTTCTGCTCTGATTTACATGGCCAGCGCCTGTGGAGACACAGCCAGGCCCTGGAACCCTGTGAGGAAATGCAGAGTGGCTTCTGTGTACGGGCAGACAGCTGAGGTGTCTAATGGTGTGTGTGTGTGTGTGTGTGTGTGTGTGTGTACCACCCCAGCCATTCAGGCCTTCTCAGTTTGAGACAAAGCCTTGATGGGTGTCTCATCATTTTCTCCATAAGGAAGGGGAGTTTTTAATCAAAAACATTACGGGGCGATGAGGGGACACTCCTCATGAAGCAGTTATTCAATGCTCCTTACTACTGTAAGTGCATGGAAGTATTAAGAGCTGCAGTAGCTAAAACTCCACATACCTTAATACTTTCTATAACTGCTTTGTGAGGAATACCCCTTTGCTCATTCTGTACTACATCTGCTCAGAAAATTCACCTTATTCAGACAGTTCAGTGCTCCAATTGTACAGAAAAGTGTACAGAAATGGCCACACACTGCCAAAATCTCCTGTCACTCCACAAGGCTGCAAACAGCAGACTGCTCTGTACGTGTCTCCTCTAGAGCACATTTTTCTACTCTTTCTTCCTAGGAAGGGTGTTAGCATTTCAGCACTAAAATTTTAAGTTGAAATTCATGAAATCAGAATTCTCAAACATTTTAATCCAATGCTCACAGAGAAAGATCATTATGTTTTTATTGAGTGCTTTCATGTTTAATAATATGTTTGTTTTCTCCCAAATTTATATAAAATTGATGCAAAACATTTCCCACATTAGAAAAATAGTCACAAGCTCTTGCTTACATGTTAAAAACATCAGAACCCAAATTAAGTGATGATCAAAAAACGGGACATTGTTATTCTGTATGGATGATTTATCCTAATGGAATGCAATAATTTTTTTCAAATAAATATTTATTCTTTTTTGAAATGAAGTGATTTTGATAATATAGTTAAATAAAAAGCGAGTTAGGCTGCAGTATGTACTACAGCCACCGCGAATACTTTACATGTAAATGTGCAGGTGAAATTTTCAAATATCACTAGTTAGGAGCCGCACCAGGCCTATTTCGGTTACTTTGTGTCATAAAATGTAGAAGAACTAACTTTTCCCTCTGATAAAGTGCAGGAGAGGTGGGGTCCTGTTCTCTACCAGAGGTCTAAGGGGCGCTGCGTGCATTTCACAAGGGGTAGCAGGATTTAGCAAAAAGCTAACAGACACACAGGGTCAGAGAAAGGTGAGAGGCAAGGAACAGTCCTTCTAGAAAGCTCAACGGGAATGGAGCTTGCATAAGCACACATGTATTTTCACTGATGATTGGTTCTGTCGGTTTAAGGAGGCACACATAAGTGAATTATGTAATGAAAGTTCCAGGAGAAATCTCAGTTGGGTGGCCCGTAATTTGCACACCGTACTCAGCTTGCTGAAAAGGACAGTTGTCCCAACCGGGCATAGGCATAAGTGCCTGGTTTCTGTCAGAGAACAGACTTGAACCACGGCCCTTCGGGTCCCCGTGCACCCAGTGCATAAGCCTTCAGGACGACCCGCCGCCTGCCAGGCTCAGGCGGGCAGGGACAGAGGAGGCCAGACCGGGCCAGCTCCTCCTGTACCGAGGGCCCCCGGTCCAGCGCGGTCTGCAGAGATGCTGCCTGGCCGGCCACCGTGCGGCCCCAGCACTGCCCGCCTGCCTGGGCAACCAGAGTTGTGCCGCAATGCAGCCCCTGGGCGGGGAACCATCGATGCCGCATCCGGGCTCCGACAGCAAGCCGAGTAGCAGCGGCAGCCAAGACCAGAGCCGCAGGCCCCGCTGTCCGGTCCTTGGCAAAAGAAAGGGTTTACTCAGCCCTGATCCGGTTCACCACTGTCCAGTACAAACAGAAACAAACTGCATCTGAGATTTAAATTGCCTTGCGGACACAGGAGGAAGAAATGACCTTGACTTGCACCACGTATTTATCGACCCTGCCCCTCCCGGTGCTCCGCCCTTGGCGCGGTGCTGGCCGCATGTCAGGGGCTCCACAGGCTCACGTGCTCGGTGCTGCAGAGCAGATGCTGAAGCGCTAAGCAGGTGAGCGGGGGCTGCTGGGGCCCTACTAACTATCAGGTAAACACAGCATCCCCGAGGCGTTACAAGGGCCTACACGGTGACAGCTAAAATAACCCTGCTTATCCACGAACTCACTTACAGACAGGATATGCAGAGAGAGAATTTAAAACCAATCAACCGACCAACAGACAAAATAGGCCTTTTCTCCTCAAACTATGATGAAGCTACAAAGATTTCTGCCATGTAGACACGATTTAGCAAAGTCATTTATTCTTTACTTTAAACAAAATTCCTGCCACTACAATTTAAACAGGTTCTGTCTTGCTTTCAGACTCAGCTCAATCTGAGAAAAGCACCTCCCTAGTCTTTAAGACTCTGACCCTCCTCTCCTGCCCCAAAGATGTTTTCTTCATCTAGCTGCACGGATTCAACTCCTTCAGCATCTCAAATTGGACCTGGTTTTAAAATGCTTTCTATTGCATCTGCTGTTAGCTGTGTGTACTCTTCCAATCCAAGAAGAGAAACTGAATGCAGCATTCTAGAAATGTCCACATATTCCTCACACAAAGAGCTCATGACACAGGCCTGACACGGGCTTCTGCTGAAACAGTCCACTCGGAAAACTTCACTTCTGCTTAATTTACCCACACACACAAACCCTGAAACACAAAGCAGCCTCAGGACCTTCTAATGATGGTAGGCATTTCCCCACCTATAAATGAGTGTGATTCAAACCCTTGTCTTCCAAGCTGATGTTATTTTCTTATGCAAACTCATGGAGCATTTTACTGTATTCGCCCTGAGAACAAAGAACCTACAAGTACCTTTGAAATTTCATGCTTATCAATTTGTAAATTAAAGAAGATTAAAATCAAGCAATCTCAGCAGCCTAACCCTCAGATGAAATGCTAGAAGATGCAATGAATGGCCTCAAGCTCAGAGCCCGAGGGGAGAAGCAGAGGCAAGTCCCAAGTCGCTGTAGCGAGCACCAAGTCCCGTGGAAGACCAAGCGTGTGGGACAGCGGAGGGGTGGCCCTGTCTGCCCTTCTCCTTCTGCTGCAGGGATGAACACTGGGAGCGGCAGTCACCAAAGGCAAAGGGCAGCAGCTAGAAAATAAAGTTGAACGCAGCCTAGGAGTAGGAGAACAAGACCCCAGCATTTTATTGCTTCCTGAAGTCAAGAAAGAAACAAAATTACATACAGAAAATGAAATCTATCTATACTATTATCACTACCTAAAGGGTAGCTCTGAGGTTCTCCCAGAAACTGGAAGAAAGAGCAATCAGTTTACCTTCCGGGAACTGAGCTACAAATCTGGCCCTTGATGAATGAGCTGCTCATGTAGACCCAGGCAGCTGAAGTGCAGGGTCAGCTGGAGACCCTCCGGACACCCCAGCTAGAAGTGTGCGTGTGACTTGCCTTTCCAGGGGGCCATGCATCTCTACAGATGCCTTTTTAAAATAAGAAAGAGCTTTTAAACATAAAATCAAAACCAGGTTTGGGCCATCTAAAAACAGCTGACTGAAGAAGAAAAGAAAAAACTGTCAGTGCATCACGGGGCCTTAGCATCTGAGGGAGGACAACAGGAGGCAAAGCAGGGACTCCCTCAGACAGGGAGATAGGAGATCGGTCCTCAGAGTCCTGCACTGGGCCAGTGTTCCCCGAGGCACAGGCGGTGGCTGCAGGGAACTCGGCCTTCTGCCCGAACCCAGCTCTGCCTGGCCTTGAGGACCCCACATGACCTGTGCCCCAGCTGAGCTACAGGGAGAAGGTGCTCAGGGTGCTGGCAGTGTCAGTGGCAGCTGTCACTGTGGAGTCAGCCATGGAGCTCCCAGTGTGTACACTCAGCTCCTATGTGTTTGGATAGTGTGACTCAGTTCTCAATGGCTGGCAAATCCTAGACTCGTCGGTAAATTCTAAATCAGGTCTCTGCACCTAAAACTCGAAGGAGCACCTGCCAGCCCATACCCCGTTCTGGACACTGTACCCTGAGGATCTCAGGGCATTCTGGCACCTCTGCCTCTGACTGGGATGTACACGAGAGGTAAAGGAGACCTTCCAGTGAATGATCAATGAATGATGTTTAGCAATCTCCACAGTGCTGTGCAACAAGGGAAAGTGGCAACAGTACATGATCAAAATCAGCCAAACCTTGACTTACAAATCCTGCTTCCAATGTGTCCTTCAAATAATTTAAATGAAAAAATTCTTGGGCTCTTAGGTAAGTTGTTTGTAAAATATAAAGGAATAAAAAAAATATGAAGGAATAATAGAGTCATAAAAAATAAAATTATTGGGCCGGGGATTTAGCTCAGTGGTTTCCCCGCTTGCTGCGTAAGCGCAAAGACCTGAGTTCGATCCCTGGTACCAAAAAAATAAAATAAAATAAAATTATCAGCAACAGTAAAGACATCTCGCGGAAGATGATGTGGATGAAATGTACATAGATTAGACAATATTATGAAGATATGCTTATGGGAAAACTATGTTGTTTATGTGTCTATAAGTGGCAAGGTTACAACATGCTGAGGGGTCACCTGAGGATGTAAAAGTGAACAGAGGGAAAAGAAACCAGATTACATTACTATTTCATGTTACAAGAGAAAATGATAAAGCTGCTCCAAGTTTCTGCTAAGCTGGTGGGCTTGGTTTGAGAGAATAAACACAGACTCTAGCTGATTTTCTTCCCAAGGCAGAGGATCAAAAGAATTGCCCATGCACTAATCCACTTTTCCTGATACCTTTTTGTTCATTTGCAATAAACATTTTCAGAAGAGATCAAATACTCTCAAATGAAAAATAAACATAAATCCAAACTAGAGAGTATAATTTTCCTTTCCTATGAAGACCACCCAGAATTCGAGTTCCTATCTTGTCAGAATTGATGCCCTAACAGGGACAATCTTTGCTCAGAGAGGCCGTGGTACCCCAAGATCACCTGGAGTCAGCCCTGTCGGGGTCTCCATTTCTTTCTGGGATTTGATTGTCCAGTGTTGATGCACCCCCTACTTCTGCCCACTGCACAGTGGCTGGGTGTGGACTCACCTGCCGCAGGGCCTCCATCTGCAGACTGGGGCAGGTGCCTGGCCCAGGCCAGTGGCAGCCCAAGGGCGCCTGCTCCACGCTTCTATGCTTCCATGTCTCCGAGGTGGCCGGCAGCACAGGCTCAGGTTTCAGAAGCTGCGAACCACCACAGCAATTAAGAATAATTCTTGCTCTTTCTCCTGTCTCATGTCTTTCCAAAGTGCCTGGAGAACAAGATTAGAAATAAAAGGTAATAAGCAAAATAGTTGTGCTACTCGAATAAAAGAACAGAAGAGTCCCAATTCCTTAAGTTAAGATGCCTATCTCTTTGCAACCTCTAACCCACGGGGCACTTTTTCTAATTATTCAAGTCACCGTCTTGGCAAGGCTGCAATTACGGACGTGAAAAGCTCTCCTCCGTGGCATGCTTCTGCATCCACTGAGACCCACAGGCCCTCGGTGCTCATCCACAGTCAGATCTCACTTATCATACAGAGTGCAAGTGACCGATAACGAACAGCCATGGACACCTGGGTGCTGTCCCTAGCATTCCAGCTCCCAAGCCACACGGAGTGCACAGGCTGCCGCGAGGGCCCGGAGGCCAGCTAACTGCTTCTGTTGCTTGTGCACCACATAAAGGGTTCAGACCACTGCGGACACAGCGGGCTGTGAACGCCACTTCCTCCAGGCTGCGGCTCCCGGAGTTAGGGTGGGCTGGCATTGTCACCACTGCACTCTTCCGCCTTCATTCTGTAGGCTGTTAGAAGGGGAAGCCTCTCTTTCTACCACTCTTTCAGTTCTAGAACAGAGGCTGGCAAATCCAAAATAGAGTTAAATAAAGTGAGTATAAACTAGAGAAGTTGCCCAAAAGCAATTCACGAATGGTGCAGTGTTTCTATAAAATACAGTGCTATGCACTCCAGGAAATATCCGGCCTCTGTCTCAGATTGGTTAAGTTCATGTCCAGCACTAATACCATGCTAAATATTATCCTATATCCAAGTGCATAAAGATGCTAAGTAACATTATCTTGATAAATAATACCAAAAATAAACATTTCATTTCATATTATGCCTTTCCTAACAAGGAGGAAAAGATGTATATTTGAATTAATTCTTATTGATAGTAATAAGGAAATATTGAAGTGACTATAATAAGAAAATGGTAATAAGAATCATAGACCATTGTGCCTTCAGACAGGTAGGTAGATAGGTGGGAGGGTGGCTGGATGGATGTAGATAGACAGACCTGAGGATTTTGATTATTCAAACCTTTCTCATTTCTCCTTCTCTCTACCACATCCATCCTTTATAGCAACTAAGCGGCCACTACTTGGTGCTTTGGATTCTGAAGCAGTAACAGCTACTGTGGTAAAACAGCAGGCAGAACTTCAGTCCCGAGCCACTTCTCAAGAGCATTTTCAACTGTAACCATTCTACTTTCATAAGTAAGCATCTTTAACATAAAAGACATTCTCCCAAGCTCTCGTTTTCCATCAAGACTACTAGATGTTCCACAAATGAAGCACACAGTAACATCAGGAAGATCTTTTCTCTAGAGAACAGCAATGAGGACATTTTTTCAAGCCCAAGTGGTGTCACTGCTTCCCTGAAAATGACGGCCTCTGGCCTCCAGAGCATTTCCCCGCTGAGACCACTGTCTTTCTGAGTGGTCTCTCTGCACATGGTGTCACATGCGCTTTTCCTTCTCACAGGTTCCTGTGGCTCCACAAACTGTGATGTTTGAAAATATTTTGGGAATTCTCTTGATGGGGTCTCCCTGTGTGATCTGGGCTGCTACTGAGCTGCAGGGCTCAGTGGGCTCTCCTTCAGAGAAAGAGGGGCTTATAGGCACCATCACTATGCCCAGCTTGTCGGAATTCCCAAGAAACCACTAATAGAATTTTTTCTTTTTTTTTCTGGTACCAGGGATCGAACTCAGGACCTTGCACTTGCCAGGCCAGTGTAGTGCCACTGAGCTATGTCCTGGCCCACTAACTGAACTGCAATGCAGATGGTAAGTGGCTTCTTATGTTTCATATTTTTTCTTGTGCTCTTATGTTTTTCGCTACACTTACTGTCTATGCAAACACGATTATTTCCTGTGTTTTCGGTGATGACAAGAGCTCACCTATACACTGCAGCAGTTATAATCCCCTCTTGCCCCTGCACACCTGCCCTCCTAATCTCCCTGAGCACCCACTACAAGCCATTCACTGTGACATAGCATGAGCAGGGTGACTCAGCCCAGGCACCAGAAACCCCTTACCATCTCAGGGTGGCACAGGGGGAAGAAACATCGGAAAACACTCTGCTAAGACCTTTAGAGTAACACACAAGCTGCTTCCACCCATGCTAACAAAATAGTGGGCAATCATTCCAATCATGATTACTTATAAAATACTTCTAAAATAATGTGTATTATTTTTGTTTCAAAGAACTAGTTGCAGCCCACATGCGATGGAGTTGATTTCTTTGAAGTCAGCACAGGAGATAAGCAAGCTACACATCCCAAACAATAATGCGATTTCCCTATTTACAGGCAGGAGCTTTCAAACACCCTTGGTGCGCACTCTGTGGGCATGGACAGGTTCTTCCGTGGGTGCTGGTTATCAACTCACTGCCCCTCTTATTGCCTAGCTGTGCAAATGGATGTGCACTCTGTAATAGTTTTGCTTTAGCTGCTAGTGCACTGAGAACCTCTGTGGGTGGAGGGTTCCAAAGAGCCGGGAGAGGAAGGGTTCCCTTCCTGGGCCCCCAAGCCCAGGGCCTGGACCCCACCCCCAGCTCCTGAAGAGCTTGGCTCTGCAGCTCCTGCAGGCTCTCTGGGCAGTGCTGGCACTGTCACAGCTTCCAGCGAGCCATGCCAGGCGCCCGGCTTTCCCTGCTGGAAATCCACCAGTGCCATCCAGCGAGGATACCCACCCCCTCCATCCCCCCAGCAAGGCTGGAAGTCAGCCCTGGAGTGGAGGTGGGGCCTTCCTGGGTCCATCAGTCCTGTTCTGGGGCAGGGCTGGTGTTTAATCTGCTCCTGTGCCTTCTTCTGGTTCCCTTACTTCTTACTGGGCAATCCGCTTCCTCAAATTCCTCCTTAGTTACTAGTTCTTCATTGCTTCTTAAAGGGTATGTTTCCTCTTCAGGTTCTCGCATCACTTCTCTGTGCTGTTTGGGCTCCAGGGACACAGCCTGACTTCAGGACCAGTTCAAGCTGCCGGAGGAACGGGGGGCAGAAACAGCAGCCAGCAAGGGCATCGGCACCAGGAAGGAGCAGACCAGGCTGGGGTAGAAGAGGTGCTGCTTCCTGACTGAGAAACACTTGAGGAGCACACTGACAAATCACCTGATGCAAACTCCAGTTTAAGGAGACTGCTTGCTTTCCAAATTAGAACGGCTCACCACTGGTTCATCAAGAATGGGAGCTAACTACAGTTGCTTTCTATTTACATCAACCCAACCAAGACAAGAGAGGACAGAGAGACAAATGCCAGTGAGATGTTATTGAGAGTTCCGCATCTGCAGTAGAAACATAAATACCATAAAATTTCCCTCCCTTCATCCTATACACTCTTCCCAGAAATTTGCATTTTCTATTATTTTATCAATATGAATTTGGATACAATTTATTTTGCTCCTAAACTATTCCCTGAAGGCCATGGCACTCAAAAAACTTCAGATTTTGTAGCAGGGTTTGGATCTTTAGATTAGTGATGCTAAACTGGTAAAGTCTCTGCAAATATTCCAAAATCTAAAACACAAAACAAAAGACTCTTGAGACAGTTCTGCTGGAAGCACCTGGCACCCGAGAGCCCCACCCTGTGTACTGCTAAAGAAGAGAGGGCAAGCCAGTGAGCACCCCACAGGAGGTGATGCTGCCTGCTCCACACTGTCCCCTCCCGGAAGGCCAGGGTGCAGACACAGCCTGGCCAGGGTCCCTCTCAGCCCCAGATGCGTGGGGACAGCGCGTGGGAACAGCCATTCTGCCTCTGCCGTCTCCCGGCTTTCACAGTCAGGTTCACACATCTCGTCCCTCCTCAGGTACATGAGGACCAGGGCTTTCTTTCCACCCAGTAAGTGTTGGGCTTGTGCACTGGTATCCTCCCTGCCCAGAAGGACTGGCACCAGGTGGCCCTGCACCCCGATCCCCCTGGCTGTGGGGCTGCAGTAAGTCACTGTGCACTTCCTGCCTCAGGGCCCTGGCCTGTGTAAGGGGTCGGTCATCATCACTCCTGCATCCCAGGGCTCTCAGGAGGTCAGACTGAGGACACTGGACGGCGCCTGCTGGCGCGGCACACTGAGCATGAATGTGGGCCGGAGGCCCTGCCAGGCCCCGTCTAGCCACCCACTCCAAGTCCCGGGTGTGTGGCCAGCCTGGCCCACTGCCCTGGCCGAGGCCTCTTCCCGGCCGAGCTCCCAGCCAGGCTAGACGCAAGGCCAGCGTGGTGTCACAGGGCTGACTCACTGCCACCCTCAGCACACAGCGTGGCAGACACCAAGGGGCTGAGTCTGCCCAGCAGTGGGCACCGCTGTGTGCCAGCCCCACTGGTGATTTCCTTTCTGCTTTTTCCTTCAGATCAAACTCCAAGCCCTGAGTTGCAAGCCACCACCGCCTCTGTGTGCTCCCAGGTTCCCTTTCCGTGCTCACAAATTAGATTTCCTTTCCTTTCCTTGAGAACAAAGGAAGCTTTCCCACTCCTGGTCTCCTCTCTGGGCATCGGGGGCACCTCCCTCCCATGGTCCACTCTGACGGGCTGCCCTGCCCTGCTGCCTCACATGTTTACCACTTCCACTTCCCACATACCTCCCAAATGCCACGTGCATGTTCTAGTAGCTCACTTGGGTTCCCGGCTGCCCAGGGACTCCAGAGGCTGAGGCAGGAGCACTGCAAGTTCAAGGCCAGCCTGGACCACCTAGTGAGATGCTGTCTTAAAAAATAAAGGGTGTGTGTGTGAGTGTGTGTGTCAGTGTGAGTGTGCATGCCAGTAAGTGTGCCGGGGCACCTGCACAGCATGTACCAGGTCCTGGGCCCACCCCTAGCACCACCAAGAAAAGAGAAACTCAGCCCCCCAAGGCTTCCGTGTGCCTGGAGCTGACAGCAGCTCCACACACTGGGAACTCGAACTCGGACCGGAGCCCAGGAGAGCCTGCTCGGAGCACCGCCGGCCCAGTTCCCCGCTGGCCTCTGGCAGCCGAGGCCCCAGGTCTGGCCTCTGCAATAGTCCTGTCGCCTTGCTCCCTGTGGACCAGCTGTCTGCCCCCGTGGCTGGGCACAGGATGATGGGGGGTGGCGAGGAAGAAAGGCACAGGGGAGGCTGAGGCGGGAGCGAGTGAGAGACGCAGGGATGCGGCACTGTCTCTTCCTGTCCAGGAGCCCTGGGACTGGGCCCAAGGTCCGTGTGTCTCACCCAAGGCCTCTGACAGAATCCAGTCTCCCAGCTCCCACCGCTTTGGGGTCCCCCTCACAGACATTCCTGGGGCAGCATGGGCCGCTTTGGAGGACGGCCACTTCAGTACACAGCAGCAGGGGCACGAGGACGAGACCCCCAGGACAGAAGCCATCTTGAAGGGGACGGAAGGCACCGGAGACCCACACCAGCCCCTCAGCGGCATCTGCACAGGAAGAAGAAGGGGGAGAAGGCTCCCGAGGCTGCTGTGGGCCAGGCAGCTGCTCATACTTAGAGGCAACAGCGCCGCCAATATTTCCAGGGCACCTGCGGTTTTGTTTGCTTTGTTTTTAAATAGAGCACAGAATCGCTTTGTGGTGGGCTGTTGGATCTGAGTGTGAAGTAAGACCTGTGCATCACGAAGGCTTCTGCCTTCAGCTGCTGCAGGCACAGGCAAGGCAGTCATACGGAGGCCGGGGCATGGGCTCACCCCACATGGCTGCACCCTGAACGGGAGAAGCAGCACATCAACACCTTAACCCTCTCCAACAGCTAGAAGCCGCCCCTGGACCCCATCTCCCCGGTCACCTTCCCAGATGTTAAACAACTGCTGCTTCTACTTAAACGCTTTTCCACTGCCACTAATGTTCGTTTCCACATTGACAGCATTATCACAGGCAACTGTCAGTGAATGAGCACCTGAAGCCGCACAGGTAAACCGCAGTGCCAGACACACTCCCTCCTACCACACATCAGCTGGGGGCTCTGGGTCTGCAGGAAAGGAACTGGACACTGTCCCAAAAAGAAATGATTTAAAAAAACCAGTCCTTTGATGAATCCATCTGCAGAAGGCAGAGGTAAATCATGATTAGAAAACCTTCCCCACACAGGTCTGCGTGTTGTCACACTGGACAGAAACATTTACTTTAAAATGATACTTAATGAATTTGAGCAATGCCCTACACCAGGAATGCGGAAGTCTCCCGGCCTTCCAAAAGCACATATATGGGAACCAACAAATTCTAAGTGATTTGTTTCACAAGAAAGGGAAACCATTTGAATTGAATACTGATGGGATTTTGGAAATATCAGAAATTTCTATTTTGTGATTGGTAATGGGTACAATTACATTACATGACCACAAACACTTGAACAGGGGGAGGGTCTCCCCCACTCTGATGAGCATTTTCTCACTGAATCTCGCATAGTATTAGTGCTAGGGCGCTGCTGAGAGCAGCGACTATGAACAACTATGCTTCTCTATGAAACAGAATAGGTTAAAAACTGGACTTGCTACCAAATTTGGTAGTGAAATCCCTAGGATCAGCAGGTTCCCACCAAACAGCTAAAGGCCGCCATCCAAGCACCCCTGCCTGGGAAGCTGGCCTTCACGCTGCTGCAGGATCATGGTCTCCCTCCGCTCTGCAGGAAGTGCATCGCCTTGCTCCCAGGGAGTCTGGCATCAACCCCTGCTCTCTTCTAACACAGGCTCAAGGCCGTCACGCCTCCTGCCTAGGAAGTGTGCAGCTCTCGGGTGTGCGAGGAGCAAGCATGGGCCTTGGAGGTGGACAGCAAGGCTCGGAATCTGAGCACGCTGGGTTAGGCGGAACGCAGCTCTGCAGTGCAGGGCTTAAGGCGTGGGTGCATGTCCACAAAGCGCTGACTGGGTAACAAACACCCTGGGCTCCCATCAACCCGTGACACTTTCAGGGCACAGAATACATTTTTAAAATGTCCCTGAGCACTACGCCCTTCACCCCAGCCTGCATAGCCCCGAGCGCTTCAGAGCAAGGCTGGCATTTATCAGCCTGGCCACACTCCACCTCTGACCTCCAGGACGGGGTGGGGGCCCAAGTGCACCAAGACGCTGACATACACGAGGGTATCAGACAATACGCTGCCTGCCCTCAGACGAAGGAAGCGTAAGGAGGGCTTCTTTGAGGGGTGTGTGCTTCTGCAACGTGATAAAAAAGCAGCAGCAGCAGCTATAACTAAATTTTAAACTTTCAGCCTCACTCTGGAACCAAAGGGAATTTACAAACAACTCGTGAGGGTGTGAAGAGCAGAGGGCGCTCTGCATTGTACTGTGGAAACACACACGAGGTCGCAACATTCTCCATCACACAGAGCACATGGACGGTCCTGCTTCCAAGCACTGGGAAATGTAACTCATGCTGTGCTGTCGGAGTTTTCATGCCAGGCGTGTAGCCACTGTTTGATCTTAAAATGTTTCCAAGGCAAGTTTTACCACTCCTGCTTTTCCCAGTCCATGCAAACCTCTGCTGGCACCGATTTCCTATGTGCGGTAAGCATCCCCAGGAGCAGCCTGCAGCTCCTCCAGGCAGGCAAAGTGGGGTCCGGAGAGGAGACCCTGCCGGAGCTCCCGAGATTGGTGCCGGATGAGGCTGCCAGCATGTGCAGTCTTCCTTGCTTTTTTTTTTTTTTTAGTTTTCATTTTTGAGTGCTGGGGGGAGGCTAGGGTAGGAAGGGAAGAACAGCATTTGGGTGACTTCAGTTCTCCCTGGGCCTGGCCCTGCCTTGTGCAGGCAGAGGAGGCAGCGCAAGTCCAGCACCAAGGCTCCCTGCCCCTCACAGCACCCACTAGCACCTCTGCACCCCGTCTACACCCAGGCACCAAGCCACTCTCTGCACCCCTCCAGGACCGCAGGCAGGACGCTCAGAAGCAGCCCAGGGACACCAGTCCTACTCCACCCCTGACCCATAACAGAAGGGGCCAGGACACCGGCCACTGCCCCGGAACCTGGCAAACGGATGGTGTGGGGGTGACCAAGACTACCCTTAGCTGGCCTTAGGGCCAGACACCAGCCCGGGAGGCCTCTGAAGCAGAGTTCTGTACAGCTGTGGAATGGGGGTCAGGGGGACCAGCACAGAGGCGCTGAGAGGACACTGCACTGTGAAGATGCAGGCGGCCAGCAAGGGTCAGGGGTGGCAGACAGGGGCAGTGGCTACAGTGGCAGGACCTCAGAGCACACTGTGCAAAACTCACTGTACCAAGACCCGAGGAGCTCAGAAGCGAGGCGCCCTGAGAGCACAGCCAGCCGGCACCTACGTCTGGGCCTGAGCGCTCCAAGCCGGGAGCCCAGCTGAGGACCCAGATGCCAGCGCACAGGGCAGGGAGACAGCGGGTGGGGGCTGCCACCAGGACCCAGGTGGTGGAGCTTGATACTCAGCCGTGGGAAGCCCACTCGGCCAGGTCTCGGGCAGTCCCGCCACACTGCTCTAGTCTTGGACCTCACAGCCTTTATTTTTCGTTCCCTATTTTATATGTGAAAGATTCGCCTTTTAAACAAAATAAATACTAAAGGCCTACAGGCATAAAGATATGAAAATGAATACATATGAGGGCTGGTTACATATTTAATAACTTTTATAACTTCTTCTGGCTTAAAAGTAAATTGTTTCATCAAGTCTTTGGATTTCAATTCTCTTCTTGGAACTTCAACCCATAAATATCCTCAATTTTGATCTATTAGTGTGAAATACAATTCATCTCCTAAATTTCAAGAGCGATTTGCTTCCTGTGGGAACGGAGAGCTGGGCGGTGACAGCCTGTGACCCCAGGGGAGTGCCGGGCCTGGGACACCGGCCAGTGTGGGCTCTGCTTCCTGTGACCCAGGGGACAGAGGCATGGCCAGGCTGCGGCTGGGATGAATGAGCAGCACGATCTGCAGCAGCCCAGATAAGACCGCGACATCCCCATAGTCAAATCCTCGCTCTCTACCCCAAGCCAGGACGAGAGCTTGGCATTGGTCTGCACCCGGTCCATCCCTGGAAGGGCAAAGACCCTTCCCGTCTGATCCTGACAAGAAAGGTGATGGTGGAGGTTGGACATTACTGACACACTTCTGGCTCATCAGCACAGCCAGGACCCTGTATCTCTCAGCCCAGTCAGAGCCTCCTTTCCCGAGAATAACAACCACTGCAGTGCAGCGGGGCCCAAGGAGCCGGCTGCTGGGAAGTTGCAGGGAACCAATGGAGGCAGCGTGGGGAGGGCAGATGGCTCCTGGGGTTCATTTCCACTGAACCCCACAACTGGGACACCCACCACGCCCCATGTCCACAGCGGGCGCCCACAGAGAGGCCTGGCCGGGCACGGGGCAGCTCTGGATCCCCCTGTCCAGGAAAGGGCCCAGAAACAGGCGCTGCAGAGGCTGACAAGCCCCCCACCGCCATGGGCGATCCAGAGGCGGAGTCAGACCACAGGGCCACTGAGAAGGACTCTGTAGAGAAAAGGAAAACCCAGGAAGTCAGCAACTGCCAAAGGAAACAATAAAGACAGTAAAGGGAGGACTTAATTGGTGAAAGTAACTTTATCAGCAGACAGTATTTATTCTTATCATTGGAATGAGATTGTATTGATTTTCATATTTGTTTCTGAGCATACAAAATGTTCCAAAGACAACCTGAAAATCCCACAATGATATGCCTAATGTACATCACCACGAAGGACAGCCAAACAGTGTCATTGAGTTAACACTCAGTTAAAGTGCACACACACCTGGTCCTGGCTGTGTGTGTTTTCATAGAAAAAGTGTTGTACAACATAGGATTTTAAAAGTCATTAATGAGTGCCTAAAGGCAATACAGAACCACGGTCTTATAAAATATAATTCTATAATACAGTGTAGAAAATCCTTCAAATGTTAATAACTTATAAAGACTGATAAAGAAGCAAGTCTGAAGCTGAGGAAATTAAATTATTAAGAGGACAGCAGAAACCATCCAAAGCAGATCACTTTATCTCTTGAAATTTCCTCATCATGAATAGGAAAAAAGTTTGTAAAATTAGGAGATCAAATGAACATTTATACTGCCCATCAACTGGAGACTGGATAAAGAAGATGTGGTTTTTTTTGGTACTGGGGATCGAACTTGGGTCCTTGCTCTTGCGCAGCAGGCGGCAGAACCACTGAGCTAAATCCCCGGCCCCAAGATGTGGCTTCTTTTTTTTATAAAATGAACTACTATTCAGCCATAAAGAATGAGAAACTGGAGACATTTGTAGCTAAGTGGATGTACATTGAGGCCATAATCTTAAGTGAAATAAATAGGACACACATGTGTGAATACCAAATAGTTTATGTAGTGTGAGAAACTGAAAGTGTAAATAAGAATCAAAATGTATAATTGATATTGTGAAATAGGAAGAAAATGTTTGAAGGGGTAGGGGAAGTGGGAGGGGTAGGGGAAAGGAAAGAAGGGAAAAGAAAAATATGAGAAAAGAAAAAAAATGGAAACAAAGTCTTTGTAAATAGGGAAGGGTGGAGGGGGTGAAGGGACGGCGGGGGGCTGGGGGAATAAGAACCAAGATACATCATGTACAGGTACAAGATCCCAGTGATGAAAGTAACTGTACTATATACCTAACATGAACCAATAAACTTAATGGAAAAAAATGAACATTCACATAAGTGGCTGGAAGCAGAGGTCCAGGCTCAGAGTGTGGAACTGCAGCAATGCTGAGACAGTGGTGTGGGTGGGATGTGTCTGCACACGCGTGGTTCCCATGCACATGCGTGTGCACAGCTCTGCCCAGGATTTATCCTGAGGTAAAAACATACACTCAGTGAGACTTACATGCTCCTCTTCAGAGCTGCAGTATTAACTTGAGTTTAAACAGGTGGAAGACAAGGTCAGTCTCACTGCTACCACTGTAGCTGCACTCTGGTATTTAAAACAAAAAGGATGCAGGAGGCCGGCAGGACCCTCCCACCTGCCCAGCTGCCCCCAGCAGCTCTGGCACACCCCACTTTGAGAGCCTTGCAGTCTAACCAGAGCTCTTAGCCAGGAACCCTGTCGTTGGTCTGGGGAAGCCAAAGGACCCTTTTTGTAATATTGTAAATAAAAGACATTGGCTTATAAAGGATATTGATTATATTGAAACCAATCATAAAAATGTTCATATCACCGGATAAAAAATACAGACATAGCTCTGTTTATGTTAATATGTAAAAGGGAAAACCTGAAGGTAAAATACACCAACCTCTGGTAATGATTATCTATAAACGCTGGATTCTACTGCCTTTCATGAAGGTCTTAATATCCTTTATATTTCTGCTTCCTTCCACAATTCAGTGGCATTCACTGCAATCACAGTACTGTGCAGCCGCCACCTCTGTCTGGTGTCAACACCCCATAAGGACGTCCCGGACCACCGTGTTCTCCCTTCCTCATCTTCTGGCAACTGAACCCACTGTCCCTGTGGGGTTGACTATTCTGGGTATTTCACAGGAGAAGAACCATGCAATGTGTGCTCTCTGTGTCTAACTCTTTCACTTAGCAAAGTATCCTTGCAAATCATGCGTCAGCACCTCATTTCTCTTTAAGACAGTTTCACTGCATGTACATATCACAGCTTGCGTACCTCGTCCTCAGCTGACGGAGCTCTGCCTGTTTTTACCTTTGGGCCTTCATGAGTGTTCACCGCTGTGCTGAACACTGAGGCACCAGTCTGTGCAGGCGCCGTTTCCACTGCGCTGGGTGTGCTTGCTCGGCGACCCTGTGCTCAGCTCTCTCTCGGGAAGGGTGCCATTTTACATTCCCAGCTCCGTGTGCCACTGTGCCAGTTTCCCACCTCTGTCCTAGCACTTTCCTCACCACTCAGACACAGTAACGGGCACCCACAGGTCCAGGAGGAGAGGTTTATTTTGGCTCCCAGTTCAGAAGTTTCCCTCTGCGGCCGGCATGGCAGAAGGGCCTGGTGGAGGAGCGCTGCCCCCTCAGGGCAGCCAGGAAGCGGAGGGGCGGAGCTGGGAAGGGAGAGGCACCCTCGGGCCCCACCCTGAGTGGAGTGACCCCGGGCTCTTCCCACCAGACCAGGCCCCACCTTCCAGCGCACTCGCAGCTGTGGACAGGCCAGTGGACTACCCACGTGGAGCACATCGATCCAGTCACCTTCCGAAAGGCCCACGGGGTTTATGGTGGGCACCTCGGATCTACACCATAACAATCTCGTTCCAGCATTCCCATTTTCCACTCTTTTTCACCCTGAGCCCCTTATTAATGTGAGGCACGGCATCTCGCTGTGATTCTGACTTGAGTTTCCTGAAAGCTAATTATGGTAATAAGCTTTTCCTCTGCTTCTGCCCATTTGCATATCTTCTTTGGAGAAATATCTACCAAGTCCTGTGTGCTTTTTAAAACTGGGTTGTTTGCCTTTGCTGCTTGCTCTGGAGTTATTTATATGTCACAGGCGTTAAACTATTATCAGATACATCGGCTCCACATGATTTCCCATTCTGTAAGCTCTCTTCACCTTCTTTTTGTTTGTTTTTCTTTTCACATTCTTGATAATACCCTTTGATGCACAAAAGTTTTAAAATTTTATGAATTCCAATTTAGTTTTCCTTTAGAGAAATATCTACTCAAGAATCTTTTTCCCTTTTGTTGCTCTGGGTTCTCTCTTACAGTAAATCTGTGATAGATATGTACAGTATATAAATATATCTTTATATAGCTATATATGCTTATGTCAATATACGTTCATATTCTTCATGCATTACATATTAAGTCTGTCATCATTACCCCAAGAAAACTAAGGCACTGATTAATTTAATGATTTACCAGAGGGCACAAATTATCAGTGGGGGATTCTTCTTTCTCGAATTCT
Organism: Heterocephalus glaber; assembly: GCF_053883595.1. Lineage (NCBI taxonomy): Eukaryota > Metazoa > Chordata > Mammalia > Rodentia > Bathyergidae > Heterocephalus > Heterocephalus glaber. Next base: position 81,577,375 of record NW_028258138.1, on the reverse strand, counting down.
AGGCAATAACATTAGCTTGACAGATCAGAAAGGAATAAGTCACGCTGGCATTATCTGCACTTACAGAAGCTAAATTCTTTTCCATTTTGAAGCGAATTTACCACATATTTCCTGAGTTCCTCATGTGCATCAGGGGCTGCAGCTGCTCCTGGAAACAGCCAAGAACACGACAGACACAGGACCTGTGCTCACAGTGCCTCAGCCCAAAACTGCAAATCTGTGCAGGGAGGAGCCCTGGGCCACAGCGGTGACAGTGAGATGACGCCCCTGTCCTCCACGAGAATCCCGTCAGTCCACGGGGTCCCAGGGCAGCGCAGCCCCGCCAGCTGCCACCTGCTTTGCTTCAGCTCACTGCGCTCCTGGCTGCCTCAGAGGTACACATTTTCCCTGGTTCTACTGAAGGTTCCTGAATGAGCCCAACTAGAGAGAGTGGGATGGTGAGAGCTTAGGTCCAAGTTAAGACAGTGATTTGTGAAGGACTTATAATAAATAATGGTTAATACTTAATCAGTGCTCGGTGCCATGGAGACCTAACTTCTCACTGAAGAGTTGAAACGGGACTTGGGTAACAGAGATGAAAGGGCAGAACAGAACAAAAAGCCAGGCAGTCTGACTCCTGAGGGTCCTGATCAGAGCTCCTCTGGGCTCCACCTCCTATGAAGAGACTGGGCTTTGACAACTATGCTAAACTTCAAACACAGTTCACATTCACAATGGCACATAAACGCATGCACAAGTGCGCATACACACAAAATGCTGCATGAACCAAGAGTAAATTACAACTTAGCTGTGTTGGTGAGGGCTGAGGAGGAGGAGACAGATTCAAACCACAGACAGGAAGCTGAAAACATACAGGAAGCAGAAATTATTATAATAAAAGAAAAGGAGCTTGGAAGGGTAAGAAAGGAAAATCTCACCCTGTACTTTAACATAGCCTATTTTTCTTTTCTGAAAACAATCATCCCAAGAGGGTTCCATCTGTAATCTGCAACAACAAAATAGTGTGGCTTCGAGAAAATGACAAGCCGGAGAGGGGACAGCCTGCAGGACGCTGCTGGCTAAAAGCCCTTTGTTAACAGCTTGGGGCAACACCACACAACTCAGCTGTGCCAAGGTGCAACCTTGAGAAAACCGAGTAAAATGCCCTTCGGCAGGGCAGAGCTGGTCACTCGGTGTTTTACACTCCTGTTTTATTTGTGCAGCACTGTCACCACGATATGCTATTAAAGAAGATGACCACGTGGGGCTGGATGGAGGAGCGGCTGCCCTACACGGTGAACTTGGGGACATTTTGGGCCGCAAAGTAGGAATTGAACCACACCACCGCAATCCCCCAGGCTGCCGCGCAATGTTTCTGAGGGACAGAGTCCCTCACTCATGTGTTCTCTACATCCCCAGTTCTAATGGTTACAGCAAACTCAGATCTAGGGAAAATTCAACACTGGATATTTTCTTAAAATATGACCTATTATCTCTTAGATGACAACACTCATCTTTCTGAATTTTTTACAAATTTTTCTACTTGAGACTATCCACGTTGAAACCATGGAAAATCAAATGCTTACTGCATGACATCACTGTCGATTGAAAAATTTCCAGCTAAATACTAACAAGAAAAACACATTAAGAGATGGGAGATTCCATACACCAGGCGCAAGCTCTGAAGTCTGTTCCCATTTTACTTATGAAGTCCTGATGGACAGGCTGGCATACAGCAACCCTGCCAAGTGCTGTGCCAGGCATCCCTGGAGCGCCACAGGGACACAGCCAGCTCTGAGGGATGCTCAGGACCCCGCATTCTGCATAGCTGCCACAGGACCCACAGCCAACTCCTCTCTCCGTTCCCGGCTGCCCTCTGGGGACGTTCCTACTTAGCTGGACAGTGGGGACTGGGCCAGAGAGGAAGCAGAGGCCTCTGAGCCAGTGCAGGAGCGGACGAGAGCCCAGGACCCGGCCCCACCAGACGTCCCACCCCTTCTTCACGGGAGGTGGCCACATCTGCTTCTTCCTGCCCAGTGCACTTGGGAGCCCAGGCTGAAAGCCTGCACCTCCTCCAGAGGGGTTGTCATGGAAACAATGATTTTTATGTACTTGCTTGTTTGTTTCGTATTTTTTAGTATACAATTCTGTGGCACTAAATATATTCACATTATTATGCAATCCCGCAACTGATTTCTTTTTTCTGCAAGTTTGTATATGCACGGTACATACAAAGATCTTCAAAAACAGCAATCGCCATTCTCAGGGGTCTATAAACCTGAGCTTCCTGCTGCCTGTGTTTAGGAGTAAAGCTTTTTTGGAATACAGCCCACCCAGTCCTTTAGGGATTTATCTATGGCTTCTCTTCAACCAGCACGCACAGCTGAGAAATCGCAATAGAGGTCATGGTCCACAAACAAGAACACATTTTCTACCCCACTGTGCACAGAGAAAAGCTTTCCTGAACATCTTAAACAGAAATTTTTATTTTCAAGCAAATAAGGTTTCATTTCCTCACCAAAAAAAACCCACTTATTTATTAAGCTATATTTCACAATACAGATCGGCATAACCGAAGAATTCAATCACAGCAGTTATTTTAATAACGCAAAAGAAATTCATTATGTAAATGTTCTGCTATGTAAATCCACTACCGTGAATAAAATCCCCTGAATTATTTCAAATTTCATTTGAAAGTGAATAATTCTCTTGGGGGCCCATTAAGCACTCTGGGGAATCAGTATTCCTCTACCCAAAGGTGACAAAGTGAGCGAGCAGGGCGACAGAGCAGTGGAGGAGTCCTCTCCTCAGCCAGACAGGCGGACCCCCGGTGCGCCCGGACCCACCCTGCAGCCTCCCCTCTCCCTCCCCAGGCTGATACAGCATGGCCACCAGACCAGTGCTAGACAGGGCCAGGGACTCCTGCCTTCCAGCATTGTCCCCCTCCACCAAGGGCCCTGCTGTGCCCCCCCTCACGCCACTGTGCCATTTCATTCTGGGGCCTTTCCCCTACTCTGATCCCCACTGCTCCTATCTACTCCCTGGAGGTGTGCTAGCATTGAAAGAACTGATAGCTCACATTAAGCCAACTTGCTCCTCCTTCAGGTACGTAGAGGAGTAGTGTGCTAGAGACACAGAACAGAGAGAGGGCCCTTCGCCCGTGAAACTCAGCATAACCCTCAGGAGAGAACAGCTGCAAGCAAAGCAAAGAGGCAAAGGTCCAGGGAAATGTCACAGAGGATGCACAGCCGGAGCCCCGGGAGGCCCAGGGGACACACGGACAGAAGGCCAACCATGAACTTCTGGCGGGGCAGTGGGGATCTAGAGCCCCACACCTGCCTAACGGCCAGATGGACCTTCTGCACCCCAATCTCCTGAGCCCCATGGGCACTTGGGCTGCTTCATGCCATCACCTCCCTCACCTCTCCCCATGTGCCAGGCACAAGGTGACAGGAATGTTCACTGTGAACTCTGTGCAGCCATGTCAGACTTGGCTGCTACTGTATTTCCCCCCAAACTTTATGAAAATGTAAACAAAAAAACTTCCTGTTCCCAGATTTTTGCACCTTTACAGGGAAGGGGTAAAGTAAGAGTGCAGTACTGGAAACATCATACAGCTGTCTTAGCCATCAGAAATCCAGCCCAGGGAAGGGAGAGTGGGTTGTTCAATTTTAAGCAAAATTAGAAGTGCAGAAATTAAAAGGAAACTACAACAATGCCAGTGTCAGATGCAAGACTATGAGGAGCAACATGAACTTGCCTGCCGGAAGGAGTGAGGCGAGGAGAACAGGCCCCCAGCCACCCACACGGGGTGCTGAGGGGTCGCAGGACAGCCAGAGAAGGGGGCCTCGGGAGTGAGCGGCTTGCCACACCAGGGGACACAAGTGGCAGTGGCAAGTCACACAGCAGCAATGACAGGGCCCAGCCAGGCCGCACTGCACCAGTACCACCAGGGCAGCAAGCTTGAGGTGAGTACATGGTACCAAATCGTGCAACTGGTGGGTGACCTGATGGGTCATCTGCACACAAGCCCTGCCCAGGAAGCGACTGAAACGGCCCACTGTGGCAGAGAGAGTCTCCAGGGCCCAGAATGGCCCCGTGGTGCCCCTGGCCGCTCGCCAGCCCCCACAGCCTGCCCGGCCTGGCTGTCCTGATCTGTCAGAGCAAGGCTGAACTGCACAGCCTGGCCTTGGGCTCCTGGTGGCCCTGGGCGAATGGAGGCAAATCCCTGCCCTTCTGTGGGGCTGCATCTCCCTGATCAGGGGTGACGGGTCCTCCTGAGCATCCCCACTCACAGGCAGCAACAGTGTCCTCTGTGGGAAGAGCCCCCATGGCCAGGGTCCATGCTGGGACCTCATCTCCCACTGCTGCCCTCTGCCTCAATCCCCCGTAAAGTCTGCTCGAGACCTCCTGGGGCCAGCCGGAGTCCAGGTCCTGACAGGGCCACAGTGGAAAGACATGGACATCTACTCCTCAGCATGGGCAATCCCAGCAGACAGCAGATCAAAACGTACACAGCACTGCTGCTCAGGCAGTGGAAGGCATTGTTTTTCTTCCTGTTTCTTTATTTTCAAATGTTCTATGGTGTTGGTTATGTATTTTGGGGGTATAAAAAGAAATCACAGAAGTAAAACACATGGGAATAAATATAATTTCAAGAGTTACCAGTGGGCTGCTGTCCTTCCTGTACCCCACAGCCTCAGTGACAAATTGCAGGCCCGGAGAAGTCCCCTGTAAGGGACCGGGCAGTTCTCTGCCTTCGCTAGTTTCTACAGCTGTAGCAGAGGTGGCAAACCTGTGGCATGGGGCCGCAGTGGGCACGCAGAGCCCTCTCTGTAGGCACGAGGGCCAAGTCGCCCCCGCAGTGCAGCATCGGATAACAGCTGTTTTTTGAAACTAAAACCTCAGTACTCAGGTGTCACTGCAGTGGGGGCACTGTGGAATAAATACGTGGGTATGGGACTGCAGTTTGCACACTTGGTCTCTAAAGGTTCACTATCACTGATCCATGGAAACACGTTCGCTTACCGTGCATCCCCAGTTTGAACGGCAGTTGTCCGCATTTGTAAGCAGATGTGTTTCACAGACTAGGGTTCTACAAGCAGAAGTCAAGACCCGGCTGTGTTTATGGACAGGAGCAGTGACAGCAGCCTGTGACTGAGGGCTCCCATGTACAGACCCCACTCACAGCCTCCAGGCGCCAGCTCCTGGGGCCCAGGCTGGAAGGAGGATGAGGCCTGTTGCACAGACGCACCAGGGAACCCACCCAAGGACACCCAGGGCTCATTCACAGGTCCTGGATTGACCCCAGGCTCCAGAGAGGATTTCATCTGCCATAGCAGCTCCACCAAGACCCTAAAGACTCTATGACTCTCCCAAGCCGGGGCTCACCACGCAAAACATAGCAAGCCCTCCGAGGGTCAGCACCTGTGAGCTGCAATCCACACATTTCCATGTGGGAAAACCAGTCGCCCTTCCTCTTAAAGGACACAGTGACTACGGCTTCCCTGCCTACCCCGGGAAGACAAATACAAGAGCCGTCAGAGCTGTAAACTGAGGCCCCAACGTGAGACCCAGAAAGCTTGAGCACTTCAGTCATCACTATCAACACAGCAGTCAAGGGCAAAGCACAGAGCAATTATCTTAGTGAGTCCTGCTCAAAACTACAGTGTTATAAACTGCCCGGGCTGGTGATAGTGTCCAACCACAGATGCGTCCATGCAATCATCCAAGGCTCGGTGAACCCTGACTCACGTTCACTAGCCACCACTCCTTGTGTGACTTGGCCCCAGCATTTTCTGAAGTGCGTCACTGCTGATCTTTAGCCATGCACTGAAGCTTCCCAAAGAACCTTTCAAGATCACTCTCTGCAGCACGTTATCAGAAGTTCCTTCAGTTTCCCTGACTCAACTTTCCGGAGTTTTATAATTAATTATATTCCATTACTACTGATCATCAATTAGTTCAAAATGTTGCTGAGATGGTGAGTATGCCGAAGAAGGCAGAATTTAATGATAACTGGAGACCAATAGGACCCTAAATTTCTCTCTCGTTAATAATTAAAGTAGATAACTTATGTTTTTATTTATAGCTTCCAGAAATATCTGGCCCGTTCCCGAGCACTGCCCGGTCAGCGAATTGGCCCTGGGCAGGGTCTGCTGGGGCTGCTGGCTCTCCCTTCCGCAAGTGCCTTGGAGCCCTCTCCGGACTTCCATCGGCCTGCCAAATGCTTGCTGCCGTCAGTACCAAAGGGCAGAAGCAGGTAGAACCCGGCTTACCTGTCTCAATTTCCCAGATGTAGACAGAGTCGTCGGAGCACCCAACAATCAGAAAGTTCTCCACCGGGCGCCATCTGACGGTGGTCACGGGGAAGAGGTGCTTCCGGGCCCGCAGGAGGAAGCGCTTCTCCTCCAGGTGCAGGAGGGCCACCGAGTGGTCACCGCACACACAGCACACGGCCCGGTCGGCCCTCAGCTAAGGGACAGCAACACATTCGGTGAGTGAGTGGGTGAGCGACTTCTTCAGGACTAAATCAGGTCTCTTCCCCACAGCAAAAAGCATTAATTAAGGCCTCAGTCCTGCTTTCCGAAGAGCCTCTCCCCACAGCCTCTGCGGAGAGCCTAGACACAGGGTAGAGCCTAAACTCGGCCACTCCGCTGGAAAGTCAGGACAGGCGAGGGAAAGGACCCGCCCTGCTCAGAAGACAAATGAAGGACTGAGCATCACTCAGCAAAGCCGGGCAGAGGCAGACATCAGAGACAGCACAGAATAGAACAAACTCCAGAACTAATTTGCTGCCACAAGATGAAACTATTTGCAGACACGAGCTTAGGCCTAAGGGTATCGTGAGCTGAGTTTCCACTTAAAGCCTCAGAATGAGATTTGGTGCCGTTCGCAGAACTATACAGATTCTACTCCAAACAGAAAACTCGGCGTAGACACAATTTGGAAGAGGTAAGCACTAGATACCTCCATCTCCAAGACACAAGGGCCAGAAACAGGCTCACAGGACAGCACTAAGACCCCATGTGAAAAGTCGGCACGTGCCTACCTTGGCCACAGTTTAGGATGTGGCCATGATGCGGGGGCTGCGGACCTGCCCTGAGGTTTGGCTGCTGTGTGTAAAGCCCTGCTGAGCTATCCGGAGCCTTTCCAGGCCCACAGTAGCCCTGGGGAACGTATTGCTTTCCTCATTCTTTTCAAGGAGGTTATGGAAATCCTGAGGTGACGTATTTAAAAATGGCGAGAGGAACACACATGTGGCCTGGACTTGCAGAATGGCCCAGGCCCATTTCTGCAGCCGTCCTAGATCTTGGAAACCATGTACAAACACAGTCACCGCCCGAGTGAGGCCAATCCAGGCAGCTGAAAAATGGATTCTTAGGAAGGAGCGAGAGGAGGAATCAAACAAGAAAAGCAACCTCTTTGGGCATAGGGGACCTGGCTTCTGAGCTCTCCTGCAAGTCCCCAGGCCTTAGTGTGGATTGTCCCAGATGCCCCTGGGGTTGCTGCCCTGCTGTCAGTAGTGACCCTGGGCGAGACCTGTGAGAATGAGCCTCCTGAGAAGTCATCTGTGACTACCACGGGAGTGAGAGAGGAGCGGGGGAAATGTGCTGGACTGACGTGTTGTCGCTGAAAGAGAATACGATTGAAAACAAAGCAAAGAAAAAGGAGGCGCTCAGGAATAAAAGACATGCCGTGCCAAGGCATTCCAAATCACTACATGGAAGTTTTCTTTTACATACTCACTGTAGTTTCACTCTTTGATTTCATCACGTGTTGCTAAAATATTGCTTCCTTATGTCTTAAATTTTCTCCACGTTTAATTTGGAGATGATTTTTCATAATATAGTGGAGAAATAACATTATAAGCCAATTGACTATTTTACAAAGCCGCTTTCCTCATTTTACCCTGTGCTTTTTGTGCATAGGAAACGCAAAGCTGGCTGTTCACGTTTAACAAAGATGCAGAACTCTAGAGGCAGAATCTAAGCTGATGTTTCATGAGAAAATTACACACAAAACTGTTTCATTTTGCCTAGCATAAAGGAAGTGATCATAAACTCGTTGAAGCTCAATATTTATTTAAAGAGATAAACAAGCAAATAAAATTCATGAAAAACCAATGCAACTGTTTAACAGTAGTATAAAAACAAATTGTTGAAAGCACAAGTTAATTTCTAATTTATAGATTCTTACATTGTTTGACTTGTATTTGCATTATCTATTTTATTTTAAAAACATTAACAGAGAGAACTAAAAGGGAGAAAGGGTAAATACTCAAAAATTGTCTATTGTAAAGTTGCAATTAAATATCTGCTCTGGAACCAAATTATTTGTGTAAGTAAGAATAAAATTAACATAAAAGATTAGAAATGAATAGGAAAAAAATCACCAGTTACATTATGAGTACACAGAACTTTTTTTTCCTGTGAGAATAGGGGCCATTTTTCCTTCTTTTGAAAATATCCCTGCAGTGTTACATAACTCAAATTATGTGTTTGTGTGTTTTTCCTTTTTAACTTACTCTGAAGTTCTCTGGTGACATCAGAAGACTCGTTACTGGACCAGCTTCCAAGAAAAACTTATGCAGCACTTCCTCAGTAAAGATGTCCCACAGGATGACGCAGGAGCTCTGGTCCCCCGACAGCAGCCAGCTTTGGTCGGACTTTGAAGAGAGGCCATGAGGGTACAGTAACGAAGTCACACCATGCTGGTGGCCGCTAAGGACTTTGTGGGCAGGGGGATCTGGACAACAACCCAATATCACATGATGCAAAAATTGCTTTGTTCAGGAAGTAACTCTGACATTTTCTTATATATTTTTTTAATGTAAGCATGCACTTGTCTAAAACAATTAGAAGGCAGGGATGTAGCTCAGCAGTACAGCACCCACCTGGCAAGCGTGAGGTCCTGAATTCAATTCCCAGTACCAAAAAAATAAACAATTAGGGAGCAGTCTTTAGACTGCCTTAGAGGGGAGTTCCTCCTCGGAAGCCAGATGAAGGTTTGCAGAAAGCACTAAAGTTGGTTGCTCATGCCTATGAATTCCTTATGGATGCAGCAAGCTACCAGTTCTTGTACCATGAAGCAGCACTGTCCACGAAGGAATGAACAATTAGTATCTCTGCTCCACAAAAAAGCTAGGTCATTACTCCTGCTCTCTACAATAGTATGATCAAGGCACACCTAACATAAGAACATTTTGGTTCAAAAACTGTTGGAGATTATGGATTTCTACCTCTTTTTTGCATAAGGTATGTGAGCCTCACATAGGCTAAAAGAGTTAATTCCAAGGGTCAAAACCTCAGGTAACCTTTAAGGGCACACATAGGTCTGCTGCTAGAGACCTTCCCTTTATCTCAGGTCGGTCATTTGCTAGATGTGGCACATGGACTCATGACAAGGAAGTGGTCTCTCCCTCTAACGTACACGTGTGCTTCTGGAAGGTCAGGTAACAGCCACTCTCACCTCAGAAAGACTGCTGGGGGGTGAGGGAAAAACCCATGGTTCCCTCGAACTCTGGCACTCTGCCTGGAGTAGGAGGCACGCAGTAGGAGGCCCACGGCTATTTCAGACCCCACCTGTGCCAACACGGGACTGTGGGCACTTTGTTCCTCTTCTCACCAACAAGCTTCTCCCCTCTTACTATGACTTGAGCTCCTCAAAACTCGCGAGCCACAACTCATGAGCCACGACTCCCCTCCATTCACAGTGAAAGTGAAGCCCCACACTCACTATTTACTTCAGTTGCTCCTGCCCATAAAGCACATCCGGCCTTTCATCCCCTAGCAAATCATGAGCATTAATTCAGAAGCTGCAGGTCAAGCTTGAGTTTATGCTTTTTTTCCAGGACAGTAGAATAACTCAGCCTAGATAAAAACGCTAAGGTCTTAGATTTTTCAAGGCCTTCTAACAGCTGTTTGGCTGTAGATATCACCTCTGCTCTCTTCACAGCCACTCATGCGCACGTGTCGCTGAGTCATGAGTCAGAAGCATCCAGGTTGTGGCCGAAGGAAGTCAGAACAACAGTGGACCCCACCTGCCCCAGGGAGAACGAACTCTCCTCAAGCTCTCACATCCTAACAGGAAGTGCACAATTTCACAGTGGTGTACAGTTCCCTACACAACCTAAACTCTCAATCTCCTTCTGTTTTCCTCCATATATAGATAACTTGCATAGCAGTATCTAAGTACTTGTTGTAATTGTGCACCAAGATAAATAAACACACATACAGATTTCATTAACGAAGAAAAATTAAAACAGGAAGACACCATTTTTTCCCAATTGGCAAGGATTTTAAAGCTAAATAGTGCACAGAGTTGGCAAAGGTTTGAGGAAACAGGCATTTGTATAAGCTACTACTGGGCGTGCATATCTAGTGATGCAAGGTTTTTACAGAACTTTTTAGATACATTTCCCAAATTAAAACTAAAAACAAGTGCCAGGGATGTAGCTCAGTGGTTCTGCTGCCTGCCTCACAAGCACAAGGTCCCGAGTTTGATCCCCAGTACCAAAACAAACAAACAAGCAAACAAATGAAAACCAAATATTGATCCAGTAATTCTACTCCCGGGGGTGAGCGCTACAGGTACAACTACATATATGTGTAAGGATGAACAATCCTTCACTGTCTAATGTACTTAAAGACTAGAAAGGATAAACACTAATGAATGAGTTTTAAATTTAAATGTGATGATTATTAGACATTTAAATATGCTTATAAAGAATAAACATCAAAATACTTTATCAAGATTCCTTTAAGGACATCTTAGCAAAGTGTATGGGGTAAGCAGTATTTGTGTATTAAAATTACATCACATACACCACTGTACAGTCTGTACTTATGTGTACGTGGAAAATTTCAAGCAGGGTACAAAGAAACTATTATTCACAGTTGCCTTTGATAAAAGCAAGTGGAAGCTCAGTAAGGAGAGAAGTATTTCTCCTTGCATTACTTTCTGCCTGAGTTTTGAAAACCTCTGTGCTTTGCCTTAGTATTACAATGTGTACAATTGTCAGCAAACAGGCCCTGCAGCTCTGAATGCGCCGTGGCGAAGTGTGAGGCCCTGAGGTCGAAGCCTGGATGAGGACCCAATCACCTGTTGGCACAGAGCCGCTGTCCAGGAGCCCTGCTCGGGCCGCGCTCAGCGCCCACGTGATGAAGACCATGCCATCCTCACAGCCGCAGATGAGTCTGTCCAGGCCGGGCACGTACTCTGATGCTGTCACAGCTGCAGCCCCGGCCTTGCCCCCAGGCCCAGGGAACCGGTCCAGGGTGCTTTGTGACATCATGTGATGCCTATCGAAATTATCTTGAAGTGTCCAGGTGGTGGTGATCGGTATCTCTAAAAGGAAAACACACAGAAAGGGGGAGTTAGGGTTTATCAATTCACAATGGGGAAAACACCATGGAGACATCATCTTCAAAACCATGAAGATGGAGGAGGAGCCGATCCGATGCACACGGCCAGCACCATCCTTGTTACGTTCAACTGGTGCTGTTCTGAGTTACGCTGGTTGCAGTGAATCAGGTCTGTGAGGTTCACATCTACACCTGCTTTTACGAGGCGTGATCGAAAACTACAGTGAATGTTTAGCTTTTTTAAAAATTATTGCAATAAAAGACACATTATCATTAGTCCCCCTCAAAATACTCCTCCTGGCTTCAAATACCCTTATCCCTTGCTTTTGGCCACTTTCTGCAGCAGCTCTGGAGTCCTCTTTTCTGAGTGTACTTGTGCAGTCCTGGCTGTCCTGACAGCCAAATCCATTCAGAATGTTTCCCTTTTGAGGTCAAAATGACCTTGGAGAAGAGCCATAAGTCGCATGGTACTAAATCAGGTAAATAAGGTGGATGCCGACACACTGTAATGTCTAAGTTAATTTTCAAATTTAGATCAGTGTACGTCTGCAGCAGATCATGATTATATTTATCATGGGGAGTTGGTACATACATGTAACACATTTTAATTGTGTTTATGAGCTGCCTTTCTGTGGAATGGCGCTCAGCAGCGGCATTCATCATATTTTTGATCTCACCTTATAAAGACATTCAGGAAAGAGGACTTTCAGAACTGCTTCAGCAAGTGACAAGAACAATGGGATAAGCAAGCAGGATTTTGAAGGAAATTCATGGCAGTGTGTCTTCCACTGTAATACACTTTCTTTACTTGAAACAGTCACCTTATATTTTGGTCATACCTCATATATTGGCATCTAACACATAGTAGTATGTGAGAAAAATTTTTTTGTCTGAAGGCCCTTTTTTTTTCAGTACCAGGAATGGAACTCAGGACCTTGCACTTGCCAGGCAAGCGCAGTGCCAATGAATGAAGGCCCATCTTAAGTATCATAGTACAGCACTGAGTTATAAATCAGTTCTCAGAAGAGATGGGGCTGGAAATCTTACCTCTCGGAGAACCGTCAAACTTGGTCACCAGAACGTCAGGGATGTGCCACAAAGTAATCCTCCCTGACACTTCTCCAGAGAACAGCACCTTGTAGAAAGGTTCCTTCCTTTCGTTCACATATCCCATGACAAATGGCAGGCTCTGCAAAGCACAGGTGAGCTTTGAGGTGGGAGCACTGTGACTTAGAGACAGCTGTCGTTTTTAAACCGAGGGACAAGACCTGCACAACTGAAACAGATATTTTCCCTTCATTTCCCATTGTTTCAAAAGTTTCCAGTGAAGTAAGTGAAATGACCTGAGATTTTGGACAAAAAGACATCCAAAACCAAAAGCAAAGGCATCAGCTAAACTTCAGAGTGGATACGGGTATCTCACACTTGCTGGCTGCGGCCTGTGCATCGTTACACAGTCATGTGCACACGTCACCCAGAGGGCCTTCACACACTCGGCTAAACAACCCTGGGGACACCCTGTGCCCTAGGGACTGTCATTGTCTTGCAGGGCTGAGGAAGCTGGGAGCCAGCTAGATTTCCTCATGGGGAGGCAACCAAGCCCGCTTCTGATGTACAAATAAAGGCATCCTGTAAAGAGGGCCAACTGCTGGTGCCAGAATTAAAGAAACAGCTCCTAGACAGAAAATACTTGCTTTTCAGTCCAGACTTACATGTAGGAGTGGAAACCTCTGCAGCTTATTTGCAGAGAATATGAAGGACCAAGCTACGAGTGCATTTACTCCACACAAAGCTAGGAAGTATGCACTGTCATGACCACTGCCAGGCACCTACGGCAGGAAAATAAGGAACAGAGCCCAGCCACCTGCTGAGACAGGCACTCTGCAGCCTCCACAATGAGCACAGGCACAGCACGCCCACAGCAAGCCTCGTGTGTCCACTGAGTGTGCAGCGCTGGGGTCTCGCCAATCTCAGACACGGTCTTTAGCTGTTAGCAGAGGCTGTGGCTCAGTGAGTGGTGGAGACTGAACGGAGAACTCTGCCTGCCTTTAACTGAGCCTCACGAAGGGCAAGCAGGCCCAGCAGGCCCACGACTCCCTCCAGCCCACACCAGTCTGCACCTGTCACACGCCTTTAAGATGCAGAAACTACTGCAGTTGCTTGTAGAATTGTGGTTGGAAGGCCCACACATGGCTGCGTGTTTTGAGGTACAGTAACTCCCCATTAGTGTTCTGAGGTTCCTTTCTGCTTCTCTTGTTTTACTTTTGTCACTAGTCCTGTTTGCAGTGCATAACGTTTAGGCGCCTCTCTCGTGGGGAGCCAGTCTGCGAGCTCACACGGCTCAATTCTTTCTTCAACCTCTTCCTCCCTTCTATTCCCTTCATTTCTGTATCCCCTTCCTCCCTCAGAATGATCACTCTCCCAATTACCCAGTATCTAACTTTTGTTTTGCTCTTTATTTATATAATACTTTGAGTTTCTCATATAAGAGAAACTATACGGTGTTTAACCTTATAAGTCTGATTTATTTCACTTAAAACTATGGTCTCAAGGTTCTTCCATTGTCCTACAAATGACTCAAGTTTATCCTTCTTTATGGCAGAGTAGCACTCCATTGTGTGTAAACACCGCATTTTCTCTATCCATTTATCTGCTGATGGACATATAGTCTGCTTCCAAGATTTAGCTATTATGAATTGTGCTGCTATAAACATGGCTATGCATGGGTCACTGTACTATAATGTCTTTACCTCGTTTGGAAAGATATCTAGAAAGGGAATAGCTGGGTCAGATGAAATCTTTGGTGTTAGTTTTTGGGAAGTCTCTCCACACTGGTTTCCATGGTGGTTGTACCAGGTTACATCCCCATCAACCGTGTAGAAGTGCTCCTATTCCCACAGCCTGAGCAGCATTTGCTGTTATCTGATGTCTCCATGATGGCCATTCTTCCTGTAGTAATATGCAATCACCGTGTTGTTTTCACTTGAACTTCTCTACTGGCTGGAGATATTGAGCATTTCTTCATGTATTTATTGGCTTCGTCTTCTGAGAAGTGTCTATATTCATTTCACTTGCCCAGTTTGTGCCTGGGTCTTTTATTTTGGGCACTAATTTTTTGAGTTCTTTATATGTTCTAGATATTAGTCCTCTATCTGAGAAGTGGTTGGAAAATTTTTTTTCCAATTCTGTAGGTTGTCTCTTCACTCTGTTGTTGTGCAGAAGCTTAACATGATTCCATTTTTTGATTCTTGGTACTATTTCCTGTGCAACCAGAATTCTATTCAGCAAGTCCTTGCCTATACCTATGACTTCAAGGGCTTTACTTACCTATTTTATCTTCCAACAGGTTAAGTGTTTCTGTTTTAACATTTGTATCTTTAATCTTTGATTTTAGTTTAGTACATGGTGGAAGACATGGGTCTAGACTCAGTCTTCTGAATGTGAAGAGTCAATTTTCTCAATACTTTTCATTAATCAGAGACACTATCTTTCCTCCTGTGTGTGTTTTTGGCCCCTTTGTCAAGGGTCAAATAGTTAATGTGCTTGGGGTGGTATCTGCATCCTCTGCTCTGTTCCAGTGATCCATGTGCCTGTGTTTGTGCCAGTACCATGCTGGTTTTAATCACTGTAGATTTGTAATATAACTTGGATTGTGATGCCTCCACTTAGTTCTTGTTACCCAGGGCTATGCTTGTTATTCTGGTCTCTTCTGGTTCCATATAAATTTTAGGAGCACTCTCCCCAGTTCTGTGAAAAATGCTGTTGATGCTTTGATTGGGATTGGGTTAAATCTATATATCAGTTTTGGAAGGAGGGCCATTTTGACTATATTGGTTCTGCCTGCATGGGAACAGAGGATGTCCTTTCATTTTCTGATGTCCTCTTTGACCTCCTTTCTCAGAGCAGTTTTCACTCTAGAGCTCCTTCATTTCATTAGTATTATGGCTTGTGTTTAGACATCCCCCCAAAGCCTCATGAGGTCATAGGTGGGGCTTATTTTCCAGAGGAGGCTGGATCTAGAACGTGTGACACTGGAGTTGATTCATGGTGCAGTGCTAGGATGAAAGGCACTAGGATTAAAGGCATGAGTGCTACCCCTCCTAAGTAGCTTGGATAAGATAAAAGGAGCAGAGAGACACTGTTAAGGTCTCTTGTTGCTTCTGCTGTCTTTGCCTACCACTCTGTCTTGGAGCCAGCTGATTATGGACTAAAACCTCTATGAATTGTAAGCCAAATAAGCCTTTCCTCCTTTAACTTGTGTGTGTTGGGTATTTTATCTCAGCAATGAGAAAAATAATTAATTCTTCAGTATTTAATTTTTCTTCTTGATATTGTATATGGTATTCTTTGTGTAATTTCTTTCTCAGTGAATTCACAGAGCTCAAATAATCTAACCACCCAACTCTAGGTCTAAGAAAAATGTGAAAACAATCCAAACCCAAAGCTAGTACAAGAAAGAAAATTATAAAGAGTAGAACAGAAATCAATGAGTTTGAGACTAAAAAAAAAAGAAAACTACAAAGATCAGTGAATTGAAAATCTGGTTTTTCAAGAGAATAAACAAAACAGACAAAGCCTTAGCCAATCTTACCAAAGGGAAGACCCAAATCAATGCAGTTAGAAATGAAAAAAGTGAAATCACAACAGACACTGCCAAAATCCAGACAATTATTATCAACTACTTTGCAAACCTGTATGCCAAAAAATGGACAGACTCCTCAATCCACCTGAATTACCAAAATGGAACCCTGAATAATCCAGTAACAGGCAATAAAATAGAAGCAGTAATAAAAAATCCTACCAAGAAGACCTCAGGCCCAGATGGATTTACAGCTCAATTCTTCAAAGACTTCAGGGGAAATCTAACACCAATACTCTTCAAGCTTATAATGGAACTGAAAGGGAAGGAGCACTCTTAAAGTCATTCCTAGAATGTAAGGTTACCCTGACTCTGAAACCAGACAGACTGAAACTAAAAAGAGAACTAAAGGCTAATCTTTTTAATGAACATACATGCAAAAATTCCTCAACAAGACACTGGCATACAGAATACAACAAATCATCAAAAAGACCACTCACCACGGCCAAGGAAGATTCATCCCAGAGATGCAAGGATGGTTCACCATACGCAAATCAGTAAAAGTAATGCATCACATTAACAGAAGCAAGGACATAAACCACATGATCATATCAATAGATGGAGAAAAAGTCTTTGACAGAGTCCAACATCCATCTATGATAAAAACCCTGAAGAAAATATGTATAGAGGGACCTTTTCTCAGTATGATAAAAGCAATTTATGGCAACCTACTGCCAACATCATATTAAATGGTGAAAAATTGAAAGCCTTCCCTCTATGATCAGGAATAAGACAAGGATGTTCACTGTCACCACTCTTGTTCAAAATAGTCCTCGAAGCATTAGCCAGAGGAATTAGGCAAGAAAAAATAAAAAGGATATATACAGGAAACTAAGAAGTCAAATTGTTATTTGCAGAGGACAGGATTCTCTACAAAGAAGACCCTCCAAAATTTACCAAAAGCCTCCAAGCATTAATAACCAAATTCATCAGTATAGCAGGATACAAAATCAACACACAAGAATCAATAGCATTCTTAAGCATCGATAATGAACTCACTGAGAAAAAAATTATTTTTAAGCTGTTATGCATGTGATGCTGGTATTTGCAGTCGGTTAGAAGGTCCTAAAGGGGTTGACTTATGTTGGACTTCTAAGGTAAACTGTGTCACAGAAATCCCCCTGGAGCCAGAAGCAGGAAGAGCAGGTCCTGAAGGTGAATGTGCTTCCCCAGTGCTGCCCGTGGGCAACTCCAGGAACAGCCGCCGATGCATGATGCATGCTGTTGAGCAGAAGCCACCTCTGCCCCGCGTCAGCCAGCCCGGTTCATGACGCTGGCTGTCAGCTTCTTAACTGAGCTTCTGCAGTCTTTCCACTGATATGTTGAAGGGACAATTACTGAACTAAAGGATTTCCAACAGCTACTCTGCCTAATTAAGCAGACAATCATTCTGTAAGAAGTGGCGTGCTTTCTTAATAATTCAAAACGTGTCCTCTCTCCATGAAATACCTTTTTGGATAACTGATGACTGAGTCTAGAGGTTTAAAAAAAATCACTGTGGGTCCCACCACTGCAGTAAAATACCTACTTAGATTTTCAGACCTCCTAGAGTGTTAGATGCATAATTCAGTCAAGTAATAAACTAAAAATTATATTCCCAACTCAGCCAGAAATCACACTTATATTTGTTTGACCAAGAAAAGTTACTCATAAGAAAGGTTGAATTCATGTGAAAGTGATCTTAATATATGACTGAGTTAAACAACTCAGGATAAAAACCATTTCGTAAAGTTTCAAAGCCATCAGTGTAAACAGTGTTCTGTCAGCTCTCTATCAGAAGGGTCCAACAGGTATGAGGTTTGTGCATGTGTGTGCAGGGGGTGCGGTGTAGAATAAATGTGACGAACATTTTATCAACTGGTGGATCTACATAAAGGATGTATAATGATTGCTGTACTACTCTAATATTTTTCCAAATATCTAATGTGACTAAAATGTTACTAATAGGTGAATCTACATAAAGGATATATAAACGATCATTGTACTATTGTAACATTGCAGTATTTTTCCAAATATTTGAAATTTTTTCAACTGCAATGAGTAAATACATAAGACAAAATTTGACAAGTCACAGTAAATATTTATGGTGGTGATACCAGAATTTTAGTTTCTCCTTTATTTTCCTCAAAAGTTGTAATTCTTCTCATAGTAAATAGATACTACTTTGTTAATCAAACTTTGAAACAACAGACACCTAAGGGCAGCATCACCTCCTCGGTGAACATGAACAACCGAGCTTGGTTTTCTCATTATCAACTGAATGTGACACTTCAGCCTAACTTTTCCAGCTGACTCTGCCAGGAACAAAGCTACCCTGCCTGAGGCTCAGCTGTATTGTGGAGTCAGGAGGCCTCTGCTCCTGGTTACCTGATTTTCCTCCGCGGAAGCAGAGCACAGTAAATGGGGGTAAATGGTCTCTTTCAGCAGCCTGCCGTCGGCTGGGGTGCTACTTTTGGAAAGCCCACTGCATGGCAGAAATAAAAAGCAGAGTTGAGAACTGTGTGGTTCTCCCCCCTCCCCCCGCCCCCCCCCCCCCCCAGCGCCCACTTTCAAAAGCCGGATGGTCCCATTCAAATTTCTACACTCGGCCTCAGAACTGTCGGTTAATAATTACAAGTGACTTTCTGGAAGCCAGGCACCAGCTGGACAAGCTATACATGGCTAATCTCATTCCTCCGCCCCCGCTGTTCTGCACAAAGCCCGGAGCCCACCAAGCCCGCAGCAAATCTCCCAGTGCCAGAGCTGTTTTGTTCTGCTTTTTGATCACGGGCGGCACGCGGGGCTTCCATAATAAACCTCCCGAAGTTCATTTTCTACCTGACTGTGCTGGTGCTGCCCCTCTGCGCCCACCTGTTCAGCAGCTGATAGATGTAGCTTCGGCCGTCCTCGGTCCAGACGAGGACCCTGTGGGCGGCCAGCACCTCTCCTCCCGCAAAGAGCCGCCCGCTGCTGCTGTCCTCCGTCCACAGGAGGGAAAAGTCGCAGTAATCGTACACCTAGAACACAGTGAGTGTCCACCGGAGCTCCCCACGCTGTGCCTGCAGGCAAAAGGCACCCTGCCCACTGGGACACTCAGACAGCTCCCTCATGGTCACCCAGGGCCTTGACCACTGGGTGGGGCTTCACTGGGACTGACTTCTCACACTCACTCTGAAGTAGGCTTCGCGGGGAGTTCACCTCACTGCCTCCCACCCCATTGCTAACCAGGCCCGGCCCTGCTTAGCTTCTGAGATCAGACAAGATCTGGTGCGTTCAGCGTGGTACAGCCGTAGACTCACTGTCTCATTCTAGAAAATCTCAGCTTTCTAAATAGTCCAGGTTTAATGTTTGAAAATTTATGGTACACAAGTTTACATAGTAGACATCCTTTGTTAGACGGTGTGCATTCAGTATTTGCTCCAAAATATATTATCAGCCTACAGGTGAGACTGTATCATCTTGCTAATGAGGCCAGTTGTAGAAAATACTAAAGAAAGCATATTACCTATGATAGGGTGGTAACTGGCTTCTCTTTCTTCTGAGATGCATCAATGGACACAGTCACAAGAAAGCAATGTGTGTTTCCAGAAACCAATATAGTGACAGAGGAAGAAAACTCTAAAAATATAATTATGTAGGTGAGAAGTACTAGTTTTTTCTTTTTAATTCTAGAGTGAGCACCAATCTTTGACGATAGTTTAAAGACAAACGTTCAGTATTATGGTCTGTCATTTACACAATTAAGATATGCAAGTACACATGCAGTGGCTTGGGAAGCAGAAAGCAAGACACAAGCACCTGGAAATGGATAGCAGTCAGCAAAGACTGGGCATCTTATGCTCTAGGGACCCCATCGTGAAGAGCCTGCACCCCATTTAAATGATACTCTTGTCACTGTGGCACTGAACATGAAAAAAGTTACATTCGTACATGCATTGTCTACTCTGTAATACCTTCCAACATCTAGGAAACACCACCAGCAGGAGTCTCTCTGTGTACGTGCAAAATCGTATCGTCTGGCAGTTCACGGAGTCCAGAAATTTGGATTCTTTTTCATAGACATCTCGCTTTTCCTTTAAAAGGCAAGAAAACACGTGAGCACTAATTCCAGGCCATTTGTACGAGACCAGGAAAACACCTGCTCACACACACACAGGGGTGGATCACACCACTATAAAAAGAAAAGTACTTGAGTGTCTTTCTGAGTTTTCTGAACTACAAAGCTACCTTGCATGAGCATCTGTGAGCAAGAAATGCACTCGGACCCAGGAACATATTTCACATAGTCACTCAACAAACCTGTGACAGAGCATGCTGGGTGCTGAGAGCATAAAGTGAAGTTACCAACTTTCAGACAGCACAGAGAGCAAACAAAACCATGATCATTTTCTAAAGCATGCAGTATTCACTGCTAAATTTTTAAAAAATATGCGAAGTGCTTTGAACAGATGTAGGTAACTCAGCATGTGTGGACAACCACACCCATGAGTGCTGGGTGGAGCCAGGTGGACCTGTGCTCGGAGCCCAGTAGGCTCTCAGCGCCTCGGCTTCCTCCCCGGGACCCTGCCACGAACCCAGTGCTGGGGGCCAGACAGCGACGGTCGCCAGTGCAGGTGCTGCCTCTGTGCTGCCCACCACGCCACGTGGCAAAGGGAGCTGGGATGTGCTGGGCCCCAGCCGAGGTTCCGGGGCTCACAGCAGTCCTCCCGTCTGCAGACCGCTGGACAGGGGCTCCTCGTAAGGGGCAGGAGGCACTGCATCTTCGAGGACTTTTTAAATTAAAAATGCCCCACGGGCCTGTGTGTCTGTGTCCGTGTGTGTGTCCAGTGTGTGTGAGCGTGTCTATGTCCGTGTGTGACTGTGTCCAGTGTATGTGAGCATGTCTGTGTCTGTGTGTGACTGTGTCCAGTGTGTGTGTGGCCGTGTGTGTCCAGTGTATGTGTGTCTGTGTGTCCATGTATG
Source organism: Heterocephalus glaber (assembly GCF_053883595.1). Taxonomy (NCBI): domain Eukaryota; kingdom Metazoa; phylum Chordata; class Mammalia; order Rodentia; family Bathyergidae; genus Heterocephalus; species Heterocephalus glaber. The sequence continues at coordinate 81,556,450 of NW_028258138.1, read as the reverse complement.
TGTGTGACTGTGTCCAGTGTATGTGGGCGTGTCCGTGTGTCCATGTGTGACTGTGTCCAGTGTGTGTGAGCATGTCTGTATGTGTGTGTTAAACACTCACATAGTCATGGACCGAGCTGCAGACATGCAGTCCAGCAGCACCAGAGCCCACATGGGAAGATGGATGAGGGAGCAGACGGAGCCAACTCCTCACTCTCTTTTAATGAGAGCACACAGCAGCCCTGTAATTTAAAGTCTGCACACACACGTTTAAGCCTGGGGAAGAGAGGGGCTCCGACCCACCTGGATGCTGTTGATAGCTGAGGAGAGGTCCCACACCTTGAGATCCCCGGTCACCGTCACCGCCAGCAGAGAATCTTCTGGAAGACAGCAGAGGTCACACATGAGTGGCCTGCACCGTATAGGAGCAACTGGGGTCACAGAAGGGTGGTGCAGGGCTGCGGAGGCAGGAAACACTGCTGCCTTCCCGTTGTTCGAAACAAAAGACAAGTGCTCCGTGTGCCATGGATCGCTGATCACTGTGGTGAGGTGGGGAGAACCCACCCCACCCCTGGGCTGCAGCCCCCAGGCCCCCATTGCCAGCAGAGCTCCTGCCATAGGCTGGGCCAGAGCCGGAGTCCCTGGTGGCATGGCCATGCCCGTGGCTGAACCCGGGAGGGACACGGGAGGGACCAGGACTAGCTCCCAGCTTCCCCACTGGTCCCACTTGGCAGGAGGCAAACAGGTGGAGTGCCATGCTGCCACCCACTCTCACCTTGGACCCGCACGGAGTGGACGGTGCACATGCAGGTGACCCAGTCCGGGCACTGAGAGGACACCAGTGTGTGGACCACAGCCAGGGTCCTGGCGTCCACGACCAGCACGTCCTGGTACTCCCCGCAGCACAGCAGCCAGCCATCGCCTGCCATCCGGGAGGAGCAGTGGTAATACTACAGGGCCATGGCGGAGACAGAGCTGTCAGAGCAGAGCCAGACTGTGCAGGGCTTTATTCTGCAGCACTGGACACAGAACCCAGGGCCCAGCTCTAAGCTGTATGCCCAGCCCTTTCTTATTTTTCAGACAGGGTCACACTACGTAGCCCAGGCTGGGCTTGAAGTTGTGGTCCTCCTGTCTCAGCCTCCCAGAGTGCTGGGGTTACAGTCATGAGCCACCATCCCTGGCTTAACACAATTTCAGCTATGTTGAAGACTTCTCTCAGTTTTAGTTTTAGCATCTATTCAGTGAAGCCATCAAACTGAATAGCAACTAAAATTTGAGATTATTTTCTATAATGTTGACTTTGTGCTTTAGTTTGACTTGTACCTTTCATTTTTCTGAAGGGGGATCTTTTGAAAAGAAGAAATAGTCTAAATCATAGAAAGCTCACAGGTATGTTGTTTCTGGAGTATTATTTAAAGCTAAACAGCAACAAAACCCGCGTTCTTTACTGTAGCAATACTGCTACATGTTGATGAGGAATAAAAGTATCTGAAGAGCATGTGAGAATTTCTTGAGCCAAATAAGTTTTGGAAATGATTTGTATTAAAGACCACATAGCACATCTCACCTTCTGTGAGCCCTGCACTGCAGGACTATGGCCAAGGGACATAGAAAAGAGTCTGTGACTGTTATAACACAAGCACCAAAAAGCAACACACAAAAATAAACCCAACCGTCAGTACCGATGAAACCCCACAGATACCTCCCCTGTGTGGAAATCCATCCACCAAAACTCAAAAGCTGTTGTAAAAAACTGCAAAGAGATTATAAAGGTCATGGCACCTCTGGCTCTCTCTGCATAAATGAAAAAATTAAGATCAAAATTTACAGGTGAAAAACGGAAAGGGTGGGGAAAACATTTCTGCTTTATAAAAGAGCACATCATTAACGCTGGTCCGGTGTATGCAGGTGCGTTTCGTGAATGTCACTGAGAAACGTGCACACAGCGACCTCGAAGATACAGAAATGAAAGAAGCAGAGAAAAACCTTGTCGAGCAGCAAGTTGTGAGAACGGTAATGCCCACGCAGCGGACGGACTGAGAACATCTTAACCTCACAAGCAAGTACAAATTCGCGGACAGAGCCTTCTCCGGCTGTCCGCACGCGCGCAGAGCCCGGCACCCCGGCGCAGAGGACTCACACAGACGGCCATGTGCCTGTAGGGGAGGGTGGCCTGCCGCATGCACTGTCCGCTGGTGACGTTCCACACGCACATCTCCCTAGGAGACACAACGGCGTCACTCTGTCATTTCCACTCGATGGGCTGGAATAATTTCAGTGCCCCCAAGTTTTTCTTTAGTGCACTCCTTAAGTGCAGCCTGATTGTTTATGTGGCTTTTTGTTACAGATTACTGGGCAAGACAGCGCTGTGGTCATTAGCGGGGTTGACACACTGTTTCTGCATCCTTGCGTTTGGGTAATGACACCCTGCCACCGGGCCACAGCCCACTGCCGGCCCCCCGAGTGTGACAAGGAAGCTGCGTCCTCTGGAAAATGGTTCATTTCACTGAATTTAAGCTACACGCTCTGAGATGCGTAACCCATCAAACCAGCGCCGCAGTTCTGGGCCGAGGTGGTATTTTTGCAACACAACAGCGCCACCCAGAGGTGACACTTGGTGTATCATTGGTATTGTTTGCTTACCTCAAATCAGCCTTACAAGGAACATCGAGAAAACTATTGCTTTGAGAATTCTTCCTTGGTTCTGTATGTGTTTCAAGACATAGACAGTGTCTACAAAGTGCAGCTACAGAGTACACCCGAGGCAGCACACCTTCATCTGCATCACTTCTGTTTACAACACCAGAATGGCTGTTTTAGCCGTTTGGTAAGATTTTTCAGTGTTGACGGTTTCAACACATAGGCAACATTTTCCGTAGAAGAAAAACAAGTGTTTTACAGGCATTAAAGGAAATGTGGTTATTAAGAAACAAAATATACAGACTGATGTTAAATACTGTATGAGCTGGGGATTAGAAGGCTGTTTGTGTTTTCCCAACCCAATCTTCTAAATTGGTGGTTTTTAACCTGAGGTAATGTTGTCCCCAGTCCCCACCCCAAGTCCCTCTTCTGCACTCCAAGGACATTTAGCTGCAGACAGCGGTCACCACCAGGAGCACACCACTGACATCTAGTGGGAGACCAGGGAAGCAGCCAGGGCCCAGGTGCAGCTCTGCTCGCACAACAAAGGGCTAGGCGGTCTAAAATGGTCTGTGCAGAGCTGAGAAACATGCTCTGGGTCCAGAAGCCAAAGTCCGTAACTTCCCTGCCATTCATATCCACACTTCTTCCAAGAGGATCTGCTGTCACCTGAAAACACAGGTAGCTATAAAACAGGAGGGAAAATCTGTGTGCATGTGTGTGTGTGTGTGTGTGTGTGTGTGTGTGTGTGTACATACATGCATGGAAAAATAAGATGGCAAGAGAGGTAGAAATCAAAATACCACATGTCAAAGGCACAGCAAGGAGCACATCTAGAAGGTGAACAGGCACATCTCAAAGGTAAACTGAATCTCCAGCAGCCAACAATATGTCACCCTAGTTCTACAAGAGCCGCCAGGCTGTCATCACCAGCAAACATTTCCAACATCGCCCTCCAGGCCTCTGGCTCCACAGCGGCTCTGTGTTGGCTCCCGGACGTGTGGCCCGTGGGTGGTGTCCGGTGTCGGGTGAGTCGTGACCCCAGCACTCCGCACCTGGGGCTGGACACCTGGTGACTGTGAAGGGACCCCGGTCCCCTCACTGAACCGCCTCACTCCGGCCGGGGAGGGCTCAGGAAAGGCGCCCCCAGCCACACTATATTTTTAACCCCTTGCTAAGTTCTTGATGATCTTATATTATAAATTTGATGTATTTACATATTTATATTTTTATCACAAAAATACCACAAAGCTAAAGATCTCAGCCTATCCGCTCTAAGAAGGGAGAGCAAACGCAAATGTGCATGGCATCAGAAGAAGCCCTGGCATTTTAGCTAGGACTGCACAAGTGACATGTGGCAGGAGCTGAAACATTCTTTTCTGTCACTTACAAACACGACTCCAAGGGTTTGTACACAGATAAGATCACCTTCAATCATAAAGTATTAAGTTCACCAATTTCCAGGTCTCAATTACTTTTGTATTTCAATGAAAGGAAGAGGCCGATGAAGCCTCTACACATGGGATGCCCGGGCACTGGCGGTCTCAGGACAAGGCTGGGAGGAGCCGTGCGCACCTCATACCTTGACCTCAGCACCGCGGGCTTGATAGGTCAATGGCCAGCGCCAGTGCCCGCGTGGATGCCCACGTTTCAGAGCTGTGCTGCTTCTCCTCCCTCTCCTCACTCAGACCTGGTGCTTGCTGTGAGCTCGGGGCTCAGCTGTGCTGTGCTGTCTGCAGGGACAGATGACACGGTCCCGGCCTGGGCCTCAGCCAGAGCCCACCGCCTGCCCAGACCCTCTCCCCGGCCGCCTCGGCCTCGGTGCCTCTCTGGCCTCGCCAAGCGCTTCTCCTCTGCCTCTCCAGCACCAGCTCCTTATTCTTCCGTGACACCCATGCCTCTGGCTCTGGGGAAGGGGCCTCCGCCGTCCTCACAGGCTGCCTGGTGCTGTGGCAGCACCAGACTCTGGAGCTGCTCACGCCCTGAGCCACAGTAGCTCCCTCTGGCTCAGTGAGTGGGGCCCAGAGATGTGGCATTGGGAGATGCCATCAGGAGAGGCCACACCTGCAGGGTACCTGACACCCAGATGTGGTCACCCGCCCAGGCTGCAGTCTGGGCGGGAGACCTGAAATCTGCACAGGGCTCTGCGGGGAGGCAGACAGCTCGGTCCGAGGAGCACTGCCTGCCTCTGCCTACACCTCTGGCTGGGGCCTGAAAGGAATCAACTCAGAGCCCTGGACCACACACAGAATTGCACTAAGTTGCCCAGGCTGGCCTCAGATTTGCAGCCTCCTGCCTCAGCCTCCCAAGTAGCTGGGATTATAGAAATGTGCCAACACAACTGACTTGAAAGGTTTCTTAGCAAGCAATAACCCTGTCCATCAATGTCACGGCTTCCTGCCTTCAAATTTTATTAACTGCATGTTTATTACTATAAAATATTAATACAAGTATATCAACCTGATTTTGGCTACTACATACTTGACAGATTTTTTTCACCTACTTTCTTTTCAGTGTTCACAGTCCCTATACTGTTTTTACTTTTTTAATTGTCTGATAATCTTTGTAAACTACCTAGAAGATTCCATCCCATTATGTAAGTGGAATTACTATTTTATCCAGATTTATTTCAACTATCTTATTACGTGCTTTCTACTTGCCTCATTGATTCTTTGGCTGTCTCCACATTAAATGTTTTTCTTTACTAAACGGGAAGGTATACACTCTATTACTCTGACTTTTATCTCTTTTGTCTGTTCAGATTGCAGCGGGAGCTTGTCACCAGAGTCGAAGGTGAACTCGGCTCTCACCAACACAGCCCGGAGGCCAGGCCAGGCCAAGCCACTGGAGAGAGGACGGGCGCACGCACATCTGGGCTCTTCCACAGCCCCTACAGCTTGGCTGGCTCTGTTCTGTGTTCCTTCTTCCATCCCTACTCTTCCTTCTGAGGTCACTATTCCTACTCCGAAAGAGCCTCACTTAGAATTTCATTACTATCGGGCTGCCAGTGGGCAGTGACCATTCCGAATGACTGTCTGAGAGCTTATCACTTTGCCCAAGCTATCGGATGTCCTTGGTGGATCCGGAATTCTTGTGGGCAGGAATCTTCTCTTCAGTCTTGGAAGGAATCCACCACTGTCCAGTCTTTCTGCTGGAAGCTGCCCGCAGTGCAACTGGCAGTCCCTTGTGAGTACTGTGTCTACTTTCGGGATCTCCTTTCCTTTGGTTTTGCTTTGTCTCCACATCAGGTCTGTGGGTGTCTATTCCTTTTCACACCACAGTTCACTGGGATTCCTGAATCTGAGGATTTTAGCCAACACATAAAATAATACTTTGGGGGAAAAAGTGGAAAACCACACTGTGAAGTGACTGAGTCCCTGCTGGCTGGCCTGGGATGCCTCACAGTGACAATGGCCAGCTGAGCCGGGTTCTCATCGTGCATTGGGCAGGGAGGTGCTGGGCCACAGTCACTGCAGGGTCTACCCCACCTAAGAAGCAGCTTACAGATGCAGGTACGTTGTGGAGACCCCACAAGGGCATCTCAGGTCACTGTGGCAGAGAGGGACATCTGGTCATACCCAAACCAGGGCCCCCTGTTCTTTAGCCACCCAAGGCCTAGGGTACAAACAGCTGAATTAGTCTATGGTCAAGCCCAACACCAGGAACCCTAGCTACACAGGAGACAGCTGTGGGCCATGCCTGCCAGCTGTGGCTCAGACAGGGGGCTCACAGATCCTTTCTCGCTTAGGTCCTGAGTTCTTCCCGATCCTCCAAATGGACCCGGGAAGAAATTCACCATCCCCCGAATACTTAAGAGTGGGAATCAGTATCTTGGCAGGAATAGCAGGTTTTGTAGAGTAAACACCCTTAATCCCTGGTGCATGAAAGCTGCAGGCATTGTTAAAGAAGGCAGGAGGATATTTCAAAGCAACCTGGCAGTCATGGCCTTTCCCGAGCCTGACTCTGGCCCATCACCAGGCCCAACCAGGGGGATGGAGAAGGGGCAGTGCCTCACCCCGCAGCAGCCTCTACCCACCCGTTCTCAGCAGCGCTCACGATGTAGGGCTGTTTGGAGAAGTCCCCTGCGCGGGCCAGGCACCTCACAGCTGCTGAATGACCGAAGAGAAGTTCTTTAGCTGAGATCTGAAAGGAAAGCAAACTTTTACAAAACTGGAAACTGAAAGAAACAAATGCCCCTGTGCACACAGGTGAGGAAACTGTCTACATCATGCATTTCCGCAGGCAAGTACCAGGAAAACTGAGGCACAGATCTGTGTACTTTGGGGTAGAGAGGCTGTGCTGTATGGTCTTTGGCTTGTTTTGGTTTGGGACCACTCAGGAATCCCAGATGGCTGCTGGACTCATCTGACCACATCGAGGTCTTGAATACAAATAAGGCCGCGCTGATGCTCATTAGTACGGGCAGCCCGGGCAAGAGCATATGATGCACAACGCTTGGAGGGGAAATGAGGTTACTAAACAGCACCAGAGACAAGACGACCCCTTGTGACCATGAGAACACCTCACGGTGGGCAGTGATTCTGGAAAACTGTGGGGTCTGAGCGGACAACTCTCCAGCGCATTATGCCCGCATCTGGGCAGACACAGAGGGGTGGCAATAGCATCTCACAGCAGCTCTGCACCTGTGTGCGCTGGGCATCTCCGCCACAGCCACGCAGTGGGGACGCCTCGTGTCCACGTGGGGACAAGCACACAGACAGATGGGGCACAGGCCTAATGGAGTCACTTGGTCCCGAGAGAGAGAATCCCACCGCCCCGTGACAGCAGGCGTACATCTGGAGGACAGACGCACGGGATGTGGGCCAGGGCCACGACATAGCCCAACCCAGAGAAGCAGACAGCAGCTCTGCTGCTGCAGGCCGAGGTCAGGGCCGGGAGACTGCGGTCAGAGGACAGTGAGACGAGGCAGTGTGACCACAGCTAACAGCACAGTCACGAACCCGCCGAGCATGTGAGGCCCTGTGTTCACTCGCAGACAGTAACAAGACCGTGCCACACTGTGGGCTGGAGATGGGCCGAGCGCTCAGGCGTTCCCCGACACGCCCCAGCCAGGCGAGGAGGCCGGCGGGCGCCGAGGATCCGATCCCCATCACGAAGCCCAGCCTCACTGCACGCCCCGGAGAGAAGGCCTCGCCCGTCCACGGTGCCTCCATAAAGCTGACTGACAGCGCTGCGGAGCGCCACTGTGGGCCAAATGCCAGGCGTGGTAAGCTTTTCATTCTAGACTGTCTGTGTCGCCTAAGACTTCTAAAATAAAGACACATTTCTCATTTACATGGAGATAAACCAGAGGCCAAGAGAAGAGGGAAGGAAAAGCCACAGACTGGAAGAATTAGTTCAAGGCATATCTGTCAAGGGACTGCGCGCCAAAGCACATCGTGCTTAAACCCAACGCCAGGAAAATGAAAGGCCTGGTTTAAGAAGTCAAAGGATCCGAGCAGCCACTCCCCAAGAGGGCGCAGCGGGTGACGCTGAGCAGAGCCTGCAGCGTCCTATTTCGGGAAACGCAGGTCCAGCCCGGGGATCCGCGAGCTAAAGGGCGGCCGGGCTCAGGGCTGCAGACGGGGCTGCCCGGGGAGCGGGAGCTTCGCGGCTCCTGCAGATGCACCGCACTGAGGACGTCGCGGTCCCCGAGAGCACGCACAGCACGCACAGCACGTCTGCAGCGGCGTTGCTCGCCTGTGCCAACAAGCGGAAGCCCCCGCATATCCTTCAGAAGATGAGCAGGTAAACTTAGGCACTGAACACCAACACAGTGAAATACTGTTCAGCGCCAAAAAGAAATGGTCCTGAGTTTGACCCCTGGTACCAAAAAAAAAAAAAGTGTTTTCACACTAAAGTGCTGCAGAGGGCCTTGTGGCTGTGAGGCTCATTCAGGTCGGAAGTCCTCCTCTGCCTCCCCGGGAAGCCTAGGAGCTCGCCTCGCAGCAGCACCACGCCTCTCCCGCCAGCGCACCTGGGTGCGTGTAACGTGCGCACAGCAACCTCGTCGCGGCAGCCGAACCAGGACGCACGCTCGACACAAGCATGGGACAGATGCAGACGCGGCGACCCACGCATCGCCAGGGAACCATCCAGCCATGAAGGATCCACCAGGCGTCTGAAGCTGGGGCTCTGCTTAAACTACGGCAGGAAATGTGCATCCCGAGAGTCCTGTGGGCCACCACGGTCAGCACAGCTGATACCAAAGCAAGCGCATGCTTCCCTCGAGGTGCCACCGACACTGGCCGAGCCGCGCTGCCCGTTCTCCAGTCCTGGAGCAGACCTGACCCGAGATGGGGCGTGTTAATTAATTGCACCATAAAATAGAATTACAATTAATTGTGAATTTAGGTTTTAAAGTGACAGACTTTAAAAGCTAAAAATAGATTTGATCTTTAAAAGGCTTCTTAATGAGGGGAGTATACTTTAAGCACATCATTAGTTTAAATGTCCAAATTGGATCCAGAGCCGGTTAGAGTCAAGCAAATATCTATTCCAATATGTTAAATGTTTATGACTTGGGACAGAGACAATTAATTGCTAATCGATGGGCCAAATCCTAGGTGAGGCCAGGTTTCTGAAGTAGGAGAGGACAACAGTAAATTGGATTTAGAGCAGTTTGATGGGGTCCGTAAAAATCTCAGGGAAGCAGAGACTGAAAGATTAGCAGGAGCAGCCAGACAATTAAGATATTACTCGTTTGGTTCATTGCGGTTTTCAGGGAGGCCCTGTGTTTAGATTAATGAGCCATAATGCTCAGAATTATGCTTACATGTCTGTAGTTCAGTTACTTAAATGTATAATTCAGAATATAAAATAGTAAGACTCAGCTTAAAGGGTGATAATACTTAGCTGATAGCTAAGATTAGCAATATTCATAATACAATGTTGAAATATCTTTACTCGAGCAAGCCTCTTTGATGTGGCCATGCACGCAGGTGGAAGCAACCAGCTACGCACAGGTGTGATGCTATCTGCCTCACCCACCTGCAGCTCAGGTGAGAGGTTCCAGAGGCAGAGCTGACCCTCTTGGCTTCCGGTCACAATGGTCCGCTGGTCGTCAGTGATCATGATGGCAGAGATGCTGTGCGGAGGGGCCTTTTTTCCCCACAGCGCAACCGCCTGCAGGGAGGTCCTCATGCCGCCAGAGTCCTGGATACAGAAAGGAGAGGCGAATGGAACTGGTCACGTTACAGTTGGATTTAGGATGCCACATACTAATTAACAACGTTTTTGTGTCACCATCAATTAGAGGACAAGGTAGTTACTAGACACTGAAATGACAGTGCTCAGCGCATCATGGGCAGAGAGTGGCTTTTCCTTCAAGTCATCGATGCTGATGAACAGAAGGAGGTAGAACTCTTCCCACCCAAGACCTGCTCGAGTGGTATGGTTCCAACCTACCCCACAGCCAGCTTGGCCTCTTAGGAAACTGTCCACAATGTTAGGCTGCACACACAACTAGGCAGGGAGTATCACTCAGCTAGGTAACAAACGCCTGAAGTTTGCTAGTGAAAAGAAAGTCTGTTCCACAAGACGGTGCTTCCAGTCTTCGAAGAATCACAGATGAAAGACGGTCACAGTTTCTGCTATCTCTAGTTCCAATCATACTGTTTTTATAACAATTTTTCTTTGGCCCTTTTTGCACTTAGTGTCTTCCTCCACAATAATCTTCATGAATCACTACCTTTTTGTGTTAGTTGTGAGGGTTGAAATAAATACCTCGTTGACAGAAAAACAGTTGCCTTGGTACCAAAATACGTTCCCCCCAGGGATGTGTGGGACACCACGTTAAATATTCTCCCAAACAGGCATTCTTTCCCAAAATACAAGTAATTCTGAGGTGTAATTTGGTCGTATACATTTATCACATTGAAATGTCAAAAACAAGGGAAGAAGAAGATACCAAGCATAATTCCGCATTTGTTTTGAGGAAGTCAACAGAACAAAAATTTGCTTACTGGTACTAAATCACTGAAAGAGTATTCCAGTGAGAAATGTTCTCAATTGTAGAGCATGTTGTTTATATTGTTTAAGTATATATATATATATATATATATATATATATATATATATTTATGCACAAATCTATGAACATGAGTGTGCATTAAGGTCATAAATACAGGTTCAACAAGGGAAGTGTGTAATCCACATATTGATTGCATTACAGTTTTCACTGTGGTTGAACTGTTTGGAATTCAGTCCCTGGTTCTTCTTTGCTCACTTCCTAGGCAAGGCCCATGTCTATGTAGCCCATGATATACTGGTGATATACCGATGTTCTTTCTGCTGCACCCAAGCACTGCAAAGCCAAGTATCCATGGAAATGCTCTGAGCACTGTAATTTTGAATACTGTGACCTCACATACTCGTCAGATTACTGAGGGACCCAGAGGTTTCTTGTAACAATACAACCTGAACTTGGGTTTCTGCTCTAAACCCAGGGAAATAACACCTTCTATGTTGAGATTGTTCCTTCATGACCAGGCTTGCAAGGGAGGCTGGGAAATCCCCAGGAGTAAACAGGGACAGGAATGTGCAAACAGCTAAGAGGCCTAGCCGGCCAGGCATTCCAATGTTAACTACACCTGTTAGAGGCCACCTTGCTCAATGAAAGGAGAACCAGAAAAACTGCACCACCAGCCCAAGAGGACAAGGAAGTTCACTTACAAATCCAAAGAAAAACGTGCCACCTTTGAAACAAATGGGCGTGGTTAAAAAATACATCATTACAGACCATGCTGCAAAAGCTATGGAAAATCAGTGTCATGTGCTGTTCTCACATCAGTGACAGCACCGTGAGGTGTGCAAAACACCACTGTTTCTTAGAAACAAGCCACGGCCGAGGTTAAAGAACACAGATGAGTGACCCTTGGGTGTTGATGGGGGGAATGCTCCATGGAAGGGAGCTTGGCGAGTTCCTACAAAACCATGTGACCCGGTCAGTCCACGCTTAGGTCTCACCTAGGGGAAGAGGAAGTGTGTGTACAAAGTCTGCCACACATGGGACTTCATTTATAATAGCCCCAAACTGAAAACAACCCACATGGCAGTTCACAGCTGCATGGGTAAGCACATTTTGGCATATCGACACAAGGGGATGCTATTCCACAATAAAAAGGAAGGACCTATTGGTTCACACAATGTGAGCCCAAAAATAATTTTGTTGAGTGAAAAAATAGATTTAAAGAAAGAGTAATACCAAATGGTTCTCTGTGAACAAAATTCCTGAAAATTCAAATTAGTCTTGAGTAACAGAAAGCAGGGACAAGAGCAAGGAACAGGATGAAGTACGCTTCCAAGGGGAAGAGGAAACTCTGGTGGGAGGAAATCACTTCACTATTTTAACTGTAGTGATAGGTTCATAACATATATTTCAAACTGTACCAAACAGTACCTTAAATGAACCCATATACACATGCAAGAATTCTGTGAGGCAGTTATCCTTCAACAAGGTTGATTTTGTTTGTTTTTTAAAACATTCTGGAAGAAATTCCAACAACCAAGGGTGTACAGGATTTCTATGGAAACAAGTATTGCAATGGTAAACAGACTCACAACCCAAAGCTACACAACATTCCAGAGAATAACAAAGCATGAACAGCAGAGGGGTAGCACCCAGGAGCTGATGGTGAGAGAGCAATCTAGAACTTGCTGCAGAGGGACAGCATTGTATTAAGTTCGTAACAACAATGACAACAATAATAGTAAGGGGGCCTGTTCACTCTAGGCCTGGCAGAGTGAAAGCACAGGAGGAGGTAGACACATCCTTAGCGCCAGGAGCTGCTGGGAGTGGGGTGAATGCCAGGGTAACAGGATGGGGTGCTGGAGGGCTCCCACTGGTCAGGTGTGATCATCTGGTCACCGAAACCATTCGAGCCACATAGAAACCATCCGTTCACACAGGCGACTGCAAATCCCAAAGCTAAGCACACAGCAGCTCTGGAGCAGAAGTGCTCTGAGGACACGGACTGGGTCATGGGTGAGAGGGACAAACCCATGTGCCCTCGTGGGCACCACGTCCTGACAACCTGCCCCAGACGCGTGACCAGAACCAGTCCTGACAAACACACATGAAGGATGCTCGGTCAAACAATTGGCCTAGCAGTTGCGAACACACCAGGGTGGGCGGGAGCCGAGGGGGACTGAGAAATGCCCCAACCACGAGGCCTGGGCCTGAGGACAGCATGCAGCCAGGGGCCAGACCCACCCCTCAGCTGCACAGACACTGCTGGGGTCCCTGGGGCCCAGTGGGGCCAAGGACCAAGCACAGGGACAAACCAGGGCCCGTTTACCCTGCGGACGGAGAGGATTGTGTCCAGGAAACACACAAGGAAGGATTCTCAAAACAAAAGGGGACATGCAGCCTGTCTCCTCTCAGGTAATATTCATGAAAACAGCTCCACATACCACACATGCTACTTACCTGGGAGGTTGGGATTGTTTTTAGAAATAGACCATTAAAAATTTATGGCAGAAAACTTTCTAAAATATATCAGAAATATGAAAATTTAGATACCAGAATCCAAATAAGCTTCAAAGAAGATTAAAATGGAAATAAATGGATGCTGGAACACATCTGAGGGAGACTTCAGCATTCTGAAGGCAAAGCAGGAAAAACACTGAAATGACCCGAAAAAGAGCAAATTGCTCAGGACAGGTTTCTCCACAGCAATGCAAGGGCCACAGGTTACCAGGATGCTACTTGGAAAAGCTGCAGGGTAAAGGTCAGTCCAGGGCCTTTTCAAGGCAGTAGAAAGACATGTTTCCCCCGCAAAATACCGCCTGTTAGAAAACAACATTTACAGACCATGCTAATGAAGGATGCGCTTTTGGAAAAATGGGTTATGTTTTTTAAAAAGGGGTAAAGTGGAATTCGAAATACAGAGGTGAGCATCAATAAAGAGATCAGCAAATCTAAGTGAACTTCAGGGCCTGTAAAGCAGCAGTGTTCATAGTGAGGACCCGGCGGGTTGGGGCTAAAGAGAGAAACCCACATTTCGGACAATCGCGGGGCAGTGCTGACGTCCCGTGTGTTTGTAAGAGGGAAAGGACACTCATCTCAGTTTCTTAAGGAAAGATTTTGTGCAGCAGACTTCAAGGAAAATGTGTAACTTCCCAAGCAGAAGGGTAGTATGTATCAACTCAATGGAAAGAGAGCAAAATAAAACCAAAAGAAGTGTGAGAAATAGAAAATGTAAAGTTAGGAAGTTCATACCCAAACATATCAGAACTGACAATAAGTAGTGAACCAAATGTACCAAGTAAAAGAAAATTTTTCCATGAGGATAGATCCTAATAGATCTCGTTTACCCAAGATTCCTAACATTAACACAAAAGATTGAAAATAAATAATGGGACAAGGAAATAGCAGGTAAATGGAGGAAAAGAAAAGTGATGCAGTATTAGAAAAATGGGGTTTAAAGTAAAAATCACTATTAGTGATAAAAGAGTCACTATAATTGAGGATTCAATAAATCATGCAACCCAGGTGTGAGGACCTGTGATCCAGCACTCAGGTTCGAGCTCAGCCAGGGGAACTTAGTGACTTAGTGAGATCCTGTCCCAAAATAAAAAGTAAAAACGCTGGAGATGTAGTCTGGGTGCAGGAGGGTTATGCCTGTCCCTCAGCTCATCAGTCAGTAACTCACCAGAAAAGAGCAGTGGACTCAGGTTCTCAACAGCAGAATCTCAGACACAAACAGGATAGTCTTAGGTGAGTTACAGAGGAAAGTCGATAAACCGACTAGTAAAGAGATTTTACATAGCTCCGTAACGAAGAAAGCAGACAAAAAGTTTAAAACTATAAAATAGTTGACTCACATAATTTACATGCGTAATATCATAGGCACAAATAGACCCCTCCATTCAGGTATTTTTAAAAACATACTCAATTAAATCATGTATACAACATTTATAAAACTTGACTATGTTAGGTCACAAAACAAATCTCAAAACATTCCACAGAATTAATATCGTGTAGGGAACACTACTGGAACAAAGTGAATAAAAATAATGAACTTACTTCTCCAAGCAACTGCTCAATACCACACAACACGGAAGTTTGGAATATTTGGAAACTAAAACCAAACCAAACCAAAACAAACAAACAAAAAAACTCTAAATGATCCTTGGGCCACAAGAAAACATAGTGAAAATTAGATACTCTTTAAGACCCAAATGACAATGAAAATATCATCCAATAAAACTTGCCAGACTTAGATTTTTGTATTAGAAGGAAACTTATATGCTTAAGTGCATATATTAAGAAGGGAAATGACAAAAGATTAACAAGTTAAACATCAAAATTAAAATATTCTATAAAAGCAAGAGCAGGAAGAAAACAGTGCAGATAAAACCATACATGGTTATAAAACATTCCCGGTGAGGCAGTGTATGCTTGTAAACTCAGCACTTGGGAGGCTGAGGCGGGAGCATCTCGAGTTCAAGCCCAGCCAGGGCAACTTAGAGAGACCTGTCTCAAAACCAGAATAAATAAAATAAAAATTAAAAAACAACCTACAAATCTTTGGGGAAAAAAAACAATCTGAGTCAATCTATGGCAAATTTGATAAGAAACTAAAGACATCAAAAATAATATAAAGAAAAAATAAGCATAACCAAAATTAGTACTTTAGGTGAAAATATCAGTAACTTTCTATCAAATAGTTGGGTAATTAATGAAATAATTTTTATAGAAAATATAAACACCAGAATGGAATGAATATGGAACAGAAGCACAAATGTGTGCACAAGCGTTAAAGAGAAGAAAACGGGAGCTGACGCAGATGCCGGCGACCTTCACCTGCAGGCTGCAGGGCCCGGCCGGCTCCGGAGCCCACGACGGACCTGGGACCCGGCTGTGCCCACAGCGGGACCCAGGCCTCGAAGGGGTGGCCAGGCGGAAACCCCATCGCAGGCAGCAGGCGGGGCTCAGGAAGCAGCCAGGAAGAACGGGGTCTGCTTGAGTGACCCGACCCCTGGCAGGCAGGGGCTGAGCACCTGCAGCCCATTCTAGCAGCTGCTCCCAACCTGTGGTACTCCACTTCCCAGTCCCTCAGAACTGTCTCCTCCAAGCTGGACATGATGGCTCACGCCTGTGATCCCAGCACCCTGGGAGGCTGAGGCAGGAGGATCAACAGTTTGTGCCAACCCGGGGAAACAGTGATTTTGTGAGTCTCTGTCTCAAAGTAAAAAAAGGGCTGGGATGTAGCTGTATGAAGGCATGGTTCACCGGGTTCAACCCCAAGTACCAGGAAAACAGTTCCTCCACATTCCCGCCTCTCCTGAGATGACACAGCTTCCCCAAAGACAGGCACGGGGCTGTGCTCAGCACAGTACCTGGCTCATCCTGGGTACTTACTGATCTTCCTTTGACCAAACTGATCTCGACAGCTCTTGCTTCTGTGTTCTCTGGGAAAGATGGGAATCTTTTTTTTTCTTTTTCTTTTTGAGAGGGGGGTCTTGCTATGCAGTTTGGGCTGGCTTGAACACACTATGTAGCCCAGGCTGGCCTCAAACTCACAGCGATCCTCCTGCCTCAGCCTCCTATGTGCTGGGATCACAGGCACCACCACACCCAGCAAGGGAATCATTTTTTTAATCAGTGTTATATCCTCCACCTTCCCCGAAGCACAGTGCTCTGAACGCAGAATGACAATCAATACTGGTTGGCCAAATTTCCGTATTTTATTTAAACTGTGTATCCCTAAGCAGAGAACAAGGATCCCCTGCATGGCCATAAATCAACCCCAGTCTGTCCTCCTTCCCACCTTCAGTTTCCTGCCTGTGACCTGGGATAAAGTGGCAGCTGCGGGATCAGCAGGAATGAGAGGAAAATGAGATTCAGGCAGAGTAGTTAGTGCTCGGTGACTTATTGCTACTATTTTTGACTTATTTTCCATACTTCAATAGCAACAGTTAGGTCACACACCAGATCTCCTCATCCAAACTTGGCTGACTGGGTTTCTCCAGGACCTGGACCCAGAGCAGGTGCAGGCACACAGCCAGCAGTCCGAGGTCCCTCCTGCGGCCGGGACGCATCCATGTGAGCATTCACAAATGGGCCAGCACCCAGCAAAACACAAAGTACCCGGAGCCTAGAAAAGTAAATGCCTTGAAACAGCTCATAGATGAAAGCCTTGCATAGCTGCAGGGCTCTCTCTCTGATCGAGACCAAATCAGAAAACAAAACACACCCAAGCAAAGACACAAGAAATCAGGAGGAACCAAAATTGAGCCTGAGCAATCCAGCTTGCTCAGTAGAAGAAACGCTCCTGGAATCCAGAGGCTGCCCTTAGCACTGACATCTGTGTTCACACTTCACAAAGATAAGAAGCCAGAGCAGAGAATGCTGCTGCCTCGCCTGTATCCCGGTGTCTCGGGGGCATCCAGTTGGGCTGGGAACGAGCAGGCCCCACCACTGTCCTGCCACTGCCCGGCAGGCACCCACTGCTCCTGTCACAAACCCTGCGACTCTGGAGTCCAGGCTGGAATGGCGTTGGGGGCCGCTGGCTGTCCTAGTCCCTCACTCTGGAGGACACGGGTGAGGAATGAGCTCCGGGTAACTTTAGACCATGTCTGGCTCTGGGACGCGGAGACCCCGTGAGCCTCACAGTGAGAACAGGGAGTGACCAGAAGAGGGCACATCTCCGTGGTCACACGTTTTAGGTGATTACATCTATTTTGTAGTCAAATTTTACAAAATAACTCTGGGAAGTCAGTACTTGCTGTCACTGGGGGAAGGAGGGAATCCATGTTTTTGAGAGTCCTTGTAATTCTCCAGAAATCTCTGAGGAAAATAAATGAATAATAAATTAAAAACCCAAAGAGGAAAAAGCTGACGGCGAGCCGGTGACAGATGAAATCTCTGGTGGCGGTGAGCTAGGTGTCTGTCCGAAGGCACACGTTCTGTCTCAAATACTTGCATGTCTAGACCAGCAGGAAAGCCTCTGGCAGGGATTACAAAGTTCAGGGCCACAGCCCTCAGTTTATCATTACAGTACCTCAAGCCCCACTGCCTGGGTGGGGATAGGTGTTTACCTTCCCTGCTATCCAAATCTGGTCTGTTTAGATGCAATGTAAAACAGTACTGTTGGACAAAAAAGAAGACATTAAAAAAGCAGCTCAGCTATGATTTCACATTCTAATCCAGCATTTGAGACTTCGATTCACACACTGTAACTTCTACAAGCAATAGAACCAGTGTTTCATCACCCAGGCCAGGGCTCCCCAAAGCCAGTCCACACCAGGGAGCAGGCCTGGACGTGTAGACGGCAGCAGGAATATGGGAGGGGCTGCCGGGCATGGAAAGCAGCGTGCTTCCCCCCTTTCAGTGTGCTCCGTTCCCGAAAATGTACAGGGGCGTGAGTGTGTGTGAGTGTATGTGAGCATGTGTGTGTGATTTTGTCATTTCTCAATGCTATAATGATAAACTTTTCAGGAAACACTTTTAATCGAATAATTAAAGGGTGTTCCGAGGCTGCAGCCACAGGACACCGAGCAGCAATGACCAGGCCCGGACCTGCACCGGGCTGTGGGGGAGGACAGGCAGGAGCCGGTATGAAGGGGCTGGGGAGGGCCACTGCGTCACCCTGGGGAGCCAGACCTTCCCTAAGGGCTCAGCCTCCACCTGGGCTCAGGACAGCAGCTCAGCCGCTCCTGATCAGGAAACAACACTGAGTAGCAAAGGTCACAGCAGAAATGCAAGGCCTCCTGAGGCGGCACAGGTTCCCGGCCTCCTTCCCTACCACAGGGGCTCCTGGGTTTCTGCCTTTTGGTTCCTGGGATCTGGGGATCAGGCCCAGGGCCTTTGTTCACACTGAGCTACCTCCCAGCCCTTTTTCTTTTTCTGCATTTTTTATGTCAAAACAGGATCTTGCTAAGTTCCTAGGCTTTCCTCAAACTTGTAATCTTCCTGCCTTGGCTTCCTGAGTTGCTAGGATAACAGGCACCTTTCATGGCTCTGACCACCAGGCGAGGAAGAAGGGACTTCTTTCTTTGCTGACCGGGCAGCAGAGGCAGCAGCCAGGACCAGAGTCATCCTGCCAAGGTGGAACTCAGGCCTGGGGAAACATCCAGGCCCACTCTCTCTGCGCATCCCTGACAGACGGAAATGCAGGCTGATCTATGTTGTATCCAGCACATCACCATCTCTGTTATTTTAATTCAAAATATGTTTTCTTGGGAAGAGGCAAGAAAACAGGACAGAGTGGGTCCTCTCCCCTCTCCTCGTGGGTAGCTGGGCATTATTCTCAGAGCCTCATTCTCCTCAGCCTCAAAACGGGGAGCAGTTACCTCAGAGCTGAGGTGAAGGTGAGGAATTCCGAACAGGAATCGCTCCTCCTCCGCTCAGAGTGGTGCTCAGCCCGTGTCCCCAGGAGGACTGACCTGTGGGAGCTCCTCACCGGGACAGGTGTGACGTCTCTCTCCTGCAGACAGTTCCCTCACTTCCTGGGCAGGATTTCACTACAATTTTTCCTCAGAAATGCTGTCGGTTATGCTAGAGCCTGTGTCCACGCCAGAGTGCAATTTGTGACCCTTCTAAACTCAACAATGACATCCTAGTCAGCCATCCCAGGACTAACTAGGGTTGCCAGACTAAGTTAAAATACAAGATGCCTAAGGAAATATGAATTTCAGGTGAGCAACAAGTAATTTTTCAAATAAGTATGCCTTGTGCAACACTGGGAATGTGCATATAGCAAAGCACGAATTGTTCTTACTGCCTGGAACACATGTATACAGTTCACTCACTGTTTGTTGGAAATTCGAATAGAACTGGGTCCTGCAGGCACCCTGGGGCCTCTGATAACTGGAAGCTAAAGACAAACGGGGCCTCTTAGATCACAACCACCTCTTCCTCCTAGAGACGGGAACGAAGGCCCAGGTGAGCCGCCACTTGGTCGAGATCACCCGGGACAGGGGTGGCTCAGGGAGCGCCAGGCCAGGCTTCCATCCGTCCATTCAGAACCTCATACCTGCACCCCAAGACACCCTGCCCTGATGCCCCACCCAGTCTGACCCATCTACCAAGGAAACCCCTTGTTATTTTGGCTGTTCTTTAAAAGAGAAAAGCCCAGCAAAAGGACAATAAACCCTGTACCCACCCAGCCTCCAGCACGGCCGGCCTCTGTGGCCGGGACGGCCAGGGGAAGGCCCCCTGAGGCTTCCCCACGAGACAGCACCGCCCGGCCCAGCCCAGCCTGCTTCCTCCCTCCTCCTGACCCGCCCGAGAGCAGAGCAGGTAGAGTCTGATGCAGGTGTGGTTTTGCGGCTGATGTCACTGGGCCTGGACCTCTTCACCTGCCCATCCTGCAGCTTTGTCCAAGGAGACACCAGACCATGGTCTCTGCCCTGCCAGCCTCACACAGACAAACCCAGAGCCCTCGAGGGTCTGAGGACAGCCAGCCAAAACCACAGGGCTGCATGACTCAGACACAAATATCTACCATCACCGCCTGGCCACCCCCCCACCCCCCCGGAAAGTGAAAATAGTGCACATTAACACACCCGGGGGGGCCTCAGGCCTAACACTGGACAGAGGCCTCTGTGAGACACGGGAATGCCACTGCTTCTTCAAAACCTGCAGCCAGAAGACTTCAGGGTTCTTTTCTTCAAGAAAAAGAACAACCTGGCCATCTTGCAGACAGAGAGTTTTGTTTTTCTATTTTGAGTTTAGGTGGAGATAGAGGAGCTCTGGTGTTAAAACTCAGGGACTTGTACCGTTTCCCCTGTGCAGTTTACTGTGTGTAAGTTGGAGCCGCATAAACATGACCAGAGAGAGATGCGAGAGTGGGTGAAGGGCTTGGCCAGGGCCACTCAGCTGAATAAGCTCTGCAGGGCAACCCAAGAACGGTGAGAAAAGTAAACTAAGGAAAGCTGGGAGGGACCCGGAGGTGTCACCTGAGGGTCCCTCAGTGGCCTGATCTCAGCAGACGCCCTGCACCCCAACCAGCCGCTGGAACAGGGTCCCCAAGCCACTTTCTTCCTGTACCAACAGACTGTAACCAGATCACTCCTCAGGAAGGTGGACACGGGCTCCGGCTGCCCGGGCACACTTAGACAACACAAGCACGTCTGCCCTGTCTTGCCAGAGTGTGACGATTTCAGAACTAACTCTACCCAGCACCAAAGCCCAGCTCTGCAAAAGCACTAGTGTTGAGTGTGGACTGCTGATTAGGAGATTCTAGTGAGTGGCCTGTTCCAGGCAGGGACACTCGGGCGGGTAAAGCTGGTGCTTAAATGACCTAGAGGTCAAAGAAAGAGCTCAACCCATGTAAGAATGAATCTGAACTTCAAACACACTAGACCTCGAATGTGTATGCATATGCAACAAAGCCTGTGAGAAGTCACAGCCCAGTCATCGAGCGAAGGGGCCAGAGACGTCCACTGTGGCTCTCCTACCATGGCTCAAAGACTGCTCTGACCGTGGCTTCCAATGTCACTCGGGGACACAGAGCACTGTGTTCTGTTCACAGTAACTGGAGCCCCCCCATAACACTGAGCCACACCCCCAGCCTTTCATTTTTAATTTTTAATTGTGAGACAGTGTCACTAACTTGCTGAGTTGCCCGGGCTGGGCTCAATTCCAGACTCCTCCTGCCTCAGCCTCCCAGAGTGCTGAGATTAGGGTGTGCACCACCGTGCCTGGCTGTCATCCGACAGCAATGGGAATAGAAGGATCAGGCCCTTTTCGGAGGACACTCTCAATGCGATTTACATTCAGTCAGGGAACAATGGCATGGAGGGGCAAAGCCCTTGTTTAAAACTTCGAAGTTTTAGGGTTCATGGCTTTGTTTGGTTTGTTTTGCTGTAGCGTATGCTGCATTTAACTCTGAATATTCACAGTGAAAGTCACTGATTCTTTTTTACCTAAAAGCATTTAAGTTGGAGGAAAATCCCCACTGCTGTGTGAACTCTGTTCTTAATGAAACTCGTCAAGCACTGAGCGAGATGGGAGGGCACAGGCCCTGGGCTGCCTGGAAAGCACAGCGGAACCCCCGGTCCCGTGCATGGCTCAGCGTCACACTGTGTCTTGTCCCTGCCTGGGTCGGCAAAGCAGCTCCTGTGCAGGTTCTGCAAATCCACCAGCAGCCTGGAGTCATGGTGCCCAACAGCTGAGGGCACCGTGGACAGCGAGGTGCCCAGTGCCCTTCTTTGAATGCGTGCACTCTGAGGCTCAGATTCTCCCCCAGAAGGGGTGCACTGCCTGGCCTCCGGTCTGTCCTCTCACCCGAACCTGGCCACCCACCTGGCAGCCGAGGCCAGCACGGTGCCCTCCAGCCCCAGACCTGCGAGTGAAGCACTTCCCTCTGAGAAGCCAACGCAGGCGCACAGTTGCATAAGCTGCTCTGCTCTGGCGTGCTATGGGTTAATGTGCACCAAACTGCAGACCTTCCTGTGAATGTGAGCGGGAGTAGCGCTCTCCCCAAGTCCTGGGAACTGGCTGCCCTCAACACCGGGGTCAAATCCTGCCCAAACCCATGAGCAGCCCTTCCCAGGACCGACCGGCACTCCTCCTCGCCCTCCTTCCTCTGTCACCCGAGCACCCTTCAGAGAGCCTCGTGTCTCCTTTCCATGTTAGCACGTCTTACCTCAGCCTTACTTTCACTTATTTTTCTAGATATCCACCCTAATCTCGTAGGAACATTTCTACCTTCTTCTTTCACCTTTATTAACCTTTATCTCCTGGCTTCAACTGGTCTCTCTTCTCCCCAGCCCCTTCTTCCTGTCTATGTGCACATTCAGTTTAAAAGATCCACCGAGGTCTGCCAAGTCCCAGAGACCACACAGCACCATGGTGATGTCCAGAGGCAGAGGTGGTCAGGGCCTCGAGGGGCCCGGTGCCCAGGGACAGCTCGTGACTGGACCCCAGCAAGGGAAGGATGGAGCCCCAGGGCAATCAGACCCCTGTTCAGACCCCAAGCCTGACACACCCCTGGACCTGTGACCCCGTTACTCCAAACCTCACTTTACTCCTCCATGAATGGCAATCAGTGCCCCTCACCCGCGGTGACCAGGGTGGAGATAGCAGGTGCCTTCGGTCCCACACGTCACCAGCCAGGCTGAGGTGCGGCTCCACCTTGGACACCCTGAAGGCTGCGTCACCCCAGTGTCGTATCAGGGTCCCGCACCTGCGAGATGAATGAATGCGTAGGGTCGGTCGGTGTGAGAGCTACCTCAGCTGACACAGAAGCCATCGGGCAGGAAGCCTCTGACAGAAGCTGGGCGCAGGACCAGTGGCCTCTTTATGTCACATAATCTGAACGTAGCCCTGCAGAGTACACAGCATCACAGCTACAGGGACGCCTGCCTGGGGCTCACAACCCTTCGCCTGTCAGTCACAGCTGAGTGACCACGTCTAGGAAAGCCAGTGAAGCAGGGAGAGGAAGAGAAGACCAGAGGCCTCGCACTGGCAAAGGCAAACAACTCCTATTTTAAAAATTGACTTTTGAAAACATCAGCCACCCGTCTCCTGTTACGGATGGAATCGAGCCCACCCCAATTCGCGCGTGGAAGCAGAGCCTCGCACCAGGACACCAGGACATGCCCCTCCTCAGAAACAGGTCCCCTTCGGCCCTATCTCTCCTCCCTCCGCACTGCTGGACTTTCCCCCTACCGCACTCAGGCCAGGGCCACACAGCAGCTGTGCACTAGACCCAGTGCTCCTCAGGATTAGCAGGAAAATGGGGCTTGGTGACCCCACCCTCTGCCAGAGTCACACATACCCCTGCCTCTGCCTGAGGCTGCAGGGCCCACAGTTCATGCACAGCCATTCACCTACTGCTGCTTAGAAGGAAGCAAGACAAGCAAAATAACCAGAAGAGACCTGACCACAGGGGTGCCCAGGGTGCCGACGACTCTGCAGTCACAGGGGCAAATCCACATGTAGATCTCCTCTACCCGATCTGCAGACCTTGCTGTTAACCATGGGACCTTGCAGGCCAGGCAGGGCAGCAATGTTCTCAAAGCCCACCTTAGTAGGTGCCACAGAACGGATCACTTTCACTCAGAGCTGATTCCTGTGGGTGCGCTAGGAGGTGGCTGAAGCTCTGGGGAGCACTGGCCGGGCCCTAGAGGCCAGAAGAAACCAGAGGCAGGAGGCACTTTGTGGACCATCCCGTCTCTGCCTATCCTGAGCACAGATCTGGGGAGGGGCCCCTCTTGTCCCTGCTGGGTCCCCTCGAACAGAAGTCACTGTCCACTACACCAAGGATCGCTGTACTGGGGCGCAGGCTGCCCCCTACCACGGCTACTGGGCACGGGACAGGGCCAGCACTGCCTTCGACCTAAGCCCTCTCACCAGCAAACTCACTGCTGGGGACACCTTCCTTGCCCTCCCGGCGGGGGGGACACCAGGAGGGACACCAGGAATGCTGATTTCATCCCGAACGACAGCTCACGGCTGTCGGAGGGTGGCAGCCGGCACCATCTCCCAGCTGCTGATGGCAGCCAGGGCTTGCAGCACAAATTCAATTTTAGGATGTTAATCTTGGCCTGCCACTCAGAAATTTTCTCTGAGGGATATGATTTTTCTCTGGATTTCATTTTAAGAATGATTTTCTTCATCCACAATCAATAAAGATATGTTTTCATCAAAAGACTCTATCTTGGCAGAATTCAATTGGCTATTTCAATCCCTTTTGGTGGCACAGTATTAATTAAAATAGTTTATGTTCCACTTCAACTGGAAAAAGAGGCAGCGAAAGAGCAGCTACTCAGAACACATGTTCTGTACACATCAGCACAGAGGGCAAAAAATAATTTTCTCCTTCTCTGGGCAAGACATTAGCTATGCAAGACAGTTCTCGAACTTGGATAGTCATGGTGATCTCACCGGGAAAGGAACGATGGAGCTCTTGGTACAGGCATTTTTGTTCAATAAATAGGAAATGGGATGCATAGACGGCACGTGTGGCAAATGCCCCCTTCCACTGCCCCAAGAGGAAAAGGAAGAAAGAGCGGCCTCCCTGTGCCCCGGGGTGGGGACTCCCACCCAGGACCAGGGTCCCATTTCTCTTAACTGAATAAATGCATGAGCAACAATGCTATTAAAACCTCTCTAATGTTGAAATAAGGACTGTAATGGAATCCATGGTGTTTCCCAAAGAAGGCATAAAGGATTAGTTTTTACATTTTTCACATTAAAAAGAGAGAAGATCATAAAGGGTGTAGAGACAGTGCAGGAATTCTGCTGTAACAGTCCCTGGAAGCGCCCGACTCTGCTCTGCCAGAGACTTCCCGACCCCAAGATGCTGACCGGCCAACCCTGGAACCTGCGTGTCCCTTGTGAGAAGGGCAGAAGCTCCCATGGGCACAGGCAGGGCCTGGCACATAAGCGCCCTGCCTGGAAGGGGTGGAGAGGCTGCCCGGACAGAGGGCTCACTGTCAAGGAAGGGCTATTCAGCGGGCATCTCCATCAGGCTAGAAGCTAGGGAGAAAGAGGGGGAAGGAAGGGGTGGGAGGG
The DNA here is from genome assembly GCF_053883595.1 of Heterocephalus glaber. Lineage (NCBI taxonomy): Eukaryota > Metazoa > Chordata > Mammalia > Rodentia > Bathyergidae > Heterocephalus > Heterocephalus glaber. The sequence continues at coordinate 81,531,360 of NW_028258138.1, read as the reverse complement.
AAGCTCAGTGTAAGGAAGCACAGGGCCCCTATAAATGAGGCCTTCTCACCTGCCTTGTCCCGAGTTCATCCAACCATTGGGCTTCTGAATACAAGGAGATTGCAATTTTAAGAAGCAGTCATCTTCCTGAGGGTTTTTTTTGTTTTTGGTACCTTTTTTGGTACCGGGGATTGAACTCGGGACCTTGCATTTGCGAGGCAGGCGGTGGAACCACTGAGCTAAACCCCTGGCCCAAGAAGCAGTCATCTTGATACCCTAAGGAGTCCAAAGATTGCACAGAGCTCAACACACCATCACTTCAATGTGTCACCTGTGCTCACAGAACACTTAGGCTAACTGGGATTTGAGAGCGAGAGCGAGAGGACAGAGCGTAGGTAAGTCTAGTCCATGTCCCTCTTTTCTCCTATTTTATGAATCAATGAAAACCAGCGGGGAGGTGAGCTCGAGACAGTAGTGGCTGGGGTTCGGATCCATTCAGACACTTGGCCAATGAGCAGCAGACAAGCGCGGACAGACAGACAGACTCAGGGACAGTCCCCATCGCGTCTGTCACAAGCTCCTCAATCCAGACTCTGGGGAGGCACACTGGTTGCAGGAGTCAGAACCAGGCAGCAATGGGTCCACAGGGGAATTCAGACCAGATCTGCAGAGACACTCACACTTGTGGCCAAGAAGCCCGTCTCCACATGCTGTGCTTCCTGCATAGAATGACTCAGGAAATATCGAGTCAGCTGATCAGAGAAGATTCCCTGAGGGAAAATGAATGAGCAACCAACAAAGAACAACTACCCTGAAGTTCTTCCTGGGACAGGCATTCGGGGCTGCATGGACAGCAGTGGCCGGCCTGGCCCAGCCTCTCCAGCGAGAGCCCCTCCACGGTGCCCAACTCCCAAACTGAGTTCTTTGCTGACTGCTGGGCCCTGGGTGCCAGGGAGTATTTTCTCTTGCTCTGCAGGGATTACTGCAAAGCCATCTTCTTAAAAATCCACGAGGGGGAGAAGAGACTACCAGAGAAAACTCCAGGTATTCAGTGCTTCAGCACATTTGTGCAGTGTTTGCAAGACTGGTAACTCATGCATGACCAAGTTAGTATTTCTAGGCAAATCCTTCCACATTTAAAAGGGGTTTTGAAAAGTAATAGTACGAAAGGAATATCGAGAAGCTAAAACTCTTTAACAAACTCCTCCCAAAGTTTTCAGTTTGCATTCTGGTGTCCCAAAGTAATGAACTGATTTTCAACATCTCATCCACACAATGTTTTGTGAGACTCCCTTCAGCTTAGGCAGAGGCCAGCTGGAGCAGGGAGCTGGAGAGAAAGGCAGAGACCCTGAGGAGCAAATGCAGGAATGCGGGAGCTCTCCAAGTGGAGAGACTCTGGCAGGCGGGTGGAAGTCCACACACTCTTAACCCCAGGCCACGCCAGGAGCAAGTTTCTAGAGTAACAGGTCTGCTTTCTAGCGCACACGAATGCTATAAATCCCCTCTGTGGAGTCTGGGTGAGGGTCTCCCGTGTACTCAAAGGGGCCAAGTGAGGGCCTGGCCTTGGCTGAGGGCCTGCTGTGCCCAGGCCAATGGTTTCATAGGTAACCAAGCCTTCCCCGCGCTGCAGGAACCCTCAAATCGGCGCCCAGTAACGTGAAGTAATGGTAAGACCCACGGGTCACGCTTGAGGAAGCCAAAACTCAGAGGCTACGCGACCTGTCACCTTCCTGCAGCCGCCGCAGGGGTGTGTGGCCTGCATCTGCTCCAGGTCAGTGCCTTGAGCGACCAGGATCCTCCGGACCAGGGCGCCCTCAGCTTCCAGGTTGATGTTTAGCCCGCCCCACCCCTTGTCACCAGGGCCCAGCCGAGCCGGTGCTGGCGTGGACCGGCCCACCCTGCAGTGGCCGGCCGGCGTCACGCGGGCCGGAGCCCACACCGGTCAGGACAGGCTGCCGGTGCTCGCAGCACTCTCGGCTCCCCTGGCCCAGCGCCTGCTCGCCTGAGGCGTCACGTGTGGGACTAAACCTCGCCTCGCGCCGAGGGAGAGCCCAGGGAAGCCGCCTCCCCCGTGGGCTGCAGCGCTGCCCCATCCTGCCGCCCCCAGCCACCCCGCGGCCCGCGCTCACCCCGAGGCGGGAGGGGTCCGTGTGTCCCGGGCCTGGGAGCCCGCAAAGCCTGGAGCGAGGCCTCCCTGGAGCCAGACCCGCCCTAGAGAGCAGGTTTCCGGACGGCCCGAGCCCAGGTCCTGTAACCGAGCCGGTGGTCCTGCTGAGGATGGCGACGACGGAGGGCGAGGGGCTGCTGGGACCCTGGAGCCGGTCTAGGGGCTCGGCGGGGCCCCGGGGCTGCCGCGCAGCCGCAGCCAGGACTCCGGGCCGGGTCCCCGCGAGCAGAGCCGAGCCCGCGCCCGCCGCCGGGGAGCAGCGCCCCGGCCGTCCCGGAGGACGAGCCCAGCGTGGCCCCAGGCGACCCGCGCCCGCCGCCCGCCGCCCGCCGCCCGCAGCCCCTGAGCTCACCCCGCGGAGCCCCGCGCCGTCTGCGCCGAGCTCGGCGTCCAGGCGAGCGCCCCCGTCCGCGCTTCAGCCTCCGGAGCGCCGCGGGTCCGGGCGCCTGGCGGGGTCGCAGCCTGCGCCTGCCCGCGAGAACCCGCGTCGACCTCCGGGACATCCACCGCGGCCGCGGCCCCGCCCACGCCCCAGGTGCCCGCGGCCCCGCCCACCCTTACCAGGCTCCTCCCTGGGGCCGGTGCCCTGCACCTGCCCAGGGTGCCCACCCAGTCCTTGTCCTTGGAGGCTGGAGTAAAGCAGCACCCTTCCCAAGGCCCACACCTGTCTCAGCACTTCCTCCCTCGCTGGACAGGAGGCCTGGCGCCCAGGGCCCACAGAAAAGGGGACAAGACAAAGAAGAGCTGGGGAGGAAGAACGCGCTGCGCGGGGCTGCATACCAATGCAGTCACTGCCCATGCTGAACCTGGACCCAGTCCTTGCACCCTGGACAAAAATTAATTCAGAACGGCTCGTAGATCTAAATGTGGAACATAAACTTTAAATCAGCTAGAAGAAAACAATGAAACCCTGGTTATCTCCGGTTAGGCCAAAACAAAAAATAAGCCATGGAAGAAAAAGTGAGAAGCTTGGCCACTTCACCAAAGAAAACATTACGGATGCAAAGTGAGCTTACGACACAATTCTTAGCTTGTCTAGCTCTCAAGGAGCCGCTCTCAGCTCCATAGTTTGCTACTTCTCGTTGAGCTTGGGCACTCCTGATAGCCTTCACTGCTGTTCACCCTTTCCTCCCAAAGTCATTCACGTTTGTGTCTCTAGAAGATTCTGCTCTCCGGGAAACTGCCTGCACCCACCTGACCACGTGGTCTGCCCCTGGTACCCTGCGGAATCCAGGAGTTTGAACACAAGGACAAACATCCATCTGCCTCTGATGCAGGTGTCGGTGCTGATGAGATGCTGCCACTCTTCAGACTCCAAACACGGAACGATCTTGCAGCTACAGTGACCATCCCTGGAGGGTCCCGATCCCTTCAGTCTGCCAGAGCGTAACGCAGAAACCAGCAGCAAGAATGTCAGAGAGAGGAGGTCAGTGTGGCCCACCGCGAGATCGTTTAGAGCAACAGTGATGCTCCGATCAGGACTTGTCCCCCAGGTCTTTGGTGCTCTCTCTCTCTGTGGCGGAGCCTTCCCCAAGGTGGGAACTCCTTGGTGACTGCCTTGTTTTTAAAACATTAATGTTCATCATATTTGCAGTCCACAACGTTCACATTCCTTATGTGGATTGGTGCATGCATGTAACTAATCTTAATTCCTTTATTCAGCCCCTTCCCTCTCTTCTCTACCCACTCCCCTATCTCTCGGTCTCCTTTCCACTTGCAAAAGATCTATCTCCCCATTTCCTATCATCTATTTTTTATTTTGTTCTTTAATTTATTTATATTTTGGTTTTCTCATATAAGAGAAACCATGGAATATTTAAGCTTATGTGTCTGATTTATTTCACTGAACACTGTGGTCTCAAGGTGCATCCATTTTCCTACAAGTTACTCAAATTTATCCTTCTTCATGGCAGAGTAGTACTTGATTGTGTGTAAATACCATGTTTCTTTTATCCATTCACATGTTGATGGACATGTAGGCTGCTTCCAAGATTTAGCTACTATGAACTGTGCTGCTATCTATCCATACAGGGCTGTGTATGGATTACTGCAATATGATGTCTTTAGCTCTTTTGGGAAGATGCCTAGAAGGAAAATTGTTGGGTCAAATGGAGTTTCTAGTCTCAATTATCTGAGGAATGTCCACACTGATCTCCTTAGTAGTTTTGTGACTGCCTCCTGAGGAAAAGGGTACGGAATGGGGAACAGAGGAGAACTGTGCTCCTCAGCTCTCCTACTGCTGGGACACAAAACATGACAGCTGCATCCTAAAGGAGAAGTCAGTATGGCTCACAGTTTCAGGGGACTCAGTCCATGGCAGAAATGGCATGGGAGAAGGGCCTGGAGGAGCAGGGTGGCAGCACTGTGCTCTATTAATCTGCCAGGCATCTCTTAACCCAGTGAGGCACTAACCCTAGTGGTGTTAGGGATCCCAGTGCTACTGGGTATAGACTGCAGGATTACCTTGCTCTCTGTCTGTGGCCAGGATCAGAGGCCCCTCCCTTCGGCCACCAGGCCCTGAGGCCACCCAGGGGAGGGGCCACCTTGTGATCTGGTAAGTAGGTACTGCAGACCTGTGGTCGGTGACTGCAGCTGCTCCAGCACCCTGACCTGGAAGCATGCAGTCCAGACTCAAATTCCCACCCACAGATATGCTGCAGTCATGAAAGCTGATTGTTTGCAGTCAGCAAGATTCAGGGTGATCTGTAACGCAGCAGGGGTGACTAATACAAAACCCATGCAAGAGTCTTCCCGAAGGAGATGTGCTGAAGACGCGGGGTCGCCAGAGAGCTCCATGACCTCTGCGCAATCAGACTTCTGTGTCTCCCAGGCCTGCATGGTGTGGCCCGGGCTGCTCCTCTAGTGGTCCGGTGTTGGCCCCGTCTGGGAAATGCACCCTCTCCTTAGGGCAGAACCTGGTTCTCCCCAGGGCTGAGACCAGACCATCGCTGCCTGCCCCACACACTGGCCCTGGAGCCCCAGCCCCAGCCAGCATTTGCCCTGCCTGGCCACTTCTGGTTTTGAGCCCAGGATGGGGCTTCTGGTGGCTTCATCAAGGATGAGGACCACAGTCCAGTGCCCGCAGCACAGGCCCTAGGAGCTGTCCAGGGCAGCGGCAGTCACATCTCCTCGGCAAATGCGCTTCCCACTCCTGAGAGGGAGCCACAGCCCTTCCAGAGCCAGGACATGGGGGTGTCCCTGATATATTTCAAAATGACAGTGAAAAGGAGTAAGAAATCCCCAACACCACAAAAGCAATTCATGTTTGGAGAGATGGAAATGCTTGGTACCCTGATCTGGAAGTTACACATTGCCTACATGCACTTAATTACCACACAGCACCACACCACAGGAAGGTGTACAAAGTCAGTGGTCCCTCAGTTCACGAACTCGGTTCCTGCCATGACTCTGGTTGTAAAGTGAGTTGGGCAAGAACCGAATCAAGTTCAGTGGTTAGGTTAGTGTTGACCTTATGGGGAAATTACGAAGTTGCAGAATTCCAAGGATGATAATAGATTCCCAAAGCTTCTGGAGAGAGGAATCCAAAGGCCCCTGCCGAGAGCAATGCCATTGTCTTAGATGCCCTCACTGCAGTACAGGATCCTAGAACCCAGGGCTCCCAGCCGAGTAACAAACAGTTACAAGGCATCTCCTTGTACATGCAAGAGCAGAACATCAAACCTCCCTACATGCTTTGCAGGAAACCATGGTGAATGTCTTCTGCAGCGCAAAGAAATCGACCCCAAAGAAGGAAGCATGATCGCCAGGAATTATGGGGACACTGAGGGGCTTGAGGGGACAGAGAAGGGAGAGCTGGGCTGCAGCAGGTGCCTGGCACCCAGCAGCCTGATGTCCACACTGGGGGAAGGAAAGACCAGGGCGGAGAGGCCTCCAGGGCCAGGCGACGGTGTGGACGGGGAGTGACAGCAGTGCACAGAACACTGACACTGCGAGAGTATCAGCAACAACAAGTAAGCAAACTCAGTGCGATGCAGGTACTTAAAGTTATCTAAAATAAAGAAAAAATAGAAGCTACAGCACTTAAAATTAGAAAAAGGATGCTTAAAAATTGCTGTGGGAAGCCAGGCATAGTGGGACTATGTGACTGTAACCCCAGCCCTCTGAGAGGCTGAGGCAGGAGGACTAAGAGTTCCAACCTGGCCCTTGCAAAACTCAGCCATGCTGGTGACAAGGCCTCTCCTACGGGACCACAGGGCACCTCCGATGTCCTCAGCGGTGCTCACGATGGTGGTCAGAAATGATCTTTCTGCTGAAACCTCAGGAGTGGATCTCCTGGTTTGTAACTAAAACTAAAATGAGCAACAGATAAGAAGAGCTTAGCATTGGCCGTGCACATTTCTCATATGCTTTCTGCTAAGTTATAATCCTCTAAGTGGAAACCACGAGGGTGGGGTACGAAACTAGGATCCAGACCTGCAAACAGCAAGGACTCCAGGAGGCTGAACAACTGTCCTGACCCGTCACCAGGGAGAAGCCCAGGACTTTAAAATTTCATGTCCTTCGGCGGCAGAAGTCCATAATTTTAGACACTGTCACATACAGTACTGTATTTTGACTCTGTGAAAAGATGTCTAGAAAGTTAAGAGCTTCACTCAGAGTTGTGCACTTAGTCATGACCAAGGTGGGCTCAAATGTCGATTTCAGTGGACCCTGTGTCCTCCACACAAACACACTGTCTCAGTGGACACTCAGAACACTCTAGTGATTTCCTGTTCACCACTTGAACCCAGGACTTAGTGATTCCATAAACACAGATTCGGAAGAGCATTTGAGTACAGAAAATCAAACAGATAAGCAATCACATGTATGTGTATGTGTGTATTTGCACACGTGTGTGGGAAATAAGTGTGCATATGTGTTCTTTCTTTGTTACTGAGACTCCAGATCCTTGGATTGACTTTTAAAGACGTTTATGTGGCTCAGAGTCTAAAAAACAACAGCAGACTCCTGCTGAGAGCTCTGCCATGAGCAGCCCAGCAGGACCATATTTTAGGTGAAAAGCAACACTTAAGCTATTTTTCTAGTAAGGGATTTCAAGGTCAAATCCATTTTCTGCTCATGTTTTAGAAGTGCCTACATTGAAAGAAAAACAAGAAAAGGCATGTCAATTTATTTTTTAAATGACAGAACTCTGGGTTTTAACAAAAAGTGAACATTTGATAATTTGAAACTGTTAGGACAACAGGGACCGAAGCCAGTTATCTTCCTGGGAAAAATGCTTCCTAAATGCTTAGTCCAGGAGCAGAACAATGACGGAGGCCATGGGGCTGTCTGATTTCACAGGTTCTGTGAACTCTTCTTAGCTATCTGTAAATAACTGTGTATTTTATCATCAGCTGTCTTAGCTACATTTCTCATTGCTGAGACAAAATACCCAACACTCAGAGTTAAAGGAGAAAGGGCTGGGGATTTAGCTCAGTGGTTTCGCTGTCTGCTGCACAAGCTCAAGGACCCAAGTTCGATCCCTGGTACCAAAAAAAAAAAAAAAAAAAAAAAAGGAGGAGTGTTTACTCAGCTCACAGTTTGTAGAGGTTTCAGGTCATAGCCAGCTGGCTCCAAGGCAGGGTGGCACAGCAGAGGGCTTGCAGGGGAGAAACAGTCCATGGCAGGCAGACAGGCAGCAAAAGCAGCAAGCGACCAGCATTGACCCTGTTTCTGTCCCTTATGCTACCCAACTTACACTCAACACTTGGGGCAGGCCCCTTTGTCCTACCCAGAACTGTCCCAAACCAACCAGCAGACCAATTCAGCATCACACACCCTTGGTCCCAGCACCACACACCAGATCCAGCACCTCTGACTATGTGAGGCTTTGGGGGACACCCAGACACAAGCTGTAACATCAGCACATGGAAGCTTCTGCAAGAAAGACCATGCCATATATTTCAGCATATGCTGGCATGGAGGGAAGGTGATTCCCAGAACTTAATTATGTTCATGCCCAGGAAGGCACAGGGAGCAGTGTGGTCCACCAGTGCAGTCTGCCCGAGAAAATAAGCTAGGAGCTCTTAGGTCAGAGAAGACCCACAGCTGAGTGAGCAAGGCCAGGATGAAGTCTGAAGCGAGTTTATTGCCTCCAGTGACTGCACACCTGAGGTGCAAGTCTGGGAGTGGCCCGGCCAGGGGTGTTCAGGGGTGTTTGATTCTCTGCAGGGCTCTGGGCTGAGAAGCCCTGGGGAAGGGTGACTGGGCCAGAGGGGACAAAGTGGGTTTACCTGACAGGTTGAGCCAAGTCATGTCTTTCTAGGATTTCCCTTCCCCAGAGTGGTGTCATCTGGTCAGGACGAGTTAAGCTTCATTCTCCTAAGTTAGATCCTTACTTTTTGGAAATGCTGTGGCCCCTATGTGGGAAGGGGACACTGCATTCTCTCTGCACAGGAACTAGGACTGGACTGCAGTTGAGAGCTGTGGCACAGTATTACCCATGGACAGCCTTACCCACAGACAACCTTAACCATGGACAGCCTTACCCACAAGAGAGCCTTACCCATGGACAGCTTTACCCACGGACAGCTTTACCCACAGACAGCCTTACCCATGGACAGCCTTACCCACAGAGAGCCTTACCCATGGATAGCCTTACCCACAGACATCCTTACCCGTGGACAGCCTTACCCACAGACATCCTTACCCACGGACAGGTGCGTGTGCTTCTTGTAGCCCCTCTCATGGCAGAAGTGTAAGTGGTCTAGTTTGGCAGGAACAGAGTTGGCTCCTTTGTAGCTGGGGACTGGGAATGAGGGCATAAGGAGGGAAAGGTGAGACTGGAAGGGTCAGCTTTCATGAGGACATGAACTTTGGTGTTGTCTTGAGAGAAATATGCAACCAACAAATGATTTTCAGAGAATTGGCAATGTCAAAAACGGAATTTTGGAATAAATAATCAGCTTCTCCAAATGAGGGCTTCAAGGGACACCACTCATTCATTGCAGATGGCACAGTCTGATGTTCTCCTTAAAACTGATCGTGCCTATTTGCCATCGGTGCTGTGTAATATGCTTCAGACGAAGCTGAGTGTAGTACAGACCCTGCCCTCCTGCTCTGCTCATAACAGCCCCATCTCCGACCATCACTACACTCTGCTCCTGGAGCCTGGGAAGAGAGGTTGTTGTGGAGCAGGAAGAGACCTTAGTTTACAGAACATTGGCGCAGTGTCAAAGAGGGGACCATTGCGTTATCTTCCACAAATTAAATCACGGACAAGAAATGGTGCTTTCGTTGGCCCTCCCAGCTTTTCTTTGGTGGAGATGCCCCCTGGACCACATGGTGAAAGGTACTCTGAGTGAGTGCGGGTTGGAAGTGTAATTAACAACGTTGGCAAAATGTGGTTCATAAACTCCTGCCGCATAGATGAGCACAAGTGAGCTTCGGAGGTTGGCGGGCAGAGAGGAGTGCTCTGAGTGCTGAGCTTGGCTGAGGCTGTGTGGAGAGCAGCCCTCTGTGACCCGCATTGAATTAGAACACCAGCCGCCCCCCTCTCCCCGGCAGGCTCCGCAGGGGCTGGGGAATTTTGTATCCTGATGTACAAGTGGAAATTCTGTTTGAACGTGAACGAAAGGGCCAATCAACATTTGCCAGAAGATTGAGGGTGAAAAGAAAGTAATAAATAAACATGGTAGCCATGAGAGAGTAGAGGTTTTCTGGAGACACAAGAGTTTGTGCTCATTTAAAATCAGATGCCGAGAAGACAGGTGGCAAGAGACTAAAGACACTGCAGAAGGAACAAGAAATAAGATATTTATTTGTTCTGAGACAACATAAAAGGGTGAAAGAAAATAAATTGAGACTTGAGCATGTTGAAACAAATGGATGTGAAACAGAAAATCATTGTTTATTTATATCTCACTTTATTTTCTAAAAGGATTCGAGCAGCCTACAACAAAGGATCCAAGAATAATAAAGTTATAACCGGGGAGAAAGCAAGGACTCTGAAGGAGGGGAAGCACCTCTGATCACTGTGAGGGAGGCAGAGGGCCAGACCAGGCTCCGAGGGTCTCAGCTCTGGGACATTTGCAGCTATGGATTGTCGCGTAATGCGCCCCTCTCCCCAGGGACGGGGCACAGACTGCCCTGGGCCAGTGCCTCCCACCTGGCTGCTCCAGGTCTGGCTCCAGGAATTGCAGCAGTGTGGTCACACCGTGGGTGTGTGTCTTCCATTCTACGGAGACTCGCGCAGTGGGGAAAATACCAACAGCTGGCCTGAACAGGGGCCTCTCAGGCGTCACTGTCTCCATGTTTCTCTTCCACGTGGTGATTCCCACGGCACGCAGCCCAAAGGGATGAGCAGATGCTGTCTTCCCTCACTGCCCAGTGTGGGTGCTGAATGACACCCTGTAAGTCCCAAAGGAGTCTCTGAGGGGAGCTTTGCTAAAGGGAGGACTGTTGTCCCTTTTGAAAGGTGGAATGCCAAGCCCCATGCAGTGCTCACAGCTACCCGTGAGCTAACAGATGTCTCCCTGTCAGGGGCAGTAGCATGGCAACCAGCCATGTGCACACAGATGTTGTCATCGACCATTTGTTTTAGGTGAAGATTATGAAATGTAAGGGTGGAAGGGAAAGGAGAGAGGAGGATCCTGTTTGTAACGGCCCTTTGCAGAGTTGGAAGGACAGCTCCAGCCTGCTCTGCACCTCAAACTGTGGTGCAGATGCTCGGAGGGAGAGTCTGGGTCCCACACCAGACATGTGGCACCAGCATTTTACCTCAGCAAGACTGCCTGCGATTGTTTTGTGGAGTAAAATTGGAGAGGTACTGTTCAGAAGGTCATGCAGAATTGCTGGGTAGTGGGAGAGATGCACTGCTGTGCACACACTCGGAACAGGCCAGGGTCTTCTAGTGGATCAGTAACAGCATATGTTGGGAAAAAATATTAGTAAATATTGAGGGTCATTTAATGTTCACATTCCATGCATTCACTGACCAGGACACTTAGGATAAGTGTGGATGCTGAGGTGGGATTGAAATGGGGGAGACATCCTTATAGGGAGGAGAGCTGTCTGGGAGAAGAGGTTTGAAAAAATGATGGATGGATGTTTGCAGAAGTATGAACCACAGCACACAAATAAGTGGCAGCTAGAATAGAAAATACCAGCGTAGCAGAGATCAGTAAGCGTATTTGTATGTTGCACTTGTGTTGTATGGAATGTTACTTAGAGCAAGTAGATTATTTACTGAGAACTTAACTGCATTTTATAGAAGTGTCTCCCATAATGGCATCTTCTATTATGACAAGCATGCTCTCATAGCTAAAGGCAGGCACAGACAGAGTGGTGTCAGGTATCGTTAAGTTGGGTGGGCTCGGAGAGAGAGCAGACCCTTGGGGAAGTGGCCGACCCAGGTTTGGACAGGAGGTGTACAAGTGCCCCTGGAGTGCTGTGTGTTACTAAAAGGCAGGGGAGCTCTAGAGACACCTGGATCCACGTCAGATGGGCACCCCAGCCGAGGCAGAGGGATGGCCTGAAGCCTCCGCACTCGAGGCTTCAGGGAGGAGAGTGGGCCATGTGGGTGATACTCAGCGGTGGATCAGTCCACGGAAGACTTTATAGTCAAATGTGATGTTGGGAGGAGGAGTGGGTCACTATAAATGGGGAGCCATACAAGCCTTGTCTTCTTTAACCTGTACAGCAGTCATCTAAATTATGTTCTCAGATTAAAGTAGAATGAAACTGGATGTAAATCACAATAAGAGAGCCAGGTATTAAACAACACACTGCTAAATTACACATGGGTCAAAGAAGATGTCCCAAAAGAAATTAAATATTTTAAACTAAGGGAAATGAGAATATAACTTAGCAAAATTTGTAGGATACAGTGAAAACAGAGCTTAGAGGAAAATTTATAGCATTTAATGCATGTAGTAGAAAATAAGATAGATGTAAAATCAATTTAAGCTTCCATATTAAGAAAGTAGAGGAAGAAGAGTCATATAAACCTAAAGCATGCAGAAGAAAATAATAAAAATTAGAACAGAAATCAAAGAAATTGAAAATAAAATCTACAAAACTAAAAGCTCGTTCTTTGAGAAGGTCAAGAAAATTGACAAATCTGTGGTAAAAAAAAAAAAAGGGAAAGACAGACTGCTAATATCAGACATGAGAGAAGGAATTATTACTACTGATATCATGGGCATTAGATAGATAATAAGTGAATGTTATAAACAACTCTATGTTCACAATTCTGATAACTCAGATGAAATGGACCAAACATGTGAAAGATAAAAACTACCAAAATTCACACAGGAGAAACAGATAATCTGAATAGGGCTATATTATTAAACAAATTAAATCAAGAATTCATAACCTTCAAAAAAAACCAAGGCACAAGACTCAGTTGGTTTCTTTGGTGAATTCTACCAGCCATTTCAGAAGAAATTATATCAGTGATACTCTGAAATAATAATAAACTCTGCAGATACAAAAGCATAGAGGGTGATTCCTCACTAAGTCCATGAGTCTTGCATTATCTTATCATTAAAACTAAACAAAGATATTACAAAGGGGAAAATTATAGAGTAATTTCTCTCATAAATGTAGGTGCAGAAATCCTAAAAATATCAGCAAATTGCATATGACAATGTACAAAAATAATTGTATCAGCTCAGATTTATCCCAGGGATGGAAGCCCTACACAGATTTCAGATTGAGGAATGAAATCAGCTTTTCAGCCAGCTAAGATAGAAGAGTGATGTTTCCTATTAATGAGGAGAAACATTGGACAGAAGCCCACACTCATCCACAATGCAGACTGTACTCAAATTAGGGCTGGAGGTGCTCTCTCAACTCAGTGAAGGCCACTTGAAAAACTCCAGCTGACATCATGTGTATTGGTGAGAAGCTGAATGCTGTTACCCCAAATCAGGAGCAATGTGAGTGTGTACCACTCCCCAATCCCATTCAACACTGCCCACACAAGGGCAACACGATGGGATACAGAATGAAAGCTACATGGGTTAGGAAGGGAGAAATAAAAGACTTCTGGGCTACAGGTGACATAATTGTCTGTTTTAATAAGTTCAATGAGTTGAGGAAAAGAAACCCCTGAGGCCAATAAATGATACAGCAAGGTCATGAAATACAAGGCTAATGTACAAGTCGGCTGTTTCCTTAAAGAGCAGCAACGAAACAGTGAAATTTGAAATTAAAATACAATACTATTCCATTAACACCTACAAAAGAAGTATTTATGTATAAATCTACCAAAATATATACAAGATCTACTTGAAGAAAACTACAAAATTTTATGAAAGAATTTTAAAACAAAGTGTTGCAGTAAGGGTTTGCAAGGAAATAGATTTAATCAAGGACACACAATTTATAGGATTATTTTATAATATTCACCCAAAAAGTCAAATGAAGAGGCGTGCAAGAGATCTGTCCACACACTAGAGACCCGAAGAATCCACCCGAGGGCCTGGATCCCACAGCAATGTCCCACACAAGTCAGCCGAAGGCCTAGAGCCCAGAGCAATGTCCTGCATGAGTCCAGCCAGAGGCCCAGAGCTCACGGAAATGTCTCATGCTTGTCCGTATGGAGCATCTGCCCCGGGAAGACCCAAAGGCCAGAGGTGGAAGCCAGAAAGTCTGTGGATAAAAACTGACAACAATATTAACTCTTCCTATCATGGACTACCTATTTACTTACCTTGTATGGTGGGGTAACCAATGGTCAATTTGGAACATCCAGCCGAACTGAGTCAGCATGGTTCTGGGCATGGAAGACCAACCTGAGGATTGAAAATGTTTTCCCTTTCCCAATATATGACATTCTAGAAAGGCTGAAACTATAGAGGCGATAAAAGGATTGATGGCTGTCCACAGTTGGGGCAGAGATGCGGGGTGCATGCGTGTGTGTGTGTGTGTGTGTGTGTGTGTGTGTTTGTGTAGGGCAGGAGAATGGAGAGGTGAAGTATGGGAGATTTTTAGAATGGCAGGACTATTTTGTGTGATACCGTCACGACAAACTCATGACATTATGCTTTTGTCAAAACATGTAGATAGAGCTATATGACAAAAGGAGTGAATGTTAATGTGTGCAAATTAGAAAAATACTGTGAGATTTTGGGAACCACAGGAAAAACATAGATGGTATGACAAGAGAACCGAAATGTATTACACATGTGTGATGCACTCTCATGGAGGAACTGGGGGAAAGATGCCGATCAAAGAAACTCTGGAGAGAAACATACGAGGAAAGGTAAAGGAACTGCACATTAGCACTATCCCCTGGCTGACAAGCTGGCTTCCCGTGGGGCTGGGATAACAATTCCCATGCTGCTATCCTCGTGTCCTGGGATCAAAAGACTCAACAGTTGGAGCTGAGCTGGCGGGCAGTGGGAGTCGAGCTTCTCCCTGTTGTAGGAATTTAGGGATGAGTGGAAGGAGGCTGGAGGGATCCATGCCGTGGTTACACTCACAGGGATTATGTTTAACTTAACACAGACGCAGATGGCTACACACAGGAATGTTTGTAGTATGGGTTGGCAGACACGCATGTCTCTTGGCTGGCTGCTTAGAGGGGCTAAGAGAAAACAGGGTGATGGTAGCAACAAGCACACCAGCCTCCTCTAAATTTCTCCAGCTGACTCCCAGGCTGGCCGTCCGGATTCCAGCAGTATTTGGAGCAGCTTGCCGAGCTATGTCAACATGCTCAAAGCACAAACAGAACAAACCGAGCCCACCAGCTCCACTGACTCGGGTGAGGCAGGGGACCCAGGAACTGTGCCAAGCTGAGCTGTGCCCCTCGGAGAGCTCTGTGCCCATTCTGTGGCACCTGGCGGCATTTCCTGTGGGGAGGGGCTTGCAGGTGATTACCGCAAGGACGCTCATCCTGGATATGCAGCTGTATGTGTCCTGTGAGGAGGAGGCCGGGCTCTGCGCATGCACAGGAGCAGCAGGAGGAGGACCGGGTGCAAGCCGGAGTGGAGAGGGTGGATGGAGGAAGGCAGCTCCCCAGGCCCGAAAGAGCCAGGGGCTCCTTCCTCTCGGGATGCAGAACTGAGCCAACACTTTGTGTCTCCCAGTGAGCCAACTGTGGACTTCCTGCTGCAGAAGAGCAAGTGAGTGCATTTGTGCTGTTCCAGCCACCAAGCCTGTGGCGACTCACACAAGAGCCAACTGGAAGAGCGCCCACCACCAGCACTGGAACGCTTGGGCGCAGAACGAAGTAAGCCGCACAGCAGTCTCCCCCTGAGAGTCATCTGACTGAGGCTTTTCCGGCTTTACTGTAGCGTGAGGGGTGGCACATGTTCGCGGGAAGCATGCTTCAGTTCTGAGTCTTGGCCTTCCCCAGGCGAGCGGCCGGTGGCCTAGTGCAGGGCAGTGACTGTGAGGACGTGGGGGCAGCGCATCTCCCGCCAGGCCACGATGTCAGGCGTGTTCCGGGTAGAATCGGGTGCATAGAAATTACAGATGTTGGCTTGTGATACTTCCCAGCATGATGGGCTCACTGGCATGTAATGTCTTCATAACCACTGAGTCTGTGTTGGGTTGTGACTCACAGCATAAAACAGATGCCATAAAAATCAATTAAGGCTGTCCTGCACACAAAAACTGAAATTCAACTAAACAGCCACAAGTGCATATGGACATAAATAAATGACTGAGTCAATGTGTAAGAATGAGGAAGAAGTGGTAATCTCCCACATAGCATAGCCAGCCCCACCTGCAAGGAGGTGGCCCGTAACTGCCCAGGCGGCCCGGGGGCCCGCAGTAGGGCTTCCCCTGAGCGGCAGCTTGGCCAGGAAGGGGCAGTGGCACCTGTTCAAACACTGCTTCCCCACAGGCTCATGGTCAGAATCAGCAGGCACAAACTGGGTTCACAGTCGTATTCTTGCCAGGGTGTAATGCGAGCCACACTTTGCCTCTGTCATCTAACTTCCGGGGAGGCAGCTGTGAGAAAATGCATCCCACAAGTCCAGCACGGGTCCTCGTGCAGGAAAGCTGACCAGCCCTGCCCAGGAGGGTTAGGGTGGAGAAAACCAAGCTGATCCAAGAAACTGCTGCAGTCAGAGCAGCCTTGTTTGTTTAGCACCTCCTCTTGTTTGTGTCTGTTACATGTTTCCCTTTAACTTCTTCTCTAATGATTCCGTCTTGAGATGAATTTGTCTTGGCCCCTCTGTTCTTTAGCGAAGGTCACATGGCCTGAACTTCTGTTTCTTTGCGCGTCCATCTGCAGGCTTTTGCTCAGTACCATGTTGTGGAGTCGTTGCACGCTGCAAAAGTGACTTCTGCCTCAGTCAGCAGCAGCAGGCTGGGCTTACCCCACATCGTGTGTCCCTGAGCCGGGAGCTGACTGCCCCTCAGCTGTGTCCTTGCCAGCAGATGCTCTTCTGCGGGTGGGTTCCTCAGGGTCAGCCCGCATCTCAGGCCACACTGTCGCTCACCCGGGGACTCCTCCCCACGCGATGCTTCCCTTCCCTTCCCATCTGGCTCACTTTCAAGTCTGGACATCGGCCCCCCACCCCACAGGGAGCCCGCGTCCCTGAGCTCATCCGCCTTGTGGACAGCCCCACCAGTGCAATTTCTGTGTCCAGCATAGACATCCTCTTTCAGCTTCTACCTGCTTCTGCGCATTTCTCAAAGCAGGTTTTCTTCCTAAATATTCTGTCCACACGCTGGAACTTTAGTCAGCCGCAGGGTCACCTACCCTGCCGGCTCCTCCACTGCGGTAGAGGGTCCACGGACTCTTTGGAGGGTCAGCCAGCTGGAAAGGAGACCTTTGACCTACTCCTTGTAGATTTTATCCTGCCGACAAGTACTTAGTTCTTCCCGGAACTGTCCCAAGTTCTTCAGAGACCAACTCATTTGTTCCTTCCAAACAGCTTCTGTGGAAACGGCTGTGACTCCCCTTGGCCAACGGAAAACCTAAATTGGAGAGAGGCAGAGACTGACCAAGTGTGTGGGGCTGGGGTGCAAACCCGGGAAGTTTCGTCCTGAGCCAGCGCTCCAGACCTCTGCCCTGCCTCCTCCTGAGTGTGTGCTCCCCGAGGATCAGACACTCACCACTCTGGCCATAGCTTACTCTTTTTTGTTCTCTCTTGAAAACCCTGGGTTGCGTGGGCATGGGAACACCCCAGTCACACCCCAAGGCTGCCCTTCGCCCAGAGAGGACTGCAGGAGCCTAAGGCAAGACGCATGGCGGGGCGTTGGTGACCACACCCTGTCTCTAGGCCAGCAGCCTCCCCCTCCCTCTTAGCTGGAGCCCCTGTCACCCTGTACTTCCTGAATGCCAACACTAGAGGGGGGAGTGGTACCAGGATACTTGTTGAAAAGCGCTGGAAAGGGAAAGCCAGTGTTTCTATTTTTAAGGTTTAAAAAATTATTTAATATTGTTCATTATAGGAAGGTAGAATATCTGAAGAAGTACCAAGAAGAAGTAAATACATTACAGCCATTGCTGTGAACACTCCGGCCCCCTGGCTGCCAGCAGCTGGCCTCCTGCTCCTCCTGGGGCCTGGGGCCCCGGAAAACAAGGGGATGACTCGGTCCCCACACAGCGCTGCCATGGTGGGGACACGGCGACTGGAAATACAGCGAATGTCGGCATTTTAGAAGTTTATTATAGGGCCGGGGGTGTAGCTCAGTGGTGCCACTGCCTGCCTTGCAAGCACAAGGACCCGAGTTCGATCCCCGGGACCAAAAACAAAAAAAGTTTATTATCGTGAGGGACGAATTGCCGTGAACCCCTCACAAGGCCCTCACTCCGAGCACACGCTCCGCGTCGTCCTTGCCACTGCCTGCAGCAGCTCTGGAACCCTCTTTCCTGGGGGTCTTTGTGAGCTGTGATCAAAAATACAGTGACTGCTGCTGTGACCGCCATCCAAGGAAAAGCAGCTAGTAAAACGTGAATGAGGCTGTGTCCTCACCCACGTTATTCCCTGGATTTGGCGCCTGCGATTTCTGACTCCACCTCAAAGTCAAAGTGACTGGGAAAGGTGAATATTTTGAATCCATTCAGGACATGGAGGCAGCCACAACACCCAAACTGGAAACCCTTAGGGAAGAGGACGCAGAGCTGCTGCAGAAAGTGGCTAGACCCCGGGATGAGCGTAATTCACCCCTGAGGGAGATTTGCGGCTCTGCATCTTTGGCTGTCGTAATTTATTTTTAAACTTGAGCACCCTCCGCGTGTGTGTTGCTCACACCCTCTGTAAGCCGTGACTGGCCTGCTGTCCCAGGCCTGGTGTCTGGGGGGACCCAGGTTCCACGGGGGGGCCTGGGGTGGGGAGGGAGAGGGACGGAGATGCAGTGCTCCTGTCCAGCAGCCAGGACGCAGGCGGGTGCTGTGTGTGGAGAACACGCACAGCAAGAGCGGAGAAGCTCGGCCCCTCCCTGCCGGCCGCCACCCTGAGTTTCTCCCCTCACCCTGGCTCTGACTGAGCCTTGCCCGCCTCCTCGCGTTCCCGCCCTTCCCAGCCTGAGCGCCAGTGGACTTTCTGTGGGGTAGAGTGGATTACGCCGCTCCCCTGTGAGGGATCTCGGGTCCCCAGGGCCATCGGGGAGCACCCGGCCGTGT
Source organism: Heterocephalus glaber (assembly GCF_053883595.1). Lineage (NCBI taxonomy): Eukaryota > Metazoa > Chordata > Mammalia > Rodentia > Bathyergidae > Heterocephalus > Heterocephalus glaber. The sequence continues at coordinate 81,512,683 of NW_028258138.1, read as the reverse complement.
CCACGCCCCGCCACCAGCCCGGGCGGACTGTTCCTCACCAGCCCGGGCGGACTGTTCCTCACCACCCACCTGGCCTCTTACGCTGCGTCCGGCTTCGGATTCCTGAGCCTAGTGTGCGTTTTGTTTTTACGCATTCGGATGTCTCCCTCATTGTTAGACGCTAGAGAAATTAGGCGAAAGCGCGGCACACAAATCTGCTTCACATCTGCAGAGTCGGATCGCACCCTCTCACCGCAGTCCTTCGGCAGGACAAAGCCTTCGTCTTCTGCTGGAGAGGGGGTGCGTGGGAGAAGCTCTCGCTTTCTGCTCAGCAGAGGCAGTTTGCTTTTCACACGTTCCTTTCTGGTGCAACTTTTAATGCAATGCGAATGAGGCAGAAATCCAGGCTGCGTCCGGGCGTGTGAGGACTCGGCCAGCGGGTGTCCCCCACGTCTTAGGATCCGGGAGAAAGACGTGCTGACCCTCTGCAGGCCTGCTGCAGCAGGCAGGTGAACCCGGTGCTTAGGCCCTGGGCTGGGGAGCAGCAGGCTGCCTAGAGGCAGCCCGGCCTTGCTTCTCCACTGCCTGCTTCCGGCTTCCGGGCGAGGCTCAGGGGTCGAGGTGCAATGTGACACACCGCGTCCGTGGGATCCAGCGTGATCAGAAAACACTCAGAGAAAACCTAGCGTACTGGCCACAGCCAGGGCTCCTGATTCTAGGCAGCCGCTCAGACGCCCCGGGTCTCGGTGGGGCAGCTGTGACAGCAAGGACTTCTCAGTGGGGTCGCCGGAGCAGCCTGTGCCCTTCTGCAGCCTGCTGTTGCATCCTGTTGTTGCCGGCTGTCCCTTGCTCCACAACTACGCCGGCCGTCCCCTCTCATCGGAGGCATCCGCCACCTTCCAAAGTTTGTACTTTGAGATTTTAATTTTGCTGAATCTTCTGGCTTTTTAAGGCAGGTAATAATAATGTATACATTCGTGTGCGTTAAGAAAAAGGAAGCAAATCAAAATTTATGCAGCATTGACCATGAGTCAGATCCTCTATACATGCAGCCCTGATATTTTTAAAATCTTGTTTCGTGTCATTTGCCTAGGGCAAATGAAATCTGGACCCTGTGTGTCGTGAGCAGAGCGAGGATTCTCCATCCAGCGGGTGGTTAGCGGGGCATCCCTCCTCCTGCAGCTCCCTTGAGGTGGAACTGTGAAGCCTGCATGGATTTATTGCACATCATTTGGTGAGCGAGGACTTGGGCTCCATGTGCAATCGCCCCTGATCAGCTTACAGCCAAGTCCATCTCTTCTGAGTCTCCTGTGCCTCTGTTGTGATTGTGTCCTTGTGATGATGACATCGATGTGAGAACACTCAGCCTGAGCTCTGATCCTTAACAAAGTGCACAACATTGTGAGCTGTACGTGCCGCACACAGGGCCTCCAGAACTGACACATTCTGCATAACCAGAACTTCACACCCACTGAACCCCTCCCTTCTACCCCCCATCACTTTCCACTTTCTGCTCCCCTTAAGACAGCGACTGTCAATAGCGCTCATAAGTGGGCCCACTCTGTCTGGCCCCTCTCTGCTGGCTTATGCAGTTAGCATAATGCTCCCTGGGCTCCTCCATGTTGTCACAAATGTACCTTTCTTCTTTTTTAAGACTGAATAATATTCCACAATGTGAGTATGCTGCATGTTCTGTATTCGTCCATGTCAGTGGACATTTGGGTTGTTTCTGGATCTTAGCTATTGTGAATAATGCTTTAGTACACACGAGACTGCAGATATCTCTTCCATGTTTGTTCGTTTTTTTTTTTTTTTTGGTGGCACTGACTGGGGATTGAACCTGGGCCTTCACAATGAGTACATCCCCAGCCCTTTTTCTATTTTTTGTTGGAGACAGGGTCCTGCTAAGTCACTGAGCTGTCCAGGCTGGGCTTGAACTTATGACTGTCCTGCCTCAGGCCCCCAGAGCACTGAAATAACAGACATGGGTCACCACGCTTGGCTGACAAATGGAAAAGGTGCCCTGTAGAAGGGGAGAGGATATCTGCTAGGGGCTGATGTCCAAATGTATAAGATGCTCCTACAACTCAATAGAATGACATCAAATAATGGAGGGCTTGGTTCAGCATTTCTCCAACAATATTACATGTGTTTTCCTTTGTTTGGCTCCAATCCCTCCTCCTGCTGAGCCCCTACCCTCACTTGTGTCCTCTCTGAGACAGCGCCGAGGACCTGGCTATGAGCAGAAAGCACTTTCCTCTACTTCCCTGGAACAGAGTCAGAAGGAAGTGGAAGTGGGCTGCTCCGATGCACACAGAGGGGACCAGGAAGTCCTTCAGGGTTTTCTGTCCCCAAAACCAGAGCTATTTCCACTCACCCTTCTTTCTGAAATATTTACCAACTATGGATGATGGGCAGAGAATGAATAGGGTGAAATAAGTTTGACCTATTCTATTTGAAATGGAGAAAATTCATAATTTTCCAAGGTAAAGGTGTCGATTGTTTAAAATGATGACTCTTCCACAAGAGCCGCTAACTGGAGATGCTGTTCTTGCTGCTGATTATGCAGGCACTAGCCATGTATGAGATGATGTCACATTCAGACGCGCGGCAGAGGGGCCCCCATTCTCTGCAGAAGTGTCACCTCTCCCTGCCAGCCTCTGCAGCCCCACAGGCCAAGGGTGCTATGCTGGCCCTGAAATTTTCTAAAAGGAGCCTTGGAAAATAAGTGAGCCCATTTTCAAGGTACAAAAATTCTCTATTTTTTTCTTCTCAAGTATGATGCATGGATTTTGTGTTTCGTCACCTTTGGGCTATCCACCAGTCCTGGGAGAAAGATTAACATTATTTTACTGAAGTTCACCAAGAGAAATGGCTTTTGATATTTTAAATGAGTTAGTCACAGCAGATGTGCTTTTAAAAAACACTTCTGTAAGAATAGCAACAAAAAAGAAAAATTTAGGATTACATCTAAGGAGAAGATGCCAGGTGCATGTCAGGAGACGACAGTCCTGACACTGTGGAGGTGTCCCTTGCTCAAGGCTAGGAGCTCTCGTTCTCCCACAGGAGGACACACATTTAATCACACACTGATAAGTGTTTCTGAGCACAGCAAGTTGATTCTAAGATTCACATAAAAATAAACTCACAGGAGTTGCTATAAAAGCACAGGCATGGATGTAAACATGGGGTCTCATAAATAGGAGCCAGATCAAGAATGGCAGTGAGAATGAAAACATGGAAAGTGGATTTCGAGGCAGGAAGGAGGCAGAAGGGAGGGGAAGGGGATTCAGAAAGGAAACAAGCTGTTACGTGTATGTACCCCAGTCCTCCAGATGACTAAGCTGCATGCCCTGCAAACGTGCTAATTAAAAGCAATAGCGCTCAAAACAAAAGAACAATGGGAAGGACCAGATCTACCAATCATTAAAACATATTATATGTTTTCTGTAAATAAAACATTGTGGTATTGTGGATCATAGACTAAAGGAGTGAGAAATAGACCAAAACATATTATAAAATACACAGTCTTTCAAATATCTAAGATCACCTTTAAATAAATGGTATCATGACAATATGATGGTCATTTCCACAGAGAGATAAATTTGGGTTCATATCTCTATCACACAAGAAAGGAATCCAAATTAATCAGGGAGATCAATGCAAAAGTCATCTAAGAAGAGAACTTGCATGGTTCCTTTTTAACTTGGAACGTATAACTGAGATGAACTGTACAGCTTCATAATATGGATTCTTTTCTAACTAGAGTTAAAAATCCAGATTAATTTTTTTAAAAAGTAGGTGATTTGATTTCAAAAATGTTTTTCACGTGAGCAAGAAATCATAAAGTCATGTGACAAGTGACACAGGGTCGCAAGCTAGTTGCAGAATACACGACAAGGGAGGGAGCGGTCTGTATGGAGAGCAAGTGTGCCGCATGTGGATCAGTCACTCCATGGCACAGATGGGGTGAGGCGACCCTGTGACCCCCTGTTCTGAGGCCGGGCACCCTGGAGGCCTCGGCAGATGGGGTCACAGTGGCAGAGCCTGCGAGGAGGAAGGAGTCACAGGACGCAAGGCCAGAGAGCACTTCTGGTGAGGCTGAGCTGTCACTCTGTCCCTAGCACAACCCAGATCCTACAAGAACTAGCCGCACACCTGCCCAGCCCCCGGTGCCCAGGAGGCCTTGGGCACAGATGCAACCATATGCAACTGTGGTGATGTAGTTTTCTTAATGTTGATAATCCTTTAAGTATAGGAAAGAAGACTGAATATTTGGTGGAAAGATGAGGAAAATAGATAAACACAGAGTTCATGGAAAAGTACTTATTTGATGACAGAATCTTGCTAAGTTGCTGAGGCTGGCTCCAGCCTCCAAAGCAGCTGGGATTACAGGTGTGCATCACCATCCCTGGCCGAACGCTCTCCTGTAGAGAGACCAAACATAAAAAAGGTGCGACAGGAATGGAAAGTTACAACCAGCACAGAAAGACAGATGAGTCACCGGCAGGCATTGTGTCCTTGGGCAGAAGTGTTGGAGAGCAGGATTCATCCCACAGCTGATTACCAATGCCAAAGGGTAAATTCACATCCTAACAGAGCCACCTGACAGGTCCACCTGGTCAGGACCAGGCTCCACACCACCGATAAGGGTGCAAACTGGCCCCTGGGGCTGCAGGTGACTCACTGGGAGGGACATGAGGTCACCTGTGTAGAGATTCTGCCGAATGCACAGACGCTACGCTGGCTCTACAGCGAGGAAATCGGCAGGTGAATCCAAACAGAGGGAAGTGCTGCAAAACACTGATCTGGATCCTAAAATTACCAATTTAACCCAAGATAAAAAATGACAAAAAGCCAGAGAATGATTGCAGCTTAAAGGACATTGGAGAGTAACTTTACAAAACAAACGTTTATGAATAATAACTGTGCCTGTGATTTATGCACTTCAATAAGGCTTTACCTTTTAAAGGTATAAAAATGTATGAGTTCTTGACAATGCCTGTGGAGAACATGCTTAAAAAGCACAGGTTGTCACATTTTCAAACTGCACCTCAAACACTTGATATTCAGTACATGACCTTGATATTGAGAAGTCTGTTGAGTTGATTTCCCTGCCGTGTATTCTGCATAAGAACCACATTGAGATTATTTGTTAGGGTTGAGAATAGACAGATGTCTCGATTGTAGAGACACACAGTCAACAAAAGTATTTGTGAATATTTTTGGGTTTTCTCAAAAGAAAAACACTTCTACATTTTAATTTCCTGCTTAAAATATACTGTCTGTTCTCACTTTATATCTTGATTAGAAAGCAGTAAAATATGAAATAAAAGCAAAATGACTAAAAATCCTCTACAGAGAGAACTAACTATACGTCATCTATCCAAGAGTTAACCATTCCCACGTCTTACTTTTCCCGCATACAAGAAGAATTAGGGTGTGGCGGTGCCTGTCTCAGCTCAGCCCCGAGGACCTTCCCAACAGGGCTGGCCATTCACCATGACACCAGATAGGGCCCCAAAGTTACCCACGGAGGAGATGGGGCCCAGAACTCACCTTCCACACCCACGTGGATCACAGAGCAGCACCTCAGCCTGGCCAGCGCTGCACAAGCAGAGTGAGAAGGTGACGTAAGAAAGGACGGCAGGCCTCTGAGGAAGAGCGTCAGGCTGGCCTGTCACAGAGCCAGGCAGGCTTCTCATGACCTCAGCTCTGGCTTGCAAGATGGAGCAGACCTGAAGGAGAAGCCCCCGTGGCTCGTCTCCAGGAGATGGGCATTTCTGCTTGAGGCCATCTGGATTTTGTGGAGGCTCTGCCGGGAGCATGGTGCCCACAGGCTTAGGGCAGTGCCTGGGGCTTGCAGGCTCCTTGGGTGTCCCTGGAAATCCCTCACCTTGTGGCCTCAGTCTTGAAGGGGGAGGAAAGTTTACATCAACCCAGGCCTAGTTGATCTTATTTGACCTGTAGACTGGCTCCCTAATGGTTACCATGTCTACATTAGAGCTGAGATGACGTCCGACCCAAATCTTAAGGTGATGCTGGACATCAAGCAAGCTAAAGCAGGTTCTGCTTTACGTCACCTATTGGGCATTAGTCAGCCCAAGCCGAGTTATTCTTTTTAGCAAAAATTGCTTTTCCATCCCTGACCACTTCAGAATAAGACACAAATTAGGCTTTTACTGAGTAACCGTTTGAGGCCCAGGTATTTTTATTTTTGTTTTGTTTTGTTTTTTCCTCTGTCTCTACTGTGGTTTCTGACTGTGTCACCTACCTAGGGACGGACACAGGAAGCACTCAGCGTTTGTTTCTTTGATTGTCAAAAAAAAATAGGCTATTTAGAAAAGTCTTTAGTGTAAACGTCTTTATCTGCTGTACACTTCATCTCATTGTGGAACATGAGGACGCATTTGTCTGTCACAGGATCATTTCACACAAAGCACAAGAAGACTGGTCGGGGACACAGTGAGAACCAGCTTCCGTGCACGGAGCTCAACAGCCTTTCAATTTGTCCTTTACTGCTTGGTGGGAATACTTCTCACAAACAGAGGAACTTCTGTTTTTACTTTAGTTAGGCAGTTGGTTAATATAAATGATAAATGGATATGGTTGGAGAAATGTAAGTAAAAACAGAATTGGCACCCTATTCAAAATCTTGCAAAGGGAGTGGAAAAAGAAAAACAAAGTTGTATTATTAAATAAGCATTGAAACAAAATTGTGGATCTCAGGCAGTCCACCAAGCAACTGCTAAAATAAAGGAATCCAGCGCTTTCGGGTTTCTGCCAAGCAGATTCAGCGACCCCCGCCCCGCCGCCCTGTCCTGCATGAACAGTGAGAGTCAGAGGACGAAAGGCGGCCACCCCTATGGAGCCTGTTAACTGCAGTGGAGTCTGTCTGTGTGAGCGAATCTCCCTTATCTGGAGGAAACCAAGCTCTCCCATCTGTCTTCGTGGCGGGGTGGTCGTGCATGTGGAGCAGGGAACCCGCTAAGTTCTAACCCCCCCAGTGCAGAAGTCCAGACAGAGCTGCTCCTCCCTTGTGGGCGCCTGTTTCTGCCTGGATCGGCGAGCTGACCGGTGCCACTGAGCCTTCAGAGGGCTTCCTACGCAGTGCAAAGAGAAGCAGGTGCTCCCAGCGATGTCTCCTAAGGCAAATGCCCAGCGGGAGGAGGACAGAAGTCTCTTGTGGTTTTCCCGCGTGGGGAAGCATCCTCTCATTCCAGTCTAGTGTTTGTCCCACAGCTGCGCAGTTGCTCACGTGAATGAGCCCGGCAGTGGGCACTTCCTGACACAGCCACCAGCTCCCCTTCATTCACCGTGGCTCCAGGGGGCATTTCTCTCAGTCCACGGACTTCAGGGCCAGTTCTTATTGATGAATCCAACTTTATATCTGCAGCCCAGATGTCCTCTGCCAATTCCAACACCTCGTAATCCATGGCCTGCTTAGAGCTCAGGAAAAGGTCTGATGGCCAAGTCACACTGCACTCCGTGTAGAAACGGATTTCCGGTGTCTCAGTCTGTCCTCCCCCAGGCGTCCCAGTTGAGTAGAGGTCAGGCTGCGGGTGCCGTCCCCTCCTGTCCTGCTCCCTGTGGCCCCAGCCCAGTCCCACCCTCCCTCCTTTCCCGTGAAGACACCACTGCCAGCTTCCCTTCTTCAACCTCTTCCCCCATTCGTCCCCAAATGGCAACTGGCCTGGTTTTCAACAAATATGGATCCCATTAATTCAGTGATTGCAAAATAAAACTCTAAGGACTTTCCATTGACTTAGGGTAAAATTAAAAATCTTCACAGGAATGCTCCTTGTATATTTGGCTCAAATGTCCTATGCATTCAAAAATGACAAATGGAAAAATGTTGCTTATATCTAAAAATATTAACATTTTAAAATAGAAAGTCTGCATAATTCTCCTAAATACATCCAATTAATTATTAAGCATAACAAGCAAAATCGTGCTGCAATGTCATTCCTTAGTAAACTGCATAGGACTGTTCTCCCCATTAGATTGTATTTCTGTGGATTAATGTTTTTTCATATACATAATAAAACAGGGTTCAAAGTCTAGTATTAGTTCAGTTCCTAATGTGTACCTTAGGATTTTTTTTCCACAGTAAAATTTCAACTACACACATGCCCAGATACATCTTAGTATCTTAATAGTGAGAACTGCCCCTGATAATTACTTTATATGATGATGATGACTATATTTTCATTTCATGGGTAAAAGCTATCAAATTAATAATTATGCCTTCATTAGAGGAAGCAAGCACATCCTATCAACATCCAAGAGGAGGAGTCGATTGTAATTAAAGAAAGCTTTCTATATTCATAGCACCAACACTCCAGGTAGTAAGTTGTGGAGATTTTGTTCTACACCCTTACTTAAATGAATATTTAGAGCGCAGTTTAACGGACTTTGTAGAAGTTAACAGCAAAAAGAAGAGAAAGCATTAGTAAGTATGTGCTTACGAAAAGTACACTATATAAAGGAGAACCTGTAGACTCTAATAGGTTATTCAGTTTAAATGTTAATTAAAATCTAATTAGTGAGTCATGAGAATACATAAAATAGCAGATAGGTGGTTGAGTGAGAAGCAGGAAGATTTTACCCAAGTGAAATAAGTAACTGGCTTCACTGAATCGGTGGTTTCTTAGCAACAATTAATGAGTTGAGTCTTTCCCACCTGTGACTGTGTTGAGAAATGTTAAAGCCTTGCTTTTATCTCTCATAAATGTGCATTTTTCTCTATGATATAATACTGACCTGAGGGAGGTAAAAACACTTGGAATTCTTCCAAAATGCAGAATGTGAGATGCAGCCTAGCCCTGGGACAGGACCTGTGTGGCATGGCTGTCCACGGGCCCCACGGGACAGGGGCAGCCCCACAGCGGCCCACACCTGGGGGCTCACCCTCCTGGGTGCCCTGCTGGCCAGATCCGGGCCATGCCACCCCTTTCTCTCTGGGTTCTTTCTACAAGGCCCTACGGTTGGTGGATTATCCACAGGCACAGTGACGCTTTGCTTCATCCACCCTGCTGAAAGGACAGCATTTAGAAAATTTTAAGATTTAAAAATACGTGATTTTTTTCAATAGTATATTTTCCCCAGAAAATATTTAAAATTTAAATAGAATTGGATAATGATTTTTTAAAAGATACAACGGTTTCACCATTTCTTTTTCCAATCACATTCTTTTGTTGTCGTCGCTGTTCTGCAGTTCTAGGGATTAGACTGAAGACTTTTACACTGAGCTGCATCCCTAACTCTTTTTATTTTTTATTTTGAGATAAAGTCTCACTAAGTTGTTAAGTTGCCCAGGCTAAGCTCAGACTTTTGATTCTCCTGCCTCAGCCTCCCAGAGCGCTAGGATTCCAGTTGTGTGCCACCATGCCTTGCTTACAAATCACGCAGTCAAAGCACATATTTTGTGCACTGTGGTTTTTGAGTTCTTGATTCTCTTGGGTGTTATGGTTCAGATCACAGGTGCAGCCTGTCAGGCCCCTTCGGAGGTGTGAGCCACTCCTGCAGGACGGAAGCAGCTGGCTGTGCCCCAAACCGGTCCCAGGGAGAAATGGGCCATGGCCTTTTATGCATGCAGGGCAGAGCTCTGCCACACAGGCTGTGATTTATGGTGTGTTTTGCTTAGCACCTCGAATGGGGTGCTGTTCTCCCTCAATGGCATTTGACTTTGCTGCCTGACCAACGGGAAATACAGAGAATCTTGGGTTGTTTCCATCGTCAGAGCAAAGCATATTTATCCTATAAAGTGGAGCCGAAGAAGAAATTGTCTCATACCCTCGGAGTGGCGCTCGGACTGCAGGTCTCACCCAGGAGATCAGACCCCAGCAACATCCGCTAACTGCTCCTGCTCCAGGAGCTTGCCTCTGCAAAGCAGAGGATGCTGATGAGGACCACGCCTAGGGAGTGTGCAGCGCCCGGGAGCGCTCTCTAGATTTTCACCAGGGTGGTGGTTTGGATCTTCAGGTCCCCAAATGCTCACATGTGGGAATCCTGGTGCCCAGCAGATGGCGCTGTTGAAGGCTGTGGAAGCTGGAGCCTGGGGCAGAGAGCGCTTCCTCTCCCTCCCCCTCCCTCCCTCCCTCTCTCCCTCCCTCTTTCTCTCTCTCTCTCCCCCTCTGATCTTGTGTGCCAGAGGCCACCTCTCCCCCTTTCAGCTGTCTCCCTTGGGTGTTCTGCCACAGCCAGGGACGCCTCACAGCCACCATCAGGCAAGGACCCCCCCGTGGGTGATTTCTGTTACGTTTTTCCCCAGGCATCTGCAACATTTGTTATAATGATATACATTTATATATACACTGTTCTGACTTTCTTTCCTTTAAAATTGATTTTTAACTATAGTTATTTTAGGACTAAATTTTAAACGTTTTTTTGTTAGAAACAGGCAGACACACATTGGCTGGAAGCTCTTGCTCGGACTGTGTTTTAGGCACTGCTCCTGGCCACCTTGGGCAGCCATTCTTGTCCGAGGAGCCCATGTCACCGAGGACGAGGGTTCACCCTGGGAAATCAGACTCTGGCCCCAGCGAGCGCCTCTGGAGGCTGCAGCCAGGGTTCTGGTGGCAGCGGCTACCTCAGGGGTAGGTCTGTGACTGGGAGTCGGGCCCCTGGGGTTGAGTACCATCCCTCCCTGTGCCAGTGCTATCACGTTTCCCAGAGACAGAATTCCCAGCAGACGCCTGGGACACAGGAAGCTCCCACAGCCTGTGGGGCAGAAACACCCAGAGGTCCCCAGTGTAGGCTGTGAGGAAGAGGAATCCAGAGAAGACGATTTTGTAGTGAGGTGAGTGTGTGCTCCTTGCTCCCCTGTGGGACAGAAACAAATCTCTCCATTTTCTTTACCCGAAAATATCCTACCACCAGGAAACATTTAAGGAACACCCACTGCTGTCAGGAACTGTGCTGCACTCTGGGGCTTGAACTGGGTCTTTAGAAACGCGGCTCTCCACGTCCTAGCTTCTCTGGGTCTGCAGTTCTCAATGATCTCACCCCTCCTTTCAGGACGCATGGTCTTCCTGTGCGACCTCAGGGCCAGGAGCTCATGGGCTGCATTGTTCCCTCTACAAATGCTGTCAAGGGCTCACTGCATGCTGGGCTGTGTGGGTCTGTTTTCATGATCTGGAAAACCAGCGTGCAGCTCAGGCTGCATGCGAGTGGATAGACGGCACAGAGTCAGTCAGAAACCCACAGGGAGAAGACAAGGTGGGAGGAGAGGTGTCAGGGAACAATCTTGCTGGTTGGGTGTGTGGCCAGGAGAGCTTTCTTGGATGAGGGAGATGTGTCAGTAGGGCCTTGAGTACCCGAGGGAGACAGCTGTGTGCAGCCCAGGCACAGGAGAGAGCAAGGGCAGTGGTGGAAGTGGGGCACATGTGTGAGGTTCTGGGAATCAGCAAGCCAGTCAAGAGGAGGGAAGAGAGTGGTGGAAACAGCAGAGGAGACAGCTGCAGCCAGATTAGATGAAGACAGGAAGCACCAGAAGGCAAGTCTGTGTTTCCTTCCTCGGCAGGAAGATCTTGACCCAGGGCTGGGTAACCGTGGAGAAGGTCCTGGATGACTGGAGAAGGTCCTGGGTGACTGGAGAGGGTCCTGGGTGACTAAAAAAGGTCGTGGGTGACTGGTGAAAGTCCTGGGTGACTGGAGAGGGTCCTGGGTGACTGAAGAGGGTCCTGGGTGAGTGGTGAAGGTCCTGGGTGACTGGAGAAGGTCCTGGGTGACTAGAGAAGGTCCTGGGTGACTGGAGAAGGTCCTGGGTGACTGGTGAAAGTCCTGGGTGACTGGAGAGGGTCCTGGGTGACTGGTGAAGGTCCTGGGTGACTAGAGAGGGCCCTGGGTGACTGGAGAAGGTCCTGGGTGACTGGAGAGGGTCCTGGGCAATTGGAGAAGGTCCTGGGTGACTGGTGAAGGTCCTGGGTGACTAGAGAAGGTCCTGGGTGACTGGAGAAGGTCCTGGGTGACTGGTGAAAGTCCTGGGTGACTGGAGAGGGTCCTGGGTGACTGGTGAAGGTCCTGGGTGACTAGAGAGGGCCCTGGGTGACTGGAGAAGGTCCTGGGTGACTGGAGAGGGTCCTGGGCAATTGGAGAAGGTCCTGGGTGACTAGAGAAGGTCCTGGGTGACTAGAGAAGGTCCTGGGTGACTAGAGAGGGTCCTGGGTGACTAGAGAAGGTCCTGGGTGACTGGAGATGGTCCTGGGTGACTGGAGAGGGTCCTGGGTAATTGGAGAAGGTCCTGGGTGACTGGAGAAGGTCCTGGGTGACTAGAGAAGGTCCTGGGTGACTGGAGAGGGTCCTGGGTGACTGGTGAAGGTCCTGGGTGACTGGAGAAGGTCCTGGGTGACTGGAGAGGGTCCTGGGTGACTGGTGAAGGTCCTGGGTGACTGGAGAAGGTCCTGGGTGATTGGAGAAGGTCCTGGGTGACTGGAGAAGGTTCTGGGTGACTAGAGAAGGTCCTGGGTGACTGGAGAGGGTCCCGGGTGACTGGAGAAGGTCCTGGGTGACTGGAGAGGGTCCTGGGTGACTGGTGAAGGTCCTGGGTGACTGGAGAAGGTCCTGGGTGATTGGAGAAGGTCCTGGGTGACTAGAGAAGGTCCTGGGTGACTGGAGATGGTCCTGGGTGACTGGAGAGGGTCCTGGGTAATTGGAGAAGGTCCTGGGTGACTGGAGAAGGTCCTGGGTGACTGGAGAGGGTCCTGGGTGACTGGTGAAGGTCCTGGGTGACTGGAGAGGGTCCTGGGTGACTGGAGAAGGTTCTGAGTGACTAGAGAAGGTCCTGGGTGACTGGAGAAGGTCCTGGTGACTAGAGAGGGCCCTGGGTGACTGGAGAAGGTCCTGGGTGACTGGAGAGGGTCCTGGGTGACTAGAGAAGGTCCTGGGTGCCTGGTGAAGGTCCTGGGTGACTAGAGAAGGTCCTGGGTGACTGGAGAGGGTCCTGGGTGACTAGAGAAGGTCCTGGGTGCCTGGTGAAGGTCCTGGGTGACTAGAGAAGGTCCTGGGTGACTGGAGAGGGTCCTGGGTGACTAGAGAAGCTCCTGGGTGACTGGAGAAGGTTCTGGGTGACTAGAGAAGGTCCTGGGTGACTGGAGAAGGTCCTGGGTGACTGGAGAGGGTCCTGGGTGACTGGTGAAGGTCCTGGGTGACTGGAGAAGGTCCTGGGTGATTGGAGAAGGTCCTGGGTGACTAGAGAAGGTCCTGGGTGACTGGAGATGGTCCTGGGTGACTGGAGAGGGTCCTGGGTAATTGGAGAAGGTCCTGGGTGACTGGAGAAGGTCCTGGGTGACTGGAGAGGGTCCTGGGTGACTGGTGAAGGTCCTGGGTGACTGGAGAAGGTCCTGGGTGATTGGAGAAGGTCCTGGGTGACTGGTGAAGGTCCTGGGTGACTAGAGAAGGTCCTGGGTGACTGGAGAGGGTTCTGGGTGACTGGAAAAGGTCCTGGGTGACTGGAGAGGGTCCTGGGTGACTGGAGAAGGTCCTAGTAAGTGTGCAGGCAGCAGGCACTGTTGGATGGCCATTGTCCATCTCGTGCTGGAGCCCCATCTCTGCCCAGCATCTTCAGGGCCTGCGTTCCTGCCCCTTTCCCTTCTCTGCTCCTCTTCCCTGGCCCTGGCCCTCTCTTCTCTCGGCTTCTTCAGTCCTTTGAGATCCAGCCAGGTTCCTGACCCATTTCGTTTACTTCCAGCATATTTTATACAAGAAAAATATTGCAGGTGAATTCTCTGCACACGTTTCAAATTGTTTCACATTTCTAGATTCTGCTAGTTGAATCTATCATTTTGAGAAAGGTTTCCTATTTTTCCCTCATTTTAAAATAGATAAGCAGAACATTAATTGTAAGAAACTGAAAAGAAATACAAACACTTTAGTTGAACTGAACCTATGTCTAATCTTCTCAAGCTTAACCAAATACCTCATTTTCTTTTTTCACATTTATGGTTCCTAGAATATTGTTTACCTTTTTAAAAGCAATTCCATCTTCCTAGGGCTGGGATGTAGCTCAGCGGCACCACGCCTGCCTTGAAAGCACAAAGTCCTGAGTTTCATCCCCAGTACTGCACTCTGCCCCACCAATTCCATCTTCCTGAAGTAATATTTTTCTTACATGGAGATTTCTGATTTCAAAACTGTACCTTTCTGGACTACAGAGGAGATTCCCGAAGTGCATGTTCCTGGCTGGCAGAAGAACATGGGTCCTGCCCTGAGGTTCCTCTATTTCTGCTCAAGACCTCATTTCCTCCAGAGATGGAAAGGTGTGTGAGGGCTGTCCAGGGTCACTCCTCCAGACTTGCTTCTGGGGACCCTGTGTTTTCAGTGCTGGGGGTTAAGTCCAGGCCCCAGCTAGGGTCCACCACCAAGCCACCCCCCCCACCCCCTGGGGGTCCTGCTTCTCCCACTGGGCGGGAGAGGGATCTGTCTTTGCCCAGCTGTGGAGATGGACACTGGGCACACTGAGCATGAAGAGGGGGATCCTGAAGCAACTGAGGGGGGAGCTCACACCTCTTTTTTAGGGTTAGAAATGCAAGATTCTTGGAGGACTGTAGTTGATAAATCAGCACGTTTAACTCCAACTTTCTTTAATTCTCCTCCAATCCTACTTCTTGTCATGGTCCATCTTTGTCCACCTCCTTTCTGTCCATCTTTCTGGTGGATGGATTAGGTTATTCCATCTGATCTATTTGTTGTTTAAGAACTAGTAAAACATGTCTAGAACGAACGAAAAGTAGGTGAGATCCCCACGAGGGTCCCAGGGACGCTTGTGCAAGTGCTGCTCTTGTGCTGGGCTCTGCATAATCCCTTCCTATGAGTTCAGCATCTATTTTTTATGCTGCAGAGCTGGCATCTGGATTAATGAAGATTAATGAGCCGGTGCTGGAAATAATGAGTAGTGTCTAAGCGCAGGGCGCCCGTTCCCAGCCAGTGCCTGTTGAATGAGATGGGATTTCAATAATAATCTGTCTCAGGACATGAGCCACATGGGTCTTGAAAAAGGCCCCTTGTGTATCTGAGTCATACCTGGGACACCTGTGAGCAGATGGAAGGTCCTCACGGACCCCTGGGCTGGGCACATGGGCGTACTCCTTGGGTTTCCACCAGGAGGTGGTGAGTCCCTGGTCCTCCAGGTTACACGGGGCCTCGCTTCTGGCACAGCTGCAAGAACTGCTGTCCTCAGTTCTCAGGTGTGGGAGGCGTTATCTCTCTGAGTCTCCATGTTTGTCTCTAAAATGGTCACCATGTTGCCACCTATCACTCTCAGATGCTGACAACATCCCTGGTTTAGACCCTGCTGCCCTTGTCTGACTCTGCCCTGTGCATGGGGAGAAGCGGTAGTTAGCGGGGCCCACATGCTGGGTCCGCTCCAAGGCTGCCTGCACCCCAGCTCAGCCCTGCAGACTCCTGTGAGTTCCCAAGACCAGAGCCTCCCACCCTGAGGCCCTGAGCTCGCTCTCAGAGATGCAGGAGGCTGCCAGGGCCCTGAGTAGGAGGTTGGAGACCGCAAGTTCCCCAGACACGGTGCCCATGTACCTGCTTCGGGTACCTTGCTCCAGGTAGGTGGAGATAGGTAAGGGAGAGGAGGGGCCCTTGGGTAGGGCAGCCACATTCCAGATCAAAACTCCAGAGTAAGGGAATTCAAAATCGGGACTGGTGATTCCAGGTAGTTATGAAGTTTGTTTTTCAAGCCAAGAGCTGAGAATATATTTTATTTTTCAGGTTGTTAGCTTGATGACTGGATGAAGAAAATGTGGTATTTACACACAATGGAGTAATACTCTGCTGTGAAGAAGGATAAAATTGTATCATTTATAGGAAAATCAATGCATCTTGAGACCATAACCATAAGTGAAATAAATCAGACACACGAGCTTACATATCACACAGTATCTCTTATATGAGAAACCCAAAGTATAAATAAAGAGCAAAATAAAAGACAGATGATGGGAAGTAGGGGACAGATCATTTTCAAATGGTTAAGAGGTGGAGGGAGGGGGTGGAGCAGGGAAGAGGATGGGAAGGAGTTAAGACATGTCCTGTGCATGCACCAGCCTCACGCAAGGAATGTGAGCAGTGGGCACTGCAAACGTGCACCGACAAAAATTAAAGGAAAATAGTACTAAAAGTTGTTGAGATAACTGTAGATTCACACACAGTAGTAAGAAATAGTAAGGAGAAGAGGAAAAAAGAATAGATAAAACTGGAAACAAACTTAAGAATAAAGAGGGGAAGAAGGGGGCCGGGGATGTAGCTCAGCGGTGCCGCCGCCTGCCTCGAAAGTGCAAGGTCCTGAGTTCGATCCCTGGTACCAAAAGTAACAAAACCAAAAAAAAAAAGAAAGAAGGTTTGAAGGGAAGGGAAAAGAAGGAATGGGGAAAAAAGAAAAATCAAGACATATTACATACAGGCACAAATTCCCTTTGGTTATTTTGTATACTAAGAGGATACCGATCAAATTTAATTTAAAGGAAAAACAGACACAATAGAGAACTCTCTTATGTACTCTGCCTAGTTTCTTCCAAAGGTAACATTTTGCAAAACTAAAGCACAACATCACAGCCGAGATATAGGCGTTTACATAATGTAAAGATCATATTTTGACTTTGCCAGTTTTACCCGCACTCACTGGTATGTGTGTGTATGCCTGTGTGTGTATTCTATGCATTTTATTACCTGTGAGAGGTCATGTGTTTGCTACTGAAATCCAGACACTGAACCATTTTAGTAGATCACAGATCTCTTGTGGATCCATTCCTTTTAAGTAAACAGATGTCCAGAGTGCCCCAGCAGATGAGAGGGGGTAGAGTTGTAGCTAAGCGTTTGGCTTCTGTTGAAACCATGGCCACTTGGAAACCTGCTTTGGAGGGTATGAACCCCTTCCTGGAACAGCTTCTGGCAGGAGCTGTGGGCCCTCGCTGGGTTCCCCCAGAGGACCTCTCCCACCTGGGACCTGCTGTCTCTGCTCATCCGCCTGCATTTCCTTTGTGCAATCCTTTCCTTCTTTAGCACTCACTTTTCACCTCTGGGAATCCCAGCCCCTCCTTTTAGCCCAGCCCTGAGCTGCCTGAGGCTCTGATCCTAGGCGGAGCCATCCCGCTAACCTTCTCAGGATCCTGTGCCCGCTCCTCTTACCCTGCAGGTGTAGTAGACTGTCCGCAATGAGGCTAGTTCATGCTCTAGTGGAGCAGTTCACAGGGAGACAGGGTAAAGTAGGAAGTGTCAGGGGAGGGGGGCAGAGAAGTCACAGTCATGGGACACAACCAGATGGAAAGAACTGCTGTAGGACAGCGCCCAGAGCCCCTTCCTGGGTGGCTCCGTGTGGCCTCCGCCCGGGAGCCCACAGGTGGCCAGCTCACCCCAGGCCTTCCTCTCCAGCCTCTTGGCTCCTAGGATTCTGTACTTCAGCAGTTGGCTCCACGCTAGCAGGAGCCAAGATCCAATCCGGGAAGGAGGCCAGCTTGCAGGCTGCTAAAAGGCAGAGACTGAATGCAAAATAAATCTAGCTCGGCTCTAAAGATGCTGGGATGGCTGGCACTGTCATGGAAGTGATGGAAGTGAACCCTTTGTTTATTTTCGGGCTCTCATTCTGACATCTGCATACTTCAGTGTGTGTGTGTGTGTGTGTGTGTGTGTGTGTGTGTGTGTATACGCCATTTGTCAAACACATGCAGTGTGTACTTTAATAAAAACTGAAAGCATGGCATATTTCACTGTCAGCCTTTTCTGCCTCATGATGCATGCTGAATATTTTCCTATTTTTTTATCAACCTGACTCTAATGACTAAATAATGTCTCATGGCGTAGGCAGCCTCCAGGACATCGGGGTTTCTCGTGTGGACGTGGAAGTGCTTCTGGCTCATACTGTGGAGTAACATATGCTGGGAACTCAGCGCCTCTGTGTGCAGGGTCAGGGGGCTTCGCTATCAATGACTCTCGCTTCTGCCTGGGCCCGGAGCCTGTTGCTGGGAGCTCCTTCTCCACCTCCCCTCCATCAGTGAGAGCAGGTCCCAGAGGAGGTATGGAAAGGAGTGGAAAGAAAGCACCAAGAGGTACCTGAGATAAAGAGTTTGTTGCCTCGACCTGCGAGGAGAAGAAAAATATTGTATAATGTCTCTGAAAAGGAAAAAGGGCATTGCAGGGACAGGAGCATCGGGCACACGGGTGACCCGACCCGAGGTGAGTGGCAGGGTCAGAATGGGCGTCAGAATGGGTGCCCAAGCCGGACAGCGGGGGGACACAGAGGTGATGACGTCTCCTCTCCATGACACTGGATTTTCAATGTCAGAAGCAAATGCAAGGACGCAGAGGCTGCAGAGAAGCACAGAGCTCCACAGAACAAAATGTAAGTGCTGGCCCTGTCTGGCAGCACGGCAACTGCTCAGCCCTTGCACTGGGGGCCTCCGCGGGCTGAAACCGGGAGAGGGCTTCCTTGCTCCTGACCTCGAGGCCACAGAAAAACCCTCCACACCACGAAAATATAGCACCTTAGTTTTAAAAATCTGGTTAGTTTCATATTTTTATTGTAAAATTTCTGTTAAAGATGCTTCATGAATAAGTGATCTCATTATTAACAAGGTTCTCCATACACAAAGACTACCGGTTTTGTTTGCATAAGTTATCAAGGAGGTAAGAAGTTCATGAGTGGAGGCAGCAGTTGTCCAGTGCGATGTCTGGACCGCAGGAGCTGGGCCTGGTGTGGACACAGCTGCTCACCCAGCCCTGAAACAGCTCCATGGGGGATGCTTGCTGCTGGCGGGCCTCTCTGGTCTCTCCTTGGAGGATCCCGAATTCCAGGTGCAGCTGGGCCAGATCCTCCCAGCCTGCGGATGGACGCTCCTGTGGATTTTGCCACCAAACGTTGGCATCGGACGTCACCTCTGGGAAGCACAGGGTCCAGATCAGGGGAAGGTGTCAGGCCGCGCTTTGAGATGGGCTGGTTTCCGGAACAACCGGCGAGTAAGGAAGAGAGGCCCTGCTCCTTCCACTTCATCCCCGAGGGACACAGCTTTGCAGGGACCACGCAGCTCCTGCTGTCTCTCTCCCCAGTCCAGTCTGCCAGGAGCGCCCCTCTGCTCCTCCTGTGGGGACACTCCCCTGTTCTGTAGGACACAACACTTAGGGATTATGTGCTCTGCTATCAGGGAGATTGGCTACATAATGTTCCATCCTCATACCTCTTTTTCTTATTTCTGGTCAAAATTATGCTATCCTTATAGACCTGTTCTCTGGAATGGTTTGTTAAAAATCTGCACATTTAATACAAAATATCTGTAAATCCTAAAGTCATTGTCATTTTCTGAAGAGAAGGTGTTCGAATGGTAACCACTTACTCAGTTTCTGTGCTTAGGTATACTCATGGGTTTAATTTCTTATTATGTCTCAAATAACTTTATGCAAGATCAAAAATTTGTCTATATTTTCAAATTTACTGGCATATTCAACATATGTTTACTATGTCGTAAATGTTCCTTTAGCTATGATTTTTTTATTCCAGATGTTTTGTGTTTGTCTTTCTCTTTTTTCCCATGGTTTCTGAGATGTATAGAATGTGAATGCACCCATACACAGAATGTAGGTGTGTATTTTCTTTGCTGCTAGAAGCCTGAATCCCAGCAACACATTTATGCATTTCTTTTTTGGCACCAGGGATTGAACTTGGCAGTGTCACTGAGTTACGTCCCTGGCCCCGCATTTCCTAATTCTACAACATACCTAGAATCATTTTAGAACAGTTTCACTGTGCCATTTAGAGGACTCTAAATAGCAAGAAGGCTTTGATTTTACAGCTTTGTTTACAAAGGGCTTGTTTGATAAAATGTACTTTTACTATCTTTTATGGTTTTCTTTCCAGCCTTTCTGTATCTTTAGGTATCACTCTTGACCACTCTAAGTAGGACATGCATTTTATTTCCTGTGACAATCTGGTATTTTGGTTCATTTATTTTTATCATTCAGTAAACTTCATTTACTTTTAACCAGGTATTGCAGTTCATTTACCTTTATTCTGATTGTTGTGGGTGTTTGGACTTACTCCAATGTCTCCTCAGTGCCATCTGCTCTCTTCTCCCTCTGCTTTCCCTCTCCTATCTCGCTACAAAGGTCAATGATTGTTGACTGGACTGGGTTGGCAGATGCCTAGGCCAGTGAAGTATACTGCTGTGTGGGTCATGGGGCATGAACTTTGGCTCTATATCTGTTTCTTTCTGACTCTCTTTATGGTCCTGTATGCTTCTGGCCTCTATGGGGTGAGCAGCTTTCCAACGCCAAACCCTTCTGTCCTAAGGTCTCTGTTCCGGAGCCAGCTGACCATGGAGTGAACCATCTGAAACTGTAAGCCAAATTAACCCTTTCTCCTCTAAACTGTAGGTGCCAGGGATGTTGTCTTACCAGTGGGAGAGCTGACTAATACGTTTGCCTTCAGTGGATTCATTATTGGCTCTGTTTGTTTGGAGGTTACATATGTTACAGTTGGGGGCTGCGTAACAGTGCTTTGGTGGTGAACAGACTGCAGTACATTTTATTGCTTAGTGACATTGTGGCTGCCTTATGCTATGTCAGTACACTCTAAGATGTTCCTACAATTGTAAAATCTCCTGATGATGCTTCCCTCAGAACATATCCCTGCCGTTAAGTAAAGCATGCTTCAGTTTCGTTTTTTAAAGGTTGTCGATAAAATCTTAATATGTAAATTAATAATGGCTAATATTAATCAGGATTTCTATATGAAGACTTGAGTGGACCAACTGCCGGCAAGTTACGGGTTTTTCTGTTCTTCCCCTTTCTTCTGGATTAAAACTCACATCTCTGGGTTTCCTTAAACATTCCCAGATATTAGTGACTTGCATTCATATTAACTCTAACAGAAAGAAAGAGCAGTTTCTCCAACTTCAGAATTAGGTGTCTTTGCTAAGACCTTGACATTTTAAACAGTCTATAAAAATTAGCAATTGCTAATACTGTTCCAAGCTTCTAGGAACAAGCAAGTCCAAGTCCAAGAGCTCTAGGGTCATGGAAACCCCACCCAGCAGTTGCAGGAGCACGGGTGATTCGCCATCACTTGTTGTTCTGACCTCCTATTGCACAACAAATGCTTGAGACATCACCTCCAATGTTCCAAACAGTCTTGAAAAACTGAGTATTATTGTTTCCTATTTTATCTTTTAAAATGAGATTAAATGGTGTTAGGGGACTTGACCACTTTGCACCTTTTAGTCAGCATGGCTAAGATTCAAAGCTTGTTTATTTGACTCCAGAGTCTGAGCTTTTTCCTTTCTGTCTACCGGCTCTCAAGAAATGAGAGAAACATTTCTTCCACCTAAGTCTTGAGAGCTCGTCCAAGGTGAGGCTGAAAAATAATTATTTTTCCTCTTAAAAAATGTATTTTCTTATTACCCACTTGTTTCTCATCTAAAGGGGTGCTGTCAAAACATAAGATGTATTACCTGAGAACCAGGGTATAAAACAGATACCCACATTATGCAATTAAATAAAAGCTGTGGCACATGTGATAAATGGATGCTTCCCACTACTGGCCTAGGAATGGAAAGTTTGTGATTTTGGTTTAGGAAATGTTTTGTTGGCAGATGACTGTGGTTTATTTACTGGAAACCAGCTAGAGGACTGTCAGGGTCTTATCTGGATTTGCATGACTTGCCGGATAGTGAAGAAGATTGCTGCTGCAGCTGTTTAATTTTCAGGGCAAAATCTGTGTGTCTTCTCTTTGGGGTTATTGTTGCCATGGTGATGCTCCAACACCAAATTGTATGCAGAGGGTTCCTGCTTCCTACCCACAGGCTCCGTATGAGCTGTAGAGGAGGAATTTGGACTTTAGAGTCTTCACCTCAGAAGCTGTGATGCTGAGCAAGACACAGCCTTCCACGCAGGGCGTCAAGGGACCAGGGAACCGACCCGACAAGGGCACAATCCTCAGCTCTGGACAGTCCCAGGCCGCCGGAACTCAGACAAGAAGCACCTGCCCACACGGCCAGGCTGCTTGGGGCACAGCATAAGACAGCTACACACACTCCAAATTCCAGTTCCCCTCACCAGAGCAAAAGAAGTCAGACCAATTCGACGTGCATGGCCTCACACTCACAGCAACCTCCCGGAGCCTCCAGCCAGGAGCTTCGCTCTGTGCCGCTCTGGGTCACTGGGAAAGGCTGGTGTGGAGAGGGTCACCAGGTGCTCATGTCCTCACTTCAGCTTTCATGCCCTGTCACTCCTTGTGTGTTCGTTCCTTTACCTCCGTCCACACTCAGGTTCTCCCTCAGAGGGTTCGTCTTTTATTCTTGAGTGTGAAAAGCAGCCACTGTCCTGATGGCCACCTGCACAGTGAGGGCCGCTGCCTCTGTCTGGTCTGGGATCCGCCGGGACAGACTCTTCCTCTGTGATGATCTCAGGGAGCAGCAGCAACAAGACAGAAAGCCACTGGATTCCAAAGAGAGGCGGAGGAGATTGACTGCGGAGGCTCTCACTCGGGTGTCTGAGGAGAGTGGGATCCAGTGACAGATCAGGAGCTGGTCCCACCTAGGACCTCCGGGCTGTCGCCCCGTCCCCAAGAGGCCAACCTGAGGCCCTGATCTGCAGCCGAGCAGTCTAAGTAGCCCCGGGGGACACAGCTCTTGGTTGGTGCCCAGCGCTGCCCTTCCTGTTGGCCAGTTCTTGGCGCGCACCTTGTCGCTGACACCTCAGGATGGGGCCTTTCCATGACTTGCTGATCTCATGCCTGGCTTTGGTGTGCTCATTTTTCTGTGAAGGGTTTGGTGTGGGCATACTTGCCTTGCTTTGTCCTCTGCTGCTGCCTGGAGAAGTTTCTCCGCGAATATCCTCCCCTTGGAAGGCCCTTCCCTACTCTGAAAGAGAATTCAGATGTGTCTTTTCCACGTAACTCAAACTTCAGTTGTTAGTTATATCAGCACAGTGAATCTTCATTTTCTGAATGAATGAGTGCTTCCGAGGCCCCTGGCATTTGTAACAGAAATGCATTTCGTTCAATTGATAGTATAGTTGTGTAAAGCTTTGAAGATATATGTGGATTCTTTTAACTTAAAAAATATTATCTCAGTGGAGGAGAACTTACCTAGAATGTGTAAAGAATACTCAGCATACCTAATAATAATAATAATGATTATGATAAGTTTTAAAATATTTGCTGGGTGAGATTCACATGATGATATATTTTTGGGTTGTCTAAGATTTTCTAAATTTTAAAATTAGGTCTTTTTTGAGGGTTCTCCAGCAGGTAGCACAGTGTTGGGGCAGCCGCTGCTGTCCTTGCCCACCCCCAGCCCCAGTGTGGAGTGACCCGTGAATTAAATGGCCATTCTATCTCTGCAGTTAGGTCCAGTCACAGGGAGGTCACTGCCACGCAGACTTCTCGCCCCACGATTAGACATCGTCCTGGAAATCTGTCTCTGACAAAGACCTGAAATTTGCAAGAGCGTATCTTTTTTCTGATAATGGCTTTCAGTTGTTTAAGAGAGCAGAAGGTCTCTCAGGCGTCGTTGCTTCTGCAGGTCAAACATTCCTGGTTCTTCCAACCATGTACACTCCACATGACATTTGCTTCAGATCCTGAATTTCACACTCTTGATTTTCACGAATATGTTGATTATTTTAACAGTATTCCAGTCCACAGCGTTCCCCTGCTGGGCACGACATTCCTGAAAATGTTCTCCAAATTGAGCATGGTAGACTCTTTCTTGAGTCACCTGGACACCATGTTCCTAGTAACACATTTTCTTAAGGAAGACATTCCCATGAATTTTGAGATGAACTGAAACCCCAAAATTTAATCTGTGTTGGTTAAACAGGTTCTTTCTACCCAGTTCTCATACTTTTGAATTTCTGAATCAAAATGTGGAGGTTCAGATTTATCATTCATGTAAACAACCTTGTCAATACGTGTTAGCATTTGCTGTGAAATATTCTTCAGTTATAGAATGAAATCACTCAGAATTAATTTTTGCCTATAATATCAAATTTCCTCTCCATTTCTGATTTACACAGGAAGTTTAATTTTTAAAATAAATTCGTACCAAAGACAAACTGGAAAATGAACATGTTGAATGACTCTATATTTGAGGGTTCTGATCAAGTTAAACTTCGTCACTAAATCACATTATTTCAGTACGTTTATCTGAAAGCTATGAATCCACTTCCATCTGTTTTATTTTTCAGGCAATGATTTTATACCGGGTTGTAATTGGAACCTTTATTACTTGCTTCCTAAAATATAATGGCATGTGAATAGCCATCACAAACAAAGAGACTGGGTTGGGTTGTCTTTTGTGCAATATTGTTTTTACAAGGTCGTTGGAGTATTCCTGTCGTAGTAAAACATGCCCTCTTTGTAGAAGGTGTTTCTTAGCATGGCCCTGTGGCAGGCAGAGCTTAGACAGCAAAAGCGTGGCTGCTGATGAGGTGCAGCCCGTGGAGGCTGGGCAGTGCAGAGGTGAGAAGATCGGCAGTCAGGAGACACGAGCTGGAGATGGGCCCAGCCAGGTACTGCTCTGTGGGCCCCTTTCTTGGCAGCAGTGCTGTTCCAGGGGCCTGAGAGGGGCCTGGCCTCAGAGTGGTCCACAGAGACTGACAGGAAAGAGGCCCCTGCTGACTTCTCCCCTTCTCTAGCTCAGCGTTAGTCCAGCTCCCTGTGCTAATGTCTTATGCTTTCCTCATCTCAGCAGCCTTGTCCCTCCAGCCCAGCCCTTGTCTGGTGTGTTTGTTCAAGCCCACACATCCTTAGGAGGTCTTGGATCTCGAATGTGGAATTACAGCAAGTGGATTCGTTTTCTTCAGCCGCCATAAGAGACAGCGCAGACCAGGTGGATTAAACAGCGGAAGTCACAGAGGGTCGGAGACCAAATCGCAGGGCAGCATGGTCAGGTACTGGGGAGGGCCAGGCGCTCAGCTCCTGCACATGGCGGAGGCAGGAGGATAACCTTGCCCTTATGGCCTCCTCTTAGGTGTGATTAGCTCCCAGGGACCCCTTTCCTTATACCGTTACTCTGGGGATTAGGGCTTCAACACATGCAGTTTGAAGGGATGCAGTCCTGACTGCGGCATTCTGCCCTGGTCCCCTTCTTTATTTTTGGTACCAGAGATTGAACTTGGGACCTTGCACTTGTGAGGCAGGTGCCAGGACCATTGAGCTACAACCCTGGCCCCCTTACTCACTTCTTGCATACAAAGCATATTCATTTCATGCCCCCCCCCCAACTTTAACTCAACCCAGCATCACATCTAAAGTCCCAAATCTCATCTAAATCTGACATGGATGAGACTGGAGGTATGATTCATCCTGAGTCAAAGAGTCGTCACCACTGTGGAACTCTGAAAGCAGGTAGATCATGTGCTTCCGAAATATAGTGGTGGACAGGCTGAGGATAGACCTTCCCATTGCTAGTGGGAGAAGTTAGAAGGAAGGAAGGGATGACAAGGGGTAAGTTTGAAATCTAGCAAGCCAAATTCCATTAGGCCTTAGGGCTGAAGAGTGATTATCCTTGGTCCTGGGCTCTGCACCCCAGCCCTCTAGAGCAAGCACCACCTCTACCACCCTCATCTCTGCAGGGCGGCCCCACCCACTTCATTCAATATTAGGGGAAATAATAAAAATGATACACATGGCTAACTGTGCAAATTAGTATCATCTCTGTAGAGAGCAGATATATTCTAGAGAGCAGCTCTGTGGTGCAAATCAAAAGCTGTAATATTTTGACACCCCATGGTGCAGTATTTCAGTCACTAGCTGTTTATCATGATGATATCATTCCACATGCATGAAGTATTTTGGTAGAAGAATGCTTCCTCAGTATATACACCATAAAGAAGAAAACTGAAATTCCAAATGCCAACAGAGATTTCTGTAGCCGTTCAATAAACCAGTATGTGACCAAAAAGAAGATAAGGAATGTCACACAGGCCATTTAAAATCACGGAAAAGATTCAGGGTAGACCAGGTGGTTGAACAGGTTACCAGGCCCCATTCATGTGGAGAAGTATGCTCTGTGTCACATCACATGCCCTCCTCTGTTGTCCTTCCACTTGCCTGCTCCATGCCCTCCATCTATCTTTCCTTGCCTGTGTGCATAGCAGCCCAGAAGTGCTGAGCAGTCTTCTGGTAAGTGCTCACATGGTGAGTGGTGGGGTTCATGTGTAAGTGCCCCCGTCCTGCACCCTGTGTTGAGATGACTGAGGTCCACGACTGGTACCGGCTCCCAGGGTTGCTCATGGGGGTGACCACCAGTGACCCACTGTTGTGACTTCTCTTTGCTGCTACCTTCTCATCCATGTCCTACTTTCCCACCTTCCTATCTGTGATCTCTGACATCACTCAAAGGAGCTACTGAGGCTGGGATCTGGTCTCAAGTTCTTGCCTTCTTCAGGAAAATCCAGCCTACACACCCACTCAGACAGAATTCCACTTGAAATTAATGCTCCAGTTTATAGAGAATGACTGGAAATGTGCACACTGCATTAGCAATTTTGATTGCTACCGGAAATTATGTGATTATTTTCGTGCTCTTTGCTTACTTGTAATGAACCTATAAGAAAGAAAAGGAGGACGAAAAAAAATCAATGCTTTTTCCTCTGTTCATACTTTCTCAATCTCATCCTTCTTTCAGCTTCTTCAAAAGAAAGTTACTTAGTATGGGTTCGATTGATTTATATTACAAAAATATATTGCATAATTATGTAATGGCTCCTGATCAAGGGAATATTACAGGAAATGCAGGCCCCAAATTGTTCCTGTATTAAGTAAATTTCAGTTACAGGCTTTCAATATTTTCCCTGTCTTGGCTACATCCTCAAATATTTCAGACTTAAGAAATTCCTCCTCTTTCACCAGAAGACTGACCTGTAAAAACCAATGGTATTTGCAGAGTTGTGGGTAGAGCTATCTCTTCCTGGACAATGTGATAAAGGTGACTGTGATAACTCTTGCGTAAAATGGCATCAGAACTTATGATGAGCTTGGAACAAAAACTTGGAAAGCAATTAATTGTTCGACTGCCATGCAATTCTGTTTGTAGCAGTAGAAAAGCAAATTTTCCAGACACTTCTTTGAGCCTATCTCACAAATAGTGTAATGAGTAGGAGTGAACATTAAGCAGGAGCTAAAAAGCCTCCATTCTTACCCTTGTCCAGGCTGATCCCACGGCCCAGCCCTGGGCTTCTTTCCCACAGACAACCTGGATGTTTCAGATGTGTCTCACTTAGCCTCCACCTTCCCTGTAGTTTACAGCAGACAGCTGTGCAGCTTACATGCTGCCTAGATACTGAAGGTGGTTGGATGAGAGGACAAGGACGCTGTTAAGGTATCTTGGGCCACCATCACACTAGGGTGGAGATCATGAAACTCACAGGTCGCTGGGGAGTGACTCAAGCCTTTGAGTTACAGAGCGAGGTGATGCTGTACTAGGGATACAGCACCTGCCAAGGCACCCTTTGACAGAGAAAATGTGGATATGGACACAGGGGAGTACTACACAGCTGCAAAGAGGGAGAAATTGTGTCATTTTCAGGGAAATGGATAAAACTGGAGATCATTGTGCTAAGTAAAATGTGCCAGTCTCAAGTTCCCCATAATGTGTGGAATCTAAACAGGGCTGACATGAAAGCAGAGGGGTGACTACTGTTATACCAGAGAAAGGGAGTGGGAAGAGAGCAATGGACATGATCAAGACATGTATGCATACACGAAAACACAGTGAAAAGCAAAATGTTGCACAATAAATAGTAAAAAGAAGGCAAATTTTGTGCTACTTGCACTTTATAATAATTAAACTAACAAAAACAAATATGTGGAATGACCTTAAGAAGCAGTGAGGTGCTGGAAGCTGTAGTAGGGCCGGGCGTGGTGGGTGTGTCCCGGGCAGAGACAGAGCCGTGGGGCAGGAGCCCCTCTGCACCCTGGGCCCAGCCCGGGTTGCCAGGATCTGTCCCCTGTCTCCTTCCTGGCTCTCAGGGTGTCTTCAGTGGCGGCCTGGGGTCCTCAGTGGCACCTGGGTGGTGCTGGGGTCCGCATCTCGGCTGGAGCAGGACACAGTGAGGAAGGGACAGGAGTCTGCATGGAGTCCATTTGGATCAGGTGGTCTCGGGTGGGTTTGCAGTGCCTTTACTGGCTTTGGCCTCACAGAATGGCCACTTGTGCTGGATGATTTTCCCGACCAAGGTAAAATAGCCACTTCCCCTCGTCTGACTCACGAGATGTGACAGCTCTTCGTGACTGTGTTTAGCTTCCCTCTCGTACCATCCTCAAGTCCAGGATTGCGAGACATCTCGGCAGCTCATCGGGGCATCAGAGTCCATTTTTCCAACTCTGTGGAGACTCAAAGCTCAAGTAGCAAACTTCTGCTGTGAGTCAGAGAGACACCTGCTCACTGTGTCCTTCTCAGAGCCAGACTTGCTCATTTCAGTGCTGCATTTCTGCAGCACAGCTTGGGGACAGACTCAGCAGTGCAGGCCCTCTGCAGTCCAGCGGCCCACTTTCCACATGGTGAGACCTGGGCGGGATGGGAGGAGAGGCTGGCCCCCGGGTCCACGTCTCCCCAAGGCTGGGCCTCGAGAGCTCACAGCCTGTAGCTGTCCTGGGAACCAAATGAAAGCAGGGCTGCGGCCAGCTGCAGGGCTTCTTTGCTCCAAATGATATAACATCATCTTTGGACAGCCTTGTCCAGGCTTATGCAATTTTTAATAACATATGGGCAATAAAAGGAGCATTAACTGTTACAATTACACACTCATCTCTGACTCAGCATGGAAGTATTTTTCGTTAATCCTTTAACCTTTTATGTGACTATAAGAAAATACCAATTGTACAAATGAAGCAATAACACACGAGAAGAGGAGAAGCTTAGAGAACTCCCTGTGATTTCTCTTCCCAGAAACAACTGCTGCCTGAGGTCACACTGACACCCAGAGGTGGGGAGAGGACACTGGAAGAGGAAGTGATGGCATTTCTGCAAGTCCATCCATGGTGTATTCTCCCACGATCCCTGAGGCAGTTGATTTGCTGTTTGGGTTCATCTTGCTCTAGGAGCCAGGGCTTGGGGGGTGTTCGGGAGCCCTGGTCCAGAGCTCTCGTGGGCCGGAGACCCCAGAACACTCTCTCCCATGCCAGGGCTTGGCTCTGGGGCCAGGGTAACTGGAGACCTAGTAGTCCTGAAGGTGGCTGTGCAGCACAAGATCCCTCTAGCATAATTTAGGAACAGACCAGAAATCTAGGCTAAAAAGAGCATTTCTGGATAGTATTTGATTTGATTGAGTGAATCATGCAGAGACTTTCCAGAGTGTCCTCCTCGGCTCCCAGGGGACCTGGGCTCAGGGCACAGGGAGGTTTCTGCCATTAGTTTTGCAGGACCATGAAGGGCCAAAGCAGCCTGAAACTTGTGTCAGCCTCAGAGATGTCAAGCAGGAGGAACCCTACTTCTGGGGGCCCAGGGCAGGTGAGGAGGAGTTGGGCAGAGAGGGAGAGCTGTGTTTCAGAGCTGTGGAAGTATGCTGAGGTTAGACGGTGCCCAGGGCAGGCCCACCCACCAGGTGGAAGTGACTGAGGTTGCACACACGCATGGCTGTGTGGACGGTCCTAGCACACGTAGAGCCAGCCTTCTCTGCCATGTCCCTGGGGCTCCCACTCACCGTGCGGGCAGGGGGCTCACGGGCCTGACCGCCCTGGAGCGTAGTGCTAAGGGAGCCGTGTGGTGCATGCTCCTGTGCCTGTGATCCCTCGTGCTAAGTTTTCTTCCTGTTATCCACCTCATGTGTCTTTTCACTCTCAGCGCCAAGCAGGATGGAGCTTTGTGACTACGTCATGTTTGTTCATCCACGGAGCTTTCCCTTTTGCTTACCTTACCTGTCTCTCATTCTCGTTTTCTAGTTGCTGCAGCTTCAGCCTCTGCATATAACTGTGTGTGACCATGAGGGGGCAGCGATGGGGCCGGGACGGCTCACGGGTGTTGGTGACAGCCACCTCCTCACCACCAAACTTCAGCCCAAAGCTTTGCACACCTCGGGCCAGCCCAGCAGTCGTGCCTCACTCGGAAGCTGCATCTACGCTGCATTTCCACACCCCGCGCTGTCTTTCCCACCATCCAGACTCAGGTTACCACCTTGCGGAATAGAGAAACAGC
The DNA here is from genome assembly GCF_053883595.1 of Heterocephalus glaber. Taxonomy (NCBI): domain Eukaryota; kingdom Metazoa; phylum Chordata; class Mammalia; order Rodentia; family Bathyergidae; genus Heterocephalus; species Heterocephalus glaber. The sequence continues at coordinate 81,482,576 of NW_028258138.1, read as the reverse complement.
TGCAGGGACTTCCGTTCCTTCCCCTCACATTTCCGTTTTTGTGATGTGAAACTCATTTCTGTCTGCTCTCTTGGGGCTGGGACAGGAGTCACCAGGTGTCTGTGGCTGAGGGCCTGGTGAGGCCCAGCTTAGGAAGGCGGAGAGTCCTCTTCACAGCCTCGAGGGGCTCCTGGAGACTTTCTAAAACATCCATGTGACCTGCGTCAAGATCCTTCCAGTTCACCCTGGTTCTGAAATCACGTAAGGAAAACACGACTTTTGGTGGGACTGTCCTGTGGGCTTGCGGAAGGGTTCCCAGCATTTCGCCTGTGTACCGGGCGGTGTGTGAACCTCCAGAGCACAGAAGCACACAGGGGGCCAACTGGTTCCCTGAGCACTCGGAGCTGACCGCATTGGCCAGCTGTGACAGCTTCCACTTGAGCAATGAAGCTGAGTGTGGGTATTATGCCCGAGAAAGCCTGTCACCTCCAGATTCTTGTTGTAAATGAGAACTGTAAAAAATAGCGTATCTGAAAAGTGAAAACTTTCTTTTAGAAAAGAAAGTGACCTTCCAAGAATTTTAAAGGGGATCTCTCTGTATTCCTTTTCAATTCTTTTATTAAATGTGTGAGTGCAAATAGCATTTACGTTCATGGTTCTGTGAAGACTGTTACAGGTGTGTCAAGGATACCTGCGACTCCTGAAAGGCGATACTGACTCTCTCTGTACAATAAGCTCAACTACTAGATGCATGCCAGGTAGTGTGGTGTCACCTCTACGGTGCAGTGGAAGTGCTGTGTGCATGTTGTGTGTGTGTGTGTGTGTGAGTGTGTGTGTGTGTGCGTGATTTCTTTGTTTCTAGGCAACAGTCCGTTGAGGGTGGCTGGCTTTTCTGTTAGTCAGGCAGCGCTCCCCAGAGCTCCCCAAGGTAGGCCGGGAAGCGTGGCACCTGTCCCGGGACAGGGAAGAGCCCACTTCACCCAGTCAGACCTGGGGCCAGGGTGAGCCCAGCCGTGCGAGGCTTCCCGTGTGCTCCTCGCTGCAGAGCAAGAGGCAGAGGAGAGGCTTTGGTGGGCAGTCAGTTTAGTCAGATCTGAGAACTACAAAGCTGGCTGAAAGCCATCTTGCGGAAATGGGAGAGACTGAGTAGCGAATCGGTACCCACGCAGGGAAAACTAATGACCAGCAACTCCCGTTTCAGAGAAGCAGATGTTTTCCGGAAGAGCTGAAGCATCAGCCCCAGATCATCTGGGCCACATGTCCCTGGGTTGGTGGGGCCTGAGCTTGGCTGCAGATCAGGGCCTCAGGTTGGCCTCTTGGGGACGGGGCGACAGCCCGGAGGTCCTAGGTGGGACCAGCTCCCAATCTATCACTGGATCCCACTCTCCTCAGACACCCGAGTGAGAGCCTCCGCAGTCAATCTCCTCCGCCTCTCTTTGGAATCCAGTGGCTTTCTGTCTTGTTGCTGCTGCTCCCTGAGATCATCACAGAGGAAGAGTCTGTCCCGGCAGATCCCAGACCAGACAGAGGCAGTGGCCCTCACTGTGCAGGTGGCCATCAGGACAGTGGCTGCTTTTCACACTCAAGAATAAAAGACGAACCCTCTGAGGGAGAACCTGAGTGTGGACGGAGGTAAAGGAACGAACACACAAGGAGTGACAGGGCATGAAAGCTGAAGTGAGGACATGAGCACCTGGTGACCCTCTCCGCACCAGCCTTTCCCAGTGACCCAGAGCGGCACAGAGCGAAGCTCCTGGCTGGAGGCTCCGGGAGGTTGCTGTGAGTGTGAGGCCATGCACGTCGAATTGGTCTGACTTCTTTTGCTCTGGTGAGGGGAACTGGAATTTGGAGTGTGTGTAGCTGCCTTATGCTGTGCCCCAAGCAGCCTGGCCGTGTGGGCAGGTGCTTCTTGTCTGAGTTTCGGCAGCCTGGGACTGTCCAGAGCTGAGGATTGTGCCCTTGTCGGGTCCGTTCCCTGGTCCCTTGATGCCCTGTGTGGAAGGCTGTGTCTTGCTCAGCATCACAGCTTCTGAGGTGAAGACTCTGAAATCCGAATCCGGTGCATTTTAAAGCGGTTCTGTGGCCTTGGCTCGCTTCCACTCACCACACGCCTGATTAACAGGAAAGCGAAATCCGCCAAGAGCATCGCAGGCCTGAACCCAGGTCTCAGCCTGGCCACAGGTCCAGCGTCCAGCGTGGGCATCTGACTTGGCCAGCAGGCAGGAGTGTGAGCGTCCAAGCGGGAAGGTCTGGAGCCTTCTCTTGTGACAGGAGTGGTAAGACCGGAAGGTGAATTCTGCCGCTGTCAGACCCCTGCTCAATACTGTCTTCACCTGGGGAGTAACGGGAGGGCTTGTGCCCTCCGAAATCTCCCAGTGGGCAGCCAAGAGGTGGACTAGTCCTACACTGGCCACAACAAGGGCCTTACTAAAATACAGGTGTCATCTAAAGGCACGGCACTTTAACCCTCACAGCCCCTGTGGTGTGAGTTGATTTTCTGCTCTGTAATCAGCAGTCACTCCCACAGGGCAGTTTTGAAGGAAAGGGGCCAGCACTAAGTGTTGCAGCAGGAGGTTTACAACCCTGCATGTGAAGGTGCTCAGAACCCATAGGACTGGATGTTTGCCTTCGTAAAGGGGTTGAAATAATATGTAGCACTGGGCTTATATGAAGATTGCTTAGGATGATGGGCTTTAGCATATTGGATATAGTATCTGCCTCTTGCTTTTTGTTCAGGTATTGGCATGATAAGAAAAATATTAAAATATTTAATTGAATCTGATCTTGATTTGTGAAATCAAAATCCTCCATCAGCTCATGGCTGTCCCATGTTTAGTGTACAGTTTTATATCAAGATATGGGATTGTCTCTGGGATTTATAAATCTGAAAACTTTTTCTATACTTTTTCTCATAATAGTGCTTCTCGTGGCTTGTGTGTAGATGTCTGCCCAAATCCTCATGCACTCGTGGGAGGGGCTTTTCGGAGGTGGTGGGATCTAGGGTGCATGGTTACTAAATGAGCCACTGATCGGTCTGGCATAGCTCTGGGAGTGGACAATGGGAAGGCCACCCTGGGGCATGCAGCCTGAGTAGAATATAAGGGCAGAAAGAGGGCTGCTGGCTGCTTCACTGCTGACTGCCTTCTGCCTACCCTGCCATGGACTGTTTCTCCTCTGCAATGTCCTCTGCCATGCCACCCCGCCTTGGAGCCAGCTGATTATGGACCAAAACTTCTACAGACTGTGAGCTGAAGTAAACCTTTCCTCCTTTAACTTTGGGTGTTGGGTATTTTTTTCTCAGTAATGAGAAAAGTAACTAAGACAGCATTCATATGCAGTATATAGTATTTAAGATTATTGTCTTGTAATCAATTGGTCAGTATATTTCATGGGACCCTGTCATTAATTCTGTCTGAGTTTGTGTACATACATAGGTGAATGCTTAATTTTAACAATATGTTAGAATCATGACAGGGGATAAGAATTATTTGAATTGGCTGGACGACTTATATAGTCCTTTGAGAATGATATTTAGGTACTGTCCTATGGCCCTTCAACAGAACAGGGCTAAGTGAGACTGAATTTATATTTACTGGAAGTGGACCTAGTGATGGTGGCCAGTGCTTTTATCCAGTCGGTACATTCAGAAAAGCATGTTGTTGGAGTTCCTGAGGTCCTGCCTGATGGGTGAGTATGAGCTCTAGAGAGGCCCTAAGCATTAGGTAGCTGGCAGCCTTTGGACAACATTAGCCCCCACCACATAGGATACCATTGTGTGCATTAGTTGACTACTTCTCATCAGCAGCTCTTTGGTATCCAGAGGACCTGGAAAGAGCTATGTAGCCCTGACACTTAAGAAAACCAGCCTTATGGGAAAATATTTAATGGTGACCAGCAATTGGCTGCTTTTTTTCTGAACTTAATGACACAAATGTAATATCTTACCATAAGGCTGCAGTAATATCAACCTCAGAAAAGGATAAGAAAGTGAGTGCTAGGTCTGGGTTGCCAGTGGTAGCTTTAGGAGCCTCAAAAATGAGGAATTCGCTTATTTTCATTTATGACAACAAATATTGCTATTTGCTTTGACATATCTCCTCTCGTACCAGCCATAGCTCTGCAAGGCCTGACAGGACAGACATTTCTGTGTGGAGAAATGGGTGAAATCACAGCAAAAATGCTAAAGGTAGCTGTCTTTTTGCGTCCTATTCAAGGGTAACTTTAATATTCTTAGCCCAGAAAGGGGAGCCAAATGCCAATTCAGGTCTCTCTCATGTCCTTTCCTAGAGCAGCCAGTAAAGCAATTAAATGTCCAAATGACAGCGATGACAGATGTTGGCTCCCTTATTGACATTTAATGCAGCCAGAGTAAGTGGTTCTCCAAGATTAGATTTTTATGACAAGAATTATTTTGGTCCTCATATCACATAGAACTGTTATTTGTCAAAGAAGAGGTATTTGTTTTGGGCTCTATAGAAACCTCAGTGGAAAAATCCCCAGGTTCCATTTTACTTTTAAGAGGTACATAAACCTGAACAGTGAGGTTTTTTCTTTTAAACAGATTTTGTTTTGGCTTTGAGAGCCTCAGACATCCTCAAAGAATGCTAGTATTTTGAATAATGTACAGAACATAGCAGGGCACTCACGTCCGCCTCCCACACGGAAGCTGCACGCGCTTCCCCTTTTACCTCTGCTCTCTGGGCTTGGCCAGCGCCCGGGGCTGGGCCTGGGCAGTGATTCTGGTTCCATCCCCCCAGGGCCATGGAGAGCACCACAGGCATCTGGGTGATGATGAAGGACAGTTCAGGGTGCTCAGGGCAGGAGCCTCCAACCCACGGCCGCATGCTGCCACTTCCCACATGGGACGGAAAGGTGTATTTGGGCGAGGCCTGCAGTCTGACCCTCACTCTGGAGAGAATTTGCCGACTGACTCCAGATCACACAGTTAGACACGCCAGGGTCAGCGCTGGAATGCAGTTGAGGTAGACTCAATCTGTCTTACCAGGGAGCCCCAAGAACCCTGGAGCTCTGGGGTTTAGGCCTCCTGTATCCTCTGGATCATCACTGTCACCCCAGATGGTGAGGCAGGGACCCTGGCAACAGAAACCCTCACAAGAACCATCTGTACTCTCAGTGGACACAGTGGTGCCCACCTCTGGGAGGCTGAGACAAGAGGGTCACCAAGTTCAAGCCTAGCCTGGGCAGCTTAGTGAGATGGGGAGACCCTGTCTCTAAATGCAAGACATGAGAAATGGACTGGGGTGTGGCGCAGTGTGAGGCCCTTGGTCCAGTCCTCCATACTGCAAGACAAAGCAACCTTCACTGCAGCTGACACTGCTGTCTCCATGTATGACGGAGGGAGCTGTACGATTTTATACAGAGACTGCACTGGGATCTGGATCTCCTTGTAGGTGTTTCCACTTTCTGCTCTGGGCCTGCCCGGCAGGCTTCCTGCTCTTTCCTGCCCTTGGCAGAGCCCCAGCAGAGTCTTCCACCTGGGGTTTGATGGAAAATCGAGGTGACGTCTGTTCCTTCTGTGAGTCAAATCCCAAGGAGGAAGCCATGGCTTCTAGTGCAGCTGATTCACAGCTCTTCCTGGGAGTCACAGCGCTGACCCGCACTGGGCCAGAGGGCGACCTGGCGCTGGCCATGGCACCTTAGGCCTCGCTCTCCTGAGGCCTCCTGCTCAGCCAGGCCTTGGGCACACAACGCCTGGGGCGCGGTTCCTCTTCAAACACATTTCTTGCTATGAAGCTGAAGGCAGAGCATACACTATTTAGTAACTCAAGTCAGCTTTCTAACCTTGTATTCTTTTTCTGAAAAACAAAGAAACATCATATTTCAAGATTCCATGTTTCCTAACCTGGTTAAAGCAATGAGCAAGTTTTATTCCTTCTCTAGCATGTGGCAGGGCCTGGGGCTGCTAGACCTGTTCCCCTGGGTTCGGCGGGCACAATTCCTTTCCACCCCTGTGTGGAAGTCCCCACCCCATCGCCTCTCCATCCCCACTCCTGGTCCGTTTTCCTTCACAGGGCTGATGAGACAGCGGCTTGGCCCGGCCTCCCCATCTCCTGACTGAGGCCCTTCCTCTATGAGGTCCTGAGCCACCTTCAGCTACACCACGGACTGCTCACTGATGGCTGCTATGTTCCTTTCTGGGACCCAAACCCAACAAGGGAGACTTTTGTGGAAGGAAAAGTGCCTGAGATAATTTAAAAATTCTCATCTTTTAAAGAATTTTTATATGCATTTTACTTCCATATTTTTCTCAATATTCAAATAAAAACATAATTCAAAAATAAGCTCTTGTCTAATACCATACAAATCTTACTAGGCAAAAATATATAGCACAGGTTCATTTATATAGTTTAAACCTTCAAAGTAAGAAAATAATATACTTTATCTACTGGTTTATACATCGCTGGGTTTTTGAGCCAATAGTAAAACCTTTTATATTTTTGAACTTTATTTTCAGTGTAACAAATGTAAAGAAAAGAGAAAAAAAAAATCCTGACTGAAGAGCCCAGAAAGCACAGGCAGGAGAAGTTCTAACAACCAAGGGCAGTCACGGCATCAAATGCATCCCCCGAAGAGGCCCTGTGTCCCACCCATCAGCAGACCCTCCGCTCTCTGAAGGAAATAACTGCCATTAACTGTTTATGACTTGCTATAAATTTGATCATAAAATTGCAATTATTTTGTGACTGGCACATTTCACCCAAGATTTCTGAGATTATTTAAATTGTCTTATGCAGATATCTTTTTCTTGCAAATGCTGAAGAATAAGTATTCTGCTACGTTGCTGGCTAATGTGTGGGCTGTTTAACTGTTGGCTACTGAGAATAATTCACCATGCATTTTAGTGTGTGTATCTTGGTACACACATGCATAAGCATATTTATGTAAACACATATTGGCAGCCAGCCACAGAGGCTCATGCCTGTAATCCCAGCAGTATGGGAGGCTGAGACAGGAAAATCAAAACTTTGAGTTTAGCCTGGGTAACTTAGTGACTTAATGAGACCCTGTCTCAAATTTTAAAATAAAAAGGCTGGGTATGGACCTAAGTGGCAAGGCCCTGGGTTCAACCCCCACCACCAGAAAAAAGGAAGAAAGAAATTGACATGAAATTGCTTTCGTGTTGCTGCTATTGCCTCAGTGCAATGGTAGCTTCTGTGAAATATTGACTACCTCTGTGCTTACGTCTCCTAGGTGCACAGGGAGATGTCTTTGGTGCACTGTGTGCTCCCGGGTGTTGCCCTTATTTCTATTGGGTTGTCTGTATTTCTCCTACTATCTGGAAGTAGTAGTTATCCTAGTTAGGAATGAACCATTTTTCAAGTGCCCTGCAGATTTCTTCTCCTGCTCTGTCACCTGCCCTTTCAATCTGTTAAAAGTCTTCTTTGATGAAGCTAAGTTCTTATTTTAGGCAGTTCAACTTACCAGTGTTTTTCTCTGTAGTTTTAGTGTTTCTTGGAAACAGTCACCAAGCCCCTCGTGACATCTTCCTGGTAGCTAAGTGTGTGTGAGCACACACATTCTGGTTTTTTTTTATCTCTGTCAGGAGTTCGTATCAGACCTATGCTGGGAGAAAAAAAGGTATTTGTAAAGTGTCCGTATCTTTAAGTTTAATTTCTTGAAGAGATTTTTAAGACTGACATGGTCTATTTCTTAAATATTTAGTTGGATCCCTAACAAAGCCATCCAGGCCACCTTGGATTTCTTTGTGGTAAGATGTTTAATTTTATATGTGATAAGTTACTCAGATTTTATTCTTCTGTAGATTTTATAGGTTTGCTCTGTCAGTTTCTTTTCAGGTTTAAAATCTATTGGTATAGGCTTGTTTACGAGGTACTCTTCTGTTAAGCTAATGTGGATAAGATCTGTAGTGAAGACTGTGGCAGACCAGATGGGAAGGTTGAGGCCTAATTGGCCTTCTGAGTGAGCACAAAGAAAGGCGGCATGCAAGCGTGCTGACACACTTCACGCGAAAGTAAAAACACCTGGGTCCTGTTGTTTACCTGGACGAGTGCCATGGAGGGTGGGTACAGCTGAACCCTGTGGAATTGTAATTGCTTGTGCTGCGTCTGAGTGAATAAAGCTGAGGTGCGCCAGTTGCTTGGGGCTCTATGTCGACAGGAGACAAGAGCCCCCTGGCCCTCCAGATTGTAAGCTGATTCTGTGTCTCTGCTTTTCATTCTCATTGCCCCTTAGTCAGGTTCAAGGTTGTTTGCTGCTTCCTACAGAACATTATTCATTTTGATATTATTTGTATTTTTTACATTTTCTATCAATTTATCTGAACAAAATTTTTAATTCTTTAGTCTTTCACATTTTAAAAATTATTAAAATTTTGTTTTTAATCCAACATTAACATCTTTATGGGGTGCATTATGGTAACATGACGCATATATATATATAAAATGTGTAATAATCAAATCTGGATAAGAAGCATTTCAAGCTCCTCAAACATTAATAATTTTTGTATTGGAAATTTTATACTCTTCTCATCATTCTGAAATATGGATTGCTTTAATATCAATAGTTCCTGCACTGCATTGCTGAGGAACCAGAAGTCTTCCTCCTCTCTGACAGTTCTGGGCTCCTCACTGAACTTCTGTCCACTCCTCCCCGCCCTTTCCCAGTCTCCATTGACCACCACTCCATTCTGTCCTTCCGAGTCCACTTGTTGGTTTCCACAGATCAGTGTGGGTGGAACTTGGACTGCAGTGCCCGGCTGATTCCACGTAACATGGTGGTCCCCAGGTCCATGTGCATTGCTGCACATGATGGGACTTCAACGTTTCGTGGCTGAACACTGTTCTGTTGTGTACATCACCTCATTTCCACTGCTCATTCATCCACTGGCAGGTGTCTAGGTTGATCACACATTCCAGCTCTTGTGAACAGTGATACCAGGAACATCAGGGTGCAAGTATCTTTTTGATATATTTCATCGCCTATAGATCTGAGGGGACCGCAGGGGTTCACATGTACAAGGCTTGGTCACCGACAGTGGCAGACTTGGAAGACAAAGGGACCTTTAATAGGAGGTGGGGCCTGGTCAGAGGAATTTGTCATCAGGATGCACCCTTGAAGGGGAAGTTGAGACCTAGGAGCCCTGGCTGTCCCTCTTCCTCTTCCTCCCTCTCTCTCCTTCCTGGCCATAAAGTGAGCAGCTGTACCCCACTGCCATGCATTCCCCTGTGATATGCGTCTCGCCGCAGGCCCAAAGTAATGAGGCTGAGCAGCTGTGGATCGGGATACCCGAAACCAAGAGCCAAAACATATCTTTCCTCCTTTTAAATTTATAATCTCAGTTGTTTGTTATAGGGATGGCAAGTGGACCAACATACTCAATATAAATATAACAATAAATGTGAAGGATCTGCATGAAAAATTACGAAACTTTGATGAAAGAAGAGCCAAGTAAATGGATAGTTTCCATGTGTCAGGGAATTGTGGCAAAGTGGAATAGCTAGTGCTACACCAATTTGAAGACTAAAGAATTCAAGTTACTCGAAGAGATGGAAAAAAACCTTTTATTAGCTGGTTGGTTCAGAGGAGTTTGCCCACTCTGAATTTTGAACTCTGAATTGCAGTGAGAGTCTGTTATATACAGTTGGGGAAAGGCGGTTGAGAGGAAACTTTTTAGGGCAGAGACATAGCTAGAAGCCAGAAACTTGGGTAGAAATATCAGGTACTAATAGTTACATTTCTTGAAGAGAACACTTTTGATACATTGGGCAGATACATCTCAGCACAGTTACAGAACATTTTGATACATTGGGCAGGAACACTTTGTAGCCCAAATGGTTACATTTCTGAGACAGAACATTTTACAGAAATAAAAAACTCGGGTTCCAGGCAAAAAGCCTGTCCTAATGTGCATTATTGCTTTATTGAATGTCGGAAAATTCAACGTTGGTAAGATGTCAGTTCTACCCAATTCAAGGGAAGATTTAACAAATTCCAAACAAAATTCCAGAAAGATATTGACAAACCAATTCCAAAGTCTGTATAGAAATGAAAATGACCTAAAATGGTCAGTAGAAAACTAGGAAGGAACAAGGTGGAGGTTGACATTACTTAACTTCAAGCCTTGCTATAAATCTCCAGTAATCAAGATGGTGGCATTGGAGAGATAGACACAAACATTTGTGGAAGATAAATGGGAAGATAATCTGTGAGGTTCTAGCTTGGGGATGAGATTTTAATCCAACACCCAAAGCATACTTTATGAAAGGAAAACTTTAAGAAGTTGGGCATCACTAAAATTAAGTCTTCTGCTCTGTGAAATAAGGGTATCAGGAGAATAAAATTACAAGCCACACACGGGGAGAAAATTTTTGTGAGATGAATACCTTGACAAAGACTTTTATCCAAAAACTTAAAGAATTTCTAAAGCTCAATAGAAGAAAAATAAACAAGCTAATATTAAAAAGATCAAATAAGTCTTACAGATACATTCCCAAAGAAGAGGCACAGATGGCGAATAAGCATATGAAGAAACTGTCAACAACATCTGTCCTGAAATAGCACTGTGTACTTGTTGGGATGGCTAAAATGAAAGAAATACCGACAATATCACATTTTGGCAAGGATGTGAACAAACAGAAACTGTATTCATTGCCAGTGCAAATGCAAAAACTGGTGCAGCCACTCTGAAGTTGTGAAATTTCTTACAAAACTAAGCCCCATCTCACCATACAACCCAATAATTATGTCCCTACATAACTGTGGAAGTTGAAAACTGAGGTCCACATAAAAACCTATGCAAATGTCTGTAGCGCCTTGAAATAATAATCACCAAATCACAATTACTAGCAACTGGAAGCAACCAAGATGTCCTTTGAGAGGTAAACTGATAAACTGTAGCACAACCACACAGTAGAGTATTACGTATCAGTAAAAAAGAAATGAGTTATCAAGACATGGGAAGACATAGATAAACCTTCAATGCATGTTTCTAAGTGAAAAATAGGAGGCTTTGTCCTGTATGCTTCCAACTGCATGATTGCTGGAAAAGGCAAAACTAGTTTTATACTGACTGTCAACAGTTTGGAGGCAAGGTAGAAGAGAATGAATAAGTGAAATTAGAGTTTTTCAGAATGGTGAAACTATTAATGTATGATTATTATAATAGAGTTGTGAGATTACACAGTTTTCAAAATGTATAGAATTTTATAGCCTCAAGAGTGAACCTTAATCTATAGGAAAATTATTTTTCATAAAAATATTTAGGATCTCAAGGGATTTTAAGAAAGCATATAGACTCTGTCAAGAGAATATAAATTACCATAAATGAGGAAAATGGCCTCACTGCAGGGGGTTAGAGGAAAGGTGCTACTCATGAGTCTGGAAATTAGTCATCAAAGAGACCAAAGAGGAAAGGAGGCATGCCCTCACATTGTGCTCTCATAAATACAGTGTCTTCCCTGGGCATGTGTGAGCGATTGATTCCAGTTTAGCTAAGCTTGCATATTGGGACTGAGTAACAACACGAAGGGATGGTGGGTGGTGGGAGTCATTCTGACACCTGGGGTGGAAGTTTATAGAAGACAAAGAGGATGAGGATGGAATGATGGGGTGGCACGCATGCATCTGCAGGAGGTTGAGGTGGTCACGTGAGCAAGGGTTGCAGATTTGTGTGTATCCATGGGTCAGCAGCCTTTCACTCTTAGCTGAGACGTCTTAAAGTAAGAAAGGACACTCTGGTACCACTGAGAGGACCTAACATCCAGTCTTGCTTCTAATATGGTTTCCAGCTACAGAAAGCAGGGCTCCTTGGGGAGACAGCTGTTTGTAGCACTAGAGACAGGAAAATATACTTTACAATCCCAAAAAGTGAAGAAGTGCTAAAACAAAAAAAAAAAAAAAGAAAAGAAACCCAAATCAAGGAGCACTAGAAAACTGCAAGCAAGCAACAAACCAAAGAAAGTAGTACTGAACCATGAACTGAAGAATAAAATACTAATAAGCATATGTGGATATCAGTAGATAATTGAACACTTTAATAAATGGGGAGGGAGGACAAGCCTCCCAAACAGAAGAACTGCAAGCATGTATGAAGCTGTCTGCAGCTCTCTACTTCTCACTTCCTTCCAAGGACCTCAGTGAGAGAGTTGGCGTGAAGAGAGCCACGTTGTGGAGAAACCAGAAACCAGAATTCCAGCGGATGATCAAAGTCAGTGTCTCCAGTCATACAGCAAGTGGACCGTGCATCCTCTTGATGTGATGGGGTGAAGTCCAGTCTGCCCTGCAATCCACCGCCTAATCCGTAATCCCAGTCTGATAGAGACAAAAGTATCAGGTACATCTCAGCCTACACTACACCTGAACAGTACTTCTCAGAGCACTCAAGGTCATCAGAAACTAGGAAAGCCAGAGTCACAGCAGGCAGGAGACCAAGGAGACCTGATGACAGAGTGGAAGGTGCATCCTGCACGGAAAAGTTGACAACGCTAAAATGTCAAATTTTTATGCCCTTCTCATCCTTTATTACTTAACATGCTGCTTTTTTATTCTAAAATAATTTACTTCGGTCTTGGGAAAGTGAAGAAACGAAGTAATTGGACATAACTTGGACACCACTGCCCAAGCCCTTGTGTCAAACACAACTTCCTGGGCGTCTCACCACGTGCTGTCTTCCTTCCCGTACACAGGTTTCTGGCTTTCAAATTTTAACAGCGCTGGTGTCACCAGGTACGAAGTCAACATCCTGCTGCTGCCTTTCCCCTCGGGGTTGCCCGGTGTTTCTTTCTTTTCTTTATTCCATTTCTCCTTGTTGCATCTCAGTGGCTTCAGAATTATCAGCTAAATGAACACCCGGACTGTCTCCTTCAATGCTTTCATAGTATTTTAGCAGACACTGTAAGTCTGACTTAGTCGGCATCCAAGCTCAACCTCCTTCCCCCTTTCCGGACCATGACAGAGGATGGAAAGGAGTCTCCCGGGCTTCCTTCCGGCAGGGGTGGCCTTGTGGCTGGCCAGGGTCTCCAGCAGAGGTCTGGGGCTAGCCGCACTGTCCCTTTCCTGTGAGATGCCACCGGGGTTGGTCTCATTGCTGGAGCTGTAGCAGCTGGTCCACAGTCAGGAGGGAGCGGTGGAGACCCCAGTGCTGGGATGCGCCTTACAATTAGAGATAAACGACCATTTGCTTAAGTAACTTTGCTTGGATTTTGCTTTAAATCCACCAAGATATTCCTTTCTAAAACAGTTGGATATTTATTTGACTGTGAATGAATTTTTCATTACTCTGTAAAACTTTTATTGCAGAAAGCTTTTGTCATTCACCAAAGCAAAGAGATAAATATAAACTCGCCCCACCAGCCCATCACCAGGGCCAGAGATAATAAACTCGTGCCCCTCTTACTTCGTCTAGGTCTTCCCTTCTCACCTTCTGGCCCACACACTTTTATGTTGATAATTATGCTTCAAATTTTAACTCCTGCGTGTAATTATCTAGTGATTATTTGTATAAATAAAGCTTTCACTGTTATTAAGATTTTTCCATACAAATGAAATTATTGGGTCAAAAAGTAGTGATCCTTGTTCTTTGGAAAATAGATTATAAAAGACTCAGACATGCCCTGATACTAGATCTTAAATGATATCATTGAATGGGCATCAATTGATAAAAACATGTTTTCTGTAACATATACATTTCAGAATGCTTTCTTCACTTGACACAATGATTTATTGAAAGACCAGTAGAAAGATTTCATTTAGCATGTAGTTTCTGCTTTAAAGTAATTTTAATTACAGAATACATGAACATATTTTGCTTGCAAAAAAATGAAAATGTACCTGATAGAGCTGAAATGTCTTTTGATCATTTTGTCCCATCTAAAAGGGAACCATTCTCTCCTGTGTGACCATTCTCACTCTTCAATCCGTATTGTGGATCCACACATGTTTTCCAGGATGCTTTATAAACATAATTCAAACACACCCAGTTATGGAAGCAGTAAATCTCCCGATGACACACTTAATCCCCGTCGATGAGCTCTGCACTCGCCAGCTGTGGTAGGGTTAGAATGAGTGCACAGGCTCAGGATCAACAGTGCAGTCACACTTCTCAGAAGCTCTGGACGAGGAGGATTTTCCCATCCCTGAGCCTTCACAGCATTAACATTTCCACCTATTTCCTAACGTCTGTTTCGAATTTTTCAAAGTGAAATTACTGCTCCTTGGTGAGCATCAGAGGCACAAGTTTCAACTGACATTCACCCACTACGCACTGTCTTTAACAAAGACAGGACTCTAATAAAACTCAAAAAAACTGGATTTTGTGAGAATTTCTGAGTCTGTAAGTGAGCTTGAGGTCATTTAGTCCAGTATGTTTTTTTTCTTTACTTCATCATCTCTCTGAGTTTCTTTAGAACTCTTCAAATACCTTACTTGATTTTTTAATTTAAAAGTGCATCTCAAATAAAATAATAAGACAATAAATAGGAAAAAGCAGTACATGAAGTTAAATATGCTGACCGAGGATTGGTGCTGACAATAAAAACAATGTCCTGTTACTGAGTTAACTGTTCAAGCTGTGAGATTCCTGCTGTCAGTTCAGTACCAGAGCATCTACATCACTGTCTCTTGCTGGTGCACACAGTCGTAGATGGGCAGCCCATTCTGCTTTCACACAAACATGAGGACCACCATCATCACCACCCCTGTAGCAGCATCTTCGCATTTTCCTCCTCCCCTCTCCTCTCCCTTCTTCTTGTCTCGTTTTTCTAGTGTTCAAGCTAGGACTATGCAGCTATTTTTAAATCAGTCATGCTTGTATTTTAAACATGGCGCTGGTAAAGTATTTTAAATGACAGGTAATGTGGTAAAGTTATTGAGCGAAGTTTTTAACCAAACTGATTCTAAAAGTCTATTTAAATTCTACACACATACACATTTTCTTTTAATAGCTGTATATTTTCTTCAAAATATCCATTTCCCCCAAATAGTAATCTAATGAGGAAGTTCGCCTTGGCCTCTCCTGATTCCCAATAACCAGAAAAAGAATAAAAAGGCATTGTGTCCCCACTGGAGTAGGTTGCCGACTGAGTCTTTCTAACATGGATAGGGTTTCCCTCGCTTTACTGAAGCACAGATGGGAAATAAAAATGTATTTATTTAAGGTGTACGTACAGCGTGATGGTGTGGTATGTGTACCTATTGTGAACGGGTTACCACCATTGAGCTAATTAATACATCTATCACTTCACATAGGTACCTTTTCAATGGGGAAAATGTCTATTCTCCCCAATCTATCAAATTGAAAGATTTTAATGCAGAATTATTAACTATAGTAACCCCATTGCACATTAGATCCCCAGAGCTTATGCAACTTAGACCTGAACATCCATCCCATCGCCCCCTTTATGAACACCTCCTCATCCTCCCTGCTCTGGCAACTGTTTTATTGCTGCTTGCAAGAGTGTGACTCTCACATTCAGTATCCCAGTGAGATCCTGCATTTGTCTTTCTGTGTTTGGCTTATTTCACTTAACAACATGTGCTTGAAGTTTATCCGCAACACTGCAAATGGCAGGGTCTCCCTCTTTCCATGCTGAATGACAGTTCAGTGTGTGCATGGTGTGAGCCATGCTGTTTCTTCACAGTATCTTGGTCCAGCGATGAGACACTGCCTTTCCGTGCCTTGGTGAGCATGCCTGAAGCTATGAGGTCCACAGACTCATTTTTCCAAGCAGTGTAAAAGTCACTCACTCAATCAGACACTCCCAAGTATAAGCCACACAGCCAACACTCAAAATGTTGAGTTATCTCAAAGCTTGGTTCTCAGCTCTGTTCCTCCCTAGGGACTCAGGCATCGTCCCAGACCCAGGGCTTTACACACCCTGACTTCTGTCCCGTAGTGCACACCTCCAGCCTCGCCTGTCCACCTCCGCCTACTCACACCTCTCTTCGAACGCTGAATAGAGACGCTGAGGTGGAGATGATTTAAACAGAAATCTCAATTTCTATCCTGCTCCCTCCCTGCTTTCTCTAATTTCCACCGTTTCAGGGCTGACCAGGCCCGGTTGCTCAGGATCCCAGTGAATCAAGTTCCTAAATGGTATTTTTTCCTTATATTCTGTATCCGTAAATCCTGCCAGTGTTTTCTCCAAAGGCACCTATCCTGCAAGCTAAGAATGCACTGCCTGGCCTGGCCAGGCCACCTCCCTTCCTTCCTAGAGCCTGTGGGCTCTCACTGCAGGCCCTAGCTCTGCACCTCTCCTTCTCCTGTCTGCCTTCTATACAGCCAGAGCCGTCTTCCTGAAGCCTGCTTTTGGCTTTCCGTCCCTCTCCTTCCTGAACCTCCTCAGGCGGAGGCTTTGGTCAGTCGGGAGCACATCCAGGCCCAGCTTAGCCTGCAGGGCTGGGTGCGGCCTGTTATGGTGAGCTCTTGTTTACCTCCGCCACCCTGCGCCACCCGCTCCTCCGCTCTTCCTCTCCATTTCCTTCACCTTCTCCTTCTCTGTTTCACGTGCTGGGGTCAAATCCAAGGCCTCCCATGTGCTAGCTTCATGCTCTACTGTCTCACTACAACCCAGCTCCTCATTCTTCCCCCCAAACGTTTGAGCTCCTGTTCCCCAGAACGAAGTCCCTGCTGGAAGACTGACCTCGCATCCCAAGAGAAAGCCCTCTGTGGCTGCCTGTCTTTCCTCTTGTCCTTCCCACAGGAAGTGTCACCACATTCCACATGGCCAGGTCCCGCCTCCCACCTGCACTGCTCCGCTCTTGGAGCGCTCTTCCTTTTCTGCCCTGTGTGTCTAATACTTCACATGATCATTAATCCAGGGAACTATGTCCTTACTGTACTTCACCTGTGTGCAGTAAGCACTGAAAATAAAGCACCCCCATCTCCCCACACAATGCTCCCACAGCTGGTACATCTATTTAATACATAATTAACAATGTGCTAAAATCACAACCAGTGGATTCCATTGAGAATTACAATTTTCATGTGATAATGTAGCAAGCATTTATTTATGATATTAAGAATAATGTATTCCCAGATTTGTTCTGGGATTGCAGATGCATATGCTCATGTGGTCCCTGCCCGATGTAAATTAGGGGTTGGGGTGTAAATGTCAGACACACAGACACATGCCGCACCTCCAGGAGGAACCAAACTCACTCTTTCCTTGAAGCATGTGGGCCTCACAGGTTCTCCTTCTGCTTTTCAGTTTTGCTAGACATGGAGACAGAGATATTTCTTTACTGTAAACAGTGTATAAAAAGCAAAGGTGAGGACAACGGACAACTGACATTTGGTCTCATGGTGTCATTAATGATGTCATTGAATGATGTTTGGCTTCATCGTCAGGAAAGCAGGATATGGGGGTGGATAACTGCACACCCCAAGGGTGGCAGACACAGCAGGTGCTGGGATTGTTACTCCATAAAAATGGAGCCCTGGTGCTCTTTGAGTTCCTTTCTTTCTCAAGGTGGACTAGAAGTGTCTGTCTTCCACATTAGGTCACCCATTGTTTTTTGTTAGTCCTGGGGATTGAACCAAGGTAGAGCTGAGCTACACCTTCCAGCCCTTTTTATTACTTTTAAAAAAAATTTTGAGACAGAGTGGCCAGGCTGGCTTCCAACTGTCCATTCTCCTGCCTCAGCTTCCTGAGTAGCTGGGATTAGAGGCACAGGTCACTGCGCTGGCTAAGTTACCCAATTTTTAAATGTTCCACATATCTGGGCTTCAATCTGCAAGCTTGATTTTGTATTTTTGCAATGCTGAGTTAAAACATGCCCTTGCCATTAACTGAGCTCTAGGAATCTGCACTTCATTCTCCTCTACTCCATCTTCATTTTCCAGAAGGACTCAGCAGATTTTCCTTTCTGCTCCTTTGCAATATTAGTCTTAATAAATCATCAATGATGGTTATGCATTGTTTGGTTAGTATGCACTTCTGATAAGAAAAGTAATGTGAACCTCTAGAAACCTCAGAAACTACTGAAAGGTCTATATAAGAATAATTCTTATACACATTGCTATCACTTATTTTGTCCTATATTTAACCAATAGTATACTAAATAACATAACATTATTATTATGCTGTTTAATATAATTTATCATCTATAAAAAGAATTTCTCCATCAAATTAAGAATTACTTGTAAGCATCCTTCCAAAGTGTGCATAGATTTCTATTGCTTACTTGTGCTATTATTTCCTTAACCACATGTCTATGATTGGATAGTGAAGTTGCTTCTGGTTTCTTCCTCACCGAATAATGTTGCAATGAACACAAACTTCTGTATTCTCATTTGTTTCCTTAGAAATAGAGACAATCGGGCTGGGGATGTAGCTCAGTGGTGCTGCCGCCTGTCTCACAAGTGCAAGGTCCCAAGTTTGATCCCCGGTACCAAAAAAAGAGAAAAGACATAGGGCCAATGAATTCAAATATATCAATATTTTTAAGACAAATTGATTTTCAAAAAATGTCTATGTACAATATTGCCAGCAATTTGAGAATGTGTATTTCACTGCATATGAAGTATTTGCATATTCTCACGAAAAAAATTAAGAAAACTATTATGGCTTAGCTTTAGAATTTCCCCCACAGCTGATGTGTCCAGAGGCAGGGTTGGAGGTGACTGGACGCTGGAGGCATGGAAGTGGACAGGGTGGGCCACAGGAGGAGGTCAGGGCACACCTGGATGTGCAGCTCTCCCTCCTGGCTCCTCCCTCTGCTCTCCGCTCCCGACCACTAGGATCTGAACAGCTGTGTCTGGCAGTCCTGTCCACCTCGCTTCTTCTGCCTTGTAGCTGGCTGATCAGGGACTACCCACCAACTGAAAAACTCCAAAACCAAAAACCTCTCCTCCTAAGATGTGGGTGTTGGGTTTTGTGTCTCAGTGACCAAAAAAGTGACCCAGACAATCCCTGATTATTTCATGTCGTCTTCCCTTTTCTCCTTGGTCTCTATCTGGGCAGTTGACCTCAATTTCTGCTTAATGTGAAAGTCGAGGAATCTCATCTGTCCATCTTAACGTTTCTGTAGCCAAACTGGCTCCTTCCTTCCTCCTGCCTCGGTGGCTCCTCCTGTTGCAGGGCCCTGGCCCTCATTCTCCTCCTCCAAGATTGCTCTTTCTCAGCCATACATTTTGTCTTCAATATTTCAAATGTTTCCCTCTCTTCTCATTCCTTCCTCATAGCTCCTAACAATATTTTCCCATTAAGAATCCTTTTCTCTTTCTAGTTTCACCTTTTACTTGCACTTATCTCTGTCTTTGCTTTACTGTCCACTTCCCTTGAAAGTGTGGTCTTATTTTACTACTTACTTTCCCACCTCTAGCTTCCTCCCAAAGGCCAGCGGGGTCACTCTTCTGGAAAGTTTCGCTCTCATGATGTACTATTTGTAACTCTAACTTCGAGACTCATCTTATGTGTACTTTGGGACACTTTCATGTTCTCAACCCCAGTCTTCTATTCAACAGAGCCGCCCATGTAGCCAAGAATCCGCAGCAGCGAAAGAGAATGATTTGACGTGGACAGAAAGAGCACTGAAGAGAGAAAAGCCAGGATCATGAGGACCTCACGGAAATAGTTCTGGCAGCAGAAACCTAACATGGCGGCAGGCAGAGCAATCAGGGAGAGAAGAAGCTGCCTGACTTGACACATGCACACCGAAGCAGCTGAGGAGAGCAAGTCTGCTTCATTCAAGATTTTATTTAATGAACTCATGTTCATCGTACTCATGGTGAATAGCAGCAGAAGCGAAGTATTTGTAACAACAAAAGCCAGTACTGCAGCAGGTTGGTAAAGGTTCTTCGTGAGGTTCAGGGCAGTGACAACATGTAGTGACCATAGCTTCAAGCAGGCCCGGTGTGGACAGCAACAGTGGCTACCAGAATTAACTGCAAACACTCTAAGACGTCAGGAAGGAGATAGTGGAGGGAGGGACGACTAGAGGGTTGAGGGAAGTGGCCAGGAGAAACCCTCCCGAGGGCTGGTGCGGGGAGTGAGCCTGCCAGCTGGGCCGGGCCCTGAGGAAAGTGTCTCTGACAGATGCCAAGGAGGACCACAGAGCCGGTCTGGATTTGGATTGTGTTTGAAATAAAGACAAGACAAATCCAACGCAATCATCTGTTTGTCTAGACAGTAGTCCCTGAGACGGGGATGAAATCTTCATTAAAATTAAAATAAGCCAATTAGGTACATAGATATTCTCCACTTCAGGGCTGTGGGGCTAATGGGAGCTGCAGGGCATTGGACCAGATCACATCTCAGGGTGGCCTGGATGCCGGCGACGGACACGTCACCATGTCCCCGTGCAAGCAGCAGGACTGAGGAGCGCTGTTCTCCCTCAGGACTCTTCAACACAGCCTCCGGGCACCTCAGAGTCTTACACCCTGTCACTCCAGATGTTCAGATATAATCTCTCAAAAGAAAATAGTTTCCATTCTAATAAGTTTCTTGAATTTGAAATCCAGACTGAGCAGGAATTAAGAGTCCTCTCCGTCCATTTGGGATTAGGGTGGTGCCTCCACGTGGCTCCAGAGGCCAGTCCACTGGGGGCCCAGCGACCTCTGCCTGCACACCACATCGCCGAGCAGCCTGAGGAGAGCCAGCAGGAGATGCGACTCGCTCCCAGAACCTAGAGTCTAAACGGCTTTGGCCAGGCCAGGCTGGGCAAGCCCTGTGTGCAGCCTGGTTTGCAGGAATGAGAGGGGGGTACTGGCCGAGACCTCTCTGTGAGCTGCATCCCTGTGCCAGATGGGAAGAGGACAGGAAGACATTAAAGTGTCCCCGGAAATAGCACTTACTACATGGGTACTGGAAGCACGTAAAGAATCACGAGGTAAAGCAGAGGTGACATTATGCGGGGACAAAAATGGTTAAAAAATAAATCAAAAAGGCAGGGGTGGCCTAACTCAGGTCTATAATCACTGCACTCTGGGTGGCTGAGGCAGGAGGCTCAGAAGTTGGAGCCCAGTGTGTGTAACTTAGCAACTTAGGGAGACCTTGACTCAAAATAGAGAAGGAGGGCCAGGGATTCAGCTCAGTGGAGCTGCCACCTGCCTCGCAAGCTCAAGGTCCCGAGTTTGATCCCCCAGACCACAAAAAAAAAAAAAAAAAAAATAGAGAAGGAAAGGGCTCGGATGCAGCTCAGTGTAAAGGCCCTGGGTTCAATCCTGAGCACCAAACTTTCAACCTCAGTGGATCTTTAACACAAATATCCCCTGGATGTAACGATTCTTAACTGGTTTGCTGGCTTATTTGATTGTTTACTTGGACAGTTGCAGTCTTTTTAGCCTTTGTTCATACTCAATAAGGAAAGCTTTTGTGTGGGGGACTGAACGTCCTGGCTGAGGAGGTGGCCCCGTGGTTTCCATGTCTATTTCAGAATGGTTTAATATGTATCAAAAATATATATATATAGATTATACAAATATAGTTCCTTTAATTAGCATTCCAGGGATTCGTGCCATCATGGCTTTTCTCATTTTTAAATGATAGAACATTAATATATGTAGGGAACAGGGGAAGGGGATGTTACCAGAACCTCTGCAGTAAGTCCTAGTCTCCTGTGAGCCACGGCAGCACACAGTGAATTACAGGAAAGGTAGAAAAATGAGACTGAGAAGAAGCTGAGTTTTGGGTCTGACCAGTGCTGCTCAGGGCAGCAAAGACAAAAGCCCCCAGCTTACTGCACCTTTTATTCAGTACATCGGGAGAAACAAATGTAACAAATGAAATATAGAGTTCAATAGTTCACATCGGGATAAACAAGGTATAACAAAAGGCTTGCAGAGAGTTCAGTACATCCTGGGTAAACAAGATGTTAACAGTCCAAGAACAATGAGGAACTGAGCAGATGTTTGTTCTCCTGGGATGTTTTCAGCTCCCAGGATGTTTCTTGTTCTGGAGAATCACAGCATCACTGGATCACTGAAGTCTCAGTTGTGACCCGAGGCCAAACTGGAGTTATTCTGTAGCTGGGCTGTAGGCAAGAGAACTAGGCTAACCAAATGATTTTACCCTAAAATTATGTAGCATTGCTCCTGACAAATATATCCAAAGCAATTTATATAAATAATTGCACATTATAAAACATAATAATTTGAAAATACTATAATGGAATAATCTTATTTTTATCCATATGCAATATGGATAAAGTATTGCAATGTACAAGTACAAAAGCATATAATTTAATCATGTAAATGAGATCCATAAAAATGATCAAACTAACTTTGGTGTTTGCTGTATTAACTAAACTATTCTGCTTTCCTTCAGGTCATGAAGCATGTTACTGCTTTACCTTGAGAAAGTAATATTCTATTTTAGAGAATTCAACATATATTCACAAAGTAAGTTATTCTGAACTTTATAGTGAAATCATAAATTCTTGAAGTCCCAGGTTCTTTTTCTTCAATAGGATGTTATTTTCACAAATCTCGAGCAGTAATTGGGCAAAGATTGCATTGCACGGTCATGAGCATAAATTTCGGAATGAACCTCTGGGTATATACCCAGGCTGTCCTGCTTGTTAGGAATGAGACTTACCTGTCTGTAACATACCTCATTTTGTTCATCTGAAGAGAAATTACAAAAATAGGTCCCATCTAAGAGTGTTTTTGTGATAATTAAGAAGATAAGTGAATAAAAATGGCAATTGTACCTCACCAATGTTGAATTTTAAAAACCTCTTTAAGAGAAATAGATATTCCACGGGCCTGAGAACTGGGCCTCTGTAGAAGAAATAAAAACAGGCTCATATTTAAGCAGTAGGGTGTGCAGCTCCCTGCTTCAGGATAGGGCTGACAGAGAGGAGGCGGAGGGCACAGGCACAGGGGCGTCAGGAGGGCATTTCCTCAAGAATGACCATCCACTGCAGACACACAGCCGAGGGAGGAGAAGTCGGGCCCTCTCGGACACGTCTGCACTGCACTGAGCATAGCAGCATCGGTCACAACACCCAAGGCCGGGAAACAACCTGAGCATCCATGCACGGGTGACTGAATCAGGAAACCATAAAGAATATGTCACAAGCCCCGACTGGAATATCGGCTGTGCTAAGATAAGGAAGGGGATCAGCTCATTTGCAACAACATGAATGAACCTGGAGCATGTAGTTTTCAGTAATAGAAACCAGAAACCCAGAGGTAGACAGCACGATGCCTTACACACAGCCTCTCAGAAGCGCTCTACCTCACAGAAGCAGAGGAGAATGGGGGTCCCAGGGCTGGGCATGGAAGATGCGGGGAGGTTGGCCCTGGGGTCCGGGGTTCCTGTTATGCAGGAAGGGTGTGTTCTGTAGTCTGATAGACAGCATGGGGACTAAAGTTTTCTGTGTTTTACACTTGACATTTGGTAAGAGATTAGATCTTAAATGCTCTCCCACAGAAAACAGGACCGGTGGGGCAGTGAATGTGTTAATTAGTTTGATCATAGTAAATCATGATGTGTGCACACAGTGAAACCTCACGGATTGACACCTTGAAATAGTAGAAGGCAGGGAGCCACCCTGCACATGCAGCCGACTGGAAGTGTCAGGACTGTGATCTGAACATGTAGACACACTGTCCCACTGCTGCTAGAGCGAGGCAGGGCCGCCAAGGGGAACCTGAATACCAGGAGGACAGGCACGGACACAGAACCTACTCCCACCCTGGGGTCCAGTTGGCCATGGACGACCACCGTGCTGCCCTGGGATGTCACAGAACGTGAGAGTCCCCATTCCCTTTGGAGACATCTGCTCAGGTGCCGTTTGTGTGGCCACGGTTGTCTTCTAGTGCTGCCCCTGTCCCCTGCACGGCATGTGGGCAGAGGCCCTCCCAGCTGTGCCATCCAGGTTGTGGACCCACCAGGGCCCCTTCAGGTACTGGCTCCGGAGGAGACTCGGGGACTCAGGTGGTCTTCATCGAGTCCTCCCGATAGCAGCGGCCAAAACCTGCAGGAGCCCGGCTCCCATTTGTTTGGCCAATTTTCCTGTTGAGAACCTGCAGAGTCTCTGAGTTTTTTCCCAGTGTGAAGCTACCAGGTGTCCTCCCAGGAATGTCAGTATTTTTTAACTTGGAGAATATTTCTGTTTTATGCAAAGAACTCCTAAGGCCAGGAGATGCCTACTTCATAGGGTGAAGCCTGCAGAGTTTCTTCTGTCTTTCGGTAGCTGACAAAAATTCTTTACTGGTAATACCATGTAATGAGAGAAACACTTGATTTTTGTAACAAGTATCAGTCGGCCCAGAGCAGACCGTGAAGAGAGGATGGCCAGGTGGGCACAGTGCTGCTCAGCTCTGCCTCAGAGCCTGAAAACTTCATTCGTTTCTTGTTGGGAATCTCACTACAGTTACTTCACTTCTTTTTGGGAACCAGTTTCCTCATCTGCAGCAGGGAAATAAAAGTTCATCTGCCAAAATCTTATTATAATTATCAAATGAGATGATTTTAACAAAGGGCCTGACAAACAGTTCCACTCAGTTAAAAATGTGTAAACAATTATCAGTTATTATTTATTCATGTCCTTCTGCTTCACCAGAGAGCAGAGGCCTATTTTCTTTACTACAAAGTAGTAGCACATCAGTAGTGCCAAGAACATATTTATTGAATAAATGAATAAAATAAATAAAAGCAGAATGATGAATAGAACCACTTGGGAGATTTTTATCACTATTGAGCTTCAATTTATTTCTAATTTTGTTCTAGTTAGAACTAAGATATTCCTCACTTTCATAGATAACGTTTTAAAAGATACTTATCTTGAAGTTTAAGGATTGACTTCCATTACGCTGGAAGCTAGGAAGAGAAGCAGTAGGGACCATTTCGAATCCCTGTTTTTTACCAGGAGCCAGAGCAGTGAGGGACTGAGTCAGGCGCCTTATAGGCTGGGCCCTCGCCACAGCTGGGCCCCTGTTTACCCAGGGTCTCCCTTGTCCCATTTCGACCCCAGTGGGGCACAGGGCCTCGCAGGCAGCGCTGGAAGGTTCCTAGTGAACGGTGCCTGGAGGGAGGGGTTGGGCTGACAGCAGCTTGGTCTCAGGGCTGCCAAGGGAGAGCAGCGTCACTGTGTTCAAAAGTGTGACAGAAACACTCGGGTTATTCATGCTTACAACAGTTATCCATTTACAATGCTTAAACTAGGTTTTTTTTAGCACTGGTTGAGTGTCATGTGACAGATGATGCAGGCCAACTTTAGAACATATTAACAAAATGGAGAAAATATGAAATGTGACTTTATCAATGATGCAAATACTATTAATCTTCGATTCAATGCATCCACAAACACTCATATACACAGTGTGTGTGATATGTAACACTGTTTTGTCTAGAACTGACACAGGATGCAAATTCAAATGTGGAGTCCTGCCCAGCCCCAGGTCTCCCTCTGAGGCGGGGTCAGGCCCGCTGCCTCTCGCCACCCCCGCTGTCTTGGGAGCTCCTCCTGTGCATGCGTACTGACATGTCCAGCACTTCCTGAATGGTGCTTTCTTCTAGCCACTTGGTCATGAAGATGCTGCTCTATATTAGTGCACATTAAATGATACGCTTAACAGTAGAACATGAATCGAACTTCCGTGGGACCGCTGAACACCAGGACACAATACAGGGTGAACACACTTCAGTTATCCCTTATGCCTTGTGAGTTCTAAAAGGGAAATATAGGAGGTGTGATCAAAATACATGAATGTTTAAATTAAAAAATATTTATTATAGTAAAAGACAAATTGCCATGAATTCCCCTGAAAAACTCCCCTCACTTTGAATGTACTCATCTCAGGATTTTTGCCACCTTCAGCTCTGGAGCCCTGTGGGTTTCTTTATGAGGTGTGATAAAGAATACAGTGGTGTTACTGCTGAGCAACATCCTAAGGAAGGCAGCTCCTGAAAACAAGACTCTGTGTCCTCATCCACCTTAGTCACCGGACCTGGCACCATGTGGCTTCTGGCCCTTCCCAAATTCAAAATGACCATGAAAGGGAAACGTTTTGAATCAATTCAGGACGCGAGTTAGCCAGGACCTTGAAACTAAAGCCCCTCACACTCCTTAATTTTTAGTAATTACAGCGAGCAGTCTTCTGTCTTCTGCGGGACAAGGTGAGGATGACATGGTCTGCTGACCTCGTGCAGCTGGACCCGGCATGTTCTAGGGGAAGGACGCAGTCCTGGGGCGAGGCCTCCTGGCCACACTCTGATCAGGAGCAAACCCAGAAGTGAGATGCAGGCTCCAGAAAAGGCCAGGAAAAGTAACAAATCCCGCCCAGAATCTCCTGCTGGACTTTTATTGACTCAAAATTCGGATGGTTTGTGGATTCTGTTTCAATGAGCAGGACTGGCTGCGCGCTCTGGACGCTCATTTTCCTGGTTTCGCTGTGCTCACAAAAGCCAGGTGATGGCAGAGCCTCAGGGCATTGAGGCTGGGCCTGGGGTGCTCTCTCGGGCGAAGCTCCAGGGAGACTGACGCCTGCTCAGCCCAGCTGCCTTCCTGCCCACTCGGACTCTCTTCCCTCCTCACCCATTTGTCCCAAGTCCCAAGTCACACTCCTGACGGCTCCTTCTCCTTCTTTCCAGCCGAGGGGGAGTTGCACCCAGCTTCACTCTGGAAACCCCTCCTGAGCAGCCCCAGCCATGACCGGACATCCTGTCCCTGTCAGATCTGTGCCCTGTGTGACAGCCACTACACACTGGGGGGTCCTGGACTCTGTGCCCCTGCTGTCCCAAGGACCCCCAGTTCCCAGCTAGCTAGGAGTCGGCCGTTTCCCAGGCAGAGCTGGTGGTCTTGTGGGAGCCCGAGGTCGGCTGCTCTTCCTGTGAAGGCCTGGCCTCGGGGGTCTCTTCTGCCCAGCATGGCTCACCCGGTGCTGTCCCTCACCTGGGTGTGGATTTGGCTGCTGCACTACACAGAGTGCGAGCGCGGCGTGCTTTTTGTAAGGACGGGACTTGAGCGATTCTTTCACAGCTGCCACAGACGTGCCTGCCTGGCTCTGCTGGAGGAAGAAGTGAACAGCGAGAGTTCTTTCCTCTCCCACTGGTTATGGTGTATGGAGGACAGGAAGCTCTGAAGCTCATATTTATTTGGCAGTACACCGTCCAAGCAAGTGTTTCTTCACTTGTCAACTTGTTAAGCTTTGCAAGTTTCCCGCTCTCACGGTGGAGCAGGGTGATGTTCAGTGTGTGGTTCTGGGTTTCCTTCCTGACTTGGATACCACCTGCTTCGTGGCCTCGGACAGCTTCCAGTGATTATGCAACCTCGATTTCATCCATTAAAGGAGGTTGTAATCACGCCCGGCCTGTGAAGCTTGTGGGTGTGGTCAGGCGTGAGCCTAGCATCTTCAAAGAACGCAGTGCTCTGGGCACGGAGGGGAGGCGAGCCTGCACGCCTTGGGGAGTCCGTGCTCATAGAGAGACGGTGCCTTTGGCCCTGACTCGAGTCAGGAGGAGCCCAGCCTGGCTGTGTGCAGCTGCAGGCACTGATTTCTAAGTGGATGTGGCTGAGCTCGTGCACTGTCTGAATCCGGAGATCTGAGTCTCGCTGCAATTTGCCAGGACGCCATGCATTCTGCTGTTAATGCACTATAGCCAGGTGCCCTCAATAGACACAGACCACACAGCTCCCCAGAGCAAGACCAGGAGCCGCCGGTGTTCACAGCCCACCTTCCAAAGCGCAGCCCGGGGCTGTCGGCCCTGGACGCGCGCTGAATGTGGGGTTCCTCAGCCATCTCAAGGTGGGTTCCAGAAGTTTGATTTAAAGTACTCTGCCGCCAGCCTGAGTGTCGCCTTCTGTACACTTTCAAGTGATTGTCTTCAGACAGATAATATTATAGCAAAAGTGAAACGCAGGTATTCAATGTAAGCATGCAAGGGCTTCCTCTGGTCTGTCTATACATATGCATGTGCTTCACATGTTTGAAGACAGTCCCCGAGTTTTGCTTTTTCGTCCTTTCCACTTAGCCTTACTGTTTCTCTTGGTATCGAAATCTTCACGTCTGCTTGTTTTACTGTGTAGGTAACATTCCACTAAGTAGACATTCCCGGTTTCCTTTTTCTTTATGGCCAGTGAGGCTGCTGTTATAGTCAGGGTAGCACTTCGGTGTGTACCTGCACACTGCCCCTTCCTGTCCTCTGGGTTTCTTTTCCTAGACACTAATTTAAAGTGTAGCAGTGTCATATTCATGATTGTGAACTTGATTCTTATTTCCTTGGCTTGCAAGCTTGTCAGAAACCATGACCCCAGACAAAGAGGTTGGCAGGGTGGAGCTCAGAGCAGGGAGTCTTCTCCGAGCCCGCTGTTTATTTTTTGGAAATAACTGACTATTTTGCAAATTCCTGCATTCCAGTAGGCTCTGAGGGTCAGTCATCGAGCAAAAAAAAAAACAGTTCCAACCCTCAGAGTTTGCATCTCGATTGGGAGTCATCTCTAATCAAACAATTATAGCAGTGAATAACAGAGCTCAGGCCTCACAACAGCTGCAACAATAAAATAGGCCCATCCCAGGCCTGAGCCAGGCAGGAGGCTTGGGTGTTTTCTACAGAAACAGTGTTAGGGTTGGATTTTGA
Source organism: Heterocephalus glaber (assembly GCF_053883595.1). Classification (NCBI taxonomy): domain Eukaryota; kingdom Metazoa; phylum Chordata; class Mammalia; order Rodentia; family Bathyergidae; genus Heterocephalus; species Heterocephalus glaber. The sequence continues at coordinate 81,454,092 of NW_028258138.1, read as the reverse complement.
GCAAACAGGGACAAGGAGAGCAGCTGTGAGTCCCAAGGCCCTGGCCTGGCCTGGGCTAGGGGTCCCTAGGGGGGGATCTTCCGGCCCCCAGTATGGCCCAGGGCATCTTCAGGCAACAGGAAGTGGCACCCTGCAGTGCTGCTCTGCACACAACTCAGCCGCAGTTCTGAGCCACTCAGTGCCACTGTGCAACTGGCCCTGAGAGACTCATGTTGGTGAAGAGCCTGCACCATTGCTCGATGGTCTTTTCATGCCTGTTAGAAACAGTCTCATTTATGATCAAGAAGAAGGCAGAGTTGCCACATTATTTTAGATCATTCTTTCCAAGGGAAGGCATTCACATCGATGACTTTGAAGCCAATAAAGACATCTCATTTTTAAGATAACTTCTGAGCCAAGCCAAGCAAATACAAATATTCTGGTTGCCCTTAAAGCTGGCCACCCTCTGCAGATTGCATAGGAAAGGCACGCAAACTGCTTAAGCAGCTGTGATCCTCAGAGGTCTCCTGCCTCGTAACTTCTTCAGTGCAATATCGACTTGCTAAATGCCAGGGCAAATTTCAGCTATGTGTGACTCCATCTTCCCTGGGCTATAAAGGACTTGGAACACCACCTTCTCCCCCTGGCTTGTCCATGTCCACGGGGAATCCGTGCTGCTTTAGGTCCACACACCTGGACACGTGTGATTAATGTGTGTCACGGCCACCTCACGTTCTCATGGCACTTTAAATTTCCTGAAGCATTTTCCTATCTCTGGTTGTAATAAAAATCTGGTTTTAAAAATAGGATGGACTTTAAGAGTCATTTGATTCAGACGTGGCTTTGATGGAAAAGGCATGAGCAGTGCAGAACCCACAGCACTGTTTGGTAACTGGAAGTCGTGATACTGGTTGGTCAGGTAACAACATGGTGGGCTGTGACTGGCAGGAAAAGTAAATAGAACAGAAGTGAGAGCAGGAGGAATAAGAGTGTTGCTTTCTGAAACTTGTTTCGGTAGTGTTTATGGTGTTAAGCAGATTATTTGGTGGTGATTTTTTGGTGAGGCTTAAAAACACAAGGCCATGATACAGTAAATCATTGGTTTTGAGAAAAAGCCACAGGCCTGGTGAGGTGTGTTCCGGCCACCCTCTGCCTGCATAAGCCCAAGTCAGCGCCCCACTGCCTGGCTGTCTCTCTCCTCACCGGGGCTGCCTTGGGCATGGGCAGTGGTGCAGGGCGGATCTGAAGAAGGGCTCCAGAAGCTGGATAATCTGGGTAACTGTGCTTAGAAATGCAGCGTGACTCCCACCCACGCAAGAGGGACAGTAAGACTAGGCACAGGCTGGTGTCATGGACCTTGTTACCTGTGGTGAACGTGAAGCCAATGGGCAAACGGCTTATTCAGGGCCGCTGAGCAAGCGTGGGTCACTGTCCATGCGTCTGGACTCTGGTCCTTCACGTTCACCTCCTCCCTGCACTTTCTCTTCGGGACGTCTTTCCCTGCCTCGGGTTCCCCTCTTCAGGTATCTATTGCTTTCTATGTTAAGCAGGAACATAGCGACATCTGTGGGGTTTAGTAAGCTGACTCTCTGGCTTGGCTACTGTTTTACAAGGGACACCCTCAGTATAAAGTGCTGACTTGCAACAGAAGAGCAGGCAGCACCCAAGAATGATTCCGAACTGGCTGTCAGAAAATCTCATTTCAAATTTTCCAACTTCAGTAATTAAGTGGTCAACTGATTCTTGGTACTGGAAATTGAATCCAGGGCCTTTGCACTGAACTACGTTCCCAGCCCTTTGCTTTTTATTCTGAGAAAAGTCTCATGGAGTTGCCCAGGCCGGGCTCAAACTTGTGACAATTCTGCCTCAGCCCCTTAGAATGCCGGGATTACAGGTGTGCGCCATCACACCTAGCTAATTTTGCGACTTTAACTAAGACAGTCTTTATATGCCTGATAGAAAATGATACTGGACTATGTTCTAGCTAAGAAGTTTACCCTCAGTATTTTGGGAATCTATGAATAAATGTAAGAGTGTCTATGACTTACCAGAAGCAGATACCAAGGTGAAATGCAGATGTGATCAGCAGTTATTACTTGGGAACCCGCAATATATGTTGTTCTGGTGGCTTTGTCTTTTTCGGAATGTTTCAAGCTTGAGCTGGTGGAGACGTCGCGTGGGAACTGGTGTATTCATTTGTATTTATGTTTGTGAAATGCAGTGGGAATAAAACACTACCCTTTCCATCCCTGGTTGCCAAGCAACAGTGGATGTGGGAGATCCAGGTGGAGGCCAGGAGTTCAGGGAAGGGTCCGCCCAGGCGGGGAAGCCCACACCCGGTGCAGACTTCTACCACCCATGCAGAGCAAGGCGGCTAGCTGTTCGTGCACCGGTCTCCTGTGTAAGACTGACGGGGCCTCGGGTCTGGAGCAGGAATTCTTTACCAGATGAGAACAGCCTGGGAAGAATCATTCGGTTTCCCTATCTGTGTTGCTGGGTGTTCTTAACAGAAGGGTTCTCAGGTTCTCTAGGGTGTCTTCATTCCCTGCTCGACTGTGGCATGTGTGCAGGAGTAGCAATAGTGAGTACTCTGGACAACCTGAATGCCAACAGCAAGCTGCCTTGGGGCCTCTGACTCACCCTGCAGAGCCCACGAGCATTTCCCTGCCGGAGACCCAGATGGTCCAGGGCAGCAGTCAGGGTGCACCGCGCCTCCTCCGGAAGGGTGGGTTTGTTCAGGATGCAGCTTCCTCGTCCCTCTCCTAGTACTGCTGTGAGGCTCATTTAGAAAAGAGATGAGAGTTTATAAGATGTACGACGTTATTAGTACCCTGCCCTCTTTCTGTTTTGTTTTCATGAAAAGAGAAAATAATGCCAGGCTGCACTACATTTTCACCTTTATATAAGGAAAAATTGTAATTTGAGATAATCGTTTAGGCCACTGGTTTATGGCCTTGTGCTCAGTGTACCCTAAATATTTAATTTTCACTGTAAATGTAGTAGATTCACTGTGTCTCACATACTGGCTTTACCTCAGAAGCCCCAAAGCAATACACATCTTTTCATAATCCCGAAGCAAGTCTCTATTTTGATTGAAATCATAGACTTTGATGAGTCATCTATTATTCCAGTCAAAATTGTTATTCATTATTATTTAATATTGTTATTACTTAAACAAAAGTAAATTCTGTTGACTTCCAAAGTTAATGCTTCCCTTTGAGGCGGAGCTGTTCTACCCGGTCTGCCGAGGATGCAGGGCTCCGTGCCTTGAGCCTGCAGTCCAAGGTAACAGAGTTAAGTGGTCATTGCAGAACCAGGTCCCTCAGCTGCCGCAGGCCAAGCTCCGAATCTGAGAACTGTTTCCCTTGATGGTTTTGGTGAGGACAGCAGCACTGAGTCTCAGGGGCTGCTCCAGAACAAAGGGATTTGTTTGCATTGCTCTGCTTTTCGCAGTGAGAAGATGAACCTGCCAGGTGACTTGACTGGCGCTCACGGGTTTTACAGTGATTCGAGCTGTGTCTCAGATGGTCTCCACAGCTGGCGATCTCCCCAAAATAAACACGGGGCACTTCAGAATTTACCTTGTCATGGTGCAAGAAGTTAGGTGCTGCAATCTCCGCAGGGGTAGAAAACCCGGGCGCTTTTGTTTGGGCAAGTCTCAACCCCGCAAGGCCTGTGTTTGGCAACACAGCCTCTTCCCATGGGGACGCTCGCTCTCCATGGAGATCAACTCTTGCCAGGTGGCTGAACGTGGCTTCTTGGGCGAGAACTCACCCTAGAGCTTTGCTGTGAGCCCCTCCTCAGGCAGGGTAGGGAAGGCTGGCGGGTGAAACCTGGCTATTCCTCAGAACTGGGGAAGCTCAGGCTGATCTTTGTTGAGATTTTAGACCAAGGGCTCTCTCCCAGCTGGTGAGTCTGGCTGCCTCATTTAATTTTCGGTGTCAGGAGGCACAATCCCTGGTGCAAATGTAAACACCAGATGATTATTTACCAGTGACTGGCTGTGCGCCTGACCCTGGCGTCTCCCAAGTAGCCCTGAAGACAGACCTTCCTGGTCCAATCAGATGAAAAATCTTCATCCCCGAGCAGGTGCTTTGTTCTGCAGCTGCTGCGGGCTGAGTCTGTGAAACATGACATCGCAGAAGAGGCCTCTGTCTGTCTCAAGGACACAGTGCCCTTGAGTGGCTTGCAGCTCAGTCACACGCCCTGGGGACACAGTGTTTTCGAAAGGTACCTGTCTGGAGTTTGCAACTCATATATGTAAGTAGTGGATGCGTTTGACCAGGAACAGGGCCACTCCTGTTGGTTAAAACCAGATGGCTTAATTGTCTTCCTTTATGAGGGAAGCATGGATCCTGCAGACATTAAAACAGGAGGTGCAGGGGTGGGGTAATTAATTTTCTACTGTTTAATATAAAATTGTGGAGAGAAAAAGGTGTAATATTTTAAATTGTAAGCCCTGCATGGTCCCAGGGAAACCACTGAACTGCTCTGGCTCATTTTATCTCCAGTAAAGGAGGTGTGAGTCTCTGTCCTTCAGTCTGGACGGCAGAATAAAATTATATGCTTGCTAATGTCTTATGCATGTTAAGGCCGTATGATATCAGTATTCTTTTGGGAGAGGAATGGCAGGATGTGGAGCAGGGTTAAATACAAATACTTGCTGTAGCAGCCAGGCCTGGTGACACACACCTGTGATCCCAGCCCTCTGGGAGGCTGAGGCAGGAGGGCTGCACATTTAAGGCCGGTCTGGGGAACTCAGCAAGACTGTGCCTTTAAATAAAAATCCAGGGACAGAGCTGGGGTTTCAATTTCTTGGGCCCCTTACCCCAGCACGTGGGCTGGAGCAGGTGACAGCCATCGGCTGTGCGGGCTGCACTCAGTCTCCAGCTCTGAAAACCAGAGCCATAAAGCAAATATGCTGTGGCCCATGTTCTGCGACGGGCGCTGGACCCCATCGAAGATACAGAAATGCGAGGTGTGGGCTTTGGCCTTAGCGTGCATGGCTCCCAGGGGTGGGCGCTTTTCCAAACAGTGCCAGGCAGGGTGCTGAACAGAGGAGCAGAGATAGTGACCTGACCGAAGTTAATGTGCACAGAACAGCGAGTGGGTGGTGGAAGTGCGGGGTCTCTCAGGCCTGTGAGTGAGCTCCGCTCCTGTGGGTGAACAGCGTGTGGGGCTGGCTGCAGGGCAGGCCCACCCTCTGGGTCTCGTGGGAGGGAGGCAGTGCTGCTCCTCCAGGGTAGTGGTCCAAGCAGGTTTCACCACCACCGTGAAGAGAAGCTGGGTAGAAGTTCAGGGAGAGAGAAGTATCAAAGCGAAAACAGCAAGATACCAATGGCGCTGGGGATAGGCTCTGGCACCTGCTGGCATCATCTTACTACCTGTGAGCTCCCCAGGACAGCAGGGCTCCTGTCCCCCGCTTCTGTGGTGGCCTGGGTGGCCTGATCCAGTGGCGTCGTGGTGGACCGGACAGGACCTGGGTGACCTTTCTCCCCGCCTGGGGCTTGGCGCTGTCCAGGCCGTTCCCTTCCCCAGAGACTCCTCTGCCCCACTGTCCCTGTCCCCAGCGGGAGAGCACAGACATCCCTGGCCTGGCAGAGTTGGTCCTCATCTTTTTAATTCATGCCAAAGTTTGCAATTTTTTGAAATTTTGCATGAACTTTATTATGTTACCTAGAAAAATTCAAGGTGAAAGAATTTGAAGAGAAAAGATTTTATTATGTTGTATTGTTATGTGCTGTTCCAACAGTGAAACTCTAGGCAGAGAAGGATTAATGTTCCAGCTCACCCAAGTCCCCTTGTGTGCTGTTGGGCGAGGAAGCCTCCAGCCCAGTGCGGACCCGGGCAGGGCTCACCCTGCGCTCTGGGGGACTGGCCGGGAAGACAGTGAGTTCTGGCAGCCTCTCTGGAGAGAAGCCCTCAGCTCTCCAGATGAAAATTACAGGGGACCAGATCATGGGGCTTGGCTGCTCAGGAAGAGCTGTTCAGCTCCGCCCTGCAGTGGCGCTTGTACCTCTCTCTCTGTGCCAGTGTGTTGTGTTCTGTAGCAGACAGAACCACGTGATGTACACGTTTTTGAACACTGTCCTCTAGCTTCATCCTCTGGCCTCACCCGAGGGCCTGGCACTGGCAGGTCTGGTGCTGGAAACGGTGCCGACAGCGCTGCTGCTTCCCCACCATCTCAGCACCGAGTCCCGGCCTCTTTTCCAGGGTGGGGAATTCCAGAGCAAGGACATGGAAGGAAGATTTAAAGCCAAATAAAGTTCCTGTCAACCTCTGCCGAGAACACTGTTGTGGCCGATGAAAAATACACTGGCTATTGTCTAATGGGTTCTTCCTAAATTGAATGGCCTTAATTAAAAAGGATATTTAAGAAGTTTCCCAGGGGAAAACGCAGCAGGTGACAATTGTCTAAGACTATCTGATGACAGTAACTTCTCAGAGAGATGAGCTCACCAGCTTAGGGAGGTTTTCTCCTCTCAATTTTTGCTGAGAGAGAGAGGGAGAGAGAGGGCACACGCTTTGGATATTTGGTTCCAGTCACACCTGCTTCCTGGGTGACTCAGATGAGGGTTTGAGTTACCCAAGGTTTAAAACTCACGGCTAAGGCAAATGTCCAGGTGAGCTCTGAGAATGATCCTGTGAAGCTTTTCTTAGGAAGAATAAAATGAATTGCGCTGTGCTTGGGTTAAAATCACCCCTACGTTTTGCGAGTGGGGCATCCGTGTCGCTAGAGATTCCACAGTGGGAATGAGGTCACGCACACAATGGAGATGCCCCGCTTGAGTCAGTCAGCTAGACCCTCACGTGCCACTTCCTTCGTCACTCAGGATGCTGGGTTAGCAGCTGACCTCCGTGGTTGAATGACTGACAAAGATGCATAAGGAAAGTGCTCATGAATATTCTTTTCTGAGTTCTGTCTTGTCCACACCCCTGCAACACTCTGATTCGTGAGGTTTGCCCGACTGCAGTGTGAGGCGGAGGAGGCCCAGGGGCTGCTGTTTGCATGAGGATCTGTCTCCCCGCAGTCTTCTCCCTGGCATGTGTGTCCACTCTGAACACCGCCTCACAGCACCCGACTCCCAGGCAGCCCCTCTGCTTCCTGGAGTGGCGTGGGGCCCGAAGGGCTGCTGGCAGCACTGCACTTTGCCGATCTCTGGCTTCCATGCCAGCTGTGCAGAACCCTGGGCTGGCTGGCACCAGCAGGACTAGCTCACTTACCCAGTCTTCTCCTAAGCACTTCCTGTCTGTGTCCTCAGCGGTCTCACCGTTACACCAGTAAGGAGGTTGCTCGCACCCCACCCCCGAGTGCGATGGTGCTGTTGTCCATGGCTCACATCCTCTCGGCTCCCAGCCCGGAAACGTGGGTCTTGCTCTCAAACCCTCAGCCTTCCCATCTCCCCACTCTTCTGTGACTAAGTCCAGTTAGTTATTTTCCTAAAATAACTAAAATAACCTGGAGCCATCCTCCCTTCTCTCCAGGCCCAGAGCGATTGCAATTCCAGATCCTCCACTTGGCTGCTCTGTCTCCAACCCGAAGCCCTGGATGGCCACTGCCAGTGGTTTCCAGTGTAGGCATCTCTTCCTTCTCGGTCCTACCGACCTGGAGTAATAGCTGGCACCAGGCCTTGTGGATAAGGTGCCCTTGATACACATGCACTTGTTCACTAATAAATAATCCATGTGCATTACTCCATAAATGCATCACATAACCAAAACACAAATGAATGAAAGAGATTAGCAATGGGATTAAATAAATACATCGACGTTTTAATATTGACTTCCACCCCAGCACTGGATGGAACAGACCTGGGGATGGCAGCTGTACCCGCCATGGAGCCCTCTAAGCTGTCGGTAAATTCTGAGGCCCTTCATGTGTGTGCCCAGGCCTGCTGTCCCTCTGTCCTTCCACCCTCGGCTTTGGCTCCTGGAACTTCCCATGCTCTAGGTCTTTAGCATCTCCCGCAGCTTCTGCAGGAACACACTGCTGCCCCCGGCCCACCTTACGTGACATCCCGGCCACCTGGCTTCACTCTCCAGGCAACTCCCCCACTGGCCCTGAGTCTTGGTACTTCTAGCACCTGACCCATTTCAGATAATGCCAATAATAGACACCAGCAGAAGGAAGGAATTTGCCTATGGTGAATATTTATTATTTATCGATAGCCTCACTAACACCTGGCACCAAGTCTTGTTAGGTCAACTTTCTTTTTTTAAAAATTTATATATATATTTATTGGTACATTTTAGGTATAAAATACATTTACATTTATCATTGGGTGCTTGTACCTGTACATCATGTATCTTAGTTCTTATTTTTTCTCCCATTACCTGTGCACCCTTCACCCCCTCCACCCTTCCCTATTTACATAGACTTTGTTTCCATTTTTTTTCTTTTCTCATAATTTTTCCTTTCCCTTCTTCCCTTTCCCCTTCCCTTCCCACTTCCCCTACCCATTTGGACCTTTTCCTATTTCAAATTATCAATTATTCATTTTAATTATTTTCATCCTTATTTACACTTTCAGTTTCTCACCCTAGAGAAACTATTCGGTATTTACACGTGTGTCCTATTTATTTCACTTATGAATATGGCCTCAATATGCATCCATTTAGCTATAAATGTCTCTAGTTTCTCATTCTTTATGGCTGAGTAGTACTCCATTTTATAAAAACCCCACATCTTCTTTATCCAGTTTCTGGTCGATGGGCACTTGGGCTGTTTCCAAGCTTTAGCTATTACAAACTGTGCCACTATACACATAGGTGCACATATATTGCTGTGGTATGATTCTTTTAATTCTTTGGGGAAGATTCCCAGTAGGGGAATAGCTGGGTCAAATGGGACCTGTAGTCCTAGTTCTTTGAGGCATCTCCATATGGATTTCCACAGTGGTTGCACCAGTCTACACTCCCACCAACAATGGAGAAGGGTTCCTTTCTCTCCAGAGCCCTGCCAGCATTTGTTATTGGTTGATTTCTTGATAGCAGCCACTCTTTCTGGGGTGAGGTGGAATCTCAGTGTTGTTTTCATCTGTATCTCTCGAATGATCAGTGATGTTGAACATTTTTTTATATATTTATTTGCTGTTTTTACTTCTTTGTCTGAGAAATGTCTGTTCATTTCAGATGCCCATTTTTGAATTGGGTCTTTGAATTTGGGGGGTCTGATTTTTTTCAGTTCTTTATGTATTCTTGATAGTAGATGTTTGTCTGAGGAGCAGCTGCTAAAAATTTTTTCCCACATTGTAGGTTGTCTCTTAGCTCTGTGGTTTCTCTTGCAGTGCAGAAGCTTTTTAATATGATGAGATCCCAGTTGTTTATTCTTTCTGCTAGTTCCCGTGATGCCGAGGTTTTGTTCATAAAGTCTTTTCCTATGCCAATGTCATCAAGAGTTCTACCTAACTTATCTTCCAGCAAGTTTAGTGTTTCTGTCTTAATATTTAGATCTTTAATCCACTTTGATCTTAGTTTAGTATGCAGTGATAGGTATGGATCTAGTTTTAATCTTTGGCAGATTGAAATCCAATTTTTCCAACATCATTTATTAAATAGGCTATCTTTCCTCCAATGAGGGTGGTTGGCTCCTTTGTCAAAGATGAGGTGGCTGAGAATGTCTGGAGTTGTTTCTGCATCTTCTGATCTATTCCACTGATCTTCAGGTCTGTTTCTTTGCCAGTACCATGCTGTTTTTATCATAGTAGCTTTGTAGTATAATTTCAAGTTAGGGATTGTGATACCCCCAGCCATGTCTCTGTTGCCTAGAATTGCTTTGCTGTTCTAGGTTTCTTCTGCTTCCAAATGAATTTTTGGATTCTTTTCTCTAGTTCTGTGAAGTATATTGTTGCAATTTCAATCAGCATTCCATTAAATCTATATAGTAGTTTTGGAAGTATGGGCATTTTCACTATATTGGTTCTTCCTACCCAGGAACAAGGGATATCTTATATCCTCTTCAATCTCCTTCTTCAGAGTGCTGTAGTTTTCAGTGTAGAGGTCTTTTGCTTCCTTTGTTAGATTGATTCCTAGATATTTCATTCTTTTAGATGCTATTGTAAAAGGAATTATTTCTCAAATTTCTCTCTCAATGGGTCTGCTATTTGCATATAAAAAGGCTATTGTTTTTTGAGTGTTGACCTTTTATCCAGCTACTCTACTGAATCTGTCAATTAGGTCTAGAAGAGTTTTGACTGAGTTTTTTGAGTCTTCTGTGTAAAGTATCATATCATCAGCAAATAATGACAGTTTAACTTCTTCCTTTCCTATCTTTATTCCTTTTATTTCTTTCTCTTGTCTAATTGCTATGGCTAATGTTTCCAGAACAATATTGAACAGGAGTGGTGATAGTGGGCATCCTTGTCTTGTTCCTGATTTTAGTGTGAAAGTTTTAAGTTTTTGACCATTTAGTATGATGTTGGCTGTTGGTTTTTCATAGATAGCCTTAATCAGGTTGAGATAAAGACCTCCTATTCCAATTTTCTGTAGTGTTTTTATCATAAATGGGTGCTGGATTTTGTCAAATGTTTTTCTGCATCTATTGAGATGATCATGTGGTTTTTGTCCTTGAATCTGTTAATATAGTGTATTACAATTATTGATTTACATATGTTGAACCATCCTTGCATCCCTGGGATAAATCTGACTTGGTCAGGGTGTATGATCTTCTTGATGACTCTCTGTATTCTGTTTGCCAGTATCTTGTTGAGGATTTTTGCATCTATTTTCATTAGGGAGATTGGTTTGTAGTTCTCTTTTTGGGTTGGGTCTTTCCCTGGTTTTGGAATCAAAGTAATACTTGCTTCCAGGAATGAATTTGGAAGCTTTGCTTCCCTTTCAATTTCCTTGATGAGTTTAAAGAGTAATGGTGATAGTTCTTCTTTAAATGCCTTGTAGAATTCAGCAGTGAAGCCATCAGGACCTGGGCTTTTCTTTTTTGGTAAGTTTTTTATTACATTTTCAATTTCACTCATTGTTATTGGGGTGTTCAGAATTTCTATATCTTCTTCATTTAATTTTGGCAATTCATATGTATCTAGGAATCCGTCCCTTTCTTCTGTGTTTTCCATTTTATTAGAGTACAGGTCCTCGAAGTAGGTATTGATGATTCTCTGTATTTCTGCTTGATTTGTTGTAGCTTCACCTTTTTCATTCTTATTTGCATGGATTTGAGCCTTTTCTTTCCTTTTTTTTGATAAGGTTGACTAAAGGTTTATCGATTTTATTGATTCTTTCAAAAAACCAACTCTTTGATTCATTGATTTTTTTGTATCATTCTCTTAGTCTCCATTGCATTAATTTCTGCTTGGATCTTTATAATTTCCTTTCTTGTACTAGTTTTGGGTTTGTTATGCTCTTCTTTTTCTAGGAGCTTGAGGTTCTGCATTAGGTTATTTAACTGAGTTCTCTCTGTTGTCCTAATATGGGCATTCACTGCTATGAATTTCCCACATAGAACTGCTTTCATTGTGTCCCACAGATTCCTGTATGTTGTACTGGCATTTTCATTTACTTGTAGAAACTGTCTCATTTCTTCTTTAATTTCCTCTGTCACCCATTGGTTGTTCAGGGGGGTGTTGTTCAATTTCCATGTGTTTGTGAGAGTTTTGTGGTTTCTTATGTTATTGATCTCCAATTGTATTGCACTATGGTGTGATAATATACAGGGGATAACTTCAATTCTTTTACATTTACTTAGATATGTCCTATGAGCTAGCATGTGATCTATTTTGGAGAATGATCCATGTGCAGCTGAAAAGAATGTGTATTCTGATTTTGTGGGGTGAAACACTCTGTAAACATCTATTAAGTCCATTTGTTCAATAGCTTGGTTCAGTTCTAGAATTTGTTAATTTTTTTCTAGTTGATCTATTTGTGATAGAGAGGTGTTGAGGTCCCCCACTACAATTGTATTAGTGCTTATTTGGTTTTTCATGTCCATTAATATTTGTTTTGTATAGTTGGGGGCATTTGTATTTGGTGCATATATATTTATGATTGTCATCTCTTCTTGGATTTTTCCCTTTACAAGGATGTAGTGACCATCTTTGTCTCTCTTAATTAGTTTTGGTTTGAAATCTACTTTATCTGCAAATAAGATTGATACCCCTGCTTTCTTCTAGGTTCCTGTGGCATGGAGAACTATTTTCCATCCTTTTACTTTCAGTCTATGAGTTTCCTTTTGAGCTAGGTGTGTTTCTTGTATACAGCATATTGCTGGATTTTGCTTCTTAATCCATTCTGCCAGTCTATTTCTTTTGATCGGTGACTTGAGGCCATTAACATTGAGGATTATAATTGATAGATATTGATTTATCCTTGTCATGATATTTTACTTTTGTTGGCTCTTTTATTTCTTATTTTTTCCCCCTTTCCCTTTAGTGTCTTACCTTGCCTGGTGGCTTCCCTCTGTTGGGCCTCATGGAGTTGTGGCCTTCATTGCTTTTTTCTAGGATATTGTTTAAAATTGCTTGTAGTGCTGGTTTGGTGTTCATGAAATTTCTCAGGTGTTCTTTGTCATGGAAGTATCTAATTTCCCCATCGATTTTGAAAGATAATTTTGCAGGATAGAACAGTCTAGGTTGGAAGTTATTTTCTTTTAGGGCTTGAAGTACTTCACTCCAGGCTCTCCTTGATTTGAGGATTTGTGTTTAGAAATCTGCCATGATTCTGATGTGCTTTTCTTTGTAAGTAATTTGTTTCTTTTCTCTAACTGCCTGTAGAATTTTGTTCTTCTGTTGGGTTTCTGGGATCTTGACTGTTATATGTCTAGGTGTAGATTTTTTTTGGTCATGGCTGGTTGGAGTTCTATATGCCTCACTTATCTGTATGTCCAATTCTCTACCTCTGTCTGGGAAGTTTTCTACTATTACTTCTGTGAATAGTTTTTTTATGTCAACTGTACTTTCTCCTGTTTTTTCGTGGAGTCCTATGAGTCATATATTATTCTTCTTTGCATCATCTAGCAGCTGTTAGATTGATTTCTCATGGTCCCTTACTATCTTTGAGAAATCTGTTTTCATGGTCCTTAACCACAACTCTGTCTTCTATATCTGATAGTCTGTCCTCAGATTCTCTTAGTCTGCTCTACATACTTTCAATGGAGTTTTTAATCTCCTGAATATCTGTTTGAATCTGTTTCATGAATTCCATTTCTTTCTTATGTTGGGCGATCATGTTTTCCATTTCTTTCTTATGCTGGGCATTCATGGCTTCCAGCATGTTTCTGATCTCATCTATTTTCTTATCTGTTTCTGCTCTAGAGCTTCTAATCATGTCTTTCACTCTGCTCACCATGTCTGTATTTATCTGGGAGATTATTTCTGTTTTGAATTTTTCTAGAGCCTCATGCATCTGCTTTATTACTTCCTGTGCTATCAGTTCAGGGTATCCAAGTGGTTGCTTATCAGACTTTTCCACCTCATTTGCCCCAGAATTTCCTTTTTGTGGTGTGGAAGCCTGCTTTTGTGCCTTGCTTAAGTGTCTTCTCATTTTTGTTTTTGGTACTGTCCTTGGTTTTAATTCCTGGGTTGATGTTTCAAAATTGCTTAATGTGTAGGTATCTTTGTTGCTTGTATTTAAAACCTTTGTGGAATGATTGCTTTTCAGAGATGTCTTCCAGATATAGCTTGTGTTTGGGTTTTGAGACTCTAATGACTTTGAGGCTATTTTATTTTCCTTATACCAGGAAGGAAAACTAATTAGATCAATCACAACATGTTAGCCCAAATGACATAGTCAGCAATACCATAGCATCAAGCACAGCTTAGAAAATGACAATTTGTGGTAGTTATTAATCTATCACATTTAACTATGTGAGTTAAATTAAAACCGAGGACCAACCCAACATAAGTTTATAATGAAGAAACTCTTCAGTATAGCATCTTTCCCCTTTAGGGTGGGGAGTTAAAAGGAGTTGGGGAGGGAGGGACAGGTAGAAAGAACAGGTAAGTTTAGCAGTGAGGCCAGAAGACACAGAAAGATCACACAAACTCTAAGAAGTTATTAAAGGCAAGAGAAAAAGGCAGAATGAAAGAACAAAGATGTGAATAGAATCACCTAACAGCAACAGGGAGGCTAGATGCCAAATTTACTTTCCTTTAAACCTAATGATAAGAGAAGGAAAAAGAGAAGAAAAGAACAATAAGGGAGAAATCCGCAGTGCAGAAAGGAACAAATGGGGAGATGAGGAGCAATGTGGGACAGTGAGAGAATGAGTGAGAGAGCAAGAAAAAGAAAATATTGAAGAAAGAAAAGAAAGAAAAGTAAAAATTTGAAGAGTAAAAAGAGTAAAAATTAAGAATTAAAAATAAGAGAAAAAAACCTTTTTTATTTTTTGCAAATAGCAATAAAAATTATGCGCCTCCTTCAGGGTATTTCTCTGCTGTCACAGTAGGCAATGTAGGAATCCGTGTGCATATACGAGTCAATGAGTCTCAGCAAGCAAGCAGCAGATCAAGTATAGTGGTCCGATGTGCCTTTATTGTAGAGATGCTCTTTGCTTTTCCGCTGAGCTTCAGTTTTCATTGAGGAGCCTGAGGAGCCCTCTTTCTGTTACTGTCTTCTGCCCTATCTTGTGGCGCTCAGGACAAGGGTCTTTATACTCCCCTGTGCCTCTGTAGTGTGGGACCAGGTAGCAGAAAAGGCCAGAGGCATGCGGCGTGGGGCGGGGTGGGGGAGGACTGGGCCTTGGAGGCGTCAGAGCGGCTAAGCTGACCTCACCGTGGTGTGGGCGAGGCCCGGGATGCGGAGCTTCAAGCTGCTCCTCTCACCTGCCTGGTCCCCTAGGTCAACTTTCATTTGTTACTTTAGCTTTTAAATGATGATGAAAGACTGAAATTGTGCATACTGGTGGGGCAGTATGTTATGTTTCAAAATATGTATGCGTTGCATATTTAAATCAAGTTAAACTTTTTATCTCCTCAAACATTTACTATTTCTTTTTGGTGACAACTTTCAAAGTCTTTTCTTGTAGCTTTCTGAAATGTACAGTTACATTATCCGCAGTCACCACATATGCAGTCCTATCTAACTGGGCCTCTGTCCCCACTTCTCCCCACCTCTACTGTCCCCAACTGCCAGTGACCTCTGTTCTAGTGTCAAACTCTATGCCATAAGCTTCTTCAGAGTCTACATATGAATGAAGGCATGTGGATGGTTTCCCACAATGGCTACACTAATTTACATTCCCACAGACACTGTGCGAGATAGCCCTTTTCTCCACATCTTTGCCAGCACTTGTTATCATTAGTCTTTTTAATCATAGACATTCTTATGGGGTGAGGTGATAACTCACTGTGGTTTGATTTGCATTTTCCTGATGATTAGTGATGTTGGACAAGTTTTGTGACCATTTGCCAGTTATATATCTCTTTTTTAGAAATGTCTATTTACATCTAGTACCTATTTTTAAATGTTTTTGTTTGCTCCTAAGTTTTTAGAGTTCCTGATATTTTGTAGATATCAAACTTTTATCAGATGTAGTTTGCAAATATTTTCTCCTGATGTGGACCTGTCTCTTCACCCTGTTGATGGTTTCCTTTGCTGTGCAGAAGCTTTTTAGTTTGATGTAATCCCATTTGTCTGTCTTGCTTTTCTTTTCTGCACTTCTGGAGTTTTGTCTAAAAATCTTTTCCCAGTCAGTGTTTGAAGCATTTTTCCTATGTTTTCTTGCAGTAATTTCATAGTTTTGACTCTCACATTTAAATCTTTAATCCATTTTAGTGGATTTTTATAATTGGTGAGAAAAATAGTTTTCAGATACTCTCTTCCATTCTGTAGGCTGTCTCTCTACTCGGTCAATTGTTTCCTTTGCTATGCGGAAGCTTTTTAGTTTGCTCCAGTCCCATCTATTTATTTTGGTTCCCAAGCTTTTGGAATTCTATCCAAAAAATCAGTGCCTATAACAATATCTTGAAGTGCTCTGTTTTCTTATAACATTTCCTAGTTTCAGGTCTCACATGTATGTCTTTGATCCGTTTTCAGTTGGTCTTTGTACTAATGGTAATAAGGGTCGTGGACACCCACTTTCCTGGGCACCATTATTGAACAGACTGTGCTTTCCCAGAATACACCTGGGCACTTCTGCTGAGAAATATTTGGCCCAGTTTGGGATAGGCTTATGGGGATAGTTTTGGCACAGGTTGATGTTTGGGATGTCTATTCTGTTCTTTGGGTCTATGTCTGTTTTTATGCCAGTAGCATGCTATTCATATGAATTCATGACTCAGCTATTCATGTGAATTTTTAAGATTATATTTTTCTGGTTCTGGGATTAATGTTATTGGTATTTTGATAGAGATTGGATTGAATTTGCCTATTGCTTTATAATGACATTTAAAAAGTATTCTAGTCCATGAACATGGAGGGATTTCTATTTTTTCATTTTTTTCAATCTCTTTTATTAGTGTTTTTTAATTTTCATTATAGGGGACATTTACTTCCTTGGTTAAACTCATTCCTAGGTATTTTGTTCTTGTAAATATTGTGAATGGGATTGCTTTCATTTTATCTCCCTCAGAAAATTCAACATTAGTGTATAAGAATAGCTCCTTAGCTTTGTATATGAATTTGATATCATGGGACTGTGCTGAATTTGTCAGATTTAGTAGTCTTTGGATAGAGTCTCTAGGTTTCCTCATACATAATCATATGATCTGCCAACAGGGAAGCTTTGCTTCCTCTCTCCTTGTTTTTATGCATTTTTTCTTTTTCTTGACTGAGTGCTCTGGGTAAAGCTTCAGGAACTACGAAGGTAGGAGTACTGGGAGTGATGTGCAAGTGAGGACTTATGCATGTCTCGGGCCTCGAGACGGCTGCCCTTTCCAGCCAAAACAATCTGTTATTCATCAACTCATCAACTTAGCCACCACCCACCTCCAGAACCAGTTAACAATAGCAAGTAACAAGGTGTGCTGGAAACCTACTTTGTTCTGGATTTTTGTCACAAAGGGAGGTTTAGTTTTTTCACAAACTTTTCCCACATCTATTGAGATGATCATTTGGTTTCATCATCCAATCTGTTGATGTGATATATTACATTTATTGCTTCCCCTATCTTGAATCACCCTTGTACTCCTAGGATAAATCTACTTGATCATGGTAAATCATCTTTTTGATGTGCTATTGCATTCAATTTGATTTTATTGAGAATTTCCACATCTATACTCATCAGAGCTACTGAGAGGAATTCTCAATTATTCCAAAATATTGCAAGGGACAAAACCCTTCTAAAGTCATTATTCAAGGCCCACATTATTGTTTTACCAAACCCAGCTATGAGCACAACATGAAAATTACAGACCGATATTCGCAAGAGGCTAGAAACAGTACAAATGACCAAGAAACAAAGAATTGCTCTTTTGAAAAGATTACTAAATTGACAAACCTTTAGCTAGAGTAGGCAAGAAAAAAGGCAGAAGACCCCCAAGTGAATAACATTAGTGATGAAGAAAGAGACAGTATGACAAATACCGTATATTTTATTTTTTTCCTTTTCTGATCTTTATTATTTCTTTCCATCTAATTTGGGGTGTGGTATTTATATATCTTTGAGATGCACTGTTCTGTATTTTCACACTAGATGTTTATTGTTATAAATTTCCTTCTTAGGGAGATGCTTTTTTTTTTTGCTGTATCACGTAAGTTTTAGTATGTTTTGTTTATATATTCATTTGTTGCATGCATTTTTTTAAACTGACTTTTTTGTTCCATGATTCAGTTTGTTCATTCAGTAGCATGTTAAGTCTTCCTGAGTTTGTAGTTTCCTTTGTTAGTTTTTATTAGTTCACGTTTGTAGTCTGTAATGTTTGCATTCCTTGTGTGGAGTTGGGACATGCACAGAGCATATCTTACTCCTTTTCTTCATCCCCTTTCTGTTCTTCTCTGGCTGTTGTTGTTAACTTCTAGTTTTATTTCACTGTGGAAAAGAAGATACACGATATGATTTGGGTTCTTAAAAAGTTTGTTCAGACTTGCTGGTGGCTAACGCGGAGGATTATTGCTGGACACTTGCTGGTGGCTAAGGTTCTGGAGGATGCCTCACCAGTTCTCCAGAAGTGGGAGGGAGTCTCCAGTCAGCGTCACTTCCCCGGGATCTGCTGTCCCCATGCCAGTGTCCTGTCCAGATGACCGGCGGGGTGGTGAGGGTGCAGGGAGCATCTTTGGTTCTGCCTCCCATTTAGATTTAAGTGTTGGTTTATGAAATGGGGCGCTCTGGCAATGGGTGCGTGTACACTTACGATGGTTATTTTGTTGAATTGACCTTGATAGTTATGTAATGATCTCCTTTGTGTCTTTGTAGGCTTTTGTCCCTCCTTAAGTGCACACGGCATGTGGGTGCCCTGCTGCCCTTTCATCATCACCAGCCCTGCAGCCTCTGTCTTTCTTCCATTGGATGCAGGAATGAACGGCTGCTCTTGCTTGTGTGGGGCCCACTTCCAAGGCTCACCTTCAGCATCTGTTCCCTTGGGTCTGTGGCATCCTCACGGTGAGGCGAGTCCCTGGCAGGCAGCCGGCCTGGGCTTAGCCAGTCTGTGCTGTCGCTGATGGACTTTGTCTGCCTGCCTCTGAGGTGTTATGGGGAGATGAGGGCTCGCTGTCATCACTGTGTCCAATTTCCTGTTTGAGCTTTACTTCCTCCGCATCTTCTCTGAGATGGGGCAGCTTCCCCTTCACTCCCGCTGCCCGTCTGTGCCCCTAGTGGCATGTTCTCCTGATGGCGGTCCCTGTTCTTGGGCTTCAGGGTGCAGGGCCCCTCAAGAGTCTGACTTGGCTGTGAGGAATTCCCTCTGCTTGCTTAGCTTGAGAAGTCTTCCTTTGGGCTTCATTTCTGAAGGAGAGCCTTCATGGGTACATACTCTTGGCTGACTGTTATTTTCTTTGGGATTTAAAATCTGTCTCTCCATTCTCTCCTGGCTTATAAGGTTTCTGTTGAGAAAACTGCTGTTGGTCTAATGGCACTTCCTGAAGTATGACTTGGTGTCCTTCTCCTTTTGTTTGTGGGATCCTCCTTCTCTTATGGTTTTGATGGTTTACGTTGGGGTGAGGCCCATTCCCAGCACATCTGTTTGGGTCCCAGAGCCCTCCTACCTCTGGATATCCATCTTTTCCCCCAGGAAAGGAAGTTTTCAAATATCTTACTGAATAGATTTTTCTATTCCTTTTTTTCTCTTTGAGGCACTCAAAAATGTGACTTGTTTGCATTTAATGGTGTCCCCAAAGTCTCTAAGGTTGTGCATCTTTGTTTCTTTCTCTTTGTCTGTCTTTCTTCCTTTTCTCTCCCCTCCGTCCGTTCCTTCCAAGCGGAATATTTCAAAAGACTCACACTGAAGTGCAGATACCCTTCCCTCTGGTTTTGCAGTCTGTTGCTGAGGGTCTGAGCTGCACTTTGTATTTGTCTTCCTGAGCTCCTCATTCCGAGAGCCCTGGGACGCTCCCCGAGCTCTCTGTCATCTCTGGGACCAGTACTGAGGGACACACTGCCTTCGTTTGGAGTCTTGGTGTTGCTTCACTTGCCCTGCTGCTTGTGCGCTCACACTGGATCTGCCCATCTGTGGCCCAGGGGTCTCTGGCTTTCACACGGTGCCTCCGCAGCACAGGTTCCCCTGAACTCGGCTGTGTGTTGGGGGATGCGGCTCTGGCTGGTTCCAGCCAGGGTCTGCGGCATGGGGATCTGATGGCTGTGGGCTGTGGGACAGCTCATGGTGTGGGAGGTTGAAGGGCCCCACTGGGGGCGACCGGCTGGGAAGACTGAGGCCTAATGCCCGCCTTGGTGAGCCCTGAGAAGAGAGGGCATGAAAGCATGCTGACACGCTGCAGGGAGAAGTAAGAACACCTGAGATCCTGCTGTTTCCCGGACAGGTGCCATGGAGGGAGGCAGACAGATGACTCTAATGCTGCGCAACTCTAATTGCTGTGTCTGAGTGAATAAAGCTGAGGTGCCCCCTACTCAGCTCCCTGTGGAAGGGAGACATGAGCCCCTGACGCCCTAGGTTTCAACCTGGTCCTGCGTCTCTAGTTTTCCTCCTCATCACCCCTGGGTCAGGAGAGCCCATAGGCTGGCTCCCATCTCCCCATGTCTGGGACCTTCCTCTGGCTCAGGCAGACACGGCAGTGCACACACCAGTGACGCTGGCCGCACCTCACGTCCACCCTGATGAGGGGGTTGGGCACAGGAGCTGTGGGAGACCAGACCACACTGTGTGGGAAGGGAGGGACCCCACCAGCCACTTTGGCACATACCCCACGTTGCCATCTGCAGCCTGACAGGGAGTGCATCCCCACGCCGCCCGAGCCATGCAGTCGGGAGTGTGTGGGTCCCGACGCTGCAGGACCCACTTGTGGCTGGCCAACTCTTGGTCCAGGGGCTGTGTGCTGACCTCTGGGTTCCCGAAAGTGACGTTCCTCTCCTCTGAGGCCACCTCTCTCCTCAACGAGGGGTGATTGGGGTTGGTGCTGGGCCAGACTCGGGCAATGAGGCTGCAGCCCCACGCTGGTGGCTAGACAGTCAACAGGGTCCTCTGTGCCGGAGATGAGGGTGGTCGGGCATCAGCCAGCCGTCTTTGAGACCTGTGAAATATTTTTGACAGTATTTCCGAGTCCTGAAACTGTCATAAATGGGAGAGGTCTTAGTCTACCCTGGCATTGTCCAGAAGACTGGGGTCCGAGTGGCTTGGAAACAACAGAAATTCCTGACCTCCAGGGCTGGGGCTGGCAAAACTGAGGTTAGGTTCCACAGAGCAGTGCGGAAGCTTCCTCTCCCTCCTGTAAGTGTCGTGGTTACAGTTGCCCCACTCCGCTTTTTCTGACTCCAGCGTGGCTGACCCAGGAATGTCCCCACCTGCCAGCAGGATAGAACACAGTTCTCAGTCCTGAGCTTTCCCCTCTGTTCGTTCACCTGGCAGATAGTAAAGAGACTTTTGCCGAGAAATGGTGCTTTTATTTTCTTTTGTTCATTTGGATCTCGATCCATTAAAAAACTTGCCTTATTTTGCCTAATGTTTACCTAATATATCTTTTCCCATCCTTTTACTTTTAATGTGCACAGATGGTTATATTTGAAGTGACTTTCTTGTAGACAGCTTATAATTGAGTCATTTTAAAATCTACTTTCTCAATCACTATCTTTTAATTGGTTTACTCAGATGATTGACAGTTAAGATAAAATGGCTTACATCTGTCATCCCAAGATAGCTCCAGTCTTCCTGTTGTCCCTTGACATTTCAAAAGGAAAAAGAATTATTTATTTTTACCATTTGACAACCTAATGTGTTTGGCTTGCTTTTTATAAAATCAGAAACACAGAGCCCACCAGCACGTTGTGACGAAGACTCTAACGTGTGCCCTCGATACTGAGCAACAAGTGAAGCAATCTTTTATCTTTTGTCCCCTGCCTTTCCAGCTCTAAGGCTTGGTTTCAGATCTGTGGTGGTGCCATGTGAGCAGTCAGCCAGCAACCTTTGTGGCCTGCCCACCCCCGAGGGTTTGTGGGTTCCGGGACTCCAGACTCAACCCCGGAAGAGTGGGCGCAGGACCCTGGCCTCTGAATCCCAGGTCTGGCTGCCTGACACACGCAAAGGCCAGCGCTGAGGAGCGCGTGGAAGATGTTGACAGCATTTGTCTACAAAGCCCTGCACTTGCTTCCAGTTCTCTCCAACCTGCTGTGGTCTCCTCTCCTGAGGCTTCCAGCCTGGGGTCCTCTTTCCTCTCTTAGGGACCTATGCCACATGTGTGTCTCCTGACCCGCAAGCCCCACTTACTCTGACAGGGACGCCAGGAGTGGGCAGCCTCGCTTGCCTGTCCTGGTCCTTGCTGTAGTCTGGGAGTTGCTGGGCGAGGATGGGAGGCCGTCAGGGTGACAGGAGGACCTTTAGGCGTTCACTGTGGGGAACAGTGTGCAGAGAGGCCAGTGTTCCCGAGTGTCCCAGCGATTGCATCCTCAGAGGTCAAGTGCTGTGCATACCTCCACAGGCACAGCCAGCATCCAGCTTGTGAACAAAAGTCAAGCAGTTATCTAACCTTGTCAGGTACTGAAGACCACCAAAGTTCATTATACTCACCAATCCGGGGCCTTTGATTTTCATCGAAGCCGTGGGCGGGGCATGAGGATGTGACTAAGAACATGTGGGGACTGTCAGGCAAGGAAACAGCTTCCAAGAACGGGGAAGGAGAGAGCAGGCTCAAAGCCGACAGGGAGCTCAACGTGGAGAAACAGAGGCTGCCATGGAAAGCAGGAGGTGGCAGGAGGTGGAGCCGCAGGGGTGGTTTGGCACCTGGGTCATGCTGGGCCAAAGGAGCTGGGCTCTTCTGCACCCGGGATAAACCCTGAGGGCCAACCGGATCTTTCATCCAGCTCTGGTCCTGAGCTGGCAGTGGAGGCGGCTGTCCTTCCTGCCCAGGCACCTGGGAAGGGATGGCTAGGACGGGTAATAACTGAGCCGCTGAGGTTTGCAGAGAGAGAGGCGGGCGCCCTGCCTAGGCGGCCCCGGGCTCTGGATTGCTTGCTCCACTCTCAGCCTCTTCACGACGACCAGGTGACTCCCGTGCAGCCAGCACTTGGCCTGTGCTCTGAATGCTGGGTCTCTTCCCACTTGTTAGGCGGGGGCGGGGCAGAGGTTTAAAATTTTTGCACCTAGAGGTTTCATTGGATTTATGTTGTGTTTGTTTTTGCAGAGAGAAGTGGTACTGTAGACCCTTGCAGTTAAGTTTCAGTCTCCTGCTAGGATATGAGGCAGGCCTGAGAAATAAATACACTAAGAGACAGAACCAGAAGAGAGAAAGCAGATGGCAGGACGCCCAATGCCGGTGCAGCCGACAAAGGCCCTAGCCAGTCCCAGGCGCTGACTTTATTGGCAATCAATTGGGGTAAAGGCGAGCTACGTGCAGTTTCTATGGAAGTTAATGTAAACAAGCCTCATAAAGGACAAGACAAAGCATTCTTGAATTAGGAACAGAATAGACAAAATACATGGTTGTAATTAGAACATTGTCTTTCTAGTCAGGAGGTTTTAGTTGTGGGAATGGAATTTGGGTGTGAGTTACCCTGACCTAGGCACATAGGCTTCAGCCAGACTCACTTCTATAAAGAAGCCAATTGTGGGGATAACTTCACAGCCTGCCTTGGGGATAATCAATATTACAGTCCTCTACATCCGCCTTCTGTTTGGAAATGGCAGCTGCATCAGGGTGAGCTGTGATTGGTTTGGGGCTGTTTGCTCCTAGGTCTCATCAGTGGGCAGTGCATCAGGGCTGTAGCAGGTGAGGGGAATCGCCCAGATGCAGCCTTTGCATGGCTCTCAGCAGGGGTGTAGCATTGTGCTGCTTGGAGTGAATCCATCACCTTGGTCCACGGTGGTATATTCTAAGATGATGGCCACAGCATCTTTTTCCTGTTGAAAAATAAGCATGCCCTGGCCCCTATGTTATTAATTGTATTGAGCCATTTATGTTTTAGTTAGGACATCCTTTGACAACACTTGGGTGTACGACATGTCTATAGATCTAGCTTTGTATATATTTACTTTCCATAAGTGGACCTAAAAATTTTAAAATGAAAGTAACAAGATCGAATTGAGCTTGTGGAGGTAGCTGCAAAATAAGTTGCAAGTTATCTAAAGTCATTTGCATAGAATAAGTTCTTGAGGTGTGCTAATTATGACGTGGAGCTCAGGGTCTTCCCCTCTGGTTCTCCGTCCTGTGCCTCCCTTCCTGTTTGTAGCTGTGTGGGAACCATCGGTGGACAGCCAGAGTGCGAGGATTCAACCCTGAGCTGACTCCTAAGCAGAGGGCGAGAGTTCACTAAGCATCTTTGCAGGACATGTGGGGGTCTAATCAGAATCCTCGAGCTCCGCCCAGACACATGAAATCAGATTTTATTCACAGGGCACAGGAATTTGCATTTAAATGCCTTTCTCAAAAGATTCTTATGTGCCCTGAAGTCTGAGAAGCATTTCATAAAGACTCAATAGAGTGTTGGTTGTTGAACTGATATTCAAGATCTTAACTCTTTTTGAGTGATAAAGACACCTTATAACAAATTCAGGTTTAACTAACAGTACATTTGACCTTAAAAACCTCCGCTCTCTCTGTTCATTCTTTTCATGTTTGGGGAACACTGCCCTCAGTGTCAGAAGCACAAGCAGGAAGAAGATGGAAATGTCAGCTGAGGAATGTATCTAGGAAAGCACTGTGACAGCTCTGCTCAGTACATTGTATTAGAGTGCAATGAAAATCCACAGTAACCCCAGCTGGGCAAGCAAAGTCATCTCTGTGGCAACCTGTAAAACTTAAAATCCAAAGAATAGGGCTGGCTAATGACTATCAGAGGTGGGGAGCTGCGGAGTGGCTCACACCTGTGTTTGTGAATTTGTTTTATCTTCATGATGAGTTCGTACAAGGTAGCACAGTGATAAATGGGCCACCTTTGGGCCCACAGGTCCCAGGGCTCTTCCTGCTGTCCCCCATCTCCCTGGACAGAGAGGATAAAATCCCACGTTAGATGCCCCTGGCGTTCTCATACCTTGCTACTGGGCCGAGCTGTCCAGGTTTTGTCTTCTAACTGTGGGCTTCACATGGAAATGATGAGTTGATTTACCTCTTACAGAACTGAAAATTCAGATAGGTCAGAAGGTCGAGCTTAGGAAATAACAGTGACATTTTCTCCTCAATGTTTTGGGTTATGTTTAAGAGAAAGGACATTCTACCTCTCAATCTTGAGATAGAGACTTTATATGCATAATTGCTATGCTATGGTCACATGTATAATTCAAAAGCTTATAATAGCTACACTGCATGGTGACACTGCGTCAAGATTAAAGGTCAGTGCTAGAGATCAAAATGATCAAGAAACTAATATACATTCGCAGTCCAGTGATGATGCTAAAAGATGAGCTGGTGAGGCCATCTGAAATCCAACTCATGTTTTCCTTATGACATTTGGTGGATATAAGGAAAAAACTGGTCCCATTAAGTGTGGACAGTTCAGACAAATGTATTCTGAGTATGAATTAACTCAATAATATCTCATTAAATATTGTATTTCCCTTGCAAAGGCAAAGATGCTGAACTGCTTTGTGAAGATTTTTGACTTCTTTTTTCTATGATGTCAAAGTTATAAATTTTTTGATACATATATACATATAGTCACATTTATATTCTAGCTAGGAAAAAGTCATAATGGCAAAAGGGAGACCAGGAAATACATTTTTAAGACATTGAACACGATGAATTAAGGAATACAATACAAAATTATGAGAGACAGGGTTGGTAAGAGACATGATTTTTCAGCTGCTGTATTCTCATTATTTCATTAAAATAAAGGAAGGAGGAGACAGAAAAATTGAAGCTGCTGCAGCCAAAATGGTGTGGGTAATTAGAGCAGTCCACTTTGGCCAAAACACAACCAAAGCAACAGGCCTGTTGGAAGCCATCCCAAAGCATTCAAATCACTTAGTTCTCTACAGAAATGCGGGGCCGTCGGGAGGGTGGCCGGGGCTCGGGCCACGGGGAGCACAACATGGAGAGGGCAGTCAGAGGCTTTCTAAACCCCGCCAGCGTGGTAGCCCAAGCACACCGAGTAGCAGCGCTGCCACGGAGGACGGAGGACGAGCCAGGCACGCGCTGCCCTTGGGTGCCCCTCCTGTGAGGCAGGCCGAGCGCGGAGTTCCGCTGGCAAAACCACAGGGACACCTGGGTCTAGGCCCAAGCTCGGCCCGCTCCGGGGACGGATGGGGACGCTGCCTGGGTGGGGAGGGGAGTCCACGACAAGGCCGAGGAGGGGCTGGGCCCTGGCGAGAGGCCGTGCGACGTCCCTGAGAGGAGGCGCAGACTCGCACTGCCTGCCTGGCCAGTGGAGCGGGGAGGCGCGTGCGTGCGGACCGTGGCAGAGCTGGAGTCTCTGGGACACAGCTGGCTCGGCTGCAGAGGCGTTGTGGAGCAGCTCTGCGGTCCCCACTCCGTGTTCCGAAGCCAGCCATGGCTCGGGATTACACCTCGGTCTCAGGTCCCTGACTGGAGCGGCGGAGCCTGGCACTTACCTCACCCCTCCTTCCAACCACCTCGGGGAGAGCAGGACCGGGCAGCATCACCGTCCTCGTCCTCCTTCCTCCCGGCCTAGCAGTCTTTCTTCGGGTGGGGTGCGGGCCAAGCTTCCGGGATCAGCAGTCTTCCCCAGCCAGCTGCAGACGAGCGAGCGCCCCGCAGCCCCTCTCCGCTCCCCCTGCCACGCTCCAGGTGCCCTCGGCCGGCCCGAGACCGCTCGCTGAGTTCCCTCTTCCTCCTCCTTCCTTGCCGCCCGTGTCGTGTCGGAGAGCAATGGACACGGCTCCCACTACTGCCGATCCGCAGCTGCCGGGCTCTCTGTGAGACATGTGAGAAGGCGTAGCTTCCGGCACCTCCGCACGAGGCGCAAACACGGCCCCTGACTTGCCTGGGGTCGTCCCAGCCTCCCACGGTGAAATCCTTCTGGGATCGCGAGGATGCCCACTCTGGCCTCTCCTCGCTTCTCACCCTGCTTGGTTCCTGCTGGCGGCCAATGCCGTCCACCCGACCTGGCTCCACATGCTTCCCTCACTCGGGCTCTGGGCTCCGGGAATGACGTCGTGACTCGGTTGAACGGCTCTTCTCAGCGTTCCCTGACGGTGGCTCCATGGCAATGCCTCCTTACAACAGAAACAGACGCAGGCCTCAAGGTGAAGCGCGAAGTCAGCGTGAGGTGGACGCTGCCTGAGAAGCGCGGTGCGTTTCAAGGCCAGGTTTCCATGGAGTGCGTGTCCATCCACACTTTCCTATGGCCTTCACTGCGGCGTCTGGGCTACTAAGACTACATCGAAGAAGCAATTCCGTGCAAATTGCATTTTAGAAAAGAAAAAATGTGACATTTTAATAAGTGCAGCAAGGTGGCCACAAAGCAGCGTTTGGATCTCCCTTGGCATTATCTCTCTCTCTCTCTCTCTCTCTCTCTCTCTTAAATTACAGTTTATATTTAAAGAGAACTATGGGCTCACTCTGAAATCTGTGCCCTGCAGACCCTGGGGCGCTTGGGTTCCGGTGGTGCACTGTCTTCCCATTCCGTGCATTTCCAGTGCTGGTTTCCTCTGGAACCAGACCTGAGTCAGGGTCCCCTTTGCCATGGGCCCTGGGCAGGAAGGAGGCATGTCCAGGACACCTCAGCTGTGCAGAGGGGCTCCTGCTGCCTCAGAAGGCTGTGGGGAGAATCTGCAGGGTCCCGGAGGACTCATGTGACAGGGCCAACCATGTCTCCTTCCTTGGTCGCCTGGGCCTTACAGGGTCACAGGAAGGGAACCAGAGCGTGCCTACTCTTTGAGACAATTTCCACTCTTAGTCTTGTTCAATGTTTAAACTTTTAATGGGAGGCTTTTGACATAAGGGACCCAAGAGTCATGTTCTGGAATGGACACACAAACTGACGAAAACACCACTTTTCTTTGGAATTGCTGAACATGTGTTGACACAGTGTGAAGGAAGTGGTCTGGAAATGACACCATCACTGTTACCATAGCAACCAACCACTGACAACCCAGATCCCAAAGCAGGTGATGCTGGAGGGAGGAGCATGATTTGGCCGGCGTGACCTTCTTATAGCCAGTCTTTCAGGTTGGGTTCTGCTTGGCCTGAGTCTCCTGTCCAGTCACAGGAGACGGATGCTCTCATTCTCTCTGGTCACCTTTCCCCAGCTTTGCATGTGCTGAGTTACCTTCCCCATAAGTCTTCCCTAATCTTAGACATTCTGTAACAGGCAAAACTAGGATGCAGGTATTGTAGAGAACTCATGGGTAATGGATAAATTATAAAATTACAAAACGTTAAAAGTTGTTCGCTCTGTGTGTGTCTGTGCCTATGCTCATTCGTGCATTCCTTTACCTAAAATGCACAGACAGCAAACTTACCTTTTGAATAACTGCCTGCTCCTGCAGGTGCCCCATCCTCCTGCTCTGTGTTCTTGGGGTCATGCTGCAGCCCAAGGCCCGAGGCGGATTCCCAACAGCTCTGGACCTCCAGGCAGGGCTGCGGGGCCCTCTGCTCTGTCCAGGTCCTGCTTTGAATCTCCAGAGGCTCATGCACCATCTTCCTCCTGAGGACCCAGCACGGGCAGCCTTCTGTCTGAATTGGTTACCATCCCCAAACCTGCCCTGCTGCAAAGAGGGCTCCAGCGGCTGGGGGGGACTGATCTTGTGTCTGAGAAATGCTGAGATATGAAGGCTGAAGGTGTACATGGTCACCATGGTGCTCCAGGCACCAAAGCCTGGGAGAACCAGAAAGGGCAGCACTGGGTGCTCGAGAGTTTAGAAACTGCTCAGTTCCTGATTTTGTACTATGTGACAGCTCTGAGCCCTCATTTTCCTAAGAACAAACTAGAGGAAACTGAGGTTTCTGAGAGTATATTAAATCAGTAATGCATGGAAGGTACCCAGCATATGAGGTGCTTTTATCTTTGCTGCTATAGCAAAACAGGCCTCCCTGGAAACCTTGCAACTGCTTTCCTCTCTGCCATACACCTGAGCTGATTCACTGACCAGGTACTTCCTATAACGGCAGGACCCAGGTCCAGATGCCTCAGCATCAAGGATTCACGTTACAAACCGCATACCAATGGGTCATTTACTCTCTGTTTTCATCTTTAATGCTTTTTTCATTCCTTCCCTTCTGCTTATATTATCAGACTTTAGAAGTTGCTAAATTAATGAGTTATGTTTCCTCAGAGACATGAGCCCTTCTTTATCTTCTTCGAGTAACTTAAAACATTAAAACTTGTTACAGTGAGATTGTTTGCAATATTTTTATCTCTGACATTGACGAAACCAATAATCCCTGCTGTGTCTTCTGTAAATTTTGGTGTTGACAATGCTAGGCATTTTACTGGCTTAAGTCATGTTATTTTTCCACTCTAACAACTTTAAAGGTTATCAGACAGATAGATGAGTCATTATATGAGGACCAGAAAAGACAGCAGTGATGGAAAGATGCTATTTTGCTATACGTTTTTGTACATTTCTACTTAAAATCCTGGCAATCTGAGTAAATTAATATTCCTTGTATTCACTATCTCATTGTAAAGTTATGGTTTCTTTCAAGCCTATTGAGATTATTTCAAGTGTATGTTTAGCAGAGCTTGAGGTGACTGCATGGCCAGCTGGAAATCTGACTCCCTTTGCCAGGGGCCTGGCCTCACCTGTCTCGTGGCCTGGACAGACCTGGCCAGTCTGATCCTGACCGTCCTCTCTGTGCTGCCCAGCAGGTGCCTGGCTGGAAGAGTCCTCTGTCATTAGAGAGAAGAGAGGATGACAGGGGGCAGTTGCTAAGGGCTCGAGCAGAGGTGAGGCTTTGCTCTAATTGGTTCCTTCCTCGGGCAGGATGTCAGCCTTCTCCACAGTGGCTCAGAGCCATCCAAAGGGAATCACTAATAAGAGCCCCTCTGTCAGCTTCAGTACCTGATAAAATTCCTGCTCCTTAGAAATCAAGGATAGCCAGGGATGTCCTCACCAAAGAAATTAGAATGGATTCATGACATTCTATCACTTTCTAAAAATTCCACATTGTCTTGCAGAGATTAGAAAGCTGGCTTACTAAACTACAGAAGGCGGGCTGTGTTTTATTGGCCCTGCAGTAGGGCTCTGGCTCCAAGACACTGCTCGCTTCTTTATTTATTTGACAGATGAAATCGCATGTGTGTGTCACACACAATGGGATGTTTCACAGTACTTGGATCCACAAGCCTGAATGCAGCCAGCTGCAGATCACAGGCATCCAGGACAAAGCCCTGCCTCTTACCAAAGGAGCACGCT
The DNA here is from genome assembly GCF_053883595.1 of Heterocephalus glaber. Taxonomy (NCBI): domain Eukaryota; kingdom Metazoa; phylum Chordata; class Mammalia; order Rodentia; family Bathyergidae; genus Heterocephalus; species Heterocephalus glaber. The sequence goes on along the minus strand of NW_028258138.1, from coordinate 81,424,312 downwards.
CTGGTTCTCATCCTTCCCCTTGGAATGATTCAGTGGTACAGGGAAGCACCTGCTTCTTACATAGCATTTGCATCCGAGGGTGGGTTGTACCCAACCCAGAGACGGTGGGTGTACACAGAAGCCTGACACGCCACCCCTTTAATTTCAGGCTTGAGCGTCCTTAGATTTTGATATCTGTGGGATTCCAGAAAGCAACAGCTCTCGGGGATACCAGATTCCCAGGGTGACTGTACACATGGTGTGGAAGGGCTACACCTAAGTAGCAGATGCAGCACCTCACATGGTTGTAGTTTTGTTAAAAGATCACTAACACCCCCTCTTGGCTTTTTTCAAGAATCCGATACCCCGCCCTTTGCTGTAGTGGTCCCCACGCTGCCAATACACTCGACCTTATTTTAACTGTGGTGTCGTCGCCTGTGACTCACCTCGCCTCTCAGCCTCTGCTCGCCACTGTCCTGCTCTCCAGTGCCAAGACCAAGTTCTGCAGATTCTAGCGTGAGTCTTACTTCACCTGACGTCTTCAGGCCCAGCCCGCCTCGCAGTGACAGGATTTCATTCCAAAGCAGAAATCAGAAACGCCAGCAGGGGGCAGGCTTTAGCCGGGAGAAAGGCTCACACCAGCCCAAGAGGGGGACCCACGCTACCCTGAGTGCGTGCACTCTCAGTGACGCAGAGGAGGACCTCATTTTAAAAGGTTTTAAATTAAAATTATTATATTTCTGCTGCTATGAGAAGACCTTCATTGCTGCCGTCACAGCTACCAATATTACACTCAGGCTTCTGCTGTTTGCAGTAGGAAAATAAAACGTTTCAGCTTCAGGGAAAGAGCTGGACTCCACGCGAGGCGCCGAATCTCAGTGAAGTCCCGCCCGCCTGGGTCCTGGACCCTGGAGCTGCGAGCCCGAAGCCAAGGTCTCCCTGAGCTTCAGTTTCCTGGCAGCCAGGCGGGGTGCACTGCGTGTGCTGCTTGGGGTGGTGGATCCTTCGGGGGGGGGGGGGCTCGGGGACAGTGCAGCTCGGCCACAGCCCCGTGGGAAGGCTCCTCTGGGCTCCGCCACGGCCGTGGCAGTCAGGTGAGGCCATGGGGCCTGGGCCAGGCCAAAGTTCCGGGTTCACGGACCCGATGCCACTAAAAACCTGTCAGGGAATCGAGTGTTGCAGCTGAGGAAAGAAAGAACAGGCGGGGTGATTTGTACCCAGGAAGGCGACTCTCGGCAAAGCCTGTGTGTCAGGACAGGGAGGCCGCCTGCATGCATCTGGCAGTACCACGTCCTGCCGGGCGGGACTGGGGTCAGCTCTACTCATTGCTCACCCACAGCGGGGAGGCAGGGCAGCGGGGAGGCAGGGCAGCGGGGCCTGGCAGGCCAAGGAGGCTGTGACCTCAGGAGGAGAAGTCAGGGCCGCCGAGCGGAGAAGCACCTCCCGCCTCCCTCGTCCGACAGGCAGACCGCTGGATAAAGGTTTGCAAGCACATTGATCACTTCGCTCCGACGCTCCTGCCCTCATTAGAAGACTCAGTGTGCCTGATCTTGCTCCCGAAACCCTGACTACTTGGGCAAGTAGACACCAAGCCTGCACATTACATTTTACAGCCCTTTGCACAGAGCTATCCCTGTGGGTATCTATGGAAAGTAGGTACATGGTATTTTTCCAAATAATTACCGAGTAGCTCATATTTCTCTATACTCCAGGGTTGGGCAATGCATCTCAGTAAGCTAAAACAACTTCTGGTGATGACCAGGTATGATTCTGAATGTTTTAGGTCCACATTTAAATAAAGCAGGCCTCACGGCTTGTCTGAGGCAGAAATTTATTGCATTAAGCATGGACTTCACTGCCATTATTAAAGATGACATGTGAAGCGCTGGGCTCTTTTTCTAACTCAAGTCATAGCAGCTCAGCTAGGGCTAGAATCAGTGGAGATGTGACAGGCAGAGGACGAGCTACAAGCACTCAGAGGGAGGCCCTGACGCAGCCTCAGCGCCATGGGTCCCCAGCACGGCCCGAAGCATCCCGCCAGGCAGGATCACACGCACACTGTGTGCCGAGATGGTGCTGAGTTTCCAGGATTTTGGTGAAGGGAACACCTTGGGAGAGACTGCTTCCTCAGTGCAACAGGTGCGTTGTCATTGACAGTGTAGCTGTCATAACGTGGTTGTTGTCATGGGGATTTGTCTTTGAGAACTTGCTGAGTCTCATCAGGATTTAGAAATGGTTGCGGACCTTTTTTAATTGTTTGGGATAGAGTTGCTGGGTAGCCGTGCTGGCCTTGGTCTCTGCTGCCCTACCACACACCCTTCGGGTAGGAAGCCAGCTGTGCGGGACCACAGCACTGAGAGAGTGTGTGCCTTCTCCTCCTCCGAGTATGCTAATAAGCCCGGATAACCGTCATTCATCAGGGTCTAGAAATATTTGGTGCATTACAAAGTAAAGTGATTCCTTCACAGCGTGATCATTAGTCATAAGATGACTTCAACCGTAAAATTTTAAACATAGGAAAAGTAGGCAGATTATTATCAGCAGCTCCCACACGTCTGTCAGCTTTCAGGGACTGTCAACTTGTGACCAGGCATCTATGCGTACCCGCTTCTCTCCCCTCGGCAAATCACAAGTATATCATTTCTCTATCAGTTCTTTAGTGTACTTCTTCAAAACAGGTCAACTCTTTAACACAATCTTCTGCACAATTACTCTATAATTAGCAATGATTCTCTAAGCATTGGCTAACCATTTGCATGTTTAAATTTCTAATGATCTCAAAAAAGGAAGTCTTTCACTCCCTTCTAATCACAACCCAGATAATATCTGTGTATTTATTAGCCTTTGAAGTACATTTTTATCTCTGGGTTTCACTTTCTGTCTTATACTCTGCTTTTTTCTGAAATTTATTTGAAGAAACTTGTAGGGTTGCTTGTTTGATAGAGCTCCCCTTTCCGGCCCTTCCTGGACCGATCCTGCAGCGTAGTTCACAGACCTGTATGCCTCAGACTTTCTATAAATCAGTAGTTGTGTCTACCGCTTGATGCAACTTGGCTCTCTGGGCCGGACTGTCTTGTGGCGGGGCTGAGAAGGCGCATGGCTTTGGCATGGGGTTAAGTGCTGCCGCTCCTCGGCACGGCCAGTTTTGACAAGGCAGCGCGTCCCCCTCTAGGCTGGTAAGGGGAGTTCTCTTCTTCAGGAGGGGAGCAGGAATGACATGCCTTAGCTTGCGTGTGTTCCGACCAGGCTGTGCCCTACCCTCAACCTTGGCTTGCCATCAGATTTATGACTCACGTTTTCTTTGCTTACATCTATAACTCCAATGCTTCCTGATATAAAACTTGTCCAAAAAAATCTGCTGATACTTTTTCATGCAAGTCTGAATGTCCACACCATTTACTGTCATCTGCCCTGCTGGTGGTGGTCTTCGTGGACTGATTTTCCCAGTCATTGTGGCATTCGGGAAAATATCAACACATTTTGAAATTTTTTTTGTTGTAAATTTCAGTAAACTTCCTTTGAATTGAAGATTCTTTCTATATTTTCTTTGGGAGTGTTCCAATGATATGTATGGTAGTTTTGCTTTGCTTAGCTTCCACAGTTATCACTTTGCCATAAATTAATTTTACATATTTTTATTTAAGCATTTTACTCATTTTGGTTATACTGCTGCGGAAGTGGTAACAGTTGTGTTTACAAACTCTATATGCAATCTCTCCTCTCTGAAATACTTTTGCTTAAATTCTTTTCTGAATTCAAGCACCTTCTTTCTGGGCTCCCTAATTCTGACTGTGCTGTCTTTTAAATTTTATCAAGTTTCTAACTTCTATTTGAAATACTAGTTTTAAAATCTGTTTTGTGAGCTTTTGTCTTCATTTTCTGGAGAGAGGTTATTGCATTTCATTTGCTCACTTTCTTGCCTTGTATAACTTTGTGAGGGATTTGGCTGTATTCTCGTTCTGGTCCTTATTTTGTTATAGAATTAGCTTTCCAGACACAAACGCTGTACAGATCAGCCCCACCAGAGCTATGCAGGGGTAGCGCATTGGCGGCTTTCATTTGTCAACTGTGGTTATGTGTTGTGCAATCCTAACCTAGTGTTAAGAGATGTTTCCTTGAACTATTTTTGTCATTTTACCGTCCATGTCGGCAGTGCACGATGCATACGTCCCTGTGTGGAGTTGGCCCATGTACGTCACACTCCTTTTCTCATCCTCTTTTCTCCCCGCTCCCTTCATCTCTTGAACCTCTTCCCATCTGAGAAAGGTCTGCCTCCCTACCTCCTGTCATTGATCTTTTATTTTGCTCTTTATTTATAGTTTGGTTTTCTCGTGTAGGAGAAGTCATGTGATATTTAGGCTTGTGTGTCTGATTTATTTCTCTTCCCGTTATGGTTTCAAGGTGCATGTTAAAGACGGCTCATAGCAGGGAACAGTGATGCGCTCCTGTCATCCCAGCACTCTGGGAGGCTGAGCCAGGAAGGTCCCAAGTTCAGCCCAGCCTGGGCAACTTAGCGACTTAGCAGGACCCTGCCTCAAAGTTAAAATGAAAAGGGCTGGCGCTGTAGCTGTAGCTCAGTGTGAAGGCCCTGGATTCAGTCTCTAGTACTAGAGAAAGGAGGGGAGAAACCAAGTTCATGTGTGGCTTGAGGTGGGCCAGGAAGCAAATGAGAAGCATGAATCCTACTGAGCTCTTTTGCCTTAACAAAGTAGTCACTGTTCCTGGCTACAAATAACTCTGTTTGGCACAAGCCAAAATGGGTTGAGCTTGGTTTTGTGGTTTCTGAGGAAAGTGTACCACTGAGCACCACCCCTCTGATGCAGCCCTTTTGTGTCCGTCCCCGAGACTCTCACATGCCGGGGGCACCGTTGGGCCCAGGCCACTCTGTCTGGGTCAGCACTGCCTGCAGCACACCGGGAACTGGCAAACAGCAGCGGGCACTGCTTTCCTGGCTGAATGTGAGCTCTGCTGCTCTGGGGGCTCTGGACATGCGACAGGACTTTGTCACCGATCTAGAAACCTACTCGGAGAGCTGTAGTCCAGCCCCTGAGGACGCGGACACGTCCCTTCCCCTGGGCAGTTTCCAGTCCTGCCTGACCCGACTCTCCAGCCAATAACTGGTCCAGCCTGGGGCTGTGGACATTCGTTCTGAATACAGGTGATGGTCCGGACCCTGTCCTTTCCTGCTGGGAAGCCTCAGTGACCTCCCGAGTGCTCTGGTCTCCCAGAAGCCACCTGAGGGCACTGTCTGGTTACCAGACTCCCTACTCCACGGCCCAGGGCAGGCAGTGTCACGCGTGCAACTGGGAGAAACTAAAGACGACGGGGCCTGGACTGAACATGCACTTCCTTCCTGCTGCATGGAGAGCGTCCGGGAGAAACTGGTTGTTCTCAGGGCTTTGGAGCCTGGAGTCCAGCGGCCCAGCCTCCCAGAGGGTGACTTAGGGGACAGGCAGAGTCTCAGCCCAGGCAGCTCCTGGGTGCAGAGTGAGAATGGCTCCGACCGAGCTTTAAAGTCAAGTTCATGGCTTCCCTGTGGGTGCTGCCATCGGAAGTCTTCTGCTCGCCACTGCTCAGGGTGAGAAGGGCCCTGGGGAGGCAGGGGACTGAGCTGAGGTGCAGGACACCGTGACGCTGCAGAGTCTCAGTGTTCTCAGTGAAACTCCCGCCAGGAGCTCAGAGTCACAGCTGCAGCTGCCGAAGCTCCAGGAAGCCGGGCATGAAGAGCATCGAGGAAGCACCTTGGGCGGAGGAGGGAGTCCGAGCCCAGGCCCCAGAAGGAAGCCCCTCTTCTTGGGTCTCACTGGGAAAAAAGCCAGTCTCCCTCCTGTGTGAATTTGAGTCTAGGAGAGGCTCTAAGTTTCCTATCTTTCTGAGCTTTATAGCACAAATTAAAAGCTGGTGACCGGCAAACTGGAAAAGAGCACACTAATTTTGTTTTGTTTTGCATGCAGAGTGTTTAAAACATTGCAAGGATTTATACAGGGTTCCAAATTGCTGCCTGTTTATTATTTATTTAGAACTTTATTATCAAGCCGATAATCAGCACAGACACTTAGTGAGCAAATATAAAACCATTGAGATTATAGCTTTCACTTAGTCAAATCAAATTAAAATTTGCATTTAGAAATCCATGTAGAATAAGTAAGGCAATGCACATACTTTCACAAGCACATCCACACAATCACACACACACACACAGACTGTGCGCACCACACATAGACCCAGGACACTGAGCCCCAGGAAGTTACATGAACGTTTTCACTGGTAGAAAGCCCCAAATCAAAGACAGGCCATTGGATAGTCTAAAAATTATTTGTATTAAATTTAAAAATGTCCTTCTCTGAAAATGCCATCGTTATGAATAGAAGGCAGGTTAGTAATAGATAATACTGACAATGATCTTTGGGAAAAAGTGCAACGATATGTTAACTACGGGCTAATGTTGCAGAATGTACTGCGTACAGGTCCATCATGTGTTCCCTCACAGAGCTGTCCTGCTGGATTCAAAGCAAGCACAGAAGTAAGAATTATTTTTACATAAGCTTAAAGTAACCAAGCCTAGGGAGGTCACGGAACTTGGCCACTGTCAGAAAGGCAAGCTTGCCTGAGCAGAAATCGGAGACCGCACCATGACTGGGTCTGGGCTGGTTCACTTAGAGCTCTCTGAATTAACAGAGTCAAAGAATAAGAAAACTGACTTTTAAAAAAAGTCACTCCTGTTCAAATGTTGTGTTTTAAAAACTCTAGAGCCTCTCTTAAAATATCTTAATCTGATGATTTGCTGGAATACAGCTCTGACTAATCTTACAAAAGGGTGTCATAAATAAACAGCAGACCAAATGGGTAGGCGCTGTCGTCCCCAGCAGCCTTCATCCAATAATCATTACCAATGTCTAATGATCATTACCCATGCAGAAATAGCCTACGAATGTCTTCTTGAATAATTTCTCTCCCTTTAACTATTAATGTTTTAAGAAAACTTACCAAATTGTGCCATATATCATAATGTCAGTCTCACTGTGGAGCCAGTTTTGAAATAGAAGTTTAATGTCTGATTTTTAATCTGGTCTCCAAGGTTTCCTGGTTCTGTGGGATCAGGCAGGCAGCCTTTCTGAGTCTATTTTACAGCTGTGGTGTGGGGACAATAACAATATCACAATAGCACCTTACGCGTTTTAAAGATAAGCACCAAGAAAATAATGTAAGGACACTTACAAGGATCAGAACTCTAGGTATTACTGTGACTGACTCCCTGCTGTTGAAATATGTAGTACGGACCTTTGTTCACACAGGTTTGTAGGCAGCTGGTGAGAACTGAGGGTCCCACTGGACCTGCAAAAAGAACAGAACTGTCTACTCCAGAGAGGCATCTTGTTCCAGCATTATCGACTCTGCTTTCCTAAGTGCACTGTCGCTCAATTCCAACCACCTCTGAGGACCCTGGCCTTTGGCCTGGCATTGGTGATTCGAGTATGAATGAACCCTGGTGTCTGCCCTCCAGGGGCTCATAGCAAGGAACTGCAGGCAGATTGGAGCTGATACCCTTGATGGGACACCAGCGCTACATGGAGATGCACAAAGCTAAGACTGCAGGAGGGGCTCACATGACAAAGAAGGAAGTCCAGCGGCGCTATCTTGGGACTGAACTTGGGGGCCTAGAATTTTACCTCTTAAAACATGGGTACTTGAAACCCCAAAGTGAAATAATATCCAATTTAATTCCTCTTTTGGAAATTTCAAAGTTGTGTTTTTTTAAACAATGGACATTCATCATCTCCCAGCTCCTGTTGGCTGACATCCCTGGGTCGGTTGGGAGCTCCCGCCTTGGGGTTCCGGGTGCACCCCCTGGGGTGTCTCTGTGCACCTCAGTGTTCACAGAGCGGCTTTGGAGTGTGCATGGCTGTGGGGCTGAGGTCATTGTGACAGGAGCCTAGTGCCCTCCCAGTGGGCTTGCTCTCAGGCTGCCTGCATCCCTAGGACCCGGCTGCTGCCTTCCCGCAGAACGAGCAGACCCAGCCCATGACAGCAAAGAGGAGATGGCCATCCTTGCATGACCTCGTGGCTGCAGTTATGCACTCAGTGCTGCCCACAGCTACAATCTTGAAGCAACCCACAATTTAATGGAAACCTTTAATTTCAGAAAGAATCTTAATGTCTAGATTGCAATCATGCAACCTTTATTAAGCAAATCTTTCCAAATTGCATAAGACTGTTTATTCCCAAATATTTGTTCCCTACATATTACTCACGTATATAGAGCTCGACACGCCAGCTTGCTGTGTTGGACATAGTATAATTTTGTTCTCAGTGGTTTTGACAGTTGATCAGTTTGGCTAATTCAGGTCCATTGGATACAGAAAGCCAATGACTGGCCAAAAACATGTGTCTGTTTTTGTGTTTGTTTGTTCTGTTTTTAAATAGTGAGTTCTTGTGATTGCTTAGTAGTTTCCCCAAATAAAGGTTAAAGACTGCTGGAAAGCTGAAAATATGGTTCAATGCACACAGGTTTGATTTATGCTTTTCCAAACATTCCTCTGCTATTTAAATCCAGGGACACAGGAAGTTACAGAATTCTATCGGAATTGTCTTCTCTTTATGGTTTGGTCAAGTTTTACAAGTAATAAAAAATGATGAATGACAGGGCCCATACCTAAAAGGAGGCAAATGGTGCAGCTGGACTCTTTGTTGGGCTAGGGAAGTGGATGGAACCCGGAGGAGGTTTGAGTCCTCCTGGCTTCCCTGCTGAAGGCTCTGAGAACAAATGATCTTCTTACTACATCAATCCATCCACCCATCAAGGTTGGGGCACCTACCTGCCGGGTGGCGAGTGAGTAAGTGAAAGTGACTCTTTTCTAGTCACAATCTGAGTGTTTATTTGAGAAGCTCCTTGCAGAAATGGAATGCAAGTGATTGAGAATGTGCGGATCTCTGCTTGCCATCCCACTTACCATTGTATGGCACGGCATCCTCGTCAGCCACTCAGCCATGGAACTGCCCAGCGAGAGCCAGGGATGTTGTGGGGGATGTGGGTGTCAGTGCGGTCGGAAAGCTCTGTCGCTATCCACAGTGGCACATTTGTTAGCAGCTAGCGTTCCTCAGATGCATGAGTCCTACCACGTTCAGCGATGTAAACAATTCCCCCCTTGAAACATCTGGCCAGCATCCTGCTCCATGGAGCTGAGCAGTGGGTCCCGGGTGCACCCATGCATCCCTTTTGGTCACCCCTTCTGCATGCTTTCCTTTATGAAAGCATTGGAGAAGAGCGAGACCACCACATCTCCCTCTGCTGGACCACATGCGCATGTAGACCACTCTTGGCCAGGATGCTCTTGCTCCTGTTTCCTCTGTAGGTTAAACATTTAAACCACAGCACATGTCCCAGTCTGCTGAGGACTGCTGCGCATTGCTAGGCTAGGCGCTGAGGGCTCTGGGCTGAAGACAGCTTAGGTGTCTGTTCCAGTTAATGCATATCCAGGAGAGAGAAGTCCTTGCATGTGTGTCCTTATGTCCTTCCTTTATGGATTGAAGAACTGCTTCAAAACAATGCTTTGTCTCTGAATTTTCCTATGTAGAAAGCTGAGTGCTGCCCCATGACTTTCTTGGAGATCTGACCAGATTTCCGGGGCTTTGTTCTTAGGCTCTCACAGAGCACCGTGCCTGCTGCTCTGTGGTCCCCAGTGCAGGGCCTTAGGCCTCAGCAGCTGCAGGGTCCATTAAGGCCCCGTGACACAGCAGGTTGGGGAGCAAGGTGCAGTGAGCTAAGGCTAGGCTGACAGTTGCAGGGGCTCAGCTGCCAGAACCTGGCATGTGCATTTTGTCAAATTGGGACAGTTTTCTGTAAATTATGGAGAAGTTATTTATTGGTTGTCGTGTATGGTAGGTTTTACACATGTAATATGTTTTGCCACAATTTCTGCCAAAATTGCTCTCTTGGGCATAGCTATTCATTTTACTGGCAGCTTTTTTGTGTTAAATGTCCATGGGAGAGCAGAGTTGATTCCAAAGTGAGCAGAACACACTCAGCCTCCATGTGCTGCCCTGCAAGTCTGATTGCAGGCTTCTTATCCTGTTTAATCTCAGCTGCTCATTGCCTGCTTCTCAGGCTTGAAAACATCCTTCTATTTTCCACAAAGCAAGGAAAATAACAGAACTAAGCCAGGAGACCAGATGCAGCTTAAAGCCTACAAATTATTCTAGGTCTTGAGCTTTTTTAAGGCTCTATTTTAAGATTCAGTACTTTTTATATTTGTTTCAACAGGAGGCTTAGAGGATTGAGAATGCTTAATTGATGGAAAGTAGGAGCTGTTACTCCCCCATCTCCTCTACTCAGCAAAACTAAGGAAGCAAGCAAGCCCATTCAAACAGTAGCTATTGCCTTAAAATGCCAACCTCAAGGAAGAGCTCATTCCCAAGTGTGAAGGAAATCTTCACATCCCTGTTCCAGCATTTCCTGCTCTGATATGTGTATGCCCTTCTAATTGGAAATGTCGAGGAATCACCTTCCAATGGCTTTCCATAACCACTAAATAAGCAGCCGCTGTCACTGGGTGAGATGCATATCCTGTCTCCTTCGTCCAGAAAGGGTCCTGTCCACTGCTTCCGGGGTCTAGTCGGGAGCGGCACTGTGCTGGGTGCCTTCCATGATCCCGCGCACAGCCAACTCCATTTAAAGCGGTGATTATTAAACACTGTGGCTAATTTAATCATCATCCTTGCTGTTCTGTGATGCCGCTGGCAGGGTGGCTATCTGAGGCCTCCCAGGTCACCCTCCCGTGACGAGGGGAGACAGGTGCTGTGCCCACACCGAGGGCCGTCAGTGCGTGGGTGACGACCACACCTGGCAGGGCCGCAGAGCGCCTCGGATGTGGGCTGTGGCCAGCAGCGCGCAGCAGAGGGAGCCCGGGCATCTGTGCTGCATTCCCAGCCCGGCTGAAGTTCCAGCAGCGCCCGCCGGCCCCTCAGCTCCACTGCGATGCGCCTGCCGCGGTGAGGAGGGAGAGAGCCCATTTTGCTTTCTTAGAGCAGGGGTGAGCAATGAGCTCGCCGAGGAATTTGGCAAGGAGACGGGAGCGGAAGGCAGTCGGGTGCCGGCAGACAAGTTGTGAGATCCTTGCGGCGGCTCCCGGGGGGAGCAGCGGCTGACAAGACAGGGCTGGCGGGCTGCAGACCAGAGGGCGCCCCGCAGCACTGGAGCCTGACGCAGCCCCTGCTCCTGCTGCCTGTGGCTGAATAAAGGGAGGAAGCTGGAGACACAATTGCCAGTGAGCAAGCAAGCCAGGGAGCAGTGTTCCTAAAAGGAGAACACAGGCTCCAGAGGAGGGAGGGTGACCCTCTGCCTGCAAGGCTGCCTTTAAAGGAGAATCCCTCAGGTAAGTCTGTCCCTGCCGCGCTGCCTCCTCTGCGTGTGGTTGTGTGGTTTGTGTCTGTCTGTCTTGATTCTTTTCATTCACACTTAGCTTCCCAGCCTGGGGCTCTTGGAGTACAAGGATGCATCTGTAAGCGCTGCCCCTCCTGGGTTTCTGATGTGTGGGATTGCATTGAGATCCTGTCTTCCCAGTCATTGTTTCATTCTGAACGCATACTGAGGGAAGCTAGCTTTAGTTTCCGGCAACTTTCAGGTGATATCTGCGTAGGGCTGTGCAGGGCCGGTCTGGCTGGGTGCTCCCTGATCCCTTGAGCTTTGGAGGGAAAAATCAGAGGCAAACAGAGAAGAAAAGTTGAGGGCTTCCAGGAAAGGGTTAAAAGCCAAGATGTCACAGACCAGACTGGCATCCTGTCGCCCAAATGTTTTCTAGCTCGGCATCCAGCCTGAAGCGACCCAGCTTCACTGTGTTTTGCCTGTCCAGCTCTTGATTAGTCCTAGGCTGGAGAGCCGCAGGTTTACTTTCCAGAGAGAGGATTGCTTACCTTGGGTGCTGGTTCTGGGGTGCAACTGTTGTGTGGTGCTGATGCAGCAGCTAGAAAGCACCCCTCATCTCGGAGCATGAGGGGCTCCAACTTCTGCAGTTACATCACCAATACCCTTGGATAATAATGAGAACGACAGAGCAGCAACAATAGTAATCCCGCTGCTTGAGCATCGAGGCTGAGATGACAAAGCTTAAACTCAGTTTTCCTTCTCAGGCTTCCAGAGAGAAAAATGAGAGGGCTGGGTGACACACAGGAAGATGAGTTTTAAAAATACTCTGCATTTCATTAAAAAGTTAAGACTGTACATTTAGATCATTTTGGAATTTATAAGAAATGTGATGCTTTTTCAAAAAAGACTATCATTACTATTATTTGCTCTTCAAGCTTTTATTTTCATAAAGTGAGTAAAACTGGCAATAAATTGTAGGTGCATGTGTGTAAGTTAAATGAGCTTCTTTTGAGGGGAGAAACAAGAGGATAAAAAAGTTCATCATGTTTTGTGCACACAAAATGTTGTCTAGAGTTTTAGTGTTTCATTAGCCAGAGATCTAGGGTTGATGCTCTAGGATCCTGGCTTTTTGTTTTTGTTGGTCCTGGTCTCTTGGAATGTCAGAGGCCAAGTGGAATAGGAGTCCCTGGGATTCATCGCTTGGGTAGTGTGAACTAAACTCCCACCCTGCTCCTCAAATCCAAAGCCTGGTTTTGCCAAGTGGTGGGGACCTGGAGCACGAATTGGATCTGCAACAAAATGATGTAATCAGTAGCTTCCAAATCCCATTTTTGCCATAATAATAGTATCTAAACAGGGTAAGTAATTGAGCGATTCTTGAGGCCATAAAATGACAGGAGCTGGCCGGCCGAAGTGTCACCTCAGTATTCAGCAGCAGGGAGGGGCAGGTACATTTCTTCTCCCATGGAGGAAGAGGTCGTGAGGCCAGCAATGATGCGACACTCGCTTTACAGGATCCTTCTGTGCTCATTTCTGAAACTAACACATGCAAGATCATCTCAAATACTGTTTGAAGCTCTCATTTACAAATGAAGGTTGCCTTTTCAAACTTTCAAAGTTGTCTTTTCAGACTGCCATGCAATTTTGTCGTGAAAGTCATTCCAGGGGAATCGGTGACTTAGAGCTGAGGATGGAAAAGAGATTCAGACACAGGGCACTCAGTCACTTGTTGTTAGACTTCATCGGAGCTTTGGAAACTTCTGTCCATCACCACCACCCCCGCTCAGGGGAATCAGTGCCCAGGTGAAATTTGAGGTGAACATGTTAGGAAATCCTAGAGAAGTCCCTTTCATGTGCTCTACCAGCAAGGTATGCCGAGTTCCTTCCTGGACCCTGTCACTCCTCCGATGGACGCAGGAGCCCCCTGGGGACGGGTGAGAGCACAGTGATCCCCTTTGCAAAGACAACTGACACCGAGTAGGTGTGTGTGGGTGGTGGCAGGGTCGGGGAGCCATGCTTGGATGTCTTGCCTGCTTGGGACATCCTCTGCTTTGAACATTGGTTCACTCTTGTGGTGACAGTCTTTTCCCGTCCCCCCACTTCCACTTCTGTGGATTCCTCAGTTAATGTGACCCCAAGATGTATGCAGGCTCTGGAGGCCCTACTGAGAGGTCAGCACAGCCAGCTTCTGTGGTGCCTTCTCCACCCCATTCCTGTCCTATGCTAGGACTTCTCCAGAAGTTCTGAACATACTGGAATTGCCTCACCAGCTGAGAAAAGCATTCTTCTTTTCATCCACAAATTTTAGGAATTTTAAATGCATGCCAAATCTGTTTCTAAAATATACCTTACAGCTAGATAACTGCCATCTAACTGTGCTCTAGTTCATACCCATCTCAATGTACTTAGTAATGCGCATTTAGAAAAATGTCACTAAAGCAGCAAGTGGACATTCAAAGAATTAAATTTGCATCTCTTTATTATTGTTGTTGTTGCAAATCATTTCTGGATCTTAAGTTGTCTGTGCTTGAATTGCAAGGCTCTGATTCCTTTCTGGCTCACGAGGAGAAAGGATTTATCAATAGCCCTCTCGGCCTAAGCTTTTGAGCACAAGAAGACTGAGCCCCATGGGTCTGTGATCTCCACAGAGATGATGGAGCCCACAGCAGTGCCTGCTGCCTTCTAAGACGTAGTTAGGGAGGCAGAAGCAAGTGGTTCACCTACAGCAAAGTCCTCGGAGGACAAGAGACAGGAAGCCTCAAGAATTACTCTCCTTCATATGGCAACGGTTGCGAGCCAAGAGGCATGCCTGCTTCTGTCTCCTGCCTGTGCTGGCTCTGGTGTGTGCCTTAGACTGAGCATACGGCAGTAACTGTAGTTTCGATGTAGGAGACAGTTTTATATTGCTCCTCCTACACAGGAAATTAGAAAAATATTTTGTAGAAATAAATGCTGGCTAGCAAGACAAACTCAGGACTGTAAATATGAGCAGGGCTTTCAAGGCATTGTTAAAAGGCGATTGTGAAAGTTAGGTTTCCCTTTCCGATGTTTCCTTGTCCCCTGAGACTGGCCCCACCTGCTGCCGTCTCCTAGCAGCAGCCCGTCTGTAGGGGCTCACACCCTACCTGCAGGGTGAATGCACTTTGTTTCCAGGCAGTCTGGCAGCTGAGAATCTGGGTGCAGCATGTCTTTTTGATAGAGAAAGTGTTTTGCAGGAAAACATTTTGCTTCCCGTGTTTTATACCTGGAAATAGCATACTGTAGAAGTAGCTTTTCCAGCCACGACAGGGAGGGAGGCTGGGGAGGCAGGCAGGAAGGCAGAGCAGGAGAGAAGGAAATATTGAGAGGGAGGAAAAAGAAGGAAAAGAAGGAATAGCTGTTGGATTGTGGGCAGGGCTGGTTCTGTTTGACAGCTGACTTCCTGTGGCCCGAGGCTGGTGCCAGGCAGGCCGGGATTTGGAGTGGCAGGAGGAGCAGGGATGTGTTCTTAAGTGGCTGTGGTTGAAAACCTGCTGTTTACCCCTGAGAAGCCTTCCGTGAAAGTTGCAAGTGAGGTAAGCCTGGAGAACTGATGCTCATGCTCCAGAAGGAGGCCAGTGCTTTTTTCTACCTGGAGAAAACACAGACATTTATAAATCCTGGCCCAGGCCCCACTGGCTGGGTAACCTGGGCCAAGATTTGCCTTTGAGAGCCTGGGCTTTCCTGGCTGTGAGTCTGACCGGACGCCTGTGAAGACTGCTTCCAGATCTTGACCCATGGTCCGACACAGCCTGTGCTCTGCAGAGCCCACGGGGTGACCCCATCTGCAGTGCGGTTGGGTTGCTTGGTTCTGATGCTTCCAGAGGCAGGGCCTGTGTGGATGACACTGGCTTTCCTGGTAAACACAGGAATGACTGAGCTCAGGGAGCTGAGTGGAAAATTTCTCAACCAGTTTTCCTTCCTACAGCTCGGCAAAGTCCTGGCTTCGAGATATTCCATTTAGCGTCGCACAGTCAGTCTCTGTGTCCAAGGGGTGCGCTCCAGGGTTACTCACAGATGTGGAAATCTGTATAAACAGATGTAGCATTTTCCTCTAATCTCTGCTCACCCTCCTGTGTGCATTAAATCATCTCTGGGTCTCCAGTAATTCCTGACACTGTACATGCTATGCAGATAGTGGCTATGCTGGAGGACTTGGTGAATAATGATGAGAAGAAAGCATATGTCCAGTTCAGTTTTTTCAGGTGAATTTTTAAAACGCTTTCGATCTGCAGTTGGTTGAATCCATGACGCAGAACCTGTAGGAACAGAGGTCAGCGGTATTTTGTAGAAGGCTCTGTATGCATAGTCCTAAAGTATTTGCCACAGCTCTGGTAGACATTGACTAATAAACAGCTGGCATTAGAGCACCTAGATGCTCACATTTTACAGTCACCCGGAGAACAGTGCCTTTAAAAAAACCCTCATATCTGCTCCCCCAGCCTTGGGGTTGCCTCTTCTCCCTCTCTGCTGTCCCCTCCCCAGCTAGGCACACTCGATGGGAAGAGGTGACTAAGATAAGGTTCAGGCACCAAAGGCCCCAGGGCCAAACTTAACCAGGAAGGTCCAGAACCTAAGAGAAACTCTGGTTTCCTTTCAATTTCATAGGCTATTAATTGGCAGGAGGTAAACTATATGGACAATTTTAGATATAAAATAAAAACGTAATTCATTGCTTCTTAGAAAGTAACCTATAGGAAGAGAAGTTTGTGCCTAGTCCTAGTAAGGTGTCACTGTTATCGGAGAGTAGGTGAAAGGTGTAGTTTTTAAAAATAATAAAAGAAATGTGGTGCTTAAGAAATAAACACAACAACTGCATGCTGTAACTGCTGTCTCCCTCCTTTAGCCCTGAGGCCCCCTGGCAGGGCTCCTGCTGCCATCTGTCTCCTCTTTGTCCTGGGGACCTCATGCTCACCAGTGACCTGGGTCCCCTCGAAGAGGGGATTCCCACCCACCTGGCTCCCCACACAGCACCTCCTCTGATCCCTGCTTCTCTCAGGCTCTGTTCTCGGGGGGCTCCCTGGCCTATGCTCCTCCTGGCCCTCATGACACCACTGCCACCACCTCTTGTTTCTCGTTGATGTGGTCCTCAGCCTTGCCTCCCTCTCTCTTCCTACTGCCCCCTGGTTTGAGTCCGTAGGATACTGCTCAATTCTTCCAAAGGTTCTCCCTGCTCCGAACCTCTCCTCTGGGCCTCAGTAGTGGGGCTGCCAACAGACTCATTGTCCTAAAACATCACTGTGCATGTCACTTCCTCTCAGGAACTTTCATGGGCATCACATTGTGTATAAAACAAAGTGTCAAATCCCTGGTGTGGCAAGAAGTACCTTTGATGGCTGGGTTCCAGGCTGCCTTTCCAGTTGCATTTCCCTCTGTTCTCTCATCCAGGCTCTGCCCCCTTTACACAGGCCTCTGCAGGTTCTAGTGCTGACGTGCTGTACAATTCCATGGCACTGAATGATTTGCCCAATTTGTTTACTAATGCTTCATGTGGTTTCTCGGGAAATTCCTTCTGTGGAATTTAACCTTCAGTTTAAACATTTATTGCTGTGTGTCACTTAAAAAAAAATAGTCCTAGCTATTAAGCACGGCATCTATGCACACAGCAGCCAGTTCTTTTGATTTTCTACCTCTTAATTCTCAACCAGGAAATGACACTGTAAAGATCTCTGCCTCACAGACATTCCATGGGGACTTAATGAAATAATGAAATAATACGCTGTGCATGTTTGGTGCATGCTGGCTACGTTCATTAATTGTAGTTATGTTCATATTCATCATCTGTGCATAGAAGATGCTTGCTCGGTAATGTGTTTGGTTTCGTATTTAATTTTGCATTCTGTAATTTCATCAGTTATTAGAGGAAAACATTGTAAGGGAAAGAGTCTGATAGATGAATAGGACAAGAAGAGAGAAAAACATGAAAATCAGAAGAAAAGCTAGTCCCAGGATAGTGCTGACCTCAGAAACTACATTCAGGACAAATTGCAATAGCTTCAAACAGACAATATTTGATGGAATCAAGTGCCCTGAAATCCCAATAACGCTTATGTGTGCTTTCCACAGTGTTATAGCGGCAAATCTTGATGATTTTATACAGTACAGCTCGTGTGGGTTCGTAACGAATCTATCAGTACAAAATACTCCTGGGTACAAGCAGAGAGATTACAGTCTGACCAGCGGCCCTGATTTATTCTCCCTGTGCAGAGCTCCAGACTTCGGGAGGCGCCCAGTGGCTGCGGCCAGCATCCACTCAGCCCATGACCAGCAGCCTGGAAATGGGAAGTGAGGTGCGAAGTGGGCGCTAATGATGAGGCAGCTGCCTGCCTGCCTGTCAGCCCGAGCCCTGCCACTGTCACAGCCCAGGCCCCACCCCTCACACTTCTTGACGGGGGTTTGGAGACCGAGCACATTTTTTCCGTTTGGCTTTTGCAGTAACAACGTTTGCCCCACAGCCTTCCTCACCTCCTCTGACCTAGTCTTCCCATGTGGCTGCGGCTGACAGTCTGAACTATAGCCAAGCCCTCTCCTGCTTGCTTTTCCTTCGCAGCACATTCAACAGGTCCCAGGAGTACTGTCCAGCACTGGGGCTCCTGTTTTATGGCGTCCACCTCCCAATGGAATCAGCAGCAGCCGCAGTTATGGAAAGAAATCCAGGGACTCCCAATGGCTTGTTCCAGCTTTCTGGAAGACATCCCAGGGTATATGTCCAGTTCAAAACGGGAGGCAATGTGTGTGATTACAGAGAAGTGTGCTCACCTGCGGTGTTTCACAATGGAGGGAAATTTCTCAATGGCAAATGAGGAGTGGGGGCAAAGTGAGCCTTGAATTCCTTCTCTGAGCTTGAAAGGGGAGGATGTGAACAGGGAGGGATGGACTCTGGTCAGCCCTAGATCTGCTGAGAGAAACAGCAGCTTTGTCCACTTTTCCTGTGAATTTCTAAGTTCCCAGGACCTGCTAGGGCACTTGGCAGCAGAAGTCTTGGAGAATGTCTCTTGGAATTGCTCCAGTTGTCTGGAATTGAGGCCCTACTTGCAAGATATTCTTTGCTGATTATTGTTTTCTGAAAGGAAAGCATTTCCTATCAGAATGAGAAGACATTTCTTAGAATGCAGACATTTGAAAAGTCCACAAGATGTGACACAAATTCCAAATTTAATTAGAATTATAAAATCACTAGAAATGGTTTTTTAAAGTTACAGTGTACCAAGACAGTCCTTGTTCCCCCCCCCCATTAAGTTTATTGGTACATTTTCAGTATAAAATACAGTTACATTCATCATTGGGATCTTGTACCTTTACATATGTGAGTATCTTGGTTCTTATTTTTTTCCCCTGCCCCTGCCCTCCCTTCACCCCCTCCACCCTTCCCTATTTGCAAAGACCTTGTTTCCATTTTTTTTTCCTCTTCTCATATTTTTTCTTTCCCTTTTTTCCTTTCCCTTCTTTCATTTCCCCTACCCCTCCCACTTCCCCTGCTCCTTTAGACCTTTTCTTCCTGTTATACAATATCAGTTATACATTTTTAAAGTTACAATATTAAGATCTAGGAGACATTACCACAGATTTTACAGAATTTAAAAGGATATAGAAAGCATATTTCAAAAATCTTTTTGAAATAAATTTGACAACTTCTAAGAAGTACCTTGGAAGACAAATTAATGAAACTAACTCTGGAGGAAATATAAAATTTGAATAGCACCTATTAAAGAAAGTATATTCCTAGCTTGAAAACCTACCTATATGACAACAGCAGGCTCATAAACATTTTAACTGATAAATTATATCAAACAATTAAAGCAGAAAAAAGAAGGAACACTTCTCCCCTCATTTTAGGAACTCAACATTGTGCTAATCCTAAAACTGGATAAAGATAATAGAAGAAAAAAGTATGAACAGAGATAGAAATTTGTTTAACAAAACAAACTATTAGAAGTCAGATCTGGCAGGATGTAGAAAGTGGTTTTGTTATAGGGATGGCAGTGTTGGTTCAGCATTGGAAGATCCACCCCCAAAAGTCATCATTTAAACAGAGGAAAGGAAAAAGCCATATGATCCTGTCACTAGTTGGAGAAAAAGTATTGGACTAAATTCTACAGCAAGACAGTCCTTGTTGAAGTACACTTTCTGCTTGTCTGTTTTTCACTTGTTTCTCAGTTAATCTATGTATTCTCATTTTTCTCTTAGTTCAGTTACCTAAAATTCCCAATAATTTACTTCATTGCTTAATACCAGCTGAAAACGAACCAAAAATCAATGCAAAGAAATTTGTTACTGTATGTCTGTGAAAATCAGTGATAATGACAACTTGAAATCTAATGGAGAAAAGTGGTAGACTTCTATTTATCAGGAATTCAAACACCAGGGGACTATTGACTAATCTGTGTCAGCAGCTTTAGCTGAAAGATGAATATAATACATATTTATAGGTGAGAATGCTATCATTAAATTAGTTAAATTAAAACTTGACACCTTTTGTCTGCAGTGCTGCACAATGTTATTATGTGATTATTATGGCAGCCTGGAAAATTCCCAAGAATTTAGAGCCTTAGTGCCTTTTATAAAATGCTCAGTTATGGTTAGCATAGTTGGTTTTTGAGTTAACACGTTCTGATTTAACATTGGCAAGCAGATACTTTGGATAAATTGGGGTTCTTCACGCAATGTTGATGTTGAGGCCTGGCTGGGTAATGACGTTCTCTGTTGTTTGGTTTGGGATGTAGTAGAATGGTCCCCCAGAAAGTGAGGTAACTCCGGTATGGGTTGATGATCAGCACTGAGGGATGTATTCTATCCTCAGTTCACACACATGGGTTTCAGCACATCATTAAAAATGTAGAGAAGAGATTGTGGTTATTCAAAATTCATCATTTTGGACAGAGAAGCAGTTTAAAACCAGCATTTTACCAAAAGGAAACAGAGCTGAAGAACAGCTGATTTATCATGTTCCTAAGTAGTAGCCGGTTTGTCCTAATGACAGGTTGCTTAGGTTACTGCTAAGTTACCTGTGGTCAGACACACTCAGCAGTTGATGGTGGAAGAAGGTGGGGATGAAGGAGAAAGTCACCACAAATCGTCACTGCAGGGTCCCAGTGCATGGTGCTGACCGCATTTACATGTTCTGTGTGCCTCAGGCCATCTAGGGCCACATCTGTGCCTTTCTGGTTGAGGAGTGGGACTCTGGCCCCTTGAGCCACTGCTTCTGTCTTCATTAGACTGTTTATCCCACACTTGGAGTCTTGGTTCATTCCAGAGTGGTGAGCAGCATCAGCAGGAGACCGGAGGTTGCCTTGAGACTCCTGTGCAGCTCTCTGAGTAGTTGGCTTTCCCAACACCATTCCCTCACACCATCTGGCCTCCTTTCCAGGGCCATCCATCCCTGCCTTCTCCTCTGTTGGTCACTAGATGTTGGGGTGGATCTTGATTGCAGGTTGGAGCCATTGCTTCCCTTGCTGGAAAGCTTGTAGAATCCTTACATATATTAGGTACAGGTGAAAAACTGTCCTAGTTGATTTAAATGGTACTAATAGAATACAAGATGGCAGATATAAGTATATAAGATATCTTAGACAATAAGATACAAAATAAGTCTGACAATAGTAAACATAATGCTTAAATGAGCTTTTCTTGATAACTTAAATAAGAGGGTGAATGACCTATATCAGTGGCGGCAAACCTACAGCACATGTGCCACATTGAAAGCTCTATAAGGTTCGCCATCACTGGCCTATATTATGCTCCTTGGCCAGAGAGAATATTCTAGACAGGAAGTGCTCATAGGGCAAAAGGAAATAAAGTTGTTGTTAGTGGGGTTCACAGGAGGTTATTTTCGTTGTTACTTAAGATTTGGGTACTTTGATAGGTCCTCTGGAAGGAATGTTGTGGTTTAGAACTCACATGTCCCCTGAAGTCTCATGTGTTCTCAGTGTGGGGTTTTGAAGGTGATTGGATCATGGGATTCATCCATGGCTGATTTCATGGCTGACTCCTGTTAGGAGGCAGAGCCTGGTTGGAAGTGGTCATGAGAGTGTGACCTGGATTCTCTGCTCTCGCTGCTTCCTGGCTGCCACACGGTGAGCAGCTGTCCTCCTCCATAGCCTTCCACCATGCTGTTTCTGCCTTGGAGCTGGCATACCATGGACTGAACCCTCAAAAACCATGAGCCAAATAAACCTCTCCTCCTTTAAGTTATAGGTGTTGGGTATTTTGTTCCAGGAATGGGACCATGACTAATACAGATGTGAAGATGAATAAAAAGGAGACCCACCTTCCAAAGCTCTTCTATCTGTTGAGGGAGGAGGGAAGCAGGAACCAGGGAGAGGTGAATTATAAGATTCTGTGTTGCAATTGCCATGTGATGAGGAGGAAATGAAAGTACTTCTACCCAAGCAAAGAAGCAAAGAGAATACATGTGAGGAGTGGGGCTGCTGGTAGGTCTGAATTTCATGGAGTAGGCATCAAAGAATCATTTATGGATGGAAGAAAAATTGTATTGTTTACTGATTTGCTTCTTTAAATAATTCTCTATTCATGCTGATCTTACAATGGGTAGATTTCTTATTTTGTTCACATGTGGCCCCCAGTCCCAGCCAGCCCACAAGGCCCTCAGGTTGCTATAAATATTTGTTGGGTGAATGATTAAAGAGGTGATTTCTCCATACCACTAGTGTATTTAAAAGCTTTTGAGTTCAAAGAATTAAGCCTTCCAAACTAAAAGACTCAATCAAAAAAATGAACAACTAAAGTAAATAGTCATTTCTCAGAGGGAATACAAATTGCCACGAAAGAATGTTCAACATTGCTGGCCATTAGAGAAATGCAAATTACAGCAACACTGAGATTCCACCTTACTCCAAAGAGAATAGCCATCATCCACCATCAAGAAATAAAATAGGCAGAGTATGAGGCTTCTGGGCTGATGTACCACCACTACCAGTGCAGAAGAGGTGAGCTGTGTGGATGCCAGAAGCACCCCGTCCCTGTCAAAAATGAGAAGACATGTAAAAAAGCCTCAAAAACAGACTTGCAGATCACCTACAGCAACCCCAAAGGGAAACGAGATGGAACACTCTGATATCAACCACCTGGACTCCCTGAACTGGCAACAAAAGAGGATCTGGGAAAAATGAAATCAGAAATAATTTCTCAGGTAACAGCAGAGATTGTGCCAAAAGTGCAAAATATGATTAATCTGGAGAGGAGCTGAGGAACATGATGGAATCTCAACATAGGAAACAAATGGAATCCATAAAATAGATGCAGATTTCCAGGAGATTAAAAACTCCATTGAAAGTCTATGCAACAGAATGAGCCAATGTGAGGACAGAATTTCAGATATAGATGATAAGATTGCAATTAGTGACCAGGAAAAGAAAAATTGCTTTAAAATTATAAGGGACCATGAGAAATCAATCCAGCAGCTGCTAGATGATGCAAAGAAGAATAACATTAGACTGACTGGGGTCAATGAAGAAAAGAGAAAGTGCAGACAACATAAAAAAAACTGTTCACAGAAGTAATGGTAGAAAACTTCCCAAGTAGGGGAAAAGAACTTGACATACAGATAAGTGAGGCATATAGTACTCAACTAGCCTTGATCAAAAAAAATCTACACATAAACATATAATTAAGATTCCAGAAACCCAACAGAAGAACAAAGTTCTACAGGCAGTGAGAGAAAAG
The DNA here is from genome assembly GCF_053883595.1 of Heterocephalus glaber. Taxonomy (NCBI): domain Eukaryota; kingdom Metazoa; phylum Chordata; class Mammalia; order Rodentia; family Bathyergidae; genus Heterocephalus; species Heterocephalus glaber. Next base: position 81,401,271 of record NW_028258138.1, on the reverse strand, counting down.
AAACAAATCACATACAAAGGAAAGCCCATCAGAATCACAGCAGACTTCTCAACACAAACCATCAAGGCAAGAAGAGCTTGGAGTGATGTATTTCAAGCCCTAAAGGAAAACAGCCTCCAACCCAGATTGATGTACCCTGCAAAACTATCTCTCAAAATTGATGAAGAATTAAGGTACTTTCATGACAAAGAGCACCTTAGGAACTTCATGAATACCAAACCAGCACTCCAACAAATTTTAGACAATATCCTAGGAAAAGACAATGAGGATCACAACCCCAGGAAGCCCAGCAGAATGAATCCATTGGGCACGACAAGAAATTACATGCAAAGGGGGAGAATCCAACAAAAAGAAAGATTCATGACAATGATAAGTCAATGTGTATCAGTTACAACCATCAATGTTAATGGTCTTAACTCACCAATCAAAAGAAATAGACTGGCAGAATGGGTCAAGAAGCAAGATCCAACAATATGCTGGATACAAGAAACACACTTAGTTAAAAAAGAAACCTCATAGACTGAAAGTTAAAGGGTGCAAAAACAGTACTCCATGCAACAGGAATCCCCAAAAAAGCAGGAGTAGCTATCCTCTTTACAGATGAACTGGATTTCACACCAACACTGATTAAGAGAGACAAAGAAGGGTGCTACATCCTTGTAAAGGGAACAATCCAACAGGAAGAGATGACAATCATTAATATATCTGCACCAAACACTAGTGCACCCAACTATATAAAATACTAATGGACATGAAAAATCAAATAAGCACTAATACAATAGTAGTGGAGGATGTCAATACCCCACTGTCACAAATAGATAGATCAACTAGATGAAAAATAAGCAACAAAATACTGGAACAAAATCAAACTCTTGAACAAATGAACTTAACAGATGTTTACAGAGTGTTCCACCCCACAAAATTAGAATACACATTCTTTTCAGCTGCACACAGGTCATTTTCTAAAATAGACCACATACTCACTCATAGAACATGTTTAAGTAAGAGCAAAAGAATTGAAGTTATCCCCTGTATGTTATCAGACAATAGTGTGATGAAATTGGAGATCAATAGCAAAAGAAACCACGAAAATTACATAAACACATGGAAATTGAACAACACACTTCTGAATAATCAGTGGGTCACAGAGGAAATTTAAAAAATCAGTTCCTACAATTAAATAACAATGACAATACAACATATCAGAATCTATGGGACACAATGAAAGCAGTTCTATGATGGAAATTCATAGCAGTGAATACTTAATTAGGAACAGAGAGTGAGCCCAATTAAACAACCTGATCCTGAACCTTAAGCTTCTAGAAAAAGAAGAGCAGGACAAACCCCAGAGCTCATACAAGGGAAGAAATTATAAAAATCAGAGCAGAAATCAATGCAATGGAAACTAAGAGAACGATACAAAAAAATCAATGAAGCCAAGAATTGGTTCTTCAAAAGAATAAACAAAATTGACAAACCCTTAGCCAACCTCATCAGTAAAAGGAAAGAAAAGGTCCAAATCCATACAATTAGGAATGAAAAGGATGAAATTACAATGGACCTAGCAGAAATCCAGAGGATCATCAATACCTACTTCGAGATCCCATAAGCTAATAAGATGGAAAACACAAAAGAAATGGACAGATTCCTAGATACATATGAATTTCCAAAGTTGAATGAAAAACTAAAAATTCTAAATGACCCAATATCAATCAGTGAAATTGAAAACATAATTAAAAACTTACCAACTAAGAAAAGGCTGGGTCCTGATAGCTTCACTGCTGAATTCTACGAGACATTTGGGAGGAACTATTGCCACTACAGTTTAAATTCTTCAATGAAATTGAAAGGGAAGCAATACTCCCGAATTCGTTCCTGAAAGCAAGCATCACCTTGAACCCCAAAGCAGAGAAAGACACAACCAAAAAAGAGAACTATAGGCCAATCTCACTAATGAACATAGATGCAAAAATTGTTCATAAGATACTCGCAAATAGAATGCAGAAGATCATCAAGAAGATCATACACTTTGACCAAGTGGGATTCATCCCAGGGATGCAGGGATGGTTCAACATACACAAATCAATCAATGTAATACACTATATCAATAGAGCCAAGGACAACAACCATATGATCATCTCAATAGATACAGAAAAAGCATTTGACAAAATCCAACATGTATTTATGATAAAAACCTTAGAAAAAATTGGAATAGATGGTCTCTACCTCAATGTGATAAAACCATCTATGAAAAACCAACAGCCAATGTCATAGTAAATGGTTAAAAACTGAAATCCTTCACACCAAAATCAGGAACAAGACTAGGATGTCCACTATCACCACTCCTGTTCAATATAGTTTTGGAAACATTAGCCACATCAATTAGACAAGAGAAATAAAAGGAATAAAGATAGAAATGAAGAAGTCAAATTGTCATTATTTGCAGATGACATGATACTCTATGTGCAAGACCCTAAGAACTCCACCAAAAGTTTTCTAAACTTAATAACCAAATTCAGTAAAGTAGCTGGATACAAGGTCAACACAAAAATCAATAGCTTTCCTCTACATGAATGACAGACTGAGAGAGAAATAGGGCAAATAATTCCTTTCACAATAGCATTCAAAAAAACTGAAATACCTAGGAATCAATCTAACAAAAGAAATCAAAGTCCTCTTCTCTGAAAACTATTGCACTCTGAAAAGAGAGATTGAAGATTATATCAGAAAATGGAATGACATCCCCTGCTCCTGGGTAGGAAGGATCAACATGGTGAAAATGACCATACTGCCAAAACTGCTATATACATTCAATGCAATCCCAATTGAAATTACACCAGCATACTTCATGGACCTTGAGGAAACAATCTAAAAATTCATTTGGAACAAGAAGAGACCCAGAATAGCAAAAGCATTTGTAGGCAACAGAGACATGGCAGGGGATATCACAACCCTCAACCTGAAACTATACTACAAAGCTACTGTGATAAAACAGCATGGTACTGGTGGAGAAATAGACCTGGGGACCAGTGGAACAGATTAGAGGATGCAGAAACAGCTCCAGACGACAAAGGAGCCAAACATCCTCATTGGAGGAAAGATAGCCTCTTTAATAAATGGTGCTGGAAAAATTGGGTTTTAACTTGCCAAAGATTAAAATTAGACCTATATCTCTCATCATGCACTAAACTAAAATTGAAATGGATTAAAGATCTAAATATTAAAACAGAAATCCTGAACCAGCTAGAAGAGAGGTTAGGTAGAACTCTCAAATACATTGGTGTAGGAAAAGATTTTATGAACAAAACCTCAGTTGCCTGTGAACTAGCCCAAATAATCAATAAGTGGGATCTCTTCTTACTAAAAAACTTCTGCACAGCAAGAGAAACCACCAACAGTGTGAAGAAGCAACTCACAATGTGGGAAAAAATTTTCACCTGCTGTTCCTCAGACAAAAGTCTACTATCTAGAATCTATAAAGAACTTAAAAAAATCTGACCTCCCAAATCGAAAGACCCAGTCCAAAAGTGGGCATCTGAAATGAACAGACATTTTTCAGACAAAGAAGTAGAAATAGCAAATAAACATATGAAAAAATGTTCAACATCACTGGTCATTCGAGAGATGCAAATGAAAACAACACTGAGATTCCACCTCACCCCAGAAAGAATGGCTGCTATCATGAAATCAACCAATATCAATGCTGGCGGGGCTGTGGGGAAAGAGGAACCCTGCTCCACTGCTGGAGGGAGTGTAGACTGGTGCAACCACTGTGGAAATCAGTATGGAGATACCTCAAAGAACTAGAACTAGAAGTCCCATTTGACCCAGCTATTCCCCTGCTGGATGTCTTCCCCAAAGAATTAAAAGAATCATACCACAGCAATATAAGTTTATGCGTGTTCATAGTGGCACAGTTTGTAATAGCTACAACTTGGAAGCAGTCCAAATGCCCATCAACTGGAGACTGGATAAAGAAAATGTGGTTTTTAAAAAATAAAATGGAGTACTATTCAGCCTTAAAAAATGAGAAATTAGAGACATTTATAGCTAAATGGATGCACATTGAGGAGATACTCTTAAGTGAAATAAATAGGACACGTGTAAATACCAAATAGTTTCTCTGGTGTGAGAAACTGAAAGTGTAAATAAGGACTAAATGTATAATAGATAATGTGAAATAGGAAGAAAAGGGGCAAAGGGGAAGTGGGAGGGGTAGGGGAAAGGAAAGCAGGCAATGGAATTAATATGAGAAAATGAAAAAATGGAAACAAAGTCTTTGTAGATAGGGAGGGGTGTGGGAGTTGAAGGGAGGGCAGGGGAAGGGGGAAAAATAAGAACCAAGAGAGATTATGTAAAGGTGCAAATTTTCAATGATGAATGTCATTCTATTGTATACCTAAAATGTACCAATAAATTAAAATTTAAAAAAGAATTCAAACAATACATTTTGATGAGGCTTCAGGGAAAAAGGAACCCTTCTGTTTTGTTGGTGAGAATGTAAACTAGTATAACCATTATGGAAATCAGCATGGAGATTCCAAAAAAAACTAAAACTAGAAATCCCATTCAACCCAGCTAGTCTCCTTGTAGATATCTTTCCAAAAGAGTTAGAGACATCATATTACTGTGATACATATACACCCATATTTACAACAGCACAATTGATAACAGCTAAATCTTGGAAGCAGCCTCTAAGTCCATCAACCAATATATGGATGAAGAAAATGTAGTAGTTGCACACAATGGAATACAACTCTACCATAAAGAAGGACAAACTTGAGTCATTTGTAGCAAAATGGATGCAACTTGAGACCATAGTGTTAAGTGAAATAAATCAGACTCAACAAGTTTAAATATTGCATGGTTTCTCTTATATAAGAAATCCAAAGTATAAACAAGGAGCCAAATAAAAGATAGATCATGAGAAGTAGAGATAGATGGTTCTCAAACTGGAAAGGGAAGGGGGGATGAAATAAGAGTTAAGATGTGTTATGTGCATGTATCAACTCCCCACAAGGAATGTAAACATTATGTATTACAAACCTGTATAAAAAACTTAGCAGTTCGAAGGCAGTGTTCTAGCTGGTTATGCTCCTCTTGCATCACTGATGAGGTGCTAGTCACAGCACTGCCGACCTCCCCTGCACGATCACCATACAGGCCCAGGGGGTACAGAAGATGGCTCTTCAATGAGGGCCCACTGCCTCCTGGGAGAGAAGAGGAAGGCACCATGCATGGTTTCCGTAAGGCCCTGCAGGTGAGCAGAGCTGCAGTACCAGCCTGCTGTTCAGTACTTTGGAATCTCCTCTCAGATTGCTGCCCACATTTCCTATCTGCCTCTGTGGCTCCGTTTGCATTCATTAATGAAGACAAGGTGGTGCAACCTCAATTACAATCTTGGGAAACTGTCAACTAAATCTGATGAATGAGCATTGTTTAATTACTTAAAAACATCTAGATAATCTTGGTTTGTGCTGGAAACAATAGCCTAGTGAGAAATTCAAGGTAAAAACAGAAAAAAAAATTAATCTGAAGAGTTCCTAAAGACACCACGCAAGCAGAGGCTTGAAATGGAAACTGTCATTCCTCGCGCTTCGCATACTGGCCATTGCGTCTATAGATTTTCTACTCGGGAAATTTAAGATGTTCGTGTTTTGTTTATTGAACCAGGTAAAAGCTGCTCCTTTTTTTTTTTTAAATGTTGGATACAAAAACACCCCAGGGGGAGGACTATTTCTTACTGTTCAAATGTTTTTTGTTGTTGTTGTTTTTTGGTGCTGGGGATGGAACTCGGGACCTTGTGCTTGCCCAGCAGGCGGTGGAACCACTGAGCTAAATCCCCGGCCCTGTTCAAATGTTTCTTAATTTATGCATCATATGGATCTCCAAAGTATCAGCAAGCTAATATCAATATTCAATTCCCTAGAGAACTAGTTTTTCGTTTTCTGGGAAAGTCTGCTAAATATGCTTGAGACAGTCCTTGCATACCCATGTATATTTTAAAGTCTGGACACACTTGCCTAATGCATGGCTGAGCTTTTCTTGGAAACAGCGGCACGGCCACCGTGTGGCTCCTTTGCAGAGGCGCTCCTGGAGCTACAGGAGGCACCTGCCCTCCTGCAGCTGGAGACTGCACTGTGGCAGCAGGGGACTCAGAGAGCTGGGTGAAGGGGACTGGGACGCTGTGTGCTCACATCTCTGCAACCATGTGGGAAGCGAGGCTGGGGTGACCCACGGGGGAGGACTCCTGAGCCCCAGCCTTCTTGTGTAGATGGTGCCAGCCATGGTAGCAGGAGGGTCTCCCCTCACCTCAACCCAGCTCTCCGTGAATGCTCTTTCTTTAAAAAAAACAAAACCTCATTTTCCTATAAAACATATCTCTTCAGGGTCTCATTCCCTTATATGGAACTCTAATTATTCTAGAAGTACAGATCATTTCCCTGTGTCATCTCGGTCCTGGGGGTCAGCTGTCAAGGAGAGGCTGCTGATAAAGAATTGTGCAGCTTCCCAGTGAACTCAGCAAGCATTAGAGCAATTGAATGCAGAGCGAGAGTTAAGGGAACCTTTTGCCTTGCCCTCCCTGGTGAGGAATTTGATGACAACTTCAGTTGCTATATTTGTATTTGTGTATAAAAGTCATATTGGAGTCACGCCTAAGTGTTATAGGATGAAGTTTAAAGTATTTTGATTTTTCTTTTTGTTTTCAGTACTAGATGTGCATATCTTTTCTATCTCATACTTCTTTCCAGAAATTATAAAATTTTTTTATCCTTTACATTTTGCAGTTTAGATGGATTCAAGTTTTCCTACTAGAAAATAAACTAGGTATGTTAGATGTAGCAATGTTTTTTATTATTTGGTAAGATTTCCAGGACATGATGTTCTCCTGGATGGAAAAGCAAAATCCTTTTCTCCTCCACATGCTGATGTTTTGCCTCTCTCAAAGACTTTCTGATGTCTCAGGAAAGTGAATAATTTGGGCTCCATCAGTTATTGACCTCTCTCGTCACCAGACTCTTCCCTAGGAGCTGTAGAGGTCATGTGTCCTGCCCTGGAGGGAGGGAGGAGTCAATAACTAGGACAGGAGAGGCACACAAAGAGGGTTCATGTTTAGCAACCACATTTATGTCACAACCTCGCATTTCAGGGCCAGGGATTTTGGTGCTCTTAGCTCCAGGATTCAGACCAGCTGGGTGAGATCTCCATCAGATGCTGTGGGTTCCACAGTCGAAACAGCCAGGAGATGGAGAATCTGCTTCGGAAAAGCAGTTTATAATAAGGATCCAGTGATAGTGGATTCTTCAGTTTTGTATAATATATCAACACAAAGCCTTTGCAGCAAAATATTCACCATATTTATATCTAATCTATCCAGTGGTATAATTAAGTGGATAAGTAGGAAGTTTAGATTAAAATTACTTCCCTGGCATGAATATGTACATTTTATATTTCTCAGATTTTCTGTATAATGCAACAAATAAGTTATAGCTCGGTAGTTCTGTAGCCTCTCTTCAGATGTGCATACCAGTCACTTTTAGGCAAGTGTGGGAAAGCTGCTCCCCCAGGCTTGGCCAAAGTTCTGCCCTCTTTCCAAGACCAAGGACAGGGCATTGTGCAGAGGACCATTGTCATGGTTACATGGTGTAAAGTCCAGGCTCAGAGCAAGCAAATGCTATGTGAGGACCCTAGGAGTGTCTTCCCTACCCATTACCATCTTGCTACTTAGCGTGTGCTATGCAAATGAACACATTTTGGAGTTCCAGAGTCACATGACTTGGCAGATTTAGGAGCAAGAAGGGAAGCTGTGGACTGGTGTCTGCCGGTCCAGGAGCCGCAACTCTGCTCTATTCAGAGCTGTTCCCAGAGACTGGCTCAGTGGCACAGCGCCTCAATTTCCACCGCCCACCCCTGTGCACCCAAGGCCGTTGCCTTGGGCCTGAAGTTCACACTGTCTGAAACCGGCCCGCCAAGGTGCTGGCTAGTTCACTTTCCCAGAGAACCTGCATGAAGAAGGCTGTTGAAATGAACTTGAGCTTGAGCTTTCAGCTGATCCCAAGGCCAGCACTCAGCACGCTGATTCTAGGTACGCAGCCCCTCACGCACAGGTGGGCGGCACCCCCACTGACCCAGGCAGCTTACCCGATGGAGAGGCCCAGAAAGATCCTCAAAGAGCCTGGGACTTTGGTCATCTTGCCATTCTTGTCTGTGGACAATCAAACTGGGGAGAGTTCTGAGGAGCTTCCACCGGGCTTTTCCAGTGCCAGATGGATCCCTCCTTCTCTTCACTGTAATTTCAGCCCTGCATCCTTCTCATGACCAGAGGTCATTCCTGACACCATCTGTCTAAGGTGACCGGGTGGCAACCATGTCTTAAGAGTGGTTGGCATTGTCACTATGTCTTCTGGTAGAGGTGGTCTCCCTCTGGGACCCAGATCTTCTGTCACCGCAGAAACAAACTTGTGAGGGTGGGAAGTGCGAATTCTCCCAGCGGGACACGTGATGATGGGCACCTTCAGCCCTCGGTCCCCAGAGCCCCGCACTGTCTATGGTATGTGACAGTCAAGTCTCAGAGGATATACTGGGCTCTGAGTTATGGGACCCACGCTGTGGGCATCGTGTGTAAGATGGAGACCTTCACGCGCTGTGTTCTAGCCACACTGGGATCTTCCAGGCTCTTCTACGCTCAGACTGGTGGAGCCCACGCTGCACCTCCATGACTGCTAAGACACTGCCATCTCAGGTGGAAGCGCCCGAGAGGGAAAGGGAAACTCCATCGCCAATGACTACCAAGTGGCCATGCGACCTTCTCGGAAGATGCTGTGTTGGGTGCTCAGCAGCAGCACACCATCGGCCATGGCAGTCCCGTTAGGGAGGCTGTGCTAGGTCCCCCGATTACCATCCATTAGTTTTTGAGCTTCTCTAAATTGAACAGTGCCTGTAGATGGCAAAATACATGCTCCTCTGTTTAATGTGTACTTTCTGAAATGACCCAGCCCCGGTAGAGTCCAGTCCATGAGTCCTCTTCCCATTTCTGCTGTACGTAGCAACACGTCAGTGAGATGCCACCACTTCTCACACAGCCAGTCGCTTTCCTCCTCTGCCGGCCCTGGGACTCATCAGCTGGATCGCGCCGTGACTTCACCCTCCCGTAGGTCTGAGGCCCAGGGGTGGTCTTCATGGTGAATGAACAAATTTTCCTTGAAGTAAGAGACCTCTACGTTGTCTTCGAACAAGGGTGGAATGCTGTCCCCCAGGAGGGAGGAGAAGCCCACTTGTGTGTTGCAAAGGGCTCAAAGGTTTCCAGTTAGTTAGCCCAGGTGTCTCGTCCCACGACCCACAGTCCCATGTTTCCTGCTGGAGGCCCCAGCATGGCAGAGCCAGCCTGCCTGAGCTGAGATTTAAACTCTCTGGAGACTGGCGCTCTTCTGATTAACCCTGGCCCGCTGCTTAGCTCCTTCTGCATTTGCTGCAGGAGGTGAGAGTTTGTGTACATGGTGACCTGGAGGGGTGCTGTCTTTACATCTACCCTTAAATTAACCACCGTCATCGTTAGACCTTTGCTATCCTCTTCTACTTCATCAAGAGGCTCAATATTATCAATCAGTTCTTCCCCCCAGGCCTCTCCAGTACAGGAGGACTTGTCTGTGCTGGCCCCTTCCCATGCAGTCCACCCCGTGGATGTGGTCACAATTGCATGGCTGCACTAACTTGTGCCCCCCCCCCCCCATGACTAAGCCCTTATACAGATAAAATACCTGTTTGGACTCACAGCCATGAATGGAGATGCAGGCACTGAGCTTCTAATTCCACGGGAAAAGTCTCAGCCAACCCTACAGGGCTCTGATGTTGGGAGGTCCTGTGTCACAGCGAGGGGACCTGGCCCTGAACCCCATGTGCATTAGCCCCGGATGGGGCTGCCCAAGAGCAGGGAGAATGATCCCAGGCCACGGACTGTTCTCAGAGAGCGACTCAGCTCCAAGCTCTCAGCAGCCAGCACAGTGCTCCTGGAGGCGGAGGAATGAGTAACTCAGGGTTGTTATTTGATTTTTTTTAAGTAATTTTATTGGTACACTTTTGACATACGTAATGGTCACACTCGTCATAGGGAATTTGTACCTGTGCATGATGTATCTTCTTTTTTCCCATTCCCCTCCCCTCTCTTCAATCCTTCTTCCCATCTCCATTTATGTTGTTTCTATTGGTTTCCTTCTATTCTCTCTCTTTTGAAATCTCTTTTCTCTTTCTTCCTCTCCCTCTCCCCCTTCTCTGTTCCTCTTCCCACTTGAACATTTTCTTCCTACTTCCCAACATCTACCATCCATTTGCTCCTAATTTACCCTTTGGATCTCTCACATAGCAGAATGCTGGAAATCTGTCTGGAGATCCCTCAAAAAGCTAAAACGAGAGTAATTTATTCTTGGAGGGGATTCAGGCATCTGTGTGGCATGTGCTACCTTACCATTGCTTCTGACGGAGGCTGGAATGCATGACCCTCTCCACCCACGGCCTTGAGAATGTGTACATTTCTGGGGATTTCTCTTCCAAATTATTCTTCAGCCCAGGCATAGTGGTTACTTGGAGGATATTCTTTTACAAGTGTGGTGCTTTAGGAAATTGGTAGACCGTGGCCCCAGTGAGAATGAGGGTCTCTGAAGTCCCGGCTTCCCCTGGGCCTTTGCTCTGCAGCTGCCCCCAGGGTCTCAGGAAGAGTCTGGGCTGAGCTGGGGACCGGGAAAGCACATGTCTGGGCCTTGGTGTGGAGTGTAGAGAGTTTATTTCCCTTTTGAGAAGGGGCTTGGGTCCCCAGACATTGTATGCTTTTACATCTCTGGTTATTATAGAAGCAAAATGTTACATTACTTTCTAGTTTCTATTCTCTCTCCTATTCTCAATTATATGCACCTTTCCTTGGCATAGATCAAGTGATAAAGTGCATTTCTTGTGATTATTTATTCCCAGATATTCTTTGAAGTAAAATCGGGACAGATACCAAGCAAGTTTCAGTTTTAAACACGCATAATTTAGTATTCTGTAATAAAAGTACCAGAAATGTTTGAGAAGGGAACTCGATGCTTTACCCATCATTACATGGCATGAGCTGTCTTTGCTGAAGAATGGAAAGATGTGCTATTAGGCATTTTGAAATAGTTTCTTATTTATTTTCAAAGCGCCACGTGACACAGGAGAAGGATGAAGTCGCAGCTCTGCTGACTGAAACTCATTTAAACTTTCCTGTGAGCGAGCGCCACGCTGCATTATCTATGGAGT